>NW_027491157.1:0-2923733 GCF_021521415.1 Bidens hawaiensis
GGTGATGCCTTGTAGTGGAAAATAGTGTGTCGTCCTGTGTGTCATTGAACTAATAGGAGTCGAAAGAAACACCCAAGTGGAGTTGAGGGAGTGGTGGGTTAGCCGCTGGTACACCCTATATATAAACCCCTTCAACTTGATTTGGGTGGTATCCAAGACGAATATTAGGGGGTAGTGGCGCATAGTGGTCATCATGGATCATTTAATCTAAAACATCATTGCATCAACTATACTAAATTCTAAATTTCGGGACGAAATTCCTCTAAATTGGGGAGGATGTAACGCCCTGAAATTCGATTGGTAAACTAGGATCGTGAAATCATCGGAAACTATAGACTTTGGGATTCTGGACGATAAGTTCGGAACCCATATCATTGGAAAAATCTGCTTTTATCATCTAAAATGTTTATTTTATAAAACGACATTTACGCCTGAAAAATATTAATTTTTATGCTTTCGAAAAATTAAATATTCTTATTTAAAAAGATTTCAAATAATTATTCGGAAAATGGTTTTATAAAAGTTTTGCTGAAAAAGTTTTAGTTTGTTTAAACACTTATGAACTCGACTAGTCTTGACCCGTCGGTAGCCTAAACCCGAACCCGAGTCACCCGAGTATTTAAGCGGAAAATCAAGTATTCTTACACCATCTCTTTCATTTCCACCAACACTTCCCACCCAAACACTCTCATTCTAGAGAGAGAAACTAGAGAGAGAAAGTCCTTCAAACTTCAAATCCGAGTCCACAAATCTGTTTGTTGTTGTTCTTGGTAAGATCTTCTTGAAAATCATCCATTTTCATAACCATTTTCGGCCTCAAATCGAGCAAAAACACCCATTTTCGTTTCTTGAGTTTACGGGTCAAAAACCGTCTTGTTTTGGTGTCAAAATGCAGGCTTTTGTGTTTAAAATCACTGGGAATCGATAGTCCCTTCAATCCCGAGCATTTCCATGTCAAAACTTCGATTTTGGGTCAAAAATTCCGGAAAATCCTGAAAAACCCGTAGGTTTCCTCCGTCGCCCAGCTTGAAGGAGTCGAATCAGACTCATTCGATCGAATCAGTCGATCGAATCAGCCCATTCGATCGAACTAGTCGATCGAACCAGTCCGGTCGACCGAATAGGAAAGCAACCGAATGGTCTCCAACTCATTCGAACCGAAGCGAGTTTCGTATTCGATCGAACGAGTGTCTATTCGATCGAATAAGTTCCATGTTCGACCGAACGAGTTTTCCCAACTGGTTCGACCAAATGTGTTTCTAGTTCGATCGAGTGTGCCTCAGATTCGATCGAATGTGTGTCTATTCGATCGAATGTGTGTCTATTCGATCGAACAAGTTCCTATTCAATCGAACGTGTTCCTATTCGATCGAATCAAGCCAGAACCAAGCTGTTTTCGTCTTTAAAACCCAGTTTTTGCTCGAGGTCACGTAAGCTTGTTTTCTTAGACTTATAGCACGTTGTTAACCTTATATATATGTCCAACTCTAGGCTAAGGAGATCTATTGTAGCACCATCTAACCCAAGATCAAGGTGAGTTTCATAGCCCCTATTTAAGCTTTTCAAAACTATGGGGTGGAAACTGGTAACTTTACACGTTTGGATAAAATCATTTATGCAAACATTCTTTAAAACTATAAACATTTGGATTTCTACACACGTGCGGAAATCCATGAGCTTCTTGGTAATCTATAAACTTTGGAAATCTATGAACATGGGGAAAACCCATTAACTCATGGAGACTACACCCCTAAAGAAACTAATGGAAATCAATGAGTATGGAAATTTCGTGAACCATTGACATCATGGGAACGGGAATCAAATTCATATCATCATAGTCATTGTGTCAGCATGGAAATCTAGAGATCAAAACATCATGAGTTGAATTGGACGCGAGAGTCTATTCTACTCTCGGTAGAACTCACGACCATGAGTGGCATTCTATTCTCGGTGGCACTCGTAACTCATGGGATTTCATACTAGTCTCGGTGAAATCCATAACTCTTGAGGGACCTATACTATTCTCGGTAGGGACCAAGGGAACCCAGGATTCTTTGGGTGTCTATCCTACTCTCGGTAGAACCTAGCTGAGTCCTGGATGCAAGAACGAGGTAGTCTTGGTTTAAGTCTTGCGTGAGTTCAATCAAGTCTTGTGTGATCATTGGGTTTTCATCATCATTCATCATCATCATCATTTGTTCACCATCATCTTGGATACTAGTAAACAATGGGATTTTGGTGTTGGTTTATCTAGTAAACTTAGCATGCTCAAATCTATATGTCCCTTGTTTATGCTTAACTGTTATGTGCTACATGTACCGTTGGGAGACCGCAAATCTTTGAGTAATCTTATCACATACGACTCTAATGGAGATTGATAAGCCCGTTGAGAGCCCAGAGAACATTTCATGTTTGACTTACTACAAAAACCTCTGTGGGAAAACCAAGAGATCTTTTCTTACAAACCATTTTAAAAACTGGGAATTATACCCAAACATAGTAGTATAAGTTGTAGGAGTGGTGGGTTAGCCGCAGGTACACCCTATATATAAACCCCTACAACCTATACTAGTATGTTTGTGTATAAAACTCTTTTCTTTAAACCTATGAATTCACTCATCTACTTTATGTAGTTGACAGTTTGTTACATGTTTTCAGAAATAATGCAGCAAGAAATCCCTAGCAAGTTTAGAGGCCTTAGAAAGATGAAGGCTAGACTAGGAGTTGTTGGAAACTTGATATTTTGTATTAAAACAATTTGTTTCATGTTACCTGGTTGATGTAATATTTGACTTTTTGGTTATGTTTATGCATTTAGACTTTTATACTATTGTGCTCAACAATCACGACTTAGTCGCCGCACCTCGATTTTTCCGCCATCACGATCGGGGTGTGACAGATTGGTACCAATCTGTCACACCCCGATCGTGATGGCGGAAAAATCGAGGTGCGGCGACTAAGTCGTGATTGTTGAGCACAATAGTATAAAAGTCTAAATGCATAAACATAACCAAAATGTCAAATATTACATCAACCAGGTAACATGAAACAAATTGTTTTAATACAAAATATCAAGTTTTCAACAACTCCTAGTCTAGCCTTCATCTTTCTAAGGCCTCTAAACTTGCTAGGGATTTCTTGCTGCATTATTTCCTGAAAACATGTAACAAACTGTCAACTACATAAAGTAGATGAGTGAATTCATAGGTTTAAAGAAAAGAGTTTTATACACAAACATACTAGTATAGGTTGTAGGGGTTTATATATAGGGTGTACCTGCGGCTAACCCACCACTCCTACAACTTATACTACTATGTTTGGGTATAATTCCCAGTTTTTAAAATGGTTTGTAAGAAAAGATCTCTTGGTTTTCCCACAGAGGTTTTTGTAGTAAGTCAAACATGAAATGTTCTCCTGGGCTCTCAACGGGCTTATCAATCTCCCATTAGAGTCGTATGTGATAAGATTACTCAAAGATTTGCGGTCTCCCAACGGTACATGTAGCACATAACAGTTAAGCATAAACAAGGACATATAGATTTGAGCATGCTAAGTTTACTAGATAAACCAACACCAAAATCCCATTGTTTACTAGTATCCAAGATGATGGTGAACAAATGATGATGATGATGATGATGATGAAACCCAATGATCACACAAGACTTGATTGAACTCACGCAAGACTTAAACCAAGACTACCTCGTTCTTGCCATCCAGGACTCAGCTAGGTTCTACCGAGAGTAGGATAGACACCCCAAAGAATCCTGGGTTCCCTTGGTCCCTACCGAGAATAGTATAGGTCCTCAAGAGTTATGGATTTCACCGAGACTAGTATGAAATCCCATGAGTTACGAGTGCCACCGAGAATAGAATGCCACTCATGGTCGTGAGTTCTACCGAGAGTAGAATAGACTCTCGCGTCCAATTCAACTCATGATGTTTTGATCTCTAGATTTCCATGCTGACACAATGACTATGATGATATGAATTTGATTCCCGTTCCCATGATGTCAATGTTCACAGAATTTCCCATACTCATTGATTTCCAATGTTCTTAGATCTCCATGAGTTAATGGGTTTTCCCCATGTTCATAGATTTCCAAAGTTTATAGATTACCAAGAAGCTCGTGGATTTCCGCACGTGTGTAGAAATCCAAATGTTTATAGTTTAAAGAATGTTTGCATAAATGATTTTATCCAAACGTGTAAAGTTACCATGTTTAATCCAAATGTTTATAGTTTAAAGAATGTTTGCATAAATGATTTTATCCCAACGTGTAAAGTTACCATGTTTAATCCAAATGTTTATAGTTTAAAGAATGTTTGCATAAATGATTTTATCCAAACGTGTAAAGTTACCATGTTTCCACCCCATAGTTTTGAAAAGCTTAAATAGGGGCTATGAACTCACCTTGATCTTGGGTTAGGATGGTGCTACAATAGATCTCCTTAGCCTAGAGTTGGACATATATATAAGGTTAACAACGTGCTATAAGTCTAAGAAAACGAGCTTACGTGACCTCGAGCAAAAACTGGGTTTTAAAGACGAAAACAGCTTGGTTCTGGCTTGATTCGATCGAATAGGAACACGTTCGATCGAATAGGAACTTGTTCGATCGAATAGACACACATTCGATCGAATAGACACACATTCGATCGAATAGACACACATTCGATCGAACTAGAAACACATTTGTCGAACCAGTTGGGAAAACTCGTTCGGTCGAACATGGAACTTGTTCGATCGAATAGACACTCGTTCGATCGAATACGAAACTCATTCGGTCGAATGAGTTGGAGACCATTCGGTTGCTTTCCTATTCGGTCGACCGGACTGGTTCGATCGACTGGTTCGATCGAATGGGCTGATTCGATCGACTGATTCGATCGAATGAGTCTGATTCGACTCCTTCAAGCTGGGCGACGGAGAGAACCTACGGGTTTTTCAGATTTTCCGGATTTTTGACCCAAAATCGAAGTTTTTGACATGGAAATGCTCGGGATTGAAGGGACTATCGATTCCCAGTGATTTTAAACACAAAAGCCTGCATTTTGACACCAAAACAAGACGGTTTTTGACCCGAAAACTCAAGAAACGAAAATGGGTGTTTTTGCTCGATTTGAGGCCGAAAATGGTTATGAAAATGGATGATTTTCAAGAAGATCTTACCAAGAACAACAACAAACAGATTTGTGGACTCGGATTTGAAGTTTGAAGACTTTCTCTCTCTAGTTTCTCTCTCTAGAATGAGAGTGTTTGGGTGGGAAGTGTTGGTGGAAATGAAAGAGATGGTGTAAGAATACTTGATTTTCCGCTTAAATACTCGGGTGACTCGGGTTCGGGTTTAGGCTACCGACGGGTCAAGACTAGTCGAGTTCATAAGTTTTTAAACAAACTAAAACCTTTTCAGCAAAACTTTTATAAAACCATTTTCCGAATAATTATTTGAAATCTTTTTAAATAAGAATATTAAATTTTTCGAAAGCATAAAAATTAATATTTTTCAGGCGTAAATGTCGTTTTATAAAATAAACATTTTAAATGATAAAAGCAGATTTTTTTTTTTTTTTTTTTTTCCAATGATATGGGTTCCGAACTTATCGTCCAGAATCCCAAAGTCTATAGTTTCCGATGATTTCACGATCCTAGTTTACCAATCGAATTTCAGGGCGTTACATCCTCCCCAATTTAGAGGAATTTCGTCCCGAAATTTAGAATTTAGTATAGTTGATGCAATGATGTTTTAGATTAAATGATCCCATGATGACCACTATGCGCCACTACCCCTAATATTCGTCTTGGATACCACCCAAATCAAGTTGAAGGGGTTTATATATAGGGTGTACCAGCGGCTAACCCACCACTCCCTCAACTCCACTTGGGTGTTTCTTTCGACTCCTATTAGTTCAATGACACACAGGACGACACACTATTTTCCACTACAAGGCATCACCTTCAAGCTTTACATCAGACATATTCATTTCGGATTGAAGGGGTTTATATATAGGGTGTACCAGCGGCTAACCCACCACTCCTTCAATCTCCAATGAATAATTCCCTCAATAACTCTTGAATTTAACGCCTCACAGCTGCCACGCTAACTATGAGTCCCTAATTCCAAGTCTCGCTTCAGACATAATCAACTTGTGCCGAAGGGGTTTATATATAGGGTGTACCAGCGGCTAACCCACCACTCCTTCAACATTCATTGATTAATTCCCTACACGAAGCTTGAGTTCACGACTCATAGTTACACAATAGCATATTGTTTATACACGTATACACCTGTGAACTTGATGTTATTATATTCCGGACTATAATTACGAGTTCACCTTGTATCAATGTATAAACTCCATTGTGTGCGGCTAGAAAAATCGACACGACACCACACACACACACACAACCCTGCTTCATGAATGTTAGAATGATGACAAATTTTGGCTCAATGATACATAGTTTACCCCAATGTTTACATGATTAAGTATGCACAACTTGTGTTTTCCAGCACGAGTCATGGGTAGCCAAACTTGGTGTTATGCAAATAAGAGAATATTTATAAGCAAATAGGAACAACATGATACTTCATTGATTGATATTGGTCCCTGATTACATGATTACGATTACATAGACTCCAAGATTTCTAGAATTACAAAGATGATGACTATGCGAACAGATGAGGGTATTTCTCCTTCATCTTATCCTCTCGTTCCCATGTGAACTCGGGTCCACGATGGTTGTTCCAACGTACCTTGACTATAGGTATCCGGCTTCGCTTAGTCTTTTTTGACTTCTCGATCTAGGATCTCGACAGGTTCCTCAACAAAGTATAGTTTGTCGTCGATGTGAACCGTGTCGATCGGGATTTGAGCGGTCTCGTCAACGAGGCACTTTTTCGTTGTAGAAATCTGATACTTTGGGGTTTTATCTGCACCATCAAACAGAGATTTGACAGAATTTTATAATAACAAGTCGTAAAGTTACAACTTTACGACAAAATCCTTAAAATTACATTATAAAATACATAATAAAAAGTTGAATTTACAAATGGGCTACCCAACTATAAACAAGATTTTTATAATACATAATAATTATACAACATGTAATTACTATATTTTATAAAATATAAAGTTGTTTATAATTATGCATATTATAGTTTATAAAATATATTATGTTATGAAATAATTATATATTAACAAAATTGATAATTTATCATATTATCAAATTATTATGATATAACTTATTAACTCATGAAGTTGTAATATAAACAACTATAAATTACAACTTTACATTATAATATAATTACACACATTTTATCCTAAACTATAATATTATATATCATAATTATAAACAACTAAAATTATGATAAATTATATAACAAAATATTATGTTTATATAACTTTTTGATAAAATATAAATATCATAATAAAATATAAAATATTATATTATTAATAAAATATTATAGTTATAAATATAAAATAATATTTTATATTTATATGATATATTATAAAATATTATAATATAATTATAATATTGTTATAATTATATTATAATTAATTATAAACATAATTTATTATAAAATTATGTTTATATTAACATAATATGTTTTATAATGTTATAACATAATTATAATTTATAATTATAACATGTTATAATATATAAAATATTTTATAATATTTTATAATATTATAACATAATTAATATATTTTATATTAATTATAATTTTATATATTATAAAATATATTTTAATAATATATAAAATTATAATTATATATTATAAAATTATTAATAAAATATTATAATTTTATAATATAAATAAACAATAATTTTATAATTTTATATATCATATTTTATATTAATTAATTATGTTAATATTATAAAATATAATTATAAATGATATTTTATAATATTTATTATAAAATATAAATTATGCACCTCGATTAATTAATTATGTTATATTATGTTAATATAATTATATATTATAAAACATTATATTATATCATTATAAAATTATATTTTATAATATTTTATAATATTTTATATTTTATTTTATATAAAATAAAATAATTAATATTATAATTTGTAATATTATAATTTTATAATATAAAATATGATATATAAAATTATTAATAAAGTTGATATCCTAAACATATCATAATATTATAATATAAAATTATATAATATTTTATATTTTATATTATTAATAAAATTTTTTATAATTACACTAAAAAGTTATATAATATGTTTACAACTAATAATTATAAAATATTATGATATATAATGCATATTATATTTTATAATAAGTTGTAATACATATTATTAAAACAATAATAATTGTTTTTTATCAACTTTTATATAATGTAATTATAAACAAGTGATAAATTCAATGTGTATTTTATCACTTTTTGTATTTTTATATTATAATAAACTTGTTTTTATCTCAATTAACTATAAAATCATATATTTTATAAACTAAAAGTTGATATATCATAATTACATAAACTAATATAAATTTAAAATATTATTAATAAAATATAATTTATATTATGTTATAATAATTAAATTATAAAATATTATAATATAATGTTATAACATAATATTATGATATGTAATAAAATATAATTAATTTTATAATTAATATAATATAAATTACAATATAATTAATTATGTTAATATAAACATAATTTTATAATTTTATTTAATTATTAATTATGTATTATAAAATATTATAATATAAAATTTATAATACATAATATTATGATATGTTAATATTTTATATTAACATAATATATAATTAATTATGTTAATATAAAATATAATTAATTATAAACATATTTTAGTTTGATATGTTTATATAAACATAATATTATGTTATAATATAATGTGTATATGATATATCATAATAAAAGTTATAATATTTTATAATATATTTTATAAATTATAATATTTTTATTATAATTATATTATAATAAAAGTTTATAATATAAACTTTTATAATATTTTATTTTTGTTATAATTATAACATATTATAATTGTTTACTTTTATAAAATATTATATATCATATATTTGATAATTTATGATAAATTATTATAATATTATGCAATTATATTTGCCCATTTATAACAATTATTACAACCATAATATTTGTTAATATAATATAAAAATATGTAAACTTTACATGTAATTTCTACCCGTCAATGTTGTAACTTTATATTATCAACTATAAAGTTACAACATTGACGGGTAGAAATTACATGTAAAGTTGATAATGTTTATTTTATAGTTAATAATATATAGGATGTTTTGTTTGTGGTTGATGTTGTGATTGTAATTTATTATTCAAAGTATCGGTTTGTAATAATTTATTAGGGGCTATTTTGTAATTATTTATTCATATGGGTATGTAATAAATAGGTAATTTGTAATATCTTTATTTTATAGAAAAAAATGTATTAGGACATTTAATTTTGTAAAATTTAAGAAGATTGCAAAGTTGGAAGTTTGGGCCTAATTGGGCCGGGTATGGTCATAATGGGTTTCACAAGCCCATTAAGGGATTCAAGCCCAAAAGGACCTAAGCCCACCAATTGAGCCCAAGTGGAAGCTTATGGAAGCTAAGGCCCAAGTTCAAGCCCAATGGATCACAACAAGGTTGAAGAAGATGCTCGAAGCATTTGGATGCGGGATCGAGTGGGAGCTACAACATCCATGTGTCATGTGTCCCTTAGGATTGGACCTAAGACACACACTTGTTTCGGCTAACAAGTGTGGTCTAACTTAGTGGCTCGTGTCTAGTATATATTGTTTTGTATGCTTGTTGATTGATTGTTTGATTGTGTGGTTGTTAGATATTAGGATATCAACTCCGTCACATAGAATTAATTAACAAGGCATAAAACGGGTTCTAATAATTATCGATAATTACGTGACACGTAGTTTAATAAAATGGAATTATTAACTAGCCGTCTCACGCCCATAATAAAAATGGTTTTATTATAAATTAGTTTTGAAAATGGTTTCAAAATCATGTTTCTAAATGCATGTTAGAACATGATTTAAAGTTTTATATCTAGAATTATTAAAACTAAAAATCCCTTTAAAATTAAGGATAATAAGTTAAACACCATCCTTTTGTATAACACTTAACATATTAGTAAGCTCTTAGTGGGAAAAAGGTCACCTAACCGCATAGAGTAAATTAACATGTTAAGGTAATATTGGCATATAAATGGGAAAAAGGTCACCTAACCATTTGTATGTTAATATTACAAGTTGATACAAGTAGGACAACTTAAATTAGAACCATGTGAAGAGGGTCACCCAAGCATGGGGTCTAATGGGTGTTGATGGGATAAACATGCCTACACGAAATATGATTTCGAACCGGTCCCATAAATTCTAGAAGTTGCAAAAGGGTTTGCAATTGTTATGAATAACTACCTTGATAAACCGACAAAGGGAAAAAGGTCACCTAACCGGAGTCGGGTTTATCGTTGGATTCTAGATTTTAATTATTAATTATATTTGGTATATATAAAAGGGTATTAATAATTAAAAGGTTAAAACACTAAAATGAACTTATTTAAAATTCTGCAGATGGCCACACACGTCGACGACAACATTATCCCTAACGTCCAAAACGTATCTCTCCGATCTATTCTCGCTAAAGACCGTCTTAACCACAATAACTTTTCGGATTGGTTCCGAAATTTAAGGATTGTTCTAAAACAAGAAAAATTATATCATGTTTTGGAAACACCTATCCCCGAAGAACCGGAAGAGGGAACTGAGGTCGAATACATGAATTGGGTCAAACTCACGGAAGATTCCATTCAAGTATCATGCCTCATGTTGGCGACTATGGTTCCCGAAATCCAAAAGGATTTCGAAAACCATAATGCGTACGACATGATTACTCAACTTAAGGAAATGTTCCTTAAGCAATCGAGAGTGGAAAGGTTCGAAACGGTTCGAGCCTTACATGCATGTAGAATGGATGATAGTCAACCAGTTTCATCTTATGTACTTAAGATGAAAAGTTATATTGATCGGCTCACTAAGCTCAATTGTCCCATCTCAAATGAGTTAGCAACGGATTTGATCCTTAACTCTTTGTCGAAAAGGTTCGACACTTTCGTGTTAAATTATAACATGAACGGGTGGGACAAAACCATTGGAGAACTTCACTCAATGCTTAAAACAGCCGAGGCGAGCATGGGCAAAAGGGTTTTACCCGTGTTTGCAATCAATGAAGGAAGATCCAAGAATCGATCTCAACCCAATCTTAAGGCTAAGGTAGCTAAAAGGAAGGGTCCCCCTATGCATCTTAAGGGTAAGGGCAAATCACCGGTTATGGCAAAGAAACAAAAGGTTGTGGAACCAAGGGGTCATAAGGATGATCCTTGTTTTGGTTGTGGGGAGACCGGACACTGGAAACGCAATTGCCCGGTCTACCTAAAAGAGCTAAAAGACAAGAGGAATGCGGCGCATACCTCGGGTAATGTCTTTATGATTAATGTTGAGCTAAATCTTATTTCTTCTAACACATGGGTATTGGATACTGGATGTGGAACTCATATTTGCAATTGGTTGCAGGGGTTCAAAAAGAATGAAGACTTAAAGAAGGGCGAAGTGAATCTTTTCATGGGCAACGGTGCAAGAGTACACGTGGTCGCTAGAGGAGACTTCACTTTATCACTTCCAAGTGGCTTGGAAGTTGTTTTAAAAAATGTTTTGTATGCTCCTAGTTTGACTAGGAACATTATTTCTGTGCACCTTCTTAGACAATGTAATTTTGACTTTAAATTTGTAAGATCGGAAATGCATGTGTCATCTAATGGTATCTTTTATTTTAAAGCTGTACCAAACAACGGTATTTATGAATTGGTTCATGATAATACCTCAAATAGCTCATTATATCAAACTTCTACTAAAAGACTCAAAAAGGGTTTGAGTGATTCCTACATTTGGCATTGTCGCCTTGGACACATAAACAAGAATCGTATAAATACTCTCCAAAAGAAAGGTCTTTTGAAAACAAACGAGTTAGGTTCGTTTGATGAGTGTGAATCTTGTATTCAAGGCAAGATGACCAAAGAGCCTTTCAAAGGTACAAATGAAAGGGCTAAGGATTTGTTAGGTATCATACATACGGATGTATGCGGACCTTTCAAGCCAATCAGTAGGAATAGTGAAAGGTACTTCATTACCTTTACCGACGATTTTAGTCGATATGGGTATGTTTATCTAATGAAACATAAACATGAAGCCTTTGAAATGTTCAAAGAATTTCAAAATGAAGTACAAAATCAGCTCGACCGAACAATCAAGGTACTCCGCTCCGATAGAGGAGGCGAATACCTAAGTGAAGCTTTTCAAAGTCATCTTAGAGATTGTGGAATTATTTCACAGCTCACTCCTCCTGGAACTCCTCAACATAACGGAGTATCCGAGAGGAGGAATCGAACACTGTTGGACATGGTTCGATCAATGATGGCACGAAGCTCACTACCGCCATCATTTTGGGGATATGCGCTACTCACAGCGGCTCGTATTTTGAATATGGCCCCGACCAAAAAGGTGGATCGAATACCCTATGAAGTGTGGCATGGAAAGGTTCCATCCTTTTCATATTTAAGGATATGGGGATGCATAGTTTATGTTAAACGTGACACCCCAAATAAGCTTGAGGCTCGATCCATCAGGTGTGTCTTCATAGGATACCCAAAGGATGATATAGGATATATATTCTATGATCCTAGTGAACAAAGAGTGTTTGTTTCACGCAAAGGATACTTCTTAGAAACTAGGTTCCTTATGGAAGGACCTAGTGAAAAGAGAGTGGAACTTGAAGAGGTTCAAGAATCACTGGATGATACACAGTTGGTCGATACTAGCTTTCAACACGAGGATGTTGAAGATGATCAAATGGTTGATCATACGCACGTTGCTCGCAGATCTAGTAGGGTTAGTCAACCTCCCAAGAGATATGGATTTCTTGTGGATGATTGCTACTTGATTGATTCGGATGAACCGATCTCCTACAAAGATGCTATGTCACAACCTGATTGTGACAAATGGCTCGCGTCCAATTCAACTCATGATGTTTTGATCTCTAGATTTCCATGCTGACACAATGACTATGATGATATGAATTTGATTCCCGTTCCCATGATGTCAATGTTCACAGAATTTCCCATACTCATTGATTTCCAATGTTCTTAGATCTCCATGAGTTAATGGGTTTTCCCCATGTTCATAGATTTCCAAAGTTTATAGATTACCAAGAAGCTCATGGATTTCCGCACGTGTGTAGAAATCCAAATGTTTATAGTTTAAAGAATGTTTGCATAAATGATTTTATCCAAACGTGTAAAGTTACCATGTTTCCACCCCATAGTTTTGAAAAGCTTAAATAGGGGCTATGAACTCACCTTGATCTTGGGTTAGGATGGTGCTACAATAGATCTCCTTAGCCTAGAGTTGGACATATATATAAGGTTAACAACGTGCTATAAGTCTAAGAAAACAAGCTTACGTGACCTCGAGCAAAAACTGGGTTTTAAAGACGAAAACAGCTTGGTTCTGGCTTGATTCGATCGAATAGGAACACGTTCGATTGAATAGGAACTTGTTCGATCGAATAGACACACATTCGATCGAATAGACACACATTCGATCGAATAGACACACATTCGATCGAATCTGAGGCACACTCGATCGAACTAGAAACACATTTGGTCGAACCAGTTGGGAAAACTCGTTCGGTCGAACATGGAACTTATTCGATCGAATAGACACTCGTTCGATCGAATACGAAACTCGTTCGGTCGAATGAGTTGGAGACCATTCGGTTGCTTTCCTATTCGGTCGACCGGACTGGTTCGATCGACTAGTTCGATCGAATGGGCTGATTCGATCGACTGATTCGATCGAATGAGTCTGATTCGACTCCTTCAAGCTGGGCGACGGAGAAACCTACGGGTTTTTCAGATTTTCCGGATTTTTGACCCAAAATCGAAGTTTTTGACATGGAAATGCTCGGGATTGAAGGGACTATCGATTCCCAGTGATTTTAAACACAAAAGCCTGCATTTTGACACCAAAACAAGACGGTTTTTGACCCGTAAACTCAAGAAACGAAAATGGGTGTTTTTGCTCGATTTGAGGCCGAAAATGGTTATGAAAATGGATGATTTTCAAGAAGATCTTACCAAGAACAACAACAAACAGATTTGTGGACTCGGATTTGAAGTTTGAAGACTTTCTCTCTCTAGTTTCTCTCTCTAGAATGAGAGTGTTTGGGTGGGAAGTGTTGGTGGAAATGAAAGAGATGGTGTAAGAATACTTGATTTTCCGCTTAAATACTCGGGTGACTCGGGTTCGGGTTTAGGCTACCGACGGGTCAAGACTAGTCGAGTTCATAAGTGTTTAAACAAACTAAAACTTTTTCAGCAAAACTTTTATAAAACCATTTTCCGAATAATTATTTGAAATCTTTTTAAATAAGAATATTTAATTTTTCGAAAGCATAAAAATTAATATTTTTCAGGCGTAAATGTCGTTTTATAAAATAAACATTTTAGATGATAAAAGCAGATTTTTCCAATGATATGGGTTCCGAACTTATCGTCCAGAATCCCAAAGTCTATAGTTTCCGATGATTTCACGATCCTAGTTTACCAATCGAATTTCAGGGCGTTACATCCTCCCCAATTTAGAGGAATTTCGTCCCGAAATTTAGAATTTAGTATAGTTGATGCAATGATGTTTTAGATTAAATGATCCCATGATGACCACTATGCGCCACTACCCCTAATATTCGTCTTGGATACCACCCAAATCAAGTTGAAGGGGTTTATATATAGGGTGTACCAGCGGCTAACCCACCACTCCCTCAACTCCACTTGGGTGTTTCTTTCGACTCCTATTAGTTCAATGACACACAGGACGACACACTATTTTCCACTACAAGGCATCACCTTCAAGCTTTACATCAGACATATTCATTTCGGATTGAAGGGGTTTATATATAGGGTGTACCAGCGGCTAACCCACCACTCCTTCAATCTCCAATGAATAATTCCCTCAATAACTCTTGAATTTAACGCCTCACAGCTGCCACGCTAACTATGAGTCCCTAATTCCAAGTCTCGCTTCAGACATAATCAACTTGTGCCGAAGGGGTTTATATATAGGGTGTACCAGCGGCTAACCCACCACTCCTTCAACATTCATTGATTAATTCCCTACACGAAGCTTGAGTTCACGACTCATAGTTACACAATAGCATATTGTTTATACACGTATACACCTGTGAACTTGATGTTATTATATTCCGGACTATAATTACGAGTTCACCTTGTATCAATGTATAAACTCCATTGTGTGCGGCTAGAAAAATCGACACGGCACCACACACACACACACAACCATGCTTCATGAATGTTAGAATGATGACAAATTTTGGCTCAATGATACATAGTTTACCCCAATGTTTACATGATTAAGTATGCACAACTTGTGTTTTCCAGCACGAGTCATGGGTAGCCAAACTTGGTGTTATGCAAATAAGAGAATATTTATAAGCAAATAGGAACAACATGATACTTCATTGATTGATATTGGTCCCTGATTACATGATTACGATTACATAGACTCCAAGATTTCTAGAATTACAAAGATGATGACTATGCGAACAGATGAGGGTATTCCTCCTTCATCTTATCCTCTCGTTCCCATGTGAACTCGGGTCCACGATGGTTGTTCCAACGTACCTTGACTATAGGTATCCGGCTTCGCTTAGTCTTTTTGACTTCTCGATCTAGGATCTCGACAGGTTCCTCAACAAAGTATAGTTTGTCGTCGATGTGAACCGTGTCGATCGGGATTTGAGCGGTCTCGTCAACGAGGCACTTTTTGAGTTGCGACACATGAAAAACGTTGTGAACACGGCTGAGTTCTGGAGGCAATTCCAAGCGATAGGCTACAGGTCCGACCTTTTCGATGATCTTGAAAGGTCCTACGTACCTTGGAGCAAACTTTCCCTTTTTCCCGAAGCGAACAATGCCCTTCCAGGGGGAAACTTTGAGCATTACGTGATCGCCTATTTGGAACTCCAGAGGTTTGCGGCGTTTGTCAGCGTAATACTTGTGTCGACAGCGGGCGTCCTTAAGTCTTTGCTGAATGATGGCGATACTGTCAGTGGTTTCCTGTATCAGTTCCGGGCCGAGGATTTGAGAATCTCCGGTCTCGGACCAACACAGTGGGGAACGACATTTCCTGCCATAGAGTGCCTCGAATGGCGCGCATTTGATGGTAGCATGATAGCTGTTATTGTATGAGAACTCTGCAAGAGGAAGGTGAGTCTCCCAGCTACTACCGAATTCAAGGATACAGGCTCTAAGCATATCCTCCAGGGTTTGTATGGTCCTTTCGCTCTGTCCGTCCGTTTCAGGATGATAGGCAGAGCTAAGTTTCACACTTGTCCCAAAGGCTTTCTGAAATGACTTCCAGAACCTTGACGCAAAAGAGGGGTCACGGTCAGACGTGATGCCCTTAGGCACACCGTGACGGGTTACGATCTCACGAATGTAAATCCGCGCCAGCTTCTCCGTAGTGTAGTCCTCGCGGACAGGGAGAAAGTGGGCAGACTTGGTCAAGTAATCCACGATAACCCAAATCGTGTCATAACCGCTGGGTGTCCGCGGGAGTTTGGTAATGAAGTCCATAGCGACTTCGTCCCACTTCCACTGTGGTATGATCGGTTTTTGTAACAGGCCAGATGGTCTCTGATGTTCAGTCTTGATCCGCGAGCATGTTAGACACTTACCGACGTATAAAGCTATGTCTTTCTTCATACCCGGCCACCAGAAATGAGACTTGAGATTCTGATACATTTTATCACTGCCCGGGTGAATAGAGTATCTGGATTTGTGCGCTTCGTTCAGGATAAGTTCTCGAAGTGGTTCAGAGTTTGGAATCCACATGCGATTTAAGTAGTAAAGTATACCATCAGACTTGGTTTCAAACTTCCGTTCGGCACCGCAAGATAGCATATTTTTGAGATCACCACCAGCAATCGCTTGCTTTTGAGCTTCAAGAACCAAGGAGGGAAGATTGGACTGAATACGGATCGCATGCAACTGGGTCCTTTCCTTGCGACTTAACGCGTCAGCCACTACGTTAGCCTTTCCAGGGTGGTAGCGGATTTCGCAGTCATAGTCACTTAGGAGTTCAACCCATCGACGTTGTCGCATATTTAGCTCCCTTTGGTTGAGGATGTGTTGTAGGCTCTTGTGGTCGGTGAAGATGACACATTTCGTACCGTATAGGTAGTGTCTCCATATTTTTAAGGCAAAGACCACAGCACCCAATTCCAAGTCGTGAGTGACATAATTCCTCTCATGACTCTTGAGTTGACGCGAGGCGTAAGCGACGACCTTACCGCGTTGCATTAAGACGCAGCCTAGACCTTGGCTCGAGGCGTCGCAATAAACAACAAAATCATCGTTACCCTCAGGAAGCGACAGGATTGGTGCATGGCAGAGTTTATGTTTCAATGTTTGGAAAGCCTCTTCTTGCTCTTGGTTCCAAATGAATGGTTCCCCTTTTTGAGTTAACATTGTGAGGGGCAACGCGATCTTTGAAAAGTTCGAGATGAATCGACGGTAGTACCCAGCCAAACCAAGAAATGAACGAATTTCGGTTGGCGTTGTAGGCGCTCCCCATTTTTTTATGGCTTCAATCTTGGCAGGGTCGACATGAATGCCTTCCTTGTTAATGATGTGACCTAAGAATTGAACTTCCCTTAGCCAGAATTCGCATTTGGAGAATTTGGCGTAGAGTTGCTCTTTCCTCAGCAGATCCAAGGTAAGCCTGAGATGAAGCTCATGGTCGGCTTTAGAGCGGGAATAAACGAGAATATCGTCAATGAAGACGATAACAAACTGGTCCAGGTATGGACGACAAATGCGATTCATGAGATCCATGAACACTGCAGGGGCATTCGTCAAACCAAAAGGCATGACTAGGAACTCGTAGTGCCCATATCGAGTTCTGAAAGCGGTTTTCGCGATGTCGTCCTCCATGACACGCACTTGGTGATAACCTGAGCGTAGGTCGATCTTGGAAAAGTAGGTGGCTCCTTGCAGCTGGTCGAAAAGATCGTCAATCCTCGGTAATGGATACCGATTCTTGACTGTGAGTTTGTTAAGCTCACGATAGTCTATGCACATCCGAAAAGATCCGTCCTTCTTCTTGACGAAGAGGACTGGAGCTCCCCATGGAGACGAACTAGGGCGAATAAAACCCTTGTCCAGTAGTTCCTGCAGCTGGCTCGATAATTCCTGCATTTCAGACGGAGCCAAACGATACGGAGATTTTGCCACGGGGGTTGCACCGGGAACTAACTCGATGTGGAATTTGACTTGTCGGCTAGGAGGAAGTCCGGGTAAGTCTTTAGGAAAAACGTCTGGAAATTCACGCACGACGGGGACATCAGAGAGCTTCTTCCCCAAAGATTTCTTGATGGAGACATGAGCTAGGAAGGCGAGACACTTCTTTCGAAGGCATCGCCGAGCTTTAAAGCAGGAGATTAATTTCAGGCATCTGCCTGATCTTTCTCCTTGAATAATTATGGACTCGCCAGAAGAACAAGGAACGCGAATGAGCTTCTCAGCACACACCACTTCCGCGTGGTTGATGGACAACCAATCCATCCCAACAATTACATCGAAACTTCCTAAATGCATAGGGATGAGGTCAATGTTAAGAGACGTCCGATCAAACGTAAGCGTGCAATTGCGAACGATTTTGTTCACTTGGGTAGACTCTCCGTTTGCCATTTCGACAGAGAAAGCGGGGTCTAAGACAGAGGTTCCTAGATTAAGCAATGGGACCAACTCGCTAGAAATAAAACTCCTATCTGCACCCGTGTCAAATAGAATAGAAACCCAGAGATTGTTAAGGATGAACGTACCAGTAATGACGTCAGGATTTTGGCGAGCTTCAGCAGCGCCAATAGTAAAGGCTCGGCCTCGGGCCGGAGGAAGATTTGCAAGACGAGGACACCTGCTCCTGAAATGGTCCATGGCTCCACACTCGAAACAGCTTCGAGAGTTGCTGGGTTGGGAACTGCTGCTCTGTATCGCCAGTTGATTACCTTGAAATCTGCAGCGTTCCGCTAGGTGCCCCAAACGTCCACAGTTCGTGCATAATTGGACGCGAGAGTCTATTCTACTCTCGGTAGAACTCACGACCATGAGTGGCATTCTATTCTCGGTGGCACTCGTAACTCATGGGATTTCATACTAGTCTCGGTGAAATCCATAACTCTTGAGGACCTATACTATTCTCGGTAGGGACCAAGGGAACCCAGGATTCTTTGGGGTGTCTATCCTACTCTCGGTAGAACCTAGCTGAGTCCTGGATGGCAAGAACGAGGTAGTCTTGGTTTAAGTCTTGCGTGAGTTCAATCAAGTCTTGTGTGATCATTGGGTTTCATCATCATTCATCATCATCATCATTTGTTCACCATCATCTTGGATACTAGTAAACAATGGGATTTTGGTGTTGGTTTATCTAGTAAACTTAGCATGCTCAAATCTATATGTCCTTGTTTATGCTTAACTGTTATGTGCTACATGTACCGTTGGGAGACCGCAAATCTTTGAGTAATCTTATCACATACGACTCTAATGGGAGATTGATAAGCCCGTTGAGAGCCCAGGAGAACATTTCATGTTTGACTTACTACAAAAACCTCTGTGGGAAAACCAAGAGATCTTTTCTTACAAACCATTTTAAAAACTGGGAATTATACCCAAACATAGTAGTATAAGTTGTAGGAGTGGTGGGTTAGCCGCAGGTACACCCTATATATAAACCCCTACAACCTATACTAGTATGTTTGTGTATAAAATTGGGGAGGATGTAACCATCGCGTAACTGCTAGCCTTACGCTTTTTGATGCGGTTGATCTTTTTGGATGAGCCTTCAGCGGCCTTGCCCGTACCTTTGGCTAGGACCCCAGTCTTAACCTGGTCCTGGGTCAGTCGGGCAGCTAGTTCAATGGCCGCTTGTAGGGTTGATGGGTCAGCCCCGATAACGATTCCACGGACAGTGTCAGGTAGGCCATTGATGTAAAGCTCAATAGCCCGGGAGGGAGGGGTGACCAAGTGTGGTACGAGAAGGGAGAGCTCGTGAAAACGCTCCGTGTACCCTTGGTGATCGGCGCCCTTCATTTTGTGTACCCAAAACTCAGCTTCAAGTTTCTGCACCTCACTGCGAGGTACGAACTCGCGGGTAGCCAATGCTACAAATTCCGACCAGGTCATGGCCAAGGCAGCCTCACGCCCACGGGTTCTTATCTCGTTGTTCCACCAGGTCAGCGCGCGTTTAGACAACATGCTTGCCGCGTGCGTGACTTTCAGTGTCTCAGGGCACGAGCTAATAACAAAGGCTGCCTCCATCTTTTCGATCCACTGGAGGAGACCAACGGCGCCTTCTGTGCCGCTGAAGCTGGTGGGTTTGGTAACCATGAAATCCTTGTATGGCTTATTAGCTGGTTCATTTGCGTTCTGAGCTGGAATTTGGTTGGCCCCAGAGGTTCCTTCTTGCCTCAGCCCTTGGCTGATGGTTGTTACCATGCCTGGTAACACAGCCGCGATCTGCTGGGCTATAAGGTTGGCTAATTCAGCGGAGTCCATGGAAGCGGGTGCACGTCTGGGAGGCATTCTTCGCAAAACGAAAAAAAACGAGCGTTAAATAGAATCAATGACACGCCAAAGATTATGAATAGAGGACATAGATTATACCAAGAACACATAATGACATGACTCAAGAGATTAACAGTTAATATGCAACACATAAGCACGTAGCACGTATATAAGTGTAGACATGTGATTGTGATGCATGAGCTATCTAGAGTCAAGGATCCTAGGTTATAGTCTAGGTCGGTTTCCTAATTCCCTATAACCATTGGCTCTGATACCAATCTGTCACACCCCGATCGTGATGGCGGAAAAATCGAGGTGCGGCGACTAAGTCGTGATTGTTGAGCACAATAGTATAAAAGTCTAAATGCATAAACATAACCAAAAAGTCAAATATTACATCAACCAGGTAACATGAAACAAATTGTTTTAATACAAAATATCAAGTTTCCAACAACTCCTAGTCTAGCCTTCATCTTTCTAAGGCCTCTAAACTTGCTAGGGATTTCTTGCTGCATTATTTCCTGAAAACATGTAACAAACTGTCAACTACATAAAGTAGATGAGTGAATTCATAGGTTTAAAGAAAAGAGTTTTATACACAAACATACTAGTATAGGTTGTAGGGGTTTATATATAGGGTGTACCTGCGGCTAACCCACCACTCCTACAACTTATACTACTATGTTTGGGTATAATTCCCAGTTTTTAAAATGGTTTGTAAGAAAAGATCTCTTGGTTTTCCCACAGAGGTTTTTGTAGTAAGTCAAACATGAAATGTTCTCCTGGGCTCTCAACGGGCTTATCAATCTCCCATTAGAGTCGTATGTGATAAGATTACTCAAAGATTTGCGGTCTCCCAACGGTACATGTAGCACATAACAGTTAAGCATAAACAAGGACATATAGATTTGAGCATGCTAAGTTTACTAGATAAACCAACACCAAAATCCCATTGTTTACTAGTATCCAAGATGATGGTGAACAAATGATGATGATGATGAATGATGATGAAACCCAATGATCACACAAGACTTGATTGAACTCACGCAAGACTTAAACCAAGACTACCTCGTTCTTGCCATCCAGGACTCAGCTAGGTTCTACCGAGAGTAGGATAGACACCCCAAAGAATCCTGGGTTCCCTTGGTCCCTACCGAGAATAGTATAGGTCCTCAAGAGTTATGGATTTCACCGAGACTAGTATGAAATCCCATGAGTTACGAGTGCCACCGAGAATAGAATGCCACTCATGGTCGTGAGTTCTACCGAGAATCCACGATAACCCAAATCGTGTCATAACCGCTGGGTGTCCGCGGGAGTTTGGTAATGAAGTCCATAGCGACTTCGTCCCACTTCCACTGCGGTATGATCGGTTTTTGTAACAGGCCAGATGGTCTCTGATGTTCAGTCTTGATCCGCGAGCATGTTAGACACTTACCGACGTATAAAGCTATGTCTTTCTTCATACCCGGCCACCAGAAATGAGACTTGAGATTCTGATACATTTTATCACTGCCCGGGTGAATAGAGTATCTGGATTTGTGCGCTTCGTTCAGGATAAGTTCTCGAAGTGGTTCAGAGTTTGGAATCCACATGCGATTTAAGTAGTAAAGTATACCATCAGACTTGGTTTCAAACTTCCGTTCGGCACCGCAAGATAGCATATTTTTGAGATCACCACCAGCAATCGCTTGCTTTTGAGCTTCAAGAACCAAGGAGGGAAGATTGGACTGAATACGGATCGCATGCAACTGGGTCCTTTCCTTGCGACTTAACGCGTCAGCCACTACGTTAGCCTTTCCAGGGTGGTAGCGGATTTCGCAGTCATAGTCACTTAGGAGTTCAACCCATCGACGTTGTCGCATATTTAGCTCCCTTTGGTTGAGGATGTGTTGTAGGCTCTTGTGGTCGGTGAAGATGACACATTTCGTACCGTATAGGTAGTGTCTCCATATTTTTAAGGCAAAGACCACAGCACCCAATTCCAAGTCGTGAGTGACATAATTCCTCTCATGACTCTTGAGTTGACGCGAGGCGTAAGCGACGACCTTACCGCGTTGCATTAAGACGCAGCCTAGACCTTGGCTCGAGGCGTCGCAATAAACAACAAAATCATCGTTACCCTCAGGAAGCGACAGGATTGGTGCATGGCAGAGTTTATGTTTCAATGTTTGGAAAGCCTCTTCTTGCTCTTGGTTCCAATGAATGGTTCCCCTTTTTGAGTTAACATTGTGAGGGGCAACGCGATCTTTGAAAAGTTCGAGATGAATCGACGGTAGTACCCAGCCAAACCAAGAAATGAACGAATTTCGGTTGGCGTTGTAGGGTCAAATTGATAAAACATTATATATTATTAACTATAAAATGTTGAACTATCATAATTATGTAAACTTTACATGTATTATGTTTAAAATATATAAACATATTTGCATATTATATTATAAAATTTGTGATAAAATGTGATAATTTGATAAAAATATATAGTTTATAAAATATTATAAAAATTCATAATTAACAATATATAGAATTATAATAAATACATAATGTAATTATAAACTATAATAAAATATTATAGTTTATAAACATAATTATATATTCTAACATTAGTTGTATAATAAATTATATAATCAAAATATGATATATCATAATTGTTATAATTAATTATAACATTTATAATTTTATATTAATAATTAATATTATAATTTGTAATATTATAATATATTTTATATTTTATATAAAATATATTACAAATATATTTATTATACAACTATTTTGTAATATTTATTATAATTATATATTATAAAATATAATTTTATAATGATAAAATTTATTATAAAATATAATTATAAAATATAAAATATCAATCTGTCACACCCCGATCGTGATGGCGGAAAAATCGAGGTGCGGCGACTAAGTCGTGATTGTTGAGCACAATAGTATAAAAGTCTAAATGCATAAACATAACCAAAAAGTCAAATATTACATCAACCAGGTAACATGAAACAAATTGTTTTAATACAAAATATCAAGTTTCCAACAACTCCTAGTCTAGCCTTCATCTTTCTAAGGCCTCTAAACTTGCTAGGGATTTCTTGCTGCATTATTTCCTGAAAACATGTAACAAACTGTCAACTACATAAAGTAGATGAGTGAATTCATAGGTTTAAAGAAAAGAGTTTTATACACAAACATACTAGTATAGGTTGTAGGGGTTTATATATAGGGTGTACCTGCGGCTAACCCACCACTCCTACAACTTATACTACTATGTTTGGGTATAATTCCCAGTTTTTAAAATGGTTTGTAAGAAAAGATCTCTTGGTTTTCCCACAGAGGTTTTTGTAGTAAGTCAAACATGAAATGTTCTCCTGGGCTCTCAACGGGCTTATCAATCTCCCATTAGAGTCGTATGTGATAAGATTACTCAAAGATTTGCGGTCTCCCAACGGTACATGTAGCACATAACAGTTAAGCATAAACAAGGACATATAGATTTGAGCATGCTAAGTTTACTAGATAAACCAACACCAAAATCCCATTGTTTACTAGTATCCAAGATGATGGTGAACAAATGATGATGATGATGAATGATGATGAAACCCAATGATCACACAAGACTTGATTGAACTCACGCAAGACTTAAACCAAGACTACCTCGTTCTTGCCATCCAGGACTCAGCTAGGTTCTACCGAGAGTAGGATAGACACCCCAAAGAATCCTGGGTTCCCTTGGTCCCTACCGAGAATAGTATAGGTCCTCAAGAGTTATGGATTTCACCGAGACTAGTATGAAATCCCATGAGTTACGAGTGCCACCGAGAATAGAATGCCACTCATGGTCGTGAGTTCTACCGAGAGTAGAATAGACTCTCGCGTCCAATTCAACTCATGATGTTTTGATCTCTAGATTTCCATGCTGACACAATGACTATGATGATATGAATTTGATTCCCGTTCCCATGATGTCAATGTTCACAGAATTTCCCATACTCATTGATTTCCAATGTTCTTAGATCTCCATGAGTTAATGGGTTTTCCCCATGTTCATAGATTTCCAAAGTTTATAGATTACCAAGAAGCTCATGGATTTCCGCACGTGTGTAGAAATCCAAATGTTTATAGTTTAAAGAATGTTTGCATAAATGATTTTATCCAAACGTGTAAAGTTACCATGTTTCCACCCCATAGTTTTGAAAAGCTTAAATAGGGGCTATGAACTCACCTTGATCTTGGGTTAGGATGGTGCTACAATAGATCTCCTTAGCCTAGAGTTGGACATATATATAAGGTTAACAACGTGCTATAAGTCTAAGAAAACAAGCTTACGTGACCTCGAGCAAAAACTGGGTTTTAAAGACGAAAACAGCTTGGTTCTGGCTTGATTCGATCGAATAGGAACACGTTCGATTGAATAGGAACTTGTTCGATCGAATAGACACACATTCGATCGAATAGACACACATTCGATCGAATAGACACACATTCGATCGAATCTGAGGCACACTCGATCGAACTAGAAACACATTTGGTCGAACCAGTTGGGAAAACTCGTTCGGTCGAACATGGAACTTATTCGATCGAATAGACACTCGTTCGATCGAATACGAAACTCGTTCGGTCGAATGAGTTGGAGACCATTCGGTTGCTTTCCTATTCGGTCGACCGGACTGGTTCGATCGACTAGTTCGATCGAATGGGCTGATTCGATCGACTGATTCGATCGAATGAGTCTGATTCGACTCCTTCAAGCTGGGCGACGGAGAAACCTACGGGTTTTTCAGATTTTCCGGATTTTTGACCCAAAATCGAAGTTTTTGACATGGAAATGCTCGGGATTGAAGGGACTATCGATTCCCAGTGATTTTAAACACAAAAGCCTGCATTTTGACACCAAAACAAGACGGTTTTTGACCCGTAAACTCAAGAAACGAAAATGGGTGTTTTTGCTCGATTTGAGGCCGAAAATGGTTATGAAAATGGATGATTTTCAAGAAGATCTTACCAAGAACAACAACAAACAGATTTGTGGACTCGGATTTGAAGTTTGAAGACTTTCTCTCTCTAGTTTCTCTCTCTAGAATGAGAGTGTTTGGGTGGGAAGTGTTGGTGGAAATGAAAGAGATGGTGTAAGAATACTTGATTTTCCGCTTAAATACTCGGGTGACTCGGGTTCGGGTTTAGGCTACCGACGGGTCAAGACTAGTCGAGTTCATAAGTGTTTAAACAAACTAAAACTTTTTCAGCAAAACTTTTATAAAACCATTTTCCGAATAATTATTTGAAATCTTTTTAAATAAGAATATTTAATTTTTCGAAAGCATAAAAATTAATATTTTTCAGGCGTAAATGTCGTTTTATAAAATAAACATTTTAGATGATAAAAGCAGATTTTTCCAATGATATGGGTTCCGAACTTATCGTCCAGAATCCCAAAGTCTATAGTTTCCGATGATTTCACGATCCTAGTTTACCAATCGAATTTCAGGGCGTTACATCCTCCCCAATTTAGAGGAATTTCGTCCCGAAATTTAGAATTTAGTATAGTTGATGCAATGATGTTTTAGATTAAATGATCCCATGATGACCACTATGCGCCACTACCCCTAATATTCGTCTTGGATACCACCCAAATCAAGTTGAAGGGGTTTATATATAGGGTGTACCAGCGGCTAACCCACCACTCCCTCAACTCCACTTGGGTGTTTCTTTCGACTCCTATTAGTTCAATGACACACAGGACGACACACTATTTTCCACTACAAGGCATCACCTTCAAGCTTTACATCAGACATATTCATTTCGGATTGAAGGGGTTTATATATAGGGTGTACCAGCGGCTAACCCACCACTCCTTCAATCTCCAATGAATAATTCCCTCAATAACTCTTGAATTTAACGCCTCACAGCTGCCACGCTAACTATGAGTCCCTAATTCCAAGTCTCGCTTCAGACATAATCAACTTGTGCCGAAGGGGTTTATATATAGGGTGTACCAGCGGCTAACCCACCACTCCTTCAACATTCATTGATTAATTCCCTACACGAAGCTTGAGTTCACGACTCATAGTTACACAATAGCATATTGTTTATACACGTATACACCTGTGAACTTGATGTTATTATATTCCGGACTATAATTACGAGTTCACCTTGTATCAATGTATAAACTCCATTGTGTGCGGCTAGAAAAATCGACACGGCACCACACACACACACACAACCATGCTTCATGAATGTTAGAATGATGACAAATTTTGGCTCAATGATACATAGTTTACCCCAATGTTTACATGATTAAGTATGCACAACTTGTGTTTTCCAGCACGAGTCATGGGTAGCCAAACTTGGTGTTATGCAAATAAGAGAATATTTATAAGCAAATAGGAACAACATGATACTTCATTGATTGATATTGGTCCCTGATTACATGATTACGATTACATAGACTCCAAGATTTCTAGAATTACAAAGATGATGACTATGCGAACAGATGAGGGTATTCCTCCTTCATCTTATCCTCTCGTTCCCATGTGAACTCGGGTCCACGATGGTTGTTCCAACGTACCTTGACTATAGGTATCCGGCTTCGCTTAGTCTTTTTGACTTCTCGATCTAGGATCTCGACAGGTTCCTCAACAAAGTATAGTTTGTCGTCGATGTGAACCGTGTCGATCGGGATTTGAGCGGTCTCGTCAACGAGGCACTTTTTGAGTTGCGACACATGAAAAACGTTGTGAACACGGCTGAGTTCTGGAGGCAATTCCAAGCGATAGGCTACAGGTCCGACCTTTTCGATGATCTTGAAAGGTCCTACGTACCTTGGAGCAAACTTTCCCTTTTTCCCGAAGCGAACAATGCCCTTCCAGGGGGAAACTTTGAGCATTACGTGATCGCCTATTTGGAACTCCAGAGGTTTGCGGCGTTTGTCAGCGTAATACTTGTGTCGACAGCGGGCGTCCTTAAGTCTTTGCTGAATGATGGCGATACTGTCAGTGGTTTCCTGTATCAGTTCCGGGCCGAGGATTTGAGAATCTCCGGTCTCGGACCAACACAGTGGGGAACGACATTTCCTGCCATAGAGTGCCTCGAATGGCGCGCATTTGATGGTAGCATGATAGCTGTTATTGTATGAGAACTCTGCAAGAGGAAGGTGAGTCTCCCAGCTACTACCGAATTCAAGGATACAGGCTCTAAGCATATCCTCCAGGGTTTGTATGGTCCTTTCGCTCTGTCCGTCCGTTTCAGGATGATAGGCAGAGCTAAGTTTCACACTTGTCCCAAAGGCTTTCTGAAATGACTTCCAGAACCTTGACGCAAAAGAGGGGTCACGGTCAGACGTGATGCCCTTAGGCACACCGTGACGGGTTACGATCTCACGAATGTAAATCCGCGCCAGCTTCTCCGTAGTGTAGTCCTCGCGGACAGGGAGAAAGTGGGCAGACTTGGTCAAGTAATCCACGATAACCCAAATCGTGTCATAACCGCTGGGTGTCCGCGGGAGTTTGGTAATGAAGTCCATAGCGACTTCGTCCCACTTCCACTGTGGTATGATCGGTTTTTGTAACAGGCCAGATGGTCTCTGATGTTCAGTCTTGATCCGCGAGCATGTTAGACACTTACCGACGTATAAAGCTATGTCTTTCTTCATACCCGGCCACCAGAAATGAGACTTGAGATTCTGATACATTTTATCACTGCCCGGGTGAATAGAGTATCTGGATTTGTGCGCTTCGTTCAGGATAAGTTCTCGAAGTGGTTCAGAGTTTGGAATCCACATGCGATTTAAGTAGTAAAGTATACCATCAGACTTGGTTTCAAACTTCCGTTCGGCACCGCAAGATAGCATATTTTTGAGATCACCACCAGCAATCGCTTGCTTTTGAGCTTCAAGAACCAAGGAGGGAAGATTGGACTGAATACGGATCGCATGCAACTGGGTCCTTTCCTTGCGACTTAACGCGTCAGCCACTACGTTAGCCTTTCCAGGGTGGTAGCGGATTTCGCAGTCATAGTCACTTAGGAGTTCAACCCATCGACGTTGTCGCATATTTAGCTCCCTTTGGTTGAGGATGTGTTGTAGGCTCTTGTGGTCGGTGAAGATGACACATTTCGTACCGTATAGGTAGTGTCTCCATATTTTTAAGGCAAAGACCACAGCACCCAATTCCAAGTCGTGAGTGACATAATTCCTCTCATGACTCTTGAGTTGACGCGAGGCGTAAGCGACGACCTTACCGCGTTGCATTAAGACGCAGCCTAGACCTTGGCTCGAGGCGTCGCAATAAACAACAAAATCATCGTTACCCTCAGGAAGCGACAGGATTGGTGCATGGCAGAGTTTATGTTTCAATGTTTGGAAAGCCTCTTCTTGCTCTTGGTTCCAATGAATGGTTCCCCTTTTTGAGTTAACATTGTGAGGGGCAACGCGATCTTTGAAAAGTTCGAGATGAATCGACGGTAGTACCCAGCCAAACCAAGAAATGAACGAATTTCGGTTGGCGTTGTAGGCGCTCCCCATTTTTTTATGGCTTCAATCTTGGCAGGGTCGACATGAATGCCTTCCTTGTTAAGGATGTGACCTAAGAATTGAACTTCCCTTAGCTGAGATGAAGCTCATGGTCGGCTTTAGAGCGGGAATAAACGAGAATATCGTCAATGAAGACGATAACAAACTGGTCCAGGTATGGACGACAAATGCGATTCATGAGATCCATGAACACTGCAGGGGCATTCGTCAAACCAAAAGGCATGACTAGGAACTCGTAGTGCCCATATCGAGTTCTGAAAGCGGTTTTCGCGATGTCGTCCTCCATG
Organism: Bidens hawaiensis; assembly: GCF_021521415.1. Classification (NCBI taxonomy): domain Eukaryota; kingdom Viridiplantae; phylum Streptophyta; class Magnoliopsida; order Asterales; family Asteraceae; genus Bidens; species Bidens hawaiensis. The sequence goes on from NW_027491157.1 coordinate 29,531, forward strand.
ACACGCACTTGGTGATAACCTGAGCGTAGGTCGATCTTGGAAAAGTAGGTGGCTCCTTGCAGCTGGTCGAAAAGATCGTCAATCCTCGGTAATGGATACCGATTCTTGACTGTGAGTTTGTTAAGCTCACGATAGTCTATGCACATCCGAAAAGATCCGTCCTTCTTCTTGACGAAGAGGACTGGAGCTCCCCATGGAGACGAACTAGGGCGAATAAAACCCTTGTCCAGTAGTTCCTGCAGCTGGCTCGATAATTCCTGCATTTCAGACGGAGCCAAACGATACGGAGATTTTGCCACGGGGGTTGCACCGGGAACTAACTCGATGTGGAATTTGACTTGTCGGCTAGGAGGAAGTCCGGGTAAGTCTTTAGGAAAAACGTCTGGAAATTCACGCACGACGGGGACATCAGAGAGCTTCTTCCCCAAAGATTTCTTGATGGAGACATGAGCTAGGAAGGCGAGACACTTCTTTCGAAGGCATCGCCGAGCTTTAAAGCAGGAGATTAATTTCAGGCATCTGCCTGATCTTTCTCCTTGAATAATTATGGACTCGCCAGAAGAACAAGGAACGCGAATGAGCTTCTCAGCACACACCACTTCCGCGTGGTTGATGGACAACCAATCCATCCCAACAATTACATCGAAACTTCCTAAATGCATAGGGATGAGGTCAATGTTAAGAGACGTCCGATCAAACGTAAGCGTGCAATTGCGAACGATTTTGTTCACTTGGGTAGACTCTCCGTTTGCCATTTCGACAGAGAAAGCGGGGTCTAAGACAGAGGTTCCTAGATTAAGCAATGGGACCAACTCGCTAGAAATAAAACTCCTATCTGCACCCGTGTCAAATAGAATAGAAACCCAGAGATTGTTAAGGATGAACGTACCAGTAATGACGTCAGGATTTTGGCGAGCTTCAGCAGCGCCAATAGTAAAGGCTCGGCCTCGGGCCGGAGGAAGATTTGCAAGACGAGGACACCTGCTCCTGAAATGGTCCATGGCTCCACACTCGAAACAGCTTCGAGAGTTGCTGGGTTGGGAACTGCTGCTCTGTATCGCCAGTTGATTACCTTGAAATCTGCAGCGTTCCGCTAGGTGCCCCAAACGTCCACAGTTCGTGCATTTCCAGCACGGGGTTCCGGCAGGATGATGAAATTGGCAAGTGCCGCACTTGGGGTGAACCCCAGTGTACTCCCTCTTTGGCCTTCCTGAAGGGGTGGGAGCAGGAGCGACAGAGCTGATTGGGGTTGCGGGAGTAACCATCGCGTAACTGCTAGCCTTACGCTTTTTGATGCGGTTGATCTTTTTGGATGAGCCTTCAGCGGCCTTGCCCGTACCTTTGGCTAGGACCCCAGTCTTAACCTGGTCCTGGGTCAGTCGGGCAGCTAGTTCAATGGCCGCTTGTAGGGTTGATGGGTCAGCCCCGATAACGATTCCACGGACAGTGTCAGGTAGGCCATTGATGTAAAGCTCAATAGCCCGGGAGGGAGGGGTGACCAAGTGTGGTACGAGAAGGGAGAGCTCGTGAAAACGCTCCGTGTACCCTTGGTGATCGGCGCCCTTCATTTTGTGTACCCAAAACTCAGCTTCAAGTTTCTGCACCTCACTGCGAGGTACGAACTCGCGGGTAGCCAATGCTACAAATTCCGACCAGGTCATGGCCAAGGCAGCCTCACGCCCACGGGTTCTTATCTCGTTGTTCCACCAGGTCAGCGCGCGTTTAGACAACATGCTTGCCGCGTGCGTGACTTTCAGTGTCTCAGGGCACGAGCTAATAACAAAGGCTGCCTCCATCTTTTCGATCCACTGGAGGAGACCAACGGCGCCTTCTGTGCCGCTGAAGCTGGTGGGTTTGGTAACCATGAAATCCTTGTATGGCTTATTAGCTGGTTCATTTGCGTTCTGAGCTGGAATTTGGTTGGCCCCAGAGGTTCCTTCTTGCCTCAGCCCTTGGCTGATGGTTGTTACCATGCCTGGTAACACAGCCGCGATCTGCTGGGGAAAGAGCAACTCTACGCCAAATTCTCCAAATGCGAATTCTGGCTAAGGGAAGTTCAATTCTTAGGTCACATCATTAACAAGGAAGGCATTCATGTCGACCCTGCCAAGATTGAAGCCATAAAAAAATGGGGAGCGCCTACAACGCCAACCGAAATTCGTTCATTTCTTGGTTTGGCTGGGTACTACCGTCGATTCATCTCGAACTTTTCAAAGATCGCGTTGCCCCTCACAATGTTAACTCAAAAAGGGGAACCATTCATTTGGAACCAAGAGCAAGAAGAGGCTTTCCAAACATTGAAACATAAACTCTGCCATGCACCAATCCTGTCGCTTCCTGAGGGTAACGATGATTTTGTTGTTTATTGCGACGCCTCGAGCCAAGGTCTAGGCTGCGTCTTAATGCAACGCGGTAAGGTCGTCGCTTACGCCTCGCGTCAACTCAAGAGTCATGAGAGGAATTATGTCACTCACGACTTGGAATTGGGTGCTGTGGTCTTTGCCTTAAAAATATGGAGACACTACCTATACGGTACGAAATGTGTCATCTTCACCGACCACAAGAGCCTACAACACATCCTCAACCAAAGGGAGCTAAATATGCGACAACGTCGATGGGTTGAACTCCTAAGTGACTATGACTGCGAAATCCGCTACCACCCTGGAAAGGCTAACGTAGTGGCTGACGCGTTAAGTCGCAAGGAAAGGACCCAGTTGCATGCGATCCGTATTCAGTCCAATCTTCCCTCCTTGGTTCTTGAAGCTCAAAAGCAAGCGATTGCTGGTGGTGATCTCAAAAATATGCTATCTTGCGGTGCCGAACGGAAGTTTGAAACCAAGTCTGATGGTATACTTTACTACTTAAATCGCATGTGGATTCCAAACTCTGAACCACTTCGAGAACTTATCCTGAACGAAGCGCACAAATCCAGATACTCTATTCACCCGGGCAGTGATAAAATGTATCAGAATCTCAAGTCTCATTTCTGGTGGCCGGGTATGAAGAAAGACATAGCTTTATACGTCGGTAAGTGTCTAACATGCTCGCGGATCAAGACTGAACATCAGAGACCATCTGGCCTGTTACAAAAACCGATCATACCACAGTGGAAGTGGGACGAAGTCGCTATGGACTTCATTACCAAACTCCCGCGGACACCCAGCGGTTATGACACGATTTGGGTTATCGTGGATTACTTGACCAAGTCTGCCCACTTTCTCCCTGTCCGCGAGGACTACACTACGGAGAAGCTGGCGCGGATTTACATTCGTGAGATCGTAACCCGTCACGGTGTGCCTAAGGGCATCACGTCTGACCGTGACCCCTCTTTTGCGTCAAGGTTCTGGAAGTCATTTCAGAAAGCCTTTGGGACAAGTGTGAAACTTAGCTCTGCCTATCATCCTGAAACGGACGGACAGAGCGAAAGGACCATACAAACCCTGGAGGATATGCTTAGAGCCTGTATCCTTGAATTCGGTAGTAGCTGGGAGACTCACCTTCCTCTTGCAGAGTTCTCATACAATAACAGCTATCATGCTACCATCAAATGCGCGCCATTCGAGGCACTCTATGGCAGGAAATGTCGTTCCCCACTGTGTTGGTCCGAGACCGGAGATTCTCAAATCCTCGGCCCGGAACTGATACAGGAAACCACTGACAGTATCGCCATCATTCAGCAAAGACTTAAGGACGCCCGCTGTCGACACAAGTATTACGCTGACAAACGCCGCAAACCTCTGGAGTTCCAAATAGGCGATCACGTAATGCTCAAAGTTTCCCCCTGGAAGGGCATTGTTCGCTTCGGGAAAAAGGGAAAGTTTGCTCCAAGGTACGTAGGACCTTTCAAGATCATCGAAAAGGTCGGACCTGTAGCCTATCGCTTGGAATTGCCTCCAGAACTCAGCCGTGTTCACAACGTTTTTCATGTGTCGCAACTCAAAAAGTGCCTCGTTGACGAGACCGCTCAAATCCCGATCGACACGGTTCACATCGACGACAAACTATACTTTGTTGAGGAACCTGTCGAGATCCTAGATCGAGAAGTCAAAAAGACTAAGCGAAGCCGGATACCTATAGTCAAGGTACGTTGGAACAACCATCGTGGACCCGAGTTCACATGGGAACGAGAGGATAAGATGAAGGAGGAATACCCTCATCTGTTCGCATAGTCATCATCTTTGTAATTCTAGAAATCTTGGAGTCTATGTAATCGTAATCATGTAATCAGGGACCAATATCAATCAATGAAGTATCATGTTGTTCCTATTTGCTTATAAATATTCTCTTATTTGCATAACACCAAGTTTGGCTACCCATGACTCGTGCTGGAAAACACAAGTTGTGCATACTTAATCATGTAAACATTGGGGTAAACTATGTATCATTGAGCCAAAATTTGTCATCATTCTAACATTCATGAAGCATGGTTGTGTGTGTGTGTGTGGTGCCGTGTCGATTTTTCTAGCCGCACACAATGGAGTTTATACATTGATACAAGGTGAACTCGTAATTATAGTCCGGAATATAATAACATCAAGTTCACAGGTGTATACGTGTATAAACAATATGCTATTGTGTAACTATGAGTCGTGAACTCAAGCTTCGTGTAGGGAATTAATCAATGAATGTTGAAGGAGTGGTGGGTTAGCCGCTGGTACACCCTATATATAAACCCCTTCGGCACAAGTTGATTATGTCTGAAGCGAGACTTGGAATTAGGGACTCATAGTTAGCGTGGCAGCTGTGAGGCGTTAAATTCAAGAGTTATTGAGGGAATTATTCATTGGAGATTGAAGGAGTGGTGGGTTAGCCGCTGGTACACCCTATATATAAACCCCTTCAATCCGAAATGAATATGTCTGATGTAAAGCTTGAAGGTGATGCCTTGTAGTGGAAAATAGTGTGTCGTCCTGTGTGTCATTGAACTAATAGGAGTCGAAAGAAACACCCAAGTGGAGTTGAGGGAGTGGTGGGTTAGCCGCTGGTACACCCTATATATAAACCCCTTCAACTTGATTTGGGTGGTATCCAAGACGAATATTAGGGGTAGTGGCGCATAGTGGTCATCATGGGATCATTTAATCTAAAACATCATTGCATCAACTATACTAAATTCTAAATTTCGGGACGAAATTCCTCTAAATTGGGGAGGATGTAACGCCCTGAAATTCGATTGGTAAACTAGGATCGTGAAATCATCGGAAACTATAGACTTTGGGATTCTGGACGATAAGTTCGGAACCCATATCATTGGAAAAATCTGCTTTTATCATCTAAAATGTTTATTTTATAAAACGACATTTACGCCTGAAAAATATTAATTTTTATGCTTTCGAAAAATTAAATATTCTTATTTAAAAAGATTTCAAATAATTATTCGGAAAATGGTTTTATAAAAGTTTTGCTGAAAAAGTTTTAGTTTGTTTAAACACTTATGAACTCGACTAGTCTTGACCCGTCGGTAGCCTAAACCCGAACCCGAGTCACCCGAGTATTTAAGCGGAAAATCAAGTATTCTTACACCATCTCTTTCATTTCCACCAACACTTCCCACCCAAACACTCTCATTCTAGAGAGAGAAACTAGAGAGAGAAAGTCTTCAAACTTCAAATCCGAGTCCACAAATCTGTTTGTTGTTGTTCTTGGTAAGATCTTCTTGAAAATCATCCATTTTCATAACCATTTTCGGCCTCAAATCGAGCAAAAACACCCATTTTCGTTTCTTGAGTTTACGGGTCAAAAACCGTCTTGTTTTGGTGTCAAAATGCAGGCTTTTGTGTTTAAAATCACTGGGAATCGATAGTCCCTTCAATCCCGAGCATTTCCATGTCAAAAACTTCGATTTTGGGTCAAAAATCCGGAAAATCTGAAAAACCCGTAGGTTTCTCCGTCGCCCAGCTTGAAGGAGTCGAATCAGACTCATTCGATCGAATCAGTCGATCGAATCAGCCCATTCGATCGAACTAGTCGATCGAACCAGTCCGGTCGACCGAATAGGAAAGCAACCGAATGGTCTCCAACTCATTCGACCGAACGAGTTTCGTATTCGATCGAACGAGTGTCTATTCGATCGAATAAGTTCCATGTTCGACCGAACGAGTTTTCCCAACTGGTTCGACCAAATGTGTTTCTAGTTCGATCGAGTGTGCCTCAGATTCGATCGAATGTGTGTCTATTCGATCGAATGTGTGTCTATTCGATCGAATGTGTGTCTATTCGATCGAACAAGTTCCTATTCAATCGAACGTGTTCCTATTCGATCGAATCAAGCCAGAACCAAGCTGTTTTCGTCTTTAAAACCCAGTTTTTGCTCGAGGTCACGTAAGCTTGTTTTCTTAGACTTATAGCACGTTGTTAACCTTATATATATGTCCAACTCTAGGCTAAGGAGATCTATTGTAGCACCATCCTAACCCAAGATCAAGGTGAGTTCATAGCCCCTATTTAAGCTTTTCAAAACTATGGGGTGGAAACATGGTAACTTTACACGTTTGGATAAAATCATTTATGCAAACATTCTTTAAACTATAAACATTTGGATTTCTACACACGTGCGGAAATCCATGAGCTTCTTGGTAATCTATAAACTTTGGAAATCTATGAACATGGGGAAAACCCATTAACTCATGGAGATCTAAGAACATTGGAAATCAATGAGTATGGGAAATTCTGTGAACATTGACATCATGGGAACGGGAATCAAATTCATATCATCATAGTCATTGTGTCAGCATGGAAATCTAGAGATCAAAACATCATGAGTTGAATTGGACGCGAGAGTCTATTCTACTCTCGGTAGAACTCACGACCATGAGTGGCATTCTATTCTCGGTGGCACTCGTAACTCATGGGATTTCATACTAGTCTCGGTGAAATCCATAACTCTTGAGGACCTATACTATTCTCGGTAGGGACCAAGGGAACCCAGGATTCTTTGGGGTGTCTATCCTACTCTCGGTAGAACCTAGCTGAGTCCTGGATGGCAAGAACGAGGTAGTCTTGGTTTAAGTCTTGCGTGAGTTCAATCAAGTCTTGTGTGATCATTGGGTTTCATCATCATTCATCATCATCATCATTTGTTCACCATCATCTTGGATACTAGTAAACAATGGGATTTTGGTGTTGGTTTATCTAGTAAACTTAGCATGCTCAAATCTATATGTCCTTGTTTATGCTTAACTGTTATGTGCTACATGTACCGTTGGGAGACCGCAAATCTTTGAGTAATCTTATCACATACGACTCTAATGGGAGATTGATAAGCCCGTTGAGAGCCCAGGAGAACATTTCATGTTTGACTTACTACAAAAACCTCTGTGGGAAAACCAAGAGATCTTTTCTTACAAACCATTTTAAAAACTGGGAATTATACCCAAACATAGTAGTATAAGTTGTAGGAGTGGTGGGTTAGCCGCAGGTACACCCTATATATAAACCCCTACAACCTATACTAGTATGTTTGTGTATAAAACTCTTTTCTTTAAACCTATGAATTCACTCATCTACTTTATGTAGTTGACAGTTTGTTACATGTTTTCAGGAAATAATGCAGCAAGAAATCCCTAGCAAGTTTAGAGGCCTTAGAAAGATGAAGGCTAGACTAGGAGTTGTTGGAAACTTGATATTTTGTATTAAAACAATTTGTTTCATGTTACCTGGTTGATGTAATATTTGACTTTTTGGTTATGTTTATGCATTTAGACTTTTATACTATTGTGCTCAACAATCACGACTTAGTCGCCGCACCTCGATTTTTCCGCCATCACGATATAATTTTATATTTTAGTTGTTTTACATTAATAATTTTTGATATTTATATTATAGTTTATTATATTATGTTAGAATTTTATATATTTTATAAAATATTATAGTAATTATTATGCAAATATTAACAAATATTTTATAAAGAATGTAATTTATATTATGTGTTTCCTACAATTATTACATTCTGTCAATTATATTAATTGACAGAATTATGTATTATATTAACTTTTTGTAAATTATTACAAAAAGTTGTAAAATAAACGATAACTTTGTATTTTATAATACAAAGTTGAATTTACAACTTTGATAAAATCATTATATATTATTAACTATAAATTGAGAGATAAAAACAAGTTTATTCCATTTTATCGTAATGTTTTTGTAATGTTTATGGGCACTACGATAACATTTCTCTGTTACAAGCGGTCTCCACTTCGGTTTTTCGCTTCAGCCAAATCCCGAACGCCGCAAACCTCTGGAGTTCCAAATAGGCGATCACGTAATGCTCAAAGTTTCCCCCTGGAAGGGCATTGTTCGCTTCGGGAAAAAGGGAAAGTTTGCTCCAAGGTACGTAGGACCTTTCAAGATCATCGAAAAGGTCGGACCTGTAGCCTATCGCTTGGAATTGCCTCCAGAACTCAGCCGTGTTCACAACGTTTTTCATGTGTCGCAACTCAAAAAGTGCCTCGTTGACGAGACCGCTCAAATCCCGATCGACACGGTTCACATCGACGACAAACTATACTTTGTTGAGGAACCTGTCGAGATCCTAGATCGAGAAGTCAAAAAGACTAAGCGAAGCCGGATACCTATAGTCAAGGTACGTTGGAACAACCATCGTGGACCCGAGTTCACATGGGAACGAGAGGATAAGATGAAGGAGGAATACCCTCATCTGTTCGCATAGTCATCATCTTTGTAATTCTAGAAATCTTGGAGTCTATGTAATCGTAATCATGTAATCAGGGACCAATATCAATCAATGAAGTATCATGTTGTTCCTATTTGCTTATAAATATTCTCTTATTTGCATAACACCAAGTTTGGCTACCCATGACTCGTGCTGGAAAACACAAGTTGTGCATACTTAATCATGTAAACATTGGGGTAAACTATGTATCATTGAGCCAAAATTTGTCATCATTCTAACATTCATGAAGCATGGTTGTGTGTGTGTGTGTGGTGCCGTGTCGATTTTTCTAGCCGCACACAATGGAGTTTATACATTGATACAAGGTGAACTCGTAATTATAGTCCGGAATATAATAACATCAAGTTCACAGGTGTATACGTGTATAAACAATATGCTATTGTGTAACTATGAGTCGTGAACTCAAGCTTCGTGTAGGGAATTAATCAATGAATGTTGAAGGAGTGGTGGGTTAGCCGCTGGTACACCCTATATATAAACCCCTTCGGCACAAGTTGATTATGTCTGAAGCGAGACTTGGAATTAGGGACTCATAGTTAGCGTGGCAGCTGTGAGGCGTTAAATTCAAGAGTTATTGAGGGAATTATTCATTGGAGATTGAAGGAGTGGTGGGTTAGCCGCTGGTACACCCTATATATAAACCCCTTCAATCCGAAATGAATATGTCTGATGTAAAGCTTGAAGGTGATGCCTTGTAGTGGAAAATAGTGTGTCGTCCTGTGTGTCATTGAACTAATAGGAGTCGAAAGAAACACCCAAGTGGAGTTGAGGGAGTGGTGGGTTAGCCGCTGGTACACCCTATATATAAACCCCTTCAACTTGATTTGGGTGGTATCCAAGACGAATATTAGGGGTAGTGGCGCATAGTGGTCATCATGGGATCATTTAATCTAAAACATCATTGCATCAACTATACTAAATTCTAAATTTCGGGACGAAATTCCTCTAAATTGGGGAGGATGTAACGCCCTGAAATTCGATTGGTAAACTAGGATCGTGAAATCATCGGAAACTATAGACTTTGGGATTCTGGACGATAAGTTCGGAACCCATATCATTGGAAAAATCTGCTTTTATCATCTAAAATGTTTATTTTATAAAACGACATTTACGCCTGAAAAATATTAATTTTTATGCTTTCGAAAAATTAAATATTCTTATTTAAAAAGATTTCAAATAATTATTCGGAAAATGGTTTTATAAAAGTTTTGCTGAAAAAGTTTTAGTTTGTTTAAACACTTATGAACTCGACTAGTCTTGACCCGTCGGTAGCCTAAACCCGAACCCGAGTCACCCGAGTATTTAAGCGGAAAATCAAGTATTCTTACACCATCTCTTTCATTTCCACCAACACTTCCCACCCAAACACTCTCATTCTAGAGAGAGAAACTAGAGAGAGAAAGTCTTCAAACTTCAAATCCGAGTCCACAAATCTGTTTGTTGTTGTTCTTGGTAAGATCTTCTTGAAAATCATCCATTTTCATAACCATTTTCGGCCTCAAATCGAGCAAAAACACCCATTTTCGTTTCTTGAGTTTACGGGTCAAAAACCGTCTTGTTTTGGTGTCAAAATGCAGGCTTTTGTGTTTAAAATCACTGGGAATCGATAGTCCCTTCAATCCCGAGCATTTCCATGTCAAAAACTTCGATTTTGGGTCAAAAATCCGGAAAATCTGAAAAACCCGTAGGTTTCTCCGTCGCCCAGCTTGAAGGAGTCGAATCAGACTCATTCGATCGAATCAGTCGATCGAATCAGCCCATTCGATCGAACTAGTCGATCGAACCAGTCCGGTCGACCGAATAGGAAAGCAACCGAATGGTCTCCAACTCATTCGACCGAACGAGTTTCGTATTCGATCGAACGAGTGTCTATTCGATCGAATAAGTTCCATGTTCGACCGAACGAGTTTTCCCAACTGGTTCGACCAAATGTGTTTCTAGTTCGATCGAGTGTGCCTCAGATTCGATCGAATGTGTGTCTATTCGATCGAATGTGTGTCTATTCGATCGAACAAGTTCCTATTCAATCGAACGTGTTCCTATTCGATCGAATCAAGCCAGAACCAAGCTGTTTTCGTCTTTAAAACCCAGTTTTTGAGCGAGGTCACGTAAGCTTGTTTTCTTAGACTTATAGCACGTTGTTAACCTTATATATATGTCCAACTCTAGGCTAAGGAGATCTATTGTAGCACCATCCTAACCCAAGATCAAGGTGAGTTCATAGCCCCTATTTAAGCTTTTCAAAACTATGGGGTGGAAACATGGTAACTTTACACGTTTGGATAAAATCATTTATGCAAACATTCTTTAAACTATAAACATTTGGATTTCTACACACGTGCGGAAATCCATGAGCTTCTTGGTAATCTATAAACTTTGGAAATCTATGAACATGGGGAAAACCCATTAACTCATGGAGATCTAAGAACATTGGAAATCAATGAGTATGGGAAATTCTGTGAACATTGACATCATGGGAACGGGAATCAAATTCATATCATCATAGTCATTGTGTCAGCATGGAAATCTAGAGATCAAAACATCATGAGTTGAATTGGACGCGAGAGTCTATTCTACTCTCGGTAGAACTCACGACCATGAGTGGCATTCTATTCTCGGTGGCACTCGTAACTCATGGGATTTCATACTAGTCTCGGTGAAATCCATAACTCTTGAGGACCTATACTATTCTCGGTAGGGACCAAGGGAACCCAGGATTCTTTGGGGTGTCTATCCTACTCTCGGTAGAACCTAGCTGAGTCCTGGATGGCAAGAACGAGGTAGTCTTGGTTTAAGTCTTGCGTGAGTTCAATCAAGTCTTGTGTGATCATTGGGTTTCATCATCATTCATCATCATCATCATTTGTTCACCATCATCTTGGATACTAGTAAACAATGGGATTTTGGTGTTGGTTTATCTAGTAAACTTAGCATGCTCAAATCTATATGTCCTTGTTTATGCTTAACTGTTATGTGCTACATGTACCGTTGGGAGACCGCAAATCTTTGAGTAATCTTATCACATACGACTCTAATGGGAGATTGATAAGCCCGTTGAGAGCCCAGGAGAACATTTCATGTTTGACTTACTACAAAAACCTCTGTGGGAAAACCAAGAGATCTTTTCTTACAAACCATTTTAAAAACTGGGAATTATACCCAAACATAGTAGTATAAGTTGTAGGAGTGGTGGGTTAGCCGCAGGTACACCCTATATATAAACCCCTACAACCTATACTAGTATGTTTGTGTATAAAACTCTTTTCTTTAAACCTATGAATTCACTCATCTACTTTATGTAGTTGACAGTTTGTTACATGTTTTCAGGAAATAATGCAGCAAGAAATCCCTAGCAAGTTTAGAGGCCTTAGAAAGATGAAGGCTAGACTAGGAGTTGTTGGAAACTTGATATTTTGTATTAAAACAATTTGTTTCATGTTACCTGGTTGATGTAATATTTGACTTTTTGGTTATGTTTATGCATTTAGACTTTTATACTATTGTGCTCAACAATCACGACTTAGTCGCCGCACCTCGATTTTTCCGCCATCACGATCGGGGTGTGATCGTGATGGCGGAAAAATCGAGGTGCGGCGACTAAGTCGTGATTGTTGAGCACAATAGTATAAAAGTCTAAATGCATAAACATAACCAAAAAGTCAAATATTACATCAACCAGGTAACATGAAACAAATTGTTTTAATACAAAATATCAAGTTTCCAACAACTCCTAGTCTAGCCTTCATCTTTCTAAGGCCTCTAAACTTGCTAGGGATTTCTTGCTGCATTATTTCCTGAAAACATGTAACAAACTGTCAACTACATAAAGTAGATGAGTGAATTCATAGGTTTAAAGAAAAGAGTTTTATACACAAACATACTAGTATAGGTTGTAGGGGTTTATATATAGGGTGTACCTGCGGCTAACCCACCACTCCTACAACTTATACTACTATGTTTGGGTATAATTCCCAGTTTTTAAAATGGTTTGTAAGAAAAGATCTCTTGGTTTTCCCACAGAGGTTTTTGTAGTAAGTCAAACATGAAATGTTCTCCTGGGCTCTCAACGGGCTTATCAATCTCCCATTAGAGTCGTATGTGATAAGATTACTCAAAGATTTGCGGTCTCCCAACGGTACATGTAGCACATAACAGTTAAGCATAAACAAGGACATATAGATTTGAGCATGCTAAGTTTACTAGATAAACCAACACCAAAATCCCATTGTTTACTAGTATCCAAGATGATGGTGAACAAATGATGATGATGATGAATGATGATGAAACCCAATGATCACACAAGACTTGATTGAACTCACGCAAGACTTAAACCAAGACTACCTCGTTCTTGCCATCCAGGACTCAGCTAGGTTCTACCGAGAGTAGGATAGACACCCCAAAGAATCCTGGGTTCCCTTGGTCCCTACCGAGAATAGTATAGGTCCTCAAGAGTTATGGATTTCACCGAGACTTCTCGATGATGTTACAGTTGATCCCGATCGACACGGTTCACATCGACGACAAACTATACTTTGTTGAGGAACCTGTCGAGATCCTAGATCGAGAAGTCAAAAAGACTAAGCGAAGCCGGATACCTATAGTCAAGGTACGTTGGAACAACCATCGTGGACCCGAGTTCACATGGGAACGAGAGGATAAGATGAAGGAGGAATACCCTCATCTGTTCGCATAGTCATCATCTTTGTAATTCTAGAAATCTTGGAGTCTATGTAATCGTAATCATGTAATCAGGGACCAATATCAATCAATGAAGTATCATGTTGTTCCTATTTGCTTATAAATATTCTCTTATTTGCATAACACCAAGTTTGGCTACCCATGACTCGTGCTGGAAAACACAAGTTGTGCATACTTAATCATGTAAACATTGGGGTAAACTATGTATCATTGAGCCAAAATTTGTCATCATTCTAACATTCATGAAGCATGGTTGTGTGTGTGTGTGTGGTGCCGTGTCGATTTTTCTAGCCGCACACAATGGAGTTTATACATTGATACAAGGTGAACTCGTAATTATAGTCCGGAATATAATAACATCAAGTTCACAGGTGTATACGTGTATAAACAATATGCTATTGTGTAACTATGAGTCGTGAACTCAAGCTTCGTGTAGGGAATTAATCAATGAATGTTGAAGGAGTGGTGGGTTAGCCGCTGGTACACCCTATATATAAACCCCTTCGGCACAAGTTGATTATGTCTGAAGCGAGACTTGGAATTAGGGACTCATAGTTAGCGTGGCAGCTGTGAGGCGTTAAATTCAAGAGTTATTGAGGGAATTATTCATTGGAGATTGAAGGAGTGGTGGGTTAGCCGCTGGTACACCCTATATATAAACCCCTTCAATCCGAAATGAATATGTCTGATGTAAAGCTTGAAGGTGATGCCTTGTAGTGGAAAATAGTGTGTCGTCCTGTGTGTCATTGAACTAATAGGAGTCGAAAGAAACACCCAAGTGGAGTTGAGGGAGTGGTGGGTTAGCCGCTGGTACACCCTATATATAAACCCCTTCAACTTGATTTGGGTGGTATCCAAGACGAATATTAGGGGTAGTGGCGCATAGTGGTCATCATGGGATCATTTAATCTAAAACATCATTGCATCAACTATACTAAATTCTAAATTTCGGGACGAAATTCCTCTAAATTGGGGAGGATGTAACGCCCTGAAATTCGATTGGTAAACTAGGATCGTGAAATCATCGGAAACTATAGACTTTGGGATTCTGGACGATAAGTTCGGAACCCATATCATTGGAAAAATCTGCTTTTATCATCTAAAATGTTTATTTTATAAAACGACATTTACGCCTGAAAAATATTAATTTTTATGCTTTCGAAAAATTAAATATTCTTATTTAAAAAGATTTCAAATAATTATTCGGAAAATGGTTTTATAAAAGTTTTGCTGAAAAAGTTTTAGTTTGTTTAAACACTTATGAACTCGACTAGTCTTGACCCGTCGGTAGCCTAAACCCGAACCCGAGTCACCCGAGTATTTAAGCGGAAAATCAAGTATTCTTACACCATCTCTTTCATTTCCACCAACACTTCCCACCCAAACACTCTCATTCTAGAGAGAGAAACTAGAGAGAGAAAGTCTTCAAACTTCAAATCCGAGTCCACAAATCTGTTTGTTGTTGTTCTTGGTAAGATCTTCTTGAAAATCATCCATTTTCATAACCATTTTCGGCCTCAAATCGAGCAAAAACACCCATTTTCGTTTCTTGAGTTTACGGGTCAAAAACCGTCTTGTTTTGGTGTCAAAATGCAGGCTTTTGTGTTTAAAATCACTGGGAATCGATAGTCCCTTCAATCCCGAGCATTTCCATGTCAAAAACTTCGATTTTGGGTCAAAAATCCGGAAAATCTGAAAAACCCGTAGGTTTCTCCGTCGCCCAGCTTGAAGGAGTCGAATCAGACTCATTCGATCGAATCAGTCGATCGAATCAGCCCATTCGATCGAACTAGTCGATCGAACCAGTCCGGTCGACCGAATAGGAAAGCAACCGAATGGTCTCCAACTCATTCGACCGAACGAGTTTCGTATTCGATCGAACGAGTGTCTATTCGATCGAATAAGTTCCATGTTCGACCGAACGAGTTTTCCCAACTGGTTCGACCAAATGTGTTTCTAGTTCGATCGAGTGTGCCTCAGATTCGATCGAATGTGTGTCTATTCGATCGAATGTGTGTCTATTCGATCGAATGTGTGTCTATTCGATCGAACAAGTTCCTATTCAATCGAACGTGTTCCTATTCGATCGAATCAAGCCAGAACCAAGCTGTTTTCGTCTTTAAAACCCAGTTTTTGCTCGAGGTCACGTAAGCTTGTTTTCTTAGACTTATAGCACGTTGTTAACCTTATATATATGTCCAACTCTAGGCTAAGGAGATCTATTGTAGCACCATCCTAACCCAAGATCAAGGTGAGTTCATAGCCCCTATTTAAGCTTTTCAAAACTATGGGGTGGAAACATGGTAACTTTACACGTTTGGATAAAATCATTTATGCAAACATTCTTTAAACTATAAACATTTGGATTTCTACACACGTGCGGAAATCCATGAGCTTCTTGGTAATCTATAAACTTTGGAAATCTATGAACATGGGGAAAACCCATTAACTCATGGAGATCTAAGAACATTGGAAATCAATGAGTATGGGAAATTCTGTGAACATTGACATCATGGGAACGGGAATCAAATTCATATCATCATAGTCATTGTGTCAGCATGGAAATCTAGAGATCAAAACATCATGAGTTGAATTGGACGCGAGAGTCTATTCTACTCTCGGTAGAACTCACGACCATGAGTGGCATTCTATTCTCGGTGGCACTCGTAACTCATGGGATTTCATACTAGTCTCGGTGAAATCCATAACTCTTGAGGACCTATACTATTCTCGGTAGGGACCAAGGGAACCCAGGATTCTTTGGGGTGTCTATCCTACTCTCGGTAGAACCTAGCTGAGTCCTGGATGGCAAGAACGAGGTAGTCTTGGTTTAAGTCTTGCGTGAGTTCAATCAAGTCTTGTGTGATCATTGGGTTTCATCATCATTCATCATCATCATCATTTGTTCACCATCATCTTGGATACTAGTAAACAATGGGATTTTGGTGTTGGTTTATCTAGTAAACTTAGCATGCTCAAATCTATATGTCCTTGTTTATGCTTAACTGTTATGTGCTACATGTACCGTTGGGAGACCGCAAATCTTTGAGTAATCTTATCACATACGACTCTAATGGGAGATTGATAAGCCCGTTGAGAGCCCAGGAGAACATTTCATGTTTGACTTACTACAAAAACCTCTGTGGGAAAACCAAGAGATCTTTTCTTACAAACCATTTTAAAAAACTGGGAATTATACCCAAACATAGTAGTATAAGTTGTAGGAGTGGTGGGTTAGCCGCAGGTACACCCTATATATAAACCCCTACAACCTATACTAGTATGTTTGTGTATAAAACTCTTTTCTTTAAACCTATGAATTCACTCATCTACTTTATGTAGTTGACAGTTTGTTACATGTTTTCAGGAAATAATGCAGCAAGAAATCCCTAGCAAGTTTAGAGGCCTTAGAAAGATGAAGGCTAGACTAGGAGTTGTTGGAAACTTGATATTTTGTATTAAAACAATTTGTTTCATGTTACCTGGTTGATGTAATATTTGACTTTTTGGTTATGTTTATGCATTTAGACTTTTATACTATTGTGCTCAACAATCACGACTTAGTCGCCGCACCTCGATTTTTCCGCCATCACGATCAGGCCTCTAAACTTGCTAGGGATTTCTTGCTGCATTATTTCCTGAAAACATGTAACAAACTGTCAACTACATAAAGTAGATGAGTGAATTCATAGGTTTAAAGAAAAGAGTTTTATACACAAACATACTAGTATAGGTTGTAGGGGTTTATATATAGGGTGTACCTGCGGCTAACCCACCACTCCTACAACTTATACTACTATGTTTGGGTATAATTCCCAGTTTTTAAAATGGTTTGTAAGAAAAGATCTCTTGGTTTTCCCACAGAGGTTTTTGTAGTAAGTCAAACATGAAATGTTCTCCTGGGCTCTCAACGGGCTTATCAATCTCCCATTAGAGTCGTATGTGATAAGATTACTCAAAGATTTGCGGTCTCCCAACGGTACATGTAGCACATAACAGTTAAGCATAAACAAGGACATATAGATTTGAGCATGCTAAGTTTACTAGATAAACCAACACCAAAATCCCATTGTTTACTAGTATCCAAGATGATGGTGAACAAATGATGATGATGATGAATGATGATGAAACCCAATGATCACACAAGACTTGATTGAACTCACGCAAGACTTAAACCAAGACTACCTCGTTCTTGCCATCCAGGACTCAGCTAGGTTCTACCGAGAGTAGGATAGACACCCCAAAGAATCCTGGGTTCCCTTGGTCCCTACCGAGAATAGTATAGGTCCTCAAGAGTTATGGATTTCACCGAGACTAGTATGAAATCCCATGAGTTACGAGTGCCACCGAGAATAGAATGCCACTCATGGTCGTGAGTTCTACCGAGAGTAGAATAGACTCTCGCGTCCAATTCAACTCATGATGTTTTGATCTCTAGATTTCCATGCTGACACAATGACTATGATGATATGAATTTGATTCCCGTTCCCATGATGTCAATGTTCACAGAATTTCCCATACTCATTGATTTCCAATGTTCTTAGATCTCCATGAGTTAATGGGTTTTCCCCATGTTCATAGATTTCCAAAGTTTATAGATTACCAAGAAGCTCGTGGATTTCCGCACGTGTGTAGAAATCCAAATGTTTATAGTTTAAAGAATGTTTGCATAAATGATTTTATCCAAACGTGTAAAGTTACCATGTTTAATCCAAATGTTTATAGTTTAAAGAATGTTTGCATAAATGATTTTATCCCAACGTGTAAAGTTACCATGTTTAATCCAAATGTTTATAGTTTAAAGAATGTTTGCATAAATGATTTTATCCAAACGTGTAAAGTTACCATGTTTCCACCCCATAGTTTTGAAAAGCTTAAATAGGGGCTATGAACTCACCTTGATCTTGGGTTAGGATGGTGCTACAATAGATCTCCTTAGCCTAGAGTTGGACATATATATAAGGTTAACAACGTGCTATAAGTCTAAGAAAACGAGCTTACGTGACCTCGAGCAAAAACTGGGTTTTAAAGACGAAAACAGCTTGGTTCTGGCTTGATTCGATCGAATAGGAACACGTTCGATCGAATAGGAACTTGTTCGATCGAATAGACACACATTCGATCGAATAGACACACATTCGATCGAATAGACACACATTCGATCGAACTAGAAACACATTTGGTCGAACCAGTTGGGAAAACTCGTTCGGTCGAACATGGAACTTGTTCGATCGAATAGACACTCGTTCGATCGAATACGAAACTCATTCGGTCGAATGAGTTGGAGACCATTCGGTTGCTTTCCTATTCGGTCGACCGGACTGGTTCGATCGACTGGTTCGATCGAATGGGCTGATTCGATCGACTGATTCGATCGAATGAGTCTGATTCGACTCCTTCAAGCTGGGCGACGGAGAAACCTACGGGTTTTTCAGATTTTCCGGATTTTTGACCCAAAATCGAAGTTTTTGACATGGAAATGCTCGGGATTGAAGGGACTATCGATTCCCAGTGATTTTAAACACAAAAGCCTGCATTTTGACACCAAAACAAGACGGTTTTTGACCCGAAAACTCAAGAAACGAAAATGGGTGTTTTTGCTCGATTTGAGGCCGAAAATGGTTATGAAAATGGATGATTTTCAAGAAGATCTTACCAAGAACAACAACAAACAGATTTGTGGACTCGGATTTGAAGTTTGAAGACTTTCTCTCTCTAGTTTCTCTCTCTAGAATGAGAGTGTTTGGGTGGGAAGTGTTGGTGGAAATGAAAGA
Source organism: Bidens hawaiensis (assembly GCF_021521415.1). Taxonomy (NCBI): domain Eukaryota; kingdom Viridiplantae; phylum Streptophyta; class Magnoliopsida; order Asterales; family Asteraceae; genus Bidens; species Bidens hawaiensis. Next base: position 48,698 of record NW_027491157.1, read on the forward strand.
GATGGTGTAAGAATACTTGATTTTCCGCTTAAATACTCGGGTGACTCGGGTTCGGGTTTAGGCTACCGACGGGTCAAGACTAGTCGAGTTCATAAGTTTTTAAACAAACTAAAACCTTTTCAGCAAAACTTTTATAAAACCATTTTCCGAATAATTATTTGAAATCTTTTTAAATAAGAATATTAAATTTTTCGAAAGCATAAAAATTAATATTTTTCAGGCGTAAATGTCGTTTTATAAAATAAACATTTTAAATGATAAAAGCAGATTTTTTTTTTTTTTTTTTTTCCAATGATATGGGTTCCGAACTTATCGTCCAGAATCCCAAAGTCTATAGTTTCCGATGATTTCACGATCCTAGTTTACCAATCGAATTTCAGGGCGTTACACCAGAGACCGACCCCCGGACATCCCTTGAGAACGTAGAACTCTTTTGACGATCATGAGATGTGAAACCTTTGGATTCGATTGATATCGGGCGCACAATCATGTGGCATACATGATATTTGGCCGAGAAGCAGTGAGGTACATCAATGAGCCAATCATGGATTGGTATAGTGTCTGATCAACCTTCTCCCCGTTGGGATCAGGACCGATACCATGATTCAATGGTAGATGAGTACTGATGCCGATGCATCAGTCATGTTGAACTTCGACAAGACGTCGTTGACATACTTTGTCTGGTGGATAAAGATACCGTCTGATAACTGTTCCATTTGAAGTCCAAGAAAACATTTCTTCTCCCCCATTGAACTCATCTCAAACTTCTGTTTCATCACTTCCTCGAACTGTTTGCATAGAACATCGTTTGTCGACACAAATATGATATCATCGACATATATTTGCACGATCAGTAGATTTCCATCAACAAGTTTAGTGAAGAGTGTAAAATCGACGGTTCCTATGATAAACCCATTGTCCAGAAGATGTTGGGTCAACGTCTCATACCAGGCTCTCGGGGCCTGATGAAGACCGTATATGGCTTTATCAAGGAGATACACTTTGTCTTTGTGGATCGGTTCGACAAACCCCAATGGTTGTCCCACGTAGACTTCTTCACTGATTTTCCTGTTGAGAAATGTAGACTTGACAGTTAACTGATAGACTTTGAACCCTTTCCAAGAAGCAAACACCAGAAAGATCCGAATAGCTTCTAGCCTTGCAACTGGTGCATATACTTCGTTGTAGTCGACACCTTCTCTCTGGTTAAATACTAAAACAACAAGACTTGCTTTGTTTCTGACAATGATTCCATTCTCATCACGTTTACACTTAAACACCCATTTGGTGTTAATCTGCTTCTTATCCTAGGCAAATCAACCAGTTTCCAGACCCCGAGCTTCTCAAATTGCAATAGTTCTTCTTGCATCGCATTGACCCAGCTCTCTCCAGTCATGGCTTCTTTGTACGTTATAGGTTAGACCTGCGAATAAACACTTGAGTGAGAATTGATTTTGTTATGGAGATACACTTGAATAGAAACACTGGAGGTTTTGATCGATTTGGCGTCTCGTTTGAACTCCAGGATTTAAATCTCTTACTATGTTATCCTCATGATGGTAGGATATTGTCTTGGCACCACTTCTATAGATACTAACACTTCAGATTGGAGATTGTTTACATTCTCTTCAGCAGCAATGATGGATGGAGAGATAGCATTAATAATCTCCTCATCTGATTAACCGTCCTCATCAAACACAGGTGTAGTTTCTGACATATCATCAGGTTGAACATGATTTGGTACATTTTGAGGAACACACAGGGACTTCTGTTACACAATCTTATGATAAATGTTGTTTATATAACATTGTCAAAGTTTCATCAGAAAGAACTTCCTCAGGGAGTTTGAAATTCTCCCAAAGGCTTTCCATAATCAAATATCCTAGAATCCCCTGGTCGTTGAACGGTATGAGTATATCTTTGACAATCAACATTTTAGACCTAGACAATCTAGTGGAGGCTAATAATGTATACACGTCTAAGTGGACTAGCTTACCCCATGAAGAAACCTTCAACAGATTTGAAACCAAATTCGCCACTCGGATCAAGAATTGTGCACGTCGATCCAAACTGTTCAAGCTATTTAAGATTATGTTTCCGACGCTTTAGTAGTTCCAACACGTCTTGCCGAATTTCTTGACTATAAGCACCTGGTTGAGAGTGTAACAAGCTGCCGCTACTGCTTCCGACCAACAATTCACAGGTAACTTTGAATCAGAGAGCATAGTTCGAGCTATTTCAATCAAGGTTCAATTCTTTCGTTCAGTGACCCCGTTTTGTTGTGGAGTATAGGGTGCACTGAATTCATGAAGAATCCACCGGTCATTACAGTACTCAAGCATTTTTTTGTTCTTGAACTCCGTCCCGTTGTCACTTCTTATTCGCCGAATCTGTAAGTTGTACATATTCTCCAACTTCTTGAATAAGATCATTAGGGAATCATACGTCTCATCCTTTGATTCCAAAAACATTACCCATGAAAATCTCGAATATTCATCAGTAACCACAAGACAATAGAGTTTTGCTGTGATACTTTTGACATTCACTAGAGCAAACAGATTCATATGGAGATGTTCGAACGGTAAGTTGATGGAATTGACGCTTTTCTTCGAATGTAGTTTCTTTGTCTGTTTTCCCTTCTTATAGTCCAAGCACTCTTCATTTAACTGAAAATTTCTCAAATTCACTCCCTCTACCAAGTCTTTATGAACCAGATGGTTCATCTTCGTCACACTAATATGTCCCATCCTTCGATGCCATAAAACTGACTCCCGATCTAATGCCTTAGAGATGAAACATTGAGCAGACCCCGAAGATGTTGATGCTGTAATCACGTTCATGGCATAAAGATCATTCTCTCGAGGAGCACGTATAAGAATCCATTCTTCAGGAATATTGAAACCCGGTTTCAAAATTAAACATTCTCAGTCAGTGAAATGTGTAGAGAAAGTTTTATCACAAATTTGTGATATGCTTAGCAAATTGTTCTACAGTTCTGAAATGTAGTTGACGTTCTCAAACGTGACTTTTCCATTCGTCAACGTGCCTTCCCCAACAATTTAACCTCCTTGGTTTCCCGCAAAACCAACATACCCTCCATGAATAGATTTGACATCTTTGAGTAGGTGAAGAGTACCCGTCATGTGCCTAGAGGCTCCGCTATCCATATGTTATAATGTTGATTATAGATATCGATCTACGTCTTGTTCACGACACGAACACGTTCCTACAAGTGGTTTCAAAGCTTTCGTGCTAGATATCGGAAGAAAATAACAAGATACACTCGTTTCACGTCAATAATCGATATATTTCTCAACTCGTTAAAAAGTTCGTTTCGGATTTGTTAAAATCAAATCATATCCAAAAGCTCAGAGCCTTTTGGTGCTTGATTCTACAACTAATCACTGAATCTCATGCTTAATCGTTGCTTCTAACGCGTTCATTTTTGATTCCGAAATGTTCGTGTTGTTCGTGTGGAGTTTTGATTGATTCGGATAGAAATCAGTTGATGTTTTACGTTTAGAACTGTTTAGGATTCATCTAAGAGTGATTTCAAATCCAATTATGTGTTAAATTTGATCTTCGGTGAGATTTTCGGGTTTTCCGGCCATAATAACCGTTTTCACGGTGGTGTAACTACTTTTCCAGCGTCCTACCTGTTTTTTCCGGCGAAGATTCAGCGACAACAGAATTTTCTGGCAAGTTTAACAAAGTTTTCCAATCATAACTACCCATAACAGAAATATCCGGTGAGATTTTGGTGATTTCCGACAAGTATAACTGAAATTTGCTGCTGTTTGGTATTTAATTGAGCTGTTAATGAGCTGATAAGTGCCGAAACGGGCCAAAAACGCGCTGAAACAACTGATTTGGAGCTCATACGTGCTGAAACGGGCCAAAAACGCGCTAAAACTGTTGATTCGGAGCTGAAACGTGCTGTTTTCGTACTGAAAATGCTGTTAAACGAGATGATTTTGGTGCTGAAATTGCTGAAATGTGCGGAAACGAACCCGAAAATTGCTAAAATTGCTGAAAACATGCGTAAACGCGCTGTTTAACGTGCTGTTTGCTGTTTTAAGGCGCTGAAATTGCTGAAACGTGCTGAAAGTTGGTGAAATTGCTGAAACGTGCTGAATTTGATGAAAAAACGAGTTGAAACAAACCAGAAAGTTGCTGAAACTTGTTGTTTTGCTAATAAATGAGCCTAAACAAGTAAAAAAGTTGCTGAAATTTGTTAAATTAAGATTACAAAAATTTTCAAAATGGAATTTTCGAGTTTGCTTAATGTTGAAGCTACATCTAGAAGAAACAAAATGGAAGTTTTGAAGAAAGAATTTGTTGATTTTGATATGATGACTGGAGAATCATTTGATCGTTTAATCGAAAGATATTGCAAGCTTGTGAGCAAAATGAAACATATCGGGATTGAGAGACGAGAGTTTGAATACATTGACAGGTTGTCCGTTATACTTGCTGAAACATCACCTGAAGATTTGGGTATAAACATTTTATCAATACTATCAGACCCCAACACATACAATAGTCGGAGTCTCTCCCGATTCATCGAGAAGCTAATGATGTGTAAAGTAAATGAAGATTCTAAGAAGGTTGTGAAGGTTGATGATGAGATTGAAGTTCAAAATGACCTATCCTAAAAGTTTGAAATGATTGATCAACTTCCTAAAAAGATTGTCAAATCTGAAGAACTATCACTGCCAGAATTTGAGAACACTCCTAAGTTCGATAATAATGGTGATTCAGATTTTGATGAAGAATTGGTTTTAGAATCATGGTGTCAGTTTACTTGTGATCCTCTGAAATTGAAATTGAGGTAAATTAAAGTTGAGGATGAAATTTGAGGAAGCTGTTGTTGGAGCTAAGGGAACTGAACTTATTTTCAAGCAAGTCAGAACAGAAAGTTCAGACATATCGACTGTGAAAGTCAAAGAGGTTAAGTTATTCGAGGTACACTCTGAACCTTCTGCTCATTATCATGTTAAAATCAAATAAGAGTCTAATCATGAGTCGTTAAACATTCATAACTTTAGTCAAGTGAAAAATGTGAGTTACTTCATAAAAATTGTTTAGAAATAGATGTGGAGAATAAATTGTTAAAAATTCACAATGACTCTTAACTAAATGAGCTTAAACGTATTAAGGAAGCTTATGCTATGCTTCAAACATGTGAAAAGGCACTAGGGGAAAAGATTGGTCAAAATGAGAAAACAATTTTGATGTTAAAACAAATTGTTAATGAAAAGGTTGATTTGTAGCTTAATAGTTTCAAAGCAGCATCTCTCGTCCTGGACAATATTCTCCCCAAACTGACAGGTAAAGATGAAATATCTGTGGAAGTTGTTTATGGTTACAATAATCACGGTTTAGGGTATAAGTAAGTTACAACCCCAATTTCCCCTAAGCCAATAAAATTGGAAACATGTGTGCGTGATCGTGTTCAAGAACCTCCGGTTAGAAAGTTTGTTGACTGGAGAAGATGTTTTAACTGTAATGAAGTAGGGCATGTGTCCTTTGCTTGTCCTAATCGTTAAAAGCACGATCATGGTAACCACAAAAAATTTGTTAATAAGTTTGAATTTGTACATGGTACAACATCTGATAGCGGTAAAGAAATCCAGTCTCGAAATCGATCCAAAAAGGATTTCTTTGTTCGAAAAGAGAAATGTCCACAATGGCAGCCTCATTAACAAGAATAAACAGTTAAGCAAATTTGTGTGTGCAACACCGTCTAATTAAATATCTTTGTTTTCATGTCCTTGGACAGTGTTGCACTCACAAATAGGATCTCTAGATGTTATAGCTTAAGTCTCAAAATACGGAATACAATGAGAGTGAACACCACAAGTAAACATTAATCACATTCTTCATTAATAACTTCAAAAGATTACAGGATATGACTCTTCAGGAACTTTCTCTCTCTAGTCTCTCTCTCTCTAACAATGACCAAAAGTTTACTGATTAACGCATAAGTCTCATATTTATAGGAAACACATGAAGGCACATATGGAGCAGATCTCTTATACGGCGCATATGTAATGCGCCGCATAACATATGCGTTCCCATGGACTTATGCGCTAGAAACATACACTCTAACATACAAATGACATTTAATTCCTATAAAATCATATCTAAGACCCTAGCAATAGACATTATGCTCTAACTAACTCCCCTTGGATGTTGCTAGGTATTCGATCTTCTAACTTCAATATTTCTTCCCAAAAACTCTTTCCCGGTACTCCCTCCTCATGTCCTCCCATGAAATTTTGTTTGAGGGCTTCTGGTTTATGGGAATAGAAACTTCAATGCCCTTGTATTGAATTTTCTTCAATGAAGCAATTCTAACATTCTCTTTAATCTCCTTCTCACGCTCTTTCTCCTTCAATTCTTCCTCTTCTCCCATCTTGAACCATTTGCTCTTCCAAACTTCACTAGAATGTATCTTGTACTTGTGACAGATCTTTACAACTTTCTGGTATTGCATAGTGCGACGCATGATGTTTCTCACGTGATACTTGTATCTTGCATTTGTATAGCGTCTCTATATCCTTTTCTGAGTAGTTCACCAACCACATGGGATCCATCACATCAATCACATCCCATATTCCATCTCAGTTTAGTACAATTTGAGTTTCACCCCAGTTCTCATCGTAATACCACCATCTGAAATATACATGGAAGTCTTTTCCATCGGGTACATAGGAATCGCTTTCAGAGTTTCAGGCTGCTTGTATCTCCAAGTCTTGACAAAGTCATCCATTTCAGGAACTTTCTTCACACTAGATACATGGAGAAATGGAGTTGAGGAGTCCAACTCCTAAACCTGCTGTAACGATTCCGACGAAACCGGGTATACCCTAACCGGTAGACAATAGTTACGTTATATTTAATGTCGGGAACATGAATTACCATAGTAATTATACGTGAATATATAAGTCACCGTATTGAATATGCGATCAATCGATCGATAGTTATTGAAACCCGAACGAATCGGGGGTTCAATTATAGACGAGATATATGATATTTAGTGATGTTACGAAGTATTAAAGCATCGGGATAAGTGGATTAAAGCACAGAAAAAGAATTTCGATTTAATAGTACGTCGATGCGTTAAACGAAACCTTTAATACCAAACCGAGCAAGAGATGATCGATCAAGCCGAAAAAGATGCGCGATAATTAATGATATGATGTTTTAAGTTAATAAAAGTCATGGTTTAAGTTTTTAAAGTTTTTAAATCGGTTTTATATAAATTTCATTTTTAAGCCGAAAAACGACTGTTTTAGCTTCGTTTTAAGCCGAATTAGACATTTAACCGAAAAACGAACTGAACCAGATTATCCAAAACATTATCCGGATTAAGGGAATCCAAACATGTGGCCTAGAATGGAGAGGTGGGTCCCACCCCACCCCCCAAGAGTTCCGATCGGCTCCCATAAGCCTCATTCCCTTATTATTTTCTTTTTTCTAGCCAAACACTCAACAAGGACTAAAAACCGAGATATTTAGCAAGAGAATCAAGGTAATAATCGAGTTAATCACGTTTCCATCTTCGTTTCTTGAGTTGGTTTGCAAGAAAATGAGGTTTCAAAGATGAAAACCGATTCTTGCATGATCAAGTGATGTATACGGGTTATACAAGGGATCTTGGTCCAAGAAATGAGTTAAACGAATCAAAAACGAATTTTTACGGTTAAATCTTTCTTTTTGGAATCATAACCGAAACCATGAAAGAAATGGCTTGATCGTGAGTGTAAATTGCTTGGTATTGTGGTATGTTGTTTGTAGGCTCTGTATTTAGTGGTAGATAAGGTGGAAAGACGAGTTTGTAGCTCGTAGTGGCGGAAAACGAAAGGTATATTCGGTTATGTTCGGTTTTGGGAAATTTGGACAGATTGTTGATGCTTTAGAGTTAGGTCATGAAATTTTTCATAGGTGTTAAACACATGAAAATATGAGTTCTGTGAACCTTTGGTAATTTTTGGATAAAGGATGAATATTTGGTGAATTTAATGCTCGGTTTTGGCCAAAAATGGTGAAAAATAGTTAAATATCATGAAAAATTCTGGAAAATTGCAGAAAAGCTTTTTATATCATGTATAAGTCACACACAAAATTTGAGGTTAGTTGGAGAAGTCTAAGTAGGCTTTTCGGTTAAACGATTTCTAGGGTTTTCTTGCTCGGTTTTAGTGAAAATGGCATGTAAAAGAAGATTTTGGATCTGGAAAAATTACAAGGGACTATGTGGATGGCAGGGGACATCCAGGAAAAATTTGGGATTTTTCTAAGATCGTTTGGTATTTACGACATATTTAGTGTTTAAATGGTGTTTAAAAATAGATAAATAAATTTTAAATATAAAAATTAATTCTGGAAATATTTTTATAAAATTCCCCACTGTCAAAAAGTCATTTTTGAAAAATTTCAAGATCCGAGATTAAACGGATAATTATTTGTGCAAAAACAAACTTTTAAAGCTTAAAACGAGTAAACCGGTAAAGCTCTCTTAAGCGAGATGACTGGTGCATAAAAACCCTAAAAATGAACTATTTTCATATAACTGAGTTAAACAAGTAAAAATAAATCATCCGAAATTAATTCGGATGATTTGAGTAATTTTACCCGATTTAACAGTTTCCGGTGCACTAAAGACGGAAACGGGTCCCGCGGCCAATCGGGGCGTCTAAACCGAGCTCAAATTTCACAACTTTACTTAAACTATCAGTCAACGACTATTTTCGGGTCGTGTGTGACCAAACTCGTTTTTGAAACATAAAAACGGGTAACCGTGCTAGGCACGCAAAACGGGGAAAACAAGCTATTAGAAAATTTGACTGTTGAACTCTAAACGACATCACAATCTGAGTCCGGAGAAGTGTTTCTGGGTTAACCTTGCCCCCAGAACGGGTACAGTGCTGGGTTAACAGTGTCCCCAGATGTACCGGTTAACTTAGTTAAAGTTATACTAATAATGAGTGTATAGTAACGATCGTAGGGATCATATTACAGATTGGACGTGTTAACTGATAATGATTGTTGTTACCTGCTTGCATGTGCTAAGGTGAGTTTAACGGGCCCATTTTTCTGAATTGTTTTCAAATATTTTCCCGGGGCGGAAAGCATGTTACTATTGAAATGTTTAAGTACATACTGAACGCATGGATTTGTGTGTATTTATAAATATTTGATTGTACGGGAATCGTACGGAATGGGTACAGTACTGGGTTAACAGTGTCCCCAGATGTCTTTGGAAGTGTTACTGGGTTAACTGTGTCCCCAGATGTCTTTGGAAGTGTTACTGGGTTAACTGTGTCCCCAGATGTCTTTGGAAGTGTTTTTGGGTTAACGTTGCCCCCAGAATGAGTACAGTACTGGGTTAACAGTGTCCCCAGATAATATTATATTATGATATGGATTTATCATGGTTTACTCAAATTGTGAAACTCACCAACTATTCGTAGTTGACCCGTTTTCTCACATGCTTTTCAGGTACAACTAAGATGAAGTGATTGCTTACGTGCTAAGTGCTTGATGTGTGTAAGATTTGCGTGCGGAATGTTTGGATACATTATAATAAATAGAATTATGTATCGCATTGTATGATGTGTGTATCACCTAGACGGTAATGAAATACAAGATAATGTAATTTGAAGTCTATTAATGTATTCAGTTTTCTTTATAAACAATGTGGTTGATATCAGAGGTGTCTGTTGCATCCCGTCTACGTTTCCGCTGCGGTTACGGGGTGTTACAGAACTTGGTATCAGAGCCATTGGTTATAAAGATTTAGGATGTCTTTAAAAGATACCTAAAATATAACCACTAGCTCAAGTATTATAGGATCTGAATATCAACTAATAATTTATAGTGACGAGGTCTGGATGAACTTGGATGGACATGTGAGATATTATGGTCCGGAACATAATAACAGACTTGTCCGCACGAGGGAGTTCAGGGGAAGTCACGGGGTACATTAATAGGTAAAAATGGCAACGTATGTGTAAAGTATATAATATTATTTATACGTGCTAATGTGTATTTATATATGTACATATCTTGTGGGTACATGTATTGAGAAATAGGACCCGGATAAGGAACCGGGGGATGAAATAATAAAAGTACCGAGGATGCTGAGATTTCTAGAGCATCGGTTGATGATAAGTCTGACTTATCGGGCTATAGTTATGATTGTACCAAGTTAGATCTCCCGTTTGACATTAACCAGAAATATCTAGTAACCGTCACTCCCAACCAAAATTGATAAATCCCTTACCCTACCAATACCGGTACCGTATATTCTAATAACCCCAGATGTTCACCCGAACCGTCGACCCTCACGTACGGACGGACCCGTACCTGAACCCATTCTTATTCCATTAAGGTAAATAAATAAATAAATAAATAAGATAAAATAAAATAAAGTACAATAATAATGATAATAAATTTGAGAATAAACGAGCAGATAAAATAATATATAGAAATATATATATGTATTTCTCACTCTCAAACATATGAGACATACCACCTCCAGATCAAGAATTACCGATTTTAGCGAACCTAGAACGCCTGAGGACATTGACTGAGCAAGTGATAGAGTTTCCCATAATAGTAATTAATAATATTTGAAGGCAACCCATGTTGCGCGATTATCTTGAACCTTGCAACTCCCTATATTATCCTTACATAATCTAGACGCCTATACCCATGTGTACTCGAATAGAATGATTACCCATACACAAAGAGGTGTTGGAATCATTGTAGCATAGTTGGTTGTTCGTTCGTAGGTGGTATACCGTGTATGCCGAATATACGAATGGACACGGATATTATAACTCCGTGGTATATAATCGTTTGGTGCTCACGGTGAGCATGTATCGGTTATGTTGACATGCAGAAGGATACTGAAATCAAGCATATTAAACATTAATCTTTGTTGAGAATGACCTATATGTCAGTTGGTGACAAGGGCTATGATACATATTTAAACGTTAACCGACGTCAGGTTAAGTCCGTATGTTATTATACTTGTGGGACATATATACTAGATACTGGTATGTGTAATATGTATGATAATATTTGGTGTGTATGTGTACCTGCTGTTATGATTGAACTGGTAACGAGTTATACGGTGAGATTAGTATTGATTACTGCGTACGGGATGAGTACGGCAGAATGACATAAAAAGAGTAACTCCAATGATGGAGATTGATATGATTCAGTAGATTGCTCAAAGATAGCAGATGATGATACCGAATGTCGTATCACAGATCACTGCTAGTGTTGATGCAAATGTGATCGCAGAATTATAGATCGAGCAATCACATGATTATGAATATTTCAACTCTTAGTGTTATTACTAAGAGTGATAATGTTCCACCGAATACTATACGACTACAAGTATTAGTTATAAACTAAACATGAATAGTAGTCGTAATGAATTAGATCCGGTATGAGGGTTATGTTCGTTGGTTGTGTTAAGGAAATTATTAATAGTTTAGTGATGGTAAATGGATGAATAGATTAGCGAGTGGATAAAAAAAAATTGAAATGGTTAAGGATATTGGTAAGAGTCTAGAACATTGTGTAGTGAAATATGCTACAGATATGTTGGTAGATTATGTTGTATCGTGATGGAACACGATGGTACAAAATTATAATTAGAAAATTATTACTCAGATGATATGGTCAGAATTTAAAATTCTTGTGCTAGAGCACTTTTATTCGAGTAATTAAGTGCAGAGATTGGGAACTGAGCTATGGAAAATAGAAATGTTGTGTGCTGATCACTTAGAACACGCTAATCGTTGAAGGAATTGTCATGTCTGGTAACATGGCTAATTACTCCTGAAATCAAGCGAAGTGAGCGCTATATTGGGGACTAGCTCCATCGATAAGGAGAATAGTCAAATCTGTAAAATATACAACCTTTGGAAGGGTTGTGTCACAAGCCAGCATTGATATATTTTTCTCTATGGGAAGCGGACTGGAAGGACGTTAGGTGAGACGTCGAGTGTTAAAGAAGAGAAATGATAACGGTATAGTGCAAGATAGTCTTTTGAATAAGTAGGTATGTCCTACAACCCAGAATAATACTAAGACTAGTTCTGGTGTGAAAGCATGAACCGCATGAAGGGTCCTTCCCTAAATGTGGAAAAATATGGTTATCGGCAGGAAGAAGAATGTCGAGTGATAGTAGTCCACAGGTGTGGTAAAGATGGACGTAATGCCCTAATTGTAGAACCAATTGAAGCCATGTGAACCGGCAACCCCAACCCATTCGTGTACAACCACTCCGAACCCAACAGCTTCAATAACAATCCATCCAAAGAAATCAAATTATGCCAAACAGTTATACTTGCTATGAATATGGCAGTAAAGAACGTTTCAAGAGAAATTGCCCAAAGTTGAACCAAGGTGTCATTGGAAGAAGAACCTCATGACAAGCATCAACCTCTGATCAAGCAAGGAGCCGAGAATTAGAATAAAGTACGTCATGATCCCAAGGTGGTATTAAGTATGTTGTAGTTTTAAATCAATAGGCTTCAGTGAAATTTTTACGGTCGCCGATAGAGGTTAGTTCCTGTTCACCTCCTATCATTTGGGAAGATACCGATTAGTGAAACTATAAAACCCTATACTGTAGAATCACTAACGGTAAACCCCTAATGGTTAACTAAATTGTTCGGAATTGCCCTATTATTCTGAACGATTAACCTTTCCTTATTAACCTACGACCAGTAAAGTTAAGAAGTTGTGACGTAATAGTTAACGTGGATTGGCTAACTCAACATGAAGCTGAAATCAAATATGAAAAGAAGATGATTAGAAGCTCTCTTTTGGACGATGAAACGATTAGATACAGAGAAAAGTGTACGATATTATGTTACCACTCTAACCTCATCTTGAGATGTTATAATATTTACGACAAGAAGACGTGGTGTATTTAACAAACGCGATGGCCAAAGTATTTAAAAGAAGACATATAGATGATATCCCGATGGTACGCGAATTTCCACATGTTTTCCCAGAAGAACTCCCTGGATTACCGCTAACCCGACAGGTCGAATTCAGAATCGATTTAATACCTCAAGCTGGCCCTGTTGCTAAAGCATCTTACCGACTTGCACCAACTGAAATGCAAGAATTATTGGATAAGGGTTTTATACGATCTAGTTAGTCACCATGGGGTGCACCAGTGTTATTTGGGAAATGAAGGACGGAAGTGTTAGGATATGTATGGATTAGGGAGAATCGAATAAAGTGACGATCAAGAATAGGTATTCACTTCTTCGAAGTAAATGATCTGTTTAACCAACTGCAAGGGGGCGATTTATTTTTTATAAAAATTGATCTTAGATATAGTTATCACCAAATGAAAAATCCAAGAGGAGGACGTTGCAACAACAGCGTTTCGGACTCGCTACGGCCATTATGAATTCTTAGTTATGCATTTCGGGCTAACAAATGCGCCGGCAGCATTCATGGAACTCATGAACCGAGTCTGTAAACTTTATTTTGACAAATTTGTCATAACATTCATTGATGATATTTTGATATATTCGCAACGTAAAGAAGAGCACGAACGACGGTTAAGGAAAATTGTGGAAGTGTTAAAGCAAGAGGAGTTGTACGCGAAGTTTCGAAATGTGATTTTGAATAAAGAAGGCATAATCCCTTGGTCATGTTGTAAAGCAACAAGGATTTCACATAGATCCAAATAAGATATAAACCATTAAAATTGTGCCAAGCGCCGACTTTAAGTCTCCCCGATGGAGACGATGGTTTTGTCGCGTATTGTGACGCATCGCGTAGAGGGTTAAGATGCGTGTTGATGCAGAATAATAAGGTTATAGCCTATGCTTCCCGACAGTTAAAAGTACACGAGAAAAATTACACTACTCATGACTTAGAACTGGGAGCGGTTACCTTCGCACTTGAAATCTGGAGACATTATCTCTACGGTACGAAGTGCACCATCTTCACCGATCATAAAAGTTTGCAGCACATATTTGATCAGAAGGAACTGAATATGAGGCAACGAAGATGGGTCGAGTTGTTAAGCGATTATGACTGTGACATCCGTTATCACCCCGGCAAGGCTAACGTCGTAGCCGATGCCTTGAGTAGGAAAGATCGGGTTAAGCCATTGCGAGTGCGAGTGCTGGGGATGATAGTCCAGTCGAACCTTTCGGACCTGATTCGAGTCGCTCAACGTGAGGCGTTGAAAGAGGAACAATTGGAAAAGGAGGGACTTTACGGCAATGAGAAGAATTTCGAACAACGCGCGGACGAAATTCTCTACTTCAAAAATTGGGTTTAGATCCCGACCCTCCATGACCTTCGTGAATTAATCATGGACGAAGCGCATAAATCGAAATATTCCATACATCCGGGATCGGATTAGACTATTGATGATACGAATATCTGAAAGGATTTTATTAATGGCCGAGTTTGGAGAAAGATATGGTTACGTATGTGGGTGAATATTTAAGTTATGCAAGAGATAAGGCTGCACACCGAAAACCCTAGGGAACGCCACAACGACAGAAAAATTCGCCATTGATAGTGGGAATAAATTACAATGGATTCGGGACGCAAATTCCCAAGATATATCAAAGGCATGATGTGAATTGGGTAATCGCGGATCGATTAACCAATCCTTGCCCAATCCATGACGATTACCACAATGAATTCTCGCCCAAATTCCTAATGGTGAAATGGTATCTCGTCGTGGAGAACCATTTTTCATTATCTCAGATCGAAATAGTCATCCTACTTCCATTATTGGAAGGCGGGGAAGGAAGCATCGAGAGCTTGAAGCTTTCTATGGGTGAAGTAATTATCACCAATTTGTTAAATTGAAAATGGGCGTCAATCAAACCATAATATTTGAATTGATTCGAGAAACAACCAATCGGATTTATAATATTTGAGATAAGTTGAAAGCAGCGCGAGATTGGCAAAGGATTTATGCCAACATTCAAAGGAAACCATTGTCACCGGAAAGAGGTGACAAGGCATTTTTAAGGCATCACCTTAGAAGAGGTGATATGAGGTTTGGCAAAACCGATAATAACTCCTTAATATATTGGACCTCATGAGATTATCTCCATGATTGGTCATTTAGTTTATCGATTAAAGTACTCCAGGGGCTAAGTACTATACATGATGTTGTGCCATGTATACGGATTGAAAAGTGCCTAAGCGATGAGGCAATGAAAGTACTAGTAATGGAGGTACTCGTAGAAGACATGTTTGATATCATAAATAATTCCGTAGAGATAGTAGACGGGAAAGCTAAACAGTTTGGACACACCAAGCTTTATTGATTAAGATTAACTGGAATTCACAGCGAGGACCAGATTATACCTGGTAACGCGAGGGTGAATTCTGAAGGAAAAACCCCCCACCTTTCTCTCGGAAAGGGATAGTGGGCGTGTAAAATTTCGAGGACGAAATTTCTTAACGGGGGGAGAATGTAACGATTCCGACGAAACCCGATATACCCTAACCGGTAGACAATAGTTACGTTATATTTAATGTCGGGAACATGAATTATCATAGTAATTATACGTGAATATATAAGTCACCGTATTGAATATGCGATCAATCGATCGATAGTTATTGAAACCCGAACGAATCGGGGGTTCAATTATAGAAGAGATATATGATATTTAGTGATGTTACGAAGTATTAAAGCTTCGGGATAAGTGGATTAAAGCACAGAAAAAGAATTTCGATTTAATAGTACGTCGATGCGTTAAACGAAACCTTTAATACCAAACCGAGCAAGAGATGATCGATCAAGCCGAAAAAGATGCGCGATAATTAATGATATGATGTTTTAAGTTAATAAAAGTCGTGGTTTAAGTTTTTAAAGTTTTTAAATCGGTTTTATATAAATTTCATTTTTAAGCCGAAAAACAACCGTTTTAGCTACGTTTTAAGCCGAATTAGACATTTAACCGAAAAACGAACTGAACCAGATTATCCAAAACATTATCCGGATTACGGGAATCCAAACATGTGGCCTAGAATGGAGAGGTGGGTCCCACCCCACCCCCATGAGTTCCGATCGGCTCCCATAAGCCTCATTCCCTTATTATTTTCTTTTTTCTAGACAAACACTCAACAATCCATCAATTTTCTCAACTTCATGGACTAAAAACCGAGATATTTAGCAACAGAATCAAGGTAATAATCGAGTTAATCACGTTTCCATCTTCGTTTCTTGAGTTGGTTTGCAAGAAAATGAGGTTTCAAAGATGAAAACCGATTCTTGCGTGAACAAGTGATGTATACGGGTTATACAAGGGATCTTGGTCCAAGAAATGAGTTAAACGAATCAAAAACGAATTTTTACGGTTAAATCTTTGTTTTTGGAATCATAACCGAAACCATGAAAGAAATGGCTTGATCGTGAGTGTAACTTGCTTGGTATTGTGGTATGTTGTTTGTAGACTCTGTATTTAGTGGTAGATCAGGCGGAAAGACGAGTTTGTAGCTCGTAGTGGCGGAAAACTAAAGGTATATTCGGTTATGTTCGGTTTTGGGAAATTTGGACAGATTGTTGATGCTTTAGAGTTAGGTCATGAAATTTTACATAGGTGTTAAACAAATGAAAATATGAGTTCTGTGAATTTTTGGTAATTTTTGGATAAAGAATGAATATTTGGTGAATTTAATGCTCGGTTTTGGCCAAAAATGGTGAAAAATAGATAAATATCATGAAAAATTCTGGAAAATTGCAGAAAATCTTTTTATATCATGTATAAGTCACACAAAAAATTTGAGGTTAGTTGGAGAAGTCTAAGTAGGCTTTTCGGTTAAACGAGTTCTAGGGTTTTCTTGCTCGGTTTTAGTGAAAATGGCATGTAAAAGAAGATTTTGGTTCTGGAAAAATTACAGGGGACTATGTGGATGGCAGGGGACATCCAGGAAAAATTTGGGATTTTTCTAAGATCGTTTGGTATTTACGACATATTTAGTGTTTAAATGGTGTTTAAAAATAGATAAATAAATTTTAAATATAAAAATTAATTCTGGAAACATTTTTATAAAATTCCCCACTGTCAAAAAGTCATTTTTGCAAAATTTCAAGATCCGAGATTAAACTTATTATTATTTGTGCAAAAACAAACCTTTAAAGCTTAAAACGAGTAAACCGGTAAAGCTCGCTTAAGCGAGCTGAATGCTGTATAAAAACCCTAAAGATGAACTATTTTCATATAACTGAGTTAAACAAGTAAAAATAAATCATCCGAAATTAATTCGGATGATTTAAGTAATTTTACCCGATTTAACAGTTTCCGGTTCACTAAAGACGGAAACGGGTCCCGCGGCCAATCGGGGCGTCTAAACCGAGCTCAAATTTCACAACTTTACTTAAACTATCAGTCAACGACTATTTTCGGGTCGTGTGTGACCAAACTCATTTTTGAAACATAAAAACGGGTAACCGTGCTAGGCACGAAAAACGGGGAAAAAAACTATTAGAAAATTTGACTGTTGAACTCTAAACGACATCACAATCTGAGTCCGGAGAAGTGTTTCTGGGTTAACCTTGCCCCCAGAACGGGTACAGTGCTGGGTTAACAGTGTCCTCAGATGTACCGGTTAACTTAGTTAAAGTTATACTAATAATGAGTTTATAGTAACGATCGTAGGGATCATATTACAGATTGGACGTGTTAACTGATAATGATTGTTGTTACCTGCTTGAATGTGCTAAGGTGAGTTTCACGAGCCCCTTTTTCTGAATTGTTTTCAAATATTTTCCCGGGGCGGAAAGCATGTTACTATTGAAATGTTTAAGTACATACTGAACGCATGGATTTGCGTGTATTTATAAATATTTGATTGTACGGGAATCGAACGGAATGGGTACAGTACTGGGTTAACAGTGTCCCCAGATGTCTTTGGAAGTGTTACTGGGTTAACTGTGTCCCCAGATGTCTTTGGAAATGTTACTGGGTTAACTGTGTCCCCAGATGTCTTTGGAAGTGTTTCTGGGTTAACGTTGCCCCCAGAATGAGTACAGTACTGGGTTAACAGTGTCCCCAGATAATATTATATTATGATATGGATTTATCATCGTTTACTCAAATTGTGAAACTCACCAACTATTCGTAGTTGACCCGTTTTCTCACATGCTTTTCAGGTACAACTAAGATGAAGTGATTGCTTACGTGCTAAGTGCTTGATGTGTGTAAGATTTGCATGCGGAATGTTTGGATACATTATAATAAATAGAATTATGTATCGCATTGTATGATGTGTGTATCACCTAGACGGTAATGAAATACAAGATAATGTAATTTGAAGTATATTAATGTATTCAGTTTTCTTTATAAACAATGTGGTTGATATCTGAGGTGTCTGTTGCATCCCGTCTACGTTTCCGCTGCGGTTACGGGGTGTTACACCTGCACTTTGCTTGCCTCTTAATGAAATCCCATATTTCCTTTACCGGCCTTCTGTTGATACATGTTTTGTCCGTCTCGGTCTTTATTGATAGATAATGTAATAGTTTAATGTTATAGGAGTTATTAATGTAAATATGCCTAAGTGTAAGGCACATTCGTTACTCTGTAACAAATCTGTCACATTCGTCTTAATGTAAGTCCCATTCGTTAACCAAGATTAACGAATGGAACATAACGAATGTGGGCTATTCGCTAAAATTAAAGTATTAACGAATAAGCTTGTTTATTCGTTTAAGTAAGTGTAACGAATGACTCATTCGTTAAGTCTATCTTAACGAATGAGGTTATCTCCTATAAATACCCCCTGTAAGTTATTCTAATGTAATAGTTCTTATTATTACACATTTTCTCTCGTTACTCTGCCCGATTATCCTCTCAACACACAGTACACACACTAACGTATTCCTAGCCTAATCGTATAACGAATCAACGTGAACAGCGATGTCATCACAAGATCTAGATCCGTCTATGCTCTCTCAAGTGGTAACAGATCCTGAGATCTGATCTTCGATGCTTCTCATTGATTAATTCGTTTAAATCATCAGATATTGGATGAAATTCATGGTGAATTAGGTCTAATTATAATTCAGATAAAACAGAGTATCAGGTCTAATTGATAATTGAACTGTTTAAACTGTTTCGGACCTTTAATAAGGTATCAAGTGACTTAGTAATGGAGGTTTGAGATTGAATTGATGTTTAATTGAGGTATTGTTAGACTGGTTTGAGTTTGGAATGGTTTGGTGAATATAGAGTATGAATTTGATAGGTTTGGTAGTGGTTTGAGATTACGGACGAGCATTATTTGGTACGGAATTGATTTGCGAGTTGATTGATAGATAATTCTGGGATTCCAGACTAGGTTAGACTGAGATTTGAGGTTTTTGAAAAGTTTGAATATATGAGTTCTTATTCGTTAACTAATGAGTTCTGATTCGTTAATCGTGAACTGTTCATTCGTTAACTCACTCATTAGAAGTTAACTGCTCATTCGTTAATCCACTCCTTTCGTTAAAACCACATTCGTTACATAAACCACATTCGCTTAAAGCTCATTCGCTATTCATTCTCTATTTGAGATACTCATTCGCTATATTGCTCATACATTAAAATTCATTCATCATTTTAATGAATATCATTCATTCGTTAAAAGTTGCAATTCACATTTGTTACTGTTCCTCCATTCGTGTGAACAGTAACCATAAGGTTTTCAGTTTTTACAAGTTTAGTCATCTAAGTTTCAACAAGTGTTATCATGGCTTCTCAGAACGCCACGTTCTATGCTTTAGCTTCTCAAAATGCTCTAATGCAGCAAATGCTTAACATGGACAATGAAATTGGGAGCCACAACAAGTGTCCAAAATTGCTGAAATTATCCGATTTTGATCGGTGGGAACTGAGATTCCGTGCTCACATGGGATCCGTTCATCCAAGTAGTGTACGTTATCATGATGTTGTGTATGCTGTACCGTTGGTTGGAAGTGACAATCTCGGTTGGACTCCAAAAGAGTTCAAACATTATGAAGCACAAGAGCTGAAGGACTTCGAGAGTGAGACAAAGGCGTATTCAACTCTCACAATGGCTCTACCAAAACAAATCTTTCAATCAGTATAGCACCATAAACATTTGGGCATCATTATTCGATACCCTGAAAAGAAGAAGCCTGGGTAATACACTAGAGAGCCAGAAAACGCTTGTGAAGTTTCAATTCAGAAACTTTATCTTGATGAAGAATGAAACGGTTGAAGAGATGATAAATCGTTTTAGTCATCTAGTGGTTGAAATGGCCAGTGTTAACCTTGAGCCAACTGAGACTAACAAGATCGATACGTTAAAAAATGCATTGCCTTCATCATATTCGACTTTTCTCATTGTGTGGAAAGAAAACGGTTTCTTTTGTAACCCAGAACTTACTGCAATGCAGTTTATCAACAAAATTGAGGAAAGAGAATTTGAGTTAAAATTTCCAACGTCATTGAAGGACAATCAAAACTAGAATCCTGTAATTTATGGGGGAGCAATGCCATCAAACACTTCTTCAAGTCAATGTTCTGTCCCAATCACTGCTTTCTTCACTCAATCTCAAGATGAGATTCCTAATGTAAACAACTCACCTAATGTATGCTTTATTGCATCAAGTGCAAAATCTGAGTCTACCATCAATCCTTCAACTACATTAACAAAAGTAAACCTTCAAGAAGTCGAACAACAGTTTGCTTTTGTATGTGCTTTCACGACATCATACGAATAATTGGTGGGTAGCAAAATTGCCACTAGGGAGTTAACCGATGAAGATTATGATCAAATTGATCCTGATGATCTTGAATTGATGGATCTCAAATGGAATATGGCAATGATTGTTAGAAAAGTCAAGAAGTTGATGCAAAGAACAGGAAAAGACCTTCCAACTCTGAATAAACGAGCTGGTTTTGACAAATTGAAGGTTAAATGCTACAACTGCGGGGACTTTGGCCATTTTGCCAAAGAATGTGACAAGCCAAGAAAAGAATATTCTGGTCCATGCAATGCTGAGAGATCACAAGGAAAAAATTCATCGGGTAATGATAAAAGCAAAAGGAGTTCTTCTGCAGGAGAGAAGAATAAGTTAAACAACAATCAAGCTCTTGTCGCTAACGAAGGGGTTGATTGTCGCCAACCATGCGGTATTTGAACCAGTTGATCAATTTGAAGATGCAAGTAGTGATCAAGTATCTAAAGAGAGCGATACATCAGACTCTGAAACTGATTCTTATCAGAGTTCGTCTGATAACTCATCTGTGCAAGTCAAATCTGACACTTCAAATCCTGATCACATCGAATCTTATGCTTGCATGGCTAAGATCGAGGTGGTATGTCCTAACCTTAGGTTAATGTAACTGAATCCTCAACTATTGTGTTAGAGTGTACTGAATGTGTTGAAATCAAATCCAAACTCGAAACAGCCTTAACTCAGAACACCTCTCTCACAAAAGAGCTTTTTATGATCAATGAGTGCTATAGATAGAAATCTAAATTGCTGGAACAATCGACTTTAAAAATCTAAAATCTGTCTGAAAGCAATCATGATCTAAAAGCTGAGGTTCAGTGTAAGATTATTGTGGTTGAACAACATTTTCAGGAGATTCTCAGACTCCAAACTTGCATGTCTAGACTGGAAAATGAAATTCTGGAATTGAAAAATAAACTTGGAAAATTTCGAGATTCCTTGTTTTTGTTAAATGAAATAATTGAAGTGAAAAATTCCCTCAAGAAAATTTAGGGTTTTTTGAGATTCCTCCTCCCTTTAAAGGAGATTACTGTAGCATTCTAGGTATTAAACAATGTCTTGAAGTGCTTACAGTTAACCTGAAATTGTTGATCAAAACAAATCAACTCAAGAACCGATTCACATCAAAAGTAAATCCGTTTTTACCAAAAATGAATTAGATGGTTCTGTTGAGGAGTTAGTTGAACAAGATGAGATTGTCAAAAGCAAGAATATTCCTGCTGACAATCACATCTTACGTGAACTTGAGAATTTGTACAGGCAATCTATGGTTCAAAATCTTTGTGTGAAACTTCTAAAACTCCTAAGGTATCATCACCTAATGTATCTCAATCAGACAAACCTTCGGTGTCTGATGAGGAGTTGATGTGATTCATAAATCCTCAACCAAAATCTTCAAGCGGGAAGATATTTAAATTAAAAGGTCTTTCAAAGGTTTTTTCGAATAAGAAGGTTCCTCTGAATCTTCTTAATCCAGAATTAATTGATAGTGTTTTTCAGGATGACACTTCAGAAGTCACTAAACTTAAACAAAAATTTAACAAATCTAAATTCAAAAATGTTTAAGAAAAGGTAAAGAACACCACATTTAAACCCATAAAATTTGTCAAATCATATGGGACGGAGAATTCATCTAATTCTACCAACCTAGAATTTTTCCAAAATAAAAAGGGATTTAAGTCTGCTGGCACAGAGAAAGTGTGTTTTGAAGAATCCAAGACTAAGGATCAACCCGTGCATGTAAGTCAACCAAGTTATTCACTACATAAGTCTTTAGATTCACGCTTAAGTTTTAAATGTGGTGAACCGAGACATGTTTCTAAAAAATGTAGAGCAAAGGTTAATGAGATCAAAGTGTCATCAAATTGTACGACTGAACTGAATGTAAAACCAAAAGAAAAACAAGTTGATGAGAGTGTTATAATGTATTCTAATGTCAATCCAAGAATAGTTGTTAGGATTGAATCTTTTAATGTAACAAACAAATGTGTTGACCGTGCTCAACCAATTTGTTCAAACACTGATTCGGGAATTATACGTGACGGATACTTAAAAAAGAAAAACAAGAAACCAGTCACCTATTCTCAAGTACCGAATACTAGTGTTAAGTTATCCTTTTCTCTGAAAGTATCAATAGGAGAGCCCAAGACTGAGGCTTGGGCTGCATTTTTGAACTAATCATTTACTTGTTTGTGCAGAGTTCATCCAAGTCCAGGTCTACTCACAAAGGGATTTTGGATAGTGGATGTTCTAGGCATATTACTTGCAACCTAGATCTTCTGAATAATGGTAAGGAATTCAAGGAGGTTATGTTGCGTTTGCTGGTAACACTGGGGGAATGGTTACAAAGGAGGGAGAAGTTTCAAACGGGAAAGTGACGTTTGAAAAAGTAAATTATTGTGAGAAGGTGGATCATAATTTGCTTAGTGTTTCTCAGATATGTGATAAAAAGTTTACCACCGTTTTCACATACAAGGAATGTGTTATCCTTCAACCGGGATACACGATTCCTGAAGATATGGTTGTCATGAGATCACCTCGATCGAATGATATTTATGTACTGGATATGAGTTATGATGTAAATGTTTCACCCACAGCTACAGGTTTCGTGTCTAAAGCTACCGAAAAGGAGTCTATCCTTTGGCATCGACACATGGGACACGTTCACATACGCAAGATGAATTTCAAGATCAATGATCATTGCATTGCGTGCAAGAAAGGGAAACAAAAGAAGAAATCACATCCAAGCAAGTCACTCAACACGATTGTTACACCACTGAACGGCTTCATATAGATCTCTTCAGTCCAGTGAATCGTGCAAGTATTGCTGGAGACTTATACTACTTGGTGGTGACTGATGATTTCTCACGTTACTCATGAGTGTTATTTATGGGATCGAAAGATCACACACCTATCTTAATTCAGAATCTGATTACGAAGATCGAATCACTTTACAAACTAAAAGTGAGACGAATTTGTAGTGACAATGGAACTGAATTTAAGAATAATGTATTGGATTACTTCTACATACAGAAAGAAATTCATCGGGAATTCAGTGCACCTTATGTTCCTCAACAGAATGGTGTATCTGAAAGAAAGAATCATACGTTGATTGAAGCTGTGAGAACGATGCTCGCTGATTCAAAGCTACCCGTTCAATTATGGAACAAAGCTGTGAACACAGCGTGTTATACTCTAAATCACGTACTAACAGTAAAGAAGTTCAAGAAGACGAGTTACGAGCTTCTGTACAATCGTAAACCAAACATAAAGTATTTGGAACCGTTCGGGTGTTCGTGTACCGTTTTTAAGAGAGATGATGGAAAGTTTGTTGAAAAAGCGTTTGAGGGTTATTTCTTAAGATATAATTCATCTAAGAAACGAGTCTTCAATATCTCTTCGGGTTTTGTGGAAGAAAGGTATAACGTTGATTGCCAAAGTTATACTACTATACGAACTTGTACAGGTCCTGACTGGATGTTCGATTACGACGGCTTATTTAATTCGTTTACATTAGTGGTTGAAGAAGTAAATGAAGATCTCATTAGATCTTATTTGGAAGAATAATGTCTTCCTATTCCAAGGTCTTCTTCGGTTGATGTAAATGACTCTCCTAATGTATTAGAAACGTCGAATGAAGTTTCTGAATCTTCCGATGATGCTGATTTTGTGGATTCATCATCAGTTCTTTTGGATGACGCTCCAGAGACAAACGAGCCAATTCTAATTGTTGATGAATTACCGACTATCTCTTTAGACACAGCTGAGGAAAATATCACCAATTTGTGTGATAACGTATATGTCCCTACCAATCCTTCCTTAAGGATTCATTCGAATCATCCGCAAGAACAGATAATTGGTAATGTGAACGATGGGGTTCGTAAAAGACACCAATTAGCTTATATATGTGATGATCAAATTGAAAGTAACGTAACTCCTACCGAGGATTCGATAGTTTGTGCTTATGCGGATTTGCACTCTTCGGGTATCCTCAGTATTGCACAATACACCTGCTTCCTATCACAGATAGAACCGACAAGTGTCACAATGGCACTCAACGAACCTTTTTGGGTTGAAGCTATGTAGGAGGAGCTGCAACAGTTTGTACGACTGGGTGTATGGGACTTAATTGATAAACCCGACCGTGTAAGAAAGGCTATTCCGACAAAATAGGTTTTTAAGTGCAAAAAGGACGACCGTGGGGTAATCATGAGAAAAAAATGCACGGTTGGTTGTTCTTGGTTACAATCAACAAGAAGGCATAGATTACACCAAAGTATATGCTCCGGTTGCACTACTGGAAGCTATACGTATATTTCTTGCCTATGCAGCCTATAAAAATTTTAAGGTTTATCAAATGGACGTGAAATCGGCGTTCTTGAATGGAGCTATTCATGAGGAAGTGTATGTGAAGCAGCCTCCTGGTTTCGAGGATCCAGACTTTCCAGAGCCTGTTTACCGATTAAACAAGGCTCTTTATGGTTTACACCAGGCCCCGAGAGCCTGGTACAGCACGTTGGCTGACCATCTGATATAAAGTGGATTCACGAGAGGGACTGTGGATTGTACGTTATCTTATAAGAACGTGGGTGATGATTTGCTCCTCGTCCAAATCTATGTGGACGATATCATTTTTGGTTTGACGAACGACAGCTTGTGTAAAGATTTTGAAAAGTCTTTGCAAACCAAATTCGAGATGAGCTCGATGGAAGAGATGAACTTTTTCTTAGGATTGCAAGTTCACCAGCCTGATTCCGGGATCTTTATCCATCAAACGAAATATGTGAACGATGTCTTGAGCCGATTCAAGATATCCGATGGCAAAATTCCTTCGACACCTCTTCTCGTGGGTCATAATTTATCACCGGATGAATTGGAGGATACCGTAGGTCCAACCCTGTATCGAGCTGTGATCGGATCTCTCATGTATTTGACTGCATCGCGACCTGATATTATGTTTGCTGTTTTTTTATGTGCAAGGTACCAATCGAGTCCCCGAGTGACCCACCTGGTCGCAGTAAAGCGCATCTTACATTATCTGAGGGGAAATCCAGACGTCGGGTTATGGTACCCCAAAGACGATAAGTTCGATCTCTCTGCTTTACTGATTCGGACTACGGAGGATGTAAAATCAACTTCAAGTCTACAACAGCGGGATGTCAATTCTTAAGAAACTAGCTTGTTTCCTGGCAGTGTAAGAAGCAGACAACGGTCTCAACTTCAACATCTGGAGCGGAGTATGTGGCGGCCTCGAGTTGCTACTCACAGGTTCTCTGGATCTAGCAACACTAGCGGGATTACGGTTTGAAGTTTCTTACTACTCCCATTTATATTGATAATTCTGCTGCAATTTCAATAACCAAAAATCCGGTTCATCATTCGATACCAAACACATTGAAATCTGTTATCACTTCATATGTAATTGTTTTGAAAAGAAATTAATATCAATTGATAAAACTCACACGGATTTTCAAAAGGCTGACCTTTATACCAAAGTGTTTGACAAAACACGTTTTCTGTATCTGCCGGGTATAAATGGTTTAAAAACTTTAAAACGTATTCAAAATCTTGGTTAAATAATTTTATTTCGATTTTTGTTGTTTTTAGGGGGAGAAAATATAAAATCCAAAAAATATTGCGTTTCCAGTTTGTACAGAGAAATTTAATAACTCCAAAAACATTTATATATTGAAAAATGTCAAAAACATTGAAAAATGCTCCTCAAAATGATTTTTTGAAGCCAAAAGGGAAAATGATAATACATTGACGGGATTGATCTAGTACACGAATAAACTAGATTAAAAATTACCGTAAGGCCAGCAATATGATATGCAAAGATAGGCTTGGCAGACTATATAAGAACTGATAAGATATAAAAATAATGAATGCCGAACCTAGTGGATTACATCTTGAAAGAATTGATACTATATCTGAATTAAGAAAAGTCAAAAGTCAAAATAATTACTGTGTGTGCATGCTTTCGTTTTTGAAGAAAATTCTGCTTGGTTTTTATTTTATTTTGCAAAGAAATTCAACTTCATTTTTTTCCTTTATTTTTATTCAAATATTGGATCCTCTCCTGGGCGATAAGATTATCCGACCTGAGGGTTAATATTTGAGTTTTCTGCTTTATTTTCTTGGTGTTTCGTACAAGCCTTGGACCTTCTCCGCGTACACTATAAGCACAAATGTGTGGAAGTCATGTATCGAACTGGGGGTTAAGGCCTGTACAACTTTAACTTATTTTTATCTTTTTATTTTGTTGAAATGGAACCTTATCTGCGTGTGGTAATACCGATCTTAAGGGAAAACTTTGACGTTTTGCTTTATTTTCCTTTTATTATTTTCGCATGAGTCACAGTTAATCAAAATTTGGAAAAATCAAAGAAAAACGTACATGTGAAATTCACTGTATAAGAGATAGAAATGTTATATCTGATTGATGGGGTCCACATAAGGTTTCGTACCTAATTGAACAAATTAAAGCATATGGTAAAGTTTCCGACAAGTCTCTGAAAAGTTTAAGAGGACAATTATATCTGCAAACATCGTTGGGTTACGTGTATAATAATCATCGAAATTGAAGTGTTTCTTAGTGACATTTTCGTCAATATGATTCCCTGCTCAACTCACAAAAATATGTACTGCTTTGATAGTTTGGCTGTTTACTATTTTTTTTTGTTATTTGTTAATTTAAAATCTTCGAAAATCCAAATTGAAGGACAATTATATCTGCAATCATCGTTGGGTTACGTGTATAATAATCATCGAAATTGAAGTGTTACTTAGTGACATTTTTGTTATTTTTTTTGTTATTTGTTATTTCTTTCTTTTTCACTTCTGCTTCAGTTTCGATTTACCAAGCTAGCGAATAATTCAAAAGAAAAAAAAAAGATCGACGCCCAAAATTTTTAGTTAATCGTGCTTAATGTATTTACAACTGGTATCAGTTGTGATTTAACGTAAAAATCCGTTTATTTTAAACATTATCGATCCTTGGTTGATCTGGTATAGTTAATGTATTCAATCAAATCCTAATTGGATGTGTTTGATTATTTTATTATTTGTTTTAGAACCCTAATTGGTTTTAACATTATTTAATTCCTTAATGAGATTGTGTCTCATTCGCTAAGGAAAAATGGAGATTCGTTGATTGGTTTAACGAATGTAAAGCCTTTCGTTATTTAAAGATTAACGAATGAGATTTCTCATTCGTTATAATGACATTTGTTTCCGTTGTGCATAACGAATGGAAGACATTCGTGTGACCATTAACGAATGGAATGATTTTAATGTATCATTCGTCAAGATTTTAACGAATGACACTTACATTCGTTAGAAATGTTAACGAATAACGTATATTCGTTAAAGTTTAACGAATGAATCTTTATTCGTCTAAAAGATTGACGAATCAGGATTATTAAGTTAACGAATGAGGCCATTCATTAGTTCAAAATTTGAACGAATGACCTTGGGTTGTGTGAAATCTGAGGGTTTATAATCCCAATGATAGACAAATGGGTTCTCATTCGCCTATTCCTATTCCATCATCTTCCTAAGAGAACTCTTGCCAAAATTTTCAAAAATCCTATACTTGTTTATCTATTCAATCGACTCATATTTCCGTATTATACAGGTATTGACGATGATGATGATATAATTTGTATGATTTTTCATCGGCTGTTAAGGGTTTAAGGAATTGATTGATATCTGCATGCTTATTGAACAGTTATCAGCGATTACTCCGTATAATTTAATCGATTAGCAAGCAGATTATATAAATTAGTGCATAAACTATCGATCTTCTTTGAAAGGATTAATTGATAAACTTCATAAGTATGTTAACAGATTAGATGATATTTTTCATCTTTTTTGACTCGTGTTAAGTCAAAATTATATCAAAGATTTGACTCTGGATTGTCAACGTGATATTTAGGATAGATTCATTAAGGGTTAACGAATGAGAGGTATATTGGTTGAAATTGTTAACGAATGCTTACTTGATTTGTTAACGAACGAATCATAACGAATCAGGTTGATTCGTTCAATATTTAATATTTGATTCGTTTGACATATGTTAACGAATCGGGTTGATTCGTTACGGGTAACGAATGTAACCTTTTAATGATAACGTATGTGTTATTCGTTTTAAATCACTTAATGAATGAGATAGCCATTCGTTATTCAAATATTATTCTAATGTTTGATACTGTTTTTTTTAACAGAAATGGCTGACGAAAATGTTCAGAATCCTGCTCCCGAGCAAGCTACAGTGTTATTGTCATGGAATGAAAATCATAATACATGTGCCTATCTTGAGCCAAAATTTGATGATACACCTATCTTTGGAGGAATGATCAGCTTCTTGACTCGTTCGAGAAATTACAAAGCGATATCTACTCGTACGGTAGTTTATCAAAAGATTATCCGTGCTTTCTGGGATACAGCTAGATTAAATGAAGCCGAGAATCAGATAGAGGCTGTTATTCAAGACAAACAAGTAGTGATTGATGTTTGAGTGATTCGAGACTCGTTGGGCTTAATTGATACTATTGACGATCAGTGTGAGTTCGAGAAGGATTTGATTAGAGGGTTATTCAGTCGAGTAAAGTATAATGGCGATTTAGGTAGATCTATGTACAACTGTGTGAACAATACAAGTATTTGCTTCATGTGTTGATACACTATCTCGGAGGTCGTAAAGGTGGGTTTGATGAATGCCGATCGATGCTTCAATCTGCTTTTGTTGCCTTAGTGTTAAATAAAACATTCAATTTTTCTAAATTTGTTTATTATCACTTGTAGAAAAATTTGATGAGCCGCCATAAGTTTCTAATGTATCCAAGATTTCTACAGATGATAATCAATGATCTACAGCCTGACTTGATTAAAGATCAAGATGATGTTATGAAGCCGAAGCACATGGATGACAAGACAATGAGTTGTTTGAGATCATACAGAGGTCAAAGTCTTGCAGATCGACCAAAGTTCAAACGTTTGATTGGTCATTAGGTGAATATTGATTATGTTGCACCGCCTTATGATCGTTGGATTCATGATGACTCCGACTCAGAACGTGAAGGTGGTGATGGTGGAAATGGTGGAGATGATGGGGGTGATGGTGGTCAAGGACCACAAGTTGAGTTAAGTTATGAGCAGAAACGTAAACGAAAAGGGAAAGAATTGATGGTGGAAAAGAATAATGAAGTAAAGAAGCAACGGGTTAGACGTGGTTCAGGGATTGAGATTCCTAGTTAACCGTTTGTTCGTTCGACTCCTCCTGTATCAGTTTCGGATCCTGTTCACACATCTCCTATGCCTCAACAGATTCCAAGGTCACCGACTCTGGTTCATATGCCAGTATCTCCAGTACCTTCTTCTATGACCTTGATGACTACTTCAGGATCAGATCCTATTTTCGGTGACATCCTTCAGACTATTTTGGCTCGTATACCTACACCGCAATCTACTACTCCAGTGAATCCTGTTACACCTACATAGTTGCCGAGACCTGAGCACTCATTTATGACATTTACTCGCCCTCAGGGTCCGTTGCAACCAGTTCATCTAAACTTCTTTGGTTTGAATCTTCAAACTCAATGGTTTCATATGATGAATCTGTTGCACCTTCAACAGTCTCAAATGCAAGCTGACAGAGCTGCACATGAGCTAGCGCAAAGGAATTTGTTGCGACATATTTAGTTCATTCAACGCGAAAACAGGGAACTTAGAGCCCTTGTTGACTTGTAAAGACGATGAGTTGAAGAAATTAAAGAACGATGAAGATGATCAGGATAGAACAGGTGGTGGGGTAGATCAGCAATCGAGCGGCAGTTTTGCACCGTCGACAAAACTGATTGTGCCATACAAGGATTACACGAGAGCTAAACCGATTGATGTCATTCTAGCAAATATGATTTTATTTGTGGGGATGAATGGAGTAGTGTATAGTATGGTTAACGCGGATGAGATCGAAGAAGGTGAATTTGTTGATCATTCGTTAACAAAAGAACAAATTGCCTTGCTTCTGGATCTAAATGAAGATGAGGTGGATGTGTTGGGTTAGATTGTCGACGTGGATATTGAAATAGAGGAAAGTACTAATACAGGCATTCCACACAGGAATGTGCCTGATTTTGATGAGGTAGAGGTCGAAGACGTCACTACTGAGGAGTACCCTGAGTTCTATGCCGACAACAACAACAACAACTCAGGTATTCCGTTTTTCACTACTGAGCATTTTGATGCAGTAGAACGTCGATTGCGTGAAGAGATTGAGAAGTAGAACTAAGCTGCTGAAACAAGTTACCTCATAGCAAAAGAAAGAAAACAGAAGCGTGCTTTGGAAGGTATGTTCGAGCATGATATGCAAAGAATGAACAAGATGATCGAGGCCTTTAGATATCATGAGAAAGAGGAAGTAAAACTGGCCAAGGCTCGAGCATCAGCATACCAAATGAAGAAGTACAAGCCAGCAACAGATGTAAGAGGTGATTTGGTCGCGTGGTAGTTTGATCGGAACTTAATGTATATATCGTGAAGTGGGTGCGTGGTATTTATTATTTTAAACGCCCACATGATATCTTATCTATGCCTAGATGGGATGTGAGTACACAAGCAAACCGACCGTTCGTGAATCGTGGGAATGATCAGTGGGCTGGGTGGTTCTATAAGCAGTTATTACATGAAACCCGTTTCGGTTTCAAGTTCTTCAAGCCGCAGGTGCCGACTCACAAGTATATGATGAGATTGATACACGCACAGGCTGGAGGAAGATGATATTGCAAGTGAAGCCGCCAAGGACGATGAAGAGGGCTCCAATGAAGATCTTTCCTCAGAGTCTATCCACCTCGTTTAATTATTGGTACTACGACAATCATACAGCAGAAGCGGTTATTGTATTCGGTCATGGTTCAAACACGAAGACGATACGTGTGATTTATCCAATGTGGCTGGTTAACTTATCTGAGTCTGACAATGATGCGTTATTTACAAGTCAGATCAGGTTTGCTAACGTATGCGACTACGAGCTTGCTATGCAGTTTCCGAAGGTCGTTAGAGTCTGGTACGCATACAAGATTCATAGTTGTAATGACTGGAAGACCAAGATGTTCCAAAGATGAAAGATAAAGAGCTCGAGACGAGGGGGAGTTTGTTGATACATGTGTTGTCCGACTCGGTCTTTATTGACAGATAATGTAATAGTTTAATGTTATAGGAGTTATTAATATAAATATGCCTAAGTGTAAGGCACATTTGTTACTCCGTAACGAATGTGTCACATTCGGGTTAATGTAAGTCCCATTCGTTAACCAAGATTAACGAATGGAACATAACGAATGTGGGTTATTCGCTATCATCAAAGTATTAACGAATAAGCTTGTTTATTCGTTTAAGTAAGTGTAACGAATGACTCATTCGTTAAATCTATCTTAACGAATGAGGTCATCTCCTATAAATACCCCCTGTAAGTTATTCTAATGTAACAGTTCTTATTATTACACATTGCCTCTCGTTACTCTGCCCGATTATCCTCTCAACACACACATTACACACACTAACGTATTCCTAGCCTAATCGTATAACGAATCAACCTGAACATTGATGTCATCACAAGATCTAGATCCGTCTATTCTCTTTCACCCTCGTTTTGGACAATTCAACAACTCTTTCTCAACAATGTCCACAATATCCATCAAAGGCAAAGATTTCAACTCACATAGGCTTTCAAAATACTGCACACCGTATGTTCTCCTAACAGCAATCTTTCTAATCTTCAAGAGAGAAGCGATACTAACAACCTTTCCCAGTTTCACTTATTTTTCCTTCTTGTAATACTTGACTGGATTCAAGTATATACGTTTAGGCTTGATCTTCCTTCTCTAAACAATTCTTCTTGTTCTTGACTAGTAACTTCAGCTTCTTTAGTAGCCTTGCTCTTATCAGAAGGTATTGAATTACCCTGGCTATCCAATTCTTCACTAATCATTTCAATTTCTTCATCAATTTCAGGAAAGACTCGATCTGCATTAACGTAAGTCACAGTCTCTTTATCTAATTCCTTCTCCTGTATAATCTCATTTACTAGAACAGCATTTTCTTCAACCATCGACCCTAAATCTTTTTCAAAATCAAAGGTAAACTCTTCTTCAGTTACATTCAACATTCGTGCTAGGTCGGCTCGAGTTACTTCAATCTCACCTTCTTCTAACTCCTCTCCAGTAGATGAAAATCTAGCCGGAGGCTTATAATCAATTGGATCAACATCCAATACTTCCAGCTCATCTGTTTTCCACCAGTCTAGTTTTGTTCATGAGAAGGCTCACTTTCAATCACTAGTTTATTAACAGTTTCAACAACTGTACCAGTTCCTGCACCAATCAATACACCCAGTCCACCACCAGAACTCGGATCATCCTGATCATCATCATCATGACTAGGAGAATCACCAAAATCTAATAGTTCTTCATCTTCCTTTTCTTCTTCAACATCTGGTTCTGCTGGTGCTACAGGCTCAATCATAACTTGTTCTTCAACAACCTGTTTCATTACAGACTCAACTATAGGTTCAACCACCTGTTCAACTTCAATGACTAGCACAATCTTAATGATGATCCACCAATATCTGGGATTTCAACATGTACAGTAGATTCATCAACCTTCCCTTTTCCCTTTGCATCAACACGATCTTGATCATATTGTGTTTTGAATTCATTTTCTTCAGAAAGTGCATCACCACTATAAACTTTTGTAAACACTAAATCATCTGACTTCTCAACCTCCTCTCTAAACTTAAACCCCAACTTTTCTTCCAAAATTGTAAAGTATCTCATATGAAGATGTAGCAAATCAGCTTGTTGTTTACGTCTTAGTTCACCATCTTCAATGATTTTTCTTTGGTCTGCATTCTCTTTACGAAGTCTCTCATTCTCAACAACCAAGCTATCGATCTTTATACCTTGTTCTGTCACAAGAGATTTCAACGAATCATGATCTCGAAATGTTGGAAAATCACAAAAACAGCTTGCATCGAGTGAAGGTAAACTGTAACCAGGAGCTTTTTCAGTTGCCTTAGGAGATACACGTGGCTCATGTACTTGTGGAAAGGGTTCCACAACAGGTGTCTTCAACACGTTGTCATCTCTCCCTAAATCAACTCCTGGCTCTTCAACTATAAACTCCGAATTTATAGAAGTTACTACAATTTCAGGTTCTTCAATATCCGGCTCATCAATGAGTTTCAACTTGGGTGATGAAGTGCTGTTTGACTTTTTCTTAATACGAATAACCTTCGGTTTTATAGGCTTCTCCATCACAGTCTTAGGAACATAAGACTCACCTTGTTCCTTAATAGTCTTTCTTTTCTTTGAGCTTTCAGCCTTTTTCTCAAATCTAGCACGTGGATTGGCCAACCTCATTCGTCTACCCTCATAATCCGCATCTGTCTCTTCGAGATCCTTATCTGAAGTTGCAGAATACACCTCATCTTGTGTTACTGGTGTGACTACTTCTTTCTTGAGCACCTTTTGTTTCTTTTTCTTCGATGTTACCGATTCATCTTCCGATTCAAACTCAATCTTGATAAACCGTTTACCTACATGTTTATAATCCATCATCAATCTATCCTCCTCTTCCAGATCCGAATCACTCCCATCATTTCTCCACTTGTTCTCAGTAGGATCTACATACTAAGGATTCTTTAAGTGCCCAAATAAACCTCTGAACTTAGGAATATCTGCTTCTTTGACTCTCTTGTCGGAAGCTAACTTTGACAGATTATTGCCCGTAACATGATCAAGAAAAATCTTTTCCCTTTCCTTTTTAACTTGAAGAAACACATCCTCAACAAACATCTGTACGAATCTAGGATACTGCAACCACTGTTCATCTCCAAAATTCATTATCATGTTATCTAAAATCATACGAGAAAAATTGTATTTTAAATTCAAGCACAAAGCAGCCATCGTGCTCATCTGGTAATCTAGAATAACCTCGTAAACTCCTTTGCGATGTCCTAGGCAATGAATTATTATATGAACAAGATACTTGAACGGACTGGATAATGCAGTCTTCCTAAGAGCTAAACTGTTCAACGAATCTCTATAACCCATACGAAGCACACAACCTGTCACCAACTATTCATCAAGTTCGACAGGATCTAACGAATCATCTCCGTACTCTAAAACTCTCCTGATCAAAGCTTCATCTACCACAAACTTCTGATCTTGCACTGTATAATGAATATCTTTTCCAGAGACCTTGGCATTCTTCCAGAACTCAGACACTATGCTCTCATATGGATCCAAAGAATGTGTAATAGCTTTGAATATTCTGGACCTCTTTAAAGATGGCATAATCACTTTAAATTTCTTAGTTTTGGATCCTTTTCATTCAAATAAGCACAAATTTTATGCTTAAGATCCATAACTTTAAATGTTTTAACCATCTGAAAAGCATAATCAAATATACACATTAGTTTCAGACTTTCAGATTCAATTTTTTTACACAACGTATATGTTCATCAACGCATATGTAATCACAACGGATATGTATTCATCACGTAAATGTTTACAGTAGCGTATATGTCCTATGCCAGCGTTTAAGTATATTCAAACGTATATGTCATTGACACATATGTCCTACTCAACGTATAAGTATCCTTCACGCATAAGTTTGATTTTGACCAAAAACAACGGATATCATACACTCCGCATAAGTATTGACTTATACGGCGGATATGTCCAGTTTTTTACCAAAATATCAAAAATCAAGATCTAATCACATGTTAAACAAAACACACATCAAGTAGCAGTCGTCAAAGTCCAATTAACAACTGTATTTTCAAATTTATGAAACATCAATGTTTAAAACACACTAATGAAAGGTCAACCAAACGGATAAATTTATCAGATCTGACCATTTGAACAACAAATTATTTCAAATAAGTGAAATCACTCAACTTGTATGATCATTTCGACACTTAATTGATCACATATTCCATTAACTCATCAAATTGTTCATAATCAACGTATATGGATAGGAGACTACTGTTCATATCAAGATCTAACAAACACCAATCTCACCTTTCAAACTTGGATTGGTGTGTGAATCACCAACACAAATATCAAACAAGCAGAACAACAACAAAGATTTGAGTACGGATTGAATCAAGACAGATAGAAGACAAAGGGTAATGCGCATAAGATATGCGCCGGATATCCTCTATATATACCCTCCACTTATGCGGCGTATAAGTTAAGCAACTTATGCGGGGCATAACTTATGCGTCGTATAAGTTCAAAAACTTATGTGTTGCATAAGTATGCCTTGAATAAATATGACATTTTGTCCAATTCACATCAATGTAATGTCTCAAGTACAAATTAATGTCCTTGTGCACTAGAAAACTCATTTTGAAAATATACTGCTTACCAAGTCCAAATTAATGACCTTTAATAAAAAAGATCAATGTTTGGATTTCTTGTTGGATTTGACATTTTAGAAACAACAGAAGTCTCATTATCTTTAGAAAAACCCCAGAGTGATAGTTCCCCTCACATCAAGAGTCGAAAAATAAATCAGAAATAAAATCTTTTTGAGTTTTTCAATTAGAAACAAATAACAAAATGAAACTAACATTTGAAACGATAAATTTTAAAAATACAGAAATCACATACTTTTGTTAGTTTGAGCAGGGAAACATATTGACCAAATTGCCCTTCAATCATAGTTTTATTTTCAGCGTTTATTATGACTAGTGTTAAGTCAGTCATTGGCATTGTTGTCCACCTAAACCTTCCAAACAAATTATTTAGAAATTTTTGTGATATATTTAATTTGGTTCAATTAAGCACGAATCTTTTGTGGACCCCACCCATCAGACATAATTTGTATATCTTTATACAGTGAGGTTTTCTTGAAATAGGTCTTGGACAGTGTTGCATACACAAATAGGATCTCTAGATGTTACAGCTTAAGTCTCAAAGTGCGGAATACAATGAGAGTGAACACCACAAGTAAACATTAATCGCATTCTTCATTAATAACTTCAAAATATTACAAGATATTACTCTTCAGGAACTCTCTCTCTCTCTAGTCTCTCTCTCTCTAACAATGACCAAAAGTCTACTGATTAACGCATAAGTCTCCTATTTAAAGGAAACACATGAAGGCACATATGGGGCATATATCTTATACGACGTATATGTTATGTGCCGCATAACATATGCGTTCCCATGGACTTATGCGCTACAAACATATACTCTAACATACAAATAACATTTAATTCCTATACAATCATATCTAAGACCCAAGATCATAACTATAGATGTATATGATCTAACAGATTCCCCTCGGATATAGCTAGATCTGTCTTTCCACATTATACATCAAACACTTTCCTTAGAAACTATGACTTTGTTATTAACCCCAGCCACCTGAAGCTTTAGTAAAGATATGATCAGATTATTATACGTATCTGATCCGTGATGGTTTCCTTCATTATGTTTGCACTGAAAATGTAACGATTCCGGCAAATTCAGGTATACCCTAGCCGGAATATACTATTTACGTGTTATTCAATACTGAATATATGAATTATAATGTGTTTATACGAGTATATAAGACTCACAGTACGAATTATACTCGAATGAACAACTAGTCGTATCGGGATTACGATTAATCGATGAACGATTATTGAAACCCGAACGAATCAGGAATTACATTATAGACAAAATATATAATGTTTAGTGATGTTTACGAAGTATTAAAGCTTCGGGATAAGTGAATTATAGCACATAAAAAGAATGGTAAGTTTAATGGTACGTCAGTACGCTAAACGAAACCTTTAACGCCAAACCAAGCAAGAGATAATCAATCAAGCCGAAAAAGATGCGTAATCATTAATAAAATGATGTTTTAAGTCAATAAATGTCATGGTTTAAGTTTTTAAAGTTTTTAAGTCGGTTTTATGTAAATTTTATTTTAACCAGAAAAACGACCATTTTAGGCTCGTTTTAAGCCGAATTACGAGTTTAAACGAGAAACGAACTGAGCCAGATTATCCAAAACATTATCCGGATTACGAAAATCCGAATGTGTGGCCTAGAATGGATGTGTGGGCCCCACCCCACACATGACCTTGGACCGATCGGTCCTTATGCACACACATTCACACTTCATTTCTTTTTTCTAACACTCCAAACTCTCAAAACTCTCTCAAACCTTCAACATTCATCCAAGTTCTTGATTTCCAACCAAGATTTACAAGGTATAACACATGTTTTAATGCTTGAATCTTGTTTCTAACTTCATGATCTTGAGAAAAGGAGGTTTCAAATGTAAAAATGGGTGAAAACCCGAGTTGAAACCGATTCTCGCATGATCAAGTGATGTATACAAGTTATACAAAGGATCTTGATCCAAGTAATGAGTTAAAAGAGTTTAGAACGAAATTTTACGGTTGAAATCTTGTAAAATGAGTTTCCATGTGAAAGACGGGTGAAAACCCGAGATGAAACCGACTCTTTCATGATCAAGAGATGTATACAAGTTACACAAGGGATCTTGGTCCAAGAAATGAGTAAAAAGAGTCGAGAACGGATTTTTACGGTTAAAACCTTTGTTTTTATATCAAAACCGACACTATGAAAGAAATGGTTTGATTGTTGGTGTAACTTGCTTGGTATGGTGTTATTGTGCTTGTAAGTGTTGTATCTAGTGGCTAGCAAAGGCTAGAAACCAAGATCTTTGCGATATAACGCTAGAAAACACAAGATAGTTCGGTTTTCGTGTGATTTAGTCATTTTGGACAGATTGTGGTAGGCTTAGAGTTGGGTCATGAAATTTCACAGAGATGATCTACACATGAAAATATGAGATCTGTGAAATTTTGGTAATTTTTGGATAAAGGATGAATATTTGGTGAATTTAATGCTCGGTTTTGGCCAAAAATGGTGAAAAATAGCAAAACATCATGAAAAATTTTGGAAAATTTAAGATAAGCTTTTTATAACATATAAAAGTCACACACAAAATTTCAGGTTCATTGGAGAAGTCTAAGTAGGCTTTTCGGTAAAACGAGTTCTAGGGATTTCTAGCTCGGTTTTGGTAAAAATGGCATGAAAAATGAGTTTTTGGTTCTGGAAAAATTACAGTGAACTAAGTGGGCGACAGGGGTCATCCCAGAAAAATTTGGGATTTTTCGAAGGTCGTTTGGTATTTTCGACATTTTTGGTGTTTAAATGACGTTTAAAAATGGTTAAATAAATCTTAG
This sequence comes from Bidens hawaiensis, assembly GCF_021521415.1. Classification (NCBI taxonomy): domain Eukaryota; kingdom Viridiplantae; phylum Streptophyta; class Magnoliopsida; order Asterales; family Asteraceae; genus Bidens; species Bidens hawaiensis. The sequence goes on from NW_027491157.1 coordinate 87,739, forward strand.
ATACAAAAATTAATTCTGGAAAAATTTTATTAAATTTCTTACTGTCAAAATATGTTTTGTACAAAATTTCAAGGTCCAAGACTAAACGGATATTTATTTGTGCTAATTGGAACTTAAAAACAAACTTTTAAAGCTTAAAACGAGTAAACCGGAAAGTTCGCTTAAGCGAGCTGACTGGTGCATAAAAACCCTAAAAATGGACTATTTTCATGAAACCAAGTTAATCAAGTAAAAATAAATCATCCGAAAATAATTCGGATGATTTGGGTAATTTTACCCGATTTTACTGTTTCCGGCACCTAAATGACGGAAACGGGCCCCGCGGCCAAACGGGGTGTCCAAACCGAGCTCTAATTTCATCACTTTAACTAAAATAACAGTCAAACACCATTTTTGGGTCGGGTGTGAACAAACTCATTTTTGAAACTAAAAACGGATAACCGTGCTAGGCACGCAAATCAAGGAAAACATAAAAATGATAATTTTGACCGTCAGACTCTAAGTAATGTCACAATCTGGGTCCTTAGAAGTGTCACGAGGTTAACATTGTCCCCGGATCGAGTACAGTACTGGGTTAACAATGTCCCCAGATGTACCGATTGACACGTATTTAATTTATGGGAATTATATAGTAACGACTAGATATCATATTACAGATCCAGACTTATAGCAGTTCATTGTATCACGTCCCGACTCACAGAAAGGTGAGTTTTCACGAGCCCCTTTTTATGAACCGTTTTAAATATTTTCCCGGGGCGGAAAGCATGTCTTCATTAAAGTATTTAAGTACATACCGATCGTATGGAAACACTTGTATATTTATATATATATGGTTTGATGCACAGAATATATAAATTATTTATCGTGTGGAATTGTTTTGGGGTAACATAGTTCCCAGAGGTTATTATTGTTCTGGGGTAACATAGTTCCCGGAGGTTATTATTGTTCTGGGGTAACATAGTTCCCGGAGGTTATTATTGTTCTGGGGTAACATAGTTCCCGGAGGTTATTATTGTTCTGGGGTAACATAGTTCCCAGAGGTTATTATTGTTCTGGGGTAACATAGTTCCCAGAAAATTAATGAAAATGTTCTGAGGAAACATAGTTCCCAGCATATTTACATTGCTAATAAATGATTATTAAAATGATCTGTCAGTGTTTATTTAAATTAGTGAAACTCACCAACTATTCGTAGTTGACCCGTTTTCTTTACATGTTTTCTAGGTATGCCCAAGTTGGAATGATTGATATGTGCTTAATGATCTGTGCTACTTGTTGGAAGCTTGCTGATCTATATTTTGTAATGAATATATTAATGTCTTATCGGTAAAACATGTGTGTAACACCTAGACAGTAACGAAACTCGCAACAATGTAATATGATATAAGTTAATGTAGTGGTATTTTCTTTATAAGCAATGCTGTTGATATCAGATGTGTCTGTTGCATCTCGTGTACGTTTCGGCTGCGGTTACGGGGTGTTACAGAACTTGGTATCAGAGCCATTGGTTATAAAGAATTAGGATGTCTTTAAAAGATACCTAAAATATAACCAGTAGCTCAAGTATTATAGGATCTGAATATCAACTAAATATATATTGTGACGAGATCGGGATGAACTTGGATGGACAAGTGGGTTATTATGGTCCAGAACATAATAACAGACTTGTCTGCACGAGGGAATTCAGGGGAAGTCACGGGGGACTTTAATAGGTAAAATTGGCAACATATGTGCAAATATGTGATAATATTGTTATGTGGTCAAGTTGTATAAGTAAGTGTATATTAATTTGATTATGATTTACACTATGGAAAGAACTATATGTTTGTTAACTTGTGTGCAGGTAAAATGTCAAAAACCCCCAATGTGTCGATCGAGGAGGACCCGGAGGAGGTCAGCTCCGGGGACTCCGGGAGCCCACTTGTAGCATCTAGCACCGAGCCTTCCGAGGCTAGCTTTAGGAGCTCCGGCCAGTCCTCCCCTGCTATGATTGCCAGATCCCCGACCCCACCCGCACCACAGGTCGCTCCTGCACCCCCTGGATTCGGACCCCGCCTCACGGCGCGGATCAGTATTCCACCTGTCCGACCTATCTCGCCCCCACCCAGACCTGCTACACGCAGGGGCGAGTCCTCCAGCTCTCGGCCCGAGCCTGCGACGCTACCTGTGTGGGGTCTCCCGCGACAGGAACGGGACGCGGCGGCCTGGCTCCGAACGCTCACCGAACAGGTGAACGAGCACTCCGCCGCCCTGACGGTGGGAGTCCAGAGGAGGATATACTTGGGTGATTGCATACTGGACCATCAGTATGCGATTGCCCAACTGAAGAGGGAGTGCTCATACTCCCAATGGATGCTTGGCCAGATGGAGATGCGGGTTCGGGTTATGATGGCCGTGTTGGTGGTGTTGGTGGCGATGTTGGTGGGGTTGGTTTACCACCATGTTTAGTTGTTTTGGGTTGGGGATAGACAGGGACCATTTTTTTTGATACTCTGTGTAAGCAGTTAGTGGTGATGCTAACATGGAGTGAATCTTGTTTAGTTATAATACAACCACTGGCCCTTAGGGTGGGTCTCTTTTGGGGCATATCAGTATAGATACTTTTGGGTATCATTCAAGCACTGACCCGTTGCGGGTTATGTCGAGATGATGCCGACATAGGCCCTATGTAGGAAAACTTATCTAATGTAATAGTGACAGGAAAGTAATGTGAACGGATGTTTGGGTAATATGTATTAACGTTTATTAATGAATGGAATGTTTGTTGTGTTTTATGATTGGAATTTGTATTGATTATATATATTTTCTTGATGTTGTGTAGAATGGCACCAAAACGTTCAGCCCAATTGTCGGAAGTGGACGTGAGCCGTCTGATTGCTCGCCAGTTGGAGGCGGCGATACCAGATATAGTATCGCGCATCGCCGCCAGTATTAACAACTCGACCAATCCAACCCCTCCGAGCAATCAAACGACCACCAATAATGGCGGGGAACGAAATACTAATCCTCCGCAGAATGAAAACATGATTCCGAGTAATGACGCACCGCCTAGGGTGGTCGTTACTGATAGTAATGGCCCTATACCTACGGTAGAGACGAACCGTACTGAACCGATTCGTGCATCCAGGGGATGTTCGATCAAGGACTTTATGTTGTGCAAACCTCTAGAGTTTAGCAGGTCTGAAGGACCAAATGGTTTGGTTAAGCGGATCGAGAAAATAGAATCCGTGGTAAATATCAGCAACTGCCCCGAGGATTGTGTTGTTAAGTATGCTGCCTGCACATTCACGGACCATGCCTTGACATGGTGGAACACGATAGTGCAGACTCGCGGTCAGGCGACGACAAACCGCATGACCTGGACAGAGCTCAAGGCTCTTGTACTGGAACATTTCTGCCCGAAAAATGAATTGCAGAAATTAGAAAATGAATTGTGGAATCTGGAGATGCAGGGGGCGGACCACTTGGGTTATACGAACCGGTTTAATGAGTTGGCGCGATTGGTACCATGGTTGGTCACCCCAGAGCCGAAGAGGGTGGAGCGTTATATTTGGGGACTAACTCCAGTAGTAAGGAGTATAGTCAATTCTGGGGGACACCAGACGTATGAGGGTGCGGTGACGCAAGCGGGTATCGTCACGTACGATTTCGTAAGGAGCGGGTCACTGAAGGTGGCGGGAGAGTCCGCTGGAGGAATGCGGGGTACACATGACCATAGGACCCAGGAAAAGCAGCAAGGTAAACGTGCTAGACCCAGTGCCCAGAACTACGCCATGACTAGTTCGGGCGGAAGGCAAGAACCGCATAGGGGAACGTTTCCTAAGTGTGGGAAATGTGGTTACCACCATGGTGGCATGTGCAAAGAGGTGGTGTGCCACCGGTGTGGCAGGATTGGACACTACGCACCAAATTGTAAAACAAATCTGAACAACCTGAACCGACAACCGCAACCTATCCGTGCGCAGCCATTTAAGACCCAACCAGCCCGACAGCAGAACCCGCAAGGAAACCAAATGGTGACCACCAGCCGTGCTTGCTATGAATGCGGCAGCACGGATCACTTTAAAAGACACTGTCCGAAACTGAACCAGGGAGGAAACGGGAGGCAACCCGCGGGTCAGGCATCGTCGTCCAATCCGGCGCGAAGCCGAGCATTCGTGATGCGGGCGAACGAGGCACGCCAGGACCCCAGTGTAGTGACAGGTACATTCCTCGTCTCTGATCATTACGCTTCTGTATTATTTGATACAGGTGCCGATAGAAGTTTTGTCTCCGTTAGATTCCTTTCGATAGCAAACCTTCCTATTGGTGAAACCATAGAACCTTACACCGTAGAAGTCGCTAACGGTAAAACCATGATAGTTAATCAGATAGTTCGGAATTGCCCTTTTATTCTGAACGAACAATCCTTTCTGATCGACTTGTAACCGGTAGAATTGGGTAGTTTTGACGTGATTGTGGGAATGGATTGGTTAGCACGTAACAGGGTAGAAATAAACTGTGAAAAGAAAATCGTCAAGATCCGGGTGTCGGATGACGAGGAGGTATTAGTGCATGGAGAAAAATCCGGCACCATGATACCATTTATATCCCACCTCAAGGTATTAAAATATATACGTCAGGGATGTGTGGCGCATCTAGCGAGCCTGACGGCCACTGATTCTGAGGAAAAACGGGTGGACGATATTCCAGTGGTACGCGAATTTCCACAAGTTTTCCCAGAGGAACTTCCTGGATTACCGCCAACCCAACAGGTCGAATTCAGAATCAATCTGTTACCTCAAGCTGGCCCTGTTGCTAAGGCACATTACCGACTTGCACCATCTGAGATGCAAGAATTATCCAACCAGTTGCAAGAATTGTTGGATAAAGGCTTTATTCGTCCTAGTTATTCCCCGTGGGGTGCACAGGTACTATTCGTGAAAAAGAAGGACGGGAGCCTTAGAATGTGCATTGATTACAGGGAGTTGAACAAGTTGACAATCAAAAATAGGTATCCTCTTCCCCGAATCGATGATCTGTTCGACCAACTACAAGGTGCGAGCTACTTCTCAAAAATAGATCTTAGATCGGGATACCATCAGGTTAGAATCCAGGAGGAGGATATCCCAAAAACCGCATTCCGGACTCGCTACGGCCATTACGAGTTCTTAGTTATGCCTTTTGGGCTAACAAATGCGCCAGCCGTGTTCATGGATCTCATGAATCGAGTCTGTAAACCCTACCTCGATAAATTCGTCATTGTGTTTATTGACGATATTTTGATATACTCGAAGAATAAAGAAGAGCACGAGCAACACTTAAGATTAGTTTTAGAACTTCTAAATCAGGAGAAGTTGTATGCAAAATTCTCCAAGTGTAACTTCTGGTTACAAGAAGTGCAATTCCTTGGTCACGTTATAAATCACCAAGGAATACACGTTGACCCAAGTAAAGTTGAAGCAGTTAAGAGTTGGCAAGCGCCTAAATCGCCAAAGGAAATCCGCCAATTCTTAGGCTTAGCTGGATACTATCGTCGATTTATAGAAAACTTTTCCAGCATCGCCCAACCTTTAACCCTCCTGACTCAAAAGGATCGAAAGTATGATTGGGGAGAAGAACAGGAAGCGGCGTTTCAAACGCTAAAACAAAGATTGTGCCAAGCGCCGATCTTAAGTCTCCCCGACGGAGACGATGGTTTTGTCGTGTATTGTGACGCGTCCCGTAGAGGATTGGGATGTGTGTTGATGCAGAATAATAAAGTCATAGCCTATGCTTCCCGACAGTTAAAAGTACACGAGAAAAATTACACTACTCATGACTTAGAACTGGGAGCAGTTATCTTCGCACTTAAAATCTGGAGACATTATCTCTACGGTACAAAGTGCACCATCTTCACCGATCATAAAAGTTTGCAACACATATTCGATCAGAAAGAACTGAATATGAGACAACGAAGATGGGTCGAATTATTAAGCGACTATGACTGTGACATCCGTTATCACCCCGGAAAGGCTAACGTCGTAGCCGATGCCTTGAGTAGGAAGGATCGGGTTATACCATTGCGTGTGCGAGCGCTGGGGATGATAGTCCAGTCGAACCTTTCGGATTTGATTCGAGTCGCTCAACGTGAGGCGTTGAAAGAGGAACAATTGGAAAAAGAGGGACTTTACGGTAACGAGAAGAATTTCGAACAGCGCGTGGACGAAATTCTCTATTTCAAAAATCAGATTTGGATCCCGACCCTCCATGACCTTCGTGAATTAATCATGGACGAAGCGCATAAATCGAAATATTCCATACATCCGGGATCGGATAAGATGTACCAGGATGTGAAGGAGTTCTACTGGTGGCCGGGTATGAAAAAGGAAATAGCCACATACGTCGGCAAGTGTACGACGTGTGCGAGGGTTAAGGCGGAGCACCAGAAACCTTCGGGAATGTTACAACAACCGGAAATTCCCGAATGGAAGTGGGAGCAGATCACGATGGACTTTGTGACACATCTCCCTAAGACGTCCCGAGGACATGATGCAATTTGGGTAGTCGTGGATCGATTAACCAAATCGGCACATTTTATCCCGATTAGAAATAATTATAACACTGAGAGACTTGCGCAGATTTATATAAATGAAATTGTGTCTCGTCATGGGATACCCATCTCAATCATCTCTAATCGGGATAGCCATTTCACCTCCAAGCTTTGGCAAGCTGTGCAAGAAGCGCTGGGAGCGCGTATTAATTTAAGCACAGCATACCACCCTCAGACCGACGGTCAGTCTGAGAGGACCATTCAAACCCTGGAGGATTTGCTTCGTGCATGCGTACTGGATTTTAAGGGAAATTGGGATCAACATCTCCCACTCGTTGAATTTTCCTATAATAATAGTTACCATAGCAGTATAAAGGCAGCGCCTTACGAAGCATTGTATGGACGGAAATGCCGATTGCCACTCTGCTGGACAGAAGTGGGCGACACGCAGGTTATTAGATCAGATCTGGTCCAGGAAACGACCAGCAAAATTCTTGAAATCAAAAACAATCTGAAGGCCGCACGGGATCGGCAGAAGAGTTATGCCGATACCCGTAGAAAACCGTTGTCATTCGAGAAAGGTGATAAAGTGTATTTGAAAGTATCACCGTGGAAGGGTGTGGTTAGATTTGGCAAGGCGGGGAAGTTAGCCCCTAGATATATTGGACCATTCGATATTACTGCGAAAATCGGTCCTGTAGCATACCGATTAGAACTGCCTGATGAACTGAGTGCAGTTCACAACGTGTTTCACGTGTCGAACCTGAAACGGTGTCTGTCGGATGAGACATCGGTGTTACCCTTAGAGGGTGTTCAAATAAATGATAAGCTCAACATTGTAGAGGAGCCCATAGAAATAGTAGACGGGAAAATCAAGCAACTTAGACACAATAAGATCTCGTTGGTCAAAGTTAGATGGAACTCGTAACGAGGCCCAGAATATACCTGGGAACGAAAGGACGAATTTTGGAAGAAATACCCCCACCTATTTCCTCAAAAGGAAGTAGTTGACGCGTAAAATTTCGAGGACGAAATTTTTATAACGGGGGGAGAATGTAACGATTCCCGCAAATTCAGGTATACCCTAGCCGGAATATACTATTTACGTGTTATTCAATACTGAATATATGAATTATAATGTGTTTATACGAGTATATAAGACTCACAGTACGAATTATACTCGAATGAACAACTAGTCGTATCGGGATTACGATTAATCGATGAACGATTATTGAAACCCGAACGAATCAGGAATTACATTATAGACAAAATATATAATGTTTAGTGATGTTTACGAAGTATTAAAGCTTCGGGATAAGTGAATTATAGCACAGAAAAAGAATGGTAAGTTTAATGGTACGTCAGTACGCTAAACGAAACCTTTAACGCCAAACCAAGCAAGAGATAATCAATCAAGCCGAAAAAGATGCGTAATCATTAATAAAATGATGTTTTAAGTCAATAAATGTCATGGTTTAAGTTTTTAAAGTTTTTAAGTCGGTTTTATGTAAATTTTATTTTAACCCGAAAAACGACCATTTTAGGCTCGTTTTAAGCCGAATTACGAGTTTAAACGAGAAACGAACTGAGCCAGATTATCCAAAACATTATCCGGATTACGAAAATCCGAATGTGTGGCCTAGAATGGATGTGTGGGCCCCACCCCACACATGACCTTGGACCGATCGGTTCTTATGCATACACAATCACACATCATTCTTTTTTCTAACACTCCAAACTCTCAAAACTCTCTCAAACCTTCAACATTCATCCAAGTTCTTGATTTCCAACCAAGATTTACAAGGTATAACACATGTTTTAATGCTTGAATCTTGTTTCTAACTTCATGATCTTGAGAAAAGGAGGTTTCAAATGTAAAAATGGGTGAAAACCCGAGTTGAAACCGATTCTCGCATGATCAAGTGATGTATACAAGTTATACAAAGGATCTTGATCCAAGTAAAGAGTTAAAAGAGTTTAGAACGAAATTTTACGGTTGAAATCTTGTAAAATGAGTTTCCATGTGAAAGACGGGTGAAAACCCGAGATGAAACCGAATCTTGCATGATCAAGAGATGTATACAAGTTATACAAGGGATCTTGGTCCAAGAAATGAGTAAAAAGAGTCGAGAACGGATTTTTACGGTTAAAACATTTGTTTTTATATCAAAACCGACACTATGAAAGAAATGGTTTGATTGTTGGTGTAACTTGCTTGGTATGGTGTTATTGTGCTTGTAAGTGTTGTATCTAGTGGCTAGCAAAGGCTAGAAACCAAGATCTTTGCGATATAACGCTAGAAAACACAAGATAGTTCGGTTTTCGTGTGATTTAGTCATTTTGGACAGATTGTGGTAGGCTTAGAGTTGGGTCATGAAATTTCACAGAGATGATCTACACATGGAAATATGAGATCTGTGAAATTTTGGTAATTTTTGGATAAAGGATGAATATTTGGTGAATTTAATGCTCGGTTTTGGCCAAAAATGGTGAAAAATAGCTAAACATCATGAAAAATTTTGGAAAATTTAAGATAAGCTTTTTATAACATATAAAAGTCACACACAAAATTTCAGGTTCATTGGAGAAGTCTAAGTAGGCTTTTCGGTAAAACGAGTTCTAGGGATTTCTAGCTCGGTTTTGGTAAAAATGGCATGAAAAATGAGTTTTTGGTTCTGGAAAAATTACAGTGAACTAAGTGGGTGACAGGGGTCATCCCAGAAAAATTTGGGATTTTTCGAAGGTCGTTTGGTATTTTCGACATTTTTGGTGTTTAAATGACGTTTAAAAATGGTTAAATAAATCTTAGATACAAAAATTAATTCTGGAAAAATTTTATAAAATTTCTTACTGTCAAAATATGTTTTGTACAAAATTTTAAGGTCCAAGACTAAACGGATATTTATTTGTGCTAATTGGAACTTAAAACCAAACTTTTAAAGCTTAAAACGAGTAAACCGGCAAAGTTCGCTTAAGCGAGCTGACTGGTGCATAAAAACCCTAAAAATGGACTATTTTCATGAAACCAAGTTAATCAAGTAAAAATATATCATCCGAAAATAATTCGGATGATTTGGGTAATTTTACCCGATTTTACTGTTTCCGGCACCTAAATGACGGAAACGGGCCCCGCGGCCAAACGGGGTGTCCAAACCGAGCTCTAATTTCATCACTTTAACTAAAATAACAGTCAAACACCATTTTTGGGTCGGGTGTGAACAAACTCATTTTTGAAACTAAAAACGGATAACCGTGCTAGGCACGCAAATCAAGGAAAACATAAAAATGATAATTTTGACCGTCAGACTCTAAGTAATGTCACAATCTGGGTCCTTAGAAGTGTCACGGGGTTAACATTGTCCCCGGATCGAGTACAGTACTAGGTTAACAATGTCCCCAGATGTACCGATTGACACGTATTTAATTTATGGGAATTATATAGTAACGACTAGATATCATATTACAGATCCAGGCTTATAGCAGTTCATTGTATCACGTCCCGACTCACAGAAAGGTGAGTTTTCACGAGCCCCTTTTTATGAACCGTTTTAAATATTTTCCCGGGGCGGAAAGCATGTCTTTATTAAAGTATTTAAGTACATACCGATCGTATGGAAACACTTGTATATTTATATATGTATGGTTTGATGCACAGAATATATAAATTGTTTATCGTGTGGAATTGTTCTGGGGTAACATAGTTCCCAGAGGTTATTATTGTTCTGGGGTAACATAGTTCCCGGAGGTTATTATTGTTCTGGGGTAACATAGTTCCCAGAGGTTATTATTGTTCTGGGGTAACATAGTTCCCAGAAGATTAATGAAAATGTTCTGAGGAAACATAGTTCCCAGCATATTTACATTGCTAATAAATGATTATTAAAATGATCTGTCAGTGTTTATTTAAATTAGTGAAACTCACCAACTATTCGTAGTTGACCCGTTTTCTTTACATGTTTTCTAGGTATGCCCAAGTTGGAATGATTGATATGTGCTTAATGATCTGTGCTACTTGTTGGAAGCTTGCTGATCTATATTTTGTAATGAATATATTAATGTCTTATCGGTAAAACATGTGTGTAACACCTAGACAGTAACGAAACTCGCAACAATGTAATATGATATAAGTTAATGTAGTGGTATTTTCTTTATAAGCAATGCTGTTGATATCAGATGTGTCTGTTGCATCCCGTGTACGTTTCTGCTGCGGTTACAGGGTGTTACAGAAAAGTTCCAGTGAAAATGAACTTCACATAGTTACAGTTGAAAAGTATTTAAAGAGGTCTTGGACAGTGTTGCACACACAAATAGGATCTCGAGATGTTACAGCTTATGTCTTAAAGTGTGGAATACAGTGTGAGTGAACACCACAAGTAAACATTAAGCACATTCTTCATTAATAACTTCAAAAGATTACAAGATATGACTCTTCAGGAACTTTCTCTTTCTAGTCTATCTCTCTCTAATAGTGACCAAAAGTCTACTGATTAACGCATAGGTGTCCTATTTATAGGAAACACATGAAGGCACATATGGCGTATATCTTATACGGCGCATATGTTAGTTCCGCATAACATATGCATTCCCATGGACTTATGTGCTACAAACATATACTCTAACATACAAATGACATTTAATTCCTATACAATCGTAACTAAGACCCAAGATCATAGCTATAGACGTATATTATCTAACAGACTTTGGTGTTTACCAGTTTTGCTCGGGTGTATGTGAATTTAATGTCGACTAACAACGTGTCCTGAGAGTCGTACTCCTTGGTTTTCGAATATATCAAGATGTCATTGATAAACACTATAACGAATTTATTGAAGTATGGTTTACAAATTAGGTTCGTGAGGTCCATGAAGACTGCGGACACATTATTCAACCTGAAAGGCATAACTAAAAATTCATAGTTACCTTATTGAGTTAGAAATGGCGTTTTAGAAACGTCTTTCGCTTGGATTTTAACTTGATGGCAATCGGATCTGAGGTTGATTCGAGAAGTAATTTGCCCCGTGAAGTTGATCAAAAATATTTGGGAGGGGATGTTGGTTTTTTTTATAATTTTTTTTAGTTCCCGGTAATCATTGCACCTCCTACAGTTTCCTTTCTTCTTCTCTATAAATAACACCGATGTTTCCCACGGAGAATAACTAAGTCATATAAAGTCGTTATCTAATAACTCTTGTAGCTTGGTAATTAGTTCTTATCTTTCGGAAAGTGCCAGACAATAAGGTGCCTTAGCGATAGGAGTTGCCCCTAGGATTAGGTCAGTTCATAATTCAACTTATCGGATAGTGGTATTCCAGGTAGGTCATCAGGAAATACATTGGAGTATTCGAGTACTACATGGATACCTCCTATATGTTTCATCGGGGTTTTTATGGTTACATTTTACAGAAATGCCATACCTCCTTGGCGTTAGAGCTTTAAGATGAGACACGAGAGGTGATATTGCACCAAACTTCTCTCCTTGTACCATAATTGCTTTATAATCCGAGATAGGAATTTTAACTATTTAGTCATCACACACGATTTCCGCTATTATTTAGATAACCAGTGCATATTGACAATTAAATCGATGCTTCCCAATTAGATAGGGAGTAGGTCAATAAAATTGGTTGGTTGTTTAGGATAATTAGATAGTTTTTTATTATTTGGTTAACATTTCTAGGTTTACCGTTAGTTAAGTCTATAGCATAAGGTTCTATTAGTTCACTAATCGGTACATTTCCCGGAGATAAGAAGTTAGTGGGGATAAGACTTCTATCGGTACCTACATCAAATGAATTCGAAGCATATTAATCAGGAATTACAGATATACCCTTCACCACATCTAAGTCTTGCTGTGTTTTATCGGGTCCGATCACTATCGCGACCTTTAATCGAGTTAGACGTCGATGTTCGTTCTTAGTTTAACTTTAGATAGTTCCTTTTGAAGCATTTCGTACTACCACACTCAAAGCGAGCACTAACGTTTGTCACCGGTTGTGCGCGAATTGATTGTGACTGGGGTAACTAGGAAGGGTTCGGTTAGAACGGTCTGTTTACAGCAATTATAATGGTTTGATAGCTATAGGTATAGTATCCAATCTTCCCGTTTTTGCAACGTATCTTTATTCGACATTCCTTTATAATGATTACATAACCACACCTTAGCAAATGTTCATTGGATATTTTTCATTCAGAACTAAAGTTAATCGACGTAACGTTTTGAGTTGTAGGGAGCGCACATTTAATTTGTTGTAGTTATTATACCCCTGTTTCGTGATTAGTTCGTTTTATACAAGATGATTTTCCCATGTTTTCTCAAAACACTATTTCTGACCAAATCAAAAGCTACCACACCGGATTGTGTCGCGGCATTTTTAAAGATTTAGTGGTAAACTGAATTAACCAGTTTGTGTATCCCAATTACTCCTCACCTTTTGTTTTCAGGTTCCCTGTTCGTATTCTAATTTCTAGATTTCATTCCTTGGATGAAAATGTTTTAATAAAAGGGTTTTAAGTTTTGTCCTAGTCATACGGTTGGTTGCCTCTTGTTCCCGAATGTGTACAATCGTTATCTATCACTTATGTGATGAGCAATTTCTGGTATTGATAACATATTCTTATTGCTTCGATTCATTTTACTAACCCATTTACTCTTTTAGTACCCTGTTCGTATTCTAATTTCTAGATTTCATTCCTTGGATGAAAATGTTTTAATAAAAGGGTTTTAAGTTTTGTCCTAGTCATACGGTTGGTTGCCTCTTGTTCCCGAATGTGTACAATCGTTATCTATCACTTATGTGATGAGCAATTTCTGGTATTGATAACATATTCTTATTGCTTCGATTCATTTTACTAACCCATTTACTCTTTTAGTACCACTAGAATTTATAGGTTTGCACAACGTAATTTGTTTAAACGAGTATTCCAGTTGTGACGGATCACTGTTGTTACGACTAGTATTCGTGTTCAGTAAGAGATTTTATTTCCAATGGCATTTGGTGGGGGAAATTATCATTATCGGTAGTTGCATTAGTGCTCAGTGGGGGAGTAGATTCGTGACAATGTTCTTATTAATCAAGAAAATAACATTTGTAACTATATTCGTATTGGGCGGTGAAATAATATTCGCGACCGTATTAGTGTTTGGCATTTGATTTGTATTCATTATCGTATTAATACCGGCAGTGAATCGCTCTGCTATTGTTAGAGTTATTGACTGCAGTTGCTGAACAATCATCTCGGCAACAACGGCGTCAGATCACTTTTTTGTTTTCTTTGAGGCCATCCTATATTGATAAGCAACTATACTTCAATTAATAGTAATTCCCTATATACTCATCGCGCAGGGAATTACATTAGCTAATACTCAAGTATTTCAAATAGCACATATTATCACACACTTCAAATCTTGTATCCATATACCAAGGATAATACATAAATTTAGCCAAATAAAGGTCATTGTTTGCACGTATATATCGAAAGTTGCCACCCAGTGACAAGTAATTTATCCCGGTAAGGTCAATGTTTGTACTAAAAGATTCAAATCGTCCTCTATATCAGCATAGCATACTACCAAATGCTTGCATGGAGTATCGAAACTGTACACAATAGTGTCATACCATCCTTGTCTATCCGAGCACGTATTATAATAATCATGAATAGTTTAAAACTCGCACAACAATTATTCAGATATAATCCCATCATTGGGTAACTGTTTTATCCTTCCACTCCCATAAGTAGACAATTTTCCATTATGAGTTTAAACAGTATATTATAGTCGGAAGGCATTTTTATACTCCCCTTGACCTTTGGATGCTAATAAATATAACTATAGAATATTCTTTCATCAGGTCATTCAGTACCCGTAAGCATGCTGGGTCTATTAAAAGTGATAACTTATGAGTTGGGAGTAAGTATGTTCTCTACAAGCCAAGACAAATCATTGGTCCGCGAGCGTGCGATTTCTCTTCTATGATAAATCGATCAGAGTGGCAAAAATATAGGAGATGCTGGAAATACTCGTATACATATAATTTGATGAGTTTAGAGATTAGATGAGTTTGGTAGGGTTGGTTGTGCTAATAATATGAAACATTTTTGAACCATAGCTGGTAAATGATATATATACAGGTGATTACGATCTGTTTTATAATCGAGGATTTCTTGAGGAAATTATTATATATTATATGTATAATTTTATAAATTAGACTTGTTGCTAGATATTTCCTTTAAGAATAGTGTTTGTTTTTGAATGACAGAAGTGGAAGGACGACTAGAAAACAGTTCAGTTTACTGTTAGAAAACTGGCATATGAGATAAAGATTAGACCCGAATTGAGAAGTATTATGTTCCCTTGAGATGTGCGTCTGTTTATCACACCTCCCATGGTTCCTTTCTGGCCTGGAATATTAAACTCAATCTTTAGTTCTATCATACAATAGGGTTCAATTTGGTCTCGATAGAATGTTCTCGTATTCTCGTTTACAGGAAACATCAGTTACTTTATCCGATGTAAGGCTACCACATCTCAATGTCTTCTAGTGCAACGGTTAAATTATAAGAATAATATTTTTTGATAATATGAGTCAGAGTAAGGGATATTATTAATTAGCGCAAAAATAAAATATTTTATTTGTTAGGACCAGATATAATATTAATTCTGATAAAATATAATATTATTTTTAATAAAATATAACTTTAATTATAAAAACAATTAATATTGATTATAATCAAATATAATATTCGTTACATTAAGATTTGGTATTATCGATAGTACATTACGTACACGTATTCATACACCTTGTTCCAGATAAGCACGTATGCATGTTAGATATATATATATATATATATATATATACACACACACACACTTCTCATTACCTTTTATACACATATGTTGGCATTTTTACCTACCAGTGTGTTCCGCGACTTCTCCCTGAATTCCCTCGTACAAGCAAGTCTGTTATTATGTTCCTTACCATAATAACTCACTTGCCCTTCGAGTTCATCCCAGCATCCATCAGTATATATATTAATTTATTATTTATTATCCCATAGTTAATCAAGCCAATGGCTATATTTTAGGTATCCTAAGGGATAACCTAATCCTTCATAACCAATGGCTCTAATACCAACTTGTGTCACACCCCGAATAGCAAATTGCGAAAGCGTTAAATGGGAATATAACAGACACCTCTAGTATCAACCACATTGTTTATAAAGAAACATTGCAAACTAATTTACAATATTTTACATTGATCTAAATTCATTTACAACTAGGTGATACACACTAAATCCATCCCGTTAAGCGGCTTTACTTTTTACTAGCGTCCTTACATCAATTCAACCAGGGTTGATCGCAATTCAAACACGTAGCACATTACCTTTCAATTTCAAATCCGGCATACCTAAAAAACATGTTAAAACGGATCAACTACAAATACTTGGTGAGTTCACGAATTTCAAGAAATCAGTTGCGCGTACAACAATCATAGTTTGTAAATATGTGAGTACGTATGTATGTACGTTCGCAAGTACGTTTGTTTGTATGTTTATGATGTAATTATGATAAGCTACAGTGAAGTCTTGACTGTCTCTGCTGTGTGCCTCCATTTTCCACGCTCAATCAACCATTGTGGCCCCTATTCCGCCCACAACATGCCCCTATTCCGTTTGTATAATTATGGTCATGTGCAAACGGCGTTAAGTGTGACACGGAAACCAGGCAGATTCCGTTTAGGTTTGTCAAACCAATAGTACTATTCACAAACCACCGGCTCGAAGTTAATCACTGTGTTCGTGGGGACTTTTGTGTGTTAGCACTTAGATAAATCTCATCATCAAACAATTCAGAGTACATATGTATGTATCAACATGTTTTTCACCCCAAAAGTTCGTAACAAAAACAACTTAAAAGTGGGGTCATGAAACTCACGGTTTAGTAGAGATCCGGTACGGTGTCAGCTCGCAGTTTGTTTTACTCGCAATCACTAGTCCCTATAATCAATATTTTAATAATAATAATATTTTAATATTATTATAATCTTCATACTAAAGTGGGCCGTATATATAGTCTGTGTAGAGCTGTCACACCCAGAAAGTGTCAATAGGCTTATATTGTGATGTTGTTCAATATCTAATACTTAAAATCAAACTTGGCTCAGTTTCCCCGTTTTACCAATGTTTTAGTCAAAAATTGATAAGGGTAATTTCGTAACCAAATTAGTAAACGGAACTTGGTGCTTGCTTGAAATGAATGTAAAAATTGGTAGAACACAGAGATTTGTTGCGAGGAAAAAACCCGTTATCCTGAGGATAACAAGAAAAAAACCCCGGGCGGTGAAAACTATCACCACCGATTTATTAATAACAAAAAGTGGTTATAAGTGGCGGAGCTAGTCAGATCGTGATTACAATGAGAGAGAGTACTAGTAAGTCTCGTGTGTCTAGAGTGTGTGTTATTGATCCGGTGGTTAACAAACTCCATTATAAATTAGGAAACTATAGACTAAATCCAATCAGTCGTTAATTCCCTCATTAAGCGCATTTTCCTTCTTGGCCACGTCCTATTAACAGCAAGTCTGCGTCTTCAGGCAGTCTCGATTAGCCTCTTGACCTGGTAAACAAGGAAAGACAGCGGACGATTTGTTAGTTATACAATATATTTAGGATACCTCTTACCTTGTAGGATACCATGTTCTGAAGTTATCCTGAACATACTGCTCGCTTAGGATACCGAAAATCCGAGCCCTAACAATTGTCCCCAAAATACTGTCAATGTGGGAAATAGCTGTAAATTTTTGAATTTTGAATTCTATTCTTGTGGAAGATCTTGTTGCACGTGTCAATCATTTGTGACCCTTGAATATCTATATTTATCCTAGATAAGTATTTCCCAAATCATTCAACCGACTTCATAGGTAATTTTCCTCAAATTCTTCTTGATCTTCTTTTTCAAATCATGGGTCCAAAACTTCGTAATTCTGGTATTGAAGATTTTGTGTCACAGAATCTCCTTGCTAACCCTGTGAGTGAGATATGTATTTTCGGTAACTCCGATATTGCTAATCAACAGTCTCGTGGTTGTTTTTAGACCCTTTGACGCCGCCCTTTCTTCTGATCTTGTTTCAAAAACATGGATCTGTTTTCCTTTTTTTCCGTTCAAAATTGGCTTTTCTTACTCATTTCCCGCCTTTACCTCCAAGTTCTTTTTCAGAACTGATCCTAGTTTTGCCCAAACCATGCCTATGGTTTGGTGGACCTTGTTTGTTTTGAAGATATTAATCGCCGACCATGCTCTTGATTTCACCCTTTCTGAGCTTGCTTCTGTGTATGACCTTCGCAGCCACGGATATTCAAGATACCTTCTCAAAACCAAATCCGGCCGAACCCCGCTCGTTTTGAGAAATACCCAGAATAATGACTAGTGGAAGAGACAATTCTTCTTTACTAGGAGAGATTCTCTCCCACAGTTTGATACTCTTCCTTATCTCTAGGTTTTCAAAAGTAGGATACCTTATCTCTGAGTCGTATGTTAACCTGCTTGTGGCTAATATGCTTTGCCTTGTATTTTGCAGCCTTGAAGTTTTTTGAGATTGCCCCTCCCACTAAAGAGACTGAGAGCAAGCTTAGCTCTTTCATTCTT
Organism: Bidens hawaiensis; assembly: GCF_021521415.1. Lineage (NCBI taxonomy): Eukaryota > Viridiplantae > Streptophyta > Magnoliopsida > Asterales > Asteraceae > Bidens > Bidens hawaiensis. Next base: position 105,891 of record NW_027491157.1, read on the forward strand.
ATTGACGAGGAGGAAAGGACGTTTTATTTTCAATCAAGCCTCCAAGAACCATCGCCATCAGCAAGCTTCATTATGTGTGGTAAGAAATATTGATACGTTAGTAGGAAAATTTAAGGATTAGGGATACTAACCTGTATATTCACAGGTAAAAACGCTTCAGTCTTTGCTCTGGACGATATTGACATCATGGTCTCTACCCGTAGCACCAGGAAGAAAGAAGCCGCTCCCGTTCCCTAGCCTAAACCCAAAAGTAGTCATGCCAAGGGTTCAAAAAAGAGGAAGACCCAGGATACCTCCTGTTGGACTCGGTTTGCCCATGACACATATTATAATTGATGTGGCTAGTACGTTATGATCCTAGTCGGGTCATACCCAACAACAACCTAGACAAACACCAATTATTTTTGTTTATATATGATATGATCATAAGTAAATAAATATTGACACTTATGTTATTTGGAAAGGGTTTCTAAATAAAAATGTACTTGTGAAATGAATAAATCATATGGATGATTGATATTTTCAGATAGAACATTCCGTGTTACTAAAGATGGTTAATTAACAATATGGGAAAATTATTACCTAGCATGTTACCTATAATGTATTATAACACATTATAAGTTATAACACACACACACACACACATATATATATATGTATATATATAGAAAGTGTAAAATAATAAAAACAAGAAAGGAAGGAGGGTGCCCCCCCTCTCACGCCCTTCTCTTATTGTATTGTTATTTCCCACTTAGTGGGTACATGCAAGGAGTATGATTGGGGACTTGGGTGGTGAGTTTGAATGACCATCTTTCTCTTTTCTCTTTCAAACATAGCAAAAGTAATACAAAACTCTTTCCAACCATTCTCTCTTTCACCCTTTTGATTACTTGAAAGGTAGTCTTAACATGGGGTGATTTCAAGTTTCGGCCAAAGGAAGAAGAAGAAGAACAAGGGGGTGATTTCAAGTGTCCAAAATCCTAGCTAAAGGTGTATTGTCGGAGCTTGGGGTATGAAAGCTTGAGGAACTCCTCTTTGAAGATCTTGCCTTCCAACCATTCTCTCTTTCACCCTTTTGATTACTTGAAAGGTAGTCTTAACATGCATGGACTTATAGTGACATGCATGTGTTTGATAGTATGTATTTGGTATATGGATCCGGGATTGGGTTTTGCATGTATAAAATTGGTTTTATACACCTAAAATTAAAAAGATTTGAAACATACATCTGTTGCGTTTTGATAAATGTTGATATATGTTTTGTCCATCTCGGTCTTTATTGGTTTTAATATTGTAATAGTTTAATAGTATAGGGGTTATTAATGTAAATTTGCCTAAGTGTAAGGCACATTCGTTACTCCGTAACGAATGTATCACATTCGTCTTGAATGTAAGTCCCATTCGTTAACCAAGTTTAACAAATGAAATATAACGAATGTGGGCTATTCGCTATCATTAAAGTATTAACGAATAAGTTTGTTTATTCGTCAAGTAATTGTAACGAATGACCTATTCGTTAAGCTTATTTTAACGAATAGGGTCATCATCTATATATACCCCCTGTAAACTATTAAAACTTAACAGTTCTGATTATTTCCATGATTCCTCTCGTTACTCTGCCCGATTATCCTCTCAACACACACAGTACACACACTAACGTATATCTAGCCTAATTGTATAACGAATCAACATGAACGTCGATGTAATCATAAAATATAGATCCGTCTGTGCTCTCTTAAGTGGTATCAGAGATTGATGATCTGATCTACGATGTTATTTGTTGATGAATTGCACAATTTCATTAGTGATTGTTTTCAGTTCATCATGAATTGATCTAATTCAATAATTCGGTAAAACAGAGTATCTAGTTAATCGTAATTGAATATTAATAAGGTAAATGGAGACTGTTTAAAGTGATTTAGAGGTTCGGAATGTTGTGATTTGAGGATTAATTGAAGGTTTGATTAGTGTAATGGTTTGGAATTGAGGTTTGATTGGATTGACGGTAATGGCGGTATTGTAATTGGTTTGAATTGGTTTGGATTGAAGGAATTCGTGTCCCATTTGAGTCGGAACAGGTTCGGAATTGGTTTCCGAGTGGATTTGGATAAGTTTTGTGGTTAATTGTCTAGATCTCAACAAGTTTGTAAATCTAGACATCGATGAGTGCACATTCGTTACTATGAATTCTCATTCGTTAGGGATTTGATAGCTCATTCGTTAGTGGTAAGTTACAGATTCCTCTAGCTTTCATTCGTAACAGCTCATTCGCTACCCATTTGTTACCTCTTTCGCTAAAACATTCAATCCTTTTGTTAAAACCACATTCGTTACATAAACCACATTCGCTATATTGCTCACTCGTTCAACCCGGTCATTATTCATCCTCTATTCGTTATACTCATTCGCGATATTGCTCATTGGTTAAACTTCATTTTAACGAATATCGTTCATTCGTTAAAAGTTGCAATCCGCATTCGTTTCTGTTCTTCCATTCGTGTGAACAGTAACCATAAGTTTTCTGTTTTTACATGTTTATTCCTCTAAGTTTCAACAAGTGTTATCACGGCTTCTCAGAACGCGTCGTTCTATGCTTTAGCTTCCCAAAATTCTCTAATGCAGCAAATGCTTACCATGGATAATGAAATTGGGAGCCATAACAAGTGTCCAAAATTGCTGAAATTATCCGATTTTGCTCGGTGGGAACCGAGATTTCGTGGTCACTTGGGATCCGTTCATCCAAATAGTGTACGTTATCTTGATGTTGTGTATGCTGCACCTTTGGTTGGAAGTGACAATCTCAGCTGGACTCCTAAGGAATTCAAGAATTATGAAACTCAAGAGTTGAAAGATTTTGAGAGTGAGACTAAGGCTTATTCAACTCTCACTATGGCATTACCTGAACAAATCTTTCATCAATACAGCACCATAAAGATTTGTGCATCATTATTCGATACCCTGAAAAGAAGAAGCCTGGGTAATACACTAGAGAGCAGAAAATGCTTGTGAAGTTTCAATTCAGAAACTTTATCTTGATAAAGAATGAAACGGTTGAAGAGATGCTAAATCGTTTTGGTCATCTAGTGATTGAAATGGCTAGTGTTAATCTTGAGCCAACTGAGACTGACAAGACCGATACTTTGAAGAATGCATTGCCTTCGTCATATTCGACTTTTCTCTTTGTGTTGAAAGAAAACGGTTTCTTTCCTAACACTGAACTTACTGCAGTGCAGTTTATTAAGAAAATTGAGGAAAGAGAATTTGAATTGAAGTGTCAAAGGTCATTGAAGGACAATCAAAACCAGAATCCTTCAATTTATGATGGAGCAATACCAGCAAACTTTTCTTCAAGTCAAAATTCTGTTCCAATCACTAATTTCTTCACTCAAGCTTAAAAGGAGAATCCTAATGTAAACAACTCACCTAATGTATGCTTTATGGCATCAGGTGCAAAATCTGAGTCTACCACCAATGATTCAAGTACATTACCAAAAGTAAACCTTCAAGAAGCCGAACAATAGTTTACTTATGTATGTGCTTTCATGACATCATACGAACAATTGGTGGGTAGCAAAATTGCCACTAGTGAGTTAACTGATAATGATGATGATCAAATTGATCCTGACGATCTTGATTTGATGGATCTAAAATGGAATATGGCTATGATTGTGAGAAAGGTCAAGAAGTTCATGCAAAGAACAGGAAAAGACCTTCCAACTCTAAATAAACAAGTTGGTTTTGATAAATTGAAGGTTAAATGCTACAACTGCGGGGACTTTGGCCATTTTGCCAAAGAATGTGACAAGCCAAGAAAAGAATATTCTGGTCCACGCAATGCTGAGAGATCACAAGGAAAGAATTCATTGGGTAATGATCAAAGCAAAAGGAGTTCTTCTAAAGAAGAGAAGAATAAGTTAAACAACAATCAAGCTTTTGTCGCAAACGAAGGGGTTGATTGGTCGCAAAGGTTGTTGGGAAATCAGGCCAACCTTGGGGTATTTGAACCAGTTGATCAATTTGAAGATGCAAGTAGTGATCAAGTATATGAAGAGAGCGATGCATCAGATTCTGAAACTGATTCTTATCAGAGATTGTCTGATAACTCATCGGTACAAGTCAAATCTGACACTTCAAATCCTGATCACATTGAATCTTATGCTTGCATGGCTAAGATCGACGAGGTATGTCCTGAACCTCAAGTTAATATAACTGAATCTTCAACTGTTGTGTTAGAGTGTACTGAATGTGCTGAAACCAAATCCAAACTCGAAACAGCCCTTAACTCAGAACAGCTCTCTCACAAAAGAGCTTTTTATGATCAATAAATGCTACAAACAGAAATCAAAATCACTAGAACAGTCAACTCTTAAAATTCAAAAACTTTCTAAAAGCAATCATGATCTAAAAGCTGAGGTTCAATGTAAAATTATAGTGGTTAAACAACATTTTCTGGAGATTCTCAGACTCCGAACCTGCATGTCTAAACTGGAAAATTAAATTCTGGAATTGAAAAATAAACTTCGAAAATTTCGAGACTCCTCGTTTTTGTTAAATGAAATTATTGTAGTAAACAATTCCCATAAGAAAAATAGGAAAGCAGGTTTAGGGTTTGTTGAGATTCCTCCTCCCTTTAAAGGAGATTACTGTAGCATTCCAGATATTAAACAATGTCCTGAAATGATTACAGTGGAACATGAAAGTGTTGATCAAAACAAATCAACTCAAGAACCGATTCTCATTAAAAGTAACTCCGTTTTTACCTAAAGTGAATTAGATGATTATGTTGAGGAGTTAGTTAAACAAAATGAAATTGTTAAAAACAAGAATATTCTTGCTGACAATCACATCTTATGTGAACCTGAAGAATTTGAACAGGCTGTTTATGGTTTAAAATCATTGGTTGAAACTTCTAAAACTCCTAAGGCATCACCTAATGTATCTCAACTAGACAAACCTTCGGTGTCTGATGAGGAGTTGATGAGATTTATAAATCCTCATCCAAAATCTTCAAGCGGGAAGATATTTAAATTAAAAGGTCTTTCAAAGGTTTTTTCGGTTAAGAAAGTTCCTCTGAATCTTCTTAATCCAGAAAAAATTGATAGTGTCTTCCAGGATGACACTTCAGAAGTCGCTAAACTGGAACAACAATTTAACGAACCTAAATTCAAAAATGTTCAAGAAAAAGCAAATAAGACCACATTTAAATCTATAAGATTTGTCAAATCATCTGAGATGGAGAATTCATCTAACTCTACCAACTTAGAATTTTTTCAAAATAAAAAGGGATTTAAATCTGCTGGTACAAAGAAAGTGTCTTTTGAAGAATCCAAAACTAAGGTTCAACCTGTTCATGAAAGACTATCAAGTGGTTCGCTACATAAGTCTTTAGATTCACGCTTATGTTTTAAATATGGTGAACCTGGAAATGTTTCTAAAAATTGTAGAATAAAGGTTGATGAGATCAAAGTGTCATCAAAATGTAAGACTGATCTGAATGTGAAAGCAAAAGAAAATCAAGTTGATGACAGTTTTATAATGTATTCTGATGTCAATCCAAGAAAAGTTGTTAGGATTGAATCTTTTAATCTAACAAACAAATGTGTTGACCGTGCTCAACCAATTTGTTCAATACGTGACCGGTACTTAAAGAAGAAAAACAAGAAACCAATCACCTATTCTCAAGTTACGAATACTAGTGTTAAGTTATCCTTTTCTCCATAAGTATCAAAGGGAGAGCCCAAGAATGAGGCTTGGGCTGCCTTTTTGAACTAATCATTTATTTATTTGTGCAGAGTTCATCCATGTCTGGGTCTACTCACAAATGGATTTTGGATAGTGGATGTTCTAGGCATATTACTGGCAATCTAGATCTTCTGAATAATGTCAAAGATATTCAAGGAGGTTATGTTAGGTTTGCTGGTAACAATGTGGGAATGATTACTAAGGAGGGAGAAGTTTCAAACGGGAAAGTGACGTTTGAAAAAGTAAATTATTGTGAGAATGTGGATCATAATTTGCTGAGTGTTTCTCAGAAATGTGATAAAAAGTTTACCACTGTTTTCACAGACAAGGAATGTGTTATCCTTCAACTGGGATACACGATTCCTGAAGATATGGTTGTCATGTGATCACCGCGATCGAATGATATTTATGTACTGGATATGAGTTACGATGTAAATGTTTCACCCTCAGTTATGCAAGATGAATTTTCTTATTGCAAATGAGTTGGTGGATGGTGTATCTCTTAAGAATTTTAAGATCAATGATCATTGCGTAGCATGCAAGAAGGGGAAACAAAAGAAGAAATCACATCCAAGCAAGTCATTCAACACGATTGTTACACCACTAGAACGATTTCATATGGATCTCTTCGGTCCAGTGAATCGTGCTAGTATTGCTGGAGACTTGTACTGCTTGGTGGCGACTGATGATTTCTCACATTACTCATGGGTGTTATTTATGGGATCGAAAGATCAAACACCTATCTTAATTTAGAATCTGATTATGATGATCGAATCACATTACAAATTGAAAATGAGACGAATTCGTAGTGATAATGGAACTGAATTTAAGAATAATGTATTGGATTTCTTCTGCATACAGAAAGGGATTCATCGGGAATTCAGTGCGTCTTATGTTCCTCATTAGAATGGTGTATCTGAAAGAAAGAATCGTACATTGATTGAAGCTGCGAGAACAATGCTTGCTGATACAAAGTTACCCGTTCAATTCTGGAACGAAACTTTAAACACAGCATGTTACACTTTTAATCGCGTACTAACAGTAAAGAAGTTCAAGTGTTAGTGCATAATGTCAATTGCTAGGGTCTTTGATGTATTAGATATGATTGTGTAGAACTGAAATGTCAAATGTATAGTTTATGTTTGTTAGTCAACGCATAAGTCTTCAACTCAACGCATATCATATGCGGCGTATATGATATGCGCCGTATATCATATACGGACTTGATGAGCTTGTTCATGTGTCCTATAAATAGGGGACTTATGCGTTATTATGCAGACTTTTGGGTGAATGTTAGAGTGAGAGAGTCGAGAGAGAAAGTTGCTACAAAGTCATATCTTGTAATCTTTGAAGTTATCAACGATGAATATGCTTAATGTTTACTTGTTTTGTTCACTCTCAATGGATTCCGCACTTCGAGTTACAAGCTGTAACATCTAGAGATCCTAATTGTTGTATGCATCAGCCTCTTACATCAACAGGACGAGTTACGAGCTTCTGAACAATCATAAACCGAACTTAAAGTATTTGGAACCATTCGGGTGTCCGTGTACAGTTTTGAAGAGAGATGCTAGAAAGTTTGATGAAAAGGCGTTTGAGGGTTATTTTTTGGGATACAATTCTCCTAAGAAACGTATCTTCAATATCTCTGCGGGTTGTGTGGAAGAATGGTATCACGTTGATTGTCAAAGTTATACTACTCTGCCAGCTGTTACAGGTCCCGACTGGATGTTCGATTATGATGGTTTATTTAATTCGTTTACATCAATGGTTGAAGAAGTACATGAAGATCTCATTAGATCTTATTTGGAAGAACAATGTTTTCCTATTCCAAGGTCTTCTTTGGTTGATGTAGATGACTCTCTTAATGTATCAGAAACATCAAATGAAGTTTCTGAGTCTTCCGATGAAGCTGATTTTGCTGATTCGTCGTCAGTACCATTAGAGGAAGCTGTAGACATAATTGAGCCTATTCTAATTGATGATGACTCTCCAACTGTCTCTTTAGACTCGGCTGAGGAACATATCACCAATCTGGGTGATAATGTATCTGTACCTGTCAATCCTTCGTTAAGGATTCATTCTAATCATCCGCATGAACAGATAATTGGTGATGTGAACGATGGGGTTCGTACAAGACACCAATTAGCTAATATATGTGATGATTGAGTTGATAGTAACGTATCTCCTACCGAGGATTTGATAGTTTGTGCTTATGCGGATTTGCACTATTCGGGTATCCTCAGTATTGCACAATACACCTGCTTCCTATCACAGATAGAACCGACAAGTGTCAAAATGGCACTCAAGGAACCTTCCTATGTTGAAGCTATGCAGGAGGAGCTGCAACAGTTTGTACGACTGGGTGTATGGGACTTAATTGAAAAACCCGACCGTGTGAGAAAGGCTATTCCGACAAAATGGGTTTTTAAGTGCAAAAAGGACGACCGCGGGGTAATCATGAGAAATAAAGCACGATTGGTTGTTCTTGGTTACAATCAACAAGAAGGCATAGATTACACCGAAGTATATGCTCCGGTTGCACTACTGGAAGCTATACGTATCTTTCTTGCCTATGCAACCTGTAAAAATTTTAAGGTTTATCAAATGGACGTGAAATCGGCTTTCTTGAACAGAGCTCTTCATGAGGAAGTGTATGTGAAGCAGCCTCCCGGTTTCGAGGATCCAGACTTTCCAGAGCGTGTTTACCGATTAAACAAGGCTCTTTATGGTTTACACCAGGCCCCGAGAGCCTGGTACAGCACGTTGGCTGACCATCTGATAAAAAGTGGATTCACGAGTGGCACTGTGGATTGTACTTTATTTTATAAGAACGTGGGTGATGATTTTCTCCTCGTCCAAATTTATGTGGACGACATCATTTTTGGTTCGACGAACGACAGCTTGTTTAAAGACTTTGAAAAGACGATGCAAACCAAATTCGAGATGAGCTCGATGGGAGAGATGAATTTTTTCTTAGGATTGCAAGTTCACCAGTCCGATTTCGGGATCTTTATCCATCAGACAAAATATGTGAACGATGTCTTGAGCTGATTCAAGATATCCGATGGCAAAATTCCTTCGACAATTTATCACCGGATGAATTGGAGGATACCGTAGATCCAACCCTGTATAGAGCTGCGATCGGATCTCTCATGTATTTGACTGCATCGCGACCTGATATATGTTTGCTGTTTGTTTGTGTGCTAGGTACCAATCGAGTCCCCGAGTGACTCACCTGGCGGCAGTAAAGGGCATCCTACATTATCTCACCGCTTTTACTGATTCGAACTACCGAGGATGCAAAATCAACTTCAAGTCCACAACAGCGGGATGTCAATTTTTAGGAAACCAACTTGTTTTCTGGCAGTGTAAGAAGCAGACAACGGTCTCAACTTCAACAGCCAAAGCGGAGTATGTGGCTGCCTCGAGTTGCTACTCACAGGTTCTCTGGATCCAGTAACACTTGCGGGATTACGGTTTGAAGTTTCTTACTACTCCCATTTATATTGATAATTCTGCTGCAATTTCAATCAACAAAAATCCGGTTCACCATTCGAAAACCAAACACATTGTAATCCGTTATCACTTCATACATGATTGTTTTGAAAAGAAACTAATATCAATTGATAAAATTCACATGGATTTTCAAAAAGCTGACATTTTTACCAGAGCGTTTGATAAAACACATTTTCAATATCTGTTGGGTATAAATGGTTTAAAAACATTAAAAGATATTCAAAAGCTTGGTTAAATCATTTTATTTCTTGTTTATTTCGAATTTTGTTGTTTTTAGGGGAAGAAAAATATAAAATCCGAAAATATTGTGTTTTCAGTTTGTATAGAGAAAGTTAAAAACTCCAAAAACATTCAAATATTGAAAAATATTAAAAACATTGGAAAAAAATGCTCCTCAAAATGAGTTTTGAAGCAAAAAGGGAAAATGATAGTACATTGACGGGATTGATTTAGTACATGAATAAACTAGATTAAAAATTACCGTAAGGCCAGCAATATGATATGCAAAGATAGGCTTAACAGACTATATAGGAACTGATAAGATATAAAGATAATGAATGCCGAACCTAGTGGAATTACATCTTGAAAGATTAATACTATATCTGATTTAAGAAAAGTCAAAAGTCAAAATGATTACAGTGTGTGCATGCTTTCATTTTTGAGGAAAATTCTGCTTTGTTTTCAATTTATTTTGCAAAGAAATTCAACTTTAGTTTTTCTTTATTTTTATTCAAAGATTGGTTCCTCTCCTGCACGATAAGATTATCCGACCTTAGGGTTAATATTTGAGTATTCTGCTTTATTTTCTTAGTGTTTCGTATAAAATCATGGACTTTCTCTGCGCGATAATACGGGATTATCGAAATTGAGAGTTAAGATTTTATGCAACTTCAACTTATTTTTATCTTTTTTATTTTGTTGAAATGGAACCTTATCTACGTGTAGTAATACAGATCTTAAGGGAAAATTTTGACGTTCTACTTTATTTTCTTTTTATTATTTTTGCATGAGTCATAGTTAATCAAAATTTGAAAAAATCAAAGTAAAACGTACATGTGAAATTCACTGTATAAGAGATAGAAATGTTATATCTGATTGATGGGGTCCACATGAGGTTTCGTGCCTAATTGAACCAAATTAAAGCATATGGTAAAGCTTCCGACAAGTCTGTGAAAAGTTTAAAAGGACAATTATATCTGCAATCATCGTTGGGTTACGTATATAATAATCATCGAAATTGAAGTGTTACTTAGTGACATTTTCGTCAATATAATTCCGTGCTCAACTCACAAAAATATGTGTTGCTTTGATAGTTTAACTGTTTACTATTTTTTGTTATTTGTTCATTGAAAATTTTCAAAAATCCAAAAAGATTTATTTTCTTTTAAACCTCTACTTTAGTTTCGATTTACTAAGCTAGCGAATAATTCAAAAAGAAAAAGAAAAAGATTGATCCCCAAAAATATTTAAGTTAATCGTGCTTAATGTAATTTACAACTGGTATCAGTTGTGGATTTAACGTAAAAAAATCCATTTAATTTAAACATTACCGATTCTTGGTTGATCGGGTATATGCAATTAAACCCTAAATTGGATTTAATTGAATATTTAAATCATTGATTAAAACCCCAATTGGTTTTAATATTTAATTTAATTCGTTGATGAGATTATGTCTCATTCGCTAAGGAAAACTGGTGATTCGTTAATTGTTTTTAACGAATGTAAAGCCATTTGTTATTTAAAACATAACGAATAAGTTTCTTATTCATTATAACATCATTTGCTTCTGTTGTGCATAACGAATGGTAGTCATTCGCTAAAATTTTAACGAATCAAGTGATGTAACGTATCATTCGTTAAGTTGTTAACGAATGAGAGTCCCATTCATTTAAACTCTTGACGAATCAGGATCATAATTTAACGAATGAGGCCATTCGTTAGTTCAAAATTTGAACGAATGATCTCGGGTTGTGTGAAATCTGAGGGTTTATAATCCCAAGGACAGACGAATGGGTTCTCATTTGCCTGTTCCTATTCCTTCATCTTCCTAAGAAAATTCTTGCCAAATTTTTCAAAAATCCTATACTTGTTTATCTGTTCAATCGACTCATTTTTCCGTGCTATACAGGTATTGACGATGATGATGATCTAACTTGTATGGTTTTTCTTGGGTGATTAAGGGGATACCAGATTGATTGATAATTGGATGTTAACTGAACAGTTAACAATAATTAGAAACCATTTATCGGGTCGATTCTCGAGTACAAATCATACATGTTTGAATGAAATGGTTTATCGATAACTGTTATTAGGATTAATTGTAATAAATGATCAGTTTGCATATTCAGACGTTGATGTTCGTCATTTTTGACTTCTTTAAGTCAAAATCATATCAAAATTTGACTCTGAATTGTCAAAGTAATAGTTCAAGAATGATTCGTTATATGTTAATGAATTTAAAGTATTTTCGTTAAACCTGTTAACGAATGCACACATGAGTTGTTAACAAATGAATATAACGAATGATAATAACGAATTAGTTTGATTCGTTAAAGATTTAACATTTGATACGTATGACATATGGTAACGAATAGAGTTGATTCGTTATGGGTAACGAATGTAACCATTTAATGTATAAAGAATGTCTTATTCATTTTAAATCAATTAACGAATGAGATAGCCATTCGTTATTCAGAATTTAATATTTAAATATTATTCTAATGTGTGATATTTTTAAAACAACAATGGCTGACGAAAACTTTCAAAATCCTGTTCCTGAGCCGCAACCTACAGATAATCCAGCACCTGAACAAGCTCCTGTAATGCAATCGTGGAACAAAAGTCACAACATCTGTGCGTATCTTGAGCCAAACTTTGAAGATTCTCCTATATTCGGGGGAATGATTAGCTTTCTGACATGCTCGAGAATTTACAAGGCTATCTCGACTCGTACGGTGGTTTATCAGAAGATAATTAGGGAATTCTACAATACTGCTAGATTCAATGAGACAGAAATCAAATTATGGCAGTGATTCAGAATAAACGAGTAGTGATTGATGTTGGGGTAATCCGAGATTCATTTGGATTTCGTGATACGATCGATGACGGGTGCGAGTTTGATAGAGAGTTGATACGTGGATTATTTGGAAGGATAAAGTAAAATGGTGATCTGGGAAAGTCAATATATAACAAAGTAAATTTGTGTGAACAATACAAGTATTTGCTTCATGTATTAATTCATTATCTCGGCGGACGTAAAGGCGGATTTGATGAATGCTGAGTGATGCTGCAGTCTGCTTTTGTTGCTCTCGTATTGAATAAACCATTCAATTTCTCGGAATTGGTTTATTATCATCTGAAGGAGAACATTACAAGTCGACATAAGTTTTTAATGTATCTCAGATTTTTACAAATGATGATAAATGATTTGGTCCCGGATGTTTACAAAGATGACGTTTTGAAGCTTGAGCACATGAATGAAGAAACGATGAGACGTTTGAGATCGTACAGAGGTCAGAGTCTTGCAGATCGACCAAAGTTCAAACGTTTAATTGGTCATTTGGTGAATGTTGATTATGTTGCACCGCCTAATAATCGTTGGATTCATGGTGACTCCAACTCAGAACGTGAAGGTGGTGATGGTGGAAATGATTGTGATGATGGTGGTGATGGTGGTCCAGGACCACAAGTTGAGTTAAGTTATGAGCAGAAATGTAAACGTAAAGGGAAAGAACCGATGGTGGAGAAGAGAGATAAAGTAAAGAAGCAACGGGTTAGACGTCGTTCAGGGATTGAGATTCCTAGTTAACCATTTGTTCGTTCGACTCCTCCGGTATATATTTCAGATCCTATTCCTACATCTCCTATGCCTCCACAGATTCCAAGGTCACCAACTCCAGTTCATATGCCAGTATCTCCGGTACCTCCGTCTATGACCTTGATTACTACTGCATGACCAGATCCTGTATTTGGTGATATTCTACAGACTGTTTTGGCTCGTATGCCTACACTGCAGCCTACTACTCTAGCTACTCCTGCTACACCTACATAGTTGCCGAGACCTGAGCATTCATATATGACTTTTACTCGCTCTCAGGGTCTGTTGCAACCAGTTCATCCCAATTTCTTCGGTTTGAATCTTCAAACTCAATGGTTTCATATGATGAATCTGTTGCACCTTCAACAGACTCAAATGCGAGCTGATAGAGCTGCCCATGAGCTAGCGCAAATAAATTTGTTGCGACATATTCACTCACTCAACCTGAAAACAGGGAACTTAGAGCCCTTGTTGCTGCTCAGGGAGAGTGATTGGATAAACATGATGAGATCATTCTTCTGTTGACTTGTAAAGACGATGATTTGAAGAAATTAAAGAACGATGAAGATGATCAAGATGGTACTGGTGGTGGGGTAGATCAGCAACCGGGCGGCAGTTCTGCACCGTCGGTAGGTAATAAGACTGATTCAAGTACTGGTGGTGGATCTGGAGATAATCAGTTGCAGATTGTACCATACAAGGATTACACGAGAGCTAAACCGATTGATGTCATTCCAGCAAATATGATTTTATATGTGGGGATGAACGGAGTAGTGTATAGTATGGTGAACGCGGACGAGATCGAAGAAGGTGAATTTGTTGATCATTCTTTAACAAAAGTACAAATTGCCTTGCTTCTGGATCTAAATGAAGATGAGGTGGATGTGTTTGGTAAGAATGTGGATGTGGATATTGAAATAGAGGAAAGTACTAATACAAGCATTCCACATGGGAATGTGCCTGATTTTGATGAGGTGGAGGTCGAAGACGTAACTGCTGAGGAGTACCCTGAGTTCTACACCGATAACAGTAACAACAACGACTCAGGTATTCCGTTTTTCACTACTAAGCATTTCGATGCAGCGGAGCGTCGATTACAAGAAGAGACAGAAAAATGGAAAGCTGCTGAAACAAGTCACGTCAAGAAAAAGCGTAAGGGTGCTTTGGATGGTATGTTTGAGCATAATGTAACAAAGATGAACAAGATGATCGAGACCTTTTGTTATCACGAACGAGAGGTAGTCAAAGTGGCAAACGCTCGAGCATCGGCATACCAGATGAAAAAGTACAGGGCAGCAAAAGACGTCAAGGGTGATTTGATTGCGTGGCAATTTGATTCGGAGCTTAAAGTATACATCGTGAAATGGGAACATAGTATTTATTCCTTCATGCGCCCACACGATATCTTATCTATGCCTAGATGGGATGTGAGAACACTAGCAAACAGACCGTTCGTGAATCGTGGGAACGTTCAGTGGACTAGAGCAGTTATTACATGAAACTCATTTTGGTTTCAAGTTCTTCAAGCCACAGGTGCCGACTCATAGGTATATTGATGAGATTGATATACGCACAGGCTGGAGGATGATGATATTGAAAGTGAAGCCCCCAAAGACGATGAAGAGGGTTCCAATGAAGATCTTTCCTCAGAGTCTATTCACCTTGTTTTATTATTGGTACTATGACGATCATACAGGTGAAGCGGTTATTGTATTCGGTCATGGTTCAAACACGAAGATGATACGTGTGATTGATCCAATGTGGCTGGTTAACTTATCTGAGTTTGACAACGATGCTTTATTTACAAGTCAGATCAGGTTTGCTAACGTATGCGACTACGAGCTTGCTATGCATTTTAAGAAGGTTGTTAGAGTTTGTTACACATAAAAGATTCATAGTTGTATTGACTGGAAGACCAAGATGTTCTAGAGATGAAAGATAAAGAGCTCGAGACGAGGGGGAGTTTGTTGATACATGTTTTGTCCGTCTCGGTCTTTATTGGTTTTAATAATGTAATAGTTTAATAGTATAGGGGTTATTAATGTAAATTTTCCTAAGTGTAAGGAACATTCGTCTTAAATGTAAGTCCTATTCGTTAACCAAGTTTAACGAATGGAACATAACGAATGTGGGCTATTCGCTATCATTAAAGTATTAACGAATAAGTTTGTTTATTCGTTACGTAATTGCAACGAATGACCTATTCATTAAGCTTATCTTAACGAATAGGGTCATCATCTGTATATAACCCTTGTAAACTATTAAAATGTAAATTCTGATTATTTATGTGATTCCTCTCGTTACTCTGCCTGATTATCCTCTCTACACACACAGTACACACACTAACGTATATCTAGCCTAATTGTATAATGAATCAACATGAACATCGATGTAATCACAAGATTTAGATCCGTCTGTGCTCTCTCAATAAAAGAAAGGTTTTATCTCTTTGGTAATCTTGTTAAAACCCAACAATGGCATTAAGAGCCGCTCATACGGATGCATGCTTCATTAGACCCAAAAATTTTCGAGTTTATGGTGGGTTTTACAATTTGGCCGAAAATTTTAGGGATTTTGGTTACCCCATGGTTTTTCAAGATTATAATTTACATGCATGTGGTAATCTTGAAAAACTAGATCATTTGGATGATTGTTTATTTTGTTTGGACAAAACCCGAAAACTTTTGATTTGGTTAGTTTGGACTGAAAGTTTTGAGGGAAAGGGGAACCAATTTTTGGTCTTGTGTTAATGCATATTTGGATGTGTAATGGATGTTCATAACATAGCCATGGCCTTGTGTTTGGTTAAATGTTTGTGTTGATGTGTTCGTTCATTCAAGTGGTTGTTTGTTCATTCGATTTGGTTGTAATAATTTTATTTGGGTTTTGTAATCTATTTATTCATTTATTTGGTTTGTAATAATAAATAGGTTTGATGCATTTCTTTTACTAGAAAAATGTATTAGGATATATTATGTAAAAGAAGATGCAAGGAATGAAGCCCATGTAAAGTGGAGGAGACCACAACGTGAAATGAGCCCTTGAAGCATTTGGATGCGGGATCAAATGAGAGTTCACCAACACAAGCTTGTGTCCTTTTGGGTCCCTTAGGAGAGACTTTTTGGCACACTTGTCTTTGGTCAACAAGTGTGGTCAATAATAGGAGGCTATGGTTATGAACGTTTGGTTGTGTATTCTATGCTTGTTTGGTTGATTTACTTTTGTTTGTGCTATTACAATTTGGATTGTTAACAACTTAAAATCAACAATTTGCATAAAATTGGTTCCTTAGAAATCGTTAGGTAATAAAATTGGTTTTATTAAAGACTAATGATTTCACAATAAAATGGGTTTTATTAATAGGAACTTAGAAAATTGGTTTCAATTAAGTACCATACATTTGAATGCATGCAAATGGAAGGTTGTTTTCCAATCTAGAATTAAGAAAACGAAAATCCCTTTTTTTTTAAATAAGTCGAACACCATCCTTTTGTACAACACTTGAGTCACTTGGGAACTCGGTATGGGATAAAGGTCACCTAACCATGTTGGAGGAAACTTGTGAGTTTGAGGTGGGTTTACCATATTTGTGGGACAAAGGTCGCCTAACCACTTGTATGTGTAAACTCACATGTTTGTATAAATAGGATGACTTAAATTGGAAACCGTGTGAATAGGGTCACCGAAGCATGGTGTACAATGGTGTTAATGGGATTAAATATGCCAACTAAACATAAGATGTTTGACAGATCCCATAAAACTAGAAGTTCCAAAGGGTTGCAATTTTAGGTAACCTAACTACTATTTGAATGTAACGCTGGGTTCGAGATTTTAATCATTAATTATCTAGGAGACATAAAGGGTATTAATGATTAAAATTAATTATTGATATCGAAAATACTAAAATTGAGCTTTGTTATATTTGTAGATGGCCGCAATCAACAATCCACCAAACGTTATTATCCCACCCGTTAATAACCTATCACTAAAATCTATTCTCGATAAGGATCGTCTAAGCTATAACAACTTTATGGATTGGTAACGAAACTTGAGAATCATTCTCAAGCAAGAAAAGAAATACTACGTATTAGAGGATCCTATTCCCGATAAACCTAGCATTGACGATGCCGATAACTATAACGATTAGGTAAAACACAACGAAGATTCGGTGCAAGTTTCTTGCCTCATGTTGGAACTATGATTCCCGAGATTCAAAAGGATTTTGAACATCATGGGGCATATGACATGATTACCCAACTTAAGGAAATGTTCCTTACACAAGCTAGGGTGGAACGCTTCGAAACGGTTTGAGCGCTTCAGGCATGTCATATGGAAGAAACCCAATCGGTTTCCTCCTATGTGCTTAGGATGAAAAGCCACATTGATTGTCTCGAACACCTTAATTGTCCCGTCTCAAAAGAGTTAGCAATGGATTTGATCCTAAATGGCTTAACTAAAAAGTTTGAGACTTTTGTTATGAATTATAACATGAATGGGTGGGACAAGAGCATTGGTGAGCTGCACACAATGCTCAAGACGGCCGAGACGGGAATGGGTAAGAAGGTTTTACCCGTTCTCACGATCAATGAAGGAGGAAATAGGAAGAGGCATCACCCGGAACCCAAGGAAAAGGTTGCCAAAGGGCGGAACCACCCAAACCGAAAGAAAAGAAGCCAAAGGTTTGTGCGGAGGATCCGTGATTTGGATGTGGGGAGATAGGGCATTGGATGATGAATTGTTCAACCTATCTAAAAGAGTTGAAAGCTAAGAGGGATGTGGGGATGATGTGTTGTAAAACACACGTATTTCCGCACCTTTTATCTACGTATTATATTATATTTTATATGTTTTTACTTGATTTATATAGGTTTTACATAGTTTTAATAATCATGTAGGTTTTGGGTTACAAGGAAGAGAAACCAGGACTTTTCGAGGAGCTTACGATCATTATACGCATACGATTCCAAGACAAGGCTCAAAGCCCGACCCACATGCATCATGGAGGCCCAAGTCTTACATTATACTTATAATATAAAAAAAATTGAAAAAACATAAAACCTAGGGAGCCCTAAGTCTGGTTCGATCATAGAGTAAGCAGCAAGGGAAGGAAAAAAAAGATTTTTCGGCTTGGGATTTGAAGGTGTTGACGGCTAGGGAAGGAAGAACAAGCAAGAACAAGCCTCGGGGATTGATTTCCCGTCAGTTTCCATCAGCTAATAGCAGCCATAAATATCATATATCCTTCCTCTTTAAACATTGTTCAACACTTTGATTTTCTTATTGAATTGTTAACTAGCTTTGCAATTGCTTTAAGGATTGACTTGTTATTGTTTAGTATTGATTGTTGGATGATTTTTAAGATGATTGATATGAGTTTTATGGTGATTTTAATGAGTATGAGCTGCTGTCCAATTATGATTCTCGGCTAAACTTGTTAGTTCTACCTAGGAATGATGTTAATTGTTAGTGTTTGATGAGTTTTATGGATTGTTTGATTGATGGACTTGAATTGTTATTGTAAAGTTTAAGTTAGACATGAAATAGGTTGTGTTTAAGGGCTGGAAATATTGGTTAATTCATTGCATAAACCCCGTGTGTCGGTTAATTAGTTTTGTGTTGATTGATCGGTGCATTGTTTGATTCTAAACTTTGTGTTTAGGGTTAGTTTGCAGTAGGTACAACTGTAGGGTTTTGTTGCGTGAATTTGATTGTTAAAGTACAGTGGTTAGACACCTTCTTTGAGACCGAGAGGTGATAAGAAGTTAGGGTTGCCTCATTTCCTTTGCATGCTAGAATAAGAATTGCGCGAGAGCGAGTTCGTTTCTTGTCAGGTTTAGGTGTTTTGAGTGACTAGTTGATCTATTTTTGTTTAAGTTGAATTGTTCCTCTATGTATTCATTGCCATTAGGGTCGAGTGTTGGTGAGACCGAGAGGTGAGTCAACATTAGAACACATTAGCAATTGTTTCCCGGTTTGGTCGTTTTCGCCAATTTTGAGTAGTTTCGGCTTGTTGAGTGAGACCGAGAGGTAATCCAGTGAGCCCGAGCGATCCCTAGTCGTGTCATCTTTAGGGACCGGTGTTTTGATATCATTCAATCCATTAGCTTGTCAGGCCTACAGTTTGATTCAGACCTAGGTAGACGTTTTTCTCCATCCTAAGTTAACACAATTAGTTCCCTGTTACGTTTTCTAGTTTTGGTAAGTTTTGTCAGTCAGTTAGGTTAGTTCAGTTAAGTAATTAAAAATCAAAAAATCCATTAAATATTATTCTAAGGTAGGTTTTGTCTAGGGTTGGTAATCGTTAGCGTCTTACGTGTCCACGTGTTCGATACTTGGACTTCCTAGGTCTATACTACTTGCGATCGGTACACTTGTTGGTTGTGTGTGGTTTTAGGATTTTCGTTTTAAATTTAAAGCTTAGTTGTGAGGGTCATTATTATAGGGTTATCCGACAAACATCAAGTTTTTGGTGACGTTGCAGGGGACACGGTTTTAGGCGTTTTGAGATCAATCCGAGTTAGGGCTTACCTTTTGTGCTACTTGTAATTATTTTTGTTTTATTTTGCTTACTTGTTAGAATAGATTAGATAATTTTATTTCTAATTATAGTTTTATGCGACAGACTCGATCTCGTGGACCACCCGACACTGAAGCATTCCCCGAGCCAGAGAGAGTTTTGTGAGAGACGTCCCGTTTCACCTTCATCCACTTCTTCATCCGTTGACTCCGACGATAGGGATAAAATCATGGGCGACATTCCACCACCGAGGAGGACAGTTGCAGACTGGGCCCAACCGGCCAATGCTGGCGCGAGATCTAGCATCGCACCACCCGTCATTGGAGGTAACGCGAACTGGCAGATTCCTTCGAATATTCTGAACACCATTTCTCATTCTGCTCAGTTCCACGGGTTACTTCACGAAAACCCGCATCGTAATCTCACTTGCATCGCGCGTATTTGCGACACCTTTCATCTTGCCGGCGTATCCGAAGACGCCGTGAAACACAACGTTTTTCTGTTCTCGCTCACCGATAAAGCGAGTCTGTGGCTCGAGTCCCTCCCACAGGGCTCCATAGCTACTTGGGCTGCCATGCAGACCCTATTTTTTGAAAAATATGATCCTCCGGCTAAGGTCGCTCGTTTGCGTAACCAAGTTAATTCTTTCAGATGGAGGACACCGAGATTTTCTACGAGTCATGGGAGCGTTTCAAAAATCTTTTAGCGTTGTGCCCGAACCACGGCTTGCAAGATTGGGCGGTTGTCGAGAAGTTCTACAATAGAGTGACGTACGTGACGCAAAATATGCTCGACATCGCTGCGGGCGGAATGTTGCTGACAACGAAGGACCCGGATGAGTGCATCACGTTGTTTAACGGCTTAGCTATGAGTGGATTCCAACGACCACCCCCCAAGGGTGGTAAGACCGTCGATTCTATTTCATGCGGTATGCATTCGATGGACACGACCACCGCACTCACAGCACAGGTAGAGGCATTGGCGTAGATTGTGAAGGACCAGCATACGAAGAGCAGGTTATGCGAGATATGCAGAGGAGGGCATGATAGAGTGACGGTAATCCGAACCGAACCGAAATCTATATTCTTTCAATTCTTATAATTTGGGGTGGAGAGGCCATCAGAATTCCAACTGGAGGGGCGGTAATCAGTCCGGTTTTCAGCAGCGTTATAGCCTTTTCCAGATGCCGATGAGGGAGCGAGCAGTGGGGAGAATAAGCCCACTTTGGAGGAGATGATGGCGCAGCAAACGCAGATGTTGTCGCAGCTTATGACGCGTGAGGATTCCCGACACAAGGAGACGCAGGAGAAGTTTCGAGAGCACCAGTAGTTCATGAGGAATCAGGGAGCGTCGATTCAGATTCTGAGCAGCAGATAGGGGAGATAGCCAGTCGATTGAACGAGAGGCCACAGGGTACACTACCGAGTAACCCCGAGCATAACCCGAAGGGATTCGCTAAAGCTGTGAAGACGAGGAGCGGTGCAGGGGCACGAGAGGAGCCCGGGATTCAGCAGAGGTCTAGAGGAGGAGTCGTTGAGGAGCCTGTAGTAGTTGTAGAGGAGCAGGTGGATGAGGAGATTCAAATGGAGTCTCCACCGGCCCAGGTGCATCGGAGGAGCAGCCCAGGGAGTTCAGCACAGGCCGAGAGACAGCAGCTACCGAGAGAGCCACTAAGAGTCTACAAACCAAGAGTACCATACCCCGGGAGACTCCGCAGAGACAGAGATGAGGAGCAGAATTCCAAATTTCTTGATCTTTTAAAGCAGCTTAACCTTAACATTAAATTCCTTGAGGCACTGACTCAGATGCCAAAACACGCGAAGTTCCTCAAGGATATTCTTTCAAATAAGAAGAAGCTTGCTGAGGTAGCTTCCATCCCTCTGAGTGCTAGCCGTTCTGCTGTCTTACAGAGGAAATTACCAGAAAAGATGGCCGATCCAGGGAGTTTCACGATTCCATGCATCTTCAGTGATGACACGGTTATTCACGCGCTGGCCGATCTCGGTGACAGTATTAATCTCATGCCATATTCCGTGTATCGCACGCTGGGTTTAGTCGAACCGAGGCCTACCAGGATGAGTATCCAGCTTGCTGATCGTTCTGTGAAATACCCTCGAGGGGTGGTCGAGAACATGCTGGTTCGTGTCGAAAAGTTCATCTTCCCGGTGGACTTTGTCATTCTGGACATCAACGATGATGATAGTGTACCGCTTATTCTTGGCCGACCATTCCTTGCCACTGCACAGGCATTGATCAACGTTTTCGAGGGTAAGTTGATCCTGAGAGTTGGGGATGAGAACGTCACCTTTGACGTTCGACAGTCACTGAACCTCAAGTCTGCTGATGACTCCTTATACTTTATTGATACCATCATGAAGCATGTTGGGGAGTTTTTCAGCGAGGTCTGTGGAGGATCTGCCTCCAACACTCAGATTCTCGATATTGACATTCCGGAGATTGAGATGGTTGCCATAACCGATCAGTCAACGGAAGATGACGCTGAGTCACATACACCTGAGTTTGAGGTGTCTGCTAGGATCGTACGTGACGATCCGATGGACCGACCTTCTATCGAGAGCCCCCCTCCTTCCTTAGAGCTTAAGGATTTGCCTGCCCATTTGGAAAACGTGTTTTTGGACGAGGAGAGGAAGCTGCCGGTTATTGTTTCATCTGCTTTGACGGAGGTCGAGAGAGAGAGACTGTTGAGGGTGCTTCGAGAGCACAAGGAGGCCATTGCATGGAAGATTATCGACATCAAGGGTATCAACCCTTCGTTTTGCATGCATAAAATCCTCATGGAGGATAATTATAGAACTATTGTTCAGCCGCAGCGGCGGCTTAATCCGAAGATGCAGGAGGTTGTAAAGAAGGAGATCATCAAACTCCTTGATGCGGGGATCATTTTCTCCATTTCTGATAGTTCGTGGGTTAGTCCAATCCAAGTGGTTCCTAAAAAGGGTGGCATGACTATCGTCGCCAATGAGAGGAACGAGCTCATTCCCACTAGGACGGTGACCGGTTGGAGAGTCTGCATCGATTACCGCAGACTGAATGATGCCACGAGGAAAGACCACTTCCCTTTACCTTTCATTGATCAGATGTTGGAGCGTTTGGCAGGTCAGCAGTACTACTGCTTCTTAGATGGTTTCTCCGGGTACTTTCAGATTCCTATTGCCCCCGATGACCAGGTCAGCGAGACCCATGACCAAACTCTTGGAGAAGGATGCCCCGTTTGTGTTTTCTAAGAAGTGTGTCGAGGCGTTTGATCGTTTAAAAGACAAACTCGTTAACGCCCCGATCATGATTGCTCTCGACTGGTCGCTCCCCTTTGAGTTGATGTGTGATGCGAGCGACTTCGCAGTCGGAGCGGTTCTTGGAAAGCGGAAGGATAAACACTTCCATCCGATTTACTATGCTAGCTGGACCTTGAATGGTGCACAGGAGAGTTACACCACCACCGAGAAAGAGCTTTTAGCTGTGGTGTTTGCATTCGATAAATTCAGGTCCTATCTTCTTCTGTCCAAGACGATTTTGTACACGTATCATTCTGCCATTCGTTATCTCTTTAGCAAACAGGATGCTATGCCACGCCTTATCCGATGGATCCTGTTGCTTCAAGAGTTTGATATTGAAATCCGTGATAACAAGGGGGGCGAGAATGTGGCGGCCGATCATCTTTCGCGTCTTCAGGGAGCTGAGTTAGGAGAGCCGGGGGTCAGGATTAATGACCACTTTCCGACAGAGAGTCTCATGTTTGTTTTGGCTCAGGATGAGGGTTTCCCATGGATCGCCGACTTCGCGAACTATCTTGCGGATGGGTACTACCCGAAGATGTCTTACCAGCAAAAGAAGAAATTCTTTGCTGATGTTAAGTTTTACCTGTGATACGACCCATATCTGTTTAGTATAGGTGCTGACCAGTTGATCAGAAGGTGCGTTGACGTTATGGTGGGATGGCAGATTTTGAGCCATTGCCATGTTGGACCGACAGGAGGTCACTACGGTGTGAGTTTGACAACGAAGAAGGTATTTGATTGCGGTTTTTATTGGCCTTCGATTTTTAAGGATGCGCACGCGTTTGTGAGGAGTTGTGATCGTTGCCAGCGGGTCGGCAACATTTCTTCGCGAAATGAAATACCCCAAAACGCTATTCAGGTGTGTGAGATTTTTGATGTTTGTGGCATTGATTTCATGGGACCATTTCCATTCTCGCGTGGAAACAAGTACATACTCGTGGCGGTTGATTATGTTTCGGAGTGGGTTGAGGCCAAGGCCTTACCCACTAATGATGCCCGAGTTGTACTTCGTTTTCTCAAGAGCCTTTTTGCTCGTTTTGGTGTCCCGAAGGCGTTGATCAGTGATAGAGGTACTCACTTCTGCAATGTTCAGATGGAGAAGGTGTTGCGACGCTATAGGGTCACCCATCGGCTTACGACTGCCTATCACCCACAGACTAGTAGGCAGGTGGAAGTGAGTAATCGGAGGATCAAACGTATTCTTGAGAAAATGGTTGGTTCGAAGCGTCGGGATTGGTCCGATAAGTTGGATGACGTGTTGTGGGCCTTCCGTACAGCCTACAAAACTCCGACCGGTTCCACACCGTTTCGGATGATTTATGGGAAGGTCTGCTACCTGCCTATTGAGTTAGAGCACCGTGCTTCTTTGGCCCTACAGAGGGTCAACTTTGATATGTCTGCCGTAGAGAGCACTCGTTCCCACCAGTTGCACGAGTTAGAGGAGCTGAGAGATCATGCTTACGCGCAGTCATTCAGGTATAAAGAGCGGAAGAAGGAACTGCACGATAGAAAGTTGAATGGTAACAAGTAGTTCAAGTGTGGGGATTTGGTTTTATTGTATAACTCCCAGTTGAGTTTATTCCCGGAAAAGTTGAGATCCCGATGGTCGGGACCGTTCACGGTCACTGAGGTCTTCCCATACGGCACGATTGAGATAGAAGATAAAGGCGGGAAGTATAAGGTGAACGGTCATAGACTGAAGCACTACATTGGCGAGCCGGTGACTGATCAGACGGTTGAGGTATTCTACCTTGACTCGCTCTCGGAGACGTGGACGTGATGGATGCACCACTCGGGAGACTGTCCGAGTTGTAGAGTTTGTATTTTTGTTATATGTTTGTACTATTTGTTTCATTTGTTTTTGTCTATTTCAGGATGTTCCAAGATGAAACCGCTCGTACTCAATCTCCATTCGAGTTGGTCGATTTAAGGGGGGTTCCGTTATTGACAAAAATAAAAAAATTATAAAAACCAAAAACACAAAAATATCTTTTATTTCTTTATGTTTTTGTTTTCATTGTTGTACGCCGCTATATGCAAGCGAGTTTGAGTTTTACAGGTTATATTATGCGCATGGTAGCTACGATGGCGTATTGGAACAGGTTCTCCCGAGGTTGCGGCCGCGAATGAAATGATATACGGTCATTTGGATACTACTCAGCTATTGAGGATTCTACACACAAACCAGGGGAGTAACCCGTTCTTTTTTTAGTCTTGTATACTTTATTTTTATTTTCTTTTTTTATTTTTATTTTTATTTTATTTCTTTTCCTTGTACACATCGAGGACGATTTCGTTCTAAGTGTGGAGATGGGGTTTATTTTACTTAGTTGTAGGAAAATTTTTGAAAAAATAAAATAAAATAAAAATATTGAAAAATTGAAAAATTTTGAAAAAATAGTCCCTTGAAATTTGTTTTCTCTACGTTAAACAGGAGATGATATTATTACCGAGTAGTGGTTATTTTATAAATTCTTGGTGGTTTCAAAAATATATATATAATAAATAAGAACAGTGCCCATTAGACCCGCACGTAATGTATGGTAACCGAACGGTTTAGACTCAGTAATCGATGTGTCGGTAGGCTCAGCCTTTGAGAATGAAAGGGCGGTTTGGTTGTTGACCTAATTGAACCTTTTAAATGGCCTGATTTTTGTGGGAAACATCTTAGGGGTTTTGTTTGTTTAACTATGCTCGTGACAGGACTGGAATGAAAAGTTGGGTCATACTCAAGCCTCGAGTCACATGATCTTCTGTATATATTAGTTTTTTTATCTTTCGTATTTGTTTCTATTCATGTAAAGTTATGTACTATGAGTATTCAAAAAAAAAATTGCAAAAAGCCAAAAGGCAGAAAAAGAAAAATAAAATAAAGAGAATGCATTTGTAATTGCGTGCACTTGAAAGAGAGCTAGAGTTATAGTTTGTATGTGAGTGGAAATGTTTTAATCATGTGGCAATAGGTTTAATTCAAGTTGGGGTGACTCAGCCAGGTAAAACCGTAATGGAATTGGTGAAGTGGCAGCAAGACTTTTAGGTGTGGGTTCCACTTAGTCATACAAATTAATAGAATTGTCACGCCTTATTTGCCTCGGTAAGTATTAGGGGTATGGGTTTAAAGTGGACAACAATATCGGCAATTTACCTGATCTAGCTTATTAGGTGAAAGTTGGAAGAACTATTTGGGTAACGGGTCACTTGTTCTAATACTTTAAAAGGAAAAAAAAATTATATAATAATAATAATAAATAAATAAACCAAGAGTTGTCGGTTAAACTCGGATATGATCCTGTGTAGTATTCTTTTTTAGGGACGAAAAAGACTTTAAGTGGGGGATATTTGATGTGTTGTAAAACACACGTATTTTCTGCACCTTTTATCTACGTATTATATAGGTTTTACATAGTTTTAATAATCATGTAGGTTTTGAGTTACAAGGAAAAGAAACCGGGACTTTTCGAGGAGCTTACGAGCATTATACGCATACGATTCCAAGACAAGGCTCAAAGCCCGACCCAAATGCATCATGGATGCCCAACTCTTACATTATACATATAATATAAAAAAAATAAAAGCTAAGGAGCCCTAAGTCTGGTCCGATCGCAGCAGTAAGCAGCAAGGGAAGGAAGAAAAAGATTTTTCGGCTTGGGATTTGAAGGTGTTGACGGCTAGGGAAGGAAGAACAAGCAAGAACAAGCCTCGGGGATTGATTTCCCGTCAGTTTCCATCAGCTAACAGCAGCCATAAACATCATATTTTCTTCCTCTTTAAACATTGTTCAACACTTTGATTTTCTTATTGAATTGTTAACTAGTTTTGCAATTGCTTTAAGGATTGACTTGTTATTGATTAGTATTGATTGCTGGATGATTTTTAAGATGATTGATATGAGTTTTATGGTAATTTTAGTGAGTATGAGCTGCTGTCCAATTATGACTCTCGGCTAAACTTGTTAGTTCTACCTAGGAATGATGTTAATTGTTAGTGTTTGATGAGTTTTATGGATTGTTTGATTGATGGACTTGAATTGTTATTGTAAAGTTTGAGTTAGACATGAAATAGGTTGTGTTTAAGGGCTGGAAATATTGGTTAATTCATTGCATACCCCATGTGTCGGTTAATTAGTTTTGTGTTGATTGATCGGTGCATTGTTTGATTCTAGACTTTGTGTTTAGGGTTTGTTTGCGGTAGGTACAACCGTAGGGTTTTGTTCCTCTATCCTTGGTTGTGTAGTATTCATTGCCATTAGGTTCAAGTGTTGGTGAGACCGGGAGGTGAGTCAACATTAGAACACGTTAGAAATTGTTTCCCAGTTTGGTCGTTTTAGCCGATTTTGAGTAGTTTAGGCTTGTTGAGTGAGACCGAGAGGTAATCCAGTGAGCCCGAGCGATCCTTAGTCGTGTCATCTTTAAGGACCGGTGTCTTGATATCATTCAATCTATTTGCTTGTCAGGCCTACAGTTTGATTCAGACCTAGGTAGACGTTTTTCTCCATCCTAAGTTAATACAGTTTGTTCCCCGTTAACTTTTCTATTTTCGGTAAGTTATGTCATTCAGTTAGGTTAGTTCAGTTAAGTAATTAAAAATCAAAAAATCAATTAAATATTATTCTAAGGTAGGTCTTGTCTAGGGTTGGTAATCGTTAGCGTCTTACGTGTCCACGTTGTTGGTGCACATTGTGTGGCCGTCGCTTGGCGAATAGTTTAGAATGTTTATGTTGTATGCTGTACACCTAGGTAGTGGTTCACGCTGAAAGTGATCCATTTGAAAGAGCATTTTCAAATGGATACTCATTCGATCGAATGAGTTTCTGATTCGATCGAATGAGTCTGCCATTCGATCGAATAGGACTCATTCGATCGAATGAGTCCTGACCGAATGGCAGCGGGTATAAATACCAGCTTTCAGGCGTGAACAGGTAAGAGTTTTGAGGTTTTTCGTGCCCGGGGCCCAGGTGCTGTCCGGATGAGGGGGGAGGCCATGCTCGACCTCCCCCTGCCATAGATCGTGATTTCAGTGTTTAAACAAGCATGTAATCTTTCGTTTTTATCAATGAAATCGTTTGTTTCGTGTTTGTTTCTGTCCGTCTTTGGTTATCAAACCTTCCGTCTCGAACGCGCTCGGATCGTCTCGGTCCCGGCTGAGCCAACAATTGGTATCAGAGCCACGGTTACCGCTAGAAAGGTCTAACAACCGATCTAGCAAGCCGAGCTCTTGATTTTATGCGTTCTGGACGTTAAAAAGTTGGTGTGTTCTTCGTGTTCTTCGCGTTTTCTGGGCTGGCGTTGAAGGAGTCGAATCTGTCCATTCGATCGAACGAGTTCCCCATTCGATCGAATATGCCTATTCGATTGACTGATTCGATCGAATCAGTCTTCCCGCTCAAAAGTGTCAAATTCAAACGCCAGTTTTCCCGCCCATTCGATTGACTTCATTCGATCGAATCAGATTGTATTCGATCGAACTGGTTTTCCCGCTCAAAGTGTCAAATTCAAATAGCTGATCGAACCAGTTCTTCATTCGATCGAATCAGATTGTATTCGATCGAACTGGTTTTCCCGCTCAAAGTGTCAAATTCAAATAGCTGATCGAACCAGTTCTTCATTCGATCGAATCAGATTGTATTCGATCGAACTGGTTTTCCCGCTCAAAGTGTCAAATTCAAATAGCTGATCGAACCAGTTCTTCATCCGATCGAATCTGTTCTTCATCCGATCGAATCTGTGCTTCATTCGATCGAACATGTTCCAGACCAAAAAAAAAAAAAAAAAAAAAAAAAAAAGAGTCTGGAACGCCCGCTTACACGAAAACTTGCCCAAGCCATTTTTATCAGTCGGGAAGTCTTCTGAAAAAGTTTGGCAAAAATAAAATTTTTTCGACAAAATTTTCGGGAAATTTTCGGTTAATTTTCGGGTCAGTGATGAAGATTTTTCTGGACATCCTATACAAGTTAATTACTATCCAGAAAAAGTTTGGTGACAGTGAAATTTTCACTGATATTTGCCGGCAAAGTCAGAGCGTTTAAATGTTTAATGGTTAAAGCGGCAAATTTGGGCAATGAACAAAGCACAATCACCTGAAGGAATTATCGTTTACAAGTTTAATGGACAACCCCTTGTTCATTGAGCTTCTACAGTGGTGATTGTTATAAGAACACAGAAGAACAGAGAAAAGTGATTACTGATGAGTTATGATGTCAGACCTTGAAATATGAATAGCAGTAATCGAGTTATTGTGGGGTAGTCAGGAGCATCTGACTATTTATGGGCCAATCAGCGTCAAATATTTATTTTCCGCATGTGAGAATTCCGCTTCGTGGAGGGAATCAGTCTGTGATTATCTGGAGATTAAGGAGGATCAAGCAAAAGAGTCAAATGTTCCTCAATCATTTCCAAATTCAACAATTCCTGCAGAAGCTGCTACTGTTGAAGAAGTCAACGAAGTACTGTCAAAAGCAACTTCTGCATCCTGTTGAAGAATGGTGATTCGCAATCACGAAGTTAATGATGTGTCTTTGTCTCCGATGATGAATCTGCATACAAACTAATCTGTTTAGGGGGAGTAGCTGTGGATCGGAAGCCTCATCAAAGATTGCCCAATACATTATTAAGTCAGCGGAAGACGATATGAGCTTACACGTCTATATATTGGGATACACGCCAACGTCTGAGGGGGAATTTCTATAGTTGGTTGTTTTTAAACAGATTGTTTTGTCTGAAGATGTCAGCAATGGAGAACACTTTGCATCATTAACCAAGAGTTCAGTCTAAGGGGGAATCTTGCTGCAATGATGGTATTCTTCAACGTGATTATCAAGATATAGCAGAAGATTTGACTGAAGATTGCAAGAGGTGTCTACAGCAATTCGCAAGCAACGTCCAAGGGGGAATATGTTGGTGCACATTGTGTGGCCGTCGCTTGGCGAATAGTTTAGAATGTTTATGTTGTATGCTGTACACCTAGGTAGTGGTTCACGCTGAAAGTGATCCATTTGAAAGAGCATTTTCAAATGGATACTCATTCGATCGAATGAGTTTCTGATTCGATCGAATGAGTCTGCCATTCGATCGAATAGGACTCATTCGATCGAATGAGTCCTGACCGAATGGCAGCGGGTATAAATACCAGCTTTCAGGCGTGAACAGGTAAGAGTTTTGAGGTTTTTCGTGCCCGGGGCCCAGGTGCTGTCCGGATGAGGGGGGAGGCCATGCTCGACCTCCCCCTGCCATAGATCGTGATTTCAGTGTTTAAACAAGCATGTAATCTTTCGTTTTTATCAATGAAATCGTTTGTTTCGTGTTTGTTTCTGTCCGTCTTTGGTTATCAAACCTTCCGTCTCGAACGCGCTCGGATCGTCTCGGTCCGGATCGTCTCGGTCCCGGCTGAGCCAACACACGTGTTTGATACTCGGACATCCTATGTCTATACTACTTGCGATCGTTACACTTGCCGGTTGTATGTGGTTTTAGGATTTTCTTTTTAAATTTAAAGCTTAGTTGTGAGGGTCATTATTATAGGGTTATCCGACGCACATCAGAGGCAAACCTTGGGTACAACTTTCATGATTCATATTGATCTTAATATTATTTCCTCTAACACATGGGTGTTGGATACCGGATGTGGAACTCATATGTGCAATTTGTTGAAGGGGTTCAAAGGAGGTGATGGGTTTAAGAAGGGAGATATTAGTCTCTTCATGGGCAACGGAGCAAAGGTTGTTGTCGAAGCCCGAGGGGACTAGATTTTGAAGCTTCCAAATGGTTTGGAAGTTGTTTTAAATAATGTTTTGTATGATCCTAGTTTGACTAGGAATATTTCTCCGTTTCCTTGTTAAGACAATATGGTTATGATTTTAAATTTATGGATGATTGTATTCATGTTTTCATGAATGATTTGTTTTATTTTAAAGCAA
Organism: Bidens hawaiensis; assembly: GCF_021521415.1. NCBI lineage: Eukaryota > Viridiplantae > Streptophyta > Magnoliopsida > Asterales > Asteraceae > Bidens > Bidens hawaiensis. Next base: position 136,694 of record NW_027491157.1, read on the forward strand.
TGCCATCTAATGGCATTTATGAATTAGTTTATGATAACACGTTGTACCAATCAAGCACCAAGAGACTCAAAATGGATTTGAGTAAGACATCTTATTTTAAAGCAATGCCATCTTTGGCATTTTCGCCTTGGTCATATAAACAATGATCATCTTAGAAGTTGTGGGATCATCTACAACTTACTTCGCCCAGAACACCACAACATAATGGTGTGTCCGAGAGGAGGAATCGAACTCTATTGGATATGATTCAATCTATGATGGCTAGAAACACATTGCCTCTATCATTTTGGGGCTTCGCATTGCTCTCCGCGGCCCGTATTCTAAATATGGCCCCAACCAAGAAAGTGGACAAGACACCTTTTGAAATATGGAATGGAAGGGCTCCGTTGTTATCATATTTAAATGTATGGGGTTGTGAGGCGTATGTCAAGAACAACACCCAAAACAAAATTGAAAATTGGTCCACTAACTGTATCTTTGTAGGATATCCCAAGGACTCCATGGGAACTTATTTCTACAACCCAACCGAGCAAAAAGTGTTCGTTGCTCGAAAGGCCAAGTTCTTGGAAACTAAGTTCCTTGTGGAAGGTACTAGTAGAACGTTGGAACTCGAGGTGGATCGAGAACCACAAGCAGATACACGTTTGGTTGACACTAGCGATCAACAAGAGGTTGTTGAGAATGACCAAATAGTTGATCAAGATACACAAAACGTTCGCAAATCCGGAAGAATTAGTCATCCACCCGAAAGATATGGATTTGTCATGGATGGATGCTACGTGGTAGATTCGGATGAACCCACCACATAGCGTGATTCAATGTCACAATGAGATTGTGACAAATGGCTAGAAGCCATGAACGTTGAGATGCAATCCATGCATGACAACCAAGTATGGGATTTGGTTATACCAACTCTTAATTCCAAACCGGTTAGAAGTAAGTGGGTTTTACTTATAAAGCAAGTGGTTATACCGGAAAGCATTGATACCGATATGCATGGAAACTTGGATACTTATAAAGCAAGACTTGTAGCAAAAGGTTTTACTCAAACTCAAGGGGCTGACTATGATGAAACTTTTTTTCCCGTAGCAATGCTAAAGTCTATTAGGATATTGTTTGCCATAGCCGCACATTATGACTATGAGATATGGCAAATGGATGTCAAAACCGCTTTTCTAAATGGGCGTCTTGAGGAAGATGTCTATATGGTTCAACCCGAGGGTTTTGTCGATCCAGAACATCCTAATAAAGTATTCAAGTTAAAGAAATCAATCTATGGATTGAAACAAGCATCTAGAAGATGAAATCACCATTTTGATGAAGAAGTTAAGTGATTTGGATTCATCAAGAATGGTGATGAAGCTTGTGTGTATAAGAAAGCTAATGGGAGCATAATCACTTTCTTAGTATTGAATGTTGATGACATACTACTATTTGGAAATGACATTCCAACCATGGAAGGTGTAAAAGCATGGCTTGGAAGTTGTTTTTCCATCAAAGATCTTTGTGAAGCTGCCTACATTTTGGGAATAAAGGTCTATAGGGACAGATCAAGGCGGTTGATAGGTTTAAACCAAAGTGCATACATTGACAAAATCTTAAAAAAGTTCAAGATGGAGAACTCTAAGAGAGGTTTGGTACACATTCAAAGAGGAACGATATTGAGTTCATCTCAATGTCCAAGCTTGAAGGAAGAGCAAGATAAACTGAATGGAATCCCATACGCATCGGCTATTGGATACACCATGTATGCAATGATATGCACTACACCGGATGTGTCATGCGCTTTAAGCATAACAATTGGATACCAACAAAATCTGGGAAGTAGCCATTGGATGGCGGTTAAGAGTATATTGAAATACCTTAGAAGAACTAAGGACATGTTTTTAATATACGATTCGGGTGAGGAGGAAATCGTTGTAAAGAGTTACACGGATGCGAGTTTCCAAACCGATCGAGATGATTCTCGATCACAATCGGGATATGTTTCCATTATGAATGGTGGAGCAGTCTCTTAGAAGAGCTCAAAACAAGATGTGGTATCTTTGTCCACCACATAATCGGAATACATCGCCGCCTCATTGTCAGCTCAAGAAGTTGCGTGGATAAGGAAATTCATTGTTGATCTAGGGGTGGTCTGTATCATTCAGGACCCTCTAGAGATCTTTTGTGACAGCGAAGGTGCAATTGCTCAAATCAAATAACCTCGTGCACATCAAAAGACGAGGAACATTGAGCGGAGGCTCAACTACATAAGGGATGAAGTTGAGCAAGGAAAGATATGTATTCGCAAAGTTCACACCGATTAAAACATTGCGGATCCACTCACGAAGCTCCTTGAAAGGCCAAAGCATGAGGTCACACTTGTGCCATAGGACTTCGATATTCTAGTGATTGGATATGATCCCTTTTGTATTTTGATATTGGAACAATTGTTATTTTCGCTCACCCATATGATTGTGGTTTATGATTATGACTTTTGAGTTATTATCCATTTTAGCATGTTTAAATCCATGAATAAGTTAATTATTCTAAATATCCATAGTCGCTCATATTTTTGGGAACAAGTATAAAGGTAGGACTATTATGAACTTGGATTGGTAGATATTCATAAGGTATGAATATAGAGTAAACGGTTACTGCCAAGATTCATAGATATATATGGGATATAAATATTGGACTAACCCGCTCTCAAATATTACTACATGGAATCTTTGTGATTGATCATAAGTAAATTTGAGTAAAGGCGAATATCATAGTATCCTCCGACCTGAGATACATATTGGATCTTGATATTCACCAAATATTATACTTTGACTTAGTTCTTCGCATCACTGAAACATGATGGTACATAAGTCTAAGATCAGGTATGATACTGGGTGATTATGAAAGACATATGTAGTCAAAAGGAGATTTGTGTCTCTTATTCGTTGAGAGTAAAATGTCTAAGGCCTGTTAAGTTAAATCAACAGAGAATGATCACTCTGTGTCTCTGGATTTGACATGACATATGTGACAAAAGGATAAATGATAGATTCACCTAAATCATTTAAAGTAAGGGACTTGAAGGGGATGATGTTATTAAATGGCACTTCGTCATGCGTATTAGGGGTAGTAAACCGTAGTTAGGCTGTATTTGCTACTTGCATCAATCTTCTATGTATCTTGTGCAAGTGGGAGATTGTTGGACTCGGTCTGCCCAAGACACATATTGTAATTGATGTGGCTAGTACGTTATGATCCAAGTCGGGTCATACCCAATAACAAGCTAGACAAACACCAATTATATTTGTTTATATATGATATGAAAGGGTTTCTAAATAAAAATGTACTTGTGAAATGAATAAATCATATGGATGATTTATATTTTGAGATAGAACATTCCATAGTGTTATTTAAGATGGTTAAATAACAATATGTGAAAATTATTACCTAGCATGTTACCTATAATGTGTTATAACACAATATAAGTTATAACACACACACACATACACACACACACAAACACACACACACACATATATATATATATAGAAAGTGTAAAATAATAAAAACAAGAAAGGAAAGAGGGTGGCCGCCTCCCCCCCCCCCTTCTCACTCCCTTATCTTATTTTAATATTAATTCCCTCTTAGTGGGTACATGCAAAGAGTATGATTGGGGACTTGGGTGGTGAGTTTGAATGACCATCTTTCTCTTCTCTCTTTCAAACATAACACAAGTAATACAAAATTCTTCACCTCTCTTTTTCTCTCCCATTTTCAGCCAAAGGAAGAAGAAGAAGAACAAGGGGGTGATTTCATGTGTCTAAAATCTTAGCTAAAGGTGTATTGTTGGAGCTTAGGGTATGGAAGCTTGAGGAACTCCTCTTTGAAGTTCTTGCCTTCCTACCATTCTCTTTTTCACCCTCTTGATTACTTGAATGGTAGTCTTAACATGCATGGACTTATAGTGACATGCATGTGTTTGATAGTATATATTTTGTATATGGATCCGAGATTTGGTTTTGCATGTATAAAATTGGTTTTATACACCTAAAATTAAAAAGATTTAAAACATATATCCGCTGCGTTTTGATAAAAGTAAGGTTTTATCTCTTTAATAATCTTGTTAAAACCCAACACCTCCGACTCCTCTGCGACATGTGATCTTGAATTCAACCAGGTATGTCTTCATATTTTATCCTTATATCCTGTAGGTAATATATGCTGAGGATATTTTGATTTGAGCAGGGGCTAGGATTGTTATCCTCCAAATTCAACGATCTCCTTCGTGAGCTCTTGTATGTATTGCCAAGATGTTGAAGATTGTGATTGCTAATACCAACCTCCTTGACAAGAATACCAAGGAGATCGAGAATTTGAAGCCGGACCTTGCGTTGGCCAAGAAGGAACTTGTCCATCAAGAAGCGGATCATTTGGTGCAGATTCAAGAGGCTACGGAAGGGGTAAAGAAGTCGGCTGCTGTCTCCATATTCCAGCCCTGGCTCAGGATGGATAAGGAAGCAAAAGATGCGGGTCTGGATACTCCTTTTTGGGATGTGGCTGCTTGGAAGAGAGTCTTGGCTGAGCTCAATTGCGAGAGTGTGGAGGAGGCTGTGGAGGTGGCGATAAAGGATGCGATAAAGAGGTTGGTGATGAGGTGCAATTGGGCGATGATAGTGGTAAAGAAAAGGCTCGAGCCCAATTTTTTATGTGTTTGTTGGTTTGTGATGGGTTGTACTGGTTTGTTGAACAATTTACTTTCCTGTCTTTAAACAATATTATGCTTAGGATATTAGGATACATGGGTGGAGGGATCTTGACTTTCCATGATGAAGCCCATGTTATCTTGACTTTTGAACATATAGCAATATTCGGGTGGAGGGATCTTGACTTTCCAAGACGAAGACCATGTTATCTTGACTTTTTGAACATATGGCAATATTCGGGTGGATGGATCTTGGCTTTTCAAGACGAAACCCGGGTGTTGCCTTTTTAATTTCCTACACTTATGATTAGTAATAACATAATCTTTTGGCTTTAAGCATTGTGTTCAGCATATCTTATCTGAATAAGTTTTAATTGGAATATTACATGTCTTCAATTTTCTGAAATTGGTTATTTTGAGGATAACGTATCTTGAAAATATCTCTTCATCTTTAAGGATTAAATATTCTAAGGATTATATCTCTAAAAAATATTTTTTTAAGTTTGATTACGAATTAAGATAAAATATCCTAATATATCCTTAAATTTAAAGTGTTGACAAAAATATTTAAGAGAAATCAATTTGATACGTTTTTAATACAACATATCCAAAATGGTTTAAAAGTTCCTAAAGTATTATATATTTATAAAATAAATTCCCAGAACTTATCATACAATATTTGAGGTTGGTGCGTTGTAGAGAACGTGTCCTTAATATATTTAGAAAAATACTTTAAGGATAACACATCCAAAGAATATATGTTTAAAACCTCAATAATTGAGATTTGACACAATTGAGCCGAAAGATCATATTTCAAATAAATGTAAAGGAAAGTTTAGGTATAAAAGTGTACCTCCGTAGATGATAATAAATTTGACAAACTTACATAGGATGTCCCCAGTTGCTGGTCTTTTTATTCACCATGCTTTCGAGATTTGCTAAGTTAACAAATAACTTAGTAACGTATTTATCCTTAATGACCTAGCTGATCTCAGATATATTGAAACTATGTTAAATAATTCTTGCGATAAAGCCCATTTACTGGCGATAGAGCCTGCTTACTGTCGATAAAGCCTATTTTCTGGCGACAAGGCCATTACTTGAGAGACATGAAAATGTCTAAACCTTAGATAAAACTGGGGAAAGTCCCAAACGTATTGACATGAAAATGCTGAAACTTTAGATAACATGAAAATGTTATAAACCTTAGTTAACATGAAAATGTTATAGACCATATGTGTGACACGTCTGCCACTTATCTTAAGGATTCGGTATGTAGCCAACAACAAACGGATTATCAACTGGTCTGGTCCGCGTGCCTCGAACTATATCCGAATCATCGTGCGCTCCAGGCGGCGTTAGAAAGCTGAAGACCTTTAAACCTTAGAAGATATCAGGGATATCATATTCGTGTGCTCCAGGCATTTGTTAGAAAGGTGAAGACCTTTAAACCTTAGGAGATATTAGAGATATCATATTCATGTGGGAGGAGATCAGCCTCTGCCTGTTGTCAAGATAACAAATCCTTAGTATAACTGCAAAACACTAAGCTCTTGATGAGGGGTAGGTGTTAGCTTAGCTAACACCCCTCCGATGCTTAAGTCAGTAAACATGATTTAGAGATAACAAATGTCACACCCCGTTGAGCGATTTGCGGAAGCGTAAAACGGAAATGTAACAGACACCTCTGGTATCAACCACGTTGTTTATAAAGAACAATACAAACTATTTACAATATTTTACATCGATCTAACTTTGTTTACAACTAGGTGATACAAACTAAATCCAGCCCGTTAAGCGACTTTACTTCTTACTAGCACACTTGCATCAATTCACCCACCATTGATTGCAAGTCAAACATGTAGCACATTGACTTTCTAGCCCAAGTCTGGCATACCTAAAAAACATGTTAAAACGGGTCAACTACAAATAGTTGGTGAGTTTCAAGAAATCAGTTGTGCGTATAACAATCACAGTTGTAAATACGCAAGTATGTATGCATGTACGTTCACAAGTACGTTTGTTTGTATGTTTATGATGTAATTATGCTAAGCTACAGTGAAGCCTTAACTGTTTGTGCTGCGTGCGTCAATTTCCCACGCTTAATCAACCACTGTGGCCACCTTTCCGCCCACAACATGCCCCGAGTAGCTATGTCTAACACTACATAGCGTGTTTGTATAATTATGGTCATGTGCAAACGGGATAATGTCTCAGCAAACCGTGCTTGCCCCGCCTAGGTTTCTCAAACCAATAGTACCATTCACAAGCCACCGGCTCGAAGTTAATCACTGTGTTAGTGGGGACTTTCGTGTGTTACCACTTAGATAATTCCCATCATCAAACAATTCAGAGTATATGTATCAACATGTTTTTCACCCCAAAAGTTCGTAAAAGCAGTTTGAAAGTGAGGTCATGAAACTCACGGTTTAAAAGACAATCAGCACAGTGGTACAGTGTAAGTTCATAGTTGTTTTAACTCGTTCACTGGTCCCTATAATGAATATTATAATAATATTAATAATTTAATATTATTATAATCTCAATACTAAATTGGGCTGTGTATCTAATCTGGGTATAGCTGCTATGCCCAGAAAGTGTCAATAGGCTTAGATTGTGATGTTGTTCATTGTCTAATACTTAAAACCGAACTTGGCTCAGTTTCCCCGTTTTCCCAGCTAGGCAAAGTTGTTTGTTTATGCGTTCAGAAAACAGTTATGGGGAAGTAAGCTTGGTTAAATGTGTTGGTTGATAAAATGATCAAGTTATAATGAAAGATCACATATTGGGGTTATGGATTCGCTACGGGGCTCGTTTCCGTTTATTCAGTTTGATTTGATAACAGCGTGCACAACCTATCCAAATTGTCCGGGTATCTCGTAAAAAGTTTGATTTTACTTAATTAATCTAAAATTATGATTTTCGATCACTCTTGGTGTTCTGATATTCCAATAGGTTCGTTAATCAAGAATTCGTCGTTTTTTATCGGAATTGTATTTGTTTAATATTTAAATTAGCACCATTAATTATCCGTTAATCCTTAAATTATGAAAATTTAGCCACTTATCTATTAAAATATGTAGATTTTTATAAAACTATTTTTGGAATTATTTACTGAATTATTAATTTATAAAAATTCATTTTATCTGCTATATCTAGCCCGAAAATCATTCGTCTATACCAAAAAATCTCCAAAAATTACCCCAAAATTTTTGAGTGATCATAATATGTCTCAAAACATCCTGGAAAAATCCCAAATTCTAAAAATCTTGTCAAATATCATTTCCGACCTAATAACGACTATGAAAATTCAAATGCGCAAAACCTACATAGACTTTTCCAAATGCTCCCAAATTTCATGTGTGATCAAAATATACCAAATCTGAGTTTCCCATAAAATTTCATAATTTTTGAAGTATTTTGAACTGTTTTTTCCAAATAAACGCCCCAATTCGGTAATAAATTCTCCAATTATTCTCGGATGGTCGAAAAATTACCAAATTCGAAAAAGGACTCGATGATATGGTCACTGATGTCTCTGTAAAATTTCATGACCTAAAAACATGCACATCATAACCTTAACCTAAACAGCCCGTAATCGAGTGTTTCGGTATTACCTTAGGGGTTTTGGTTTGTTTTCGCCCTTCTAATCAAGTTTTTGAGTTCTTGTGCTTCTATACAAGTTAGATACATGTCCTATATCAAAAACCAAGCATGTTTCATCAACACAACAGCCCCTTAACTTAGGGTTTTGGCTAGGGTATAACACCGAACTTTTGAACCGTAAAAACGCCATTTAAACCCTCTAATCCGTGTTTATGGCCAAAAAAACTATCAAACCAGGTTCCTAACCATGTGTATGATCAAAAAATGTTTATGGACCATTTTTAAAGTGAAAGAGGATGCCTTGTTGATGTATACAACAATTAGGATCACTAGATGTTACAGCTTGTATCTCAAAGTGCGGAATCCATTGAGAGTGAACAAAACAAGTAAACATTAAGTATATTCTTCATTGATAACTTCTAAGATTACAAGATATGACTTTGTAGAAACTTTCGCTCTCTACTCTCTCACTCTAACATTCACCAAAAGTCTACATAATGACGCATAAGTCCCCTATTTATAGGAAACAACATGAAAGACCCCAAGCCCGTATAAGTTATACCGCACACATGTTATGCGCCGCATATCATATGCGGTATTGTGCACTTATGCGTTAAATCCAACTACAAAACATACATTTGACCATTCTAGTCCAACACAATCATATCTAATACATCTAAGACCCTAGCAATAGACATTATGCTCTAACAAACTCCCCCTTGGATGTTGCTAGGTCTTCGATCTTCAATCTTCAGTCTTTCTTCTTAAATGTCTTTGCACCAAAACATTATACACTATTCATGGACACCTAGTGTAGTCTTGACAACACCTCTTTTTCATGAACTCCTACGCTATAGTCTTGGAAGCACTCGAGTTACATGAAGTCATATAAGAAGGATATGATCAGATTATTACTTGTATCTGATCCGTGATGGTTTCGTTCAATATAGTCTCTTGAAAAACATGATATTTGAAAGTAACGACTTATGAAAGTTTGATATTTGAAAGTAATGCCTTTGACTTCTAATCATTTTCAACAAACTCTCATCTTCTTCCTTCTCATCTTTTTCATTCAATATCATGCTGTAACCTGCAAACACCAAAGTAAATCGTTCTATTTGAGAAAAACTTGGATATAAAAGATACTACGGATAAGTTCATCCAAATACATAACCAATTCTTCCAATATTCAAATCAGGTTACCTGATGAGTATCAACAAGTGGATATTACAACTTCAAACAAATGTATAGGTTATGTTTAATGGATTTCCGAATGTACAGATTTATAGCCAAAAATAGCAATAATATCATTCCACTGTTTACTAATGTGTACCTCGTGACCAGCCTGCCACTCTTGTCTTAGTATCTATGACACATTTGTCATTTTGCCAAACAGATAAGAACTAGATCAAACACGACGGATATAAAGTCATATGCGGCGTATATCCCAGATATATACCCTACATATGCGACGTATAAGTGTACGACTTATACGTTGCATAAGTATGACCAAGCAAACATTTGAATTCATGTCCTGTTCACACCAATGCAATGTCATAAGTACAACTTAATGTCCTTATACATTAGAGGAGTAACTTAAATAATGGTCAACTTTTGAAAAATTTCTATTTTAAACAATGCCAACTTTCGAATTGAAGAAACTTTACAAGAATTGTTGATTCATGAAAATACCCAGAGTTACAGTGTAACATCGGCATTTATGTGAATAAATAACGGAAAGTTTATTATTATCGGCGTGTCGTTAGTTTAATTGTGTGCATGTTTGTATTTGGATAAGGATTGGGTTGGTATGGAAGTGGATGGTGGGGCCCATAGCCTCCTTTATAAAGCCATCTCCTATTCCTTTCACTATTTCTTTCCACCATAACACACACTAAAACATACACTTTCCCTCTAACACCCGAAACCAATCCCGAGCTAAAAGAAGAAAATCCTCGTGTGTGAACGCCATCAAACATCAAGAATCACGTCCAGGTCCTCGAGTTGTTTCAGATCTGAACCGAACTCGAGAACCGAAGGTGGGTTTTGGTTAAAAAGGTTAAGTTTTAGGTCGGTTTCAACATGAAAACTGATAGATTGGTAGATCGGGCTGTAAAATGTAAGAAAAACATAAACTTGGTAAGTTATAACCTCTTGGGTGCGTTTTAAGCTAAAAGGATAAATGTTGGTACAACCCGAAACCCATAATAAGGTCGAAGACGGATTCTAAGGAAGAGTCTCGTGTAAAATGGCTCTAAATTAATAAAATAAGGTAAATCAGGTCTATTTCGCACGAAAAGGCTTTCGCATCGCATGCTATGCGAAATCTAAGTATTTCGCATCGCATGCCATGCGAAGCGAAATGGCCATGCGAGGCGAAATGGTCCATGCGAAGCGAAATTCCAAGCGAAATTCTCATGCGAAATTCCGTGCGAAATTTTATGCGAAATGGCCTTGCAAAATTGCTCAACCCCAGCCAGGAGCTCTGCCCCTTGGACCCAGCTAGGGGTTGCAGCCCCTAGACCCCGCTACCGGGGGCGTTGCCCCCGGTCCCCCCGTTAGCTGAGGGTTTCATTAACTTAGATGTAAGAAGTGGTAGTAATGGATAATTAACATGCGTAATGTATTGTTCAGTTAGCCGTGCACAGTTAAGGAAGGACATGAACATTAACGGCAAGAGAAACCGACTTCAGGTGAGTTCTAGCCCCTTTTATGCGTTATGTTTTCGGGGTTGTGTGTATACTCCTATGTAAATAGATAATACACTTCTTGAATGGTAAGTTTATGATACGTGTATGACCATGTATTGAATGTTATTATTATATGATGATTATATGAATGATTGATGAGACAGGTATGGTTGAATGGGTAAAGGGTGCATAATCTAATAATATATGCGAAGAGTACGGGGTTGCATACCTTAATAATATATGCGAAGAGTACGGGGTTGCATACTCTAATAATATATGCGAAGAGTATGGGGTCGCATACCCTACTAATATATGCGAAGAGTACGGGGTTGCATACCCTAATAATATATGCGAAGAGTAAAGGGTTGCAGACCCTAATAGTATCTGCGAAGGTCATAGGGCGAAAGGCTCTTTAAAACATAGAACGGGTATGTATGTATGTATAAAAAATAATGAGGGTAAGTAAAGATATGAATGTATGGAAGTTTGAAAGTAAGAACGAACGTAATATGTGTCTTCGGATATATATATAAACATGTGTAAGAATATGAACGTAATGTATGCTACCTGCCTAACTAGAACTCACTCAGTGTAGTTGACTTTTAGTATGCATACAGGTAAATAGGTTAAAGGAGCTCGCTTGAGGATAACACATGGTAGGGACTGGAAGACTGGCATCTCGGGGAAGAAATGTTATGAAATATGATGTTATGTTAAGACAATTCAACTTTTGTTAAGACAAGATTTTTGTTGTTTTGTAATATGATGGTTGATGTTTTATTCCGCGAAAGTTTTTAACTAACTCTGATATTTAGAACTGTGTTTATGAGTAAATCCAACACCAAAGTAGGGCTTCCCGGAACGGGGCCTTACATTGGTCAACCTTCTCCCCGTTGGGATCAGGACCAATACCATGATTCAATGGTAGAGGAGTACTGATATCTGATGCATCAGTCATGTTGAACTTCGCCAATACGTCATTCACATACTTTCTCTGATGGATGTATATGCCATCTGACAACTGTTCTACTTGAAGTCCAAGGAAAAATTTAATCTCCCCCATTGCACTCATTTCGAATTTCTTCTTCATTACTTCTTCAAACTGCTTGAAAAGAACTTTGTTTATCGACCCAAAGATGATATCATCGCCATATATCTACACGATCGGTAGATGTCCATCAACAATTTTAGTGAAGAGTGTACAGTCGACGGTTCCTCTGATAAACCCGTTGTCCCAAAGATATTGGGAAAACGTCTCATACCAGGCTCTCGGGGCCTGATGGAGACCGTAAAGGGCTTTATCAAGTAGATACACTTTGTCTTTGTGGATCGGATCGACAAACCCTGGTGGTTGTCCCACATAGACTTCTTCACTGATTTTTCCGTTAAGAAATGCAGAGTTAACATCTAACTGGTAAACTTTGAAACCTTTCCAATAAGCAAAAGCTAGAAAGATCCGAATTGCCTCTAACCTTGCGACTGGTGCATACACTTCGTTGTAGTCGATACCTTCCCTCTGGTTAAAACTCAATACAACGTCTTGCTTTGTTTCTAACAATGATTCCATTTTCATCTCGTTTACACTTAAGCACCTATTTGGTGTTAATCTGCTTCTTATCCTTAGGCAAATCAACCAATTTCCAGACCCCGAGCTTCTCAAATTGCAATAGTTCCTCTTGCATAGCATTGACCCAGCTTTCCTCGGTTAGGGCTTCCTTGTACGTTTTAGGTTCGATCTGCGAAATAAAAAACTTGAATGAGAATTGATTTAGTAAAGGAGATATCTTTGAGTAGAAACACTGGAGATTTTGATCGATTTGAAGTCTCGTTTGAACTCAAGTATTCAAATCTCCTATGATGTTATCTTCAGGATGATAGGATAAAGTTCTTGGCACCACTTCTGGAGGAACTGACACTTCATGTTGCAGATTATTCACATTCTATTTAGAAGAAATAGATGGAGAAATAGCTTCGATAATCTCCTCATCAGATTCACTATTATCATCAAAAACAGGATTAGTCTCTAGCTTGTCATCAGATTGAACATGATCCGGTACATCTCGAGGAACGGACATAGGAACTTCAGGTGATGGTACACAATCTTCTGAAAACTTTTAATTATATAACATCGTCAAAGTCTCATCAGAAAGAATTTCCTCAGGGAGTTTGAAACTCTCCCACAGGCTTTCGTAATAAAACAGCCTAGATTTCCCTAGTCGTTGAACAGTACAAGTATATCTTGAACAATCAACATTTTGGAGTTGAACAATTTTGTAAAGGCTAGGAATATAAACACGTCACAGTGGACTAGCATACCCCACAAAGAATCCTTCAACAGCTTTAGGACCAAACTTTCCACTTAGTTCAAGAATAGTGCATGTTGATCCAAATGGTTCAAGCCACTTCAAATTAGGTTTTCTCCGATTAAGTAGCTCGAAACACGTCTTGCCAAATTTCTTGACTGTAAGCACCCGGTTAAGTGTATAACAAGCTGCATCTACTGCTTCTGACTAAAAATTAACTGGTAATTTTGAATCTGAAAGCATATTCCGAGCTGTTTCAATTAATGTCCGATTCTTTCGTTATGCGACTCCATTTTGTTGCGGAGTGTACGGTGCACTGAATTCATGAAGAATCCCCCACTCATTACAGTACTCAAGCATTTTGTTGTTTTTGAACTCCGTCCCATTGTCACTTCTTATTCGACGGATCGGTAGATTATACAACGTCTCCAATTTCTTGAATAAAATCATGAGAGAATCATAAATCTCATCCTTTGATTCCAAAAACATTACCCCAAGAAAATCTCGAATAACCATCAGTAACCACAAGACAATAAAGTTCTCCTGTGATACTTTTGACGTTCACCGGACCAAAGAGATCCATATGTAGACGTTCGAAAGGTAAGTTGATGGAGTTAATGAGTTTCTTCGGATGTGATTTCTTGGTCTGTTTTCCCTTCTTACAGTCTAAACACTCTTCATTCAACTGAAAATTCTCACATTCCCTTCTTCAACAAAGTTCTTATGAATCAGATAATTCATCTTCCTCTCACTTATATGTATCATTCTTCGATGCCATAAAACTGACTCTCGTTCAGATGCCCTAGACATAAAACATTGAGCAGATCCCGAAGATGTTGATACGGTACTCATATTCATGACATAAACAACATTCTCATGAGGAGCACATATAAGAATCCATTCTTTAGGTATTTTGAAACCCGGTTTCAAAATTAAACATTCTTGAGCATTGAAATGTGTAGAGAAAGATTTATCACAAATTTGTGATATACTCAGCAAATTATTCTCCAGCTCTGAAATGTAGTTGACATTCTCAAAAGTAACTTTTCCATTCGTCAATGTACCTTCCCTAACAATTTGACCTCCTTGGTTTCCTGCAAAACCGACATACCCTCCATGAATAGATTTTACATCTTTGAGAAGATGAAGAGTACCCATCATGTGCCTAGAGGCTCCACTATCCATTATCCAACGAGAATCATGAGATCTTGGAAGCCCCTCCACATACAGTAAACAGTTTTAGTGAAACAAGGAAACCCAAGCCTTCTTGGTCTTGGGTTGTTTGAAGTTTTTGTACAACAATCTAATATCATTAATATCTGAATCAGAAGACAACAAATCTTCACTAGTTACTTGTGAATCAGATTCAGTTTTTACTGTCTCAACAACCTCTGGCGGTTTAACAACGGTTGTAGCCACCAAATTTTAACCTACGGATTGCTTCTTGTTGTAAAAAGATGTTTGAGTTATTTTTGAAACCTTTTACTTTGAAACATCAATTTTAACACCCTTTTCATCATTAGTTTTAACAAACTCATCACGTTTCAAGATTTTTACATTTTCAGGAACAATCACTGGTGTCTTTTTACTTACATAACCTAGACCAGGTTTCTTGGTGATAGAATTCTGAGATGGAGCATGATCATTCTTAAATCGATTGGGACAAGCATAGAAAACATGCCCAATTTCATTACAGCAAAAACAACTTCTCCGGTCAACAAACTTTTAACCTGAGATGTCATTTCAGATTGTTCATGCTCTTCCTTTTATTGATAAAACACCCGTTGCTTCTTTTTTAGATTCCGAGGTCTTACCATGCACAAACAAAATTTTATTAATTGGTTTGACCCGATGAGATTGCTTTGAATAAAAACTGGTTTTAGCAAATCTCTTCAAATCAACATGATTTTCCTTTTCAACATCTTTTTCTTCAGTTAACACTGATTCTGCAACTTTGATTCCGGTTGACATATCACAATCAGAACTATGATTATCCATCTTTTCAGTTTCAACAAACTCATCATTATCAGACACATTGTTATCATGCAATGGAGTTTTAATTTCCACATTCAGTGCCTTTTTTCAAACCCTCAGGTTTGTTTGGAATATAAGCATTCCACATTGGTGGAGGCACGGCATGATAATCACTACATGATGTTATGTTCTCGTTCACATCATCCTTGATTTTAGTTCCAGGCATAATGTGATCAAGAACATAAGACGAAGCAGCATAACTCACTAATTTCAAGTTTACTCTTTCTGTCTCAATCTTGAGTGTTTGCAACTCAAGTTTGAGAGTTGCATTCTCATCAATGTGTCTGTTAATGGCAATTTGTTTATCTTCCACAGTATGTTATAACATTGAAATTGTCTTTTGATTTTGTTGAATACTTGCCCACAAATTCTTTTCAAATTTTTGCACTTTCATATAAGCCTCATTAACCCTATTAAGATCTAACAAAGCTTGATCATAATGTATTTTAAACTCTTTAATTTCAAGAATTTTGAAGTCACACTCATTACATGGTAATTCGCACTTTTCACATACATTTGAGTTTAGAGTTACCTGATGTGCCATGAGTGCCTGTTCTGTAGGAGAACATTCTTCACTTGATGTTTCAGAATCTTCATCTGTAAGCAAACCTTTAACAAACTCCTCTTTTAACTCAACTGATTCCTCCTTATCTTCTGATCTTTTAACTTCTAAATCACCTCATCTTCTTCATCTCCAAAGTCAATCTTTCGATGAGGTACTTCTTCACCGTTGAACCAACCTACAAAACTTTCTATGATATCAGGTGGAAATAATGAAATCAAATAGTCAGAAGGAACCTCATGAATTTTATCATATGTTTGTGGAAGTTCGTCATCTGAAGTCTTCTTATCATCCACTTGATCAACCTTTACACATTCCTCATTCTTATCCATAATCTTTTCCTTTTCAACCCAACCGTTCACTTTGTCCTCAACCACTTTAATCACAGTCTCAACATTATCAATAACCTTCTCATCCACTATTTTTTCTACATTTGCTTGAAACATCAAGTTCCAATCGAAACCCTCGTCCATCTGAGCTGTAGAAGCTTTTTGTTGTGATGTTGATGCTTCTGTCAGTTTCTTGCCTTTTGATGATTCTGCCTCTGTTCGATGATAAATTGCCTGTTTGTAGTAATCCCTACCGAAGGGATTTGCAGTATTTTCATCCATATTTTTGTTTGTACACTCCCTCTTGAAGTGTCCTTTTTCTTTGCATCTAAAGCATCTCACTTTAGATTTATCAAAACCCAACTTTGATGTTGATCCATCTAGCACATTTCTTCCGGTTATCTCCTTGAAACTTTGAGCCCTTCTAATCACACTTGCCATACACCGCCGTATATCAATCATTTCCATTTCTTCTGGATCAATCTGGTCATAGTCTTTTTTTGTCATATTATAATTTCCAATACGACCTGCTACCAGACACTCGTATGATTCTAAAACTGATCCAAGAAATACCAAATGTCAAGTTTCCTGTATTCTTCAGATTTACAGCAATGTTGCACTGTACAATATCAGGATCCTTCTGTGATAGATGCTTGAGATACTGAAATCGTTCCTGGAACCATTCCAGAATAACTACTACTGTAATGTGGAGTAGCAGTAACATTGGAAACACACGCTTTTCCAGTTGGCTCAGCACAAAACGCTGTGGGAATCTTAGGATTTGAAGAAGTAGCATATTGTGAACCTTTGAAATACAACCCAACATCTTGTGAAACTGTTGTAGATTTCATCTTCTATTTTTTCCTAAGCTCTAATTCGTGTGCCTCAAACTTTTCAATAAATCTAGCAAGGTTTAATCGGGCATATGCAACAGGATTTGACTGTTGGATCATTATGAAAGTGCCCCATTCTTCAGGAAGTGCGTCAGCCAGTTTATCAATGTACTCATAATCAGGCTTGTCAATGCCTAATCTTTTCATTTCATTCTCCTAGTGGGAATATCTCTCAACCAACTGTGCAAACGTTTCCACCTTAACTTGACTAAAGATATCAAATTCTTTCTTTAGCCGTGCCATCTTGCTTTTCCTCATATCTGGGTTTCCTCTATCCTTGTTTAGTAGAGCTTGCCAAATTGAGTAGCACGAGCCATTGTGTTGTAGTAATTGAAAACTTTCAGCTTTAATGGCTTGTTGAAACAAATTCAACATCTTTTTTTCTCTTAAGAACTGATTTTTTTCACCTTTAGCAATTTGTGACAACATATAATTGCTCCCATTCTTATTTTTTGGAATAATGTATTCTTCCTCAACTGCCGTCCACCTCTCGTAGTTCAAAGCTTGTACGTACGTTTCAAACTTGCCAGCCCAAGATGGATAATCTTCCATATGGAGAAGCTTAGGTGGCTTGTTTGACGGTTCCATTTCGTTATCAAGATTAAGATTCTGAAGCAATGCAGAAGGCTATGACACAAATGCACTAAAGTTTTCCATTTTGGTCATAGAAGGTCAACGTATAACTTCTGCTCTTGGTCAACGGATATGTATGAAGGTCAACGTTTATGTTTGTTAACGGTTAAGTATAGGTCAACGTATAGCTTCTGCTCTTGGTCAACGAATATGTTTACACCACGTATATGTTTTTCACCTTATAACATATATGACGTATAAGTTATATGCCAGATATGTTATACGTGAATAACATACGCGTTGATATGACATATCCGCTAAAAGATATCTTTTTGGAATTTTGGCAGTTTGGAGGTTCAAATGATGTAGGACTTGAGTGTAAACTTGAAGGATTTGTCACGGATAGGTAAGGAATGTCTTGTGAAAAATTGAAGGCCTTTTGACGGTTGAATTGGTAGATAGAGACAAAAACCTTGAAAACTTGTGATGTTCAAGCTAATAAAGAGCCATAATGCTCTGATACCACTTGAAAGTGGATGCCTTGTTGATGTATTCAACAATTAGGATCACTAGATGTTACAGCTTGTATCTCAAAGTGCGGAATCCATTGAGAATGAACAAAACAAGTAAACATTAAGCATATTCTTCATTGATAACTTCAAATATTATAAGATATGACTTTGTAGCAACTTTTTCTCGCTACTCTCTCACTCTAACATTCACCAAAAGTCTACATAATAATGAATAAGTCCCCTATTTATAGGAAACAACATGAAAGGACCCCAAGCCCGTATAATTTATACGGCGCATATCTTAGGCG
The DNA here is from genome assembly GCF_021521415.1 of Bidens hawaiensis. Lineage (NCBI taxonomy): Eukaryota > Viridiplantae > Streptophyta > Magnoliopsida > Asterales > Asteraceae > Bidens > Bidens hawaiensis. The sequence continues at coordinate 155,191 of NW_027491157.1, forward strand.
CCGCATATCATATGCGGTCTTGTGGACTTATGCATTAAATCCAACTACAAAACATACATTAGACAATTCTAGTCCTACATAATCATGTCTAATACATCTAAGACCCTAGCAATAGACATTATGCTCTAACATAAGGTTTTTGCATGGTTAGGAATGATTTTTGATAACTAAACTATGTTTATATGATATTAAACTTGTTTAAACAAAGATTAAATGATACAAACATGGAAGATTACCTTAGGGTTTGTGGTTTTTGTGTAAGAACAGTAGCAGCTGGTTAAGTTTCTGGAAAAAATGGATACCAAAATATCTATGCTTTCCTAGATATTAAGTAATCTTATTAATAATATTAAAGTTTTTTTTTTCAACTTTGGCGGGCTGGACTTGTTGGGCCCCCTTTTGGGCCCATCTGGCCCACTTTTCTCAATTTAAGTGCCCAAACGTCAAATGCTGAGTCCAAATTTATTTCGGGTTCGGTTTTTGGCGCGAAAAACATATCTGGTGCGTCAAACAGTGCGAAAACGAGTGATTTTCGGCTATTTTTGTGTAAATTTATAAAAATATAATATACGTTTGTAAAATTCAAAAATATTTTCACATATCGCTTAAAACATTTAAAATAAGTGTTTGGTAAGTTTTTTTCGGCTTAAAGGTTGATACAATGCTTGGTTTGTAACTATCTTTCGTGTTTAAATATATAGCGGGTAGTTAAACGAGTATGTTTTCGTTTAACTTGTTTGATATCGAACTAAGGCCATAATACTAATATATTAGCTTATATTAATCATATATCACTTATAGATGGCCCCCCCGGGATATCTGGGTCATAACCAGACCCGTTCGGTTAATCGTTCGATCGTTACGTAATAAGCGTTTAATCGTTAAATCGGTAACTGTATATTAGTGTGTACCTGGTTTTGGCTTAAATATCACAACAAAGTTCAAAAATGTAAAAATAGATGAGGGAACATACCTTTATCCTGAGGATACTAACATACCAGTTAAGGATACTAACAAAAATATGCATTAAGGTGGATAGCATTCCAAGCTCTTGGTATAGGAACACCTTCCATAGTGATTAACCTGTTGGCCCCTTTTCCTGCTTCTGAATCAATCAAGTAAGGACCTTCCCACTTTGGAGTTAGCTTTCCATCTGCTGGGTTAGTGGAATTTTGAAATGTCTTTCTTAACACCATATCCCCTACTTGGAATTTTCGAATCCTGATATTCTTGATGTAGGACTTGGCTATTCTTTGTTGGTACGCTGCCATTCTGAGTTCATCAATGGTATCCAGGTCTTCAGTAAGGCTTCGGTTGTTGGACTCGGTATCTTGGATGCTGGTTCTTGCTGTGGGATCACCATTTCTATAGGGATAATAGCTTCGGCCCCAAACACCAAAGAGAAAGGTGTTTGTCCAGTTGCATTTTTTGAAGTGGTCCTATCAGCCCAAAGAACAAAAGGTAGTTCTTCAGCCCATTTTCCTTTCTTGGATCCCAATTTCATCTTCAAATTGTTGATGATTATCTTGTTACTAGAATTTGCTTTACCATTAGCTTGAGGATGTACTGGAGTTGAAGTCACCATCTTGATTCCCCAACTTTCACAAAAGTTGGTTGTTCTACTACCGATGAACTTGTAAGGCCCCGATCCCGAAAACCCTACCTTGGCATTGGATTTACTCATAAACACAGTTCTAAAATCAGAGTTAATTAAAGCTTTCGCGGAATAATTAAAAGAACTTCATACATTACATTACAAAACATAGAATCTTGTCTTAACATACAAAATATCCTTTCATAGACATAACATAAGACAGTCATGACACTTCTTCATAGATACCAGTCTCTTTAGCTCATGCCATGTGTCCCTCCTCAAGCCAGCTGCCTCAACATATTTGCCTGTGTGCATACTAAAAGTCAGCTACGCTGAGTGAGTTCTAGTTAAGCAGGTAACATACATTTCATTCTCATTCTTTACATTCTTACTTCCCTATATTCCTATTTTTACTTACCTTCATTATTTTATACATACATAACCTTTTGACTTTTTTAAAGAGCCTTTCGCCTTATAACCTTAGCATATATTATTAGGGTATGCAACCCTTTATTCTTCGCCTATATTAATAGGGTAGGCAACCCTTTATTATTCGCCTATATTATTAGGGTAGGCAACCCTTTATTCTTGAACTCTACATATCATACATACCATTCATACACTACACATATCGTACATACCATTCTTTCATTAGTTATATCTGTTCTCATATACCTCATCACACATACGTTTAACTCTTTCTACACTAATTAAGTATATTTATAAACATTCATACGACATACACTTACCACTTAAGGTAAGTGTATTAACTAATCACATTGAGTATGCACACAGCCCCGAAACATAACACAGAAATGGGGCTAGAAACTCACCTGGGTCCTGTTTCTCTTGGAGATAAGTGTGATGCCCTTCCTTATCTGTACACAGCTAACTGTGTAAGAAGGCACGGGTATCAATTATACATTTCAACTACTTCCTACATCTAGGTGAATGAAACTCTCAACTAACGGGGTTCCGGAGGCAGCGCCCCTCGTATCGGGGTCAAGGGACGGCAGCCCCTAGCAGGTCCAAGGGACAGAGCCCCTGGCTGGGGTTGATCGGGCCACATTTTTCATCAATTTAAAAAAAACAATTTCGCATGAAAATTTCGCTTCGCATGCTTTTTCGCTTCGCATGGAACTTTTTCGCTTCGCATGACTGTGCGATGCGAAATTACCTTTTTCGCTTCGCATGGTCATGCGATGCGAAATAACCTTTTTCGCTTCGCGGTCATGCGATGCGAAATAACCTTTTTCGCTTAGCATGGCTGTGCGATGCGAAATTACCTTTTTCGCTTCGCATGGCTTATGCGATGCAAAATTTTTCTTTTTCTTTGTTTTAACTATTTTATGGCCATTTCACTCCACGACTCTCCCTTAGGACCCAATTTAACCCTTTACAAGGGTTTTGGGTTGTATCAACTTTGTATACTTGCGTTTTATAAGGCCCGAACATCGCATTTTTACAATATAACACTCTTGTGGGGTTATAACTTATCAATTTCATGTTTTTCTTCCATCTTACACCCCGATCTATCCTTCTATCGGTTTGCATGTCAAGACTAACCATAAAAAAAAAACTTAACCTTTTAAACCAAAACCCACCTTTTTGCTTCGGATTTGGTTCGGATCGTAGATCTGGACGTGTTCTTGCTATTCGAAGGCAATTGAACACCAAAATCTTCCTTACTTTTGCTTGGATCCCAATCCGAAATGCTAGAGAGAAAGTGTGTGTTTTCTAGTGTGTGTGTGTTGTGTAAAGAAATGATGAAAGGATGGGGGATGGCCTTATATAGGGAGCCATGGGCCCCACCATCCACCTCCATTCCAATCTTATCCAAATACAAACACGCACACAACCAAACTAACGACACACCGATAATAATAAAACTTTCCGTTATTTAATAATTCTCAAAATACGGATGTTACAGAACTGTGATCCATTGTCACAAACAATCTTTGCCGGGATACCAAATCTTGTCAGGATATTGCGTTTGATGAATGAGATCACACCCTTTTCTTTAACATGGACAAATGCCTCTGCTTCGATCCACTTGGAGAAATAATCTGTCATGGCCAGCAGAAAGACCTTTCCACCAGGAGCCTTGGGCAGCTTTCCCGCAATATCCATTCCCCATTTCATAAATGGCTAGGGGGATATGATAGGATATAATGGTTCAGCTAGTTGATGCAAGATGCTGCTGTGTCTTTGGCAAGCATCACATTTTCTGGAGAAGTTCATCACATCCTTATTCATTGTTGGCCAGAAGTAACCTGTCCTGAGTATCTTGGATACTGGGGCCCTGCCCCCAGTGTGGTTTCCACAATCACCTTCATATATATCCTTGAGAACTTGTTGTGCTTCTTAATATTCCAAGCATCTCAAGTATGGACCTGCAAGTGATTTTCTATACAAAATATTATTTAAGATAATATACTGGGTTACCTTCATTCGGAAAGCTCTTGGATTTTCTCCTTCCGGAATCTCGTTATCCTGAAGATACCGTATTATGGGACGGGTCTAGGATACTGTATCATCTGAACACTTTGAATTCTCCATAACTTCGTGGTTCTCCTTTGTCGCTGGAGTCAAGATTTGGACAATGGGTATCTTGATGTCATCTGGTATCTTGAGAGCTGATGCTAAATTTGCTAAGGCATCTGCTTCAGTATTCTCTTCTCTTGATACCTGTACTATATCAAATGTTTCGAAACACATAGCTAATTGCTTAACTATTTCTAAATATTTAGCTAAGTTTTCTGCATTTACTGCATAAGAGCCATTAAAATGGTTAGCTAATAATAAAGAATCAATATAAACTTGAAGATACCTGACCTTCATATCCTTAGCTAATTGCAAAGCAGCTATTAAGGCTTCATATTCAGCCTCATTATTAGTAACCTGAAATTCACAAGATATAGACAGAGGTATAATGTCCCCCCGTGGCGATTTTAGCAAGATACCTAGACATGTTCCTCTTATGTTGGAGGCACCATCAGTATGCGAGGTCCAACTCTCTTTGACCTCCAATTGTTGAACTTCTTTTTCTACTTCTACAAGTATATCCTAGCTAAAATCAGCCACAAAGTCGGCAAGTGCCTGAGATTTGATGGCTGTCCTTGGCTCATACAAGATCTCGTATGCACTAAGTTTTACAGCCCATTTTGCCATCCTACCTGACATTTCTGGTTTTCTCAAAACAGCTTTAATAGGATAGTTAGTTTTTACATGTATAGCATGAGTTTCAAAGTAATGTCTTAGTTTAGTTGAAGCCATTATAAGTACTAAAATTAACTTTTCAAGATAAGAATACCTGGATTCAGTATCTAGTAGACTTTTACTTACATAATATATCGGATGTTGTTGACCTTCATGATCTTTGTAAGACCCGAATCCCGGGAATCCTACAGTTGGTAATCACATCCATAATTTCACAAAAATTTAAAAACCCAACAATTCTTTGTATTTAAAACCAGTTCAGAGTAAATAACAGCGGAAAAGTTTAAGTATTAAAAATCCCAAAACACGGGTACAGGTGTCCAAAATCAATTGTAAATAAAATATTCATTTTATTTGAAATCCTTGACCAGAAGTGCCTTCAACCTCCCGAATAGCATCCAGCACGTTCAAGCGATAGCATCCACTTCTTAACCTGAAAGTCAAACTAACATACACACAAAGTCAGTTTGAGCTGAGTGAGTTCAATTTTTCATAAACAATATTTCATACTTTATCTCAAAATTATAGTTCTAAACAATAGAGAGGATAATAATAAAATAATTAATATAATTCACCAAATAATACATTCATTATCGAACACACGTACACGGGCCTCTCCACCACGAGTCAAGACTCGAGTAATATATTTGACCCGGACGCGGTAAGACCTAAGCATGTGACACGAGCCTCTCCACCACGGGTCAAACCCAAGTAATATATTTGACTCGGTCACAGCTTACACATCGAAGCACGTGATACGGGCCTCTCCACCACGGGTACAACCCAAGTAATATATTTGACCCGATCTCGGCTCACACATCCAAGCACGTGATACGGGCCTCTCCACCATGGGTACAACCCGAGTAATATATTTGACCCGAGCTCGGCTCACACATCTAAGCACATGATACGAGCCTCTCCACCACGGGTACAACCCGAGTAATATATTTGACCCGATCTCGGCTCACACATCCAAGCACGTGATACGGGCCTCTCCACCACGGGTACATCTCGAGTAATATATTTGACCCGATCATGGCTCAACATTCAATATTCAACATTCAACGGGCCTCTTCACCATGGGATTTTAAAACCCGAGTAATATATTTGACCCGCCAGAATGATGATCACGCCACACGGCCTCTCCACCATGGGATTTGAAAACCCGAGTAATATATTTAACCCGGACGTGATCACCATGCACACACACATCAATAAGCCTACTCACATCATTCTTAGTCACGAGGAACTAAATATCATCGCACAACCGTAGGCTATAAGGTAACACATACTCATACATACATACGTACCTCCATACATACATACATACATACATACATATATATATATACATATATATACATATATATATACACATATATATATATATATATATATATATATATATATATATAAACATCCCTACGTGAACCAAGTAAATAGGTCTACTCGTATTAAATTTCTACCAAGTCTATTAACATCCTCGAGTCTAGACCATCAATAATGTATGTAAGCTTAAAGGATACAAGACCATAAACAAGTCTAAAATATCCTTAAGCATGTAAAATAATTCAAATATAACTTTCAAAATGCACAATCACGAGTGAGACCATGTAATACCATTCAACTAGTTGTAACGGGTAAAATCGTATAAAATTGGATTTCTGTGTGTATGCTAGCCCAAAACGTAAAAAGAGTAAAAATGGCATCATGAACTCACCTGAAATCGATCGAACACCTGCAACGAGCTAGGAAACCCCTAAGTGCACACTCACAAGTAAGGGCCCGTAAATAGTACACAACGCGTTACTAAACTAGACCGTAAGAACACTCTTGCCTAATGGGCCGTTCAAGCCCAACACGTTGGCCCAAGTGTAGGTTCCCTGGACGGATCGCACGAGATATCGCGGTCTACTCAGGTGCGGAATCCCTGCGTAGATCGTTACGAGTATAGAACACAAACACACGAATACACGAAACACGTTATATATTATAACCGAACTCACGTGATGTAAATATCACTGTTACAAAACACACGTTCAACTACACGAACAATCTAGACGAACAACTGATTAACTGATTTTCCAACTATTGATTACCTAAACCAAGCCGTAGGCTTGAGTATAAATACACGACAACTTCGCCTGACATGTTCAGGCGAAGTTGTCCATAACTTCGCTTGTTCAACAAGTTCGCCTAGGCGAACTTGTTGACAACTTCGCTTTAAACAAAAACATAAATAACAATACAGACTCGATTACAGACACTAGACTATGAACTACTGACATTCATGCACCAACAGACTCCCCCTTGGCAGTAGCTTCATATCTTGATCTTTAAGCTCTTGTCTTGTAATCCTGTATCTTCACGCATGCACTCCTTCTCCAACACATGCCGTGACTACTCGCTGATATTTCCTTGCTTCATCCTTCCAAGCAGGAATATAGAATATCTTCTTTTCATTCAACACTTGCAGATCAGCTTTCGATAAGTTAACAAGATGCATCGGATCATACACCCTCAGCACTTCTTGTTCGTCTTCTTCTTCCATCACGGCTTCAGCAGTCTGGCAATCAACGTACCACCATTTTAGATTCGTCAACACATCTTGAGGCATAGTCTTCATTGGAACCTCCTTGATGCATCGGATCGGTTTGTACTTCATCACCATCCATGGCTTGCCATCTGCTCTCATTCCCCTTTCTGTATACTCCACGAGCTTTCCCTTCTATGGCTTTAATAATTCAAACTTCTTCTCTTTTATGCTTTCTTTCCACACGATCTTCCCAATCACTCTTGCCATGTTGTCGTCACTTCTATTTATCAGGCCCAACCTGGCCAAATCCTTCACCTCACATTCCGGCAACGTATTGAGAGATCTCAGGGTTCTTTTGAAGTATTGAATACCATCATAACGCTTCACCACAAACAACTTTATCTGTTCATCATATATCCAACAGATAATTCCCTTCTTCGACTCAGCATAGCCTTTGATATTATAACTCTTCTTGAACTTGGCTGGAACAGCAGGCTTCTTGGTCTTAATAAACCAATGAGCACAGCCTTCCTTCCACCTAGGCTGCTCCTCCCACTCAGTCTCATCCATCTCAGTACCCATGTCGGCTTTCTCAACATCTGGGATCTCGTGTTCAACGTCTTCTTCTACTATCTCCCCCTCTTCTATCCCATCTTCAATCACAATCTGTGCGCCAATCTTAATCTCCTCACACGGCAGCACATCATCATCAAACACATCATCAAACACATCATCATCTAGCATATCATCATCTAACTCTCTCAACGCATCAATCACATCATCTTCATCATCAACCATCACCACCTCATCACCACCAACTGCACCTGCAGACTCCCCCTGAGCTGTGGAAGTCCCAAGAGCTTGAGTAGTTCTTGGCAACTCACCACCTGCACCTTTCGGTGCATTGGGATCATCGTCTCTGTCGTTTCTCTTCTTAGTCCTTAACTCGTCGCCTCTACAGGCTGTCTCCCCCTGAGATGCCAAGAACGCCTTCATAGCATCTATAATCCTCCCATGGTCAACCAGGATGGAAGACTGTAGTTGATTTTCTGCTACAAGGCGTTGAATAACCTGGGTATGGATAAAGTTGATCCTTGATTGCTCTGCCACGACCCGCTCAAGTGCAGCTATTCTCTCCGAGTCTGAGATGGTTGCATCGAAATCAAATCTCATATTAGATGTATCTGGAGTATACTCAGCAGGGATTTCGAATGCAACTGGGACTTCAGAAGCAGTTGTGGACGTAACCGCAGGTGGTATCGTGACCGACAACCCTGCAGTTGCGACGACCGTCGACTCTACAAATTGTGCCACCACCTCTGAAGGTGTAAGCGTTGGAGGTGGTAACGACACAATCTCCGGAGTCGTCGTTTGTAGTGTAGTGGATGGGATGCCGACGGCTGATGTAGCCACCCCAGGAACATCTGCGGCGCTTGTAACCTGTACAGAAGTAGGAACAATTGACATACCTGACAGTGCGGATGGAGCAAAACGTATGACTCGTGAAGTCTCTCCAGCTCCCATACCAGCACCTGTCATTTCACGTCGTGAACGTCTGATCAACTTGTGTATATCCTATTCTTCTTCTTCAGACTCAGTATCATCAACTGTCCTCTTCCTCTTCCCCAACGTCCTCTCACGTGTCACCAACATCCTCCTCGCTTCATCCATCACATCGTCAAGATCTGAGTCAGCCACAGTCGTAGCTGCTCTAGTTACACTCACTTCCCTAACCTGTGCAGCAGAGACCTGCACATCTTCTTTTGGATCAAAACGATCCATGTCGAAGAATCCTTGGCCGCCAAATGCAGCATCAAGGTCTACATCCTCTTCAGCCGGCACAACAGACGCAGCAGGTACAGCTTGAGGTGCTCCTGCCTGTCGTGGTTGAGGATCTCTGAACTCGTCCCCAGCAGCAGGAACATACCCTGGGTTTATTAAGAACCCAAAGAGTGGAGTATGCCTTGGACGCAGTTCAGGCTTGCTCCTCGCACTGGAAGTGCGACATTGAGCAAAGATACGCTTGCTCACACTCTCCACGTATCTTATCGGGCGTCGTTGAGGCAAATTCGGAGCCACATGGTTCAAGATCATCTAGATGAATCTTGGATACATAATGAACCGCTCCCGAGCTATCGCCCTCCTCTGTCTGTCGATCTCGTAAAAGACCATCTGACTAAAACTATAACGTTTGTTATAAGTCAGAGCAGTCATTGCTGACTGCATGGTCGTACCCATACCATCAGTGCCCGCCTTCCTCCCAGACATACACATAATCATGACGTGCATGAGGAAGCGCCACCGATCGAGCAGGAACCCCTTCCGTCTCTGGGTTTCGCCCAATGGACCAGAATAGCCCATTCGGAGAAACGCTCCATCACGAAACGGAGCCACAAAGTCAGTCGGGTCGTCCCGAGTCTCCTCTCCAAAGCGTAACGCCACCCGTATCTGTTCAGACGAGAACTGAACTTGTTGGTTGTTGACTGTTGCTCTCATGACCGGGGGCTCAACACGACAATCATACTCCACCGTCTGCCAGAAATCCTCGATATTGGGTAAGGATATCGGCAGAGTCGTCGTGATTGCGTGAAATATCCTCGAGCGAATGAGGAAAGAAATGATCTCACGGTAGTCCTCTACGCCGCTCGCTTCCGGGTCTAAGGTAATGTACATATTGTGACCCGGGAAAAATTGTCTCTGGTTATCTCCGTCATCGCCTCCAGCACCTCCAGCACCAGCTACTGCAGCCATATCTGCAACAAACGAACCAAGTAAGATAAACATTAGAGCATAACACAAGTTCGCTTATTACCATGAGCGAAGTTGTGATAAAGACTGTATAGGCGAAGTTAAAGTTTGGGCGAAGTTGGGTACAACTTCGCTTCAGCTTTAAGTTCGACTAAAAATTATTAAGTTAAAAAGGTTCCAGGCGAAGTTAAAGTTGGGGAGAAGTTGGGAACAACTTCGCTTCATCTTTAAGTTCGCCTCACCACAACATCGCCTCAGGCGAATTTGAGTTTCAGGCGAAGTTGAGCATCAGGCGAAGTTACGGATAACTTCGCCTCAGGCGAATTTAAGCTCCAGGCGAAGTTACGGATAACTTCGCCTAAACCTTAACTTCGCCTGAATCTGAAACGGCGACAGTAAGGTTAATCGAAATCCGGAAAACCGGTGTTTCGATTAACTTTGACGATTGAGGAGGCTCAAACACATGATATTAATGATAACTAAACGACCAGGTGGTACATGAACACGTAAAACAAGTTTTGAAATCGGGTATAGGTTTCGAACATCCGAGGTCGTTAACCGGGTGTCGAAACAACCTAGGATTAACAACATCGAACATCGAGTAAAAGATATAGAATCCAAACACACCTTGAATACTAACTGAAATCGGAAAAAGGATAATCGGATGAAAATCGAGTTAAGTTCGCTGAGAAAACGGAGAATAAGTTCGCTGATATTTAGAATAATGAACTGTTTGACTCTTGAAAATCCTTATATAGGGGCGAAGTTATACAGGCGAAGTTACGGATAACTTCGCCTAGGCGAAGTTATCCACAACTTCGCCTGTTCAACAACATCGCCTATATATTTACAAAATTTAACCTTATAAGTTTAACAGTTTTCCAATTAAGTTATAAAACTTTCCTTTAAGAACTAAATGACACGTTCAAGTCCAAGTAACCCGTTATAAAAAAATACAACTACAGAAAAAGAAAACTTTAAACAATTTAAGTATAAGGGATCAAATTTCAGTCTGGATAGGGACTGCTACGTTTTAGAAAAGATCCTAACAAGAATCATACTAAGTATGTGACTGTCACATAGATCCGTGTTTAGCTGTATTATGACATAAAGAGACAGGTTGTAAGCATGTAAATAACTTATGATGGTTTTCATCGTGTCTGTGATACGAGTTAGGTTAAGTTAAGCCTCAAAATTTAAGTGGGCAACAACTCAGAAATATTGATGCCTCCTATCTCTCCTCAAAGCGTATTTGGCTTTCCCCAAGTCACCCCGAATTGACCTCGACCCATAGTGTCTGATTAAGTTGTAAGTACTCTTCATCTGGTTCCCATTCTTCTTTTTACCCTAAGATTGAGAAGTCTTGACACTTTCATCTCTAGAATGTTTCAATACTCACAATTTTTTTTTTTTTTTTTTTTTTTTTTTTTTTTTTAACTCACAAATTTACATAGACTTCAGAGTAGTAAATAACTGCAAGTCCCGAATCTGGATCACTGCAGTTTCTTGAAACGCTATCTTCACGGGAATCAGACCACCCATGGGCTCGTGTATGACTGGGTAATTGCTTTTCTGCCTATCACTTGGAAAGATAAAAATGAAGACAAGCAAAACTCTTAAGGAGTTTCCACGTATAATCAAGTAAATTTAGTTTGTATCACGTCTACTTTTACGCACCATAAAAAGTTACCTTGACATACAATGACTGTCCTAAAGCCTTTTAAGCCTAATAACCTCACCAGTTAAGCACACAAAGTTAGTATATCTATCATTTTCTAAGGTTGGATCAATTTTCCGTTTAAGATAGCAAACGTACTTCTTACGAAGTAGTAGACTTGAAAAATAATTTCATTTCCCTTTTTTTTTTTAAATTTTAACATTAATCGCCCCGACCAAAACAAAGTCTTCAGGTAAACGGCTATCCCGAAGATCCAATGGATCAGCTGGACCGACCACATACTAGTATGTGTCCTTATAACTAAGTATGATCGACTAATTTTAAGAGAAAGAATGAAAACTCATCATAAACCGCCCCGGTCACAATCAGTAATCTGGTTAATGGCTATCCTCAAAATCTACAAGTAGAAAATGAGTACCAAAACATATCCGAAAACAAGTCCTTCAAACTGATGTAACCGACATATTTTTAAGCGATAGTGACCCTTTTTTTTTTTTTAAATATTACAAGAAAAGCATGGTTACTCGGGATTGATCATCCCATTTAGCTCGACAGAGACGATGATCCCAATGCACCGAAAGGTGCAGGTGGTGAGTTGCCAAGAACTACTCAAGCTCTTGGGACTTCCACAGCTCAGGGGGAATCTGCAGGTGCAGTTGGTGGTGATGAGGTGGTGATGGTTGATGATGAAGATGATGTGATTGATGCGTTGAGAGAGTTAGATGATGATATGCTAGATGATGATGTGTTTGATGATGATGTGCTGCCGTGTGAGGAGATTGAGAAGATTGGCGCACAGATTGTGATTGAAGATGGGATAGAAGAGGGGGAGATAGTAGAAGAAGACGTTGAACACGAGATCCCAGATGTTGAGAAAGCCGACATGGGTACTGAGATGGATGAGACTGAGTGGGAGGAGCAGCCTAGGTGGAAGGAAGGCTGTGCTCATTGGTTTATTAAGACCAAGAAGCCTGCTGTTCCAGCCATGTTCAAGAAGAGTTATAACATCAAAGGCTATGCTGAGTCGAAGAAGGGAATTATCTGTTGGATATATGATGAACAGATAAAGTTGTTTGTGGTGAAGCGTTATGATGGTATTCAATACTTCAAAAGAACCCTGAGATCTCTCAATACGTTGCCGGATTGTGAGGTTCGGGATATTCACGCGGGTATAGATTTCGTCCCGTTTCGACTATTCGCGGGACGTGTTTTCGTATTTCTAAGTCAATCTTACCTACTACCACAGTATTCAAGCCTTTGCACCATCAAAAACCTTGTTAAATCCAGATTCCAGATCTTCAAAAACGTCCGTGTTCATCAGGCGAAGTTGCCGTCACTGTACGTAGGGTTTCGGCGAAGATATAAGGTTAAGCGAAGTTATCCACAACTTCGCCTACCTTCTCAAGTTCGCCTGTATCAGTGAAGTTATCTACAACTTCGCCTCATTCCTAAGTTCGCTTACCTTAAGCGAAGTTAAGAATCAGCGGAGTTATCAGCGAAGTTCTTCAGCGAAGTTCTCTACAACTTCGCCTACTTCAAGCGAAGTTATCCGTAACTTCGCCTACAGTACTTTAATATAAAAAAAAAATTTAACTTTTCAGGTTTCTTACTATTCGGAAAAGATGTCGTCGATCAACATCTCTGAGTTAGTGAAGATGGAAGTTGAAGCAGGGTCGGCTACCAAGGCCCCAAGATTGCTGAAGGGTACCGATTTCGTTGCATGGAAGGATCGGTTCATACAGTACGTCAAATACCAGGATGCGAAGATGTGGGTTTGCATCCAGGATGGTTATATTCCACCTATTATGGAGTATGAAGGTCGTGACCAAATCAAGAAGTATAGTAAAATGGAAGAAGAAGAGAAGAAGATGTATGAGGCTGAGAGCAAGGCTCATGCTGCTATTACCATGGCTCTTCCACTGGAGATCCTTCATACTTTTAGGAAGTACACTTCAGCAAGGGAGCTTTGGGAAGCCCTTGAGAGCAGATTTGAAGGAAATGTAGGAATCCGGGCTTCAAAAATAAAACTGCTCAAGACCCAGTTCTCAGTCTTCAAGTATTTGAAGAATGAATCATTAGATGATATCATCACTCGATATTATCATCTGATGACTGAACTGAGCAACTATTCCATTTCTTACAGAGAAGAAGAGATAGTTGAGAAGCTTCTGGATGCTCTCCCACCAAAATGGGAGATGTACACTTTGCTGATGAGGGAAGACAAGGACTTTCCCACTTATGATCTCGAAACGACAGTCAACAAGCTCAGGACCTTTGAACTTAACATGGTAAGAAAGGAGACATCTATGGATCAGGTTCAAGATCCAAGTATGTATGAAGCTAAAGTCAACACTAGCTCAGGCTCAAAGACTGAATCGGCTGCTTACTACTCGAAGGGAGAGTCGGGCCCCAACTCATCACATGAGGGGCATGTGTCAGTTAACACAAATGGGGATGTTCGCTATGTAGCAGCTGGATCTAGTGGTTCTCAACCCCAGGAAAGCAAGAGTAGTTGCTCTTCAAGTGCTCCCAGCAACAACTACTCCAAGATGCCTATGAGTGTCAAGTCTGCTGAAGAACAGTTTGGCCTCTATGCTTCTTTCATTGCTTCCTATGAGAACTATATTCAAGGGAAGATTGTTGATCCAGCTATGTTGGATGAAGATTACGATCAGATTGATGCTGACGATATGGAAGAAATGGATCTACAATGGCAGATGGCCATGATTGTAAGGAGGGTGAAGAGGTTTATGAATAAGACCGGTAGAAAGTTTGTCGGAGGAAGACCAGGGATCGACAAGTCAAAGGTAAGGTGCTACAATTGTCAACAAAACGGTCACTTCGCAAAAGAATGTAGGAATGAGCGTGTAGAACGAAGTCAAGGAAAGTCTACACCGCATAATGAGGGAAGAAGAGATTACAGTGCCATGATTTCCAGAAGAGATGGTGAATATAACTGGAACCTGCTTTCTAAAGAATCTTTCGAGCAGGCAAATTTGGCAAAGGTCGAAACAGAAGAAAATGAGAAGGCTGCCGGAGAAGAAAAGGCTCTTATGGCAGACGTTAATGACAAGCTCTCCGAGGTATGCTCTAAAACTACTTGTTCAAAATGTGAGAACTTGTCTGAGCAATTAGCAACTATTACCGATCAGTATGTTAGGTTGGATGCTGAATTTAAAACCTTAAAAGAAGATCATCACTTTACTAAATCAAGAGAAAATAATTATAAAATTAAAATAAAAGCTTGTGAAAAAGATGTTAAAAGTTTAAAAACTAAACTTGCTGAAAAAATTGAAGTGATTGATTTAAGTTATGAGGTTTTGGAAGAAAAGACCAAACTAATTGCTGAGAGAGAAAAACAGATTGCTGACCACCAGGTGAAAGTGGTGGAACTGAATCGAAAACTGGAGCAGTTCAGAAATTCCTCTGCTATTCTTGATCACCTTGTTAGTGATCAAGGTTCCTCTACCAAGAGAGGAGGAATCGGTTATCATGAGGTTCCATCACCGTACAATCACAATTACACTTTTAACCCTAGTGTTCAGAAATCTATTGATTTTGAGGTTGCTCAGACAGTGCCAATTAAAGTAACCATTCAAGAACCAAATGTTAGTAGAGGCGAAACAAGTTCGCCTGTTTCAAGTGTTGAAATTTC
Source organism: Bidens hawaiensis (assembly GCF_021521415.1). Lineage (NCBI taxonomy): Eukaryota > Viridiplantae > Streptophyta > Magnoliopsida > Asterales > Asteraceae > Bidens > Bidens hawaiensis. The sequence goes on from NW_027491157.1 coordinate 170,621, forward strand.
AGATCAAAGTCCAGTCTTAGCAGATTCGGATAAGTCATCCGAGTCTGGTAAGGCAAAAGAGGAGGTTGTGTTACCCAAGAGTGGAGAAAAAGATAAAACGAATAAAAAGAGTACCCCACTAAACCCGTACGTCCCACCTTATGTGAGACGAACGGGCAGTAATATAGCCTCGACATCTAAAACACCTGTTGATAAAAAGGTTGAACATAGGTGTTGTTTTAGATGTAATCAATTAGGACATCTTGTTGCAAATTGCCCTCTGAAGCAGCGATTCAGAGGTGTAAGGCCTACTAAAGCTGAGAATAGACCTAATAGTAATTATTATGCTCCTAAAAATGAAAACCACTTAAAATTCAAAAATGTAACTAATTCAGGTTTTCATAGAAATAAATTTCAGTTTTACTCTTCTAATAACCAAACCACAAGCTGTAATTTTTCCAATTCACTAAGGTTTGGAAGGTCTCATAATCAATCTACAAGGAGGTATCCTAGTAGGACTGGCAGGATTTATCAAAGAGCTAACTTTGGAAAGCCAAAGTTTGGAATGCTTAGATCCAAGACCAATTGGTCTTGGGTCCCTAAATTCTAATCTTTTGCTTTGTTGTGCAGGAACAGTTGAACAGGGCTGCCAATAATCTTTGGGTTGTGGATAGCGGCTGTTCCCGGCACATGACGGGTAACAAATATTTGTTACACGATTTGAAACCTGTTCAAGGAGGGAGAGTAAGTTTTGCCGGAGAAAGTGGAGGCAATATTACTGGAAAGGGAACGGTGTCGAACGGAAAGATGACGTTGGAGAATGTCAACTTTGTAGAAGAATTGAAGCACAATCTGCTGAGTGTGTCGCAGATTTGTGATAAGGAGTACACCGTTCATTTTACAAAGAACGAGGCGATCGTGCTGAAACCGGGTTTTCAGATACCAGAGGAGTGGATTTTGATGAAGGCTCCTCGTGATAGGAATACGTACATTATGGATATGAGATCAACTGAATAGGCCACGGCAGAGTCATGCCTTTTGACAAAAGCGAGTGAAACAGAGTCCGAATTGTGGCATAGGAGAATGGGACACATTCATCTTCGGAAGATGAACCACATTGTCAAGAATGGGCTTGTGCTGGGCGTTCCCTTGAAAAATTTCAATTTTGAAGATAAATGTATAGCATGCAAGAAGGGAAAGCAGCACAAGAAATCCCATCTCACTAAGAAAGTAAATTCAATTGCCAGTACTCTAGAATTGCTTCACATGGATCTCTTCGGTCCCGTGTATGCAAAAAGTCTAGGAGGTACTTCATACTGCTTGGTGATCACTGATGACTACTCATGATACTCGTGGGTATATTTCCTGAAATCAAAAGATGAAACGGCTCAGATGGTGAAGAATTTGATTACCAAAGTTGAGAACGTTATGGATAAAAGGGTTAAGTTCATCAGAAGTGACAATGGAACAGAGTTCAAGAATTTTTGAGATGGAGATCTTCTGTCTTCAGAGAGGGATTGAACACCAATACAGCGCTCGTTATACACCGCAACAGAATGGAGTGGCTGAAAGGAAGAACCGAACGTTAATTGAAGGAGCCAGAACTATGCTGGCTGATTCAAAGCTTCCTGTGGTGTTTTGGGCTGAAGCTGTTGCTACAGCCTGTTATGTTCTGAATAGAGTCTTAACTGTTAAAAGACTGGGTAAGACATGTTATGAGCTTATGCATGGAAGAAAGCCCAACTTGAGTGGTCTAGAACCATTCGGGTCCCCTTGTTCGATTTTGAAGACAAATTCTAAATTTGGTGAAGTAGCCGATGAAGGAATCTTAGTCGGTTATGTTGTTGGGACTCCCAACAGACGTGTCTTCAATACATCGACAAGCAAGATTGAGGTGGTGTGTAACACAGATATCACAAGTTACCAACCGCCAAAACCAAGCAACGGACCTGCGTAGTTTTTCGACTATGTTAAACTTTTTAAGTCTTTTAACATACCGGATTTAGATATTTCTGAAGAAGAAGAAAGAGTTGCTACGAAGATGATCCTTGATGAGGAAGAAAATCTATTGCAAAGACAGCTGATTGATAAATGTCAACCTTCCTCATCAAATACTATCGATACCCCTGCTGCCTCAACTGAAGAAGAATTTATCAATCCTTTTCACTCTCAGCATGAAACAACCATTGACGAGCTCTCTTCTAACTTGGAAGACAATTTTCATGTCGGTTCTGTTCCGACCACGAGAATTCATAAAGATCACCCTTTGGAGAATGTGATTGGTGATGTGTCCTCCGGTGTACAAACAAGACGTAGCTTGGATGAGCACACCTGTGTTTACACAAGCATTAAGGAGACAGGAATAATCAACGAATGCTTGTACACCTGCTTTATCAGCCAGATTGGACCGAAAAATTATCAAATGGCTTTAAAGGACAGCTCGTGGGTCGAAGCCATGCAAGAAGAGTTGGCTCAGTTCAAGAAAATGGAAGTTTGGGATTTGGTTGGAAAACCAAAGCATGTGCATGCGATTGGCACAAAATGGGTGTTTAAGTGCAAGAGAGATGAGAAAGGGATTATCATAAGAAACAAGGCGAGGCTAGTTGTGAAAGGATTCAATCAACAAGAGGGGATTGATTATAATGAAGTGTTCGCTCATGTCGCAAGGTTGGAAGCCATAAGATTGTTTTTGGCGTTTGCTGCATATAAAAAGATGAAGGTATTTCAGTTGGACGTGAAGAGTGCTATTTTGAATGGGAAAGTTGATGAGGTTGTGTATGTTGAGCAACCTCCGGGTTTTCCTGACCCAGATTTTCCAGACCATGTGTACAAGTTAAGCAAGGCATTGTATGGATTACATCAGGCACCTCGTGCCTGGTACTCAACTCTGTCAGACTACTTGCTTGAAAATGCGTTTGAAAGAGGTCAGATAGATAGCACGCTGTTTGTGAAGAGACAAGGAAGCAACTTCCTGCTAGTGCAAGTCTACGTGGATGACATTTTTTTTGCTGCATCAAAGTCTCAATGTGTCAAGATTTTGAGGCCGTCATGAAGAAAAGGTTTGAAATGAGTGCTATGGGTGAACTAACTTTCTTTTTAGGATTGCAGGTTGATCAAAAGAAGGATGGGATGTTCATTCACCAGACCAAGTATGTCCATGATGTGCTCAAACGATTCAAGATGGAGGACAGCACTCCATTTGACACTCCAATCTGCGTCAATCACAAATTGGGTGCTGAGTCAGACGGTGATGCAGATGTGGACCCAACTCAGTATCGGGCTATTATAGGTTCTTTAATGTACTTAACTGCTTCTAGGCCTGATATAATGTTTGCTGTTTGTCTTTGTGCTCGTTTTCAGGCAAACCCAAAGGAATCTCACATGAAAGGTGTGAAGAGGATCTTGCGGTATCTCAAGGGTAAACCGAAGCTGGGGTTGTGGTACCCGAGAGGAGGAGACTTGGAGCTAGTCGCCTACACAGGCTCTGATACCAATTGTAGGTTCCCTGGACGGATCGCACGAGATATCGCGGTCTACTCATGTGCGGAATCCCTGCGTAGATCGTTACGAGTATAGAACACAAACACACGAATACACGAAACACGTTATATATTATAACCGAACTCACGTGATGTAAATATCACTGTTACAAAACACACGTTCAACTACACGAACAATCTAGACGAACAACTGATTAACTGATTTTCCAACTATTGATTACCTAAACCAAGCCGTAGGCTTGAGTATAAATACACGACAACTTCGCCTGACATGTTCAGGCGAAGTTGTCCATAACTTCGCTTGTTCAACAAGTTCGCCTAGGCGAACTAGTTGACAACTTCGCTTTAAACAAAAACATAAATAACAATACAGACTCGATTACAGACACTAGACTATGAACTACTGACATTCATGCACCAACACCAAGGCCCAACCCATACCCAATTAATTTACCTCAGCCCCAAAAACCTTTCAACTAACCAAATCTACCGGTTAAGCCTAAAACAAACTTATCGATTAATAACGAGTAAAACGTGTAGATTTTAGCATGCGAAGATGCATTTAATTACATAGGATGACCTTTGAAATAAATTATTAAATTTTTACCAGACTTTAATAAATATCTTAGGTTCATAAAAATATTTTTATTATATTTTTATATTGGACACAAAAATTGTAAAAACTCCTTCAACACAGCAAGGTACGTGCAACTATTTCAGTGCGCAACAAAATGGTTTTATTTTTATAAAATTCATTACCAAACCAAATTAAATGATTCCAATTGGGTTTGGTTCCTAACTCAAAATACTAACTTCCAGAATTCAAACCAACCAATTTAGACCTTTCGAAAAAAGGTTATGACGTCGGGAAGACAGACCAGAATCCGTTATTCCGCATCAGCTTTGACACTCGATTTTATAAATTCATAAAAACCATTCAAATCTCATCCAAAAATTATATATTATACCTTTCTGGAAACTAGACTCAAAGTACAACATCAAGGAATCAAGAATCGATCAAAAAAAATGGATTAACATCGCGTTATAGACCCTAAAATAAACATATACGAATCTGTTAGCAAACTGTTATCATCAAAACTCAACCTTAACGACCAATAAGCGCGTTAATATGATCAATTAAGGTGAAAAAGAGTTGTAGACACTTAATACCGACCTTGAATTAGACTCGGGAGAGCTGGATCTCGGCTGGAGCTGCACGGAAAACGAGGTGGGGGCTGGAGAAGGGGGCGCCGATCAGACCAAAGAAGGGAGGGGGAAAAACTAGGGTTTTTGTTGTAATATATTTACACTTTAGTCCCCCATCTTGTAAATTACGATATCTTGGATTAAACGTTAAATAAATAGGCTTACAAGAAAGACAAAGAGGTCCCCGAGGAAGGCCAGATCGAGTCTCAGTAAAAATACAAACTCTACAACACATAGATCCTTTTAACGAAAATTTGCCGGCGTTACAATCTTTAACCAAGACAACACTTATTGCACTCCCCGAAACAGCTAAGTACAAGTATAAAGGTTCACCGTCAACTGGCTTCATCAGGAGTGGTGCTGAGGATAACTATTCCTTCAAGGATACCAGCGCCCTTTCTTGCTTCTCTCCCCATTCGAACTTTTGATTTTTCCTCAGGATATCATAGAAGTCTTTACACTTCTCCAAAGATCTTGAGATGAATCTGTTGAGAGCAGCAAATCTTCTGGTCAACCTTTGGACATCTTTGACACTTGTTGATGATTTGATATCCAAGATAGCCTTGATCTGCTCTGGGCTTGCTTCTATTCCTCTTTTGGTGAGCATCGTTGCACCTGCATTTTTTAGTCCAAAAGGCATTGCAGTATAACAGTATATACCTGTGGGAGTCATGAAGGCTGTGTCTTCTCAAACTGAAGGCTCCATTTAAATTTGTTGAAATCCTGATGATGCATCTATGAAGGTTAATAGTTCATGCCCAGTAGTCGCATCCACCATCGAGTCAATGTGCGGGAGTGGAAATGGATCTTTTGGGCAGGTCTATAAAGTCGACACACGCTCTCCATTTTCCATTCTTCTTTTGGACTACCACTAGATTGGCTAACCATCTAGGATAGTGGACCTCTCTTATCATTTTGGTCTTGAGCAGCTTCTCCACTTCTTCTTGTATGATAACGTTTCTCCCAGGAGCAAACTTCCTTCGCTTTTGATGTACCGGCCTGAAAGATTTTTCTATACCAAGTTTATGAGTAATTATGGATTTAGAGATACCTTTCATATCTTCATGTTTCCAGGCAATAGAGGCTCTTTTCTTTAGGAAGGATATTAATTCTTGTTTGATATCCTTAGGCATACCTGATCCTAACAATACTATGAGCTCGGTATCCTGAGGATCCAGGGATACTTCCTTCACTTCTTGATCTCTAGCATGTAGGACCTTCCCTGGTTGTTTCTGAAATTGCTATGTCTGAGTGTGCTTTGTAGTCCACTTCATCGATGAAGCATAGCATTCCTTGGCATCTTGCTGATTGCTTTCAATCTTGATGACCCCCCATAGGCTTGGAAGTTTAACACATTGATGATAAGTTGCGGGTACTGCCTTCATGCTGTGGATGCAAGGCCTGCCTTGTTGGACTCGGTCTGCCCAAGACACATATTATGATTAATGTGGCTAGTACGTTATGATTCAAGTCGGGTCATACCCAATAACAAGCTAAACAAACACTGATTATATTTGTTTATATATGATATGATCATAAGTAAATAAATATTGACACTTATGTTATTTGGAAAGGGTTTCTAAATACAATGTACTTGTGAAATGAATAAATCATATGGATGATTTATATTTTGAGAGAGAACATTATATAATGTTATTTAAGATGGTTAAATAACAATATGTAACACTTATCAATTTGCATGTTGCTTGAAAAATGTTATGTTATAATTCTATGAAATGAAAATACATAACATAATAAGTTTCACATTTTAAAACATTTTAAAAAAAATATATAAAAATTGAAATAGGCATGAGGGTGCCCCCCCCCCCCCCTCTCTTTCTCTATTCAATTTTATATTATTATTTTCAAGTGAATGGAGACATGCAAATTTTGTGATTGGCACTTTGGGTGGTGCCTTTGAATGACCACATTATCTCTCTTTCATTTTTCATTACACATTTTTGCAAGTAATAAAAAAAACACTCTCACTCTCTTCCTTTCTCTTCCAATTTTTGGCCAAAGGAGAAGAAGAACAAGGAGGTGTTTTTCAAGTGCTGAAATCCTAGGTAAAGGTGTGTTGTTGGAGCTTGGGGTATACTAGCTTGAGGAACTACCTATTGAAGTTCTTGCCTACTTTCACCATCTCCTTCATACTTCTTTGGTTTACTTGAAAGGCAGTTTAACATGCATGAACTTATAGTGACATGCATGTGTTTGATAGTATATATTTCGTATTTAGATCCGGGTTTGGGTTTTGCATGTATAAAATTGGTTTTATACACTATGAACTAACAAGATTTAAATCTTTTATCTGCTGCGTTTTTTCATAAAATTGGAGTTTTATGACTTTGATAATCTTGTTAAAACCCAACAATGGCATCAAGAGCCGCTTATACGGATGCATGCTTCATTAAACCTAAAAATTTTCGGGTTTATGGTGGGGTTTTACCATATGGCCGAAAATTTTAGGGGTTTTGGTTACCCCATGGTTTTTTAAGGTTATGCTTTACATGCATATGGTAATCTTGAAAAACTAAGTCATTTGGATGATTGATTGTGTTGTTTGGACAAAAACCCGAAACTTTCGGTTTGGTTGTTTTTGGGGCCGAAAGTTTGAGGGAAAGGGGAACCAATTTTTGGTTTTGGATTATTGCATATTTGGATGTGTAATAGATGTTCATAACCAAGCCATGGCCTTGTGTTTGCTTGAATGATTGTGTTGATGTGTTTGTTCATTCGATATGGTTGTAATATTTTTTTGGGTTTGTAATCTATTTGTTCATTCATTTGGTTTGTAATAATAAGTATATTAGATGCATTTATTTTACTAGAAAAATGTATTAAGACATATTTTGTAAAAGAAGATGCAAGGATGGAAGCCCAAATAAAGTGGAGACCACAACACGGGGGTGAAGTGGGAGTTCACCGACACAAGATTATGTCCTATCGGGTCCCTTAGGAAAGACCTTTTTGACACACTTGTCTTCGGTCAACAAGTGTAGTAAACATTAGGAGGCTATGGTTATGAACTTGTGGTTGTATGTTTTATGCTTGCATGGTTGATTTTCTTTTGTTTGTGTTATTGCAATATGGTTTGCTAACTACTTAAAATCAACAACTAGCATAAAATTGGTTCTTAGGAATCGTTAGGTAATAAAAATTGGTTTTATTAAAGTTTAATGATTTCATAATAAAATGGGTTTTATTAATAGGAATTTTGAAAATAGGTTTTTCAACTTAATACCATACATTTGAATGCATGCAAATGAAAGGTACATAAAAGCTTTTCCAATCTAGAATTTAGAAAACGAAAATCCCTTTTATAAAATAAGTCGAACACCATCCTTTTATACAACACTTGAATCACTTGGGAACTCGATATGGGATAAAGGTCACCTAACCATGTTGGAGGAAACTTGAGAGTTTGAGGTGGGTTTACCATTTAAGTGGGATAAATGTCACCTAACCACTTGTATATGTAAACTCACATGTGTGCATAAGTAGGATGACTTAAATTGGAAACCATGTGAATAGGGTCACCGAAGCATGGTGTTGATGGGATTAAACATGCCAACTAAACATAAGATGTGTAAACGATCCTATAAAATAAAAGTTGCAAAGGGTTGCAATCGTCAAACGTTGACTACCTTGTTAATTTAAATAGTAGGATAAAGGTCACCTAATTACTATTTGAATGTAACGTTGGGTTCTAGATTTTAATCATTAATTGTCTTGGAGACATAAAGGGTATTAACGATTAAAATTAATTATTGATATCGAAAATACTAAAATTGAACTTTGTTATATTTGTAGATGGCCGCAATCAACAACCCACCTAACGTTATTATTCCACCCGTTAACAACCAATCATTTAGACCTATTCTTGACAAGGATCGTCTAAACTATAACAACTTTATGGATTGGTATCGAAACTTGAGAATCGTTCTCAAGCAAGAAAAGAAATACCACATATTAGAGGATCTTATTCCCGATGAACCTAGTGTTGACGATGTCCAAAACCATAACGATTGGGTTAAGCACAATGAGGATTCGGTGCAAGTTACTTGCCTCATGTTGGGAACTATGATTCCCAAAATTCAAAAGGATTTTGAACTTCATAGGGCATACGACATGATCACCCAACTTAAGGAAATGTTCCTTACACAAGCTAGGGTGGAACGCTTCGAAACGGTTCGAGCACTTCATGCATGTCGTATGGAAGAAACCCAATCCGTTTCCTCCTATGTGCTTAAGATGAAAAGCCACATTGATCGTCTCGAGCGCCTTAATTGTCACGTCTCAAACGAGTTAGCCACGGATTTGATTCTAAATGGGCTAACCAAGAAATTTGAGACTTTTGTTATGAATTATAACATGAATGGGTGGGACTTTAGCATTGGTGAGCTTCATGCAATGCTCAAGACGGCCGAGACGGGAATGGGTAAAAAGGTTTTACCCGTTCTCACGATCAATGAGTGAGGCAATAGGAAGAGGCATCACCCGGAACCTAAGGCAAAGGTTGCCAAAGGTAAGGGACAAGTTATGGCTAAGTTCAAGGGAATGGCGAAAGTGGGACCACCCAAACCAAAGGAAAAGAAGCCAAAGGTTTTCACGGAGGATCCGTGCTTTGGATGTGGGGAGATAGGGCATTGGATGAGGAATTGTGCAACCTACCTCAAATAGTTGAAAGCTAAGAGGGATGCGGGGCAAACCTCGGGTACAACATTCATGATTCATGTTGATCTTAATATTATTTCCTCTAACACATGGGTATTGGATACCGGATGTGGAACTCATATTTGCAATTTGTTGCAGGGGTTCAAAGGAAATGAAGGATTCAAGAAGGGAGATATTAGTCTCTTCATGGGCAACGGAGCAAAGGTTGTTGTCGAAGCCCTAGGGGACTACATTTTGAAGCTTCCAAATGGTTTGAAAGTTATTTTAAATAATGTTTGTATGCTCCTAGTTTGACTAGGAATATTATCTCCGTTTCCTTGTTAAGACAATATGGTTATGATTTTAAGTTTATGGATGATTGTATTTGTGTTTTCATGAATGATGTATTTTATTTTAAAGCAATGCCATCTAATGGCATTTATGAACTAGTTCATGATAACACATCTTATGATAACATGTTGTACCAATCAAGTACCAAAAGACTCAAAATGGATTTGAGTAACACTTATATTTGGCATTGTCACCTTGGTCACATAAACAAAGATCGCATACATACACTTCAAAAGAATGGTCTTTTAGAATCAAGTGATTATTCATTTGATAAATGCGAGTCTTGTATGTTAGGAAAGATGACCAAGGACCCCTTTAGTGGAACAAACCAAAGGGCAAAAGACTTATTTGGTATTATACATTCGGATGTATGTTGTCCTTTTAAGGCAATGACAAGGAATGGTGAAAGATACTTCATTACCTTTATTGTTGACTATAGTCGTTATGGGTATGTGTACTTGTTAAGACACAAAGATGAAGCTTTTGAAATGTTCAAAATCTTCCAAAATGAAGTACAAAATCAACTCGATAAAACCATCAAAGTACTTCGTTCGGATAGAGGAGGTGAATACCTAAGTGATGCTTTCCAAGATCATCTTAGAAGTTGTGGGATCATCTCACAACTTACTCCACCCGGAACACCACAACACAATGGTGTGTTTGAGAGGAGAAATCGAACTCTATTAGATATGGTTCGATCTATGATGGCTAGAAGCACATTACCTCTATCATTTTGGGGTTTCGCTTTGCTCTCCGCGGCCCATATTCTAAATATGGCCCCAACCAAGAATGTGGACAAGACACCTTTTGAAATATGGAATGGAAGGGCTCCATCATTATCATATTTAAAGGTATGGGGTTGTGAGGCTTATGTCAAGAACAACACCCAAAACAAAATTGAAAATCGGTCCACTAAGTGTATCTTTGTAGGATATCCCAAGGACTCCATGGGATATTATTTCTACAACCCAATCGAGCAAAAAGTGTTCGTTGCTCAAAGGCCGAGTTCTTGGAAACTAAGTTCCTTATGGAAGGTACTAGTAGAACAGTGGAACTCGAGGAGGATAGAGAACCACAAGCCAATACACGTTTGGTTGACACTAGCAATCAACAAGAGGTTGTTGACAATGATGAATTGGTTGATCAAAACACACAAAACATTCGCTAACACGGTAGAATTAGTTATCCACCCGAAAGATATGGATTTTTCATGGATGGATGCTATGTGGTATATTCGGATGAACCCACCACATACCGTGATGCAATGTCACAATCCGATTGTGAAAAATGGCTTGAAGCCATGAACGTAGAGATGCAATCCATGCATGACAACCAAGTATGGAATTTGGTTGTAGCACTTCTTAATTCCAAACCTGTTGGAAGTAAGTGGGTTTTCAATAAGAAAACCGATATGCATGGAAACTTGGATACTTATAAAGCAAGACTTGTAGCAAAAGGTTTCACTCAAACTCAAAGGTTTGACTATGATAAAACTTTTTCTCCCGTAGCAATGCTAAAGTCTATTAGGATATTGTTTGCCATAGCCGCACATTATGACTATGAGATATGGAAAATGGATGTCAAAACCACTTTTCTAAATGGGCATTTTAAGGAAGATGTCTATATGGTTCAACCCGAAGGTTTTGTCGATCCACAACATTCTAACAAAGTATGCAAGTTAAAGAAATAAATCTATGGATTGAAACAAGCATCTAGAAGTTGGAATCACCGTTTTGATGAAGAAGTTAAGAAATTTGGATTCATCAAAAATGGTGATGAAGCTTGTGTGTATAAGAAATCTAGTGGGAGCATCATTACCTTCTTAGTATTGTATGTTGATGACATACTACTATTTGGGAATGACATTCCAACCATGGAAGGTGTAAAAGCATGGCTTGGAAGTTAATTTTCCATCAAAGATCTTGGTGAAGCCGCCTATATTTTGGGAATAAAGATCTATAGGGACAGATCAAGGCGGTTGATAGGTTTAAACCAAAGTGCATACATTGACAAAATCCTGAAAAGGTTCAAGATGGAGAACTCTAAGAGAGGTTTGATACCTATTCAAAGAGGAACGATATTGAGTGCGTCTCAATGTCCAAGCTCAAAGGAAGAGCAAGATAAAATGAATGGGATCCCATACGCATCGGCTATTGGATCCATCATGTATGCAATGGTATGCACTAGACCGGATGTGTCATGCGCTTTAAGCATAACAAGTAGATTCCAACATAATCCGGGAAGTAGCCATTGGATGGCGGTTAAGAGTATATTGAAATACCTTAGAAGGACTAAGGACATGTTTTTAATATACGGTTCGGGTGAGGAGGAAATCGTTGTAAAAGGTTACACGGATGCAAATTTCCAAACCGATCTAGATGATTCTCGATCACAATCAGGATATGTTTTCATTACGAATGGTGGGGTAGTCTCTTGGAAGAGCTCAAAACAAGATGTAGTAGCTTTGTCCACCACAGAATCGGAATACATCGCCGCCTCATTGGCAGCTCTAGAAGCTGCGTGGATTATGAAATCTTTTGTCAAGGAACCTCGTGCTCATCAAAAGACGAGGCACATTGAGCGGAGGTTCAACTACATAAGGGATGAAGTTGAGAAAGGAAAGATATGTATTAGCAAAGTTCACACTGATCAAAACATTGCGGATCCACTCACGAAGCTCCTTGAAAGGCCAAAGCATGAAGGTCACACTTGTGCCTTAGGACTTCGATATTCTAGTGATTGGATATGATCTAATTTTGTATTTGGATATCGGAACAGTTGTTATTTTCACTCATTCATATGATTATGGTTTATCATTATGACATTTTGAGTTATGTTCTGTTTTAGCATGTTTAAATCCATGAATAAGTTAATTATTCTAAATGTTCGTAGTCGCCCATAATTGTAGGAACAAGTATGATGTAAGACTATTATGAACATGGATTGGTAGATATTCATAAGGTATGAATATAGAGCAAAAGGTTGCTGCAAAGGTTTATAGATATTTATGGGATATAAATATTGGTCTGACCCACTCTCAAATGTTACTACATGGAATCTTTCTGATTGATCATAAGTAAATTTGAGTAAAAGGCGAATATCATAGTATCCTCCGACCTAAGATACATATTGGGTCTTGATATCGTAAGCCCCCGAATCCCGGGAATCCTACAGTTGGTGATCACGTCCACAATTTCACAAAAATTTAAAACCAAACAATTCTTTGTATTTAAAACCAGTTCAGAGTGAATAACAACGGAAAAAGTTTAAGTATTAAAAGTCCCAAACACAGGTACAAGTGTCCAAAATCGAATGTAAATAAAATATTCGTTTTATTTGAAATCCTTGACCTGAAATGCCTTCAACCTTCCAAGTAGTCTCCAGCACGTCCAAGCGGTAACCTCCAATCCTTAACCTGAAAGTCCAACTGACATACAAACAAAGTCAGCTAAAGCTGAGTGAGTTCAGGTTTCCATAAACAATATTTCATACTTTATTTCAAAAATTATAATTCTAAACAATTGAGGGGATAATAATAAAATAATTAATATAATTCACCAAATAATACATTCATCGTTGAACACACGTACACGGGCCTCTCCACCACAAGTCAAGACTAGAGTAATATATTTGACCCGGACGAGGTAAGACCTAAGCATGTGACATGAGCCTCTCCACAACGGGTCAAACCCGGGTAATATATTTGACTCGGTCACAGCTTACACATCCGAGCACGTGATACGGGATTCTCCACCACGGGTACAACCCGAGTAATATATTTGACCAGATCTCGGCTCACACATCCAAGCACGTGATACGGGCCTCTCCACCACGGGTACAACCCGAGTAATATACTTAACCCGATCACGGCTCAACATACAAAGGGCCTCTTCACCACGGGATTTTAAAACCCGAATAATATATTTGACCCGCCAAAATGATGATCACGCCAGACGGGCCTCTCCACCACAGGATTTGAATACCCAAGTAATATATTTGACCCGGCCGTGATCACCATGCACAAAAACATCAATAAGCCTACTCACATCATTCTTAGTCACAAGGAACTAAATATCATCACACAACCGTAGGCTATAATGTAACATATACTCATACATATATATATATATATATATATATATATATATCATCCCATACGTGAACTAAGTAAATAGGTCTACTCATATTCAATTACTACCAAGTCTATTAACATCCTCGAGTCTAGACCATCAATAATGTATGTAACCTTAAAGGATACAAGACCATAAACGAGTCTAAATATCCTAAAGCATGTAAAATAATTCAAATATAACTTTCAAAATGCACAATCACGAGTGAGACCATGTAATACCATTCAAATAGTTGTAACGGGTAAAATCGTATAAAATTGGATTTCGGTGTGTATGCTAGCCCAAAACGTAAAAAGAGTAAAACGGGCATCATGAACTCACGTGAGACGAGCCGCACAAATACCAAAGGGTTGGAGAAACTCAAAGCCAATCCACAGTTTACAAGCCTGTCGGATTAACCACAAAGATTACTAATTTAACGTACCGACTCGCTTATCCTACGAGACGTTCTAACATGATTTGATTGACCTAAAGCCTTGACATTACCAAATTCAATTACATCAGACCCCGAGGCCATGTATCTACGAAAACAACCCTTAGTTAATCCCGGGGACAAAGGGTTCCCAATTTACCCTCGAAAGTTGTTGACTTTAACGAATACGCGCGCTAACGGGTTGTTTATGCACTTAGATATCGACTCAGCCCCATGTGGACCAAATTTAGTAAAATTACAGCCAACAAGTCCACACGACGCTACACGAGTTGAATGGGTCGGTAATTCGCAAGCACGATGCACAAATTACCAATAAACGCGAATTTGCGCCGTACCGACCCGTTCAAGTAACCGACAACCAATTCACCCCAAATACTCAAAAAAATCAGTTTTTCACAGCCAACATATCATGCCAAGTCTACAATATTCGAATTGGTTGTCAATTCCCTCAAACAACACGTTAAACACAACAACTCACAAACTAGTCAACCGAATCCTAGTTTTCAAACTATTAACAATTGGCCGACCTAACCAATTCCAATGACCATGAAATTTTAATATGTTGTAAGTGACATACCTAGGAAGTTTGTGGGGCAAAAACCTTAGCCGAAACAGCCCGCAAAACTGCCCAATTGGGCAACCACCCGACAAGCCTAAAAACAACCGAATTTCGACGAATAAACGCGCGCCATAAGGATGAGTTAAGGTGAAAAGGACTTGTATACATATAATACCGACCTGGAATTGAAGTTTGGATGGCCGAAACGAGCTGGTCTTGCACGAAAATCGAGAAGAGAGGGGAGGGGGCGCCGATCGGACCACTAGGGTGTTTGGGTTTTTTTTTTGTATTATAATATAGTAATAATAAATCCTAGCCCCTCCACTTTACTAATGGTTAAATTTAAAAGAAAAGTTAAGTGAGAAACGTTTACGAGGGTGGCCAGGAGCTCTCAGAAGAATGCCGGGTCAAGCCCGAAGGTGCACACAACACTACAAGGGTAAACCTTTTTATCGGAAATTTACAGAAGTTACAAGTCTACTCCCCTAAGAATGGGATTCGTCCCCGAATCCCGCTACACAGGAACAAGCACGGGTTGCGACAATTCGAAACATCACATCATACACAGAACGGGTATAAATAGTACTCCTACTAATGATATCGTACTACTTCCTAGCCAAACGATCACACACGAAAGCATTCGAGAGGGAGATAAATAGATAGCGCAATGTAACAAATTAAATGATCACAAGGGTTACCTGAAATGGTTTCCGTGTCCTCCTTCGTCGAGATACTAAAGGCACTCGCCTTAACCTTTGGTCTTTCTTCTATTTTCCCCCTCGACGAAGTCCCCGATTCGGATTCCCCGGCCCTATTGGTATGGTAATTGGACGCTAAATGTCCAGACCCCCTAGATCGAAAACAAATCAAAGTCGGGCACTCATAGCTAGCGTGTCCAGTCTTCCCACAACGAAAACAGGGCATAGCCCCAGGCCTGCATTCCCCCCGATGCGACTTCCCGCACTTCCTGCATCCAACGCTATACCCCTTACTCTTACGATCCGACGTCTCCGTCCTCGCTTTCTTCCCAGCCGACACAGAATCATTGCCCCATAATGTTTGCCGTTGGAGTTAGAGCTCGGTTTCCAATCCTTTCTAGATTCAGTGTCTGTTCATACAATATACCTGCTAGGGTAACCACCGAATGGAAAGAGCTCATGTCGGTGGTCACCACACCCCTACAAACATCTACCAGTAGACCCTTCATGTACTTTTTGATTCTTTTATCTTCAGGTGTAACTAGATCGGGACATAGGCAAGCCATTTGGTTGAATTTTGTAGTATACTCTCGAGGTGACATGTCACCCGCTTCTAAAACTAAGAACTTCTGCTCCATCTTATTTAATTCATGCGGAGGGCAAAAATGATCGATAACCAACTGTGTCAACTCTTCCCAAGCCATCCTCCTAATAGAACGATTACCCATAGCCTGAGCTAGATTATCCCACCAACACAGCGCCTCGGAACGAAACGAGGCAGTAGCATAAGTTACCATATCCTCCTCTTTGCACTTACTAACCCTCAATACGGCTTCCATCTCTCTAACCCACTGATGAGCTGCCAACGCATCTTTAGTACCATCGAAGCGAGTCGCACTTCTTGAAATCCCCATACAAACAACCTCTAGAAGACACAATAAACGCACGAACTTCTTCCTCC
This sequence comes from Bidens hawaiensis, assembly GCF_021521415.1. Lineage (NCBI taxonomy): Eukaryota > Viridiplantae > Streptophyta > Magnoliopsida > Asterales > Asteraceae > Bidens > Bidens hawaiensis. Next base: position 187,094 of record NW_027491157.1, read on the forward strand.
TTTTCACTTGACACCACCACCTCGTCTTCAACCTGAGTCTCTTGTCCCTTTCCCTGCTTATCCGCACTCTTACCAACCATTGACTCTTTTGCAACCCCAACCGCCTCAACAACAATCTCGGGAATAACGCTCAGAAGAACCTGATAAACCTCATCTGCGATGGTCGTGCGTATAGCTGGCCTAAGGCGGGGTTATCCCCTTCCTCATGAATCGGGGTTTCCTCCTGCTGGGATGTAGGAATCTCACTCTCCGCCTCGGCACGCGGCTTACGACCATGGCCGCAAACATTCGGACGACCTCTCTTAGCATTACGAGTATTAACCATGACTTATCCCTACAAAGACAGAATTTTAACAAGGTCAAGTACAAGTGGCATTTAGAACATGCAAGGAAATGGTACTGCTAATAACGTTGATCAAGTGTTATTAATTGTTTACTTTACCCGCCCATCCTAATCACCCCCTACCCCTAACCATATTAGCATCCCATCAAACATTTAAGCAAATAGGCACATAATAAAACTCTAATGCTTCTAAAAACGAATAAACAAATATAAAATTTACCTCTTGGCGTGCAGCTACTCGCGGTTGGCATTTCAAGTCTTTTCTTTTACAGTTCGAGTCCAAGCATTCGAGAATGCTCGGATCCCTCGAACCATGTCTCTGATACCAACTTGTAAGACCCCGAATCCCTGGAATCCTACAGTTGGTGATCACGTGCACAATTTCACAAAAATTTAAAACCAAACAATTCTTTGTATTTAAAACCAGTTCAGAGAGAATAACAGCGGAAAAAGTTTAAGTATTGAAAGTCCCAAACACGGGTACAAGTGTCCAAAATCGAATGTAAATAAAATATCCGTTTTATTTGTAATCCTTGACCAGAAATGCCTTCAACCTTCCGAGTAGTCTCCAGCACGTCCAAGCAGTAACCTCGAATCCTTAACCTGAAAGTCAAACTCACATACACACAAAGTCAGCTAAAGCTGAGTGAGCTCAGGTTTTCAAAAACAATATTTCATACTTTATTTCAAAACTTATAATTCTAAACAATAGAGGTGATAATAATAAAATAATAAATATAATTCACCAAATAATACATTCATCGTCGAACACACGTACACGGGCCTCTCCACCACGAGTCAAGACTCGAGTAATATATTTGACCCGGACGCGGTAAGACCTAAGCATGTGACACGAGCCTCTCCACAACGGGTCAAACCCGGGTAATATATTTGACTCGGTCACAGCTTACACATCCGAGCACGTGATACGGGACTCTCCACCACGGGTACAACCCGAGTAATATATTTGACCAGATCTCGGCTCACACATCCAAGCACGTGATACGGGCCTCTCCACCACGGGTACAACCCGAGTAATATATTTGACCCGATCACGGCTCAACATACAACGCGCCTCTTCACCACGGGTTTTTAAAACCCGGGTAATATATTTGACCCGCCAAAATGATGATCACGCCACACGGGCCTCTCCACCACGCGATTTGAAAACTCGAGTAATATATTTGACCCGGCCATGATCACCATGCACACAAACATCAATAAGGCTACTCACATCATTCTTAGTCACGAGGAACTAAATATCATCACACAACCGTAGGCTATAAGGTAACACATACTCATACATACATACATACATACATACCTCCATACATACATATATACATATATATATACATATATATATATGTATATATATATGTATGTATATATATGTATATATATATTTGTGTATATATATGTATATATATATATATGTGTGTATATATCATCCCATACGTGAACTAAGTAAATAGGTCTACTCATATTCAATTACTACCAAGTCTATTAACATCCTCGAGTCTAGACCATCAATAATGTATGTAACCTTAAAGCCAATCCACAGTTTACAAGCCTGTCGGATTGCCCATAAAGATTACTAACTTAACGTATCGACTCGCTTATCCTACGAGACGTTCTAACATGATTTGATTGACCTAAAGCCATGAAATTACCAAATTCAATTACATCAGCCCCCGAGGCCATGTATTTACCAAAACCACCCTTAGTTAATCCCGGGGACAAAGGGTTCCCAATTTACCCTCAAAAGTTGTTGACTTTAACGAATACGCGCGCTAACGGGTTATTTATGCACTTAGATACCGACTCAGCCCCATGTGGACCAAATTTAGTAAAATTGCAGCCAACAAGTCCACACGACGCTACACGATTTGAATGGGTCGGTAATTCGCAAGCACGATGCACAAATTACCAATAATTGCGAATTTGCGCCGTACCGACCCGTTCAAGTAACCCACAACCAATTCACCCCAAATACTCAAAAAAATCAGTTTTTCACAGCCAAATTATCATGCCAAGTCTACAATATTTGAATTGGTTGTCAATTCCCTCAAACAACACGTTAAACACAACAACTCACAAACTAGTCAACCGAATCCTAGTTTTCAAACTATTAACAATTGGCTGACCTAACCAATTCCAATGACCATGAAATTTTAGTATGTTGTAAGTGACATACCTAGGAAGTTTATGGTGCAAAAACCTTAGCCGAAACAGCTCCGAAACTGCCCAATTGGATAGCCACCCGACAAGCCTAAAAACAACTGAATTTCGACGAATAAACGCGCCATAAGGATGAATTAAGGTGAAAAAGAGTTGTATACATATAATACCGACCTGGAATTGAAGTTTGGTTGGCCAGAACGAGCTGGTCTTGCACGAAAATCGAGAAGAGAGGGGGAGGGGGGAGGTGCCGATCGGACCACTAGGGTGTTAGGGTTTTGTTTTGTATTATAATATAATAGTGATACATCCTAACCCCTCCACTTTACTAATGGTTAAATTTGTAAGAAAAGTAAGTGAGAAACATTTACGAGGGTTTCCAGGAGCTCTCGGAAGAATGCCGTGTCAAGCCCGAATGTGCACACAACACTACAAGGTTAAACCTTTTTATCGGAAATTTACGGACGTTACAGTTATTCACCAAGTATTATGCTTTGACTTAGTTCTTCGCTGCTCTGAAACATGACAGTACATAAGTCTAAGATCATGTACAGTACTAAGTGATCATGAAAGACATATGTAGTCAAAAGGGGATTTGTCCCTCTTATTCGTTGAGAATAAGATGTCTAAGGCCTGCAAAGTTAAATCAACAGAGAATGATCACTCTGTGTCTCTGGATTTGACATGACATCTGTGGCAAAAGGATAAATGATAGTTTCACCTAAATCATTTCAAGTAAGGGACTTGAAGGGGATGATGTTATTGAATGGTACTTCATCATGCGTATTAGGGGTAGTAAACCGTAGTTAGGCGGTATTTGCTACTTGCATCAATCTTCTATGTATCTTGTGCAAGTGAGAGATTGTTGGACTCGGTCTGTCCAAGACACTTATTATGATTAATGTGGCTAGTACGTTATGATCCAAGTCGGGTCATACCCAATAACAAGCTAGACAAACACCGATTATATTTGTTTATATATGATATGATCATAAGTAAATAAATATTGACACTTATGTTATTTGGAAAGGGTTTCTAAATACAATGTACTTGTGAAATAAATAAATCATATGGATTATTTATATTTTGAGAGAGAACATTACATAATGTTATTTAAGATGGTTAAATAACAATATGTAACACTTATCAATTGGCATGTTGCTTGAAAAATGTTATGTTATAATTATATGAAATGAAAATACATAACATAATAAGTTTTACATTTTAAAATTTGTTTCAAAAAAAATATATATAAAAATTGAAATGGGCATGAGGGTGGCCGCCCCCCCCCCCCTTCTCTTTCTCTATTCAATTTTATATTATTATTTTCAAGTTAGTGGAGACATGCAAATGTTGTGATTGGTACTTTGGGTGGTGCCTTTGAATGACCACAATATCTCTCTTTCATTTTTCATTATACATTTTTGCAAGTAATAAAAAAAACACTCTCACTCTCTTCCTTTCTCTTCCAATTTTTGGCCAAAGGAGAAGAAGAATAAGGAGGTGTTTTTCAAGTGCTAAAATCCTAGCTAAAGGTGTGTTGTTGGAGCTTGGGGTATACTAGCTTGAGGAACTACCTATTGAAGTTCTTTCCTACTTTTAACCATCTTCTTCATACTTCTTTGGTTTACTTGAAAGGTGGTTTAACATGCATGAACTTAGAGTGACATGCATGTGTTTGATAGTATGTATTTCGTATTTAGATCCGGGTTTGGGTTTTGCATGTATAAAATTGGTTTTATACACTATGAACTAACAAGATTTAAATCTTTTATCCGCTGCGTTTTTCATAAAATTAGAGTTTTATGACTTTGATAATCTTGTTAAAACCCAACATGCCTAATATCACATTACAACAAGACAATGAGTCAATTACACAAAAATTTTGTAGGGAGTTAGTTCCCTCAATATATATTGGAAGTTTGATTTCTCCCAACGTACCCTTGGTCTTGCCACTGAACCCTACAAGGACGAGGATTTTGGGATGATCTCCATTTTCGGGATATCCATTTTCTTCATGGCATCCATCTAGATAATGTTCACACAGCCTCCTCCATCAACGAGTATCCAGCGCACAACACAGTTAGCTATACATAAAGTAATGACCAAACCGTCATGGTTGGGATCCACAAGATCACGTCGATCCTCCTCATCGAAGGATACGACTCTTTTAGTTGTCAGAGTGGAAGTACGGAGAGGTCTTTCTCCGTTGTCCATCTGTGTTTCTTTAGAACGCTTCTTAGCTGCTGAATACGAGGTTCTGCAGATGCAAGATCCTCCAGAGATAAAGGATATAACCTTAGCTCCGGGTGGTGGAGAAGGTGCCCTTTCAGGTATCTTGACAGGATCCTGATTCTTGTTCTTGTTTCTTTCAAACAAATCCTTCAGGTATCCTTTGCTGAGACCTTATCCTATTTCTTTCTGAAGTGCTATGAAATCTTCAGTGCAATGGCCAAAGTCTTCATGGAATGCTGTGACATTTGAGCCAAAACAAGGTACACCTCAGTATGTATTTACCGATTAAGCAAATAAATGCCTTTTGCATAACAAACGAACCATTAACCGAACGGGTCGGGTTATGACCCAGATATCTCGGGGGGCCATCTATAAGTGATATACGATCTATACAAGCTAAAACATTAGAAATATGGCCTTAATTTGATAGCAAACAAGTTAAACGAAAATATGCTCGTTTAACTACCCGATATAGATTTAAACGCAAAAGATAGTTACAAACCAGGCATTGTATCATCCGTTAAGCCGAAAAAGACTTACCAAACACTTATTTGAAATGTTTTAAGCGATCCGTGAAAATATTTTTGATTTTTACAAACATATAGTATGATTTTATAATTTTACACAAAACTAGCCGAAAAACACTCGTTTTCGCGCTGTTTAACGCATCCGATAAGTTTTTCGCGACAAAAACCGAACCCGAACTACATTTGGACCTGGGCTTTCGCATTTGGGCCTTTAGAATCAGATTAATGGGCCAAATTGGGCCCAAGGCAGCCCAATAAAACTCCCGGCCGCAATAGTTGAATGGCACCCCTATTTATATATTTTTTTTTCTAACTTAATTCACAAGTTTTCTATTACAAAAGATCTGGCCATTTTGTGACAATCGTCAATTTCAGGTTAACTCCGTTAACTCAACTCCGTCAATTCAAACTTAAGATCACTAAATCTATAACGCACACTTCATTACATTTAAACTAGGGTTTAAATGACGCTTAACACTTACTACATGTGTAGTCTTTCGGGATTTGCACCGAAACGCAAACGAGTTGACGCAAACGATTGAAGAATAAACGAAAAACGTCAAAACAGTAATTATGTGATAATTATGTGTTATACTTATGTGTTACGTGATAACATGGTTATGAACATTAACTCAAGATGTAAACTAGTTAGTTAAGTTAGAAAAACAACAATTGAAAGTAGAGGGACTTGAGTGTAACTTGTGTGTTTATAAATAGATCATTAACAAGTAAACCCTAACTATTATTATTATAACCCCAACCCCGATCGGAACTCTCCCACCCCAAACCCTTGGCTGCCGTTGACTTTCACACACACATACATCAAGAAATCAAGCTTGTGATTGAAGAACTAGGTGCTAGGAAGGTATAATTGATCATCATATACATCTTTACTACTTGATTTTGATGTTTGTTGGGTTAATAACAAACCCAAGCAGCCGATTTCATGTATACATGTAATCAATATGATTGTTGTTGATTGAGTAATGATTTGATAAGTAGAATTGATATTGTAACATGTTGATTTTGTGTCTTTTATTTGAGTTCAAACAAAAACCCTAATCTTGTATGCAATATGTAATTGATGTGCATTGATGGTGTCTATGGAGTCTAGAGGGTTATATGAATGCATGATAGTTCATAGATTGTTAATATATTGAGTTTGGATACAAACAGTTTCTGGACAGAATGTGTTATTGATGTTTAAGTGACTGTAACAAAGTGTAAAGATGAAAATTGGTTGAGGTTATTGGTACTACCGTAAACTAGGTTGAGTCTAGTTTCTATAGAGTATAAATTTGTAATATTTGGACAAGTAAAGGTTAACTTTTATGATTTTACAAAAACATTGTGCAAAGCTGAGCTGTTAGACCTGCTGTTAGATTGTGTTGTAAATGTTGTAAATGAACTACGAGACCAATTGGGTTGGTTCCACTTCTGGAAGTTGACTTATTGAGTTAGGAACCTAACCCGAGTGGTCTTGCATTTATTGGATTTTTCGTTTAACGGGAATTGCAAATAACATTCTGTTGCGCATGAATTTGACTGTTATGAGTTTGCTGTAATGATTTGATGATTGTGAGAAAATTTTGGGGAATAAAAATATAATTAAATATGTTCTGGAAACCTAAGACATATGTGCTTCTGTGATGATTTTTGGTAAATTAATTGAGATGCTATGATCGGTGAAATAGTAAAATCTTTCTAGTAGGATTTCTGTCTCGGTAAAACTAGCTGCTGAGTTGTGTAAAAAAATGCATGAAACATGATACTTGCTATATAATTGTTTTGTTTTGACCAAAATACCCTTGCGGGGAATAATTGCTAATTGATTGCCATGATTTGACCAAATTGCCCTCACGGGGAATAATGGCTAGTTAATTGTTATTTGTCGACCAAAATGCCCTTACGGGGAATAATTGATAGTGATGTACTTTATGAATACATGACACGTATATGATTGCTTACACATGTAATGTGTCACAAAAACACTTGTTAAAGTCACACATGATTCACAAACGAAACACGAAACATGTTATGTGCATAGGTATTATGTGCCGGGTCTAGAGACTAGATAATATTCCGACACTTAGAAAAATCTCTTATTGTTTTAGAACGCTAGAGAGAGTTTTTCGGTGACGCGCATCTTGGTGATTTAATTTGGGAAATTCTTGGCAAACAGTGAGTTTCACTTTCCCCTCTTTAAACTGTTTTCAAACGCTTTTCACTTGGGGGAGATAACATACTCCACAACGCATTTAACATTTTGTTATAAATTATATATCACTTGTAAAGGCTAAGTGGCAAACGAAACATTTGAAGTCCTACACATCGAACCGGTTAATATTTTGAATAGCGAGTCACTGTTGAGTAGTACTACTGGGTTTGACAAACCCCACCTAACGCTAAACTCGACTGGAGGTCGAGCGGGTGTAATTTTGGCTAACACGTACCATGGTCTGGAGGACCTGGTGACAAGGCACTTATTAAACGAGTCAGCTTCGGTGTCGAACACTTAGTAATACTTGTTGTATAGACTGGCTACCTATCGATATATAATTGACATAACACTATCTGTAACGTAAAACGCTGTAACGCAAAACGCTGTATCGCAAAACGCTGTAACGCAAAACGCTGTAACGCACAACGCTGAACGCAAACGCTGAACGCTTTATTTTTATTTAAACTTGTGAACTCACCAACCTTGTGTTGACACTTTTAGTATGTTATTCTCAGGTAGCCGAGGAAGGCGCGCGGTTTAGGAACATGCATTGCTTGATAAACTTTTAACTATGCAAACTTACTGTTAACTGTTATCATTGGTTTTAAATCGTCCTGCGTGACGTAACATTGTTTCTATGGTTTTACGCTTCCGCACTTATTTTCATTTAAACATTTTTATGGTTTGATTATAACAAATGATTCCGATCCTGTTAGTTCACACCCTCTGACGGTAAAACTCCGTTAGTGGATTTTGAGGGTGTGACAGATTGGTATCAGAGCCATTGGTTATAGCGAACTAGAAGCTGCATGCATACTAGACTATAACCGTGACGACCCATTAGTTATAATGATACGCACTGCATAGGTTTGTGTAGTCTTGAAATCTTATCTCTTTACCTCTTTCACTCATACGCGCGCGCATACACGGCTTACCTGTAGGAATGTCGACGCCACCCTCATCATCATCCGATTCGATGACGCACGCTCATGGGAAGGAACCGCAGTTACCCACCGCATCGCCACCCGGAGTAGTCCCGGAACTCGAAACTCCCGCACCGAAGTGGTACCGCTTATCCGGAGGCATATACGAAAACGACGTTAGCTGGGATTGGTACCCTAACATGATCAGACGTATGGTCTATCGTGAACAAGTTCCCCCGTTAGATCACCCGAACCACCCTGCTTATCCCAACACCCTACCACCCATAACCGAACCTGTAGAGCGAGTTCTCGCAGCTGTTGTTTCATGCTTGGAACGTGACGTGGGTTACATGCGCTACACTAGAGCCAACGTTTCCGGACTGTTGAAGGACGGAACCGAGACTAAGGAGGAGATTGCCCGCATGGCAGCGGCAATGAAAGAAATACAAAAGGCTAGTGATCAACAGATGAAGATTATGATGAAGATGCAAGCTGAGATGATAGACTTGCAAGAGCAACTTCAAGAAGCAAGGACCCGAACCGAGATAGCTCTAGAGCGTTGCAATGTCTTACAAATGCAACTTGCTCAGAACGCAGCCGAACCTGAGGCCGAGCCTGAGGCAGAGCCTGAAGTGGAACCTGAAGAAGACCCCGAAGAGGAGCCTGAAGAGGATCCCGAGTAAGATCCCGAAGAAGAACCGGCTGAGGAAGAGGCACACTCAGAGGTGTCCTCAGACGATGACATCTAGTAATGATGACACTTAGATGGAGGGGTTGTCTCCATCTGAACTATTATTTTTCTATGATTTTAAGGTTTGATTGGAAATACTTTGTAGCGAATACAATGGTTTTAATCATGAATTTTTATTTAGATTAATATGTGGTTGTGATGTGATGTTGTTTCTTATTTCTTTCTTACCTATCTTTTTATTACATGTATGGTGTGTTGTATATGAAAGAAAAATTCAAGTTTAACACTTTATACTGTGATTCTAGGAAATGGCTGGAAGAAACGCTGGACGTGGACGTGGTAACACCAGCTTGACTGCAGCTGAACTCCAAACTCTGCTGAACAACCATGCAGCAGCCGCTTTAGCCGCACACGTTCAGAATCAAGCTGGAGGTCCAAGTGGAACGTGTACCTTCAAGAACTACCTTGACTGCAAGCCCATTACGTTTAAGGGCACTGAGGGAGCTATAGGCTTCCTGCGTTGGGCTGAGAAGGCCGAGTCGGCATTTGAGATGTGCAATTGTCCCCCTGCCAGTAGGGTCAAATTCGCTGCTGGAACACTTGAGGATTCCGCCCTCACTTGGTGGAATTCGAACGTGCAGATCCTTGGACTGGAACTGGCTAATGCTATGAACTGGGAGGAGTTCAAAAATATGATGCGAGATGAGTACTGTCCGAGAGAAGAGATTTCGAAGTTAGAGTTAGAGTTCTGGTCACTGAAGATGGTGGGCTCGGAAATTGAAGCCTACACTACCCGTTCGCACGAGTTGGCTGTGATGTGTCCGCGGATGGTGGATCCGCCGAGCAAGAGGATCGAAATGTACATTGATGGGTTAGCACCGCAAATTCAGGCATGGTGACGTCTTCCAGACCAGCCACGATTCAACAAGCGATCCGTTTAGCTCACAAACTGACGGATCAGGCTGTGACCCAAGGTGCGTTACCACCTAGGGGTTCGACCACTAAGGCCCGTGACAACCCGAGTAACGACAACAACAGCAACAGCAACTCGAGCAGCGGAAAGAGGAAGTTTGACAACACCAGATCTTCATCCTCGAACCTCCCACCGCAACAGCACTACCGTAAGCCCGAATTCGCTCGGAGCTTTAACACTCAGAGTCACAACAACAACAACAACAACAACGGTAGCGGGCAGGTTTCGAGCGGATATGGTGGGAGATTTCCAAAGTGCAATAGGTGCAACTATCATCATGTTGGCCAGTGTGACCGCGTCAAGTGTCAAAGATGCGGAAAGATGGGTCACCAAGCGAAAGAATGTAGAGGAGACCTTGCGGCAAAGGGTGCTCCTAAACCACCTATGACGACGAAGGGATGTTACGAATGTGGGCAGGAAGGTCACTTCAGGAAGGATTGTACCAAGCTGAAACAGAACGACAACAATGGGGGTAATGGAAGTGGCAGTAATGGTGGAAGCAATGGCAAGGGAAGAGCGTTTGTAATTGGGTCGGGTCAAGCCCGCAATGATCCGCACATGGTGACTGGTAAGTTCCCTGTAAACGATTGTTTTGCTTCCGTATTGTTTGACACTGGAGCTGATAGGAGTTTTGTGTCGAAAGCCTTTAGTCAACTCTTAGACTTAACTCCAACTCCGTTAGATGTTAAGTTTCCTGTTGAATTAGCTGACGGTAAGACTATAGTAACGACTCATGTACTTGCGGGATGCAAGTTAAAACTGTCAGGTCATGTCTTTGACATTGACCTTATTCCTTTTAAGCTTAGTAGTTTCGATGTCGTTGTCGGCATGGACTGGTTATCCGAGAATCGAGCGGAGATTATATGTCACGACAAGATAGTTCACATTTCTACCCCTTCCGGCGAGATCATTTCGGTTCGAGGTGAGAGAAGCGGCATGACCACCAGCGTCATTTCCCTTATGAAGGCGCAGAAGTACCTACGAAAGGGTCATCCGGCAGTTTTGGCGCAGATCATTGAGAAACCCGCGGAGGAGAAACGAATTGGAGATATACCTGTTGTGCGAGACTTCCCGGAAGTTTTCCCGGAGGATTTGCCTGGACTCCCTCCTGTACGACAAGTCGAGTTCCAAATCGAGTTGACACCCGGTGCAGCACCCATAGCACGAGCCCCGTATCGGCTCGCACCGGCGGAACTTCAGGAGTTGTCCACTCAGCTGCAAGATTTGTTGGATAAGGGTTTTATCCGACCTAGCTCATCGCCGTGGGGAGCCCCTGTCTTGTTTGTCCGAAAGAAGGACGGGACTTTCCGCATGTGCATCGACTATCGGGAGTTGAACAAGGTGACGGTCAAGAACCGTTATCCTTTACCCCGAATTGATGATTTGTTTGACCAGCTTCAAGGATCGAGTTACTACTCGAAGATCGATCTGCGATCCGGTTACCACCAACTGAGAGTGTGCGAGGAAGATATTTCAAAGACGGCTTTCAGAACACGGTATGGTCACTACGAGTTTTCGGTTATGCCTTTTGGCCTAACCAACGCACCAGCTGTATTTATGGATCTCATGAATCGAGTATGCAAGGCGTACCTCGACAAGTTTGTGATTGTGTTCATTGACGATATTCTCGTCTACTCCAAGAACGAATCTGACCACGAAGAGCACTTAAGGGTAATTCTGGAATTGCAGGAACAACTGTATGCTAAACTCTCGAAATGTGAATTTTGGCTTCACGAGGTTCACTTTTTAAGACATGTGATCAACGAGAATGGTATCCATGTCAATCCCGGTAAGGTAGAGGCCATCAAAAACTGGGAAGCACCTAAGACTCCGACTGAGGTGCGGCAGTTCCTGGGACTGGCCGGCTACTACCGGTGTTTCATCGAGGGATTTTCAAAGATTGCTCAACCCCTCACCGCTTTGACTCACAAAGGCACTAAGTACAACTGGGGTGACGCGCAAGAATCCGCTTTTCAACTGTTGAAAACCAAACTTTGTAGCGCCCCTATTCTAGCCCTCCCCGAGGGAACGGAAAATTTTAAGGTACACTGTGACGCATCTATACAAGGTCTCGGTTGTGTGCTGATGCAACTCGAGAAGGTTATAGCCTACGCCTCCCGACAACTACGGGTTCACGAGAAGAACTACACGACCCATGATTTGGAACTTGGAGTTGTGGTGTTTGCTCTTAAGATATGAAGGCATTACTTGTACGGTACCAATTTACCATTTACACCGACCACAATAGTCTCCAACATATCTACGATCAGAAGGAGCTGAACATGCGACAGCGCCGTTGGGTCGAGCTGCTCAAAGATTATGATTGTGCCATCAAGTACCACCCAGGCAAGGCCAATGTAGTGGCGGACGCCCTTAGCAGAAAAGAAACAGATAAACCCAGACGAGTGCGAGCATTGCAACTCACGATTCATGCCAACTTGCCCGATCAAATTCGCGATGCGCAACTTGAAGCTTTGAAAGATGACAATCTTCCATCGGAACTCATGCGGGGCATGAACAAGCAACTTGAAACCAGATCGGAAGGGGTCCGATATTTTGAGAACCGGATTTGGGTTCCACGATACGGAGAGTTGAGAACTCTAGTGATGGACGAAGCTCACAAATCCCGATATTCTATCCACCCTGGCTCAGATAAAATGTATCATGATTTAAAGGCACTTTACTGGTGGCCGAACATGAAAGCCGACATTGCCACCTACGTGAGCAAATGCTTGACTTGTGCCAGAGTCAAGATAGAATACCAGAAACCATCTGGTCTACTACAACAACCGGAACTCCCAATGTGGAAATGGGAACATATCGCAATGGATTTTATCACGGGTTTACCAAAGACACCGACGGGATGCGATACCATCTGGGTGATCGTTGACCGGTTGACTAAGTCTGCACACTTCCTAGCAATTAAAGAAACGGACAAAATGGAAAGACTGACTCGCGTCTACATGAAGGAAGTAGTGTCTAGACACGGAGTGCCTGTCTCAATCATTTCTGATCGAGATTCTCGTTTCACTTCGCACTTTTGGAAGTCGCTGCAAAGCGCACTAGGCACCCGTCTTGATATGAGCACAGCATACCATCCTCAAACGGATGGGCAAAGTGAACGAACTATTCAGACCCTGGAGGATATGTTGCGTGCCTGCGTATTGGATTTCGGAAAAAGTTGGGAACCCCACTTACCCTTGGTAGAGTTTTCGTATAACAACAGCTACCACGCAAGTATTAAAGCAGCGCCGTTTGAAGCGTTGTACGGACGGAAGTGTCGATCACCACTCTGTTGGGCGGAGGTGGGTGACAGCCAAATCACTGGTCCAGAACTGGTACTCGAAACTTCGGAAAAGATTGTTCAAATCCGAAATCGCATGGCAGCAACACGAGATCGCCAAAAGAGTTACGCCGACAAGCGCCGAAAACCCCTCGAATTTCAAGTGAACGATCGAGTGTTACTCAAAGTCTCACCTTGGAAAGGGTTCGCTTTGGGAAGCGAAACAAACTCAACCCGCGATATGTTGGTCCGTACCGGATAACTGAGCGCATTGGTCCGGTGGCGTACCGACTGGACCTGCCAACAGAACTCAGTGGCGTACACAATGTATTCCACGTGTCCAATTTGAAGAAATGCCTGTCTGATGAAACCCAAGTAGTCCCTTTGGAGGAACTGCAAGTTGATGAACAGCTACGCTTCATTGAAGAACCAGTCGAAGTTTTGGATTGGGAAACCAAAACACTCAAGCACAGCAAGATTCCAATCGTTAGGGTTCGATGGAACTCGAGACATGGACCGGAGTTCACGTGGGAACGCGAGGATCAAATGATGAAAAAGTATCCTCACCTTTTTGAAGGGCTAACCAAACACAGAAAACCGCGAAACCCGGCAAACCGTCAGACATCACCGGAGGTATGAATTAAATTTCGGGACGAAATTTCTTTCTACTAGGGGATGATATGACAAATTGAAAATTTTCTTACTTTTTCAGACACTCATCACGACTTGACTCAAATTTTTGGGACGAAAATTCTTTAACATGGGAATGATGTGACAATCGTCAATTTCAGGTTAACTCCGTTAACTCAACTCCGTCAATTCAAACTTAAGATCACTAAATCTATAACGCACACTTCATTACATTTAAACTAGGGTTTAAATGACGCTTAACACTTACTACATGTGTAGTCTTTCGGGATTTGCACCGAAACGCAAACGAGTTGACGCAAACGATTGATGAATAAACGAAAAACATCAAAACAGTAATTATGTGATAATTATGTGTTAGACTTATGTGTTACGTGATAACATGGTTATGAACATTAACTCAAGATGTAAACTAGTTAGTTAAGTTAGAAAAACAACAATTGAAAGTAGAGGGACTTGAGTGTAACTTGTGTGTTTATAAATAGATCATTAACAAGTAAACCCTAACTATTATTATTATAACCCCAACCCCGATCGGAACTCTCCCACCCCAAACCCTTGGCTGCCGTCGACTTTCACACACACATACATCAAGAAATCAAGCTTGTGATTGAAGAACTAGGTGCTAGGAAGGTATAATTGATCATCCTATACATCTTTACTACTTGATTTTGATGTTTGTTGGGTTAATAACAAACCCTAGCAGCCGATTTCATGTATACATGTAATCAATATGATTGTTGTTGATTGAGTAATGATTTGATAAGTAGAATTGATATTGTAACATATTGATTGTTGTGTCTTTGATTTGAGTTCAAACAAAAACCCTAATCTTGTATGCAATGTGTAATTGATGTGCATGGATGGTGTCTATGGAGTCTAGAGGGTTATATGAATGCATGATAGTTCATAGATTGTTAATATGTTGAGTTTGGATACAAACTGTTTCTGGACAGAATGTGTAATTGAAGTTTAAGTGACTGTAACGAAGTGTAATAATGAAAATTGGTTGAGGTTATTGGAACTACAGTAAACTAGGTTGAGTCTAGTTTCTATAGAGTATAAATTTGTAATTTTTGGACAAGTAAAGGTTAACTTTTATGATTTTACAAAAACATTGTGCAAAGCTGAGCTGTTAGACATGCTGTTAGGTTGTTTTGTAAATGTTATATCTCATGAACTACGAGACCAATTGGGTTGTTTCCACTTCTGGAAGTTGACATATTGAGTTAGAAACCTAACCCGAGTGGTCTTGCATTTATTAGATTTTTTGTTTAACGGGAATTGCAAATAACATTCTGTTGCGCATGAATTTGACTGTTATGAGTTTGCTGTAATGATTTGATGATTGTGAAAAAATTATGTGGAATAAAAATATAATTAAATATGTTCTGGAAACCTAAGACATATGTGCTTCTGTGATGATTTTTGGTAAATTAATTGAGATGCTATGATCGGTGAAATAGTAAAATCTTTCTAGTAGGATTTCTGTCTCGGTAAAACTAGCTGCTGAGTTGTGTAAAAAAATGCATGAAACATGATACTTGCTATATAATTGTTTTGTTTTGACCAAAATACCCTTGCGGGGAATAATTGCTAATTGATTGCCATGATTTGACCAAATTGCCCTCATGGGGAATAATGGCTAGTTAATTGTTATTTGTCGACCAAAATGCCCTTACGGGGAATAATTGATAGTGATGTACTTTATGAATACATGACACGTATATGATTGCTTACACATGTAATGTGTCACAAAAACACTTGTTAAAGTCACACATGATTCACAAACGAAACACGAAACATGTTATGTGCATAGGTATTATGTGCCGGGTCTAGAGACTCGATAATATTCCGACACTTAGAAAAATCTCTTATTGTTTTAGAACGCTAGAGAGAGTTTTTCGGTGACGCGCATCTTGGTGATTTAATTTGGGAAATTTTTGGCAAACAGTGAGTTTCACTTTCCCCTCATTAAACTGTTTTCAAACGCTTTTCACTTGGGGGAGATAACATACTCCACAACGCATTTAAGATTTTGTTATAAATTATATATCACTTGTAAAGGCTAAGTGGCAAACGAAACATTTGAAGTCCTACACATCGAACCGGTTAATATTTTGAATAGCGAGTCACTGTTGAGTACTACTACTGGGTTTGACAAACCCCACCCACCGCTAAACTCGACTGGAGGTCGAGCGGGTGTAATTTTGGCTAACACGTACCATGGTCTGGAGGACCTAGTGACAAGACACTTATTAAAAGAGTCAGCTTCGGTGTCGAACACTTAGTAATACTTGTTGTATAGACTAGCTACCTATCGATATATAATTGACATAACACTATCTGTAACGCAAAACGCTGTAACGCAAAACGCTGTAACGCAAAACGCTGTAACGCTGTAACGCACAACGCTGAACGCTTTATTTTTATTTAAACTTGTGAACTCACCAACCTTGTGTTGACACTTTTAGTATGTTATTCTCAGGTAGCCGAGGCGGGCGCGCGGTTTAGGAACATGCATTGCTTGATAAACTTTTAACTATGCAAACTTACTGTTAACTGTTATCATTGGTTTTAAATCGTCCTGCGTGATGTAACATTGTTTCTATGGTTATACGCTTCTGCACTTATTTTCATTTAAACTTTTTTTATGGTTTGATTATAACTAATGATTCCGATCCTGTTAGTTCACACCCTCTGACGGTAAAACTCCGTTAGTGGATTTTGAGGGTGTGACAATTTTCAGCTACTTGCTTTCTTCTTCAAGTGATTTAACAAAAACCCTAGGTAAGTAGCTTATTTAATCAATTCTTCATATGTTTAATTATGTTTAATATTATATAAACATAGTTTGATTGCCAAAAATCATTCCTAACCATGTAAAAATCCTAAAAATAGTCCATAAACATGTTTTGATCATACACATGGTAAGGAACCTGGTTTGATAGTTTTTTTGGCCATAAACACGGATTAAAGGGTTGAAACGGCATTTTTACGGTTCAAAAGTTGGTTTTTGTGCACTAGCCGAAACCCTAAGTTAAGGGCTGTTATGTTGATGAAAAATTTCTTGGTTTGTGATATAGGACTTGTACCTAGCTTTCTTAGAAGCACAAGAACCTGAAAACTTGATTAAAAAGTCGGAAACGAGCCAAACCCGCTAAGGTAATGCCGAAACACTCGCTTACGGGCTATTTAGGTTAAGGTTGTTATGTGCATATTTTCAGGCCTTGAAATTTTTCAGGTACATCAGGGACCATGTCATTGAGTCCCTGTTTAAATTTGATAATTTTTCGACCATCCGAGAATATTTGGCGAATTTATTACCGAATTGGGACGTTTATTTGGGAAAAATAGCTAAAATACTTCAAAAATTATGACAATTTTCTGGGAACTCAGATTTGATGTATTTTGATCACATATGAGTTTTAGGATCATTTGGAGAATTTTAAAGGTGTTTTGTTTATTTGCGTTCGTGTGAATTTTTACAGCCGAATTTGGGCCGAAAAGAATATCGCACGAGCTTTTTACATTCTGGAATTGATACAGATTGTTTTGGGACATGAATTGAGCATTCAGAAATTTTTGTGGAATTTTTGGAAATTGTTTGGGGTAAACGGACGATTTTCAGGCGAAATATAGCTGATAAAATGAATATTTATAAATTAATAAATCAGTAAATAAATTCCAGAAATATTTTTATAAAAATCTAAATATTTTAATTGATAAGTGGTTAAATTTTCAAAATTTAATGATTAACGGTTAATTAATTATGCTAATCTGAATATTAAACAAATTCAGTTTTTATAACAACCGGCAAGTTCGCGACTAGTGAACCTGCGGCAATATCAAAACACCAAGAGTGATCAAAAATCATATGTTTGGACTAATTAAGTGAAAATGAATTTTGCTATGAGAAACCTGGACAATCCGGGTGGATTGTGCGCGTTTCTTCTCAAATCAAACTGAATGAAGGGAAACGGGCCCCGTGGCTAATCAGGGACCCCAGTATGTGATCTTTCTTTATAACTTAATCATGTTATTAACCAATATATTTACCCAAGCTTATTTTCCCATAACTGCTTTCTGAACGCGTAAACGAGAAACTTGGCCCAGCTGGGAAAACGTGAGTCTGAGCCAAGTTCGGTTTTAAGTATTAGACATTGAACAACATCACAACCTAAGCCTATCGCTACTTTCTGAGCGTTCCAGCTACACCCAGATTAGTTATATAGCCCAGTTTAGTATTGAGATTATAATAATATTAAAATATTAATATTATTATAATATTGATTATAGGGACTACTAATAGCAGACCAAACGAACCACGAGCTGATACAGTACTGATTATCGACTAAACCGTGAGTTTCATGACCCCACTTTTAAACTGTTTTACGAACTTTTGGGGTGAAAAGCATGTTTGATTACATATACATACCTGAAACATGTACTGATGTGAATTATCTAAGTGCTAACACACGAAAGTCCCCAAGATCACAGTGATTAACTTCGAGCCGGTGGCTTGTGAATAGTACTATTGGTTTGACAAACCCAAACGGAATCGGCCTAGTTTCCGTGTCACATAGCGCCGTTTGCACATGACCATATTTATACAAACAGGCTATGTAGTGTTAGACATAGCTACCGGGGCATGTTGTGGGCGGAAAGGGGCCACAGTGGTTGATGGAGCAAGTTGTTTGTTTACACGTTTAGAAAATAGGTATGAGTATATAAACTTGGTTAAACGTGTTGGTTGATAAAACGATTAAGTTATAAAGAAGGATCACAAATTAGGGGTCTGGATTCGCTATGGGGCTCATTTCCGTTTATTCAGTCTGGTTTGGAGAAATACGCGTACAATTCACCCAAATTATCCGGATTTCTCACCAAAAAGTTTAGTTTTGCCAAATTGTCCGGATAACTCTTGATGTTCTGATATCCCAACAAGTTCGTTAATTATGAACTCGTCGGTTTTTTATCCTATTTGAATTTGTTTAATCTTCAAATTAACCCAAGTGATCATCCGTTTATCAATAAATTATGAAAATTTAGCCTCTTATCAATTAAAATATGTATATTTTAATAAAAATATTTCTGAAATTATTTACTGTTTTATTAATTTATAAAAATTCATTTTACATGTTATATTTAGCCCGAAAATCATCCTTTTATATCAAACGATATTTGAAAAATCCAACAAAATTTCTGAGTGATCAAAATACTTCCCAAAAAAACCTGTAAAATTTCTAGAAACTAAGAACCTTACCAAATACCCTTTTCAAGTCAAAAACGACTATGAAAACTCGAATAACCGCGAATCCACAAAACATATCTAGGGTTTTCCAAATAACCCCAAAGTTAATATGTGATCATATTATATCAAATCTGAGTCCCTACAAAATTTCATAATTTTTCAAGTATCGTAAGTATTTTCCTAAATAAACATCCCAATTCGGTAATAAATTCGCCAAATATTCTCGAATGGTCGAAAAATTACCAAATTTAGACAGGGACTCATTCATGTGGTCCCTAATGCCCCTGAAAATTTTACAAGCTAACAATATACACATCACAATCTAACCCTAAACAGCCCCTAAACGAGTATAAAAAAGAAAGGCAAAGGGCAAAGTAGTTGCTATTAATGAGCCAAAGCCTAAACGACCCAGGAGGAGTTATGGCATATTTATTCAGGATCCAATACAATAGCCATGGATAATGTATCTACTGTTGTTTCTACTCCTATTGTTACATTATCTACATCGGCTGCTACTACTCCTAGTACACCGGGTGTTACACTTATTACAACTACTTCAATAGATCCGTGCTTCATGGATATTTTGATATCTATGCTATCTCATATCCCTTCTCCACAGCAAGTTCTGGCAACTACAAGTCCATCTATTCCTGTAATGCCAATGTAGAGGCCAGATTATTCTTTCTTGTCTTTCAACAGACCCCAAGGCCCGATGCAGCTGGTTCATCCAAATTTTTATAACCTGCCGGTTCAACATTGGATGTTTCAATAGTTGAATATGATACACTTATAGGAGAACCAGATGACTGCAGATCGACCATTACAAGAATCAATGAGGGCCGATTAAAGATAAATGATGAGGGGTTTATGTTATTTGCAGAAGGAGAATAAGGAGCTGAGAGCACTAGTTGTTGCTTAGGGTGGAGAGGATAGAAAAACAAGATGAGATGATATTCTAGCTAACTTGTAAGGAAGACATGCTAAAGAAGATTGTGGGTAATGATCAAGACAAGGATCCTGAGGCGGCCGGTGTTGATCAGCAACCAGGTACCTCATTATCTGATCATATGCATGCCAAGTGGGAGTCTTCACAGAAAAGAATTGGTGGTTTACCATGACTCCACAGAGGTTCAACCCGTTACCACATTGAGGTGGTGTTTGGGATTCCTTATTTTATATCCTTATAACTTTTCATTAAGTTAATAAGTTACAAAAGTGTAACTTATGAAAATTTTCCTCTCACAATATAAGCAATCCCAAACACCTTACTACTTTTCAAAAAGTTAATAGGTTATAAGTTGATGAAAATAAGCAACCCAAAACACCCCCTGAAAGTCAGAATATTTTTATTCGTTG
The DNA here is from genome assembly GCF_021521415.1 of Bidens hawaiensis. Lineage (NCBI taxonomy): Eukaryota > Viridiplantae > Streptophyta > Magnoliopsida > Asterales > Asteraceae > Bidens > Bidens hawaiensis. Next base: position 207,729 of record NW_027491157.1, read on the forward strand.
ATGAAAACGGGGTTATACGGAGCATGGCGGACGCAGACAAAGTTAAAGAAGGCAAGTTTTTTGACCATTCGTTGACTAATGAAAAAAATAGCATTACTTCTTATTTAAACAAGAAGGCGGTGGCTGAGTTGGAGAATCAGGAGGATATAGAGGTAGAGGATACCGATGAAGTTCATTTTAACAAGAGTGTTCCATAAGAGAATACTGATTTTAATTATGATGACGTTGAGATGGAAGACGTGGCAGCCGAGGATTACCCGAACTTATATACTCAAGCTAACTTTGATGAAGGGACTCCGTTCTTTACAATAGAACATTTCGATGCTGCCAAAGAGTGTTTGGAGTAAGAAAAGGGAAAGGATAAAGTAACCAAGTCACCCCAAGCTTCTGATGATATGTTCAAGCATAGCATAAATAAAATTAACAAGATGATCGAAGCTCTGAGATATGATGAAAAAGAAACTTATTTGCAGTCAAAGGCTCAAGAATTGACATACCAAATAAAGAAATTCGTTATAGTCAAGACGATGAAAGGGGATATTATATCGTGGATGTAAGAACCAACACTTAAAGAATGTATTGTAAAATGGGAGCATCTGGAACAATACTTCCAGCATATTACTGATGTGCTTACTGTTAGGGCACGAATTTTCAGTATCCTCAACAAAGATAATTTTCAGGACAAATCCAAGATGCGGTATCCTCAATTGTAACTGGTATCCTAATTACAATATATAAATAACACGATATTTGCTACTTTCCATGTTTACCAGGTCAAAGGCCGTTGCTTTATCTCCTAAGAACTCGCTCTTACTGTTATTGGAGCGTGGCGACTAAGGAAACATGCTATCTAACGGAATTAACGGCTAGTTGATTTAGTCTAAGAGTTTCCTTAAATATAGGACTTCTTGTTAGTTTTATTTTTGTATAAATAGAGCTCAAAACCGGATCATAACACACACTCTCGCACTCGAGAACTTACTAGTACTCGCATTCTCTGTAATCACGATCAAGTTTGAGCTCCACCATTGTAATCACCTTTATTTTTAATAAACCAGTGGTGATAGTTTTCACCGCCCAGGGTTTTTTGCTTGTTATCCTAAGGATAACGGGTTTTTTCCTTGCAACAAATCCTTGTGTCCGAGTACTTTTACGTTCATTTCATACAAGCACCTAGTCCCGATTACTAATTTGGTTACGGAATCATTGTTGTTAATTTTTTAGGAAAACAATTTGGCGCCCATCATGGTGCTAACGGTGCTTAAATCCATTTATTTCATTCTCCTTTATTCTCTTAACAATGGCCTCACAACCAAAACCTAATTCAGTCTTTGCTCTGGTGGTCACTACTGCTTCAAGTGTCAACCCAGGACCTCCACCACTGCCAAAGAAATATACTCAGCCCAGAGGAGAACTTCCACCATTTGCGGGATCCTCTACACGGGTAGACCCGGTTATTTCTAAAAATGATATTTTCTTTGATGAAACAGGTCAAAAACACTCATGGAGTAGCAAGAGAAGACCAACTCAAGGCTATTCAAAGAGATTGAAGGAATCAAAAAGAAACCAGGGCAGGAGGCCACTCCAATCATGCCCAGGGTCCTTGATTTTGATTCTCTAGGATCATCTATCCTTCAGAATCCGGATCCTTGGGGACACAATCAGCAAGGATTCCATCGCAGCAGCAATCAGGATACTAGGGAGCTTTTCCTTCGGTATCCTCGGAGTTACCCAGACCAACGGGGCCAAGGTCCATCAACATGAAGCCACGCTCAACCGTGCCAGCCGGCATATTCACAACAAGATCCCCCATGATGTCCTCAGAGGTGCATGTTGGAGATGACATCCCTATGCAGGCACCGCCTTATTCTAGGGATACCATCAATGGAGGAATTAACCACCCAAGCTCAGGATACCAGAGACCTGACCAAGATCCTGCCAGGGAATTACAGAAGATGAAAGATATGATTTCCAGTATCCCCGGGATAATCCGTCCCATAGCTGAAGTTCCAGCGGGCAGTCACAAACTTTCCAGATTCACTTGGCCCATATAAGACGTGGAGATCCCCAGGAAATTCCAGACGCCCAACATGAAACTTTATGACATCACTATGGATCCTGAGGAGCATGTAGCTCAATACAGAGAAAGGATGGAGGTCAACCCTATCCCTGTAGAAATCAAAGAAGCATGTCTATGTAAAGGGTTTGGTTCAACACTAACGGGGCCGGCTCTCAAATGGTTATTAAGTATTCCTTCTAATACTATCACTTCCTTTACTAATTTAATTAACTTGTTTATCAATTTTCTTGTAGTAGATCTTTTGAGAAAATGATAGGTGATTTATATAGAATTGTTCAGCATAAAAATGAATCCCTAAGGGATTACATAATCAGATTTAGCAGGGAAGCTTTGGAAATCCCCAACCTTGATATGGCAGCAGCTGTTGAAGCCTTCAAGGTGGGACTTAGGAAGGATTCTCCTTTCTACGAGGACCTCGTCATGACTCCATCCTAAAATATCCGAATATTGTTTTAACCTAGATATTGGTGGTGTAATTTGTGCCATGCAGGATCTAGGTGACAAGACTAGATGGCCTAAGAAAAATGAGAAGCCCGGATCCAACAAAGACAAGTCGAAATGGTGTGCATTCCATGAAGAATTTGGCCATCGGACAAACGATTGCATAGCACTCCGGAAGGAGATAGGATACCTTCTCAGTAAGGGACTCATGAAGGAACTATTTGGAAGAAATAAGAACAATAGTCAGGATCCTGTCAAGATACCTGAAAGGGCACCTTCTCCGCCACCCGGAGCTAAGGTGGTATCCTTTATCACTGGAGGATCTGACATCTGTGGGACCTCGTATTCAGCAGCCAAGAAACATTCCAGAGAAACGAAGATGGACAACGGAGAAAGACCTCTCCGTACTTCCACATTGACAACTCAAAGGATCATATCCTTCGATGAGGAGGATAGATGTGGCCTTGTGGATCCCAACCACGACTGTTTGGTAATCACTTTATGTATAGCTAACTGTTTTGTGCGCAGGATACTCGTTGATGGAGGAAGCTCTGTAAACGTTATCCAGATGGATGCATTGAAGAAAATGGACATCCCGGAAACGGAAATTATCCCGAAATCCTCAATCCTTGTCGGATTCGGTTCCAAAACCAAGAACACCTTGGGAGAAATCAAACTTCCAATATATGTTGACGTAACTAACTCCGAACAAAAGATCTGCGTTATTGACTCTCTGTCTTGTTATAATGTAATTTTAGGCAGGCCCTGGATCCATAGGGAGTACACTCAACCTCCGAACAAAAGATCTACCGAACAAAAGATCAAGGCAGTACACTCAACCTACCATCAGTGTGTGAAACTCCCAAGTCCTTAGGGAGTCATCAAAATTGAGAGTGATCAACAAGATGCCAAGGAATGTTATGCTTCGTCAATGAAGTGAACTACAAAGCCTACTCAAGCATAGCAATTACAGAAACAGCCGGGGAAGGTCCTACAAGCAAGAGAACAGTATGTAAAGGAAGTATCTTTGAATCCTCAGGATACTGAGATCAAAGTATTGCTGGGATCAAGTATTCCTGAGGATATTGAGATAGAGTTGATATCGTTCCTAAATAAAAGAGCTTCTGTCTTCGCCTGGAAACATGAAGATATGACAGGTATCTCTAAATCAATAATAACTCATAAACTTGGTATAGATAAATTTTTCAGGCCAGCACATCAAAAACGAAGAAAGTTTGCTCATGAGAGAAACGCAAGCATACAAGAAGAAGTGCAGAAGCTGCTCAAGACTAAAATGATAAGAGAAGTCCATTATCCCAAATGGTTAGCCAATCTAGTTGTGGTCCAGAAGAAGAATGGAAAGTGGAGAGTGTGCGTGGATTTCACAGACCTGAATAAGGCTGCCTAAAAGATCCATTCCCACTTCCACACATTGACTCGATGGTGGATGCAACTGCTGGCCACGAGCTGCTAACCTTCATGGACACATCCTCAGGATTTCAACAAATTCAAATGGAGCCTTCAGATCAAGAAGGCATAGCCTGCATGACTCCCACAGGTATATACTGTTATACTGCAATGCCTTTTGGACTTAAAAATGCAGGTGCAACATACCAAAGGCTCGTCAACATGATGTTCAAAGACCAACTGGGGGACACAATGGAAGTCTACATAGATGACATGGTGGTGAAGTCAAAAAAGGCCGAGGATCATCTCAAAGACTTGGCAACAGCATTTGATATCCTGGATGAATGCAATATGAAGTTGAATCCAGCCAAGTGTCACTTTAGGGTCAAAGCAGGAAAATTCCTGGGATACATGGTCACCAAGAGAAGAATAGAAGCAAGCCTCGAGTAGATCAATGCTATACTGGATATCAAATCACCAAGAAATGTCAAAGATATCCAAAGGTTAACCGGAAGAATAGCTGCTCTCAACAGATTCATCTCGAGATCTTCAGAGAAATGTAAAGACTTCTATGATATCCTAAGGAATAATTAAAAGTTCGAATGGGGAGAGAAGCAAGAAAGGGCACTATTATCCCTGAAGGAATACTTATCCTCAGCACCACTCCTAATGAAGCCAGTTGATAGTAAGCCATTATCCCTGTACTTAGCCGTTTCTGGGAGTGCAATCAGTGCCGTCTTGGTCAAGGATCATGAAGGTCAACAACATCCAATATATTATGTAAGTAAAAGTCGACTAGATGCTGAATCCAGGTATTCTTATCTTGAAAAGTTAATTTTAGCACTTATAATGGCTTCAACGAAACTAAGACATTACTTTGAAACTCATGCTATACATGTAAAAACTAACTGTCCTATTAAAGCTGTTTTAAGAAAACCAAAAATGTCAGGTAGGATGGCAAAATGGGCCGTAAAACTTAGTGCATATGATACCTTATATGAACCAAGGAAAGCCATCAAGTCTCAAGCACTTGCCGACTTTGTGGCTGATTTTAGCCATGATATACTTGAAGAAGTTGAAATGGAAGTTCAACAATTGGAGGTTAAGGAAAGTTGGACCTTACATACTGACGGTGCCTCCAACATAAAGGGAGCAGGTCTAGGTATCCTACTAAAATCGCCACAGGGGGACATAATACCTCTATCTATATCTTGTGAATTTCAGGCTACTAATAATGAGGCTTAATATGAGGCCTTAATAGCTGGTTTGCAATTAGCTAAGGATATGAAGGTCAGGTATCTTCAAGTTTATGTTAATTCTTTGTTATTAGCTAACCATTTCAATGGCTCTTATGCAGCAAATGCAGAAAACCTAGCGAAATATTTAGAAATAGTGAAGCAATTAGCTATGTGTTTCGAAACATTTGACATAATGCAGGTACCAAGGGAAGATAGCACTGAAGCTGATGCCTTAGCAAACTTGGCATCAGCTCTCAAGATACCAGGAGATGTCAAGATACCTATTGTGCATATCTTGACTCCAGCAACAAAGGAGAACCTCGAAGTCTTATAAACTTCAACTTCTAAGGATAATCCAGCATCCTGGACCAATCCCATAATACGGTATCTTCAGGATAAAAAGATCCCGGAAGGGGAAAATCCCACAGCTTTCCGAATGAAGGTAACCCAATATATTGTCTTAAATAATATTTTGTATAGAAAATCACTTGCAGGTCCATACTTGAGATGTTTGGAATATCAAGAAGCACAAGAAGTTCTTAAAGACATACACGAAGGCGATTGTGGAAACCACACTGGGGGCATAGCCTTAACATCCAAGATACTAAGGATAGGCTAACTCTGGCCAACAATGAAAAGAGATGCAATGGAATTCTCCAAGAAGTGTGATGCTTGCCAAAGACATAGCAACATATTACATCAACCAGCTGAACCATTATATTCTATCATATCCTCGTGGCCATTTATGAAATGGGGAATGGATATTGTGGGAAAGCTGCCCAAAGCTCCTGGTGGAAAGGACTTTATGCTTGCCATGACAGATTACTTCTCCAAGTGGATCGAAGCAGAGGAATTTTTTCAAATTAAAGAAAGGGACATGATTTCATTCATCAAGCGCAACATCCTGACAAGATTTGGTATCCCGGCAGAGATTGTTTGCGACAATGGACCACAGTTCATTGGAAGAAGAACAACCAACTTTTGTGAAAGTTGGGGAATCAAGATAATAACTTCAACCCCAGTACATCCTCAAGCTAATGGTCAAGTAGAATCCAGCAACAAGATCATCATCAACAATCTGAAGAAGAAATTGGGGTCCAAGAAGGTAAAATGGGATGAAGAACTACCATTTGTTCTTTGGGCTGATAGAACCACTTCAAAAAATGCAACGGGACAAACACCCTTCTCCTTGGTGTTTGGGGCCGAAGCTGTTATCCCAACAGAGATGGTGATCCCCACAGCAAGAACCAGCATCCAACATACTGAGTCCAACAAAAAAAATCTTACCGAATATCTGGATACCATTGATGAACTCAGAGATCTTGCCAGAATCAGAATGGCTGCATACCAACAAAAAATAGCCAAGTCCTACCACAAGAATATCAGAATTCGAAGATTTCAAGTAGGAGACATGGTATTAAGAAAAGCATTTCAGAATACCACTAACCCAGCAGATGGAAAGCTAGCTCCAAAGTGGGAATGTCCTTACCTGATTGATTCGAAGGCAGGAAAAGGGGCCTACAGGTTAATCACTATGGAAGGTGTTCCTATACCAAGAGCTTGGAATGCTATCCACCTCAAGGCGTATTTTTGTTAATGTACTTAACTGGTATGTTGGTATCATCAAGATGAAGGTATGTTTCCTTATCTATTCTTACATTTTTTAACTTCATTATCCCTAAATCAAGTTTACTGACTTAAGCATCGGAGGGGTGTTAGCTAGGCTAACACCCACCCCTCATCAAGAGCTTAGTGTTTTGCAGTTATCCTAAGGATACAATATCTAAACAATAGTTAGAGGTTGATCACCTCCCACACGAATATGATATCCCTGATATCCCCCAAGGTTTAAAGGTCTTCACCTTTCCAACGAACGCCAGGGGCGCACTAATATGATATCCCGGATATCTCAAAAGGTTTAAAGGTCTTTACCTTTCTAACGACGCCTAGAGCGCATGATGATTCGGGTTTAGTTCGAGGCAGGCTGACCAGAGCAGCTGACAATCCGAATCCTTACGATAAGTGGCAGACGTGTCACACATATGGTTTATAACATTTTCTTGTTATCTAAGGTTTATAACACATCCGTGTTATCTAAAGTCTTGGCATAATCATGCCCATACGTTTGGGAGCTTCCCCAGTTTTATCTCAAGTTTAGACATTTTCATGTCTCTAAAGTAAAGGCCTGGTCGCCAGTAAAAAGGCTTTATCGCCAGTTAATGGGCTTTGTCACCAGAATTATCTAACTTTGTTTTGACAGATCGCTAATTCTAAGAAGGTTACTAAGTTGTTTTTAACTTAGCAAAATCCCAGGAGCTTGATACTTAGAAAGATCAACAGTTGGGGACATCACATGTAAGACTATTAGATTTATGAATGATCTCCACGAAGGTACTATTTACACTTGGTTTTATCACTCGATTTATACTTCAAGGTATAATCTTTTGGTTTGATTGTGATAGTTCATGCAACACAGAAGGATATGTTATCCTGAAGTTATTTCATACCAATTCCTAATAAGTCTTTTAAATTGTGTTTTCTAAAAACATAAGAGTATTTTATCTTCAGGATATATGGTCCTCAGGAGATTTCAATACAAGATCTTTGCAAATACCTTTTCTGAAATTATAATTCTCAAAATATTCGAGAAGCATGTTTTTAGGATACGTTATCCTCGAAGTAACTTATTTCAGAAAACTAAAACGATATTCCAACTGTCACACCCCGGCTTCGGGCCTAGGTGTGTGACTCACAGTTGGTACCACTTTTGTCATTTTATCAAAGTTTGCAGCGGAAAATGTTATTTTAAAATAGTTACTATCATAATATAGGGAATTGAATACCCTTGTTTGTTTTACAAAATTACTTGTTTAAAAACAAGTTTAATATATATATATATATGCCTCAATACAAAATTAGCTAAGCCACCAGCTGTAAACTATGCCTAGTTTTCTTCTATCTCCACTGGCATATTATTCACTAATCCTTACTCTAGATTACCTGAAAACAGTTTCAAAATATATCAGCTATATGCTGGTGAATACGCTGACTCAATAAAACATTTTCACAATTCGTAATGACACAACACCAATAGTGTTCAACGACTCAGTGGGTCTCAATCCCATCTCATCGGAACTAACATACGCACAAACCACATAATTGGACTTCACTCGCCCTAGAGACAGTCACTTGCCTCATGGTTAGTATGTCTGTAGTATGCCCACTACAGTACATATATGTAAGGATCCAGACACATGTGTATTTTAGCCTGAGTGCTTAGTACTACCTTGTATCAAAACGTTTTAGAGGATTTGAACTAACCCCCATGCAAATATTTCCATAACTCTTTTACATATGGATAACAGTCCATAGTTTTAAAGAGTAAATATCTTTTCAAAAATACAGTACATAGATGTATTCACGACATAAAACATTTCGCACTATAAAGGTTTGGACGTATTCACCTTTTGTTGATTTCAAGATTTCTCACCAACAGATATCTGATCTTTATCTCGGACCTATAGTACGACAACAACATATGATAAATAACTAGATCTATGATCTAGCTTTAGACCTTAAGTCTATTTGCATAACCTTTACCTTGATATTCATTTCATTTTATAAAACATTTATATACTATGTTTCTTTATTATAAAGAGACGTATATATAATTCATTTCTTCATCCATAAAAATATATCTTTATAAAAAAGAATAATAGTTTATTCGTAATCTTATCTTATGAAAGCTACATTTCACTTATTATTTGATCAAGGTATAGACTATACACCTGACTAGGGTCTAAGCCATATATAATAAAAAAATAGGGTAGAACCCCTACCTTGTATGGCTTATCTATGAAATGCTTAAACTTCACGTAGGTAGCGCTCCTACTTGCACGTACTTCTAGACAACGAGCGTATCGAAAATGAGGGGATTTTGGCACGAAAACCGAGGATGAATGTGTGTGAGGGTGGATGAGGAACACCCCATGGCCGATCTATTTATAGAAATTTTTCTGCATCTTCGCATATCGCGAAGCTGCTTCGCGTATCGCGAAGATGCCCTAGCTTCGCTGAGTCACCGCGTAGGTTTGCCACGTGTCGCTACGGTATCTCCACGTGTCCTGCATCTTCGCGTATCGCAAAGATGAAAAACGTGGATTCTTCGCGTATCGCGAAGATGCAAAACTTTGAATCTGTTCATTTTTGGTCCCTGATCTTTTGGTAACTTGCCATATCTTGATTTCGTCTCAGCGTGTAATGTGCGTCGGATAACCCTATAACAATGACCCTCAAAACTAAGCTTTAATATTAAAACGATAATCCTAAAACCACACACAACCGGCAATTGTACCAATCGCAAGTAGTATAGACCTAGGAAGTCCGAGTATCGAACACGTGGACACGTAAGATGCTAACGATCACAAACCCTAGACAAAACCTACCTAAGAATAATATTTAATTGATTTTTGATTTTTAATTACTTAACTGAACTAACCTAACTGACTGACAAAACTTACCAAAAATAGAAAACTTAACGACAAACTAACTATGTCAACTTCGGATAGAGAAAAACGTCTACCTAGGTCTGAATCAAACTGTAGGCCTAACCAGCTTATGGATTGGATGATATCTAGACACCGGTCCCTAAAGATGACACGACTAAGGATCGCTCGGGCTCACTGGATCACGTTTCGGTCTCACTCAATAAACCCTAACTACTCCAAATCGGCTAAAACAACCAAACCAGGAAACAATTGCTAATGTGTTCTAATGTTGACTCACCTCTCGGTCTCACCAACACTCGACCCTAATGGAAATGAATACTACACAGCCAAGGATAGAGGAACCATTCAACTTAAACCAAAATAGTAGTCGCTTAAAACACCTAAACCTGACAAGAAACATACTCGCTCTCGCGCAATTCTTATTCTAGCATGCAAAGACAATGAGACGACCCTAACTTCTTATCATCTCTCGGTCTCCAAGAAGGTGCCTAACCGCTGTACTTTAACCTCAAATTCACTCAAGAAAACCCTACGGTTGTACCTACCGCAAACAAACCCTAAACACAAAGTCTAGAGTCAAACAATGCACCGATCAATCAACACAAAACTAATTAACCGACACACGGGGTTTAACCAATGAATGAAAAAATTTCCAACCCTTAAACACAACCTATTTCATTTTTAAATCAAACTTTACAATAACAATTAAAGTCTATCAATCAAACAATCCATAAAACTCATCAAACATGAACAATTATCATCATTCCTAGGTAGAACTAACAAGTTTAGCCTCTAATCATATTTGGACAGCCATGAACACTTAATAAAAACATCATATAACTCATCTCAATAATCAATTCAAGCATTCAATGATCAATACAAATCATAAACAAGTCAATATCTCAAGTAATTGCAAAACTACTAATCAATTGAACAAGTAAATCAAAGTGTATGAACAACGAAAAAGATGTAAGGATATGAGATGTTTCGGGGCTGCTCTTGGCTGTAAAAAATGATGGTGAATGATCCCGAGGCTTGGTTCTTGTGTCTTCTTCCTTCCTTAGCCGCCACAAGTCCCAAACCTAACTCCACAAAACTTTTTCCTTGGCTGCTGCTGCTGTCTTCTGTGCGATCGGCCAAGGCTGCCCACATAGGGTTTTTTTTTTCTTTTTTATGTTGTAATATTATGTAGAGAATGGGCTTGTCCATGATGCATATGGGCCGGGCTTTGAGTTTTACTTGAAAACGTATGCGTAAAAGGCCCGTAAACTGCTCAAGAAGCTTGGTTTTTCTTCTTTGTAACCCATAATCTACAAGATAAAAATTAATCTAGAAAACCTATATAAAACAAGTTAAAATATATAAAATATAATATAATACGTAGATAAAAGGTGCGGAAATACGTGTGTTTTACAACACATCAAATATCCTCACACTTAAGACTTTTTCGTCCCTAAAAGAGAGTTCTACACAGAATCATAATAAAGTTCAACAGCCAACCCTTGGTTTTATTTATTTATTGTTATTATTAATATATTTTTTTTCTTTTTAAAGTATTAGAACAAGTGACCCGTTACCCAAATATTTCTTCCAACTTTCACCTAATAAGCTAGATTAGGTCGATTGCCGGTATTGCTGTCCACATAAACCCATGCCCCTAATACTTACCGAGGCAAATAAGACGTGACAATTCTATTAGTTTGTATGACTAAGTGGAACCCACACCTAAAGGCCCTGCTGCCACTTCACCAATTCCATTATGGTTTTACCGGGCCAAGTCATCCCAACTTGACTTAAACCTATTGCCACATGATTAAAACATTTTGACTCATATACAAACTATAAACTCTAGCTCTCTTTCAAGTGCAAACAATTACAAATGCATCTTTTTTATTTTTTTTTCTTTTTCTGCCTTTTGGCTTTTTGCTTTTTTTTTTTTGAATACTCATAGTACATAGCTTTGCATGAATAGAAACAAATACAAAAGATAAAACAATTAATATACAGACGATCATGTGACTCGAGGCTTGAGTATGACCCGGCTTTTCATTCCAATCCTGTCACGAGTTTAGTTAAACAAACAAAACCCCTAAGATGTTTCCCACTACAGTCAGGCCATTTAAAAGGTTCAATAAGGTCAACAACCAAACCGCCCTTTCTTTCTTAAAGGCTGAGCCTACCGACACATCGATTACTGAGTCTAAACCGTTCGGTTACCATACATTACGTGCGGGTCTAATGGGCACTGTTCTTATTTATTATATATAAATTTTTTAAAAACACCAAGAATTTATAAAATAACCACTACTCGGTAATAATATCATTTCCTGTTTAACGTAGAGAAAACAAATTTCAAGGGACTATTTTTTTCAAATTTTTCAACTTCTTTTTTTTTATCAAAAATTTTCTACAACTAAGTAAAATAAACCCCATCCCCACACTTAGAACGAAATCGTCCAGGTTTGTGTGATGAAAACAAAGAAAAGAAATAAAATAAAAATAAAAAAAAACAAAAAATTAAAAAGATAATATACAAGACTAAAACAAAGAACGGGTTACTCTCCAGGTTTGTGTGCAGAATCTCCAATAGCTGAGTAGTAACCAAACGATCGTATACCATTTCATTCGCGGCCGCAACCTCGGGAGAACATGTTCCGAAACGCCATCGTAGCTACTATGCGCATAATATAACCTGAAAAACTCAAACTCGCTCGCATGTAGCGGCGTAGAACACGGAAAACAAAAACATAAAGAAATAAACATATTTTTGTGTTTTTGGTTTTTATAATTTTTTTAAATAATTAATTTATTTATTTTTTTCAATAATAGAACACCCCTTAAATCGACCAACTCGAATGGAGATTGAGTACGAGCGGTTTCATCTTGGAACATCCCGAAATAGACAAAACAAATAAAACAGATAGCACAAACATATAACAAAAATACAAACTCTACAACTGGGGCAGTCTCCCGAGTGGTGCATCCATCACGTCTATGTCTCGGAGAGCGAGTCAAGGTAGAATACCTCGACCGTCTGATCAGTCACCGGCTCGCCAATGTAGTGCTTCAGTCTATGACCGTTCACCTTAAACTTCCCGCCTTTATCTTCTATTTCAATCGTGCCATACAGGAAAACCTCAGTGACCGTGAACGGTCCCGACCATCGGGATCTCAACTTTCCTAGGAATAACCGCAACCGGGAATTATACAATAAGACTAAATCCCCACACTTGAACTGCTTGTTACCCTTCAACTTTCTATCATGCAGTTCCTTCGTCCGCTCCTTATACCTGAACGACTGGCGTAGGCGTGATCTCTCAGCTCCTCTAACTCGTGCAACTGGTGGAACCGAGGGGCCTCCATGGCGGAAATATCAAGATTGAGCCTCTGTAGGGCCCACGACGCACGGTACTCTAACTCAACAGGCAGGTGGTAGGCATTCCCATAAATCATTCGAAATGGTGTGGAACCGGTCGGAGTTTTGTAGGCTGTACGGAAGGCCCACAATGCATCATCCAACTTGTCGGACCAATCCCGACGATTCGAACCAACCGTTTTCTCAATAATACGTTTGATCCCCCGATTACTCACTTCTACCTGCCCACTAGTCTGTGGGTGGTAGGCGGTCGCAAGCCTATGGGTGACCCCATAGCATCGCAACGCCTTTTACATCTGCGCATTGCAGAAGTGAGTACCTCTATCACTGATTAATGCCTTCGGGACACCAAAACGAGCAAAAAGGCTCTTGAGAAAACGGAGTACAACTCGGGCATCGTTAGTGGGTAAGGCCTTGGCCTCAACCCACTTCGAAACATAATCAACCGCCACGAGTATGTACTTGTTTCCACGCGAGGATGGAAAAGGTCCCAAGAAATCAATGCCCCAAACATCGAAAACCTCACACTCCTGAATAGCGTTTTGGGGCATTTCATTTCGCGAAGAAATGTTGCCGACCCGCTGGCAACGATCACAACTCCTCACAAACGTGTGCGCATCCTTAAAAATCGAAGGCCAATAAAAACTGCAATCAAATACCTTCTTCGCTATCAAACTCGCACCATAGTGACCTCCTGTCGGTCCAACATGGCAATGGCTCAAAATCTGCCGTTCCTCCATAAGGTCAACGCACCTTCTGATCAACTGGTCAGCACCTATAGGAAACAGATACGGGTCGTCCCATAGGTAAAACTTAACATCAGCAAAGAATTTCTTCTTTTGCTGGTAAGACTTCTTCGGGTAGTACCCGTCTGCAAGATAGTTCGCGAAGTCGGCGAACCATGGAAAACCCTCATCCTGAGATGAAACAAACATGAGACTCTTTTTCGGAAAGTGATCATTAATCCTGACCCCCGGCTCTCCTAACTCAGCTCCCTCAAGACGTGAAAGATGATTGGCCGCCTCATTCTTGGCCCCCTTTTTATCACAGATTTCAATATCAAACTCTTGAAGTAACAGGATCCATCGGATAAGGCGTGGCTTAGCATCCTGTTTGCTAAAGAGAAAACGAATGGCAGAATGATCCGTGTACACAATCGTTTTGGACAGAACAAGATAGGACCTGAATTTATCGAATGCAAACACCACAGCAAAAAGCTCTTTCTCGGTGGTGGTGTAACTCTCCTGTGCACCACTCAAGGTCCGACTAGCATAGTAAATCGGATGGAAGTGTTTATCCTTCCTCTGTCCAAGAACCGCTCCGACTGCGAAGTCGCTTGCATCACACATCAACTCAAAGGGAAGCGACCAGTCGGGAGCAATCATGATCGGGGCTTTAACGAGTTTGTCTTTTAAAAGATCAAACGCCTCGATACACTGCTCAGAAAACACAAACGGGGCATCCTTCTCCAGAAGTTTGGTCATGAGTCTCATGATCTTAGAAAAATCTTTAATGAACCGGCGATAGAACCCAACGTGACCCAAGAAACTCCAGATGGATCTCACAGAAGTGGGCGGTGGAAGATTAGAAATGGTCTCGACCTTCGCTCGGTCGACCTCTATCCCCGCACTCGAAATACGATGCCCCGAAACAATGCCCTCGCGTACCATGAAGTGACACTTCTCCCAGTTAAGGACTAGGTTGGTGTCAACGCATCGGGCCAACATCCTCTCAAAGTTGGAGAGACACTGATCGAAACTGCTCCCAAATACAGAAAAATCGTCCATGAACACCTCCTTGGAGTCCTCGATCATGTCATGAAATATAGCCACCATACACCTCTAATATGTGGCTGGAGCGTTACACAATCCGAAGGGCATACGTCTATAGGAAAACGTCCCGTATGGGCAGGTAAACGTGGTTTTCTCCTGGTCATCGGGAGCAATCGGAATCTGAAAGTACCCGGAGAAACCATCCAAGAAGTAGTAATACTGCTGACCAGCCAAACGCTCCAACATCTGATCGATGAAAGGTAAAGGAAAGTGGTCTTTCCTCGTGGCATCATTCAGTCTACGGTAATCGATGCAGACTCTCCAACCGGTCACAGTCCTAGTGGGAATGAGCTCATTCCTCTCATTGGTGACGACTGTCATGCCACCCTTCTTAGGAACCACTTGGACTGGACTAACCCACGAACTATCAGAAATCGGGAAAATGATCCCCGCATCAAGGAGTTTGATAATCTCCTTCTTCACGACCTCCTGCATCTTCGGAGCGGCGGCTGAACGACAGATCTGAAATTATCCTCCATGAGGATTTTATGCCTAAAAAACGAAGGGTTGATATCCTTAATGTTGACAATCTTCCATGAAATGGACTCCTTGTGCTCTCTCAGCACCCTCAACATCTCTTTCTCTCGACCTCCATCAAAGCAGATGCAATAATAACCGGCAGCTTCCTCTCCTCGTCCAAAAACGCGTACTCCAAATGGCCTGGCAACTCCTTAAGCTCTAAGGAAGGAGGGGGCTCTCGATAGAAGGTCGGTCCATCGGATCGTTATGTACGATCCCAGCAGACACTTCAGACTCAGGGTGATGTGACTCGGTGTCATCATCCGTTAACTGATCAGTCATGGCAACCTTCTCAATCTCCGGAATGTCCCTATCGAGAATTTGAGTGTCGGAGGTAGATCCTCCACATATCTCACTGAAAAACTCACAAACATGCTCCATGATGGTATCAATAAAGTACAAGGAGTCATCAGCAGACTTGGGGTGTTTAAGTGACTGTCGAACGTCAAAGGTGACGTTCTCATCCCCAACTCTCAAAATCAACATACCCTCGCAGACGTCGATCAACGCCTGTGTAGTGGCAAGGAATGGTCGGCTAAGAATAAGTGGTACACTATCATCGTCGTTCATGTCCAGAATGACAAAGTCCACCGGGAAGATGAACTTGTCGAAACGAACAAGCATGTTCTCGACCACCCCTCGAGGATATTTAACAGAACGATCAGCAACCTGGATACTCGTCCTGGTAGGCCACGGTTCATCTAAACCCAGCTTTCGATACACGGAATACGGCATAAGATTAATGTTGGCACCAAGATTAGCCAGCGCATGAATAACCGTATCATCACTCAAGATGCAGGGAATCGTGAAACTCCTTGGATCGGCCATCTTTTCTGGTAACTTCCTCTCTAAGACAGCAGAACAACTAGCACTCAAAGGGATGGAAGCTACCTCAGCCAACTACTCCTAATTCGATAGAATATCCTTAAGGAACTTCGCGTGTTTAGGCATCTGAGTCAGTGCCTCAAGGAATGGAATATTAAGGTGAAGCTGCTTCAAAAGATCAACAAATTTAGAATTCTGCTCCTCATCTCTATCTCTACGGAGTCTCCCGTGATATGGCACTTTAGGTTTGTAGACTCTCAGTGGCTCGCTCGGTAAATGCTGTCTCTTGGCCTGTGCTGAACTCCCTGGGCTGCTCCTCTGATGCACCTAGGCCGGCGGAGACTCCATCTGACTCTCCTTACCCAACTGCTCCACTACAACTATTGCAGGCTCCTCAACGACTCCTCCTCTAGACCTCTGCTGAATCCCGGGCTCATCTCGTGCCCCTGCAGCGCTCCTCGTTGTCACAGCTTTAGCAAATACCTTCGGGTTTTGCTCGGTGTTACTCGATAGCGTACCCTGCGGCCTCTCGTTCAATCGACTGGCTATCTCCTCCATCTGCCGCTCGAGACTCTGAATCGACGCTCCCTGATTCCTCATGAACTGCTCGTGCTTGCGAAACTTCTCCTGCGTCTCCTTGTATCGGGAATCCTCACGCGTCATAAGCTGTGACAACATCTACGTCTGCTGCGTCATCATGTTCTCCAAAGTGGGCTTCTTCTCCCCACTACTCGCTCCCTCACCGGCATCCTGGAATAAACTCTGACGCTGCTGAAAACCGGACTGATTGCCACTCCTCCAGTTGGAATTCTGATTGCCTCTCCACCCCGAATTATAAGAATTGAAAGAATTTGGATTTCGGTTTGGATTTCCTATAAAGTTTACCGCCTCCTCCTGCGAAATGACTGGGCACTGAATGGTATCATGCCCTCCTCTGCATATCTCGCACAACCTGCTCTTCGTCTGCAAGTCCTTCACAATCTGCGCTAATGCCTCTACCTGTGCCGTGAGTGCGGTGGTCGTGTCCACCGAATGCATGCCGCGTGAAATAGAATCGACGGTCTTACCACCCTTGGCGGGTGTTCGCTGGTATCCACTCATAGCTAACCCGTTAAACAAAGCGATGCACTCATCCGGGTCCTTCGTCGTCAGCAAATTTTCTCCTGCCACCGTGTCAAGCATGTTTTGCGTCACGTACGTCACTCCATTGTAGAACTTCTCGACAACCGCCCAATCATGCAAGCCGTGGTTCGGGCACAACGCTAAAAGATTTTTAAAACACTCCCATGCCTCGTAAAAACTCTCGGTGTCTTCCATCTGAAAAGAATGAATCTGGTTACGCAAACGAGCGGCCTTAGCCAGAGGATCGTATTTCTCAAGAAATAGGGTCTGCATGGCAGCCCAAGTAACTATGGAGCCCTGTGGGAGGGACTCGAGCCACAGACTCGCTTTATCGATGAGCGAGAACGGAAAAACGCGGAGTTTCATGGCGTCTTCGGATACGCCGGCAAGATGGAAAGTGTCGCAGATACGAGCGATTCAAGTGAGATGATGCGGGTTTTCGTGAAGTAACCTTTGGAACTGAGCAGAATGAGAAATAGTGTTCAGAATATTCGACGGAATTTGCCAGTTCGCATTAACTCCAATAGCGAGTGGTGCGATGCTGGATCTCGCGCGATCATTGGCCGGATGGGCCCGGTCTGCAACTGTCCTCCTCGGTGGTGGATAGTCGCCCATGATCCTATCAGTATCGACGAAATCAGAAGATGTAGGAGATGAGGATAAAATGCCAATAGATGATAAAGTGGATTATGGTGAAACGGTGCGACGTCTCTCACGAAACTCTCTCTCAGGCTCGGGAAATGCTTCAGTGTCAGGTGGTCCACGAGATCGAGTTTGTCGCATACAACTATACAAATTAATAAAAGAAGCCAAACTATCCTATTAAATTACAAAACAAATATAATTACAAGTAGCACAAAAGGTAAGTTCTAACTCGAGTTTCTAAGAAGGTGCCTAACCGCTGTACTTTAACCTCAAATTCACGCAACAAAACCCTACGGTTGTACCTACCGCAAACAAACCCTAAACATAAAGTCCAGAGTCAAACAATGCACCGATCAATCAACACAAAACTAATTAACCGACACACTGGGTTTAAGCAATGAATGACCAAAATTTCCAGCCCTTAAACACAACCTATTTCATGTCTAAATCAAACTTTACAATAACAATTAAAGTCTATCAATCAAACAATCCATAAAACTCATCAAACATGAACAATTATCATCATTCCTAGGTAGAACTAACAAGTTTAGCCTCTAATCATATTTGGACAGCCATGAACACTTAATAAAAACATCATATAACTCATATTAATAATCAATTCAAGCATTCAATGATCAATAAAAATCATAAACAAGTCAATATCTCAAGTAATTGCAAAACTACTAATCAATTGAACAAGTAAATCAAAGTGTATGAACAAAGAAAAAGATGTAAGGATATGAGATGTTTCGGGGCTGCTCTTGGCTATAAAAAATGATGGTGAATGATCCCGAGGTTTGGTTCTTGTGTCTTCTTCCTTCTTTAACCGCCACAAGTCCCAAACCTAGCTCCACAAAACCTTTTCCTTGGCTGCTGCTGCTGTCTTCTGTGCGATCGGCCAAGGCTGCCCGCATAGGGTTTTTTTTTTCTTTTTTATGTTGTATTATTATGTAGAGAATGGGCTTGTCCATGATGCGTATGGGCCGGGCTTTGAGTTTTACTTGAAAACGTATGCGTAAAAGGCCCGTAAACTACTCAAGAAGCTCGATTTTGTTAGGACATGAAATGTCACATGTATGTCCCCAGTTCTATCAGGATTGGTTCAACATGAAACCAACGATCGTGAGAACAAGTTAACGTACTGAAAATGTCAAACGAAGCTGATTCGATCGAATCAGTGACTGATTCGATCGAACCAGATCTCATTCGATCGAACCAGATCTTATTCGATCTAACCAGGTCTCATTCGATCGAACCATATCTCATTCGATCGAATGAGTATCTCATTCGACCGAATGAGTCTTCGGTATATAAACGTTACTTGGGAAATTTCACATGCAGAGAGAACAGATTACACACTCACGAACCAGCAGCCTACAGAAACTCTCTCCACTGTTCTTCGTATTCTTGGTCGTTTCCTCCAATCCTAGGCGTCAAACCCCTTTAGGAATCGTACCTACGTGCCCGTTGATCACCACCGAATCGCCGTGTTAGAGGATTCCGCACTCTAACACGTTGCCCCGTGAATCGTTGGGAAACCGAGTCCCGAATCGGTCCTACAAAGTGGCATCAGAGATTAAGGTTCTTGATTCACGAAAGATTCGTGGTGATATTCGTGTTTTTCTCGTGAAAATCATATATTTTGCTTGAAAAAATTTCGAAATCAAGTGTTTTTGTTCTTGGTGTTCATTGTGTTCTTATCAAAAACTCATAAAAGTCATATATTTTGGTTTTTGATCTCAAGATTTGGTGTTAAAATTCCGGGTTTTATCAAGAACATTCATCGTGTTCTTCGTTTTTTAATCGTTTGATCCATTTTTGTTTGGTTGGTTAATTGTTTGAGTGTTAATACACTTAAAAGAGTCATATTTTGCTTCCAAATCAACTTGGATTCGTGTTAGTGAGTTTAAAACCGAAAATCTGGTCAAATCTTCTAAGTTTGGAAATTCCAGAAATCCCGATCGAACTAGTCGTATTTTTGGAACTCATTCGATCGAATAAGCCCCTTATTCGATCGAACCAGTTTGAATCTTGACCGAATCAGTTTTTCCCGCCGTGATCTGCGCCAAGTCCATTCGATCGAATAAGTTCATCCTTTCGATCGAACCTGCTTCCAGTCGATCGAACAAGTCTCAGATTCGATCCACCCATTCGATCTCTTTCTTAGTCGACTGCCAGAACCCGTTCGATCGAACCTGTCACCTCATTCGATCGAACTAGATTGTATTCGATCGGATAAACTTCAGAAGACCAGAACAGTGATTCAGTCAGTCATTCGATTGAATCATCACACATTCGATCGAATAACGAACACATTCGTCGAATAACGAACACATTCGACCGAATCAGAACTCACTCGATCACATTCGTTTAACAGATCAAAGATTAAAGCAAAGAAGCAAACATGTCTGCCAGTTCAAGTACAAACAAAAGGTTCCAATCGATCCTTGAGAGTGATTCAGAATCTGGAAGCTTCAACAAGCCTCCAAAGTTGATGGCACTCAATGAGTTTACTACCTGGAAGACAAGATTCCAGATTCATATCACAGGTGTGAATCCTGGACTATGGGAAGCGGTTCAGACATCGTGGGTGCATCCTACAAACGATGATGGTGAAAGCCTGAGCTACTTTAGGCTGTCAAAAGAACAAAAGATAGCCTTTGATGCTGAGAAGAAAGCCTTCTCCTTACTGTCTCAAGCTCTCTCCAGCGATCTCTTCCATCAGTTTAATCAGTTCACAACAGCATCAACTCTTTGGAACGCACTGGTTGAACGATGCGAAGGATCTGAGTCACTTAAAGAAATTCACGCACGGGAGCTAAAGCGTGAATTTGATTTGTTTGGTCCAGAATCCGGGGAAGACATTGAATCGTTGCTGTCAAGGTTCTATCATCTTATGTCAGAGCTAAAGTCCTATAATGTCAAAACAACAGGGACTGAAAAGGTTAGATGTCTCGCTCAAGGACTTCCAACAAGCTGGAACACCTTTCTGACTGTGATGAGAAGAAGTCATCAATTGGAGATGATTCTTCTTTCTGACTTTATAAAAGAAATCAGACAGGAAGACGCTGAATTAAGAGCATCCTCCAGGAAACCCAGAGCAACATCTGACAAGTCGCTGTACATGTCAAACTCTCCAATGTCAGATTCAAATGAACATGCTCCAATGAAGACTGCGTTTGTCTCCTCAATGTCAAATCAATCTAAGGGGACCGAAACGAGATCTTCTGCACCACCCACATCAAATTCCGGAAATTCAAGTTCTAACTCCGGACCCAAGTCAACTGAAAAGGCAACGTTAAACACTGAAGGCTTGGGAAAGGTAACGGTGGAAGTTGCCAAAGAACATATGGCAACGTTAGGCACAATAATTGAATCATACAGTTTAATGGTGGCTGGTAAACTTGGCAACAGTCATCTGGACAGCGATGACTATGAACAGCTAGATGAAGACGATATGGAACGCATCGATATAATGTGGGCACTTGGCAGCGCGTTCCGTAGGGCTAGAAAGTGGGCTAAGAAAACAGGCCAAGCTCTTTCAATCAACAATAAATCCAAGTTTGGTTTTGATAAAACAAAAGTTAAATGCTACAACTGTGGCGAACTTGGTCATTTTGCTAAGGAGTGCTCTAAACCAAAGAGGGAAGGTCACCAATATCCCTTCCGAACTACTTCAACTTCATCTACTCCTGCTGCAGCCGCTGCAAATGTCAACAATGAGAGACAACTAGTCCCTCAGAATCAAACAACAGCGAACAACGCCAACATCAACAATGAAGCTGCTCTTGCTGTTCAAGGTGATGAAGGCGAGTCCTGGAACTTCAGCATTAACATGGCTGACATCACCATTGTGGATGGAGACTCAGAATCTGGGTCTGATGATTCCTCAACTGATGAAGAATACGTTGTCGAGGAGCCAGCTACTGAAATGAATGAAGGAGAGCATGAAGCTGAGGTGTCATCAGTGGAGATTATGGAGGATCAAGAAAAAGAGTCAAATGTTCCTCAATCATCTCCAAGTTCAACAATTCCTGCAGAAGCTGCTACTGTTGAAGAAGTCAACAAGGTACTGTCAAAAGCAAAGTCTGCATCTTTTCTGGAAAGAGCAGGGAATCTTTACTTCGCGTTCATGGCAGAGACGTCAAATGATGCCAAGGTAAGTTCTAACCCTACTACTCCCAAACCAGAAAATACCAAATGTTTAAAATGTGACATGTCTGAACAAGAAATTCATTCTCTGAAAGAGAGAATTGAAGATCTCGAGGCTTATAAACAAGCAGCCTCAAGATCTTTACTTGAACTGACTGACGCTCTTGCACAAAACAAGGCTTGGAAGCAGAAAGAGTCTGCTTTTAAAGAAAAAGTTGATAGCCTTAAGCGTCAGAACAAGGAATTGGAGATATGTGTTCTAAATCAACAAGATTCTATAAATTTTCATATAAATAAAAATAATGTCTTGAAAAAGGAAATGGAGAACACAAAAGCTGATCTTGAATCATTGACTTTCAAATTAAAAACTTACTCCAATTCCTCTTATTTGCTAGAACACATTATCCCCGAGTTCCGGTGCAAAAAGGAAAAAGGTGTGGGATATCACAATGTCCCACCCCCTGTGCTGAACCAATTTGTGAGAACACCAGGAGCTGTGCCAGATGATGACTCAAATGTTAAAACACCCGAGGACACAGAACAAATTTCAAAGCCCAAGGGTAAAGAAGTCATTGACTCGGCTCCTGAGACCAAACCAAATGTTGTTGCCACAGACTTAGGTTCCACAACTAAGTCAGGCCCATCCACATCTAAATCAAAGGCAACAACAAGTAATTCTTAGAAGAACAAGTTTAATCATAAATTTGAGAAAGTGCATGTGGTACATGGTACCCAGTTTGTCAAGGAGGGTAACGTTAATGAAAAACATAATTTTCCAAAACCCCCTCCCAGACAAACTTCACCCCAAAATGTCAAATCAAAGGGGTACTATGGTAACAAACAACAACAAAGTTATTTCTCTCCACCACGTCAAAGGGGGAGAAACTACTGTTTCTCATGTGGAGAGGTTGGCCATATAGCAAGATTCTGTTACAATTACACGGATCCTAGATATGTCAAGTCAACTCCTATGAGGCGACCGACCGTTGACATTCAAAGTCAACCTCGGTCTCACACACCGCGGTCGGTTTCTCCTAGGAAACCTCAGTCAACCTCACCACACAGATCACCGAATCCCTCAAACCCAAGTGTTTCCACTTCAACAAGTGAAAGTCAGTCTTCAACCAGCTATGTCAAACATGTTGAGAAGAAGACTGACAGTTGGAAACAAAAGAAAAACAACACTGTTGATAACGATGTCAAACCAGAAAACAGTGTTAATGAGGGTAAATGGATTGAATTGTTAATTCGTGATGATAATGGAAAACCCAAGACCATAAAGGCTTGGGTTTCCAATGATATTTAAACCTTTTATTTTTTGTGTGCAGGTTGCTCTGTATGATCCAAGATTCAACATGTGGATCATCGACTCAGGAGCTTCCAGGCACATGACTGGAAACATGAATCTCCTATCCAGTGTCAGACAGATAAAAGGAGGTGCTGTTTCCTTTGCAGGAAATCAAGGTGGTTACATCACGGCCCAAGGAATTGTTTCTAATGGGCGAATTTCGTTTGATAAGGTTAATTTCATCAAGGAGTTGGAGAACAACCTGTTGTCGATAAGTCAAATCTGCGACAAGGGTTTCAAAGTTATGTTTGATGATCGAGACTGCCACATCTTGGCTAAGGATTTCACCATTTCTGAAGACAAGGTTTTAATGTCAGCCGCACGCCAGAGTGATCTCTACATTCTGGATATGGCTAAGGCAGGGTCATCGTCTCCAACAGCGACATGTTTTGTGTCCAAGGCATCCGAACGTGACACTGTCATATGGCATAAACGGATGGGACACATTAATGTCAGGAACATGAACAAGCTTGTGCACAACAGGCTAGTTGAGGGAGTTAATCTGAGAAGTTTCCGTCTCCCTGATTCGTGTGTGCAGTGCAAAGCGGGAAAGCAAGTAAAAAGGTCTCACAAGTCTAAGAGTTTCCACTCGATTGATATTCCATTGGAACTCCTTCATATGGATCTTTTTGGCCCAATCAGCGTCAAAAGTATCTCTGGGCACTCATACTGTCTAGTGGTTACTGATGAATACTCGAGATTCTCTTGGGTGTTTTTCTTGAAAGCAAAGTCCTAGACATTTGGGTGTATAAATCTGCTAGTTACAACTCTTGAATCACAGTACAATCTGAAGGTTCGGAGAATGCGTACAGATAACGGGACAGAGTTTAAGAATGCGAATGTTGAAAACTTCTGCAAAGAAAGAGGTATTGTTCAGGAGTTCAGTGCCCCGTATGTTCCACAAATGAATGGGGTTGCTGAAAGGAAAAATCGAACGTTAATCGAGACAGCTAGAACAATGTTAGCAGACTCAGTGTTGCCTGTCACGTTTTGGAGTGAGGCAATTGCCAACGCCTGTTTCACATTGAATCGGGTAGGCATTGTCAAGCGCCACGGCAAGACAAGCTTCGAGCTTCTTCAACGACGGAGGCCTAACTTAGAGCACCTGGAACCATTTGGAGCTCTTTGCACGTTACTTAAAAGGCAAGTCGGTAATAAGTTCGAGGAGAAGATCATCAACGGTTATTTTCTGGGTTACAGCGTACCTCTCAAAAGGATCTTCAACAGATCAACAAAATTAGTTGAAGAATGGTACCATGTCGACGTTCAACGCTACACAGAACCAGCCAAGGGGTCAGGAGAAGACTGGTTGTTTGATTTTGACAAATTGTTCAAGTCATTCAATCTGTATGAGGTTGCTATTCAAATGATGTATGAGGCGCAAAATGCACCTCCTGATGAATCACAGCAATCTTCACCTCATCCTGGTCCATCATCGTCTTCCTCCACAGAGTCTAGCGAGCAAGTTCAAGAGTCATCCGAATCTGAATCTGAAGATGAATCACCAGCAGATGATGTACAATCGGCACCGACACAGGTTACTCCACAACCTTCATCGTCAAATCAAGAAGCGCCAAATGCAGATCAGCCTCTAACGTCTACTTCAGAGGCACCAACCGCTCCAGTTCCTGAGCCGAACTTAACTAACTTGGAACAAAATGTTGTCGTTTCTGACAATCCGGTGGTCAGGACTGAACGTGATCATCCACAAGACAACATTATAGGGGACATTCAACAGGGTGTCAAAACACGTCGTCAACTGAATTTTGGCCTCTACACTGAAATGATGGAGTCAGGATCAGTTGCGCTAAATGCCCATGAATGCTTCTTAGCACAAGAAGAACCACGCAGCATCACCGATGCACTGAAAGACGCTAACTGGGTCTCAGCCATGCAAGAAGAATTATTACAGTTCAAGAGACTTGGTGTGTGGAAGCTGGTGGATCTCCCCAAAGGACAGAAGAAAATTGGCACTAAGTGGGTACTCAAATGTAAACGCGACGATCGTGGAGTGATTGTTCGCAACAAAGCCCGCCTGGTGGTCCAAGGGTTTAGGCAAATCGAGGGCCTAGACTACAATGAGGTGTATGCTCCGGTTGCACGTTTGGAGGCAATCCGGATGTTCTTGGCGTATGCGTCTTTCAAGAGATTCAAAGTATATCAGATGGACGTCAAGAGTGCCTTTTTGTACGGTCACATCGAAGAGACCGTATATGTGGCACAACCTCCAGGTTTTGAAGACTCAAATCACAAGGACAAAGCCTACCTGCTCAACAAGGCTTTGTACGGTCTTCACCAAGCCCCGAGAGCTTGGTACAAGGAACTATCCAAACACCTTCTGAACAACGGGTTTAGAAGAGGAACGATCGACTGCACGTTATTTACAAAGGAGAAAGAAGGAGATCTCATTATGGTACAAGTGTACGTGGACGACATCATTTTCGGGTCCACGAATAAAACACTATGCAAGGAGTTTGAACAAGTGATGCAAGAAAAATTTGAAATGAGCTCCATGGGTGAGATGAAGTTCTTCTTAGGACTTCAGGTTGATCAAACAGACTCCGGTGTCTTCATTCATCAGACAAAATACGTCAATGACATCTTGAAACGGTTCGAGATGTTGAGTTCCTCTTCACAAGGAACTCCGTTAGAGGTTAATCACGGGATTAATCCTGACGAGAAGGGTGAATTGATCAATCCAACTCACTATAGAGGGATCATCGGATCTCTAATGTACCTGACTGCTTCTCGGCCGGACATAATGTTTGCTACGTGTCTCTGTGCACGTTACCAGTCAAAGCCGAAGGTCTCCCATCTTATTGCAGTCAAAAGAATTTTGCGTTATCTGAAGGGTACTCCAGATTGGGGTCTTTGGTATCCTCATGATGATAACTTTGATCTACATGCGTATAGTGATTCGGACTATGGTGGTTGTAAACTCGATTACAAATCAACAACAGCAGGATGTCAGTTCTTTGGAAGTCGTTTAGTAACGTGGCAATGCAAAAAGCAGACGTCAGTCTCCACTTCAACAGCTGAGGCGGAATATATTGCGGCTGCCAGTTGCTGTTCTCAAGTTATTTGGATTCAGCAACAGATGCGTGACTACGGTATTGAATTATCTACTACTCCCATATATATTGATAATTCTGCTGCAATTTCAATTACCAAAAATCCTGTCCATTTTAGCAAAACGAAGCACATCGAAATTCGATATCACTTCCTTCGTGACTGTTACGAAAAGAAGTTAATCGATGTGGTAAAAATCCCCACTCAGGAACAACGCGTTGATCTCTTCAATAAATCATTTGACAAACCACGGTTTTTATATTTGCTAGAGATCAACGGCGTTAAACGTCAATCAGATGATGTTCTTTTCTTAAAAAATTTGTTCTTTTAAGTTTTTCATTTGTTCTTTTCTTAAAAACGGTTTTTATCATTTAAATTGTTTTTCATTTGTTCTTTTCTTAAAAAATTTGAAAAATCCAAAAAGATTTTGTTTTTATAATTTTTAGGGGGAGAAAGGTTTCAAGAAAAACCAAAAACAATATAAAATACAAAAACCCAAAAACATCAAAAATTTTAAAATTTTGAGAAGTTGATCTTGTTACAAGAAAGATGATAGTACACAGACGCTATCATACTGAGACATCAAAAAGATTTTTATTTCTGTATAGCTTATTCTCATTTTCCTTATATTAAAAAAAAAAAAAAAACGTCACTATCGCTTAGAATTATGTCGGTTGCTTCAGTTTGAAGGACATATTTTCGGATATGTTTGGCCCTTACTTCTACTAGTAGATTATGAGGATAACCATTAACCAGATGACTGAAAGTGACTGGGGCGGTTTATGATGTGTTTTTATTCTTTCGCTGAAAAATAGTCGTTCATACTTAGTTAGAAGGACACATACTAGTATGTGGTCGGTCCAGCTGATCCATTGGATCGTCAGGATAGCCGTTTACCTGAAGACTTTGACTTCATCGGGGCGAAATAATTTAAATTTTTTATCCAAAAACATTCATATATTCAGAAAATGAGAAATTGTATCCAACCTTTGGGAAGTGATGGCACACTGACAGTAGCATAATGTTAAAAAGATATAAAGTGAAAAATTGGTCATGCATAGTACTAATGTGATATATTGGTAGGCTTATCTTACTGAATTGAGTCTGGATTTGACCTATCTAAATCATTTAGATTGTCAGCTATGGGTGTACATCTAAGATAAATTGACGAGACGTCACTGTCTAAAGACCAATATCAATTGAGGATATGTCTTATCACGCGTACACGAATTACCATCGGCCCAAATTGGTTCCCCCAAAGGCTAAATTCTTAAAAAATGTTAGATCTTCGTGTTGCAGGTCTGCTTTCATCGAAAGTCCCTTCTAAATCAAATGCTTTAAACGTTGATTAAGGAGGAGTTTTAAATATTTTATACTTCACCGGCCTTGGAATGATCTCCCTCTGTGATACGTAAGTATCGACCTGGACAGCGCTCTTCCATGCTGTGATATCTAAAGTTATTAACTCCCTCTGTGATACGTAAGTATCGACCTGGACAGCGCTGATAACTTGGATATCTGTATTAAATATCTTATGCTCCACCGGTTTTGGAATGATGTCCCTCTGTGATACGTATGTATCGACCTGGACAGCGCTCTTCCATACTGGTATATCTAAAGTTATTATCTCCCTCTGTGATACGTAAGTATCGACCTGGACAGCGCTGATAACTTGGATATCTCCTGAAAAAAATATAAAATAAATGATTTTGGGACAAGTAGATGAATACCGAACACGTATGTGAAAACATGATAAAATCATCAAGTTGCTAATTAAATTCGCAAGAATGAGAAAAGCAACAATATTTGATGAAAAGCTAACAAAGGGGATCCTATAAGCTTATGGTCGTTCGTCAAAATAAGATGCGCCGATTTGACTGTTCAATATGTTGTGAGGTCCTACATGAGTCAATCAAAATATGGTGGGATACATAGCTGTGATCACAAGCAATTTCAAATGGTCATTGACAGACGAGAGGATGTTTGTTTAAGTTTAAATGGACAAATATACCCATAATCGCATTGGTAATATGTATCGATCAAAAAGAAATTATATTGAACTTACTGAGTGCTACAATGTCAGTACTGATCCCATGTTCGGATCCCTCTCACAAAAAGAATGTTCATTATGCCTAGTTTAATATTATATATTCTTTTATTAAGAAAAATCAAAAACATGTGAAAAATCTCGAAAAGTCTCAGTAGATAGTCAAACAAGTCTGTATGATTTCTTATTATAGATCCTTCTCAACCAAAAATATTGTATTTTAAGTTTTATACAGTTGCTTATTTCAGTTTAAATATTATAAAAAATTCAAAAAGATTTTTATTCTGAATTATTTTTATTTTTATTCTGCTTTAATGTTGATGAGAAATCATCCAGTGACAGGCAGTCTGATCCCTGTCCCTCCCTGAAAATACTTAAAAAATAAAAAAATAAAAAAAAAAAAAAAATGGTTTATTTCTATTTATTTTTCATTTTATTTAGTTCTGTTTGTTTGAAAATCGATGAGAAATCATCGTGACAGGTAGTCTGATCCATGTCTATTCCTACTAAATGTTTATCCAGTGTGTAGGAATGAAAGAAAACTTCATGCAGGTTGCTAAATGTTTATCTGCGCAACCGACTGTGCATGAAAGAAAGAAGAAGTGACAATGGAAACCCAAAGATGGTTGTGCCTGATATTTTTCCGTGTGTTTACTAATGTCTTA
Source organism: Bidens hawaiensis (assembly GCF_021521415.1). Classification (NCBI taxonomy): domain Eukaryota; kingdom Viridiplantae; phylum Streptophyta; class Magnoliopsida; order Asterales; family Asteraceae; genus Bidens; species Bidens hawaiensis. The sequence continues at coordinate 237,003 of NW_027491157.1, forward strand.
TGATCTATTTGTTCTGTAGGAACTAAGCTCTCATTATCGGAAAATGTCTAAGAAAACTAACCAAGTATCAAAAGTTTATGCTTTCTTGCAGGTTCAAAGGCACCACGATCGATGGCAGGGAATAAAAAGTTTAAAAGTTTATTTTTTCCAAAGTTTGTCCCTCATTCGATCGAATATGTTGCTATTCGATCGAGTAAATCAATCGAATGAGCCGATTCGATCGAGTCAGTTGTTGTGAAAATGAGAAGTGTTGCGAGAGACTTATTCGATCGAATAGACTCTCATTCGATCGATTGGTCCAATCGAACAAGTCCATTCGATCGAATGAGTCCAGAAACAGTATAAATACTCAGACTCATTCGATCGGTCAGTATTATTCGAAAAAATTTACGGAAATTTACTCTCAAAATTGTTTACGCGAAACCCTCGTTTTGATCCGTTCATCTTATTCGATTTTTCACGTACATCAATAAAATGTAAGTTTTTTTGGTTTTTAACCGTGTTTTGATCATGTTTTTGGTCGTTTTAGTTCTCGGAAACGAACTTTAGAACGAAACTGATATTGAACTGTTTTTAATCGTTTAAGTCTTTTAGTTAATGTTGATACATGTTCTTAAACATCAACTGGTGCTATCTGTGTGTCGCGTATCCTTAAACGATCGAAAATGTCGATCGGGTTTCTGCAGTTTCTGGGCTGAGTTTGAAGGAGTCGAATCAGTCTACTCGATCGAACGAGTCTCTTGTTCGATCGAATGAGACTTATTCGATCTGTAGTTCGATCGAATCAGAGGTCAAAGATGATATCTATCTCATTCGACTGTCTGTGATCGAACTAGATCGAATGAGTAGATCACTCGATCGAATGAGTAGCTCATTCGATCGAATCTTGACTCATTCGATTGAACAAGCCCAGAATGTTTAAAAATGTTAAACGAATTCAGTCTTCTCGATATCTGTTCGTTCTAACACGTTTATGTTTGCAGATAAAATGGCTGAAGTTGCAGAAGTTTTCGTTCCATTCAAAACATCAATCAAGCACAATATTGTAGCCTTTCTCGACGAAAAGGCAAGCCATGGGAAAGACTTTGCAACAATGATCAAATTCCTGAAACGGTCCAGGATTCACGGACCTATCTCAAGGGTAGTAGAACCCATTATGTCAATTCAACAGGAATTCTGGAGGAATGCCTCGCACGACAAAACTGTTGTGCCGTCGGTAATTCGCTCCAATGTTAGAGGGCACGGAATTGTTGTATCTGCCCAAATCCTCAGGGAAGTCTGTGGGTTTGCTGATGCTGATTCAGATCCTACTGGGTTACATCCTGCTGGAACCAGAGGATGTTTTGCAAGAATGAAGTACGATGGTGACCTGAATTCCGGTCTACTCCATAAAGCCAATCTGTGTCCAGAGTTCAAATATCTGGCACACGTGGTGATGCACTGCTTAGGGCCTCAAAGAACAAGTTTTGACAAATTGAGGGAAAGCATGCAGTTCACAATGGCTGCATTAGTGATGAACCGCCCCTACAACTTCTCGCAAATGACCTTCAGCCATATGGTGGAAAATCTGACAATTAAACAAGGGGCGGGCGAGAAATTTCTACAGTACCCGAGATTTGTGCAAATGATCGTCGATAGTCAAGCTCCGGGTCTACTGAAAGAAAATGAGGGTGATGTAGTGAAACTGGACCACATGAAGAACGAAACTCTCAACCGTTTAAAATCTTACAAAGACCGCCACACAAAAGGTGCTTTGGGCACGTGACAAATCCGTCTTACAAGGCTCCTCCGAAGAGCAAGTGGAGGAATGCCGCCAGTGATTCAGATGTCGAGAACTTACCTTATCAGAAAACCAGCGACGAATCTGACACTGAGGCTGATTCATTCTTTAATGTTGAGGTTCTGGATGCTGGTGATGAAGCAAGTGCATCAGATGTGCACTTTGCTGGTGAGGTTAGGGCCGAGGATGTTGCGGGCGAAGAAAGGCCTGCGAAGAGACAAAAGAAGAAGGTTACAAGGAAGTATCGGAGTTTATTTTCTGATCCCCCACGTCCTCAAATGTTACAATCAGTTGGGACTTCGTCTGCTGCTCCTCCCGTTCAACAAGCACCACCACCAACACAGCAACCAGCACCACAATCAGCACCACAATCAGCACCACAACCGACTACTCAACCTCAACCTGAAATGTCTATACCTCCTCAGGTTGCAACAGAAATAGCTGATCTTCACAAGGCTATGATGAAGATGTTCATGTTCAAGACTGAGCAAGAAGAGCTGAATAGACGGCAAGAAGAGCAGAATAGACGGCAAGAAGAGCAAAATAGACTGAGAGATGAGCAGATTGCCCAACTTCGAGCCGAAAACGACATGCTCAGAATTGAAAACAGTCAGCTGAATGCGACTGTCGCTGATCAGGGCTCTGCTATCAAGGAACTAAGAGAGTCAAATCTAAGCCTTGAGGCGAAAGTAACCGAATTGAAAGGAGATGTTCTACGTTTGGAAGGTCCATCAAATGTTGATGTGGACACAGACGAACTTGACTCTTCAGATGATGGAGGTGAAGGTACTAAAGAGTGAATTGAGTGAATGTAGTGAGGACTTAAATGTTAAATCCTGTTAAATGATGATTTTTGTATAGACTCAGTTTCATATATAATGATATTGTATTTCATGTTTATGATATTACATATGTTTACTTAAAATTGTTGTTAAATTGTGGTTGTTTAATCAAACAGGTGATGATGATCCGTTCAATGTCCAACCGCTGCAATCAAAAACTATAGCAGAATTTTTCACGTTTTTACTGGACAATCCAAATGAGCAGCGAAACTTCGCAAGTGGAGACTTGGAAGAAGGTGAAATTTCTCATAATTTCACAGAAGAAGAATTGGAACAAATGTTTGAATTATCCAACGTAGAAACAGGCAAGTATCTGGCTCTGCCTCCAACAGAACAAATGTCTTCTTCTGCTGCTACACCTGATTCATCATCATCAACGGCCACTGATTCCTCACACGTCGATCCTTCTCAATTTGATGAAGTTGAAATGGAAGACTTGTCAAAGGAAGAGTATCCTGAATACTATACGTCTCAAAATGACGATCTTCCTAACTCTGCAAGTTTCTTCCAAAATGTAACAGAGGAGGAAATACAGAAGAAGGCTGAAGAAAGGTCAAACAATATGGAACAGCCTTCTGAAGCGGATCAAGCCGATTTTTTAGAGAAAACCGAGGAATGCAAGAAAGCATTCAATGCTATTCTTGAGAAGATTAGATCCAGACGACAAGCGAAGCCGACCATTCCTCATACAACGTCATATAAGATGAAGGGTCGCAGAACTTCAGGAGAAATTATCGCTTGGGCATGTCTGAAGGATCTTAACTGTGTAGCTGTCAAGAGAGAAAGGGGGGTTGAATACTTTCAACGTATTACTGATTTGAAGACCCTTCCTACTTATGATCTGAACCGTCTGAATTATCTTGATATGCTATACGCCAACTCATCTCCATTTGCCACGTATTATCAGAGTGTATTGCGAAAAGAGTACAACACAAAATGGAAGATGATCACACCACAAAGGCCGAAGAGATATATAAGCAAAAAGGAGATCGATCCGATCACCAACAGGCCAAAAGTTATTTTGAAGTACATGCCACCACTCACAATGAAGAAGATTCCTCTTAGAAAGATGAAGCAGGACTTCTACAAATCATTCAGGCATTGGTACTATGATGGAAGACTGCATGAGGCAGTTATTGTGCTCAATGACTATGGAAACTGGAGCACAATTCGTATTTTTGATCCAATGTGGCTCACAAATTTGTCAAGGGAGGATGTCTATACGTTGTACAAGACAGAGATTCTTTATGCTCCTGAAGACATAGAGCAAGCGTTAACGTACAGAAATGTCATTAGGATTTGCTTTGCCTATGACATACATGCAGGATCAAATTGGAAAGAACAACAGAAGAAGTATGCCCAAGAAACTAAAGATTAATTGTCATGTCTTTCGTTTATCTTGTTTCTTGTTGTAATTCAAAGTTAAATCTTCTGATTGTAATTGTTTTGAATTGAATGAAATATGATTTGGAATATTATGATAGATTATGCTTTAATGTAAATTTTACAAATCTAATACAACTGTGCTTAAATGTTAATCCAAAATTCCAATTGACAGCGTCTCAGGATATGCGGAACCTATGGTAGGTCTGACTGACTGTACCATTTGATCAGGAGAGAACTCCATGAAGAAAGGAGTTTGTGGATGCAACGTATGCACCACTAGTTTTGAGAAAAGAGAGAGTGAGATAACTCCAAGGGGGAGTTACGATCGAGCAAGAGTACTCGATTGGTTACAGGCAAATAGAACTGGCTCCAAGGGGGAGTTTGTTAGGACATGAAATGTCACATGTATGTCCCCAGTTCTATAAGGATTGGTTCAACATGAAACCAACGATCGTGAGAACAAGTTAACGTACTGAAAATGTCAAACGAAGCTGATTCGATCGAATCAGTGACTGATTCGATCGAACCAGATCTCATTCGATCGAACCAGATCTTATTCAATCTAACCAGGTCTCATTCGATCGAACCATATCTCATTCGATCGAATGAGTATCTCATTCGACCGAATGAGTCTTCGGTATATAAACGTTACTTGGGAAATTTCACATGCAGAGAGAACAGATTACACAATCACGAACCAGCAGCCTACAGAAACTCTCTCCACTGTTCTTCGTGTTCTTGGTCGTTTCCTCCAATCCTAGGCGTCAAACCCCTTTAGGAATCGTACCTACGTGCCCGTTGATCACCACCGAATCGCCGTGTTAGAGGATTCCGCACTCTAACACGTTGCCCCGTGAATCGTTGGGAAACCGAGTCCCGAATCGGTCCTACCATTTGTTAGGACATGAAATGTCACATGTATGTCCCCAGTTCTATCAGGATTGGTTCAACATGAAACCAACGATCGTGAGAACAAGTTAACGTACTGAAAATGTCAAACGAAGCTGATTTGATCGAATCAGTGACTGATTCGATCGAACCAGATCTCATTCGATCGAACCAGATCTTATTCGATCTAACCATGTCTCATTCGATCGAACCATATCTCATTCGATCGAATGAGTATCTCATTCGACCGAATGAGTTTTCGGTATATAAACGTTACTTGGGAAATTTCACATGCAGAGAGAACAGATTACACACTCACGAACCAGCAGCCTACAGAAACTCTCTCCACTGTTCTTCGTGTTCTTGGTCGTTTCCTACAATCCTAGGCGTCAAACCCCTTTAGGAATCGTACCTACGTGCCCGTTGATCACCACCGAATCGCCGTGTTAGAGGATTCCGCACTCTAACACGTTGCCCCGTGAATCGTTGGGAAACCGAGTCCCGAATCGGTCCTACAGATTTTTCTTCCTTGTAACCCATAATCTACAAGATAAAAATTAATATGTAAAACCTATATAAAACAAGTTAAAATACATAAAATATAATATAATACGTAGATAAAATGTGCGGAAAATACGTGTGTTTTATAACACATCAAATATCCTCACACTTAAGACTTTTTCGTCCCTGAAAAAGAGTTCTACACAAGATCATAACCGAGTTCAACCGCCAACACTTGGTTTTATTTATTTATTATTATTATTACTATATGTTTTTTTTCTTTTTAAAGTATTAGAACAAGTGACCCGTTACCCAAATATTTCTTCCAACTTTCACCTAATAAGCTAGATCAGGTCGATTGCCGGTATTGCTGTCCACTTAAACCCATGCCCCCAATACTTACCGAGGCAAATAAGGCGTGACAATTCTATTAGTTTGTATGACTAAGTGGAACCCACACCTAAAGGCCCTGCTGTCACTTCACCAATTCCATTATGGTTTTACCGGGCCGAGTCACCCCAACTTGAATTAAACCTATTGCCACATGATTAAAACATTTCGACTCATATACAAACTATAAACTCTAGCTCTCTTTCAAGTGCACGCAATTACAAATGCATCTTTTTTATTTTTTTTTTCTTTTTCTGCCTTTTGGATTTTTGCTTTTTTTTTTTGAATACTCATAGTACATAGCTTTGCATGAATAGAATCAAATACAAAAGATAAAACAATTAAAATCAGACGATCATGTGACTCGAGGCTTGAGTATGACTCGGCTTTTCATTCCAGTCCTGTCACGAGTTTAGTTAAACAAACAAAACCCCTAAGTTGTTTCCCACTACAGTTAGGCCATTTAAAAGGTTCAATTAGGTCATCAACCAAACTGCCCTTTCATTATCAAAGGCTGAGCCTACCGACACATCGATCAATGAGTCTAAACCGTTCGATTACCATATATTACGTGCGGGTCTAATGGGCACTGTTCTTATTTATTATATATATATATATTTTAAAAACACTAAGAATTTATAAAATAACCACTACTCGGTAATAAATCTCGTCCCCACCTTGAAATGAATCTCGTCCTCGAGATTCGCTAGAAAAAATGTGGATACTTCTTTCTCATTTCCGATTCTAACTCCCAAATAAATTCTGACCCTCGTCGGGAGTTCTTTGTCATTTAAGTCTTTTTACTTGGAAATCTTCAACTTGTAGAGGTTGTTCTACAAATTTTAAATTCTCATTGATTTCAACATCCTTTAAAGGCATAGCTAAAGTTTTGTCAGCTAGACACTTTCGTAAGTTAGAAACATTAAATACATCATGTATGCATTTCATCTCTTCTGGCAAGTGTAAGCGATAAGCTTCAGTATCGATTCGTTCTAATATTTTAAATGGTCCTACAAAACGCGGACTTAATTTCCCTGTCTTTCCGAATCGTACAACACCTTTCCAAGGAGAATCCTTTCATAAAACTTCATCGCCTATAAGAAATTCTAACGACTTCAAGACAGTGTCAACACCAATGGACACACATGAGAAATGGTACCTGATGAAAAGGGGGAGGCAGTAGACCAGCATGAATATAGGGCGAAGATAGGATCATTGATGTATCTCACAGCATCTAGGCCAGATATTATGTTTGCTGTGTGTGTCTGTGCAAGAAAAGAATATTCAGATACTTGAAAGGAAAACCAGACTTGGGAATTTGGTATCCAAAGAACCCTTAATTTGATTTGATGGCTTATACTGACAGTGACTATGATGGTTGCAACATGAGTTGAAAATCAACTTCAGGAGGATGTCAGTTTCTTGGAAACAGACTCGTGTCATGGCAATGCAAGAAACAAACCACAGTGTCAATCTCTATTGCTGAAGCGCAGTACATTGCTGCATCTACCTGCTGTGCACAGGTTCTGTGGATTCAAAACAAACTGCTGGATTATGGTCTGAATTTCTTACTCACACCTATTTTAATTGATAACACTGCTGCTATGTTTATAGTTAAGAATCCAGTCCAACATTCTAAGACTAAGCATATTGAAATTAGGCATCATTTCATTAGGGATTGTCAAGAAAAGGGCTTAATAGAAATGAAAAGGGTAGATACATCTGAAAATTTGGCTGATTTGTTCACCAAACCTTTAGATAAAACCAGATTCCATTTTCTATTAAAATGTTTAGGAATGATTAATGCTGATGAAGTCTGATTTAGGATGTGTGCTTAAGTGAATGTTTCTCACTATGAATGTTTGCATGATTGATTGCTGTGCTTAACTGACTATTCTGCTTGCCTTCATCATGTGTGTGACTGTTTATTCAGTGTGGTGAAATGATCAACTTCATCATGTGTGTGACTGTGTATTCTGTGGGCTGAAATGATCAATTTAATCATGTGTGTAACTGTTTATTCTGTGTGCTGAAATGATCAATCTGATCATGTGTGTGACTAAATTGTCTGAAACATCTTGATTTGTGTTTTTACAGCTATTGATATCTTGACTTGTGCGTACATGATAAATTTCAGGAGTCTAAGTATTTCAAGTATGATTATTTGCTCCACTGTATGCCTATTGCTCCTCGAGCAAAGGCAGTGGATCTTAAATGTCAACTTCATGGCATTCTAGCACAGACATCAGAGCTTAGTTGCTCGAGCATGGAAACTTTAAAACTTTGATTCTAAGTCTTCATGGCATTCTACTTGTTTATTCTAATCTGCTCGAAAGGATTTCGAGTATGCTGTGTAACAGTTTTGAAGTCTATGTTTATCAATTGTGCTTAAAAGACAACACTGTTTTAAGAATCTAAGCTTAAAAATGACCTGTCAAAAGAAATGATTTTGAAACTGTAAAATGTTTTATAATAAGCAACACTGTTTTGGTGATCATACAAGAGAGATGATAACATTATCCAAGTTCCTAATCATAAGTGAAAATTATTTTTGAAGTGGAGATTGAATCCAACTAATGTTGGGAAATGATAGTATATTGTCTAATCTCCTAACTCATGGATTATAGGCTTAAAAGATTTATGCTCACTAAACTGACAATTTGTGTGGCTTCTTCTCATGAGTGCAGTGACCTATGTGATAAAAATACTATAATCATACTAAGTTTGATGTGGTGATTCATTTGAAAACTAAGGTATGTTTCCTTGCACATCTCTCCGAATGATAAGCAGAAAGGCAATTATCCGATCATACACGAGCCTGTTGATGCTTTGGTCTAACAAAAACAAGTCCTCAAATTATGAGCAGCTACTAAATAGATATATATATATATATATATATATACATATGTGTGTGTGTGTGTGTGTGTGTGTGTGTGTGTTTGTGTGTGTATGTGTGAAAGAAAATGACACAAATGAAAAAGAGTGAAAAAGAAAATGAAATATGCTTCTAAATAATTAATGATAAATAAATATATCATGACCTTAAGGGGCACTAAGAGAACTACAAGAGTGGGTCATTCAAATAAGTCCTAAGCACTCTGAATGTAAGGCATGTAAGTCCGGATGGCTTGTAAGTCCAACGTTCAACCTTATGGTCTGATATCTGTGTATCTTATTATTAACTAAACTGCTCAGAAAAATAAAAAAAATTTTTGTTGACCAACGCATCAGGGGGTTGAAGTCAATTCGGGGTAATTCGGAGAAAGCTAAATAAGCTTTGAGAAGAGATAAGGAACAACTAAAGTCTAAAATGTGACCATTCTAACTCAAGCAACTAATTGAACCTTAAGAATATCACAAAAAGTCATAAGAATCATGCTAAGAGCATACACCTAGTGTCATGCTGACTTAAGTCATAATACGGCTGAAAATGAAGTGGTGTGACAGTTATTGGACAATCTGATCCCATGTTGAGATCTTTCCAATGAATTGAAATAACTTTTTGAACTGGATTTTGATCTCTTGTTCACCTCAAACCCCAGCTTGAGCAAACGGAATGATTTCATTAACTTATAATCTTAATTATTGCAATTTGAGTGTGATCTTCGTCTTAACTTCTAGGCAAATGATATTGACTTAACCAATGTTATATGTGTTTGTTCTAAGTATTTTCGAGTATGCTCTAGGAATTAGACTGTACTTTGAGATTGCTTTTGATGTGTTTTGTTATCTTTGATCTACGAGCACGAAGATATACTTTGTTATTTTACTAAGTATATTCGAGCATGATTGCATGAGTAAGTATGATTTCAAGTCTACGAGCACGACAACTGAATGATAGGAAACATCTAAGTGTTTCGAGCAAGGTCTGTGCTAGGTGTCTTAGTGAGTTTCGAGATTAGGAGAGATGAATCTATTGCTAAGAAATTTTCAAGCACACTAGGGTACCAGATTTGTGTGTTCGAGTACGGGATTAGGAATGATTTAGTTTGATTTAAGGCTTTCGAGCACACTGTACTTCGAGCATATTGGGCTAAAATTTCTTGTCATGAGATGACAACTTTTAATACAAACATTGACCCCTATTGGGTTAAAATTTTTTGTCATGAGATGACAACTTTTAATATATATGCAAACTTTGGCATTTGCTAGGCTAATTTTACATACTATCCTTAGTATTCAGACTCGCGAACAAACCCGTGTGATATATACGTGTTAATTGAAATACCTGATTACTTGTTATTGTAATTCCTTTTGTGATCATTAGTGTATGTGAATTTTGTTAATTGTTGGATAACTGGTTATTGTTATAGAATGGCCCCGAAGAAAGTAAACATGTTGTCTGAGGCAGATATAGCCAAAATGATCGCTCGACAACTACAAACAGTACTTCCGACAATAGCAGCACAATTCGCTGTTGGTATCCATACAACTATGAATACAAATCAAGTGCCGAACGCTAACGCGGCCGTAAATACTGATACTATCCCAACTAATACTCCCCCGTTGAATACCAATATTACTTTCAATAATGATAATCTCCCACCGAACTTGAACAATAGTTGTAACAATCAAAATCCCCCGCAACACGAATATCAACTTAAGAACTTCATGCTATGTAAACCTATGAAATTTAGCGGTACTGAAGGACCAAATGGACTAGTAAAGTGGATCGAAAAGACTGAATCCATCATTAATATCACTAACTGTCCACCAGATTGTATTATCAAATTTTCTACTTCTACATTTGTAGACCACGCGCTAATATGGTGGAATACTGTTGTACAAATTCGAGGACAAGAGGCAACCAATCGTATGTCTGGGACAGAACTTAAAAATCTTATGATAAAACACTTTTGTCTGATAAACGAAATTCAGAAATTAGAGCAAGAACTTTGGAATCTAGAAATGAATGGTGCAGATCACTTGGAGTATACCCACCGCTTTAACGAACTGGCTCGTCTAGTCCCATGGTTAGTTACTCCATAATCTAAACGTACTGAACGCTACATTTGGGGTTTAGCCCCCGAAGTCAGGAGTTTGGTTAATTCAACTGGCCCTGTACCTTTCGAAAATGCCGTGTTACAAGCCGGCATTGTAACTTCTGATTTGATTAGAAATGGTGCGTTAAGAATGCCCGGGGAATCATCTGGTACAAAACGAACCAATTATGGAGCGGGAATACAAGAAAGACAACAAAATAAATGTGCGCGCCCTGCAATACAAAATTACGCTATGATCAGTTCCGATGTGAAGCAAGATAAGTATAACGGGCCTTTGCCTAGATGTGGAAAATGTGGTTATCATCATGTTGTTGAATGTCGGACCAATGTGTGTCACAAATGTGGGAAGGTGGGACACTATGCCCGAAATTGTAGAACCATTATGAATACTATAAATCCACCAACCCAACTCCAGGACTCACAACTACCCCAACTGCAACCAACACGACAACAACCAGTCTACCAAAACCAACCCATAATAAACCGTAATGCCTGTTATGAGTGTGGTAGTATGGAGCACATCAAGAAAAACTGCCCTAGATTGAACCCAATTGAGATGGAAAGACAAAGGCAAGGACCGGCATCGACGTCCAACTCGACTAGGGGTCACGTATTGTGAATAAACCGGATAGAACAAATGTAGTGACAGGTATGTTCTTAGTAATGCCTAATATACTTTAGTTTATTTATTACGGACACTGATAGACGTTTCGTTCCTACAAGTTATTACCTTGGAAAATATACCGTCTAGTAAAATAACAATTCTGTATACTATAGAAACCACCAAAAGTAAGACTATAAATACTAACCATATTACTCGAAAAACTACCCTCTTAACCTAAATAAGAGTGAGGAGTCATTGTGTAATAGTCAGTATGGACTAGTTAATTGAGTTCAAATGAAGGTTATATATAGAAATAGAACTGTTATACTGCCTCTTCTAGATAAAGAAGTGATCCCGTATACGGAACAAAACCTAGTACCCCAATGACGAAACACGGATGAGAAGAACTATACTATCCGTAACCGAAACTTGATCTTTAAACTTTTATAGTCTTAATAACCGAGTGATGAACAAGGAAAAGTCAGGCCAGATGTTTGGATAAACTGAGTACAAGTATAAAGATGCAAGCGAAATATATGAAGGAATCATAGGCACATGTGTTGTAAAGTGTGCACTATTATAAGTTAACGGGGAATACTAAAGATCCTCGGAGATGCTACAACAATTCGAGATACCCCATTGGAAGTGAGAAACAAACTACAATGGATCTCTTAACACATATTCCTAAAACATCCCGAGAAAGCAATGCCAGCTGAATGATAGTTTCTTGACTGATCCACTCCGAATACTTTCTTCTGAATTGTAAGAACTATCCAACTGAAAAACTTGCCTTAACAAAACCTTACTCTTGGTGAATTGTGTATGAAATTTTAGATCCCTAATTGGCCTAAGCACGGTCTATAATCCTCTATAAAACAATCAAATCAAATAAACTATTCAAACATTAGAGGAAAGTATGACCGGTAATTTCAATCCTTGTACATTAACAATCATCGTAATATTATGTAAACGCCTATATACTATATTATACGAGCAAGAATGTAACTCGCCATCTTATTAAAATTGAAAAAATTGGCGACATCCAAAATACAAAATCCGATTCGATTTCGATAATCATAAATAAAGCTCGTAATATTAATAACAAACTGAAGGTCGCCTAAGGCTAACAAGAGGGCTATACTGAGAAATGCGAGAAGTTATCAAATTTTGAAAATTGTTAGTTTAGTTGAGGAAAACGATGAGTTGATTCTAAAATATATGGAACTGTACAAAATTGCCTCGAAAGTTAACCCCATAGTGTATTAAACAAAATTATTTCACTCCTGATATTTCATATATATATATATATATATATATATATATATATATATATATATATATATATATATATATATCGAATCAAAACGAGTGCCTTACTGACAGGGCGGAATTAGTACTATTTGAAAAATTTTATACAACTAAACTCTATAAAGAGACTCATGAAAATGCTGAGCGGGGAAAATCAAAGAGTTGCGACACAATAAAATCTCATTGAATAAAATTCAGTGGAATCCACAACGTAGAATCAAACGTGTTCGGAAACAGAAAAACGAATTCCAAAACAAATGATTATAAAATTTTCCCCAAAAAGAGCATATTTGGCATATTGAATTTCGGGGACGAAGTTTCTTAACTGGGGGAGGATATGACATCCGTGGCAAAACCGAGTACACCTTAGTACTTACAAACTCGAATAAGCTTTTAACAGCTTATTGCGTAACGAACAAACGAATAACCAAACGGGTCTGGTTATGGTCCGTATATCCCGGGGTGCCATCTATAAGTGATATAAGTTTAATATAAGCTAAAATATTAGTAATATGGCCTTAGTTCGATAGCAAACAAGTTAAACGAAAACATGCTCGTTTAACAACCCGCTATAGATTTAAACGCGAAAGATAGTTACAAACAAAGCATTGTATCATCCGTTAAGCCGAAAAAGACTTACGAAACACTTATTTGAAATGTTTTAAGTGATCCGAGAAAATATTTTCGATTTTTACAAACGTATAGTATGTTTTTATAATTTTACACAAAACTAGCCGAAAAACACTCGTTTTCGCTCCGTTTGTCGCACCCGATATATTTTTGTTGCCAAAAACCGAACCCGAAATAAATTTGGACTCGGCATTTCACATTCGGGCACGTAAATCGAGAAAAGTGGGCCAAATGGGCCCAAAAGGGGGCCCAACAAGCCCAGCCCGCCAAAAAAGACTTTTTACCCTTGGTTTTCCTTTAAATATAAACAAGTCCAAGATATTTTTGAAGATATTTTCTTATGGAAAATCTGTAGAACAACCTAGTTCTCTCAAAACCCAGCAAGAACAAGGTAAAAAGCTTCACTTTTGGCTAAGTTTTAACTCGTTTAAACTCGATTAATACCATATTAACATAGCTTGATTGCCAAAAATCATTCCTAACCGTGTAAAAATCCTAAAAATGGTCCATAAACATGTTTTGATCATACACATGGTGAGGAACCTGGTTTGATAGTTTTTTTGGCCACAAACACGGTTTAAAGGGTTGAAACGGCGTTTTTAGGGTTCGAAAGTTTGTTTTTGTGCACTAGCCGAAACCCTAAGTTAAGGGTTGTTATGTTGATGAAAAATTTCTTGTTTTGTGATATAGGACTTGTATCTAGCCTACATAGGAGCACAAGAGCTTGAAAAGTTGATTAGAAAGGCGGAAACGAACCAAAACCGCTAAGGTAATGCCGAAACACTCGCTTACGGGCTGTTTAGGTTAAGGTTGTGATGTACATATTATTAGGCATTGAAATTTTTCAGAAACATCAGGAACCATGTCATTGAGTCCCTGTTCAAATTTGGTAATTTGTCGACCAACCGAGACTATTTGGCGAATTTATTACCAAATTGGGACATTTATTTGGGAAAAATAGCTAAATTACTTCAAAAATTATGAAATTTTTCTGGGAACTCAGATTTTATGTATTTTGATCACATATGAATTTTTAGATCATTTGGAGAAGTCTAAAGGTGTTTTGTGTATATGCATTCGTGTGAATTTTTATAGCCGAATTTGGACCAAAAAGAATATTGCATGAGCTTTTTACATTCTGGAATTGATACAGGTAGTTTTGGGACATAAATTGGATATTCAAGAATTTTGGTGGAATTTTTGAAAATTGTTTGGGATAAACGGACGATTTTCAAGCGAAATATAGCTGATAAAATGAATTTTTATAAATTATTAAATCAGTAAATAATTCCAAAAATATTTTTATAAAAATCTAAATATTTTATTTGATAAGTGGCTAAATTTTCATAATTTAATAATTAATGGTTAATTAATTATGCTAATTTGAAGATAAAACAAATTCAATTTTAATAAAAACCGGCAAGTTCGCGATTAACGAATCTGCGGGAATATCAAAACACCAAGAGTGATCAAAAATTATATTTTTGTATTAATTAAGTAAAAACGAACTTTTCTATGAGAAACCTGGACAATCCGGATAGATTGTGCGCGTTTCTTCTTAAATCAAACTGAATAAACGGAAACGGGCCCCGAGGCTAATCCGGTACCCCAGTATGTGATCCTTCTTTATAACTTAATCATTTTATTAACCAATACATTTACCCAAGCTTATTTCCCCATAACTTTTTTCTGAACGCGTAAACGAACAACTTGGCCTAGCTGGGAAAACGGGAATCTGAGCCAAGTTCGGTTTTAAGTATTAGACATTGAACAACATCACAACCTAAGCTTATTGCCACTTTCTGGGCGTTCCAGCTATACCCAGATTAATTATACAGCCCAGTTTAGTACTGAGATTATAATAATATTAAAATATTAATATTATTATAATATGGACTATAGGGACTAAGTGATAGCAAGGGAAACGAACCCCGAGCTGATCTCGCACTGAGTGCCTACAAAACCGTGAGTTTCATGACCCCTCTTTTCAAACTGTTACAAACCTTTGGGGTGAAAAGCGTGTTTATATACATTATCTACCAGAAAAGTGTTCAGGATATAGATTATCTGAACATGTATACATGAAAAGTCCCTACAACTATAATGATTAACTACGTGCTGATGAAAGGTGAATATTATCATTGATTGGTATATTAAGTGGAGAGAGTACGAAGGACAAAACACAATGAAATTACATGTGATAATATGTTTATACAAACACGTCATGTTATGTTAAACATAACTAATTTGGAAATAATGTGGTCTGTAATGGCCATGGGGCTATTGTGGGTGAAAGGGGGGGGGGGGGCACAATAGTACTAAACTAAAGTTGAGTATGGCCTATGAGCCAAGTTCTGCTGCAACTTATTAACTAAAGTTGAGTATGGCCTATAAGCCAAGTTTTGCTGTGTTAGGACATGAAATGTCATGTGTATGTCCCCAGTTCTATCAGGATGGTTCGATATGAAGATAACGATCGTGAAACTAAGTTAACGGACTGAAAATGTCAAAAGAAACTGATTCGATCGAATCAGTGACTGATTCGATCGAACCAGGTCTCGTTCGATCGAATGAGAGACTCATTCGATCGAACCAGTTTTCGATATATAAACGAAACTTAGGAAATTTCACAAGAGCACACATTCTACACACAGTCACGAACCACCACTCTGCTGAAATACTCTCTGCCCGTTCTTCACGTGTCGGTCCTTTCCTCCGTCCCTAGGTGTCAAACCGTCTTAGGAATCGTTACCGCGCGTTGTTGATCACCACCGAATCGCCGTGTTAGAGGATTCCGCACTCTAACACGTTGCCCCGTGAATCGTTGGGAAACCGTGTCCCGCACCGGTCCGACAAAGTGGTATCAGAGCCTTTGGTTCTTGATTCACGTTAGATTCGTGGTGAAATTCGTGTTTTTCTCGCGAAAATCGTTATTTTTGCCGGAAAATTCCGAATTTTTGGTGTTTTTGATCTTGGTGTTCGTCGTGTTCTTGTCAAAAACTGTTAAAATTGTCATATTTTGGTGTTTTTATCTTGGAAAAGTGTGTTAAAAGTTCGAGTTTCGTCAAGAACGTTCTTCGCGTTCTTCGTGTTCTTCGTGTTTTTGGTGTGTTTGATCCGTTTTTTGGTTGGTGTTCATCTGTTTTTGTGTTAAAAGTCTCATTTTGATCTTACTTTGCTCCTTGATCTTCTAAGATTCGTGTTTGTGGTTCAAAATTCGAAAATCCGTCAAAATCTCCTAATTTTGGAATTTCCAGATTTTCCGATCGAACCAGTCTATTTTTGGAACTCATTCGATCGAATAGCCCTCCTATTCGATCGAACCAGTTTGAACTTGGACCGAATCAGTTTTTCCCGCCTAGAAATACTCCAAGTTCATTCGATCGAACCAGATTCGTTCATTCGATCGAACCAGTCTCCAGTTGATCGAATAAGTCACACATTCGATCCGTCCATTCGATCACTGTCTTATTCGACTGTCAGAACCCGTTCGATCAAACCATACACTCAATCGATCGAATCTGTTAACCCATTCGATCGAATCAGTTACACATTCGATCGAATAACTTTCAGAAGATCAGTTCGGTTTTCCAGAGAGACATTCGATCGAATCAGAACATATTCGATCGAATAAGGCACTCGTCCGATCGAACCAGACTCATTCGATCAACAGTTCAAAGTTAACCAAAGGATCAAAAATGGCTTCAAGTTCGAGTACCAACAAGAGGATCCAATCGATTCTCGAAAGCGATTCTGAATCGGGAAGCTACAACAAGCCACCAAAGCTGATGACATTAAACGACTTTACTACCTGGAAGACACGATTCCAGATTCATCTTACAGGTGTAAATCCTGGACTTTGGGAAGCTGTCCAGACAAGTTGGGTGCATCCAACGAATGATGATGGTGAGTCGTTGAGTTACTTTAGGCTATCTGAAGAACAAAAGATAGCCTTCGATGCTGAGAAGAAAGCCTTCTCCTTACTATCACAAGCACTCTCCACTGATCTTTTTCATCAGTTTAACCAGTTTACTACAGCATCAACTCTTTGGAACGCACTGGTTGACCGATGTGAAGGATCTGATTCCCTTAGAGAAATTCACGCACGGGAGCTCATGCGTGAATTTGATCTGTTTAGTCCAGAGTCGGGAGAAGATATTGAGTCGTTACTGTCGAGATTTTACCATCTAATGTCAGAACTCAAGTCCTATAACGTCAAAACTACAGGGACTGAGAAAGTTAGATGTCTTGCACAAGGACTTCCACCTAGCTGGAGCACCTTCCTGACAGTAATGAGAAGAAGTCATCAGCTGGAGACGATTCTCCTGTCTGATTTTATTAAAGAAATCAGACACGAAGAGGCTGAACTAAGAGCCTCTTCCAGAAAACCGAGATCAACTTCTGACAAATCACTTTACATGTCAAAACCTCCTTTGTCAGATTCAACTGATCATGCTCCGATGAAGACTGCTTTTGTCTCCTCAACGTCAAATCAATCAAAGGGGACTGAAACGAGATCTTCCGTCCCACTATCAACTTCTGGAAACTCAAGTACTAACTCCGGACCCAAGTCAACGGAGAAAGCAACGTTGAATACTGAAGGCTTGGGAACAGTAACAGTGGAGGTTGCCAAAGAACACATGGCAACTCTAGGCACGATAATTGAGTCCTACAGTTTAATGGTGGCGGGTAAGCTAGGAAATAGTCATCTGGACAGCGATGACTATGAACAGCTTGACGAAGATGATATGGAACGCATAGACATTATGTGGGCTCTTGGCAGTGCGTTCCGAAGGGCCAGAAAGTGGACGAAGAAAACAGGTCAGGCCCTCTCAATAAACAACAAATCCAAGTTCGGCTTTGATAAAAACAAAGTAAAATGCTACAACTGTGGCGAACTTGGTCACTTTGCCAAGGAGTGCTCGAAGCCAAGAAGGGAAGGTCACCAATATCCCTTCCGAACCACTTCATCATCATCCACTCCTGCTGCAGCAGCTGCAACTGTCAACCTTGAGAGACAACTGGTCCCTCAAAATCAAACCGCAGCAAACAACGTCGACATCAACAACGAAACTGCTCTTGCAGTTCAAGGGGATGAAGGCGAGACATGGAACTTGAGCATCAACATGGCTGATGTCACAGTAGTAGATGAAAACTCTGAAACAGAGTCTGTTGTTTCCTCGACCAATGAAGAATATACTGTCGATGAACCAGCTGCTGAAGTCCATGAAGGAGAACCTGAGGTTGAAGTGGTATCTTTGGAGATTAAGGAGGATCACGAAAAAGAGTCAAATGTTCCTCAAACATCTCCATGTTCGACAATTCCCGCAGAGGCTGCTAAAGTTGAAGAAGTCAACGAAGTAGAGTCTAAAGCAACTTCTGCATCGTTTCTGGAAAAAGCTGGGAATCTTTGCTTTGCATTCATGGCAGAGACATCAAATGCCAAGGTAAGTTCTAACCCATCAACTCCCAAACCAGAAAATGTTAAATGTTTAAAATGTGAATTGTATGAACAAGAAATTCAATCTCTAAAAGAGAGAATTGAAGATCTCGAGGCTTACAAACAAGCAGCCTCAAGATCTTTAATGGAACTGACTGACGCGCTTGCACAGAATAAGGCTTGGAAGCAGAAAGAGTCTGTTTTTAAAGAAAAGATTGATAGCCTTAAGCGTCAGAACAAGGAACTTGAAATATGTGTTCTGAATCAACAAGACTCTATCAATTTTCACATAAATAAGAATAATGTTTTGAAAAAAGAATTGGAAAACTTGAAAGCTGATTTTGAATCATTGAATTTCAAATTAAAAAGTTACTCAAATTCATCTTATTTATTAGAACACATCATTCCCGAGTTCCGAGGCAAAAAGGAAAGAGGCGTGGGATATAACAATGTCCCACCCCCGATCCTGAATCAATTTTCAAGCACACCAGGAGCTGTGCCGGATGATGAATCAAATGATTATATACCCGAGGACACAAACCAAATTTCTAAGTCTAAGGGTAAAGAAGTCATTGACCCGGCTCCTGAGTCCAACCAAAATGTTGATGCCACAGACTTAGGTTCCACAACTAAATCGGGCCCACCACCATCTAAGTCAAAGGCAACAACAACAAGAAGTTCTCAGAAGAAAAAGTTTAATCCTAAATCTGAGAAAGTCTATGTGGAACATAGTACCCAGTTTGTAAAGGAGGGTAACGTTAATGAAAAACATAATTTCCCAAAACACCCTCCTAGACAAACTCCACCCCAAAATGTCAAATCCAGGGGGTACTATGATAACAGACAAAACCAGAGTTATTTCTCTCCACCAAGTCAAAGGGGGAGAAACTACTGTTTTTCGTGTGGAGAGGTAGGGCATATAGCAAGATTTTGCTATAAGTACACGGATCCTAAGCAGTACATATCGACTCCGGATCCGAGGTATGTCAAGTCACCTCCTAGGAGGCGACCGACCATTGACATTCAAGGTCAAGAACGGTTTCACACACCGAGGTCGGTTTCTCCTCGGAAACCTCAGCCAACCTCACCACACCAATCCCCAAACCCCTCAGATCCAAGTGTTTCCACTTCGACAAGTGAAACTCAGTCTTCAACCAGCTATCTCAAACATGCTGAGAAGAAGACTGACTTTTGGAAACCTAAGAAAACTAACACTGTTGATAACAACGTCAAATCTGAAAACAGTGTTAATGAGGGTAAATGGATTGAATTGTTCATTCGTGATGAAGATGGAAAACCCAAGACCTTAAGGGCTTGGGTTTCCAATGATATTTAAACCTTTTGTTTTTGTGTGCAGGTTGCTCTATATGATCCAAGATTCAACATGTGGATCATAGACTCAGGAGCTTCCAGGCACATGACTGGAAACATGAATCTCCTTTCAAGTGTCAGACAAATAAAAGGAGGTGCAGTTTCCTTTGCAGGAAATCAAGGAGGTTATATCACGGCCCAAGGAATGGTGTCTAATGGGCGAATTTCGTTTGAGAAAGTAAATTTCATCAAAGAGTTGGAGAACAACCTGTTGTCGATAAGTCAAATCTGCGACAAAGGTTTCAAAGTTATGTTTGACGACCGAGATTGCCACATCTTGCCTAAGGATTTCAACTTTCCTGAAGACAAAGTTTTAATGTCAGCTGCACGCCAGAGTGATCTTTACATTCTGGATATGGCTAAGGCAGGGTCAACGTCTCCAACGGCGACATGTTTCGTGTCCAAGGCATCCGAACGTGATACTGTCTTATGGCATAGACGGATGGGACACATAAATGTCAGGAACATGAACAAGCTTGTGCACCGCAGACTAGTTGAGGGAGTTAATCTGAGAAGTTTTCGTCTCCCTGATTCATGTGTGAAGTGCAAAGCCGGAAAGCAGATAAAAAGGTCCCACAAGTCTAAGAGTTTCCACTCAATTGATATTCCGTTGGAACTCCTTCATATGGATCTTTTTGGCCCAATAAGCGTCAAAAGTATCTCTGGGCACTCATACTGTCTAGTGGTTACTGATGAATATTCTAGATTCTCTTGGGTGTTTTTCTTGAAAGTAAAATCAGAAACGTTTGGGTGTATACAACTGCTGGTTACAACTATTGAGTCTCAATACAATCTGAAGGTTCGAAGAATGCGGTCAGATAACGGTACAGAATTTAAAAATGCGAATGTTGAAAATTTCTGCAAAGAAAAAGGGATCGTTCAGGAGTTCAGTGCCCCATATGTTCCACAAATGAACGGGGTTGCTGAAAGGAAAAATCGTACGTTAATCGAGACAGCAAGAACAATGTTAGCCGACTCAGTGTTACCTGTTACGTTTTGGAGTGAGGCAATTGCCAACGCCTGTTTCACATTAAATCGGGTAGGCATCGTCAAGCGCCACGGCAAGACAAGTTTCGAGCTTCTTCAACGACGAAGGCCTAACTTAGAGCACCTGGAACCATTCGGGGCTCTTTGCACGTTACTTAAAAGGCAAGTCGATAATAAGTTCGAGGAGAAGATCATCAACGGCTATTTTCTGGGTTACAGCATACCTCTCAAAAGGGTCTTCAACAGAACAACAAAATTAGTTGAAGAATGGTACCATGTCGATGTTCAACGCTACACAGAACCAGCCAAGGGGACAGGAGAAGACTGGTTGTTTGATTATGACAAACTGTTCAAGTCATTCAATCTGTATGAGATTGCTATTCAAATGATGTATGAGGCGCAAAATGCACCTCCTGATGAATCTTTGCAATCTTCAACTCATCCTGGTCCGTCATCATCTTCCTCCACAGAGTCTAGCGATCAAGTTCAAGAATCTTCCGAATCTGAATCTGAAGATGAATCTCCAGCAGATGATGTACAATCGGCACCAACTCAGGTTACGTCACAACCTTCATCGTCAAATCAAGAAGTGCCGAATGCAGATCAGCCTCTAACGTCTACTTCAGAGGCACCACAATCCGCTCCAGTTCCTGAGCCGAACTTAACTAACTTGGAACAAAATGTTGTCGTTTCTGACAATCCGGTTGTTAGGACTGAACGTGATCATCCACAAGACAACATTATAGGGGACTTTCAACAGGGTGTCAAAACTCGGCGACAGCTGAATTTTGGTCTCTACACAGAAATGATGGAGTCAGGATCAGTTGCTCTTAATGCCCATGAATGCTTCTTAGCACAAGAAGAACCACACAGCACCACCGATGCGCTGAAAGATTCCAACTGGGTCTCAGCCATGCAAGAGGAATTATTGCAGTTTAAAAGACTTGGTGTGTGGAAGCTGGTGGATCTCCCCAAAGGACAGAAGAAAATTGGCACTAAGTGGGTACTAAAATGTAAACGTGACGATCGTGGAGTGATTGTTCGCAACAAAGCCCGCCTGGTGGTCCAAGGGTTTAGGCAAATCGAAGGCCTAGACTACAATGAGGTATATGCTCCGGTTGCTCGTTTGGAGGCAATCCGGATGTTCTTGGCGTATGCATCTTTCAAGAAATTCAAAGTATATCAAATGGACGTCAAGAGTGCCTTTTTGTACGGTCACATCGAAGAGACCGTATATGTGGCACAACCTCCAGGTTTTGAAGACCCATATCACAAGGACAAAGCCTATCTGCTCAACAAGGCTTTGTACGGTCTTCACCAAGCCCCGAGAGCTTGGTATAAAGAACTATCCAAACACCTTCTGAACAACGGGTTTAGAAGGGGAACCATTGACTGCACACTATTCTCAAAAGAAAAAGAAGGAGATCTAATTATGGTACAAGTGTACGTGGACGACATCATCTTCGGGTCCACGAATAAAACACTTTGTAAGGAGTTCGAACAAGTGATGAAAGAAAAATTTGAAATGAGCTCCATGGGTGAGATGAAGTTCTTCTTAGGACTTCAAGTTGATCAAAAAGATTCCGGTATCTTCATTCACCAGACAAAATACGTCAATGACATCTTGAAACGGTTTGAGATGTTGAGTTCTTCTTCACAGGGAACTCCTTTAGAGGTTAATCACGGGATTAATCCTGACGAGAAGGGTGAATTGATCAATCCAACTCACTATAGAGGGATCATCGGATCTCTAATGTACCTGACTGCTTCTCGGCCAGACATAATGTTTGCTACGTGTCTCTGTGCACGTTACCAGTCAAAGCCGAAGGTCTCCCATCTGATTGCAGTCAAAAGAATTTTGCGTTATCTGAAGGGTACTCCAGATTGGGGTCTTTGGTATCCTCATGATGATAACTTTGATCTACATGCGTACAGTGATTCGGACTATGGTGGTTGTAAACTCGATTACAAATCAACAACAGCAGGATGTCAGTTCTTTGGAAGTCGTTTAGTAACGTGGCAATGCAAAAAGCAGACGTCAGTCTCCACTTCAACAGCTGAGGCGGAATATATTGCGGCTGCCAGTTGCTGTTCTCAAGTTATTTGGATTCAGCAACAAATGCGTGACTACGGTATTGAATGTTCTACTACTCCCATATATATTGATAATTCTGCTGCAATTTCAATTACCAAAAATCCGGTCCATTTTAGCAAAACGAAGCACATCGAAATTCGATATCACTTCCTTCGTGATTGCTACGAAAAGAAGTTAATCGATGTGATAAAAATCCCCACTCAGGAACAACGCGCTGATCTCTTCACTAAAGCATTTGATAAACCACGGTTTTTATATTTACTAGAGATCAACGGCGTTAAACGTATATCAGATGATGTTCCTGAAGATATCATTTAAATTGTTTTCATTTTTTCTTTTCTTAAAAATTTGAAAAAGTCCAAAAAGATTTTGTTTTTTATAAATTCTAGGGGGAGAAAGGTTTCAAGAAAAACCAAAAACAATATAAAATACAAAAACCCAAAAACATTAAAAAAATTTCAAAATTTTGAGAAGTTGATCTTGTTACAAGAAAGGTGATAGTACACAGACGCTATCATACTGAGACATCAAAAAGATTTGTTATGTCTGTACAGCTTATTTTCATTTTTCAAATATTAAATTTTTATACATCACTATCGCTTAAAATTATGTCGGTTACCTCAGTTTGATGGACACATTTTCGGATGTGTGTTGGTCCTTACTTCTACTAGTAGATTATGAGGATAGCCATTAACCAGATGACTGAAAGTGATCGGGGCGGGTTTTGATGGGTCTTTATTCTTTCGCTGAAAAATAGTCGGTTATACTTAGTTAGAAGGACACATACTCGTATGTGGTCGGTCCAGTTGATCCATTGGATCTTCAGGATAGCCGTTTACCTGAAGACTTTGACTTGATCGGGGCGAAATAATTTAAACGTTATATGTTTTAAAAGACATTCATATATATTCAGAAAATGAGAAATTGATCCAACCTTGGAAAATGATAGATACACTGATTCTGTGTGCTTAACTAGTGAAGTTATTAGGCTTAAAAGGCTTTAGAACGGTCATTGTGTGTCATGGTAGCTTTTTATGGTGCGTAAAAGTAGATGTGATACAAACTAAATCTACTCGATTTTACGTGGAAACTCCTTAAGAGTTTTGTATGTCTTCATATATATCTTTCCGAATGATAGGCAGAAAAGCGATTACCCAGTCATACACGAGCCCATAAGTGTTCTGATTCCCGTAAAGATAGTGTGTGAATAAACTGCAGTGATCCAGATTCGGGACTTGCAATTGTTTACTACTCTGAAGTCTATGTTAAAAAAAAAAAAAAAAAAAAAAAAAAAAAAAAAAAAAAAAAAAATTACATTATGAGTGATTGAAACATTCTAGAGTTAACAATGTCAAGACTTCTCAATCATGGAGTAAGAAAGAAAGAAAACGGGAAGCAGATGAAGACACTTACAACTTTAATCAGACACTATGGGTCAAGGTCAATTCGGGGTGACTTGGGGAAAGCCAAATACGCTTTGAGAATAGATAGGAGGCATCATAATCTCTGAGTTGATACCCACTTAAATTTTGAGACATAATTGAACCTAACTCGTATCACAGAAACGATGAAAACCATTTTAAGTTATTTACATGCTCACAACCTGTTTCTTTATGTCATAATACAGCTAAACACGGATCTGTGTGACAGTCACGTAATTAGTATGATTCCTGTTCGGATCTTTCTCACAAAAAGAATATTCATTATGTCTTGTTTAACTTCGTTTATTCGTATAAAAAAAAAAAAAAAAAAAAAAAAAAAAAAAAAAAAAAAAAATCTCAGTAGACAGTCATATACGTCTGTATGATTTCTTATTATAGATCCTTCTCAACCAAAAATAATGTGTTTTAAAATTTTGTACAGTTGTTTATTTCAGTTTGAATATTAAAAAAAAAAAAAAAAAAAAAAAAAAAAAAAAAAAAAAAAAAAAAAGATTTTTAATTCTGAATTAATCTTTTTATTTTTATTTATTTTATTCTGCTTTAATGTTGATGAGAAATCATCGTGACAGGTAGTCTGATCCCTGTCCCTCCCTGTAAATATTTTGATAAAAACCAAAAAAAAGATTTTATTTCTATTTATTTTTTTTTTTTTTCTTTCTCATTTTATCTATTTCTGTTTGTTTGAGAATCGATGAGAAATCATCGTGACAGGTAGTCTGATCCCTGTCTGTTCCTACTAAATGTTTATCCAGTGTGTAGGAATGAAAGAAAACTTCATGCAGGTTGCTAAATGTTCATCTGTGCAACAGGCTGTGCATGAAAGAAAGAATGAAGTGACAAGAAAACCCAAAGATGTTTGAGCCTGATATTTTTCCATTTGTTACTAATGTATTATGATCTATATGTTCTGTAGGAACGAAGCTCTCAGGATTGGAAAATGTCTACGAAAACTAACCAAGTGTCAAAAGTTTATGTTTTCGTGCAGGTTCAAAGGCATCACGATCGATGGACGGGAAATAAGAAATTTAAAAATTTATTTTTCAAATGTTTTCCCTCATTCGATCGAATAGGTTGCTATTCGAACGAATAACTCGATCGAATGAACAGATTCGATCGAATCAGTGGTTGAGGAATGTAAACAGTTGCGAAGAGACTCATTCGATCGAATAGAATCTCATTCGATCGAATGGTCCAAACGAACAAGTCCGTTCGATCGAATAAGTCCAAAAATAGTATAAATATTCAAACTCATTCGATCGATCAGTTTTATTCGAAATATTTTACGGATTTTTGCTCTCAAATTGATTTTCCTCAAACCCTCTTTTTGATCCGATCATATTATTCGATTTTTCACGTAGATCACGAAAATGTAAGTTTTACATGTTTTTAACCGTGTTTTGATCGAGTTCTTGATCGTTTAAGTTTTCCGGGTTCGGGTGTTCTTCATTTCTGGATTTTGCTTGAATGAGTCGAATCAGTTGATTCGATCGAACGAGTCTCTTGTTCGATCGAATGTGACTTATTCGATCACTAGTTCGATCGAATCAGATCTCATTCGATCGAATGAATAGCTCATCCGATCGAATGTGTTACTCGTTCGATCGAACCAGTCCAGAAAATTTGAAAAGTTTAAACGCATTCAGTCGTTTCGATATCTGTTTGTTCTAACACGTTTATGGTTACAGATTTAAATGGCTGAAGTTGCAGAAGTGGTTGTCCCGTACAAAACGTCCATCAAGCACAACATCGTGGCTTTTCTAGACGAAAAGTCGAGCCACGGGAAAGACTTTGCAACGGTGATAAAGTTTCTGAAGAGGCCGAGGATCTCTGGACCCATCTCTAGGATTATTGAGCCTATCATGTCTATCCAACAAGAGTTTTGGAGGAATGCCACGCACGACAAAACAGTCGTGCCGTCGGTTATTCGCTCCACCGTTAGAGGGCAAGCCATCGTTATATCTGCCCAGGTCATTAGAGAAGTCTGCGGATTTGAAGATGATGAATCAGACCCGATCTCCCTACATCCTGCTGCAACTAGAGGATGTTTCGCACGTATGAAGTATGACGGCGATCTCAATGCCGGTCTGCTTCATAAAGCCAACCTGTGCCCCCAATTCAAATATTTGGCACACGTGGTGATGCACTGCTTGGGCCCTCAACGAACTAGCTTTGACAAGCTGAGGGAAAGCATGCAGTTCACCGTAGCTGCTCTGGTGATGAACCGACCATACAACTTCTCTCAGATGACTTTTGGTCATATGGTCGAGAACATCACGTTGAAGCAAGGGAAAAGTGAGAAGTTTCTACAGTACCCACGGTTCGTGCAAATGATTGTCGATACTCAAGCACCGGGATTACTGAAAGAAAACAAAGGTGATGTGGTGAAACTGGACCACATGAAAAATGAGACTCTCAACCGTCTCAAATCTTACAAGGAACGTCCAACCAGGCCACCAATCAAAAGATGCTTCGGGCATTTGGTGAATCCGTCTTACAGGGCCCCTCCTAAAAGGAAATGGAGAAATGATACCAGTGACTCAGACGTCGAAAACTTACCTTTGCAGGAATCAAGCGACGACTCTGACACTGAGGAGGTGGCGGTCCCTGAAGATACAAGGACCGAAGCTGAAAAGGAGGCTGATTCGTTTCTAAATGAAGAAGAGTTGGAAACTGGTGAGGAAGTCAGAGCCGTGGAAAATCCGGCCGACATAGATGTAGGAGAAGAAAGGCCTGCAAAGAGGCAAAAGAAGAAGGTTACTCGGAAGTATCGAAGCTTATTTCCCGATCAACCGCGTCCCTCAATGTTACCATCCGTCGGGACTTCTGCTGCTCCTCCTGCTCAACCAGCACAGCCACCAACACCGCAGTCAGCTCAACAACCTATTCCTCAAGCTCAACCTGAAATGGCCATACCTCAAAAGGTTGCATCCGAACTTGCTGATTTGCACAAGGCGATGATGAAGATGTTACTGTTCAAGGCAGAGCAAGAAGAACAGAATCGGCTCAGAGATGAGCAGATTGCTAAACTTCAAGCTGAGAACGAAATGCTCAGGCTTGAAAATAGTCAGTTAAATGCTACTGTCGCTGAACAGGGATCTTCGATCAATGAACAAGGTTCTTTGATCACCGAGCTGAGAGAGTCAAATCTACGCCTTGAAGCAAGAGTGACTGAGCTGAAGGGTGATGTTCTTCGTCTGGAAGGTCCAACCAATGTCGATGTGGACACAGACGAACTGGACTCTTCTGATGATGGAGGTGAAGGTGATGCTGATCCGTTTAATGTCCAACCGCTGCAATCAAAAACAGCAGCGGAATATTTCACGTTTTTACTGGACAATCCAGATGAGCAGCAATTCTTCGCAAGTGGAGACTTGGAAGAAGGTGAAATTTCTCACAATTTCACAGAAGAAGAACTGGAACATATGTTTGAGCTATACAATGAAGAAACAGGCAAGTATCTGGCTTTGCCTTCAACAGAACAAACATCTTCTTCGGCTGCTACACCTGACTCAACATCATCCACGGCCGCTGATCCCTCTCAATTCGATGAAGTCGAAATGGAAGACTTGACGCAGGAAGAATATCCAGAGTACTACACGTCTCAAACTGAAGATCTTCCTAACTCGGCAAGCTTCTTTCAAAATGTAACAGAGGAGGAAATACAGAAGAAGGCTGACGAAAGGTCAAACACAATGAAACAGCCTTCTGATGCAGATCAAGCCGATTTCGTTGAGAAAACTGAAGAGTGCAAGAAAGCTTTCAACGCTATTCTTGAGAAGATAAGGTCCAGACGACAAGCAAAGCCGACCATTCCTCACACAATGTCCTATAAGATGAAGGGTCGTAGAACTTCAGGTGAAATAATTGCTTGGGCGTGTCTGAAGGATCTTAATTGCATTGCTGTCAAGAGAGAAAAAGGGGTTGAGTACTTTCAACGTATCACTGACTTGAAGACTCTTCCTACTTTTGATCTAAACCGTCTTAACTATCTTGATATGCTTTATGCAAGTTCATCTCCATTTGCAACGTATTATCAGAGTGTATTGCGAATGGAATACAGCTCAAAATGGAAGATGATCACTCCACAAAGGCCAAAGAGATATACAAGTAAAAGGGAGATCGATCCGATCACCAACAGGCCAAAGATTGTTTTGAAGTACATGCCACCACTCACGATGAAGAAGATTCCTCTAAGAAAGATGAAGCAGGACTTCTACAAAGCGTTCAGGCATTGGTACTATGACGGAAGACTGCATGAAGCAGTCATCGTGCTCAACGACAATGGAAATTGGAGCACAATTCGTATCTTTGATCCTATGTGGCTCACAAACTTGTCACGGGAGGACGTCTACACGCTGTACAAGACAGAGATTCTCTACGCCCCCGAAGACATGGAGCAAGCTTTAACGTATAGAAATGTCATTAGGATCTGCTTTGCCTATGACATACATGCAGGATCAAATTGGAAAGAGCAACAGAAGAAGTATGCACAAGAGACTGAAGCTTAATTGTCATGTTTATTTTGTTTCTTGTTGTAATGAAAGGTTTAATCTTCTGGTTGTAATTGTTTTTGAGTTGAATGTAATTTGTTTTGGAACATTGTGATAGATTGTGCTTAAATGTTTATCTAAAGTTTCAATTGACAGCTTCTCAGGATATGCGGAACCTATGGTAAGTCTGACTGACTGGACCGTTTGATCCTGAGAGAACTTCATGATGAAAGGAGTTCGTGGATGCAACATGCGCACCATTAGCTTTGAGAAAAGAGAGAGTGAGATAACTCCAAGGGGGAGTTACGATCGAGCAAGAGAACTCGATTGATTGTAAGTAAATAGAACTGGCTCCAAGGGGGAGTTTGTTAGGACATGAAATGTCATGTGTATGTCCCCAGTTCTATCAGGATGGTTCGATATGAAGATAACGATCGTGAAACTAAGTTAACGGACTGAAAATGTCAAAAGAAACTGATTCGATCGAATCAGTGACTGATTCGATCGAACCAGGTCTCGTTCGATCGAATGAGAGACTCATTCGATCGAACCAGTTTTCGATATATAAACGAAACTTAGGAAATTTCACAAGAGCACACATTCTACACACAGTCACGAACCACCACTCTGCTGAAATACTCTCTGCCCGTTCTTCACGTGTCGGTCCTTTCCTCCGTCCCTAGGTGTCAAACCGTCTTAGGAATCGTTACCGCGCGTTGTTGATCACCACCGAATCGCCGTGTTAGAGGATTCCGCACTCTAACACGTTGCCCCGTGAATCGTTGGGAAACCGTGTCCCGCACCGGTCCGACATGCTGCAACTTACTAAACTAAAGTTGAGTATGGCCTATGAGCCAGGTTCTGCTGCAACTTATAAACTAAAGTTGAGTATAGCCTATGAGCCAAGTTCTGCTGCAACTTACTAAACTAAAGTTGAGTATGGCCTATGAGCCAAGTTCTGCTGCAACTTACTAAACGAAATAACTTGATTATGACATGAGTGTTAAGAAAATATTATGATTATATATGTTGTGGGCGGAAAGGGGGCCACAGTGATTGGTAATACGTGATAAATACTATATATATGTGTGTGTATTGTGTACATATATATATATATATACATACTATGTGGATAGGTGTAGGAAATTCTATGTGTAGAAAATAATAATTGTTTGTGTAACAACGTGTATTGTTTGAGTTTACGTGAAACCATTGTGGTCAGAAGAGGGACCATAGTGGTGATTTTACGTGGAACTGTTGTTGGCGGAAAGGGGGGCCACAGGGGTTGATTTTATTTGAAAAATGAAGAAACGAAGTATGAATGAGCAGTCATGATTTTATCGTAGTTTCAAACTCTATCATAAACTTATACACATACATATCAGTATACAAAGACATAGATATACGTATATAAAATGTAAATACATTTTCTTATATACGCATGTACATAAAAACTATGACTGTATGGTGCGCAGAACTGATTTCGTTAAAACTTATGAAACTCACCAACTATTCGTAGTTGACCTGTTTTAACATGCTTTTCAGGTAATCAGATATGAGAAGTAATTTCCTGTGCGTTACGTGTCTGATTGGTGATTGATGTCATGGGCATTTGAGTTAGTAGTAAAGTAATTGAAGAACCTGTTTGATTGTATCACCTAGTTTGTAAAAGATGTTAGAACGATGTAATATATTGTAAATTAGTTAGTAATGTTTCTTTATGAACAATGTATTTGATACCAGTTGTATCTGTTGCATTTCCGTTTTACGCTTCCGCAACTCGCTTAACGGGGTGTGACAGGAGCTTTCCTTTGGTCTACCGATTTTTGATTCATCATGTAATTTAGTCCCTATCTCCTCGGAGAGGGACTTGGACTTTGCTTAGTAGAGAGCTTGGGTCTCTTACTGTAGCCATACTATATCGACACCCCTTCAACATTTCAAGACTTATTTTTCAAGGGCTGAGCTCAAATGCAGCGAAGAACGTTACTCAACGATTTTTGATGTATCCAAGGTTTCTTCAAATCTTAATCAACAGAGCTCTACCTGATATTCGAAGAACATGTTAGGTGTTGAGGTTGCAAGACCCAAACATCTGCATGCGCATGAAAGATGCCAAAAGTAAGTTTGTTAATAATGATGACTGGGATATTCTGCCATGGTTGCTTGTTCCGGCACTGGATGCCATTGATGTACCAACTACTCCGGGAAACAATGACGATGAGGAAGATGTTAATGATGGTAATGATGATGATGATGGTGCAGATGGAGGAAATGAGATGGTTATTGACAATGCTGCTGATGCACAGGTTGTAGTTGACGAGCCTGTATCCGAAATTGGTCAAGAAGCACATGAGGAAGTGCATGTTGCTGCAACTGTTATTCATCCATATTCTCCACTTTCTCAAATTCACACTGATAATGCTGATATTCGTTCTTCACCTGCCACAACTGAGCCTTTCCTATCAGCTGCTGAACTACCAGCTACATCTCCATTACAAGACATACCTATCCATCCTCAACCTGCTACAGAACCAACTGAACCTACTCTCCCAACCCAAATTCCTGAACCTTACAATATCCCATCTCATGAAACTTCAGAATCCGAACCATTTTCTGAACCAGCGCCAAAGCCAGATCAGGAAACCCCACAATCCAGTCCAAACATGTACGACATTGTTTGTGAGAATGCAAGACTTGAACTTGAAAATATTTTGTTAAAAGAACGGAATGCTTTCCTGACTTCAAGAAATACTTCACTGGAAGCTGCACTAAAGGAGGCATTATTGAAAATTCAAACTCTTGAGGGGAAATCTGAGGTTGAGAAGACCTCAGATGCACCAAAACAGGGGGAGAATATTGATGTTGAAGAGGAGGTTGGACCAGCTGATGCACTGAACATGATAAATCAGGTCTATGATGATGAGTCAGAGGTTGAGGGGGAGAAAAGTAGAGAAGATGAATCTGAAAGGGAAAAGTTAAAAAGGAAAGAAAAGGGTAAAGGGATTGCTCACACAGATGATGACTTACATCCTTTACCCAAGCATGCAGTTCAGTCTGATGATCTATTATTTAAGGAAGATGTTATTGATAAAGACATGGCTGAAGCTGAGTCAGTAAAAACAGCAATAAATTTAATGAATGAAGAGCCGGAGGCCCTTGAAAGGGAAGAAATGATTGAAGAAGAAGAGGAGATTCCTCAAGAGGTTATTGAAGCATTGATAAACATGAAAGACAAAAAGGAAGAATATGAGAGGAGGTTAAGGGAAGCTGATGCAGCAATCAAGGCAACAATTGATGCCTTGAAGGAAAGTCTGAATAATGATCAGCAAGAAAAAGAACAAGACAAGGCTGATAAACCTATGATTATTGAGCCTGAAGTGGCTGAAGAGCCTGAAGTGAATGAAGAAGAACTGGGACTGGGACCTATAATAGATGTAGAAGATGAAACAGTTGAGGTCTCGGCAAGTACAATGGTCAAACTGGTGATAATGAAAGATATAACAATCATACTGAACAATCCAGAAAGACATCATCCAGAGATTGTAACAGCAGCAAGAAAGGCACAACAAGAATTCATCAATTTGGGCAGAGAAAAAGGAAAGAGAGTGGAAAAACCACATGAACCAAATGAGCCCATTATTGAAGAAATTATTGATGAAACTGCAGACACTCACACAGTCGAACCCGATAATGACAAATCTGAGTCAGTTGATGAGGAGATTATTGTTGAATAACCAGAGGTTGAACCTCATCAACACGACACTTCCACTCCAACCCAATCATCTCTAAAAAGAAAAACTACATCTGAGATTGAAACACCAAGGACCAAGAGACAAAAATCATTAATGAAAATGGTGTACAAACTAAGGTCAGATATGCTTGAACAGAAAAAGAGAGCACAAACAGAAAGAAGTGAAGAACTCATGATTGATGCTCTTTATGAACTTGAAGAAGAGGTTGATATGGATGTTGAAAATGAGGAGGAGGAAGGTGTAAAAGAAAGTGAGAAATCAAATGAAGATAATGAGTATCTTATCAGTTTGGGTTATGATCCACTCTATCTCCAAAAGCTATCAAGAGAGGATGTAACAAAAGAAGCTGAGGGTTGGAGAGTGAGGAAAGGAAAAGGGGAAGTTTTGATAAAGGCTGGTCACAAGCCTGCATTCCTTAATCTGCAACCGTTTGACAAGATTGACAGGATGTACAAAAGGGCTCTGATAGATGATGCTTCTGGCAAAGTAAAGAGTGTCCAAAGAAAATGAAGGGGAGAGACTGATAACTGAGAGAGAAGTGAACAAGAAAAGGACTGAAATGAGAGAAAGTGATAAAGCAGAGTATGAGTCCTTGAAGGGAAAACACAATGATATAAAATTCCTTCAGCTGTATGGCTACAGCTACAACTTCTTGATAAATCTCTCTTCTGAAGAATTGAAACGAAAAATTCAGCTTGTGAAAGACTCTCACAAGGACAAAAAGAGATAAGAAAAATATGAGAGAGAACAGGAGCTGAAAATGAAGATGCATAAAGAAAAAGAAGAAAAAGGAAAGAAACATCAAGAGGCTAAGAAGTGGTTTGAGGACCCTCAAAGGATGGAAATGTTAAAATCTATTGTAACAGATAAAGGGATATCAGAAGGACAGTTTCAGAACATGTCTCTTGCTGAACTAATGGAAATCTATCACAGAGAGCAGAGGATGTATCTTGAAACACAAAGGAAACTACAAGAAGACAGAAGGAGGGCTGAAGCTGAAGTTCATGCTGAAATGATGTATGCCCTCCACAAAAAGGGAGTAAAAATGTCAAGACTAATGATGCAAACAGAATATACGATCAAGAAATGGTATGTTGAAGAAGGTCTTGACAAAATAAAGAAAGTTGAAATGGGGAGCTCAATCAGAACCCCTAGGTCAGAGAGTGTGAGGCCTGTGCAGCCAAGAAACTTGAATCTACCCACACGTCCTTATTTTAACAGAAGATCGAAGACCTTAAGGGTTGTAACTGAAGACAAGAAAGAACATCCCATCATCTTCAGGGATGATTTAAGAAATTTTACAAAAGAACAACTGACCAAGATGGCTGAGCTGACTTTATATGACAATCAAGTAAGAAGTCAACCATCTGGTCAACTGAGGAATGATCTCTCCAAGTTTCTGAAAGAGCAAGCAGAAAAGGGATTCCCATTTCTGCAGCAGAAGAAGAGAGAGATCAGAAGCCAAGCAGAAAGAGAGAAGAGGAAGAAGAGAATCAACGAAGTACACATTTCTGAGCTTTCCTTCTCTGAGTCAAAGAAACAAAGAACTCTAGCAAGCAGCTCTCATCAGAAAAGGAAGACCTTAAAAGAGTGCATGGCTACGAGAGAAGTGATGAAGGAACCCAACTCAAGAGTACAACAATTTGGAAGAATCACATACATAACATACAATTAACATGATGGTTCGACCACTTTGAGAAATGAGTCTGGGATACCTATTGCAGTCATAAGGGAGGATGGAGATCTGCATTATATGCATCCTCAAGACCTACAAGATTTAATTAATGCAAGATTCCCAAGTGATGCCTCTGACTCCTCAGAACTTGACATGCTGAAGCAAAGAGCTGCATATGTGAAGAAACTAAAAGAAAGAGCTGAAGCAAGGAACAGAGAAAGAAAATAACAGAATGGAGATAATGAATGATTGATTTTTATTTCTGTTTATCTTTATATTTTGTTTGAGTTGTAAAAACTTTAGTTTGTAATGCCCATAAGGCAGAATTCCGATTATATAATGAAATGACATGTTCTTAAATGATTTATCTAGAAATCTGATATATGTGTAACCCTATGCAGGTATGTTTTGGTGCATCTGAGCTTGTTCCAATCTAGGGGGAGATTGTTGGGTTGGATTTTCTACAAGGAAGATTGGATTCTTCTCAACCTCCTCAAAAACGGCTAAGTATGGAATTCGAGCAAGCCCAGACGATCGAGCATGGTTTTTACTACTTCGAGCAAGGTTCTGAACCTTAAATGGTTGATTCTTCTAAGTGTTAAGGCTTCGAGCAAGCTACACTTCAACGAGCAAGAGTATTCTTCTATCGAGCATGGATTGCCAATCGAGCAAACAGCTTGATCATACAAGTTCTAGCCAAGTGTTACGAGCACAGGATGATCGAGCACATGGGGACGAGCATGGATGCAATAAGAGGATGTCACGTGAATCAAAGCAAAGACTTGGAGCACAGTTCAGTTACCGAGCAAGATTTACATCCAAGCATGCTAAAGATTGCTGAATAAGAAAAGCTGAAGACAACAAGAAGAATCAGCTTGCTCGATGGACTTATTCGAGCAAAGCTTGAACAAGTCAAGAGGGATGAAGCTTACTCAAAGGGAATATGTATTCTTCAAAAGAGAATATATTCCAAGTAGAGTCTGCTCGAGGACATTCACCGAGCACACCTAGTATAAAAAGTTTGCTCGAGCAAGGTATGTACCTTGCTCGAGGACTGTTACACTTGTATTTGATTTATCTTTCATTATGTAATGACTAGGACTTCTAGAAGGAATGTCAGGGTCTATAAATAGATGTCCTAGGGTACCTTAGGGTACAGATTTCGAGACGGAATACGCTGGCATGCACTGATTACGAAAAACATTCCATTTTGTTCATCTTACAATAGCCGCCGCCGTCACACAAAACCCTAGGCATTCCATTCACTATACCACTGATATATCATTAAATATAGTGAATCTTTGTCTCTAAAATAGCATTTACTGATTATCATTTACTGTTTTGTGTTTGATATTTGTTCACAATCCTTCATTCTCAATCATTGGATATCCTGATTCCGCCGGGATATTCAATCAGTCTTTGGGTTTTCGAGTCGGTGTGTTCTTGTCGAACCTTTGCTAAGGTTTCACCCGACTGACGGTCCTGACAACAACATCCTTCTTGAAGGTATTTTCTTTCTTTTCTTCTTCACGGGTTCTAATCAATCCATTCATCATATACCCAGCCAACTCCATGGCTGAATCAATGGTTTGAGGTAGAGACGATCTGACAATATCTCTAATTTCCTTTGGCAAACCCCAGATATAACGACTGACCATGTTATTTTCCGGTGTTAGCAAATGTGGTACTATCCTACAATACTCCAAGAACTTAGTATTGTAGTCCTTGAGATTTGTCCCAACAACTCTATGATTTAAGAACTTGATTTGAATTTCATCTTTCTCGTTCATTGGGAAAAACTTCCTAATTACGAGCTCCTTAAATTCTTCCCAACTCAGTTTGTACGTGTTTAATCTACCCTTAGCTTGTATATGGGTATTCCACCATTGCAGATCTTCGCCTTTGAACGATTGGGAGGAATACTGAATTGCTTCTTCCTCAGAGCACTTACTAATGACATTAATGGCTTCCATTTCTTCAAGCCATCCTAGTGCAGCAATAACACCATCGCTTCCATCAAAATTCTTGGGTTTATATATCTGGTATGTCTTATAACTACAGCCTTTCTTAGTTTTCTGTTTCTTGGTTTTCTTCTTCTCATAATCACTATTAGCATTAGAGCTGACATGTTCTTCTTCTTCTTCTTCTTCTTCTTCTTCTTCTTCCTTTTTAGATTTGTTAGATTTCTCATTGCTCGATGTTTCCTTCTTTCTTATAGTCTCGATCATAGCTGGAAAAGCTTCAGCAATTCCTCTTGCGATCAGTTCTTGCGTATCTTCTTTTCTTACGAATTGATCACCAACGGGAGGGGTAGCATTTTCTTCTTGATTATTGACAACTTGTTTTTCGGCATTTTTCTTTAGTCTCCCTCTTGTATTCCTTGAGGGTCCACTACTGACTTCAACGTTTGAGTTTCCTCTTTTCGACATTCTATAGACGAGAAATAGGAGGTAACTATTAGTTACTATCTCTAAGAATTTACTAATAGCATATATATCTTATCCGTACATTCATGTGCTTAAATTGGCTAAAGTCTAAGTACTTTTATCAAATACTTAATTCGCTAAAACCGATGGCTCTGATACCAACCTGTCACACCCTGCCTTCGGGCCTAGGCGTGTGACTCACAGTTGGTACCACTTTTGTCATTTTATCAAATTTTGCAGCGGGAAATGTTATTTTAAAATAGTTACTATCATAACATAGGAAATTGAATACCCTTGTTTGTTTTAAAAAATTACTTGTTTAAAAACAAGTTTAATATATATATATGCCTCAATACAAAATTAGCTGAGCACCAGCTGTAAACTATGCCTAGTTTTCTTCTATCTCCAATAGCATATTCTTCACTAATCCTTACTCCAGGTTACCTGAAAACAGTTTCAAAATACGTCAGCTATATGCTGGTGAATATGCTGACTCAATAAAACATTTTCACAATTCGTAATGACACAACACCAATAGTGTTCAACGACTCATTGGGTCTCAATCCCATCTCACCGGAACTATCATACACAAAAACCACATAATTGGACTTCACTCGCCCTAGAGACAGTCATTTGCCTCATGGTTAGTAGGTCTGTAGTATGCCCACTACAGTAAATATATGTAAGGATCCAGACACATGTGTATTTTAGCCTGAGTGCTTAGTACTACCTTGTATCAAAACGTTTTAGAGGATTTAAACTAACCCCCATGCAAATATTTCCATAACTCTTTTACATATGGATAACAGTCCATAGTTTTAAAGAGTAAATATCTTTTCAAAAACACAGTACATAGACGTATTCATGACATAAAACATTTCACACTATAAAAGGTTTGGACGTATTCACCTTTTGTTGATTTCAAGATTTCTCACCAACAGATATCTGATCTTTATCTCGGACCTATAGTACAAGAACAACATTCTATAAATAACTAGATCTACGATCTAGCTTTAGACCTTAAGTCTATTTGCATAACCTTTACCTTGATATTCATTTCATTTTATAAAACATTTATATACTATGTTTCTTTATCATAAAGAGACGTACATATAATTCATTTCTTCATCCATAAAAATATATCTTTATAATAAAGAATAATATTTTATTCATAATCTTATCTTATGAAAGCTACATTTCACTTATTATTTGATCAAGGTATAGACTACACCCCCGACTAGGGTCTAAGCCATATATAATAAAATAATCGGGCAGAACCCCTACCTTGTATGGCTTATCTATGAAATGCTTAAACTTCACGTGGGTAGCGCTCCTACTTGCGCGTACTTCTAGACAACGAGCGTATCGGAAATGACGGGATTTTGGCACGAAAACCGAGGATGAATGTATGTGAGTTGAGGTGTGAGGGTGTATGAGGAACACCCCATGGCCGATCTATTTATAGAAATTTTTCTGCATCTTCGCATATCGCGAAGCTGCTTCGCGTATCGCGAAGATGCACTAGCTTCGCTGAGTCACCGCGTAGGTTTGCCACGTGTCGCCACGTGTCACTACGGTATCGCCACGTGTCCTGCATCTTCGCGTATCGCGAAGCGATATGCGATACACCCCATGTATCGCGATACACCCCATGGCCGTTTTTCATCTTCGCGTATCGCGAAGATGAAAAATGTGGATTCTTCACATATCACGAAGATGCAAAACTTTGAATCTGTTTATTTTTGGTCCCTGATCTTTTGGTAACTTGCCATATCTTGATTTCGTCTCATCATCCAAAAATACAAAGGCAGCTCTTCAGCAGCTCGCAGCGATGCGAGCGTGCGAAGTGCAAAGTGCGCCATCATAGCGCCAGATTGCGCCCATCGCCCTTCACCCGAGCCCGTGCTCGTGGGCGTCGGGTGCTTCGCCCCCTCCGCTAGGACTAGTGAGAGTGGTTAGCCATACAAGAGCATTATCATTGAAAACTCCTTCCTTATAAAGAGATTTCATATCTTTCCCACTTTCCATGTGGGATGGAGTTTTCCTTAGTTATTCCCTTAGCATAAAAATGCTTTCTTTTCTTTACCATACATTTCCCATTACTTATCTCATGCATATTTTAGTCCTTTAACTTTATAAACTTGTCAAATTTGTACCAAATTTTGTAGATGTTACACAAACTAAAATTTACAAGTTACTGATACTTAAAGCCAAAAGATTATGTTATTACTGACCATAAGTGTAGTAAATTAGAAAGGCAACACCCGGGTTTCGTCTTGAAAAGCCAAGATCCCTCCACCCAAATATTGCCATATGTTCAAAAGTCAAGATAACATGGCCTTCGTCTTGCAAAATCAAGATCCCTCCACCCATGTATCCTATTATCCTTAGCTTACTTGTTCAAGACAGGAAAATAAAAATTTTTCGACAACTATTACAACCCAACATCAAACCACAAACACAAAAATCTTAAAAAATTGGGCTCAAGCTTTTTCCTTACCGCCATCACTGCCCAATTGCACCTCATCACCAACAGCCTTCACCGCTCCTTTGATCGCCACATCCACTGTCTCCTCCGCAACCTTCTCCGTCCCGCTCGGACCAGCTTCCTCCATCGTCTCCGCATCAAGCTCAGCCAGTATCTTCTCCCAATCAGCTACATCCCAGAAGGGAGTATCCAGACCAGCATCCTTCGCCTCTTTAGCCATCTTGAGCCGGGATTGAAATTCGAAACAGCAGCAGACTTTTTCGCCCCCTTCATAGCCTCGTAAACCTTTACCAAGCATGCAGCTTCTTGATGGACCAACTCCTTCTTGGCCAGTGACAGCTCCAGTTTCGCGTCTTCCAGCTCTTTGGTCTTCTTATCCAGAAGACTGGTCTTTGTGACTCCTATCTTCCTCAGTTTGGAGATGCCAGTGTTGGCTTCATGGAGTTCGAGGCTCATGGTAGCAAACCGGGAAGAAAGATACTCAAGGCCTTACAAGGATAAAGAATCCTCAATATAAATTATCTTCAAAATATAGAAGACCATGAAAAACTGAAAGAGATACCTGCTGAGTCTTATTCACGGCGTCATGGAAGTCGACGTCGTGCATGGGAACGGATTCACTGGTCTTTTGACTCTTCCGCTTCTTAGAGCCCTTTGCGCGGCTGCCTTCAGGTCGAGGAATAGAGCTGGGGACATTTTCCTTCTTGATGGCTGTAAGTGCACGGATTTGGTGTCCGCAGCTGTTCGAATAGGCTAGGGGTAGTTTAGTCTATACACATAATGTATAAAGACTCATTTGCTAAGAATGTTTAGCGAATGAGGCCTCATTCGTATAAGACTAGGCTATTCGTTAATGTAAGAGCCCATTCGTTACTACAGTGTAACGAATGGAGGCTGATTCGTTAAGGTATACCCATTCGCTAAGGGTGTTTAGCGAATGGGGCTATGGAAAAACCTTATTCGTTAACCTTGTTAACGAATATGAGAGGTCTCATTCGTTACTACAGTATAACGAATGAGACCAGCCTATAAATAGGCCTTCCATACATAGTTAGCATGAGAGATCTGTGCCATATTTATCCCATGTAACGTTATGCTGCTGGATTCTCTCTAGATCCTTAATGTATTCATCCTCCATGTAACGTATTGATCATCAATAAAGTATTCGTTTAACGTATCAACACGAATCAAGTATCGATTGCGACTAGTTCCTGGCTCGTAAAATGTTCATATAACGTTTCTACAATGGCACTTCGGGTGGATATCATGCTATCATTATCTTCAAGAGCAAAAGCAGAAACAGACTTGCCTATAAATACACAGGTTAGTATCCCTAATCCTTAAAATATTTATTCTAACATTTCAAACATTCTTTACCAGACATAACGGAACTCGAGGATGGAGATGGTTCTTGAAAGCTTGATTGAAGACAAAACATCCTTTCCTCCTCGTCAATAAGAAAGAAGGATGCGATCTTATCCTTAGTTTCTCTGGTGGGAGGAGCGATCTCAAAGAACTTCAAAGCTGCAAAAGACAAAAGAAAACACATCAGTCACAAAAGATATCAGTATATATTTAAGATACAGTATCCTACTTTTAGAAACCCAGAGATAAGGAAGAGTATCGGGTTGTGGAAGAGAATCTCTCCTAACAAATAAATATTGTCTCTTCCACTGGTCGTTATTCTGGGTATTTTTCAAAACCAATGGAGATCGACCAGATTTAATTTTGAGAAGATATCTTGAAGACCCATGGCTGCGAAGGTCATATACAGAAGCAAGCTCCGAGAGGGTAAGATCGAGAGCTGGTCAACA
Source organism: Bidens hawaiensis (assembly GCF_021521415.1). NCBI lineage: Eukaryota > Viridiplantae > Streptophyta > Magnoliopsida > Asterales > Asteraceae > Bidens > Bidens hawaiensis. The sequence goes on from NW_027491157.1 coordinate 278,318, forward strand.
ATTAGTCTCTCCAAAACAAACAAAGTCCTCCAAACCATGGGCATGTTTTGAGCATAACTGAGACCAATTTCGGAAAAGAACTCGGTGGTAAAGGCAGGAAATGGATAGGAAAAACCGATTTTAAACGGAAAGCAGATCCAAATTTTTGAAACACAATCGGAAGAAAGGGCGGCATCAAATGGTCGGAAAGAATTCCAGCGCTATAACAACCCCGAGACCAAAGATTCGCGATATCAGTATTGCCAAAGATACATATCTCATTCGCAGGACTTGCGAGGAGATTCTGAGACACGAAATCCTGAACACCGGAAGGACGAAGTTTAGGACTCATGATTCAAGAAGAAAGAAAAGAAAAGTTACCTGGATAGAAAAAGAAGATGAATGGAAATATTATTCATTCAAGTAATTATAAGGTCGGCCTAGGGTTTACCCAAAGAACGGATGAGTGACACGTGTATCAACAATCTACCACACATGCAAAGATTTGAAATTCAAAATTCAAAAATTTTATAGCTGTAATGCCTATCTACAGCTGTTAAAATTTGGGGACAATTGTTATGGCACGGATTTTCAGTATCCTCAGCAAAGATTATATTCAGGACGAATCCAAGATGCGGTATCCTCAATGGTAACTGGTATCCTAATTACATTATATAACTAACACGATATTTGCTACTTTCCATGTTTACCAGGTCAAAGGCCGTTGCTTGATCTCCTGAGAACTCGCTCTTACTGTTATTGGAGCGTGGCGACTAAGGAAACATGCTATCTAACGGAATTAACGGCTAATTGATTTAGTCTAACAGTTTCCTTAAATATAGGACTTCTTGTTAGTTTTATTTTTGTATAAATAGAGCTCAAAACCGGATCATATCACACACTCTAGCACTCGATAACTAACTAGTACTCGCATTCTCTATAATCACGATCAAATTTGAGCTCCACCATTGTAATCACCTTTATTGTTAATAAACCGGTGGTAATAGTTTTAACCGCTCGGGGTTTTTTGCTTGTTATCCTAAGGATAACGGGTTTTTTCCTCGCAACAAATCCTTGTGTCCGAGAGCTATTTACTCGATCGCAAACATTTCGTTTTTTTACGTTCATTTCATACAAGCACCTAGTCCCGATTACTAATTTGGTTACGAAATCATTGTTGTTAATTTTTTACCAAAACACTTACCATGCCACGTTTAGACGTTCGTAAATTGACACAAAAATCGTTCATGAATCATGGGGATAATCAAATGGTGGATTGGTTTTATCGACATTTTCCGCACGAAGTAAAGTATGGGTTCAAGTTTTTCAAACCACAGGTGCTGACACGGAAATACGTCGATGAGATTGATCAATGTACCGGTCGGAGAAAGCTCATGCTTAATGTAAAGCCACCGCAGACAATTAAGAAAGTTCCTTTAAAGACTTTTCCCCACAATCTTTACAAGAAATTTAATCGGTGGTGTTGAGTCAGAAAATTACAAAGGAAGATTGGAATCTTCTCAACCTCCTCAAGAAACGGCTAAGTATGGACTTCAAGCAAGATTGGACCTTCGAGCATTATGTCTTATGCTTATAAGACTATCTTCTATAAAAAATTTTCTAAGTGTTGAAATCTTCAAGCATGCTACACTTCGTCAAGCAAGGATGTTCTTCATCAAGTATGGATTAATATTCAAGAAAGCGACTTGATCTATCCAGCTTAAACCAAGTATTTCGAGCATCTTGGTGGGTCGAGCATGGATACAATAAGATATAACCTTCTTGAAGATCTCAAATGTTCTAAGTATAACCTTCGAGCATGGTTCAATCTCGAGCAAGCTTCAAGACCCGAGCATGCTGAAGTTGCTCACAATAAATCCTAAGGAAATATTGAAGAGGTCAAGAAGAACATGTTTGCTCGTAGAACCTACTCGAGCAAAGCGAGAAAAGTTGTGAAGATTGAAGTCTGACGGAGAAGAATATTTTCTTGTGAAAATATTCTAAGTAAAGTCTCCTCGAAGACATATTTCAAGCATTCTATGCATTACAAGGTCTGCTCGACAAGGATTCATCATACTCGAAAACCAATGTCCGGACCGAACCTGGTGCAACCCTTAGTAGGTTGACAAGAACACACAGATCTAATAAACCCAAAGGCCTATTGAATATCCTGGCGGAATCAAGATATTCAACGTAAGGGAGTGAAGGCGTGAGAAATACACGAAACAACAACCGGACCTTGAGCAAACCTTAGTAGGTTGACAAGAACACACAGATCTAATAAACCCAAAGGCCTATTGAATATCCTGGCGGAATCAAGATATTCAACGAATGGGAGTGAAGGCGTGAGAAATAAACGAAACAACAATAAATAATCAGTAATAGCAATAAACAAAGAAGAAGATTCACCGCATTGAATATATCATTAATGTAACAGTGAAAGCAATGTCTAGGGCTTCGTGAAGGCGGCGGCGGTACAGGGAGACAAAGGGAATATTCGTTGGAATGTTTGTAGTTTCGTATTTTGGGCCTTATCCACTCCCTTAAATGGTAACCTAGGACCCCATTTATAGGCCCTAACATTCCTTCTAGAATACCCTAATTATTACATAATGAATGATAAATAAAGTACAAGTGTCAGATTCTTCAAGCATGATATATCTTGCTCGAGCAGACTCGATATGCACCTCGATGAGAGTCTTCAAGCACACTTTATTTAGAATATTTTCTGATTGAAAATATTCTCCTCTAGCATGATTTACTCTTCTTGACTAATCCATGCTTTGTTCGAATTTGTCCATCGAGCAAGCATATTCTTCTTGATGTCTTCAATCCTGCCTTGTGACTTATTGAACAATCTTCAGCATGCTCGGATGTAAAGCTTGCTCGGGACTGAACCATGCTAGAAGTCTATACTTAGAACATATGACATCTTCTTATTGCATCCATGCTCGACACCAATGTGCTCGGATCACTTGTGCTCGAATAACTTGGCTAAAACTTGAATGATCAAGTCGTTTGCTCGATTGGCAATCTATACTCGATAGAAGAACACTCTTGCTCGAAGAAGTGTAGCTTGCTCGAAGCCTTCAACACTCAGAAGAATTCACTGAAATAGCTCTGGAAGACCGTGCTCGAGGTAGTAACCATGCTCGATGATCCAAGCTTGCTCGTAGTCCATACTTAGCCGATTTCTTGAGGAGGTTGAGAAGATTCCAATGTTCCTTTGCAAATATCCGACTCAACAATCTTCCTCAAGATTGGAACAAGCTTAGATGCACCAAAATATACCTGCATATAATTACACATGTATTAAATTTCTAAGATAGTCAATTTAAGCACAAGTATCATTACATTACATAAGTGAATTCTGCCACTTGGGCATTACACATCAAACTTAAATTACATTTCAATAGACTAAAAATACATAAACAAAATCTCAATGGATAGACAAGGGGTCAAAGAATCATCCATAAGCTTCACCCCTTCTATCTCCTTCCCAGGCTCCTTTCTGCTATCTTCCTTTTCTTCAGTCTCACAGCAGTAGCCCTTTGTTTAAACATTTCAAGCTCCACACCATTATCAGAATCAAGAGGAATTTCTGCTTCAATAATGTCTTCAAGATCTTGGATATGTATGAATTGTAAGTCTCCATCATACTCCACCATAGCAATAGTTCCCCCTAATGAGTTTCTCAAGGATACAGATTCATTCTTTATGTTGTAGGTGAAATGAGCAATTTTTCCATGTTGTTGAACTTATGAGTTTGGCTCATTCATCTCCCTTCTCGCGGCCAAGCATTCCTTTAATTTTCTTCTTTTTGTGCTAGAACTGCTTGCCTTTTCGGTATCTTTCCTCTTGGATTCCTAGAGGGAAAGTTCAAATAGTCTTACTTGACTTATCCTTTTCCTTATTCTCTCCTTCTCTACTTCAGAATGAGCCTCTCTTTGTTTTTGATTCAGGAATGGAAATCTCTTTTCAGATTGTTCTTTTAAGAATCTTAAGAGATCATTTCTTTGTTGGCCCCCCACAACATTTCTTTGTTCGTTGCCATATAAATCAAGCCGAGCCATTCTTTCAAGTTGTTCCCTGGAGAAGTTTCTGAAGTCATTTCTGAATATGGTCTGTGTCTCTTGAGCAACTTCAGTCACAACCCTCAGAGCCTTTGATCGTTTATCAAAATAGAGATGTGTGGGAAAATTTAAGTTTCTTGGTTGAGCTATAGGCCTCACACTCTCTGATATGACAACAAGTCTACCCGACCTTGTAGGAGGATTTTTCTTTGCATTATCCCTCTCGGACTCTTCAAACCAATTTCTGATAATTTCATCAGTCTGCATAATTAGTTTCCCCATATTTGCACCTCTTTTACAAAGAGTGCTGATCATTTCTGCCCTTTCTTCTCTTGTTTCCTCAACCTTTCAGCCAAAACTTCTCTTTGGGTTTCCAGGAATAGCCTTTGCTCTCTATTATATATTTCCAGTAACTCCTCATGAGGCATGCTATTGAATTCGGCTTCAGTCATTCCCTTTTGGAACAGTATGTCTTTCAAGGTTTTTACTCTGTTAGGATCATTAAACCATTCCACCGCTTCTGCCTTTTTGCTCTTAGCCTCTTCCTTCTCCTTGTTTCATTTTCAATTTTCTCTCCCTTTCACAGTCTGCGATACACTTGGCATCCTTATGGGAGTCCTTTACCTTTTTCACCTTTCTTCTTATCTCCTCCAAAGGTAGATCTATGAAAGATTTGAAATCAAAGCCATGTAGTTGCAAAAAGCTCACATCTTTTCGTTTTCGCTTCATCTCTTCATAGTCCCTTTTATCTCTTACTGCATTTTCCTTTTTCATCTTCTCAACAAAGTTTGCAGTATCATCTACCAGTGCCTTTTTGTACATTTTATCCAAAGTATCAAATGATTGTATATTAAGAAAATCAGGTCTATGTCCAGCTTGCAACAGAAAGGCCCTTTCAGATTCTCTGCTTCTCCATACTTCTGCCTCTTGTGCAATACTTTTCTTGGACAATCTTTGTAAATATTTAGGGTGATATTCAAGGATCAATAAGTAGGCTTTATCTTCATTTTCTTTGTTTTCAGCCCCCTTTGCCCTTTCTTCATCTTCTTCATTCTCTATTTGATCATCCAAGTTGTGTAGAGCCTCAATCATTGGTTCTTCAGTCTGAGTGACTTTTGGCTTATCAACAACTTGGGTCTTATATTTTCTCTTGTACTTCTTAACTAAATTTTGCCTTTTGGCTTTGGGAATCTCTATCTCTAATGTTTCTTTTCTTTTCACAGATTCCCTAACCTTAGGCTATGGCTCAGTGATAACTGCTTCGGTCACCATAGGTTCAGATACACCAAGACCAGGCTCATCATCTATTATTTCTTTAATTATGGGCTCTATTATGTGGGCTAATCATCAACAACTTCATCAATCCTTGGCTCTGGTTCATCTTTTATCAGTAGCTGGCTAGCCTTCCAGATTTCTTCTCTTTCTGCTGCTTGAGCCCTTTTAGCTGCAGCTATAGTCTCTGGTGCATACTCGTTAGGATTTAAAAGAATGTCATAATATTTCTTGAGCATGACCAGTTGAGCAATAAATTTACATATTTGTCCCATGGCATTTTTGGTCCTTCATCCTTTTTAGGTTCATCTCTAACTCCAAGACCAAACTCATTTTCTTTATCCTTTTCAGGTTCTTTACTAACTCCATGACCAAATTCAGTTTCAGTTTTAGGCTCAGGCTGTGCATGCTCGGGCTCATCATCAGTTTGTGCTATCGGAGTTTGTTCTTCAGATTGTTTCTTTTTCAATTCCTCCATAGCTGTCCCTATAGCCTCATCAGCCACTCTCCTCATTCTCTCTTCTTCTTCATCTTTCTTTTTCATTTCAATCAGGGTCTCTAACACTTCCTGATCAAACTCTTCCTCTTCTTCTACCACAGTCATCCTCTCCCTGTCTTCATTTATCATTCTAATCACATTCTTGACAGATTCAGCTTCTGCTACATCTGGATCAATTATATCATCTTTTTGCAAAATTTCATCTCTAGATATTATTCTTTGAGTAGCCTTTGGATGCAGATATTCTTCAGAATGAGCAACCCCTTTTCCCTTTTGTTTTCTCCTTTTTGCTTGCTCTGGGGTCTCTTCTACATCATCTGACTCCCCCTCTTCACCAGCATCTCCCACATATTCTTCATTAATAATCTTTAACTCATTGGAGGTTCCCACTTCAGCTTCTTCTTCTCTGGCCTCATCATAATATTCATTTATCAGTTTTAGAGCACCTGCTTCTTCAATAATATTCCCCCTCTGTTTTGGTGCATCTGAGGTCTTCTCAACCTCAGCCTGCTCCAGGGTTTGTATTCGGAGTAAGGCTTGTTGCAAAGCTTGCTCTAGGGATGCATTCTTCCTCTCTAAGAAGGCATTCTTTTCTATAAGCATAATGTTTGCAAATTCCTATTTAGCATTCTCAGAGATGATGTCATAGATGTTTGGGCTTTATGGTGGTGTTTCTTGGGTAGGCTGGAAATTAGGTTCAGATAATGGTTCAGGTGAAGTGGTTTCTGGTGAAGGTACTTTATATGGGTTAGGTTCAGTTGGAATGTCTAGAGATATGGGAATGGTTTCAGATTGAATAGGTTCACGTAAAGGTGAAGTTGGTGGTGTAGGAATATGTGTTTCTTGTATAGATGGTCTAGGTGGTGACATTGGTGGTGAGGAAATGATTGGTTCTTGTAGTGGTGAGATTGGTGGTGTTGGGATAGTTGTGTCTTGAATGGGTTCAGGACTTGAATAGACTGGTTCAGTTGTGGCAGGAGATGAATGAATTATATCATGGGCAGGGTCAGATCCAAATGAGGATGTATCATCTATATCTTCTACAGGATCTGGGCAATCTGGTGGTGAGATCTTCTGGATAGTATTTGTTACAGTTGATACCACATTAGCAATAAATGCATCATCATCTATTTGTACAGTTGCCATTTCACCAGAACCCACTACAGGTTCTTCAAATGGTTCTTCAACATCTGCTGCTGGTTCACTAACAGTCTTATGAACATCTATGTCAGTACTCACAAACACAACCATTTCATTTCCAACTAGGTCAACAACTGGTTCATTCACTTCAACATTATGACCTATTTCTTCAACATTATGATCTTCATGTTTAATTGGTTCTACAACAGGCTCATCTATCACATTTTCTGCCTGTGGTTCAACAATTTCAAGCTCATTAGGTAACCTGATTTAAATATTGAATATGTTGAAGAATTGGTTCTGTATTTGGATGAACTTATCCGTAGTATCTTTTATATCCAAGCTTTACCTACATAGAACGATTTACTTAGGTGTTTGCAGGTTACAACATGATATTGAATGAATAAGATGAGAAGGAAGAAAATGAGAGTCTGTTGAAAATGATTAGAAGTCAAAGTCATTACTTTCAAATATAAAACTTTCATAAGTCGTTACTTTCAAATATCATGTTTTTCAAGAGATTATATTGAATGAAACTATCACGGATCAGATACAAGTAATAATCTGATCATATCCTTCTTATAAAACTTCATGTAACTCGATTGCTTCCATGACTACAGCGTAGGAGTTCATGAAAAAGAGGTGCTGTCAAGACTACACCAGGTGTCCATGTATAATGTATAATGTATAATGTTTTGATAGAGAAAAGAATTTTAAGAAGAAAGACTAAAGATAGAAGATCGAAGACCGAGCAACATCCAAGGGGGAGTCTGTTAGAGCATAATGTCTATTGCTAGGCTTAGATATGTTAGATATGATTGAGTAGAGCTAAAATGTCAAATGTATAGTTTGTGTTTGATAGTCAACGCATAAGTCTTTAAGTTAACGCATATCATATGCGGCGTATATGATATACGCCATATATCATATACGAACTTGATGTGCTTATTCATGTTTCCTATAAATAGGGGACTTATGCGTTAATAGGTAGACTTTTGGCTGATTATCATAGAGAGAGAGTAGAGAGAGAAAGTTGCTACAAAGTCATATCTTGCAATCTTTGAAGTTATCAATGAAGAATATGCTTAATGTTTACTTGTTTTGTTCAATCTCAATGGATTCCGCACATTGAGATACAAGCTGTAACATCTAGAGATCCTAATCGTTGTATACATCAGCAAGACATCCTCTTTCAAAATACAAGTGTAAGAGTCGTCAAGCAAGGTAAGAATCTTGCTCGAGTAGACTCACTATGCTAGGTATGCTCGATAAGTGTCTTCGATCATACTTTACTTAGAATATCTTCAGTGAAGATATTCTCTTCCAGCATGCTTCCTTCCTCCTAACCAATCCTTGATTTGCTCGAACTATTCCATCGAGCAAGCTCATTCTTCTTGATGTCTTCAGTCTTGTCCTTTTGAGACTTATTGAACAATCTTTAGCATGCTCGGATGTAAATCTTGCTCGAGGAACTGAACCATGCTAGAAGTCCTTGCTTTGAGCACATGACATCTTCTTATTGCATCCATGCTTATCCCCATGTGCTTGAACATCCTGTGCTTGTAACACTTGGTTAAAACTTTTATGATCAAGCGGTTTGCTCGATTGGCAATCCATGCTCGATAGAAGAATACCCTTGCTCGTGAAGTGTAACTTGCTCGAAGCTTTAACACTTAGAAGAATTAACCACCTAAGGTTCTGAAGACCTTGCTCGAAGTAGTAAAATCATGCTCGATAGTCTAAACTTGCTCGAAGTCCATACTTAGCCGTTTCCAGAGGAGGTTGAGAAGATTCCAATCTTCCTTATCAAAAATTCGTTCCAACAATCTCCCCCTAGATTGGAACAAGCTCAGATGCACCAAAACACACCTGCATAGAGTTACACATGTATCAGATATCAAAGTTAAATAATTTAAGAACATGTCATTTCATTACAAAAAAAGGAATTCTGCCACTTGGGCATTAGACATCAATTTTTACATTTCAAAATACAATGAAACAAAAATTACAAAGATAAACAAAATCAAATTAATCATCATTAAGTGTCCATTCTGCTATCTCCTCCTCCTACTCCTTATGTCAGCTTTCTCCTTTTTCAGTTTTACAAGGGCGGCCTTTTGTTTGATCATCTCTAATTCCACGACATCTTGGGAGTCGAGGGGAAACTCGGCATCTACTATATCCTGGAGATCTTGAGGATGCATGAATTGGAGATCTTTTTCATGTAAGATTACTGCAATTGTGCCTCCAGATGAGTTCCTCAAGGTGATTGAGTCATTATGTCTGTTGTACGTAAGATGAGAGATCCTTCCATTTTGTTGTGCAATTGAGTTTGGTTCTAACATTTCCCTCCTCATTTCCAAGCACTCCCTCAGATTCATTCTTTTACTTGAAGAGCTGCTTGCTTGAGTTTTTCTTTTCTTTGTATCAAAGAGGGATAATTCTAAAGTATGCACTTCGTTTATTCTTTTGTTTCTTTTCTCCCCCTCAACCTGGCTGCGTATCTCTCTTCTCCTCTGTTTCAGGAATGGGAATCCCTTTTCTGATTGTTCTTTAATAAATCTGGAGAGGTCGGCTTCTATTTTGATTGTCATAAAGATGCAAAGTAGCCATCTTCTTCAGTTGTTCTTCTGAAAAATCTCTCAAATCATCTCTGAATATGATTAGAGTTTCTTTACCATCTTTAGTTGCTACCCTCAAGGTCTTAGATCTTTTGTCATAATAGAGATTTGTAGGCAGATTTAAGTTTCTTGGTGGTTCGCGCCTTACAATCTCTGACCTTGGGGTGCTTGAGCTTGCCTGTTTCTTCTTTTTCGCCTCCTCAATCTCAGACTCTTCGAACCATCTTTTTATTGTGTCGTCAGTTTGCCCAATGAGTCTTCCCATGTTGGCACCCCTCTTGTGCAATGCGCTCATCATCTCAGCTCTAACCACCTCATCCATTTTCCTTTTATCTTCTTCCAATTTTCTCTAAGTCTCAAGGTACATCCTCTACTCTCTATTATATATATCTAGAAGTTGAGCATTTGGCATTTTGTCAAACTCCTCCTCAGACATTCCATTTTCCATCACAATTCTCTTCAAAGTCTCCACCCTTTGAGTGTCCTCAAACCACACTCTGACTTCTTCTTTCTTTGCACCTCCTCTCTTTCCTTTTCTTTTTGCATCTTCATTCTCTTTCTCTTTCACTTTTAGCTGTGTTCTTTTGACTTTTGTGAGAGTTTTTAACACTTTGTACTTTTCTTTTCAATTCTTCCAAAGAGAGCTTGATCAATGACTTGTATTCAAAGCCATGTACTTGCAGAAATTGTATGTCTTTGTGTTTGGCCTTCATTGACTCATACTCAGCATCATCACTTGTCCTCTTTCTTTTGTTTGCCTTTTCCACAAAATTAGCAATGTTATCTACAAGAGCTCTCTTGTAGATTTTGTCAATAGATTCAAAAGGTTGGAGATTTAGGAAGGCAGGCTTGAGTCCAGCCTTGATTAAAAATTCTCTCCTTGTTTCCCTCTTCATCCATCCTTTAGCTTGTTTGGCAATGTCTTCTTTTGATAATCTTTGAAGATATTTCAAGTCATAGTCAAGACTTATCAAATAAGCTTTATCCTCATCTTCCCTTTCATCGTCTTTTGATCCTTCTTCTTTTTCATTGTCAGCAGGCTGTTCACCCAAATTGTGAAGTGCCCCAGTTATTGGTTCTTCAACTTCAGGTTTAGGAGACTTGAATACAAACTTGGATTTCAGACCTCTTTTGTGTACATATTTTTGTCTTTTTGCTTTTGGAGGTTCCACTTCAGTTGTTTCCTTTCTTTTCACACCTTTCTCAACTTCAGTTTCAGGTTTTGTTGGCTCAGTGATAAATGGTTCTTCAATTACATTCTTTTGCACTTCATCGCCATTAGTTTCCGTAATTATGGGTTCATCTGATTGTTTTATAGGTTCTTCGTCAAAGATCTCTTCAACCACTGGTTCTTTCATAGGAATATCATCATTCTCTTCAGTGACTTCATTAATGAAAGGCTCAATTGTTTCCACTGGCTCTTCAAATCTTAGTTCTAAACTTTTGCTTAAGTTTATGAAGTCCTTCTGTGCCTTTTTCGCAGCTTCCACTATCTCAGGATGATGCCCTTCTGGCTTGTTCAATATGTCTATAAGGTCTTTCATTATGACTAGCTTTACCATTGAACTTGCTGAAATCTCAATTGTTTCATCCTCATAGTCTACTAGACCTAGACCGAGCTCAGGTTCTTTTGTTGTTTCAGGATCTTCAGTTTCAAGTTCTGTTATTACTGGCTCAGTTTGTCTGGGTTCTTGCTCATCGTCCTTTTGTTCAGTTGGAGTTTGTTCACCAATTTGTGTTGTTTTTATTTACTCCAACGTTGCTTTAATCGCATCATCAGCTTCTTTTCTCAACCTTTCCTCTGCCTCCTCCTTCTTCCTAATATTCATCAATGCTTTAAGCACTTCCTGGTCAATTTCCTCTTTTTCTTCCTCTACTACCACCCTCTTCCTTTCCTGATTTATCATTTTTATCACAGTGTTGACAAATTTCACTTCTGCAATGTCCGGATCCACCATGTGGTCCTTCTCTAAAATTTCATCACCAGATTTTTCTTTATGAGTTGCTATTGGATGATGATCTTCTTCAGTCAGAGCCACCCCTTTGCCTTTGATTTGTCTTTTGGCAATTTGTTCAGGGGTCTCTACTTCTACTTCAATGTCCTTCTCTCCAGTCTCCCCCTCAAATTGAACATCTCCTTCAATGACTTCTGGATTTATCCTTTAAGGTACATTAGATGTTCCATCAACTTCATCCTCATCTTCCTCTTCTGAACTGGCATATAAGTTTACAATATGTTTTAGGCCTTCGTCTACTTGTATATTCTCCCCTGTTTTAGTGCATCTGAGGTCTTCTCAACCTCAGAGTGCCCCTCTAGGGATTGAATTTTCAATAATGCCTCCTGCAATGCAGCCTCCAATGCCTTGTTTCTTATTTCTAGTACGGCATTCTTTTCTCTCAACATAATGTTTTCAAATTCAAGCTCTGCATTTTCTGTGATAAGATCATTGACATTTGGGCTAGATGGTGGTGTTTCCTGAGTAGGTTTAGGTTCAAGTTAATGTTTTGGGGAAGAAGTTTCAGGTGAAGGTGGTTTGTAATCCTCAGATCCATGAGAGATGGGTTGGGTGGGTTGAAAGGCTTCAGTAGGAATAGTGTCTTTGGGAGGTAGGTTTGGTGAGGTAGGAATATGTGTTTCTTGAACAGGAGATGTAGGTGGAGTTGGGACATGTATGTCATCAGTAGGTTTGACTGATGGGGACTCGGGTGGTGTGGATATGATTGTTTCTTTGATGGGAGATGTGGGTGGTGGTTGAATCTGTGTGTCTTGATCGTGTTCAGGGTCTGAGTGGATGGGATCAGTGGTGGTAGGGGAGGATGGTATGTCATCATTTGCTGGGTCCGAATCAAATGATTCTGTATCTGCATTATCTACTGCTGGGTCTGGGGAATCTGGTGGAGTAATCTTCTGAATGACGTTGATAACATTTGACACCACATTTGCGATAAAGATATCATCATCTATGGGCTCAGGTTCAATGTTTCTAGTACCCTCAACCGGTTCATTAACTGGACCAGTCACCTCAAACTCAGGTCCTTGATTTCCCTCTTGATTTTCAGTTTGAATATCAGATCCTGCACCAGTAAATACAGACATCTCATTTCCAACAGGATCAAACACAGGTACCATTCACCTCAGCATTGCCACCCAAATTTTCTACCACCTCTTCTTCATGAGCAATTAGTTCATTCACAGGCTCATCACCAGCACCATTACCTCCATAACTTTGATCATCATTACCTTCTTCATTTGCAGCCTCAAGGGTGATTGGTTCGTTAAACTGTTCAGCACCTCCATCTCCTTGATCATTATCATCACCATCATCAGCATCATCGTCTGCATTATCTTCATCACTTGTAGCATCTTCATCATCACCGTTGCCTGGAGTGCGAGGTACATCAATAGCACCTAGGCTGGAACAAGTAGCCATGGGAGAATATCCCAATCGGCATTGTCAATGAATTTGCTCTTGGCATCCTTCATTCTCTAACATATATTCGGATCTTGTAATCTCAATACTTCGCCTGCCAGTTGAAGATTTTGTAATGATCTATTCATAAGAATTTGCAGCAATCTGGGATACATTAGGAACCGTTGGTGTACTTCCTTCTCAGCATTTGACACTATGCCATTAAAGATGAGTCTAGAAATGTTGAATGGCTGCTGATATAGAATGGCCACTGTTAAAGTAGCAAGTTCCTTGCTCAGTAAGGTCCAAGTCTCTCTCCTTGGATATAAGGACTGGATGATGTGATGAATTAGGAATCTGTAGATCAAAGGAAAACTCCCCTTTTGAAATTGCCCTTCTTTAACCCCTCCTTGGTAGCCCATAGTTTCCTGAAATATTCTTGTAAGCCTTGGGACAGAGTATGATGGTTGAGCACCAAAATTATCATTCAGGTTCAACGCTGCTCTTATCGACACTTCTGTAATTTCAATATCGTGATTTAGGACAGAAGCCTCAATTCTCTTCCCATTAACGTCATTCACATATGTAGCCGATTCCTAAAAGCTGAAATATGGTTCCTGTAAATTGTGGGACTCTCAGTCAGGGCAACCCTCAGGTTGGAGTTGTTCAGGAAGTTTATCATGAATTCCACCTCCCTATTATCGTCATTAACCTCCAACTGGGCACACATATTATTCCTCTTTTCAAGTTCCAAGGCCATTAGTTCTGCAAAAAGAAAAGAATCGTCAGTACATGCAGAATCAGACACAATAAGCGAGAGTAGTTAGATAAGAGTAGCATCTTCAGTAACTTGTTCCGTAGTAATATGCGTACCTGCAAAAAGAGGAAATCATTAGTAAGGAATTCAATTAGAAACCCTAATTCGAATTCGGTGAGACGACGATCGAATAGCGATATCTTACCAAAGTCGAAACAGAGCTAATGGCTAATTTCTAAGTATACTCGAGCAGGAATTGAGTAGTCGAGTAAGCAGGGGAGACACGAGCAAGAGAAGCTTGCAATTAGGTTTAAGAGAGGGAAGAAGAAATGCGTGAAAAAGTTATTAAGTTCCCCTTTTATACCTAACGTTTGGGTGGTACAGTACCAACTTTTGTCGTCTAGTGCAGACAGTTGTCATTTAATTTCAAATTTAATGTACCTCCCTTGCTCGAGCAAACAGCCAAAGTGACAGCTGGCTCCCACTGTATTCGAGTACATAGTACAATTCGTGCTCGACGTACAAAGAATATTGTTCAATTATGCTTTGCTCAAATGTGTATACTCGAGCAGGACTTTATCATGAGATTCTGTGTTCGAGCACACCCATGCTCAAATGTGAAGTCACAGATGCTCAAGTATATGGTTGTGCTCGCAAACACACCCATGCTCGAACACCTTAACATTTTTCAAAACTTAGTGCATAAGCTCGAGGTACATAAGAAATGATCGGCTAAGTTTCATACTCGAGACATATTCCAAATAGTGTAGTCCTCACTCGAACATACTTAGACAATTCAATGAACACCTTTGCTCAAGGAGTATATGCATGCTCGACAACACTTAGAAATCAATCATAACACAACATAGTGAGCTCGAAGTACACTCTGATGCCTAGACCATACTCGAAAAAACTTAGACCAAAATCAGATTGCATTTGAGAGACAAATATCGCATTTGAATGCCAAGACAAATATCACACTCAAACATTGCTTAATTCAAAATCATCTCTATTGCTTAAGCTTAAGTTTAAGGTGAATAAGAGATCAAAATCTAGTCCACGAATTCATTTTGAACCATTTGGAAAGATCTCAACATAGGATCAGACTGTCCAATAACTGTCACACCATATCATTTTCAGCCTTATTATGATTTAAGTCAGGTTGACACTAAGTGTAAACAATTAGCATGATTCTCATGACTTTGTGATATACTTAAGGTTCAATTAATTGCTTGAGTGAGAATGGTTACATTTTGAACTTCTGGTTGTCCCTTATCTCTTCTCAAATCTTATTTAGCTTTCTCCAACCACCCCAATTTGACTTCAACCCCCTGATGCCTTGGTCAAAAATTAGTTTATGAGCAGTTTATTTAAATATATATGTAGATATCAGACTATAAGGTTGAACGTTGGACTTTCATGCCATCCAGACTTACATGCCTTACATTCAGAGTGTTTAGGACTTATTTGAATGCCCCACCCTTGTAGCTCCCTTAGTGCCCCTTATGTCATGATATATTATTACTTGATAATTAATAATATTTTTGATATAATATCATTTTCTTTTTCATAATTTTCTTTGTCTTTTCTTTTCTTTTTGATCTGCTTTTGTATAGCAATAATTATATATCTGCTCAGATACTTTGTAAATATAATTTGTGTGACCAAAAACACCAACAGGCTCGTGTATGATTGGATAATTGCCTTTCTGCTTATCATTCGGAGAGATGTGCAAGGAAACATACCTTGGTTTTCAAATGAATCACCACGTCAAACTTGGCATGATTATAATATTTGTATCACTAAGTCACTACACTCATGAGAATATACCACATGAATTGTCAATTTACTGAACAGAAGTGTTTTAAGCTTGTAATCCATGGGTTAGGAGATTAAACAATATACTATCATTTCCCATTTTTGTTGGATTCAATCACCACACAAAACATTTTTCAGCTTCTTTAAAGCTTGGAACATGGATAATATTATCATATCTCCTATGTTTTCACCAAAAACTGTTTGCTTAGTCAAAAACATTTATGTATCAAAAATTAGTTTCTTTGAAAAGTTCATTTTGCTTCTAATTTTCAAGTGCGTTTTGTCATTTAAGCCCATAAGACTAACAAACAGCACACAGGTAGCACACAATTTGCAAATTCACTCAGATTTGAATGTACTCTTACTTCGAGCAGACAAGTATTCTGTCGAGCAAGCTATAAAATTTATCAAGTCAACCCATGTGCTCGACAGACTTAACTCAAATTTGTCAGTTCAATTCATGTTCTCGCAGTACATCACCGAAGTTTCAATTGGCTCTAGTACATTTCATGTGCTCGAAATGCATAGAATTTCAGTCTTTGTTCTTGAGACACAAGAAGTATGCTCAGAATACAAGTAACAGTTTTCCAACATACTTCCATACTCGAACAATCAATACATGGCACATGTGCTCGAAATACTTGAAATTTCTCAAGTATGACTGTTTGTGCTCGAGGAGCAACAAACACACAAACAAACATAGAATCATGCTCAAAATACTTGAAAAGTTTTCCAAGGAAGGTTTCTATGCTCGAGAAGTTGAGACATGTTATCTGTGCTCGAAGTACTTAGAGAAGTCTTCAAGTAGCATTGTTTGTGCTCGAAGAGCAACAAACACAGTATCAAGCACAGATTCATGCTCAAAATACTTGGATCATACAGATGTATCATGAAAGCACAGATCTAAGTATAGAGAGCAAGAACATCAAATAAATGACAATGTATCATACAAAAACAATCACATACATGATTCATGCAAGTAGACTAAAAAGTCAAGCACATCACTAAATCATGCAAACATTCACAGTGAGAAACAAAGATAATCAGTTAGCACCTCACATAAGCCCGCATCATCAATCAGATTTCATCAGCATTTATCATACCTAGGCATTTTAACAGAAAGTGAAACCTAGTTTTATCTAACGGTTTGGTGAATAAATCAGCCAGGTTATGAGATGTATCAACTCGTTTCATTTCTATCAAGCCTTTTTCATGACAATCTCTAACAAAGTGATGCCTAATTTTAATATGCTTAGTCTTAGAATGTTGGACTGGATTCTTAACAATGAACATAGCAGCAGTATTATCAATTAAAATTGTAGTAAGTAAGAAATTCAGACCATAATCCAGCAGTTGATTCTGAATCCATAGAACATGTGCACAGCAAGCGGATGCAGCAACGTATTTGGCCTCAGCAGTTGAGATGGACACGGTAGTCTGCTTCTTGCATTGCCATGACACTAACATGTTCCCTAAAAACTGGCAGCCTCCTGATGTTGATTTTCTACTCATGTTGCAACCATCATAGTCACTGTCTGTGTAGGCCATCAAATCAAAAGAATAGTTCTTTGGATACCAAATCCCCAAATCTGGTTTCCCTTTGAGATATCAGAAAATTCTTTTTACTGCTAGCATGTGTGAGACCTTGGGGTTAGCTTGGAATCTTGCACAGACACACACAGCAAACATAATATCTTGCCTAGATGCTGTAAGGTACATCAGTGATCCTATCTTGGCCCTATATTCGTGCTGGTCCACCGGCTCCCCCTTCTCATCAGGTACCATCTTCTCATGTGTGTCCATTGATGTAGACAATGTCTTGAAATCCTGGAAATTGAACTTGTTAAGAATCTCTTGGACAAATTTTTATTGAGAGATAAAGATCCCGTCTGCCTTTTGCTGCACTTGAAGTCCTAGGAAAAAGTTCATTTCTCCCATTGAACTCATCTTGTATTTTGACTTCATTACTTGCTCAAACTCTTTGCACATTTGTTCATTGGTAGAGCCAAAAATGATGTCATCTACATAGACTTGTAAAAGCAACAGATCCTAGTTTCTTCTTTTGTAGAACAGGGTCTTATCAATAGCTCCTCTGCAGAAACCATTGTCTAACAGGTGGTTTGATAGCTCATCATACCATGCTCTTGGAGCTTGGTGAAGTCCATATAAAGCCTTGCTGAGCTTATAAACCTTGTTAGGATGGATTGGATTTTCAAATCCAGGAGGATGAGTCACATACACCTCCTCATCTATCTCTCCATTTAAAAATGCAGATTTCACATCTTATTGATAGACTTTTATGTTCATAGATGCTGCATATGCTAGAAAGATCCTAATGGCTTCTAATCTTGCAACAGAAGCAAAAACTTCTTCAATGTCCACTCCTTCTTCTTGTAAGCATCCTAGAGCCACCAGTCTTGCTTTGTTTTTAATGACAATGCATTTTTCAACTTTCTTGTTTCTGAACACCCATTTGGTTCCAATTGCATACTTGCCTTTGGGCTTGTCAACTAAGTCTCATACATGTAAGTCTCTGAATTGAGCCAACTCTTCCTGCATAGCTTCTACCCAGCTGTTGTCTTTTAAATCCTGATTAATGTTCTTTGGTTCAACTTGGGATAGAAATCAGGCATATAGACAGATGTTTGCTCTTTCAGAAGAACTTCTAGTCACTCTCTCATGAAAATCTCCTATGATGTTCTCTGCAGGATGATTTCTTTCAACAGAAGTAGTCTGCACAACTTGTTGTGATGGAACCTCTGTTTCAAGATTTGTCATATTTATCTCAGCAGCTTCTTGAGTTTGATCAATTTCAGAGGATGATGCTTCATTTGACCAAATTTGGAGAGAGTCAAACAGAGACTGGAACCTGTCTTTAGCTTGATTGAACATTTCAGGTTGAGCCTGCTGCTGACATGGCACTGGCTCACTTTCCATATCACTTGGTCATTCATTTGATATTTCAATGATTGCTTCTTGACCAACGATATCTATTTCACGTGCTTCTTGATTGTTTCTTTCAAAAGTGAATCCATTATTTTCAGGAGCAACTAATGATCACAGTTTGTCTAGATCAAGTTGCTTTTGTTTACCTTTGTCTTCAAAACTTGTTCTGTACATACTGTCATCCATGTCTTCATTATAAATCTTGAAGGATTTGATCATCTTCTCCAGAGCAAATAGCCATTTAGGTCCTTCAACATTAAATAAAGTGGTTTTCATTGAAGATAATGTCAGAAGACTCAATGACTACCATGTGCTCCTTCACATAGACTCTGTAAGCCTTTGAATGAGATGAGTAGCCCACAATGAAACATTTCAGTGATTTTGACTGGAATTTGTTGAGATAGTCTTTTGTATTCAAAAGTGAGCATCTGCATCTAAAAGGCTTTAAGAACTTCACATAAGGTTTTCTCTTGAAGATAATCACATATGGGGTCTTATTTTGAGTCTTGTTCAGAAGAACCTTGTTTTGCACATAGCAAGCAATGTTGATTGCCTCTGCCCAGAAGGTAACTGGCAGATTTTCATCAGCAATCATGGTCCTTGCAGCTTCAATCAATGTCCTATTTCTTCTTTCTGCAACACCATTCTGCTCAGGAGTTCTTGGAGCACTATATTGTTGAAATAGCCCCTTAGAAGTGCATAATTCTTCCGTTTGTCCATTCTTGAATTCAGTTCCATTATCACTTCTAATGACCTTCACTCTCCTTTCAAGCTGATTTTCCATCTTCAGCACATAGGTCTTGATCAACTCCGGGGTTTCATCTTTGCTGCTCATGAAGTAAACCCAAGTAAATCTTGAGTAGTCATCTGTGATCATCAGGCAGTATCGTTTCTTTCCAATACTTGGAACACTCACTAGACCAAAAAGGTCTATGTGGATCAGTTCTAAGACCTCATCAATGGTGTTTATCAATTTTCTTTTGTGAGAGTATTTGTGTTGTTTTCCCTTTAGGCAAGATGTGCATTTTTCTTCAAGCTTAAATTCTCTGGTAGGAAGGCCAACAACATGTTCACTTTTAGCTTGTTCATGTTCTTCAAATTGACATGAAACATCTTCCTATGCCACAATTTAGTCTCATTTTTAGTGGCCTTGGAAACAAAGGATGAACCTCCTCAAGATGTAGCTATGTTCATTCTAAGCTCATAGAGGTTGCCATTCCTTGGAGCCATCATCATGATCATGGGATCACAAATTCAGGCTTTAGGATTAGACAGTGTTCATCATTGAAAGCCACTTTGTATCCTTTGTCACAAACTTGAGAAATGCTAAGTAGGTTATATTCTAGTCCTTCAACATGCAGCACATTCTTAAAGGATACCTCGCCATTGGTGAGTGTGCCTCTTCCAATAATCTTTCCTCCATTTTCATCACTCCCAAAAGCAACTGGACCTTCATACTTTCTTTATTAGTTAATGAGTGCTGCCTTGTCACAGGTCATGTGCAGGGAACATCCACTGTCCATATACCATAAGTCATATGTTCATGGATTGTTCCTACACATATACACAAAAGAGAATCAGTTAAATTCTGAGTTGCAAACTGTATCATCTTGCAAATCAGATTCAATTGGAGAATCATCAGGAGTTGGAAGTGGAAGTGGAAGTGGATCTTCATAGACTGTTTCACAATCTTCATCTAAGTCTGAGTCTGATTCATTTGAGACAGCTGATGCCTTAATGTTGTTTTCAATATGATCAATCACACTGTCTTTCCACTCATTTAACTCCTTCTTAGTCTTCCACTGAAACCCTTTTGGTTCAAACCCTTGCTTCAATAAGAATTTATCATCACCATTAAGAACTCCAGGTCTCATTTTGGCTTTTCCTTTATCATTTGACCTTTTGATCTTCATCTTCTTGTTTGATACTTTTTCATTCTCTTTAATCTTCATAATTGTGTTGAGCCTCTTTTCTAGAATCATCTTTTGCTCCTCATTATCAGATGAACTTCTGTTTCCATTCAAGTATTTCTCATACATTTCTCTGTAACTCTTCATATCAAAACCACTTACCACATCAAGAATCTCAAATGTGTCCTAAACAATCCAGCAAGAATTAGTGTGATGGCCGTAGGCATCACATTTCTTGCATCTGACTTTGGAAAAACTTCCCATATCCTCAAGTAGTTTCATGTCTTTAATTCTATCACTTGGCTTTGGGAAGTCAAAACCTAAGGAGGTTATTAGACACAAAAGTTAGAAAAATACATCTTGATGGGCTTACTGATGTCAATTGTTTGTGGATACTTTTCTTTTACAAACACAATTTTCTTCAGCTTGGATGGAGTTCTTGAAGAGCTTCCCTCTTGTTCTTTTGAATGTCTCCTCATTGGCACATAATGCACATCCCCAATATCAAACAATTCATGATTAGAGAAGACTTGATAAATTGGTGGGTGCGTTTGATCATATGGTACATTACTCGTTTTGTTAACTTCTGCTTGAGATCTGGCACAAATGTCAAATACCACATGCTCTCTTCTCATCTATTCATAATGTATCTTCATCTTGGGAGTCATCTTTGGAAACATTGGAATCTTTCCAACTTTCATTTTGCTTGATCCCTTCTTCTAGTTCTTGCCTTTTGATGATTTGGTGCTCCCACAGCTGAAAGTGCTTCCATCACTGGAGTATTCACTCCATTTCTTTTTCTCATCTACTTTCTTCTCTTCAACCTTCCTTTCCTCTGATTCATCACTTCGCTTCATACTAAATTCTCCCTCTTCATATACAATCACCTTCTCATACTGTTTTACAAACTCAGTTTTATCTTCAAAAACATTCTTAAATTGTTTCAGATACTCATTCCTGCTCTCCTTGTCTACTTTTAGTGGATAACTGTTACAGAAAGGTGGTGGTACCTTCTTGTATTTTTCTTCATCAGTCATTTTATCCAAGTGACCAACTATGTTTCCAGTAGACACCAGATTCTTAAGGAATTCCATCTGAATCATCAATTCAGCATTCTTGATCTTCATCATCATACATCTTTTTCAGTCCCTCAATCTCAACAGTCATTCTTGATTGAGTTCTGTATGCTTGCATACAATCTTCTTCTAGTCCCTTAATTTGGTTTTCATAGGTTGCTTCACAAGTCTCGTACACATTCATAAATACTTCTTTTCTCCCACATTCTGACTTCCACTTCCCAATTTCCTGATTGAGCTCATCAATTGTAATAAGAAGATCAAAAATGGAGATATCAGAATGTACCTGTGAATTTGATGATTCTGACTTGTCCTGCATCTTGTCCATGAAAGCAACGTTTGCTTTTTCCATTTCTGTAGCATGATTACTCCAGTCAAACTCTCCATCTTGAGGTTCCCTAGTGACTGCAATGTTCCCTTGATCCCTAAACTGATTCACAGTGTTTTGATTTACTCTGTTCTGGTTATTCTGAACCTGTATTTGGTTATTCTTTGAGATTGGAAAGGTTGTTGTTGCTAGGGTCTATTCTGGTTCTGATAGGGGTTTTGATTGGTGATCTGATTTCTCTGATTCTGGAAGTTTTGGTTCTGATTCTAGTAAAACTGATTTTGATTCACTTGATTTCCCATTTGTTTGGGCATATTGCATTCTCTGGCGAAGTGTCCAGGCTGTTGACAGTTGTAGCAGATGGCTTTTGATTTGTCAAAGCCTATTCTTTCATTGGGTCCATTGAAGCTTGATCTTCCTGTCCTGTTGCACAGCCTCTTGCTTCTCACAGCTAACATGGCAGCCTGCCATTTGATGTCCATATCTTCTAAGTCATCAGCATCAATTTGCTCAAGGTCTTCCTGCACAATGCTTGTGTTGATCAGGTTCTTGGCCACAAATGCATGATATAAATTAGTGAACATTGAGAACAATGCTTGATAATCAGTTCCTTGGCTTGTATTGTTCTGCACAAATGTAGACTCTCCACTTGCTGTTGAAGCAACATCATCTTCTATCAACTGGACATTGAATCTTGTCGGTCATCCACATGCCGAACTTGTCTCAGAAAGCTCTTCAATAATCGATTGTTGATTCTTGACAGAGAGATTCCCCATCAGTCCCACAAGAGCATTGTTTATTGGAAAACTTGGTTTATCCTCTCTAATCATCTGATTCTCAATCATCTCATATTCTGCAGCCTTGAGGAAAGCTATCACATCATCCAACGTAAAGTTGGGAAAACTGGCCTTTTCCTTGATGAATTTGCTTGCTGTATACCATTCACCAGACAAAGATGACAGAAGCTTCTTGTTTAGCTCAAAATCAAAAATTTGCAGGTCAGTTGTTCTTATATCATTCACAATCACCACGAACCAGCAAAACTGATTTTAATCTTTCACCATCTTTAAACTTGAATCTATCCAGCTGTTGCTTCAGTCTATCCTTCTTAATGTCTCTCAGCTCTGTGTTCCCCTCAAACATACTAATAACTGCATCATACATATCCTTAGCAGTTTTGTGATGATTGACAGTTGTCAGTATATCCCAAGATAGACCTAACTTCAGCATAGACAGTGCCTTATCATCCCTTTTTTTCATTTTCAGCTAAATAGTAGCACTGTTGTTTGTAGCAGTCGAAGGAACATAATTTTCCTCTATGATATAAGTCCAGAGTTTGGGGTCGTTATAGTTCACAGCTGCTTCAAAAGTACCTTCCATTTAATATAGTTCTCTTGTCCAAGAAGTCTTGGAATCTTATTCGTAGAAAAACAGAGTAAAGCTTCAAGCTTTTTCACAAACCTTCGGTCTCGTGGCCTTCAGTGAGCTTCTAGAGCTCTAATACCACTTGTCAGGAATGGGAGTCGGGTGCAAACCTTGGTAAGGTTGACAAGAACACACCAACTCTATAACCCAAAGGACTATTGAATATCCCAGCGCAATCAGGATATCCAACGAATGGGAATGAAGGTGTGACGATAACAAACGAAACAACAATAAATATTCAGTGCAAGCAAATACAAAGACACAGATTTACTGTAATAAAGGCATCATTCAATGAAACAGTAAAGGAATGTCTAGGGTTTCGTGAAGGTGGCGGCGGCGGCTGTATAAGGAAACAAAACAAATATTCTTTTAGAATGTTTCTGGTGTTCCGTGCGTGCCAACGTTACCCTAAAATGGAAACCTAGGACCCTATTTATAGACCCTGACATTCCTTCTAGAATCCCTATCTATTACATAATGAAAGACAAAACGAAATACAAGTGTAAGAGTCCTCGAGCAAGGTAAGAATCTTGCTCGAGCAGACTCAATATGCTAGGTATTCTCAATAAGTGTCTTCAAGCATACTTTACTTAGAATATATTCAGTGAAGATATTCTCTTCCAGCAAGCTTCATTCCTCTTGACCAATCCTTGCTTTGCTCGAAATAGTCCATCGAGCAAGCTCATTCTTCTTGATGTCTTCAGTCTTGTCCTTTTGAGACTTATTGAACAATCTTTAGCATGCTCGGGTGTAAATCTTGCCCGGGGAACTGAACCATGCTCGAAGTCCTTGCTTTGAGCACATGACATCTTCTTATTGCATCCATGCTTTTCCCCATGTGCTTGAACATCCTGTGCTCGTAACACTTGGTTAAAACTTGTATGATCAAGCTGTTTGCTCGATTGGCAACCCATGCTCAATAACAGAATACCCTTGATCGTTGAAGTGTAGCTTGCTCGAAGCTTTAACACTTAGAAGAATTAACCACCTAAGGTTCTGAAGACCTTGCTCGAAGTAGTAAAATCATGCACGATAGTCTAAGCTTGCTCGAAGTCCATACTTAGCCGTTTCCAGAGGAGGTTGAGAAGATCCAATCTTCGTTATAAAAATACGACCCAACACGAAATACTTAGAAAAGTTTTCAAGTCGCATTGTTTGTGCTAGAAGAGCAACAGAAACAATTTCAAGCACAAATTCATACTCAAAGCACTTAAATCACTCAAAATAGATCTAAGTATGCAAATATTCAAGTACTAAAGACATGTTCAATAAAAAATTTTCATATTTCACACATTCGATTCAACAAGCATGATTCAATAAACAAAAAATTCAATTAAGCATATTTCATCGAATCATGCAATCAAACATAGTAAGCAACAAGTAGATAGTCAGTTAGCATCTCACTTACACACATTTCATCAATCAGACTTCATCAGCATTTATCATTCCTATGCATTTTAATAGAAAATGAAACCTAGTTTGTCTAATGGTTTGGTGAACATGTCAGCCAGGTTATCAGTTGTTTCTACCCTTTTCATTTCTATTAAGCCCTTTTCACAACAGTCTCTAATGAAATGATGCCTAATTTCTATGTTCTTTGTCTTAGAGTGATGAACAGGATTTTTGACAATAAACATGGCAGCAGTATTATCAATAAAAATGGGAGTGAGTAAGAAATTTAGACAATAGTCCAACAGTTGATTTTGGATCCAGACAACCTGTGCACAGCAAGCAGATGCAGTATTGTACTCAACTTCAGTAGTTGAGATGGACACTATAGTTTGCTTCTTGCATTGCCATGACACCAGCCTGTTTTCAAGAAACCGGCATCCTCCTGAAGCTGACTTCCTGCTCATGTTGCAACCATCATAGTCACTGTCAGTGTAGGACATCAAGTCAAATGCGGGGTTCTTTGGATACCAAATTCCCAAGTCTTGTTTTCCTTTAAGATATCTTAATATCCTCTTTACTGCTAACATGTGGGAGACCTTGGGATTAGCTTGAAATCTAGCACATACACACACAGCAAACATAATATCTGGACTAGATACTGTAAGATACATCAATGATCCTATCTTGGCCCTATATTCATGCTGGTCCACTAGCTCCCCCTTTTCATTAGGTACCATCTTCTCATGTGCGTCCATTGGAGTGGACACTTTCTTGTAGTCTTGGCATTTGAACTTTGTTAGAATTTCTTGAACATACTTGGATTGATTGATAAAGATTCAATCTTTCTTCTGCTGCACTTGCAATCCAAGGAAGAAATTCATTTCTCCCATAGAGCTCATCTTGTACTTGGACTTCATGACTTGTTCAAAATCTTTGCACATTTGTTCATTTGTTGATCCAAATATACTGTCATCAACATATACTTGAACCAACAGTAGGTCACTTTTGTTCCTTTTGTAGAACAAGGTTTTATCAATTATTCCTCTACTGAAGCCATTATCCAACAGGTGATTTGAGAGTTCATCATACCAAGCTCTGGGAGCTTGATGTAGTCCATACAATGCCTTGCTCAATTTGTACACCTTTTAGGATGATTTGGGTCTTCAAATCCTGGAGGTTGAGATACATAAACTTCTTCATCAATCTTTCCATTCAGGAAGGCAGACCTGACATCCAATTGATAAACTTTGATATTCATGGATGCAGCATAAGCTAAGAAGAATCTGATGGCTTCTAATCTTGCAACAGGGGCAAAGACTTCTTCAAAGTCTACTCCCTCTTCTTGTAAGCACCCCAGAGCCACCAGCCTTGCTTTGTTCTTGACGACTATCCCTCTTTCATCCTTTTTGTTCCTGAATACCCACTTGGTTCCAATTGCATATTTTCCTCTGGGTTTGTCTACCAAATCCCAGACATGCAAGTCTTTGAATTGAGCTAACTCATCCTGCATTGCTTCCACCCAGCTGTTTTCTCTTAATGCTTGATTGATATTCTTGGGTTCAACTTGGGAGAGAAAGCAAGCATAAAGACATATGTTTGCCCTTTCAGAAGAACTTCTTGTCACTCTTTCATGCAAGTCACCAATAATGTTTTCTCAGAAGTTTCATTTGAAGGTTTTTCTTCAGCTTCAGGAGAGTTAGAATTAATGGCATTTCCTAAAGTAGATGCCTCAATGTTTCCAATCTGAAAAGAGTCAAACAATGACCAGAACCTGTCTTCAAATCTGTCTGTTTCTTCAGGTTGACTCTGCTGTTGACTTTGCATCGGATCACTTTCAATTTCACTTGGACCATCATTGGATACTTCAATTGCAGCTTCTTGGTCACTAATCTCCATCTCATTTGATCTGGCGGTGCTTCTTTCAAAGTTGAATCCTTTCTCTCCTGATGCAACAGTTGACCACAGCTTATCCAGATCAATCTGTTTTTGATTCCCTTTCTTTTCAATACTTTTTCTGAACATGCTGTCATCCATATCTTCATTGTAAATTTTGAAAGATTTAATCATCTTCTCTAGATCAAACAGCCACTTGGGTCCTTCTACATTATTAAAGTGATTCTCATTAAAGATAATGTATGACGACTCAATAATCACCATGTGCTCTTTACATATACTCTGTAAGCTTTTGATTGGGATAAATAGCCCACGAAGAAACATTCCAAAGGTTTGGATTGAAACTTGTTTAGATAGTCCTTTCTATTCAGCAGTGAGCATTTACAACCAAAAGGCTTAAAGAACTTCACATAAGGTTTTCTTTTGAAGATTATCTCATATGGAGTCTTGTTGTGAGTTTTGTTCAAAAGAACCCTGTTCTGCACATAGCATGCAGTGTTGATAGCTTCTGCCCAGAGATTCACTAGTAAGTTTGCATCAGCTATCATGGTTCTTGCAGCTTCAATTAATGTTCTGTTTCTTCTTTCTGCAACACCATTCTGCTCAGGGATTCTTGGAGCACTATACTGTTGAAAGATCCCTTTAGAAGTGAAAAATTCATCCACAATTCCATTCTTGAATTCTGATCCATTGTCACTTCTGATCACTTTCACCATCTTCTCAAGTTGATTCTCCATTTTCAGTACATAAGTCTTGATTAACTTTGGAGTCTCATCTTTTCCCATAAAGAAGACCCATGTAAACCTTCAAAAATCATCAGTTATTACCAGGAAGAATCTCTTTTACCCAATGCTTGGAACACTTACAGGACCAAACAGATCCATGTGAAGTAGTTCCAACACCTCATCAATTGAGTTGTTCAGTTTGCTCTTATGTGAGGATTTATGTTGTTTTAGACCCTAGCAATAGACATTATGCTCTAACAAACTCCCCCTTGGATGTTGCTAGGTCTTCGATCTTTACACTTCAGTCTTCATTCCAAAAACCCTTTCCCGATACTCCCTCCTCATTTCTTTCCATGAACGTTTATCTGAGGGCTTTGATTAGTAGGAATCGATATTCCAACACCCTTGTATTGGAATTTCTTCAACGATGCAATCTGAATCTTCTCTTTAATCTCCTCCTCTCTTTCCTTCTCCTTATATACTTCCTTTTCACCCATATCAAACCACTTACTCCTCCATACTTCACCAAAATGAATTTTATACTTATAACAAATCTTGATCACCTTCTGGTATTGCATAGCAGACGCATGATGTTTATCACGTGATACTTGAATGTTGCTTTTATGTGGCATCTCTATGTCCTTCTCTGAGCAGTTTACAAGCCACATGGGATCCATCACATCTATCACATCCCGCACACCATCTCGGTTCAACACAATTTGAGCTTCTCCCCGGTTTTCATCATAATACCACCAATGAAAATATACATGAAAGTCTTGCTCCATCGGGTACATAGGAATCACCTTCAGAGTTTCAAGCTGTTTATACCTCCACGTCTTCACAAAGTCATCTGTTTCATGATCTTTCTTGACTTTTGATACATGAAGATATGGAACTTGAGGAGTCCAGCTTTGAAATCTGCATTTGGCTTGACGTTTAATAAACTCCCAAATCTCTTTCACCAGCCCACGTTTCGGACAATATAATAGTTCTTTCTCAACTATGTCCACCACATCCATCCACGGTCGAGATTTCAACTCGCATAGAGTTTCAAAAAATTATACGCCATATGTTCTACGAACAGCAATCTTTGGAATCTTTTTCAAATAAGCTATACTCACAACTTTGCCAGCTTAACTTCTTTTCTTTCTTGTAATACTTGACAGGATTCAAGTATATACGTTTCGGTTCAATCTTCCTCCTTTCAAACCAATCTTCTTGTTCTTGACTATTCACTTCAGTTTCTTCATTTGTCTTGCTTTTGTCAGAGGGTATTGGATTCCTCTGATTATCAAATTCTTGACATATCATCTCGATTTCCTCATCAAACTCGGGAAATACACGATCAACGGCATTCACATATGTCACTTGTTCTTTCTCCAATTCTTCCTCTGAAATATGTTCATTCACAAGAATATTCTCACTAACAGAACCCAGATCCTTTTCAAAATCAAACTCAAACTCTTCTTCATTTATGTTTAGCATTCTAGTTAGATCAGCTCGTGTTACTTTGATCTTCCCTTCTTCCAACTCCTCTCCAGTAGATGTAAATCTCACATGAGGCTTATAAGCTATCGGATCCACATCAAGTATCTCAAGCGCATCTATGTTACCACCAGCTTGATTAGATTCTTGAACAGGTTCACTTTCAACTACTGGTTCTACAATAGATTCAACATCAGCACTTGTACCAGAACCAACTAACACACCTAAACCCTCCACCAGTACTTGGATCATCATCATCAAAATCATCAGGAGAATCACCATAGTCCAACAATTCTTCATCTTATTTATCATCCTCATCCTCTAGTTCAGGCTCTGCAACAACTGGTTCTGTAACAACCTGCTCAATTACTGGTTCAGCTCTCTGTTACATCACTACTTGCTCTGGTTCATGCACAAATCTCGATGATGACCCACCAACTTCTAAAATATCAAAATGAACAGTTGTTTCATCAACTTTCCCTTTACCCTTTGCCTCAACCCGATCTTGGTCATATTGTACTTTAAAATTACTTTCATCAGTCAGTGCTTCACCACCATATACTCGAGTAAACACTCTATCGTCAGACTTTCCAAGCTCCTCATCCAAATTGATCCCCAATTTGTCTTCAAGTATAGTAAAGTATCTCATATGTAGATTTAACAAATCAGCTTGTTGTTTTCTCCTCAATTCACCACCTTCAATGATCTTCTTTTGTTCAGCATCTCCTTCCTCGACCTTTCATTTTCAATCACTAAACTATCAATTCTGAAATGACATGTTATCTTGATAAAGATTACACTTAGGATCTGTTGATGTTACAGCTTGAATCTCAAAGTGCGGAATCTAGTGAGATTGAACACACTCAAGTAAACATTAAGCTCATATTCATTAATAACATGAAAGATTACAAGATATGACACTTTGTGTACTCTCTCTCTCTCTCTCTACTCCCTCTCTCTCCCTGATAATGACCAAAAGTCTACATCTAAACGCATAAGTCTCCTATTTATAGGAAACATCATTAAGCTTCACAATGCCGTATATGTTATACGACGTATAACATATACGCCGTATAAGATATGCGTTCTTGTGGACTTATGCGTTGAGTACAATACATAAAATACATTTGACAGTTTAAGCCCTATACAATAAGATCCTAGCAATAGACATTATGCTATAACAGACTACCCCTTGGATGTTGCTAGGTCTTCGATCTTCAATCTTTCATTACTTCATTCTAAAAACCACTTTTTCATGAACTATTCAAAAAAAACCTCTTTTTCATGAACTCCCACAGTGTAGCCTTGGCAGCACCCTGGTTACTAGAATTCCTTTAGGAAAAATATGATCAGACTATTACTTGTATCTGATCCGTGATTGTTTTCTTCCTTATATGCTATCGAAAAACATGATATTTGAAAGAAACGACTTATGAAAATTTAATATTTGAAAGTAACGATTTTGACTTCTAATCATTTCCACCAGACTCTCATCTTCATCATCTTCATATTTTTCCTCCATCATCCTATTATAACCTACAAATATAAAAATAAATCGGTCCGGGTAAGTAAAAATTGGATATGAATGATTTTACGGATAAACTTTAATCAAATTCAGAACCAACTATTCATACTCAATTAAACTTCAAATCATATTACCTGATGTATATTAACAATTTTGAGATGAATTCTATCATTGAACAATTATTGTCGATATGTTTTAAAGAATTCTGAAAGGTCATATTTATAACCAAAACAACATCTTTTCACTGTGCTGTACTATTTCCCTCGTGATCAGCCTGCCACAATTGTCTCAGCAGTTATGACACATTTGTCATTATGCAACACGGATAAGTATCAACATATACGGCGGATAACCCTCATATATACTTGAACTAATGCGGCGTATAACCTCATATTTATACCACTGAACTTATGCGGCGTATAAGTGTGAGACTTATACGGCGCATAACTTATGCGGCGTATAAGTCTCAATACTTATACATTGCATAAGTATTCCCTTGACATATTCTGACGACTTGTTCAATTCACACCAATGTAATGTAACAAGTACAAATCAATGTCCTTGTACATTATCAGAATAACTTAATTAAGCTCAATTTTGAAAAAATACTATTTTACCAACTCCAAGTTAATGAATGACCTTGAATAAAACAGATAAACATTGAATCTTTTGTTTTTAATTTGATAAAAACAAGATTTGTTGCTCATGAAAAACACCCAGAGAGATAGTTCACCCGAACATCAAGAGTCGAAAACTAAATCAGAAAGAAAATCTTTTTGGTTTTTCAAAAGAAACAAATATCAAATGAAACTTAGCAAATGAAACAATAGAAACTAGAAATCAATACTGAATTCACATATTTTTGTGAGTTTGAGCAGCGAATCATATTGACCAAATTGCCCTTCCATCACAGTTTATTTTCAGCATTTATTATGACTGGTGTTAAGTCAGTCATTGGTATTGTTGTCCACCTAAACCTTCTAAACAAATGATTCAGGAATTTCTGTGATAAATTTAATTAGTTCAATTAAGCACGAATCTTATTTAGACCCCACCCATCAGACATAATTTGTATATCTATATACTGTGAGTTTTCACATGTATACTTTTTCACTTTTTACTCAAAATCGATTAGCTGTGACTCATGCAAAAATAACAAAACAACTCAGAACGTTAAAATTTTCCCTTAAGATCGGTATTACTACACACAGATAAGGTTCCATTTTAACAAAAATAAAAAGATAAAATAAGTTGAAGTTGTACAGGCCTTAATCCCCAGTTCGATACATGACTTTCACACATTTGTGCTTATAGTATACGCGGAGAAGATCCAAGGCTTGTAAGAAACACAAAGAAAATAAAGCAGAAGACTCAATTCTTAACCCTAAGGTCGGATAACCTTATCGCGCATGAGAGGTTCCAAGATTTGAATAAAAATAAAGAAAAAAAATAAGCTGAAATTCTTTGCAAAATGAAAGTAAAAATAAGTTTAATAATCTTCAAATATGAACACATGCACACACAGCAATCTTTAAACATTCCATTTTCTTAAAGCAGATATTAACTAAGTTTCAAGATGTTAATCCACTAGATTCGGCTGTATTTAGGTTTATATCACTTACTTTTCCTTACTTGTTTGTTTTAAAGGCCTACCAATGCACTAATACAGTTAAGCACACAGCCTTTTATGCCTACTTTTTACTGGATTTTGGACCTGATGATCAATGTACTATCATCTTCCCTTTATGCTTCAAAAACTCATTTTCTGAGAAGCAACACTTTTAATGTTTTTGACATTTTTGACTTTTATATTATTTTTGGCTTTTTCAAATTTTTCAATGTTTTTGGTTTTTCTTGAAATTTTCTCCCCCTAAAATCAAAAACTATACAAAAAATATTCACAAAAGAAAAATTTGACTCTGATGTTCAGGATCACTAAGTATCCAACATACCTGTAATCTCGGTAACCCCCTTATCAACACCGCCCAAAACTTTTAAACCATTAAGTTTTAATAAGTAATAGAATCATGAATAATCAAAAGCTTTGGTGAAAAGATCTACTTTTAGTTCATCGGTGTGAATTTTGTCTACGGGAGTCAACTTCTTTTCGTAGCAATCACGAATGAAGTGATACCGTATTTCAATATGCTTAGTTTAAGAGTGGTTTACCGGATTCTTAGTTATTGAGATAGCTGCAATATTATCTAAAAAGATAGGGGTAGTAAGAAAATTCAAACCGTAGTCCCGCACCTGTTGCTGTATCCAAAGAACCTGAGAGCAGCAACTGGAAGCAGCTACGTACTCAGCTATACAGGTAGACAATGAAACTGATGTGTTGTAAAACACACGTATTTTCCGCACCTTTTATCTACGTAATATATTATATTTTATGTGTTTTTACTCGTTTTAGATAGGTTTTACATACATTTATTAATCTTGTAGGTTTTGGGTAAAAGAAAGGAAGAAACCAGGACTTTTCGAGCTTTTTACGAGCCTTTTACGCATACAAGTTCAAGAGAAAGCTCAAGGCCCGACCCGTATGCATCATGGAGGCCTAAGACCATATTATATTATATTATATAAAAAAATAAAACCCTAATCGGAAAAGATGGCTGCTGGTCGGATTTAGCAGCAATCAACAGCAAGCAATAGCAGCACAACAGCATCAATAGTAGCACAACAACAGCCAACAGCAGCACAACAACAGCCAACAGCAGCAAAATAGCTGCTGATCGGAATTTCCAGCAAGAAAAAAAGAAAGAAAAAGCTTTTGTGTGCTAGGGTTTTGATCGTGTGACGGCTAGGGAAGGAAGAACAAGCAAGAATCAAGCCTCGGGATCATTCACCACTGTTTTTTACAGCCGAGAGCAGCCCCGGAACACCTCATATCCTTACCTCTTTTTCATTGTTCATACACTTTTAGTTTCTTGCTTAATTGTTGAATTGTTTTGCAATTACTTGAGAGATTGAATTGTTTATGATTAGGATTGATTGTTGGACGATTGTTAAGATGGTTGGTATGAGTTTAATGATGGTTTTATTAAGTGTTTGCTGCTGTCCAAAAATTATGCTTGGCTAATCTTGTTAGTTCTACCTAGGGAAGATGAAAATTGTTAGTGTTTGATAGGTTTTATGGATTGTTTGATTAATGGACTTGAATTGCTATTGTAAAGTTTGATTTAGACATGAAATATGTTGTGTTTAAGGGCTGGAAATTTTGGTGATTTATTGCATAAACCCCGTGTGTCGGTTGATTAGTTTTGTATTGATTGATCGGTGCATTGTTTGATTCTAGACTTTGTGTTTAGGGTTTGTTTGCGGTAGGTACCACCGTAGGGTTTTGTTGCGTGATTATTTGGATTAAGTACAGCGGTTAAACACCTTCTTTGAGACCGAGAGGTGATAAGAAGTTAGGGTTGTCTCATTGCCTTTGCATGCTAGAATAAGGATTGCGCGAGAGCGAGTTCGTTTCTTGTCAGGTTTAGGTGTTTTGAGCGACTAGTTGATTTATTTTGGTTTAAGTTGAATTGTTCCTCTATCCTTGGTTGTGTAGTATTCATTACCATTAGGGTCGAGTGTTGGTGAGACCGAGAGGTGATATAGCATTAGAACACGTTAGCAATTGTTTCCCGGTTTGGTCGTTTTAGCCGATTTTGAGTAGTTAGGGTTTGTTGTGTGAGACCGAGAGGTAATCCAGTGAGCCCGAGCGATCCTTAGTCGTGTCATCTTTAGGGACCGGTGTCTATATATCATTCAATCCATTAGCTTGTTAGGCCTACAATTTGATTCAGACCTAGGTAGAAGTTTTTCTCCACCCGAAGTCAACTCAGTTAGTTCCCCGTTAAGTTTTCTATTTTTGGTAAGTTTTGTTAGTCAGTCTAGTTAGTTCAGTTAAGTATTTAAAAATCAAAAATCAATATAATTATTATTCTAAGGTAGGTCTTGTCTAGGGTTAGTGATCTTTAGCGTTCTGACGTGTCCACGTGTTCGATACTCGGACTTCCTAAGTCTATACTACTTGCGATCGGTACACTTGCCGGTTGTGTGTGGTTTTAGGATTTTCGTTTTAATATTAAAGCTTAGTTGTGAGGGTCATATTTATAGGGTTATTAGACACACATCAGAAACCGTGGTTTGTTTCTTGCATTGCCAGGTGACAAGTCGCTTGCCGAAGAACTGACACCCTGCCGTTGTAGATTTGGCATTCAGCTTACAGCTTCCATACTTGGTATTAGTCTTCAGGTAAGTCAACCAATTTCCAGACCCCGAGCTTTTCAAACTCCATAAGCTCCTCTTTCATGGCATTGACCCAGCTTTCTTCAGTTAGGGCCTCTTTATACATTTTCGGTTCCACCTGAGAAATAAAACATTTAAATGAGAATTGATTTTGTAAAGGAGAAACCTTCGAATAGAAACACTGGAGATTCTGATCAATTTGACGTCTTGTTTGCACCCCCAGCATTTAAATCTCCTATTATATTATCCTCGGGATGATAGGATAAAGTTCTCGGCACCACCTCAGTAGGTATTAACACTTCAGATTGGAGATTGTTCTCACACACTTCAGGAACAATAGTGGATGGAGAAATAGATTCAATAATCTCCTCATCCGATTCATCATCATCATCAAAAACTGGATTAGATTTTGGAACATCATCAGATTGAACACTATCAGGTACGTCTTGAGGAATAGACGCAGGTTCTTCAGGTGTAGTCACTTGATTTTCCGACAATTGTTGATTGTAAATCATTGTCAAAGTTTCTTCGGAAAAATCTTCCTTAGGGAGTTTGAAGCTCTCCCAAACACTCTCATAATCAAATAGTCTAGAATCCCCTGGTCGTTGAACAGTAGATGTGTATCTTTGACAATCCACATTTTGTACTTCAATAATCTTGTGCAGGCTAGGAATATAAACTCGTTTGAGTGGACTGGCAAACCCCACAAAGAAACCTTCTACAGATTTTGGACCAAATTTCCCACATAGGTCAAGAATAGTAGACGTTGATCCAAACGGTTCAAGCCAATTCATATTAGGTTTTCGACGATTTAGTAGCTCAAAACACGTCTTACCGAATTTCTTGACTGTAAGTACCCGGTTCAATATGTAAAAAGCTGCCACTACTGCTTCTGACCAAAAATTAACTAGTAATTTTGAATCAAAAAGCATAGTTCGAGCCGTTACATTTAAAGTTCAATTCTATCATTCAGAAACCCCATTTTGTTGTGGTGTGTACAGTGCACTGAATTCATGAAGAATCCCCTGGTCATTATAGTACTCAAGCATTTTGTTGTTCTTGAATTCCGTCCCATTATCACTTCTTATTCGACAGATCGGTAGATTATACAAATTTTCCAACTTCTTGAATAAGATCATAAGGGAATCATATGTCTCATCTTTTGATTCCAAAAACATCACCCACGAAAATCTCGAGTGATCATCAGTAACCACAAGACAATAAAGTTCTCCTGTGATACTTTTGACATTCACTGGACCAAATAAATCCATATGAAGACTAAATTTATGGAATTGACAAGTTTCCTAGAATGAGATTTCTTTGTTTTGCTTTCCCTTCTTACAGTCCAAACACTCTTCACTTAACTAAAAATTTCTCGAGTTAACTCCTTCCACTAGATTCTTTTGAACCAGATGGTTCATCTTCCTCAAACTTATATGTCACATCCTCCGATGCCATAAAACAGATTCCCGTTCAAATGCTTTTGAGATGAAACATTGAGCAGACCCTGAAGATATTGATGCGGTGCTCAGGTTCATGAAGTAAAGATCATTCACCTATGGAGCACGCAAAAAAATCCAATCTTCTGGAATTTTGAAACCCGGTTTCAAAATCAAACACTCTCGGTTTGTGAAATGTGTAGAGAAATGTTTATCACAAATCTGTGATATGCTAAGCAAATTATTCTCCAATTCTGAAATGTAGTTGCGTTCTCGAATGTTACTTTCGCATTTGTTAAAGTGCCCTCACCAACTATCTGTCCTCCTTGGTTTCCAGCAAAACCGACATACCCTCCTCTTATTGATTTGACATCATTCAGCAAGTAAAGAGTACCCGTCATGTGCCTAGAGGCTCTACTATCCATTATCCAACGAGAATCGTGGGATCTTGGAAGCCCCTGCACATACAATTAACAATTCTATGAAACAAGGAAACCAAAGCCTTCTTGGTCTTGGGTTGTTTGAATTTCTTGTATAACAACCTAATATTATCAATATCTGAATCACACGAAAATGAATCTTCACTAGTTACTTGTGACTCATATTCAGTTGTTAATTTTTCAACAACCTCTAGTGGTTTAACAACATTTTTTACCACCCAGTTTTGACCTGCAGCTTGCCTTTTATTGTAAAACGGTGTTTGAATTGATTTTGAAGCATTTGATTTTGAAACATCAGTTTTAACCACCTTTTCAACATCAATTTTAACTAACTCACCTTTTTTCAAGATTTTAACATTCTTAGGAACTTTATGAACATTCATAGGTTTCTTTTCACACACATAACCTAGGCCAGGTTTCTTGCTCACAGTCTTTTGAGGCGGAATGTGATCATGTTTGTATCGATTGGGACAAGCGTAAAACACGTGCCCAACCTCATTGCAATTAAAACATCTCCTATAAAAAAATTATTGATGTAGTTTCAACCTGATCACATTCTACTTTCAATCGATAAAACTCTTTATTCGACAGATTTCTAAAGACAACTTCTTTTTCAGATTCAGAAGTTTTACCATGCACAAAAACAATCTTGTTTTCTTGAATTGGTTTAAATTGATGTGATTGTTTGTGATAAAAACTTGTTTTTGAAAATCTTTTCGATTCAACTTCCTTTTCATTACCCAACCCATTATTCTTAATCGTTTCCTTGGTTAACACAAATACTGCTAGTTTTACACCAGTTGACATATCACATCAACAACTTTCATTCTGCCCAGTTTCAACATAATCAACATCAGCAGACTTTGAGTTATCATGATGTGGAGTGTTTAGTTCCACATTTAGAGCCTTTTTGAAACCTTTTGGTCTCTTTGGAATATAGGCATTCCACATCGGTGGAGGCACAGCAAGATAATTCTCTTTTATGTTCTCAGTCTCATTGTCCTTGTGTGTTGAACTTTTAGGAATAATGTGATCAAGTACATATGATGATGCAGCATAGCTCACTAATTTCAAATTAACTCTTTCAGTCTCAATCTTGAGTGTTTGAAGCTCAAGTTTGAGTGCTGCATTTTCATCAATGTGTCTATTGATGGCAATTTGTTTATCTTCAACCGAGTGTTTTAACATTGAAATGGTTTTCTGATCTTATAAAATCCTTTCCCATAAATTCTTTTCACACGATTGAAGTTTCAAATATGCCTCATTAACAACATTCAGATCAAACAATGATTTGTCATAGTATCTTTTCAACTCTTTAATTTCAAGAGTCTTAAAGTCACATTCATCACAAGGCAATTCATATTTTTCACGTAAATTTGAGTTTAGAGTTACCTCATTTGCCATGAATGCTTGATCGATTGGTTCATAACTTGAAATTTCTGAATCTTCATCAGTCACAACTTCAACAATTTCAACAACCACCTTTTCTTTTGAATCTTCAACCTTACTTGATTCTTTGACATCTGATTCATCAATGTCTTTCTCTGATCTTACCGTGAGGCACTTCCTCGCCATTAAACCAACCTGCAAAACTTTCAATTATATCAGGTGGAAATAATGAGGTAAGATAATCAGCAGGAACTTTATGAATTGTAACATAGGTTCTTGGAAGATTGTCATCGGAATCATCTTGATCAACCTCTTGATCAATCTTTTTACCCTCTTTGTCATTATTCACCAACTGTTTCTTATCCATGTC
Organism: Bidens hawaiensis; assembly: GCF_021521415.1. Taxonomy (NCBI): domain Eukaryota; kingdom Viridiplantae; phylum Streptophyta; class Magnoliopsida; order Asterales; family Asteraceae; genus Bidens; species Bidens hawaiensis. The sequence goes on from NW_027491157.1 coordinate 316,466, forward strand.
CTCAACCGGCTTGATTTCTTCCACCTTCTCAACTTGTCCACAATCATCAACCATTTCAGCTATATTTGCCTGAAATACTGAGTTCCAGTTGAACCCCTCATCTACTTGAGTTGTAGCAGCCTTTTGAGAATTTGAGGCTTCTGTCGGTTTCTTTCCTTTAGATGACTCTCCGTCGGGACGATGATATATTGCTTGCTTGTCTTAGTCTCGTCCAAACAGATTTGCAGCATTATCATCCACATTTTTGCTTGTGCATTCCCTCTTGAAGTGTCCCTTCTCTTTGCATTTGAAACATCTCACTTTGGATTTGTCAAAGCTCAGCTTTGAATTTGATCCATCCAATACATTTCTTCCAGTGATCTCTTTGAATCTTTGTGCTCTTCTTATCATACTTGCCATGCACCAACGAATGTCAATCATCTCCATATCTTCTGGGTCGATTTGATCATAATCTTCTTTTGTCATGTTGTAGTTTCTGATTCGTCCAGCAACTAAACATTCATAAGATTCCAATACTGAACCCAGAAAAGCCATGTGTTCCTTAACAGTTTCAATAGTTAGGAACCCAGTTTTCTTCAAATTTACAGCAATGTTGCACTGTAATACATCAGGGTCTTGTGAGTTAAAGTTTGAGATACAGGAATGGTCCCTGAGTAACTACTACTATATTGTGAAGTAGCAGTAGTAGGTCCACTTGTAACAAATGCATGACTAGATTGTTCAGCACAAAATACAGTAGGAATTTTGGGATTTGAAGAAACATTTGATTAAGAACCCTTGTAATATAATCCCACATCTTGTTATACGGATGTAGATTTCACCTTTTGTTTCTTTCTCAACTCCAGATCATGAGCTTCCAGCTTTTTGATAAAACTTGCAAGATTAAGACGGGCATAAGCAATGGGGTTTGATTGCCGAATCATGATAAAGGTACCCCATTCTTCAGGTAATGCATCTGCAAGCTTGTCAATGTACTCATACTCTGGTTTGTCAATCTTCAACCTCTTCATTTCATTCACCAGATAGCAATATCTCTTAATCAACTGTGCGAAAGACTCACCTTTAACTTGAGTAAATATATCAAATTCTTTCTTTAGCAATGCTATTTTACTCTTTCTCTTGTCAGGGTTTCAACAATCTTTGTTCAACAATGCATGCCATATTGAATAACAAGAACCATTGTGTTGCAATAGTTGAAAGATTTCGGCTTTGATAGCTTGTTGAAAAAGGTTTAACATCTTCTTCTCCTTTAGGAGCAAAGACTTTTCTACATTATCAATTTGAGATAATCGATAATTTTCCCCATTCTCATTCTTGGGAATTATGTACTCTTCCTCCACGGCAGTCCATGTTTCGTAGTTCAAAGCTTGAACATACGTCTCAAATTTGTCAGCCCACGAAGGATAATCTTCCATCCTGAGTAGCTTAGAAGGTTTGTTGGCTGTTCCCATTTCATTTTCCAAGTTAATGTTTTGAAGTAGGATATACGGCTATGACACTAACGCACTTAGGTTTTCCATTTTGGTCAAACACAGTCAACGGATATATATGAAGAAATGGTCAATGTATATGTTTCTGGTCAACGGATATGTTGTGTGGTCAAAGAATGGTCAACGTATAAGTATCAAATCAATGTATATCTAATAATTGTATAACATATGCGGCGTATATGTTATGTGTAATCAACATATACGGTGCTAAGACATATACGGTGAATGTCATCTTTTTGGTAAACTTGAAATTTGAAGGTTCAAATGATGTTGAAATTTGATGAATTTTGGTGGGGTTTGTCACGGATAGGTAAGGAAAAAGGTGTAAAAGTTTGGAGAACTTTTGATGGTGGAATTCGAAGGTAGAGAGAAAATCCCTGAAAACTTGACGTATTCAAGATAGTAACGAGCCATAAAGCTCTGATACCACTTGAAATGACCTGTTATCTTGATGAAGATTACACTTAGGATCTGTTGATGTTACAGCTTGAACCTCAAAGTGCGGAATCCAGTGCGATTGAACACACTCAAGTAAACATTAAGCTCATATTCATTAATCACATGAAAGATTACAAGATATGACACTTTGTGTACTTTCTCTCTCTACTCTCTCTCTCTCTCTTATAATGACCAAAAGTTTAAATCTAAACGCATAAGTCTCCTATTTATAGGAAACATCATGAAGCTTCACAAGGCCGTTTATGTTATACGGCGTTTAACATATACGCCGCATAAGATATGCATTCTTGTGGACTTAAGCGTTGAGTACTATACACAAAATACATTTGACAGTTTAAGCCTTATACAATACATCTAATACCCTTGCAATAGACATTATGCTCTAACAAATTCTAATACCTTGTTTAGTAACAATCACTTTCAAGGAATCATGATCTCTGAATGTAGGAAAATCTCCAAAACAACAAGCATCAATAGACGGTAAGCTAAAGTCAGGAACCTTTTCAGCTGGTTTTGGTGAAACGCGTGGAACTTGAACCTTTGGAGATGGTTCCACCACCGGTGTCTTCAAGATATTATCATCTCTGCCCAACTCTACAACTAATTCATCCACCACAAATGCTGGATTGATAGGAGTCCCTGTAACCTCTGGTTCTTCACTTTCTGTTTCATCAATGAGTCTCAACTTTGGAGATGTGACCCTTTTCGACTTCATTTTTATACGAAATTTCTTCGGTTTAACCTGTTTCTCAACCACCTCTTTAAGCATGTAAGTCTCGTCTTGATTATGTATAGACTTTCGTTTCCTGGAACTCTCAGCCTTTTCTCAAATTTAGCTCTTAGATTAGCTAACCTCATCCTCCGACCTTTAGAATCAGACTCCGTTTCTTCAGGATCTTTTTCAGATGTGGCTGAATATACCTCTTCTTGAGTAATTGGTGTAACAACCTCTTTCTTCATAACTTTCCTCTTTTTCTTCTTAAGAGTAACAGATTCTCCTTCAGAGTTCGACTCAATCTTGATAAACCTTTTACCCACTGGTTTAAACTCCAAGATTAACCTTTCTTCTTCAGCTCGGTCAGAATCATTTCCATCATTTCTCCATTTATTATCAGATGATGCAACATAATCTGGATTCTTGACATGTCCAAATAAACCTCTGAACTAAGGAATATCAGCTTTTTTGGCTTTCTTATAGGTAGCAAGCTTAGACACATAATTTCTAGTAACATGATCTAGAAAGATCTTTGGCCCCTCTTTCTTGACCTTAGGAAACACTTCTTCAACGAACATCTGTACAAATATCGGGTATTGCAACCATTGTTCATCTCCGAAATTCATCTTCATGTTGTCGAGAATCATTCGAGAGAAATTGTACTTCATATTTAAACACATTGCAGCCATCATGCTCATTTGATAATCTAGAATCTCCTCTTAACCACCTTTCTGATGTCCAAGGCAATGAACCATCCGGAGCATACATCCTTTTACCATCCTTTCATCTAGATCAACAGGATCTGACGCTTCATCTCCGAACTCCAAGACCTTTCTAATCAAAGCTTCTGTCACTACTATCTTCTGCCCTTGAACAATAGCCTGAATATCTGTTCCAAACACCTTGGTAGTACTCCAAAACTTAGTTACAATACTCTCATAAGGATCTACTGAATGTGTAATGGCCTTATAAATTCTGGATCTCTTCAAGAACGGCATGATTACTTTAAAATTTACAACTTTAGGATCCTCTTCATTCAAGTAAACACAAATTTTGTGTTTTGGATCAGTAATGTTTGCTTTCTTACCATCTGCAAACACAAACAAATACACATGTTAATGTTGAATGCATTCAACTGATAAGTTCTATTCAGCGTATGTGTATCTATCTACGTATATATCCAATTACCAACGTATATGTCCTTTATAGCGTATAAGTCATCATTAACGTATAAGTCTGGTCAAATGATAATGGTTAATGCATAACTTATACTCCGTATAAGTCTAAACTTATACGCCGTATAAGTCCTAGTTTTGACCAAAATCAAAACTTCAAATCTGCAACCAAGTTGACCTTAACACCTGTCAAACATTCATTGTTTAAGTTCGTCTAGTAACTATTTAAGATCAATTTTGGTTAATCACAATGTTTAACAGGTTAAAAGTTATTATTTATGAATGGATACGTTTCTCATTTAAGATCTATCAAAATCAGTCCATGGAAATCCAATTAGGTTCTATAACAGCACTCAGAATATCAATCTAAAACTAAATGATTACAATTTGCATTACAAACTTGATTCTTCTTGTCAATTTTTACTTATACGTGAACATTAGTACTATTCATCACCAGATCTGAAACAAAATCTCACCTTTCTGATTTGTGTTGGTGTGTAGATAACCAAAATCAAATATCAATCAATGTTTCATCAAAGTATTATGAGAAATCATGAATCAAGATAGAGAGCATACAGACAGTCAAGCGTATAAGTGACATATGCGGCGTATAACATCTTATATATACACATGAACATATGCGGCGTATAAGTGTGAGACTTATACAACGCATAACTTATGCGGCGTATAAGTCTCAATACTTATACGTTGCATAAGTATGTCATACACAACAATGTTCTCATGTCCAATTCACACTAATGTAATGTTCCAAGTACAATTTAATGTCCTTGTACTTTAAAAGAATAACTTAAATAAGCTTAGTTGAAAAAAACAAACACTATTTATAACAAGTCCAAATTAATAACCTTGCATAAAACAGATAAACGTTTTGATCTTTTGATTTGATAAAACTTGGCAAGATTTATTGTCCAATGAAAAACCCGAGAGAGATAGTTCACCCGCACATCAAGAGTCGAAAACTAAATCAGAAAGAAAATCTTTTTGGTTTTTCAATAGAAACAAATAGCAGAATGACTTTTACCAACTGAAAACAGAAAATAGAAATCAATAGATAATTCACATGTTTTTGTGAGTTTGAGCAAGGATATTGATCAAATTGCCCTTCCATCACAGTTTTATTTTTAGCGTTTATTACGACTGGTGTTAAGTCGGTCAATGGTATTGTTGTCCACCTAAACCTTTTAAACAAAAGATTCAGGAATTTCTGTGATACTGATGTGTTGTAAAATACACGTATTTTCCGCACGTTTTATCTACGTTTTACATTATATTTTATATGTTTTAACTCATTTTAGATAGGTTTTACATAAGTTTAATAACCTTGTAGGTTTTGGGTGAAAGAAAGAAGAAACCCGAGACTTTTCGAGCACTCTACGAGCCTTTTACGCATACAAGTTCAAGACAAAGCTCAAAGCCCGACCCGTATGCATCATGGAGGCCCAAGACCATATTATATTATAACATAAAAAAAATTAAAAACCCTAAGCTAGCAGCCTACAGTCCGATCGGAAATCTGGGCAGGAAGAAAGGAAGAAAAAAAGTTTTGTGTGCTAGGGTTGGAGTCTTGTGGTGGCTAGGGAAGGAAGAACAAGCAAGAACAAGCCTCGGTGATCGTTTACCGTCAGTTTACAGCAGCGCGGAACATCCATATCCTTCCATCTTTTACATTGTTCATCATACTTTATTTTCTTGATCAATTGTTAATTTGTTTTGCAATTGTGTTAGAGATTGAAGTGTTTATGAGTGTTATTGATTGTTGAATGAATTTTGAGATGATTGATATGAGTTTAATAATGGTTTTATTTAATGTTCATGGCTGTCCAAAGATGATTATTGGCTAAACTTGTTAGTTCTACCTAGGAATGATGATTCTTGTTAGTGTTTGATGAGCTTGTTGGATTGTTTGATTGATAGACTTGAATTGCTATTGTAAAGTTTGATTTAGACATGGAATAGGTTGTGTTTAAGGGCTGGAAATTTTGGTGATTCATTGCATAAACCCCGTGTGTTGATTGATTAGTTTTGTATTGTTTGATCGGTGCATTGTTTGATTATAGACTTTGTGTTTAGGGTTTGTTTGCGGTAGGAACAACCGTAGGGTTTTGTTGCGGGATTAATTGGATTAAGTACAGCGGTTAAACACCTTCCTTGAGACCGAGAGGTGATAGGAAGTTAGGGTTGTCTCATTGCCTTTGCATGCTAGAATAAGGATTGCGCGAGAGCGAGTTCGTTTCTTGTCAGGTTTAGGAGTTTTGAGTGACTAGTTGATCTATTTTGGTTTAAGTTGAATTGTTGTTCTATCATAGTATTCATTGCCATTAGGGTCGAGTGTTGGTGAGACCGAGAGGTGATCCTTCAATAGAACACGTTAGCAATTGTTTCCCGGTTAGGTCGTTTTAGCCGATTTTAAGTAGTTAGGGTTTGTTGTGTGACACCGAGAGGTAATCCAGTGAACCCGAGCAATCCTTAGTCGTGTCATATTTAGGGACCGGTGTCTTGATATCATTCAATCCGTTAGCTTGTTAGGCCTACAATTTGATTCAAACCTAGGTAGACGTTTTTCTCCATCCGAAGTCAACTCAGTTAGTTTTCCGTTAAGTTTTCTATTTTTGGTAAGTTTTGTTAGTTCGTCCAGTTAGTCCAGTTAAGTAATTAAAAATCAAAAATCAATATAATATTATTCTAAGGTAGGTCTTGTCTAGGGTTAGTAATCGTTAGCTTCTTACGTGTCCACGTGTTCGATACTCGGACTTTCTAGGTCTATACTTGCCGGTTGTGTGTGGTTTTAGGATTTTCGTTTTATATTTAAAGCTTAGTTGTGAGGGTCATTTTTATAGGGTTATTAGACATACATCAGATACAATTAATTGGTTCAATTAAGCACAAGATATCAGGATTTATCAATTCTAATCTTGATTCAAGCGTAATTTGATTGTTACATAGTCACCCCAACTTGACTTAAACCTCAGAATCAGAAGATAAAAAGACTTTTATTTTTTAAGCCAATCAGCAAATAATCCCCACTACAAGACATACCCCCGTTGTCAAGCAATACCCTAAGGTCCTTTACCATGGATGAGTATGCATGATTTTATCTGTCGGCTTGCAAACATTGTGTCCCTTGTGGTCCGTTTCTTAATGGTAATAAGACACGAGCAAGGGGTCAACGTGTGTCTAACAGCAGATTTTGATCAAGTCAGTAATGAATTTAGTACATAAGTACTTGTGCGATCAAGTTTAATGGCTTATAAAGCAGCTTTATCTGCGGGTTTGCTTTTTAAAGCTTGTTTAAATATTCATCAAAATGAATACCCAGATGATAAACCGCATAAAGACCCAATGGATCCAGGAACCTTAAAGCATCCCATCAATACAGGATTTAAGGCCATAAAACCATAGATCATTAAAGCGTTAACCACTTACTGATAGCTATGTTTTAACAAATTTAAACAATCATTCTGATTAAAAGGCTTGAGTATGACCAGCTATTACATTTCTGCCATCATTATCAAAACTTTTGTTAGAAACTAACACCCCATCAATTTGGCAATTTAAGTTTATATCGCTTACTTTCCCTTACTTGTTTGTTTTAAAGGCCTACCAATGCACCAATACATTTAACCACTCATACTTTTATGCCTACTTTTTAATGGATTTGGAACCAGATGATCAATGCACTATTATCTTCCCTTTTTGCTTCAAAAACTCATTTTCTGAGGAGCAACAATTTTTAATGTTTTTGACATTTTTGAATTTTATAATGTTTTTGGCTTGTTCAATTTTTTTCAATGTTTTTGGTTTTTTCTTGAAATTTTCTACCCATAAAATCAAAAACGATACGAAAAGAATATTTTCAAAAAAAAAAAAATTTGACTATGATGTTTGGGTTCACAAGGTATCCTCCACACCTGTAATCTTGGTAACCCTCTTATCAACACCGCCCAAAACATTTAAACCATTAAGTTTTAATAAGTATTGAAATCGTTACTTATCAAAAGCTTTAATAAAAAGATCTGCCTTTTGTTCATCGGTGTGAATTTTGTTTATGGTAATCAACTTCTTTTCATAGCAATCACGAATGAAGTGATACCTTATCTCAATATGTTTAGTTTTAGAGTGATTTATCGGATTCTTAGTTATAGAAATAGCTGCATTATTATCTACGAAGATAGGGGTAGTAAGAAAATTCAAACCGTAGTCCCGCAACTGTTGTTGTATCCGAACAACCTGAGAACAGCAACTGGAAACAACTACGTACTCAGCTTCACAAGTAGACAACAAAACCGTGGTTTGTTTCTTGCATTGCCAGGTGACAAGACGTTTGCCAAAGAACTAACACCCTGCCGTTGTAGATTTGGCATTCAGCTTACAGCTTCCATAGTCTGAATCAGAATAAGCCCTTAACACAAACTCATCGTCTTTTGGGTACCAGAGACCGACCCCCGGACATCCCTTTAGATAGCGTAGAATTCTTTTGATGATCATGAGATGTGAAATCTTCGGATTTGACTGATATCGGGCACACAAACAGGTAGCATACATGATGTCTAGTCAAGAAGCAGTTTAATCCATCAATGAGCCAATCATAGATTGGTATAAAGTATGGTCAACCTTCTCCCAGTTGGGATCAGGACCGATATCATGATTCAATGGTAGAGGAGTACTGATTGCCGATGCATCAGTCATGTTGAACTTCGTCTATACATCATTGACATACTTGATCTGATGAATGAACATACCATCTGACATTTGTTCAACTTGAAGTCCAAGGAAAAATTTCATCTCCCCCATTGCACTCATCTCGAATTTCTTCTTCATTACTTCTTCAAACTGCTTGCACAGAACATCGTTTGTCAACCCAAAGATAATATCATCGACATATATCTGCACGATCAGTAGATGTCCATCAACAAATTTGGTGAAGAGTGTACAGTTGACAGTTACTCGAATAAAACTGTTGTCCAAGAGATGTTGAGACAACGTCTCATACCAGGCTCTCGGGGCCTGATGTAGACATAAAGGGCTTTATCAAGTAAGTACACCTTGTCTTTGTAGATCGAATCGAAAAACCCCGGTGGCTGTCCCACATAGACTTCGTCACTGATCTCCCATTAAGAAATGTTGGCTCCACATCCAACTGATAAACTTTGAAACCTTTCCAAGAAGGAAATGCTAGAAAGATCTTAATAGCCTCTAGCCTTGCAACTGGTGCATAAACCTCGTTGTAATCGATAGCTTCTCTCTGATTAAAACCCAGAACAACAAGTCTTGCCTTGTTCCTAACAATGATTCCATTCTCATCCCTTTTGCACTTGAATACCCTTTGGTATTAATCTGCTTCTTGTCTTCAGGTAAGTCAACCAATTTGCAGACCCCGAGCTTCTCAAAAAGTATAAGCTCCTCTTGCATGTCATTGACCCAGCTTTCTTCAATTAGGGCCTCTATATAAGTTTTAGGCTCAACCTGAGAAATAAAACACTTAAATGAGAATTGATTTTATAGAGGAGAAACATTAGAATAGAAACACTGGAGATTTTGATCGATTTGACGTCTCTTTTGAACTCCAGTATTCAAATCTCCTGTGATGTTATCCTTTGGATGATAGGATAAAGTTCTTAGTACCACTTCTGTAGGTACTGACACTTTATATTGGAGATTAGTCACATTCTCTTCAGCAGCAATGATAGTAGGAGTAATTGCTTCGATTATCTCCTCATCTGATTCATTATTGTCATCAAAAACAGGAATAGTCTATGGCATGTCATCAGATTGAACATGATCTGGTATATCTTGAGGAACTGACACAGGAACTTCAGGTGTTGGTACATATTCTTCTGACAACTGTTGATTATATAACATCGTCAAAGTTTCATCAGAAAGAATCTCTTCAGGAAGTTTGAAACTTTCCCAAAGGCTTTTGTAATCAAACAGCCTAGAATCCCTTAGTCGTTGAACTATAGGAGTATTTCTTTGACAATCAACGTTTTGGACTTGAACAATCTTGTGGAGGCTAGGAATGTATACACGTCTTAGTGGACTAGCATACCCCACAAAGAATCCTTCAACAGCTTTGGGACCAAATTTGCCACTAGGATCTAGAACAGTGCACATTGATCCAAACGGTTCAAGCCACTTCAGATTAGGCTTTCGACAATTTAGTAGCTCGAAAAACATCTTGCCAAATTTCTTGACTGTAAGCACTTGGTTCAATGTGTAACAAGCTGCCACTACTACTTCCTACCAAAAATTCACTGGTAACTTTGAATCAGAAAGCATAGTTTGAGACGTTTCAATCAATGTTCGATTCTTTCGTTCAGCAACCCCATTTTGTTGCGGAGTGTATGGTGCACTAAATTCATGAAGAATCCCCCAGTCATTACAGTACTCAAGCATTTTTTTGTTCTTGAATTCCGTCCCATTGTCACTTCTTATTCGACAGATCAGTAGATGATACAAATTTTCCAACTTCTTGAATAAGATCATTAGGGAATCATATGTTTCATCCTTTGATTCCAAAAACATTACCCATGAAAATCTCAAATAATCATCGTAACAACATGGAAACAAAGTTCTCCTGTTGTACTTTTGACATTCACCGGACCGTATAGATCCATATGAAGGCGTTCGAAAGGTAAGTTGATAGAGTTTACAATTTTCCTAAGATGTGGTTTCTTGGTCTATTTTCCCTTCTTACAGTCCAAACATTCTTTAATCGATTGAAAATTTATCACATTCACTCCTTCCACCAAGTTCTTATGAATCAGATGATTCATCTTCCTCACACTGATATGTCCCATTCTTCGATGCCATAAAACTGACTCTCTTTCTGATGCTCTTGAGATGAAACATTGAGCAGAACCTTAAGATGTTGATGCATTGTTCATATTCATGACATAAAGATCATTCTCTCTAGGAGCACGTATGAGAACCCATTCTTCAGGAATTTTGAAACCCGGTTTAAAAGTTAAACATTCTTGATTAGTGAAATGTGTAGAGAAGTTTTTATAACAAATTTGTGATATGCTCAGCAGATTATTCTATAACTCTGAAATGTAGTTAAACATTCTCAAATGTAACTTACCCATTTGTAAAGGTGCCCTCACCAACAATTCCTCCTCCTTGGTTTCCCACAAAACCGACATACCCTCTTCTTATTGATTTTGACAACATTCAGTAAGTAGAGAGTGCCCGTCATGTGCCTAGAGGCTCCACTATCCATTATCCAATGAGAATCGTGAGATCTTGGAAGCCCCTGCACATACAGTTAACAGTTTTAGTGAAACAAGTAAACCCAAGCCTTCTTGGTCTTGGGTTGTTTGAAGTTTTTAAACAATAACATTTCATCATGAAAGTCTGATTCACAAGATAATAAGTCCTCACTAGTTACTTGTGTTTCAAATTCAGTTATTACATTTTCAACAACCTCCGGTGGTTTAACAATCGGTTTTGCCACCCAGTTTTGACCTACGGCTTGCCTTTGTTATAGAAAGATGTTTGATTTGTTTTTGAACCTTTTGATTTTGAATCATCAGTTTTAACCACCTTTTCAATGTCATCTCGTTTTAAGATTTTTACATTTTGAAAACATTTACCGGTTTCTTCTCAATCACATAACCTAAACCAGGTTTCTTGGTAACTGGTTTTGACATGGAGCATGATCATTCTTAAAACGATTTGGACATGCATAGTAAACATGCCCAATTTCATTACAATTGAAGCAACGTCTCTGGTCAAGAAACTTGTTAACATGAGATATCATTTCAGATTGCTCACGCTCAGCTTTTTGTCAGGACCGTGGGTCGGGTGAAACCTTCTATAGGTTGACAAGAACACATCGACTCGATTACCCAAAAGGCCTATTAAATATCCAGGCGGAATCAGGATATCCAACAAGTGGGAACGAAGGAGTGCAAATAGCAAACACAAAACATAATAGATAATCAATAAAAGCTCATTCCAAGACAAAGATTCACTGTATCAATTATATCATTAATGGAACAGTGAAAGGAATGTCTAGGGTTTCGTGTATGACGGCGGCGGCTATACGAGGAAACAAATAGAATATTCTTTTGGAATGTTTTTCGTATTCTATGTGTGCCAGCCTGTAATTCCGTCTAGAAAATCGTGTCCTAAATGGAATCCTAGGACCCCTATTTATAGACCCTGGCATTCCTTCTAGAAGTTCCTAATCGTTACATAATGAAATACAAAATAATACAAGTGTTGAGTCCTCGAGCAAGGTAACAATCTTGCTCGAGCAGACTCACTACACTAGGTATGCTCGATGGATGTCCTTGAGCATACTTTACTTAGAGTATCTTCAGTGAAGATATTCTCCTCCAGTAAGCTTCATTTCTCTTGACTAATTCATGCTTTGCTCGAACTCGTCCATCGAGCAAGCTCATTCTTCTTGATGTCTTCAACTTTTTTTATTCAGCAATCTTTATCATGCTCGGATGTAAATCTTGCTCGGGAACTGAACTGTGCTTGAAGTCTTGCTTTGATCACGTGACATCTTCTTATTGCATCAATGCTTGTCCCCATGTGCTCGATCATCCTGTGCTTGTAACACTTGGTTAAAACTTGTATGATCAAGCTGTTTGCTCGATTGGCAATCCATGCTCGATAGAAGAATACTCTTGCTCGTTGAAGTGTAGCTTGCTCGAAGCCTTAACACTTGGAAGAATCAACCATTTAAGCATCTGAAGACCTTGCTCGAAGTAGTAAAACCATGCTCGATCGTCTATGCTTGCTCGAAGTTCATACTTAGCCATTTTCTGAGGAGGTTGAGAAGATTCCAATCTTCCTTATCATAAATCCGACCCAACAATCTCCCCCTAGATTGGAACAAGCTCAGATGCACCAAAACATACCTGCATAGAGTTACACATGTATCAGACATCAAAAATATATATCATTTAAGAACATGTCATTTCATTACATAATTAGGAATTCTGCCTCTTGGGCATTACACAGTAAATTTTTTACATCGAAAACACAAGTTAAACAAAAATTACAAAGATACACAGAAATAAAATCAATCATTATTGAGCTCCGTTCTGCTATCTCTTCCTCCTGTTCCTTTTGTCAGATCTTTCCTTCATTCTTTTGACGAGAGCTGCCTTTTGTTTAATCATGTCAAGTTCCACAGCATCAGAGGAGTCAATGGGAAACTCAGCATGCACTATATCTTAGAGATCTAGAGGATGTAAGAACTGAAGATCCCCATCATACCAGATCACACCAATGGTTATACCCGATACATTCCTCAAAGATATTGAGTCATTGTGCTGGTTGTAAGTTATATAAGTGATCCTTCCATTTTGTTGCACAACCGAATTTGGTTCTAGCATCTCCTGCCTCATAGCTAAGCACTCCTTTAAAGTCTTTCTTTTACCATGTGGGCTGCTTGCTTTGGTTTTCCTTTTGTTGGTATCAAATAGAGAGAGTTCAAGAGTGTGAACTTCATTGATCCTTTTTCTCCTTCTCTCCTTCTCAGCTTGACTGTGTATTACTCTTCTCTTTTGATTTAGGAATGGAAACCCTCTCTCTGATTGTTCCTTAATGAATTTTGAGAGGTCATTCCTTTGTTGTCCTGATGGTTGGCTTCTGATTTGATTGTCATACAGGGTTAATTCAGCCATCTTTGTCAGTTGTTCTTTGGTAAAATTTCTCAAGTCATCCCTGAAAATAATAAGAGTTTCTTCTTGATCTTCAGTGATCACCCTTAAAGTCTTGGATCTTTTATCATAGAAGAGATGTGTGGGCAGATTTAAGTTCCTTGGTTTCTCAGGCCTCACAATCTCAGACTTTAAGGGTGTTCAGCTTGTGCTTCCTTGTTGAGTCTTCTTTGTCTTGTCAAGCCCTTCTTCTACATACCATCTCATAAAGGTTTCATCAATTTGAGTCATTAGTCTTCCCATATTAACACCTTTCTTGTGTAATGCACTCATCATTTCAGCTCTAACAAGTTCCTCCATCTTTCTTTTCTCTACTTCCAATATTCTCTATGTTTCCATATATAATCTTTGCTCTCGATTGTATATGTCTAAAAGTTATTCATGAGGCATGTTGTTAGACTGATCTTCAGTCATACCTTTTCCCATCACAATTTCTTTTAATGTTTGGACTCTCTGAGGATCTTGGAACCATGCTCTAGCCTCAGCCTTCTTCTTTTCATTTTCCATCCTCTCTATCTCCATCTGCTCTTTCAGCTTCTTTTCTCTTTCAAGATCAGCAGAGCTCATTTTATTCTTGTGAGAGTCTTTGACATTTTGCACTTTCCTTTTTGATTTTTCCAGTGAAAGTTTTATCAATGAATTGTACTCGAATCCGTGGACCTGCAAAAACTAGATGTCTTTATGTTTAGCTTTTACAGATTCATATTCAGCATCATCACTTAGCTTCTTTCTTTTATTTGTCTCATCCACGAACTTAGCAATATCATCCACCAGTGCTCTCTTGTAAATTTTATCGATAGCATCAAAATATTGTAGATTTAGGAAGGCAGGCTTGTGTCCAGCCTTGATTAAGAATTCTCTTCTTGTTTCTCTCTTCCTCCATCATTCAGCTTCTTTGGCTATGCCTTCTTTTGATAGTCTTTAGAGATATTTCAAATCATACTCAAGACTTATCAGATAAGCTTTATCTTGATCCTCCCTCTCATCATACTTCTTTTGAAGTGCCTCAATCATTGGTTCTTCAACTTCAGGTTCGGTGGTCTTGAATCTAAATTTGGATTTTTTTGTTCTTCTTTTGTAAACAGATTTTTGTCTTTTGGCTTTTGGAGGTTCAACTTCAGATGTTGCTTTCCTTTTTGCTTCCCCCTCGGCTTCAGTCTTGGATTCTGTTGGCTCAATGATGATTGGTTCTTCGTTTACAGTCTTCTTCACTTCATAGCCAACAATCTCTGTGCTTATAGGTTTCTCTGTGTGGGTTGCAGGTTCTTCATCAAAAATTTCTTTAACTAGTGGTTCTTGCACTGGTATTTCTTCATCTTCTTCATTCACTTCAGTAACTATAGGTTCTTCGTCTTCTTCAACTACGGGTTCGGATCTCTTGCTCAAATTTATGAAGTATTTCTGTGCCTTTTTCGCAACCTCTACTATCCCAGGATGATGTCTTTCAGGCTTGTTCAGTGTCTCTGTCAGATCTTTCATTATGACTATTTTCACCATAGAACTTGCTTATATCTCAATTGTTTCATCCTCTTCTTGATTAACAGAACCCAAGCCAAGTTCTTGTTCTTTATTTGTTTTTGGTTCAGGTTCTTCACTCTCAAGCTCATATATGACTGGCTCAGATGGTGTGGGCTCTTGTTCAGTTTGCACAGGCTCTTGTGTATCATCATTTTTGTTTGCATTTAGAGCCTCCATTGTAGCCTTGATTGCATCATCTGCCTCTTTTCTCAGTTTCTCATCTTCTGCCTCTTTCACCTTCATCTTAATCAGTGCTTCAAGCACTTCTTGAGGAATTTCCTCATCTTCTTCTTGAGCCTTTTGATTCATTGTATCTAGATCTTCATTCATTAGTCTCATAGCTATTTTGACAGATTCCACTTCAGCTATATCTGGATCAATTACATTATCTTTCATGAGTATGTCATCACCAGATCACACTTTGTGTAGGGACTTGGGATGTAGGTCATCATCTGTGTATGCAATCCCTTTCCCTTTCTGTTTTCTCTTCAACTTTTCTTCTTCTGTTTCATCTTCCTCCTCATGCTCCCCCTCATCATCAGCATCTCCCTCATATTCTTGATTAATCATATTCAAAGCATTTGAGGGTACAACTTCTACAACCTCTTCATCAGAACTAGCATACAAATCTTCAATCATTCTTAAGCCCTCTGCATCTTCATATTTCTCCCCCTGTTTGGTGCATCTGAGGTCTTCTCAGCCTCAGAGTGCCCCTCTAGGGTTCGAATCTTCAATAGAGCTTCCTGCAGTGCAGCCTCTAATGCCCTGTTTCTTGTTTCTAAAACCGCATTCTTTTCTTTTAACAAGATATTTTCAAATTCCAGGTTCATGTTCTCATTAATAAGATCATAGATGTCTGGACTGGATGGTGGTGTCTCTTGAGATGGTTTAATATCAGGCTTAGAGAAAGGTTCAAATGCAGCAGTTTCTGGAGAGGGTAGTTTGTATGGCTTAGTGGCTGTGGGAATAGGTTGGGTAGGTTGAGCAATAGGAGAAGTAGGTTGATCTTGTAGGAGGATGGTGGGGTTGGAATATGTATATCTTGAACAGGCTGGTTGGGAAACAGGTGGTGAGTAAGTAATTGGGTCATGTAATGCAGATGTTGGTGGTGAATGAACATGTGTATCATGAAGTGGTTCAGGGTCGGATAATGCTGGTTCAGTAGTGGCAGGTGAGGAAGGGATATTGTCATCAGCATCATCAACTTCAACAGAATCAGTGTCATCATTGTATACTTCTGGAGGTGGTGAATCTAGAGGAGTAACCTTCTGTATTGTATCAGCAACACATGATAGTACATTTGCTATAAACACATCATCATCCATAGGCTCGGTAGCTCTGTTGCTAGGACCCTCAACTGGCTCATCACCTTGAACAGTCACCTCAACTTCTGGTCGTTGATTTCCCTCTTGATTCTCAGTTTGAATATCAGCTCCTGCACCAGTAAATACAGTCATCTCATTGCCAACAGGGTCAATCGCAGGTTCATTCATTTCAGAATCTCCACCCTCTATCCCTGCATTAGTTCCTTCATAAGCAATCTGTTCAATCACGGGCTCATTTCCAATACCATCATTATTGTCACCATCACCTTCATCAATAGATTCATTACCATCTGGGCCATTGTCTCCTCCATCATCCTGATCATCACCTCCATCTTCACCATCATCATCTTCATCATCACTGTAACTTGGAGTTCTAGGCACATCAATGGCAACTAAGGCTGGCACAAGCAGCCATGGGAGAACACCCCAATCATTATTTTCTGTAAAGTTGCTCTTTGCATCTTTCATTCTCTGGCATATATTCGGATCTTGTAGTTTTAAAACTTCACTTGTTCATTGAAGATCCGGCAATGATCTTTTTTTCAATATCTGTAGGAACTTTGGATACATAAGGAACCGCTGATTCACTTCTTTCTCAGAATTTGACACCAAACCGTTGAAGATTAATCTTGATACATTGAACAGCTGTTGATATAGAATGGCTACAGTGAGAGTGCCAAGCTCCCTGCTCAGGAGTGTCCAAGTCCCTCTCCTTGGAGATAAGGACTGGATGACATGATGGATCAAAAATCTGTATATCAGAGGGAAGCTACCCTTTTGAAATTGTCCCTCTTTCACAACTCCTTGGTAACCCATTGTTTCTTGAAAGACTCTCAACAATCTTGGGACCGAGTAGGATGGTCGTGCTTCAAAATCATCATTAAGGCTTAGTGATGCTCGAATTGTAGCCTCTGTAACTTCAATATCATGATTTAGGACAGAGGCCTCAATCCTCTTCCCGTTAATGTCATTGACATAAGTAGCTGATTCCCAAAAGTCTGTTATGTCGTTCCTGTAAATCGTAGGGCTCTCAGTGAGTGCAACCCTCAGGTTGGAGTTGTTCAGGAAGTTTATCATGTGTTCCACCTCCCTATTATCGTCAATAAGTTCCAACTCAGCACACATGTTATGCCTCTTTTCAAATTTTATCACCATTAGTTCTGCAAAACAAGAAGATAATCAGTAACAATAGATGCATAAACCAAAGTCGAGTTTAGTTAAAGAGGAATGATGTCTTCATTAACCTGTTCCGTAGTAATATGCATACCTGCAAAACAAAGAAGCCATTAGTAAGAAATTCAATTAGAAACCCTAGTTTCAAGATCGGTGAGATGACGATAGAATAGCGATATCTTACCGAAGTCGAAACAGAGCTAATGGCTATATTTGAAAGTGTATTCGAGCAGGAATTGAGTATTCGAGTAAGAAATGGGATGCACGAGCAAGAGGTTTGCAGTTAGGTTTAAGAGAGGGAAAAGAAATATGTGAAAAAGTTTCAAAGTCCCCCTTTTATACTTAACGTTTGGGTAGTACAGTACCTCCTTTTTTCATCTAGTGCACGATAGTTGTCATTTAATTTCAAATTTAATGTACCTCCCTTGCTCGAGCATATAGCCAAAGTAACAGCTGGCTCCCACTGTACTCGAGTACATAGTACAATCCTTGCTCGACGTACTTGTATGATTATTATGCTCGAGCACTAGTACACTTGAGATAGTTTGCCCGAATATACTTGTGCTCGATGCCTTAGCCAAATGTTAACGGATATTAGTTTGCTTGCTCGAGTATAGGATCACGCTCGACAAGAAGTGTACTCGACAATACTTAGTAAAATTCCCTTAGTCATGTATACATGAGACACACTCATTGCTGATCTTTACTCGAATATGCATCATACTCGACATTACTTTGATATATCATGACCAAACACATGCTCGAGATGCGACTCCTCTAAGCAGTATTATAACCTTGGCTCGACATACTTAGATTACTACACCTCAATGTGCTCGAGGTACCAGCATGCTCGAAAGCCTTAGCAGATTTCATCCTTCCTATGCCTGTACTCGAACACTCAAACTAAGAGTCTAGCATACAAGTGTGCTCGAACTACTTAACAAATTTATCCATCAAGATCCTCAGTTCAAATTCTCATACCTAAGTATCTAGCACACAGCTATGCTCGAATCACTTAGTGATTTTGTCACAAACTTGCTAAGCTCGACACTCACAGACCAAAGGGCCTAGCAAACAACTATGCCCGAAACACTTAAATGTATCCTATCATTCAGTTCTTTGTGCTCGTAAACGTAGATCTAACTACTTACCATGCACTCATGCTCGAAACACATAACATCAATTTTCATAACATAGCAGGTGCTCGAAAGTAAGATGCATGCTCGAAATACATAGATGAATCTTACAAATCATATAGCATACTCGAAGCAATGTAATCACACAAACAAGCAAAGTTTCTTTGCTCGAAACACTTAAATGGTTTTCAGTTCAGATTTGAAATCAACATATCTTACGCCACTTAGTCTGGACATGTTTACACATCTCTTTTGCTCAAATTGCAAACTTTTCATAAGAGATAATCATTTCAGAACATTGAGCTGACTTAAGCAATTAGTTTAAGGTGAAATAAGAGATCAAATTTCAGTTGAATATTCTTTTGAAAATATTTTCATAGAAAGATCTCAACATGGGATCAGATTGTTTAAAAACTTTCACACCATTTCATTTTCGGCCTTATTACAACTTAGTTCAGGTTGACTTAGGGTAGTTACACTTGACATGATTGTCATAACATTTGTGATATACTTAGAGTTCAATTAGTAGCATAAGATAGAATGGTTACATCTTAGACTTCAGGTTGTCCCTAATCTCTTCTGAAAGCTTATTCAGCTTTCTCCAATCACCCCAATTTGACTTCAACCCCCTGATGCCTTGGTCAAAATTCGTTTTTGTTTTTAAGAGCAGTTTATTTATATATATAGATATCAGACTATAAGGTTGAATGTTGGTCTTATATGCCATCCGGACTTACATGCCTTATATTCAGAGTGTTTAGGGCTTAATTGAGTGCCCCACTCTTGTAGTTCCCGAAGTGCCCCTTAAGTCATGATATATTATTACTTGATAACTAATAATATTTTGATATACTATTTTTGAATTGATTTTCTTTTTCACAATTTTCTTTGTCTTTCTTTTTCTTTTTGATAAGCTTTTGTATAGCAATACTTATATATATCTGCTCAGGTATTTTGTAAATATTTTGTGTGACCAAAGACACCAACAGGCTCGTGTATGATCGGATAATTGCCTTTCTGCCTATCATTTGAAGAGATATGCAAGGAAACATACTTTGGTTTTCAAATGAATCACCACGTCAGGCTTAGCTTGATCATTATGTTGGTATCACGTATGTCACTATACTCATGAAAAGATGCCATACATTATGTCAATTTACTGAACAAAAGATTTTTAAGCCTATAATCCATGGGTTAGGAATTTAAACAATATACTATCATTTCCCAGTTTAGGTTGGATTCAATTTCCACAGAAACAGTTTCAAGCTTCTTTGGAGCTGGGAACTTGGATAATATTATCATGTCTCTTATGAAATATTCACCGAAAACAGTATTGCTTAGTCAAAAACTTTTACCATTTTAAAAACCATTTCCTTTTGAATGTTCAATTAAGAAATATTGATTTTCAAAAACAGTGTTGTCATTTAAGCATGTTTAACAAGCACGCATTGTCACAGTATCAAAACACATTCATTCAGATAGTAGAAAGCATTCAGATAATCACATGGGTCTGTCGAGCATGCTCATAAGTTCGTCGAGCATACTCGAAAGTCACTCGAGCAAACTTAAGATTTATCATTTCAGATATTGTGCTCGAGAGACTTAGCTGAGTGCTCGAGCAGTATACTTGTGCTTGAATTACTTAGAAAGTTTTCCAAAACACATGTCCATGCTCGACCATAAGTAACACATCATTTGTACTCGAGTTACTTGAGAAACCTCAAGTATGGTTTGTTTGTGCTCGAAGAGCATTAAACACACTATACAGCACAGGGTTATGATTGAAATACTTGGAGGAGTTTTCAAGGCCAAATTCTGTGCTCGAGCAGCTGAGCTATGACATTTGTGCTCGAATGAATTAGAATAGTCTTACAAGAGCCTTTGCCTTTGCCTTTGCCTTTGCTCGAGGAGCAACAAGCACACTATCAAGCACAGATTCATGCTCGAAGTACTTATAATCACAGAAATACATCATGCATGCACAGATCAAAGTACCAAAAGCTGTAAACAACAATAGCAACAAGATTTTCACACAATTCAGTCACATACATGATTCATGCAATTAAAATAATCATTCAAGCATAGCAATTTATCATGCATAACATTCAAGGTGAGTAACACAGATAATTAGTAAGCACCTCACTTGAGCACACATCCTAAATCAACTTCATCAGCATTTATCATTCCTAGACATTTTAACAGAAAATGAAACCTGGTTTTATCTAAAGGTTTGGTGAATAAATCAGCCAAATTATCAGATGTATATACACTTTTCATTTCTATTAAACCTTTTTCCTAACAGTCCCTAATGAAATGATGTCTAATTTCAATGTGCTTAGTCTTAGAATGTTGGACTGGATTCTTAACAATAAACATAGCTGCAGTATTATCAATTAAAATAGGTGTAAGTAAGAAATTCAGACCATAATCCAGCAGTTGATTTTGAATCCACAGAACCTATGCACAGCAAGCAGAGGCAGCAATATACTCAGCTTCACCAGTGGAGATTGACACTGTAATTTGCTTCTTGCATTGCCAATACACTAGCCTGTTCCCTAGAAACTGGCATCCTCTAGAGGTTGATTTTCTACTCATGTTACAACCATCGTTGTCACTATATGTGTAGGCCATCAAATCAAAGGAAGGGTTCTTTGGATACCAAATCCCCAAATATGGTTTTCCTTTCAAGTATCTGAATATCCTCTTCACTACTAGCATATGTGAGACCTTAGAGTTAGCTTGAAATCTTGCACAGACACACACAATAAACAAAATATCGGGCCTAGATGTTGTGACATACATCAATGATCCTATCTTGGCCCTATATTCATGCTGGTCCACTGGCTCTCACTTTTCATCAGGTACCATTTTCTCATGTGTGTCCATTGGTGTGGACATTGTCTTGAAGTCTTGGCACTTGAATTTGTTAAGAATCTCTTGTACATATTTAGATTGATTTATGAAGATTCCATCTGCTTTCTGTTGCACCTGAAGTCCAAGGAAGAAATTCATTTCCCCTATTGCGGGGATAGAGGTCGACCGTGCGAAGGTCGAGACCATTTCTAATCTTCCCCACCCACTTCTGTGAGATCCATCCGGAGTTTTCTAGGTCACGTTGGGTTCTACCGTTGGTTCATTAAATATTTTTCTAAGATCGCGAGACCCATGACCAAACTTCTGGAGAAGGATGCCCCGTTTGTATTTTCTGAGCAGTGTATCAAGGCGTTTGATCTTTTAAAAGACAAACTCGTTAACGCCCCGATCATGATTGCTCCCGACTGGTCGCTTCCTTTTGACTTGATGTGTGATGCGAGCGACTTCGCAGTCGGAGCGGTTCTTGGACAGCGGAAGGATAAACACTTCCATCCGATTTACTATGCTAGCCGGACCTTCAATGGTGCACAGGAGATTACACCACCACCGACAAAGAGCTTTTAGCTGTGGTGTTTGCATTCGATAAATTCAGGTCCTATCTTGTTCTGCCCAAGACGATTGTGTACACGGATCATTCTACCATTCGTTATCTCTTTAGCAAACAGGATGCTAAGCCACACCTTATCAGATGGATCCTGTTGCTTCAAGAGTTTGATATTGAAATCCGTGATAAAAAGGGGGGCGAGAATGTGGCGGCCGATCATCTTTCGCGTCTTGAGGGAGCTGAGTTAGGAAAGCCGGGGTCAGGATTAATGACCACTTTCTGACAGAGAGTCTCATGTTTGTTTCAGCTCAGGATGAGGGTTTTCCATGGTTCGCCGACTTCGCTAACTATCTTGCGGACGGGTACTACCAGAAGTTGTCTTACCAGCAAAAGAAGAAATTCTTTGCTGATGTTAACTTTTACCTTTGGGACGACCCATATCTTTTTCGTATAAGTGCTGACCAGTTGATCAGGAGATGCGTGGACGTTAAGAAGGGATGACAGATTTTGAGCCATTGCCATGTTGGACCAACAGGAGGTCACCACGGTGCGAGTTTGACAGTGAAGAAGGTTTTTGATTGTGGTTTTTATTGGCCTTCAATTTTTAAGGATGTGCACACGTTTGTTAGGAGTTGTGATCGTTGCCAGCGGGTCGGCAACATCTCGTCGCGAAATGAAATGCCCCAAAATGCTATTTAGGTTTGTGAGGTTTTCGATGTGTGGGGCATTGATTTCATAGGACTGTTTTCACATAACCTCTAGATGTGTCTTTCACATAGACACACTTGTCGCACCATTTAATTTGAAACCATTTTCCAACATGGCTTGGTCAAACTTTTGGTGCTATTGTTTTGGAGCTTGCTTTAAACCATATAGGGACTTGACGAATTTGCAAACTTTACCCTCCTGGCCAGGAGTTGAAAAACCCTCAGGTTGTTCCATATATATTTCTTCGTCTAACTCCCCATTTAGAAATGCAGTTTTTACATCCATTTGATGTATTTCCAAATTTGTTAAAACAGTAATTGCAAGCACCAACCTTATAGAGGTTATTCGAGTCACAGGTGAGTATGTATCAAAATAGTCTAGACCTTCCTTCTGTCTAAACCCTTTTATTACTAACCTTGCCTTGTACTTATCAATGGAACCATCGATTTTCATCTTCTTTTTGAATATCCAACGATATCCAAGTGGTTTACAACCTGGTGGAAGATCCACTAGTTCCCAAGTATGATTCCGCAAGATAGAATCAATTTCATTTTTAGTGGCTTCTTTCCATTGTGGTCCTTCTGAAGAGTTGACCGCCTCTTGATAGGTTTGGGGCTCACCCTCAACCATGTAAGTAATAAAATCAGATCCAAAGGATTTATCAGTTCTTTGCCTTTTACTTCTTCTTGGCTCAACCTCCTCGGGCTCAGATTGCTCTTGAGTTTCATCTTGAACAATCTCATCAACAAGTGTTGATGAACTAGCATATGTAGATGAGCTAGCATGTGCATTTTCCAAACATGGAAACACATCTTCAAAGAATGATGCATTCCTTGATTCCATTATTGTGTTTTTATGTATATCGGGATTCTTTGACTCATGAACAAGAAACCAATATGCACTACTATGATGAGCATAGCCTATAAACACACAATCCACGGTTTTGGGTCCTATCTTTTGAGCCTTTGGTGGCGGTATAACCACTTTTGCTAGGCACCCCCACACTTTCAAGTATTTATAAGATGATTTTCTACCTGTCCATAATTCATAAGGTATTACATCCTTATACTTGAAAGGTATTTTGTTCAAAAGATAATTAGCCGATAAAACGGCTTCCCCCACATGTCCGGGCTTAACCCGAAACTTAGCAACAAGGCATTCATCATTTCTTTTAAGGTACGATTCTTACGTTCTGCAATGCCATTAGATTGTGGGGAGTATGGTGGGGTAAGATCATGAACAATCCCACTTTGTGCGCATAGATCTGCAAATGGTGCAACATATTCACCACCTATATCACTTCTTACAATTTTTATTTTCCTGTTTAGTTGGTTTTCAACTTCATTTTTATACAAGACAAACTTGTTTATGGCTTCATCTTTACTTTTAAGTAGGTATATATAACAATACCTTGTATAATCATCAATAAAAGTTATGACATACTTATTTCCTCCTCTTGTAGGAATTGATTTTAGATCACATACATCGGTGTGTATCATGTCAAGGGGCTCGGTTATTCATTCAACCGATTTAAAATATGATCTTGTTTCTTTGGCTTCAACACATATTTTACATTTAGTTTTTGAGTTGAAAGTAATAGAAGGTATGTAATTAAGTTTAGTCAAACGACGCATTGAATTATAGTTAACATGACCTAAACGACCATGCCACACATTAAAAGACTCAATCAAGTAAGCAGAAGTGGTAGCCTTTTCATTCATATTATTCGTGGTCACGGCCATTACATTTAACTTAAACATACCATTAAGGGCATAGCCGTTTCCAACAAACACACCATTCTTAGTTAACACAAACTTATCACTTTCAAAACTAAACGAAAGCCAAACTTATTTAGTAACCATCCTGACACAAGAAATCTTGCGCAAATCGGGAACATAAAGCACGTTGGTAAGAGTGAGCTCCTTCCCCGAAGTCCACTTCAAAATCACCTCACCTTCACCTTTGATATCTGCTGTAGCCGAGTTCCCCATGTAGATTTTTTCATCTCCTACAACCACCTTAAACTTGCTAAAGAGGTTCTTGTCCGGGCACACATGACGAGTAGCTCCGGTGTCAATCCACCACCCTTTAGGGTGGTTTGACACTAAGTTTACCTCATCCATCATAGCAGTAAGATCAGTGATCATAGCTACAAGTTTCTCATCTTCATCAATCATATTTGCCCTCTCTTTTATGGGTTTGTTGCATCGATCAACACGGTGACCAAATTCTCCACAATTATAACACTTTCCCTTGAAAACCGAAAACTTTTTCTTCACACCACCCTATCTAGGCCCAAGATCAAACTTACCCTTGCCTTTGCCATACGGTTTGTGGTTCTTGTTTCCTTTGTACCCCTTTGACGATTGACCATGTTCAACCATGTTTGCCTTTGCAGAAACTTCCACTTGAGTTCCCTTTAGTGCCAGCCTATTGTCCTCGTCAATTTGAAGATGAACAACTAAGTCCTCAACGATCATCTCTTTTCGCTTGTGTTTAAGATAATTCTTAAAATATACCTAACTTGGAGGCAATTTTTCAATCATGGCAGCCACTTGGAATGCCTCACTAAAAGTCATTCCTTCATAAATGATATCGCCAATTAAGATTTGCAAGTCTTGAACTTGACTCATAAGGGTTTTAGAATCAATCATCTTAAAGTCCAAAAACCGGGCCACTGCATATTTCTTTGTACCCGCATCGTCAGTTTTGTACTTACGTTCAAAAGTTTCCCATAATTCTTTGGCAGTTGGTATTTTGCAATACACATTGTGCAATTCATCAACAAGGCCATTCAACACATAGTTGCGGCAAAGATACTCAGAGTGCTTCCAAGCATCAATAGCACCCACGGCTTGAACGTCCGCACCCTCCTCTAGTTGAGGAGGAGACTCGGTCAAAAACCTCACAAGGTTCAAAGTGGTTAAGTAAAACATCATCTTTGGTTGCCAACTTTTGAAGTTCACACCAGAAAATTTTCCTGGTTTTTCAGCGTGGTTAGCAGCAGTTTGGTCTGCGTGGGTACCAACCAATGGTCCCATGGTGGAAGAAGTTGATCCAATAGTAGTTGATCCCATAGACACGGTAGTGGAGAATGCAACATTACTCGTCATTTTTGAACTAATAGATAAAACGATTAGGTTTACACAAAACTAATATATATACACGTTTTTTTTTCAACAGACTGCCAAAATGTAACCACACAATTAAAATAAATAAATAAGAATAATAAAAAGGAAAAAAAATTCCGAAAGTTTACTGTTGGAAAAAAAGAGATAAAAATCAAGAGTCAAATTTTTACACAAACACGGAGAAAAAGGAAACTTTCGTTTTTTGATTTTTTTTTTTTTTAATTTTAAAACAATGAACGGTTGTTTTTAAAATCTGTTTTAAGCTTGTAGGAAAGCGTTCACAAAATAAACTAAAAGAGAAAACTTTATTAACAATAATCCATATTACAATACAAGTACACGAAAGAAAAATACAATACAGAAACTAGATTACAAAAAGACTAAAAAGAAATAGCAATCCGAGCAACAAGGTGGCAGGCACATGTAAAACACGTTTCCCTTAAAACAGATTTTCAGGCCACCCAGGTGAACCCGTCTGTTTCCCAGGGTACAACAGCCTAAGCAGATTGTACTATTGGGATTAACCTATCACCTGAACTATACCTGAAACAAGAGCGCGTAAAATCGAAAAGTCGGGAAATACTTTTGGTTATGTGTGAGATTGCATGACTAATTTTTTTCTCTCTACCAAAACAATGACCCAAGGCCAATGGTAGTATATATATATGATACATGTCTCAACCAAAAACCTTGAGTTAGTACACCATTAACTCTAAGAGTTAAGTTGAATTTGAATGCAATACTTATGAGACTTTAATAATTCAATTAACTCTTGAACTTATTGATTTTCCATTCATATAATTACATTTAGTAATAATAATTATTACAATAATTATTATACAATAATTATATGACTAAATTTCCAACACTTTAATACTTGGAGTGCCCACCACTTCACTCTTCCGCGTCCCTTGGCGGTGTACAGCGCCCATCGAGCCTCAATACGGCACCCATAGCAAGGGGTCTTAATACGGCACCCATAGCAAGGGGTCTTAGGGATGATTAAGGATGAGAGGACCACACCACCCATTTCGATAATTGTTTGTCATAAACTAGGAATTTGTTGAAAATGCAATAAATATGAGCAACGCCTTAAAATTGCTGGCGTGTAATTGCCGGATAAAGACAAGCATTTGAAAATGCTTATGCTTTATTCAGATCATGTTATTTGACTTTATTTGCGCGACGTCGTTTCTATCCACTTTTGCTTTAAAATAAATAAGTCATGAAGTTATTAAATTTACTTTTTATCCGTATACATAAAAGTTTGATTGATAAAAGTTCATAAAAAGTTTTATTTTCAATAAACCAGAAAAAAAAACAAAAATTATGTAGTTATTCACCAGAGATCATTGACAATTAGAAACCGATCAAAGAACAGCGGACCCACGTGGTGGATTATTTGGTGCGCTTCAAATTATGCCGACTCCTTTTGATCTTCTAGTGAAGATAAGATGGTAGAAAAGATATGTTTTTTACTCTTTTATTAATAATTACTTGTCGATTAAGACCATTTTCTTTTTCTTGATTTAATTTGAAAGATATTTAAAACCCACCAGTTTCTTATTTTAAGGCAAAGGAAAGATGAAAAGAATTAGTTTTTGTAATATAGGGTTGTTCCAAATTGGAAGTTGACCCACTTGATCGGGGTCCCAGTCCTGTTGCTAATTTTTGGATTCTAATGTAATTCATTCGCTAATAGTAATAACCAATTAATCAAAAAGTTTGATTGATTCTCACGTCTTTATCGAGACAACACAATGTCTTTATGACCTACTAAATACACCACTTGCATCATAATTAAAACTTTTAATGTTTTTGCACATGAAAGATGATCCAAACATGCATCATGATCAAGATTTTTTTCACCTTGAAAGTGACCACCACCCACCGGTTTACATAATTGAACAACCTTCTTCATCTTCTTCACCTACATAATCATTACTTGCATAGTGACCCCTATTCCCGTTGTACCCATACCCGTATTCGTAGCTGAACCCGCCATAACTTGGTGGAGGTGGTACCGGCGTCCCATACCCATGTTCAAACAGTGTACCGCCATAATAATGATCATAATGTTGCCCGTATCCCACCATTGGGTAGGCGGATATTGGGTACATTTGTGGATAGCCGTGTACAGGCTCGTACACCATCTTTGCAGCATCGGGGTTTGGACCCGGGCCCAATAGTATTGCTACTTCCTTGGGTGGGCTCGGTTTATCTGCTTCTTTAGGTTTAGCCTTCTGGGGTTCTGGTGGCTTCTCACCAACTGCCTTTGGCTTCTCGGGGTCTTTAGTCTTGTCGGCTGCCGGCTTAGGCTTCTCGGGGTCTTTAGGCTTGTCGGCTGCCGGCTTAGCCTTCTCGGGGTCTTTAGGCTTGTCGGCAGCCGGCTTAGCCTTCTCAGGGTCTTTTGGCTTGTCGGCTACCGGCTTAGCCTTCTCTGGGTCTTTGGGCTTGTCGGCAGCCGGCTTAGCCTTCTCAGGGTCTTTTGGCTTGTCGGCTACCGGCTTAGCCTTCTCTGGGTCTTTGGGCTTGTCGGCAGCCGGTTTAGGCTTCTCGAGGTCTTTAGGCTTGTCGGCTGCCGGCTTAGCCTTCTCGGGGTCTTTTGGCTTGTCAGCTGGTGGCTTAGCCTTTTCTAGCTCTTCCGGCTTCTCAAAGGTTACTTTCGGCTTCCCGGGTGGTTCTTTCGGCTTCTCAGCTGGTTCTTTCGGCTTTTCAATTATCTCTATGCTCTGAATAGAACCTCCACCCTTGTAACAAAGCTTGTCGCGAATGTCCTCAGGGCTGCAACATACCACCTTGATCTTCACCATGTTTTTGTCCACAAGAAATACTTGGTCCCTTATTTCTGTGTTGTCACAAAAACAACATATATAAGCACTATTCCTATGCGCCATGAATCAAGAATCCAAATACTCACTATACATGTTACATAATACTTAAGAAATGCAATAACTACATAATACACTATATGGACTGAAAAAGAAAATTATCAGCACAAAGATTTGTTAATTTAATAATAATAATAAAAGGGGATTTAATTGATTAGTAATAGAAAGAAACTCACGGGGGATTTTGCAAATGACCTTCTTCACCTTCTTGTAACAGCCGGAGCATTTGAGATCAACATTTAGGATCATTTCAGTCACCTTTAGATATATACAAGAAACAAATATAATTGAAATCAGGAACCAATGCTAAATTCAGAGATTTGCTATAATGTAAAAACAAATAAATTAGATTGAAACTTGGATGAAAATGAAGATGATTATGTGAATGAATACCTTCTCTGGAGCCATGGCTGCAAACCGACAGTTATCTCTAAGGGTAGAGAAGAAGAGAGAATGTGGTATGAAAGAGTAGTGACTTGGATTAAAAAGAGGTGAAGAGATGAGGTCATTACTATTTATGTTTTTTTTATTAATATAAAGTATTGTATTTTAATACTTTTAGAGGAGTAGAAAGTCCTTCACATTTAATAAAGGAAAATTTTTTAAAATAACCCATTTGAAAAAAGAAAAACTTAAAATAGACCAAAATTTTTAAAACATCCAATAATAATCCTTCAAGAACCGTCGCCGTCGTGACTTTTGGTTTCTCGCCAATAGATTTTGTCTACCAATGAAACTGTGCCACGTGTGAAGGTATTGACGCAAACCGATGGTTTTCTATTCAAATCTATCTGCTCCGTTAGTTTTGGTGTGAAAAATGTCTCTCCGTGAAAACCATCTCCTCCGTAATGTTTGGTCATGTTTTCATCTCCTCTTTGAGTTTTCAAAAAAAGTCAAAATTCGTGTTTTTTAGAAATTTATCTGACCAAATGAATTTCAAGTAAACTTTATCTTCGAAGACGATTTCAAAAAATCATGCAAATTAGATGAGGAGACGAAATTCACTTGAGAAGGATGATGATGATGATGATGATGATGAGTCATGTAGTTATGATCATTCATCTTACATAAACACCAGATCATATGATGATGATGATGATGATGATGATGATGATGATGAGTCTCAACGGCTAGTCTTTGTTGAAGATGGTGATGATCATGATAATAAATCATGGTGAGAGCAGCTAAGGGATTCATATAAGAGACAAAATATATCTCATTAATTTTGTGGGGATTTGTTAAACCAAAGTGAGTCACACTTCAAGTTAGGGTCTGGGCATGACACCCGTTAGTTGATACTTGTTTTGTAAGTATATCAGAGTTACGGGTTATTTAGCGGAAGTCTTTGATTATAATAAAATATTAATTTATTTTTAAAACTTCTTGGATAATAAATATCCAAGTGTTTGGTTTACAAACCTTGTTTGATCTCGTTTACAATATTTTAATGATTAAAAATTTAGCCATCTCCATAAGCGAGCATCTAACTCCATGAATGACTCTAATTACTTGCTATCTGTACTATACTTGCTTTCCTGCAATGTGGGGGAAAATACGTCAGCAATATGCGACTGAATCGTTGACTCCAAAAACATTTAATAAATCTTTGACTGACAAGATAGTTTTCTTGAACAAACTTAGTAGAAACGTCTCTTATTTTTGGGAACTTATGCCACTTGCCATACACACATAATTATGGTTCTCCGGGAACTAATGCCCAATGAATAACTTTCATTATGACTGCTAGCCATGTAGCCTTGCTTGATAGGCTAGACAGATATGTTTAGATACAGACACATGTATATTCGGTCTGAGTTGCTTATTTTCTACCTTATGACTTAGGGATCACGTAATCCCTTAAATTTAGAGATCACGTAATCTCATATAAACATTTGACTGACTTGTTAAGATAAACAGCCTGTTTATCTTAATGACTAACGGTAAAAGGTTTAACGTATTCACCTGTCATTGTCTTTTCTGAATGATGTGGTGATCTCGTTTGAAAAACTTTATGAATGATGATTGACCTATAATAAAACATATTTATATAAATATCCGGATCGTCTCTTGATCAAGCTACAGACCTTTAGTCTGGTTTTGATAGCTTTAAACCTTGATTGATCATTTGTTTGAATAAAATATTTAGACCTACAGTCTTTCCATTTATTTACAAATCATGTGTTGAGTTTCTTCTTCATGAAGAAACATCTATTGATAGGTTTCTTCTTCAAGAAGAAACATTTAATGACTATAATCTTTGTATGTAAAACCTTATGTTTCTTAATCACGAAGAGAACTATATCCCTTGCATGTAATGTTTCTTATTGTGAAGAAACTATTTTTGACTATATCTTCTTGTATGTAAAATCTTGTGTTTCTTAATAATGAAGAAACGTTATTTTAGCTATAACCTTTGTATATGTAATTATAATTATGATCAATGTTTGGGCTATAACCCTGACTATGGTCTAAGGCATATAAAATAATAATAAAATAATAACTTAAGCGGAACCCCTACCTTACACGGGTATTTGGAGTTTATATGCTTAAGCTAGTACGGCAGCACTTCTACTTTCTATTGCATATTGAGGCTTAAACCGTCGGAACCTTAAGGCTTGGCACGCACTACGAGAATCGACATGCAAAACGAGACTAAACGTGTGAACGTGAGGTGTGATTGGTGTGAAAGGAATGTGCCGTAGACCTTCCTATTTATAGTAAATTTTATGCTCCTTTGCGTAGCGCGAAGGACAAAGAGTATGGCCGTTTCGCGTCGCGCGAACCAACCTGGTTTGCTTAGTCATCGGTAGGGATGTCACGTGTCCACACGTGTCACGCATGCAGAATGGGTACTTCGCGTAACGCGAAGCAACTTATGTATTTTGTCTTTCGCGTAGCACGAAGACATTATTCCTGATCCGTTTGCGTGGCGCAAAGAAAGGAAATTCATATTTTCATTTTCAGTCCTTGCACTCTCCAAAAATACTAAAGCGGCTCGCGACGATGCGAGCGTGCGGAGTGCAAAATGCGCCATCAAAACGCCACATTACGCCCATCGCCCGAGTTCAACTCCGTGTGCGTGTGCGCATCGGGTGCTTCGCACCCTCCGCTAGGACTAGAGAGAGAGGTTAGCCACATTAGAATATTACTATAGAAACACTCTTCCTTATAAAGAGCTTCCATTTTCTTTCTTCTTTTCATGTGGGATGAAAGTATTCTTTCTTATTTATACCCATGTGAAATGCTTCCACTTTCTCCCTTCTTTCCATGTAAGATGGAATTTCTTACTTCCTTAGCATGAGATATTTTATTTTTCTTATCTTATATTTCCATTACTAGTCTTGTGAATATTTTTAATCTTTTATCTTTCAAAGTTGATATTTTTAGCCCAAAATAGTTATAGGATTTTTCGAGATGTTACGGATTGAGAGAAAATTCTGGGAAGCATGTTTGGCTTCTTAAAGTGTATTAGATAATTTTCATGGCTTTATGTTTGTTTCTTGATGTAAAATTTCAAATCTCTGAAATTTACTGTGGTTTCATGGAAGGTTAAGAGAATTATATAAGTTAGTTTCTACACTATCAAAAGTCTTGATTCTGGCATCATTCGTGTTGGAAAATAAACGAAACCTGATACAAAAGACAGGAAAAAAGCCAAGAAAGTTGCCACGGTGGCAGTATCCGATGTGTCCAATTCAAACGACATCGTTTCAGTGTGTTCGGATGTAGTGATGGTGTTGGAGAAGAAGAAGGTGATTCCCGCCTGCATGTTTTTTTTAATCGTCTCCGAAGACCACTTGCCGATGTTTCTAGATCTAACGTTTGTAGGCATAATATATGTGAGGTGTCGTTTTATTGGCTTTACAAGGTGGCGCGTGTTCTCGTGTCTTCCAGTTAATGGTTATGGCCATATTACCCACTTGAGGTGGGTTTATGTCGGCGGTGGAGTGGTGTTGGTGGTGCCGGTGGCCGGAAAGTGGAGCTCATGATGATGATGATGGTCGTGGTTGTGCATGTTTTTTTGAAAATCGTCTCTAAAGACGAAATTCAGTTGAATTCATCTGGTTAGGTGAATTTAAAAAATAAAACACGAATTTCAACTTTCTTTTGAAAGCTCACGGCGGAGACGTAAACATGACCAAACATCATGGAGGAAATGATTTTTGTGGAGATGACAAACATCGGCACAAATAGATTTTAGGAGAAAACAATCGGCGTATGTTAGATGCTTTACACACATCACTCTTTCATTGGGGGCCGAAACCATCGGCGGGAATTTAAAAGTCACGACGAAAATGATTTTCGATAGATTATTAATGAAAATTTTAAAACTTTTAGCCTACTTTAAAGTTCTCACTCATTAGAAAATATATTTTGAGAAATTTCCCTTAACGCAATGCATGATTATGATTATAAAAATAAATTGCATGTTTATGCAATACGCAATCTGCTTTTTTATTATTTTAAGGGGTATTTTATTAGTTGAAGACGTGATGGAAAAGTGAAAACCAGAAACTATTGATGTTTTTTATATTTATTAATGTTGGCTTAAACGAGCTAAATGGGTAAAAGGAACTAATTTGATCTCATGTTCAATACACATTATCTCATTTAACGATTAAAATTAATAATAATGTTAGTGTTAAATGATATAACGTGTAAGATTTGTAAATTTGTAAACACTAATTATTATTGCCGTCAACTTTAAAGACAAAAGACGAGTCTTGAAATTTAATACAAACATAAAAGACATTTTTTTTAGGAAAATTCCCAAAAGAAGCATTTATGAAAATAAATTTTCAGTTTTAGATACTATTTGCAAAAAATTCCAGAATTAGGTACTGAAAACTAGTCGTGACGAGTAGTTTGTAGAACTAATTAAAACTTGCCGCGTGTCCTTATACTAACCGTAACAAGCACGTTCATTAATCATTTATTCGTTACGACTAAATAAGTTTCATGCCTCGTAATCAACGCCCACGAGTAATTCATAAGTCCTTTAGTCGAGACGACTAGTTTACCCGGTTTACATTCCTACACGAGTAGTTTATTAGTAGTTAACTCATTGCGACTGGTTTAACCTTATAATCTACTCGTCGCAACTAAAGGACTTATGAATTACTCGTGGGGTTGATTATGAGGCATGAAACTTATTTAGGTGTGAGTTGTGACGAGTAAATGATTAGTAAACGTGCTCGTTACGGTTAGTTTAAGGACACGTGACAAGTTCTAATTGGTTATACAAACTACTCGTCACGACTAGTTTATAATACATATTTCTGGAATTTCTTGCAAATGATACCTAAAACTTAAAATTTGTTTTCATAAATGCTTATTTTATAAATTTTCTCTTTTTTTTAATTTACTCAATAAATTATCCTCCCAGATTAAAATCACTATTTGCACTAGCTAAAACTCTATATTTTCTTGTAACTTCTTTTTTCGAAGTTATTTTTTCCCAATACATGGTGTCTATTAAATCTTCAAGATTCATTATAAATCTAATAATTAAATGTTCATTATTCACTAAAAATCAAACTAAATAATCAAGATTCATGACAAAGGAAATTAAATCATTAAAATTCATCAAAAGTAACATAAAGCAACATTCATTTAAGGAAAAATTTCCAAAATAAGCATTTATGAAAGTAAATTTTTAGTTTTAGTACTATTTGTAAAAAAATTCTGAAATAGGTATTATAAATTAGTCGTGACGAGTAGTTTGTAGAAACCAATTAGAACTTGCCACATGTCCTTAAACTAACGGTAACAAGCACGTTCACTAATCATTTACTCGTCACGACTAAATAAGTTTTATGCCTCGTAATCAATGCCCACAAGTAATTATAAGTTATTTAGTCGCGACGAGTTAACTACTAATAAACTACTTGTGTAGGGAATATAAACCGGGTAAACTAGTCGTCGCGACTAAAGGACTTATCAATTACTCGTGGGCGTTGATTACGAGGCATGAAACTTATTTAGTCGTGACGAGTAAATGATTAGTGAATGTGCTCGTTACGGTTAGTTTAAGGATACGAGACAAGTTTTAATTGAATCTACAAACTACTCGTCACGACTAGTTTATAATACCTATTTCTAGAATTTTTTATAAATGATACCTAAAACTAAAAGTTTGTTTTCATAAATGCTTATTTTGAGAATTTTCACTTCATTTATATAAAATTAAATCATCAAGATTCATCCTCGAAATTAGAATGATAATCAAGAAAAAACAAACAATAAAAAAATCATCACAAACATGATAGACTGACTTGATATGTGTAATTTTTTTCTAAAAAAGGAAAGACAAATAGAAAAAGAAATAACTATAAATACGTTTTTGCGTGTTTGTCTTACAATAATTTGGTGTCTTTGAAAAGTTACAATAATTTGGTGTCTTTGAAAAGTAAGAAATGATATGACTTTTAACTAGAAATCGGTCCAATTAAGCAGCATGGTTGGGAATATAAAAGATTTAGGGTGCGTTTGTTTCATAGAATTCGTTAGATTTTAAAGGAATTAGAATTAAAATCCAATGACGTAGCGTGTTCGTTTCGTTGGAATTGGAATCTTAATTCCATTTTGGAGTGTTTGGTTGTCTAGAAATTGGAATTGGAATTCAATTCCTTCACATTCCTTTAAATAGAGATATTTTAAATCCTTCCAAAATGTGGAGGATTTCAAGTGAATTCGCTAGAATCTTTTCTCGATTTTTTTTGAACGAGAACAACAAATAAAACATTTTAGTTTTTTTGTTTTCGATTTATATTTTAAGTTATGAATTTTTTATTATTATTTTTGAATATTTTTTTGAGGGGTTTTTGATCTAAATGAAAACCCCTAAAAAAATTCAAAAATAAATAAATCAATAAAATCATAACGCAAAATATAAATAAAAAACAAAAAAACTAAAATGTATCCGTCATTATCCTCATTTAAGAAAAAAAAACTCAATTCCAATTCATTTGTCAAACGAACACATCAAGAATGAAATTAGATTTCAATTCCTTCATATTTCAATTCCTATTGTAATGTTCAGATTCCAAATCCAATTTATGCAAATTCCAATTCCAATTCCAATTCCAATTTCATTACATTCAATTCTGTGAAACAAACACGTCCTTAGGGTCCTTTTAGTATGGAATTGATCAAAACCGATGGATATCACATGGGAGAGAATTGAAGGTCGTTCACTTTGAAATATAACTGCTATAGTAAATTTTGGCGGTTATTCTTTATATGGGGAGGTGAAATGTATCTGCCTACCTTGTACAGACTTGCTATACCGTTGTGACGGTTATTAATAAAATTCTCTGTTAGTTGTTAAGATAAAATAAGAAATAACTTCAACCTTGGTCCACTCCAGTGTACATTGTTTGACTTCATCTCGCCCATGCCATTGATTGCGGCTTGTCGGAATTCCTCCATTGACCAACAACAACAAATCTATAACTCCATGCATATGAAGTTGTGCATTCATAAATTGTTTGACTGCATCTCATCAGGTCTTCGTAATGCATTTATTGAAATGGCTTTAAGTATAAAATTTAAGTTATTTTAGTGCGTATATTCGATATTAACTTTTTGGTTGGGTAAAATATGATGTTATGTACGTTTCAAACTAAAAGAAAAATCCTTATTATTAAACCAAAATCATAAAAGTTCTACATGCGGAGTGTACATCAGCGGCGAACCAGAACTACTAGGGCTTGAAGGAGAAGAAGAGTGACCCATAAAATCATTATTATAACTAGTAAGTACAATCCAGTTATCGTAGGAGATGTTGCCGCCATTAACACTTTGAAGTCCTTAAGATTGTCGACCACAGCTTTCTCGGGCTCCTTTGGGATGTCGGCTGCCGACTGAGCCTTCTCAGGCTCTATAGGCTTGTCATCAGACGACTTAGCCATCTGTGGGTCTTTTGAGTCTTCCAAATTTACCTTTGGTTCCTCAGCTGGATCTTTTGACATTTGAACAATCTCTACGCATTTAATGGCATCAACACCCTTGCTACAAAGCCTGGCACGAATGTTCTCGGGGCTACAGCATACCACCGTGATCTTCACCATGTTTTTGTCCACATCATATACTTGGTCCTTTATTTCTATTTTTGTCACAAAAAGAATATAAGCATTATTCTTATTATTCTTATGTACCATGAATCAATAATCCAAATCCTCGTTACATATACATATTACGTATGCACACAACACATAACTTTATTTTTTGTATATACAAATAAATATAACATGTAAGTTTTTTTTGAACCAATAATATAGTAGAGAAATGAGAATCATATAATATACTCGTACCAATTATTTTAAATACATTACCTAATGTTATTGGTTTTGAAGCAAATGTGTTCATACCTATAAATGTTCTCACTAAATAACAGTAACTTATATTAAAGCAAAGAAGTACCATTCAAAATTATTAGGGTTTTTAAATTGCCAACACAAAGATTTGTTAATTCAAATAAAAGAGGAATTCAATTTATATATATACAATTATCAAATATTGTATGCATGTACGTTTGAAAATGCATATCATGAAGATTACTTTGTATCATCATATAGCTTGATAGGTTAGGTTGCGAAAAAAAACTACTTAACTTTTATTTTATTAATTTTATTATTCTTTATCCATAGTTTATTTTCTTTTTGTAATTATTTATTAACGCACAAATTTACATAACCAATAAATTGAACACGTTACGGTTTTTAGTTTTAGCTTTTGTTTGATACCCACTGCAGTGTCGGGGTTTGAACATTACATTATAAAAAAACAATAAAACAAACACGCTTCAATACTCTTTTGGTTATATTACGACTATAATTTTGTGTTTTCATTTTCGTTTGGTAAAGTGAACATATTGAAACATAACAAGTTTACGCTCGCCGTGACGCACGGGTTTGAATTTACTAGTTAGTAACAAAAAGAAACTCACGAGGAATTTTGCAGATGACCTTCTTCACCTTTCTCAAGCAACCGGGGCATTTGAGATTGACAGTCAAGATCATTTCGGTCACCTTTATTTCATTGCAAAAAACAAATGAAATTCAAATTAATATAAAATGTTAATTCACATATTAATTTACTCGAATGTAAAAACAACGAAACAAGATTACAATTTGGATGAAAATAAGGAATCCCAATCTACCGCCAACTTTTCGTCGTCAGCTTCTTCCACCAGAAATTAGGTCAAACGAGGACACAACAAATGAGGTTTGAAGCGCTATTCATTGATTTTAGATTGAAATTGATATGCTATGAGAAAACTGATGGCCGTAGATTCAAGGGCTTCTGTTCAATCTGTGTTGTTCGCTTGCAATCTCGTCGAGCACCTGCAAATGAATTGGACCTGCAAATCAACCGTACATGCAAATTATCATCGACCAACGAAATGCTATTCAAATCTCGTGGCCTCGTGTGACCTAATATCTGGTAGCCGAAGAACCTATGGCAGAGTTGTGTGGGTGGTAGAGGCGAGCTTGATTTTCGCCCGAATACCGTAACGGTGCTGGTTACCAGGTGGTCGAGAAATAGGGGATGGAAAATGGGCGGTGGGGTAGATTTAACTTTATCAATTTTAATTATCATCATATCGGGGAAAACAATTGTTTAAACTTTAATCGGCCTTAATGTTTTGATAATGACTTAATTAAGATAATGTGACATAAAATATTTCTAGTTAATCATTGATAACTATATGCCATACACATGCCCCTTAACACTTGATTGATTATCATTAGTCACAATTAAGAAAACATAAGACTTAATCAAGATTATGCACATTCAAGATCAAATTATCAAGTTCATGTCTACCCAAGGTAAAATCAAAATCTCTACACCAACATGAATATGAAGAAATCACAAGATTTATCCATTGAAGATAAATTAACGACTTAGTCAAAGTTAGGTTGTTAGTTTCTCTAAACTTAGGAAAAGTTAATAAAAAATATATTTAAACACAAATTGTTCAATATATAATATTTGAAATTCTTATACTATTCAAAAGGCTTTTTTCCTCTTTGAGTATGTCTTTCATTCAAAGTTTTCCTAAAAGACACAACCATCACTAAATGAAGAAGTCAAATTCATGGATGACAAAGCGTGAAGATGGCAAAGCATGAAGCTTTGGTTGAAGTCACTAAAGCAAGTTTAACCAAATTGGTGCAAAACTTGATTTTCACTCCATGGAGAAGTGGGAAGTGAAAGAGATAGCTTCTCACATGTGTGGGTCAACCTATAGAAGCCAAAATTAAAGAAATGTCTATCACACCCAGGTTGACTGTGGATTAAACGTCGGGGCGCATTGTTGATTGCTCATCGCACAATGACACTATTAAATGTAACAATATAACTTATTTAATTAAAATCAAAATCAGGTACACATGTGTTAAAGAAAAAGAAACAATGCAAGTAAATAACTTAGTTTTTCCTCTAATACCCTAAGGTAGTCTAAACCTTTGTCTTGTTCAATCTTCACGCATTAAAGTCTGTAGCATGTTTAAAATAAATAATTTGTAACACATATGTTGATTAGATTTCATAAGTTTTAAGTATATATAATATGAAAAATGAAAACTCCTATGAAATCGGTGTAACTTAACCATTCATAAAATCATTTGTAAAATAATAAATAAGCGTCTCGTTCTTTTTGACACAAAGTCAAAATTACTAAGGATAACGAAAGCCTCTGTTCCATTTAGCACAAGGTCGAATTACTAGGAAGCATAGGTACGTCCCGTCAAACCCTCCCACTACGAGCATGTGCGTGAGTAGGTGTATGTGCATCCATCAACAACCATAAAATAAACATTTAGCACTTAATCATATAAAGCAATGTACAATCATGAAATGGCCAAGTTAACACACGAAAACATTTAACTGAGTTGTATTGAAAATGAAGAAATATAGTGAAGTTGGAACATGCTACACCCCAAAACTATAAAAATGTGAAAGGGGGTTTATGAAACTCAAATGAATTATAAAGCGGTAACGAGTAGACGGTTTAAGCGAGTTGATCGGTCATGAGGAGATTTACCGACGATTCATCCTAAAATTTAAATCATGCTAAAAACAAATGATTTGTCGAAACTAAACGAGGAAAGAAAAGTACATTATACGGGGATTTTAGGTATTCGGTACGTTGGATTTTTTATACTAGTTTATACTGCATATAATTTTCCTGTAAATAAACAAATAAAAAAATAAATATTAATTAAAATGTAATTAATTTAACGATTTCTTATGGGCAATTTTTAAAACTAAAAATTTTAAAGGTCGAGTAATTTTTATTTCGAGTAAACAGTGTGATGGTTCTCGGGCCTAATAATGAGTCAAATTAAATAAATGGATTTAAAGATACATAAAAGAAATAAACTATTTTTAAATAAAACAAAAAAAAAAAGAAAAATAAATAAACAAAATAAAAAAGGACAGAACCGCCCCTAAGGGGACTTGAACCCACGTTATGAGTTATGAGTTAAAGGACAGAACCGGGCCTAAGGGGACTCAAATCCGCGTTATGTATTTATAGTGTAAAATGGTCCGGTCCGCCCGTGCTATTAGTTAAAGAAAATTTGACGATTTCATTAGGATTAACTATCATTTAACCGTTGTTTACCATGTTGTGTTTATTGCATGTTGAATAAGAAACAAGTAAACAGGTCAATATCCATGAACTACAGATCAGATTGAAGCAAAAGAAGAAAAAGCGCGGGTCGGGGGGGGGGGGGGGGGGCGGGAAGAAAATTTTGAATGATCACTTTTTCCTTCCTTGTTGATCGGAACCCATGCCAAATGTCCAGGGAGTCTCTCCCATGACCCGTGAGCTATCCAACCCACGCAGAACCAGCCCTTCACCGGTTTCGGGTCTTTAGAGCGAATTCCTGAAGAACAACAAGCAAGAATATGATACAGGAGAAGGGGGGGGGGGGGGACGGGAAGAAAATTTTGAATGATTGCCATTTGTTCCCTGGTGTTTAGTTTAGATTCAAAATAGGTAAAAACCATAGTTAAGGGGTTTAAACCGTGCATGTAAAATGCTTTTATAAATTTATTAACAAACAATATAAAATTGAGCTACAAGCAACGATAAAATAAAACTAAATTCGATGTTTTATCAAATAACGAGGTTCCGAATAGACAAAAAAATTATGGGTTAGGTTTTCGGGTTTAAAAACTATCGAACGTCACAATAACCACACACAACGTTCATATTGGCAAGTCCAATATGATGTGGAATAAGCGTCCACGGTTAGTAGAAGCGATCGTCTGGCCACCGGTCCATTAGCCTTTTCTCTCACATACTTGACTAAAAATAGAAGACTAAAATAAACTTATTTTTTACCCATTTTCTCTACAACAATTACACACATACTTCAAAGTTAATTTCTTCTATTATTTAAGTTTAATCCAGTTTCAATTATACAGAGAGGAGGTTAAAAGTGTAGGGCAAAAAGAAGAGATTTTCTTAGTTATCATCCAACCATATTACCTAGTGATTTAAGAGGGGACACACTATTTTGATATAATGTTGTTTTGTATTGAGTTGGGAACTCTATCTTAATATAGAGTAAGTTAGTTGTTAGATGAAGACTCACTATCTTTGATATATTGAGATTAGAAGAAATTGTAAAACTAAGCACTTGGTGTGTTTGGTGAAGAAAGTGATCATTTTCTTTGAAGCGCGAGACGTTTGTATTGGTGATCCCATTTAGGAAGACGACTAGTGAAGAAAACTCTCGATCAGGGATCAGGGAGACGATGTAGAGTGAATTAGTTAACATTCACTTGAACATTTATAAATTTGTTTGTTTCATCTCTAACCCTTAACTTTTTACTTCTTTGTGTTTGTTTTTATAAGTTATGAAAAGAATTTGTCAAAGTCACTAGCTCGTTAAAATCAGATTAAAAGATAGTAAAAACTATTCAAATAGGCCCCCAATCAATTAATTTGACAGTTTCCTCAGGAATCATTTGTCAATCACGTTGATAGCCAAACCCTTGAAGTCAAGCACACTAAATAATAATGATTTTTCTCCAATATTAGAAACACAATTAGACTTTAATCTTTTAGTGGCATCCTCTCTTCTTTTCCTTCTAGTACAAGAAGTAAATTGCTTCTAAAGTTTTTCAATCGCATTGCTTGATTAAACACCGTGTTGAAAAAGGCATGTTCAAGCTATCATAAAGAAAAAAACAAATTAAGCACCTTTTAATTTTAGAAAATTAAGCAATCACTATCTAATTAAAAGAAGAAAAATTAGAGAACAATGTTTTTTATTTGCTTACAAATAAGCCTGTATAGCCGACCAGCCTATATGGTGAACTGCTGCTTCTTTTTATTTCTACATAATTTAACATAGCTGCCCAAGTATCAATAACTACTGACCTAATTGGTTTGCTTGGTGTGAGTTCGGCTAACGCAAAATTCTTGTTTTGCAAAGAGGCTGATACAAATAAAAGGATGATTACAAAATTAAAGTATTTGTTTTGCAATACTTAGATTATGTGTAGTGGTGAAGGGCATAGCACCTTTCACCCCACTCTATTGGTTGGATATTTTTATTTTATATATATATATATTAAATGGTGAGCTTGGAGCGCTTTGTATAAAATGAAAAAGCCAAATTTGTCCCAAAAATTCCCCATAGCACCTCTATGGTGGTGTGCCCGGCGCCATGGGTGTTTTGAACCCAAGATGACGCTCACTACACACGATCTTAGGCATCTTCTTTTTTATTTGAAGAGGTGATGGAAAAGTGAAAACCAAAAAGGATCGATGTTTTCTTATGCACTTAATGGTGGCGTTTATATGCTAAGTATATGTGAGGGACTTAGCATGTTTATGATTAAGTTCGAAAACAACTTTTTGACTTATTGGCTTTTTCCTTTTTAAAAAACTAATAAGTTAAAAAGCGTCTGCAATCATAAAAATCATTTATATTTTAGCTTTTTGAAAGGGTAGGAAACTATTTTTAAAAAGCCACAATTCATAGCTTTTTAAAATGCATTTTTAAAAAAACCAACAAGTCAATAATTTATTTTCAAACTCAATCCCAACATGCTGTTAATATTGACCTTATAGAACTTGAATGCTTAATAAGATCGAGTTAAACTCAATGTCTAAATTCAATCTTTATTTATTTTATTTATTTCTTTTATGTTTTGGGTCGGGACCTAAAACCTGTTCCGACACGAAACCCACTCTGACCCGAATCCATCAAACTCAACCTGTTTGCAATTCTAAGGGGGAGTGGATAGGA
The DNA here is from genome assembly GCF_021521415.1 of Bidens hawaiensis. Lineage (NCBI taxonomy): Eukaryota > Viridiplantae > Streptophyta > Magnoliopsida > Asterales > Asteraceae > Bidens > Bidens hawaiensis. The sequence continues at coordinate 359,582 of NW_027491157.1, forward strand.
GGAGAATTCCAGTTTTATAAACAAACTAGTGTTTTCACCTGGCGTGTTGCGCCGGGGCGGGTCATTAAAACCCGTGCGGTGGTAAAAGTCAAGCTTATTGGTCCCGGACGTTGAACCGGTAAGCCAACGTGAAATCGATCGGTTTCGTTTACGTGTGTTATGGTATAAAAATTGAGGTAGACCAATGGGGTGGTGCCAGCTAGTAAAACTCAGGCATTGGTAAAACCTGAGTGTTGTCATTCCTGGGCGTTGAGTCTAAGCAAATTTGGTCGGTTTCCGTCACATTTATTACGGTACCAAAAAAAAAAACATGGCATTCGGTCGGTTTTCGTTAAGCTTGTTACGATATCAGAACTAAAACAAAATGCGGGAAGCCAGTGCGAATTAGGTCTTTTCTGTCACGTTCGTTACGGTACCGGAAATGAAAAAAGAAAAAAACAAAAATAGCATTTGATCGGTGTACTGAAAAAAAAAAAAACTAAACAAAATGTCGTCGGCCACTACGCAAGTGATCCAATTGGGTACTTACGGCACCAAAGTTGTGTTTTGTTATATATAATAATTTGCTAATTAAATAAATTATGGATTTTCATCTATTCTATTTCCAATTTAATTTTCTTTAAAAAAATTCCACGAAACGTATGCTGTTAAAGAGTATTTTGACGCATGCAATATTAAATACATTTAAGTTTTATTGGCGATGAGACTTGAAAAGCTATACATACATGTAGACATGTAATTTAGTAATCATATCAAGCATGTAACGTGTGATAAAACTGTATCTCAAATTGCAATCAACAAAACTAAGAAAAGAAAAGAAAAGAAAAATAAAAAATAAAAAAGTAAATGGATTTAATTATGAATCACGTAAACATCGATTTAATTATGAATCACGTAAGCATATAACGGCTTCTTTCAATTTCGACATTAATATCTCTTTGCATCGCTTTAAACATCAGTATTTCATTTATCTTAATTTCGGTTTACACACTTCTAAACTTGCTGCAAAGCTATTTTAAACACCGGCTCATAAATTATTAACTATATATACAGTAACTACAAATTAAAAAAAATAAAAAACCCTCATTTCACACTAATTTTTCTGACATAATCTCTTTTTCCCATCAAAAACATACTATCATACACAAAAATCTATAATCTTTCTATACAATAACTACAAATTAAAAAAAAATAAAAAAACCCTCATTTCACACTAATTTTTCTGACATGATCTTTTTTTCCCATCAACAACATGGGTCCTGCTAGGGACACCGCCTCACCACCACCCTAGGCGCCGCGTATAGGTCTATACGCGGCGTTTTAGGATACGATTTGACGTCCTAGCCTGACCTGTCATAGGGTTGTCGGATCGTACGGGCTATACGCTGCGTATAGGGCTATACGTGGCGTATTGTCTTTTGTGTATTTTTGGAGCCCGGCTCCCTCCCCTCCCTCTCCACCATTTTTTTTTCCTTTATTTTTTTTTAACCCTCACCCTCTTCATTCAACCAACACCAACAACCATATATGTTTCTGGAGTCGGACGAGGAGATGCCGGACGGGTAACGGTCAGTCGGAGTTAAACCATGTATGTTTCCGGAGTCGGACGAGAAGATGCCAGACGGCGCTAACGGTCAATCGGAGTTAAACCAGGTTTCGTTTTATCTTTATTTTTTACATGTTAGGACATAGTTGTAGATGTTATGACAGAGATTTGGTGAATGGTTTACTTAGAAATTTGTCTAGGCACCGACCGTTTGACGGTAACCCTAGTTCGCCGGGCCTCCTAAACTTAAAATAGATTTCCCGTATTGTTACCGTTAGCGCTAAAATTTTTATTATGTTATTACTATTAAAATATTAATATTATTATTAAGATATTGTTGTTATGAAAAATATTATTGATAGTAAAATAAAATACTATTATTGTATTTATTAAAATAGTATTATTATTATTAAAATAATAATATTTAAATACTATTTAAATATAAATTATTATATTTTTATTATTATTATTAAAATATTATTAAAATAATTATAGTAAAATACTATTAAAATATTAATTATTATATTATTATTATTTTTATTCTAAACATATAATTATTAGTATTAAAGTATTTAGTTTCGGATTATTATTAGTACTAAAATATTATTATTATTAGGTACGTGATGTACGCCAAAGAGTCAGATGTCGGGGTTAGGCGGCGACGCAAGACTTTCGGATGTACGTTTGTATAGCGTATTGTATAATATAATATAATATAATAATATTATTATATTATTTTATTATATTATTATATTATGTTATGTTATATTGTATTATGTTATATTTATGTTAGTAAGTTTTTCTAGAAAAGCCCACCAGTGTTGTCTTATTATGGTTTTTTTTCCTTTTTTTTATTTCTTTTCTTTTGTTATTATTAATGTTATTTATGATTATTATTAATATTAATAATATTTAATTATTAATAACATATTATTATTATTGGAAATTCGATAAAGGGCGTTTAGTAGCAGGACTTATTTGGGAAAATTGACAGTGCGAAACGAACTTTTAAATTATTGGCTACTTTCGTTATGGGCATCTTCAATCAGTTACAATGGCTTACTTGGGAAAAATGGCATTTCCAAACGAACTTTCAATTTCTTGGCTGCTTTCGTTATCGACATCTCAAATCTGGCTCTTCGATTTCTTCGAACTCCAACGGTCTTGACCGCCGGTCACCACTGACAACCGTAGTTGTGTTCACTCGAACACATATCAGTCGTCACTAAGATTAAGGTTAGGCTTGTTATTAGTTTTATTTTTAGTTTGGGGTATTCTAAGTTGTTCATGTTGCATATATTAAAGAATTATCGGCTTTTATATATACGTATATATATAGTATATGTGCGGTATAAGAATTCATTGCGTCGAGATAACCAGCACCAGATCGAGACGCTAGTTTGATGAGTTTGAATCTCTCGGATCCGCGGTATCCGCTAACGGCAGCGAGAACGGGAGCCCTTACTTTGGACAGATAGGTGGAAATTCGGTCATTGCTCCAACATAACGAGCACCAGATTGAGATATTAGTTCACACTTAGCTGAACCGGTTGACACGTATGCAGACGTGGGTTTAGGTTCGGTGCTGACCCGGATATTAACACGTATGTTTACAGCATTCGTTGACACGTTTTCATAATACACAATGAAAGCACAAACTCAAACAACAATCCATACAATAGCAATTGTCTTCGTTATTTTTCTCTTCTTCTTGTTTGACTGGTCGTTGAAGAGAACTGCTATTGTATGGATTGTTGTTTGAGTTTGTGCTTTCATTGTATATTATGCAAACGTGTTAATATCAGCGCCAGCACGGAGCCTAAATCCACGTCAGCATACATGTCAACCGGTTCAGGTAGGTCCCGGCTAATATCTCAGTCTGGTGCTCGTTGAGCTGGAGCAATGACCGAATTTCCACTTATCTGTCCAAAGTATGGGCTCACGTTCTCGCTGCCGTTAACGTATACCGCGGATCCGAGAGATTGAAACTCATCAAACTAGCGTCTCGATCTGGTGCTGGTTATCTCGACGCAATGAATTCTTATAAGGCACATCTACTATATATGTATACGTATATATAAAAGCCGATAATTCTTTAATATACGCAACATGACCAACTTAGAATACCCATAACTAAAAATAAAACTAATAACAAGCCTAAGCTTAAGCTTAGTGACGACTGATATGTGTTTGAGTGAACACAACTACGGTTGCCGGTGGTGGCCGAAGGTCAAGATCGTTGGAGTTTGAAGATATCGAAGAGGCGGATTTGAGGTGTCGATACCGAGAGCATCCAAGAAAGGGTTCGTTTGGCACTGTCATTTTTTCCCAAGGTAATCACCGTAACTGATTCAAGATGTCCATAACGATAGCAGCCAATAAATTGAAGGGTCGTTTTGCAATGTCAATTTTCCCATATAAGGCCTGCTACCGAACACGCTTTGCCGAATTGTGAATAATAATATATTATTCATAATTAAAATAATATTAATAATAATTATTATAAATAACAAAAAAAAAAGAAAAAAGAAAGAAAAAAAAACATAACAAGACAAGCGGGTGGGTTTTTCTAGAAAAGCTCCCCTATCGGTCGCGTATAGACCTTTCCGCGGCGTCTTTTTATGACTAAGATGCCACGTATAGGCCTATACGTGGCGTCTTAGTTGGATTACAACCTGCCCTGTAAAGGCTGGGCTAGGTTGTCAACTCGTACCTTAGACGCCACGTATAGGTCTATACGTGGCGTCTTGATGTTGCTGAATTATTGGAGGCCGGCTCCCCTCCTTTCCCTCCTTTCCTTTCTTTATTATAAATGTTGTTGTTGGACACTATGTTTCATCGTTCAACGAAAAACAATACAACATTTGTACTATATATACCCAGAATGTCTTGGTTTAACCATTTATTTCCAGAGGACTCGGGTTACGCTGCTAACGATCAGCCTGGCACGTCGTGGTTACCCGACTTGAACCAGGTTTCGTTATATATTTATTTAGTATGAATTTTGTAGTTTTTTTTTACTAACACATGCTGCATTACGTTTTGTTAGGAGTATGTCGGGTATGATACCCAGCTCGAACAATTTTATGGTAACACTGGCTCGCCGGGCTTGCCAAACTTGAACCAGGTTTTGTTATACAGTCTTTTTGTAAATATACGGTTATCTTATTATTATTTTAATATTCTTATTTATTATTAAAATATTATATTTTATATTATTATAGGTATTATTATTATTAATTATTACCACTGGCACTGTTGTTTGAATTTCTAATTTATGTATGGTAGGAGTACTTCGTGTCGGATTACAGTAGACAGCTTCCGTACCCGTCATCTGTCGCCTGGTCGGATTACGGAGGTCAGGCTACATCATCGTACCAGCCACCAGTAGCAAATGATCCGTTTTATGGAACCGAGTCTTCATCCCACCACGGGCGAAATGATTATGCCGGGCCAAACCCAAATAACGAAGATGGGTACAATGACGACTACATACGCGAGGTGAAGGTTTCGTATAAAACAGATGCTGTAAGACACCGTGTGTTTTGTTTAAGTTAATATTATTTGTTTGTATGTTATTTAATAAACGGCTTAAGAATTAGCATAAAACAGTTTCGGATTTTTGAGAGCCACGAGGAGGTGGAGAAATGGGTAAAAGTTAGAGGACGAGAGCATGGGTTTGTTGTTGTGGTCCAGCGGTCATGGAAAAACGTCGTGGACCTTGCATGCAGTCGTGGAGGCGAACCCAAAATAAAGGCGATGGTGAGACGTACCGGCAGCATAAAAAAATGTTGTCCGTTTAAGATCCTGGGCAGGTACGACTCGAGGGGTGCATGTTGGAGGGTTCAAGTGGTAAACGAGACTCACAACCTTGATCCCGTTGAATTCGAAGAGGGGTGTGCGTCTTTTAGAAAAATGAACACCGACCAGCTGGATATGGTTGAGAGTTTACACAGGGCCGGCGTGAAGCCGCAAGAAATCGAAGCAGCCCTCCGCGAAAAGTTTCCCGATGTGCAACCTGTATTAAAAGATATATACAACCACACCGCCAAGATTAGGAGGGATGGGCTACTAGGCGACACCCCTATGAAGGTAGTTCAAAACACTTGTAGTTTTAACGCGTACTTGTCGTGCTTGTAATATTTAGCAAAGTTTTATTTCATCCAATGCAGGCGCTGGAAAACTTTCTCGCAGGCAACGGTTTCACGTTCTATACCCGGGAGAGTGATACCGACGACAGGACGGAGGAAATTTTCTTCTGTCATAGTAAGTCGCATAAGATGTGGCGTGCGTTCCCCGAGGTGCTGATGGTTGACACGACGTACAACACCAACATGTACGACTGGCCGTTGATTCAGTTTATCGGTGTGACCTCGACATCACAGTCGTTTTGTATCGACGCCGCGTTTGTGATCAGGGAACGGCAGAGGAACTTCGGCTGGGCTCTGGAGAAATTTAAACAAATGCTCTACGACTGCATGGAGCCACGCGTGATCCTGACTGATGCGGACCAGGCCCTCATGAACGCATGCGACGCGGTCTTCCCTAATGCCACCAAAAATTTATGCAGGTGGCACATATCCGATAATATAAGGAGAAAATTTAAGGGCCTATATAGCACGGAAATGGGGACGGACTTTGCGTACTAGTGGAAGGTCCTGTATCAGTCGCCGACGATTCAGGACTACGACCACCGTCGCCTCAACGTGGAGCGTCATTTGATATGGGACGATAGAGTCGGTGAGTCCTTCGTATCACCTGACAGTTTTTAATAGCCTAAACATACGTGTTAATAACGTTTCCTTTTATTTTTCAGAGGTCTGGCAATACATTCGCAAGAGCTGGCTGGATCCATACAAACACAAGTTTGTAGCCTGCTGGATCGACGAACGCCGAAACTACGGCGAAACTACGACGAATCGAGTTGAGAGCCGGCACGCAAATCTGAAAAGGTACCTCAATGGAAGCAACAACTCGGTCGACACAATTGCCAGGCAAAACCTTAAAATGGTCAACTCGCAGATGAAAGAAATCGTTAAATCTTTTGAAGCCTCCTGCTCGAAGGTCATGGAAGGACATCGACAGCACGTCTGGTTGAAAAAGCTAATAAACAGGGTGTCGATTCACGCTCTGGGTCTTCTTGTGAACGAGTATGGGTTGATACACAAGATGCGTGACGGTGGCGCTTCATGCGACCACCATTTGTATTCGTCTTCGGGGCTGCCATGTGCCTGTCGGATTGAGGGATACATAGTTAACGACACGTGTATCCCAATAGAGGATGTTGACCCGTTCTGGAGGAGGCTTAATTTTGATCCAACCTGTCCGCCGAACGAAGAGCTAGACTACGCAGCAGGTCTACGGGACATTACAGATACGCTATCGTCCATAGATGACCCTATTCAAAAGAAAAGTTTTTTCGCCAGGCTCTTGTCTGCTATTCCAGGGAGATCTAAAAAGAAGGAGCCAGAAAAAAGAGAGGATCCTCGGGGGCGTCCCAAAAAACCAAATCCCCCGAGGCATAGTGCATACACCCCCGCTCCAGATCTCCCCAGACACAACTCCTACAACCCATCCTCGTCACAGGGGCCCAGCCAAGAAAACCCCACCCCATCCTCGCTGAATCGTTCGTTGTCCCAGTTAGCGTCGCGGTTTAAAACTCCTCGTGGACGACCTACGGGAGCTCACCTCGGGTTTCCTTTGATGGTTTCGCCTGCGCAAGTACTGGCGATAGAAACGTTTAGGAGCGTCATTCCTAGCTGGGCCCAGCCGTTCGTCGCTGTCACACCCCGACTAGCACAATGCGGAAGCGTAAAACGGGAATGTAACAGACACCTCTGGTATCAACACATTGTTTATAAAGAAACATTACAAACTAATTTACAATATATTACATTTCTTTGTTCTATCATTGTTTTACAGTCTAGGTGGTACAAACAAAACTAATTCGTTAACTAAACGTTCTTACTACTAACACCCTTGCTTCTATTCACATAGCATCGACCACACACTTCAGGCAAGTAACAGATCACCAAATTACTCCGATTTAGGTACACCTGAAAAGCAGTTTAAAACGGGTCAACTACTAGAGTTAGTGAGTTTCATGAGTTTCAAGAAAACAGTAATGAGTATTCACAAGTTAACACTTGTAATCATGAAATAAGTATGTATGTATGTAAATGATGTAATTATGCTAAGCTACAGTGAAGCCTTGACTGTATGTGCTGCGTGCATCCATTTCCCACGCTCAATCAACCACTGTGGCTCCCCTTCCGCCCACAACATGCCCCGGTAGCTATGTCTAACACTACATAGCCTGTTTGTATAAATATGGTCATGTGCAAACGGCGCTATGTGACACGGCAACCAGGCCGATTCCGTTTGGGTTTGTCAAACCAATAGTACTATTCACAAGCCACCGGCTCGAAGTTAATCACTGTGATCATGGGGACTTTCGTGTGTTAGCACTTAGATAATTCACATCAGTACATGTTTCAGGTATGTATATGTAATCAAACATACTTTTCACCCCAAAAGTTCGTAAAACAGTTTAAAAGTGGGGTCATGAAACTCACGGTTTAGTAGATATTCAGTACTGTATCAACTCGTGGTTTGTTCAGTCCGCTATCAGTAGTTCCTATAATCAATATTATAATAATATTAATATTTTAATATTATTATAATCTCAATACTAAACTGGGCTGTATAACTAATCTGGGTGTAGCTGGAACGCCCAGAAAGTGGCACTAGGCTTAGGTTGTGATGTTGTTCAATGTCTAATACTTAAAACCGAACTTGGCTCAGACTCCCGTTTTCCCAGCTGGGCCAAGTTGCTCGTTTACGCATTCAGAAAGCAGTTATGGGAAAATAAGCTTGGGTAAATGTATTGGTTAATAACATGATTAAGTTATAAAGAAAGATCACATACTGGGGTCCCGGATTAGCCACGTGGCCCGTTTCCGTTTATTCAGTTTGATTTGAGAAGAAACGCGCACAATCCACCCGGATTGTCTAGGTTTCTCATAGAAAATTTCATTTTCACTTAATTAGTCCAAACATATGATTTTTTATCACTCTTGGTGTTTTGATTTTCCCGCAGGTTCACTAGTCGCGAACTTGCCGGTTGTTATAAAAACTGAATTTGTTTAATATTCAGATTAGCATAATTAATTAACCGTTAATCATTAAATTATGAAAATTTAAGCACTTATCAATTAAAATATGTAGATTTTTATAAAAATATTTCTGGAATTTATTTAATGATTTATTAATTTATAAAAATTCATTTTATCAGCTATATTTCGCCTGAAAATCATCCGTTTACCCCTAACAATTTCCAAAAATTCCATAAAATTTCCTGAATACTCAAATCATGTCCCAAAACAACCTGTATCAATTCCAGAATGTAAAAAGCTCGTGCATTATTCTTTTCAGCCCAAATTCGGCTGTAAAAATTCACACGAACGCAAATAAACAAAACACATTTAAACTTCTCCAAATGATCCCAAAATTCATATGTGATCAAAATACATCAAATATGAGTTCCCAGAAAAATTTCATAATTTTTGAAGTATTTTAGCTATTTTTCCCAAATAAACGTCCCAATTCGGTAATAAATTCGCCAAATATTCTCGGATGGTCGAAAAATTACCAAATTTGAACAGGGACTCATGACATGGTCCCTGATATCCCTGAAAAATTTGAAGTCTAAAAAATATGCACATCACAACCTTAACCTAAATAGCCCGTAAGTGAGTGTTTCGGCATTACTTTAGTGGGTTTGGCTCGTTTCCGACTTTTTAATCATGTTTTCAGGTTCTTGTGCTTCTAAGTAAGCTAGGTAAAAGTCCTATATCACAAACCAAGCAATTTTTCATCAACATAACAGCCCTTAACTTAGGGCTTCGGCTAGTGCATAAAAACGAACTTTTGAACCGTAAAAACGTCGTTTCAACCCTTTAATTCGTGTTTATGGCCAAAAAAACTATCAAAACAGGTTCCTTACCATGTGTATGATCAAAACATGTTTATGGACCATTTTTAGGATTTTTACACGGTTAGGAATGATTTTTAGTAACCAAGACATGTTTTTATGGTATTAAACAAGTTTAAACAAGCATAAAAGCTACTTATTTAAGCTCCTTACCTTAGGGTTTGAAGGTTTTCTAGAAACTCAGGTTTAGAGCTGCTTGGACCTCAATTTTTATCAACTAAAATGAATAAACAAGCTTCCAAAATAAGTTTTATGAAAGAATGGGGGTGGGGGGTGGGCTGCGGCCGGAAGTTTTATTGGGCTGCCTTGGGCCCAATTTGGCCCATTAATCTGATTCTAAAGGCCCAAATGCAAAAGCTCAGATCCAAATTTAGTTCGGGTTTGGTTTTTGGCGCGAAAAACTTATCGGGTGCGTTAAACAGCTCGAAAACGAGTGTTTTTCGGCTAGTTTTGTGTAAAATTATAAAAGCATACTATATGTTTGTAAAAATCAAAAATATGTTCACGGATCGCTTAAAACATTTCAAATAAGTGTTTGGTAAGTCTTTTTCGGCTTAACGGATGATACAATGCTTGGTTTGTAACTATCTTTCGCGTTTAAATATATATCGGGTAGTTAAACGAGCATATTTTCGTTTAACTTGCTTGCTATCAAACTAAGGCCATATTTCTAATGTTTTAGCTTGTATTAAACGTATATCACTCATAGATGGCCCCCCGAGATATCTGGGTCATAACCCGACCCGTTCGGTTAATCGTTCGTTTGTTATGCAAAAAGCGTTTATTTGGTTAATCGGTAATTACGTACTGAGGTGTACCTTGTTTTGGCTCAAATGTCACAGTCGCAGACATCAAAAACGTACGCCTAGACGGTAACTGTGGTTTTCGATCAATTTGCAGTGGGTTTGGGGATACATGAGAAAGTTTAGCCGAATATTAGGCGGGCGATGCAGAACGAGCTGGGAACGAACGAAGGGTGGTGGAGGGCGATGTTCAACAAAGAGGAAGACAGATTGTACGGCTGTGTAAGACCCCGAATTCCGGGAATCCTACAGTTGGTAATCACCTCCCCAAATTCACAAAAAATTAAAACCAATCGATTCGTTTTATTTAAAACAAGTTCAGAGTAAATAACAGCGGAAAAGTTTAAGTATTAAAAATCCCAAACACGGGTGCAAGTGTGCAAAAATCAAATGTAAATAAAATATTCGTTTTATTTGAAATCTTCATCTCATTAAAATCGTTTCAGAGTAGTAAACAGCAGAATAGATAACATCAAAATTCCCAAAACCAAAGAAGTGACCAAAATTAAAATTTAAATACTTATGGTAATAATTTAAAAGAAACAGTTTGCGTTATTAATTCTTCGACTAGATGTGCCTTCAACCGTCCGAGTAGTCTCTAGCACGTCCAAGCGGAAATATCTAATCCTCAACCTGAAAGTCAATCTAACATACACACAAAGTCAGCTTGAGCTGAGTGAGTTCAAGTTTTCATAAACAATAATTCATACTTTATTTCAAAGCTATAGTTATAAACAATAGAGAAGGTATAAATAAAATAAATTATATATAATTCACCAAGTAATACAATCATCGTCGAACACACGTACACGGGCCTCTCCACCACGAGTCAAGACTCGAGTAATATATTTGACCCGGAAGCGGTAAGACCTAAGCATGTGACACGAGCCTCTCCACCACGAGTCAAACCCGAGTAACATATTTGACTTGGTCACAGCTTATACATCCGAGCACGAGATACGGGCCTCTCCACCACGGGTACAACCCGAGTGATATATTTGACTCGATCTCGGCTCATACATCCAAGCACGGGGTACGGGCCTCTTCACCACGGGTGCAACCCGAGTAATATATTTGACCCGATCCCAGCTCATACATCCAAGCACGTAATACGGGCCTCTTCACCACGGGTACAACCCGAGTAATTTATTTGACCCGATCACGGCTCAACATCCAACGGGCCTCTTCACCACGGGATTTTAAAACCCGAGTAATATATTTGACCCGCCAAAATGATGATCACGTCACACGGGCCTCTTCACCACGGGTACAACCCGAGTAATATATTTGACCCGGCCGTGAATCACCATGCACACACACAACAATAAGCCTACATACATCATTCTTAGTCACGAGAAACTAAATATCATTACACAATCGTAGGCTATAAGGTACACATCCTCATACGTACATACATACCTCCATATATACATACATATATATATTCCTACATAAATATATATATATATCATCCCATACGGGAACTAAGTAGATAGGTCTACTCATATTCAATTACTACCAAGTCTGCTAACGTCCTCGAGTCTAGACCATCAATAGTGTATGTAACCTTAAGGACACAAGACCATGAACGAGTCTAAAATATCCTAAGGCATATAAAATAATTCAAATATAGCTTTCAAAATGCACCATCACGAGTGAGACCATGTAAAACTATTCAAATCATTGTAACGAGTAAAATCGTTTAAAATTGTATTTCGGTGTGTATGCTAGCCCAAAACGTAAAAGAGTAAAAAGGGCATCATGAACTCACCTGAATCAACCGAACACCTGCAATGAGCTAGGAAATCCCTAAGAGCACAATCACAAGCAAGGGCCTGTAAATTATACACAATGCGTTGCTAAACTAGACTGTAACAACACTCTAGCCTAATGGGCCATTCAGGCCCAACACTCCGGCCCAAGACCCAACAACTGGGCCCAAGGCCCAATACTTTGGCCCAAGGCCCAACAACTTGGCCCAAGGCCCAACACTTGGCCCGAGGCCCAACCACTTGGCCCGAGGCCCAACACTTGGCCCAAGGCCCCTAAAACCTTTCAACTAACTAAAACTACCGGTTAAGCCTAAAACGAACTTGTTGATTAATAACGAGTAAAACGTGCAGATTTTAGCATGCGACGATGCATTTAATTACATAGGATAACCTTTGAATTAAATTATTAAATTTTTACCAGACTTTAATAAATGTCTTCGGTTTATAAAAATATTTTTATTATATTTTTCTATTGGACACAAAAATCATAAAAATTCTTCTAACACAGAAAGGTATGTGCAGCTATTTCAGCGCGCAACAAAATGGTTTTATTTTTATAAAATTCATTACCGAACCAAATTAAACGATTCCAATTGGGTTTGGTTCCTAACTCAAAAAAATAACTTCCAGAAGTGGAACCAACCAATTTGGACTTGTCGAAAAAAGGTTATGACGTCGGGAAGACAGCACATAATCCGTCATCCCGCATCATCTTTGACACTCGATTTTATAAATTCATAAAAACTATTCAAATCTCGTCCAAAAATTACGTATTATACCTTTCTGGAAACTAGACTCAAAGTAGAACATCATGGAATCAAGAATCGATCAAAAACAGTGGATTAACATCGCGTTACAGACCCTACAATAAACGTATACTAATCTGTCAGCAAGCTGTTATCATCAAAACTCAATCTTAACGACCAATAAACGCGTTAATATGATCAATTAAGGTGTAAAAGACATGGGGAATCATAAAACCGACCTTGAATTGAAGTTTTCACGGCGGAAACATGGCGGGGCAGAAGAAAAACGAGCAGGGGGGTCCAGGTCCGACGGCTGCAAATAGGTTTAGGGTTTGAGTTTTCTTTTGTTTTATGATATAAAATAGTTACATCCAAGTCCCTCCAAATTGAAGTATGTAGCAACTTGGGTGGAAATTTAAGTGAGAACGTTTACGAGGTTTGCAAGGAGCTCCCGGGAGAATGCCGGGTCAAGCCCGAAAGGTGTACATAACTCTACAAGATTAAACCTTTTGTCGGAAATTAACGGGCGTTACAAGTCCACCCTCCTTACAATGGGATTCGTCCCCGAATCCCGTCGCAACATGAACGGATGCGGATGGAGACGAAACCTAATCATCTAATCGCATAAGAGGATGATAGCGACAAAACCTTTACTAGCGCCTGAGTCAAACAGAAACGAAGCTTAAAGCTCAACAAGTAGTAAGGAAACCTAGAGTGATAGTATGCTACGCCTCAGCTAAATCATTACGCGCAAAGCGTTCGAGATGATGGGAAACGAATGGGAGAATTTAAGGAACGAGAGGAACTTTAACGCTAATGAAACGAGCATTAGCCATATCCTATCCCTACAAAGACAGAACCCTAACACAGTCAAGCACAGGTAGTGTTTAGAACATGGTAGGTAACGGTAAACTGCTAATAACGTTGATCAGGTGTTATTAATTGTTTACTTTACCCGCCCATCCTAAGCACCCCCTGCCCTTAACCATATTAGCATACCATCTAACACGTAATCAATTATAATCATAATGAAATTCTAAAACTTGAATGACTAAACAATTAAAATTACCTCTTGACGTGCAGCTACTCGCGGTTGGCATTTCTAGTCTTTTCTTTTACAGTTCGAGTCCAAGCATTCGGGAATGCTCGGATCCCTCGAACCATGGCTCTGATACCAACTTGTAAGACCCCGAATCCCGGGAATCCTACAGTTGGTAATCACCTCCCCAAATTCACAAAAATTTAAAACCAATCGATTCGTTTTATTTAAAACAAGTTCAGAGTAAATAACAGCGGAAAAGTTTAAGTATTAAAAATCCCAAACACGGGTGCAAGTGTGCAAAAATCAAATGTAAATAAAATATTCGTTTTATTTGAAATCTTCATCTCATTAAAATCGTTTCAGAGTAGTAAACAGCGGAATAGATAATATCAAAATTCCCAAAACCAGGGAAGTGACCAAAATTAAAATTTAAATACTTATGGTAATAATTTAAAGAAACAGTTTGCGTTATTAATTCTTCGACTAGATGTGCCTTCAACCGTCCGAGTAGTCTCTAGCACGTCCAAGCGGAAATCTCTAATCCTCAACCTGAAAGTCAATTGTTGGTACATGATGTCAGTAGTTCAGTGTCTAGTGTCTGTAATCGAGTTAGTTGGATTTGTGTTTTGGATGTAAGCGAAGTTCTCACAAGTTCGCTGATATAGGCGAACTTGTGGAACAAGCGAAGTTAGGAACAACTTCGCCTAAACATGTTAGGTGAAGTTGTCGTCTGATATAAGGACGAGGTTACGGCTAGGTTTAGGATTCATTCATTCATTGATCGAGTGGTAACGAGTTGTCCAGTGTTTGTGATTGATATCACGTGTTTTCGGTTGCAATACAACGTGTCTTTGTTTATTGTAACGTGTGTTTGATCGTGTTAACTCGTATCGTCTTCTACGCTCGTAACGTCTTACGTAGGGATTCCGCACCTACGTAGAACGAGATATTCCGTGTAGATCCGGCTGGGAACCTAGAATTGGTATCAGAGCTTTTGCTCGTGATTGTGTGGTTCGGGATTATCACGCGGGTGTAGAAATCGTTCCGTTCGACTATTCGCGGGACGAGTTTACCGAGTTTTTGTGTCCTACTCACCTCCCACCATCAAAAACAACCCATGACACCTTCGCATACCTCGCAAAATCCAGAAATCAAACCTGCAAAATCATCGTGTTCATCAGGCGAAGTTGCCGCTACTGTTTGTAGGGTTTAGGCGAAGATATAAGGTTAAGCGAAGTTATCCACAACTTCGCCTTCTTCACAAGTTCGCTTATCTCAAGCGAAGTTACCCACAACTTCGCCTACCTCACAAGTTCGCTTAACTTAAGCGAAGTTATCCACAACTTCGCCAAATCAGGCGAATTTAGAAAAGAGAGCGAAGTTACGAATTCAAGCGAAGTTCAGACTTAAGCGAACTTCAACTTCGCCTACAGTACTGTTAAGAATAAAATTTTTATTTTTCGGGTTTCTTTGTGTTTCGTGAAAGATGACTTCTATAAACATTACGGAACTGGTGAAGATGGAAGTGGAAGCGGGTTCAGCTACTAAGGCACCGAAGATGCTTAAGGGAACCGATTTCGTGGCGTGGAAGGATCGGTTTGAACAATGTCAAATACCAAGATGCTAAGATGTGGGTGTGCATTCAAGATGGATACATTCCACCAACTGCTGAGTATGAGGGTCATGATCAGATTAAGAAATACAACAAGATGGAAGAGGAAGAAAAGAAAATGTATGAGGCTGAAAGCAAAGCTCATGCAGCGATAACAATGGCTCTTCCACAAGAGATTCTTCACACCTTCAGGAAGTATAAAACTGCAAGAGAACTTTGGGAAGCGCTTGAAAACCGATTTGAGGGTAATGTGGGGATTCATGCATCAAAGATTAAACTACTTAAAACCCAATTCTCGGTGTTCAAGTATTTGAAGAATGAATCACTTGATGATATCATCACGAGATATTATCACCTGATGACTGAACTCAGTAATTATTCTATTACTTACAAAGAAGAGGAGATCGTCGAAAAGCTTCTTGATGCTCTCCCACCGAAATGGGAGATGTGCACTGTCTTGATGAGAGAAGACAAAGAGTTTGCCGACTATGACTTGGAAACAGCAGTCAACAAACTACGAACTTTTGAACTTAACATGGTTCGAAAAGAGACACCAACTGATCAGGTTCAAGATCCGGGAATGTATGGTGCAAAAGTTAATACAAGTTCAAGTTCGAAGTCTGAATCATATGCTTACTACTCAAAAGGAGACTCGGGTGCTAACTCAACACATGAAGGTCATGTATCTCTCAACATGAATGGTGATGTGTGTTTTGTAGCTGGTGGATCAAATACTTCTACACCTCAAGCAACCAAGGGTAGTTTTTCCTCAAGTGTTCCTAACAACAACTACTCTAAGATGCCCATGAGTGTTAAATCTGCCGAACAGCAGTTTGCTCTCTATGCATCTTTCATTGCTTCGTATGAAAATTACATTAAAGGTAAGATTGTTGATCCTGCAACTTTGGACGAAGACTATGATCAGATCGATGCTGATGATCTGGAAGAGATGGATCTGCAGTGGCAGATGGCGATGATTGTGAGAAGAGTTAAGAGGTTTATGAAGAAGACAGGTAGAAAGTTTGTTGGTGAAAGACCAGGTTTTGACAAGTCAAAGGTGCGATGTTATAACTGTCAACAACATGGACACTTTGCGAAGGAGTGCACAAATGAACGTGTAGAACGCAGTCAGAACAGGTCTACACAACAGAGTGGTGGAAGTAGTGAGAATAGGGCGATGATATCCAGACAAGACGGGGAGTACAACTGGAATCTGCATGTTGAGGAAGTATTCGAACGGACCAATTTAGTGACCATCGAAATTGCAGGAAGTGAGAAAGTGACTGGCGAAAATGAATCTTACATGGCAGAAGTGACAGACCAGCTCTCCGAGGTAAGTACTAAACTCCCTTGTACGAAATGTGAAAATCTGTCTGAACAATTGACAACTATAACTGATCAGTTTGTTAGTTTGGATGCTCAATTTAAAACATTAAAAGAAGATCATCATTTCACTAAAGCTAGAGAAAACAGTTATAAGGTAAAAATAAAAGCTAGTGAGAAAGATATTAGAAGTCTTAAAGCAAATCTAGCTGAAAAAATTCAAGTAATTGATCTTAGCTATGAAGTGTTAGAAGAGAAAACCAAACTAATAGCTGAAAGGGATAAACAGATAGCTGATCACCAGGTGAAAGTGGTGGAACTTAACAGAAAGCTTGAGCAATTTAGAAATTCCTCCGCTATACTTGATCACCTCGTTAGTGATCAAAGTTCCCCAGTTAAAAGAGGAGGAATTGGATATCATGAAGTTCCCCCACCTTACAATCATAACTATACTTATGATCCTAGTAATCAGAAATCTGTTGATGTTGATTTTGGTCAGACAGTTCCGGTTAAGGTTACAATTAAAGATCCAGAAGTTAGTAAAGGCGAAACATGTAAGCCTGTTTCTAGTGTTAAGATTTCTGCTCCTAGTCCTGTCTCATCAAATTCGGACAAGACATCCGAGTCTAGTGAGACAAAAGAAGAGGCAGTGTTACCAAAAGTGGAAAGAAACATAAAACAACTGAAAAGAATTCTCCACTAAACCCGTATGTCCCACCATATGTGAGACAAACGGGCAGTAATGCAGCCTCAACATCTAAAACAACTATTGAAAAGAAAGTTGAACACAGGAGTTGTTTCAGATGCAATCAATTAGGACACCTAATTGCTGATTACCCTCTGAAGCAGAGATTCAAAGGTATGAGGCCTTCAAAAACTGAGAACAGAACTAACAGTAAGTACAATAATGGTAAGAATGAAAACTCATCAAAGTTCAGAAATTGGACTATTCCAGGTTTTCAAAGAAATCGATCTCAGTTTTTCCCTGTTAACAACCAAATCATGAGTAATAATTCATTTAATTCACGAAGGTTTGGATGGCCTCATAGTCAATTTAAAAGAAGGTATCCTTTTAGGACTTTCAGAAATCATACTGATACTAACTTTGGACAGCCAAAGTACGGGATGTATCGACCCAAGACCAATAGGTCTTGGGTCCCCAGATTTTAATCCTCTGCTTTAATCGTGCAGGAACAGTTGAACAGGGCTGCAAACAATCTATGGGTTGTGGATAGCGGCTGTTCCCGGCACATGACGGGTAACAAGAATTTGTTACACGATTGGAAACCTGTTCAGGGAGGAAGAGTGAGTTTTGCTGGAGAGAGTGGTGGAAGGATTACTGGAATTGGGACGGTGACTAATGGAAAAATGACTTTAGAAAAAGTAAATTTCGTTGAAGAACTGAAGCATAATCTGCTGAGTGTATCGCAGATCTGTGACAAAGACTACACTGTGCTCTTTACCAAGAATGAAGCGATCGTGCTGTATCTTGGTTTCAAGGTACCAGAGGATTGGATAGTTATGAAGGCTCCAAGAGAAAAGAATACGTATATTATGGACATGAGGTCGACTGAGATGGCAACAGAAGAATCGTGTCTTCTGTCAAAAGCAACTGAATCGGAGTCCGAGTTATGGCATAGAAGAATGGGGCATATTCATCTTCGGAAAATGAACTACATTGTCAAGAATGGGCTGGTGCTGGGTGTTCCCTTGAAGAATTTCAACTTTGAAGACCAATGCTTATCGTGCAAAAAGGGAAAACAACACAAGAAATCCCATCACACCAAGAAGGTTAATTCAATAGTCAGTACCCTAGACCTACTTCACATGGATCTCTTCGGTCCCGTGAATGTAAAAAGCCTAGGAGGAACATCATACTGCTTGGTGATAACTGATGATTTTTCTCGATACTCTTGGGTATATTTCCTGAAGTCAAAGGATGAAACGGTTCAGATGGAAATAAATTTGATTACCAAGGTTGAGAATATTATGGGGAAAAAGGTTAAATACATCAGGAGTGACAATGGGATTGAGTTCAAAAACTATCAGATGGAGATCTTCTGCTTACAGAAAGGGATAGAACACCAGTACAGCGCTCCGTATACTCCGCAACAAAATGGAGTGGCTGAGAGGAAGAACAGAACGTTAATTGAAGGAGCCAGAACCATGCTGGCTGATTCGAAACTTCCTGTGGTGTTCTGGGCTGAAGCTGTTGCTACAGCCTGTTATATCCTTAATAGAGTGTTAACTGTTAAAAGATTGAATAAAACATGTTATGAACTTATGCATGGGAGAAAGCCCAACTTGAGTGGTCTTGAACCATTCGGGTCCCCGTGTTCGATATTAAAGACAAATTCTAAATTTGGTGAAATAGCCGACGAAGGTATTTTAGTCGGATATGTTGTTGGGACTCCCAACAGACGAGTCTTTAATACATCGACCAGCAAGGTTGAGGTGGTGTGTAACACTGATATCACAAGTTACAAATCACCAAAACCAAGCACGGGACCCGCTGGGGTTTTCGACTATGATAGGTTTTTTAAATCTTTTAACATACCTTACTTGGATTGTGCAGAAGTTGATGAGAGAATAGCTACGAAGATGCTTTACGATGAGGAAGACAATTTTGTGCAACGACCGCAGTACGATGAATGTCAGCCTTCCTCGTCAAATGCTGTCGATACCCCTGCTGCCTCTACAGAAGAGGAATTCTTCAATCCATTTCACTCTCAACAACAACAATCACCCATTGATGAGCTACCTTCGAACTTGGAAGACAATCTGCAAGTCAGTTCGGTTCTGACTACGAGAGTTCACAAAAATCACCCTTTGGAGAACGTGATAGGTGATCTGTCTGACGGTGTACCAACAAGACAAAGCTTGAATGAGCACACCTGTGTTTATACAAGCATTAAAGATACAGGCATAATTAACGAATGCTTGTACACCTGCTTCATCAGCCAGATTGAACCAAAGAACTATCAAATGGCTCTCAAGGACAGCTCGTGGGTCGAAGCCATGCAAGAAGAGTTAGCCCAGTTCAAGAAGATGGAGGTTTGGAATTTGGTTGCAAAACCGAAAAATGTGCATGCGATTGGCACAAAATGGGTTTTCAAATGCAAGAGAGATGAAAAAGGGATAATTATCAGGAACAAGGCAAGGCTGGTTGTAAAAGGTTTTAATCAGCAAGAGGGGATCGACTACAATGAAGTGTTTGCTCCTGTGGCGAGATTGGAAGCGATTAGATTGTTTTTGGCATTTGCTGCACACAAGGAGATGAAGGTGTTCCAGTTAGACGTGAAGAGTGCGTTTCTTAACGGTAAAGTCGATGAGATAGTGTACGTTGAGCAACCTCCGGGTTTTACTGACCCAGACTTTCCTGATCACGTGTACAAGCTAAGTAAAGCGCTATATGGGCTACATCAGGTCCCTCGTGCCTGGTACTCAACTTTATCCGATTACTTGCTTGAGAATGAATTTGAAAGGGGAAGGATAGATAGTACACTGTTCGTTAAGAGAAATGGAAGAGACTTTCTTCTGGTTCAAGTCTACGTGGATGACATCATCTCCGCTGCATCAAAAGTCGCCATGTGTCAGGAGTTTGAAGCCATCATGAAACACAGGTTTGAAATGAGTGCTATGGGTGAACTAACTTTCTTTTTAGGATTGCAGGTTGATCAGAAGAAAGATGGGATGTTCATTCATCAGACTAAGTATGTCCAAGACGTTCTCAAACGCTTCAAGATGGAGGACAGCACACCATTTGATACTCCAGTTTGCGTCAACCATAAACTGGGTGCTGATTCAGACAGCGATGCAGACGTGGACCCCACCCAATATCGGGCAATTATAGGTTCTTTAATGTACTTAACTGCTTCTAGACCTAATATTATGTTTGCAGTTTGTCTTTGTGCTCACTTTCAGGCAAACCCAAAGGAATCTCACTTGAAGGGTGCAAAGAGGATATTGCGGTATCTCAAAGGCAAACCTAAGCTAGGGTTGTGGTACACGAGAGGAGGAGACTTGGAGCTAGTCGCATACACGGATTCTGATTATGGAGGATGCAATCAGAGTCGAAAGTCAACAACAGGTGGATGTCAGTTTCTTGGAGGCAGATTAGTGTCATGGCAGTGCAAGAAGCAGACCTCAGTCGCCATTTCAACCTGTGAAGCAGAATACACGGCAGCATCGAACTGCTGCTCCCAGGTTCTTTGGATTCAACAGCAATTGCGCGATTATGGTCTGAATTTCACTCATACTCCTATTTGCATTGATAACACTGCTGCTATCTCAGTAACTAACAATCCCGTAAAGCATAGCAAAACTAAACATATTGACACCCGTCATCATTTTATACGGGATTGTGCGGAGAAGAAACTGATTGTGCTCGAAAAGGTTGATACGTTAGATAATTTCGCTGACTTGTTTACTAAAGCGTTTGACAAAACTCGTTTTCAAAACCTTGTTGAGCTGAATGGGATGATCAATCCCGAGTAACCGTGTTTTTCATTTTTGTTTAAAAAAAAAAAAAAACGTCACTATCGCTTAGAATTATGTCGGTTGCCTCAGTTGGAAGGACATATCTTCGGATATGTTTGGTTCTCATTTCTACTTGTAAAATATGAGGATAGCCATTAACCAGATGACTGAAAGTGACCGGGGCGGTTTATGATGTGTTTTTATTCTTTCGCTGAAAATTAGTCGTTCATACTTAGTTAGAAGGACACATACTTGTATGTGGTCGGTCCAGCTGATCCATTGGATCTTCAGGATAGCCGTTTACCAGAAAACTTCGACTTGATCGGGGCGATAGAAGTTAAATTTTTTTTTCTGGGAGATGAAATTATTTTTCAAGTCTACTACTTTGTAAGAAGTTCCTTTACATGTTTAACAGAAAATTGATCCAACCTTGGAAAGTGATAGATATACTGATTTTGTGTGCTTAACTAGTGAAATTATTAGGCCTAAAAGACTTTAGAACAGTCATTGTATGTCATGGTAGCTTTTTATGGTGCGTAAAAGTAGAAGTGATACTAACTAAATCTACTCGATTTTACGTGGAAACTCTTTAAGAGTTGTGTATGTCTCTGCATATATCTTTCCAAATGATAGGCAGAAAAGCTATTACCCAGTCATACACGAGCCCGTGAGTGTTCTGATTCCCGTGAAGATAGCGTGTCAAGAAATTGCAGTGATCCAGATTCGGGACTTGTAGTTGTTTACTACTCTGAAGTTGTGTAAATACTTAAAAAAAAATAAAAAAAAATTAAAAAAAAATAATTTTGTGTATGTTATTGAGACATTCTAGAGTTCATAATGTTAATACTTCTCAATCAAGATGTAAGAAAGAGAACGGGAAGAAGAGTCTACAGATCGAAAGAGTACTTACTATTTAATCAGACACTACGGGTCGAGGTCAACTCGGGGTGACTTGGGGAAAGCTAAATACGCTTTGAGAATAGATAGGAGCCATCATAATCTCTAAGTTGTTGCCCATTTAAGTTTTGAGCTTAATTGAACCTAACCCGTATCACATAAACGATGAAAACCATTTTAAGTTATTTACCTGCTTACAACCTGTTTCTTTATGTCATAATACAGCTGAACATGGATCTGTATGACAGTCACGTAATTAGTATGATTCCTGTTCGGATCTTTTCTAAAACATGGTAGTCCCTGTCGAGACTGAAATTTGATCCCGTGTACTTTATAGTTAAAATATTTTTCTACTTATGTAGTTGTTTGATGTTATACCTGGTTACTTGGTCTTGATCGTATCATTTAATTCTTTAAAGGATGTTTTATAACTTAATTGCAAATTGTTCTAATTATAGGGGTTTGTTTTTTAAAGTTTAATATCGGCGAACTTGTGCATAACTTCGCCTGCAATAGGCGAAGTTATCCATAACTTCGCCGGTATAACTCTGACCCTATATAAAGAAGTTTTAAGGTCAAACTATTCATTATTTCAAAAACTCAGCGAACTTGTCTTCCTGTAACCCGGCGAACTTATCGTAACCCTAAGCGAACATATAGCATCGATAAATCTGTGTTTTCTTTCTCAGTTTCTAATCCGAGTTATAGGTGTGTAGTGTCGATAGTATCATCTAATCACTGTCCTTAACGTTAATCAAAGGTCGTTTCGACCTGATTCGCGACCTCGTATTTCGAAACCTAACCACCCGATTTTCAAACCTTTTTCACGTGGTCGTAATCATATTAATAGTCTAGATCGTCTAAAAAACATGTGTTTAACAGTCCGCGATCTCCAAATTGACCAAATCACATCATTTGAAAAACTGAACTGTTGCCGATTCATATTCGGCGAAGTTACAGTTTAGGCGAAGTTATCTGTAACTTCGCCTGAGGTTTAACTTCGCCTGATAATTAATTATGTAACAGTATATGAGGCGATGTTGTGGTTAGGCGAAGTTATCATTAACTTCGCCTGGCCCTTTGTACTTAACTGTTATCCGGCGAAGTTCAAGTTGAGGCGAAGTTGTTCCCAACTTCGCCCCACCTCTAACTTCGCCTATACAGAATAAATCACAACTTCGCTCATGGTAAGAGGCGAACTTGTGATTTGCCTTGACGATTCTCTAACTTAGTCTGTTTGTTGCAGAAATGGCTGCTGTAGCTGGAGCAGGTGGTGCAGGTGGTGATGATGGAGGAGACAACCAACGACAGTTCTTCCCGGGTCATAACATGTACATAACATTAGACCCGGATGCGAGCGGTGTTGATGATTTCCGCGAGATCATCACATTCTTAGTCCGCTCGCGTATATTCCACGCGATTACCACAACACTGCCGATATCCTTGCCAAACATTGAGGGTTTTTGGCAGACAGTGGAGTATGACTGTCGTGTCGAGCCCCCGGTTATGCGAGCAACGGTCAACAATCAGATTGTTCAGTTCTCATCTGGACAGATCCGGGCGGCTTTGCGGTTTGGAGAAGAAACGAGAGACGATCCGACAGATTTTGTGGCTCCATTCCGAGATGGAGCGTTTCTGAGAATGGGTTACTCTGGTCCCTTGGGAGACACTCAGAGACGCAAGGGGTTCTTGCTAGACCAGTGGCGCTTTCTCATGCGTGTGATGATAGTGTGCATGTCAGGGAGAAATGCTGGTACTGATGGGATGGGCGCGACCATGCAGTCGGCGATGACTGCTCTGACTTACAATAAGCGATACAGCTTTAGTCAGATGGTATTTTATGAGATAGATCGTCAGAGAAGAGTGGTGGCGCCTGAGAGATTTCTTATGTATCCAAGATTCATTCAGATGATCTTGAATCACGTTGTTCCAACGTTACCTCAGCGCCGCCCGATCAGATATGTAGAAAGTGTCAGCAAGAGAATCTTCGCCCAGTGCAGATCATCGAGTGTGAGGAGCAAGCCTGAGCTCCGTCCTCGACATACTCCACTATTTGGGTACTTGATCAACCCAGAGTATGTTCCAGCTCGTGGGGACGAGTTTCGGGATCCGGTACCACAACAGGCTGGAGCACCTCAAGCTATACCTGCTGCTCCTGTTGTGTCACCGGAGGAGACTGTAGACCTTGATGAAGCGTTTGGTGGTCAAGGCTTTTTTGATATGGAACATATTGATCCAGAGGAAAATGTGCAAGTCTCGGTTGCACAGGTTTCTAGTGTGGATGTTGCTAGGGCAGCTCAGACGGTGGCTGATTCTGATTCAGATGATGATGTGGGTGAAGCGAGACGAATTTTGGTAACTCAAGAACGAATTCATGGGAAAAGAAAACGAGCTGATGATGACAGTGAGTCAGATTTTGAGGAAGAAGTACATCAGCTGATTCGTAGATCAAGAAGGGAACGGGCAGGTGCAGGTTCAGGAGCTGGTGAGAGCTCAAGGGTGGTACGTTTCACTCCACCCGCACTGTCCGGTATGACCATGGTTCCTTCACCATTGCAAGTTACAAGGCCAAGCGCCACGGACGTTCCCGTGGTGGCTACCTCATCCTCATTCGGCCTCCCACCCACTACATTCCATCTATCGACTCCGGAGATTGTATCTTTGCCACCTCCAACTCTTACTCCAACGAAGGTTGTGGCAACATTTATTGAGTCGACAGTTGTAGCTATTGCAGGGTTGTCAGTTACGATACCATCTGCGGTTGCGTTTACGCCTACTTCTGAGGTCCCGGTTACATTGGAAATCCCTCCTCAGTACACTCAAGATATATCACATCTGAGGTTTGATTTCGATGCAACCTTATCCGATTCGGAACGAATAGCAGCGCTTGAAAGGGTCGTGGCAGAACAATCAAGGGTAAATCTTATCCAGACCCATGCTATTCAGCGCCTCGTTGCAGAGAATCAGATACATGCGTCCCTGCTGATCGAACATGGAAAAATAATTGATGCTTTGAAACTGTTCTTGGCATCTCAGGGGGAGACGAGCTGTAAGGGTGATGAGCTGAGGACGAAGAAGCGTAATGATCGAGACGATGATCCCAATGCATCGAAAGGTGCAGGTGGAGAGTTGCCAAGAACTGAACAAGCTCTTGGGACTTCCACATCTCAGGGGGAGTCAACAAGTGCAGCGGGCGGTACAGGTGATGATGTGGTGGTCGTGGATGTTGAGGAGATGGATGATGATGTTATAGGTGATGATGATGTATTACCAGTTGAAGAGATAGAGAATATTGGTGCAGAGATTGTTATTGATAATGATATTGAAGAGGGAGAGATTATAGAAGAGAATATTGAGCATGAGATTCCGGATGTTGATAAGGCAGATATGAGTAAAGATATGGGAAGTGATGAGACGGAATGGGAAGAGCAGCCAAGATGGAAAGAAGGCTACGCTCAGTGGTTCGTAAGAACTAAGAAACCGGCGGTCCCTACTATGTTCAAGAAAAGTTACAACATTAGAAGTTATGCTGAATCGAAAAAGGGGATTATTTGCTGGATATATGATGAGCAGTTGAGGCTCTTTGTGATTAAAAGATATGATGGTGTTCAGTACTTCAAGAGGATGTTGAGATCGTTGAATACATTGCCAGAATGTGAAGTGAAGGACTTAGCCAGATTGGGGTTGATAAACAGAAAAAATGATAACATGGCTAGAGTCATTGGAAAGATTGTTTGGAAGGAAAGTATAAAAGAGAAGAAGTTCGAGCTGTTGAAACCACAAAAGGGAAAACTTATTGAAGACAAAGATAGAGGATTGAGAGCAGATGGCAAGCCTTGGATGATTATGAAGTATAAGCCGATCCGGTGTTTAAAAGAAGTGCCGATGAAACAAATGCCCAAGGATGTGCTCAAAGATCTGCAGTGGTGGTATGTTGATTGTGAAACAGCTGAGGCAGTAATGGAGGACGAAGATGAACAAGAGCTGCTGAGAGTGTATGATCCAATGCATCTAGTGAACTTGTCTCAAGCTGATCTGCAGGTGCTGAATGAGAAGAAGATATTTTATATTCCTGCTTGGAAAGACGAAGCGAAGAAATATCAAAGAGTTGTTTCGGTATGTGTACGAGAAGGAGTTCATGCTTGAAGATGAAAGATACAAGATTGTTGAAGATTACCAGACACGTGCTTGAAGTTAGAGATATGAAGCTACTGCCAAGGGGGAGTCTGTTGGTACATGATGTCAGTAGTTCAGTGTCTAGTGTCTGTAATCGAGTTAGTTGGATTTGTGTTTTGGATGTAAGCGAAGTTCTCACAAGTTCGCTGATATAGGCGAACTTGTGGAACAAGCGAAGTTAGGAACAACTTCGCCTAAACATGTTAGGCGAAGTTGTCGTCTGATATAAGGACGAGGTTACGGCTAGGTTTAGGATTCATTCATTCATTGATCGAGTGGTAACGAGTTGTCCAGTGTTTGTGATTGATATCACATGTTTTCGGTTGCAATACAACGTGTCTTTGTTTATTGTAACGTGTGTTTGATCGTGTTAACTCGTATCGTCTTCTACGCTCGTAACGTCTTACGTAGGGATTCCGCACCTACGTAGAACGAGATATTCCGTGTAGATCCGGCTGGGAACCTACATCAATCTAACATACACACAAATTCAGCTTGAGCTGAGTGAGTTCAAGTTTTCATAAACAATAATTCATACTTTATTTCAAAACTATAGTTATAAACAATAGAGAAGGTATAAATAAAATAAATTATATATAATTCACCAAGTAATACAATCATCGTCGAACACACGTACACGGGCCTCTCCACCACGAGTCAAGACTCGAGTAATATATTTGACCCGGACGCGGTAAGACCTAAGCATGTGACACGAGCCTCTCCACCACGAGTCAAACCCGAGTAATATATTTGACTCGGTCACAACTTATACATCCGAGCATGAGATACGGGCCTCTCCACCACGGGTACAACCCGAGTGATATATTTGACCCGATCTCGGCTCATACATCCAAGCACGGGGTACGGGCCTCTTCACCACGGGTGCAACCCGAGTAATATATTTGACCCGATCCCGGCTCATACATCCAAGCACGTAATACGGGCCTCTTCACCACGGGTACAACCCGAGTAATATATTTGACCCGATCACGGCTCAACATCCAACGGGCCTCTTCACCACGGGATTTTAAAACCCGAGTAATATATTTGACCCGCCAAAATGATGATCACGTCACACGGGCCTCTTCACCACGGGTACAACCCGAGTAATATATTTGACCCGGCCGTGAATCACCATGCACACACACAACAATAAGCCTACATACTTCATTCTTAGTCACGAGAAACTAAATATCATTACACAATCGTAGGCTATAAGGTACACATCCTCATACGTACATACATACCTCCATATATACATACATATATATATTCCTACATAAATATATATATATATCATCCCATACGGGAACTAAGTAGATAGGTCTACTCATATTCAATTACTACCAAGTCTGCTAACGTCCTCGAGTCTAGACCATCAATAGTGTATGTAACCTTAAGGACACAAGACCATGAACGAGTCTAAAATATCCTAAGGCATATAAAATAATTCAAATATAGCTTTCAAAATGCACCATCACGAGTGAGACCATGTAAAACTATTCAAATCATTGTAACGAGTAAAATCGTTTAAAATTGTATTTCGGTGTGTATGCTAGCCCAAAACGTAAAAGAGTAAAAAGGGCATCATGAACTCACCTGAATCAACCGAACACCTGCAATGAGCTAGGAAATCCCTAAGAGCACAATCACAAGCAAGGGCCTGTAAATTATACACAATGCGTTGCTAAACTAGACTGTAACAACACTCTAGCCTAATGGGCCATTCAGGCCCAACACTCCGGCCCAAGACCCAACAACTGGGCCCAAGGCCCAATACTTTGGCCCAAGGCCCAACAACTTGGCCCGAGGCCCAACCACTTGGCCCGAGGCCCAACACTTGGCCCAAGGCCCCTAAAACCTTTCAACTAACTAAAACTACCGGTTAAGCCTAAAACGAACTTGTTGATTAATAACGAGTAAAACGTGCAGATTTTAGCATGCGACGATGCATTTAATTACATAGGATAACCTTTGAATTAAATTATTAAATTTTTACCAGACTTTAATAAATGTCTTCGGTTTATAAAAATATTTTTATTATATTTTTCTATTGGACACAAAAATCATAAAAATTCTTCTAACACAGAAAGGTATGTGCAGCTATTTCAGCGCGCAACAAAATGGTTTTATTTTTATAAAATTCATTACCGAACCAAATTAAACGATTCCAATTGGGTTTGGTTCCTAACTCAAAACAATAACTTCCAGAAGTGGAACCAACCAATTTGGACTTGTCGAAAAAAGGTTATGACGTCGGGAAGACAGCACATAATCCGTCATCCCGCATCATCTTTGACACTCGATTTTATAAATTCATAAAAACTATTCAAATCTCGTCCAAAAATTACGTATTATACCTTTCTGGAAACTAGACTCAAAGTAGAACATCATGGAATCAAGAATCGATCAAAAACAGTGGATTAACATCGCGTTACAGACCCTACAATAAACGTATACTAATCTGTCAGCAAGCTGTTATCATCAAAACTCAATCTTAACGACCAATAAACGCGTTAATATGATCAATTAAGGTGTAAAAGACATGGGGAATCATAAAACCGACCTTGAATTGAAGTTTTCACGGCGGAAACATGGCGGGGCAGAAGAAAAACGAGCAGGGGGGGTCCAGGTCCGACGGCTGCAAATAGGTTTAGGGTTTGAGTTTTCTTTTGTTTGATGATATAAAATAGTTACATCCAAGTCCCTCCAAATTGAAGTATGTAGCAACTTGGGTGGAAATTTAAGTGAGAACGTTTACGAGGTTTGCAAGGAGCTCCCGGGAGAATGCCGGGTCAAGCCCGAAAGGTGTACATAACACTACAAGATTAAACCTTTTGTCGGAAATTAACGGGCGTTACAGGCTGGGTTCATTCCAGCATTCCGTACTACAACACGGTCAAACCGGCGCCGCCGAGTCGTTGGTTCAGCTTACCCGGTCAAGGGCACGTGGTTGCTCAGACATACGCGTGTGTGTTAGTCAACCTAGTTGGCAATCAGACCGAATCTTACTTCCTATTGAGAATCGGTCCTGACTTGGTTCCGGATCCACAGGTTATAGGCATCGCTAACTGGGGAGGTGATCACTGGATATATATAAACCTGGTATGGGATTTCCCAATGTGTAGGCCAAACCCTAATTGGGAAAGAAGTGCCGTACCTGCGGCGCTCGAATGGAAAACACGGTTCGGACAACGTTTGAAGGAGTACGAAGACATACGCCAGGGTTGGCGAAGGGAATCCTCTAACGTAGATCTAGACAGCTTATAGAAGACATAGTATCAATGGACAAAAAAGCCTATAATAATAATAATAAATATTAAATAATAAATAATAAATAACAATAATTTTAATAATAATAAATAACAATAATTAAATAACAAACTAATATTAATATTAATAACTAAATAATATAAAAAATAATAAAAATAATAATAATAATAACAATAATAACAATAATAAATAATAATAACTAAATAAAAAAATAATATTAATATTAATAACTAATAAATAATAAATACTAATAAATAATGATAATTAAAAAAAAAATATAAGGCTAAGACGCCACGTATAGTATCAATGGACAAAAAAGTCAATAATAATAATAATAAATATTAAATAAAAATAATTTTAACAATAATTAAATAACAAACTAATATTAACATTAATAACTAAATCATATAAAAATAATAATAATAATAATAATAATAAATAATAATAAATAATAATAACTAAATAACAAATTAATATTAATATTAATATTACTAACTAATAAATAATAAATACTAATAAATAATGATAATTAAATAAAAATAATAGGCCTAAGACGCCACGTATAGGACTATATGTGGCGTCTAGGACCCCTTATATCAGCAGACGTCTGCTCAGCTACCAGACTTAGGCCTAAGACGTCACGTATAGGTCTATATGTGGCGTCTAGGACCCCATATTATCAGCAGACGCCTGCTCAGACGCCCACTTTCAAATTTCAAAACTCCCGCGCGAACGACCGAGCATCCACACACGAGCCTATATCGGACGGCGACCGGAATACCAAACAAGCCGACGAGATTTCACCCGACACCGACACGATATGAAGGTAATTTTTTAATATTATATTAGTGATGATGATTAGGTTAACATGATGATTAATATGGGTTGTTGATGATGTGATGATGTTGATTATGTTGTTTGGACGGATAAAACTGTCGGCCGGAGTTCGGCCGTCGGTTTACCTGGACTGTCAGACGCGGCGTATAGCTCTATACGTCGCGTCTGATATAATTTTTTTTCTGTTTATTTTTAATAATAATAATATTATTATTATTAATATTAATATTATTATAAATATTATTATTATTAATATTAATATTATTATAAATATTATTATTAATATTATTATAAATTTTATTATCAATATTTATTACTAGTATTTATTATTATTATTAATATTTTTATTATAATAATTATTATTATTTGTTATAAATATTATTAATAATATTTATTATTAGTATTTATTGTTATTATTAATATTTTTATTATAATTATAAAAATTATTATTATTTGTTGTAAATATTATTATAAATATTATTATTAATATTTATTATTACTATTTATTGTTATTATTGTAATTGTTATTGTTTTAATTATTATTTTTTATTATTATAGTTTTTGGACGACGAGATTGAGCAGCTCGGGCAAGGCGAGGGGCGGGGCCGCGGGGCCCAGGGCCAGGGGCGGGGCCGCGGACCCCCCGAGGGCAACAACGTGTTGCTCACTTACCCTCATGTGCAATTTGCTGAGGGTTCGGACACCCACACACGATACATTCGCCTATGCCATATGCACCCGTTTCCCAGCACGATTATTTCCTGGTCGTTTTTGGAGTCCTGTGACGCGCACCAGCGGGCGGCTGAGTACATTGAACAGGATACGCCCTGGAGCCGATGCTTCAGTATGCCACCATCAGCTCACCGGGAGCTGACACTGGAGGTTTACTCCACGATACGCGTTACGTAAGTTTACTCCACATCGTTATGTTTTTAATATATTATATTATATTATATTATATTATATTATATTATATTATATTATATTATATTATATTATATTATATTATATTATATTATATTATATTATATTATTACAGGCCCCGCGCGCCTGGTACGCCAGAGATTGAGATGAGGGTGCCAGGCGCCGACACGACACAGTCGGAGGTTTACTTCCGCATGTTCGGGCATGACGTCCATCTCTCAACGGAGGAGTTCGCGGTTGCTCTGGGCTTATACACCGCGCAGGAGGTACGCAGCCCGATATACACGGAGAGCATCCAGAAGATGCCGGAGGACGAGCTGCGGGTATGGTGGCGGGCCATCAGCGATCACGACTTCGGGGAAAGGACCTTGGGCACAAGTTCCAAGGTCTCGTCTACTAGGAACCCGCTGTACAGGTACGTTCTTAAAATGTATTTTATTGTTTAGTATAACGTAATATATATTAATAATATAATATAATATAATATAATATAATATAATATAATATAATATAATATAATATTATTATTATTATTGTTAATAAATTATATTATCTTATATTACACAGGTACCTTCACAGGCTGATTGCGATGTCCATTGCGGGTCGCAATCAGGGCGCGGATCACTGCAGCCTACGCGACCTGTTTTTTTGAGGTGTCTGCTGACTCACAGGCACTGCAACCTCGCTAGGGGGTTTGCAGACTATTTTGTCGCCTACCAGTTCAGGCAGGGACGAGGGTCCTTGATGGGTGGCGAGTACGTCACCCAGCTTGCGATATCTCTGGGCCATGGAGACCTGGTGGACGGCCTGCGTATCACTTCGACCCCTCCCTGCCCGCTGGACTGCCAGCGTTGCGGCGGCATGCACATTGTGCGTTCGTTCCCCGGGCCCCACGGCCCGCGGGACCGACTGGTGGCCGGGGCGGGGGCACGTGCGCCTTACGTCCCGGTGCCTTTAGTCGAGCCTCCCCCGATCGCGGCACCGGAGGTGGAGCTTGTACATGAGCCTGTCGACGCGAGGAAGGGGGGCGGCGGGGATCCTGACGACGGTGGTGCCGGACGTGAGGATCCGGGCGCATCTCAGGTACGTTTAATATATTATCGTTTTATCGTTTCTTTTAATTCGACTTCGTATTAAACGTATTTCTGTGGTTTTGTTGTTAGGGGCCGACGCAGCACGTTCCACGCACATATCGCGAGGTGCGTCTGGGTCCCACCACCAACGCTAGGTTGGAGGCCCTAGAGTTGGAGATGAGGCAGATGTCGTGCCAGACGGACTGTCGGATGAGCCAGATGTCGCGCTAGATCGACTGGCTTGTTGCCAGTCAGGTAGCGGAGCTGTCTGGACAGCAGTACACCGTGCCACCGCCACCGTCCCCCAGTTTTTACCACGAGGCGAGCACGTTTGGCGTGAGACGCGGACGGGGCGACGACATGGATGCCCCGGACGGTTCGGGGCCGAGGCGCAGGGGAGAGGACGACGTCGACGTTGGCGACGCGTTCGGGGGGGCTTGTGGGCCACGACGACGACATGGGCATGGACATGGGGGACTTCACGTAGATTTTATGTTTTAGTTGTCGTATTTTTTTTTATTTGTACAGATTTAACAATGATTTTTGGTATATATATGTGTTAACTGTTTTTCACCGAAAGGATATTAAATAATAAATAATTAATTAATTAATATATAATGATAATAATAATAACAAAATAACAAAGAAAAAAAAACATAATAAGACAAAATTGGTTGGATTTTCTAGGAACACCGGCCTATACGCCGCGTATAGACCTATACGCGGCGTATAGGCCGGTGTTTTAGCAATTGGGCGGTGTCCCTAGAAAATCCGCAACAACATACATCATACACAAAAATCTATTCTTTCAATATTAACTATATATACAGTAACTACAAATAAAAAAATAAAAAAAAAACCCCTCATTTCACACTAATTTTTCTGGCATAATCTTTTTTTCCTATCAACATAAATCATCACAAAAATCTACATTCAATACATACATAAATCACACAGAAGCATCCTCATCAATACCTCATTAACCTTAACTTCACATGCTCTGCATCGATTTTGAATTTCATATTCTTAGAAAACATGACCATTTTCAAAATAGTAAATCTACATAATGGTTACGGTTCGTACATATAACGCTTGAAAACCAGACCACTTAAAACATACCCGCCAAGTAAAGCTAGAAACAAGTCAAAACACAACCACAAACACAAACGTTGGTCGGTCGGTCGGTTGGTTTGTGATTATTGATGTATAGATTTGTAGAGCACGACGGTGACATATTTGGATAGGAACCGATGAGTGGACCCGAGGGCTACAACCGAGTCACTACTCTTTCCTTTCTGCATGTAAAGATGGTTTATAACAACATGTTGCGGTCTAGAAGGGTTCTCCATATGGTGTAACGGGGCGTTAAGCAGCGTCATTTGGAGATGAGGTGGCACTAATGGCGGCTCCTTGGCATAGTCTTCACACCCGATTTGTAAATTGTTGTAGCTTGAATCTGGGGACCGAGGGGGTTCAAAACCAGATATGCTTTCAATGTCTTCAGGAACATACTCCTGTTATCAACTACTAATTGTTAAACAAAGTTAAATAAAATAATAACACAGAAAAAAAGGGGCTGGGTTGGGGTTGGCCAGAAAAATTTCTTGTCAAACTGTTTACCCTTTTTTGAAAAGGTAGTGAATCAAACGGTTTGCACTTTCAAGCGGATTTACCCGACTGACACTTTGACCAAATACAGAGTAAATGGGTCAAAATTATGTTTGACGAAATCCAGAGTAAGCGGTTTAAAATTGTAATTGCTGCTTATACAAACAAGTCAACAAACTAATTGGTCATTGATTTTACTTCTATCAAGATTCATGAAAAATTAAACCAAATCATCAACATCCACTGAAAACCAAACAAAATCATCAAAATTCATAAAAACCACACTAAATCATCAACATCCATTAACTATCAAATTAAATCGTCAAGATTCATTAAAAATCAAATCAAAATCATCAAAATTCATTAAATATCAAATCAAAATCATTAAAAATCATCAAGAATCATGAAAATCAGATCAAGTCATCAGCATTTATCAGAAATCAAATCAAACCATCTCAAGATTTGTCCTGGCAATTAAAATGATAATCAAACAGAAAGAAAGTAAATCATCACTGACACCATAGATTCACTCAATATATGTAACCTTAAAAAAATGAATACCTGCAAATCTAGGATGTTGTAAGTATTGCCCGCTTCATCCTTAGTACAGGGCACATCAGGTGAATACCTCCATTGACCGTCAACAACAAATCTATACTGGTAAACGCCTGAAGGAAGAACCTTTAGTATGATGAAATCTTTTCCCGATCTCTGCAACGGTTTCCTGAATAAGAACAAGCGATTGCATATTCATAATTCTACAAGTGATCACATATTCATAATTCTATACGCTGTCGATACAATCTTACCTTGTTTTCCAATTGTCCCACGACCCTTCCACCGCCACTTCTTTTCCATCATAACTCCATGTAATCATTGTTGGGATTCCTTGCTCGGTTTCCATGTCTTCATAGCTCGTGGAGTTGTGCATCCATAAATTGTTTGATTGCATCTCGTCCGGTCTTTGTAACAGAGCCACGGGTACCTGAGAATACACAAAACAATGCAAAAGATCATTGTTTTGGAATACGTTCTTAAAATGCAAGTCTTCTTTTACCATATAGATTGATTTTGGATCTCTTTGCATTTTGCGCATCTTTAAAGACTTGTTGATAGAACACGATTCTTGAATTATATATATATATATACATATATAAAGAGAGAAGACGGTCTTGTCGGTCGTCAAATCCGTTTATTTTGACCGATAGAAACTAAAAAAAAGCTCCCGCTGAGACTACCCGACTCTAAAAATCTCCCTTTTGAAATATTTACAAATAAAAAGTCTTTATATCAAATACACCCATTTTCAATGATATGACATTTATACCCTTTCCTTGAAAGTTGCAGTAGGATATGGAGTTTGAAGCCAAAAAAGAAAGAGAATGGTATAACGGTCAAATTAAAAGTATATTGAATGAGACATGTAAACACGAAATTTTAAGTATTTTGAATAGGCATATTTGATATTAACTATCTTGGATGGCTAGTATGATGCTATACAAGTTTTCAAGACTACATATGAAATTGCCCCAAAAAACAACAAAGTGGTAAGAACATTTAGGGGTTGTTTGGTTCAAAAAATGCTTTCTTAAAGAACTAAATGGAAATCATTTGAAATTGTTAATGTGTTTGGTTGGTGATTTCGTTAATGAACTTCAAGTCACTTCCATTTCCGAGTCATCTGAACGGAAACTACTTGTAGCAACTACATTCGTGCATCCAATATAAACGTTCATCGCCTTTACAAATTATTACGACTGAAAGAACTAGCATCAAATCAATGTATACACACACACACACACACACAAGGCATAGTTGGCGAACAAAATAAACCCCCATCCAAACAAACCCTTGTCCCTGTCTTCGTTTCGCTAACAACTCAAGTAAACAATCAGCTCATTTCAGGAACGACTACAGACATGTAATATTATGTATGTTAAACCAAAAAACTCTAATCCAACAATCATTTGATCACAGATCTTAACACATCGAAGAATCATTTAAGCGAAATTGAAATGATGAGAAAACAAAGCATAATACCTACCTGTGGAGTGAACATCAATGGGGCACCAGAAACCCTAGGGCTTGGAGGAGGAGAGTTGCCCATAAAATCATTATTATTGTTATTGTTATCATCACCACCAGCAGCCGTACGGCCGATTGACGAGGTGCTGCCACCACCGTCGTCTCTACCATTAACGTTACCCATTTGTAATTATAAAAACCTCTTATCTCCCAATAATCATAATAAAATAACACATTTCATTCATATATAAAATATTATAAGACTAAATCATAGTGACTAAAAGTGGGATTAGGAAGAGTGAGAATGAGAAGCCTGCAGATCGGGTTGCTGCTGATTGACAAGATGATGATAATGATTGCACTGCTATGTCGACATGATGACCAACGGAATCTCAAGGGTAATCATCAACGCATTACAATTTTATATTTTGTTTTTTTCTTCATTCTTTTTTATAAAATTTGTACAATTTTTTTTTAAGTCTGGATACCATGATGAGTAGGGATGACAACCAGATCTCGGTATCTTCCAACGCAACGGTTAAATTATAAGAATAATATTTTTTGATAATATGAATCAGAGTAAGGGATATTATTAGTTAGGGCCAATTAAAATATTTTATTGGTTATGACCAGATATAACATTAATTATGATAAAATATAATATTAGTTTTAATAAAATATAGTTTTAATTATAATAAGAGGTAACATTGATTATAATCGGATATAATATTCGTTACAATAAGATTTACTATTATCAACAGTACAGTTGTACGCGTATTCGTACACCTTGTTTCAGATAAGCACGTATATATGCTATATATATATATATATATATATATATATATGTAGGGTAAGGATCCTAAGAGAACCATTGGCAAATTGAAAACTTTGAGAACCATTTTGGACCACTAAAAAAACCTTCTAAAAAAATTATTTAACAAACAAAACCAAAAATTTTAAAAAAGTAAAAAAACCAAAATTCTTATATTTCATTCCGGTTTCATTAAAAAAAATCTGAAAATTTTTTTTTCTTTTTAATTCGTATTATACCTATACACATATGTATACTTTCATTTAATCTCTAGTTACGTAATATACACATATGTACATTATCATTTACTTTAAATTATACATATGTGTATAGGAAAAAACATGTGTGTACATATTATACATATATGTATAATAAAAAAAACCGATTTTTTTTCTTTTTAATTTGTATTATACCTATACACATATGTATACTTTCATTTAATCTCTAGTTATGTAAAGTACATATGTGTACATTATCATTTACCTTAAATTATACATATGTGTATAGGAAAAAAACATGTGTGTACATACATGTACATATTATACATATATGTATATATATAATTTAGCTAAACCGAGAAATTTTTTTTTAGAAACCGGGATGATAAATAAGAACTTTGGTTTTTTTACTTTTTTTTGTTTTATGATTTTTTTTACTTTTGGGTTTTTTTGTGGTCCAAAATGGTTCTCATGGTTCTCAATTCCCAAAAAGTTCTCACATGATCCTGATCCTATATATATATATATATATATATATATATATATACACTATGTTACTAGTAATATACCCGCGCAATGTGGCAGCGACAAGAACTTTCAATACGGTATTCGTTTTTTGCTAGTTTATCATTCCTCTCGTGATGTAATGTATTATGTTAGTTTTCGTTTTTGTAGCATTGGCATGGTAGACACATATGTCATAAGCCTTACAAATCTCAATTAAAAAATAACAAGCACATGAATAAGAAATTATCAATCCATAGTAATTTCGTAGGTTTGAATGTTAATTGCAAGTCTCGGCCCAGCGCTCACGTGATTCATGACCATAGATTTGTTGCACGGCATATGCCTACATTCACTAACAACACATACATCACAAGTAGAGACAACATGGATCCAACATTATATCTTTCTTCTTTGTTTCAACTGAACCAAAAAGACACAAAAAAAAAGCATACCCTATAAGGAAGATCCAGATTGCAATTTTAGTATCTACAACCCAATCACAAATTCAACTTACATTCAATATATGAAACATATACATACACCATTCTCTTTTAATAATACAACACCCCTTATACAACTGTGGTAAAACAATATTGCCAAAATGCATAAATTCCCGAAAACATCAAGTACTCCTCTAGTCCTCTAGCCTTTCATATAAAACTTATATATGAATTTTCTTATAGCACATAACATATATAATTTGAATACATCTTTAGATTTTAAAAACATTATATTTGACTTTTAAAGTAAAATCTGCAAGGCTTAAAAAGAAGTGTGAAAAAGTTGTTTCTTCTGTTTTATAAAAAAGAAATTCTTGCATCACTTCTTAACCTATTTAACTAAAGCTATATATTAACACTATCAATTCTTACCCTATTATTTTTTAGCTAAAAGAAAGAATTGTCAAGCTATCAGTAACCCAAAATGTTTAACAACCTCCTGAATATTCTTTAGTAAAAATATAATAGCTAACACTAAAATATTGTAGCCAAATTTAAAACTTTAACTTATGTATAAAAAAAATCGGAACAAAAAGTGTTTCAGGTCACCTCCCACCAAACATGTTTTGACCCATACGAAAAGTAGCCATTTTAAAAAATCATGAAATATATACCAATAATTATCGATCGACCTGTAATCGACAACGCATAAATAGCTACAATTGAAACTCTCTAAATATTTTTTTGATAAATTTCATCTATTACACATACTGAAAGCACTTGTACATAAGAAAAATGAATATAAAATTAATTTTGTTTGTAATTGCAAAATAACCTGTTGTCTCGTTTCATCAACTAAGAGCAATCCAAGTAAGTCACGATCCTTACATGCTTGACTAAACTCCTCTTTAGAAAGGAACACACACCAGCATTGCATCCTGATCAAAAATAAAATATCACTCTAGCATGATATTGAAACCATAGTAAG
Source organism: Bidens hawaiensis (assembly GCF_021521415.1). Lineage (NCBI taxonomy): Eukaryota > Viridiplantae > Streptophyta > Magnoliopsida > Asterales > Asteraceae > Bidens > Bidens hawaiensis. The sequence continues at coordinate 398,675 of NW_027491157.1, forward strand.
TTTAAGGAACAAAAAGGTAAAGCATATGTATGTGCATGGGCGGATCTAGAGTGGGTTCACCGGATTCACAGGAACACACTGAGTTTCGGTTTTTTAGTAGAACGTCCATATAAAAATACTGGAGGGAACACACATAACCCACATATAAAATATTGAGTGAACTCTTACACAAATTGAATAAATGCTCTAGTGGTTAAGTCTCTACTTTATAGTTAGGATATACATGGGTTCGATTCTCTATTGTTACATGTTTTCTAATATTTTTTATTCAAAACATATTTAGGGTTATATACATTAACTACAAGATTCAATCAAAGGCTAAGCCATGTACTTGTGCTGTGTAATTGTGCTAATGCATTGTTTTTTAAAAATATTTAGGACTAAATTTTTGGTTTAATAATTTATTTGTCGATGCATATGCTTCATACATATACATCTAGATATGGGGAGAAAGATGAAAATGTGGCCTAATTAAACAAATAGGATTGTTCTAAGTGTAAAGGTGTATGCAATTGTAGCATTTGTATTTATGTTTATGAAACTTAATCTATTTATGGCTTGTGAAATTAAGATGAAATTTAAACGCAGTTTTAACCGTAGAAAAAAACGCGATCATTAGCCCACTCGTATAGTTACACCAATGACAAAGGCATACGAATTATCTGTTGTTTTTTTAATGGAGTCGTTTTTTTTATTAACTTTATCCGACCCAAACCATTGAATCGACCCGAAAATTTTTATGCCCAATCCTATTAATTCAGAGCACCTAAAAACAGTGAACCCACTGGAAAAAAAATCCTGGATCCGCCATTGTGTATGTGTGAATGAACAAGTAACATTCAAGAAGTACCTCTTTGTTGGTAATCCAGAAACCTTAAGGACCATGTCAACAAATGACACTTTGATTGTTCTCAAATTATGTTGTTGAATCAAACAGCTCTAAAAATAAATATGTAACACAGCATGTGTGGCTGCCAGATGGCGGATTTTGTGAACAGTTTCGATTTGTATAAGCAATTTGTATAAGATCATTGGCTTTCCCTCGTGCATCTCGAGCACGGTTTCCACCGGATGCATTACATTAAATTTAAAAGTCTCTCGCATAAGAAACATCAAACTAAATTGAAACATTGCTTTTGCATAAAAAACATGTTTTAAGACAGATTTACTACAATGCTTTTGCATAAATGTAACAGCAAACTAAAGTCTCTTGCTTTCTATCTAAATGTGATTTCAAGTTTAACCCGTCAAGAACTTTGAGTTTGTTTAACAAAATTAGAACCTGAAAGACCTTAAATCAAGATTAAATGGATGTTTGGACATAAGGTTTCATAGTAATTTTTCCAAATCAGAAAGACCCAAAACTTATTACTATACCTTAATGTAAATTGTTAAGATCACCATACCATAGAAATTAGAATATAAAATCTAACAAATTTATACCATAAAGATTGAAAGGAAAGCCACTGATTCCTTGGCTCTCTAAACTCAAAACCTTTTCATCAGATTGGTTCTTATAGAACGTAAGTTTTGTCTCATACACAAAACAAATTAACCTAAAAACAGTTCTAAATAACTTCAAACAAAAATAAAAATGAATTTGTAGCAAGTAATGGCAAATCCTTATAGCCTATGATCGAAAAGAACATAAAAATAATAAAATGATTTTGATAATAACAAAAATAACTTCAAATTCTCACTATATGTGGGAATACCCATGACCCGTGGTACATACCGCAACATTAGATCCTTCAGGCACCCTTTCATGTCCAAAACCCTAAAAAGTGAAATCGTCGCCAGTGGAGAAGGTATGTGTTTATTGGTGGTTCACTGGTGTTGTTAGTTGCTTTCGAGTTCACCATGGTGGTTCATATCGACATGCGAAAAAAGGGAACGCAAGTAAGCAAAAAAATTAGAAAAAAAAAATCCTAACTACAAATTTGATACCTAATAATCGTCACTGATTATGCGTTAAGAGCAAAAAATCGATTTAGGGTTCTTTGTCCTTGAACTGATGAGAGAAACAGATCAATTTAGGGTTTTTTGTTTAAGAGTGACGGCGAAGGAGGACTCGTGCACGACTCCAAGATCGTGCCCTCTCATTCTCTCTCCTCTTGTAATGATATGAATTCAAATTTTGAACTCAACATGAATCAAGTTGAAATGGAGCTCAAAAGCATCCGGGTCAACATTTCAAGTATTGATTTCAGGTGTTGGGCCTTCGGCCTAGTGTTGGGCTTGGGCGGCTCATTAGGCAAGAGTGTTCTTTCAGTCTAGCTTAGTAACGCGTTGTGTATAATTTTACAGGCCCTTACTTGTGATTGTGCACTTAGGGATTTCCTAGCTCGTTGCAGGTGTTCGATTGATTTCAGGTGAGTTCATGATGCCCCCTTTTACTCTTTTTACGTTTTGGGCTAGCATACACACCGAAATCCAATTTTATACGATTTTACCCGTTACAACTATTTGAATGGTACTACACGGTCTCACTCGTGATGGTGCATTTTGAAAGTTATATTTGAATTATTTTATATGCTTTAGGATATTTTAGACTCGTTTATGGTCTTGTATCATTTAAGGTTACGTACATTATTAATGGTCTAGACTCGAGGATGTTAGTAGACTTGGTAGTAATTGAATATGAGTAGACCTATTTACTTAGTTCCCGTATGGGATGGTATATGGAGGTATGTATGGAGGTATGTATGTATGGAGGTATATATAGATAGATAGATATATGTATGTATGTATGGAGGTATGTATGTATGTATGTATGGGTATGTGTTACCTTATAGCCTACGGTTGTGTGATGATATTTAGTTCCTCGTGACTAAGAATGATGTGAGTAGGCTTATTGATGTGTGTGTGCATGGTGATTCACGGCTGGGTCAAATATATTACTCGGGTTGTACCCCGTGGTGAAGAGGCCCGTTGGATGTTGAGCCGTGATCGGGTCAAATATATTACTCGGGTTGTACCCGTGGTGAAGAGGCCCGTATCACGTGCTTGGATGTGTGAGCCAGGATCGGGTCAAATATATTACTCGGGTTATACCCGTGGTGGAGAGGCCCGTATCTCGTGCTCGGATGTGTAAGCTATGACCGAGTCAAATATATTACTCGGGTTTGACTCGTGGTGGAGAGGCTCGTGTCACATGCTTAGGTCTTACCGCGTCCGGGTCAAATATATTACTCGAGTCTTGACTCATGGTGGAAAGGCCTGTGTACGTATGTTCGACGATGATTGTATTACTTGGTGAATTATATTATTTATTTTATTTTATCCTCTCTATTATTTATAACTATAGTTTTGAAATAAAGTGTGAATTATTGTTTACGAAAACTTGAACTCACTCAGCTCAAGCTGACTTTGTGTGTATGTTAGATTGACTTTCAGGTTAAGAAGTGGATGCTACCGCTTGGACGTGTTGGATGCTACTCGGGAGGTTGAAGGCATTTCTGGTCGAGGAATTCAAATAAAACAAACATTTTCTTTACATTTGATTTTGGACACCTGTACCCGTGTTTGGGATTTTTTTTAAATACTTACACTTTTTCCGCTTTTATTTACTCTGAACTAGTTTTAAATAAAATGAATTGTTTGGTTTTAAATTTTTGTGAAATTATGGATGTGATTACCAACTGTAGGATTCCCGGGATTCGGGGCCTTACAAAATTATTCATTAACGTAAGTTTTCCAGTTTGGTTTATTAATCCTCTCTCGTTACTCTGCCAATTCATTTCTCTCACATCATTCATATCAATCATAACGTATATCAATTTTAATCATATACCTAAACATCATGTATCGTCGTAATCATAAGTTCTAGATCCTTTCACGATACACTACTTACTCTATCTATATAGTTTAATTAGGTTTTTGAATGACTAAAACGACGGTCATCAAAATGACGCCGTTGCCGGGGAGCTAGTGCGCTTAGTGTTATATCGTTTGTCTGAGCTTTCTAAAAAAAAATAAAAATAATAATAATAAAATCAAAAATACAAAAAGATTTTTCTTGTTTTGTTTTATTTATTTCTGTTCCATTTTACCTCGGGCATTTTAGTTCTTTTTGCAGGTTATTTTTAACAGAAAATCCAGAAACCCGAGCACGCTATTGTCACCATGAGCAATGATGGTGATTTTTGTTATTGTGAAAGCCCGTATCACTATCAAGATTGTCTAGCAGTTTCACGAAATTGGCAAGAGTGTCAGCATGGGTTGGATGATAACTCCATTAATGAAAAATTGGATACAATTATTGAGTTAATGATGGATATTTAGAAAGGCAACGAGATGAGAGATAAGGAAATCAAGGCATTGTCACAGCAGGTTACACAATTAACTGAAGAAGTGGCAATCATCAGAAGAGATCAAGGTAAGCTTTGTAGTGATACTCAGATATGTCCACCTCACAAATCCTCTAACACGACGAGTGTCCGCATAAATGAGGTAAGTACTCGTCCTCTTTCTGAAATTTCAGTTGTTGAAACTCATTCATCAAAATGTGTTGAGGGTGGGGTGAATGATATAACTGAGTCTCAGTGTGAGGGTGAACATGATCAGGAAATTAAAAGCTTTACAAAATCTAAAAACAATTCAAATAACAAGTTTGATGAAAGTAGTAATTTGAATGTGAAATTTCCATTTCTATTAGCTTTACTTGCACTGAAAAATTTAAGTAAACGGGAACCACCTAAGGGTGAAAGGTGGGAGAGTTTTGAAAAAGTGAAAATAAATAAACCATTGCTTGAACAAATTAAAGAGAAACCTGATCATGTTGCGTGTTTAGAAGAGTTAAGTACCCACAAAAGACGTCACAAGTTTCCTAAACAACTTGATTTAACTGCTAGTGTGAACGCCGTTTTGATGGGTACCCTTCCCCCGAAACTTCAAGATCCAGGAACACCTATTATTTCAATACAAATAGGTGATATTAAATTAGACAGAGCTTTGTTGGATCTTGGAGCTTGTGTGAGTATTTTACCTAGGAGTTTGTATGATCAGTATGAGTTTGGGCCACTACAAAAAGTTAAAACCACAGTGGTGTTGGCTGATCAAACTCCTACGTGAAATGTTGACCCGGATGCACCTTAATTGATCATATTAACGCGCTTATTGGTCGCTAAGATTGAGTTTTGATGATAACAGCTTGCTGACAGATTCGTATACGTTTATTGTAGGGTCTGTAATGCGATGTTAATCCACTGGTTTTGATCGATTCTTGATTCCATGATGTTTTACTTTGAGTCTAGTTTCTAGAAAGGAATAATACGTAATTTTTGGACGAGATTTGAATAGTTTTTATGAATTTATAAAATTGAGTGTCAAAGCTGATGCGGGATGACGGATTCTGGTCTGTCTTCCCGACGTCATAACCTTTTTTTGACAAGTCCAAATTGGTTGGTTCCACTTCTGAGAGTTAGTATTTTGAGTTAGGAACCAAACCCAATTGTAATCGTTTAATTTGGTTTGGTAATGAATTTTATAAAAATAAAACCATTTTGTTGCGCGCTGAAATAGCTGCACATACCTTTCTGTGTTGGAAGAATTTTTATGATTTTTGGGTCTTATAGAAAAATATAATAAAAATAGTTTTATAAACCTAAGACATTTATTAAAGTCTGGTAAAAATTTAATAATTTAATTCAAAGGTTATCCTATGTAATTAAATGCATCTTCGCATGCTAAAATCTGCACGTTTTACTCGTTATTAATCAACAAGTTCGTTTTAGTCTTAATCGGTGGTTTTGGTTAGTTGAAAGGTTTTAGGGGCCTCGGGCCAAGTGTTGGGCCTTGGGCCAAGTTTTGGGCCTTGGGCCAAGTGGTTGGGCCTTGGGCCAAGTTTTGGGCCTTAGGCCAAGTGGTTGGGCCTCGGGCCAAGTGTTGGGCCATGCGCCAAGTGGTTGGGCCTCGGGCCAAGTGGTTGGGCCTCGGGCCAAGTTCAAGTTGTTGGGCCTTGGGCCAAAGTGTTGGGCTTGGGCGGCCCATTAGGCAAGTGTGTCCTTGCGGTCTAGATTAGTAACGCGTTGTGTATAATTTACAGGCCCTTACTTGTGAGTGTGCACTTAGGGATTTCCTAGCTCGTTACAGGTGTTCGATCGATTCCAGGTGAGTTCATGATGCCCTTTTTACTCTTTTACGTTTTGGGCTAGCATACACACCAAAATACAATTTTAAACGATTTTACTCGTTACAGTGAATTGAATAGTTTTACATGGTCTTACTCATGATGGTGCATTTTGAAAGCTATATTTGAATTATTTTATATGCCTTAGGATATTTTAGACTCGTTCATGGTCTTGTGTCCTTAAGGTTTCATACATTATTGATGGTCTAGACTCGAGGATGTTAGTGGACTTGGCAGTAATTGAATATGAGTAGACCTATTTGTGTTTGCATGCACTGATGTTACGTGTTGGGTTGTACGTGTGCTCGACCCTGATGTTATTACTTGGATGAGATGTTACGTGTTTGGGTTGTACGTGTGCTCGACCCTGATGCTATTATTTGGACGGTATTTATAGGGATATAAATATATGGATGTATATAGATGTCTAAGTATGAATACTTAGTGTTGATGATGGCCTAACTGTTTGTATCCCGTGTTATATTTAAACTCTTAGAATGTTTTATAATCCCGTTTTTATATTTAAACTCTGGGAATGTTTTATAATCCCATTTTTATATTTAAACTCTTAGAATGTTTTATAATCCCGTTTTTATATTTAAACTTTGGGAATGTTTTATAATCCCATTTTTATATTTAAACTCTTAGAATGTTTTATAATCCCGTTTTTATATTTAAACTCTGGGAATGTTTTATAATCCCATTTTTATATTTAAACTCTTAGAATGTTTTATAATCCCGTTTTTATATGTAAACTCTTGGAATGTTTTATAATCCCGTTTTTATATTTAAACTCTGTGAATGTTTTATAATCCTATTTTTATATTTAAACTCTTAGAATGTTTTATAATCCCGTTTTTTTATATTTAAACTCTTGGAATGTCTTATAATCTCGTTTTTATATGTAAACTCTTGGAATATTTTATAATCCCGTTTTGATATTTAAACTCTTGAAATGTTTTTAAACGAATTTATATAGGCTTGCTAGGAATGGTAGGCCTTGGGATGTTAAATATATATATATATATATATGTATATATATATATATATATATGTATATATATATATATGTATGTATATATATATATATGTATGTATATATATATGTATGTATATATATATATATGTATGTATATATATATATATATGTATATATATATATATATATGTATATACATTATTGCTTGGCCCATATTTGGCGATGTTGTAGTCGTTTCGACTACTGATGTTGTGTATGCCTACTTTGTGTTTGCATGCACTGATGTTACGTGTTTGGGTTGTACGTTTGCTCGACCCTGATGTTGAGCCATGATCGGGTCAAATATATTACTTGGGGAAGACCCGGGGTGAGGAGGCCCGTATCACGTGCTTGGATGTATGAGCCGGGATCGGGTCAAATATATTACTTGGGTAAGACCCGGGGTGAGGAGGCCCGTATCTCGTGCTTGGATGTATAAGCTGTGACCGAGTCAAATATATTACTCGGGTTTGACTCGTGGTGGGGAGGCTCGTGTCACATGCTTAGGTCTTACCGCGTCCGGGTCAAATATATTACTCGAGTCTTGACTCGGGGTGGGGAGGCCCGTGTACGTGTGTTCGATGATGATTGTATTACTTGATGAATTATATATAATTTATTTTATTTATACCTTCTCTATTGTGTATAACTATAGCTTTGAAATAAAGTATGAATTATTGTTTATGAAAACTTGAACTCACTCAGCTCAAGCTGACTTTGTGTGTATGTTAGATTGACTTTCAGGTTGAGGATTAGAGATTTCCGCTTGGACGTGCTATAGACTACTCGGACGGTTTAAGGCACATCTAGTCGAAGAATTAATAACGCAAATTGTTTCTTTTAAATTATTACCATAAGTATTTAAATTTTGGATTTTGGTCACCTTCGCGGGTTTTGGAAATTTTGATGTTATCTATTCCGCTGTTTACTACTCTGAAACGATTTTAATGAGATGAAGATTTCAAATAAAACGGATATTTTATTTACAATTGATTTTGGACACCTGTACCCGTGTTTTGGGATTTTTGATACTTAAACTTTTCCGCTGTTATTTACTCTGAACTTGTTTTAAATACAAAGAATCGTTTGGTTTTAAATTCTTGTGAATTTGTGGATGTGATTACCAACTGTAGGATTCCCAGGATTCGGGATCTTACATCTTAAATCCCCCCTAGGGCTGTACAAACTGATTCGGTCGGTCATCCGATCGTTTAACGCATCAAACTCAACAATTGCCAATCCTACACCCGATAAACCCTAGTTTTCGAACTAAAATCGATTGACTGACCTAAACACCTCCATTGACCATGAAATTTTAGTATGTTGTAAGTGACATACCTAAGAAGATGACGGAGTACGAACTTCAATTATAACAGCCCCGAAAGATGCGAGAAAGGGCAGCCACCGGTTAAGCCTAAAACGAACTTATCGATCAATAACGAATATAACATGCAGATTTTAGCATGCAAAGATGTATTTTATTACATAGGAAAACCATGGAATTAGATTATTAAATTTTTACCAGTGTTGAATAAATATCTTAAGTTTATAAAAATATTTTTATTATATTTTTCTAGTGGACACAAAAATCATAAAAATTCTTTCGACACAGAAAGGTATGTGCAGCTATTTCAGCGCGTAAGAAAATGGTTTTATTTTTATAAAATTCATTACCGAACCAAATTAAACGATTCCAATTGGGTTTGGTTCCTAACTCAAAATAATAACTTCCAGAAGTGGAACCAACCAATTTGGACCTGTCGAAAAAAGGTTATGACGTCAGGAAGACAGACCAGAATCCGTCATCCCGCATCAGCTTTGACACTCGATTTTATAAATTCATAAAAACCATTCAAATCTCGTCCAAAAATTGCGTATTATACCTTTCTGGAAACTAGACTCAAACTAGAACATCATGGAATCAAGAATAGATCAAAAACAGTGGATTAACATTGCGTTACATACCCTACAATAAACGTATACGAATCTGTCAGCAAGCTGTTATCATCAAAACTCAATCTTAACAACCAATAAGCGCGTTAATATGATCAATTAAGGTGTAAAAGACATGGGGAATCATAAAACCGACCTTGAATTGAAGTTTGGCACATGGAATTGGTTAAAAAAAAAACGAAAATGGGAGCCCTAGCTGCTGCTGCTACTTGCGATTGGCCAGGTGAGGGAAAAGAAAAGCTAGGGTTTGTTTTGTGATATAAAATAATGATTTACACTCTAGTCCCTTCAGTATGAAGTGTGTAGCAACTTGGGTGGAAAGTTAAGTGAGAAACATTTTCGAGGGTGGTCAAGGAGCCCTCAGAAGGATGCCGGGTCAAGCCCAAAGGTGTACGCAATCACTACAAGGCTAAATATTTTATCAGAATTTACGGATGTTACAAATTTACAGACTATATATAGGGGATGACCACATTCGTTAACTTAACAGATAACGAATGTGTCATTCGTTACATTAAACCATACGAATGAACTCTTCATTCGTTAATACATTTAACATATAACGAATAGCCCTCATTCGTTAATCTGGGTTAACGAATGAGCTTACAGATTAGACGAATGTGTTACATTTGTTACGGGGTAACGATTGTAACTTATTTTAGAACGAATGGCCCATTTAGCCATATTTACATTAAGATCCCTATACTTTAAACTAATTACATTAATGCCCTGATAAAGACTGAGACGTATAAAACGTGTATCAACTAACTCCCCCTCGTCTCGAGCTCTTTATCATACTTTAGCGTTGAAACATCTTTGTCTTCCAATCAACGCAGCTATGAACCTTGTATGCGTAGCAGACACGAACAACCCTCTGAAACTGCATTGCAAGATCATTTGCGAATCTGATCTGACTTGTGAATAACGCGTCGTTGTCAGACTCAGATAGATTGACCAGCCACATCGGATCAAATACACGTAACGTCTTCGTGCGTGAACCCTGGCCATAAACAATAACCACTTCATCTGTACGATTATCATAATACCAATAATTAAATGAGGTGAAGAGACTCTGAGGGAATATCTTCATCGGAACCCTCTTCATCGTCTTCGGCGGCTTCACTATTAAGATTAACTTCCTCCATCCTGTGTGTGCATCTATCTCGTCAATATATTTGTGTGTCGGCACCTGAGGCTGGAAGAATTTGAAACCAAAGCGGGTTTCATGCAATAACTGCCCGTAGAACCAGCTAGCCCATTTATCGTCTCCACGATTAACAAACGGACGATTAGCTAAGGTTCGTACATCCCATCGAGGCATAGATAAAATATCGTGTTGGCGTTTGAAATAATAAATACCGTGCTCCCACTTAACGATATATACCTTAAGATCTGAATCGTACTGCCAGGCCACCATATCACCTTTAACGTCTTTAGCAGGCTTGTACTTCTTCATCTGGTATGCAGATTCCCGAGCTTTCTCAACTTTCACATCTTCTCGGTCATGATATCTGAAAGTCTCGATCATCTTATTCATCTCCTCAACGTTATGCTCAAACATTCCATCAAAAGCACGTTTCCGCTTCTTCTCTGTAGTTGACACATGGCTCGATTCTGCAGCTTTTAACTTATCTTTTTCTTCGTGTAATCGACGCTCTGCCGCATTGAAATGCCCAGTTGTAAAGAACGGAATACCCAAGTCATTGTTATTATCTGTGTAAAACTCCGGATATTCTTCAGCAGCAACATCTTCCACTTCCACTTCTTCAAAATCAGGTACATTCCCGTGAGGAATACATGTATCAGTACTATCAACATCTGTTGCAATAAGACATTCTGTGACGCTAACGCATAATAAGATGAATTCTGAGCAGCCATGATAAACCAACTGATAAACTTTAGGGATTAACAAAGTTTACTGTTCACACGAATGAACCAGTAACGAATGAACCAGTAACGAATGAATCTCTTCACATCCCTTTAACGAATGAGCTAGTAACGAATGGGTTTTAACGAATGGGATATTCGTTAAAACTGAGATACTTTAACGAATGGGATATTCGTTAAAAGTTGATTACTTTAGCGAATGTCTAAGATATTCGTTAACGAATGAAAGTTAACGAATATGGCTTAACGAATAAGGCTTAACGAAGAAGGTTGAACGAATAAGGTTTTATCTTAGGGAATAAGGTTTGGACTTCTCAACGAATGAGACCACATTCGTACACTGTTCACACGAATAAGGTGACGAATGAGATTGAAATTGTAACGAATGAGCGGTTAGGTCTTAGCGAATGAGTGTAACGAATCAGTCTTCATCCTAACGAATAAGACTTCATCTTAACGAATCAGTCTTCAACGATTCAAACTTCCAATTTCAACTTCGAACTCGTCCGAATCTTACTGAAACTACTTAAAACTTATATCAAAACAATCCAATACCAAATCCGAACCTATCTAGCCATGTCCGAAGTAACAAACATTCTTCAATCAGGTTCAATTTAACGAATAACCAGTCTCTGGTTTTGAACTTCAATTAACTCACAAAATCAATCAATTCATGTTCGAAATTGATCAATTGATTACGGTTTTAACTCGATTATGTATCGAAGATCAGCTCCAAAGCTTTGATACCACTTGAAAGAGCTTGGTTGAGCACTGAAAGGATCTAGAACTTATGATTACGACGATACGTGATGTTTAGGTATATGATTAAAGTTGATATATGTTATGATCAATATGAATGATGTGAGAGAAATGAATTGGCAGAGTAACGAGAGAGGATTAATAAACCAAACTGGAAAACTTACATTAATGAAAAATTTACAGACTATATATAGGGGATGACCACATTCATTAACTTAACAGATAACGAATGTGTCATTCGTTACATTAAACCATACGAATGAACTCTTCATTCGTTAATACATTTAACATATAACGAATAGCCCTCATTCATTATCTCATTCGTTAATCTGGGTTAACGAATGAGCTTACAGATTAGACGAATGTGTTACATTCGTTACGGGGTAACGAATGTAACTTACATTAGAGTGAATGGCCCATTTAGCCATATTTACATTAAGATCCCTATACTTTAAACTAATTACATTAATGCTCTGATAAAGACTGAGACGTACAAAACGTGTATCAACACAAACGATGTCAAGCGAACAATTAGAAGAGTGATTTTATAAACAATTTAAGGAAAATGTAACCTCCTCCGGATTTCAGGTTCTAGGTTTTACAGAAAACTCGTTTGATTAATTGAAAACCGCATAGACATGGTGCTGGAAAATTGGATAATTTAGGTGGTAATCAAAAACAGGTCTTTGTCATAAGATCACCCTATTTACTAGTATGAATCGACCTACTATATGTCTCCCAACAAGCTACTAGGTTTTGTCATCAACCGAACAAGTTGTAAAGCAAGTATCACTAACATATGCAAATAGTTTAAAAAACCAACACATCAATTTGTTTATACAACGTTGTCAATGTGAAAAACAAATCCAAACATGAATAAAACAAAGTTTAATGTTTAACCTAAACGAACCATTCACCTAGAGGAAGTTACAATGAGATTAGCCTTGCCTCGTCATGATTATTCTGTCTTGATTTCGGTGTCTTCGATCAGCGTACATAGCATCCAAAAGCTGCTTCGTTACGGCTTTCCTCTAAACTGCCGCCTCTGACTCTATCCCAGTGCCAACCTCCTCTATCACTTAAAACCGCCCAATAGTCGTTCGTAGTTCTCTGACATCTCTTCTTTTTTTTTTCACTTTAACATGGGCCTTCCATAACAATAATAGGGTCACCAACTCATTTTTCTTCTCAGCCCATTTCGTTGTCTTCGTTGGCCAGCCCACCACCATAAATAATAAATCACAAACTAACTCCTCGTTTATTTTTTTATTATTAATGATAACTAGCACCAACAAAGCATTTTGGAGTCTACATGAATATTAATATGGTCATACGTACGTGAACTCCTCTATGTTTTTCATTAAATCCATTTAATATTCATTCAACTCCATTTAATAAGTTCCATCGTATTTACATTATTGAATTTTGGTTTTGATTAAAAGATGTATTTAGTTGGTGGTCTCTTGAAACCTACAAAACATAAAAATACATTCAAAGTACCATAATCTTAACAACAAACTAAATAAAAACTATAAAATAAACTGTTTAAATACATGAAATACATTTGCCATCACTAGGCCGACTATTTTGTCCTTCGGGCGACACGTAGATGCACCCTATGGCAACTTCGCACTGCGCGAACCAACTGAAAACCAAAAAAATATAGTTTTTGCCTTATATAAACCCATTAACCCCACCATTCGGCATATCACGACTTCCAGAGCCAGAAGAGGTGTTCTAAGACGACTTTCAGCCATCCCGAAGCTTCAGGTTCCATCATTGATCGTATGTTCATCAAGATAAGTGTTTTAATCGATATGTCGATGCTCGGCTAAGTTCCCATGTTCATTCTAGGCTAGGTTTTTGTGTATTTTAATTTCTGACCAGATTCATATGCTTAATGTTTAAGAGCTTGATTGAGTTATTACTTTGGTCTTGCTTAATTCTTGCTTGATTATTTAAACAATTTGTGTTTAGGATTATTAATTAATACATCACTTGTTTGGTTTTGTTCATCAACACTTAGGGTTAGGCTCTTGTGTCATTGAACTATTAATCATCAAATATTGTCTCTTAATTGGTTTTAACAAACATAAGTTGGTAATTAGGTAAACCGAGTTCAATTGTGTCATAAATTCGGTTAGGGTATCGTTTGCCATCACAATCAAACTACTAGGTTTAGTAATTACTGCGTAATCAAGATAAGTGAATCTGGGATTAAGTTGAATGTCACATTAACCGAACCTAGAATGAATACTTTTATTAATATTGTCTACAAAGTTTTTCTTAGTAATCATTTAGTTTAATTAATCTTTTCCAAAAACCGCTTGACATCGTTTGTCCGCCTTAGTTTAAAAATTAATTTAGTAATATTAAATTAGCACTTCCCTTGAGTCCCTGTGGAGAAGACCTTACTTACCCGTACTATTTTATAGGTATTTAAGTTTTCAATTAATTGTTTTTGAGTAGACCGCGACAGCCTACGTCAAAATGACACCGTTGCCGGGGATGGGGTATTTTAAAACATATAGGTATTTAACCCCGTCCCTATTTTATTTATTAAATTTTAAAACATTGAGGACAATGTTTGCCTCAAGTGTGGGGATGGGGGAGAAATTGAAAAATTGAAAAATTTAATGTTCTTTAAATTGAGATTTTTTGCATAAAAAATGGAAAATGAAAGAAAAATTGGGGGTTGTTTTTCAAAATTATTATATAATATGAGATAAATAAAACGGGAATGCACTTAATTTGGGATGTGTCGGTAGGCTCAACCTTGAGAATGAAAGGATAATTTGGTTGTAGACTTAATTGAACTTTAAAATGCTTGATTTTTAGTGGGAATCGCCTTCAGGGTTTTGTTTGTTTAGCTAAGTCTGTGTAAGGACTGGAATGAAAGATTGGGCCATACTCAAGCCTTTTGTTAGATTTGATCACCAAAAATATATTTTTAATATGGATAGTCTATAGTACAATGGTTGGATAGGCTTAACGTTAGAGTATGCTTGATGGCTTGTGATATAAACATAAATGAAAATACTGCTAGTTAAGTGGTTAACACTTCATAGGAGTATGGTTTTATGGCCTTAAATTCTGTATTGATGGGATGATCCGGGATTCGGAGACCATGGGTCTGTATGCGGGTTATCATCTGGGTATGCGTAAATCCTAAGTGGATTTATGTATATTAAATAAGCTTAAAAAGAGCAAACCCGCAGTTTATCTGCCAATTCATAAGTCATTAAACATGATCACAAAAAAGTGGTTTAAAAGTACAAATTCACTACTGACTTGATCATACACGCTGTTAGTCATATGGGGTCCCCATGCTCGCGTCTCATTACCATTAAGAAACGGACCACATGGGACACGTCATATGTAAGCCCTACAGATGAATTCGTGCCTACTCACCTATGGTGATGGACTTTGGGGTATTGCTTGATAACCGGGTTATGTCACGTAGTGGGGGTATTTGATAGTTGGTTACTTAATTGCACCTTAATCGTATCTTATGGCCATTATGGTAGACTTTGATGCTTAAGTTTAGGTTTTGGTTTTGATAAAATTGTTGGGTTTCTATGAATATTTTATACTAAGTTAACCATTTAACTAGTCACAATTAAGGCGGAAGCGTGATATTTACAAACTAAACATATGTATCCATGTGTTTATATATGTATATATTACAAGTTTATATAAGATATGTTCATGAACAACCTAGTTTATTCATGTCATAAGATTACCAATAATCTATTTATTAGAAACCCGAAGCAAGGATCAAATGATACGGAAAAACTAAACTATCAAAACTATAAACACTTACATTCTTAACCTTTTAAGAGTGTAGTTGTTGTTGAAGAAGATGATGATGTTGATGCTAGACTTTCAAAGGAAAATCCTCAAACGGAATATACCCCGAGCCTCCAACACACACCGAGCTATGTTAGGGAGCTTGAACACCAAAAACCGAGACCCGAGCCTCTTCCTTTTATCTTGGCCGAAAACAAGAAGAAAGAAAAGAAAGAGTTGTGTGGTTTTTTTGTAACTTGAAAGTATCTTGATCATGATCTTTATAAAATCATTCAATCATGTCATACATGGTGTTAGGTCTTTTAGTCAAGTAACCAATACTCAACCTATACCAAATCCATGACAAAATATTGACCAAAATCATGGGGTGTGGGGCCCACCCAAAACCGGCCCCAAAATTATATATATATATATATATTTTTTTTTATTTTATACTTTATAAAATATATAAACACCCCATCTTTTATAAACCATTTTACAAAAGAACATATAGTTAAATAATCATTCCAATAATAATTATTTGAATAAATAAATTAACCAATTAATTTATTTAACACTTTCAAGAAAGTATTCAGAAACCCGATTTTCTGAATGTGTCGTGTTCTGTATTTGTCTTATAGATCTTATCTTAACAAATACATAATTGGTGTGTGTCTAACTCGTTATTGGGTATGACCCGACTTGGATCAAACACACCTAGCCACATTAACCTAATTATGTGTCTCGGGCATACGATATTCCAACAATCTCCCACTTGCACGAGACTCATAGGAAGTTAATGCTAATGGTGAATACCGCCTAACAACAGGTCACCACCCCTAGTGTGTTTGACTAAGTGCCATTCAATAACATCATCCCCTTCAAGTCCATACTTGATATGATATAGGTAAGTCTTATCATTACATCCCTTTGTTACTAGATGTCCTGTCAAATCGAAAAGACACAGAGTGATCATTCTCTCAATGATTTAACTTAACATGCCTTAGACATCTAAACTCTCAACACATAAGAGGAACAAATCCCATCTTGACTGCATACATCCTCGTTGACATCTCATATGATATCTGAGCTCTTTCTTACACGTCATCGTGTTACCGAAATAACAAAGAAGAGAGTCAAGTTATCAGACTTGATGAAAAACCAGATCCAATATGCATCTCAGGTCAAAGGACACAATGATACTCGCCTTTACTCAAGGATTACTTATGATCAGTTGCACTAACTCCATGCAGTGATCCTTGAGAGCGGATCATGTCCAATATTTGTATCCCACAAATATCTATGAACCTTGGTGGCAAACCTATGCCCTATATTCATCACATGAATATCAACCAATCCGGGTTCATAATAGTCTTTCCTTCATACTTGTTCCCACAAGCATGATCGACTACGGACTTTTAGAACAACATAAGTCATTCATGGATTAAACATGCAAATATAGAACATAACTCATTGAAAAATTAAAATATAATTAATTTTCATGAGATACCCATTACATTCGTTCTTATACAAACACTAAATACAGATTAAATCCACTCACTAGAATACCGAAGTCCTAATGCACAAACATGACCCTCATGCTTTGGCCTATCGAGGAGCTTCGTGAGTGGGTCCGCAATATTTTGATCGGTATGAACTTTATGAATACATATCTTTCTCTTTTCAACTTCATCCCTTATGTAGTTGAATCTGCGCTCAATGTGCCTCGTTTTCTGATGAGCACGAGGCTCCTTGATCTGTGCAATAGCACCCTCATTGTCACAGAATATCTCTAGGGGCTCCTGAATGGTAGAGATAATCCCTAGATCCATGATGAACTTTTTCATCCATGCAGCCTCTTGGGCTGCCATTGAAGCGGCGATGTACTCAGATTCTGTAGTGGATAACGCGACAACATCCTGCTTCGAACTCTTCCAAGAGACAGCGCCTCCATTCAAAATGAAGACATATCCCGACTGTGACCGAGAATCATCTCGGTCAGTTTGGAAACTCGCATCCACGTAACCCTTTACGACGAGTTCCTCCTCACCAGACCCATATATTAAAAACATATCCTTAGTCCTTTTAAGGTATTTTAATATATTCTTGACAGCCATCCAATGACTGTCACCTGGGTTGTGCTGGTATCTACTCGTTATGCTTAAAGCATACGAGACGTCCGGTCTAGTGCACATCATTGCATACATAATAGATCCTATTGCCGAAGCATAAGGAACATGCTTCATCCTATCCTGCTCTTCCTTAGAGCTAGGACTTTGGGATGAGCTTAACACGGTTCCTCTAGGAATAGGTACCAAACCTTTCTTAGAGTTTTCCATCCTGAACCTTTTCAGGATTTTATCAATGTATGCACTTTGATTGAGTCCGATCAATTTCCTTTGTCTATCCCTATAGACCTTTATTCCCAAGATATATGTCGCTTCTCCAAGATCCTTAATTGAGAAACGACTACTTAACCACGCTTTAACGTTTTCCATACTTGGTATATCATTTCCAAATAAAAGTATATCATCGACATACAAAATAAGGAACATGACTATACTCCCACTAGCCCATTTATACACACACGCCTCATCACCGTTTTGGACGAAACCAAACACTTTGATTTCTTCATTAAAACGATGATTCCACATCCGTGATGCTTGTTTCAACCCGTAGATTGATTTCCTTAACTTACATACTTTATCAGGATTAGATGGATCGACAAAACCTTCAGGTTGAACCATATGGACATCTTCCTCAAGATATCCATTAAGAAAAGCGGTCTTGACATCCATTTGCCATATCTCATAATCAAAATGAGCTGCAATGGCAAATAATATCCTGATCGACTTAAGCATCGCGACCGGCGAAAAGGTTTCATCATAATCAATCCCTTGAGTTTGCGTGAAACCTTTTGCTACAAGTCGTGCTTTGTAAGTATCTAAATTTCCATGCATATCGGTCTTCTTCTTGAAGACCCACTTACATCCAACCATTTTGGAGTTAAGTGGACGATCAACCAATTCCCAAACTTGGTTATCGTGCATGGATTGCATCTCGGCGCTCATGGCTTCAAGCCACTTGTCACAATCAGGTTGTGACATAGCATCTTTGTAGGAGATCGGTTCATCCGAATCGACCAAGTAGCAATCATCCACGAGAAATCCATATTTCTTGGGAGGTCGACTAATCCTACTAGATCTGCGAGCAACGTGTGTATGATCAACCATTTGATCACCTTCAACATCCTCGTGTTGAAAAATAGTATCGACCAACTGTGTATCATCCAGTGATTCTTGAACCTCTTCAAGTTCCACTCTCTTTTCACTAGGTCCTTCCATAAGGAACTTAGTTTCTAAGAAGTATCCTTTGCGTGAAACAAACACCTTTTGTTCACTAGGATCATAGAATATATATCCTATATCATCCTTTGGGTATCCTATGAAGATACACCTGATGGATCGAGCCTCAAGCTTATTTGGGGTGTCACGTTTAACATAAACTATGCATCCCCATACCCTTAAATATGATAAGGATGGAACCTTTCCATGCCACACTTCATAGGGTATTCGATCCACCTTTTTGGTCGGGGCCATATTCAAAATACGAGCCGCTGTAAGTAGCGCATATCCCCAAAATGATGGCGGTAGTGAGCTTCGTGCCATCATTGATCGAACCATGTCCAACAGTGTTCTATTCCTTCTCTCGGATACTCCGTTATGTTGAGGAGTTCCAGGAGGAGTGAGCTGTGAAATAATTCCACAATCTCTAAGAAGACATTGAAAAGCTTCACTTAGGTATTCGCCTCCTCTATCGGAGCGGAGTACCTTGATTGTTCGGTCGAGCTGATTTTGTACTTCATTTTGAAATTCCTTGAACATTTCAAAGGCTTCATGTTTGTGTTTCATTAGATACACATACCCATATCGACTAAAATCGTCGGTAAAGGTAATGAAGTACCTTTCACTATTCCTACTAGTGGGCTTGAGAGGTCCGCATACATCCGTATGTATGATACCTAACAAGTCCTTAGCCCTTTCATTTGTACCTTTAAAAGGTTCTTTGGTCATCTTGCCTTGAATACAAGATTCACACTCATCAAACGAACCTAACTCATTTGTTTTCAAAAGACCATTCTTTTGGAGAGTATTTACACGATTCTTGTTTATGTGTCCAAGACGACAATGCCAAATGTAGGAATCACTCAAATCCTTTTTGAGTCTTTTAGTGGAAGTTTGATATAATGAGCTATTTGAGGTATTGTCATGAACCAATTCATAAATACCGTTGTTTGGTACAGCTTTAAAATAAAAGATACCATTAGATGATACATGCATTTCTGATTTTACAAATTTAAAGTCAAAGTTACATTGTCTAAGAAGGTGCACAGAAATAATGTTCCTAGTCAAACTAGGAGCATACAAAACATTTCTCAAAACAACTTCCAAACCACTTGGAAGCGATAAAGTGAAGTCTCCTCTAGCGACCACGTGCACCCTTGCACCGTTGCCCATGAAAAGACTCACTTCGCCCTTCTTTAAGTCTTCATTCCTTTTGAACCCCTGCAACCAATTGCAAATATGAGTTCCACATCCGGTATCCAATACCCATGTGTTAGAAGAAATAAGATTTAGCTCAATATTAATCATAAAGACATTACCCGAGGCATGCCCCGCATTCCTCTTGTCTCTTAGCTCTTTTAGGTAGACCGGGCAATTGCGTTTCCAATGTCCGGTCTCCCCACAACCAAAACAAGGATCATCCTTATGACCCCTCGGTTCCACAACCTTTTGTTTCTTTGCCATAACCGGTGATTTGCCCTTACCCTTAAGATGCATAGGAGGACC
Organism: Bidens hawaiensis; assembly: GCF_021521415.1. NCBI lineage: Eukaryota > Viridiplantae > Streptophyta > Magnoliopsida > Asterales > Asteraceae > Bidens > Bidens hawaiensis. The sequence goes on from NW_027491157.1 coordinate 419,061, forward strand.
CTTTCTTTTTGCTACCTTAGCCTTAGGATTGGGTTGAGATCGATTCTTGGATTTACCTTCATTGATCGCAAACATGGGTAAAACCCTTTTACCCATGCTCGCCTCGGCTGTTTTAAGCATTGAGTGAAGTTCTCCAATGTTTTTGTCCCACCCGTTCATGTTATAATTTAACACGAAAGTGTCGAACCTTTTCGACAAAGAGTTAAGGATCAAATCCGTAGCTAACTCTTTTGAGATGGGACAATTGAGCTTGGCGAGGCGATCAATGTAACTTTTCATCTTAAGCACATAAGTTGAAACTGGTTGATTATCATCCATTCTACATGCATGCAAGGCTCGAACCGTTTCGAACCTTTCAACTCTTGATTGCTTAAGGAACATTTCCTTAAGTTGAGTAATCATGTCGTACGCATTATGGTTTTCGAAATCCTTTTGGATTTCGGGAACCATAGTCGCCAACATGAGGCATGACACTTGAATGGAATCTTCCGTGTGTTGGACCCAATTCATATATTCGACCTCACTTCCCTCTTCCGGTTCATTGGGGATAGGTGTTTCCAAAACATGATATAATTTTTCTTGTTTTAGAACAATCCTTAAATTTCGGAACCAATCCGAAAAGTTATTGTGGTTAAGACGGTCTTTAGCGAGAATAGATCGGAGAGATACATTTTGGACGTTAGGGATTATGTTGTCGTCGACGTGTGCGGCCATCTGCAGAATTTTAATTAAGTTCATTTTAGTGTTTTACCTTTTTAATTATTAATACCCTTTTATATATACCAAATATAATTAATAATTAAAATCTAGAATCCAACGATAAACCCGACTCTGGTTAGGTGACCTTTTTCCCATTGTCGGTTTATCAAGGTAGTTATTCATAACAATTGCAAACCCTTTTGCAACTTCTAGAGTTTATGGGACCGGTTCGAAATCATATTTCGTGTCGGCATGTTTATCCCATCAACACCTATTAGACCCCATGCTTGGGTGACCCTCTTCACATGGTTCTAATTTAAGTCGTCCTACTTGTATCAACTTGTAATATTAACATACAAACGGTTAGGTGACCTTTTTCCCATTTATATGCTAAAATTACCTCAACATATTAATTTACTCTACGCGGTTAGGTGACCTTTTTCCCACTAAGAGCTTACTAATATGTTAAGCGTTATACAAAAGGATGGTGTTTAACTTGTTATCCTTAATTTTAAAAGGGATTTTTAGTTTTAATAATTCTAGTTGTAAAACTTTAAATCATGTTCTAACATGCATTTAGTAACATGATTATTTTGAAACCATTTTCATAATTCTAATTTATAATAAAACCATTTTATTATGGGCGTGAGACGGCTAGTTAATAAATCCATTTTATTAAACTACGTGTCACGTAATTACCGATAATTATTAGAACCCGTTTTATGCTTTGTTAATTAATTCTATGTGACGAAGTTGATATCCTAATATCTAACAACCACACAATCAAACAATCAATTAACAAGCATGCATAATTATACTAGACACGAGCCACTAAGTTAGACCACACTTGTTAGCCGAAACAAGTGTGTGTCTTAGGTCCGATCCTAAGGGACACACGACACATGGATGTTGTAGCTCCCACTTGATCCCGCATCCAAATGCGTCAAGCATCTTCTTCAACCCCGTTGTAATCCATTGGGCTTGAACTTGGGCCTTAGCTTCCATAAGCTTCCATTTGGGCTCAATGGGTGGGCTTAGGTCCTTTTGGGCTTGAATCCCCTTAATGGGCTTGTGAGACCCATTATCACCATACCCGGCCCAATAAGGCCCAAACTTCCAATTTTGCAATCTTCTTTAAATTTACATAACAAATGTCCTAATACATTTTTTCTATAAAATAAAGATATTACAAATAAACTATTTATTACATACCCATATGAATAAATAATTACAAAATTGCCCCTAATTAATTATTACAAACCGAAACTTTGAATAATTAATAACAATCACAACAAACATCCATTTGGTCTACGGCTCGGTCTAGTTTTAACAAACATAACCCGTTATGTCTTAGGAACCCGTTCCAAAACCCCTTGACCTTATCGGGCCTAGCCCAACCCATTTGGGCTTGACCCAATAACTTGATTATGAGCTTCGGCCCACTAGTCCAAAACACATGGGCTTCGGCCCAATAAAAGTCTCATGGGCTTCGGCCCATTTAACAAAATGGGCTTCGGCCCATTTAACTTTCTCCCCTCCTTTTTCTTCTCGGTTAACCCATTAACCTTATGAAGTGGGCTTCGGCCCAATAACATCCGAATTGGGCTTCGGCCCATGTACTCGGTTTTATTTATTTATTTTTTTTTTGAACAAAGCCAAAAAATAATACCAAGATTAAATACAAAAAATCATGCATGTTTTTTTTTTTTTGTATAAAATCTTTCAAGGGGAAAAATATAAAACCGAAAACCCGAAGCTTAGTTTCCCGTATGCCGGCTCTTGATGCCATTTGTTGGGTTTCTATGAATATTTTATACTAAGTTAACCATTTAACTAGTCACAATTAAGGCGGAAGCGTGATATTTACAAACTAAACATATGTATCCATGTGTTTATATATGTATATAATACAAGTTTATATAAGATATGTTCATGAACAACCTAGTTTATTCATGTCATAAGATTACCAATAATCTATTTATTAGAAACCCGAAGCAAGGATCAAATGATACGGAAAAACTAAACTATCAAAACTATAAACACTTACATTCTTAACCTTTTAAGAGTGTAGTTGTTGTTGAAGAAGATGATGATGTTGATGCTAGACTTTCAAAGGAAAATCCTCAAACGGAATATACCCCGAGCCTCCAACACACACCGAGCTATGTTAGGGAGCTTGAACACCAAAAACCGAGACCCGAGCCTCTTCCTTTTATCTTGGCCGAAAACAAGAAGAAAGAAAAGAAAGAGTTGTGTGGTTTTTTTGTAACTTGAAAGTATCTTGATCTTGATCTTTATAAAATCATTCAATCATGTCATACATGGTGTTAGGTCTTTTAGTCAAGTAACCAATACTCAACCTATACCAAATCCATGACAAAATATTGACCAAAATCATGGGGTGTGGGGCCCACCCAAAACCGGCCCCAAAATTATATATATATATATTTTTTTTTATTTATTTTATACTTTATAAAATATATAAACACCCCATCTTTTGTAAACCATTTTACAAAAGAACATATAGTTAAATAATCATTACAATAATAATTATTTGAATAAATAAATTAACCAATTAATTTATTTAACACTTTCAAGAAAGTATTCAGAAACCCGATTTTCTGAATGTGTCGTGTTCTGTATTTGTCTTATAGATCTTATTTTAACAAATACATAATTGGTGTGTGTCTAACTCGTTATTGGGTATGACCAGACTTGGATCAAACACACCTAGCCACATTAACCTAATTATGTGTCTCGGGCATACGATATTCCAACAAAAATATCCAAGATTGTCTTAGCTATTACATATGGGCTTAAAAATTGTATAAATGTGCAAAATTTTGATCGTCTAATCTTAAGGTTTAAGTCAAGTTGGGGTGGTCTGGTTCGGTAAAACTATAATGAAGCATGGTAAGGCAACTTCAAGGCTTTGAGGTGTGGGTTCCATTTTAATCATATGAACTAATAAAACTGTCGCACCTTATTTTTCCCGGTAAGTATTGAGGCATGGGCTTAAGTGGACAACAATATCGACAATCGTAGTTTTTGTGTTCCTTGTGCTTTATTAAGATAATCTAGGAAGTATTTTGTAAGAATGATCTCTGATTCTGATTCCATTGCAAAGTCTTTTTCGGGACGAAAAAGGATAAGTGTGGGGATGTCGCGGTCTACTAAAAACAATCAATTAAAGACTGAAATACCTATAAACTAGTACGGGTAAGTAAGGTCGTCTCCACATGGACTCAAGGGAAGTGCTAATTTAATATTACTAAACTAATTTTTAAACTAAGGCGGACAAACGATGTCAAGCGGTTTTTAGAAAAGATTAATTAAACTAAATGATTACTAAGAAAAACTATGTAGACAATATTAATAAAAGTATTCATTCTAGGTTCGGTTAATGTGACATTCAACTTAATCCCAGATTCACTTATCTTGATTACGCAGTAATTACTAAACCTAGTAGTTTGATTGTGATGGCAAACGATACCCTAACCGAATTTATGACACAATTGAACTCGGTTTACCTAATTACCAACTTATGTTTGTTAAAACCAATTAAGAGACAATATTTGATGATTAATAGTTCAATGACACAAGAGCCTAACCCTAAGTATTGATGAACAAAACCAAACAAGTGATGTACTAATTAATAATCTCAAACACAAATTGTTTAAATAATCAAGCAAGAATTAAGCAAGACCAAAGCAATAACTCAATCAAACTCTTAAACATTAAGAATATGAATCTGGTCAGAAGTTAAAATACACAAAAACCTAGCCTAGAATGAACACGGGAACTTAGCCGAGCATCGACATATCGATTAAAACACTTATCTTGATGAACATACGATCAATGATGGAACCTGAAGCTTCGGGATGGCTGAAAGTCGTCTTAGAACACCTCTTCTGGCTCTGGAAGTCGTGATATGCCGAATGGTGGGGTTAATGGGTTTATATAAGACAAAACCTAGATTTTTCGGTTTTTGGTTGGTTCGCGCCGTGCGAAGTTGCCATAGGGTGCATCTTCGCGTCGCGCGAAGGACAAAGTAGTTGGCCTAGGTTTCTGTAACTTTGCGTAGCGCGAATATGACAAATTAAGTGCATTCCCGTTTTATTTATCTCATATTATATAATAATTTTGAAAAACAACTCCCAATTTTTCTATCATTTTCCATTTTTTTTGCAAAAAATCTCAATTCAAGGAACCTTAAATTTTAAAAATTTTCAATTTCACCCCCATCCCCACACTTGAGGTAAACGTTGTCCTCAATGTTTTAAAATTTAATAAATAAAATAGGGACGTGGTTAAAATAACTATAAACTAGTTTGACGTAGGTCTTTTTCGGCTTAATAGATGATGCAATGCTTGTTTCGTAACTATCTTTCATGTTTAAGTTCATAGCGGGTAGTTGAACGAGTATGTTTTCATTTAACTAGTTTGCTATCGTACTATGGTCATAATACCAACATGTTGGCTTATATTATATGCATATCACTTATAGATGCCTCCCCCAAGATATCTGGGTCATAACCAGATCCGTTTGGTTAATCGTTGTTCAACACGCAATAAACGGTTAATCGCTTATCCGATTTGTAAATACTGAGGGGTATCCGGTTTTGTAACGAATGTCACATTACCCTTTATAAATGCTATTAAACATGTCCTGCGTATGCTAAATATTTAAAAGACTTTTGCACTCAAAAGAGAACTCATAAGTTGCCAAAACAAGATGACTTAACTGCAAATGTGAGGTCGGTTTTGACGGGTATCCTCCCACCCAAGCTACAAGATCCGGGAACGCCAATATACCCGTTCAAGTGGGCGATTTTAAAATGACAAGGTCATTTTTAGATCTTGGAGCCGGGGTGAGTATTCTCTCGGGAAGCTTATACGACCAATATGATTTTGGTCCACTTAGAAAAGCCGACACCACTGTGGTGCTGGCCGATTTGACACTTAAGCTTCCTAGGGGAATTGTGGTTGTTGTGATTGTAATGATAGAATATTTCTGTTACCCAGTTGACTTCCTGGTTGTAGACTGCGTGATAGTTGACCCGAAACGGCAACTGAATCTGATTCTCGGTTGGCCCTTTTTGGCCACCACAAATGCTTTGATAAACTATAGAACCGGGGTTGTGGACATGACTTTTGGTAATAAGAATCTTAGGCTTAATGTGTTTTCAAACGTGTCTAACCCTCTGGTGAGTGATTAATGCTTCGCGGCTGAAGTCGTTAACGGGTTGAACCCTCACGGAAGTGAGGAAGACGCCACAGAGGAGTGTGCTATTTGTTGCAGGGAAACAATTGAGCATGCATTACAGTTGCAAGAGGAAGAAGAAGCAGTTGAGGTGTACACTGTGAGTATTGGGAAACCACCATGGTCTCAACAGGTTGAAAGATTACAAGATGCCATCAATTCTAAGTTGAGACCATCACTTGAAAGTCCGCCGGTTGTGGAGTTGAAGGAGCTCCCAAAACACCTCAAGTATGTGTTTTTGGGACAATGAGAGACTTTACCGGCCATCATCGCCTCAAATTTGGAAGAGAATCAAGAGAATGAGCTATTGGAAGTGTTGAAAGAGCACAAAGCTGCCATTCGTTGGACGATAGCATATTTGAGAGGGATTAGTCCATCCATCTGTGTGCACAAGATCATCACCGATCCCGAGGTAAAACACGCTCATGATGCGTAAAGACAGTTGAATCCAAATATACGGGAGGTTGTGAAGAAGGAAGTATTGAAGTGGTTGGATGCGGGCATCATTTTCTCAATCTCAGATGGCATATGGGTAAGTCCGACACAAACGGTTCCAAAGAAGGTGGGCATTCAAATAACCCGTAATGAGAAAGGTGAGGAGATCGCCACCCGACTGGTAACCGGGTGGCGAATTTGTGTTGATTATAGGAAGCTAAATACGGGAACATCCAAAGCCATTTTCTCTTACCATTCATTGACCAAATCATCAAGAAACTATCAGGTCAGAAGTTTATTGTTTCCTATATGGCTATTCGGGGTACAATTAGATTGCTATTCACCCTGATAACCAACATAAGACCACTTTTACGTGTCCATACGGTACGTTCGCATTTAGGCAAATGCCTTTTGGTGTGTGTAATGTCCCTGCCACCTTTCAAAGGTGTATGATTAGTATCTTTTTAGATATGGTCGGGGATTCACTCAAAATTTTTATGGATGATTTTTTAATTTTCGGCTCCTCTTTTGAAAAATTCTTAAATGAATTAACTAAGGTTTTAAAAGATGCGTGGAAAGGAATTTGGTCTTAAGTTGGGAAAAGAGCCACTTCATGGTACAAGAAGGAACGGTTTTGGGATATCATATCAAGTAGGGGGATTGAGGTTGACCGGGCTAAAATCCAAGTCATATCTAATTTACCACCGCCTACTAATTTGAAGGGAATCCGGTCGTTTCTAGGCCATGTTGGTTTTTACCAATGGTTCATAAAGAATTTTTGTGTCATAACTAAACCGTTGTGTAATTTGCTTTTAAAAGATGTACCATTTTTTTAATGGTGAATGTCTAAATGAGTTTAATGTGCTTAAAAACAAATTTGTAGAAGCCCCGATCTTGATGTCACATGATTGGTCATTTCCTTTTGAAATTATGTGTGACGCAAGTGACTACGCGGTGGGGGCCGTGCTGGGTCAATGGGTGGATAAGAAGGCTGTTGCCATATACTACCCAAGCAAAACCCCTTCCGATGCTCAAATTAATTACAGCACAATGGAAAAGGAGTTGCTTGCGGTAGTGTATGCATTGGATAAGTTTAGATCTTATATTTGGGGGAGCAAGGTTATTGTGTTTTTAGATCACAGTGAATTCAAGTACTTGATGGAGAAGATGGATGCAAAGCTACGCTTGATCAGAAGGATTTTGCTACTCCAGGAGTTTGATTTGGAGATTCGCGATAAGAAGGGGAGCAAGAATGTGGTTGCGGATCACTGTCGAGATTGGTGGGACAATAAGAGGAGAAAGATGAGAGAGCCATCAATGAATCATTCCCAGATGAGCAATTGTTTTCTGTTTCAACTTTGCCATGGTATTCTGACATTATTAATTGTCTTGTTGTAGATACAATTCCGGAGTGTTAGCTAGGGAAGAAGAAGAAGCACTTCCTCTCTCAGGTAAAGTATCATGTGTCGGAAGATCCAGACTTATTCAAGGTTGGTGCGGATCAAGTGATGAGGCGTCGCATACCGTAGGAAGAGGTGCGGAGTGTTTTACATCATGCCCATCCTTCAGCTTATGGAGGCCATTTCAACGGTCAGAAGACAGGGCATCGCGTGCTTGCATGTGGATTCTATTGGCCTACCATCTTTAAAGATGCAACAGCGTTTGTTAGAAATTGTGTTAAATGCCAACAGATGGGTGGTATCTCAAAGTGGGATGAAATGCCCATACAACCGATCCTAGTTTTCGACATCTTTGATGTTTAGGGGATTGATTTCATGGGCCCGTTCCCTAGTTCATGTGGTATTTGTACCTCTTGGTGGCAGTTGATTATGTGTCTAAGTGGGTAGAAGCAATCGCCACCAAGACAAACGACCATAACGTTGTTTGCAAATTTGTCCAATCCAATATATTTTCACGATTTGGTGTTCCTCGCATTATCATTAGTGATGGAGGTTCCCATTTCAAAAATTTTAATTTTGGCAAATTACATTAATGATAGGCGTAAACCACCGATTCGCCACTCCATATCACCCTCAAATGAGTGGGCAAGTGGAGGTTTCTAATAGGCAAATAAGAAATTTTACAAAAAATGGTAAGACCCAATCGTAAAGATTGTCAAACAAGTTAAATAATGCGTTATGGGCTTACCACACTTCTTATAAGACGCCCATTGGAACCACCCCTTATTGGTTGGTTTATGGTAAAGGGTGTCATTTACCTGTTGAGCTAGCCCATCGTGCGCTATGGGCGGTTAAGAATACTAATCTATACTATGAATGTGCAGGTAATCAGAGAAAGCTGAACATATTCGAGTTAGAAGAGTTAAGAGATGAGGCATATGACTGTGCATCTCTTACAAAGACAAGATGAAAAGGATTCATGATGCCAAGTTACGGAGAAAGACGTTTGAAGAAGGACAATGAGTTTGGTTGTATAACTCGCGATTGAAGCTTTTCCTAGAAAAACTGAAGAGCAAGTGGACGGTACCATATCAAGTTAAGCGGGTTGGCAAGTTTGGGGAAGTCGAGATTGAAGATTTCGATGATCATCTAAGGCAAGTTGTCAATGGGCATCGTTTGAAGCCATACTTGAAAGATGCGGATCTAAACAAGGAGATACATGAGTTGGAAGTTTGCTTCTTGGCGGGCAAACCATCTCGGTCACAACTGCCTCCGATCACGTTTTTGTTTTCTTCGGGGGCATCGTATAACGATAAGCAACTATACTTCAATTAATAGTAATTCCCCATATAACTCATCGCGTGGGGATCACATTAGTTGATACTCAGATATTTCAAATAGCACATGTGTATCACACACATCGGATCCTGTATCTATATACCAAGGATAGTACACAGATTTAGCCTAATAAGGGCCTTTGTTTGCATGTATATATCGAAAGTTGTCACCCAGTGACGAGTAATTTAACTCGGTAAGGGTCAATGTTTGTAATAAAAGATCCTAATCGTCCTCCATATCATATAGCATAGTACCAAATGCTTGCATGGAGCATCGAAACTATACACAACGGTACCATACTATCCTTGTCTACCCGACCACACATTATAATAATCATGAATAGTTCACAACCCGCACAACAATTATTAAGATATAATCCCACCATTGGGTAACTGCTTTATCCTGCCTTTCCCGTAAGTAGGCATTTGCCTGTTATGAGTTTAAATAATATGTTATATTCAGAAGGCATTTGTATACTCCCCTTGACCTTTGGATGCTACTAAATATAACTGTAGAATATTCTTTCATCAGGTCATTCAGTATCCGCAAACATGCTTGGTATGATAAAAGTGATAATTTATGAGTTGGGAGTAAGTATGTTCACTACAAGCCAAGACACATCATTGGTCTGTGAGTGTGAGGTTTTTCTTCTATAATAAACCAATCGGAGTGGATTGTACATATATGATTTGATGAGTTTATTGATTAGGTGGGTTTATCAGGATTGATTGTACTAATGATATGAAAGATTTTGGAACCATCGCTGGTAAATGGTATATACAGGTGATTATGGTCTGTTATATAATCGAGGATTTTGTGAGGTAATTATTATGTATATAATTTCATAAATTGGACTCGTCTCTAGGTATTTCCCCCTAAAAATAGTGTTTGCCTTTTTAATGACAAAAGTGGAAGGATGACTAGAAAACAGTTCAGCTTACTGTTAGAAAACTGGTATATGAGATAAAGATTAGGCCCGAATTGAGAAGTATTGTTATCCCTTGATATGAACGTAGGTAGATCACACCTTCTATAGTTCCTTTCTGGGCCTTGAATATTACGCTCAGTCTGTGGTTATATCATACAATAAGATTCAGTTTGGACGCGATAAAGCTTTATCAAAATTCTCGTTTATAGGAAACACTGACTCTTCATCCGATCTGATGCTACGGATCTCAACATCTTTCGGTTCAACAATTTGTCATAAAAATAGTATTTTTCGATAGTATGAATCAGAGTAAAAGGATATTATTAATTAGGCAGAAATAAAATATTCCATTTGTTATGACCAGGTATAATATTAATTACGATACAATATAATATTATTTTTAATGAAATATAATTTTAACTATAATAAGAATTAATATTGATTATAATCTAATATAATATTCGTTACAATAAGATTTATTATTATCAACAGTAAATGATGTACACATATTCGTACAATTTGTTCCAGATAAGCACGTATGCATGTTACATATATATACTTAACATTACCTTTTATACACATATGTTGCCATTTTTACCTATTGGTATGTCCCGTGATTTCTCCCAAATTCAGGAAGTCTGTTATTATGTTCCGGGCCATAATAACTCACTTGCCCTTCGAGTTTATCCCGGCATCCACCATTATATAATATTATATTGCTATTTATTTTCCCAGTGTTAATCGATCCTATGGTTATATTTTTAGGTATCATAAGGGATAACCTAATCCTTTATAAAAAATGTCTCTGATACCAACTTCTATCACACCCCATTTAGCAAATTGCGGAATCATAAAACATAAATGTAACAGACACCTCTGGTATCAACCACATTGTTTATAAATAACAATACAAACTAATTTAAAATATTTTACATTGATCTACTATGTTTACAACTAGGAGATACAAACTAAATTCAGCCCATTAAGTGGCTTTACTTCTTACTAGCACACTTACATCAATTGACCCAGCGTTGATCGCAAGTCAAACACGTAGCACATTGACTTTCTAGTCCAAGTCCGGTATACCTGAAAAACATGTTAAAACGGGTCAATTACAAGTAGTTGGTGAGTTTCACGAGTTTCAAGAAATCTGTTATGCGTATAATAGCCATAGTTTGTAACTACGCAAGTATGTATGTATGTACGTTCAAAAGTATGTTTTTTTTTGTTTATGATGTAATTATGCTAAGCTATAGCGAAGCCTTGACTGTTCATGCTGCGTGCCTCCATTTCGCACGCTCAATCAACCACTGTGGCCCCCTTCCGTCCACAACGTGTCCCAAATAGCTATATCTAACACTGCATTGTGTGTTTGTATCATTATGGTCATGAGCAAATGGCGTTATGTGTGACACGGAAACCAGGCAGATTCCGTTTGGGTTTGTCAAACCAATACTACTATTCACAAGCCACCGGCTTGAAGTTAATCACTGTGTTGGTAGGGACTTTTGTGTGTTAGCACTTAGATAATATCCATCATCAAACAATTCAGAGTATATAGATATGTATCAACATGTTTTTCACCCCAAAAGTTCGTAAAAATAGTTTAAAAGTGGGGTTATGAAACTCACTGTTTAGTAGGTATTCATCTCGTTGTCGGATAGTGGCTCGTTCTGCTTGCTAGCAATCAGACCCTATAATCGATATTATAATAATATTAATATTTTAATATTATTATAATGTCTGTACTAAACTGAGCTGTATAGCTTGTCTGGGTGTGGCTGTCACGACAAGAAAGGGTCAATAGGCTTAGATTGTGATGTTGATCAATGTCTAATACTTAAAACCGAACTTGGCTAAGTTTCCCCGTTTCACCAGCTAGGCCAAGTTGATCGTTTACACGTTTAGAAAACATGTATGGGTATGTATACTTGGGTAAACGTGTTGGTTGATAAAATGATTAATTTATAAAGAAAGATCTCAATTTATGGGTCTGGATTCGCTACGGGGCTCATTTCCGTTTATTCAGTTTGGTTTGGAGAAAAACGCGCACAATCCATCCGAATTGCCTGAATTTCTCATAAAAAGTTTTCTTTTACTTAATTAACCCAAAAGTATGAACCCTTGATGTTTTTATCACGAACTCGTTTAACCAGGTAGTTAAACGAGTATATTTTCGTCTAACCGGTTTGTTATCGTACTAAGGACATAGTGTAAATATGTATGCTTATATTAAATGTATATCACTAATAGATGGCCCCCCCCGAGGATATTCGGCTCATAACCAAGCTCGTTTGGTTATTCGTTTGTTCTGTATGCAATAAGTGGTTACTCGCTTATTCGATTTGTGAATACCAAGGTGTACCCAATTTTGTCACGAATGTCACAGTATTTAATGGGTATATGGTGACCAAAGTTGGTGACGAGAGTAAATAACCAAGAAAACGTAAAAGATATATATTTTTGAGCACTAAAAATCGTCAATTTTTAACTGTGAAAAGTTCCCTTCGCGCTACGCGAAGTATGTTTAATAGTGTCCATCGCGCTATGCGAAGGACAAAAGATTTAAATAGTCTACACCTCCTTCGCGCTACGCGAAGGAGAGTCATTTTCATGATTCACGCTACGCGAAGTTTCAAAACCATAGAACCTTCTTTCTGTCGTTTGCTACGTGAAGCTTTTATACCAGGCTCCTTCGCGCGACGTGAATGAGTATTAATCTGCAGAAAAAAAAGCAGCTGGCATATTCAGTTTTTACCGTTATCACAAATATATTTCCACTTATCACAATCTGATTACGCCACCCCCATACCCCACCGTCATTTTCACCGGCCGCCGCCACCACCACCACTACCATTACTTATTTTTCATCATCTAGTCAAAATCCGATCCAAGGTACGTTTTGTTATTTCAATTGAATAGGTTTACTGATTATTGTGAGATTGATTTCAGATTATTATGTGAATGTTTTTTAGTGGGTGTCAGTTTGCTAGAATTATTTGAGTATTTAGTGTGAGTTTACGGGTTTGGTTTGTTTATGGTGTATATTGTTTTCGGGATTATCCGAGTTTTTTTATTGTAATGTGAGTTTTTAGCTCGTATTTTGTAAAGGAATGGTTATATTTTTGAGTTTTAGGTCACCAAAATTATTTTCTGGCATAGTTTTTGTAAAAATCTTGGAAACTGTTGAAATAATTTTCAAGTTGGTTTCTCAGGTTTTGAAGTTGGTTATCATCAAGCGGTTTTTGGTCGAAATTTTAAAAGCTTTAAGTAATGTTTTTGCTTGATGGTGATGGTTTATACCGACATAGGATTTGTTTGTTTGAAGTTAGTTTTTCATTGTTTTGCACGTGCGTTTTGAGGAAACTTTTAAAGTTTTTCGTGTATTAAGTGTTGTTAAAAAAATCACAAAAATATTTTTATTATTCGTTTTCGTTTTATTTTATTTATTAATGTATATTGTAAATATTTATAGGGACAATCGCGACCGAAATACTATACGGTTGTCACACGAAGCTTGTGATTTGAACTAATTGTTTAAATTTAATTGCAGAGATCACATGAAGCAGGTGGATCCGGTATTAGGAGGAAGCGATCAAAGAAGCAGCCGACTTTTGATTATTTGAAACAGCAATAATCAAGGCCACCTATTCATTTTAAGTTCGAGGAGGTACCAGTTTTTGGACCAGTAGTTGATGATATTACTGGTGGAGAGGATGATCCACATTGAAATGACCTAGAATCTTGATGTAAATTACACTTAGGATCTCTAAATATTACAGCCTATGACTCAGTGTGTGGAATCCATTGAGTGTGAACACAATCAAGTAAACATTAAGCTCATCTTCATTAATAACATGAAAAATTACAAGATTTTTCTCTCTACTCTCTCACTCTGACAATCATTAAAAGTCTACATACAAATGCATAAGTCCCCTATTTATAGGAAACAACATGAAGACCAACAAGTCTGTATATGTTATACAGGCGTATAACAAATACGCCGCATAAGGTATGCGTTCTTGTGGACTTATGCGTTGAACGTATTACAAATTATACATTTGACATTTTAAGCCCTATACAATCATATCTAATACATCTAAGACCCTAGAAATAGAAATTATGCTCTAACAGACTCCCCCTTGGATGTTGCTAAGTCTTCAATCTTCACCTTTAACTCTTTCATCCCAAAACCTCTTTTTCATGAACTCCTACGGTGTAACCTTGGCAGCACCTTGGTTACTAGAATTCTTTTAGAAAAAATATGATCAGACTATTACTTGTATCTGATCCGTGATGGTTTCATTCCTTATATGCTATTGAAAGACATGATATTTGAAAGTAACGACTTATGAAAATTTGATATTTGAAAGTAACGATTTTGGCTTCTAATTATTTCCACCAGACTCTCATCTTCATATTCTTCCTCCATCATCCTATTGTAACCTGTTGTATATTAACAATTTAGAGATGAATATTAACTTCAAATGAATATTGTCGGTATGTTTTTAAGGAATTCTGAAAGATCATATTTATAACCAGAAATGAAAAATATCTTTCCACTGTGTAGTACTATTTCCCTCGTGATCAGCCTGTCATGATTGTCTCAGCAGTTATGACACATTTTGTCATTATGCAAAACGGATAAGTATTGAATCCGAATCAACATATACGGCGGATATGTCATTTCTTAAGGCTGAACTATAAATGAGTACATATGCGGCGGATAACTCTTTCATCTATATATATATATATATATATATATATACACCCTTGAACTTATGTGGCGGATAAATGTGAGACTTATACGGCGTATAACTTATGCGGCGTATAAGTCTCAATACTTATACGTTGCTTAAGTATGTCTTTGAAACATTCTGTCTTTTTGTCCAATTCACACCAATGTAATGTAAAAGTACAATTTAATGTCCTTGTACATTAAAATAATAACTTAAATAAGCTTAATTTTGAAAAAAATCACTATTTTACCAAGTACAAATTAATGACCTTGAGTAAAACAGATAAAATTTTGATCTTTTGTTTTTAATTTGGTATAAACAAGATTTGTTGATTCATGAAAATACCCAGAGAGATATTTCACCCGTACATCAAGAGTTGAAAACTAAATCAGAAAGAAAAATCTTTTTGTTTTTTCAATAGAAACAAAAATCAAACAAATCAAAACAGAAATTACATATTTTTGTGAGTTTGAGCAGGGAATCATATTAACCAAATTGCCCTTCCATCACAATTTTACTTTCGGTGTTTATTATGACTGGTGTTAAGTCAGCCATTGGTATTGTTGTCCACCTAAACGTTTCAAACAAATGATTCAGGAATTTCTGTGATACATTTAATTGATTCAATTAAGCACAAAATATCGGGAACTTATTAGTTCCAATCATGATTCAGACGTAATTTGATTTTTACTTAGTCACCCCAACTTGACTTAAACCTTAGAATCAGAAGATAAAAAGATTTTTATATTTAAGCAAATCAGCAAATAATCCCCACTACAAGATATACCCCTATTATTAAGCAATGCCCTAAGGTCCTTTACCATGGATGAGTATGCACGATTTCATCTGTTGGCTTGCAAACGTTGTGTCCCTTGTGGTTCGTTTCTTAATGGTAATAAGACGCGATCAAGGGGACAACGTGTGTCTAACAGTGGATTTTGATCAAGTCAGTAATGAGTTTAGTACATAAGTACTTGTGCGATCAAGTTTAATGACTTATAAAGCAGCTTAATCTGCGGGTTTGCTTTTTAAAGCTTGTTTTAAATATTCATCGAAATGAATACTGATGTGTTGTAAAACACACGTATTTTCCGCACCTTTTATCTACGTAATTTATTGTATTTTATGTGTTTTAACTCGTTTTATATAGGTTTTACATAAGTTTAATAACCTTGTAGGTTTTGGGTAAAAGAAAGGTAAAAAACGGGACTTTTCGAGCATTCTATGAGCCTTTTACGCATACAAGTTCAAGACAAAGCTCAAGGCCCGACCCGTATGCATCATGGAGGCCCAAATACTATTATAATATTATAATATAAAAAATTGAAAAACCCTAGAGCTGCTGGACAGCAGCCGATCGCAGCAGGCAGCAGCAAGGGGAAGGAGAAAAATCTTTTTTCGGCTTAGGGTTGGAGCTTGTGGCGGCTAGGGAAGGAAGAAGACACAAGAACCAAGCCTCGGGATTGAATCCCCATCGTTTTTGACAGCAAGAACAGCCCCGGAAACATCCATATCCTTACATCTTTTTCATTGTTCATACACTTTGATTTTCTTGTTTAATTGTTGATTTGTTTTGCAATTGATTGAGAGATTGAATTGTTATTGATTATTGTTGATCATTGGATGATTGTTAAGATGTTTGGTATGGGATTAATGATGTGTTTATTAATTGTTTTCTGCTGTCCAAAAATGATTCTCGGCTAATCTGGTTAGTTCTACCTAGGAATGATGAAAATTGTTAGTGTTTGATAGGTTTCATGGATTGTTTGATTAATAGACCTTAATTGCTATTGTAAAGTTTGATTTAGACATGAAATAGGTTATGTTTAAAAGCTGGAAATTTTGGTGAATTATTGCATAAACCCCGTGTGTTGATTGATTAGTTTTGTATTGATTGATCGGTGCATTGTTTGATTCTAGACTTTGTGTTTAGGGTTTGTTTGTGGTAGGTACCACCGTAGGGTTTTGTTGTATTATTTATTGAATTAAGTACAGCGGTTAGACACCTTCTTTGAGACCGAGAGGTAATAGGAAGTTAGGGTTGTCTTATTGCCTTTGCATGCTAGAATAAGGATTGCGCGAGAGCGAGTTCGTTTCTTGTCAGGTTTAGGTGTTTTGAGCGACTAGTTGATCTATTTTGGTTTAAGTTGAATTCTTCCTCTATCATTGGTTGTGTAGTATTCATTACCATTAGGGTCGAGTGTTGGTGAGACCGAGAGGTGATCCTTCATTAGAACACGTTAGCAATTGTTTCCCGGTTTGGTCGTTTTAGACGATTTTGAGTAGTTTAGGCTTGTTGAGTGAGACCGAGAGGTAATCCAGTGAGCCCGAGCGACCCTTAGTCGTGTCATCTTTAGGGACCGGTGTCTATATATCATTCAATCTGTTAGCTTGTTAGGCCTACAATTTGATTCAGACCTAGGTAGACGTTTTTCCCCACCCGAAGTTAACACAGTTAGTTTTCCGTTAAGTTTTCTATTTTTGGTAAGTTTTGTTAGTCAGTCTAGTTAGTTCAGTTAAGTATTTAAAAATCAAAAATCAATATAATTATTTTCTAAGGTAGGTCTTGTCTAGGGTTAGTGATCTTTAGCGTTCTGACGTGTCCACGTGTTCGATACTCGGACTTCCTAAGTCTATACTACTTGCGATCGGTACACTTGCCGGTTGTGTGTGGTTTTAGGATTTTCGTTTTAATATTAAATCTTCGTTGTGAGGGTCATATTTATAGTGTTATTAGACACACATCAAGTTTTTGGTTTCATAACTTCTTGGTGTTTTCAAAAAAAAAAAAAAAAAAAAAATATATATATATATATATAATAAATAAGAACAGTGCCCATTAAACCCGCACGTAATGTATGGTAACCGAACGGTTTAGACTCAGTAATCGTGTGTCGGTAGGCTCAGCCTTTGAGAATGAAATGGCGGTTTGGTTGTTGACCTAATTGAACCTCTTAAATGGTCTGACTATAGTGGGAAACATCTTAGGGGTTTTGTTTGTTTAACTAAGCTCGTGACATGACTGGAATGAAAAGCCGGGTCATACTCAAGCCTCGAGTCACATGATCGTCTGTATATATTAGTTGTTCTATCTTTTGAATTTGTTTCTGTTCATGCAAAAGCCATGTAATATGAGTATAAAAAAAAACAAAAAATTAAAAATTAAAAATAAATATTTTTTTTTGCAAAAAGCCAAAAGGCAGAGTAATAGAGTTTATAGTTTGTACATGAATAAAATGTTTAATCATGTGGCAAAAGGTTTAAGTCAAGTTGGGGTGGCTTGGCCCGGTAAAACCATAATGGAATTGGTGAAGTGGCAGCAGGGCTTTTAGGTGTGGTTCCACTTAGTCATACAAATTAATAGAATTATCACGCCTTATTTGCCTCGGTAAGTATTAGGGGCATGGGTTTAAAGTGGACAGCAATACCAGCAATCGACCTGATCTGGCTTATTAGGTGAAAGTTGGAAGAAATATTTGGGTAACGGGTCACTTGTTCTAATATTTTAAAAAGAAGAAAAATAATAAAAATATGTTAATAATAATAATAAATAAAAAAAACCAAGAGTTGTCGGTTGAACTCGGGTATGATCCTGTGTAGTATTCTTTTTCAGGGACAAAAAAGTCTTAAGTGTGGGGATATTTGATGTGTTGTAAAACACACGTATTTTCCGCACATTTTATCTACGTAATTTATTGTATTTTAAGTGTTTTAACTCGTTTTATATAGGTTTTACATAAGTTTAATAACCTTGAAGGTTTTGGGTAAAAGAAAGGTAAAAACCGGGACTTTTCGAGCATTCTTTGAGCCTTTTACGCATACAAGTTCAAGACAAAGCTCAAGGCCCGACCCGTATGCATCATGGAGGCCCAAATACTATTATAATATTATAATATAAAAAATTAAAAACCCTAGAGCTGCTGGACAGCAGCCGATCACAGCAGGCAGCAGCAAGGTGGAGGAGAAAAATCTTTTATCGGCTTAGGGTTGGAGCTTGTGGCGGCTAGGGAAGGAAGAAGACACAAGAACCAAGCCTCGGGATTGAATCCCCATCGTTTTTGACAGCAAGAACAGCCCCGGAAACATCCATATCCTTACATCTTTTCATTGTTCATACACTTTGATTTTCTTGTTTAATTGTTGATTTGTTTTGCAATTGATTGAGAGATTGAATTGTTATTGATTATTGTTGATCATTGGATGATTGTTAAGATGTTTGGTATGGGATTAATGATGTGTTTATTAATTGTTTGCTGCTGTCCAAAAATGATTCTCGGCTAATCTTGTTAGTTCTACCTAGGAATGATGAAAATTGTTAGTGTTAGATAGGTTTCATGGATTGTTTGATTAATAGACCTTAATTGCTATTGTAAAGTTTGATTTAGACATGAAATGGGTTGTGTTTAGTGGCTGGAAATTTTAGTGATTCATTGCATAAACCCGTGTGTCGGTTGATTAGTTTTGTATTGATTGATTGGTGCATTGTTCGATTCTAGACTTTGTGTTTAGGGTTTGTTTGCGGTAGGTACCACCGTAGGGTTATGTTGCTTGATTATTTGGATTAAGTACAGCGGTTAAGCACCTTCTTTGAGACCGAGAGGTGATAGGAAGTTAGGGTCATCTCATTGCCTTTACATGCTAGAATAAGGATTGCGCGAGAGCGAGTTCGTTTCTTGTCAGGTTTAGGTGTTTTGAGTGACTAGTTGATCTATTTTAGTTTAAGTTGAATTGTTCCTCTATCCTTGGTTGTGTAGTATTCATTGCCATTAGGGTCGAGTGTTGGTGAGACCGAGAGGTGATCTAGCATTAGAACACGTTAGCAATTCTTTCCCGGTTTGGTCGTTTTAGGCGATTTTGAGTAGTTTAGGCTTGTTGAGTGAGACCGAGAGGTAATCCAGTGAGCCCGAGCGATCCTTAGTCGTGTCATCTTTAGGGACCGGTGTCTATATATCATTCAATCCATTATCTTGTTAGGCCTACAATTTGATTCAGACCTAGTTAGACGTTTTCTCCATCCTAAGTTAACACAGTTAGTTTTCGGTTAAGTTTTCTATTTTTGGTAAGTTTTGTTAGTCAGTCTAGTTAGTTCAGTTAAGTATTTAAAAATCAAAAATCAATATAATTATTATTCTAAGGTAGGTCTTGTCTAGGGTTAGTGATCTTTAGCGTTCTGACGTGTCCACGTGTTCGATACTCGGACTTCCTAAGTCTATACTACTTGCGATCGGTACACTTGCCAGTTGTGTGTGGTTTTAGGATTTTCGTTTTAATATTAAAGCTTAGTTGTGAGGGTCATTTTTATAGGGTTATTAGACACACATCAAATACCCAGATGATAAACCGCATAAAGACCCGATGGATCCAGGAACCTTAAAGCATCCCATCAATACTTGATTTAAGGCCATAAAACCATACATCATTGAAGCTTTAACCACTTACTGATAGCTACGTTTTAATAAATTTAAACAATCATTCTGATTAAAAGGCTTGAGTATGACTAGCTATTACATTTCTGCCATCATTATCAAGACTTTTGTTAGAAACTAACACCCCATCAATTAGTCAATTTTAAGTTTATATCACTTAATTTCCCTTACTTGTTTCTTTTAAAGGCATACCAATGCACTAATAGTTAAGCACATAGCCTATTATGCCTACTTTTTACTGGATTTAGGACTAGATGATCAATGTACTATCATCTTCCCTTTTTGATTCTAAAACTCATTTTCTGAGGAGCAACATTTTTTAATGTTTTTGACATTTTGAATCTTATAAAGTTTTTAGCTTTTTAAAAATTTTCAATGTTTTTGGTTTTTCTTGAAATTTCTCCCCCCTAAAAACAAAAACTGTACAAAAATATTTACAAAATAAAATTTGACTGTGATGTTAAGGATCACTAGCTATCGAACACACCTGTAATCTCCGTAACCCTCTTTTCAACACCGCCCAAAACTTTTGACTTATCAAAATCTTTGGTGAAAAGATCTGCCTTTTGTTCATTGATGTGAATTTTGTCTACGGTAATCAACTTCTTTTCGTAGCAATCACGAATAAAGTGATACTTGTCACACCCCAACCTAAGGCGGAAATGCATGGGCGTGAGCATGATTGCTCATAGCTCGAGGTAACTATCATGCAATAAATATGGCAATATCTAATAATTTATTTTATTCCATGTAAAAACAAATATCCAAATATAGCAAATAATTCCAAAACAATAATCCATGATAATAAAGGAAATAACTTAAATGTCTCAAATTTAATTATTCTTGAATAAGCCTATGGTCTCAACTGGCAATCCATGACTTCAATTCTTCAATTCATACGATAACCTGCATATACGTAGAACATACAATAGTTTTGTTAACAAATATGTTGCGTGAGCAAGTCATTAAGTTTTGCAATAATATATAATATGAAAAGATAGCAAAACATAAGTAAAGCGGTGAACAAACCGAACCAATGAGCAAATAAGTGTCAAGTGAACCATTGCCAAGCGAATCGGGCGCCGGTTAAAACTAGACGGTCGTATGATCATACTATAATGAGAATATGGTGGACCTCTCCGAATGCGCAAATTAAACAAGCAATCAATTAGCAATTAAGTCTAGCAATTCACACACAATACAACGTTTGCTAATGATTAAGATATGTATAATATGAAATACTATAAGTATGTGTACGCCCCCAAAACGTTTGAAAATATGTGAAAACGGGGGAATGACAAACTCACCTTAGAATAAGAGAGTTAATAATATATTAACGAATAAACGAAGAGTCTTCCGATTAACGCGCCGAACGAAGATAATCAACAGAACCTGAAACTTAACGGTATGAAAGTATAAGTAAAACGAAACTCTTTCCGATGGAATCAATCCAAACGGATAAGTATAACTCGAGTTATGTTGATTTTAATAGTTAAACGAGTCGAGTCTGACCAGAATCCAAACTTCGATTCAGGAGTCGGGTTTTGGTCAGAACCCTTAAAATTGAATTACGAGAAGAAAAGTCTTCTAGACTGAACGTTTAATCCGACCAGATGTATGATAAAACAAGAAGTCAAAGTTGTTGATTGTTTTACCCTTTATCGGGTTTTAAAGCAATTGACTAGTCAATACCCTTCAATCTCAGAAATTGATTGAAGGTTATTGACTAGCAGATGTTTATGAACAAAAAATTAGTTTACAACTTACCCGGAATGTGGACGAATGATGAGATATATCGAATCAACGGTCGTTAAGCATGCAAAGTCAATCGATTAATGAATGGTTCTTCAACGAAACACCCAAAAGCCGAGAGAAACGAGAGGGGCCGAGAGGGTGACGGCTGAGATATGATGATTAGGGTTTGTGTAAAATATTTTTGGCAGGGATTTATGACTTGTTTATATAGAAAAAGCTAAAACGAACTAATTTTGGACATTTTGCTCGTTTAAGCAAGTAATCATGTGTTTAATGATAAAATCAACGAAATAATCCCAAAGATTCATTCTTGGGCAGAAAGAAAAGAACTAGGACTTGTATTTTTACTCTAATACGTTTACTTGGTCCTTACTCCTCGCGATTCATGTCGAAAATAACTGATTTTATGCCAAAACCGGGTCTCGACTGATAACCTCGTCACGAAAAAAAGTAGGTAGTCCACGGATATACTTGTGGATACCGCGGGACAACAGGGTTACGAGATGAGGTACCACCTGACTTAGTTCCTTGAATCGGATCGAGTAGGTAGAGTTATCGCCACCAATTTGCTTTAATTCCCAAAACTCCGTCTTGAGCCTTTGCAGTTAATGCTCGGGACAAAATTGTCTCTTCATAGCCTCCTTATGATCCTCCCAAGGCATGGCTAATGCTTCATCAATACCTTGGAGGTCCTTGAATGTGGTCCACCAAGTAAGGGCACGTTCCTCAAAAACTTTTGTGGCAAAACAAGTCAGTTTATCGACCGGACACTCACTATGGATGAAGATGTTTTCCATCCTCTCAAACCAGCAGAGGAGTTTAGTAGCATTCTCCTCGCCAGGGTAAAGAGGAGGTTTGGCACTCGTGAAATTCTTGTAGTGGTAGTTGTGGGTGGGTGTAGCCAATGTAGCAGATCCATTCGAGTTGATGTTTTGTAGTTGAGCCACCACCTCGGGCAAAGCAGTGGTGAACTCTTTTGTCATGCGAGCAGCCAAACGGTGATCATGAGCAGCCGATGGAAGGCGGTTGCTACGGAGACAAAGTTAAGAAGACATTCTGCAGGGACCAAACGTGAAATTTTATGTGAATCGGGAAAGTTGTGTAAACGAGTCAATGAAAGGCAATGAGTAAACGAGACTACTACGTGCTAGTGATTGTCATGACTTGAAGGCAAGTCGCGATATAAAATAATGTGATTAACTTTGAGATAGTTAATTAATTACATTGCTTATTCCAAGTTTAAAGTGAAAAATTTTATTAGGTTGGGCTTTCCATGGGCTTCCCATTGCAGCTCAAAACTCAAAATAAATAACGAATTAAATCAAGTGAGTTGGCCTCCCATGAGCTTTCCATGGTAATTTGAATGACCCAACCTAATCATAAAACTAGCTTCAGGAATTGGGCCTCCCATGAGCGTTCCATGGTAGTTTAAATGACCCCAATTACATAACGGGACTTAAATATTGAGAATTGGGCTTCCCATGAGCGTTCCATAGCATTTTATTGGCCCAATTAAATAACGATTAACAAACAATTTGAGTTGGTCGGCCCATTAGCATTACATGGCATTTTAACTGACCCAACTAATTAACGAATTATCAGTTCAATGGAGTGGGTCGGCCCATGAGCGTTACATGGCATTTTAACTGACCCCACTAAATATCGAATAAACAAAAAAAAAAGAAAATAAGTAGTTGGAGTATCTCGTGAACCACCACGGTGATATCCCCAACCAAATATCGAATTAAAACGGGCTGTGAAATGAATAGTTGAAGTGCCCATGGATTGTCATGGATTTTTAACCCAACTAAAAATTTAAAATAATTAAAACACAATTTTGGAAAGTTTCTGAATTTAGCCACGAACCACCGAGAATTCGGTTTTTATGCAAGGAATGCAATCGCTGATCGGTCACGTTTGATTCACTTAAGGTCCGGTGGTATGACATATTGTCCAGCTTTGGCCTAGGGGCTCGAATAATGTGGTCAGGTTATCCTCCAGGTAAGGAATAGCGTCATACCTTGGGTTCTCGGAACCATTTTGCCAAGGCCTGACTCACAGTTATCGCACCCCTTACAGTTACTACCGAACATGCCATACCCCCATGCCCTAAGGAAAGTGAGTAAAAACAAATCTTGGGAATTCTTAAGGAATTTTTCAATAATAGAAAGTAAATCTACTAAAGTTTTTAAAAGATTTTTCAAAGATTTGTAAGGATTTAAGAAAATATTTTTAAAAGTGAGGCATAGCCTCAGATTTGGTGTGGGCAATATATACTAAAAATAAAAGATAATTTAATAAAATAAAAGATATAACTACTTAAATTAAAAGATACAAATTACCTAAAATAAAAGATATTAATAATTATTTTCCTAAGATAAAAGATTTAATACATATTTACCTAAAATAAAAAATACTAGGGATAATTACCTAAATAAGGCATAAACAATTAAGGAGCAATTAAACAGTTCAGATAGGCACGTATAGGGTTCCTAACATATGACTAGGACAGTTTCTAACCACTTATCTTAAACCTTCGGCTCTGATACCAATCTGTCACACCCCAACCTAAGACGAAAATGCCGGGGCGTGAGCATGATTGCTCATAGCTCGAGGTAACTATCATACAATAAATATGGCAATATCTAATAATTTATTTTATTCCATGTAAAAACAAATATCCAAATATAGCAAATAATTCCAAAACAATAATCCATGATAATAAAGAAAATAAATCAAATGTCTCAAATTTAATTATTCTTGAATAAGCCTATGGTCTCAACTAGCAATCCATGACTTCAATTCTTCAATTCATACGATAACCTGCATATACATAGAAAATACAATAGTTTTATCAACAAATATGTTGAGTGAGCAAGTCATTAAGTTTTGCAATAATATATAATATGAAAGATAGCAAAACGTAAGTAAAGCGGTGAACAAACCAAACCAATGAGCAAATAAGTGTCACGTGAACCATTGCCAAGCAAAACGGGTGACGGTTAAAACTAGATGGTCGTATGATTATACTATAATGAGAATATGGTGGACCTCTCCGAATGCGCAAATTAAAAAAGTAATCAATTAGCAATTAAGTCTAGCAATTCACATACAATACAACGTTTGCTAATGATTAAGATATGTATAATATGAAATACTATAAGTACGTATACGTCCCCAAAACGTTTGAAAATATGTGAAAATCGGGGAACGACAAACTCACGTTAGAATAAGCGAGTTAATAATATATATTAAAGAATAAACGAAAAGTCTTCCGATTAACGCGCCGAACGAAGATAATCAACAGATGCTGAAACTTAACGTTATGAAAGTATAAGTAAAAGTGAAACTATTTCCGTTGGAATCAATCCAAACGGATAAGTATAACTCGAGTTATTTCGATTTTAATAGTTAAACGAGTCGAGTCTGACCAGAATCCAAACTTCGAGTCGGGAATCGGGTTTTGGTCAGAACCCTTAAATTTAATTATGAGAAGAAAAGTCTTCTGGACCGAACGTTGAATCCGACCAGAAGTATGAGAAAACGAGAAGTCAAAGTTGTTGACTGTTTTACCCTTTATCGGGTTTTAAAGCAATTGACCAGTCAATACCCTTCAATCTCAGAAATTGATTGATGATTATCGACTAGCAGATGTTTATGAACAAAAAATCAGTTTACAACTTATCCGGAATGTGCACGAATGATGAGATATATCGAGTCAACGGTCGTTAAGCATGCAAAGTCAACCGTTTAATGAACGGTTCTTCAACGAAAAACCCAAAAACCGAGAGAAACGAGAGAGGTAGAGAGGGTGAAGGCTGAGATATGATGATTAGGGTTATTGTAAAAGATTTGTGGCAGGGATTTGTGACTTGTTTATGTAGAAAAAGCTAAAACAAACTAATTTTGGACTTTTGGCCCGTTTAAGCAAGTAATCATCTGTTTAATGATAAAATTGATGTGTTGTAAAACACATGTATTTTTCGCACCTTTTATCTACGTTTTTATATTACATTTTATGTGTTTTAACTTGTTTTACATAGGTTTTACGTAAGTTTATTCATATTGTAGGTTATGGGTTACAAGGAAGAAGAAACCGAGCTTTTGGAGTGGTTTACGAGCCTTTTACGCATACGTTTTCAAGTAAAAACTCAAGGCCCGGCTCGTATGCATCATAGAGGCCCAAATCTTACATTATAATATAATATATAAAAAAAATAAAAAACCATAGGCTGCAGCAACAGATTGCGATCGGCAGGTTCAAGAAGCAAAGAAAAAAGTTCTTTTGAGCAAGGGTTTGGAGCTTTTGGCAGCTAGGGAAGGAAGAACAAGGAAGAACAAGCCTCGGTGGTCATTTACCATCCGTTTTACAGCAGCAAAGAACACCCGGAAACCATCTCATATCCTTTCTTTAAAACTATTGTTCATCAATCTTTCTTATACTTGTTGAATTATTAACTAGTTTTGCAATTGCTTTAAGGA
Organism: Bidens hawaiensis; assembly: GCF_021521415.1. Taxonomy (NCBI): domain Eukaryota; kingdom Viridiplantae; phylum Streptophyta; class Magnoliopsida; order Asterales; family Asteraceae; genus Bidens; species Bidens hawaiensis. The sequence goes on from NW_027491157.1 coordinate 445,526, forward strand.
TTGAGTTGTTATTGATTAGTATTGATTGTTGGATGATTATTATGATGATTGGTATGAGTTTAATGATGATTTTGTCAAGTGTTTGCTGCTGTCCAAATAATATGAGAGGCTAATCTTGCTAGTTCTACCTAGGAATGATAATTATTGTTAGTGTTTGATAAGTTTTATGGATTGTTTGATTGATAGACCTTAATTGCTATTGTAAAGTTTGATTTAAACATGAAATGGGTTGTGTTTAGTGGCTGGAAATTTTAGTGATTCATTGCATAAACCCGTGTGTCGGTTGATCAGTTTTGTATTGATTGATCGGTGCATTGTTCGATTCTAGACTTTGTGTTTAGGGTTTGTTTGTGGTAGGTACCACCGTAGGGTTTTGTTGCATGATTATTTGGATTAAGTACAGCGGCTAAGTACCTTCTTTGAGACCGAGAGGTGATAGGAAGTTAGGGTCATCTCATTGCCTTTACATGTTAGAATAAGGATTGCGTGAGAGCGAGTTCGTTTCTTGTCAGGTTTAGGTGTTTTGAGTGACTAGTTGATCTATTTTAGTTTAAGTTGAATTGTTCCTCTATCCTTGGTTGTGTAGTATTCATTGCCATTAGGGTCGATTGTTGGTGAGACCGAGAGGTGATCTAGCATTAGAACACGTTAGCAATTCTTTCCCGGTTTGGTCGTTTTAGCCGATTTTCAGTAGTTAGGGTTCATTGAGTGAGACCGAGAGGTAATCCAGTGAGCCCGAGCGATCCTTAGTCGTGACATCTTTAGGGACCGGTGTCTTGAAGTCATTCAATCCATTAGCTTGTTAGGCCTATAATTTGATTCAGACCTAGGTAAACGTTTTTTTCCACCCTAAGTTAACACAGTTAGTTCCCCGTTAAGTTTTCTATTTTTGGTAAGTTTTGTCAGTCAGTCTAGTTAGTTCAGTTAAGTAATTAAAAATAAAAAAATTAATTAAATATTATTCTAAGGTAGGTCTTGTCTAGGGTTAGTAATCGTTAGCTTCTTACGTGTCCACGTGTTCGATACTCGGACTTCCTAGGTCTATACTACTTGCGATCGGTACACTTGCCGGTTGTGTGTGGTTTTAGGATTTTCGTTTTAATATTAAAGCTTAGTTGTGAGGGTTATTATTATAGGGTTATTAGACACACATGAAAAATCAACGAAATAAACCCAAAGATTCGTTCTTGGGCAGAAAGAAACAAACTAGGACTTGTATTTTGACTATAATACGTTTACTTGGTCCTTACTCCTCGCGATTCATGCCGAAAATAACCGATTTTATGCCAAAACCGAGTTAACGAACGAAAATAAACGAACTGACTGACCTGTTACCTCAAGACGCTGCATGGCCAGCCAGGAGGCCGCCGTCGCGCGGCGCTCCGGCCACCGGAGTTGGGCAGATTTTCAAAGTTGTCACAAATTGCCCTTGTATTTTTGATTTACTGATCATTTGGTGAACATATTACGTTATATTCAAGAACAAAATATTAAGTAAAACATGGAGGACTTAACTTCAACATTGAGAAACTAGATAACTCATAATGCAAGGTTTTTATTAAAGATTAGATTGGAATAACGTTCTTACAATGACAAACGAATACGATAAAACCCGAAATGTTACAGTTTCCCTACTTTTAGGAATTTCGTCCCAAAATTAGAGAATAGCTGTAGCGAACAGATGAGGATACTTCTCCTTCATTTGATCTTCACGTTCCCAAGTAAACTCAGCTCCTTGCTTCGATTCCCAACGCACCTTGACTAACGGTATACGACTACGCTTACTAACTTTATCTTTATGGTCCATGATCTCAACGGGTCTTTCAACGAAATGCGTGGTCTCTTTAATACGAACTTCATCGAGAGGTATTTAGAAATTACCCTCGTCAAGACACTTCTTCAAATTCGAAACATGAAAAACCGGATGAATATTTGAGATTTCAGATGGAAGATCAAGTCTATAAGCAACAGGACCAATACGCTCAATGATTTCAAAAGGTCCAACGAAACGAGGAGATAACTTCCCTTTCTTTCCAAATCTCACAACACCTTTCCATGGAGATACTTTGAGTAGAACACGATCACCAATATTAAACTCAAAAGGTTTCCTATGCTTATCCGCATAACTCTTTTGACAACTACGAGTAGCGAGTAGATTTTGGCGGATTTGAGCAATACGATCAGTTGTTTCTTGAACTAAATCCGGACCAGTAAGTGGAGATTCACCAACTTCATTCCAACAAATAGGAGAACGACATTTGCGACCATAAAGAGCTTTGAAAGGTGCCATACCAATACTAGAGTGAAAACTATTGTTATACGAAAACTCAATAAGCGGTAGATGAATATCCCAATTGACACCAAAATCGAGGACACATGAGCGAAACATGTCTTCAAGGGTTTGAATCGTACGCTAGGATTGACCATCATATTGGGGATGATAAGCAGTACTAAGATCCAAACAAGTTCCCAAAGCGGATAGGAGAGACTTCCAAATACGAGAAGTGAAACGGCCATCTCTATCGGGGATAATGGTTAATGGAGTTCCATGATGACAAACAATCCTTTCAACGTAGATATGCGCCAATCGATCAACCGAATACGTTTCTTTGATGGGAATGAAATGAGCAGACTTCGTCAAACGATCGATGATTACCCAAATACTATCATGTTGCTTTCGGGTAGAAGGAAGCTTGGTAATAAAATCCATAGCAATATCTTCCCACTTCCATTCGGGAAAGGGAGGTTGTTCGAGTAAATCATAAGGTCGATGGTGCTCGGCTTTGACTTTAGAACAAGTGAGACATTTCGCAACGTAGAGAGCAATGTCTTTCTTCATTTCGGGCCTCCAAAAGATGGAACGAAGATCGGCGTACATTTTATCAGCACCGGGATGTACGGAATATCGTGACTTATGCGCTTCATCGATTATGAATGTGCGAAGGTCATCACGATCAGGAATCCATAAACGATTAAGGAAATAAAGCAAACCATTGGGCTTGGTTTCCAATTGAGATTCCGCACCACACGACATCTTGTCATACATATTGCCTTCGGTGACGGATTCGTGTTGCGCGTTAAGAACACGCTCTTCAAGATTATTTTTTGAATGAGAACATACGTAAGCAACACGGATTTGACTTGTTTCTTACGGCAGAGAGCGTCGGTCACGACATTCGCTTTACCGAGATGGTAGTGAATCTCGCAATCATAGTCGCTAAGCAACTCGGCCCAACGATGTTATCTCATGTTGAGTTCCTTTTGATCAAAAATGTGTTGGAGACTCTTATGATCGGTAAATACTACGCATTTAGTACCATAGAGGTAATGTCTCCAAATCTTTAAGGCGAATACGACGGCACCAAGCTCGAGATCGTGCGTCGTATAATTCTTTTCGTGAACCTTGAGTTGTCTTGAAGCATATGCTATAACCTTGCCTCGTTGCATGAGAACACAACCTAGGCCTTGGTTAGAAGCATCACAAAATACAATGAAATCTTCACTACCTTCAGGGAGAGCAAGAATAGGAGCATTGCAAAGCAAGTCCTTCAAAGTTTGAAACGCTTCCTCTTGCTTTGACCCCCACTCGTAAGGTTTACCCTCATGTGTAAGAGCGGTGAGGGGAAATGCAGTCTTCGAGAAATTCCGAATAAAACGACGGTAATATCCCGCCAAACCAAGAAAAGAACGAACTTCGGTGGGAGACGTCGGTGTCTTCCAATTCTTGATGGCTTTGATCTTTGCGGGATCAACATGGATACCTTTGTTGTTAACGATGTGGGCCAAAAATTGAACTTCCTTAAGCCAAAACTCACACTTCGAAAACTTGGCATACAATTGTTCCTTCCGTAGGAGGTCAAGGATAGCAGGTAGATGCTCCTAGTGATCGTTTTCGGATTTCGAGTAGATCAAAATATCATCGATGAAAACAATTACGAATTTTTCCAAGTAGGGTTTACACACACGGTTCATGAGGTCCATGAAAAACGCGGGTGCATTGGTTAGCCCAAAAGGCATAACACAAAACTCGTAATACCCGTATCAAGTACGGAAAGCAGTCTTGGGTATGTCATCTTTATTAACGCGAAGTTGATGATAACCCGAACGGAGATAGATCTTCGAGAAGCAAGCGGCTCCTTGAAGTTGATCAAAAAGATCATTGATATGAGGGAGCGGGAAACGATTCTTGACGGTGAGCTTGTTGAGTTCACGGTAGTCGATGCACATGCGAAACGATCCATCCTTCTTCTTCACAAACAAAATAGGTGCGCCCCAAGGTGAATAACTTAGTCGAATAAAACCCTTATCGGATAGTTCTTGCAATTGGTTCGAAAGCTCTTGCATTTCGGAAGGTGCAAGACAATAAGGTGCTTTAGCAACGGGATTAGCTCCAGGTACGAGATCAATGCGAAACTCGACTTGACGAATAGGAGGAAGTCTGACAACGTCATCGGGAAAGACGTCGGGAAAATCGTGCACAATAGGAATATCTTGAATCTTCTTCCTTATCTTTCTCCACCACAAGCGCCAAAAATGCAATGTAGTTCTTACGGAAATAACGTTGAGCTTGAAAGCACGACATGAGATTAAGCTTAGAAGCAGGTGTACTACCGAAAACTTTAAGAACACGACCATATTGAAGAGGTATACGAAGGAACTTATCAAAACAAACGACCTCGATGTGATTTAAAGTCAACCAATCGATCCCAACTATGACATCAAAACTCCCCATTTGCATCGGAATAAGATCTATGTGGAAGTTGACCTTATTAAGAACTATGACACAATCCCGAATAACCGAATCGATAGTAATCGAATTCCCATTAGCTACTTTTACGGTAAAAGGCTTAGACAACCTATCCCAAGGCTTATCAATAATGTATGCACAGTCTAACGAGACAAAACTCTTATCGGCACCAGTGTCGAATAGCATGGAAGCAGAATGGTTATTAATAGAGAATGTACCATTCACCACATCACTTGAGCTTTGGGCTTGATTCACATTCATCATGAAGGCACGACCATTCGAACCTTGAGGAGTTGGTGCAGCTTGATTAGTCGGAGGGGCTTGAATAGCAGGGACTTGAGCAGTAGCAGTCGGCGGAGCCATTAGTTGCGGAACTTAAGGAGCATAGGTGTGAGGTGCAAAACCTTGAGGGATCGGGGGTTGGTAAGTTTGGACTTGGTAGGCTTGGCTAGTGTAGTACGGTGCAGGAACAACTTGGGCTTGATGTGCTTAATAATACGGTGGAGGCATCACATGGGCTTGATTGGCACGGGCTATCAATGGGCACATATTGCGGAGATGACTAGGATCTCCACAATGGTAGCAAGCACGGGTATTTGGAACACCGGCTTGAGCTTGAGGGTTATTAGCAGCTCGAGGAACAGACGGTGCGGGTTGTTGAGGAGCGGCACGTGCATTTGGAGGTACACGGAAAGTATTAGCAAGATGCCTATAACAGTTGCACGAGGTGCAAAGGCGGCAAGTGGTTAATGCGGGATGATGACGGTTACAGATTGAGCACAAAGGGTGCGGTCCATTATACGGCTTCTTGTTGGATGCATTTTGGTTAGGGGCTTGGTTGTTGGGTTGGTTCACCGCATAGTTTTGGTGATGAGTCTTGCGCTTTTGGCCATTGTTGTTGTTCTTGTGGTAACGGTTAGAGTTGTTGTTTTGGGCAGGCTTAGAGTCAGCTTTGGCATCAGTACAGGGTTCGGCTTTACTCTTTTCCGCAGCAGGCTTGGAGTCCTTTCGGGACAGTGTATCATCTCGAACGTGATCATCAGTCAAGGAAGCAGCAAAGGTTATGGCTTCCTCAATCGTGAGAGGGTCTCGACTGACAACCGCGTCACGGAAAATAGTAGGTAGTCCACGGATATACTTGCGGATACCGCGGGACAACAGGGTTATGAGATGAGGTACCACCCGACTTAGTTCCTTGAATCGGCTCGAGTTGGTAGAGTTATCGCCACCAATTTGTTTTAACTCCCAAAACTCCGTCTTGAGCCTTTGCAGTTCATGCAGGGGACAAAACTCTCTCTTCATAGCTTCCTTAAGCTCCTCCCAAGGCATGGCTAATGCTTCATCAATACCTTGGAGGTCCTTGAATGTGGTCCACCAAGTAAGGGCACGTTCCTCGAAAACGCTTGTGGCAAAACGTGTTCGTTTGTCGACCGGACACTCACTATGGATGAAGATGTTTTCCATCCTCTCAAACCAACAAAGGAGTTAGTAGCATTCTCCTCGCCAGGGTAAAGAGGAGGTTTGGCACTCGTGAAATTCTTGTAGTGGTAGTTGTGGGTGGGTGTAGCCGAAGTAGCAGATCCATTCGAGTTGATGTTTTGTAGTTGAGCCACCACCTTGGGCAAAGCAGTGGTGAACTCTTTCGTGATGCTAGAAGTCGAACGGCGATCATGAGCAGCCGATGGAAGGCGGTTGCTACGGCGACAAAGTTGAGAAGACATTCTGCGAGGACCAAACGTGAAATTTTATGAGAATCGGGTAAGTTGTGTAAACGAGTCAATGAAAGGCAATGAGTAAACGTGACTACTACGTGCTAGTGATTGTCATGACTTGAGGGCAAGTCGCGATATAAAATAATGTGATTAACTTTGAGATAGTTAATTAATTAAAATGTTTATTTCAAGTTTAAAGTGTAAAATGTTATTGGGTTGGGCTTTCCATGGGCTTCCCATGGCAGCTCAAAATTCAAAATAAATAACAAATTAAATCAAGTGAGTTGGACTCCCATGAGTTTTCCATGGTAATTTGAATAACCCAATTAAATCATAAAATTAGCTTTGGGAATTGGGCCTCTCATGAGCTTTCCATGGTGTAACATCCAACTTTTTGTTAAATAATTAATAACGGAATGTTTTACTACTATCGGTGTGTCGTTAGTTTGGTTGTGTGCGTGTTTGTATTTGGTTAAGATTGGAATGGAGGTGGATGGTGGGGCCCATGGCCCCTAATATAAGGCCATCCCCCATCATTTCACCATTTCTTTACACAACACACATACACTAGAAAACACACACTTTCTCTCTAGCATTTCGGATTCGGATCCAAGCAAAAGGAAGATTTTGGTGTTCTAGTGCCTTCGAATAGTAAGAACAAGTCCAGATCTACGATCCAAACCAAACCCGAAGCAAAAAGGTGGGTTTTGGTTTAAAAGGTTAAGTTTTTATGGTTAGTCTTGACATGCAAATCGATAGAAGGATAGATCGGGGTGTAAGATGGAAAAAAAACATGAACTTGATAAGTTATAACCCCATGAGAGTGTTATATGGTAAAAATGTGATGTTCGGGCCTTATAAAACGCAAGTGTACAAAGTTGGTACAACCTAAAACCCTTGGAAAGGGTTAAATTGGGTCCTAAGGGAGAGTCGTGGAGTGAAATGGCCATAAAATGCTAAAAACGAAGAAAAAGAAAAAATTTCGCATCGCATAAGCCATGCGAAGCGAAAAAGGTTATTTCGCATCGCAGGACCATGCGAAGCGAAAAAGGTAATTTCGCATCGCACAGTCATGCGAACCGAAAAAGTTCCATGCGAAGCGAAACAGTTCCATGCGAAGCGAAAAAACATGCGAAGCGAAATTTTCATGCGAATTTTTTTTTAAATTGATGAAAAACGTGGCCCGATCCACTTTCTGATGCATTTTTGCTAAAGGACTGTTAGTGAAAATAAAATTTTGGGGTTGTGCCAGGGGCTCGGCCCCTTGGACCCTGCTAGGGGCTGTCGCCCCTAGACCCCGCTACTAGGGGCGCTGCCCCCAGACCCCCGTTAGTTGAGGGTTTCATTCACCTAGATGTAAGAAGTAGTTGAAATAGATAATTGTTACTTGTGCCTTGTTACACAGTTAGCCGTGCACAGCTCCGGAAGGGGATCACAATTAACGGTAAGAGAAACCGACTTCAGGTGAGTTTCTAGCCCCATGTCTGTGTTATGTTTCGGGGCTGTGTGCATACTCAATGTGATTAGTTAATACACTTACCTTAAGTGGTAAGTGTATGCCGTATGAATGTTTATAAATATACCTAATTAGTGTAGAAAGAGCTAAACGTATGTGTGAAGAGGTATATTAGAACATATATAAATAATGAAGGAATGTATGTGTGATATGTGTAAGAGGTATATGAGAACAGATATAGCTAATGAAAGAAAGGTATGAACGATATGCGTAGTGTATGAATGGTATGTATGATATGTAGAGTTGTAGAATGAAGGGTTGCCTACCCTAATAATATAGGTGAAGAATAAAGGTTTGCCTACCCTAATAATATAGGCGAAGAATAAAGGGTTGCCTACCCTAGTAATATAGGCGAAGAATGAAAGGTTGCATACCCTAATAATATATGCGAAGGTTATAGGGCGAAAGGCTCTTTAAAAATGTAGAAAGGTTACGTATGTATAAAATAATGAAGGTAAGTAAAAGTAGGAATGTATGGAAGTATAAATGTAAAGAATGAGAATGAAATGTATGTTACCTGCTTAACTAGAACTCACTCAGCGTAGCTGACTTTTAGTATGCACACAGGCAAATAGGTTGAGGCAGCTGGCTTGAGGAGGGATACATGGCATGAGCTAAAGAGACTGGTATCTATGAAGAAGTGTCATGACTGTTTTATGTTATGTCTATGAAAGGATAATTTGAATGTTAAGACAAGATTCGATGTTTTCTAATGTAATGCATGAAGTTTTTAATTATTCCGCGAAAGTTTTAATTAACTCTGATTTTAGAACTGTGTTTATGAGTAAATCCAACGCCAAGGTAGAGTTTCCGAGAACGGGGCCCTAAACATGGTAGTTTAAATGACCCCAATTACATAATGAGACTTAAATATTGAGAATTGGGCTTCCCATGAGCATTCTATGGCCTTTTATTGGCCCAATTAAATAACGATTAACAAACAATTAGAGTTGGTCGGCCCATGAGCGTTACATGGCATTTTAACTGTCCCAACCAATTAACGAATTATCAATTCAATGGAGTGGGTCGGCCCTTGAACGTTACATGGCATTTTAACTTACCCCACTAAATATCGAATTTACGAATAAAAAGAAAATAAGTAGTTGGAGTATCTCGTGAACCACCACGGTGATATCCCCAACCATATATCGAATTAAAACGGGTTGCGAAATGAACAATTGAAGTGCCCATGGATTGTAATGGATTTTTCACCCAACTAAAAATTTAAAATAATTAAAACACAATTTTGGAAAGTTTTCGAATTTAGCCACGAACCACCGAGAATTCGGTTTTTATTCAAGGAATGCAACCGTTGATCGGTCACGTTTGATTCACTTAAGGTCCGGTGGTATGACATATTGTCCAGCTTTGGCCTAGGGGCTCGAATACTATGGTCAGGTTATCCTCCAGTTAAGGAATAGCTACTTACCTTGGGTTCTCGGAACCATTTTGCCAAGGCCTGACTCACAGTTATCGCACTCCTTACAGTTACTACCGAACATGCCATACCCCCATGCCCTAAGGAAAGGGAGTAAAAACAAATTTTGGGAATTCTTAAGGAATTTTTCAAAAATAGAAAGTAAATCTACTAAAGTTTTTAAAAGATTTTTCAAAGATTTGTAAAGATTTGAGAAAATATTTTTAAAAGTGAGGCATAGCCTCAGATTTGGTGTGTGCAATATATACTAAAGATAAAAGATAATTTAATAAAATAAAAGATATAAATACTTAAATTAAAAGATACAAATTACCTAAAATAAAAGATATTAATAATTATTTTCCTAAGATAAAAGATTTAATACATATTTACCTAAAATAAAAAATACTAAGGATAATTACCTAAATAAGGCATAAACAATTAAGGAGCAATTAAACAGTTCAGATAGGCACGTATAGGGTTCCTAACATATGACTAGGAAAGTTTCTAACCACCTATCTTAAACCTTCGGCTCTGATACCAATCTATCACACCCCAACCTAAGGCGGAAATGCCGAGGCGTGAGCATGATTGCTCATAGCTCGAGGTAACTATCATGCAATAAATATGACAATATCTAATAATTTATTTTATTCCATATAAAAACAAATATCCAAATATAACAAATAATTCCAAAACAATAATTCATGATAATAAAGGAAATAAATCAAATGTCTCAAATTTAATTATTCTTGAATAAGCCTATGGTCTCAACTAGCAATCCATGACTTCAATTCTTCAATTCATACAATAACCTGCATATACATAGAAAATACAATAGTTTTGTCAACAAATATGTTGAGTGAGCAAGTCATTAAGTTTTGCAATAATATATAATATGAAAAGATAGCAAAACGTAAGTAAAGCGGTGAACAAACCAAACCAATGAGCAAATAAGTGTCAAGTGAACCATTGCCAAGCAAAACGGGTGACGGTTAAAACTAGATGGTCGTATGATCATACTATAATGAGAATATGGTGGACCTCTCCGAATGCACAAATTAAACAAGTAATCAATTAGCAATTAAGTCTAGCAATTCACATACAATACAACGTTTGCTAATGATTAAGATATGTATAATATGAAATAGTATAAGTACGTATACGTCCCCAAAACATTTGAAAATATGTGAAAATGGGGGAATGACAAACTCACCTTAGAATAAGCGAGTTAATAATATATATTAAAGAATAAACGAAGAGTCTTCCGATTAACGAGCCGAACAAAGATAATCAACAGAACCTGAAACTTAACGGTATGGAAGTATAAGTAAAAGAGAAACTATTGCCGCTGGAATCAATCCAAACGGATAAGTATAACTCGAGTTATGTCGATTTTATTAGTTAAACGAGTCGAGTCTGACCAGAATCTGAACTTCAAGTCGGGAGTCGGGTTTTGGTTAGAACCCTTAAATTTAATTACGAGAAGAAAAGTCTTCTGGACCAAACATTGAATACGACTAGAAGTATGAGAAAACAAGAAGTCAAAGTTGTTGACTGTTTTACCCTTTATCGAGTTTTAAAGCAATTGACAAGTCAATACCCTTCAATCTCAGAAATTGATTGAAGGTTATCGACTAGCAGATGTTTATGAACAAAAATTCAGTTTACAACTTACCCAGAATGTGCACGAATGATGAGATATATCGAGTCAACGGTCCTTAAGCATGCAAAGTCAACCGTTTAATGAACGGTTCTTCAACGAAACACCCAAAAACCGAGAGAAACGAGAGAGGTAGAGAGGGTGACGGCTGAGATATGATGATTAGGGTTTGTGTAAAAGATTTGTAGCAGGGATTTATGACTTGTTTATATAGAAAAAGCTTAAACGAACTAATTTTGGAATTTTGGCCCGTTTAAGCAAGTAATCATGTGTTTAATGATAAAATCAACGAAATAAACCCAAAGATTCATTCTTGGGCAGAAAGAAACGAACTAGGACTTGTATTTTGACTATAATACGTTTACTTGGTCCTTAATCCTCACTATTCATGCCGAAAATAAACGATTTTATGCCAAAACCGGGTTAACGAACGAAAATAAACGAACTGACTAACCTGTTACCTCAAGACGCTGTGCGGCTAGCCAGGAGGCCGCCGTCGCGCGGCGCTCCGGCCACCGGAGCTGTGCAGATTTTCAAAGTTGTCACAAATGGCCCTTGTATTTTTGATTTATTGATCATTTGGTGAACATATTAAGTTATATTCAAGAACTAAATATTAAGTAAAACATGGAGGACTTAACTTCAACATTGAGAAACTGGATAACTCATAATGCAAGGTTTTTATTAAAGATTAGATCTGAATAACGTTCTTACAATGACAAACGAATACGATAAAACCCGAAATGTTACAATACCGTATCTCTATATGTTTAGTTTTAGAGTGGTTTACTGGATTGTTAGTTATTGAAATAGCTGCATTATTATCTACAAAGATAGTGGTAGTAAGAAAATTCAAACCGTAGTCCCGCATCTGTTGTTGTATCCAAAGAACCTGAGAACAACAACTGGAAATAGCTACGTACTCAGCTTCACAGGTAGATAACGAAACTGTGGTTTGTTTCTTGCATTGCCAGGTGACAAGTCGCTTGCCAAAGAACTGACACCCCACTGTTGTAGATTTGGCATTCAGTTTATAGCTTCCATAATCTGAATCAGAATAAGCCCTTAACACAAACTCATCGTCTTTTGGATACCAGAGACCGACCCCCGGACATCCCTTGAGATAGTGTAGGATTCTCTTGACGATCAGGAGATGTGAAACCTTCAGATTTGACTGATATCGGGTGCACAAACTGGTAGCATACATGATGTCTGTTCGAGAAGCAGTCAAATACATCAATAAACCTATCATGGATCGGTATAAAGTTTGATCAACCTTCTCCCATTGGGATCAGGACCGATACCATGATTCAATAGTAGAGGAGTACTGATTGCCGATGCATCAGTCATGTTGAACTTCGTCAATACGCCATTGACATATTTTGTCTGATGGATGAAAATACCATCTGACAAATGTAAAACTTGAAGTCCAAGAAAGAATTTCATTTCCCCCATTGCACTCATTTCAAATTCTTCTTCATGACTTCTTCAAACTGCTTGCACAGAACATTGTTTGTCGACCCAAGAATTATATCATTGACATATATATGCACAATCAGTAGATGTCAATCGACAGATTTGGTGAAAAGTGTACAATCGACAGTTCCTCTGATAAACCCGTTGTCCAAGAGATGTTGGGACAACTGTAACGCCCGTTAATTTTAGATAAATGGTTTAAAGCATGTAAAGTATGTACATCTCTCGGGACTTATCCGACATTCCTCGGAGGCTTTCTCGTCATTCCGTTCGTTAAACTAATTAACTTTTCCACCAAGTTTCTACTTTGTTCCAATTGGAGGGGCTAGAGTGTAAGATATTTATATCAAAAACAAAACCCTAAGCCCCCCTCTTCTCTTTGGCCGATCGGAGGTATGCAGCAGCCTTAGGGCTTCGTTTTTCTTTTTTTTTTTTGCAGCCAATATTAGGGTGTAAAACTTCAATTCAAGGTTAGTCCCATGTCCCCTCTAGTCTTTTACACCTTAAACCATCCTTATACATCGCGTATTGATCGTTAAACCGCTTGTTTTAGGCTTACCGGGTGGCTGTCCAATTGGGCAGTTTCGGGGCTGTTTCGGCTAAGGTTTTTGCACCACAATCTTCCTAGGTATGTCCCATATAACATACTTTAAAATCATGTGCATTGATGTTCGTTTGATTGGTCAACTAGTTGTAGCTTGAAAACTAATATTCGGTTGACGAGTTTGTGAATTATGATGTCTAGCGCGTTGTTTGAGGGAACTAACAACCAATTCGAATGTTGTAGCCTCGGTATGAGTTGTGGGCTGTAAGAAACTGATTTTTAAACCATTTAAAAATTGTCCGGATTTCTCACAAAAAGTTTGTTTTTTACATAATTAATCCGAAAATATGCTTTTTGATCACTCCTGATGTTATGATATTCTAACAAGTTCGTTAATCACGAACTTGCCAGTTTTCGTCAGAATTAATTTTGCTTAATCTTCAAATTCGCACAATTAATTATTCGTTAATCATTAGATCATGAAAATTTAGATATTTATCAATTAAACTATGTATATTTTAATAAAAATATTTCTGGAATTATTTACTTATTTATTAATTTATAAAAAAATCATTTTATATGCTATATTTAGCCCGAAAATTATCCGTTTGTACCAAATAATTTCCAAAAAATCCACCAAAATTCCTGAGTGACCAAAACACTTCCCAAAATAACCTGTATTAATTTCAAAAGCTAGCAATCTTGGCAAATATCATTTTCGAGCCAAAAACGGCTATGAAAATCTGAATAAACGCAAATGTACCAAACATACCCAAGGTTATCCAAATAACCCCAAATTTCATATGTGATCATAATATATCAAATCTGAGTTCCCCAAAAAATTTCATAATATTTCATGCATTTTAACTATTTTTCCCAATTAAACGCCCTAATTCGGTAATAAATTCGCCAAATATTCTCGGATGGTCGAAAGATTATCAAATTTTAACAGGGACTCATTCATATGGTCCTTGATGTCCCTGAAGAGTTTTACAAGCTAACAAAAAGCACATCACAATCGAATCCTAAACAGCCCCTAAACGAGCAATTCAGCATTACCTTTGCGGTTTTCGTTCATTTTCACTCTCTTATACAAGTTTCCGGGTTCTTGGGCTTCTAAGTAAGCTAGGTACAGGTCCTATTTCACAAACCAATCATGTATCATCAACATACCAGCCTTGAAACGTGGAGTTTTGGTTAGGGCTTTAAACCGAACTTTTGAACCGTAAAAACGCGATTTAAACCCTCTAATCCGTGTTTATGGCCAAAAAAGAATATGATTATGATTTTTAACTAGGTTTAACATCAAATTATATTTTTGGATGACTTTAAAGAGTTTTTCATGGTTAATCAAGATTTTCACTAATCAATCTATCATTTTTATGCATAAACCAAGTTTAATCAATTGTAAAATGATCAAGATCAAGGCTTTACCTTAAGATTTTTGGTGTTGTAATGAAAGAGCTGCTTGTATACTTCCAGAATTTTGAAGATGTGCTTATGAAAATATCTCAAGAAGTATAGATAAAATATAAAATGCTTAGGGGGGAAGAAAATCCCTTGTGGCCGGGAGGTCATTTGGGCCCATTTTGGCCCACTATTCTGGATTTACAAGCCCAGCAGTGAAAATCCAGTTCGAATTTATTTCGGGTTCGGTTTTTGGCGTGGAAAATGTAACGGGTACGACAAATAGTGCGAAAACGACTTTTTTCGGCCATTTTTGTGTAAATTTAGAAAAATATAGTATTTGTTTGCAAAAATTGAAAATATTTTCACGGATCGCTTAAAACATTCCCAAAAAGTGTTTGGTAAATCTTTTTTGGCTTAACGGATGATACAATGCTTGTTTCGGAACTATCTTTCGCGTTTAAATCCATAGCGGGTAGTTAAGCGAACATGTTTTCGTTTAACTAGTTTGCTATCGAACTTAAGCCTTAATATCATTATGACGGCTTATAATAGACGTATATCACTTATAGATGGCCCCTCGGGATATCTGGATCATAACCAAACCTGTTCGATTAATCGTTTGTTCACTATGCAATAAGCGTTTAAACGCTTATTCGAGTTTGTATGTACTAAGGTGTATCCGGTTTTGTCATGTATGTCACATTCTCCCCCAGTTAAGAAATTTCGTCCCTGAAATTTGACATGCCAATTATGCCCCTTTAGGGGAAATTTTATAATTATTTGTTTCAAAATTCGTTCTTCTATTTCCGAACACGTTTGATTCCCTGTTGTGGATACTATCGAACTTATTCAATGAAATTTTATTAAGTCATAACTGTTTGATTTTCCCCGTTCAACATTTTCACAGGTTCTTTTATAGTGTTTAGTTGTATATAAGTTTTCAGGTGGTACTAATTTCGTCCTGTCAGTAAGGCATTGTTGTTATTCGATATATATAAAATATCGGGATTGAGGTAGTTTTGTTTAATATGTTTCGGGATTAATCTTCAAGGAAATTTTGTACAGTTTCATGTATTTTCAAGTTAACTCGTCGGTTTCATTAACTCAACTAACACCTTTGAAGAATCGTCACCTTCTCACATTGATCGGTATAGTACTCTGGTTAGCCTCAAGAGACTTTCAGTTTTCTTTCGATGTTACGAGCTTTATCTATGGTTTCCGTAATCGATTCAGGTTTTGAATTTTGGGGGTCACCAATTTGCAATTGAATAAGGTGGCGAGTTACATTCTTGCTCGTATAATATAGTATATAGCTGTTTGCATAATATTACAAGGATTGTTAATGTACAAGGATTGAAATTACCGGTCTCACTTTCCTCCAATGTTTAAATGGTTTATTTGGCTTGATTGCCTGTTTAGAGGACGACAGACCGCGTTTAGGCCGATTAGGGATTTAAGGTTTCATACACAACTTTATAACACATGTGCTTATGATCTTTCTCATACGAGTTCCTTCATAAATTTCCCTTACATCTTTACATTAGTTCTCATTTTAACCGAACATCTGGTCTGACTTTTCCTTATTCGTCACCCGGTTATTAAGGCTATAAAAGTTTAAAGTTCAAGTTTCAGTTACGGATAGTATAGTTCTTCTCATATGTGTTTCGTCGTTTGGGGGGGGGGGGGGGCGGGTATATGCTATTACTTTGTTTCACTTTCCATTCGCAATATCGGCTCCTTTTTTTTTTTTGAATTAGGAGGATAAATTTAAGTAATAGTAGAAAAGTTTTCCTCCCGCAGGGGTATCCATGAATCCTTGATGTAGCTGTTAAGATTTATAATTTACGACAGGGATACAAAAGGCATTAGGGCACTAGGTTTTTTTCCGTGTACGAGATCACTTCTTTGTCTAGAAGAGGCATTATAACAGTTCTATATCTATATATTACTTTCATTTGAACTCAATTAACTAGTCCATACTGAATATTACACAACAACTCCTCACTTCCACCGGGAGTGCATCGATAGGGAATAGCTAGTTGCTTAGGTTAAGAGGGTAGTTTTTTCGAGTAGTATGGTTAGTATTTATCGCTTACTTTTGGTGGTTTTAATAGTATACAGAATTGTTATTTTACTAGGCGGTATATTTTCGAAGGTAATAATTTGTAGGAACGAAATGTCTATCAGTGCCTGTAATAAATAAATTAAAGTATATTAGGCATTACTAAGAACGTACCTGTTACTACATTTGTTCTATCCGGTTTATTCACAATACGTGACCCCTAGTCGAGTTGGACGTCGATGCCGGTCCTTGCCTTTGTCTTTCCATCGCAGTTGGGTTCAATATAGGGCAGTCTTTCTTGATGTGCTTCACACTACCACACTCATAACAGGCATAACGGTTTAGTATGGGTTGGTTTTGGTTGACTGGTTGTTGTCGTATTGGTTGAGGTCGGTGTAGTTGGGAGTCCTGGAGTTGGGTTGGTGGATTTATAGTATTCATAACGGTTCTACAATTTCGGGCATAGTGTCCTACCTTCCCACATTTGTGACACACATTGGTTCGACATTTACCCACATGATGATAACCACATTTTCCACATCTAGGCAAAGGCCCGTTATACTTATCTTGCTTCACATCGGAACTGATCATAGCGTAATTTTGTACTGCAGGGCGCGCATGTTTATTCTATTGTCGTTCTTGTATTCTCGCTCCATAATTGGTTCGTTTTGAACCAGATGATTTCCCGGGAATTCTTAACACACCACTTCAAATCAAATCCGAAGTTACAATACCAGCTTGTAACACGACATTTTCGAAAGTTACAGCGCCAGTTGAATTAACCAAACTCCTGACTACGGAGGCTAAACCCCAAATATAGCGTTCAAAATGTTTGGGTTCTGGGGTAACTAACCATGGAACTAGACGAGTCAGTTGGTTAAAGCGGTAGGTATATTCCAGATGATCTGCACCCCTCATTTCTTGGTTCCAAAGTTCTTGTTCTAATTTCTGAATTTCTTTTATCAAGCAAAAGTGTTTTAGCATAAGATCTTTAAGTTCTTCCCAAGACATACGATTGGTTACCTCTTGTCCCCGAATTTGCACAACAGTATTCCACCACATTAGTGCGTGGTCCACATACGTAGAAGTAGCGAATTTGAAAATACAATTTGGTGGGCAGTTAGTGATATTAATGGCGGATTCAGTCTTTTCGATCCACTTTACCAGTCCATTTGGTCCTTCAGTACCGCTAAATTCCATAGGTTTACATAGCATGAAGTTCTTAAGTTGATATCCGTGTGGCGGGGGATTTTGGTTGTTACGACTATTGTTCAAGTTCGGTGGGGGATTATCATGATTGAGAGTAGCATTAGCATTCAACGGGGGAGTATTAGTTGTGATAGTGTTAGTATTTATCGGGGAAGTATTTGTAGTTGTATTAGTAATTGCCGGGGGATTAGTATTTACGGCCGCGTTAGTGTTTGGTACTTGATTTGTATTCATAGTTGTATTAACACCGGCAGCGAATTGTGCTGCTATAGTCGAAAGTATTGTTTGTAGTTACCGAGTGATCATCTCGGCTACATCTGCCTCAGACAACGTGTTTACTTTCTTCGGGGCCATTCTATAACAATAACTAGTTATCCCACAATTAACAAACTTCACTTACGCAACTGATCACAAAAGGAATCATATTAACAAGTAATCAGGTATTTCAAGTAACACGTATATATCACACGGGTTTGTTCTCAAGTCTGAATACTAAGGATAGTATGTAAAATTTGCCTAGCAAAGGCCAATTTTTGCATATATATTGAAAGTTGTCATCTCATGACCAGAAATTTAACCCAATAGGGGTCAATGTTTGTATTAAACAATGCCCAAATCGTCCTCCATATTAGCATAGTGCACCACCATATGCTTGTATGGAGTATCAGAAGCTATACACGACAATACCGTACTATCCTTATCTATCAAAGCACGCGTTATAACAATTATAAACAGTTCACAACTTGTACGACAATTGTTCCGGTACGATCCCATTATTGGGAAGTTGTTTTTGTTTGGTCTCTTCCGTAGGTAGATATTTGCTCGATACGAGTTTAATCAGCACATTATAATGGGAATGCACGTGTGTAATCCACCTGACTTTTGAATGTTTGTTAACTATAATCTTAAAATATATTCTTTTGCCAGGTCATTCAGAATTTGTAGGCATGTCGGGCTTAATAAAAGTAGTAGTTTACTGGTTGGAGGTAAGTAGGTTCCATTCATGTCGGGGGACGCCATCATTTCGTGATTATGAGGTTTCATTTTATAATAATCGATTGAAATTGCGAAATATAGGAGAGGTTGAAAGTTCTCAAACATAGATGGTTCAAAGAGTTTACGAGTTAAGGAGGTTCGTCAGAATTTGTTGTACTGGTGATATGTAAAGGAAATTATTTTATTAATATTTCTTTTTGAAATATCATTAATACATTATATGTACTGGTAGTCACGGTTTGTTTATAGAATTAGGGACTCAATAAAGTAGTTATTATATTTATAATTCAATAAGTTGGATTAATTACTAAGTATTTTCCTCAGGGATGGTGTTTGTGTTTGAACAACAGAATTGGAAGGATGATCGGAAAATAGTTTAGATTAATATCAAAGGAACGAGTATATGAAATAAAGGTTAAACCTAGGCTGAGAGGTATTATATGTATATATATATATATTTTCTTGAAATCATTGTTTGTAGGACACGCCTCTCACGGTTCTTTCCCGGGCCTTGCATATTAAGCCCCTTAATGATTCCGTCATATCACTAGATTTAGTTTGAACTCGGTTAAGCATTCTCGTATTCTCGTTTACAGGTAACATGGTTCCTTATTTGTCATAAGGCTACCTGATCTCGATATCCTTTGGTGTAACAGTTAGTCATAAAATAGCATTTTCCGATTGCTTTAATCAGGGTAGAGGATTTTATTAATTACGGCAAAATATAATATTTTATTTGTTATGTATAGATATAATATTAATTGTAATAAAATATAATATTAATTTTGGTAACATATAATTTTAATTAAGATAGGGATTAGTATTGATCAAAACCGAATATAATGTTCGTTTCGATAAGATTCCATAATATCAGTAGTACCGCACGTACACGTATCCCTATACCTTGTTTCAAATAAGCACGTATGCACGTTACATATATACTCAACATCACCTTTATACACGTATGTTGCCATTGTTACCTATCAGTATGTTCCACGACTTCCCCCCGAATTCCCTCGTACAAGCAAGTCTGCTACTACGTTCCGGACCATAATAACTCACTTGCCCTACGAGTTCATCCTGGCATCCATCAATATATATCGTTACTCATTATTAACTTTCCCAGATATAATCGAGCCTACGGTTATATTATAGGTATCCTAAGGGATAACCTAATCCTTTATAACCAATGGCTCTGATACCAACTTCTGTCATACCCCGTTATGCGGTTTGCGGAAGCGTAAAACGGTAATGTAACAGATACAACTGGTATCAAATACATTGTTTACAAAGAAACATTACTAACTAATTTACAATAGATTACATTGTTCTAGCTTCTTTTACAAACTAGGTGTCACAATCAACACTACTCCGTCTACTATTTCACTTTTAACTTGAATGCTTGTACAGCATTGATCACAACTCAAACAGATAGCACATAAGCACTTTACTCCACGTTTTTGAATACCTGAAAAGCATGTTAAAATAGGTCAACTACAAATAGTTGGTGAGTTTCATAAGTTTTAACGAAATCAGTTCTGCGTACCACACAGTCATAGCTTGTATGTACGTGCGTATGTAAGAAAATGTAATTGTGTTTATATTTGTGTTTCTGTATCTTTGTATGCACATATATATGTGTATAAGTTTATAGTAAAATTTGAAATTACAATAAAATCGTGATTGTTCGTTCGTAATACGTGCCTTCGTTTTCCGCGTATTATCAACCATTGTGGCCTCCTTCCGCCCACAATAGTTCCACGTAAACTTAAACATTACACAGTATATACACAAATAATTAGTATTTTCTACACACAGTATTTCCTACATCTATTCACATAATGTGTATACACAGATATTTATATATATATTTATATATATACACAAATGTAGTATTAATCATGTATCATCAATCACCGTGGCCCCCTTTCCGCCCACAACATATATAATCACAATATTTTCTTGACACTCATGTCATAATCAAGTTAGTTCGTTTAATAAGTTGCAGTAGAACTTGGCTCATAGGCCAAACTCAACTTTGGTTTATAAGTTAAAGCAGAACTTGGCTGATAGGCCATACTCAACTTTAATTTATAAGTTGCAGCAGAACTTGGCTCATAGGCCATACTCAACTTTGGTTTATAAGTTGAAGCAGAACTTGGCTGATAGGCCATACTCAACTTTAAGTTATAAGTTGCAGCAGAACTTGGCTCACAGACCATACTCAACTTTAGTTTATACAACTTTAGTTTATAAGTTGTAGCAGAACTTGGCTCACAGGCCATACTCAACTTTAGTTTATAAGTTTCAGCAGAACTTGGCTCATAGGCCATACTCAACTTTAGTTTATAAGTTGTAGTAGAACTTGGCTCATAGGCCATACTCAACTTTAGTTTATTACTATTGTGGCTCCCCTTCCGCCCACTATAGTCCCATGATCGTGAATAGTTGCTTAAGTGTAAGATGGGATGCTGATATGTTAGGGGCACATGGTGCTTAGGATGGGTGGGTAAAGTAAACAGTTAATAACACTTGGTCAACGTTATTAGCAGTTTACCATTACCTTGCATGTTCTAAATACTACTTATGTCTGACTATGTTTGGGTTCCGTCTTCGTAGGGATAGGATATGGCTAACTCTCGTGTCATTAACGTTAAAGTTCATCTCATTCCTTAAATTCTCCTATTCATTTCCCATCCTCTCAAACGCTTTGCGCGTAATTGCTTAGCTAAGGCGTAGCATGCTGTCACTCTGGGTGCCAGTAGTAGTTTTGTGTCTACGACTTTTGTTCCATGATGAATAAATTAACGGAGCGTGTAGTCGATGTGTTTGAGGTTGAGATCGACGTAGGGAAGTCTGTTTCCGTGTCTAGGGCTATTATGGGTTGTTCCATCGAGTTGTCGGGATATAGTTTTCCGGTGTAGCTGTATTTGATGCCGCTTGGCTGTTTCGATGTAGTGCTTGGGCTGGATTGGCTCGCGAGTGTTGATGCTCAGATCATTTGTGGTCAGAAACTTGTACGTTTAAGGGCTCCGGATGGGACCCAAATTAGGGTATTCGGCGATCGGAATGGTGCGACGCCACATACCATATCCATGCATAAGGCGGGAAAACTGATGCAGCGGGGATGCGGGGCGTATTTGGCGTATGCTATCAACGTGAAAACCGAGGTGGCTACTGTCGGTGATGTTCCAATTGTTCGGGATTTTCCGGTTGTGTTTCCAGATGATTTGTCAGATGTGCCGCCGGATCGCGAGGTCGAATTCCAGATAGACCTTTTGCTGGGTGCAAAACCCATTGCTCGAGCTCCTTATCGTCTAGCACCAAACGAATTGAAAGAATTTATGGCTTAATTGGGAGACTTTCTCGACAAGGTTCCACGTCAACTTAAACATTACATAGTATATACATAAATAATTAGTATTTTGTACACACAGTTTTTCCTACATCTATTCACATAATGTATATACATAGATATTTATATATATACACAAATGTACTATTTATCATGTATTATCAATCACCGTGGCCCCCTTTCCGCCCACAACATATATAATCACAATATTTTCTTGACACTCATGCCATAATCAAGTTAGTTCGTTTAATAAGTTGCAGCAGAAATTGGCTCATAGGCTATACTCAACTTTGGTTTATAAGTTGAAGTAGAACTTGGCTCATAGGCCATACTCAACTTTAATTTATAAGTTGCAGCAGAACTTGGCTCATAGGCCATACTCAACTTTAGTTTATAAGTTGCAGCAGAACTTAGCTCATAGGCCATACTCAACTTTAGTTTATTACTATTGTGGCTCCCCTTCCGCCCACTATAGTCCCATGATCATCACAGCCCAAGTTAACTCAATTGTAAAATGGTCAAGATCAAGGCTTTACCTTAAGATTTTTGGTGTTGTAATGAAAGAGCTGCTTGTATACTTCTAGAATTTTGAAGATGTGCTTATGAAAATATCTCAAGAAGTATAGATAAAATATATAATGTTTAGGGGGGGAAAAATCCCTTGTGGCCGGGAGGTCATTTGGGCCCATTTTGGTCCCATTTTGGCCCACTATTCTGGATTTACAAGCCCAGCCATGAAAATCCAGTTCGAATTTATTTCGGGTTTGGTTTTTGGAGCGAAAAATGTAACGGGTACGACAAACAGTGCAAAAACGACTCTTTTTCGGCCATTTTTGTGTAAATTTAGAAAAATATAGTATTTGTTTGCAAAAATTGAAAATATTTTCACGGATCTCTTAAAACATTCCCAACAAGTGTTTGGTAAATCTTTTTCGGCTTAACAGTTGATACAATGCTTGTTTCGGAACTATCTTTCGCGTTTAAATCCATAGCAGGTAGTTAAACGAGCATGTTTTCGTTTAACTAGTTTGCTATCGAACTAAAGCCTTAATATCAATATGACGGATTATAATAGACGTATATCACTTATAAATGGCCCCTCGGGATATTCTGGATCACAACGAGACCTGTTAGGTTAATCGTTTGTTCACTATGCAATAAGCGGTTAAAAGCTTATTCGAGTTTGTATGTACTAAGGTGTATCTGGTTTTGTCATGCATGTCACACTGCCTTCCGCAATCGTTATGGATATTATGAATCTCTCGTGATGTATTTCGGTTTGACCAACGCACTGGCTGCGTTCATGGATCTTATGAGCCGGGTGTGTAGGCCATTGTTTGGTCGTTTTGTTATTGTGTTCATCGACGACATTCTTGTTTACTCCAAAAGCGAATCTGATCACGCCGGTCATCTCACGGAATTTTGGAAGCTTTGCGAAAGAACAAGTTGTACGCGAAATTTTCTAAGTGTTTTTTTGGTTACGCGTGGCTCAGTTCTTGGGTCATGTTATTAACCCGAGTGATATTTTTGGTTGACCCTGCAAAAGTGGAAGCAGTAACAAATGGAAATCTCCTAAGTCTCCGTCCAAAATTCGAAGTTTCTGGGCTTGGCAGGGTATTACAGCCGCTTTATTCCCGACTTTTCGAAAATCGCTTCGTCGTTGACCAAGTTGACTAAGAAGAACGTTAAGTTTGTGTGGGGTTTTGAGCAGGAGGAGGCTTTTCTCGAATTAAAGAACAGGTTGACACATGCTTTGATTTTAGCTTTACCCGATGGCACTGACGATCTGGTTGTTTATTTTGATGCCTTATCAGGGGCTTGGGTGTGTTCTGATGCAGCGAGGCCGAGTCATAGCTTATGTCTCATGGCAGTTAAAGCCTCATGAGGTGAATTATCCTACTCACGATTTGGAGCTGGCGGAGGTTGTGTTTGTACTTAAGTTGTGGAGGCATTATTTGTACGGTGTCCCTTGTGTTATCTATACCGATCATAAGAGCTTAAAGTATTTCTTCGGGCAAAAGGAACTGAATATGCGTCAGCGTCGGTGGCTGGAATTGATTAAGGATTATGATTTGGAGATTATGTACCATCCCAGTAAGGCTAACGTGGTAGTCGACGCATTGAGCCGGAAGGATAGACCGAAACCTATTCGCGTGAAATCTTACCAGCCTATTCTTAAGCCCGATATTTTGAAACAGATAGCCAATGTTCAGAATGAAGCCTTGCAGGTGGAATGGATTATGTAAGAACGTATTTGGGGTCAGGAAAAAAATTATTGGAAGACGTCGGTGATGGGGTGAAGTACAAGGACGGTCGTTTATGGGTACCCAGGTATGGGGGATTCAGGAATAAGATATTGGATGAAGCACACAAGTCACACTATTCCATTCATCCAGGCGCGGCCAAGATGTACCAAGACCTGAAGAAGAATTATTGGTGGCCTGTGGTGAAGTATGAGGTGGCTCAGTACTTGTGTGAGTGTTTGACGTGTCTACAAGTTAAGGCTGAGCACCAGAAGCCTCTCGGGAAACTTCAACCCCAGGAAATACCTGAGTGGAAGTGGGAGCATCTTAAGATGGATTTTGTGACTAAACTGTCTCGTACTCCTAGGGGTAGCTATGACACCATTTGGGTAATCGTGGATAGATTGACTAAGAGAGCTCACTTCTTGCCGATTCGAGAAACTTATAATTCCGAGCAGTTGGCCGATGTGTTTATTCGTGAGATTGTTTCTAGGCAAGGGGTGCCTTTATCTATTGTTTCGGATAGAGATACTCGTTTCACCTCCAGGTTTTGGAAGAAATTTCATGAGCAGATGGGTACCAAACTCCTCATCAATACTGCTTATCACCCGCAGACGAATGGTCAATCCGAGAGGACCATTCAGACTCTCGAGGATATGTTGCAAGCTTGTGTCATCGATTTTGGTGTTGGTCAGGATTGTCACTTACACCGTTAGTCGAGTTTTCTTATAATAACAGTTATCAAGCCACGATTTGGAATGACACCATTCGAGATGTTGTATGGTCGGAGGTGTAGGACTCCAGTCTGTTGGAGCTCCATTGGTCAGAAACAGTTGGGAAGTTTATGTAAGATCCTGAACCCCGGGAATCCTACAGTTGATATTCATCCATAACACTTATAAAAATATTTAAACTTGAAAAGAGTTCATTCCATTAAAACAACTAATTCAGAGTATAATTCAACGGAAAATCATAATTAATAAAACAAGTTCCCAAAACCCGGGAATTATGCCCAAAACCAAATTGAATTGTATTTAATAAAACGTTAAAAGAAAAATGTTTATTATTATTAAAACTCCCGACTAAGCATGCCCTTCACCGTCCAAGTAGCTCCGTGCACGTCCAAGTGGTATTGCATCCATCTCCTAACCTGAAACTCACACTAACATGCACACAAAGTCAGCTTGAGCTGAGTGAGTTCAAGTTTTAATCAATAAAATCTATAATAGTAATAATAATAATAATAGTCATCCCGAGAGTTTTAAAATAAACGGGATATAATGGTTAGGCCAAACAAATGGGATATAACAGTTAGGCCATCATCAACAATAAGAAATCTTCCTTATAAATATGTATAAACATCTTTATAATTATACGTAAACATCCTTATAATTATATGTAAACATCCTTATAATTATATCCCTACATATATATCATCCAAGTAACAACATCAGGGTTGAGCACACGTACAACCCAAACACGTAACATCTCATCCAAGTAATACCATCAGGGTCGAGCACACGTACAACCCAAACACGTAACATCTCATCCAACATATGCAAACACAAAGTAGGCATACGAAACATCCGTAGTCGATAACGACTACTAAACATCGCCAAATATTAGCCATACAATAATACATACATACATACGATAATATCGTCTCAAGGCCTACCCTATAAAAGTAAGCCCATCCAAAACAATTTTAAACAATTCATCAAGCAAAATCGCTTAGGTGTACATGCTAGCCCAAAATTTTAAAAGAGTAAAAAGGGGCATCATGAACTCACCTGACACAAGGTACGAGTTCAACACGAGCTAGAGAACCCTAATTATTCCCAAAACTCAAACACCTGTCGGTTTACATTCAAACATTACTAATGACATCAAAAGGACTCGTTTATTCTACGAGACGTTCTAACACGGTTCGAGTTTCTTAAAGTCTCGACCTCATCAAACTCATTCATAACAGCACCTGGGGCCTTACATTCGCCAACACGACCCTTAGATACTCCCGAGAATAAAGAATGCCCAATTTACCCCCCGAAGCACTAGGTGACACTAACACGCGCGTTTAAGAGTCGTTTAGGCCATTAGCATCCAACTCAGTCCCGTGTGGACCCAATATGATAAATTCACAGCCAACAAGTCCACACGACGCTACACGAGTCAAATGGGTCGGTAACTCGCAAGTACAACGCACCAACTATTCAATAAACGCAATTGCGCGTTGTACCGACCCGTTTGAGTAACCGACAACCAATTCAGCCCCATAACTTATAAAAATGACTTTTCAACAGCCCGTACATCAAACCAAGTTCACCGGAGCTGAATTGGTCGTTGATCACTTCAACCCTCGCGTTAAACGCAAAATCAACAATTCTAGTCAACCGAACACAATCTTTCAAACTACAACTAGTTGACCAATCTAACGAACACCAATGAACATGATTTTTAAGTATGATACTAGACATACCTAGGAGGATTTTGGTGAAAAAACCTCAATCAAAACAGTCCCGAAACCTCTCAATTGGACAGCCACCCGATTAACCTAAAACAAGCCATTTATCGATCAATACATGCGATATAATGATCAATTAAGGTGTAAAAGACTTGTAGGGACATAGTACTAACCTTCAATTGAAGTTTTATGATCACACCTTTGCTGCAAAAAGAAAAATCGGGGGGATGGGGGCTGCTCTTTGTGCCGATCGTAGGAGGAGGGGGGGGGGTGGGAAGCTAGGGTTTTGTGTTATAATAAAAATGTTACACTTTAGCCCTTAGAGTTGGAAAGATATAGCATCATGAGGGAAAGTTTAAATGATTTAACGTACCGGTATGACGAGAAGGTTCCCGAGGAATGTCGGTTAAGTCTCGAGAGATATACATACTTTACAAACTTTAAATCTTTAAACCGAAAAATTAACGGGTGTTACAAGTCCATCCCCTTACAATGGTATTCGTCCCCGAATCCCGATACGACAGGAACAACTGCCGATAAAATTTCATCATCTTGTATTCGGACTCCCATGTAGCCTCGGAACCCCTACGGTGCCTCCACTGCACCTTCACCTGCCTAACCACCTTATTCCTCAAACGCCTTTCCTGACGATCAAGTATAGCAACTAATTCTTCAACGTAGTTCAATTTACTATCAAGCTCAATGTCATCAAGAGGCACATGGGCCTCCTCATCTGCTAAACATTTCCTCGATTGAGACACGTAGAATGTAGGATGAATCCCCGCGAGCTTATCGGGCAATTCCAGCCTATACGCTACCTCACCAACACGGGACAATATACGGAACGGACCAATGAACCTCGGACTAAGCTTCCCCCTCTTACGAAAACGAATAATACCTTTCCAAGGAGAAACTTTCAACATAACCCGATCACCAGCCTCAAATACAATAGGCCTCCGCCTTTCGTCCGCATAGTACTTTTGACGATCCTGAGCGGCCTTCATAAAAGCCTTAATCTTATCGAGTTTCTCAGTCGTAGCCTCAACCACTTCTAAATTACCCAACTGTTTCTGACCAATGGAACCCCAACAGACCGGAGTTCTACATCTCCTACCATACAACATCTCAAACGGTGGCATCCCAATCGGGGAGTGATAACTGTTATTATAAGAGAACTCGACTAACGGTAAGTGACGATCCCAACTACCACCAAAATCGATAACACAAGCCCGCAACATATCCTCGAGAGTCTGAATGGTTCTCTTGGACTGACCATCCGTCTGAGGGTGATAAACGGTACTAATGAGGAGTTTGGTACCCATCTCCTCATGAAAATTCTTCCAAAACCTGGAGGTAAAATGTGTATCCCTATCCGAAACAATAGACACAGGCACCCCGTGCCTAGAAACTATTTCATGAATTAAAACATCGGCTAACTGCTCGGAATTAAAAGTTTCTCGGATTGGCAAGAAATGAGCGCTCTTGGTCAATCTATCAACGATTACCCAAATGGTGTCATAACTACCCCTAGGAGTACGAGGCAGTTTAGTCACAAAATCCATCGTAAGATGCTCCCACTTCCACTCAGGTATTTCCAAGGGTTGAAGTTTCCCTAAAGGCTTCTTGTGCTCGGCCTTAACTTGTAGACACGTCTAACACTTACTCACGTACTGAGCCTCCTCATACTTCATTGCAGGCCCCCAATAATTTTTCTTCAGGTCCTGATACATCTTGGTCGAGCCCGGATGAATGGAATAGCATGACTTGAGTGCCTCATCCAATATTTTACCCCTGAATCCCCCATACCTGGGTACCCATAAACGCCCATCCTTATACTTCACCCCATCACCGACGTTTCCAAACAATTTTTCTTGTCCCCGAATACGCTCTGAATTAATCCATTCCACTTGTAAAGCTTCATTCTGAACATTGGATTTCTGTTTCAAAATATTGGGTTTAAGAATAAGCTGATAAGATTTCACACGAATAGGTTTCGGTCTCTCCTTCCGGCTCAACGCTTCGGCTACCACGTTAGCCTTACCGGGGTGGTACATAATCTCCAAATCATAATCCTTAATAAACCCCAACCATCGACGCTGCCGCGTATTCAGTTCCTTTTGTTCAAAGAAATACTTTAAGCTCTTATGATTGGTATTGATAATGCAAGGAACCCCGTATAAATAATGCCGCCACAACTTAAGCGCAAACACAACTGCCGCAAGCTCCAAATCGTGAGTAGGATAATCCGCCTCATGAGGCTTTAACTGCCTTGAGGCATAAGCGATGAATCGGCCTCGCTGCATCATAACACACCCAAGCCCCTGGTAAGAGGAATTAGAATAAACAACCAGATCGTCAATGCCATCAGGTAATGCTAAAATCGGAGCATGAGTCAACCTGTTCTTTAATTCGAGAAAAGCCTCCTGCTGTTCAGTACCCCAAACGAACTTAACACTCTTCTTGGTCAACTTGGTCAATGATGAAGCAATTTTCGAAAAGTCGGGAATGAAGCGACGGTAATACCCCGCCAAGCCTAGAAAACTACGAATTTCGGATGGAAACTTATGGGATTCCCATTCGTTTACGGCTTCTACCTTTGCAGGGTCAACCAAAATACCACTCGGGTTAATAACATGACCCAAGAACTGGACCTCAGGCAACCAAAAAAGAACAATTAGGAAATTTCGCATACAACTTGTTCTTTCGCAGAGCTTCCAAAACTTCCGAGAGATGACCAGCGTGATCGGATTCACTTTTGGAATACACAAGAATGTCGTCGATAAACACAATAACCGAACGATCGAAAATCGGCCTACACACCCGGTTCATAAGATCCATGAATGCAGCCGGTTCGTTAGTAAAACCGAAAGACATCACGAGGAATTCATAATACCCATAACGAGTGCGGAAGGCAGCCTTAGGGATATCTTCCTCACGAATTTTTAACTGATGATACCCGGACCTAAGGTCGATCTTCGAGAACCAACTAGCTCCTTGGAGTTGATCAAATAAGTCGTCGATCCTTGGGAGAGGGTACCGATTTTTAACAGTGAGTTTATTCAATTCACGGTAGTCAATTCACATCCGCATGCTACCGTCCTTCTTCTTAACGAATAGGACCGGGGCACCCCCAGGTGAGATGCTCGGTCGAATGGAGCCCTTTTCGAGCAAGTCTTGCAATTGAGCCATAAGTTCTTTCATTTCGTTCGGTGCTAGACGGTAAGGGGATCGAGCAACGGGTTTGGCGCCTGGTACAAGGTCTATCTGGAACTCGACCTCGCGATCTGGTGACACATCTGACAAATCATCTGGAAATACATTCGGGAAATCCCGAACAATAGGAACATCACTGACGGTAGCCACCTCGGTATTCACGTTTATAGTATACGCTAGATTCACCCCGCACCCCTGCTGCATTAACTTTCCCGCCTTAAGCATGGATATGATATGTGGCATCGCACCATTCCAATCACCGAAGACCGTAATTTGGGTCCCATCCGGGGCCCTTAGACATACAAGTTTCTGACCACAAACGATCTGGGCATCAACACTTGCGAGCCAATCCATCCCAAGCGCCACATCGAAACAACCAAGCGGCATCAAGTACAGCCGCATCGGAAATCTATACCAGTCAACTCAATGGAACAACCCTGAATAGCCCTAGATATGGAAACGAACTTTCCTACGGCGACCTCAACCTCAAACACATCGACTACGCACTCGGGTGATCCATACATCGAGGAACAGAAAGCGGTAGACACAAAACTTCTACTGGCACCAGAATCAAATAATACCGATGCCTGTAATTCATCCAGTAAAAGGAATCTGGGATAACTTTACGCTCCTACTTAGCTAAACAGTTGAACATACATTCTTGAATGAGCCAGGAAATTAAGCGGTCAAGTACCACGGAACCCAGAGTGATAGCATGCTACGCCTCAGCTAAACAATTACGCGCAAAGCGTTCGAGAGGATGGGAAATGAACAGGAGAATTTAAGGAATGAGATGAACTCTAATGCTAACGGCACGAGAGTTAGCCATATCCTATCCCTACAAAGACGGAACCCTATCATAGTCAGACACAAGTAGTATTCAGAACATGGATAGTAAGGGTAAACTGCTAATAACGTTGATAAAGTGTTATTAGTCGTTTACTTCACCAGCCCGTTCTAAGCACTCCCTGCCCCTAACCACATTAGCATTCTATCTAACACTTAAACACTTAATCACATACTGGAACTTTAAAATTCAAAGGAATGAGTAAACAATTTAAAGTTACCTCTTGGCGTACAGCTACTCGCGTTGGGCATACTAGTCTCTTCTCTTACAGTTCGAGTCCAAGCATTCGGGGATGCTCGGATCCCTCGAACCATGGCTCTGATAACAACTTGTAAGACCCCGAATCCCGGGAATCCTACAGTTGGTATTCATCCATAACACTTATAAAAATACTTAAACTTGAAAAGAGTTCATTCCATTAAAACAACTAATTCATAGTATAATTCAGCGGAAAATCATAATTAATAAAACAAGTTCCCAAAACCCGGGAATTATGCCCAAAACCAAATTGAATTGTATTTATTAAAACGTTAAAAGAAAAATGTTTATTATTATTAAAACTCCCGACTAAGCATGCCCTTCACCGTCCAAGTAGCTTCGTGCACGTCCAAGCGGTATTGCATCCATCTCCTAACCCGAAACTCACACTAACATGCACACAAAGTCAGCTTGAGCTGAGTGAGTTCAAGTTTTAATAAATAACATCTATAATAATAATCATAATAGTCATCTCAAAAGTTTTAAAATAAACGGGATATAATGGTTAGGCCAAATAAACGGGATAAAACAGTTAGGCCATCATCAACAATAAGAAATCTTCCTTATAAATATGTAAAAACATCTTTATAATTATACGTAAACATCCTTATAATTATATATAAACATCCTTATAATTATACGTAAACATCTTTATAATTATATGTAAACATCCATTAAAATTATATATAAACATCCTTATAATTATATGTAAACATCCTTATAATTATATCCCTACATATATAACATCAAAGTAACAACATCAGGGTCGAGCACACGTACAACCCAAACACGTAACATCTCATCCAAGTAATAACATCAGGGTCGAGCACACATACAACCCAAACACGTAACATCTCATCCAACGTATGCAAACACAAACTAGGCATACGTAACATCCGTAGTCGATAAGGACTACTAAACATCGCCAAATATTGGCCATACAATAATACATACATACACACGATAATATTGTCTCAAGGCCTACCCTATACAAGTAAGCCCATTCAAACATTACTAATGACATCAAAATGACTCGTTTATCCTACGAGACGTTCTAACACGGTTCGAATTTCTTAAAGTCTCAACCTCATCAAAATCATTCATAACAGCCCCCGGGGCCTTACATTCGCCAACACGACCCTTAGATACTCCCGAGAATAAAAAATGCCCAATTTACCCCCCGAAGCACTAGGTGACACTTACACTCGCGTTTACTAGTCGTTTAGGCCATTAACATCCAACTCAGCCCCGTGTGGATCCAATATGATAAATTCACAGCCAACAAGTCCACACAACGCTACACGAGTCAAATGGGTCGGTAACTCGCAAGTACAACGCACCAACTATTCAATAAACGCAATTGCGCGTTGTACCGACCCGTTTGAGTAACCGACAACCAATTCAGCCCCATAACTTATAAAAATTACTTTTCAACAGCCCGTATATCAAACCAAGTTCACCGGAGCTGAATTGGTCGTTCATCACTTCAACCCTCGCGTTAAACGCAAAATCAACAATTCTAGTCAACCGAACACAATCTTTCAAACTACAACTAGTTGACCAATCTAACGAACACCAATGAACATGATTTTTAAATATGATATACTAGATATACCTAGGAGGATTTTGGTGCAAAAACCTCAATCAAAACAGTCCCGAAACATCTCAATTGGACAGCCACCTGTGTAACCTAAAACAAGCCATTTATAGATCAATATGCGTGATATAATGATCATTTAAGGTGGAAAAGACTTGTAGGGACATAGTACTAACCTTCAATTGAAGTTTTATGATCACACCTTGGCTGAAAAAAGAAAAACCGGGGGGATGGGGGCTGCTCTTTGTGCCGATCGTAGGAGGAGGGGGGGGGGGGGGGGAAGCTAGGGTTTTGTGTTATAATAAAAATGTTACACTTTAGCCCTTAGATTTGGAAAGATATAGCATCATGAGGTAAATTTTAAATGATTTTACGTACCGGGATGACGAGAAGGTTCCCGAGGAATGTCGGTTAAGTCTCGAAAGATATACATACTTTACAAACTTTAAATCTTTAAACCAAAAAATTAACGGGTGTTACAGTTTAGAGGTGGTCGAGGCTTCTACGGAGAAGCTTGAGAAGATTAAGGCTTTCTGGAAGGCCCTCAGGATCGTCAAAGACCTATGCGGATAAAAGGTGAAGACCTATTTTGTTTGAGACTGGTGATCGGGTTATGTTAAAAGTTCTCCGTGGAAGGGCATTATTCGTTTTCATAAGAGGGGGAAGCTTAGTCCGAGGTTCAGTAGTCCGTTCCGTATATTGCCCCTTGTTGGTGAGGTAACGTATAGACTGGATTTGCCTGACGAGCTCGCTGGGTTCATCCTACTTTCTACGCGTCTTATTTGAGGAAATGTTTGTCAGATGGGGAGGCCTATGTGCCTCTTGGTGATATTTAGCTTGATAGTAAGTTGAAGTACATTGAGGAACCTATCGCCATTCTTAACCGTTAGGAAAGGCGTATGAGGGATAAGGTGGTCAGGCAGGTGAAGGCGCAGCGGAGGCACCGTAGGGGATCTGAGACCACTTGGGAGTCTGAAGATGAAATGATGAAACCCTACCCACAATTGTCCCTGTCGCATCGGGATTCGGGGACGAATCCCATTGTACAGGGTGGACTTGTAACACCAGTTAATTTCAGTTAAGTGGTTTAAGCATGTAAAGTATGTACATCTCTCGGGACTTATCCGACATTCCTCGGAGGCTTTCTCGTCATTCCGGTTCGTTAAACTAATTAAATTTTCCGCCAAGTTGCTACTTTTTTCCAATTGGAGGGGCTAGAGTGTAAGATTTTTATATCAAAAACAAAACCCTAACCCCCCCCCTCTTCTCCTTGGCCGATCGGAGGTATGCAGCAGCCTTAGGGCTTCGTTTTTATTTTTTTATAGACAAGATTAGGGTGTAAAACATCAATTCAAGGTTAGTCCCATGTCCCCTCTAGTCTTTTACACCTTAAACCATCCTTATACATCGCGTATTGATCATTAAACCGCTTGTTTTAGGCTTACCGGGTGGCTGTCCAATTGGGCAGTTTCAGGGCTGTTTCGGCTAAGGTTTTTTCACCACAATCTTCCTAGGTATGTCCCATATAACATACTTTAAAATTGTGTGCATTGATGTTCGTTTGATTGGTCAACTAGTTGTAGCTTGAAAACTATTATTCGGTTGACTAGTTTGTGAATTGTGATGTCTAGCACGTTGTTTGAGGGAACTAACAACCAATTCGAATGTTGTAGCCTCGGTATAAGTTGTGGGCTGTATGAAACTGATTTTTTAAAGGTAATGGGGCTGAATTGGTTGTCGGTTACTCAAACGGGTCGGTACAACGTGAATTCGCGTTTATTGAATAGTTGGTGCGTTGTGCTTGCGAGTTACCGAGCCATTCAACTCGTGTAGCATCGTGTAGACTTGTTGACTGTGAATTTATCATATTGGGTCCACACGGGCTGAGTTGGATGTTAATTGCCTAAACAACTCTTAAACGCGCATGTTAGTCTCACCTAGTGCTTCCGGGGGTAATTTGGGAATTCTCTGTTCTCGGGAGTAACTATGGGTCGTTTTGGTAAATATAAGGCCCCGGGGGGCTGTTTTAATCAAACGCGGTGAGGTCGAGGCTTTAGGTAACTTGAACCATATTAGAACGCCTCGTAGGATAAACGAGTCCATTCGGTGTCGGAAGTAATGATTGTATGTAAACCGACATACGTTCATGTTGAGGGGATATTTAGGGGTTCTCTAGCTTGTGGTGATTTCGTGCCTTGTGTCAAGTGAGTTCATGATGCCCCTTTTCACTCTTTCAAGTTTTTGGCTAGCATACACACCTAAACAATTTTGCTTGATGAACCGTTTAAATTATTTTGCATGGGCTTATTTGAATAGAATATGCCTTGGGTTGATATTTATGTATGTTTGTACGTATGATTGTACATGTATTATTTTATGGCCAATAATTGGCGATGTTATTTAGTCGTTATCGACTAAGGATGTGTACATATGCCTACTTTGTGTTTTCATACGTTGGATGGAATGTTACGTGTTTGGGTTGTATATGTGCTCGACCCTGATGTTATTACTTGGATGGAATGTCACGTGTTTGGGTTATACGTGTGCTCGACCCTGATGTTATTACTTGGATGGAATGTTACTTGTTTGGGTTATACGTGTGCTCGACCCTGATATTATTACTTGGATGCTATGTATAGGGATTTAATTATATAGATATATGAGTATGATGACTTATCGTTTATTACGGCCTAACTGTTCATATCCCGTTTTATATTTAAACTCTTGGAATGCTTTACATAAATTTCATTTATTAAAACTTGAACTCACTCAGCTCAAGTTGACTTTGTGTGTATGTTAGTGTGATTTTCAGGTTAAGAGGAGGAGGCTTACCGCTTGGACGTGCTCGAGACTACTTGGACGGTTGAAGACATATCTAGTCGGGGATTTCAATAATGAACACTGCTTCCTTTCAATTATTACTAGATATATTTAAACTTGGTTTTAGGCCTAATTCCCGGGTTGGGGAATTTGTTTTAGAACTTATGATTTTCCGCTGATTACATACTCTGAACTGGTTTTCAAATAAAGTGTATTGCTTAGGGTTAAACTTTTGTTATGGGATTCATGATACTTATTATTCCGCTGTTATTTACTCTGAATTTGTTTTAAACAAAACGAATTTTCTTGGTTTTAAATTTTTATGAATTTTGGACACGATTACCAACTGTAGGATTCCCGGGATTTGGGGTCTTACAACAACGTCTCATACCAAGCTCTCGGGGCTTGATGGAGACCGTAAAGGGCTTTATCAGGAGATACACTTTGTCTTTGTGGATTGGATTGACAAACCCCGGTGGTTGTCTCACGTAGACTTCTTCACTAATCTTCCCGTTAAGGAATGCTGATTTTACATCCAACTGATAAACTTTAAAGCCTTTCCAAGAAGCAAATGCTAGGAATATCCGAATTGCTTCTAGCCTTGCAACTGGTGCATAAACCTCATTGTATTCGATACCTTCTCTCTGGTTAAATCCCAACACAACAAGTCTTACCTTGTTTCTAACAATGATTCCATTCTCATCTCTTTTGAATTTGAACACCCAATTGGTGTTAATGTGTTTCTTCTCTTCAGGTAAGTCAACCAATTTCCAAACCCCGAGATTCACAAATTGCATAAGCTCCTCTCGCATAGCATTCACCCAGCTTTCTTCGGTTAGGGCCTCTTTATACGTTTTTGGCTCAACCTGAGAAATAAAACAATTAAATGAGAATTGATTTTGTAAAGGAGAAACCTTAGAATAGAAACACAGGAGATTCTGATCAATTTGACGTCTTGTTTTCACCACAGCATTCAAATATCCTATTATATTATCCTCGGGATGGTAGGATAATGTTCTCGGCACCACCTTTGTAGGTACTAACACTTCAGTTTGGAGATTGTTCTTACACACTTCAGTAGCAACAATGGATGGAGAAATAGCTTCAATAATCTCCTCATCTGATTCACCATCGTCATCAAAAACTGGATTAGTTTCTGGAACATCATCAGATTGTACATGGTCAAGTACATCTTGAGGAATAGACGCAGGTTCTTCGGGCATAGTCACTTGATTTTCCGATAACTGTTGATTGTAAATTATCGTCAAAGTTTCTTTGGAAAAATCTTCCCCAGGGAGTTTAAAACTCTCCCAAAGACTCTCATAATCAAACAGCCTAGAATCCCCTGGTCGTTGTATGGTAGGAGTGTATCGTTGACAATCGACATTTTGGACTTGAATAATCTTATGGAGGCTAGGAATATAGACACGTCTAAGTGGACTAGCATATCCCACAAAGAATCCTTTGATAGATTTGGGACCAAATTTCCCACTTGGGGCAAGAACGGTACACGTTGATCCAAATGGTTCAAGCCACTTCAAATTAAATTTTCGATGATTAAGTAGCTCAAAACACGTCTTGCCAAATTTCTTTGCTGTAAGCACCTGGTTCAGTGTGTAACAAGCTACCGTCACTTCTTCTGACCAAAAATTAACTTTTAATTTTGAATCTGAAAGAATAGTTCGAGCCGTTTCAATCAAGGTTTGATTCTTTCGTTTAGCTACTCCATTTTGTTGTGGTGTGTAGGGCGTACTGAATTCATGAAGAATCCCCCGGTCATTACAGTACTCAAGCATCCTTTTGTTCTTGAACTCCGTCCCATTGCATTTCTTATTCGACAGATCGGTAGATTATACAAATCTTCCAGCTTCTTTTGATTCCAAGAACATCACACATGCAAAATCTTGAATAGTCATCAGTAACCACAAGACAGTAAAGTTCTCCTGTGATACTTTTGACATTCACTAGACCAAAAAGATCCATATGAAGACGTTCAAAAGGTAAGTTGATGGAGTTAACAATTTTCCTTGGATGAGATTTCTTTGTTTGCTTTCCCTTCTTACATTACAAGCATTCTTCGCTTAACTGAAAATTTCTTAAATTAACTCCTTCTACTAGATTCTTGTGAACAAGATGGTTCATCTTCCTCAAACTTATATATCCCATTCTCCGATTCCATAAGACTGATTCCCGTTCAAATGCTCTTG
The DNA here is from genome assembly GCF_021521415.1 of Bidens hawaiensis. Taxonomy (NCBI): domain Eukaryota; kingdom Viridiplantae; phylum Streptophyta; class Magnoliopsida; order Asterales; family Asteraceae; genus Bidens; species Bidens hawaiensis. The sequence goes on from NW_027491157.1 coordinate 483,279, forward strand.
AGATGGAACACTGAGAAGACCCTGACGACGTTAATGCAGTGCTCATGTTCATGATGTAAAGATCATTCACTCGTGGAGCCCGCATAATGCTCCACTCTTCAGGTATTTTGAAACCCGGTTTCAAAATCAAACACTCTTGGTCCTTAAAGTGTGTAGAGAAGTGTTTATCACAAATCTGTGATATACTGAGCAAATTATTCTCCAACTCAGAAATCTAGTTGACGTTCTCGAATGTCACTTTTCCATTTGTTAATGTGCCCTCTCTAACTGTCTGTCCTCCTTGGTTTCCAGCAAAACTGACATACCCTCCTCTTATTGATTTGACATCATTCAATAAGTAGAGAGTACCCGTCATGTGCCTAGAGGCTCCACTATCCATTATCCAACGAGAATCGTGGGATCTTGGAAGCCCCTCTACATACAGTTAACGGATTAGTGAAACAAGGAAACCCAAGCCTTCTTGGTCTTGGGTTGTTTGAATTTCTTGTATAACAATCTAATTTCATCATTATCAGAATCACAGAAGACAGAATCTTCACTAGATACATGTGATTCAGACGCAGTTATTACCTTTTCAATAACCTCTGGTGGTTTAACAACATTTTTTACCACCCAATTTTGACATGCGACTTGCCTTTTGTTGTAAAACGATGTTTGAATTGATTTTGAAATTTTTGATTTTGAACCATCAGTTTTAACAACCTTTTTTATATCAATTTTATCAGGCTTATCTTGTTTTAAGATTTTCACATTTTCTGAAACATTCATTATTTTCTTCTCACTTACATAACCTATGCCAGGATTCTTGCTCACAGTCTTTCACTCTTTTGAGGAGAAAGGTGATCATGTTTATATCTATTGGGACAAGCATAAAACACATGCCCAGCCTCATTGCAATTAAAACAACGTCTCCTATCAATGAACTTATTGATTTGAGATGAAGTTTCACCTTGATCACGTTCTGCTTTCAAACGATAAAACTCATCATTTGATTGATTTCTAAAGACCATTTCTTTTTCAGATTCAGAAGTTTTGCCATGTACAAACACAATCTTTTTCTCTTGAAGTGGTTTAACTTGATTACATTTCTTGTTATAAAAACTTGTTTTAGCAATCTTTTTGACTCTACAACTTTTGTTTCTTTACCCAACCCATCATTAACCGTTTCCTCAGTCAATATTGTTTCTGTCATTTTTACACCAGTTGACAGATCACAACCTGAACTTTCATTCTCATTCTTGTTAGACTTATCATCAGCAAGCTTTGAATTATCATGATGTGGAGTGTTAATTTCCACATTCAATGCCTTTTTTAAACCTTTTGGTTTCTTTGGAATATAGGCATTCCACATTGGTGGAGGCACAGCATGATAATCTTATTTTATATTCTTATTCTCATTCTCATTATCCTTATGAATTGTTTTTGGGATAATGTGATCAAGAACATATGATGATGAAGCATAGCTCAGTAATTTCAAGTTAACCTGTTCAATCTCAATGTTGAGTGTTTGAAGCTCAAGTTTGAGTGCCACATTTTCGTCTATGTGTATGTTAATGGCAATTTGTTTGTCTTCTACCGTGTGTTTTAACATTGAAATTGTTTTCTGATGTTGTAAAATTCTTTCCCATAAATTCTTTTCACACGATTGAAGTTTCAAATATGCCTCATTAACCACATTCAGATCAAACAATGATTTGTCATAGTGTCTTTTTAACTATTTAATTTCAAGAGTCTTAAAGTCACATTCATTGTACGGCAATTCACATTTTTTCACAAAGATTTGAGTTAAGAATTACCTCATTTGCCATGAATGCTTGATTGGTTGGATTAATACTTGAAATTTCTGAATCTTCATCAGTCATGCCATTCACCACACCTTCAACAGACTTTTCCTCATCAGTAGTTGATTCTTATGTTTTGACTTCTGGAATTTCCTCATCTTCTTCCACTCCAAAGTCAATCTTACCTTGAGGCACATATTCTTCATAGAACCATCCTACAAAACTTTCTATAATATCAGGAGGAAATAATGAAATAAGATAGTCAAAAGGAACCTCATGAATCTTATCATATGTTCGACGAAGTTCGTTATTGGAAGTTTCATGATCAACTTCCTGCAAAACCTAGTTGGTTTCATCATTCACATCCTTCAACACCTCGTCCAAGTCCCCATTATTAACCACTTCAGCTTCACCCAAATCATCTATCATCTCATCAGACTCTTTAATCACAGTCTCAACCTTATCCTTAATTTCACTTTTATCCATATCCTTTTGTTTATTTTCATCAACCACTTGAGCCACATTATCTTGGAACACCGAGTTCCAATCGAAACCTTCATCAAATTGAGCTGTAGTTGTCTTTTGTTGTAAAGTTGATGCTTCAGTAGGTTTCTTTCCCTTTGATGATTCTCCCTCTGGATGGTGATATATTGCCTGCATGTAGTAATCTCGTCCAAAAGGATTTGCAGCATTATCCTCCACACTTTTGCTAGTGCATTCTCTTTTGAAATGTCCTTTCTCTTTGCAACAAAAACATCTCACTTTAGACTTATCAAAGCTTAACTTTGATGTTGTACCATCAAGCACATTCCTTTCAGTGATTTCTTTGAATCTCTGAGCTCGTCTGATCACACTTTACATGCACCACCTTATGTCAATCATCTCCATCTCTTCTGGGTTGATCTAATCATAATCTTCTTTTGTCATATTGTAGTTTCCAATCCGTCCAGCAACCAAACATTCTTAGGATTCCAGAACTGATCCTAGAAAGCCATGTGTTCTTTGATAGTGTCAGTGGTCATGTTTCCCGTATTCTTCAAATTCACAGCTATGTTACACTATATAACATCAGAATCTTGTATACTTGTAGTTGGAATTGTTCCTGAGTAACTACTATTGTACTAAGAAGTAGCAGAAGCATTTGTTACACATGCTTGGTTAGTTTGTTCAGCACAGAATGCAGTAGGAATCTTGGGATTTGAAGAAACATTTGATTGAGAATCCTTGTAATATAATCCCACATCTTGTGATACGGTTGTAGATTTCATCTTTTGTTTCTTCCTAAGTTCCAGATCATGAGCTTCAAGCTTTTCAATAAAACTTGTAAGATTCAGACGGGCATAAGCAATGGGGTTTGATTACTGATTCATGATAAAAGTACCCCATTCTCAGGTAATGCATCTGCAAGCTTATCAATGTACTCATAATCTGGCTTGTCAATCTTCAGCCTCTTCATCTCATTCACCAGGTAGCAGTATCTTTCAATCAACTGTGCGAAAGACTCACCCTTGACTTGAGTAAATATATCGAATTTTTTCTTTAGCAGTGCTATTTTACTCTTTCTCATGTCAGGGTTTCCACAATCTTTATTCAACAATGCATGCCATATTGAATAACAAAAACCATTATGCTGCAATAGTTGAAAGATCTTAGCTTTGATTGCTTGTTAAAAGAGATTTAACATCTTCTTCTCCTTTAGGAATAAAGGTTTTTCTACATCAGCAATTTGAGATAATCGGTAATTTTCCTCGTTCTCATTCTTGGGTATTATGTACTCTTCCTCCACTGTGGTCCATGTTTCGTAGTTCAACGCTTGAACATACGTCTCAAACTTGTCAGTCCACAAAGGATAATCTTCCATTCTGAGTAGCATATAAGGTTTGTTGGCTGTACCCATTTCATTTTCCAAGTTAATGTTTTGAAGTAGGATAGACGGCTGTGACACGAACGCACTTAGGTTTTCCATTTCCGTCAAACAAAGTCAACGGATATGTATGAGAAAAATGGTCAACGTATAAGTTTCTGGTCAACGGATATGTTGTGTGGTCAAATAATGGTCAACGTATAAGTATCAAATCAACGTATATTTAATCACCGTTTAACATATGCGGCGTATATGTTATATTTCGTATATGTTATGCGTGATTAACATATACGGTGCCAAGACATATACGGTGAATGTCATCTTTTTGGTAAATTTGAAATTTGAAGGTTCAAATGATGTAGGAATTGAATGAATTTTGAAGGGTTTGTCACGGATAGGTAAGGAACAATGTGTGAAAGTTTGTGACCTTTTGACGGTTGAATTTGGAGATAGAGAAAAAACCTTGTACAACTTGAAGTGTTCAAGCTAGTAATGAGTCATAAGGCTCTGATACCACCAGAAATGACCTGGAATCTTGATGTAGATTACAATTAGGATCTCCAAATATTACAGCCTATGACTCAATGTGTGGAATTAAGCTCATCTTCATTAATAACATGAAATATTACAAGATATGACACTTTGAATACTTTCTCTCTCTACTCTCTCACTCTGACAATCATCAAAAGTCTACATACAAACGCATAAGTCCCTTATTTATAGGAAACAACATGAAGACCAACAAGTCCGTATATGTTATACGGTGTATAACATATACCCAGCATAAGATATGCGTTCTTGTGGACTTATGCGTTGAACAGATTACAAATTATACATTTGACATTTTAAGCCCTATATAATCATATCTAATACATCTAAGACCCTAGCAATAGACATATTATTCTGAAGTTCAATATGAATACCGCAGAGAGGGAGATCTATGAGCGTATTTGTGATGTGGGTTTGTTACGGCACCATACTTTTGATTGGGATTTGTTGGCCAGGCTCCTACAGGTTGAGCGGCTGAGAAACTACTTTGGTGCACATTGGTTTCATGCTTTACGGTTTGATGAGACTCAGCACGAGGAACTGGTTTATGATTTTTATTTGACTTTTCGCCACAAGGTTGGGGATTTTGATGAGCCGCATGCGATGTCGTTTTCATTAGCGAGACAAATTTACGAGATGCGGTGCCTCGTTTTGCTGAGGTTACAGGTTTGTTATTGAGGCTGATGTGGAGACTCAGGCGTTTAGAGAGAGTATACGGGGATTCACTACTAGTTCCCGTCCTTATTGGATGTCGACTGTTGATTTGGGTACCTTCTAGAGTACTATTGCTGATAGATCTCATTCGATTAGTGCCTTTTCTTCTGCTATATTTGATCATGTTCATAGGTACATTCACCGTGTCATTGCATCCACTTTCGTGGGCCTTCAATCAGGCCACGATAAGTTCAGTAATTTATATATGATGTGTTTATTAGGGACTGTTAGGGGTGTGGATGTGAACATGGCTACACTGTTATTGATTCATTGGGTAGAGGAGGTCGCAGGGCTGATACGATTGTGACAAGGTTGTCATTGGGGCTCATTATCACGAGAACAGCCTAGTATTTAAGAGTGTTTGGAAATAACCCGGTTGAGTATTTTGTGGAGGGGCCCGATACGGGTTTTGTTGGTCTTGATGATGCCCAGAAGGCGGGCATTTGCACGTATAATGAGCCACTGCAGTGGGTTGCGATGAGAGGTATTGGTCAGGGTAGTTCCCGTAGGCAGCGTGTGGAGAGGCCACCTACCCATCCCCGATAGAGACATGCCCGTCAGCCGAGTCCACCACCAGCACAGCAGCAGCACCCACTTCCAGTGACATTGGATTATGTTTTTGAGCACCAGTTACAGATGCATGATAGGTTGAGAGGTTATAGGGATGAGTTCCATGGGTACCGGGATGAGAAGAGAGGTTATTTCAGGACTATGTTCGATCATTGGTACCTTTCGTAGCCTAGTTCTTTGCAGCCGCCACTGCCTAGTCCGGGTGGCTATGGAGATGTTGGAGGACGATATCACGGTTATGGTGGATATGGAGATATTGGTTCTCGAGGTTATTATGGAGATGCATGAGGTTCTGCCAGCAGGCGGGGCTGGTGATTCTGATGATGAGTAGATGTTGATGATTGCAGCCACTCCAGCCAATGTTTTGGGTGGTTTTATTTCATTTTTACCTTAATTTTGTTTTTATTATTATATGGTCTGTACTAATATTTAAATTCTTATTTTGCTAAAAAAGAGAAAATGAATCAGGAGGTTCGGTTGGGTAAGTATTATGGACATGTTTATGTGGTTTGTTGCTTGTATATTTTTTTGTTGTAATTGAACTTTGATGGTGTAGTTCACAATAAACCCTAACGAGGCCATACTCATCCACCAGGCTACCGGGGAGTTTAAAGGACTTGTTGCATACGTTGATTCCTACGAAAGTGAGTTAGGTTTTTTAACATTTTTACTCGTTTAACAAATTTGGTTATGAAATTTATTGAAACATGGTTGGTAATTTAAAGTAACGGTTTTGCAAACGGTTTAAAAGACCTATATTCTAATACTTGTAAGGAGCATGCTTCTACATGTTTGAGAGTTTATAGATTTCGTTGTGAGAGTTGAGGAGTTAAGCTAACCAAGAGCATCACCGAGGGCACGAGAGTTGCACATGAGTGTTTTATTTCTTATAGGGTGATTTCGTTTTCATAATCTTATTTGTTTTGCTAGTTTTCGTGGTAAGAGTGTAATTGTATTAGTGTATAATAAATAACCATCACATTAAGCTCAGTTTTAAAATTGCTCAAGTAAATTTTAACCCCGTCCCTATTTTATTTGTTAAATTTTAAACATTGAGGAAAATGTTTGCTAAAGTGTGGGGATGGGGGAGAAATTGAAAATTTTAAATGTTTAATGTTTCTTGAATTAAGACTTTTTGCAAAATAAAATGGAAAATGATAGCCAAATCGGGGATTGTTTTTCAAAATTATTATATAATATGAGATAATAAAACGGGAATGCACTTAATTTGGGGTGTATCGGTAGGCTAGGCTTTAAGAATGAAAGGATGATTTGGTTGTTGACTTAATTGAACCTTAAAATTGCTTGATTTTAGTAGGAAACACCATCAGGGTTTTGTTTGCTTAGCTAAGCCTGTGTAAGGACTGGAATGAAAGATTAGGACATACTCAAGTCTTTTGTTAGATTTGCACTAAAATAAATTTTTAAATATGGATAGACAATTGTACAATGCTTGGATAGGCTTAACGTTAGAGTATGCTAGATGGCTTGTGATATAAACCTAAATAAAAATACTACTACTTTAAGTGATAAACATTTCATAGGCGTATGGTTTTATAGCCTTAAATCCTGTATTGATGGGATGCTCCGGGGTTCGGAGACCATGGGTCTGTATGCGGTTTATCATCTGGGTATGCATAATTTCTAAGTGGAATTATGGATATTAAAACGCTTAAAAAGAGCAAACCTGCAGCTTATCTGCCAAATCATAAGTCATTAAACATGATCACTACATGCTTTAAAAGTACAAACACACTACTGACTTGATCATCCACGATGTTAGTCATATGGGGTCCCTGTGCTTGCATCTTATTAACATTAAGAAACAGACAACACAAGACACATCAGATGTAAGCCCTACAAATGAATTCGTGTACCTATGAAGATGGATTTTGGGGTATTGCTTGATAACGGGGGTATGTCATGTAGTGGGGACTATTTGCTAGTTAGTTACTTATTTGCAACTTAATTGTATCTAATGGCCATTTTGGTGGACTTTGATGCTTAAGTTTAGGTTTGGTTCGATAAAATATCCATGATTATCTTAGCTGTTACATATGGGCTTAAAAATTTTACAAATTGTGTAAAACTTTGATCGTCTAATCTTAAAGTTTAAGTCAAGTTGGGGTGGTCTGTTTCGGTAAAACCATAATGAAGCATGGTAAGGCAGCTTCAGGGCTTTGAAGTGTGGGTTCCATATTAATTGTAACATCCCGGAAAATCCCATATTTATTTTGGGCCAAAGATGTAAATTTTGAAAGTTAAGGGATCAAAAAATAAAATAAAATAAAAAATATATTCTCAAGACAATTAATGGAAATGAAATGAAATAAGAAAATATGGCATCTTATGTTAAGGAGATAAGAAAAATCCATCCCACATGGAAAGAAGGAAGAAAATGGAAGATCCCACATGGGTATAAATAAGAAGTTTATCCCACGTGGAAGGAGGAAAGAAAATGGAAGCTCATTATAAAGAAGAAAGTTTGCATAGTAATACTCTTATGTGGCTAACCACTATCCATAGTCCTAGCGGAGGGTGCGAAGCAACCGATGTGCACGCGCACGGACTCGGACTCGGACGATGGGCATAATGTGGCATTTTCATGGCGCACTTTGCACTTCGCAAGCTCGCATTGCCAAGGTCCGTTTTAGTATTTTTGGATGGTACAAGGACTGAAATTGAAAATATGAAATTCCTTCCTTCGCGCGAAGCGAAGGATTAGGTCTCAAGTCTTCGTGCTACGCGAAGTAGTCTGATCTGCATGCGTGACACATGTAGACACGTGGCAACACACTTGATGACACAGCCAAATTTATGGCGGTTCGCACGACGCAAAGGGTCCTTCACGCGACGCGAAGAAGTCAAAAGTCTGCTATAAATAGGAGGGTTCACGGCTTGTCCATCTCACACAGTCACACACCAATTTCACATGTTTTGCCTCGGGAAGCGTGCCGACCTCGTGGAACGTGCCAAACTCCGAAGCTCTGACGTCTTAAGCTCTAGAGCGCGATAGAGAGTAGAAGTGTTGCTCGATCAATCTTAGGCATCTAACTCTGAATACCCGTGTGAGGTAGGGGTTCCGCTTAAGTATTATTTTATTATATTATTTTAATGGCTTAGACCATAGTCGGGGGTAAGCCCGAACCTTGATCACAGTTAAGCATAATATAACTTTTCATAAGCAAAGGTTATAGTCAAAGTATTGTTTCTTTATGATTTAGAAACGAAAGGAACAAAAATAATATTTCTTTATGATTAAGAAATATATGCACAGGTTAAAGTAAAATTAACGTTTGTTCTAGAAGAAGAAACCCAATATAGATGTTTCTTCCTGAAGAAAAAACATAGTATATGATAGATGAATAGACAAAGGGACTATGGTCCAAATGTTTTATAGAAACAAATGATTTGACAAGGTTAAAGCTATAGGAAACAGACTATAAGTCTGAAGCTAGATCATTGATCTAAATATTTATACAAAAGTTATTCTCGTACTATAGGTTCGACATGGCATGAAAGCATAAATTAGTAAGACACACTGATCAAGAACAAAGGTTAATACGTCCAACCTTTTTAATAGCGTGAATACGCTTAATACGTTTAAAGTTTCTTTACGACGTGAATACGTCTATGTATGGTCTTTATAAAAGAAATTTACTCTTTTAGATTATGGAGGGTTATCCATATGTAAATAGTTAGAAAAGATTTTATATGAGGGTAGGTACGAATCCTCTATGTTTATGAAATGTTTACTCTTTTAGATTATGGACGTTATCCATATGTAATGAATTATAAAAGTATTTACATGAGGGTTGGTTCAAATTCTCTAAAACGTTTTGATACAAGGTAGTACTAAACACTCGGACTAAAATAAACATGTGTTTGGATCCTTACATATATGAGTTGTAGTGGGCATACTGCAAACATACTGACCATGAGGCAAGTGACTGTCTCTAGGGCGAGTGAAGTCCGATTATGTGGTCTATGGGTATTTTTAGTTCCGATGAGATGGGACGAGACCCACTGAGTCGTTGAACGCTATTGGTGTTGTGTCATAACGAAGTTGATTTTGTATTGATGATATGATTATGTTATGATGAATTATGAAAACCTTTTATTGAGTCAGCGTTATTCACCAGCATATAGCTGACGTATTTTCCCCACATTTCTGGAAAACAGTAGAGGTTAGAACAGACAAACAAGACAGATAAAAAGATTGGTGTTATAGTCATTAGACGTTATTTGATAGATTAGAAATTTTATTCAAAATATTATAAAGATTGATACTTTCAAATGACAGGTATTTGAAATATTTAACGGCTATTGAATCCCAAATTTTCAATATAATAATATTTTATTCAAAAGACTTCCGCCAAAAGAACTTAACTCTGATGTATTTGTAAAACAGGTACCAACTATGGGTCATATGCCTAGGCTCTAAGCCAGGGTGTGACAGGTTGGTATCAGAGCCATCGATCTTAGCGAATTTGGTATTTAATTATACCTAGGCTTTGATCGGAAATAAGTTATGGTGAAATCATTAGATATTCAATTGATAATATCAAAAGGAGACAATGATGGAATGATTAAAAATGCTACGGATAAGATTAAATCTTATTATTTGGATATATTGGTTCTAGCAAATTATTTACCTGATTAAAAGTATCTAAAATGCCATTATTGAATAAATTGCTACTGATAAGATATAATAGTACAAAATATGGATAAGATAGGAACATACACCTATCCTTAATGTATCATCGCACAGATGTCCGATCGTCAATCTAGTCGAGGATCATTTTAACCTTCGTTGGGAAAAAGGACAAGAATGTATGGGGACGGCTTTACTCTCAATCCCTGTATCTAGTAAGGAAGATTCTGACAACATGGGAGGAAAACTCAGATTCCTTCAAATATCATATTAGCTGAGATTATTCCGAATTAGAAGATGCATGGAGTAGGATCGAGTAGATCCAAGAAATCTATAATGTTAAAAGAACAAGAAGTCATGACCTATCCGAAAGAAAATCCTTAGGGACAAGGATATTTTAAATATTCAATAATCCTTGAATGATTGAATACGGAATATAATTCCTTAGAAGGAATATATAATACCAAAGATGATTATGAAATTAGCCAAAGTAATGCTTAAGAAAGAAATAAAGGTGAAAGAAAGGAAAAAGAGAAGGAAAGATAAGAATATTAAGGACAACAAAAATCATGAAATTGATTATTCGCTGGAAGAAATAAATAATAAGGAAACATAGTAGTTAGATATAAGTGTAGCAATGTTGCGCACTCTTATAACTACAAAATAATAAATAAAAGATATGTTTCCCGAATATTGAACTTATCTTTAAAATTTTTCTATAGTATGACAAGAAAAGAAAGTGCAAACTCTAAGAACAATCCTTCCAATAAAGTTAGAAGTAAGGAGAGTGTTAATAATGAAAACAAGGAAATTTCCACCCAATATAGAGATGAAATTCAAAAAGATAAAGCTATGACTCCAATTCTTGAAGTAATCAAGAACATTTTGCAAGTCAAAGCCAGTCAAAGAAAGACTGTTTGTTCAAGAAACAAAGAATCTTAGGATAGCTTTACGTCTAATAATAATTTAGGAAACGAAACCCGTAAGAAATTAGAGTTCCAAAAGGAATGCAGATTTAAAAATATTTAGGCTTATAATCCTAAAAGAATATTATATAATAATGGTATAGTCATTATAAGATGACTAGAAAAAAAAAACAATAAGTAACTGTCTTCATTATTAAGTATACAAGTGAAGATACCATCCAACATTCTTCACAAATGTTTAAAAGTGAAACCCTTGAATAGCAGAATACCTTGATTCAAGATATGGGTAGAGAAACAATCTGCAATCCAAACAAGGAAATGCTCAAAGAGCATATTCTAAATAAATTTTGTCCATTATACGAGATTGATCAGGTTTAAACCTAGAATCTTAAGATTTTTAGTACAAATTTCAGAGAATATAATATTAAATTCCTTGAATATTACCAATTAGTTTCACATCTAGTTACTCCGGAATATAATAAGGTAACTAGATTTATATATATATATATATATATATATATATATATATATATATATATATATATATATATATATATATATATATATATATATATATATATATATATATATATGGGATACGAAGATAAATAAGAAACTTGGAAAGATCAAATATGTCACAAACTATTGAATCGGCAATGAAAATAGCCAGATGTTTAATTAACAGTATGGTAAGAAATTAAGAGGAAGAAAAAGAAATTTAGAAATTAAGAAAGATTTTAAGAATAAAAAGATACTCCCAAGATTATCTGTAAAACTTGTGGAAGAAAACATTTCGGAAAGTGCCAACTAAAAGAAACAAATAAGTATGCATATTGCAATAGAGCAGTGCACTCAAATAATGTAGAAATAAACAAGAAGTTTCATATGTGGAAAAAGAGGCCACTTTTAGACAAGATTGCCTGAAACGAAAGGTTAATTAAGGATGACGTATGATAAGTCATTAGTGTCAGAAGAAAATCAAAGATATCTGACAGCAATCAAGGAAAAAGAACAAACATGATTATATCAATGGAATGTCAGATAGCTAGTTATAACCTGTTGTTAAAACGAGAAATTTTGAAAAAGGTTTTTTTTAACTGCATAAGTTATAAATGAAATATTTGCATACATATTGTGTCAATACTCTAGAATGCTCGTATTCATTATAATCGAGTATCCAAATCTGAAAAGATTTTCCAACACTCAGAACAGATATCATGTTAGTTTAATTTATCATCTCGAAAGAAAACGAGAAAGAAAAAGATAAATTAAAGGACATGAGATATGAAAATATACAAGGATAGTAGTGTATCATTGAAAGAAAATGTTACCCAACCAAAAGACATGTAAGAAAATACAGCTGATAGAACATCAACTATAGTTGATCAAAAAGTTAAACAAAAAGAACTCGAAAATATTTTTAAAAAAAAATATGAAAGCATATTTTAATAATTGAGTAAAAGTAAAAAGGCATTGATTGGGATCAGAGATGGAATAGATTTGATAGATTGATCCAGGAAATAATATAGCTAACATCAGTAAATGTTTAGAATACAAAAAGTAAGGTAAATAATTAAACACAACTAATCACTATGTTTAATAATTTACAATCACTTATGATGTTTTGAACTATTTACTGATTACATTATATGAGATGTAAAGTTAGTAACATATTCGAACTTTCAATTATTCAGTATTGATAGTAAAACTTGAGAATTAGATTAGAGGAAATCTAATCATAAAGAACATCCACACCTAAGACAGGGAATCTCGATGACGAGATTCATTTCAAGGTGGGGAGGATGTAACATCCCGGAAAATCCCATATTTATTTTCGGCCAAAGATGTGAATTTTGAAAGTTAAGGGATCAAAAATAAATTAAATAAAAAATATATTCTTAAGACAAGTAATGGGAAAGAAATGAAATAAGGAAATATGGCATCTTATATTAAGGAGAAAAGAAATATCAATCCCACATGAAAAGAATGAAGAAAATGGAAGTATCCCACATGGGTATAAATAAGAAGTTTATCCCACAGGGAAGGCGGAAAGAAAATGGAAGCTCATTATAAGGAAGAAAGTTTGCATAGTAATACTCTTATGTGGCTAACCACTCTCCATAGTTCAAGCAGAGGGTGTGAAGCACCTGACGTGCACACGCACGGACTCGGACTCGGACTCAGGCGATGTGCGGAATGCGGCTTTGATGGCGCACTTTGCACTTCGCACGCTCGCATCGCCGCATAAGGGCCGCTTTAGTATTTTTGGATTGTAGAAGGACTGAAAGTGAAAATATGAAATTCCTTCCTTCGCGCGACGCGAAGGATTAGGTCTCAAGTCTTCACGATATGCGAAGTAATATGATCTGCATGCTTGACACATGTAGACAAGTGGCAACACGTGGTGCCATGTGGCAACACGCTTGATGACTCAGCCAACTTTATGGCGGTTCCCGAGACGCAAAGAGTCCTTCGCGCAACGCGAAGAGGTTCAAAATCTACTATAAATAGGAGGGTTCATGGCTTGTCTAACTCACACAGTCACACACCACTTTCACAAGTCTTCCTCGGGTAGCGTGCCGACCTCATGGAACGTGCCAAGCTCCGAAGCTCTGACGTTTTAAGCTCTAGAACGCGATAGAGTGTTGAAGTGCTGCTTGATCAATCTTAGGCATCTAACTCTGAATACCCATGCGAGTTAGGGGTTCCGCTTAAATATTATTTTATTATATTATTTTAATGGCTTAGACCATAGTTGGGGGCACAGCCCGAACCTTGATCACATTTAAGCATAATATAACTTTTCATAATCAAAGGTTATAGTCAAAGTATTGTTTCTTTATGATTTAGAAACGTAAGGAACATAATAATTTTTCTTTATGATTAAGAAATATATGCAAAGGTTATAGTTAAATTAACGTTTCTTCTTGAAGAAGAAACCCAATAGAGATGTGTCTTTCTGAAGAAGAAACATAGTATATGATTGATGAATAGACAAAGGGACTAAAGGTCCAAATGTTTTATAGAAACAAATGATTTTTCAAGGTTAAAGCTCTACGAAACAGACTATAGGTCTGAAGCTAGATCATTGATCTAGATATTTATACAAAGGTTATTCTCGTACTATAGTTCGAGATGGCAAGAAAGCATAAATTAGTAAGATACACTGATCAAGAAGAAAGGTGAATACGTCCAACCTTTTTAATAGCGTGAATATGCTTAATATGTTTAAAGTTTCTTTACGACGTGAATATGTCTATGTATGGTCTTTATAAAAGATATTTACTCTTTTAGATTATGGAGTGTTATCCATATGTAAAGAGCTAGAAAAGATTTTATATGAGGGTTGGTACGAATCCTCTATGTTTATTAAATGTTTACTCTTTTAGCTTATTGACGGTTATCCATATCTAAAGAATTATAAAAGTATTTACATGAGGGTTGGTTCAAATCCTCTAAATCGTATTGATACAAGGTAGTACTAAACATTCAGACTAAAATACGCATGTGTCCGAATCCTTACATATATGAGTTGTAGTGGGCACACTACAAACATACTGACCATGAGGCAAGTGACAGTCTCTAGGGCTAGTGAAGTCCGATTATGTGGTCTATGGGTATTTTTAGTTCCGATGAGATGGGAAGAGACCCACTGAGTCATTGAACGCTATTGGTGTTATGTCATAACGAAGTTGATTTTGTATTAATGAATTTAATTATGTTATGATGAATTATGAAAACCTTTTATTGAGTTAGTGTTATTCACCAGCATATAGCTGACGTATTTTCCCCACATTTCAGGAAAACAGTAGAGGTTAGAACACACAAACAAGACAGATAAGTAGATTCGTGATATAGTCATTAGACGTTATCTGATGGCTCAAAAATTATATTCAAAATATTATATAGAATGATACTTTCAAATGACGGGTATTTGAAATATTTAACCGGTATTGAATCCCAAATTTTCAATATTAATATTTTATTCAAAAGACATCCGCTAAAAGGACTTAACTCTGATGTATTTGTAAAACATGTACCAACTATGGGTCATACGCTAAGGCTCTAAGCCGGGGTGTGACATTAATTATATGAATTAATAAAAGTGTGACACCTTATTTTTCCCGGTAAGTATTGAGGCATGGGTTTAAGTCGACAACAATATCGGCAGTCGTGGTTTTTGTGTTCTCCATACTTAATTAAGATAACCTAAAAGTATTTTGTAAAAATAATCTCTAATTCTGATTCCATTGCAAAGTCTTTTTCGGGACAAAGAAGGATAAGTGTGGGGATGTGATGATTGGGTAAAAGTTCGGTATTATAGTATATTAATTAGTTAAATTTAGATAAATAAATGAATGACTATTGGTACTTAAAGCATCTTTATGTATTTCAGGACATTGGACGTTGTTGATTTACGAGCTTGGAATGAAGGCTTAGAAGTGCGCGAATGGGATTGCACGTATCACGAGGCAGAATAAAGAAAAGAAAATAAGTTGGTATGATGTTTTTATACTTCGTGCGACGCGAAGGACTGGAGATCTTGGTTCGCGCTACACGAACCAGCTAGATTATTAGCTCGACTATTTTGTCCTTCGCGCTACGCGAAGGACAGACCCATTTACCGTTCGCACAACGTGAACCACCTTAAATCGAAGAAAATTAACCCTAATCACTATATAAACACATCTAAGCCTCCATTCGTCATATCATTATGTCAATAGGCCAAAGAGAGACCCAAGATCAACTTCCGACCATCCCAATGCTTCCGGTTCGTATTGTGATTGCATGTTCGTCTACATATGTGATTTTAGCGTAATACCGATGCTAGGCTATGTTCGTTTGTTTATTCTAGGCTAGGGTTTTTGTGTTTTAACTTATGATCAGATTCATTGAGCATCATGACTAAGGATTTGATTAAGTTTATTAATTTGACCTTATTATATTATTGCTTGGTTGTTTAAACAATTTATGTTTTCGATTATCGATTAGTACATCACTTATTTGGTTTTTTTCATCAACACTTAGGGTTAGGCTCTTGTGTCATTGAATTAATAATCATCGGTTATTGCTATTTAATTGGTTGTCAAAAAAACATAAATTGGTACTTGGGTAGATCGAGTTCAATTGTGTCAACCATCCGGCTAAGTTATCGTTTGTCATCACAATCAAACTAATAGGTCTAGTAATTACTGCGCAATCAAGTCAGCTGAATCTATGATTAAGTTGAATGTCGCATTACCCGAACCTAGAGTGAACATCTTTTATTAATATAGTTTTCAAATCTTAAAAGTAATCGTTTTAGTTTTAATACTTAATCCTTTCAAAACTGCTTGACATCGTCTGTCCGCTTAGGTTAATTAATTAGTTAAAAATTATAAACTTAAACTTTCCTTGAGTCCCTG
This sequence comes from Bidens hawaiensis, assembly GCF_021521415.1. Classification (NCBI taxonomy): domain Eukaryota; kingdom Viridiplantae; phylum Streptophyta; class Magnoliopsida; order Asterales; family Asteraceae; genus Bidens; species Bidens hawaiensis. The sequence continues at coordinate 499,742 of NW_027491157.1, forward strand.
TGGAGACAACCTTACTTACCCGTACTCGTTTAGGTATTTAAGTTATTAAAATAAATTGTTTGAGTAGACCGCGACAACCTACGTCAAGTGTCAAGTCATGTGAACCATTGGTCGTTACGATGATCTTTCGGTTAGGGGTTGCGTTGACTGATCGTGTGTACGGTCATAGAACCGTTGGTACAGCTTGCTGTCCATGAAAGCTCAACTGCTGTTATAACTGTTTGCCTATTAACTGGTCTGGAACTATGAAGTTATTCTTGTTCGATGTTGATAAGTGGTTTCACATTTGAGGGAACTTTCTATATGTACAAGGTGAAGTTTTTTCTGGGGAAGTAAGAATGGAGATTCGACTTATGGGTGTTGTTTTGACATGGGTTGGGATAACAGGGACTATGGGACCTGGGCATAGTTAGACTTGGTAGGGATGCATGAAAGTGTGGGACATTCTGTAGAGTCAATATCAATAGATGGTAACATCTGCTATTGAGAATGTGTCGAAGGTGATGCATTGCGACTTAGTGGAAGCAGTGAAGAATCTTTTCTTTGAGAATCTATTTTGCTTCATTTTCTTGTTACCTGCATCAATGAAGCATCAGTGAGTTTGTTACTGAAGACTTTTCTCTAATTGTAAAAGTCTTAGCTCGCTGCATCGGGTAAAGTTAAGCGGGTTCGTATTGCAAGCATGAATCCTTGAGCCACGTGGATGCCAGCTTGAGCGTATTCGGAGGTTTAAACCTTGAAGGGGATTTGGTAATAGTGGGATCACGGGGTGTTCTGGCACTGTTACACGGTGACGTTGGGTTATGAGACCAGAATTTCGAATGGAAATTATCTCCTTGGTGCTTGCTAAATTAAGAGTGTTCTTTCTCCTGTGAGTAAGTAGGTGTCAGTTGTGTGAGTAAGTAGGTGCCGGTTGAGATTGAAGATGAGCTATTGGTGGGTTTTGCCATGATTGGGTTTGTGATGACCATATTGGAGCTGGGGCGCTTCAATGGGCCTTTGGGGTAACTGATGCAAAGGTCGGCCGCTGTAACTAGGTAGATTAGATTGTTGAAATCTTTGTTTGTTCATGGGGAACCGAGCGCTTGGGAGAACTTCCGTTGTAGAAGTTTTATCTTGTTCTTGGAACTAGAGGCTTGGTGATTTATGTTATTAAAGAATACTAGAGTTACTGGGTACATGGTTTTGTTTGGATGGTTGTTGCAGTTTGTGCAAAACCTTCAAGTGGGAGATTGTTAGGATATGTGAAGGTTTAGAGATCTTGGGCCTGGTTTTGGCCCATGTTAGGTTTCTTGGGCCCAAGCTAAGAAACCAAATATATTCTCTGTATATGTGATATAATTGTAATCTTTGCACATGTAAGACCCCGAATCCCGGGAATCCTACAGTTGGTAATCATATCCAAAAATTCTCAGAAATTTAAAGTTAAACAATTTCACCTTATTAAAATCGTTTCAGAGTGCTAAACAGCGGAAAATCACAAGTACTAAAACCAAGTTCCCAAAACCATAATTTAAATGTTTAAAGTAATAAATGAAAAGAAAACAGTTTGCGTATTAATCTCCGACTAGTTATGCCTTTAACCGTCCAAGTAGTCTCGAGCATGTCCAAGCAGTAAGCATCCTCCTCTAAACCTGAAACTCATACTAACATACACACAAAGTCCGCTTAAGCTGAGTGAGTTCAAGTATTAATAATAGACATTTAAATAAATCATTCCAAGGGTTTAAGTATAAAAACGGGATTATAAAACATTCCAAGAGTCTAAAATATAATACGGGATACGAACAGTTAGGCGATCATCAACACTAAGTATTCATACTTAGACATCTATATACATCCATATATTTACATCCCTATAAATACCACCCAAATAATATCAGGGTCAAGCACACGTACAACCCAAACACGTAACATCCCTATATATATAACAATATATATATATATATATATATATATATAACATCCACGTATAACATTCAGAGTCGAGCACACGTACAACCCAAACACGTAACATCCGATGATGATCATGCCACACGAGCCTCCCCCCTCACGGGCTTTTCAGGGCCCGCCACAGGATTTAAGAACCTGAGTCGTATAGTTTGGCCCGGCCAAGATCACCAACCATTCGTATGCAAACACAAAGTAGGCATACACAACATTCAGTAGTCGAGACGACTACAACATCGCCAAATAGAGGCCAAACAATAATGTATATATATATATATATATATATATATATATATATATATATATATATATATATATTTTAACATCCCAAGGCCTACCATATACTAGCAAGCCTATATACATCCGTTTAAAACATTTCATCATGTAAGAAAACACTTAGGTGTGCATGCTAGCTCAAAAGTAAAAAGAGTAAAAAGGGCATCATGAACTCACCTGAAACGAGCCACACAAACACCAAAGAGTTTGAGAACTTCAAAGCCGATCCACAGTTTATAAGCCTGTCGGATTGCACACAAAGATTACTAACTAAACGTACCGACTCGTTTATCCTATGAGCCGTTCTAACATGATTTGATTGACCTAAAGCCTTCACATTACAAAATTCAATTACATCAGCCCCCGAGGCCATGTATTTACCAAAACCACCCTTAGTTAATCCCGGGGACAAAGGGTTCCCAATTTACCCCCGAAAGTTGTTGACTTTATCAAATACGCGCGTTAACGGGTTGTTTATGCACTTAGATACCGACTCAGCCCCGTGTGGACCAAATTTAGTAAAATCACAGCCAACAAGTCGACACGATGCTACACGATTTGGATGGGTCGGTAATTCGCAAGCACGATGCACAAAATACCAATAAATGCGAATTTTCACCGTACCGACCCGTTTGAGTAACCGATAACCAATTCAGCCCCAATAACATAAAAATATAGTTTTTCATAGCTAACAAATCATACCGAGGCTCACAACATCCGAATTGGTTGTCAATTCCGTCAAACCACGCGCTAGACGCAACAATTGACAAACTAGACAACCGAAACCTAGTTTTCACTTCATCAATAGTTGACCAATCTAACGAATGCCAAAACTCATGATACTAAAGTATATTACACTAGACATACCTAAGAAGTTGATGGAGCACGAACTTCAATTATAACAGCCCCAAAAGATGCGAGAAAGGGCAGCCACCGGTTAAGCCTAAAACGAACTTATCGATCAATAACGAATATAACATCCAGATTTTAGCATGCAAAGATGTATTTTATTACATAGAAAAAACATGGAATTAAATTATTAAATTTTTACCAGAGTTGCATAAATATCTTAAGTTTATAAAAATATTTTTATTAAATTTTCTAGTGGACAAAAAAATCATAAAAATTCCTCTAACACAGAAAGGTATGTGCAGCTATTTCAGTGCGCAACAAAATGGTTTTATTTGTATAAAAATCATTACCCAGCCAAATTAAACGATTCTAAGTGGGTTTGGTTCCTAACTCAAAATACTAACTTCCAGTAGTGGAACCAACCAATTTGGACTTGTCAAAAAAGAGTTATGATGCCGGGAAGACAGACCAGAATCCGTCATCCCACATCAGCTTTGACACTCGATCTTATAAAATCATAAAAAGCATTCAAATCTTGTCCAAAAATTACTTATTATACCTTTCTGGAAACTAGACTCAAAGTAGAACATCATAGAAACAAGAATCGATCAAAATCAATATATTTTCATCGAGTTACAGACCGAACAATAAACGAGTACGAATCTGTCAGAAATTGTTATAATCAAAACTCAACCCTAACGTGTTCAACAAAGGGTTTAATGGTGAAAAAGAGTTATACTAAGATAGAACTGACCTGGAATTTAAATGTGGATGGCCGGAAACAGGCTGGTCTTGCACGGAAATCGAGAAGAGAGGGGGGGGGGGGGGCGATCGGTGATGGGTTAGGGTTTAGTGTTTTTTATATATAAAATATAATAACAAAATAACATTCTGGCCCCTCCACTTTATTAATCGTTGAACTTGTAAGAAAAGTTAAGTAAAATACGTTTACGAGGGTGGCAAGGAGCTCTCGGAAGAATGCCGGGTCAAGCCCGAAAGGTACACACAACACTACAAGGTTAAACCTTTTGTCGGAAATTTACGGACGTTACAGCACATAATCAATGAAATAACCTAATTGCAGCCCGTGGATGTAGGTCATCCGCTGGGACCGAACCACGTAAAATTCTTGTGTCGTGTTTATCGTTTATATTTTCTAGTTTCTGAGTGTTTAATCGTGTTTGCTCATTTATGTGTTGTTCCGTTGCGCTGCTTTGTTCCTAACATTTTTATATTTTAGAAAATTCTTTAGAGCAATGTAATCTAATGATAAAAGTCATAAGAGGTTAAGAAAATACAAGGGTCAACAAATGGGATTGATTTTGTTACATGTAGTTTTTGGGATTTAATTTTTTACTATTTTTTACAACTTTTACATAGTTTATAGAACTTGGTCTGATTATTTATATTGATTTGTAGATGGCACTGGCTTTGTTTATGTGAAATATATATTGTCAGATCTTGTGTTCATTTCACCGAGAGTTTGCAAAGCTGAAAAATCCTTTTTCCAAATGAGAAGACCGCATTGGTGAACGGAGTTTGTTAATGTTAGGGAGTTGGATGACATAATAAAAAAACAACTTTATAGATCGACACAAGCGAAAAAAAAAATCAAGCTTGAAGACATTAAGATATTAAAAATGGATGCATAGTTGTGCTTTATTGATGATTACGATCATGGTTTGAGAGATCCTTAAAGACGATATTATAGTTGAATTTATACTCTACGATATATCTAGAATTGATGCGATCTTGTATGTAATTGTATTGCAATTAAAATTTTATTTGTTTACTTTATATCATATTCTAAAATTTTAATTTCCAAAGCTATAATTATTTTTATTTTTCTAAAATTTCAATAAACTTAAATTATTTAATTAAATTAATATCAATGAGTTATGGACTATGATTCTTTCAATAATACATAAAATCCATCGGTAAAATGGTTTGCCGGTAAAAATGCCTGTCGGTACGGCATCACTAAAGATTTCTTTGGTAAACCGTCGGAAACGATCATTTTGGATCGTCTTACAATGCCTATGAATTTTGTTGGTCACTTGTCACAAATGAGATGTTATTTTTCCTACGGTAGTTTACCAAGGTATTGTTTTGTTTCGCCACCTAAAAATAAGAGTCAAATAAAGCGTGGCCACCAGGTTGGATTATTTTTATTTTCTAACCATAAGGTGTGTTTCTAACCATGAATATATCCGAGAATGTCTCCTAAACCTTATTAATAGATACGTTTGAATGGATGACTGAGTTTCTAAATTTAGTAACAAACAATTCTTTCTCTCACTCACCCTGATCAAAAACAAAATTCTGAGCGTTTTCCCACAAAAACATGAGTGTCAATTTTTTTTGTTTTCTTCAGGGTATCACACGTAAAACAAAACTGAAGGCGAAACCGACACACTTGACATGGAAGGTTAGATTAGAAAGACAACCCATCGTTGAGGTACATACATTTTTATTGTTAGAGCATTTGAGGGAATGCTTAATTTGTTTCATATGTGAAACACACTGGTTTTGCAACAGAAATTGTTAATGGTTGGTTTCTGGTTGTGATTTTTAATATACGTTACTTTTATTCATATGTATCGAAGGGTGGACATATATAAAAAGAGACAATGTTCAACTTTCAAGGAAGAACACGCCAAAATGTGGCAAGTTCTCCGACTCCACCTGCAGGCGGTTCAACCTCTGCATCCGGTTCACCAACTGCATCCGTTGGTGAGATCGATACGCGGGCACCTATCCAGTCTGTTAAAGCAGCTGTCAATTTATTTGGAGAAGCATCAAAAACCGGTGAAGGGGTATGTACACTTTCAGGATCTTTTTCCAAAATTGGGTTATTTTTAACCCAAGATGACCAAGAGATGGGTTTTTTTGGCTTAGACTTCAAATTTGAATCACTCGTTATCTAAGATCATGAATTTGAATGAAAAAAAGAGGTTGCAGTCTAAGATAGCGACTTTAAATTAAATAAAAAGCTAAAGTCACGATCTAACGTTGCGAATTCAAGTGAAAAAAATTGTCAAATGCACTAGGTAACGACTTTAGTTCGGTGATGAATTCGATTCGACTATTTTTTTACAAGGTTTAAGACGTTGTCTAGATAACGACTTTGACTTTTTTCGCATTTAAAGTCCAACAAAAAGAACACCTTATTGTCATCTGAAGAAAACATTTCTACATAAAGCTCTGCATTTAGCCAAGAAAACTAGTCTATATTATTGGTAGTTTTGATTTTAATATCCATGTTGACAGAGGGTATTGGAGATGGAGACACAACTACATTGGACCCTAAAAGAGCTTGACAAGTACAAAGAGCAACTAAAAAGTGCAGAAAGTACAAAAGCACAGGCACACATTGACCTTGAAAAGGCGAATAAGGCATTGCACGAGCTAACTAACAAGCTACAGATGATAAGTGAAGGGAAGCATGCGGCGATAGAGACTATTGAGATTGCAAAGGCTAAAGAACAAAAACTTGTTGAAAACAAGCTTGAAAGGCTGAAATCTACCCTAGGCGAAAGCCAAATCCAAAGCGAAAGCCTAGCAGTTAATGATGGATGGAAAGAAGATGTAGATAAAGAAACAACTCAGTATAAAACATCTGCGAACGAACTTATTTCAATCAAGCAAGAACTCACTAGCCTCAGACAAGATTTTGATGCTGCTTTGGAAGCTAAGCTGGCTGCATTTCAACAGGCTGCAGATGCACAGCATGCTGCAAAAGTAAACCATCAGAAAATGGTTGAACTCTCTAAAGAAGTTGAGGAAATGCGCGAAACCCTTCATCGCGTGCAGCTTGCTTCTGAAAAAGCACACGAAGAACATCTCAGTATTATGGAAGAAAAGGAAGCATTCATAGAGTCAAGAAAGAAAGCCAAGGAAGATTTAGAATTGCAAATTCAGTCTTTGAAACAAGAACACAAACTTTCAGAACTTAGGACTTTAGGAATAAAGCTAGAAGAAACAACCGAAGCGATTAATGTTTTAGAAGAACAGTTGCGCGAGGTTCGTGTTGCAGATATGGAAACTTTAGAGAACTCTAAATTAGAGGTGGAAGAAGCGAAGAAACGACTTAAAGAGATCAAACAAGAAGAGTCCTCAGTTAGAGCTACGGTGGAAAAACTAAAACAGGAACTCGAGAATACAAAGAAGAACATAAATTTGTTGAGGGGAGATGACTTAAAACGCGAGCAACAACAAGTTGAGTTGGACAAAATTAAACAAGAAATTGAAGAGGCTAACACAGAACTAAACAAAGCAACAAAGAGTATCAGTGAGCTAGAGGTAAAGATAAAAGAAACAATGGCTGAAGCTGAAAAGGGGAAAAAAGAAGCACAACAAGTTAAAGAAGAAGTAGACACACTTAAAAGACAAGCAGAAAATTCTGAGAATGGTAACAAAGAAGCAGAAGAGAAGCTGGAGGCTGCTATTAAAGAGCTTGAGAAAGCAAAAGCCGCGGAGGAGCTGGCAAACGAGCAAATACGCAAAAGAGCTTCAAAAGGTTCTGGTGATGATAAGATCAAGCTGACAGCTCAAGAGTATGAAGCTTTAAACAAGAAAGGTGAGGAAGCAGCAAAAGCAGCTGAAGCTAAAGTGGCAACGGCTTTGTCTCAGATGGAAACAATAAAGAAAAAAGAGCGGCAAACGCTTCAGAAACTCGAGAGGAGCAAGGAAGAAACTAAGGATATTGAAATTCAACTTGCTGAAGCTTTAAAGATAGCTGAAATGGCCGATGCAGCAAAGGAGGCGATAGAAAGTGAACTTAGGAAGTGGAGGGCATAAGCCGCACAAATGCGGCTCAACAGTTTTGAGGGCCGAAAGATAAGTAAACATCTGAGGCCTCTTTTTAAATTAACAAATCCTCGTCATTTATGTAGGTTTTGGATTTCCTATGACTTTCATAGCCTTCTGACATGTTTATAATTTTAATATTTAACTATTTCATGGGTACACCAAATCAATAGTCTGACAAGACAAAAAGTGTATTTCAAAGAACAAGATGTTCTTTTCTGTGAAAGTTTGAAGTATCAAATTCTCCTATCCTACATAGCAAATATAGGTTCATCACTAATTACACCAGATTTGATCAAACCTGAATTGCCATCTTTTGTTTTGGTGGCGACGAGTGAATATAGCGTGTATGTACAAGTTTACATAAAGGTACAATATATAGAATGCATGGAAATCTTTATTTAAAAAGGGTGAGAAATGAAAGCATTTCAATCTATGCACAATCTCATGGTAATAATACCTAGATTTCCTTGCTGTTTCTCTTATGGGAATCAGAAAACACATCAAAATACATATCTTATGAATATCAGAAGTAAGCACTCTCTAATCACTGATTTTGATATCATGTAACCGATAAAGATCATCTTGATTTTGAAACTTTTTCCACTCAGATTCAAGGGTTCTGCAGAACTCTGCCTTTTTAAGGTCTGCCAAGGGCATTTCAACAAGCACAGATCCACGCTTTAGTGGCCTTGTTGATTCACAAATCCCTGGCTGCTTCTTCATGTAGTTGTATAGTTGTTGATGAAAAGGATGGTCCAATGAGAAGCAATCTTCAGTTGTGTTACTATTACCATCACGCCGAGAAGACCGAGAGCCTTCTCTTCGACAAAAATGAGGAAGCGCAGAATAGTCCATTATCTACACACGGTAAACCAAGAATAAAACTTCACTACATTCATATGATCTCACTAAACAAACTCTATTCACCTTCAACAGCTCATCACGGCCGCACCCTGGCAACACTTGAACTTTTAACCTTGTCCGCTCATGCAAAAGCGGTTTTACAACCTGCAAGTAACATATAATGACATGATACGCTGAAAAAGATGAATATTTCATAGTTATGATGAATTTTAAGTTAACATGGGATGAATCTGACCTTCCAACAAGCCGAGAATACGTATGGAACATTGACTATATAATATGTGATTGTTTTCTCAGGATAGTTGAGGTCATCAATAGTAGAGATAGCAGTCACAAGCTGCAGTCATTGGACAATAATGTTAAGTTACCATGCGCGACTATAATTTTTTTTAAAACCCTTTACGTACCTTAATTTGGTTCAATGCTGAAAGTTTCAGACCGCTCATATCTGAAATCTTTATGCACTTGCCAATATACCGTCTGGTTTTCTTTGTTGCAGCAGGCTGCAACAAATAATGTATAAGCATATATAGTCTGTTATGAACAAAACTACAATATAGAAGGTTCCCTCACCAATATTACACGATCTCGGTACTCGTTAATTTGAATATGTGATTGCACATAATGCTGGACCTGAGATAAGTATGTGAACAAAATTGCATAACAATCGTGGTATTGTTAAAATAACACAGCACAAGAAATACAATATCAAAGTCTTACAGATGCTTTGTCGAATGTACTGAGACCTACACCAATAGCAAAGACCGGAAGGCCCTGCCATAGACAGCATACAAATATATTAGTGATCAAACATTCTTATCAAGTTTTGTGAGAAATAAGTACCTCTCTTGTATAACCAGACGCTCCTATCAACTGTGATTCGCGCACTCCTCTATAAAGTGTTGTAGGAACTATGGGTTTCTGCATTGAATTGTAACTAATTATATAAGTTTTCTAATTTTGTTTATATGTTTTTTTACAATTGATGACATAATACTGATGTAAAAGATACTTACAGATAGAATGTCATCTATACCATTTTCCAGCCTCCAGTGTAAACTATCTAACAACTGTAAAGTCATGCAAGGAGATCCCATCAATAACTGTATTGAATATAAAGCATTCTAATAATGAAAGGGAAATGATTGAACCATCTTGTGGGCTCTAGCAACATTCCCGTCCCTTGCTTTTAAAAATCTCTCCAATGTTTCCACTTTATACCCTTGATGAACATTCTGCACATAGAGAAGGCAACTTATAATACTTAGCGACAACTAACAATAGGAGTGTGCATAGTTCGGTTTTAACCGTTGTAATCTATCGAAACCGGTTGTTGGTTTGGTTTCACGGTCAATTGGTTTAGGGATTTCAGATCGTATTGAACAGCTTGATTTGGCTTAATACTTGAAAGTGATCAGAAAAAACCAAACCGGATATTTAACTTTTGTATTTTACTTGATTCTTTAGTAATTAAAGTTGGATTATGAATGAGTTTCACTTAATAATACGACAAAAGGAGATGTCTTCAAGTTTGAACTGTTGGAGTGTTATCGCTTCTGTTTTTGAATCATACGTTATGCAACCATTTTATTATAAAGCGCCAATAAATCTAGACCGTGAAATCAAACCAAAGCCAGCCAACTTGTTAACTATTTAGTTTGGTTTGGTTTCAGTTTAGACAAAAAACTGTTACTAATAGTCAGGCTCATGGATTGATCTAAACCATCAAAACCTGATTATGAACACCATAGCCAACAATAACATGAAAAGAAATGAGAGATAAATTGCATACCTGAAATGTTCTTTTTAGAGGTTCATCAACTGCATAATATTTTCGCGAATCGTCAAAGATTAGTAACAATCATAACTGCTAGATATACAAACAAGATGAGTGTAAAATCAAAGGGAGGCAGAAACCTTGGTCCATTAAGGCCATGAGCTGATTGATTGCTTCATGAAAAACACCACCCATTAGCTTATTTGGAGTTGTTCCAAAACAAGACAGTGCATCAGATGGTTTTATAAAGAAAAATAAAAAAATTACTTCAAAGATGGAGACTCTTTTATATGTCTTTAATTCTCTCTCTCTCTCTCTAGCTACATTTAATTTACTTTGTGAAAAAAAAGATAGAGATGTATAGTTGAAAGAATCCATTCTTTAGTACTAATTAAAAGTAGGGTCAAGAAAGACAGGTGTGATATATATACGTACAATTTGTATATGTTATCTAGTGTCTAGTCATTTTATGATTGTTAACGGTCTAAATCCAGTGGATTTCTTCCCCTTTAAGCAACTATATTCTATCTCAGTAACATTCTTCATAAAAACTAACTGTACGGATTAGCATGAATAATCACTACAAGAATTCGAGTCTATACCTACTAGGGATATAGCGACGAGTCAATGGTTCAGCATCAACATGTCGTTGGGATATAGTCTCTCAGATTTTTAGGTCTGGTCATCGTATGGTGGCCGGTGACCAATCGTCGCTATAGGTAAAAAATATTATTTATACAAGTTTTTTTCTTATAATACTTAGGCGGGTTGTCAATATTTACCCGCCAAGATTCTGGTAACCCATAGCGATGACACATTGTAGATAGTGGTGAAAATAAAATTTTCTTATATATTTCTTTTTATAAATAGCTTAATCAGGTTGCCGAAATCTACACGCCCAGAATCCAGATTATGGTATGTATAGCGGCGGCTGTGCTCGATATAAGTGAAAATAATTTGTATTTTCCTTTTTGTTTTATATATAAATATTGGGTTTTTTTAATTATATAAATAAATACAGGTTTAAATTTAGATTTGTCAAGTGAAGCCAAATTCAGTTTTAATTTGGTTGAATAATTATGTTATTTACTTTCTAATTAGCATGTAAATTACTCAATTAAAATATGCGTTTTAGATAGGAAGGATAAACGTTCATATTAATCAAATCAAATATGGGTTTTACATAAAAAAGTATTTTTTTTTTTTTTGAATAGCATGTAAATTACTCTAGGATCCCAAGCCTTAACCATCATCCCTATGCCATTGAGCCAGAAGGCCAATGGCAAACATATAAAAGTTAACAACTAAAAAACTTCTTTATATCAGTTACTTATGAGTGTGTAACTTGGGCTAAACCGAGTTACACGTGTCTAGCTGGTCCAAATATAAGTACACTAGCTCTTAAGTCATCTATACGTATCAAAATCTATTTACTAGATTATACCTATGATATTTCTTATTATTCATATACATACAAGAACCATAAAGTTTGATAAAAATGGGTTGTAAACAAAATTATGTAAAGATGGAATATATTACAGTTCTTTGTGTATAGTTTGGTAGATGTTAGTTATGCTGCCACAAATAACCAAAGCCCAGCCTAACAAAAGGACATGATCATGTTGTCTTTAACCAAATTGAATACGCCCATGCATACACTAACAATAAACAAGAATAAGTAATAATATATATGGTACCAAAATCAACGGACCATGAGCCTTCACTTTATTATGGGCATAAGATTCCAATTTTTCAAAATACAATAAACTAGAAATTTATGTTTTCTTTTATCAAACTGATTGATTTGAAGTACGTATAGGTTTTCTTTTTGTTTCATGAACTTTGCTTTTGATCGAAGCGGATGGTTCTCGGGAGCGAAACAAACTTTATTTAGGTTTCTTGTTTAATCCTTGTTCGCATGATTATGATCAAAAGGTGGTATCTTAATTTCTTTCTTGTGGTCTCATCAAAAGGTTTGTTTTTAGTGGTTTCTCTTTAATCAAAGGCAAACCCCATTGCCACTGGCCATTCCCTCATATAGCCACACGTTCGTTTAACATATACCATTAGATCATTGGATACTGAATTCTAAATTGTTAATTGAGATTACATCAAAAGGTGTCATAATTAAGCATAATTAAAGTTGGAGACGTTTTTTTTCCCTTCGCAAATACCATAATTTCCGGTCGTTTAAAGTAGTAAAGATGCTCTGACTTCACTACTTGTGTTGGCCAAATCATTTGTCAGTGTCAAAATTTGATAAATTCCAATATGCAGATGGATTTGGATTCCCCATATTCTATGAAAAACAATTAAGACCATCTTTCATCTAGCTCACCACTAACTCATTATTCGTCTCACAAATGACCTCAAATGCATTGCCTTTAGTTTGGTTTTATTATCTACAACAGTTCAACCCTTGAATTTAACACACTTGGAAAAGAGGGTGGAGCCAGAATATGAGAATATGCCTTCTATGGTTTAGAGCAGTTTTGGTTCACAAATCACACACTGAAGATAGGAGAAGGGACGATTTGTCAATTTTATTCCTAGATGAGAGGAAAAGGGAGGATAAGATGTTTTTGAGTAGAAGTAAACTAGTCAAATGAAAATTGTGTTTTGTAGCAAGCACTTTTGTTGTGTATAAATGAAATTGTTTCTGAATAACATATACATTAAGGAACTATAATAGTATGAGGTAATCTTACAAGATGGCCTTAATAGGCATTACTAATTCTTTGAAACCATGGGTTCAATCCAAAAGTAAAAAAAGTATATATATTTTATTGATGATTTTATTGTTATCAAATTATAGTAGGTAATTGAGATTTACTTAATATCAAAAAGAAAATACAAATAAACAATCATGCAAATTAGAAGATGTAGAGTGTATAATTTTTTAAGAATCTGTGTTATTTTTGTTAAGATTTGGGAAGGCTTAGAGATATTGGGTCCGTGTTTGACCAATGTTAGGTTTCTTGTGACCCAAACAAAAAACCTAATCTATTCTTCCTTTATCGTACATTAGGTACGCGAGTATCCTGAACATAGATCGTAACTTTTCACAATCTGATATCGTAACTTAACATAAGGGTATAATTGTCATTTAACATTGTTTAAAATTTCAATCCCGCTACTAATTTTAGAAACGGTTTTTATTATACTCTGTTTTATATCAAAACCCATAAACCATTTTTGTTGAGTAATTGAGATTACGATTTTGGCGATTTGACGATTTTGATTATTGTTCTATCGAACGCGATGCATTCCGATAATTAGCTAAAAAATCTGGTAATCGCTAATCTGTTGGTTTGATGGTATGAAGAACGAATTAGCTCTATGTATTAGAATTGAACGAATTGGTTTTAAATAGGTGTGTATAGAATTCAGAATATATTAATTGAACGTAGTAGAAAAATGTATAAAAATTGAACTAGTTAGTTAAGAACGTATTAGAAAAACGTATAAATAGTGTATTAAGAACATATTAGAATAGTGTATTGCAATTTAAACGAATTAGTCAAGTATTGAAAGTGCTAAACAGAAATAGGTCTATATATTAATAGGACTAACAAAAACAACTATATAAGCTGAAACAACTATATACGTTCAAGTTCATAATATTCCAAAGGCGGCTCCATCGTATGATACACAAGCGTATACACAGCACAACCGACACCCACTGCGCGATGGAAACATATGCCACACCTCGTTGGTGACAATTCTCCCCAAACGGGTGCCCATGTGTATGACAAAGCGAACCCAATATCGCAATCGGGTGATTATTACGTTTACGGGTATGAACCACCATTGGACAAGGTTATGGAATGTGATTGATTTGTCTAAATCTATGAATATTAAGTAGGGTAAGAAGAGTGCGCAGACTAATTTGCTTAATAGGTTGAAAGTGGATTTGGGGAAGATTTGTGTTCTGCAAATGTATGAATTACATGATGGAAGTCTAATTTGTTACATTGGAATATAATAAATTAAAAATGGTTCAATTGAAGGGATCTTTACCTTTGAGAGATTTGAAGGATTGTGGTTTTATGAAAATGGGGATTGAAACTGGGAAGGAGGAGGTGACAGAATCATTACAATTTACATTCTATTGAAAGTGCTAATACATTTTGCTTATACGTTCTTCTAATACGTTATGTTGAAAAAAAGTCTGAAACAACTATATAAGCATCAAACTAACAAAAACAACTATATAAGCTAATACGTTTTGCTTATACGTTCTACTAATACGTTCTGTTAAAAAAAGTCTGAAACAAACAATCAACAATCCAATTTGTGTTCATCTAATACTCTTTGCTAATACCTTCTGCTAGCATGTCTGTTTAAAAAAATGTTTAATAAAATCTTATAAAACTCCAATTTGATTTTTTTCTAATACGCTTTGCTAAAACGTTTTTCTAATACGTTCTGTTTAAAAAAAATCAATAATACTGCTTTTTACATCATCTTAGTTGAACTAATATGTTCGTCTAAAAACAGCCAAATCAAATCGGCTTATGCAACTAAAGAATCTCCTAATACGTTCCTTTAAGCATAAATGTCTACCTATTACATACGGTTAAAAACTTTGACGGGTAAACAACAATGCAGTGTCGTCAAAATCCGAAATTTGTCTAATACGTTTAATTACAGGAATTTTAAAGAACAGGGATTTTGGGGAATTGAAGAATAGATTTGGGGAGTATAGTTGGACGGAAAATCTTTTGGACAGAAATACCCTTCTGATAATTGGCGTACAGTGGCGTATAGTTGTATTTAAAAATTTAATCGCGTATAATTGTACGTTCAGGATACTCGCGTACGTAATGTACGATAGTGTATTATTGTACGTTAATCGCCCCCCTAAATATATATATATGTAAGTAATGGAAATCTTTGCACCTAATCAATGAAATAATATAGTTGCAGTCCGTGGATGTTGTTCCCCGGCTGGGACCGAACCGCGTAAAATTCTTGTGTCGTGTTTACCGTTATTAATTTTTATTTTAGTGCGTGATAATCATGTGTGCTGTTTCGTGACGCTGCTTTGCTTCTAACAAGTGATATCAGAGATTCTAATCATTGAACACAAGTCTTTGCACTGGGACGATTCGTAGAGGTTCGTTTATCCCGTTTGCTTGTCGGAATATTGGAAGATTGTGATTTAGGATTGGTTTTTTCGATTGTGTTTGCCAACTAGATTACTGTGAAATTCCTTGGGGATCGTCGCTAGGGTCTGCTCGATGTTTGAGGATCAAAGTTGGTTAGGTTTTTTTGTTAGAATTAAACCTTTGTAGGTCTGGTGACGGATCTAACAACAAAGTTCTTTTGTTAATCTAGACCACTAGCTAGCGGAAATCACTAGTGGTTAACCGAGATCTCGTATCCTGGAGTGTTTAGATTATTTCCAGTTGTTTGGAGAGAAAGGAGTAGAGAGAGAGAGTTGGTAGTATATATGGATAAGCTAGTTTATTTGACAAAAGGTTCTTTTGCATGATAAGTCTTCCACTATATATAGTGGAAGACATTCCATGCTTCCATCCATTATTCGCGGCCCATTGGGCTCAAACATAGAAGGCCTCGGGCCCAAACATACATAAACATTAACCGACAAGCTACCCGGATACAACATTAACAGACTAAGTAAATACAAAAGACTAACGTACAAAAACGGGTCCTACAATCTCCCTCTAGTCTTTGGTATTTGCTTTGGTTGCATCTGTCTTCAGTTGGTCTCGTATTCGAAGGGGGGCGAATAGTCAAGCAGTTGATTGTTAACAAGATAGTGTACAAACTTGTTGAATGTTTCAACTATTCGGTCGGTAGTATCCCTTCGAACATCCTCCATTATGGACAAGGGTGAGTTGTAGAGCTTCAACAGATCGTCCTTGTCGAGACCAGCCAGTTCATGCTCGTCAAAGAAACGTAGTGTGTTCATGGTCTCACAGTGGATGAACAGTGCCCCTGTGCTGTTTTCGAACTCCCAAGCAACAAAGTAAAACAACATGTTCGGAGTGAACGGGTTCTCCATGGTATATTGCTTCACCATGGTCTTCAGGCATCATGTATCACCATGCTTTTCTTCTATTGCTGGTTCTGGGTCCACTTCGGCGGGATGAAGGTACGATCTACCCTTATTGAGGTGAAATTGGGGTAATCGTCCTTCCATTCCTTGCTGAGGAAGCGTTTGAACCATCCATCAAGGTTCTCCTCTTAAAAACCTCTCCCCATAGCTCTTCGAAAGTAGTTCATGTCAAGGATTGACAGGGTATGCAAATCATGATAGCTCAAATAAGTGAGATCCCCATTAGCGCGCCTTACAACACATTTCCCACTATCCTTGTGCCACTTTCTGTACAGGATAGGGGAATTGTCATGATAGTGGTGGTTTCGGCCCCTTAGAGTGGTCGATCGACCAGTGACAAACCACTTTTTCTTCCTTTTGAGCATATGAGAAGTCGAGGCACTGTTGCCTCGAGAGCCACCACGGTGCTAGGATCTTGAACCATTTCTTCAACTACACGAACCGGTGTATCTGGGTTCGGGGAGTAGTTTATGCTATCGTCATCGTCATCTTCTTTTCTCGGGGATTCGGTACCTGCATATGTAGCAATGTTAAAAATAGAAAGGTATCCCTATTATGTAGCAGCGTCCGCATCCTTTATCTTTTTGGCAGCCTCGGTCACTGGTTTCTGATCTTTAATGTAACGATTCCGACGAAACCAGGTATACCCTAACCGGTAGACGTTAGTTACGTCATATTCAATGTCGGGTACACGGGTTACCATGGTAACTATACGAGAATACATGGTTCATATTATTGATTGTACGTGAATATATAATTCACCGTATTGATTATGCGATCAAACGATCGATAGTTATTGAAACCCGAATGAATCGAGGGTTCAATTATAGACGAGATATATGATATTTAGTGATGTTACGAAGTATTAAAGCTTCGGGATAAGTGGATTATAGCACAGAAAAAGGATTTCGATTTAATAGTACGTCGGTACGTTACACGAAACCTTTAATACCAAACCGAGCAAGAGACGATCGATCAAGCCGAAAAAGATGCGTAATAACTAATAATATGACGTTTTAAGTTAATAAATGTCATGGTTTAAGTTTTTAAATCGGTTTTATATAAATTTCATTTTTAAGACGAAAAAGACCGTTTTAGCCTCGTTTTAAGCCGAATTAAACGTTTAACCGAAAAACGAACTGAACCAGATTATCCAAAACATTATCCGGATATCTGATATCCAAATGAGTGGTCAAGAATGAAGAGGTGGGTCCCACCCCACCCCCTCACTAACCCCGGTCGCAACACACTACCCCCAAACACACTTTATTTTCTTTTTTTACAAACACAATCCCACAAACCATGAATTCTCTCAAGTTCTTGAACCAAAACCCGAGTTTTCAAGCAAGAACACAAGGTAAAAACCGAGTTGTAATCGTGTTTATCTTCCTTTCTTAGGTTTTCTTTCAAGAAAATGAGGTTTCAAATGAAAAATGGGTGAAAACCCGAGATGAAACCGATTCTTGCATGATCAAGTGATGTATACAAGTTATACAAGGGATCTTGGTCCAAGAAATGAGTTAAACGAGTTAAAAACGAATTTTTACGGTTAAATCTTTGTTTTAGTATCATAACCGTAACCATGAAAGAAATGGCTTGATCGTGAGTGTAACTTGCTTGGTATTGTGGTATGTTGTTTGTAGGCTTTGTATTTATTGGTAGATAAGGCGGAAAGATGAGTTTGTAGCTTGTAGTGGCGGAAAACGAAAGGTATATTCGGTTTTTGTCGGTGTATGTGTTTTTGGAAAGATTGTTGGTCGTTTAGAGTTAGGTCATGAAATTTTACAGAGGTGTTAAACACATGAAAATATGAGTTCTGTGAATTTTTGGATAAAGGATGAATATTTGGTGAATTTAATGCTCGGTTTTGGCCAAAAATGGTGAAAAATAGTTAGATATCATGAAAAATTATGGAAAATTGTGGATAAGCTTTTCATATCATGTATAAGTCACACACAAAATTTGAGGTCCGTTGGAGAAGTCTAAGTAGGCTTTTCGGTTAAACGAGTTCTATGGATTTCTAGCTCGGTTTTAGTAAAAATGGCATTTAAAAGAAGATTTTGGTTTTGGAAAAATTACAGGGGACTATGTGGATGGCAGGGGACATCCAGGAGAAATTTGGGATTTTTCTAAGATAGTTTGGTATTTACGACATATTTAGTGTTTAAATGGTGTTTAAAAATAGATAAGTAGATGTTAAATATAAGAATCAATTCTGGAAATATATTTATAAAATTCCCCACTGTTAAAAAGTGATTTGTGCAAAATTTCAAGATCCGAGAGTAAACGGATAATTATTTGTGCTAATTATCAAACTTTTAAAGTAAAACGCGTAAACCGGTAATGTTCGCTTAAGCGAGCTGACTGGTGTACAAAAACCCTAAAAATGAACTATTTTCATGTAAATGAGCTAAACAAGTAAAAATAAATCATCCGAAAATAATTCGGATGATTTGAGTAATTTTAATCTATTTTAACAGTTTCCGGTACGCCAAAGACGGAAACGGGTCCCGCGGCCAATCGGCACGTCTAAACCGAGCTATAATTTCACATTTTAAATTAAATTATCAGACAACCACTATTTTCGGGTCGTGTGTGACCAAACTCATTTTTGAAACATAAAACAGATATTCGTGCTTGACACGCAAAACGAGAAAACGATTAATAGAAATTGTGACCATGGAACTCTAAACGACATCACAATCTGAGTCCGGAGAAGTATTTCTGGGTTAACATTGCCCTCGGAACAGGTACAGTACTGGGTTAACAGTGTCCCCAGATGTACCGATTGATAAAGTTAAAGTTTATATAAACAATAATTGTATAATAACGATCGTAGGGATCATATTACAGATTGGACGTGTTAACTGATATTGAATGTTGTTACCTGCTTGCATGTGCTAAGGTGAGTTTTCACGAGCCCCTTTTACTGAACTGTTTTAAATATTTTCCCGGGGCGGAAAGCATGTTTTTATCAAAGTGTTTAAGTACATGCTGATCGCATGGAAATGAACGTATTTATATAATGTTTATTGTACGGGAATCGTACGGTAATGAATTAAGATGGTAATTGTCTGAGTTGCTAACAGTGTAAGACCCGAAACAGTGTTTCTGGGGTAACAGAGTTCCCAGAGGTTATTGGAAGTATTCTGGGTTAACAGTGTCCCCAGAGGTTATTAAATGTGATTCTGGGGTAACAGAGTTCCCAGAGGTTATTGGAAGTATTCTGGGTTAACAGTGTCCCCAGAGGTTATTAAATGTGATTCTGGGGTAACAGAGTTCCCAGAGGTTATTGGAAGTATTCTGGGTTAACACTGTCCCCAGAGGTTATTAAATGTGATTATGGGGTAACAGAGTTCCTAGGGGTTATTGGAAGTGGTCTGGGTTAACAGTGTCCCCAGGGGTTATTTGATATGTTTTCGGGATTAACAGAGTTTTCACTTGTGAACTCCGCATAATTACATCACTTATTTATGATTATTATAAAGATTTATCATGGCTCACTAAAATTGTGAAACTCACAAACTATTCGTAGTTGACCCGTTTTCTCACATGCTTTTCAGGTACAACTAAGATAAAGTGATTGATTACGTGCTAAGTGCTTGATGTGTGTAAGGTTTGCGTGCTGGACGTTAGGATACATTATAACAGATAGAATTATGAACCGTATTGTATGATGTGTGTATCACCTAGAAGGTAAAGAAAGATGAGATAATGTAATTTTGAAGTATATTAATGCATTCGGTTTTCTTTATAAACAATGTGGTTGATATCAGAGGTGTCTGTTGCATCCCGTTTACGTTTCCGCTGCGGTTGCGGGGTGTTACAGAACTTGGTATCAGAGCCATTGGTTATGAAGAATTAGGATGTCTTTAAAAGATACCTAAAATATAACCAGTAGCTCAAGTATTATAGGATCTGAATATCAACTAATAATATGTTGTGACGAGATCGAGATGAACTTGGATGGACAAGTGGGTTATTATGGTCCGGAACATAATAACAGACTTGTCCGCACGAGGGAATTCAGGGGAACTCACGGGGTACATTAATAGGTAAAAATGGCAACATATGTGTACAGTATATAATATTATTTATATGTGCTAATGTGTATATATATATATACGTGTGCATATCTTGTGGGTTCAAGTATTGGGAAATAAGACCCGGATAAGGAACCTGGGGATGTGATAATAAAAAGTACCGAGGATGCTGAAATTTCTAGAGCATCGGTTGGTGATAAGTCGGACTTATCGGGTTATAGTTATGATGGTACCAAATCAAATCTCCCGTTTGACATTAACCAGAAATGTCTAGTAACCGTCACTCCTAACCAAAAATTGAAAAATCCCATGCCCTACCAACACCGGTACCGCCTATTCTAATAACTTCCTATGTTATCCTTACATCCGTTAGATGTTTACACCCATGTATGCTCGAATAGAATGATTACCTATACACAAAGAAGTGTTGGAGTCATTATAGCATAGTTGGTTGTTTGTTCGTAGGAGGTATACTGTGTAAGCCGAATATACGAATAAACACGGATATTATAACTCCGTGGTATGTAATCGTTTGGTGCTCACAGTGAGCATGTATCGGTTATGCTGACATGCAGACGGATATTGAAATCAAGCATATTAAACATTGATCTTTGTTGTGAAGATCTCTATGTCAGTTGGTGACAAGGGTTATAAAACGTATTTAAAAGTTAACCGACGTCAGGTTAAATCCGTATGTTGTTATATTATGGGACATATATGTATACTAGATACGGGTATGTGTAATTTGTATGATAATATTTGGGGTGTATGTGTACCTGTTGTTATGATTGAGCTGGTAACGAGTTATACGGTGAGATTAGTATTGGTTACTGCGTACGGGAAGAGTACGGCAGAATGACATAAAAAGAGTAAGTCCAATGATGGAGATTGATATGATTCAGTTGATTGCTCAAGGATAGCAGATGATGATACCGAATGTAGTATCACAGATCACTGCTAGTGTTGATGCAAATGTGAACGCAGAATTATAGATCGAGCAATCACATGATTATGAATATTTCAACTCTTAATGTAATTACTAAGAGTGAAAATGTTACACCGAATGCTATTATAACTACAAGTATTAGTTATAAACTAAACATGAATAGAGGTCGTAATGAATTAGATCCGGTATGAAGGATATGTTTGTTGTTTGTGGTAAGGAAATTATTAATAGTTTACTGATGGTAAAGGGAGGAATAGATTAGCGAGTGGATGGAAAAGATCGAAATGGTTAAGGATATTGGTAAGAGTCTAGAATATTGTGTAGTGAAATATGCTACAGATATGTTGGTAGATTATGTTGTATCGTGATGGAACACGATGGTACAAAAATTATAGTTGGAAAATTATTACTCAGATGATATGGTCAGGATTTAAAATTCTTGTGCTAGAGCATTATTATTCGAGTAATTAAACTCAGAGATTGGAAACTGAGCTATGAAAGATAGAAATGTTGTGTGCTGATCACTTAGAACACGCAAATCGTTTGAAGGAATTGTCATGTCTGGTAGCATGGCTAATTACTCCTGAAACAAAGCAAAGTGAGTGCTAGATTGGGGACTAACTCCATCGATAAGGAGTATAGTCAACCCTGCAAAATATATACAACCTTTGGAAGGGTTGTGGCACAAGCCAGCATTGATATATTTGACTTTATGGGAAGCGGAATGGATGGACGTTAGGTGAGACGTCGAGTGTTAAAGAAGGGAAATGATAAAGGTATAGTGCAAGATAGACTTGTGAATAAGTAGGTATGTCCTACTACCCAGAATTATACTAAGACTAGTTCTGGTGCGAAACCATGAACCGCATAAAGGGTCCTTCCCTGCATGTGGAAAATATATGGTTATCGGCAGGAAGAAGAATGTCGAGTGATAGTGGGCCACAGGTGTAATAAAGATGGACGTAATGCCCCAATTGTAGAACCAATTGAAGCCTTGTGAACCCCCAACCCCCAACCCATTCCTGTACGACCACTCCGAACCCAACAACTTCTATAAAAATCCACCCAAAGAAATCAAATTATGCCAAACAGTTGTACTTGCTATGAATGTGGCAGTACCGAACGTTTCAAAAGAAATTGCCCAAAGTTGAACCAAGGTGTCGTTGGAAGATGAACCTCATGACAAGCATCAACCTCTGATCAAGCAAGGAGCCATGCTTTTGTGAGTAAATTGAATAAAGCACGTCATGATCCAAAGGTGGTGTTAAGTATGTGGTGGTTTTAAATCAATAGACTTCAGTGATAATTGTTACGGTCGTCGATAGAAGTTAGTTCCCGTTAACCTCCTATTATTGGGAAAGATACCGATTAAGTGAAATTATAGAACCCTATACTGTAGAATCGCTAACGGTAAATCCCTAATGGTTAACTAAATTGTACGGAATTGTCCTATTATTCTGAACGATTAACCTTTCCTTATTGACCTACGACCAGTAAAGCAAAGAAGTTTTGACGTAATGGTTAGCATGGATTGGCTAACTCAACATGAAGTAGAAATCAAATATGAAAAGAAGATGATTAGAAGGAGAAACACATATATATAGAAATATATATGTGTTGGGTACAGAAAAATATATAACATACAGAGAAAAGTGTACGGTATTATGTTGCCACTCAAATCTCATCGTGAGATGTTATAATATTTACGACAAGAAGACGTGGTGTATTTGACAAACGTGATTGCCAAAGTATTTAAAAGAAAACATATAGAAGATATCCCGGTGGTGCGCAAATTTCCACAAGTTTTCCCAGAAGAACTCCCTGGATTACCGCCAACCCGACAGGTCGAATTCAGAATCGATGTAATGTCTCAAGCTGGCCCTGTTGCTAAAGCATCCTGCCGAATTGCACCGTCTGAGATGCAAGAATTATCCAATCAGTTACAAGAATTGCTGGATAAGATTTTATACGACCTAGTTAGTCACCATGGGGTGCACCAGTTTTAATTGGGAAATGAAGGACGGAAGTGTTAGGATATGTGTTAATTAGGGAGAATTGAATAAAGTGACGATCAAGAGTAGGTGCTCACTTCTTCGAAGTGAATGATCTGTTTAACCAACTGCAAGGGACGATTTATTTTTAGAAAAATTGATCGTGGATATAGTTATTACCAAATGAGAGATCCAAGAGGAAGACGTTGCAACAACAGTGTTTCGGACTCGCTACGGCCATTATGAATTCTTAGTTATGCCTTTCGGGCTAACAAATGCGCCGGCAGCATTCATGGAACTCATGAACCGATTCTGTAACTTTATTTTGACAAATTTGTCATAACATTCACTGATGATATTTTAATATATTCGCAACTTAAAGAAGAGCACGAGCGACGGATAAGGAAAATTGTGGAAATGTTAAAGCAAGAGGAGTTGTACGCGAAATTTTTGAAATGTGATTTTGAATAAAGAATGCATAATCCCTTGGTCATGTTGTAAAGCAACAGGGATTTCACATAGAACCAAATAAGATAGAAACCATTAAAATTGTGCCAAGCGCCGATTTTAAGTCTCCCCGATAGAGACGATGGTTTTGTCTTGTATTGTGACGCATCGCGTAAAGGGTTAGGATGCGTGTTGACGCAGTATATTAAGGTTATAGCCAATGCTTCCCGACAGTTAAAAGTACACGAGTAAAATTACACTACTCACGACTTAGAACTGGGAGCGGTTATCTATGCACTTGAAATGTGGAGACATTGTCTCTACGATACGAAGTACACCATCTTCACTGATCATAAAACTGTGCATCACATATTCGATCAGAAAGAACTAAATATGAGGCAACGAAGATGGGTTGAGTTGTTAAACAATTAAGATTGTGACATCCGTTACCACCCGGCAAGGCTAACGTCGTAACCGATGCCTTGAGTAGGAAAGATCGGGTTAAGCCATTGCGAATGAGGGCGTTGGGGATGATAGTCCAGTTGAACCTTCGAACCTGATTCGAGTCGCTCAACGTGAGGCGTTGAAAGAGGAACAATTGGAAAAGAAGGAACCTTACGGCATTGAGAAGAATTTCGAACAGCGCGTGGACAAAATTCTCTACTTCAAAAATCGGGTTTAGATCCCGACCCTCCATGACCTTAGTGAATTAATCATAGACGAAGCGCATAAATCGAAATATTCCATACATCCGAGATCGGATTGGACTATTGATAATATGAATATCTGAAAAGATTTTGTTAATGACCGAGAGTGGAGAAAGATATGGTTACGTATGTTGGTGAAAGTTTAAGTTATACAAGAGATAAGGCTGCATACCGAAAACCCTTGGGAACGCCTCAATGACAGAAAATTCGCCAATGATAGTGGGAATAAATTACATTGGATTTCGGGATGCAAATTCCCAAGATATATCAAAGGCATGAGGAAAATTGGGTAATCGCGGATCGATTAACCAATCCTCGCATTTCATTCCAATCTATGACGATTACCACAATGAATTCTCGCCCAAATTCATGATGTTGAAATGGTAACTCGTCGTGGAGTACCATTTTCAATGATCTCAGATCGAAATAGTCATCCTACTTCCATTATTGGAAGGAGGGGAAGGAAGCAATCGAGAGCTTGAAGCTTTCTATGGGTGAAGCAGTTATCTCCAATTTGTTAAATTGAAAATGGGCGTCGATCGAGCCATAAGATTTGAATTGACCCGAGAAACAACCAATCGGATTTATAACATTTAAGATAAGCTGAAAGCATCGCGAGATTGGCAAAGGATTTATGCCAACATTCATAGGAAACCATTGTCATTGGAACGAGGTGACAAGGCATTTTTAAGGCATCACCTTAGAAAGGTGATATGAGGTTTGCCAAAACCGAAAATAGCTCCTTAATATATTGGGCCTCAGGAGATTATCTCCATGATTGGTCACTTAGTTTATTGATTAAAGTATTCCAGGGGCTAAGTACTATACATGATGTTTTGCCATGTATACGGATTGAAAAGAGCCTAAGCGATGAGGCAACGAAAGTACTAGTAATAGAGGTACTCATAGAAGACATGTTTGATATCATAACTAATTCCGTAGTGATAGTAGACGGGAAAACTAAACAGTTTGGACATACCAAGCTTTATTAATTAAGATTAAGTGGAATTCACAGCGAGGACCAGATTATACTTGGTAACGCGAGGATGAATTCTGAAGGAAAAACCCCCTCACCTTTCTCTCGAAAGGAGATAGTGGGCGTGTAAAATTTCGGGGACGAAATTTCTTAACGGGGGGAGAATGTAACGATTCCGACGAAACTAGGTATACCCTAACCGGTAGACGTTAGTTACGTCATATTCAATGTCGGGTACACGGGTTACCATGGTAACTATACGAGAATACATGGTTCATAGTATTGATTGTACGTGAATATATAATTCACCGTATTGATTATGCGATCAAACGATCGATAGTTATTGAAACCCGAATGAATCGAGGGTTCAATTATAGACGAGATATATGATATTTAGTGATGTTACGAAGTATTAAAGCTTCGGGATAAGTGGATTATAACACAGAAAAAGGATTTCGATTTAATAGTACGTCGGTACGTTACACGAAACCTTTAATACCAAACCGAGCAAGAGACGATCGATCAAGCCGAAAAAGATGCGTAATAACTAATAATATGACGTTTTAAATTAATAAATGTCATGGTTTAAGTTTTTAAATCGGTTTTATGTAAATTTCATTTTTAAGACGAAAAAGACCGTTTTAGCCTCGTTTTAAGCCGAATTAAACGTTTAACCGAAAAACGAACTGAACCAGATTATCCAAAACATTATCCGGATATCCGATATCCAAATGAGTGGTCAAGAATGAAGAGGTGGGTCCCACCCCACCCCCTCACTAACCCCGGTCGCAACACACTATCCCCAAACACACTTCATTTTCTTTTTTTACAAACACAATCCCACAAACCATGAATTCTCTCAAGTTCTTGAACCAAAACCCGAGTTTTCAAGCAAGAACACAAGGTAAAAACCGAGTTGTAATCGTGTTTATCTTCCTTTCTTAGGTTTTCTTTCAAGAAAATGAGGTTTCAAATGAAAAATGGGTGAAAACCCGAGATGAAACCGATTCTTGCATGATCAAGTGATGTATACAAGTTATACAAGGGATCTTGGTCCAAGAAATGAGTTAAACGAGTCAAAAACGAATTTTTACGGTTAAATCTTTGTTTTAGTATCATAACCGTAACCATGAAAGAAATGGCTTGATCGTGAGTGTAACTTGCTTGGTATTGTGGTATGTTGTTTGTAGGCTCTGTATTTAGTGGTAGATAAGGCGGAAAGATGAGTTTGTAGCTTGTAGTGGCGGAAAACGAAAGGTATATTCGGTTTTTGTCGGTGTATGTGTTTTTGGACAGATTGTTGGTCATTTAGAGTTAGGTCATGAAATTTTACAGAGGTGTTAAACACACGAAAATATGAGTTCTGTGAATTTTTGGTAATTTTTGGATAAAGGATGAATATTTGGTGAATTTAATGCTCGGTTTTGGCCAAAAATGTTGAAAAATAGTTAAATATCATGAAAAATTCTGGAAAATTGTGGATAAGCTTTTCATATCATGTATAAGTAACACACAATGTTTGAGGTCCGTTGGAGAAGTCTAAGTAGGCTTTTCGGTTAAACGAGTTCTAGGGATTTCTAGCTTGGTTTTAGTAAAAATGGCATTTAAAAGAAGATTTTGGTTTTGGAAAAATTACAGGGGACTATGTGGATGGCAGGGGACATCCAGGAGAAATTTGGGATTTTTCTAAGATCGTTTGGTATTTACGACATATTTAGTGTTTAAATGGTGTTTAAAAATAGATAAGTAAATGTTAAATATAAGAATCAATTCTGGAAATATTTTTATAAAATTCCCCACTGTTAAAAAGTGATTTGTGCAAAATTTCAAGATCCGAGAGTAAACGGATAATTATTTGTGCTAATTATCAAACTTTTAAAGTAAAACGCGTAAACCGGTAAAGTTCGCTTAAGCGAGCTGACTGGTGTACAAAAACCCTAAAAATGAACTATTTTCATGTAAATGAGCTAAACAAGTAAAAATAAATCATCCAAAAATAATTCGGATGATTTGAGTAATTTTAATCTATTTTAACAGTTTTCGGTACGCCAAAGACGGAAACGGGTCCCGCGGCCAATCGGGACGTCTAAACCGAGCTATAATTTCACATTTTAAATTAAATTATCAGACAACCACTATTTTCGGGTCGTGTGTGACCAAACTCATTTTTGAAACATAAAATGGATATTCGTGCTAGGCACGCAAAACGAGGAAAACGATTAATAGAAATTGTGACCATGGAACTCTAAACGACATCACACTCTGAGTCCGGAGAAGTATTTCTGGGTTAACATTGCCCCCGGAACAGGTACAGTTTTGGGTTAACAGTGTCCCCAGATGTACCGATTGATAAAGTTAAAGTTTATATAAACAATAATTGTATAATAACGATCGTAGGGATCATATTATAGATTGGACGTGTTAACTGATATTGAATGTTGTTACCTGCTTGCATGTGCTAAGGTGAGTTTTCACGAGCCCCTTTTACTGAACTGTTTTAAATATTTTCCCGGGGCGGAAAGCATGTTTTTATCAAAGTGTTTAAGTACATGCTGATCGCATGGAAATGAACGTATTTATATAATGTTTATTGTACGGGAATCGTACGGTAATGAATTAAGATGGTAATTGTCTGAGTTGCTAACAGTGTAAGACCCGAAACAGTGTTTCTGGGGTAACAGAGTTCCCAGAGGTTATTGGAAGTATTCTGGGTTAACAGTGTCCCCAGAGGTTATTAAATGTGATTCTGGGGTAATAGTGTTCCCAGAGGTTATTGGAAGTATTCTGGGTTAACAGTGTCCCCAGAGGTTATTAAATGTGATTCTGGGGTAACAGAGTTCCCAGAGGTTATTGGAAGTATTCTGGGTTAACAGTGTCCCCAGAGGTTATTAAATGTGATTCTGGGGTAACAGAGTTCCCAGGGGTTATTGGATGTGGTCTGGGTTAACAGTGTCCCCAGGGGTTATTTGATATGTTTTCGGGATTAACAGAGTTTTCACTTGTGAACTCAGCATAATTACATCACTTATTTATGATTATTATAAAGATTTATCATGGCTCACTAAAATTGTGAAACTCACCAACTATTCGTAGCTGACCCGTTTTCTCACATGCTTTTCAGGTACAACTAAGATAAAGTGATTGATTACGTGCTAAGTGCTTGATGTGTGTAAGGTTTGCGTGCTGGACGTTAGGATACATTATAACAGATAGAATTATGAACCGTATTGTATGATGTGTGTATCACCTAGACGGTAAAGAAAGATGAGATAATGTAATTTTGAAGTATATTAATGCATTCGGTTTTCTTTATAAACAATGTGGTTGATATCAGAGGTGTCTGTTGCATCCCGTTTACGTTTCCGCTGCGGTTGCGGGGTGTTACATTTAAGTATGTCATCATGTGTAGCTGAATGTGGTCCAGCTCCACTACCAGCTCCAGCACCACCGTTGCCGCCACCATCATCCTCAAAACTGTCAGAGGATCATCCTCATCCTCATCAGTTTCATCATCTTCCTCTTCATCATCCATCTCATCATCCTCATTCTCGTCTTCTTCTTTAGCTCTGATGTGTGGGTGAAATAATGTGTGTTAAGTAAGTTATATCATGTATTTTATGTGTTTATATGTCTTGGACACAATTACTTGAGTGGTTTTACGTTTATAGGTGAGCGGGAGCTTAAAAGAGATTAAAGGAGCTAAATTGGCGTATATTAGATGGAGTGGAAATAGAGATTTTATTGCATGGAATGATAGAAAATTTGAAGACGAAGACTTTGCCAAAAACGGTGCGTAAAACGGAGCTATAACGAAGAAGTTATGGGCAAAACAGTGCAAGGGGGGCTGTCACTGTAAAGCAGTGGCTGATGACCGTAGGCTACGGTCCCACCGTAGCTCACACATCAAGGCCCTGATCGATGTCGAAAGGTCAATCAAAAATATTTAGAAAATACCTTTACTAGAAAGGGCAAGTAAGGTGTCGAATCCACAGGGAATTAGTGGAAAGTGCTAATCAATTTTATTAAGGTGGACAAACGATGTCAAGCGGTTCAAAATATTTGTATTTGTAAACAATGATTAAAAAGCAACCAAACTCCAGGGTTCGGGTTTTTAAAGAAAATTGGATAAATGATTAAACCTATGAAATTATACTCTTTGTTTGAAGCAATAAACCGAAAGACTAAATGTTTGACTATGATGATCGTTAGAACTTAATCCAATTGATTGACACAGCTAACCAATAATCTACTTGATTGTAATCTTAGGCAATGACAAAATATTAGTTTTATGGTTAAAGATAACTAGGTCAATGACACTAAGAACTCAATCCTAATCATTGATGACCAAAATCAATAACTGATAAACTGCAAACCTCAATGATTACCCAAAAGCATGTTCAAGCACACAAACAAAATCCAAAAATAAGGTTTAGAATACCAACAATCCAATGAACAACTCAACCCTACACCTGGATATGGTCACAAGTGGTTCAGCCTAGCATGGTGGTTTTGAATAGCTTCTTTGATTCTTGAAGAGATGATGCCATGGAAGATTCTGGTGATTGAAATGTGTTAAGATGGTGGAAAGATGCTCCAAAAACGTCCAAGGGTGTTGTGATATCAAAGATCGGCGGCCTAGGGTTGAACCGGGCTTAAAATAGTCAACAAAAACCTAAAAATCGTGTTTTTCCGCCCAGGCCACAGTAGCCTACGGTCTCCCCACTGTAAGCTACTGTGGGACCGTAGCCTACGGTCATCAGTCACTGCTTTACGTAACAACCCCTCTACACTGTTTTGCCCATAACTTATTCGTTATAGCTCCGTTTTACACACCGTTTCCGGCCCCGTCTTCGTCTTCAAATTCTATATCATTCCATGCAATAAAATCTCCATTTCCAATCCATCCTCATATGCTCCAATTTAGCTCCTTTAAGCTCCGCTCACCTATAAACGTAAAACCACTCAAAGTAATCGTGTCCAAGACATATAAACACATAAAATACACGATATAACTTACTTAACACATATTATTTCACCCACACATCACATTACCACACTTATCCTTTTTCGTCCTGAAAAAGATGTACAATGAAATCAGAACCGGAAACTACTTTTACTAAATAATCAACTTATTTTACGTATCAACAAATAACACAAAAACCGCGATTGCCGTTATTGCTATCTACTTAAACTCATGCCCTAATACTTACCGAGACAAATAAGGCTTGACAATTTATTAGTATGTATGATTAAATGGAACCCACACATCAAAGTCCTTACCATGCTTCATTATGGTTTTACCGAGCCAGACCACCCCAACTTGACTTAAACCTTAGAGTTAGATGATCAAAACTATGCACAACCATGTGTACCATTTTAAGCCCATATGTAACAGCTAAAACAATCATGGATATTTTATCGAACCAATACCTAAACTTAAACATCAAAGTCTACCAGAATGGCCATTAGATACGATTAAGGTATAATTATGTAACTAACTAGCAAATAGCCCCCACTACATGGTATACCCCCATTATCAAGCAACACCCCAAAGTTCATCACCATAGGTGAGTATGCACGAATTCATCTGTAGGGCTTACATATGACGTGTTGTAACGCCCGTTAATTTTCGGTTCAAAGATTTAAAGCTTGTAAAGTATGTATATTTCTCGGGATTGAACTGACACTCCTCGGAAACCTTCTTATCATCCCGGTACGTTAATTTATTTTACTTTTCAACCAAGATGTCAATCCTTTATAATTGGAGGGGCTTGAGGGTAAGATTTTTATAACAAAATAAACAAACCCTAACCCCCCATTCCCTTGTCCGATCGACAGCCTACTCCAGTCTCCCCACCCTCGTTTTTCTTTTGTGCAGCCATGATAAGGTCTAAAACTTCAATTGAAGATTAGTTCTCTGTTTCCCCAAGTCTCTTACACCTTAATTGATCATATTAACGCGCTTATTGGTTGTTAGGGTTGAGTTTTGGTTATAACGATTTCTGACAGATTCGTACTCGTTTATTATTCAGTCAGTAACTCAATGAAAATATATTGTTTTTGATCGATTCTTGTTTCTATAATATTATACTTTGAGTCTAGTTTCCAGAAAGGTATAATATGTAATTTTTGAACAAGATTTGAATAGTTTTTATAATTTTATAAAATCGGGTGTCAAAGCTGATTCGGGATGACAGATTCTGGTCTGTCTTCCCGACATCATAACTCTTTTTCGACAAGTCCAAATTGGTTGGTTCTACTACTGGAAGTTTGTATTTTGAGTTAGGAACCAAACACAATTGGAATAGTTTAATTTGGATGAGTAATGATTTTTATAAAAATAAAACCATTTTGTTGCGCACTGAAATAGCTGCACATATCTTTCTGTGTTGGAGGAAATTTTATGATTTTTTTGTCCACTAGAAAAATATAATAAAATTATTTTTGTAAACCTAAGACACTTATTAAAGTCTGGTAAAAATTTAGTAATTTATTTCAAAGGTTATACTATGTAATTAAATGCATCTTCGCATGCTAAAATCTGCACGTTATATTTGTTATTGATCGATAGGTTCGTTTTAGGCTTAACCGGTGGATGTTCAATTGTGTTCTTGTCGGGGCTGTTTGAAGTGAATTTTTGCACCAACATCTTTCTAGGTATGTCTAGTATTACATACTTTAAAATCATGTCTTTTGGTGTTCGTTTGTTTGGTCAACTAGTTGTTGTTTGAAAGATAGTTTTCAGTTGACTAGAATGGTAGATTGTCGCGTTTAACGCGAGGGATGAAGTAAGTGATGACCAATTCAGTTCGGATAGCTTCGGTTTAATATACGGGCCGTTGGAAAATGTTTTTTATAACTATTGGGGCTGAATTGGTTGTCGGTTACTCAAACGGGTCGGTATAACGCGCATTTGCGTTTATTGAATAGTTAGTGCATTGTACTTGTGAGTTACCGACCCATTTGACATGTGTAGCGTCGTGTGGACTTGTTGGCTGTGAAATTATCATATTGGGTCCACACGGGGCTGAGTTGGATGTTAAGTGCTTAAACAATTCTTAAATGCCCGTGTTAGTGTCACCTAGTGCTTCCGGGGGTAAATTGGGAATTCTTTATTCCCGAGAATGTAAGGCCGGCTGTTGTGATTGGGTTCGATGAGGTTGAGGCATTAGGTAACTCGAACCATATTAGAACGTCTTGTAGGATAAACGAGTCATCTCGATGTCAATAGTATTGATTGTATGTAAACCGACAGGAGTTTGAGTTGTGGGGCTACGTAGGGATCCTCTAGCTTGTGGTGAAATCATACCTTGTGTCAGGTAAGTTCATGATGCCCCTTTTTAACTCTTTTTACGTTTTGGGCTGGCATACACACTCAATTACAGTTATACCCGATTTTACTCGTTAAAATAATTTGAAGGTCATTGTATTGTTTTGATAATGTCTGTGCAATTACGAAAATCCAGTGTAAGTTACATTCTGTGCCTTAGGATATTTTAGACTCGTTTGGTCATAAATTCCTTAAGGTCATATACCTAGTTAAGGACTAGACTCGATGATGTTAATAGGCTTGGTAGTAATTGAATACGAGTAGACCTATTTACTTAGTTCATGTGTTGGACTGATTATTATATATTACCTTATGGCCCGTAGGCTTACTTGTAATATGGTATGTTTTGGGATGATACGTGTATATATATATATATGTATATATATGTATGTATATATATGTATGTATGTATGTGCATGTGTTAACCGATAGCCTATGGTTAGGGATGTTAGTTCGCCATTCGTGACTAAGGATGGCTTACTTACGATATGGTATATTTTGGGATTATATATATATGTATGAGTATGTGTTACCTTATAGCCTACGGTTGTATGATGACATTTAGTTCCTTGTGACTAAGAATGATGTGAGTAGGCTTATTGATGTGTGTGTGCACGGTGATTACCGCCGGGTCAAATATATTACTCGGGTTTTCAAATCCCGTGGTGGAAAGGCCCGCGTGGCGTGAATATCATTTTGGCGGGTCAAATATATTACTCGGGTTTGACTCGTGGTGGAGAGGCTCGTGTCACGTGCTTAGGTCTTACTGCGTCCGGGTCAAATATATTACTCGAGTCTCGACTCGTGGTGGAGAGGCCCGTGTACGTGTGTTCAACGATGTATGTATTATTTGGTGAACTAAATTTATTTATTTTATTATTATCCTCTCTTCTGTTTAGAGCTATAACTTTGAAATAAAAGTATGAATTATCGTTTACATAAACTTGAACTCACTCAGCTCTAGCTGACTTTGTGTGTATGTTAGATTGATATTCAGGTTAAGAAGTGGATGTTACCGCTTGGACGTGCTGGACGCTACTCGGAGTTGAAGGCATTTCTAGTCGAGCATTTCTAATAAAACAAAACATTTTATTTTATTTTAACTTTGGGAATATGTCCCCATTTTCTGGGGTTTTTGATACTGGTTAATTTCCACTGTTTATTACTCTGAATTGGTTTGAATAAAAAAAATTGCTTCGGTTTTAAAATTTTGTGAATTTTGGACATGATTACCAAATGTAGGATTCCTGGTGTTTGGGGTCTTACACGTGTTCCGTGTGGTTCGTTTCCTAATGGTAATGAGACGCGAGCGCGGGGACCCCATATGACTAACAGCGTGGATGATCAAGTCAGTAGTGTAATTGTACTTTAAAAGCATGTAATGATCATGTTTAATGACTTATAGTTGGCAGATAAACTGCTGGTTTGCTCTTTGAGCTCTTTCAATATTCATAAATCCACTTAGGAGATATGAATACCCAGATGATATACCGCATAAAGACCCATGGTCTCCGAACCCTAGAGCATCCCATCAATACATGATTTAAGGTTATAAAACCATACACCTATGAAGCGTTAACCACTTAAACTAGAAGTATTTTCGTTATGTTTGTATCACAAGCTATCTAGCATACTCTAACGTTAAGCCTATCCAAGCATCATTCAATAGTCTATTCATATTTTTAAAAAATTTCTTTTGGTGATCAAATCTAACAAAAATACTTGAGTATGGCCCGACCTTTCATCCCAGTGCTTACATAGGCTTAGCTAAACAAACAAAACCCGAAAATGTTTCCCACTAAAATCAAGCAATTAGAGGTTCAATTGAGTCAACAGCCAAACCGTCCTTTCATTCTTAAAGGCTGAGCCTACCGACACATCCCAAATTAAGTGTGTTACTGTTCTTTTATTATTATTATTATTTATTTATTTTTTTTATTATTTTTTTTTAATTTTTAAAATTTTCTTTTATTATATTTTTGACAAACAGTTCCAATTTTTATATCATTTTTCATTGTTTTTGCAAAAAATTTTACATTTTTCACCTTTTCAACTCCAATCCCGCATCTCCACACTTAAACTTTACATTGTCCCCAATGTAATTTACTGTTAAAAATTGAGTGTAGTACACGAGAACTTAAAAATTTTAACAACCAAAGTGAAGGAAAGAGACACATGCACCTAATTCGAGCCTCTCTTGCCAAACAGGTCCTGTTGATAAGTACTGTTGCAAACTTGACCCAGACTCCTTGAACTTTGATGTGACAAAATATGCTCCACCGAATCAGACTAGACCACCATGAACTTCCCTACACTTAGGGTTTAGTATGACTGCTAAACACAACCAAAAAGTAAAATGCAAAAATAAAAACAAAAATTAAGAAAAACAAAACAAAAGGTCGGGTTGCCTCCCAGTCAGCGCTAAGTTTTTGTTAAGGTCTTCAGCCAGACCGTTACCTCATTACGCGATTATGGTGGTCTAATGGAGCATTTACCTACCGAATTTCCCGCACAAGCTCGGTAGTTAAGATGCCAAGGTTGTGCTTCTTCTATCATGATTAGCATCTCTAGTGAACTAATATGGGCTGGCGTGAATGCACATTTCCCCCTTGAATTTCCTACATATGCCTTATAGTTAACACATCTAGCCCTCAACTGCTTTCTAATCTTCAAAGCATCAAATGTTGATCGGGGCTGAATCAAGCATTTTCCCATTGAGTTTCCCTTGTAAGCTTGATATTTGACTTGTCGTGCCCAGACTTTTTTTCTCATGGTTGACATTTCTATAGAACCCATGTGAGCCCAAATATTCTTCATATTCACCTTCTTTATATTCGAATTCAAATCATCATCCCTGACGTTATAAATATGAATAATGGGTAATGGAGGATAATTAGGATAATATGAAACTATCTCTTCGGTTGGGTCAAGACATTCAACTCTACGTTCCAACAGCTCTGGATTATCTCCTACTACTACATCATCATCAAACAAAACATGGGTTACTTCCTTTATCGGTTCTTCAAAGGTTTCTATGTGTTAGTGCACGGATTTGGTGTCCGCAGCTGTTTGAATAGACTAGGGGTAGTTTAGTCTTTACACATAATGTATAAAGGCTCATTTGCTAAGGTTGTTTAGCGAATGAGGCCTGATTCGTTAAAGACTAGACATTCGTTAATGTAAGAGCTCATTCATTACTACTGTGTAACGAATGGAGGCTCATTCGTTAAAGTAATGCCCATTCGCTAAGGATGTTTAGCGAATGGGAGGTCATTCGCTATGGGAAGCCTCATTCGTTAGTGATGTTAACGAATGAGGAGGACTGCCTATAAATAGGCCTTCCCTAGGGAATTTGCATAGAGAGATCTGTGCCATATTTATGTTTCTGTACCGTTACCATGCCGGATTCTCTCTAGACTCATAATGTATCTTCATCATGTAATGTAATAATCCTTTAACATATTGAACACGAGTTAACGTATCGATTTGCGACTAGATTCCTGGCTCGTAAACGTTCGTATAACGTTCTCACAATTGGTATCAGAGCCGGAGGTTGCTCGTGATACGTGACAGTTCGAGTTCATCATTTTAAAGTATGATTTTGATCTGATTTGGAATGATCTCGTGTATGAATCATGAAATTGAAGATATAATCGTATTCCTGATCAAAATCCAAAGCTTCGTGATGAAATCAGATGGTTAATTATGGCTAATTGATGAATATGCCATTAATGCCTTGTTTGAAGCTTTCATGCTGCAGATTCGAATCGATAAAGAACTAGGGTGTTATTGATTAATCTGATGATATATTCAGGTTCTTGATCAAAATCCGAGTATTCGGGATGATTCTGGATGTTAATTATGAAGTTTGGTTGAATCTGCCATGAAAGGAGCTTGAAGATTTGAGTTTTTCGGCTAGAAACCCGTTTTTCCGATGAAGATAACGAAATTTTCCGGCGACCAACTTCCCATTCGTTAATTTAAAAGTCATTCGTACGGAAGTTTAACGAGTGAGTTATTCGTTACAGTGTTTAACGAATGAAAAGCTCATAACGAATGAAAACTCATTCATGTACTGTTCATACGAATGGGGCTTAACGTATGTGGCTATTCGTTAATGGGTTAACGAATGAGACCCATTCGTTCAAGGGTAACGAATGTGGATGGATGTTTAACGTATGTGACACTGTTCTATGGAAAGAGGAGATAACGAATGAGGATTTTTTTTAAAAAAAAAAAAAGTATTTTCGGAAAATTTTCTTAAACGATATTTTTCGGGGATATTTTAAATATGAGGGATAATCTTCTTGCAAATTTTGGTGATATATTTTTCGGCTGATATTTCACGCATATCGAGGGGCCGAGGGGGAGTAACCGACTAAGTTAACGAGAATTTTCTTGAAGATTTTCGAAGAATTGGACCTTGCCTAATTTGTCAAGAAATGGGGGAGATAAAACTTTCAAAGAGTTTAAACGATTGGTATCTTTCCTACATTTGCAAGGATTTCTTGAAAAATTACTGCAATTCGGGTGGTAATATGTGATTGCAAAGCTATGTTTGACCGAGTTCAAGATTATGTTTGTTCGTCGATTGGTGATTGATTTGTTCAAGATTGAATTTTTTTTATTTTATTTTAATTTATATTTATTTTTTACAATCCTCATTCGTTATCTCCTCTTTCGCTAGAACAGTGCACATACGTTAAACATCCATCCACATTCGTTACCCTTGAACGAATGGGTCTCATTCGTTAACCCATTAACGAATAGCCACATACGTTAAGCCCCATTCGTATGAACAGTACACGAATGAGTTTTCATTCGTTATGAGCTTTACATTCGTTAAACACTGTAACGAATAACTCATTCGTTAAACTTCCGTAACAAATGACTTTTAAATTAACGAATGGGAAGTTGGTCGCCGGAAAATTTCGTTATCTTCATCGGAAAAACAGGTTTCTTGCCGGAAAACTCAAACCTTCAAGCTCCTTTCATGGCAGATTCATCCAAACTTCATAATTAACATCCAGAATCATCCCGAATACTCGGATTTTGATCAAGAACCTGAATATATCATCAGATTAATCAATAACACCCTAGTTCTTTATCGATTCGAATCTGCCACATGAAAGCTTCAAACAAGGCATTAATGGCATATTCATCAATTAGCCATAATTAACCATCTGATTTCATCACGAAGCTTCGGATTTTGATCAGGAATACGATTGTATCTTCAATTTCATGATTCATACACGAGATCATTCCAAATCAGATCAAAATCATACTTTAAAATGATGAACTCGAACTGTCACGTATCACGAGCAACCTCCGGCTCTGATACCAATTGTGAGGGACAAAGTAATTGTGAAAATTTTTACTTCTTTCTGAGAGACTTTGATCCTGACTATGTTGGCTACGAGTATTCGGCGGATTTCTTCTGTTGAAAGGGACATTCTTGAATGGTTTGATGTGGTTGAGGAATATACGGGTCTTGTCATCTGATTGAAGAATATGATCGTTCGGGATTGATTAACGAAGGTTGGAACTCTGAATCATATGCTCAAAGCATTAGCGCATCCAAGCGTTTTGGTTGCCGAAGAGCTTCAAAGAGTTATATTTTGGGATTGACGTTATCAAGCGAGTGAAGACCGATGTGAAATATGAGGAATGATTGGGTTGTTCATGAAGATGTGTGACGAGGTTAAACGTAAAGACATTTTTACGTTACCGATGCGACGGATAGCCGAGGATTTGTTGCTGATTAACTCGTTTGATCGAACCATATCATATGTCAGTGGAGATACCACTTTTGAAATGAAAGATCAACTCTTCGAAGGGAAAAGCTCAAGTGTGAAATTACAGCTATACTGGCATCGACTATGTCTCTCATCGTATTGTAAGGGATTGTATTGTAAGGGGTAGTGCACGAGAAAAAAATCATGCAGAAATAAACGACTCTTTGGACGCCCCGAAAATACTATGAGGTGTTCGGAAATGGTCGAAGTAGTTGAATAGGAGGATTACGATGACTATAGCCCTTGGTAAATTTACCAAAGACGAAAATGATTTGTTTGATATTATGGATGACTGGTTACGTAGGGACCGTTTTGTTTTTGTAGGCTGGTCCGGCCTATTGCTCTTTCCTTGTGCCTATTTCGCCGTAGGGGGTTGGTTCACGGGTACAACCTTTGTAACTTAATGGTATACCCATGGATTAGCCAGTTCCTATTTGGAAGGCTGCAATTTCTTAACTGCCGCAGTTTCTACTCCTGCTAATAGTTTAGCACATTCTTTGTTATTACTATGGGGTCCTGAAGCACAAGGAGATTTTACTCGTTGGTGTCAATTAGGCGGTCTGTGGACTTTTGTTGCTCTCCACGGCGCTTTCGGACTAATAGGTTTCATGTTACGTCAATTCGAACTTGCTCGATCTGTTCATCCAACTCGAAATCTCGTAAGAGAAGAACTTTTACGCAGTACATGAAGTGCACTCTTTAGACAATAGAATAAAAACCGAACAGTAGATAACCCAATAATCGAATAAGACAAGGGGGTAAGAGAATTGTCTACTTGATAGGCTATTTCCGATGTCTACATCAGTCATTACAACTTGGGCAGCGAGGGGGGACTGATGAACTAATCAAACAGTGCTAGTCGGGCAGCAGAATGGAGGCCGGCACGGTACCAACGAAAAGAGGATCGGCTAGTAGTTGGAATGGAGAGCTCGGGCAGCAGAACAGAGGAATAGGACAGAGGCGCGGGCAGAAGAGGTAAACGGATGGGTCCCAAGCTTGCACGGTGGTACCTGACGCCCTCAAACGGAAGAGAGCAGAACAGGATGGTAGCCCTTATAGCATACAAAGGCATGGCAACCTACGACTAATAGGATGGCGCCCTACGATAAAATAGGATGGTTGGCTACGCCATTCTAGAGATAAACTGGAAGGCCTCCTACGGCCATCAGGGCCTAGCAAGAAGCATAATTCTCTTCCAAAGCTTCGTTTCATTCCAGCAACAAGGGCTATAGCTAGTAAAGCAGGTAACAAAGTCCCAGGAATACCCGCAAGAACCAGTAAAGAGACCTCCTACTCCAGCATCATGATTCGGTTCCATTGAACACTCACCCAATCTTGCTTGAAAGCGGAGTGGAATCAATAAACTCGCATACCTTGAATCTAGCCTGCAATCCTTTCTCACTTAGCTTAGGAGAAAGTAAGCAAGACTTGATACGCTAATTTATTCTTTTAAAAAATTGAGAGTTACAAAGTCTTATTGCAGACCTTCGTCTTCACGGGTTGTTGTTGAAACCGACTCCTCCGCTTGGCGTTGTCCCTATAGTTGAACTGCTAATGCCTCCGATTAGAGATTTCACAATGCCATAGGATTGATTGAAGTTTTTGGCCGGGTAACCTTTCATTCCTACACCCAGAATAAAGGCTTCCCTGCCGTAGTTGGGTTCATTAAGTCGTTTGCCTTCGGCCATTTAAGAATGATCCATTTATATAGATGAAACTAATCATCTTTTTTTAAGATGGAAGCCGGTTCCACGACTTTAGTGGAAATGATGATCCTGCTCCCCCTGAATGTATCAACTACCTGAGGCTAAGGCGGATTTGTCAACGGCTGCGCTGCTGGCAATGATTAGAATAGCTATGTTGCTCAAACCTACCGGCGCCTTTTTTTAATAGAATGAAGTTCCCGAATAGAACAAAGAAGGATATCTGGTTTCAAACTAGATATAGATGTCCGGGAAGTGCTTCCTTGCATTAAAGCACAGACAATATCTTCCGTTTTGTCCAAGCAGGATCTGAAGTATCCGCCTTGTTGGGTAGAATGCCTTCCGCCGTGGGTTATCAACCTACCCTTAGTACCGAAATGGGTTCTTTACAAGAAAGAATTACTTCTACCAAAGAAGGGTCCATAACTTCTATTCAAGCTGTTTATGTACCTGCAGATGATTTGACCGACCCTGCTCCTGCTACGACATTTGCACATTTAGATGCTACTACCGTACTATCAAGAGGATTAGCCGCCAAAGGTATCTATCCAGCAGTAGATCCTTTAGATTCAACGTCAACTATGCTACAACCCCGGATCGTCGGTGAAGAACATTATGAAACTGCACAACAGGTTAAGCAAACTTTACAACGTTACAAAGAACTTCAAGATATTATAGCTATTCTTGGATTAGACGAATTATCCGAAGAAGATCGTTTAACCGTAGCAAGAGCGCGAAAAATTGAGCGTTTCTTATCACAACCGTTTTTCGTAGCAGAATTCTTTACGGGTTCTCTGGGAAAATTGACTTCTCCGGTCGGGGAACGCATTAAATATTTACCTAAACCGGTAGGCCCTTGAGCGGATCGCACGTTAGCTCCAAGACGTTGGTCTCTAACTAGAAAAGTAAATGCTTGAGCTTGAGAAGCTTCTGGTCCAGTGGGTCCATAAAACTCACTAGGATAAGCCGTATTATTGAACCAGACAAAACAACAAGCAATGAAACCAAAGATAGATATAGCCGCTAAACTATAAGATAAGTAAGCCTCTCCAGACCATACAAGTGCACGTCGAGCCCATGCGAAGGGTTTGGTTAAGATATGCCAAATTCCACCAAGTATACAAATGGAACCTATGATCGGAATTATCACCTGGAGATGCTGATTTGACGGGGAGATCTGATACGAGTAGCTACAAGTTGTTGGTTTGCTTACAAAGAGTTATATTTTGTCTGTTTGCTCAAGCCCGAGAATCATCAACCAAGGGGGAGGTTGGATGTACGGCTGATGATATGCAGTTAAAGTATTCACGGTTAAAGTATTGAACTTTAACGTATTCGACGTTAATGTATTGGTCTTTAACGTATTTGTTGTTAACGTATTCGACGTTAAAGTATTGGATGCTAAAGTATTGAAGACTAAAGTATTGGATGCTAAAGTATTGGAAAGCATTCGGGAGCTACGGACAAGGGGGAGTTTGTTAGTGCACGGATTTGGTGTCCGCAGCTGTTCGAATAGACTAGGGGTAGTTTAGTCTTTACCTATAATGTATAAAGGCTCATTCGCATTTTTTTTTAAAATTAAATTAATCAGTTTTTTAAAGAAAAAAAAAAGAATTTTTTTTATCACTGAACTAAAAACTTACATTAATGAATAATTTATAGCTATATATAGGGGATGACCAAATTTGTTAACATAACAGTTAACGAATGTGTCATTCGTTACATTTAACCATACGAATGAACTCCTCATTCGTTAATACTTTAACCTATAACGAATAGCTCTCATTCGTTATCTCATTCGTTAATCTGGGTTAACGAATGAGCTTACAATTAGACGAATGTGTTACATTCGTTACAAGGTAACAAATGTAACATTACATTAGAGCGAATGGCTCATTTAGCCATATTTACATTAAGATCCCTATACTTTAAACAAATTACATTAATGCCCTGATAAAGACTGTGATGTACAAAACGTGTATCAATAAACTCCCCCTCGTCTCTAGCTCTTTATCATACTTTAGCGTTGAAACATCTTTGTCTTCCAATCAACGCAGCTATGAATCTTGTAAGCGTAGCAGACACGAACCACTCTCTGAAACTGCATAGCAAGATCATAATCCTTTACATTAGCGAATCTGATCTGACTTGTAAATAACGCGTCGTTGTCAGACTCAGATAGATTGACCAGCCACATCGGATCAATTACACGTAACGTCTTCGGGCGTAAACCCTGGCCATAAACAATAAACGCTTCACCTGTATGATTATCATAATACCAATAATTAAATGAGGTGAAAAGACTCTGAGGGAATATCTTCATCGGAACCCTCTTCATCGTCTTCCGCGGTTTCACTATTAAAATTAACTTCCTCCATCCTGTGTGTATATCTATCTCGTCAATATATTTATGTTTCGGCACCTGAGGCTGGAAGAATTTGAAACCAAAGCGGGTTTCATGCAATAACTGCCTGTAGAACCAGCTAGCCCATTTATCGTCTCCACGATTAACAAACAGACGATTAGCTAAGGTTCGTACATCCCATCGAGGCATAGATAAAATATCGTGTGGGCGTTTGAAATAATAAATACCATGCTCCCACTTAACGATATATACTGTAAGATCTGAATCGTATAGCCATGCCACCATATCACCTTTAACGTCTTTAACAGGCTTATACTTCTTCATCTGGTATGCAAATTCTAGAGCTTTCTCAACTTTCACATCTTCTTGATCATAATATCTGAAAGTCTCGATAATCTTATTCATCTTTTAAACGTTATGCTCAAACATACCATCAAAAGCACGTTTCCTCTTTTTCTCTGTAGTGGACACATAGCTCGATTCAGCAGCTTTTAACTTAACTTTTTCTTCCTGTAATCGATGCTCTACTGCATTGACATGCTCTGTTGTAAAGAAGGGAATACCCGAGTCATTGTTATTATCTGTGTAAAACTCTCGATATTCTTCAGCAGTAACATCTTCCTCTTCCACTTCTTCAAAATCAGGTACATTCCCATGAGGAATACCTGTGTCAGTACTATCTTCCATCTCCACATCCACATTTTTACCCAATTCCTCAATCTCATCATCATTTAGATCCAGAAGTAAGGCAATTTGTTCTTTTGTTAACGAATGATCAACAAATTCACCTTCTTTGATCTCATCAGCATTCACCATACTGTAAACAATCCCATCCATTCCTACAAACAGAAGCATATTAGCCGGAATAACATCTATTGGCTTGGCTCTCGTGTAATCTTTATATGGAACAATCTGTAGATTACTCGCTTCTGATCCACCACCAACACCAGCATCAGTCTTATTACCCGCCGACGGTGTAGAAATTCCGCCCAGTTACTGATCTACCCCACCCCCTGCACCATCCTGGTCATCTTCATTATTTTTCTACTTCTTTAATTCTTCTTCTTTGCATGTCAGTTGAAGAATAATCTCCTCTTGTTTGTCTAACCTCTCCCCCTGAGCAGTAACAAGGGCTCGAAGTTCTTTATTATCACGCTGAGCTGTAAGAAGATGTCTCAGTAAGTTTCGTTACGCTAGCTCATTTGCAGCTCGATCTACTTGCATTTGTGTGTGTTGTAAATCCAACAGATTCATCATATGAAACCATTGATCGTGAGGAGCCATAAGATAAAAATTAGGATGTATTGGTTGCATAGGACCCTGAGGATGACTGAATGTCATAAAGGAATGCTCAGGCCTCGGCAACTGTATAGGTGTAACAGGAGTAACAGGTGTAGTTGGCAGCGGTGTAGGCATCTGTGCCAATACATTATGTAATATATCTCCAAACTGAATATCAGACCTCATAGTAGTAAGAGTTGGAGGCATTGGAGACGTAGGCATTTGCACAGGTGTTGGAGAACAAGGAAAATCTGGTATAATATTAGGAGTAGGAGATCGTGGAATCTGTGTACCTGGAATTGGAGATGCAGTAGAAGAAATAATAGGAGTAGAAACAACAGTAGAAGGTACAAAAGGCTGGCTTGGTATCTCAATACCCGAACCCCTTCTAACTCTTTGTTTCTTGACTTTCTCCCCTTCTTCTGTCATTGGTTCTTTACCTTTACGCTTACGCTTCTGGTAATAATTTAACTCAGCTTGTGGTCCTGG
Organism: Bidens hawaiensis; assembly: GCF_021521415.1. NCBI lineage: Eukaryota > Viridiplantae > Streptophyta > Magnoliopsida > Asterales > Asteraceae > Bidens > Bidens hawaiensis. The sequence continues at coordinate 544,431 of NW_027491157.1, forward strand.
ACCACCATCACCACCATCATCTCCACCGTCATTACCATCACCATCTTCACGTTCCGAATCGGAATCGTCATGAATCAAACGATCATTAGATGGCGTGACATAATCAACATCTGCTAAATGACCAATCAAACGTTTGAACTTAGGTCAATTTGCCAGACTCTGCCCTCTATAAGATCTCAACCGTCTCATAGTTTCTTCGTTCATGTGTTCAAGCTTCATAACATCAGCTTGATCTTTCTCCATGTCTGGCACCAAGTCGTTGATCATCATTTGCAGAAAACGAGGATACATTAAGAATTTGTGTCTGCTGGTGATGTTCTCCTTCAGATGATAGTAAACCAATTCAGAGAAATTGAATGGTTTATTCAGCACTAGGGCCACGAAAGCAGATTGTAACATCACCCTACACTCGTCGAAACCTCCTTTCCGACCACCCAGGCAATGTATAAGAACATGAAGCAGATAATTGTATTGTTCACACAAGTTCGCTTTGTTGTACATTGATTTACCTAAATCTCCATTATACTTTACTCGGCCGAATAATCCTCTTATCAACACTCGATCGAACTCACACCTATCATCAATAGTACCATGAAAACCCAGTGAGTCTCTAATAACTCCAACATCTTTCACAACCCGCTTATTCTGAACAACTGCTTCAATCTGATTTTCTGCTTCATTAAAGCTGGCAGTATTCCAGAATTCCCTAATAATCTTCTGATATACAACTGTTCGGGTAGAGATGGCCTAGTAGATTCTCGAGCGGATGAGAAAACGAATCATACCCCCATAGATAGGAGTATCTTCAATGGTCGGCTCTACAAATGCACATATGTTGTGACTTTTATTCCAAGACAGTGCCATATCTATTTAGAACAAACATACATTAGTAAAATATTTCAAAATAAACAAACTGTTTAACAAATGACAATCACATTCATTAAAAACTGTAAACGAATGGGACATTCGTTAAACATGAAAAGGTTTATTCGTTATCTTTAACGAATTATCCTTAATCGTTAACCTATTCGTTACAAGTAACGAATCAAATATAACGAATCACTCTTAACAAATCCAATCTGATTCGTTATGAATTTAAACAATCCATTCGTTACTTTAACGAATCATACAGTCATTCGTTAACTGTCTTAACGAATCAAGCTACATTCGTTATAAAGATAACGAATCATGCTTCATTCGTTATAAAACTAACGAATTAGCTTAGAGTGTCTGTTTGACTAATCTGAGAGTCAAAATACAAACAAATTTGACTAATATTAGTCAAAATCGTCGTGTTCATGTTAGAACCTGTTGAAATTCCAAACAATCTATACGATTAACCATTGAGTTTGTGTTCGGAAACTAAATGCATGTAATCATCCATCAAATATCAATGCAAAAGTAATCTCATATATGAATATCATCGATTTCTTTATTCAATTATTTAATGAATCAGTTTGACACTTAAACCACTGATGAATCTTCGTGAAAATAATATGGTTAGGATCGCCATTACCTGCTGAAGCCAAAGATATCAATCAATAAGGCTAATGTGCAAGCAAAGAATTTTGGTGAAATTTTGGCAGAGTTTCGTTTAGAGAAGACGATGAAATAGGAAATAGGCGAATGAACCGTCATTCGTCTAACCTTGGGATTATATCCAATAATTTCACGCGAATCAAGGTCATTCGTTCAAAATTTGAACTAACGAATGGCCTCATTCGTTAATTGTTGAATCTCATTCGTTAAAAATTTTTAACGAATCTTCTCTCATTCGTTAAATTGTTAACGAATAACTAAGTCCTTCGTTAATCTTTAACGAAAAATACATTAACCATTCTTATTCGTTATGTGATTAAACAAATGTCTTCCATTCGTTATGCACAACAGAAGCGAATGTCATTATAACGAATGAGAACCTCATTCGTTAAGTCTAAATAACGAAAGGCAATACATTCGTTAAACTTTTTAACGAATCACCATATTCCCTAGCGAATGAGACAAAATTCTCATTTTATGGAATTAAATAATCAATTAAATCCAAGTTAGGTTTTAATTTCATACATTAAAATACCCGATCACCGTGGATCGGTAATACTTAACTTAGACGGATTTTTACATTAAAATCATCAATTGTTACCAATTGAAAATACGTTAAGCACGATTTTTACATTAATTTGTCAAGAAATGGGAGAGATAAAATTTCAAAGAGTTTAAACGATTGGTATCTTTCCTACATTTGCAAGGATTTCTTGAAAAATTACTGCAATATGGGTGGTAATATGTGATTGCAAAGCTATGTTTGACCGAGTTCAAGATTATGTTTATTCTTCGATTGGTGATTGATTTGTTCAAGATTGAAACCTGACTATGTGGGATATAAGTGTCTGTCCGTTTACTTCTTTCTGAGGGACTTTGATCCTGACTATGTTGGCTACGAGTATTCAGCGGATTGCTTCTGTTGAAGGGGACATTCTTGAATGGTTTGATGTGGTTGAGGAATATACGGGTCTTGTCATCTGATTGAAGAATATGATCGTTCGGGATTGATTAATGAAGGTTGGAACTCTGAATCATATGCTCAAAGCATTAGCGCATCCAAGCGTATTGGTTTCCGAAGAGCTTCAAAGAGTTATATTTTGGGATAGACGTTATCAAGAGAGTGAAGACAGATGTTGTCACACCCGGCCCTGAACGGCGGAAACAGCCGGGCGCGCGCGAGTGGGGATTGATACTTAAGAACGGGCCATTGCAAACATTCAAGATAAGATTTTCATTGCACATGAAATGTTTAATACAAATACATTACATTGTTTAAAAATTACATAAAATCATCCAAGTCTAAAAACTGTTGAAGATTTCCACGCCATATCCCCTTGCGCGGCGAGAACAACCACGCGCATCGAAGGGATAGAGCTAAAATCTTCCAAAAAGCTAGTTTTAGATGCTCAGCGTGAGGTGCTCTAAGTGTGACTCCATGCGCTACCTAGTTATCTCCTGAAAGACACGTAAAACATTTGAATCAGTATAAACTGAGTGAGTTCACAAGTTTTAGTAACTTGATAAATCGTATCGCGTCATAATTTGATAAAAATCATTCTGATAGCATTATTAAAACACATGCTTGGTAAATCATAGTTCTATCAACATATTCTGATAAAATCGTTCCGCGGGTTACGCGCGAACATTTCTGGGAACTGTGCTCGTCTGTGTAAGTGGCGCTGCCACTACGAGCGAAATAAGTAATACCGTCCCGCGGGTTGCGCGTGGACATTTCTGAAAAACCGTGCTCGTCTGTGTAAGTGGCGCTGCCACTATGAGCGAATAATACTGTAATACCGTCCCGCGGGTTACGCGCGGACGTTGTGCCGGAAAACAAGGCGCTCGTCTGCGTAAGAGGAGCGACCTCTACAAGCGGGCTCAAACCCATAGTACTGCCCCATGACCATACTAGGCACTCGTCTGTGTAAGAGGTGCGACCCCTACGAGTGGGCGGATCAAACCAGCAGTCCCTACCCTTAGAGTTCCAATGGTAAAGTGATCACTTACTCGGATTCTGGCGCACATACATCGTAAACCATAGATAACCGTTTGCATTGCTCATCATGAAACATAATTTAAACACAATCGTTTGCATAACTTGTAAGTATACCATGATAAATCGTAATTTAAGTACGTGTCCCTCGCCCCGAAAACAGTTTAAAAACAATGAAAATAGTGAAAATAGGGGCTGTGAGACTCACCTGTGGTTCTTGTTAAGGGATTAATCGAGATTCGGGTTTTCTTGGTGTTGGCCTTTGAATTGAAGGTCTAGAATACGATTAAATAACAAGAAGTATATATATTAAGATCAAGAAATAGGAGAATATAAGGGTTGGAAAGTAGATCTCAAGGTTATAATCTCGGCTTACCTAGTAACAGGATCGGAAATGAAAAACAACGGATGCTTGGGAGATGATTAGTGCAAGTTTGCAGTTCTTAAGAGAGAAGTTTGAAGTGTGTTTGGGTGATAATTTGGGTTACATATTTATAGGCAAACTCAAGGGAACACAATCCCCTGCTTTAGGGGATTGTAATCTTTTCATATCTAGGTGTAATGATGATAGAGTATGGAAATTATTATTATTTATTTAAAAGTGGAGGAGTGGATAAAAGATCTTGATTTGATTTGGACAGTGTACAGTAAACTTTTCATGTTACAGTGTGCTTTTTCAGGTACTTTTGTCAGTAAACTTTTCATGCAGGTCTGGGGTTGGTGAGAATAGGGTGGCTGACAGTTGACTTTTCATGTTACAGTGTGCTTTTTCAGGTACTTTTGTCAGTGTACAGTAAAAAAATGGAAAATCTCTGAAACACGCTACTGTTTCCTTTTGGGCGGGAGTAATCTCCTTACATCTGGAGAATAGACTAAGTGTTCTGCGCGTATAACTTTGTGCGCATAGCTTTCTGCGTGAAGGACATTTCTTTGCTGCGGGTAGGTGCGTAACCTTCTCGCAGTTAGGGACATTGAGTTTCATTTGTAGATTCTCCAGGTGGTCTTGGTATTTCAACATAGTGATCAGTCATGTTGAAGTCAATTCCATCTTGGAGCTTCAGACAAACTAGCTCTCAATGTTCCCGCCATGCGGGGAGGTTAGTTCCCTTTCCGCACGCGCATAAACGATTTGGGATGCACCCGCCTTAGCATCATGCGAGACGGTCAACCCAATAGACAACATTAAGTTATGGATACATAAAACCAATACACTCGCGCATGGCGCATATAACATATGCCCACGCTGGTTCTTATCATGGCGCGCTCGCGCAGGGTGCACATAACATGCCCGCGCTGATTAACATAGCGCGCTCGCGCAGGGCGCACATAACAAATGCACGCGCTGATTCACATAGCGCGCTCGCGCAGGGCGCACATAACAAATGCACGCGCTGATTCACATAGCGCGCTCGCGCAGGGCGCACTTAACAAATGCACGCGCTGATTCACATAGCGCGCTCGCGCAGGGCGCACATAACAAATGCACGCGCTGATTCTAATATGGCGCGCTCGCGCAAGGCGCATATAACATAATTACCTAATATTTTGTTTGATTACTTAGTTTATAGGATTGGGAAATTACCGGGTGTCACATTTTCCCCCTGTTAAGAGAATTTCGTCCCGAAATTTAGGAGACGTTGCTGGCAGAAGCCATGCTCTGAAAGAGGTGTGGGTATTTCATGCGCATCTGGTCTTCTTTTTCCCAAGTGAATTCAGGCCCACGCCTCGAGTTCCATTGAACCTTTACTAACTTGATTCTGCTTCTGCGTAACTTTTGTTCTTTCCAATCGGTTACTGCTATAGGTTCTTCCACGAAGTGCAGTTGTTTGTCGATATGAATCTCTTCCAACGGCAAAATCAACGTTTCGTCAGATAAGCACTTTTTGAGGTTGGATACATGGAACGTATCATGAACTCCACTGAGTTCGGCGGGTAAACGGAGTTTATAAGCAACCGGACCGATCCTCTCCAGGATCTCAAATGGTCCAATGTAGCGCGGATTCAATTTTCCTCGCTTGCCGAAACGGGGGACTCCTTTCCATGGAGAGACTTTCATAAGTACTCTATCCCCTACTTGAAACTCCAATGGTTTCCTTCGCACATCTGCGTAGCTCTTCTGTCTGTCGCGCGCTGTCTTAAGGCGATCCCGTATCTGAAAGATCTTGTCTGTTGTTTCTTGGATCAATTCTGGACCTGTCATTTGCTTGTCACCCACTTCAGCCCAGCACAGTGGGGATCTACACTTGCGCCCATACAAAGCTTCAAACGGCGCAGCCTTGAGGCTTGTGTGATAACTGTTGTTGTAAGAAAATTCAACCAATGGGAGATGAGTATCCCAGCTACCTCCGAAATCGATTGCGCACGCGCGCAGCATATCTTCCAATGTCTGGATTGTTCACTCGCTTTGTCCATCTGTTTGGGGATGATATGCCGTACTCATGTCAAGACGAGTACCTAAAGCCCCTTGTAACGATCTCCAAAATCTTGAGGTGAACCGACTATCTCTATCAGAAATGATGGACACCGGGACTCCATGTTTTGAAACTACTTCTCGAATATACAATCGGGCTAACTTTTCCATCTTATCGGTTTCCTTGATCGGCAGGAAGTGCGCTGACTTAGTTAGCCGATCCACAATAACCCAGATCGTGTCGTAACCCCCAGGTGTCCTTGGCAGTTTGGTGATGAAGTCCATAGAGATTTGTTCCCACTTCCACATGGGAATTTCTGGCTGTTGAAGCAACCCTGATGGTTTCTGGTATTCAGCCTTTACCTTCGAACACGTCAAGCACTTACTGACATACGTCGCGATGGCGCCTTTAAGATTGGGCCACCAATACAGCGCTTTAACATCTTGGTACATCTTGTCTGCGCCAGGATGTACGGAATACCGCGTCTTGTGAGCTTCGTTTAATACTTGCTCGCGCAATCCTCCCTTGAGAGGGACCCATATGCGGTTAGCAAAATATCGAGTGTCGTTCTCTTTGAGCTCTAAATCCTTAATCATACCCCCAAGGGATTCGTTTTTAACAAACTCTGGTTTCAAGGCTTCTTGCTGAGCGTCTCGGACGCGGGTAGAGAGATCTGCGCGAATGGTCAACCTTAGAGCCTTGACTCGTAGCGTTTTTATTCGCTCCTTCCTACTTAGCGCGTCTGCTACCACATTCGCCTTTCCAGGGTGGTACTTAATTTCACAATCATAATCATTCAACAACTCCACCCGTCTTCGTTGCCTCATGTTTAAATCCTTTTGATCAAATATATGTTGAAGGCTCTTGTGATCCGTAAAGATTACACACTTTGCACCATAGAGGTAATGGCGCCAAATCTTTAGCGCGAAGACAACCGCTCCAAGTTCCAGATCATGCGTTGTATAGTTCTTTTCATTGGTCTTGAGTTGGCGCGAGGCATACGCTATGACTTTGTCTCGCTGCATAAGGACACATCCGAGTCCCTGATGTGAAGCGTCGCAGTAAACGACGATGTCATCCGTCCCCTCAGGTAAAGACAAAATTGGCGCACTACATAACTTCTGTTTCAACATTTGAAACGCTGCTTCCTGACTTTCGCCCCAAACAAACTTCTTGTCTTTCTGAGTTAGCGCGGTCAGAGGTAGAGCTATCTTGGAGAAGTTCTCAATGAAGCGTCGATAGTAGCCAGCTAGTCCTAGGAATTGCCTCACCTCAGTTGGGGTTTTTGGCGCTTCCCAGTTTTCGATGGCCTTGACTTTGGAAGGATCAACGTGTATTCCATTCTCGTTTACAATGTGACCGAGAAAGTGAACTTCTCTAAGCCAAAACTCGCACTTGGAAAACTTCGCATACAAATTTTCTTTCCTCAACAATTCCAAAATCAATCTCAGGTGTTGCTCATGCTCGGCCTTGGTCCAAGAGTAAATCAGAATATCATCTATAAACACAATCACTAACTTGTCCAAGTATGGTTTGCACACGCGGTTCATCAGATCCATGAATACAGCCGGCGCATTAGTTAGCCCGAAAGGCATCACTAAGAACTCATAATGGCCGTATCTAGTTCGGAAGGCTGTTTTCGGCACATCTTCCTCATGGACCCTAAGTTGGTGGTATCCTGACCGTAGATCTATCTTCGAATAATAACTGGATCCCTGCAACTGGTCAAATAAGTCGTCAATCCTCGGTAAGGGGTACCGATTCTTGACTGTCATCTTGTTCAGCTCCCTGTAGTCAATACACATCCGGAAGGAACCATCCTTTTTCTTAACAAACAGTACTGGAGCTCCCCAAGGTGAAAAGCTTGGGCGTATGAAACCCTTATCGAATAGTTCCTGTAACTGATTGGATAGCTCTTGCATCTCAGATGGAGCTAATCGATAAGGCGCTCGAGCTACTGGCGCAGCTCCTGGGACTAAATCAATACGAAATTCGACTTGTCGCGGCGGCGGTAATCCGGGCAAATCTTCAGGAAAAACTTCTGGAAATTCGCGCACTATTGGTAAGTCTTCAATTCTTCGCTCATCTCCTTTCTTCTCTACTACATGCGCCAGGAAGGCGTAGCACCCTTTCCTTAGGCACTTGCGCGCCTTTAGGCACGAAATCAGTTTCGTCGCAACTCCCCTTCTTTCCCCTTGAATTACCAAGGTTTCTCCGTTCAACAGTGGGATCCGAACCTGCTTCTCATGGCAAATAACTTTCGCGTGGTTCTCGACTAACCAATCCATACCTACCACAATGTCAAAACTTCCCAAGTCTATTGGCAACAAGTTAATATTGAACCCGTGACCTCCCATGACTATAACACATTGTTCAGTTCTTTCGTTCGCGCATAACTGCCTACCATTGGCTAGTTCTATAGTATAAGGCGTGTCTAGCCTACTGGTTGCTAAGCCTAGGGAGTTTTTAAACACAGCGGATATAAAACTTAGGTCAGCGCCAGTATCAAATAAAACAGATGCAAAATGGCCGTTAAGCAAAAACGTACCGGTTACCACATTCGGCTCTTCTTTAACTTCGCCCGCGCCGATCACAAAAGCTCTCCCGCGAGCTTGGTTTCCCTTTTGCGGGCAATCCCGACTAAAATGCCCTAGCTTTCCGCATGCGTAGCAGTTTTCACTGGCTCCAGCTTCTTTAGCACGGCAATTCACCGTCTTGTGCCCTGGCCTGTTACATTTGGCGCACGAGACGCTCGCGCATTCACCCTCGTGGTGAAACTTGCATTTGTTGCACCATGGGTAAGGCCCACTGTATCCTTTCCTTGATGGCTCTGCGGCTTGGATCGCGTAAACCTTTGCGCTTTCCTGCTTCTTGAACGGTGGCTGCTTGGAGTCGGACCCTCGGTGGTGAGAGTTCCATTTCCTCTTGGAGTCAGAGGTTCGCTGCTCGCTTCCGCGCGTAGTCAACATACCCGCACGGACCGTATCCCTTGTAAGGGTGATGGCCCGCGCTACCGCCTCATCAAAGGTTGGAGGCGCTGCGGCGTTGAGCGGAACCCTAACAACAGGAGGTAACCCAAAGATATATCTCTCGATCTTCTTTTCCTCCGTGTTTGCCATGTCTGGCACTAACTGGCAAAGCTCATTGAACCGGTTGTTGTAGGCGTCGATATCCGTTCCTACCATGGTGTGGTTCCAGAATTCCTGTTGCAGACTCTGGATTTCTGCGCGAGAGCAGAACTTTCTCATCATCATTTCCTTCAGTTCTTCCCAGGTCTTGTGAAGAGCAACTTCTCGCCCCAAGGTCTTCACTTGAAGCTTCCACCAAGACGAAGCTGCTTCTTGGAACATGCAGGTCGTGTAAAGGACCTTCTGGTTCTCACTACATCTGCTAATGGAGAGAACTGTCTCCATCTTGTCAATCCAGTTGTAGAGCCCAATGGCCCCTTCGGTACCCTTGAATGGCCAAGGCCTACAGGCCATAAATGTCTTATAGGAGCATCCTTTGTCCAAGGCTCCTGATTCGGGTTCTGGGGTCTCGTTCTGACGACCCTGACTTGATTCGGCCTTGCTGGCCTCATGTGTCGCGATCGCCTGCGCGATTATTTCCGCGAGTTCCTCGGGTGTCATGGTAATTCCCTTGGCTCTAGTTGGAGGCATTCTCGCTTTAAAAGAGTGAAAATATATTAAACTTAGCGCATGTACTCAGAGCACATAATGTTCTTATCTTTATTCACTAGACACTGTGTGACCCGTGTTCCTAAGTGTGTGTATAGTTTCTTTTGAAAATATTTTCTTTGAAAAATATTTCATGCGATTCCCAAACGGTTATAGTCTAGGTTAAAACTTCTTTTCCTAGTTCGCTATAACCTGTGCTCTGATACCAATCTGTCACACCCGGCCCTGAACGGCGGAAACAGCCGGGCGCGCGCGAGTGGGGATTGATACTTAAGCACGGGCCATTGCAAACATTCAAGATAAGATTTTCATTGCACATGAAATGTTTAATACAAATACATTACATTGTTTAAAAATTACATAAAATCATCCAAGTCTAAAAACTGTTGAAGATTTCCACGCCATATCCCCTTGCGCGGCGAGAACAACCACGCGCATCGAAGGGATAGAGCTAAAATCTTCCAAAAAGCTAGTTTTAGATGCTCAGCGTGAGGTGCTCTAAGTGTGACTCCATGCGCTACCTAGTTATCTCCTGAAAGACACGTAAAACATTTGAATCAGTATAAACTGAGTGAGTTCACAAGTTTTAGTAACTTGATAAATCGTATCGCGTCATAATTTGATAAAAATCATTCTGAAACATAATTCTGATAGCATTATTAAAACACATGCTTGGTAAATCATAGTTCTATCAACATATTCTGATAAAATCGTTCCGCGGGTTACGCGCGAACATTTCTGGGAACTGTGCTCGTCTGTGTAAGTGGCGCTGCCACTACGAGCGAAATAAGTAATACCGTTCCGCGGGTTGCGCGTGGACATTTCTGAAAAACCGTGCTCGTCTGTGTAAGTGGCGCTGCCACTACGAGCGAATAATACTGTAATACCGTCCCGCGGGTTACGCGCGGACGTTGTGCCGGAAAACAAGGCGCTCGTCTGCGTAAGAGGAGCGACCTCTACAAGCGGGCTCAAACCCATAGTACTGCCCCATGACCATACTAGGCACTCGTCTGTGTAAGAGGTGCGACCCCTACGAGTGGGCGGATCAAACCAGCAGTCCCTACCCTTAGAGTTCCAATGGTAAAGTGATCACTTACTCGGATTCTGGCGCACATACATCGTAAACCATAGATAACCGTTTGCATTGCTCATCATGAAACATAATTTAAACACAATCGTTTGCATAACTTGTAAGTATACCATGATAAATCGTAATTTAAGTACGTGTCCCTCGCCCCGAAAACAGTTTAAAAACAGTGAAAATAGTGAAAATAGGGGCTGTGAGACTCACCTGTGGTTCTTGTTAAGGGATTAATCGAGATTCGGGTTTTCTTGGTGTTGGCCTTTGAATTGAAGGTCTAGAATACGATTAAATAACAAGAAGTATATATATTAAGATCAAGAAATAGGAGAATATAAGGGTTGGAAAGTAGATCTCAAGGTTATAATCTCGGCTTACCTAGTAACAGGATCGGAAATGAAAAACAACGGATGCTTGGGAGATGATTAGTGCAAGTTTGCAGTTCTTAAGAGAGAAGTTTGAAGTGTGTTTGGGTGATAATTTGGGTTACATATTTATAGGCAAACTCAAGGGAACACAATCCCTTGCTTTAGGGGATTGTAATCTTTTCATATCTAGGTGTAATGATGATAAAGTATGGAAATTATTATTATTTATTTAAAAGTGGAGGAGTGGATAAAAGATCTTGATTTGATTTGGACAGTGTACAGTAAACTTTTCATGTTACAGTGTGCTTTTTCAGGTACTTTTGTCAGTAAACTTTTCATGCAGGTCTGGGGTTGGTGAGAATAGGGTGGCTGACAGTTGACTTTTCATGTTACAGTGTGCTTTTTCAGGTACTTTTGTCAGTGTACAGTAAAAAAATGGAAAATCTCTGAAACACGCTACTGTTTCCTTTTGGGCGGGAGTAATCTCCTTACATCTGGAGAATAGACTAAGTGTTCTGCGCGTATAACTTTGTGCGCATAGCTTTCTGCGTGAAGGACATTTCTTTGCTGCGGGTAGGTGCGTAACCTTCTCGCAGTTAGGGACATTGAGTTTCATTTGTAGATTCTCCAGGTGGTCTTGGTATTTCAACATAGTGATCAGTCATGTTGAAGTCAATTCCATCTTGGAGCTTCAGACAAACTAGCTCTCAATGTTCCCGCCATGCGGGGAGGTTAGTTCCCTTTCCGCACGCGCATAAACGATTTGGGATGCACCCGCCTTAGCATCATGCGAGACGGTCAACCCAATAGACAACATTAAGTTATGGATACATAAAACCAATACACTCGCGCATGGCGCATATAACATATGCCCACGCTGGTTCTTATCATGGCGCGCTCGCGCAGGGTGCACATAACATGCCCGCGCTGATTAACATAGCGCGCTCGCGCAGGGCGCACATAACAAATGCACGCGCTGATTCACATAGCGCGCTCGCGCAGGGCGCACATAACAAATGCACGCGCTGATTCACATAGCGCGCTCGCGTAAGGCGCACATAACAAATGCACGCGCTGATTCACATAGCGCGCTCGCGCAGGGCGCACATAACAAATGCACGCGCTGATTCTAATATGGCGCGCTCGCGCAAGGCGCATATAACATAATTACCTAATATTTTGGTTGATTACTTAGTTTATAGGATTGGGAAATTACCGGGTGTCACAGATGTGAAATATGAGGAATGATTGGGTTGTTCATGAAGATGTGTGACGAGGTTAAACGTAAAGACATTTTTACGTTATGTCACACCCGGCCCTAAACGGCGGAAACAGCCGGGTGCGCGCGAGTAGGAATTGATAATCAAGCACGGGTCATTGCAAACATTCAAATAAATTTTCCATTGCGCATGAAATGTCTAGTACAAAATACATTACATTGTTTAGAATTACATATAAAAACATCCACATATGAAAAACGTTGAAGATTTCCGCGCCATATCCCCTTACACGGCGGGAACAACCACGCGTGTGGAAGGGATAGAACTAAAATCTTCCAAAAACCATTTTTATAGATGTTCTGCGTGAAGTGCTCTATGTGTGACTCCTTGCGCTACTAATTATCACCTGAAAGACACGTAAAAACATTTGAATCAGTATAAACTGAGTGAGTTCACAAGTTTTGGTGACTTGATAAATCGTATTGCATCATATCCTTGATAAAACCATATTGAAACATATTTCTGATAACATCATTAAAACATATGCTTGATAAAGCCGTCCCGCGGGTTACGCGCGGACATTTCTAAAAACCGTGCTCGTCCATGCAAAGTGGCGCTGCCACTACGAGCGAAAATAATACCGTCCCGCGGGTTACGCGCGGACGTTTTGCTCGGAAAACTAGGCGCTCGTCCATGCAAAGAGGTGCGACCCATACGAGCGGGCTTTACAACCAGTAGTACTACCCCATGACCATACTAGGCACTCGTCTATGCAAAGAGGTGCGACCCCTACGAGCGTGTTGATCAAACACAGTAGTCCCTACCCTTAGAGTTCCATTGACGAAGTGATCACTTTCTTGTTCTTGCGCACTCACATTGAAAACCAAGATAAACACCATGAACAGATAATCGTTTGCATTGCTTGTAAATATACCATGATAAAACATAATTTAAACACGTGTCCCTCGCCCCGAAAACAGTTTAAAAACAGTGAAAATAGGGGCTGTGAGACTCACCTGTGATTCTTGTTAAGTGATGGTTTAGAGAGAGATTAAACGAGATTCGGGTTTCCTGATGTTAGCCTCGAAATTGGAAGTCTAGTGATGGAAACGGAACTGGAAACGGATGCTCGGGAGATGGTTAGTGCAGAATTACAGGTTTAAGAGAGGAGTTTGAAGTGTGTTTGTGTGATATTTTTATTCAAGAATTGATACTTATTTATAGGCAAATTCAAAGGAACACAATCCCTTGATTTAGGGGATTGAAATCTTATTTATATTGGGTGTAATGATGACAAGGTATGGGGTTTATTATTATTTATTTTAGGGATGGGGGTGATGGTCCTAGGGAGTGGTTATAAAGATTCTGATGGATTTGACAGTACATGCAGGACTGTGGTTGGTGAGAGTAGGTGCGGCTGACAGCTGACATTTCGTGTTACAGTATACTTTTTCTGGTACTGTTGTCAGTGTGCAGTCAAAAGGTAAAAATCTATGAAACTCGCAATTGGTTCTTTCTGGGCGGGGGTAATCCCCTTACATCTGAAGAATAGACTAAGTGTTTTGTGCGTGTAGCCTTGCGCGTATAGCCTTCTGCGTGAAGGCCATTTCTTTGAATGTTGTGGGTGCGTAACCTTCTCGTAGTCAGGGACGTTGAGTTTCATTTGTAGATTCTCCATGAGGTCTTGGTTTTTCAACATAGTGATCAGTTATGTTGAAGTCAATTCCATCTTGGAGCTTCAGACAAACTAGCTCTCAATGTTCCCGCCATGCGGGGAGGTTAGTTCCCTTTCCGCACGCGCACAAATGATTTGATTATTGAAGAGGTATGCACCCGCGTTAGCATCAAGCGGGGCGGCTAACCCATTAGACAAACGACATAAAATTAAGTTGTCATGAAAACACAACAAAAACCTGTGCGCGTGGCGCACATAACATATACCCGCGCGGATCCTAACATGGCGCGCATCGCATCCGCGCATGGCGCATATAACATATGCCCGCGCTGATCCTAACATGGCGCGCATCTCATCCGCGCATGGCGCATATAACATATGCCCGCGCTGATCCTAACATGGCGCGCATCGCATCCGCGCATGGCGCATATAACATATGCCCGCGCTGATAATGGCGCGCATAACATTCACAATCTCCTAATAATTAGGTTGATTACTTGGTTTATGGGATTGGGAAATTACCGGGTGTCACATTCTTCCCCTGTTAGGAGAATTTCGTCCCGAAATTTAGGAGGTGTTGCTGGTAGGAGCTATCCTTTGGAAGAGGTATGGGTACTTTTTGCGCATTTGGTCTTCTCTTTCCCAAGTGAATTCAGGTCCACGCTTTGAGTCCCATTGAACCTTTACTAACTTGATTCGGCTTCTTCGCAACTTTTGTTCTTTCCAATCGGTTACTGCTATAGGCTCTTTCATGAAGTGTAGTTGTTTGTCGATATGAACCTCGTCCAATGGTAAAATTAACGTTTCATCAGATAAGCACTTCTTGAGGTTGGATATATGAAACGTGTCGTGAACTCCACTAAGTTCGGCGGGTAAATGGAGTTTATAAGCAACTGGACCGATCCTTTCCAGGATCTCAAATGGTCCGATGTATCGCGGATTTAACTTTCCTCGCTTGCCGAAACGGGGGACTCCCTTCCATGGAGAGACTTTCAAAAGTACTCTATCCCCTACTTGAAATTCCAACGGTTTTCTTCTCACATCTGCATAGCTTTTCTGTCTGTCGCGCGCTGCCTTAAGGCGATCCCGTATCTGGAAAATTTTGTCCGTCGTTTCTTGGATCAATTCTGGACCAGTCATTTTCTTGTCACCCACTTCAGCCCAACACAGTGGGGACCTACACTTGCGCCCATACAAGGCTTCAAATGGCGCAGCCTTGAGGCTTGTGTGATAACTGTTATTGTATGAAAATTCAACCAATGGGAGATGAGTATCCCAGCTACCCCCGAAATCGATTGCGCACGCGCGCAACATATCTTCTAATGTTTGAATGGTTCGCTCGCTTTGTCCATCCGTTTGGGGATGATAAGCCGTACTCATGTCAAGACGAGTACCTAAAGCCCCTTGTAACGATCTCCAAAATCTTGAGGTGAAACGACTATTTCTATCAGAAATGATGGATACCGGAACTCCGTGTTTTGAAACTACTTCTCGAATATACAATCGGGCTAACTTTTCCATCTTATCGATTTCCTTGATTGGCAGGAAGTGTGCTGACTTAGTTAGCCGGTCTACAATAACCCAAATCGTGTTGTAACCCCCAGGTGTCCTTGGCAGTTTGGTAATGAAGTCCATGGAGATTTGTTCCCACTTCCACATGGGAATTTCTGGCTGTTGAAGCAACCCCGACGGTTTCTGGTATTCAGCCTTCACCTTCGAACACGTCAGGCATTTACTGACATACGTCGCGATGTCGCCCTTAAGATTGGGCCACCAATACAGCGCTTTAACATCTTGGTACATCTTGTCTGCGCCAGGATGTACGGAATACCGCGTTTTGTGAGCTTCGTTTAACACTTGCTCGCGCAATCCTCCTTTGAGAGGGACCCATATGCGGTTAGCAAAATATCGAGTATCGTTCTCTTTGAGCTCCAAATTCTTAATCATACCCCCAAGGGATTCGTTCTTGACAAACTCTGATTTCAAGGCTTCTTGTTGAGCTTCTCGGATGCGGGTAGTGAGGTCTGCGCGAATGGTCAATCTTAGAGCCTTAACTCGTAGCGTCTTTGCTCGCTCTTTCCTACTTAAAGCGTCTGCTACCACATTCGCCTTTCCAGGATGATACTTTATTTCACAATCATAATCATTCAATAATTCAACCCATCTTCGTTGCCTCATGTTTAAATCCTTTTGATCAAATATATGTTGAAGGCTCTTGTGATCTGTAAAATCAAACACTTTGTACCATAAAGATAATGGCGCCAAATCTTTAGCGCGAAAACAACTGCTCCAAGTTCCAGATCATGCGTTGTATAATTGCTTTCATTGACCTTGAGTTGACGAGAGGCATACGCTATGACTTTGTTTCTCTGCATAAGGACACATCCGAGTCCTTGATGTGAAGCGTCGCAGTAGACGACGATGTCGTCCGTCCCCTCGGGTAGCGACAAAATTGGCGCACTACATAACTTTTGCTTTAACATTTGAAACGCTGCTTCCTGGTTTTCGCCCCAATCAAACTTCTTATCTTTCTGAGTTAGCGCAGTCAGAGGTAAAGCTATCTTGGAAAAGTTCTCAATGAAACGTCGATAGTAGCCAGCTAGTCCTAGGAATTGCCTCACCTCAGTTGGTGTTTTTGGCGCTTCCCAATTCTCGATGGCTTTGACCTTGGAAGGATCGACGTGTATTCCTTTCTCGTTTACAACGTGACCGAGAAAGTGAACCTCTCTAAGCCAAAACTCACATTTAGAAAACTTTGCATACAACTTTTCTTCCTTCAGCAACCCCAAAATTAATCTCAGATGTTGTTCATGCTCAGCTCTGGTTCGGGAGTAAACCAGAATATCATCTATAAATACAATCACAAACTTATCCAAGTATGGTTTGCACACACGGTTCATCAGATCCATGAATACAGCCGGCGCATTAGTTAGCCCGAAAGGCATCACTAAGAACTCATAATGGCCGTATCTAGTTCGGAAGGCTGTCTTCGGCACGTCTTCCTCATGGACCCTAAGTTGATGGTAACCTGACCGTAGATCTATCTTCGAATAATAACTGGATCCCTGCAACTGATCAAATAAGTCGTCAATCCTTGGTAATGGGTACCGATTCTTGACTGTCAGCTTGTTCAGTTCCCTGTAGTCAATACACATTCTAAATGAACCATCCTTCTTCTTTACAAAAAGTACTGGAGCTCCCCAGGGTGAAAAGCTTGGGCGTATGAAACCCTTATCCAATAGTTCCTGCAACTGATTGGATAGCTCTTGCATCTCGGATGGAGCTAGTCGATAGGTTGCTCGAGCTACTGGTGCAGCTCCTGGAACCAAGTCGATTCGAAACTCGACTTGTCGCGGTGGCGGTAATCCGGGCAGATCTTCAGGGAAAACTTCCGAGAATTCGCGCACCACTGGTAAGTCTTCAATCTTTCGTTCATCTCCTTTCTTCTCTACTACGTGCGCCAGGAAGGCGTAGCATCCTTTCCTCAGGCACTTGCGCGCCTTTAGACACGAAATGAGTTTTGTCGCAACTCCACTTCTTTCCCCTTGAATTACCAAGGTTTCTCCGCTCAACAGTGGGATCCGAACCTGCTTCTCATGGCAAATAATTTCCGCGTGGTTCTCGACTAACCAATCCATGCCTACCACAATGTCAAAGCTTCCCAAGTCTATTGGCAATAAGTTAATATTGAATCCGTGACCTCCCATGACCAATACACATTGCTCAGTCCTCTCGTTCGCGCGTATCTGCCTACCATTGGCTAGTTCTATAGTATAAGGCGTGTCTAGCCTACTGGTTGCTAGGCCTAGGGAGTTTTTAAACTCAGTGGATATAAAACTTAGGTCAGCGCCAGTATCAAATAAGACAGATGCAAAATGGTCGTTAAGTAGAAACGTACCGGTTACCACATTCGGTTCTTCTTTTGCTTCGCCCGCGCCGATCACAAAGGCTCTCCCGCGAGCTTGGTTTCTCTTTTGCGGGCAATCCCGACTGAAATGTCCTGGCTTCCCGCATGCGTAGCAGTTGTCGTTTGCTCCAGCTTCCTTATGGCAGTTTATCGCCTTGTGCCCTGGTCTGCTACATTTGGCGCATACGATGCTTGCGCATTCACCCTCGTGGTGATACTTGCATCTGCTGCACCATGGGCGAGGCCCATTGTACCCTTTTCGTGATGGCTCCAGGGCATGTATCGCGTAAGCCCTTACGCTCTCCTGTTTCTTGAATGGTGGTTGCTTGGAGTCGGACCCTCGGTGGTGAGAGTTCCATTTTCTCTTGGGGTCAGAGGTTCGCTGCTCGTTCCCGCGCGAGGTCAACATGCCCGCACGGACCGTATCTCTTGTAAGAGTGATGGCCCGCGCCACTGCCTCATCAAAGGTTGGAGGCGCTGCGGCATTGAGCGGAACTCTGATAACATGGGGTAACCCAAAGATATACCTCTCTATCTTTTTCTCCTCCGTGTTCGCCATATCCGGCACCATCTGGCAAAGTTCGTTGAATCGGTTGTTGTAGGCGTCGATATCAGTTCCTATCATGGTGTGGTTCCAAAATTCCTGCTGTAGACTCTGAATTTCGGTGCGAGAGTAGAACTTTTTCATCATCATTTCCTTCAGCTCCTCCCAGGTCTTGTGGAGAGCAACTTCTCGTCCCAATGTTTTCACTTGAAGCTTCCACCAAGACGAGGCCGCTTCTTGAAACATGCAGGTCGCGTAAAGGACCTTTTGATTTTCACTACACCCGCTAATGGAGAGAACTTTCTCCATTTTGTCGATCCAGTTGTAGAGCCCAATGGCCCCTTCGGTGCCCTTGAATGGCCAAGGCTTACAGGCCATAAATGTCTTATAGGAGCATCCTTTGTCCAAAGCTCCTGATTCGGGTTCTGGGGTTTCGGTCTCTTGACGACCCTGACTTGATTCGGCCTTGCTGGCCTCATGCGTTGCGATCGCCTGTGCGATTATTTCTGCGAGTTCCTTGGGTGTCATGGTAATTCCCTTGGCTCTGGTTGGAGGCATTCTCGTTTTTCTTAAAAGAGAACGAAAATATATCAAACTTAGCGCATGTACCCTGAGCACATAATGTTCTTATCCTTAGTGTTCACTAGACATTGTGTGACCCGTGTTCCTAATTGTGTGTGTGGTTTTTCTTTTGAAAATATTTTCTTTGCAAAATATTTCATGCGATTCCCCTACGGTTATAGTCTAGGTTAAAACTTCTTTCCTAGTTCGCTATAACCAGTGCTCTGATACCAATCTGTCACACCCGGCCCTAAACGGCGGAAACAGCCGGGTGCGCGCGAGTGGGAATTGATAATCAAGCACGGGTCATTGCAAACATTCAAATAAATTTTCCATTGCGCATGAAATGTCTAGTACAAAATACATTACATTGTTTAGAATTACATATAAAAACATCCACATATGAAAAACGTTGAAGATTTCCGCGCCATATCCCCTTACACGGCGGGAACAACCACGCGTGTGGAAGGGATAGAACTAAAATCTTCCAAAAACCATTTTTATAGATGTTCTGCGTGAAGTGCTCTATGTGAGACTCCTTGCGCTACTAATTATCACCTGAAAGACACGTAAAAACATTTGAATCAGTATAAACTGAGTGAGTTCACAAGTTTTGGTGACTTGATAAATCGTATTGCATCATATCCTTGATAAAACCATATTGAAACATATTTCTGATAACATCATTAAAACATATGCTTGATAAAGCCATCCCGCGGGTTACGCGCGGACATTTCTGAAAACCGTGCTCGTCCATGCAAAGTGGCGCTGCCACTACGAGCGAAAATAATACCGTCCCGCGGGTTACGCGCGGACGTTGTGCTCGGAAAACTAGGCGCTCGTCCATGCAAAGAGGTGCGACCCATACGAGCAGGCTTTACAACCAGTAGTACTACCCAATGACCATACTAGGCACTCGTCTATGCAAAGAGGTGCGACCCCTACGAGCGTGTTGATCAAACACAGTAGTCCCTACCCTTAGAGTTCCATTGACGAAGTGATCACTTTCTTGTTCTTGCGCACTCACATTGAAAACCAAGATAAACACCATGAACAGATAATCGTTTGCATTGCTTGTAAATATACCATGATAAAACATAATTTAAACACGTGTCCCTCGCCCCGAAAACAGTTTAAAAACAGTGAAAATAGGGGCTGTGAGACTCACCTGTGATTCTTGTTAAGTGATGGTTTAGAGAGAGATTAAACGAGATTCGGGTTTCCTGATGTTAGCCTCGAAATTGGAAGTCTAGTGATGGAAACGGAACTGGAAACGGATGCTCGGGAGATGGTTAGTGCAGAATTACAGGTTTAAGAGAGGAGTTTGAAGTGTGTTTGTGTGATATTTTTATTCAAGAATTGATACTTATTTATAGGCAAATTCAAAGGAACACAATCCCTTGATTTAGGGGATTGAAATCTTATTTATATTGGGTGTAATGATGACAAGGTATGGGGTTTATTATTATTTATTTTAGGGATGGGGGTGATGGTCCTAGGGAGTGGTTATAAAGATTCTGATGGATTTGACAGTACATGCAGGACTGTGGTTGGTGAGAGTAGGTGCGCCTGACAGCTGACATTTCGTGTTACAGTATACTTTTTCTGGTACTGTTGTCAGTGTGCAGTCAAAAGGTAAAAATCTCTGAAACACGCAATTGGTTCTTTCTGGGCGGGGGTAATCCCCTTACATCTGAAGAATAGACTAAGTGTTTTGTGCGTGTAGCCTTGCGCGCATAGCCTTCTGCGTGAAGGCCATTTCTTTGAACGTTGTGGGTGCGTAACCTTCTCGTAGTCAGGGACGTTGAGTTTCATTTGTAGATTCTCCATGAGGTCTTGGTATTTCAACATAGTGATCAGTTATGTTGAAGTCAATTCCATCTTGGAGCTTCAGACAAACTAGCTCTCAATGTTCCCGCCATGCGGGGAGGTTAGTTCCCTTTCCGCACGCGCACAAATGATTTGATTATTGAAGAGGTATGCACCCGCCTTAGCGTCAAGCGGGGCGGCTAACCCATTATACAAACGACATAAAATTAAGTTGTCATGAAAACACAACAAAAACCTGTGCGCGTGGCGCACATAACATATGCCCGCGCGGATCCTAACATGGCGCGCATCGCATCCGCGCATGGCGCATATAACATATGCCCGCGCTGATCCTAACATGGCGCGCATCGCATCCGCACACGGCGCATATAACATATGCCCGCGCTGATCCTAACATGGCGCGCATCGCATCCGCGCATGGCGCATATAACATATGCCCGCGCTGATAATGGCGCGCATAACATTCACAATCTCCTAATAATTAGGTTGATTACTTGGTTTATGGGATTGGGAAATTACCGGGTGTCACACGTTACCGATGCAACAGATAGCCGAGGATTTGTTGCTGATTAACTCGTTTGATCGAACCATATCATATGTCAGTTGGACGATCGGAATGATCACCTGGAGATGCTGATTTGAGGGGGAGATCTGATACGAGTAGCTACAAGTTGTTGGTTTGCTTACAAAGAGTTATATTTTGTCTGTTTGCTCAAGCCCGAGAATCATCAACCAAGGGGGAGGTTGGATGTACAGCTGATGATATGCAGTTAAAATATTCACGGTTAAAGTATTGAACTTTAACGAATTCGTTGTTAACGTATTCGACGTTAATGTATTGGTCTTTAACGTATTTGTTGTTAACGTATTCGACGTTAAAGTATTGGACGCTAAAGTATTGAAGACTAAAGTATTGGATGCTAAAGTATTGAAAAGCATTCGAGAGCTACGGACAAGGGGGAGTTTGTTAGTGCACAGATTTGGTGTCCGCAGCTGTTCGAATAGACTAGGGGTAGTTTAGTCATTACACATAATGTATAAAGGCTCATTCGCTAAGGTTGTTTAGCGAATGAGGCCTGATTCGTTAAAGACTAGACATTCGTTAATGTAAGAGCTCATTCGTTACTACTGTGTAACGAATGGAGGATCATTCGTTAAAGTAATGCCCATTCGCTAAGGATGTTTAGCAAATGGGAGGTCATTCGCTATGGGAAGCCTCATTCGTTAGTGATGTTAACGAATGAGGAGGACTGCCTATAAATAGGCCTTCCCTAGTGAATGTGCATAGAGAGATCTGTGCCATATTTATGTTTCTGTACCGTTACCATGCCGGATTCTCTCTAGACTCATAATATATCTTCATCATGTTATGTAATCATCCTTTAACGTATTGAACACGAGTTAACGTATCGATTTGCGACTAAATTCCTGGCTCGCAAAACGTTCGTATAACGTTCTCACACTATGTCTTCAACATGGTATAAACTTTCAACTTCATGAACTAAAAGATCTGAACTGTGTCCCTCAATGTCATCTTCTTCAACCACAACTGCAACATTCATTGGCTCATCGGTAATTAACGGAGTTGGTGTGGTATTAATCTCCGCAACCTCTTTATCCACTTCGTGTTCAAAAAGTCCTTGAACCTCATCTATCACTTCATCATCCACCATGGCACCACTAGTCAACTTCTCTCTTTCTCGTTTAATTTGGACCACCTCTTCTAATAGTTGACTTTTCAGCTCATTTTGGGCCGCATTAGTTGTTTCTTGAAGCTCTAACCTTTCATTTATAGCTTTATTATGAGCTTCTTGATCTCTCTTCATCTCCTTTAGAAAATCCATAACGTCTTTAATAGACTTTTCATTGTTACTCAAGGAATCTTCTTGATCTTTCTGATAATTCATTTGATAAGTACCACCATGATTATAATATTGAGGGACTTCTTCGTATATCTGTTGGGGGTACTCATCATAATAGTAGTCTTCCTCCTCTAGGTAACTTATAAAAGTTGGTGTATCAGGTATATCACTATCATATTCACTTGACTCATAGTAGCTTTGAGGGTTGTATGAAGGTGTTTCATGGTATGGAAATGACTTGTACGGATCAGCATCTTCCGTGAACTCATATCCTTCATGTGGGTCATAAACCCAACTCTACGTCATATTGAGTTACCTACACACATGAGACACGAATACCTTGCCTAAAATCAAACGAATAAACATAAAAAAAAACTGAAACTAAATAACTAAACTAAACTAGCACTTTGCGCGTTGATTCCCTGGAAATGGCACCATTTTGATCGATGTCGAAAGGTCAATCAAAAATATTTAGAAAATACCTTTACTAGGTGATGTGTGTCGGATAACCCTCACAACTAAGCTTTAATATTAAAATGAAAATCCTAAAACCACACACAACTGGCAAGTATACCGATCGCAAATAGTATAGACCTAGGAAGTCCGAGTATCGAACACGTGGACACGTAAGACGGTAACGATCACTAATCCAAGACAAGACCTACCTAAGAATAGTATTTAATTGATTTCTTTTAAGTTAACTGAACTAAGTAGACTGACTGACAAAAGTTACCTAAAATAGAAAACTTAACGGGGAACTAACTGTGTTAACTTTGGATGGAGAAAAACGTCTACCTAGGTCTGAATCAAATTATAGGCCTAACAAGCTAATGGATTGAATGATATCAAGACACCAGTCCCTACAGATTACACGACTAAGGATCGCTCGGGCTCCCTGGATTACCTCTCGGTCTCACTCAACAAGCCTAAACTACTCAAAATCGGCTAAAACGACCAAACCGGGAAACAATTGCTAACGTGTTCTAATGATGGATCACCTCTCGGTCTCACCAACAAACGACCCTAATGGCAATGAATACTACCCAACCAAGGATAGAGGAACAATTCAACTTAAACTAAAATAGATCAACTAGTCGCTCAAAACACCTAAACCTAACAAGAAACAAACTCTCTCTCGCGCAATTCTTATTCTAGCATGCAAAGGCAACGAGACAACCCTAACTTCCTATCACCTCTCGGTCTCAAAAAAGGTGTCTAACCGCTGTTCTTAATCTAATAAATCATGCAACAAAACCTTACGGTGGTACCTACCGCAAACAAACCCTAAACACAAAGTCTAGAATCAAGCAATGCACCGATCAATCAACACAAAACAAATTAACCGACACACGGGGTTTATGCAATGAATCACCAAAATTTCCAACCCTTAAACACAACCTATTTCATATCTAAATCAAACTTTACAATAACAATATACGTCTATCAATCAAACAATCCAACAAGCTCATCAAACATTAACAATTATCATCATTCCTAGGTAGAACTAACAAGTTTAGCCTCTCATATTATTTGGACAAACATGAACACTCAATAAAATCATTAATAAACTCATCTCAAACATCTTAAAAATCATCCAACAATTAATAGCAATCATAAACAAGTCAATCTCTAACACAGTTGCAAAACTATGAAATCAATTGAACTAGTATATAATATGATGATCAATGTAAAAGATGGAAGGATATGGAGTGATTCCGGGCTGCGATAAGCTGATGTAAACTGATGGAAATCATTCCCGAGACTTGTCCTTGCCTTCTTCTTCCTTCCCTAGCCGCCACCACCTTAAACCCTAGCTTTTTGTTTCTTTTCTTCTTGCTGTCCTAGTTCCGATCAGAACCTGCCCACTAGTTAGGGTTTTTTTTTTATTTTTTATTTTTTGTATAATATAATATAAGAGAGTCTTGGGCTTTTCCAACTTGTAATCGGGCCAGGCTTTGAGCTTTGTCTTGAAATTTTATGCATAAAAAGCCTTTAAGCTCCTCGAAAAGCTCGGTTTCTTTCTTTCTTTCACCCAAAACCTACATGATTATTAAAACTATGTAAAACCTATATAAAACAAGCTAAAATATATAAAATATAATATAATACGTAGATAAAAGGTGCGAAAAAATACGTGTGTTTTACAACACATCAAATATCCCCACACTTAAGACTTTTTCGTCCCTGAAACAGAATACTACACAGGATCATATCCGAGTTCAACTGACCACTCTTAGTTTTATTTATTTATTATTATTAATAATATATATTTTTTTCTTTTTAAAGTAATAGAACAAGTGACCCGTTACCCAAATATTTCTTCTAACTTTCACCTAATAAGTTAGATCAGGTCAATTGCCGGTATTGCTGTCCACTTAAACCCATGCCCCTAATACTTACCGAGGAAAATAAAGCGCGACAATTTTATCAATTTGTGAAACAGTGGGACCCAACAATTAATAACCATACCAGACCCGAGTCACCCCAATTTGACTTAAACCTTATATCGAGTAGATCAAAACATGATGCCCCAATTTTTATGAATAGCTAAAGACAATCAAAGGTATTGTTTATCCACCTAAGCTTAAGCATTAAGGTCTACCTAGCAGCCACTAGATACGATTAATGTATGATTAAGTAGCTAACTAGTAAGTGTTCCCCACTACATGGCATACCCCTGTTATCAAGCAATACCCCAAAGTTCATCTCCAAGGGTGAGTATGCACAGATTCATCTGTAGGGCTTACATATGACGTGTCCCTTGTGGCCCGTTTCTTAATGGTAATAAGGCGCGAGCAAGGGGACCCCATATGACTAACAGCGTGGATGATCAAGTCAGTAGTGTATTTGTACTTTGAAGTACGAGGTGATCATATTTATTGACTTATATTTGGCAGATAAACTGTGGGTTTGCTCTTTGAGCTCTTTTAATATTCATAACTCCACTTAGGAGATGTGAATACCCAGATGATAAATCGCATAAAGACCCATGGTGTCCGTCCCCCGGGGCATCCCATCAATACAGAATTTAAGGTTATAAAACCATACACCTATGAAGCGTTAACCACTAAAACTAGAAGCATGAAATTTATGTTTATATCATCGGCTATTTTGCATACCCTAATGTTAAGCCTACCCAAGC
Organism: Bidens hawaiensis; assembly: GCF_021521415.1. Lineage (NCBI taxonomy): Eukaryota > Viridiplantae > Streptophyta > Magnoliopsida > Asterales > Asteraceae > Bidens > Bidens hawaiensis. The sequence continues at coordinate 570,244 of NW_027491157.1, forward strand.
ATCGTATGATTAGTCTATTCCAATTTCTATAAAATTTTTAACTTTTACGATCAAACTAAACATAAGGCTTGAGTATGACCCGCCTTTTCATCCCATTTTCTAAAGTTAAGTCAACAACCAAACCGCCCTTACATTCTTAGAGGCTGAGCCTACCAGCACATCGATTACTGAGTCTAAACTGTTCGGTTGCCATACATTACGTGAGGGTCTAATGGGCACTGTTCTTATTTATTATATATATGTTTTAAAAACACCAAGAGATTATAAAATAACCACTACTCGGTAATAATATCATTTCCTGTTTAACGTAGATAAAACAAATTTCAAGGGACTATTTTTTTTCAAAATTAAAAAAAAAAAATTTTTTGTATTTTTATTTAATTAATTAATTTTATAATTTTTTTCATTATTTTTTTCAAAATTTTTTTCTACAACTAAGTAAAATAAACCCCATCCCCACACTTAGAACGAAATCGTCCTCGATGAGTACAAGGAAGAGAAATAAAATAAAAATAAAAAAGAAAATTAAAAATATAATGTACAAGGATAAAACAAAGAAAGGGTTACTCTCGTGGTTTGTGTGCAGAATCTTCGACAGCTGAGTATCCAAGCGACCGTATAGCATTTAATTCGCGGCCGCAACCTCGGGAGAACCTGTTCCAAAACGCCATCGTATCTACCATGCGCATAAAATAACATGCAAAGCTCAAAATCGTTCGCATGTAGCGGCGTACAAAACGGAAAACAAAAACATAAAGAAATAAACATTTTTTTTTTGATAGAATACCCCTTAAATCAACCGACTCGAATGGAGATTGAGTACGAGCGGTTTCATCTTGGAACATCCTGAAAAAGACAAAACAAAGAAAACATATAGCACAAAATAATAGAAATACAAACTTTACAACTCGGGCAGTCTCCTGAGTGATGCATCCACACGTCTACGTCTTGGAGAGTGAGTCAAGGTAGAATACCTCGACCGTCTGATCTGTCACCCGCTCGCCAATGTAGTGCTTCAGTTTATTACCATTCACCTTAAACGTCCCACCTTTATCCTTTATCTCGACAGTGCCATACGGGGAAACCTCAGTAATCATAAACAGACCTGACCAACGGGATCTCAACTTTCCCGGGAATAACCTCAACCGGGAATCATACAATGAGACCGAATCCCCTCACTTAAACTTCTTATCACCCTTCACCTTACGATCCTGCAGTTTCTTCACCCGCTACTTAAGTATGGTCCCGTAAGTATGGTCCCGTAACTCCTCCAATTCATACAACTGATGAAGAAGATGATCTTATGTAGATAACTCATAATTAAGGGGAGATGACTCAGTGTCAGCATCAGGGGGTTGTTCGGTCAAGGCGACCATCTCAACCTCTACAGTCTCCCCATCTAAAATCTGTGTGTCTGAGGCGGAGCCTCCACATAGGTCACTAGGAAACTCCCCCACATGAGTCATTATCGTATCAATGAAGTATTGGGAGTCATCAGCCGATTTGGGATGCTTAGGTGACTCTCGAACGTCAAACGTGACGTTCTCATCCCCGACTCGAAGAATCAATTTGCCCTCGCGAACGTCGATCAACGCATGCGTGGTGGCCAGAAAAGGTCTGCCCAGAATGAGTGGAACATTATCGTCCTCGTTCATGTCAAGAATAACGAAGTCCACTGGGAAGATGAACTTACCAATGCGAACGAGCATGTTCTCAACCACCCCTAGAGGGTATTTCACAGAACGATCAACAAGCTGAATACTCATCCTGGTAGGCCTCGGTTCGCCTAAACCCAGCTTGCGATACACGGAATACGGCATGAGATTAATACTGGCACCAAGATCAGCCAGCGCATGAACAACGGTATCATCACTCAAGATGTAGGGAATTGTGAAACTCCCTGGATCGGCCCTCTTCTCTAGTAACTTCCTCTGTAAGACAGCAGAACAACTAGCACTCAAAGGGATGGAAGCTACCTCAGCTAACTTCTCCTTATCCGAAAGAATATCCTTAAGGAACTTCGCATGTTTAGGCATCTGAGTAAGTGCCTCAAGGAATGGAATATTAAGGTAAAGCTGCTTCAAAAGATCAAGAAATTTGGAGTTCTGCTCCTCATCTCTATCTCTACGGAGTCTCCCGGGGTATGGCAATCGGAGTTTGTAGACTGTCGGTGGCTCGCTCTGTAATTGCTGTCTCTCGGCCTGTGATGAACTCCTTGGGCTGCTCCTCTGATGTACCTGGGCCGGTGGAGACTCCAACTGAATCTCCTCATCCGCCTGCTCCTCTACAACTACTGCAGGCTCCTCGACGACTCTCCATCTAGACGTCTCCTGAATCACGGGCTCATCTCGTGCCCCTGCACTACTCCTCGTCGTCACAGCCTTCACGAATCCTCTCGGGTTCTGCTCGGTATTACTCGGTAGTGTACCATGAGGCCTCTCGTTCAATCGACTGGCTATCTCTCCCATCTGCCACTCGAGATTCTGAATCGACGCTCCCTGATTACTCATGAACTGCTCGTGCTCCCGAAACTTCTCCTGAGTCTCCTTATGTCGGGAATCCTCTCGTGTCATAAGCTGTGACAACATCTGCGTCTGCTGCGCCATCATCTCCTCTAAAGTGGGCTTCTTCTCCCCACTGCTCGCTCCCTCACCGGCATCCTAGAATAAACTCTGACGCTGCTGAAAACCGGACTGATTACCGCCCCTCCAGTTGGATTCTGGTTGCCTCTCCATCCCGAATTATAAGAATTGAAAGAATTAGGATTTCGGTTTGGATTTCCTATAAAGTCTACGGCCTCCTCCTGCGAACTGACTGGGCACTGAACGGTATCATGCCCTCCTCTGCATATCTCGCACAATTTGCTCTTCGACTACAAGTCCTTCACAATCTGCGCTAATGCCTCTACCATGCCGTGAGTGTAGTGGTCGTGTCCACCGAATGCATGCCGCGTGAAATAGAATCGAGGGTCTTGCCTCTTTTGGTGGGCGGTCTCTGGTATCCACTCATATCTAACCCGTTAAACAAAGCAATGCACTCATCCGGGTCCTTCGTTGTCAGCAGATTTCTTCCCGCAGCCGTGTCGAGCATGTTCTGCGTCACGTACGTCACTCCATTATAAAACTTCTCGACAACCGCCCAATCTTGCAAGCCATGGTTCGGGCACAACGCTAAAAGATTTTTGAAACGCTTCCATGCCTCGTAGAAACTCTCGGTATCCTCCATCTGAAAAGAATGTATCTGGTTACGCAAACGAGCGGCTTTAGCCGGAGGATCGTATTTCTCAAGAAATAGTGTCTGCATGGCAGCCCAAGTAGCTATGGAGCCCTGTGGGAGGGACTCGAGCCAAAGACTCGCTTTATCGATGAGCGAGAACGGAAAAACGCGAAGTTTCACGGCGTCTTCGGATACGCTGGCAAGATGGAAAGTGTCGCAGATACGCGCGATGCGAGTGAGATGATGATGCGGGTTTTCGTGAAGTAACCCGTGGAACTGAGCAGAATGAGAAATGGTGTTCAGAATATTCGACGGAATCTGCCAGTTCGCGTTAACTCCAATGGCGGGTGGTGCGATGCTGGATCTCGCGCCAGCATTGGCTGGACGGGCCCGGTCTGCAACTGTCCTCCTCGGTGGTGGATTGTCGCCCATGATCCTATTCCTATCGAAGAAATCGGAAGATGTAGGAGATGAGGATAAACTACCAACAGATGATGAAGTGGATGATGGTGAAACTGTGCGACATCTCTCACGAAACTCTCTCTCAGGCTCGGGAACTGCTTCAGTGTCAGGTGGTCCACGAGATCGAGTCTGTCGCATACAACTATACAAATTAATAAAAGAAGCCAAACTATCCTATTAAATAAACAAAACATAAATAATTACAAGTAGCACAAAAGGAAGTCCTAACTCGAGTCGCTCTCAAAACGCCTAAAACCGTGTCCTCGGCAACGGCGCCAAAAACTTGATGTGTGTCGGAAAACCCTCACAAATAAGCTTTAATATTAAAACGAAAATCCTAAAACCACACACAACCGGCAAGTGTACCGATCGCAAGTAGTATAGACCTAGGAAGTCCGAGCATCGAACCCGTGGACACGTAAGACGCTAACGATCACTAACCCTAGACAAGACCTACCTAAGAATAGTATTTAATTGAGTTTTTTGATTTCTTTTAACTTAACTGAACTAACTAGACTGACTGACAAAAGTTACCTAAAATAGAAAACTTATCGGGGAACTAACTGTGTTAACTTTGGATGGAGAAAAACGTCTACCTAGGTCTGAATCAACTTGTAGGCCTAACAAGATAATGGATAGAATGATATCAAGACACCGGTCCCTAAAGATGTAACGACTAAGGATCGCTCGGGCTCACTCGATTACCTCTCGGTCTCATTCAACAAGCCTAAACTACTCAAAATCGGATAAAACGAACAAACTGGGAAACAATTGCTAACGTGTTCTAATGATGGATCACCTCTCGGTCTCACCAACACTCGACCCTAATGGCAATGAATACTACACAACCAAGGATAGAGTAACAATTCAACTTAAAACTAAAATAGATCAACTAGTCGCTCAAAACACCTAAACCTGACAAGAAACAAACTCGCTCTCGCGCAATTCTTATTCTAGCATGCAAAGGGAATGAGACAACCCTAACTTCCTATCACCTCTCGGTCTCAAAGAAGGTGTCTAAACGCTGTACTTAATCCAATAAATCATGCAACAAAACCCTACGGTGGTACCTACCGCAAACAAACCCTAAACACAAAGTCTAGAATCAAGCAATGCCCCGATCAATCAACACAAAACTAATTAACCGACACACGGGGTTTATCCAATGAATCACCAAAATTTCCAACCCTTAAACACAACCTATTTCATATCTAAATCAAACTTTACAATAACAATATACGTCTATCAATCAAACAATCCAACAAGCTCATCAAACATTAACAATTATCATCATTCCTAGGTAGAACTGACAAGTTTAGCCTCTCATATTATTTGGACAGCCATGAACACTCAATAAAATCATTAATAAACTCATCTCAAACATCTTAACAATCATCCAACAATCAATAGCAATCATAAACAAGTCAATCTCTAACACAGTTGCAAAACTATGAAATCAATTGAACTAGTAAATAATATGATGATCAATGTAAAAGATGGAAGGATATGGAGTGATTCCGGGCTGCAATAAGCTGATGGAAATCAGTCTCGAGACTTGTCATTTCCTTCTTCTTTGAAAGAACCTATACGGATCTAGATCTTGATAACAACGATACACATGTTGATTCTAATACGATTAGGCTTGCATACTTTATATGTGTGTAGTGTGTATGTTGAGTGAACAATTCCGCAGAGTAACGAGAGAGAAATTGTAAATATCAGAACTGTTATTAATAGAATAGATTACTGGGGTATATATAGGGAGATGACCTCATTCGTTAAGATAAAGTTAACGAATGAGTCATTCGTTACACTTACTTAACGAATAAACAACCTTATTCGTTATTACATTAAAGATAGCGAATGGCCAACATTCGTTATGTTCCATTCGTTAATCTGGGTTAACGAATGGGATGTACATTAGACGAATGTGACACATTCGTTATAGGGTAACGAATGTGCCTCACATTTAGGAATATTTACATTATAACCCCTATACATTAAACAATTACATCAATAACCCTAATAAAGATCGAGATGTACAAAACATGTATCAACAAACTCCCCCTCGTCTCGAGCTCTTTATCTCTTAGTTCTGGAATATCTTCGTCTTCCAGTCAACACAACTATGAATCTTGTATGCGTAACAGACTCTAACCATCTTCTAAAACTGTATAGCAAGCTCATAGTCTCTTACGTTAGCAAATCTGATCTGACTAGTAAATAGCGCATCGTTGTCAGACTCAGATAAGTTAACCAGCCACATTGGATCAATCACACGTATTGTCTTCGTGTTAGAACCATGACCATATACAATAACCGCTTCACCTGTATGATTGTCGTAGTACCGATAACTAAATGAGTTGAACAGACACTGAGGAAATATCTTCATAGGAACCCTCTTCATAGTCTTTGGTGGCTTTACCTGTAAAATTAATTTTCTCCAGCCTGTGCGAGTATCAATCTCATCGATGTACTTATGAGTAGGCACCTGAGGCTTGAAGAACTTGAAACCAAAACGGGTTTCATGCAATAACTGTTTATAAAACCAACTAGCCCACTTATCGTCCCCACGATTCACAAACGGTCGATTGGCTAGGGTTCTCACATCCCATCTGGGCATAGATAAGATATCGTGTGGGCGTTTGAAATAATAAATACCATGCTCCCACTTCACGATATATACCTTAAGATCTGAATCATTCTGCCATGCCACCAAATCACCTCTCACATCTTTAGCTGGCTTGTACTTCTTCATTTGATATGCCGATGCTCGAGCTCTTGCTAATTTGACTTCCTTTAGTTCATGATAACGAAAGGTCTCGATCATCTTGTTCATCTTTGTTGGTGCATGTTTTGTGGCCGTCGCTTGGCGAATAGTTTAGAATGTTTATGTTGTATGCTGTACACCTAGGTAGTGGTTCACGCTGAAAGTGATCCATTTGAAAGAGCATTTTCAAATGGATACTCATTCGATCGAATGAGTTTCTGATTCGATCGAATGAGTCTGCCATTCGATCGAATAGGACTCATTCGATCGAATGAGTCCTGACCGAATGGCAGCGGGTATAAATACCAGCTTTCAGGCGTGAACAGGTAAGAGTTTAAGGTTTTTGCGTGCCCGGAGCCCAGGTGCTGTCCGGATGAGGGGGGAGGCCATGCTCGACCTCCCCCTGCCATAGATCGTGATTTCAGTGTTTAAACAAGCATGTAATCTTTCGTTTTTATCAATGAAATCGTTTGTTTCGTGTTTGTTTATATCCGTCTTTGGTCTTCAAACCTTCCGTCTCGAACGCGCTCGGATCGTCTCGGTCCCGGGCTGAGCCAACAATCTTCTTTACGTTATGCTCGAACATACCACCAAAGCACGTTTTCGCTTTTTCTATGTTGTTGATAAGTGACTGGTCCTTGCAGCTTTATTCCACTTCTCTTTTTCTTCTTGTAAACAACGTTCTGCTGCATCAAAGTGCTCAGTAGTGAAAAACGGAATACCTGAGTCAGTGTTGTTGTCGGTGTAAAACTCAGGGTTCTCCTCAGCAGTAACATCTTCAACTTCTACTTCTTCAAAGTCAGGCACATTCCCGTGAGGAATGCGTGTATTATCACTCTCTTCCATTACCACATCTATACTCTTATCCAACACATCTACCTCTTCCTCATTTAGATCCAGAGGCAAGGCAATTTGTTCTTTTGTTTATGAGTGATCAACAAATTCACCTTCTTCGATCTCATCTGCATTCACCATACTGTACACAACTCCATCCATTCCTACAAACAAAAGCATGTTAGCCGGAATAACATCTATTGGCTTGGCTCTCGTGTAATCTTTATATGGAACAATCTGTAGATTACTAGCTTCAGACCCACCACCAACACTCGCATCAGTCTTATTACCCGCCGACGGTGTGGAACTTCCGCCCGGTTGCTGATCTACCCCACCCCTTGCATCATCTTCATCATTTTTTAATTTCTTCAATTCATCTTCTTTACAAGTCAACTGAAGAATGATCTCATCTTGCTTATCTAATCTCCCCCCCTGAGCAGCAATCAGGCCTCTAAGTTCCCTATTATCACGTTGAGCCGATAGAAGATGCCTCACCAAATTCCGTTGCGCTAGCTCATTTGCAGCTCTGTCTGCTTGTATTTGATTTTGCTATAAATGAAACAGATTCATCATGTGAAACAATTGAGCTTGAGGAGCCATGTGACAGAAATTAGGATGCATTGGTTGCATTGGACCCTGAGGACGATTGAATGACATAAAAGAATGCTTAGGCCTCGGCAACGGTGTTGGAGTAACGGGTGTAAGGCCCCTCGAACCCCGGGAACCCTACAGTTGGTAATCAAGCAAAACACTTAAGAAAATAATTAAACTTGAAAACGGTTTCTTCCATTAAAATAAACATCGCAGAGTATAATTCAGTGGAAAACATAAATAATAAAATAAGTTCCCAAAACCTTGGAATTTTGCCCAAAATCAACATAGTTACCTTTAAATAAAAACTTTTATAATAAATGTGTAATAGTAAAACTTCAGTTCCCGTATGCCTTTCACTGTCCAAGTAGCTTCGTGCACATCTAAGCGATAAGGCATCCTCTTCCTAACCTGAAACTCACACTAACATGCACACAAAGTCAGCTTGAGCTGAGTGAGTTAAAGTTTTAAGTAAATGACATCAGTAGTAATAGATAAGATAGTCAAACTAAAAGTTTTAAAAAGTAAGAGGGTACATCCATCAAATCCTCATTACCAAGGACTAAACATCCTCATACATACATATACAAAATGTATATGTAAACATCCTTTCAATCACCTCTCTCTATATATATATATATATATATATATATATATATATATATATATATATATATATATATATATATATATATATATATATATATAACATCCACGTATAATATCAGGGTCCAGCAAACGTACAACCAAAACACGTAACATCAGTGCATGCAAACACAAAGTAGGCATACACAACATCAGTAGTCGAAACGACTACAACATCGCCAGATATAGGCCAAGCAATAATGTATATACATATATACATACATATATATATATATATATATATATATATATATATATATATATATATCTACATCCCAAGGCCTACCATATGCTAGCAAGCCTATATAAATCGTTTAAAACATTTAATCCAGTAGGAAAACACTTAGGTGTGCATGCTAGCCCAAAAGTTAAAAGAGTTACAAAGGGGCATCATGAACTCACCTGAAATCAATCGAACACCTGCAACGAGCTAGGAATCCCTAAGTGCACAATCACAAGCAAGGGCCTGTAAATTATACACAACACGTTACTGAACTAGACCGTAAGAACACTCTTACCTAATGGGCCGCCCAAGGCCCAACACTTGGCCCAAGGCCCAACAGCTTGACCCAAGGCCCAAGGATAGTCAAATCGGGTCGAATGCGCGTGTAATAAACCTTAAAACCATTTGTTAAACGAATCAGCCCCAAATGGACCAAATTCCATTTTAAATCTTTTCATTCATCAAGATTATGTCACCCGAGCTGATAGGGTTGACGGTTCCTTTTTACAACTCTTACTTTAACGTTTAAACGAAAATTCGCGCACCGCCAACTTGATTGACGAATCACTAACCACAACAGCCCCGAGCATCAAAAAAATAATTTTTCCACAGCCCTTAAACCCCCCTAGGGCTATACAAACTGATTCGGTCGGTCACCCGATCAATTAACGCATCAAACTCAACAATTTGCAATTCTATACCCGATAAACCCTAGTTTTCGAACTAAAATCGATTGACCGACCTAAACTCCTCCATTGGCCATGAAATTAAAATATGACGTAAATGTCATACCTAGTGGGATGTTGATGCAAAAACCTCACTCGAAACAGCCCCGGAAAAGCTCAATTGGGCAGCCACCCGGTTAGCCTACAACACGACGTTTTTCGATCAATACGCGCATTATGAGTGCCAATTAACGTGAAAAAGACTTGGGGAATCATAGTACATACCTTGAATTGAAGTTCTAAGGTTTAGAATTGGCTGCAAAAAAGAAAAATCGTGGGTATTGGCCTTGATGTTCCTGCCGATCGCAACAGCCAAGGGGGGGCTAGGGTTTTGTTATGTTATAACAAAAGATATTACACTCTAGTCCCTCCAGATTGAGGTGTAAGGCAAAACGGAAGGAATAGTTAGGTTCTTTAACGTACCGGGATGACATAAAGGCTTCCGAGAAACGTCGGTTAAGTCCCGAGAGTTATACATACTCTACAAGCTTTAAGTTCTTGAAACCGGAATTAACGGGTGTTACAAGTTGGCTGTGGTATAGGCATACGAGCCAAGACAGTTTGCAGAACATCTCCAAAAAAAGGATCCGACCTTACTGTTGTAGCCAAAGTTAATGTCGGAGGCATCGGAGAAGTAGGAATTAACACAGGTGTTGGAGAACGAGAAAAATCTGACATTGTTTTAGGAGTAGGAGATCAAGGAATACTTTGTGGAACTGGAGAAGCAGTAGAAGGAATAACCGGCGTAGAAACAGCAGTAGAAGACACAAACGGTTGACTCGGTATCTCAATACCCGAACCATGTCGAACACGTTGCCTCTTTGGTTTCTCACCCTTATCAACCATCGGTTCCTTTCCCTTACGTTTACGCTGTTTCTCATAAGATGATTCGGCTTGTGGTCCTGGACCACCATTACCACCATCATCTCCATCATCACCACCATCACAACATTCACGTTCTGAATCTTCATGAGCCCAACGATCATTAGGTGGCGTAATATAACCAATATTTGCCAGATGACCAATCAAACGTTTAAACTTTGGTCGATCTGCCAAGCTTTGACCTCTGTACGATCTTAAACGTCGCATAGTCTCTTCATTCATATGATCAAGCTTCATCACATCTGCTTGATCTTTCTCTAAATCAGGCAACAGATCATTAATCATCATTTGCAAAAATCTAGGATACATTAAGAACTTATGTTTGCTGGTGATGTTTTCTTTCAAATGATAATAAACCAATTCTGAGAAATTGAATGGTTTATTAAGAACAAGGGCAACAAACGCAGATTGAAGCATCACTTGGCACTCGTCAAATCCACCCTTACGTCCACCGAGACAATGAATCAATACGTGAAGCAGATACTTGTATTGTTCACATAAGTTCGCTTTGTTGTACATAGATCTGCCCAAATCACCATTATACTTTACACTGCCAAATAACCCTCTGATCAATGCTCTATCGAACTCACATCTGTCATCAATTGTGTCATTAAATCCCAGTGAATCTCTAATCACGCCAATATCGATCACCACCCGTTTTTCTTGAATAACCGCTTCTATCTGATTATCTTCTTCATAGAACTTAGCAGTATTCCAGAACTCTTGTATTGTCTTCTGATAAACAACTGTACGGGTAGAAATGGCCTTGTAGATTCTCAAGCGAATCAGAAAACTAATAATTCCCTTGAATATTGGAGAATCTTCAAAGTTCGGCTCAAGATATGCACAAATATTATGGGTCTTGTTCCATGACAGCATGACGGGAGCTTGAACAGGTTCAGCTTGAATTTCAGGCTGTGGCTCAGGATTATCTGCTGGTTGTTGCTCGGGAACAGGGTTTTGAATATTTTCGTCTGCCATTTCTGAGAAAAATAAGCAATCATTAGTAAAATATTTAAAAATAACAATCTGATTAACGAATATCAATCTCATTAAATGGTACATTCGTTACAAGTAACGAATCCCTCAATCGTTAACTTATTCGTTACAATTAACGAATCAAGTTTAACATTTAAACGAATTAACTCAGATTCATTACACAACATTCGTTATCAAATCCTTTAACGAATCAAATCTGATTCGTTATAAAAATTAACTTATCTATTCGTTACCTTAACGAATCAGATAGTTATTCGTTAACTAATCAACGAATTAGACTATCATTCGTTAAAATGATAACGAATCTGATTTGATCCTTTGTTAAGTGAATAACGAATCAGTTTAAAATTGATATATTTGACTAAATCAAGTCAACTATTCAATTAGTTTTGACTCATTACTGTCAATGACGACGAGTTTCATCCGTGAATCCTTTGAATTCCCAGCTATTTTCACAATTAAACCCAATGATGATAATCGGAAACATGTTTAAACCATCTATCAATGATCATCATTTCCAATTTTCATCAAAATATAAGTTTGAAAAGTTGTTAACAGTTTATTTTGTTAATCCATTAACAATCAATGTATTAACCCTAAACAACAGATAACATATCACCATTCTTATATCATTGATCTCGTCTTTACCTGTAGAATACAAAGATATCAGTCAATCTATCTGAAAAGCAGGTATAAGATTCAAAAAAAATTTGACAGAGTTTCGTTTATGGAGTCAATGAAATAGTGTGAAGGCGAATGAAGAGTCATTCGTCTGTATTGGGATTATAAACTCCAATAATTTCACAACACCTGAGGTCATTCGTTCAAATTTTGAACTAACGAATGACCTCATTCGTTAAATTATAATCCTGATTCGTTAAACCTTTCAACGAATAAGATTCTCATTCGTTAAAATTTTAACGAATCTTATATTACCTTCTCTTATTCGTTAACATTTTAACGAATAAAGAAGTTATTCGTTAATCGTTAACGAATGATACATTATACATTCTATTTGTTAAATGTTTAAACGAATATCCTCCATTTGTTATGCACAACGGAAGCGAATGTCTTTATAACGAATGAGAAACTCATTCGTTATGTTTTAAATAACGAATGGCTTTATATTCGTTAAACATTTTAACAAATCACCTTGTTTTCCTTAGCGAATGAGATACAAATCTCTTTTAAGGAATTAAATAATATTAAAACCAATTAGGGTTTTAACAATGAATTAAATAATTAATTAAATCCAATATTAGGGTTTAATCGCATACATTAAAATACCCGATCAACCAAGGATCGGTAATACTTAACTTAAAACAAATTTTTACGTTAAATACATCAATTGATACCAATTGATAAATACGTTAAACACGATTAACTTAAAACTTTTTGGGGAACAATCTTTTTCTTTTTCTTTTGAATTTATTCACTAGCTTGATAAATTGAAACTAAAGCAGAAAGGAAAAAAAAGAAACCATATGTGGACCCCAACAATCAAACATAACATTTCTATCTCTTATACAATGAATATCACATGTACATTTTTCTTTTGATTTTTCAAATTTTGATTAACTGTGACTCATGCAAAAATAATAAAAGGAAAAATAAAGCAGAAGGTTAAAATTTTCCCTTAAGGTCAGTATGACTACACGCAAATAAGGTTCCATTTTAACAACATAAAAGGATAAAAATAAGTTGAAATTGCATAAAATCTTAACTATCAATTCGGATAATACCGTATTATCGCGCGGAAAAAGTCCAAGATTTTATACGAAACTCCAAGAAAATAAAGCAGAATACCCAAATATTAACCCTCAGGTAGGATAATCTTATAGCGCAGGAGAGGATTCAATATTTGAATAAAAATAAAGAAAAATAAAGTTGAATTTCTTTGCAAAATAAAATAAAACAAAGCAGAATTTCTTCAACAATGAAAACATGCACACACAGTAATCATTTTGACTTTTGACTTTTCTTTACATTAGATATAGTATCAATCTTTCAAGATGTAATTCCACTGGGTTCGGCATTCATTATCTTTATATCTTATCAGTTCCTATATAGTCTGTCAAGCCTATCTTTGCATATCATATTGCTGGCCTTACGGTAATTTTTAATCTAGTTTATCCGTGTACTAGATCAATCCCGTCAATGTACTATCATTTTCCCTTTTTGCTTCAAAACTCATTTTGATGAGCATTTTTCAATGTTTTTGAAATTTCTCAATATTTGAATGTTTTTGGAGTTTTTTAAATTTCTCTGTACAAACTGAAACACAATGTTTTTGGATTTTATATTTTCTCCCTCTAAAAACAACAAAAATTGAAACAAAACAAGAAAGAAAATGATTTAACCAAGCTTTTGAATATCTTGTAAAGTTTTTGAACCATTTATACCCAGCAAATATTGAAAACGTGTGTTGTCAAATGCTTTGGTATAAAGATCAGCTTTTTTAAAATCCGTGTAAATTTTATCAATTGATATTAATTTCTTTTCAAAACAATCACATATGAAGTGATAACGGATTTCAATATGTTTGGTTTTCGAATGGTGAACCGGATTTTTGGTGATTGAAATTGCAGCAGAATTATCAATATAAATGGGAGTAGTAAGAAACTTCAAACCGTAATCCCGCAAGTGTTGCTGTATCCAGAGAACCTGTGAGCAGCAACTCGAGGCCGCTAGATACTCCCCTTCGGCTGTTGAAGTTGAGAATGTTGTCTGCTTCTTACACTGCTAGGAAACAAGCCGGTTTCCAAAAAATTGACATCCCGTTGATGTAGACTTGAAGTTGATTTTGCATCCTCCATAGTCCGAATCAGTAAAAGCGGTGAGATCGAACTTATCGTCTTTGGGGTACCATAACCCGATGTCTGGATTTCCCCTCAGATAATGTAAGATGCGCTTTACTGCCGCCAGGTGAGTCACTCGGGGACTCGATTGGTACCTAGCACACAAACAAACAGCAAACATAACATCAGGTCGCAATGCAGTCAAATACATGAGAGAACCAATCATAGCACGATATAGGGTTTGATCAACGATATCCTCCAATTCATCCGGTGATAAATTGTGACCCACGGGAAGAGGTGTCGAAGGAGTTTTGCCGTCGGATATCTTGAATCGGCTCAAGGCATCATTCACATATTTTGGCTGATGGATAAAAATCCCAGAATCAGACTAGTGAACTTGCAATCATAAGAAAAAGTTCATCTCTCTCATCGAGCTCATCTCGAATTTGGTTTGCATTGTCTTTTCAAAATCTTTACACAAGCTGTCGTTTGTTGAACCGAAAAAAATATCATCAACGTAGATTTGGACGAAGAGCAAATCATCACCCACGTTCTTATAAAATAACATACAATCCACAGTCCCTCTCGTGAATCCATTCTCTAGGAGATGGTCACCCAACGTGCTGTACCAGGCTCTCGGGGCCTGATGTAAACCATAAAGAGCCTTGTTTAATCGATAAACACGCTCGGGAAAGTCTGGATCCTCGAAACCGGGAGGCTGCTTCCCGTATACTTTTTCATGAATAGCTCCATTTAAGAATGCCGATTTCACATCCATTTGATAAACCTTAAAATTCTTGTAGGCTGCATAGGCAAGAAAGATACGTATAGCCTCCAGTCGTGCCACCGGAGCATATACTTCAGTGTAATCTATGCCTTCTTATTGATTGTATCAAAGTACGACCAATCGTGCTTTGTTTCTCACGATTACCCCGCGGTCGTCCTTTTTGCACTTAAAGACCCATTTAGTTGGAATCGCCTTTTTTACGCGATCGGGTTTATCTATTAAGTCCCATACACCCAGTCTTATAAACTGTTGCAGCTCCTCCTACATAACTTCAACCCAAGATGGTTCCTTGAGTGTCATTGCAACACTAGTCGGTTCTATCTGTGATAGGAAGCAGGTGTATTGTGCGATACTAAGGATACCTGAAGAGTGCAAATCTGCATAAGCACAAACTATCAAATCCTCAGTAGGAGATACATTACAATTAACCTGATCATCACATACGATAAATCCAAAGAGACAGATGGTGAATCATCACTGAGTAGAATTGGCTCAGTTGTCTCTGGAGTTTCATCTAACATAACAGACGATGAATCCACAAACTCAGCATCATCGGAAGAATCAGAAACTTTGTTCGACTTTTCTGATACATTAGAAGAGTTATTTACATTAACTGAAGAACACCTTGGATTCAGAAGACATTGTTCCTCCAAATAAGATATAATTAGATCTTCAGGAACTTCTTCGACATTTAATGTAAACAAATTAAATAAACCATCGTAATCAAACATCCAATCGGGACCAGTACCAGTTGGCAGAGTAGAATAACTTTGGCAATCAACGTGATACCATTCTTCCACACAACTTGAAGAAATATTAAATATCCGCTTCTTAAGAGAGTTGTATCCCAAGAAATAACCCTCAAAAGCTTTCTCATCGAATTTTCCAGCAACTTTCTTCAAAATAGTACACAGACACCCGAATGGCTCCAAATACTTTAAGTTCGGTTTTCGATTATTCAGAAGCTTGTAACTCTTCTTCTTGAGCTTCTTTAAAATTAGTACGCGATTCAGTGTATAACATGCAGTATTCACAGCTTCATTCCAGAATTGAACAGGTAACTTTGAATTAGCGAGAATTGTTCTTGCAGCTTCAATCAGCGTACGATTCTTTCTTTCAGATACACCATTCTGTTGAGGAACATAAAGTGCACTGAATTCCCAATGAATTCCTTTCTGAATGCAAAAGAAATCCAATACATTATTCCTGAATTCAGTTCCGTTGTCACTACGAATTCGTCTCACTTTAAGTTTATAAAGTGATTCGATCTTTGTGATAAGATTCTGAATTAAGAGAGGAGTCTGATCCTTCGATCCCATAGATAACACCCATGAGTAGCGTGAGAAATCATCCGTTACTACTAAACAGTAAAAATCTCCAGCAATACTAGCACAGTTCACCGGACCAAAGAGATCCATATGAAGTCGTTCCAGAGGAGTAACAATAGTGTTTAGTGACTTGCTTGGATGTGATTTCTTCTTTTGTTTACCCTTCTTGCACTCGACGCAGTGATCATTGAACTTTAAATTCTTGAGTGACACACCATCCACTAAATCATTTGACATTAGAAAGTTCATCTTTCGTAAGTGGATGTGTCCCATGCTTCTATGCCAAAGAATAGAATCTTTTTCAGTAGCTTTTGACACGAAGCAAGTAGCTAAGGGTGAAACCGGTACATCATAACTCATGTCAAGTATATAAATATCATTTGATCAAGGTGATCGCATGACAACCATGTCTTCTAGAATCGTGTATCCCGGTTGAAGGATGGCACATTCCTTGTCGGTGAAAATAGTGGTAAATTTCTTATCACAAATCTGTGACACGCTCAACAGATTATGATCCACCTTTTCACAATAATTAACCTTCTCAAACGTCACTTTTCCGTTTGAAACTTCTCCCTCTTTCGTAATCATTCCACCATGGTTACTAGCAAACGCAACATAACCCCTTGAATATCTTTGACGTTATTCAGAAGATCCAGGTTGCCGGTGATATGCCGAGAACATCCACTATCCAATATCCATTTGTGATTAGACATAGACCTAGATGAACTCTGCACAAACAAATGATTAGTTCCAAAAGGCAGCCCAAGCCTCAGTCTTGGGCTCTCCCTTTGATACTTTAGGAGAAACATTTAAATTAACGCTAACATTCGGGACTTGAGACTACGTTACGTTAGTTTTCTTCTTTAAGTATCCATCACGTATTCTTCCCGAATCAACATTTGAACAAATTGGTTAAGCACGGTCAACACATTTGGTTGCTACATTATCCGAATCAATCCGAATAACTTTACATTATAACACACTCATCAACTTGATTTTCTTTTAAGTTTGGTAATGAGTGAATCCTTCGAGTTGATGAGTCTTTGATATCATCAATCTTTGCTTTGCACTTTTTGGAAACATGACCCGGTTCACCACATTTGAAACATAATCGAGAGTCCAAAGTGTTTTGTGGCAAAGTACATGTAGTTTTTGATAGCAAAGATTTATGAATATCATCTTTGGGTTTCTCAATTGTAACTTTCTTCGGTGTTTCGTGTTTTAAACCCTTTCTTTTCTTATAGAATTCAAGATTTGTTAAATTCGAAGAATTTTCCAAACCTGATTATTTTATGAACGTGATAGGTTTAAAAACATTAGTTTTTGGTTTTTATTGAACATTAACAATTTTTGATTGATAAAATTTTTGTTCAAGTTCAGTCATTTTTGAAGTGTCATCCTGAAATACACTTTCAATCATTTCAGGTTTAAGAAGATTCAAAGGAACTTCTTTGTCAGAAAACACTTTTGATAAACCCTTTAATTTAAAAACTTTTCCATTTGATGATTTCAGGTGAGGATTAACGAATCGCATCAACTCCTCATCAGATACCGAAGGCTTGTCTGATTGAGATACATTAGATTTTTCCTTAGGAATTACTCTAGGATTTACCTTATGATTATTTGATGTGTTTAAAAAAACAGCCGAAGTTTTTGAACCATACACAGCTTGTTCAAAATCTTTAGGTTCACACAAAATGTGATTGTCAATTGGAATGTCTTTGTTTTTGACAATAACATCTGGTTCAGATAAACTCCTCGATTGAACCATCCAATTCACTTTTGGTAAAAACTCTTTTACTTTCGATATGAATCGGTTCACGAGTAGTTTCAGTTGTATCAACATTTTCAGATTTAACAGTAGGCATATCCGAACATTTTTCCACATCGGGAATGCTACTGTAATCATGCTTAAAAGGAGTGGAATTTTGACATATCCCAAACCTTGTTTTCCATTTTTCTTATGTGAATGATTAACTTCAATTATTTCATTCAATAGAAATGAAGAATCTCTGAATTTTCCAAGCTTATTTTTAATTTCCATTACTTCGTTTTCAAGATTGGAAATACAGGTTCGGAGTCGTAGAATCTCCTTAAAATGTTGATCAACTTCAATGATCTTGCAATGAACCTTAGCTTTAAGATCATGATTGCTTTCAGACAGAGTTAGAATTTTAAGAGTCGATTGCTCTAATAATTTTGTTTTCTGTTTGTAGCATTCATTGATCATAAAGTGATCTTTTATGAAAGTATTGTTCTGGTTTACTGCTGTTTCAAGTTTGACTTTTAATACAGCACATTCAGCACAATTAATCACTTCAGATGAAGGTTCAGATATTTTAGATTGAGGTTTGAAACATACCTCATCAATCTTAGCCATACAGGCATAAGTTTCAACTTTATCAGGGATTGATTCGGTTTGAGAAGACAGGCTTTGATTAGTATCTGTCTCAGAGTCAGATTAATCACTTCCCTCTGATACATTATCACTGCTAGCATCTTCGAATTTCTCTTCTGGTTCAACAATTGCCACATTTGCTTGATTTCCCAACAGACGTTGAGACCAATTAACAACTTCATTAATCACCAGAGCTTGAGTAGCAGGAGATTTATCTTGGTCACCAGATGTATTCATTTTACTCTTATCCCCACCATATGAATTCTTTCCTGAAGACCTTTCAGAATTGCGTGGGCAAGAATATTCTTTTCTTGGCTTATCACACTCTTTGGCAAAATGGCCAAAATCCCCGCAATTATAGCATTTTACCTTCAGCTTATCAAATCCGACCCTTTTATTCAACGTAGGAAGATCTTTCCCAGTTTGTTGCATAAACCTTCTGACTTTTCGAACGATCATGGCCATGTTCCATTTAAGGTCCATCAATTAAAGATCGTCTGGGTCGATTTGATCATAATCTTCATCTATTAGATCGCTCGTAGCAATCTTGCTTCCAACAAGCTGTTCATAAGAGGTCATGAAAGCACACAAGAATGCAAATTGTTGTTCAGCCTCTTGCAGATTTACTTTAGTAGAACAGTTTACATTAGGATCGTCTTGAGATTGAGTAAAGAACGCATTGATTGGTACAGAACTTGAAGCATTATTTGTGGGCAAAGCACCTCCATAGAGTAAAGGATTCTGAGTTGAAGAATGTTGGTTTTGATTTTCTTTCAATGAATTTTGACATTTGATATCAAATTCCCTTTCCTCAATCTAGTTTATAAATTGCACAGCCGTAAGCTCAGTGTTTTGAAAGAAACCGTTTTCTTTCAATACAAACAATAAAGTCAAGTATGAGGAAGGTAAAGCATTCTTCAGTGTATCAATCTTATCTGTCTCAGTTGGCTCGAGATTGACACTTGACATCTCCACAATCAGATGACTAAAACGGTTAATCATCTCTTCAACTATCTTGTTTTTCATCAAAATAAAATTTCTGAATTGAAATTTTACGAGAGTCTTTTTACTCTCAAGAGTGTTTCCCAAACTTCTCGTCTTCAGAGTTGTGAACAATGAAGCACAGATCTTGATAGTACTATATTGATGAAAAATATGTTCTGGTAATGCCATGGTGAGAGTTGAGTACGCTTTAGTTTCACTCTCAAAATCTTTTAGCTCTTAAGTCTCATAATCTTTGAATGGTTTTGGAGTCCATCCCATGTTGTCACTTCCTATCAACGGTGCTGCATACACATCATCAAGAAACCGTACACTACTAGGATGCACAGATCCCAAATGAGCACGGAACCTCGGTTCCCAGCGAGCAAAGTCTGACAATTTTAACAATTTGGGACCTTTGTTATGACTTCCGATTTCATTATCCATGGTCAGCATTTGTTGCAATAATACGTTCTGAGAAGCTAACGCATAGTACGACGCGTTTTGCGAAGCCATGAATAAACAACTTTTTAAACTTCAAGGAGCAGTTTTGTCAAATCTTTAAAGTTAATTGGCTATTGTTCACACGAATGGACACAGTAATGAATGAGATGATTCCTTAATGAATGAGTGAGATTGACTTAACGAATGAATGGCTTAACGAATGGCTTAATGAATGAATGGCTTAACGAATGAAGGGTAATTCGTTTAGCGAATGAAGTTTAGCGACTGAGATTTAGCGAATCTTGATTAGATCATAACGAATGTCTTAGCGAATGTCTACAACTCTAACGAATCAATCTTCAAACCTTAACGAATCAGTCTTCAAACATTCAAACTATTCAACTAAGTCCAGATTCGTCCATATCCGTCTGTAGCACCTAAAATCTAAACCAAATTATTCTAAACCAAATCCGAACTCACTGAACTAGTCTGAACTCACGATCACCCATTAGACTTGTTTAATTGCAACTCTACTCAGTCTCTGTTTCTCAAACCTTCAATTGAACTTCAATCTCAGTCAATTCATCATGAAACTAATCAAATATACGTTCAATTATACTATTAATCCAACAATTAGTATCGAAGATCAGATCCCTATGCTCTGATACCATTTGAAAGAACCTATACGGATCTAGATCTTGATAACAACGATACACATGTTGATTCTAATACGATTAGGCTTGCATACGTTATATGTGTGCAGTGTGTATGTTGAGTGAACAATTCCGTAGAGTAACGAGAGAGAAATTGTAAATATCAGAACTGTTATTAATAGAATAGATTACAGGGGTATATATAGGGAGATGACCTCATTCGTTAAGATAAACTTAACGAATGAGTCATTCGTTACACTTACTTAACGAATAAACAACCTTATTCGTTATTACGTTAAAGATAGAGAATGGCCAACATTTGTTATGTTCCATTCGTTAATATGGGTTAACGAATGGGACGTACATTAGACGAATGTGACACATTCGTTACAGGGTAACGAATGTGCCTCACATTTAGGCATATTTACATTATAACCCCTATACATTAAACTATTACATCAATAACCCTGATAAAGATCGAGACGTATAAAACATGTATCAACATTCTTCCTTCCCTAGCCGCCACCACCTCAAACCCTAGCTTTTTCTTTCTTTTCTTCTTGCTGTCCTAGTTTCGATCGGAACCTGCCCACTAGTTAGGGTTTTTTTTATTTTTTGTATAACATAATATAAGACAGTCTTGGGCTTTTCCAACTTGTAATCGGGCCGGGCTTTGTATGCGTAAAAGGCCTTTAAGCTCCTCGAAAAGCTTGGTTTCTTTCTTTCTTTCACCCAAAACCTACATGATTATTAAAACTATGTAAAACCTATATAAAACTAGCTAAAACATATAAAATATAATATAATACGTAGATAAAAGGTGCGGAAAATACGTGTGTTTTACAACACATCACTAGCAAGGGAAAGTAAGGTGTCGAATCCACAGGGAATCAGTGGAAAGTGAAAATAAATTTTAATACTTAGTTATTAATTATATTAAGTGGACAAACGATGTCAAGCGGTTTAAAAGATTTGTATTTGTAAACAATGATTAAAATGTAACCAAACTCCAGGGTTCGGGTTTTTGAAGCAAATTGGATAAATGATTAAACCTATGAAATTATACTCTTTGTTTGAAGCAATAAACCAAAAGACTAAATGTTTGACTATGATGATCGTTAGAACTTAATCCAATTGATTGACACAGCTAAACAATAATCTACTTAATTGTAATCTTAGGCAATGACGAAATATTAGTTTTATGGTTAAAGATAACTAGGTCAATGACACTAAGAACTCAATCCTAATCGTTGATGACCAAAATCAATAAATGATAAACTGCAAATCTCAATGATTACCCAAAAGCATGTTCAATCACACAAACAAAATCCAAAAATAAGGTTTAGAGTACCAACAATCCAATGAACAACTCAACCCTACTCCCGGATATGGTCACGAGTGGTTTAGCCTAGCATGGTGGTCTTGAATAGCTTCTTTGATTCTTGGAGAGATGATGCCATGGCTGATTTGGGTGATTGAGAGGTGTTAAGATAGTGGAAAGATGCTCCAAAAATGTTCAAGTATGTTGTGATATCGAAGATAGGCGTCCTATGGTTGAACCGGACTTAAAGTAGTCAACAAAAACCTAAAAGTTGTGTTTTTCCGCCCAGGCCACCGTAGCCTATGGTCTCCCCACCGTAAGCTACGGTGGGACCGTAGCCTACGGTCATCAGTCACTACTTTATGGTAACAACCCCTCTGCACTGTTTTGCCCATAACTTCTTCGTTATAGCTCCGTTTTACGCATCGTTTTCGGCCACGTCTTCGTCTTCAAATTCTTTATCATTCCATGCAATAAAATCTACATTTCCACTCCATCCTCATATGCTCCAATTTAGCTCCTTTAAGCTCCGTTCACCTGTAAATGTAAAACCACTCAAAGTAACGTGTCTAAGACATATAAACACATTAAATATACGATATAAATTACTTAACGCACATTATTTCACCCACACATCAAGCTCCAACTTTCGGAGCAACCACAGATTCACCACCGATAGTTCTTGCAGGCATTGCTGTGGTACCACAATCTCCACACTACTAGTGACCATCACATTAACACCACTAGGACCAGCTTCAGACTGCTATCCTGCACCACCTTTCCCGATCCTTGCTCTTTTCTTGGGATTTACCCAACTTATAAAAATGGCATCCAGTCGATCCTCTAGATCCTCCACATCTTGATGAGTCATTTTCATAATTTTAGAGGCACTAAGGTATTTGTTGGCTATCTCCTCGTTAACTTTCAATTGAATTTCATTCAGTCTGTCTTGCTCAGCCAACTTTTCCTTCAGCTTATCGACTTCGGATAGAAAATCCACATTCTCAGCCAAGATTGTTCCAACGTTTCTTGAGGATCCTTGATCACTCTCATGTAAAATCTTCTTGGCTTCTAGTCTCTCGGATTCTTGCAACATCTGATCGGTCCATTTCTCAAATTCCTCCTGAACCTTAGCTTGAGAATGAGAGGACGATGGCATGTCACTCTCAAGGTAGGATACCCTCGATTCAACCTTTAAGCCTTCTTCATGTTTCCGAGCAAGTGTAAGGGATTGATCAGTCATAAGTTGTTGTTGACTTCATTTCTGGAAAGTCTATATCCATAATTGTTGACTCTCAAAGAGCCCTTTGTCTTTTTCGCGCTCATACTCCAGATTGGTTATTCTTTCAACAAGCTGGGCTTGCTTCTTTCGATGTTCTCTGACAAACTCAATCATTAAAAGTTCCCCATTTGGAATGTTTTTTGTTTGATTCCTCCAGTCCCTGAATCCTCTCAAGATTAGGATCAGTATACACTGGAGGCTTTGTGTGTCTTCCACCTGAAAATGGGGTTGGGGTCATGAAGATAGTGGTTTGCGTAAGGCTGGTAGGGTTATTGACCGGGTAGGCTGGGCTTGGGCTTGGAGAGGCATGGTCACAGTTTAGATCTGAATTGGCGTGGGCAAAGTTTCAGCATGGCTAGTTGTTGTGAGGGCTAAGGGTAGATTGATGGATTCATTTATGGATTGGGATATTGGTGAAGTTACTTGTGCGGTGGAGGTTAGTGAGGTAAAGTTTGAGTCCAGTAAGTGGATGTTCTAAGGGGTGGGGTAATGATGAGTGGGTGTTTGGTTGTGGCTAATTATTAGTAATATTTTTTTTTTAATTTAAATATTTATTAAAATGCAATTACGTTGAGTTGTTTTTATATTTTATAGGTTGAATGGAACTTGAGCTAATCTGATTACTTATTCAAGTAAAAAATTAAAAGACGTGTTCGTATTCATCTCGCGTTTAATGAGCCGTGAAGAATGCATCAGCCGGTCATTCTTTAATTGGTAGAATATAAATTACTTCGAAGTTCAACAACACTTTATTCACGTGATGGGCTTTGGTGATTTTTGTCTTGTGAGCTTAATTACAAAAGAAATAAAAAAAGAGTAATAGGCTATAAATGGACCGATGTTGAGAATTAAAAGAGGAAACAAAGAGGGCCCATTTGGGATGTGGAATTAAAGAAGCTATACAACATAACCCTAGGGGGTATGTAAGTTTAGAACAAGCAGAAGGCACGAGGGGGAGTAGGTCACACAGAAAAAAATCCAAGAAGAAGTCAAGCCATATTCATTCACCCTCTCAAACATATTCATGACCTACCAAACATAAAGTGAATATCAAATCATCGTCACCATGAGCGGCTAGTCTCCTCGAGTCATACCCGGGATGTTAGAGCATAATGTCTATTGATGGGGTCTTAGATGTATTAGATATGATTGTATACGGCTAAAAATGTCAAATGTATAGTTTGTGTATTGTAGTCAACGCATAAGTCACAAGTCAACGCATATCTTATGCGGCGTATATGTTATACGCCATATAACATATACAGACTTGGTGTACTTATTGTTGTTTCCTATAAATAAGGGACTTATGCGTTGATAGGGGGACTTTTGGTCATTGTCAGAGAGAGAGAGTAGAGAGAGAAAGTGTGCAAAGTGTCATATCTTGTTATCTTTCATGTTATATATGAAATAGAGCTTAATTTTTACTTGTGTGTGTTCAATCTCAATGGTTTCCGCACTTTGAGATTCAAGCTGTAACAATCAGAGATCCTAGTTGTAATCTCAAGGATTTTCTCTCTATATTCAAATTCAACTGTTAAAAATTCACCCAAATCTCACACATTGTTCCTTACCTATCCGTGACAAACCCTACAAAAATTCATTCAATTTCTACATCATTTGAACATTCAAATTCCAAAATTACCAAAATGGAGATCTTCACTGTTGGGACCAGGATCTTTGATCCTCGAAATTCAAGTATCGTTGGCAACTGTTAGCAGGACTAAGGATCCTCAGTGGTTCAAGGATCCTCAACAGTCAATTTCAGTTATATTCTAACCTATTTTTTGCATGTATAACACGTGCTTACCAGAATTCCTATTATTACGGACGAAGTATTTTACCCAGTTTTCCCTTTTCGTCCATGCTCCTAAAATGTTCAAGTTGAAGAAATAAACAAATGTGGCCGAGATTATAGCATAATTAGTTACTAGCTGTTATACTTACTTGTATATAAATATCGAATACTAGCTGATTAACACACAACGCTTTAGCACTGAGAGTTCATAGCAAACACTTGTATTCATGATCAGCTATTATTCCATCATTTGTAATCTTTTCAAGTTCAATATAATTGGTAGTGATAGTTTTCACTACCCGAGGTTTTTGTGCCGGCGGGATACTAGTTACCAAGGGCTTTTCCTCGTATAAATCTCTGTGTTCATCATTTGTAACTGTTACTTTGATCGCATTAGTCCATACTAGCACCAATCCTCACTTACGAATTTGGTTCATTGATCCTTAGACCGATTTTTAACCAAAACAGTTTGGCGCCCACCGTGGTGCATTTGGTGCTTTAATCACAAAAACCCTTACCTTTATTCGATCCTTACTTTCACTCACTCAATGGCCTCCCAAGGAAAAGCTATTCCCATAACTGCTGTTTCGAGTGTCCCAGCTCAAGTGACTTTGCCACCATTACCTGGCTCTACAAAGCCATAAAAGCCTATAACTGTTGCTCAGAAGAAGGAGACTGCTGTTTTCTTCGGACCAAAATCCACTACTGTCTCCCAAACGGTAACTGCTAACAATGATGTTTCTATTTAGTGTTCGCAGATGAAGAGTTATATGAAGCAGCAAAACAACACTAACCAGAGGATCCTCTACGAGATCGAGGAAATTAGAACTAAAAAGATTGCTGAAGACGCAAGCCCCATCATGCCGAAAATGCTTGACTTTGGCACTCCGGATTTCCCGGTCCAGAGGTATCCAACATCCTCTTACCCTCAACAAGGATCCTCGGACCTCTTCCCGAAGAAATACTCTGACCAGTACTCTCAAGGATCATCTATCCTTCAACAAGGATCATTAGGTCAACCCTTGAGATCATATAATCACCATTCGCAAGGATCCTCAGCCTTCCAATCCGGACCCTCTGGATTTCACCAAGGATCCTCCACCCATCAGCTCCAAGGATCCTCAATCTTTCAACCAGGATCCTTGGGTTTTAAAACAGAATCCATCATCTATCAGCATCCAGAATCCTACTACACTTATGGGAAGGAACCCCTTAAGGAACCCCGATCC
Organism: Bidens hawaiensis; assembly: GCF_021521415.1. NCBI lineage: Eukaryota > Viridiplantae > Streptophyta > Magnoliopsida > Asterales > Asteraceae > Bidens > Bidens hawaiensis. The sequence goes on from NW_027491157.1 coordinate 596,607, forward strand.
AGGCCATTGGATGTCCATGAAGGCGATTTCATCCCATGCAAACTACTGCTCCTGATGGACCAACAGTTGATACCGAAACAATATATCCCGGACACAACTATGGAGCTAGATCTTTTGATCACGTAAAAGGTAACATTTATGATAATCCGTCTTTTGGCAATAACCATGCTAGTATGCAGGATATTGGGATCAACCAAAACCATAGCCCGTGAGCTACAAAATCTCAAGGATATGATATCGAGTGTGCCTGGAGTCATCAAACCTATTCCTGAAGTACCTACAGGAAGCCACAACATATCCAGGTTTGCTCCACCGATTTGCGATGCTGAGATACCAAAGCACTTCACTGCTCCTAGTATGAAACTATACGATGGATCCACGGATCCTGAGGAACATGTGGCCTTATATCGTGAGAGAATGGAAATCAACCCGATTCCAGAAAGATTGAAGGAGGCTTTCTTGTGTGTGGGCTTTGGATCAACCCCCCCCCCCCCCTCTATCCGCCCTTAAATGGCTGATAACTCTTCCTCCTTATTCTATTACCTCATTTTCTCATTTAATCAATCTATTTAATAGTCAATTTTCATGCAGTAGATCTTTCAAAAAATTAACTAGTGATTTATATAGAGTTGTCCAACCTCATGGGGAACCCCTTAGGCTGTTCCTTACAAGGTTCGGAAGAGAGTCCTTGGAAATTCCACATTTGGATGTCCCGACAGCTGTTGAGGCATTCAAAATGGGGTTACAAAAGCACTCTCCATTTTATCAAGATCTTATGATGACCCCTTGCAGGAACTTAGATGAAGTCCGAAACAGAGCTTTTAGATTCATCAGGTTGTAGGAGGATCAAAGAATACAAGATCAACTGAGCACTCTGGTGAAAAATGAATCTCAAGACAAGAAACAAGGATCCTACTTCAGGAACAGCAACTCTAAGCCATACAATAAACCAAATGGCCTGAAGATCAATGCTGTAGAAGAGGAGGAGGACGATGAAGATTGTCCAAGAATATCTGATTATTGCTTCTCCGTAGATATGGGAGGAGTGATGCTTGTTGTTAGGAACTTGGGCGACAAAGCAAGATGGCCAAGAAAAAATGAGAAGGCACCGCTCCCCAAAGACAAAGCGAAATGGTGTGCCTTTCACGAAGACTTCGGCCATATGACAGAAGAATGCATAGCCTTGAGAAAGGAGATAAGCTACCTCCTCAGCATAGCCTTGAAAAAAGCCCAGGAACCAGGATCCTGAACCAGTTCTAGAAAAGGCTGCTCCACCTCCCCCAAACGCTCAAGTTATCAACATGATCTTTGGAGGATTCGATATATACGGAACCTCTTACTCAGCTGCAAAGAAGTACGCCAAAGAATGCAAAACTGGATAATGGTGAAAGGCCAATCAAGACTTCTACAACAGCCGAGCAAAGAATTATCTCCTTTGATGAAGATGATCGAGTCAATGTTCAGGATCCTCATCATGACAGTTTAGTCATTACTTTATTTATTTCTAACCATTATGTATGCAGGATGCTCATCGATGGAGGAAGTTCAGTTAACATTATCCAAATAGAAGTACTTCAAAGGATGAATATCACAGAGTCGGAAATTGTCCCACGATCCTCAGTTCTTGTACGGTTCAGTGGGGAAATGAAGAACACATTGGGGGACATCAAACTACCTATATATATAGAGGGAGTAAATTCTATTCAAAAATTTTGTGTTATCGAGTCCTTGTTTGTTGCATTGTTATTCTTAGCAGGCCATGGATACACGAGATGAAGGCGGTCCCCTCCACTTACCATCAATGCGTGAAGCTACCTACCCCATGGGGGATAGCGAAGATCGAAAGTGATCAACAAGACGCTAAGGATTGCTACACTTCCTCAATGAAGTCTATAAAAAAGTTGAGGGAAGCGTAGCAATTACAGAAAACACGGAGAAATGTCGTTGAGACTAGGGAACAAGACTCTAAGGAGGTGGAAATACAAGAGTCCATTGAGAAGGATATAATATCCTTCTTACAACGAAAAAAGTCAACCTTTGCATGGAAGCACGAAAATACGACACGTATTTCTAAAGATGTTATAACACCTAATAGGTGTAGAAATACAAGAGTCCATTGAGAAGGATATAATACCCTTCTTACAACGAAGAAAGTCAACCTTTGCATGGAAGCACGAAGATACGATAGGTATTTCTAAAGATGTTATAACACATAAACTTGGAATTGATCCTTCTTTCAGGCCCATTCATCAAAAAAGAAGGAAATTTGCCCCATAAAGAAATGCGATCAACCAAGAAGAGGTACACAAACTACTAAAGGCAGGTATGATTAGAGAAGTAAAATATCCAAAATGGTTAGCCAATGTGGTTGTAGTTCAAAAGAAAAATGGAAAGTGGAGGGTATGTGTCGATTTCACTAACTTAAATAAGGCATGTCCCAAGGATCCTTTCCTTCTTCCCCACATTGACTCCATGGTGGATGCTATCGCAGGGCATGAAATGTTGACCTTTATGGATGCTTCCTCAGGATTTCAACAAATCCAGATGGAACCATCTGATCAAGAGGATACAACGTTTATAACCCCTACGAGAATATATTGTTATATTGCTATGTCGTTTGGTCTTAGAAATGCAGGTGCTACATATCAAAGACTAGTCAATATGATGTTCAAGGAACAGTTGGGAGATACCATGGAACTCTACATCGATGACATGGTGGTGAAATCAAAGAAGGCAGAGGATCATCTTAAGGATCTGGAAGTAGCATTTGACATCCTCGACAAATACAACAAGAAGCTAAATCCTGCTAAATGTGTATTTGGTGTCAAAGCCGGAAAATTCCTAGGCTATTTGGTAAACAACAGGGGGATAGAGGTGAGTCCAGAGAATATCCAAGCCATCTTAAATCTCAAGTCTATAACAAATGTCAAAGAGGTATAAAGATTAACAGGAAGGGTGGCAGCACTCAACAGGTTCATATCAAAATCCTCGGAAAGATGTAAAGATTTTTATGACATCCTGAGGAAAAACCAAAAAGTCGAGTGGACGGAGAAACATGAAGCTGCTCTCACCGCTCTGACAGATTATTTATCCTCAGCCCCCGCTTTGATGAGACCTATAGATGGAGAATCATTGATCCTCTATTTAGCCGTCTCCCTCACTGCCTTGAGCGCGGTCTTGGTAAAAGATCACGAACGTAATCAACATCCAATTTACTATGTAAGTAAAAGTTTCCTCGATGCCGAGTCTAGGTAATCTCACCTAGAAAAACTTATTCTTGCTCTAATTATGGCTTCAACTAAGTTAAGACATTATTTTGAAACCCATACTATTATCGTAAAAACCAATTATCCCATAAAGAATGTCCTTAGAAAACCAGAATTGTCGGGTAGAATGGCCAAATGGGCTGTGAAATTAAGTGCAAATGATATTCAATATGAGCCTAGAAATGCAATTAAATCACAGGCACTAGCAGACTTTGTGGCTGATTTCAGTAGTGATATAGAAGAACAAGCCAATCTTGAAATTCAACAGCTTGAAGAGGCCAAGGATCCTTGGACACTCTTCACTGATGGAGCTTCAAATGTTAAAGAAACAGGATTGGGAATACTAATAAAATCGCCACACGGGAACATAATACCCCATTCTATAGCTTGTGAATTCCAGGCCACTAACAATGAAGCAGAATACGAGGCACTTATTGCAGGTATACAACTAGCCAAAAGTATTAGAGTCAGGTATCTTCAGATTTTTGTAGATTAATTATTAATTGCTAATCACTTTAATGGTTCATATGCAGTCAAAGGTGAGAAATTAATTAAATATTTCGATTTAGTAAAGGATCTCGCAGGATCCTTCGATTATTTTACAATTACACAGGTACCAAGAGAAGAAAATGCTGGGGCCGACGCCTTAGCAAACCTGGCTTCAGTTTTGAAGCTTCCAGAGAACATAAAAATCCCTATCATCCATGTACTATCCCCTGCAATTGAGGAATACCAAGCAATGGAGATAGATGGGAGTCAACACACGGATCTTAAGGATCATTCTTTTGATCATTCATCCTTGCTCCTTCCGATAATGAAGTACATTCAAGATGGAGAAATCCCAAAAGAAGAGAACCCTAAAGCTTTTAGAGCCAAGGTATCACAATATACTATTGTACATAATATGCTATATAAGAAATCCCTTGCAGGTCCATATTTAAGGTGCATCGAAGGATCCGAGATCCAAGAAGTACTGAAGGATTTCCATGAAGGAGATTGTGGCAACCATACAGGGGGCAGAGCATTATTCTCAAGGATTCTAAGAACCGGATACTTCTAGCCTACAATGACGAAGGATGCTATGGAATATTCCAGGAAGTGTGATGCTTGTCAGAGGCATGGCAACATTCTGCATCAACCGGCAGAACCCTTATAACATATTGTCTCTTCATGGCCATTCATGAAATGGGGAATGGACATAGTGGGTAAACTCCCTATAGCTCTAGGAGGAAAAGTCTTCATGTTAGCAATGATAGACTATATCTCTAAATGGATCGAAGCTGAGGCTTTCCCTCAAGTTATGGAAAAGGAAGTAATATCCTTTATCAAACGTAACATTATAACTAGATTTGGAATTCCTTCTGAAATTATTTGCGATAATGGCTCCCAATTTATTGGGAAAAGAACTACTAACTTTTGTGACAGCTGGGGAATCAAACTGATCAGTTTAACACCAGTCCATCCACAAGCAAACGACCAAGCAGAATCAAGAAACAAAGTCATCATCAACAACCTGAAGAAAAAGCTTGGAGCAAAGAAAGGCAAATGGGCTAAGGAACTACCCTATGTGCTCTGGGCAGATAGGACAACTCCAAAAAATGCCACTGGACAGACGCCGTTCTCATTAGTCTTTGGAGCTGAGGTAGTGATCCCCACTGAAATGGTGTACCCAACAGCCGGAACAAGCATCCGTGATCCTCAGACAAATGACGAGAATCTTGTCCAAGATCTAGATACTGTGGAAGAACTTAGAGATCAAGCAAGATTCAGGATGGCAGCCTACCAACAAAAGATGGCTGGGGCATACAACAAGAATATCAGAATTAGAAGATTTGAAGTGGGAGACTTAGTCCTTCGAAAGGTGTTCCAAAACACAACTAATCCCGCCGACGGGAAGCTGGAACCCAAATGGGAGGGTCCTTATCTAATTGAAGCCGAAGCTGGAACCCAAATGGGAGGGTCATATCATTTGATGAATATGGATGGTGACATTCTCCCAAGGGCTTGGAATGCAATCCATCTAAAAAAGTATTTTGTTGATCAGGATCCTGGATCCTAATCAATTGCTTCAGTCCGATGCTTTGTAAAATTTTACTTTATATTTTCACATTATACTTTTGTTTTGTCAAATGTGCCAAGTTGCAGAAATGCCGAGCAATAGGGCCCTTAAGTGGAAAAAACGGGTTGGCCAACTCTCTCCTAAGTTTAATATGCCTTGTCGCTAGGTTTATAAGGTCTTCACCTTATCTCCCGAATTAGGGTTTCTACATCCTCGCCTGGAGCGCACGATTATCCGGGTATAATTGGAGGCTGTGGGACCAGTGCACTATACGTGGCTGAAAATTTCATGGCTAAAAATTATATCTTGGATCCTACGAATTAAATGGAAGACGTACCATATACACAAGTTAAGGTCAACGCTGGGTTAGGCTCGTCACCGCGTACAATTGGGCCAACGCCATGGATCAGCTCGTCGCTCGTATTTATTGGGCTTGTCCCCACGTTTAATTGGGATTGTCTCCACGTTCACTTGGGCTTGTCCCCACGTTTAATTGGGCTTGTCCCGACGTTTTATTGGGCTTGTCCCCAAGATAGTCGGATTTTAATCCAGCTTTTCTAACTATTATATTCTCTTTTGATAATTTGTTTTGACAGGAAAACATCTTAAAGAAAAAGTTCTGAGGATTGAGAATCCTCTATCCTAGTGACAGAAGTTATAAAGCAGAAATCAAAGGAGTTATATTATAATATGCAAGATAAAAAGGCGATCCGGGCTTCACCAGCAAAACCTGGACCATCCACCCGAATCAAACTACGTCAAAGTTCATGCAGAAATTTAAAAGACAAAGGTGGTTAAGGCTTCATCCACATAAAGCTAAGGATCGCTACACCCTAACCACCTTTGAAAACTGTCTTATGGATCACAGATCCTAAGGATTACCACTACCATTATCCATACAAACAATCAAAAAAACTATTAAAACATCAGAAAAAATGGGCTCCGGCCTTGTCTTCATATCCATCATCGCCCATTGCACCAGCTACTCCTTAGCCACATCACCTTCACCATCATCTGCCTCCTTGACCTCCAATGCGTCATCCTTGACCCCGCTTGTCCAAGCATCCTCGATCCTCCTCTCAGTCCCTGCATCCTCGCTATCTTCACCGAAGCCAGCCAAAGCCTTCTCCTACATAGCCACATTCCACGTGGACCTCTCGAAGTTAGGATCCTCAGCCCCTGCAACCATCTTGATCCTGGCTATGAGCACTTCCTTACTAGCCCACACCTTGGCCTGCTCGGTGACCTCAACCACTTGCTCCCTAGCTTGGATGTCAGCAAGAGCCAGCTTATCCTCCAAGGTGCCCTTCACAGTCTGAAGTTCCATGATCAGCTTATCCTTTAGGGATATCCCAGCGCGATACTTTGCTAGTTCCCTCTCGGTGTTGGCCACGTTTTCATCATACAGGACCTTGAAATTGGCCACAACCTATAGAAAGAAAGCCAATCAATAAGATAGTCAAACCATCTGTACGTGAGGAGAAAGGATCCTTACCTTCGAGAGTTGATCGAACACATCCTGGGCACTATGGATCTCCACGTCAGGATCTATTTTCCTTTTCATGCTGGCCTTGGAACAGGTGGTCATGGTCTTTAGCGGCACGAGGACAGAGCTCTTCATGGGCTTCTTCTTAGAGGAGCGAGAAGAAATGAGGCTATCAACATCCTCCAACTAGAACTGACCCAAAAAGTTTTTGGATGGTTTGGATGAGGACTTATGTGCACCTGCCCGAAAAAAGATAAGTTATTATCTTTTATCTTTTCTTATTTACTAAACTTACAATTAAAGGATGGATTCTAACCTACTTAACATTGTTTTCGAGAAGCTGGCGATCTTCTAGTCTGAATCCTCTGCTTCTTCAACGATAGCTTTGAAGGTCCTGTCAAAAGGATCCAGAGACAGGAACACCTTTGCCTTTTCAACACCTTCTGGGTCAGCGGTAAGATCAGAAAAATTGGAAACTGCACAAAAAACAACAAACCCACAATTAGCCAATCAATAAAAACAAGTGTCACCTATCCTCTGGATCCATTATCCTACCCTTCAAGATCCAGCATGACGGTAGGGAATTCCCTTTAGGGATACTGTCTCTTAAAACGAAGAAGAACTGGTTCTTCCAGCTTTGGTCGTTGTGAGTAGTCTTGTTGATCGGCAGAGGCTGAAAGGGTTTACTTTTGAAGAGAACTCTGCTAGAACCATGAGTTACGAGGCTTACAAGTAAGAAAGGGCTGGAAGATTGAAGTCGAGATCATGCTCTACAATCAGTATCTCAAAGGTATGTAAGGTCCTCCACATCATCGGCATAGCTTGAATATAGCTAAGACCGGTGAAGGAAAAGAAGGTAGTTATAAGGTCGGGAAACGAATACGAGAGGCCAAGAAGGAATGAGAGTGCCGGAAAACAAACCCAGTCAGAAGAAACACAATCGCTCCTTAATCGGGAGTCGTACGCTCTAAAAACCGTTCCTTCGGGGAAACGTTTGGAGATTCTCTGGATCTCTTCGTTGGTGAATTTGCAGATCTCGGAAGCTGGATCTTTAAGAAGATGTTGCGTCTGGAGCACGGGAGTAATATTCTTAGGACTCGAACTAAAGGAAGTTTTCTGGTCCCTTCTAAGCATCGTGATAGAAGGATGAGAAAGATATAGGAGATAATAGAAAAAACAATGGAGGATACCTGGTGGTTATGCCGGAACTACGCTTATAATCCGATGAAGAAGGAAGATATAAGGGTTTGAATCTATTAAGTAGGCGTAATTATTTGGTGGCAGGTGACGGTCATATCTATTTTTAATCGACGGTTACAGCGCACTCTTCTCGAGATAAACATGACAGCTGTTCCCCCTTTCACACCTATCATGTTTGGGGGCAATTGTTGGGACAAGGATCTTTGATCCTTGAAATTCAAGTATCGTTGGCAACTGTTAGCAGGACTAAGGATCCTCAGTGGTTCAAGGATCCTCAACAGTCAATTTCAGTTATAGTCTAACCTATTTTTTGCAGGTATAACACGTGCTTACCAGAATTCCTATTATTACGGACGAAGTATTTTACCCAGTCTTCCCTTCTCGTCCACGCTCCTAAAACGTTCAAGTTGAAGAAGTAAACAAACATGGCAGAGATTATAGCATAATTAGTTACTAGCCGTTATACTTACTTGTATATAAATATCGAATACTAGCTGATTAACACACAACGCTTTAGCACTGAGAGTTCATAGCAAACACTTGTATTCACGATCAGCTATTATTCCATCATTTGTAATCTTTTCAAGTTCAATATAATTAGTAGTGATATTTTTCACTACCCGAGGTTTTTGTGCCGGCGGGATACTAGTTACCAAGGGCTTTTCCTCGTATAAAACTTGGTGTTCATCATTTGTAACTGTTACTTTGATCGCAATAGTCCATACTAGCACCAATCCTCACTTACGAATTTGGTTCTTTGATCCTTAGACCGATATTTAACCAAAACATTCACCGTATATGTCATGACAGCGAATATATTCTTCACGTATAACATATACGGCATATAACATATACGGCGTATAACATATACGCCGCATATGTTATAAGGTGAACACTTTGTCACACCCCGTTAAGCGATTTGCGGAAGCGTAAAACTTAAATGCAACAAATAAAACTAGTATCAAATACATTGTTCATAAAGAAACATTACTAACTAATTTACAATATATTACATCATTCTAACGTCTTTTACAAACTAGGTATACAATCAAAACTAGCTCTTCAACTACTTTACTTTTAACTCAAATGCTCACAGCATCGATCACAATCCAACAAGTAACTCATAATCAATTTACTCCACCTTTCTAATTACCTGAAAACCATGTTTAAAGAAAAGGTCAACTATGAATAGTTGGTGAGTTTCATAAGTTTTAACGAAATCAGTTCTGCGCACCACACAGTCGTAGTTTGCATGTACGCGCGCATATAAATTCAAAATTACGATAAAATCGTGACTGTTTGTTCGTATTGCGTGTTTCCGTTTTCCATGTTTAATCAACCATTGTGGCACCCCTTCCGCCCACAACGGTTCTACGTAAAATCAACCACTATGGCCCCTCTTCCGCCCACAATAGTTCTACGTAAAATCAACCACTGTGGCCCCCCTTCCGCCCACAACAGTTCTACGTAAAATCAACCACTGTGGCCCCCCTTTCGCCCACAACAGTTACGCGTAAAATCAAACATTACACAATGTATACACACATGATTAGTATTTCCTACACCTATTCACATAGCATGTATATATATATATATAAATATTTATGCACATATATAGTATTTATCACGTATCACCAAACACTGTGGCCCCCCTTCCGCCCACAGTATCCTCGTGGCCTCCACTGCCCATGTTATCCCCATGGCCGTTACAGACCACGTTGTTCATCCATGGCCGTTACAGACCACGTTCTTCACCCATGGCCTTTACAGACCACGTTATTCACCCATGGCCTTTACAGACCACGTTATTCACCCAGCTTGTCATGTTTAACAGTGCACAGCGTGTTTATATAAACGTATCGTTATGTGTAATTTCGTTATGTTTTGGTATTTGTACCATATCCACTTAATTTGTCATTCAAGAATACTATTCACCATTTATTCGCACGTAATCAATCATTATGTGTGTAAGGACTTTTTGTATGTAAACGTTCAAATAATTTATATCTTGAACCGTTTTCAGATTGAGAACGTATATAAATATGCTTTTCACCCCAAAAAATTCATAAATAGTTGGAAAAGAGGGGTCATGAAATACACGGTTTTGTAGGCACTCAGTGCGAGTCAGCTCGGGGTCCGTTTCTCTTGCTATCACTTAGTCCCTAAAGTTAATATTATAATAATATTAATATGTTAATATTATTGTAATCTTTATACTAAGCTGGGCTGTATAGCCAGTCTGGGTGTGGCTGTAACACCCAGAAAGTGTCAGTAGGTTTAGATTGTGATGTTGTTAAATGTTTAATGTTTAAAATTGAACTTGGCTCAGTTTCCCCGTTTCACCAACTGGGCCAAGTTGTTCGTTTAGGCGTTTGGAAAACATTTATGGGAATGCAAACTTGGGTAAACGTGTTTGTTGATGAAATTATTAGGTTATAAAGAAAGATCACGTATTAGGGGTCTGGTTCGCTACGGGGCTCGTTTCCGTTTATTCAGTTTGAGTTGGAGAAAAACGCGCACAATCTTCCCAAATTGTCCGGATTTCTCACAAAAAGTTCGTTTATATATAATGAATCCGAATATATGCTTTTTGATCACTCTTGATGTTATGATATTCTAACAAGTTCGTTAATCGCGAGCTTGCCGGTTTTCGTCAGAATTAAACTTGTTTAATCTTCAAATTAGCACAATTAATTATCCATTAATTATTAGATAATGAAAATTTAGACACTTATCAAATAAAATATGTAAATTTTTATAAGACTATTTATGGAATTATTTGCTGATTTATAAATTTATAAAAAATCATTGTATATGCAATATTTAGCCCGAAAATCATCTGTTTATACCAAATGAGTTCCGAAAAATCCGCCAAAATTCTTGAGTGATCAAAATACCTCACAAAACAATCCAGAAAATTTATAAACTTTAACAATCATGCCAAAAAACCTTTTCGAGCCGAAAACAGCTATGAAAATCCGAATAAACGCAAATGCACCAAACATACCTAGGGTTTTCCAAATGACCCCAAATTTTATATATGATCATAATATATCAAATCTGAGTTCCCCACAAATTTTCATAATTTTTCAAGTTTAACTATTTTTCCCAAATAAACGCCCTAATTCGGTAATAAATTCGCCAAATATTCTCGGATTGTCAAAAAATTACTAAATTTGAATAGGGACTCAATGATATGGTTCCTGATGTCCCTGCAAAATTTTATAACCTACCAATATGCACATCACAATCGAATCCTAAACAGCCCGTAATCGGACATTTCGGCATTACCTTTACGGTTTTCGCCAATTTTCGCTCTCTTAATCCAATTTACGGGTTCTCGTGCTTCTATATTAGCTAAGTACAGGTCCTAAATCACAAACCAAGCATGTATCATCAAGATACCAGCCATGAAAGTTAGGGTTTCGGTTAGGGTTCTAAACCGAACTTTTGAACCGTAAAAACGTCGTTTAAACCCTTTAATCCGTCTTTATGGCCAAAAAAGAGTATGATTCTGGTTCCTAACCATGTGTATGATCAAAACATGTTTTTGGACCATTTTTAAGGTTTTTGCATGGTTAGGAATGATTTTTGATAATCAAACTATGTTTATATGGAATTAAGCATGATTAATTAAGCAAACAATTTGATAAAATGATCAACTTACCAAGTTTCTTGAATGGGTATTGCAAGATCAGGTTATTTGGTCCAGAAACTGATGGAAAAAGATGTTAAAACTATCTTTTGTATAATGTATATAAAAAGGTAAACCATGTGGGGGGTTTCCCCATTTGCGACCGCAAGAAAGAAAAAAGGGGCCCATGGCCTCTTTTGTTTCTAATACCTCATTTTGAGTGCCTGGAAGTGAAAAGACGAGTCCAAATTTATTTTGAGTTGGGTTTTTGGCACGAAAAATTTATCGGGTGCGACAAGCAGCGCGAAAACGAGTGTTTTTCGGCCATTTTTGTATAAATTTAGAAAAACGTAGTATTTGTTTGTAAAAATCAAAAATATTTTCACAGATCTCTTAAAACATTTCCACTAAGTGTTTTGTAAATCTTTTTCGGCTTAACGGATGATACAATGCTTGTTTTGTAACTCTCTTTCGCATTTAAATCTATAGCGGGTAGTTAAACGAGCATGTTTTTGTTTAACTGGTTTGCTATCATTCTAAGGCCTTAATATCAATATGTTGGCTTATAATAGACGTATATCTCTTATAGATGGCCCCCAGGGATATCTGGGTCAAAACCAGACCCGTTCAATTAATCGTTCGTTCGTTACGCAATAAGCGTATAATCACTTATTCGATGTGTGAACGCTAATGTGTAACCGGTTTTGTCACGAATGTCACACACTTATACGTTGACCATATACATATACGTTGACAAGACTTCAATAGTTACACGTTGACTGCTATTTGACCTTATAACATATCCGTTGATCAATACTTATACGTTGACCCTTCTTGTTTTTCAAACATATACGTTGAACTGAGAAGATATACGTTGACTTTGATCACAATGGAAAACCTAAGTGCGTTTGTATCACAACCGTCTATCCTACTTCAGAACATCAATTTAGAAAACGAGATGGGTACAGCCAAGAAGCCTCCTAAGCTTCTTGGGATGGAAGATTATCCTTCATGGGCTGACAAATTTGAGACGTATGTTCAAGCTTTGAACTACGAAACACGGACTGCCGTAGAGGAAGAGTACATAATTCCTAAGAATGAGAACGGGAAAAACTACCGATTATCTCAAATTTTTTATGCTGAAAAGTCTTGTTCTTAAAGGAGAAAAAGATGTTGAACCTCTTCCAACAAGCCATAAAAGCCGAGGTCTATCAACTATTACAGCATAATGGTTCTTGTTATTCAATATGTCATTCATTGTTGAACAAGGATCGTGGAAACCCTGACATGCATAAGAATAAAATTGTAATACCCAAAATCCCGGGAATCCTACAGTTGGTCATCATATCTAAAATTTCTCGAAAATTTAAAGCCAAACTAATTCATCTTATTAAAATCATTTTCAGAGTACTAAATAGCAGAATAAGGAATATCAAATTTCTCAAAACCAGGAAAATGTGATTTTAAACCCAAAGCAATTCATTTCTTTTAAAACTTGTTCAGAGTATAATCAGCGGAAAAGTCATAATTGATCAAACAAGTTCCCAAAAAGCACCGGGTGATTGTGCCCAAAACCAAATTTAAATGTATTTAATAAAAACTGAAAAGAACAATACTCATCAACGAAACTCTCCGACTAGGTATGCCTTTAACTGTCCAGTAGTCTCGAGCACGTCCAAGCGGTAAGCATCCTTCTCCTAACCTGAAACTCAGACTAACATACACACAAAATCAGCTTGAGCTGAGTGAGTTCAAGTTTTAATAATGGACATTTAAATAAATCATTCAAAGAGTTTTAAAATAAAACGAGATACAATAGTTAAGCCATCATCATCAATAAGTAGTCATACTTATATATATATATATATAAACATCCATATAATTATATCCCTATAGATATCATCCAAGTATTAACATCAGGGTCGAGCACACGTACAACCCAAACACGTAATATCCAAGTAATAACATCAGGTCGAGCACACGTATAACCCAAACACGTATCATCTCATCCGATGGTGATCATGCCACACGAGCCTCCCCCCTTACGGGCTTTTCAGGGCCCGCCACAGGATTTAAGAACCTGAGTACTATAGTTTGACCCTGCCAAGATCACCATCCATCCGCATGCAAACACAAAGTAGGCACACGCAAACATCCTTAGTCGATAACGACTAATTAACATGCCAATTATTGGCCATACAATAATATATGTACAAACATACGGACAACATACAATAATATCATCCCAAAAATATATCATCATGAAAGTGAACCTATGGTCTTAAAGTAACATCCGTATACACATTCATAAATATCATCTCAAGACATACTACAATACGAGTAAGCCTACATCCTTGAGTCTAGACTATAGGTAATATCTATAACCTTGTAAAATATATATATAACCATAAACGAACCTCAAATATTCTAAGGCATAGAATAAAATTTACACATAGTTTCGTAAGCCCACAAATACAAATAAGGCTATGTAATGCCATCCAAATATTTTAAACGAGTAAATTTGGGTAAAATTGTGATACGGTGTGCATGCTAGCCCAAAACGTAAAAAGAATAAAAAAGGGCATCATAAACTCACCAGACACGAGGCACGATTTCACCACAAGCTAGTGGATCCCCTAAGTATCCCCAACACTCAAACGCCTGTCGGTTTCCATACAAACATTACTAACGACATCGAAAGGACTCGTTTATCCCACGATATGTTCTAACATGGACCGAGTTACCTAAATCCTCGACCTCATCAAACTCAATCATAACAGCCCCCTCCCCACCCGGGGCCTTAAGTTTACCAACACGACCCTTATATACTCCCGGAAGTAAAGAATTCCCAAATTGCCCCAGGAGCACTAGGTGATACTAACACGCGCGTTTAAGAGTTTTTTAGGCAATTAACATCCAACTCAGCCCCGTGTGGACCCAATATGATAATTTCACAGCCAACAAGTCCACACAACGCTACACGAGCCAAATGGGTCTGTAACTCGCAAGTACAACGCACCAACTATTCAATATACGCAAATGCGCGTTGTACCGACCCGTTTGAGTAACCGACAACCAATTCAGCCCCATTACTTATAAAAATCATTTTACAACAGCCCGTATATTAAACAGAAGCTATCCGAACTAATTGGTCATCAATTACTTCATCCCTCGCATTAAACGCAACAAACTACCATTCTAGTCAACCGCAAACTATCTTTCAAACTACAACTAGTTGACCAATCAAACTAACACCAATGGACATGATTTTTAAGTATGTTATATGGGACATACCTAGGAAGATTGTGGTGAAAAAACCTCAGCCGAAAAATCCCCGAAACTGCCCAATTGGACTGCCACCCGGTAAGCCTAAACCAAGCGGTTTAACGACGAATAAACAAGCCATAAGGATGAATTAAGGTGAAAAAGAGTTGTAGACATTTAATACCGACCTGGAATTGAACGTTTGAAGGCCGGGTGATGGCTGGTTGCACGCAAATCGAGAAGGAGGAGGGGGTAGGGGCGCCGAACGGAGCTAGGGTTGGGGTTAGGGTTAGATTTTTTTTTTATAAAATATATTAACAATATAATACATTCTGGCCCGTCCACTTTACTAATGGTTGAACTTGTAAGAAAAGTTAACTATGATAAGCTTACTAGGGTGTCAAGGAGCTCCTGGGAGAATGTCGGGTTAAGCCGAAAGGTGCACACAACACTACAAAGTTAAACCTTTTATCAGAAATTAACGGACGTTACAAGTCTACCCCCCTAAAGATGGGATTCGTCCCCGAATCCCGCCACACAGGAACGAGCATGGACTGAGACAATTCAAAACATCACTTCATACACAGAACAAGTATAAATAGCACCCCTACTAATGATATCGTACTACCTCCTAGCCAAACAATTACACACGAAAGCTTTCGAGAGGGAGATAAATTGACAGCACTATTTTAACAAAAAAAATGATTACAAGGGGTTACCTGAAATGGTGTTCGCATCCTCCTTTTCCTCCTTCGTTGAGATACTGAAGGCCCTAGCCTTAGCCTTTAGTTCGCCTTCTGACTTAACTCTAGAAGATTCTCCCCACTCAGTACCTCCCGCCTTAAACTTAGTACATCGAGAGGCCAAATGACCAGACCCCTCACACCGGTAACATGTCAACGACGGGCACTCGTAGTGGGGGTGTCCCGTCTCCCCACAAAGAAAACAAGGGATAGTCCCAAGCCTACACTCCCCCCTATGTGGTTTCCCGCACTTCCTGCATCTATCGCTATACCCTTTACTCTTACGATCCGACGTCTCCTTCCTCGTTTTCTTCCCATCCAACATAGAATCATTGCCCCCATAACGTTTGCCATTGGAGTTAGAGATCGGTTTCCAATCTTTTCCAGGTTCAGTTGGGCTCGCCATCTTTCTCTGTTCATACAATGTACCTGCCAGGGTAACCACCGAATGGAAGGAGCTCATGCCAGTGGTCACCACACCCCTATGAACATCTGCCGGAAGACCCCTTTACTTACTTTTTGATTCTTTTACTTTCAGGTATAACTAGATCGGGACATAAACGAGCCATTTGATTGAATTTTGTAGTATACTCTCGATGTGACATATCACCCACTTCTAAAACTAAGAACTCCTGCTCCATCTTATTTAATTCATGCGAAGGGCAAAAATGATCGATAACCAACTGGTTCAACTCTTCCCAAGCCATCCTCCTAATAGAACGATCACCCATATCCTGGACTAGATTATCCCACCAACACAGCGCCTCGGCACGAAACGACGCGGTAGCATAAGTCACCATGTCCTCCCCTTTGCACTTAATAACCCTTAATACTGCTTCCATCTCTCTAACCCACTGATGAGCTACCAACGCATCTTTAGAACCATTGAAAGCGGGAGGGTCGCACTTCTTGAAATCCCCAGACGAACAGCCTCTAGTAGACACTAAACGCATGAGCTTCTTCCTACTCATCACTTGATGCCACTACCTCGTCTTCAACCTGAGTCTCTTGACCCTTTCCCTGCTTTTTCGCACTCTTACCAACCATTGAATCTTTTGCAAACCTAATAGCCTCAGCAACAATCTCAGGAATAACGTTATGAAGAACCTGATAAACCTCATCTGCGATGGCCGCGCGTATGGCAGGGCCTAAAGCGGGGCTATCCCCCTCCTCCTGGATCGGAGTCTCTTCCTGCTGGGGAGTCGGGTTCTCTCTCTCAGTCTCGACACGTGGCTAACGACCACGGCCACGAACACTCGGAAGACCTCTCTTAGCAGTACGAGTATTAACCTTAACTTATTCCTACAAGGACAAAATTTTAACACGGTCAAGTACAAGTAGTATTTAAAATATGGAAGGTAACGGTAAATTGCTAATAACGTTGATCAAGTGTTATTAATTGTTTACCTCACCTGCCCATCCTAAGCACCCCCTGACCCTAATCACCTTAGCATTCTATCTAACATTTAAGCAATTAATCATGTAATGGAACCTTTGAAACTCAAAAGAATGTCTAAACAATTAAGGTTACCTCTTGGCGTGCAACTACTCGCGGTTGGCATATCTAGTCTTTTCTCTTACAGTTCGAGTCCAAACACTCGGGAATGCTCGGATCCCTCGAACCAGGTCTCTGATACCAACTTGTAAGACCCAAAATCCCGGGAATCCTAGAGTTGGTCATCATATCCAATATTTCTTGAAAATTTAAGCCAAACTAATTCATCTTATTAAAATCGTTTTCAGAGTACTAAACAGCGGAATAAGGAATATCAAATTTCTCAAAACCAGGAAAATGTGATTTTAAACCCAAGGCAATTCATTTATTTTAAAACCTGTTTAGATTATAAATCAGCGGAAAAGCCATAATTGATCAAACAAGTTCCCAAAAAGCACCGGGTGATTATGCCCAAAACCAAATTTAAATGTATTTAATAAAAACTGAAAAGAACATTATTCATAAACGAAACTCTCTGACTAGATATGCCTTCAACCGTCCAGTAGTCTCGAGCACGTCCAAGCGGTAGGCATCCATCTCCCAACCTGAAACTCACACTAACATACACACAAAGTCATCTTGAGCTTAATGAGTTCAAGTTTTAAAAATGGACATTTAAATAAATCATTCCAAGAGTTTTAAAATAAAACATGATACAATAGTTAGGCCATCATCATCAATAAGTAGTCATACTTATATATATATATATATATAAACATCCATATAATTATATCCCTATAGATGTCATCCAAGTATTAACATCAGGGTCGAGCACACGTACAACCCAAACACATATCATCTCATCCTATGGTGATCATGCCACACGAGCCTCCCCCCATACAGGCTTTTCAGGGCCCGCCACAGGATTAAGAACATGAGTAGTATAGTTTGGCCCGGCCAAGATCACCAACCATCCAAATGCAATCACAAAGTTGGCATACGCAAACATCCTTAGTCGATAACGACTAATTAACATCGCCAATTATTGGCCATACAATAATATATGTACAAACATACGTACAACATACAATAATATCATCCCAAAAATATATCATCATAAAAGTGAACCTGTGGTCTTAAAGTAACATCCGCATACACATTCATAAATATCATCTCATGACATACTACAATACGAGTAAGCCTACATCCTTGAGTCTAGACCATAGGTAATATCAATAACCTTATAAAATATATATATAACCATAAACGAGCCACAAATATTCTAAGGCATAGAATAAAATTTACACATAGTTTTATAAGCCCACAAATACAAATAAGGCTATGTAATGCCATCCAAATAGTTTAAACGAGTAAATTTGGGTAAAATTGTAATACGGTGTGTATGCTAGCCCAAAACGTAAAAAGAATAAAAAGGGGCATCATAAACTCACCAGACATGAGGCACGATTTCACCACAAGCTAGTGGATCCCCTAAGTATCCACAACACTCAAACGCCTGTCGGTTTCCATACAAACATTACTAACGACATCGAAAGGACTCGTTTATCCTACGAGACATTCTAACATGGTCCGAGTTACCAAATCCTCGACCTCATCAAACTCAATCATAACAGCCCCCCCCCCTCACCCGAGGCCTTAAGTTTACCAACACGACCCTTAGATACTCCCGGAAGTAAAGAATTCTCAAATTACCCCAAGGTGATACTAACACGCGCGTTTAAGAGTCGTTTTGGCAATTAACATCCAACTCAGCCCCGTGTGGACCCAATATGATAATTTCACAGCCAACAAGTCCACGCGACGCTACACAAGCCAAATGGGTCGGTAACTCGCAAGTACAACGCACCAACTATTCAATATACGCAAATGCGCGTTGTAACGACCCGTTTGAGTAACCGACAACCAATTCAGCCCCATTACTTATAAAAATCATTTTACAACAGCCCGTATATTAAACCGAAGCTATCCGAACTGAATTGGTCATCACTTACTTCATCCCTCGCATTAAACGCAACATACTACCATTCTAGTCAACCCCAAACTATCTTTCAAACTACAACTAGTTGACCAATCAAACTAACACCAATGGACATGATTTTTAAGTATGTTATATGTGACATACCTAGGAAGATTGTGGTGCAAAAATCCCAGCCGAAAAACAGCCCCAAAACTACCCAATTGGACAGCCACCCGGTAAGCCTAAAACAAGCGGTTTAACGACGAATAAACGAGCCATAAGGATGAATTAAGGTGAAAAAGAGTTGTAGACATTTAATACCGACCTGTAATTGGACGTTTGAAGGCCGGGTGATGGCTGGTTGCACGTAAATCAAGAAGGAGGAGGGGGTAGGGGTGCCGATCGGAGCTAGGGTTGGTGTTAGGGTTAGATTTTTTTTATATAAAATATATTAACAATATAATACATTCTGGCCCGTCCACTTTACTAATTGTTGAAATTGTAAGAAAATTTAAGTATGATAAGCTTACGAGGGTGGCAAGGAGCTCCGGGGAGAATGCCGGGTCAAACCCAAAAGGTGCACACAACACTACAAGGTTAAACCTTTTATCGGAAATTAACGGACCTTACAAAAATAGCACTTCTCAAGAAAGAATTTTATATATTTACTCAAGTCAAGGGTTAATCTTTTGGTTAGTTGTTTGAAAGGTATTGCTATCTTGTGAATAAGAGAAAAAGGCTGAAGATAGACAAGCCAGAGTATGAGTACATTGATAAACTTGCTGATGCTTTGCCTGTAGAGTGGGGTAATTTCATAATGATTCAACAATCTAAGCCCATTGCTTTTGCTCGTTTGAACCTTGCAAGTTTTATCGAGAAGCTTGAAGCTCATGATCTAGAGCTTAGAAAGAAACAAAAGATGAAATCTACAGATGTATCACAAGATGTGGGATTATATTACAAAGGTTCTAATTCAAGTGTTACTCCAAATCCCAAAATTCCCACTGCATTTTGTGCTGAGTCAATCAATCAAGCTTGTATTAAAAATGTCACTACTACTCCTCAGTACAGTAGTAGTTATTCAGGAACAATCCTAACTACTCAAGTTTCAAAAGATTCTGATGTTATCCAGTGCAACATAGCAGTGAATCTGAAGAATATGAGAAACATGACCACAGACACTGTCAAGGAACACATGGCCTTTCTAGGATCTGTTCTAGAATCTTACGAAAACATGGTTGCAGGTCGTATTGGAAATTACAATATGACTAAAGAAGACTATGATCAGATTGACCCAGAGGAAATGGAAATGATTGACATAAGGTGGTGCATGGCGAGTGTGATAGGGAGAGCATAGAGATTCAAAAAAATAACTGGTCGAAATGTGCTTGACGGTACAACTTCTGAGTTAGGCTTTGACAAGTCTAAAATTAGATGTCTTAGTTGCAAGGAGAAAGGACATTTTAAGAGGGAATGCACTAGCAAAATTGTGGAGGATAATGCTGCAAATCCGTTTGGACGATATTACTACAAACAGGCAATATATTATCGTCCAGAGGGAGAATCAACAAAGGGAAAGAAACATACTGAAGCAACAACCTCGCAGCAAAAGGCAGCTACAGCCCAAGTTGATTAAGATTTAAATTGGAATTCAGTATTCCAAGATAATGTGGCTCAAGTGGTTGATTAAGACAAACAGGAGGTTAATGATGATAATGTGGTTAGGATGATTAATGGGGTTGAAGATAAGGATGGTAATGAGATTGAGACTGAGATTCAAGAGTATGAAGTGAAGGTGAATAGTGATGTTGAGAATGAAGTTGTCAAGGATGAGGACTTGGAAAAGGATGTGAATGAAGATGGCAACAAAGAAGTTGATCGTGATACTTCCAATGACGAACTTCCTCGAACATATGATAAAATTCATGAGGTTCCTCCTGACTATCCTATTTCATTATTTCCACCTGATATTATCGAGAGTTTTGCAAGTTGGTTTTATGAAGAATATATTCCACAAGGAAAAATTGATTTTGGAGTGGAAGAAGATGATGAAATTCCAGAAGTCAACAAGTCAGGAGATGAGGAGGAATTAGTTATTGTTGATGAAAAGATCGTTGAAGTAAAATTCGTTAAAGGAGTGGTGGAAGACATCACTGATGATGACTCAGAAACTTCAAGTGAAGAACTAATTGATCAAGCATTCATGGAAAATGAGGTAATTCTTAACTCAAATATTTGTGAAAAATGCTAATTGCCTTGCGATGAATGTGACTTTAAAAATCTTGAAATCAAAGAATTAAAGAGACACTATGATAAGGCTTTGTTTGATCTAAACATTGTTAATAAGGCATACATGAAGCTTCAATCGTGTGAAAAGAATTTATGGGAAAAGATTTTACAAAATCAAAAGACAATTTCTATGCTAAAACACACGGTTGAAGACAAACAAATTGCCATTAACAGACACACTGACGAAAACGCAGCACTCAAACTTGAGCTTCAAACACTAAAGATTGAGACTCAAAGAGCTAACTTGAAATTAGTAAGCTATGCTGCATCGTCATATGTACTTGATCACATTATCCCCAAAACTTCATCAAAGAATAAGGATAATGAGACCGAGAACATAAAAGAAGATTATCATGTTGTGCCTCCACCTATGTGTAATGCTTATATTCCAACGAAACCAAAAGGTTTAAAAAAGGCACTTAATGTGGAAATCAACTCACCACATCATGATAGCTCCAAGTCTGTTGATGTTGTTTGTGAGAAAACTGAGAATTCTGGTTGTGATTCATCAACTGGAGTGAAAATGGCAGAATCGGGGTTGTTTGGGGAAACTGTTAAACCTTATGGGTTGGGTAAACAAAAGGAAGTTGAGAACTCGACAAGATTTGCTAAAACAAATTTTTATAACAAGCAATCTTCTCGAGTTAAGCAATTTCAAGAGAAAAAGATAATGTTTGTGCATGGAAAAACATCAGATCCTGAAAAGGAAGTTGAATTTAGAAACCAGTCAATTGATGAACTTTATCGTTTGAAAGCCGAACGTGAACATGTTGAAACTACATCTCAAATCAATAAATTCATTGATAGGAGACGATGTTTTTGTTGTAATGAGGTCGGCCATATGTTTACGCATGTCCTAATCGATACAAACATGATCACATCATGCTTCAAAAGACTGTGAGCAGGAGACCCGGACTAGGTTATGTGAGTGAAAAGAAACCAGTTTGTGTCACTGAAAATGTGAAAATCTTGAAAAGAGATGAGTCAAATGATATCATAAAGGTTGTTAGAAATGATGTTTTAAAATCAACAATTTCAAAAACAAGTCAAACATCGTTTTATAAAAGAAACAATCTGCTGGTCAAAACTGGGTAGCAAAAACTGTTATTAAGCTACCTGATTGTGTTGAGAAAGTGAATTCTGAGTCTGAGTCACCAACATTAAGTGAAAATTCGTAATCATGTGATTCAGAAGTTGAAAATGATAGGTTGTTGTTTAAACATAGGAAACAACCCAAGACCAAGAAGGCTTGGGTTTCCTTGTTTCATTGAATTGTTAACTGTATGTGTATGGGCTTCCAAGATCTCACGATTCTAGGTTGGATAATGGATAGTGGAGCCTCTAGGCACATGATGGGTACTCTCTACTTGCTAAATGATGTCAAATCATTAAAAGGGGGGTATGTCGGGTTAGCTGGAAACCAAGGAGGAAAATTGTTGGTGAGGGAACTTTAACAAACGGGAAAGTAACTTTCGAGAATGTCAACTACATTTCAGAATTGGATAATAATTTGCTCAACATATCACAGATTTATGATAAACAATTCTCTACACATTTCACAGACCGAGAATATTTGATCTTTAAACCGGGTTTCAAAATTCTAGAAGAGCAGATCATTATGCGTGCTCCTCGAGCGAATGATCTTTATATCATGAACATGAGCAATGCATTAACGTCATCATGGTCTTTTCAATTTTTAATTTTAAGAGCATCTAAACGGGAATCATTATTATGACATCGGAACATGGGACATATCAGTTTAAGAAAAATGAACCATCTGGTTCACAAGAATCTGGTAGAAGGAGTTAATCTGAGGAATTTTTAGTTAAGTGAAGAATGCATGGATTGTAAGAAACGAAAGCAAACAAGGAAATCTCATCCAAAGAAACTTATCAACTCCATCAACCTACCCTTTGAACGTCTTCATATGGATCTTTTTGGACCAGTGAATGTTAAAAGTATCACAAAAGAACTTTACTCTCTTGTGGTTACTGATGACTATTCAAGATTTTCATGGGTGATGTTTTTGGAATCAAAAGATGAGACATATGATTTCCTCATGATCTTGTTCAAGAAGCTGGAAAATCAGTACAATCTACCAATCCGGCGAATAAGAAGTGACAATGGGACAGAGTTCAAAAACAACAAGATGCTTGAGTACTGTAATGATCGGGGGATTCTTCATGAATTCAGTGTACCGTACACTCCACAACAAAATTGGGTCGCTGAACGAAAGAATCGAACTTTGGTTGAAATGGCTCGAACCATGCTCTCAGATTCAAAATTACCAGTTAATTTTTGGTCAGAAGCAGTGGTGGCAGCTTGTTATATGCTTAACCGGGTGCTTACAGTAAAGAAATTTGACAAGACGTGTTTTGAGCTACTTAATTGTCGCAAACCAAATTTGAAGTGGCTTGAACCGTTTGGATCAACATGTACCGTTCTTGACCCAAGTGGGAAATTTGGTCCAAAATCTGGCGAAGGTTTCTTTGTGGGATATGCTAGTCCATTGAGACGTGTCTACATTCCTAGCCTCCACAAGATAATTCAAGTCCAAAATGTCGATTGTCAACGATACACTCCTACCATGCAACGACCAGGAGACTCAAGGTTGTTTGATTATGAGAGTCTTTGGGAGAGTTTCAAACTCCCTAAGGAAGATGTTTCTGAAGAAACTTTGACAATGATTTACAATCTCAATTGTCAGAAAATCAAGTAATTGGCACTGAAGAACCTGTGTTGGTTCCTCAAAATATTCCTGATCATGTTCAATCCGATGATGTTCAAGAAACTGTTCCAGTTTTTTAAGACAATGATGATTCAGATGAGGAGATTATTGAAGCTATTTCCCCATCCACTGTTATTCCTGAAGTGTGTGAGAACAATTTCCAATCTGAAGTATTAGTACCTATCGAGGTGGTCCCGAGAACTGTATCTTATCATCCCGAGGAGAATATAATAGGAGATCTGAATGCTGGAGTGCAAACGAGATGTCAACTTGATCAGAATCTTCAATGTTTCTATTCGAAGGTTTCTCCTTTACAAAATCAATTCTCATTTAAATGTTTCATTTCTCAGGTAGAACCAAATACGTATAAAGAGGCCCTAACTGAAGAGAGTTGGGTCAATGCCATGCAAAAGGAGCTTATGCAGTTTGAAAAGCTCGGGGTCTGGAAATTGGTGGATTTACCTGAAGATAAAAAGCAGATTAACACCAAGTGGGTGTTCAAGTGCAAAAGGAATAAAATTTGATTATTGTTCGAAACAAGGCAAGACTTGTTGTGTTGGGATTCAATCAGAGAAGGTATCGATTACAATAAAGTTTATGCACCAGTTGCAAGGCTAGATGCTATTCGGATATTTCTATCTTTTGCTTCTTGGAAAGGTTTCAAAGTTTATCAGTTGGATGTGAAATCGGCATTCCTTAACAGAAAGATTAGTTAAGAAGTCTACGTGGGAAAACCACCGGGGTTTGTCGATACGATCCACAAAGACAAAGTGTATCTCATTGATAAAGCCCTTTATGGTCTCAAACAAGCCCCGAGAGCTTGGTATGAGACATTGTCACAACATCTATTGGACAACGGGTTTATCAGAGGAACCATTGATTGTACACTTTTCACCAAATCTGTTGATGGACATCTACTGATCGTGCATATATATGTCGATGATATAAGCTTTGGATTGACAAACGATGTTCTGTGCTAGTAGTTTGAAGAAGTCATGAAAAAGAAGTTTGAAATGAGTGCAATGGGGGAGATGAAATTCTTTCTTGGACTTCAAGTAGAACAGATGTCAGATGGTATTTTCATCCATCAGACCAAGTATGTCAATGACGTATTGACGAAGTTCAATATGACAGATGCATCGGCAATCAGTACTCCTCTACCATTGAATCATGGTCCTGATCCCAACGGGGAGAAGGTTGACCAAACTTTATACCGTTCTATGATAGGCTCATTGATGTACTTGACTGCTTCTCGGCCAGATATCATGTATGCTACCTGTGAAGCTGAGTACGTAGCTGCTTCCAGTTGCTACTCTTAGGTTCTTTGGATACAAAAACAGATGCGAGACTTCGGGGTAAGTTTTCTTACTACCTCTATCTTTGTAGATAATAATGCAGCTATCTCGATAACTAAGAATTCGGTAAACCACTCTAAAACTAAACATATAGAAATACAGTATCACTTCATTCGTGATTGCTATGAAAAGATGTTGATTACATAGACAAGATTCACACCGATGAACAAAAAGCAGACCTTTTCACCAAAGCTTTTGATAAGTCAAGATTTCAATACTTATTAAAAGTTAATGGTTTAAAAGTTTTGGGCGGTGTTGTAGAGGGGTTACCGAGATTACAAGTGTGTTGGATACCTTCTGATCCTGAACATCAGAGTCAAATTTTCATTTTGTAAATAGTTTTTGATTTTAGGGGGAGAAAATTTCAAGAAAAACCAAAAACATTGAAAAATTTGAAAAAGCCAAAAACAGTTGTAAAAACATTAAAGGAGATCAATACATTAAGCCTGGAGAGAATCCGGTAGCATAAAGTTATATAAACAAAAATAAGCACAGATCACTATGCAATAACACAATGGAAGGCCTATTTATAGGCTGGGCTCATTCGTTATAACTGTAATAACGAATAAGGTCTTTCAATAGCCCCGTTCGCTAAACACCTTTAGCGAATGGGTATACCTTAACGAATTGAGCCACCATTCGTTACATTGTAGTAACGAATGGGCTCTTAAATTAACGAATAGCCTAGTCTCTAACGAATGAAGCCTCATTCGCAAAACATTCTTAGCGAATGAGCCTTTATACATTTACATAAAGACTAAACTACCCTTATCCTATTCGAACAGCTGCGGACACCAAATCTGTGCACTTACAGACTCCCCCTTGTCCGTAGCTTTCGAATGCTTTCCGGCAACCAATATATAACTCTTTAAAGCTCTTCGGCAACCAATACGCTTGGATGCACTAATGCTTTGGGCATATGATTCAGAGTTCCAACCTTCGTTAATCAATCCCAAACAATCATATTCTTCAATAAGATGACAAGACTCGTATATTCCTCAATCAGATCAACCCATTCAAGAATTGTCCTCTTCCGCCGAATAATCGTAGCTTTCGAATGCTTTCCGGCAACCAATATATAACTCTTTGAAGCTCTTCGGCAACCAATATGCTTGGATGCACTAATGCTTTGGGCATATGATTCAGAGTTCCAACCTTCGTTAATCAAACCCAAACGATCATATTCTTCAATCAATATATAACTCTTTGAAGCTCTTCGGCAACCAATACGCTTGGATGCACTAATGCTTTGGGCATATGATTCAGAGTTCCAACCTTCGTTAATCAATCCCAAACGATCTTATTCTTCAATCAGATGACAAGACTCGTATATTCCTCCATCAGATCAACCCATTCAAGAATTGTCCTCTTCCGCCGAATACTCGTAGCCAACATAGTCAGGATCAAATTCCCTCATAAAGAAGTAAACGGACAGACACTCGTATCCCACATAGTCAGGTTTCAATCTCGAACAAATCAATCTACAATCGAAGAACAAACACAGTCTTGAACTCAGTCAAACATAGCTTTGCAATCACGAATTAACACCCGAATTGCAGTAATTTTTCAAGAAATCTTTGCAAACGTTGGAAGATACTAATCAAATAAGCTCTTTGAAGTTTTTATCTGCCCCATTTCTTGACAAATTCGGCAAGGTCTTGAACAACTCTTCGAAAATCTTCAATAAACTTCTCGCTATCTTAGTTGGTTACTCCCCCTCGGCTCCTCGATATGCGGGAAAAGTCGGCCGGAAAATATACCACCAAAATTTAGGAGAAGAGTATCCAACATATTCGGAATATCCCCGAAAAATTTCGTTTAAGAAAATTTTCCAAAAATACTCTTTTTTTTTTATTTTAAGATCCTCATAAGTTATCTGGTCTTCTTTCGCTAGAACAGTAGCACATTCGTCCAGCATCCATCCACATTCGTTACATTGGAACGAATGGGTCTCATTTGTTAACCTAGGTAACGAATAACCACATACGTTAAGGATCCTCATTCGTTATGTTGATCTTCATTCGTTAAGCCCGTTAACACCTTTAGCGAATGGGTATACCTTAACGAATTGAGCCACCATTTGTTACATTGTAGTAACGAATGGGCTCTTAAATTAACGAATAGCCTAGTCTCTAACGAATGAAGCCTCATTCGCAAAACATTCTTAGCGAATGAGCCTTTATACATTTACATAAAGACTAAACTACCCTTATCCTATTCGAACAGCTGCGGACACCAAATCCATGCACTTACAGACTCCCCCTTGTCCGTAGCTTTCGAATGCTTTCCTATACTTTAGCATCCAATACTTTAGTCTTCAATACATTAACAACAAATACGTTAAAGTTGAATACTTTAACCGTCAAAACTTTAACTGCATATCATCAGCCGTAATACCAACCTCCCCCTTGGCCGATGATTCTCGGGCTTGTGCAAGCAGACAAAATATAACACTTTGTAAGCAAACCAACAACTTGTAGCTACTCGTATCAGATCCCCCCTTCAAATAAGCATCTCCAGGTAATCATTCCGATCATCCAACTGGCATATGATATGATTCGATCAAACGAGTCAATCAACAGCAAGTCATCGGCTATCTGTGACACTAGTAAAATAAAAATGTCTTTACATTTAATCTCGTCACACATCTTCATGAACCACCCAATCACTCAACATCATTCACTTAAGTCTTCACTCTCTCGATAAAGTCTATCCCAAAATATAACTCTTTGAAGCTCTTCGGCAACTAATACGCTTGGATGCACTAATGCTTTGGGCATATGATTCAGAGTTCCAACATTCGTTAATCAATCCCGAACGATCATATTCTTCAATCAGATGACAAGACTCGTATATTACTCAATCAGATCAACCCATTCAAGAATTGTCCTCTTCAACAGAAGCAATCCGCCGAATACTCGTAGCCAACATAGTCAGGATCAAATTCCCTCATAAAGAAGTAAACAGACAGACACTCAAATCCCACATAGTCAGGTTTCAATCTCGAACAAATCAATCAACAATCGAAGAACAAACACAGTCTTAAACTCGGTCAAACATAGCTTTGCAATCACGAATTAACACCCGAATTGCAGTAATTTTTCAAGAAATCCTTGCAAACGTTGGAAGATACTAATAAAATAAGCTCTTTGAAGTTTTTATCTACCCCATTTCTTGATAAATTCGGCAAGGTCTTGAACAATTCTTCGAAAATCTTCAATAAACTTCTCGCTAACTTAGTTGGTTACTCCCCCTCGGCTCCTCGATATGCGGGAAAAGTCGGCCGGAAAATATACCACCAAAATTTAGGAGAAGAGTATCCAACATATTCGGAATATCCCCGAAAAATTTCGTTTAAGAAAATTTTCTGAAAATACTCTTTTTTTTATTTTAAGATCCTCATAAGTTATCTGGTCTTCATTCGCTAGAACAGTAGCACATTCGTCCAGCATCCATCCACATTCGTTACATTGGAACGAATGGGTCTCATTTGTTAACCTAGTTAACGAATAACCACATACGTTAAGGATCCTCATTCGTTATGTTGATCTTCATTCGTTAAGCCCGTTAACGAATGAGCTTATACGTTTAAACCTCCTATTCGTGTGAACAGTGTACGAATGTTGTCACATTCGTTGAGAAGTCCACATTCGTTATGTCCCTTAACGAATGAACTCATTCGTTATAACTCCGTAACAAGTGAGTTTAAATTAACGAATAGGTTGTTGGTCGGCGGAAAATTTCGTTATCTTCATCGGAAAAACGGGTTTCTCGCCAGAAAACTCAAATCTTCAACCTATAACAAAGGCAGAAACACCCAAACTTCATAATCAACCACCAAATTACATCCGTATTCTCGGATTTTGATCAGGAACTCGAATTTAGCAATCAATTCGTCATTTAAGCACTGAATCTGATCTAATTCGAATCAAAACCATAACTTAATCATCAATGGCAGATTCTTCAATTTGCCATGATTAACCAATTGAATACATTACATAGCCTCGAATTTGCATTCTAAACACGAATTCATCATCAATTCCATCAATCAATCCGATTATACATGAAGAACACGAACAACACGTATCACGAGCAACCGCCGGCTCTGATACCAGTTGTAAAAACGTTATACGAGCCAAGATCTAGTCGCAAATGGATACGTTAACTAGTGTTCATACATTAATGGAGATCAATACATTAAGCCTGGAGAGAACCCGACAGCATAACGTTACATAAACATAAATAAGCATCGTTTTCCATATCCCACATTCAGTTTTGTCAGATCAATTGCAGGTCATAGGCTTTTGTGATTTATTTAATTTGTGCATTGGGTGACATATTAGTAGTATCCCCATCAAAATCAATCGTTCCATACTCTAGGTCACGGATGGTATAGTTCCTACTGAAAATTTTAATATTGGATCCGAATAAAGTTTTTATGTTAGTAGCTGGAAGGGCATTTCTTGTTCTGCTTCCCGATTATGATTTTGGTCTCCCCGAGTTACGAGAGCTAGTGGTCGAGTTATACTTACAGTGTTTTAATGACACTGGTAGTATCCAGCTATTCTTAAAATTTGGCGAATTTCTTTTGGTACCCTTGGTACTTGCCAACTTTTATTGAATTCTATCTCGCTCAGGTTTATGTGAAGTCCGCATCTGTTAACAAAGCTTCATAAAAATTGCACTCCTTGTAACCAATATTCATACTTGGAAAACTTGGCATACAGTTTCTTCTACCCTAACAACTCCGAGGTTGTTCGTATACGTTGTTCGAGTTCCACCTTGGTTTTCAAATATATTGAGATGTCATTACTAAACACTGTAACGAATTTATTGAGGTGCATTTTACAAACTCGGTTAGGGATGTCCTAGAATACTGCGGGTGTCTTAGTTAGCTCAAAAAGCCTAATTGAAAATTCATAGCTACTTTATTGAGTTCGAAACGCCGTTTTAGAAACATCTTCCATTTGGATTTTAACTTGAAGATAGCTGAATCGGAGGTCGATTTTCGAGAAGTAATTCGCTCCTTGGAGTTGATCGAATAATTCGTCTAATTGTGGGAGGGGAAATTGGTTTTTGATGGCAATTTTGTGTATTTCCTGGTAATCAACGCACATCCTAAAGCTTCAATCCTTCTTCTTTACAAACAACACCGTTTCTCCCCAATGAGGATAGCTAGGTTATATGAAATCTTTAACTAATAATTCTTGTAGCTGGCCAAATAATTTTTACATTTTGGAGAGTGTCAGACGATAAGGTGTCCTGGGTAATAGAAGTTGTTCCTAGGATTAAGTCAGTTCAGGACTTGTCGAATAGTGGTATTCCGGGTAGTTCATCAGGAAAAACATTTAAGTATTCGAGTACTACTGGGATATCTCCTATATGTTTCGTCGTAGTTTTAATGGTTCCAATTTATAGTAATGTCACCCTTGCTGTAAACGCTTTAATACTTTAAGATGAGGCAAGAAAGGTGATGTTGCACCAAACTTCTCACCCTGTACCATAATTTCTTCATCGTTCAAGAGAGGAATTTCAACTATTTAGTCAACACTCACGAGTTCCGCCTTGTATTTAGCTAACCAGTCCATACTGACAATTACATCGATGCTTCCTAACTATACCGGGAGTAGGTCAATAAAAATTGGTAATTGTTTAGGATAACAAGAAAGTTTTGGAGTATTTGGTTAACAATTATCAATTTTTCTATTAGCGAATTTTATAGCATAGGGGTCTTACTAGTTCACTAACCAGTATATTTCCCAGGGGTACGAATTCAATGGAGAATAACTCTTCTATCGGTATCTATATCAAACGAACTGAAGCATCTTAGTCAGAAATTACAAATGTATTCTCTCACCACAATTAAGTCTTGCTGTGTTTTATCGGGTCCTATCACTAATCGCGGCCTCTAGCCGAGTTAGACGTCAATGTTCGTTCTTAGTTTAACTTGAGAAAGTTCCTTTTGAAGCGTTTCGTACTTCGGAATTTGTAGAAAACATGAGGGTTTGTCATAGTTTGTGATCGAATTTGTTGCGATTGGGACAACTGTAAGTGGTGAGGTCAGAACGGTCGTTTTACAGTGTTCATAATGGTTTCACGGCTACAAGCATAGTATCCAATCTTCCCGCTTTTATGACATGCCTTTATTTGACATACCCTTTAGCAAAGGTTCATTGTATATGTTTAATTTTGAACTAAAGTTGATTGTTGTATTATTTTGAGTTGTAGGGTGCGCACGTTTAAATTGCGGTAGCTCTTGTACTCCTATTTTGTGATTAGCTTGTTTTGTACTAGATGATTTCCCGGTACTCTCAACACACCTTTACCGACCGACTTCAAAGTTACCACCCCGGCTTGCGTCCCGGTATTCTCCAAAGTTAAGTGGCTAACCTAGATTAACTAAGGTCTCTACTTCCGGATTACTAACCATAGTATTAGTCGAACCAGATCGTTAGAACGGTTTGTGCATTCAAGTTGACCCGCCCTTCATTTTGGATTTCATTCCTTGGAAAAAATATTTCAATATAATGGTTTTAAGTTTTGCCCAGGTCATGCGGATAATTGTCTTTTGTTCCCGAATTCGTACAATCGCTTTTTACCACACAAGGGCATGGCTATGTAGTATAATAGTAACATAATTAACGATACAATTTGATGGGAGCTACTGGTACGGATGATAGACTTTATTGTCTTGATCCATTTTACTAATTCATTTGATTCTTTAGTACCACTAAAATTTACATGTTTGCACGACTTAAATCGTTTAAACGAGTATTCCCGTCGTAAAGGATCACAATTGTTACGACTAGTATCCATGTTCGGTAAAAAAATTTTGTTGCCAATACCATTTAGTGGGGGAAATTATCATTATCGGTAGTAGCATTAGTGCCCAATGGGGGAGTATTATTCGTGACAATATTCGTATTTATCATGAAAATAACATTTGAAACTGTTTTAGTATTGGGCGGCGAAATAATATTCGCGGCCGTATTAGTTGTTGGCATTTAATTTGTATTCATTGTCGTATTAATGCCGGCAGCGAATCGCGCTGCGATTGTCATAGTCACTGTCTGCAGTTGCTGAGCAATTATTTCGGCCACAACTGCCTCAAATCACATGTTTGTTTTATTCGGGGCCATTCAATAATGATAAACAACTAAACTTCACGTAATAGTAATTTTCCCAATTACTCATTGCTCAGGGAATCACATTCGCTAACATTCAGGTAATTCAAATAGCATATACATATTACACACACCAAATTATATATCCATATACCCAGGATAGTACATAAATTTAGCCTAATAAGGCCATTGTTTGCATGTATGTATCAAAAATTTACATCTCGTGACAAGTAAATTTAACCCGGTAAGGGTCAATGTTTGTACTAATAGATCCAATTCGTCTCGCATATCAGCATAGCACACTACCAAATGCTTGCATGGAGTATCGAAACTATACACAACATTATCTTACTAACCTTGTCTATCCGAGCATATAGTATAATAATCATGAATAGTTCACAACTTGTACCACAATTATTTTAATATAATTCCATTATTGGTTATTTGCTTTAACTTGTCTCTTCCGTAATTAGACATTTGTTCGTTACATGTTTAGACCATATGCAATAGTCAAGAGGCATTTGTATACTCTCTTGACCTTTAGATGCTATTAAATGTAACTATAGAATATTCTTTCATCAGGTCATTCAGTATGCGTAAGCATGCTGGGTCTAAAAAAAGTGATAATTTATTAGTTGGGAGTAAGTATAATCTCTACAAGCCAAGACACATTATTAGTCCACGAGCGTGAGGGTTCTCTTTTCATGATAAACTGATCGGAGTGGCAACGATATAGGAGTGGTTAGAGATACTCATGCACAGATGATTTGATAAATTTATTAGTTAAGAAGGTTCATCAAGGTCGGTGGTACTGGTGAGGTATATCGGAATTATTATTTTTATAGCTGGTGTATAATATAGGTAAGTGGTCACATTTTGTTATAAATTATTGAAAATTCAATAGGATAGTTATTATACTTATAAGTTGATAACGTACTCTTTACTAGGTATTTTCATAGGAGTAGTGTCTATTTTTAAACAACGGAAATGGAGAGATGGCTAGAAAATAGTTCAATTTGCTGTTAGAAACTGGTATGTTAGATAAAGATTAGGCCCGAATCGAGAAGTGTCGTGTTCCATTGAGATGGACATACGTATATCATACCTTCCACAGTTCCTTTCTGGGCCTTGAATTTACACTCGGTCTGTGATTCAATCATACAACAAGGTTTAGTTTGGGCTCGCTAGAACGTCCTTGCATTCCCGTTTACGGGCAACATCAGTTCTTCATTTGATATGAGACTACCGACTTCAACATCTTTCGTTTTCACAATTTTTCATAAAAATAATATTTTTCAATGGTAGGAATCAGAGTAGAGAATATTATTACTTAAGGCCAAATAAAATATTTTATTTGTTACAACCTGGTACAATATTAATTACGATAAATTATAGTGTTATTTTTATAATAAAATATAGTTTTAAACTAATATTGATTATAATCGAATATAATATTCGTTACATGGAGACTTAGTATTATCGACAGTACAGTACGTACACCTTGTTCCAGATTAGCACGTATGCGTATGTTATATATATATACATACTCAGCATTACCTTTTATACATATATGTTGCCATTTTTACCTACCCGTACGTTCAACAACTTCTCCCCGAATTCCCTTGTGCAAGCAAGTTTGATATTATGTTCCGGACCACAATAACCCACTTGCCCTACAAGTTCATCCTGGCATCCATCAGTATATAATATTAAATTATTATTTATTTTCCTAGTGTTAATTGAGCCTACGGTTACATTTTAGGTATCCTAAGGGATAACCTAATCCTTTATAACCAATGGCTCTGATACCAACTTCTGTCACACCCTGTTAAGCGATTTGCGGAAGCGTAAAACGGAAATGTAACAGACACCTCTGATATCAACCACATTGTTTATAAAGAATAATACAAACTACTTTACAATATTTTACATTGATCTAACTTCATTTACAACTAGGTGATATAAACTAAATCCAGCCTGTTAAGCGGCTTTACTTCCTATTAGCACACTTGCATCAATTCACCCAACATTGATCGCAAGTCAAACACGTAGCACATTGACTTTCAAATCCAATCCAGTACCTGAAAAACATGTTAAAGAGGGACAACTACAAATATTTGGTGAGTTTCACAGGTTTCAAGAAATCATTTATGCGTACAACAATCACAGTTTGTAAATACGCAAGTATGTATGCATGTACGATCACAAGTCTGTTTGTTTGAATGTTTATGATGTAATTATGCTAAGCTACAGTGAAGCCTTGACTGTCTGTGCTGCGTGCATCCATTTCCCATGCTCAATCAACCACAATGGCCCCCTTTCCACCCACAACATGGCCCGAGTAGCTATGTATAACACTACATAGCGTGTTTGTATGATTATGGTCATGTGCAAACGGGATAATGTCTCAGCAAACCGTGCTGGCCCCGCTTGGGTTTGTCAAACCAATAGTACTATTCACAAGCCACCGGCTCGAAGTTAATCACTGTGTTCGTGGGGACTTGCATGTGTTAGCACTTAGATAATTTCCATCATCAAACAATTCAGAATATATATAGATATGTATCAACATGTTTTTCACCCCAAAAGTTCGTAAAAACAGTTTAAAAGTGGGGTTATGAAACTCACAGTTTAATCAGTATTCAGTTGCGTGACAGTTCAGGTTTTGCTTGACTCGTAATCACTTGTCCCTATAATTAGTATTATAATAATATTAATATTTTAATATTATTATAATCTCAATACTAAACTGGGCTGCATATCTAATCTGGGTATAGCTGGTATGCCTAGAAAGTGTCAATAGGCTTAGATTGTGATGTTGTTCAATGTCTAATACTTAACACCAAACTTGGCTCAGTTTCCCCGTTTTCCCAGCTAGGCCAAATTGTTCATTTATGCGTTCATAAAATAGTTATGGGGATGTAAACTTGGGTAAATGTGTTGGTCTATAAAATAATTAAGTTATAAATAAAGATCACACATTGGGGTTCTGGATTTGCTACGGGGCTCGTTTCCGTTTATTCAGTTTGATTTGAGAAGAAACGCGCATAATTTATCCAAATCGTCCGGGTTTCTCGTAAAAAGTTTGTTTTTACTTAATTAATCCAAATATATGATTTTTGACCATTCGCGGTGTTCTGATATTCCAGCAGGTTCGTTAATCACGAACTTGTCGGTTTTTATTAGAATTGAATTTGTTTAATCTTCAAATTAGCATAATTAATTATCTTTTAATTATAAAATTATGAAAATTTGGCTAC
Organism: Bidens hawaiensis; assembly: GCF_021521415.1. NCBI lineage: Eukaryota > Viridiplantae > Streptophyta > Magnoliopsida > Asterales > Asteraceae > Bidens > Bidens hawaiensis. Next base: position 632,428 of record NW_027491157.1, read on the forward strand.
TTATCAATTAAAATATGTAAATTTTTATAAAAATATTTCTAGAATTATTTACAGATTTATTAATTTTTAAAAATTCATTTTATCCATTATATTTAGCCCGAAAATCATCCATTAACACCAAACGATTTCGGAGTAACCATAACATATCCCAAAACAACCTGGAAAAATTCAAAACTCTAACACCTTTTCCAAATATTTTTTTCGAGCCAGAAACGACTACGAAAAATCAATTAAATGCACATTCACAAAACATATTTAGGCTTTTCCAAACGACCCCAAATTTCATACGTCATCATAATATACCATGTCTGAGTTCTCCACAAAATTTCATAATTGTTCAAGCATTTTAACTATTTTTCCCAAATAAACATCCCTATTTGGTAATAAATTCGTCAAATATTCTCGGATTGTCAAAAAATTACCAAATTTGTACAGGGACTCAATAATATGTTCCCTGATGTCTGTGCAAAATTTCATAACCTAGCAATAAGCACATTACAATCGAATCCTAAACAGCCAGTAATCGAGTGATTCGGTAATACCTTAGCGGTTTTGTTCGTTTTCACCTTTCTAATCAAGTTTTAGGGTTCTCACGCTTCTATCCAAGCTATATACAGGTCCTATATCACAAACCAAACAAGTTTCATCAACATGGCAGCCTCATAACTTAGGGTTTCGGCTAGGGTATCAAACCGAACTTTTGAGCCGTAAAACGCCGTTTAAACCCTTTATACCGTGTTTATGGCCAAAAACAAGTATGATTCTGATTCCTAACCATGTGTATGCTGAGAACATATTTTTGGAACATTTTTATGATATTTGCACTGTTAGGAATGATTTTTGGCAATCAAACTACGTTTATATGAATTCAAATATGTATAAGTATGTATAAGTGTGATCAAAATAGGAGTTTACCTTCAATTTTTTTGCTTTGGTTATTAGAGAGCAGCAGGCTGAAGTTTACTGGAAGTTTGATCAAAAAAATATCTAACTCTCTTATTTATGAAGTTACATCATAATACTAATAAACAAAGGGTTGGCGGCCGGGAATAATTTGGGCCTCCCTTAGGCCCATTTTGGCCCATTAATCTTGATTTGCCCCGTACGTGAAATTCCAAGTCCAAATTTATTTCGGGTTCAGTTTTTTGCACGAAAAATATAGCGGGTACGACAAACAGTGCGAAAACGAGTGTTTTTCGGCTATTTTTGTGTAAATTTATAAAAACATACTATACATTTGTAAAAATCGAAAATATTTTCATGGGTCGCTTAAAACATTTCCACTAAGTGTTTTGTAAATCTTTTTCCGGTTAACGGATGATACAATGCTTGCTTTGTGACTCTCTTTCGCTTTTAGTTCTATAACGGGTAGTAAAACGAGCATGTTTTCGTTTAACTGGTTTGCTATGGTACTGAGGCCATAATATTAATATATTGGCTTATATTAACTATATATCAATTATAGATGCCCCCGGGATATGTGGGTCATAACCAGACTCGTTCTGTTATTCATTTGTTCGGTACGTAATACGCGTTTAATCGTTAAATTAGTAATTTTGTATTAAGGTGTACCTGGTTTTGTCTCAATTGTCACAACATTTCTCAAATTTTATATTTTTCAAAATTAACAACATAATTTTTTATTTTTTATATTTTTCATACAGAAAACATAATCTTTTTGGATTTTCCTAATTTTCTCCCCCCTAAAAATAAAAACAATAACAAAAAATTTGTAGAAAATAACCAAAAATGAAAACGATCTTCCAACATGGATAACTCTTTTGAAGATCTTGTTCACCAAAAAGAAATCTTGCATTTTAAAAATATGAATGGTGAACAAGTTTGCTGATTGAAATGAATTTTTTTTAACACTTTGCAAATAACAATCAAATCAAACTAAACAAAACCGGTATGCCGAGATAATCCACTATCAACAAATATGATTTAGCAACAACCCATATGATGTTGATAGATCTTCTTGAATATCCTTGCACAAAAACTGAATAATTAATGAGAAATTGGAACCCAGATCATAGTCTTAGGTCGACCAATATCCTCAACATGATCAGCACATGCTGATGGAATCTTTGGTTTCCAACCTGCTAACGGTTTATTAGCTTGTTGTCTCAAAAATTTAACATTATCAGAACTGTGAGACGTTTCAGGAGACTTTAACAATGAGTTAAAATAAACTCTTTGTTGTTTAGCTTTTTGTTCAAGTGTCTCAAATTGCCTAAAAGTTAAAGAAACCTTGTTAAAAGCATCAGGCAATTTGATTTTTCTCCTGTAAAGACAATCAACAATCAAATGTCCTTTAACATAGCAATAAAAACATTTTCTCATTTCAACCCGCGTCGAAGATGATTCTGTTACAAGCTTAGGCGCGGAGGGTTGAATTTTCTCACTTTTCTTCTTTTGAAAAAATTCAAGATTTGAACAATGTGCAAAATTTTCCAATACATTAGAACCAGTAGATTTGAAAATTTTGTTTTGTTGAAACAACACTAGTTTGGATTCCTTTTGGGGTTTTGATTTTCTCTTTTTCATTTCCCCAATAGGCATCACTGATGCATCACGATTAAGACAAACCGAATGATCACAAACATTAACATATTCAACATACTCATGGTTAACAAGAGCTATCGGAAAGAGCTCATTAGCAAACATCTTGTCAACACCTTTTAATTTGTAAACCTTCCAGTTTTTACCGTTAACACTCGGTTTTGAATATGATTTTGATATCTTTTCAGAAATAACTTTCTTCTCACATGTCTTTGGTGTAACAATCGATTTTGGTTTACCAGTTTTTGATTTCTTAGCGGTTTGTGGTTCACAAAGAATATGATTTTCAACAGGTATATTTTCATTTTTGTGAATCACCACTGGTTCAACCACATCTTCAATAAGAATATCATCAGATTAAGAAAAAACCAGATTGCTTTGAATATGAGATTTTGGAGTTAAACAATTTGTTTCTTTCTTAACAGTCATCTTTGGATCAAATGGCTTAAGTTTCTCCTCATTGATTATGTTAACCTTACTAATAGTCACAGGTGGATCTACTGTTAGTGGATAGTTAATGTTCACTTCTTTTAGATCTACCGTGTCTGGTCGCATGGTGTAATCATTTCAAAAAGGAGGAGGGATTTTAACTAACCCTATACCAATTTTACCACCCTTTTGGTGATTGCTGATAACTTCTATGATTTCATTGAGTAAAAAAAGATGAATTTCTAAATTTATCCAGTTTATTCTTTAACTCCAGCACCTCATTTTCAAGCTTAGTTATTTTGGTTCTTAATTCCAAAATTTTTTGAAATTGTTTTTCGATGATTATTAATTTACACTCAACCTTCGCTTTCAAGTCATGATTACTAATCGACAAGGCATCAATCTTATCTTTAAATTTTTTATTATTTTCAGCCACTTGTCGATAATTATTACGAATACATGCTAATTCAAAAACTAATTGCTCATTGTTGTGACGAATTGATTCAAGTTTAGACTTATATTCACCACACTGAGAACAATCAATTTTTTGAGGTTCATCAACAATAGATGAATTTAAATTCTTAGCCCAAGTTTCACAAACGAACGAATCAGATGGTTTAGAAGATACCTCAGGTGACATTGGCACAGAATCATAAGATTCATAAAGATTATCAGGATGATTCACCTGGGTAGGCACGATAATTTCCATCGCATTTGGATCTTTATCAACATACATTGATGAATTGGTCTTGGATATCTCATCTGCAAGCATAGACCATCCATCATCAATATGAGCTTTCTTCAAATCCATTAGCCAATCTTCGTCGACTTCAAATTCAAAAGATTCCACTAATGAAATCTCATCAGTCACCGCTGACGTCTGAGAAGATTCAGATGAAGATGATGATGTTGAAACAATCTTTCCAAGAATAACTCCTGAATCTTGAACATAAAGAATGTCAAACAATTTCTCTTTAATCTTTTCATCTGATACATGAATGTTGTTTTCATCTATTTCCTTTAACAGCTTTAAAAATCTCTCAATCATCACGATTAGACTTTCATCAGGCAGATGCTTGAATGTATCAAAATTGGGTTTAAGACTGCAATAATAAGCATATCGTCGATCAAGAGAACTCCAAATCTCATATGAAGTTAGGCATTTTGCGTATGCTCTGGATTCTCTGGGTCATATAATACAACAAATGATATTACAGTTTGAAGTGTAGCAACAACCCTCCTTTCACGATCAAACTCAGCTTTCTCACAAGCATTCCATTCATACTCTGGTTTGTACATACTGTACACATCATGTGTTTTTTTCGATCGTGGACGACAATATTCCCTTTCTTTGATCGGTATCAACAAATATTTATCAAGCAAACTGATAATTTCTTCAAAACGAACTTTCCAATCCATGAGATCAGCAATATTTGTAAGTTTAGGAATTTTGATCTTATTATTAGAAGAGTTGGTTTGACCGATCGAATTAGTAGCAACTGAAGAATGAATCGACTTCATCTTTGAAATTTAACTAATACGCGAGCTGAGCAGCCGAAACGAAAATCAAAAAATCTTCCTTGATCCGAACTTGAAATGACGTCTTTGACCGAATCAAACTTTTTCCCGTTGTAAAGTTTGACCAAAAGACGTTCGTTAAGCTCTAAACAAGTTCCGAACTCAAAAATTATCACGTTAATAGCAACCAGCGGCTTATTAACAGTAGTTCAGCAAATTTCAGCATGAAAACGGCGCGTTTCAGCACGTTCAGCAATTTTTAGCAAGTTTAGATTCGTTTCAGCTTGTTTTCGGAACGTTTCAGCAAACTTTAATGCAAAAACAGCAACTTTCAGCTTGTTTTCAGCATGCTTCAGCAAACTTTAACGCAAAAACAACAACTTTCAGCTCGTTTTCAGCATGTTTCAGTAGATGTTTCAGCACGTTTATCAGCAGTTTTAAATTTGTTTCAGCACGTTTCAGCACTAAAACAGCATGTTCAGCTTGTTTAACACCAAAATTCAGAAACTAATCAGCAAAATTCAGCACGTTTCGGGTTCCTTTCAGCTCTTAGCAGCTTGTTTTAACCAGTTTTTCAGCACGTTTTCGCCCGGAAACAATTCGTTTCAGCAAATTTCAGCATGAAAACAACAACAGCAGCACCTTTATCAGCAAATTCAACTCGTTTTAGAACGAAAATATTGCGTTTATCAGAAAATTCAGCACAGTTAACAACAAAATCAGCAGCAATAGCCGCAAAAATCAGCAAATTTTGACCTGTTTGGGAACCAAACTTTTAACCAAATAAATTTCCAAATTCGCCCCTCAGAGTCGAATCCAAATCTGAACCGAATATTTATATTTTATCGTTTAAAGTTTCTTGAAAATGCCCAAAATACCCCAAGTACAAAACTGACCACCACAAACATGGAGACTAAACAAATTGTGTCACTGGCTTAATGGAATTATGTCAAAGAATTATTCCCCATTTAAACGTATGAACTAGCAACACTTGCAAAGCAAACAAATGAGCAATAACCGTTTCAAACAATTACCAACAAACACCATTGATACGCCAAACTAAACCGAGCGTATGAATTAAGAAGAACTCGAACACGTATATGGACTAAATGAATCGTGAACTCAAATTAGAGCGATACGGTAAGAGATCAGACACCGAACATGCTTGAATAATCATGAATTCAATACCGAAATACGAATTGGCGATGGAGAGAACCGGATTCGAAATAGATTTGAAACTGATTTGTAATGTGATGGGAAACTGATATGATTATGAACTACAATGTGACCGGAGAAATTTGTTACCACCGGAAACTCAGCAAAGAATTTTGATTAGAAATCTTCACGCAACAAGCTAGGCTCATAACAGTTATGAACAATTACTGGATAATTCTGTTACGTCGGAAAAAATCATCTCGCCGGAAAACATGAGTGTCGCCGGAAAAGTTTGTTACAGTCACCGTAAAAGAAGTTACTTCACCGGAAAATCGTTTTTTATGCCGGAAAAACGTGAATTCAACCGAAACAACAAATTGAACACAGATTTAAGCATGAACTCACTTGCACATCAATCCTAAATAATCTTATACGTAAAATATCAACCGATTTTGATCCAAATTAATCAAAACTCAATACGAAGAACACGAACGCTTCAGAACCGAAACCGAACACAATCGGTTAACACTTTAACACGACATTCAGCGATTAGATGTAGAATCGAGCACCGAAAGCTCTGATACCACTTGTTTTTCCCGATGAGGATCGATAAACTCGATATTGAACTACGAAACCAAAAACGCACGGAGTTAGGTTCGATGCGTTTCAGTGCTAATCGATGAATGAAAAACGACCAAACATGTAGAAGATATGAATATTAACTCGTTGAAGCTCATTATAAAATTCGGCAGAGGTTTGTTACATTGTAACAGTTACAATATGTATCTCGTAAGAATATGAACTTAGTGTAACTCGTGTGTGTAACTGCCTAGCCTCACTTCTAACTAACTGAATCCTTTTTATACTACATCACACATTCGTTAGTCTAACAAACTCGCATTCGTTACATATTAATTAGCTCATTCGTTTACTTGAACCTTGTTTCCACATTCGTTAAGCCTTGCAAGCTTCATCCTTTACATGAACCCATTCGTTAGACTTAATATCACTCCCATTCGTTAATCTGCAAGCCTCCTCATTCGTTGATTTGCAACCACTATTTATCTTTTATATCTTATACACAAACGAAGTGACCACATCGACTCAACTCCTAGCATTTGTCACATTTCATGTACTAACACCAAGTTAGAGGTTTTTGGTCATGATTATTTTTAAGCTTCTCGATAGTTTTTCCGACAAATGTTTTTAAAACGAGAAGTTGAAAATGGAATCGTTTAGACGGGGATAACGAGTCAAGGGGACGGGCATACATGTTTCATATCGGCAATCCTTATTTCTAGACATATTGTGAGGTTAGCCCCTATACTAAATACACATATTATATAATAGATATAAAACATGTCTTGTCATTAATTGAGGGAAACCGGTATGTTTTACAGAATTAGAACTTGCTTGTTATATGCTTATTGAGATCTTAATACCACCACCTGTATGGAGATTAGGACTTTAGAAAACCCATTTTCGTACATAATTCCCTACTAAATATCACTCCCATTCGTTAATCTGCAAGCCTCCTCATTCGTTGATTTGCACCCATTATTTATCTTTTATATCTTATACACAAACTAAGTGACACATCGGCTCAACTCCTAGCATTTCACATTTCATGTACTAACACCAAGTTAGAGGTTTTTGGTCATGGTTGATTTTTCAGTTTCTCGATAGTTTTCCAGACAAATGTTTTTAAAACGAGAAGTTGAAAATGAAATCGTTTAGACGGGGATAACGAGTCAAGGGGATGAAATCGTTTAGACGGGGATAACGAGTCAAGGGGACGGGTATACATGTCTCATATCGGCAACCCTTATTTCCAGACATATTGTGAGGTTAGCCCCTATACTTAATACACATATTATATAATAGATATAAAACATGTCTTGTCATTAAATGAGGGAAACCGGTATGTTTTATAGAATTAAAACTTGCTTGTTATATGCTTATCGAGATCTTAATACCACCACCTGTATTAAAATTAGGACTTTAGAAAACCCATTTCCATACATAATTCCCTACTAAATAAAATTCCTTAATCGACATTATCCTTTAGGAGCCCATTTGGACCCTTTACCTTTTTATTTACTGAACCTACATTACACACCGATTCAGCCTTGGGCTTTACTTATATTTTTACCCGTGTGATGAAATCCAATTCGTTTATTAAGTTGTAACTATTTCGAGTTGTACATAGTCAGAAGGGTATGTAAATATTTGAATGTCAGAGTGGTAATTATTTGTCAATGTATTTTTTATCTGTTTTGTAAAAAAAATCAAAAAAAGATTCAAAAACAAATCAGCAAAAAAATGTGAAAAAAAGAAAAAAAAAAAGAAGTTATCAGTTTTATTTCAGTCAGTGTAAAGAGTAGTTCACCTGTATTTGAGTTTGTTTGTTTGGTTGTATAACTGGGTTTCATCCACCTTAGTCACTAAATATGCCTAATCCGTACACCAACCTAAACCTCACCAAAACCCTTAGTCCGAGTCTTTATGCAACTGGTAGGTAATGGGTGTAGATAAGATTGACCTGCAAGCATATTAAGTTGTAACTCAAATTAGATATTATAAGGGCAGAGACATATACTAGCACATCTTTTGCTAGTCCAGATATTAAACCGAGTGGAGTGTTGATAGTGTGATGGGTATGAACATGTATGCCTTAACCAGAAACAAAGTACACTTGTCTGGGCAGTTCTATAGTTTTATCGAAGCATTAACCGTATTTGTGGGTTGTCAATCTAGAAAGTGTCAGTCTGGGAAAATGGGTATGACCTTAAACCTTACTAGTATTAATGGCGATAATTAACATACCTATGATAGAGGTTGATGTTTACTTTAGAGTTTGCTTGAGGGCAAGCAAATGATAGGTGCGGGGATGTGATGAATGGGTGTTTGGTTATGGCTAATTATTAGTAATATTGCATTTTTTAATTTAAATATTTATTGAAATGCTATTACGGTTGAGTTGTTTTTATATTTTATAGGATTGAATGGAACTCGGGCTAAACTGATCACTTATTCAAGTAAAAAATTAAAAGACGTGTTCGTATTTATCTCGCGTTTAATGAGCTGTGAAGTGATGCATCAACCGGTCATTCTTTAATTGGTGGAATATAAATTACTCCCAAGTTCAACAACACTTTATTCACGTGATGGGCTTTGGTGACTTTTGTCTTGTGAGCTTAAATACAAAAGAAATAAAAAAAATATTAATAGGCTATAAATGGACCGATGTTGAGAATTAAAAGAAGAAACAAAGAGGGCCCATTTGGGATGTGGAATTAAAGAAGCTATACAACATAACCCTAGGGGGTACACAAGTTTGGAATAAGCAGAAGGCACTAGGAGGAGTAGGGCATGCAGAAAAAAATCTAAGAAGAAGTCAAGCCATATTCTTTCACCCTCTCATACATATTCATGACCTACCAAACATCAAGTGAATATCAAATCATCGTCACCATGAGAGGCTAATCTCCTCGAGTCATACCCGGGATGTAGAGTATTGTACTTGTTCAGTTTTTCTCAAGTTTTAATAACTAAATATTTGTAATTATTGATTGTCAATCTACGGGCATTGGTGTTTGGTATTATTGTGCACTTAGTCGGTTTAGGTTTATTTCGATCAGAACGATTATTTTACCAGTTGCTGTGATACGCGTTCATAGGGTTATATTAATTAGTTTAGATGTGATAAAGCATACAATTGCCCTTAGTTGAGTCACACTGGCAGGGACAGTTTGATAACCGGTGCCCTGTGTTAGCGATTGTTGATGCCTAAGGTTTAACTAGTTGATTAACTAAATTTGGTTAATAATAATTAATCTGTTAAATGACATGAGATTACTTTTTGTTACATGCTTGAACACTGGGTGTGATTTGCTTTTGTGAATTGTTTGAACTTTAAAATAATTGCTTGTTTGACATTAAAAACTAAATCATTACTAGTGTGATTAGCACCCTTAATAAATACTCCATAATTTTAGAAATCGATTGCATGTTACATTGACCACATACTCCTCGTGGATACGATACTTGACTTACCCTAGCTACTTAGGTTAATTAGATTTTTGCATGACTCGAACAACGGTCATCAGGTAAAGGCGGGTGATTCTATAGGTTAGGTTATCATTAGAGGAGATTGGATTGATTGTTGAGTGGATGAGGTATGGGTCAGTTCGGTTTCTAGTTGGCTAGAGGTGGGTTCTTCTATGTCGAGTAGGGAGGAGGTTTGCAATGGTCTGTCTTGTTGTGATGGTGAGATTTTGGGTGGAGTTATTGGTTCATCCTGAAGTTTCCTAGGGGTATGTTTAGATTTGGTTTTGGTTTTGCTTGTTTGCCTTTCTTGGCGGCTATGGTCTGGGGTATTGAAGTGGGTGAGGCAGTTATAGGCTCGTGTGGAGGTGTGGTTGTCTAGGAATGTTGGGTTTGTGTCAAGGTGGAAGGAGTAAAGATTACCTTTAGTGATGACATTTTTGAAGAGACGGGCTTCTAGGAGTCCCTGACTCTTTTCAAACGTTTAAGTGATTGCTTAGTTTTGTTCTTCTTCTTCCTCGGTCTCATAAGGAAGACCTCCAGTAGAAGGCTTTCTGATAGCCTTCCTTTTCTAGTAGTGCCTTTTCTTTTTTCCATGCTCACCTTTAACATTGGTATATGTCTTAGTCGCCTCTTCATCCGATTCATCACTACCATGGTCACCATCACTGTCGTCATCCCCATCGTCTCCACTAACATCGTCACTATCATCACCAGTGACTTCGCTAACATGTTCGGTTTCAGATAATAAACCAAACTTAGTGCCTGGCACATCACCCTGTATTTGTAACCTTCTCTCACTGGTGGTTCTAACATTGCTTTAAACACTGTTTGCTTGACCATCTTTTCATGATAAACATCGTCAGCTGGTTTAGGCATTTTTGGCATCAAGTAATCCAGTATCAACAGCACAAGCCTTGGATACATCATCCAAGATTTGTCTGACAAAACATTTGCATGCATAATTGAGAAGAACAATCGTGAGTATTTGAACTTTTTCTTGTTTGTGAGGCAAGCCATTACTACAACCTACCCGACTTTCAACTTATCAAAGCCACCTTTCTGTTTCGACAAACAGTTAGCAACGATGTGAAACAAATACTTCCAATACGAAGGTAGATAACGTTTCTCACAGGTGATTCATTTTGCATCATAACCAATGGCATCAATAATCTGTTGAAGGTCTTGTCGCTTTGGTCCCCCAAAGAAGTGTTCGGAGGCGTCTCTGATGATTATGGCACGTCTAACTACCGCCTCCATCACATTAAGCTTCTTACCGGCCACTTCTGTTGAGATAATGTTTCTGTCTATAACAACTTTAGCCTTCATCTAGAATTCTTCCGCCCAACTAGTACATATCTTCGGGTTCGCTAAAATGGTGTGCACAAGAGGAGATTCTCTTAACCCTTTAATCATCGATACAAACACCTGTTGGTTTCTTTTTATTGGAAGATCCAAGGGCAGAACATATTGTGTTGCTACAAATCATCATCACCAAACATTAGATATTCAATGTTAGATAAATAAAATAAACTTAAACAAAAAGAAAAGAAGAACCAGAAAAATAAAAAAAATACAAGCAAAACGAAACGAATCAAGTTATATAAACTTGATTCAATTAAAAACTAAAACAGTTTACAGAAACTTTGCAAGGTCAGATGAATCGAGTCGAGTTTGTGGGACTCGATTCGATTATAACTTGAACATAAGGAACAGGCTGGATTAAAATTGAGATGTTAAAATGAATCGAGTTGAGTATAGTATATGCGACTCAATAGAAAGTGAATCGAGTCGAGTATAGTATATTCAACTCAATTGAAATTGAATCGAGTCGAGTATAGTATATTCGACTCGATTGAAATTGAATCGAGTCAAGTAATGTATACTCGATTCGATTTAAATTGTGTTTTACCATTCTTCAATTCCATCAAATATGATGATCGCCCATAGCCTGATTCTTCATCTATACAATTTTCATATCCATAAACGAGTCGAGTCAAGGTTAAATTTGAACAAGAACATCCGCAAGTCAAGTTACACGAAACAAAACCCACTTTTTACATAATTTAACATAAAACTAGAAACAAAATATGTTAAGATGATGATATTAAGCCACAAACACAACATAAGTTCATCAATCAACAAGTATTTCACCAAAATCAGTTCATCGGTTTAATCCTTAAACCGAAAGCCATGAATAAATAAGAACAGAGCATCACGGATTTTGATATAAGAAACTTGAAGAGTGATTTACTGATGGAGATGGATCCATGATGAAAAATTGATCAAGTGAAATAACAAGGAGGATGTTTGTTTGTGGAAGGGTTTGAAGATGGAGAATCTTATCAGTGGTTTTAGGGAGAGAGAGAGAGAATATGAGGGTGGTTAAAGTGAAGTGAATGAAGAAAAAGGGAGAAAGTTGGCCTTATATACATATGGTCAGCCTATCTCGCGATAAGGTTAACATTTCTCAAGTTTTAGATAAGTTTACTCCCTCAATCCCTAAGTTTTGAAAATATTAACATATTCATACCCGAAGAAACATTTACGCACCGAAACCATACAATTGATTATATACAGGGTATATTTTTGTCGGTCCAGACGTTAACAACATTTACAAGTGGATCCTTTTGAAAAGCATTATAAATAGAAGACATATAAAATATTTGTATGTTTAGAATTAAAGATAAAAACTAAAATTAAAATGAAAGTGAAATAAAATAAAATTAAAATTAAAGGTAAAAAGTAAAGATAAAAAAAATTAATATACAGTAAGTTAAAACAAAACAAAAACTTAAGAATAATTTTTAAGATAAAAGTAACGGTAAAATAAAAATTAAAAATAAAAATAAACAAACATAAAATGAAAAATAAAATAAAATAACTGAAATTAACAATTTTAAGTTAAAAATAAAACAAAATAAAAACAAATAAAACTCAAATAAAATCAAATGAAACAAAACAAAGTAGAATAAAGAAGTAAAGATGAAATTAATATTATATTAAATTTATTTACACGAATCTTTTAGTTATAATATTTTAGCGAGAAAGTTCACGACATAGAATCATATTTTCTTATAGCGTCCTAGATCGCACTTCCATTTTGATGTTTTCGTGTCAAAAACACAAAGTCGATTGTAGATATGTTTGTCCACTTTAAGCTTGACAAGTATTCTGATGTCGTTATGATACGTTAAGTATGAATTATGCACAACTCTTGTATGGTCCCACTTAATCTGACATGTTACATACTCCATCATACCTCGGGCATTGTTGTGTTCACATATCACCTCAACTTGACTTAAACCTTTTCTTGTTTGATCATAGTATGCTTATTGATACTTTACTTTGGACATTTGACTCTATTTAGAAAGATTAAAATAAAGCAGAAATTCAAAGCCTTAACAACCAGGTCTTGTATGACTAAAAGCAGAGAAAGTCCAAGGCTTGAACAAAAGAAAGAAAATAAAACAAAGCAGAATATTCAGGGCCTTAACGATCATATCTTGTGTGACTACAAACATAGAAAGTCCAAGGTTTGAATCAAAATAAAAGAATAAATAAATTAGAAGTTAAAAACCCTAAGACAAACAACTTTTCATTTTGTTTTTCTTTTCTTTTCTGACTCTTTTTTTTATTTTTCTTTGCTTTTCTTGACGCTTTTCTAGACATAATAAAGTAAAATTAAGATTAATACTTGACAGCATAAGACAACTTTGATCAGGTAAAGAGAGGCTTGGGTATGACATGCTATTTACATTTTTTCCTTCCTTAATTTGTCTTTGTGTGGACTCGTGTAACTGCTTCATAAATGTATAACCACTAGCATAGGAGGATATTTAAGTTTATATCACAATGACACTTACTCGTTTGTCAAGCCTATCTACACATCAAGCGATGATCTTGTTAGATTTTGATCTACTCTTTTCATGTGCTAGGAACATTAAAAACAATTTATTATCATTTTCCAACAGTCGGATCAGCTTCTCAAGATTTTAACAATTTTAAATTATCCTACTCCCTCTAAGTAGGAGCTCCCTTTAAACGGGAAAATATCTTTTGAAACATTTTTTGATTTTCTTAAAAGAATATAAAATCCTTTTGATAAGTCAAGTGACTTAACTTTGCTTTTCTTAGAACGAATTGAAAATCTTTTTGGTGAGTTAAACCTAAACGCATTTTCTCTCTCTAAAATTGTGAAATATTTGAAAAATATTTACAATTTTACATATAAAAAAGATAGATTTAGTCAAAGGAGATCATACCAAGCGATTCTACAAGAAATAGAAATCAGGCACGATCGAAAGCTTTTGTGAAAAGATTCGCAAAGTTGTAATCAGTACGGACCCTTTCCATGTTGACAAGTTTTCTATAAAAACAATCACGAATGAAATGCATTTGGATTTCAATATGTTTTGTCTGTGAGTGCTGAACCAGGTTTTTTACAATTCAAACCCCTGCCTCATTATCACACTTGATCGGGGTATTAAAGAAATTTAAACCGTAATTCAACAGTTAATGCTTGATCCAGATCACTTGAGCAGCAGCTAGACGCGGTAAAGTACCAGGCTTCAGCTGTAGAGGTGGAAACCGTGACATGCTTCTTGCATTGCCAAGAGATTAACCTATCTCCCAGGAATTGACATCCTCCCGAAGTTAACTTTCTATCCAGATTGCACCCCCCATAATCATTATCGGTGTAGGCATGCAGTGTCAAAGGAGATTCTTTTGAATACCAGAGACCCAAACGAGGTTTTCCTTTGAGATACCAAAAGATACGTTTGACAACAACCATGTGGGACTCTTTCGGGTCTGATTGATATCGGGCACACTGAAAAAACAATGAACTTAATGTCTGACCTGCTTGCATTGAGATACATCAGGAGCCCAACATTGACCTATATAGGTGTGGATCGACTAGCTTTCCAGATGATCAGGAGCTAGCACTGGTCGAGTAGCAATCGGAGTTGTAAACGGAGATGCATCCTTAAACCCAACTTTCTGAACAGTGTTGTGGACGTATTTCTCTTGATGTATTAAAATCCCGTCTGTCTTTTGCTCAACTTGTAAGCCCAGGAAGAAAGTCATCTCACCCAATGAACTCATTCAAACCGACGCTGCGTGACCTTATAAAATTCCTTACATAGCTTATCGTTCATGGAGCCAAAGATGATGTGGTCAACATACACATGGACCAGGATCAGATCATCACCAACCTTCTTGACAAAGAGTACCTGATCAATAACACCTCTTCTATATCCATGCCTCATTAGATGCTCAGCAAGAGTAGCATACCATGCATGGGGTGCTTGGTGAAGGCCAAAGAGGGCTTTGTCAAGACGATAGACATATTCGAGATGATCAGGATCCTCAAAGCCTAGAGGTTGCTTGACATATATTTCTTCTTTTACTTTTCCACACAAGAAGGCTGTCACACCCCAACCTAAGGTGGAAAGGGCGGGGCGCGAACTGAATGTTCACAGCTCATAAGGTACTATCGTACAATATAAATTATGACAATATTTAATTAATTTATTTATTTCAAAATTTAAATAAAGTGCACAAGTTCCAAAATCTGACAATATAATCCCAAAGTAAATAATAAAGAAAATATTCTTTATTTTATTTCCTAAGGTCTTTCTATACGTTCTTCACCTTAGTTTCATGTACAATAATATATATATATATATATAATAAATGATAAATACGCAAAAAAAAATAACGTGAGTAATAATCAATCAAACCATGAACAAATAATATGATTGTCGGTTGACCATGCCTCACGAACACGGGCTATGGTTACTAAGGAGGCGTATGATCATACTGGCATGCTACACTTCTGATGGACCTCATCGATTGTGATACAATATAAACACTTAAACAAGTAGCAATTAGCATTTAACTGAAATACACACAATAATTATGTTTGCGAGTTTTTGTATATTTAAGATATAAAATATGATATAGATATGCATATGTCCCCAAAAAATTTAAAATAGTAAAATAAAAGGGGAATGATATCTTACCCTGATGATTAAGCGAATAAACCGAGAGGCAGAATAAACGAGCAAAGTTAACATGAAAAGTTTTCTAATCCAAACATATCTGAGACTTATATAAAATAAAATAGAGTAAAAACCGAGAACATATCCACTGGAATCAATCCAAACGGATATCCAGAACTTCGGTTATGGTTAGTAGCCTTAAAATAAGCGAGCTAGTACTAACCAGAATCCGAACAGCAAGTCGGAAGTCGGGTTTTGGTCAGTAGCCTTAAAATATCTAAACAAAAATAAAAGTATTCTGGACCGAAAGTTGGTTGCGACCAGAAGTATGAGAAATCAATTGATCAAACTTATTGACTATAATACCCTTAAAGGGGGTTGAGTTAAATTGACCCATCAATACCCCTCAATCTCATAAATTAATTGAGGTTTATTGAAAAGTGAGTGTTATTTAACAATTGATCAGTTAACAACTTACCCTATTAATGCTTGAGCAGACGGGAAATCGAGGTTAAAGGTCAGAAAATCGGTAAAGTCAAACCGCATCTTCAAATTCGAGTAACTACGCAAAAAAAACATGAGAGAAATCATCGGGTGAAGGGGAGTGACAGATGGGATATCAATATGTCAGCACCTTCTATGGTTTGGAATGAGGGTTTGTTTATATAGGCAAAGACACAACTTGAAGAACAAGAAATCGACTTATTTTGGTAACTGAATAAGATATTAATGAAGAAATCGATCCTTGTAATCTTTAATATATCAACCAAAATATAGAGAATGAACCTAGACATTATTCCCTAGTAGATTCAATAAATTTTTGCTCCTTTTTTGTTGATTTAGGGTCGTTTAGGGAAAGATTTAGCATTAAACGAAGATTGAAACCTAAAATAGCTGAAGTGGGCGCGCTTCGCGCAGCGTAGAAGATCAAGCCCCCCTCCTTTGCGGTGCGCGAAGGTGGAGTTTTCACCAGCTTTCCATTTTTGACAGTTTTGGTCCCTGAAGTTCTAAAAATGCATTTTAAGCCATTTAAGCGATTTTATGAGTTTCTAAGCACTATTTGGCATGATTGAAAGTTATGAAATTATAAAATATGTTAAACAAATCCGGGAAATCCGAGGTGTTACAGTCTCCCTACTTTAAGGAATTTCGTCCTGAAATTAAGAAAAACTAAAACATAATCATTTTGGAAACAATTGAACTTTTAAGGAAAATATTATAACACAGAACTTCTAATAATTGAAGCAACACTCCAAATGACAATGCGATAAGGGCACTTATATATAGGATGTACCAGCGACGTATCCACCATGTCCTTATCATTTCAACATTTGTACTGTTACTCAAACTACTTTCGGTTCTAGATCATGACACACAATTGTATGTATTATGATATCCATGCGAGGATTTGGATAACTACATATGCATCAATAATTACCCTTAAATAAAATTCAAAACATAACCCTGTTACAAATAATTAAACTTTAAGGAAAACATTTTAAATGAAATTTAAAATTTACTATAACATAGAACTTCTAGTAGCTGGAGCAATGCTCCAAATAAAAATCCGATAAGGGCACTTATATATAGGATGTACCAGTGGCGTATCCACCATGTTCTTATCATCTTATCATTTATACCGTTACTCAAACTACTTTCGGTTCTAGACTATGACATACAATTGTACATATTATGATTTCCATGCGAGGTCTTGGATAATATGTTCGTGACCATAATTACTTTTATCGTAGGATGGTCCGCATAATCTGTCCCATCATGTGGTTTCTAAAACATTGAAAAACATAATTTTGAAAGAAAGCAAAAATTTTGATAAGTTTAAATATAAAACCAGAAGACCATAAATGTACAAAATATTTCTAAAGATCAACGTTCAAGTTGATTAATAAAACACCAAAATTTCTAAAACATCCTTTGTTACAAAAGTAAAAACTCAAAGATTGAAAGAGAACGGATTTCTTGAAGTAGATACTGAAACGGATCGTGATGAATGGGTATAAGGAAATAGGATAGGGTTGCGATAGCATAACAATTAACTTTGATAAAGAAGACAAACGTTATTCATGTGATAAAACGCGCAAAAAGTAAATAAGACAAATTTAAATTATCGAATACCACAATTAAGTAAAGAATGATAAACTGCATAAACTGAAAAGACAAGATAACTTAAGATAGAAGTAACGAAAGCAACAAAAGTCTTCAGAGCCTTCGAGAAGATTTTGTTAACATTGACTTGATTCACTCGACTTGGAGCACTTGAAGGAGTTGGATCCATAAGAACTTGAGTAGTTGAGGTAGATGGATTTGGATTAGTTTGAATAGGTTACTCTTGAACATATGGCAATAGTGGGGTTTGATTGGTGTAAGTTTGGTAAACTTGAGCTTGCAGGTACGGGATTTGATAGGTTTGGGTTAAATAGGAATGGTGTTGATTGAGATGAGCTTGAGGAATGTATCGTTGATAGGTTTCGACTTGATAAGCATGGGTAGTGTAGTAAGGTGCAGGTATAGCTTGAGCTTGGTGTGCATGGATTAGTAGAGGGCACATATTGCGAAGATGATTAGGGTCTCCACAATTGTTGCAAGCACTGGTAGTAGGGGGTCTAGGAGCAGGTGGTGCAGACCGTTGTGGGATGACCTGCACTCCAGGCGGTGTGCAACAAACATTATCAAGGTGGCCTTAACTATTGCATTGGGTGTAAAGACGGCACGGGGATTGAGCTGGATAATGATAGTTGCAAGTGAAGCATAATGAGTAAGGTCCGGTATAGGGTCTCTTGTTTGGATCATTTTGGTTTGGTTGAGGTTGATGGTTCGCTTAGTGAACGACATAGTTTTGGTGGTTGGACTTACGTTTGTGATGTGAAGGGTTGTTATTGTGCGGAGTGGGTTTGGATCCGGACTTAGAATCGGTTAAGGATTCAGTTTTGGAGTTATCAAGGATAGGTTTAGAGTCCTTTCGAGTGAGAGTTCCATCCCTAACATGGTCATCAGAAAGTGAGGCAGCAAGAGCAATAGCTTCCTCGACGGAGAAAGGTTCTCGACTAACCACAACATCACGGAAAATTGTTGGCAATCCATGAATATTTCGAATCCCACGAGACACAGGTGTTACGAGGTGGGGTACTAGCAGATTAACCTCCTTGAGACGGTTGGAATTAGTAGAGTTGTCACCACCAATTTGCTTGAGTTCCCAAAACTCAGTCTCGAGCCTTTGCAGTTCATGTTCAGGGAAAAATTCCTTCTTCATCGCTTCTTTGAGTTCATCCCAAGGCATAGTCATGGCAATCTCGATTCCTTGGAAGGCTTTGAAAGTGTTCCACCAAGTGAGAGCTCGCTCTTCGAAAACGCTAGAGACAAACTTAGTATGTTTTTTGTCCGGACATTCACAATGGATGAATGTGTTCTCCATTCTTTCAAACCATCGGAGAAGTTTTGTGGTGTTCTCTTCTCTAAAATAAGGGGGTGGTTTAGCACTAGTGAAATTCTTGTAGTGAAAGTTGCCCGGGGCAGCTATAGTAGAAGAACCGTTTGATTTAAGGCTCTGGATCTAGGTCACAATCTCAAGTATAGTAGTAGCAAGCTCCTTAGTGATTCTAGCAGCAAGACAGCGATCATAGAAGCAGAGGAATGACATTGATTACGACGGTGATTTCTAAGGGAAGACATTCTACGAGGACCAAAAATGAAAATTTCCTGAGATGATGGGTTAGTTGTGTAGAGGAGTTGATGTGAGACAATAGGGAAATGTATATTTGTGCTAGTGACTTGTCATGACTTGAGGATGAGTCGCGATTTAAAACAACACAGATTTTAAGGTATTCAAATAGATAAACAATACTTATTAATAATCAAAGATAAAATGTTATTGGGTTGGGATTTCCATGGTAGCTTGAGAACTCAAATCAAATAACGAAACATATCCAATGAGTTAGCCTCCCATGAGCTTTCCATTGCAATTTGAATGGCCCAACTAAATAACACAACATAAATTTTATGAATTTTGGCCCTCTCATGAGCATTCCATGGCAGTTTAATGGCCTAACTAAAATAATGAGTAACAAACAATTGAGTTGGTTGGCCCATGAGCGTTACATGACATTTTAACTGACCTAACTAATTAATTAATTATCAAACCAATGGAGTTGGTCGGCCCATGAGCGTTACATGGCATTTTAACTGACACAACTAAATATCGAATTTATCAAAACCAAATGTGAGTAGTTGGAGTATCTCGTGAATCACCACGGGTGATACCTCCGACCAAATATTAAATCAAAATGGTTGAGAAATGGATAGTGGAGTGTCCATCGATTGCCATGGATTTTCCACCCAACTAAGCATTTTAAAATAATTAAAAATAAAATACTAGAAATTTTCCCGAATTTAGCCACGAATCACCATGAATTCGGTTTTTAAAAGGAATGTAACCGTTGAACGGGTAACGTTTTACCTCTTAGGGTTCTGGTCGTATGACATTTTGTTCCTTTTTAACCTATAAGATCGAGTATTGTGGTCAGGTTATCCTCCAGGTAAGGAATAGTGTCTTACCTTGGGTTCTCGGAACCATTTTGCCAAGGCCCAACTCATAGTTCTTTCCCCCTTCCAGTTACTTACAGGAACATGTCATACTCCCATGCTTTAAGGTGAGGGAGTAAAAACAAAACACGGGGACTTTTAAGGAATTTCCCAAAATAAAAGGCAATCTACTAAAAATAAAAGGATTAAAAATATTTTGAAAGTGAAGCATTGCCTTGGAATTTGTGTGTGTGTGTGCATAATAAATAACAATAAAATAAAATAAAGTAATTAACTTAAGTATGCTGTAAACAATTAATAGGCACGTAAGGCAGTCAGATAAGCATGTATGGGGTCCTAGGCATAAGTCTAGGACAATTTCTATCGACCAATCTTAAAACCTTCGGCTCTGATACCAATCTGTAACACCCCAACCTAAGGCAGAAATGTCGGGGCGCGAACTGATTGTTCACAGCTCATAAGGTGCTATCATACAATTTAAAATATGACATATCTAATTAATTAATTTATCTCAAAATTCAAATAAAGTGCACAACTTCAAAATATGACAGTATAATCCCAAACTAAATATTAAAGCAAATATTCTTTATTTTATTTTCTAAGGTCTTTCTATGCGTTATTCACCTTAGCTTCGAATCAACTATTAAACTACATATGTATAGAAAATAAAGAGATTACAACACATGTTGAGTGATATGATTACCAATTTTCATGTACAATAATATATATATATATATATATATATATATATATATAATAAATGATAAATGCGCAAATAAAATAATGTGAGTAATAATCAATCAAACCATGAACAAATAATGTGATTGTCGGTTGGCCTTGCCTCATGAACACCTGCTAGACTTCTGATGGACCTCTTCTAATGTGATAGAATATAAACACTTAAACAAGTAGCAATTAGCATTTAATTGAAATACACACAATAATTATGTTTGCGAGTTTGTATATATATAAGATATAAAATATGAACTAGCTACGCATATGTCCCCAAGACAATTGAAAATAGTAAAATAAAAAGGGAATGATATCTCACCTAGATGATTAAGCGAATAAACCGAGAGGTAGAATAAACGAGCAAAGTTAACGTGACAAGTTTTCTGATCCAAACAGACCTGATACTTATATAAAATAAAACAGATTAAAAAACGAGAACATAGCAGCTGGAATCAATTGAAACAGATATCCAGAATTCCGGTCATGAGATATTCAGTAAATAAGCGAGCTGGTACTGATCAGAATCCAAACAGCAAGTCGGAAGTCGGGTTTTGGTCAGTAGCCTTAAAATCTCGATACAAAATTAAAAGTATTCTAGACCGAAATTTGGTTTTGAGCAGAAGTATGAGATATCGATTGGTCAAAGTTATTGACTAAAATACCCTCAAACGGGTTTGAGTTAAATTGACACGTCAATACCTCACAATCTCAAAAATTAATTGAGGGTTATCGACAAGTGAGTGTTATTGAACAAGTGATCAGTTAATAACTTACCCGGATAATGCTTGAGTTAACGGGAAATCGAGGTTAAAGGTCAGAAAATCGGTAAAGTCAAACTGCGGCTTCAAATCTTCGAATAACTTGTAACATTTCGGGTTGTTCTGTATTAGTATTTATATTTGTTTATCGGGCTAGAACATTATACGGATTTTTCTTAGTATAAAATTATGCATTTATTAGTGAAATAACTATTTTTGTCTTAGTTTATAATTACTTAACTTTCATTTGTGGCAAATAGCCCTTATAAACTCTTAAAATCGCTTAAAATGGCTTGAAAATGTGTTTTTGGAACTTCACGAACTAAAACTGCCAAAATTGGAAAGCTTGTAAGTGCACGGATTTGGTGTCTTTAGCTGTTCGAATAGGCTAGGGGCTGTTTAGTCTTTATATTTAATGTTTAAAGGCTCATTAGCTAAGGAAGTTTAGCGAATAGGCCTCATTCGTTAAAGACTAGGCATATTCGTTAACGTAAGAGCCCATTCATTACTACAGTGTAACAAATGGAAGCTCATTCGTTAAAGTATATCCATTCGCTAAGGTGTTTAGCGAATGGGCTATGGAAAGACTCATTCGTTAGTACAGTTAACGAATGAGATACCTCATTCGTTGCTACAGTTCTAACGAATGGGACAGGCATATAAATAGGCCTTCTATAGTAGACTTGCAGAGAGATCCATGCCATATTTATCCTGGTAACGTTATGCTGCCGGATTTTCTCTATAATGTATTTCTCCATTAATGTATCAATGTTTAACGTATTGAACAAGATTTAACGTATCAATTTGCGATTAGATCTTGGCTCGTAATAACGTATTTACAAAGCTGGGAGAAACCCTCCCTTCGCACGGCGCGAAGGAGAGAGTCCAAATGCTTCGCGCGGCGCTAAGTTTATTCAGACTTTCCAAATCAGTTCGTGATCTTCGTTTTTTGCTAAATATTTCCTTAATCAACCCTAAATCACAAAAATTGAGCAACAAGTTATTGCATTTAGTATGTAATAGTGTCCAGCTTCGTATTCAGTAATTTGGTCAATATATTAATGACTATATGACCCGATTTCATCTTTAATTGTGTGATTCATTTACCAAATTCGACACGTTTTTGGTCCAACAAATTGATTTAGCACCTATATAAACACATCATAATTCCAAACCCTAAAGTTTACTGAACTAAAGCATTCCCAGCTGTCACATACCCTAACCCGACGTTTTCTTGCTTGTTTTTGCCCGTTTACTTGGAGATTTAAAAGCTTAGTTTATCTTTGACATTTGTTTAATCTTTAACCTCAATTTATCGTTCACTCATGCATATTTCTAGTGGTTGTTAACTGATCAAACATTCATTAATACTCACATGTCAATAACCCTCAATCAATTTCTAAGATTCAGTGGTATTGACGGGTCAATTAGAATCAAACCCGTTTAAGGGGAAAATAGTCAATAACTTTGACAATCCATTTTATCAAACTTCTATTCAGAACCAACGTTTGGTCCAGAAGACTTTTAATCTCGTAGCAAAATTTTAAGGCTACTGACCAAAACCCAACTTCCGACTAGCTGTTCAGATTTTGGTCCGTACCGACTCGTTTAAATATTAAATATAACATAACCTGAGTTTTAAACATCCGTTAGGAATGATTCCAGCGGAAATGAGTTCGCTTTTACTTATATTATCTTATCTGAAAGTTTTGAGTTCTGTTTATTTATCTCATTTGACGCGTTAACAAACAATTTGATTATTTCATTCTTATTTTTAGTTACTTGCCTATTGTTTAAAGTGAGTTGTTGTCACTCCCCTATTTTACTAAGCTTTCAAACGTTTTGAAGACATATGCGTACTTATTAGTATTTTTTATTATATACGTATCTCAAACTAGCAATCGTGATGTTGTGTGTGATTAATCGAATTTACTTCTTACATGATTACTTGTTTACTTTAACGCATTCGGAGAGGTTCAACAAATTCTCATTTATAGTATGATCAAATGACCTTCATAGTAACCAGCGCCTGATTCGCTTGCCAATGGTCAAATGACATGTTACTTGCTCATTTTTTGATTTATTTACGACAATTTATTACGTTTTGCTTATCTTTCATATTATTATATATCATTGCAAAACTGGTTATAAATGATGACAAATCTATTTTATTTTCTACGCATATGTAGGTTTTCGTGTGACTTGAAGATTGAAGTTTGAATATTTAGAAAGACATTAGGGTTTCAAACAAAGACAATTTATTTTTAAGTTATTGTTTGTATTATTTGGATTATTTGTATTATTTGGATAATGTGTGTTTTTGAATGAAATAATTTACTTAATAGGTATTGTCACTTTTATTTTATGATAGTACCTTTGTGTAAGTGCACGGACTTGGTGTCCGCAGCTGTTCGAATAGGCTAGGGGTAGTTTAGTCTTTATATTAATGTATACAGTCACATTCGCTAATGTTGTTTAGCGAATGGGCCTCATTCATTAAAGACTAGGCTATTCGTTAATGTAGGTGCCCATTCGTTACTAAAGTGTAATGAATGGTGACTCATTCGTTAAGGTATTACTTATTCGTTAACCTTGTTAAGGAATGAGAGGCCATTCGCTAGTGGAAAGGCTTTTTCGTTAGTGATTTTGACGAATGAGCTCAAACGAATGTGTCTATCCTATAAATAGGCTAAGTTAGTTAATTAGCATAGAGATCTGTGCCATATTTATCCCCTGTAACGTAATGCTGCCGGATTCTCTCTAGGCCTTAATGTATCTTCATCCATCATAATGTATTGATCATTAACGTATTGAACACGACTTAACATATCGATTTGCGACTAGATCTTGGCTCGTAATAACGTATTTACACTTTGAGCTATGAACATTCATGCTCACGCCTCAGCATTACCGCCTTAGGTTGGGGTGTGACAGATTGGTATCAGAGCTGAAGGTTTTAGGATAGATCGCTAAAAAATGTCCTAGACATATGCTTAGGACCCTATACGTGCTTATCTGAACTGCCTTATATGCTTATTAATTGTTTACAACTTTTTAGGATTAATTATTATGTTTTACATTTTATTTTATTTTAATTATAGCACACACAAAATTTCCCAGGCTATGCCTCACATTAAAAAAAATGTATATTTACTAAATCTTTTATAATTTTAGTAGATTATCTTTTTATTTTGGAAAATTCCTTAAGAATTCCTGAGTTTGTTATTACTCTCTCTCCTTAGGGCATGGGAGTATGGCATGTTCGGTTAGTAGCCGTAAGGAGGCAAGAGAACTGTTAGTTGGGCCTTGGCAAAACGGTTCCAAGAACCAAAGGTAAGACGCTATTCCCTACCTTGAGGATAACCCGACCACAGTACTCGAGCCTCTAGGACAAAGCAGAACAAGATGTCATACGATTAAACGGTTTCATTCCTTTTATATAAACTGAATTCACGGTGGTTCATGGCTAAATTCAGAAAAAATTCCAAAATTGTGTTTTTAATTATTTTAAATGCTTAGTTGGTTGAAAAATCCATGACAACCCATGGACACACTAACTATCCATTTCTCAACCCGTTTTGATTTGATATTTGGTCGGAAGTATCACCCGTGGTGGCTCACGAGCTACTCTGACTACTCAATTTTATTGATTTGATAGTTCGCTAATTAGTTGGGTCGGTTAAATGCCATGTAACGCTCATGGGACGACCAACTCCATTGATTTGATAATTCGCTAATTAGTTGGGTCGGTTAAATGTCATGTAACGCTCATGGGCGACCAACTCAATTGCTTGTTAATCATTATTTAATTGGGCCAATAAAATGCCATGGAACGCTCATGGGAAGCCCAATTCTTAAAATTTAAGTCGCATTATGTAATTTGGGCCGTTTAAACTACCATGGATCGCTCAAGGGAGGCCCAATTCACGAAGTTTATATTATGTTATTTAGTTGGGCCATTCAAACTGCCATGGAAAGCTCATGGAGGCCAACTGATGGATATGATTGGTTTTTTAAATTGGGTTCTCGAGCTACCATGGAAAGTCCAATCCAATAACAATTTTATGTTGGAGTTTGAAATAAACATTTTTATTTAATTAATTATCCCAAAATTCATTAACATTATTTTAAATCGCCACTTGTCCTCAAGTCATGACAAGTCACTAGCACAAATTTGTTACGTTACCCCATTTTCTCGCATTGACTCATTTACACAACTTACCCATCACCTTATAAAATTTCATTTTTGATCCCCGCATAATGTCTTCCCTACTTCATCGTCGTCCATTGGCTGCTCATGATCGCCGTTTGGCTGCTAGGATCAGTAGGGAATTTACTGCTTCTTTACCCGAGGTTGT
This sequence comes from Bidens hawaiensis, assembly GCF_021521415.1. Classification (NCBI taxonomy): domain Eukaryota; kingdom Viridiplantae; phylum Streptophyta; class Magnoliopsida; order Asterales; family Asteraceae; genus Bidens; species Bidens hawaiensis. The sequence continues at coordinate 658,549 of NW_027491157.1, forward strand.
GTCCCAACTGCAAAGTATTAACTCCAATGCATCCGCTACTTCGGCTACACCGAACAACTACCACTACAAGAATTTTACGAGTGCTAAACCACCTGCTTATCTTGGCAAGTAGAATGCTACTAAGCTCCTCTGTTGGTTTAAAAGGATGGAGAATATATTTATCCACTAAGAATGTCCGGACAACAAACGGACTAGGTTAGCCTCAAGCGTCTTCGAGGAACGAGCTCTCACATTGTGGAACTCTTTTAAGGCCCTCCAAGGTGTTAAGAAGATTTTGGCTACGCCTTGGGAGGAACTCAAGGATGGAATGAAGAGAGAGTTTTGTCCCAACCATGAATTGCAAAGGCTCGAGACGGAGTTTTGGGAGCTCAAACAAATCCGTGGCGACAAATCAACCCACTCGAACCGTTTCAAGGAACTGAGCCTGTTAGTACCCCACATTGTGACCCCCTTGTCCTGTCAGACCCCGACTAGCACAATGCGGAAGCGTAAAACGGGAATGTAACAGACACCTCTAGTATCAACCACATTGTTTATAAAGAAACACTACAAACTAATTTACAATATATTACATTGATCTATCTTTGTTTACAAACTAGGTGTTACAACAAAATATGTTCGTTAAGCTATTCTATTCGTACTAATAACCTTGCGTCTATTCACACCGCATCGACACATTCAGTAATAGATAGCACAACATCAAGGATTTTTCAACTTCGGTACCATACCTGAAAAGCACGTTTTAAATAGGTCAACTACACCAGTTGGTTAGTTTCACAAGTTTCAAGAAAACAAGTATGCGTAATAACAAGTCATAATTTTTATATACGCATGTAAGTATATATGTATATGTATATGTGATGCAATTATGCTAAGCTACAGTGAAGCCTTGACTGTTTGTACGTGCTGCGTGCCTCCATTTCCCACGAGCAATCAACCACTGTGGCCCCCCTTCCGCCCACTATATGCCCCAAGTAGCCATGCCTAAAACTACATAGCTGGTTTGTCTAATTATGGACTTGTGCAAACGGGATAATGTCTCAGCAAACCGTGCTGGACCCACCTGGGTTTGTCAAACCAACAGTACTATTCACAAGCTATCGGCTCAAAGTTAATCATTGTGTTAGTGGGGGCTTTCATGTGTTAGCACTTAAATAATTCACATCATCATATGTTTATGATATGTATATAGATATAAGCAAACATGCTTTTCAGCACAAAAGTTTGTAAAACAGTTCAGAGAGTGGGGTCATGAAACTCACTGTTTAATCGGGATTCACTACAACGTTGGCTTGTAGTTTGTTTGACTCGTATCACTAGTCCCTATAATGAATATTATAATAATATTAATATTTTAATATTATTATAATCATTATACTAAATTGGGCTGTATATCTAGTCTGACTATAGATGCTATACCCAGAAAGTGTCAGTAGGCTTAGATTGTGATGTTGTTCAATGTCTAATACTTAAAACTGAACTTGGCTCAGTTTTCCCGTTTCACCAGCTACACCAAGTTGTTTGTTTATGCGTTTAGAAAACAATTATACGGATCTAAGCTTGGGTAAACTTGTTGGAAAATAAAATGATTAAGTTATTAAGAAAGATCACAATTTAGGGGTCTGGATTAGCTACGGGGCTCGTTTCCGTTTATTCGGTTTGGTTTGGAGAAATACGTGCACAATTCATCCAAATTGTCCAGATTTTTCACAAAAGGTTCATTTTTACTTAATTAATTCAAAAATATGGTTTTTGATCACTTTTGATATTCTGATATTTCAACAGGTTCGTTAATCACGAACTAATCGGTTTTTAACATAATTGAATTTGTTTAATTTTCAAATTAGCATAATTAATTATCCGTTAATCATTAAATTATGAAATTTTAGCCACTTTTCAATCAACATATGTAGATTTTTATAAAAAAATTTTTGGAATGTTTTGCTGATTTATTAATTTATAAAAAACCATTTTATATGCTATATTTAGCTCGGAAATCGTCCGTTTATACCAAATGATTTCTGAAAAATCCGCTAAAATTCCGGAGTGATCAAAATACTTTCCAAAACAACCTGTGAAAATTCAAGTAGCTAACATTCTTTCCAAATACCCTTTTCGAGCCAAAAATGACTACGAAAACTCAAATAAGCGCGAATGCACAAAACATATATAGGCTTTTCCAAATGACCCCATTCATTTGTGATTGTAATATACCAAATCTGAGTTCCCCACAAAATTTCATAATTTTTCAAACATTTTAACTATTTTTTAAAAATAAACGCCCTAATTCGGTAATAAATTCGCCTAAATATCAATGTTATAATACAAAAAGAAATGAAAGCTTAATGGGGTGGGGGGAGAACTTCTTTACGTATGGAATGGAAATGGGCCCCCTTTTGGGCCTATTTGGCCCACTTTTATTGATTTACATGCCCGAACATGAAATGCTAAGTCCAAATTTATTTCGGGTTCGGTTTTTTATGCGAAAAATATATCGGGTATGACAAATAGTGTGAAAATGAGTGTTTTTCGGCTGTTTTTATGTAAATTTAAAAAAAAACATATTTGAAAAATCAAAAATATTTTCACAGATCGCTTGAAACATTCCCACTAGGTGTTTTGTTGTAAGGCCCCGAACCCCGGGAACCCCACAGTTGGTAAACATTCAAAACGCTTGTAAAATAATTAAGCTTAAAAACAATTCTTTTCATTAAAACAAACGTCTCAGAGTATAATTCAGCGGAAAACACAAATAATAAAATAAGTTCTCAAAACCCGGGAATTTTGCCCAAAATCAACATAGTTATCTTTAAATAAAAACTTTTAATAATAAATGTTTAATAGTAAAACTTCGGTTCCCGTATGCCCTTCATCGTCCAAGTAGCTTTGTGCACATCCAAGCGATAAGGCATCCTCTTTCTAACCTGAAACTCACACTAACATGCACACAAACTCAGCTTGAGCTGAGTGAGTTCAAGTTTTAAATAAATAACATCAGTAGTAATAGTTAAGATAGTCAAACCAAAAGTTTTAAAAAGTAAAAGGGTACATCCATCAAATCCTCATTAACGAGAACTAAACATCCTCATACATACATATACAAAATGTATATGTAAATATCCTTTCAATTACATCTCTATATATATCACAGTATATATATATATATATGTAAATATCCTTTCAATTACATTTACATATACAAAATGTATATGTTAATATCCTTTCAATTACATCCATCAACATTCGCGAGCCAATCCATCCCGAGCACCACGTCGAAGCAGCCAAACGGCATCAAATACAACCGCACCGGAAATCTATACCCAGACAACTCGATAGAACAACCCTGAATAGCCCTAGACACGGACACGGATTTTCCTACGGCGACCTCAGCCTCAAACACATCGACTACGCGCTCGGGTGAGTTGTTTAACGAGGAACAGAAAGCGGTAGACATAAAACTTTTACTGGCGCCCGAATCAAATAAGACTGACGCCTGTAATTCATCAAGTAGAAAGGTACCTAGGACAATATTATGCTACTGCTTAGCTACACGATCAACACATACGATTTCAAAGGAATAAGAAATTATAACGGTGGAATGAAAGCTAAATAAGGAAAAAGTACCTGAAACAACATCCGCATCCTCTTTCGCTTCTTTCTTGGAGATATTGAAAGCCCTCGCCCTGGCCTTCGGCTTCTCATCCATCTTCCCCCTTGAGGAAGCCCCCTGCCCGGACCCCCCCGCCTTACTGGAAGGACAGTTTGATGCCAAGTGACCCGAACCCTTACAGCGGAAACAGGTCAATGTCGGACACTCGAAATGAGGGTGTCCTACCTTATCACAACGAAAACAAGTGCCAGAACCAATCCTACATTCCCCCTTGTGCGGCTTCCCGCACCTCTTGCAATTACCGAACTCCACACCCCTTTTGAACTCATAAGTCTCAATTTTTACCCTTTTCTCAGACGGATTAAATTTGCTTCCCCCGGGCCGCTTGCCGTACGAATTTGAGTTCCATGTCTTCCTAATCTCGGGCAGCGGTAACTTCTCCCTCTGATCATACAACGTACCTGCTAGAGTGACCACCGAGTGAAAAGAGTTCATGTCGGTAGTCAACACGCCCCTACGAATATCCACCGGAAGCCCCTTCACGTACTTCTTAATCCTCTTGGTTTCGGGAGTAACCAAGTCGGGACATAAACGAGCCATCTTGTTAAACTTAGTGGTATACTCCCAATGCGACATAGTACCAGCCTCCAAGGTCAAGAATTCCTGCTCTATCTTATCCAATTCATGTGGAGGACAAAACTGATCGAGAACCAATTTCTTCAACTCATCCCACGTCATCCTCCTAATCGAACGATCACCCATAGCTTGTGCCAAGTTATCCCACCAACATATTGCCTCGGAACGAAACGAGGCAGTAGCATAAGTAACCATATCCTCCCCTTTGCACTTACTAACCCTCAGAACAGCCTCCATCTCTCTCACCCGCTGATGTGCTGCCAATGCGTCTTTAGTACCATCGAAAGAAGGGGGGTCGCACTTCTTAAAGTCACCATACGGGCAACCCCGAGTCGATACACTAACTGTCCGCACCTCATCTTCATCCCCACTCAGCACATATACTTCCTCTTCCTCTTCTACCTGCACCTCCTTACTCTTCCTTCCCCTATCCAAACCCTTACCAACCAGTGACTCCTCCATGGCCCTAACGGCCTCAGCAACGATCTTAGGAATGGCGCTATGGAGCACCTGGTAAACCTCATCCGCGATAGCCGCGCGCATAGAAGGATCTAAGGCGGGGTTATCCCCCTCCTCATGAATCGGGGTGTCCTGCTGGGAAGTAGGAATCTCACTCTCGGCTTCGGCATGGGGCTTACGATCACGACCACGACCACGAACACTAGAACCACCTCTATTAGCTGCTCGAGTATTGACCATGACTTATCCCTACAAAGACAGAATTTTAACACGGTCAAGTACAAGTGGTAATTAGAACATGTAAGGTAATGGTAAACTGCTAATGACGTTGGTCAAGTGTAATTAGTCGTTTACTTTACCCACCCGTCCTAACCACCCCCTGACCCTAACCTCGTTAGCCGTACATCTAACACTTAAAAAGTTAATCACATACCGGGAACTTTTAAACTTAAAGGAATGACTAAATAATTAAAAGTTACCTCTTGGCGTGCAGCTACTCACGGTGGGCATACAGGTCTCTTTTCTTACAGTTCGAGTCCAAGCATTCGGGGATGCTCGGATCCCTCGGACCAAGGCTTTGATACCAACTTGTAAGGCCCCGAACCCCGGGAACCCCACAGTTGGTAATCATTCAAAACGCTTGAAAAATAATTAAGCTTAAAAACAATTCTTTTCATTAAAACAAACGTCTCAGAGTATAATTCAGCGGAAAACATAAATAATAAAATAAATTCCCAAAACCTGGGAATTTTGCCCAAAATCAACATAGTTATCTTTAAATAAAAACTTTTAATAACAAATGTTTAATAGTAAAACTTCGGTTCCCGTATGCCCTTCACCGTCCAAGTAGCTTCGTGCACGTCTAAGCGATAAGGCATCCTCTTTCTAACCTGAAACTCACACTAACATGCACACAAACTCCGCTTGAGCTGAGTGAGTTCAAGTTTTAAGTAAATAACATCAGTAGTAATAGTTAAGATAGTCAAACCAAAAGTTTTAAAAAGTAAAAGGGTACATCCATCAAATCCTCATTACCGAGAACTAAACATCCTTATACATACATATACAAAATGTTTATGTAAACATCCTTTCAATTACATCTCTATATATATCATAGTATATATATGTATAACATCCACGTATAACATCAGAGTCGAGCAAACGTACAACCCAAACACATAACATCAGTGCATGCAAACACAAAGTAGGCATACACAACATCAGTAGTCGAAACGACTACAACATCGCCAGATATAAGCCAAGCAATAATGTATATACGTACATATATATTTAACATCCCAAGGCCTACCATACGCTAGCAAGCCAATATAAATTCATTTAAAACATTTCATCATGTAAGAAAACACTTAGGTGTGCATGCTAGCCCATAAGTAAAAAGAGTAAAAAGGGCATCATGAACTCACCTGAAATCAATCGAACACCTGCAACGAGCAAGGAAATTCCTAAGTGCACGATCACAAGCAAGGGCCTGTAAATTATACACAACACATTACTAAACTGGACCGTAAGAACACTCTTGCCTAATGGGCCGTTCAAGCCCAACACTCTGGCCCAAGAACCAACAACTTGGCCCAAGGCCCAACCCTAGGCCTGAGGCCCAACAACTTGGCCCAAGGCCCAACAACTTATCAAATCGAGTCGAATACGCGCATAATAAACCATAAAACCATTAGTTAAACGAATCAGCCCCGAATGGACCAAATTCCATTTTAAACCTTTTCATTCATCAAGATTATGTTACCCGAGTTGATAGGGTTGAAGGTTCCTTTTTACAACTCTTACTTTAACGTTTAAACGAAAATTCGCGCACCGCCGACTCGATTGACGAAGCACTAAACGCGACAGCCCCGAGCATCAAAAAATTAATTTTTCCACAGCCTTTAAACCCCCCTAGGGCTGTACAAACTGATTCGGTCGGTCACCCGATCAATTAACGCATCAAACTCAACAATTTCCAATTCTACACCCGCTAAACTCTAGTTTTCGAACTAAAATTGATTGACCAACCTAAACACCCCCATTGGCCATGAAATTATAATATGATGTACATGTCATACCTAGCGGGATGTTGATGCAAAAACCTCACTCGAAACATCCCCGGAAAAGCTCAATTGGGCAGCCACCCGGTTAGCCTACAACACGACGTTTTTCGATCAATACGCGCAATATGAGGACCAATGAATGTGAAAAAGACTTGGGGAATCGTAGTACATACCTTGAATTGAAGTTCTAAGGCTTAGAATTGGCTGCAAAAAAAGAAAATCGTGGGTCTTGGCTCCCTTCTTCCTACTGATCGCAGCTATGGAGGGGGGCTAGGGTTAGTTTTTGAAATAACATAAGTTATTACACTCTAGTCCCTCCAGATTGAAGTGTAAGGAAAAATGGAAGGAATAGTTAGGTTCTTTAACGTACCGGGATAACGTAAAGGCTTCCGAGAAACGTCGGTTAAGTCCCGAGAGTTATACATACTCTACAAGCTTTAATTCTTGAAACCGGAATTAACGGGTGTTACATTTGTAAATCTTTTTCGGCTTAACGGATGATACAAGGCTTGTTTTGTAACTCTCTTTCGCGTTTAAATCCATAGCGGGTTGTTAAACGATCATGTTTTCGTTTAACTAATTTGCTATTGAACTAACGCCATATTATTAATATGTTGGCATATATTTAACGTACATCACTTATAGATGCCCCCTGGATATCTGGGTCATAACCAAACCCGTTCGGTGAATCGTTCGATCGTTACGTAATAAGAGTTTAATCGTTAAGTCGGTAATTGTGTATAAAGGTGTACTTGATTTTGTCTCAAATGTCACATTCTCCCCAGTTAGAAAATTTCGTCCCCGAAATTCGATTATTCAGCATTGTCTTTATTTGGAAATAGGTGTGGATGTTTCTTTTTAAATTCAGATTTTCGCTCCCACGTGAATTCTGGTCCACGCTCTGAATTCCACCGAACTTTGACTAGAGAAATTTTGTTGTGTCTTAATTGTTTTCTTTTCCCCTCTAGTATTTCCCTGGTTCCTCTACGAAGTTTTGTTTTTCGTTTATGTTCAATTCTTTTAGTGGCACGATTTTGGTTTCGTCAGTAAGGCACTTTTTCAGGTTCGAAACGTGGAAGACATCGTGAATAGAACTTAATTCCAAAGGTAATTTCAGTTGGTAGGCTACAAGACTGATTTTGGAAATAACTTCATATGGCCCAATATATCGTGGAGCAAGTTTAACGGTTTTGCCAAATCGAATAACGCCTTTCCAAGGGGATACTTTTAGAAAAACTTTATCACCTATTTCAAAGGATAACGGCTTTCTACGAACGTCAGCATAGCTTTTTTGTCGGTCTGGGGCAATTTTCATTTTGTTTTTGATTCTACGGATTTTGTCAATGGTTTCTTGAATCAGATCGGATCAGGTAATTTGCGTGTCGCCAACTTCCGTCCAGCATAGCGGTGACATACATTTACGCCCGTACAACGCTTCATATGGTGCCACTTATATGCTACTGTGATAGCTACTATTATATGAAAACTCTACCTGTGGAAGATGTTGGTCCCAATTTCCACGAAAGTCTAGGACACAAGCGCGAAGTAAATCTTCTAGGGTTTAGATGGTTAGCTTAGATTGATCGTCGGTTTGGGGATGGTAGGCCGTGCTCAGATTAATTCGGCTTCCCAAGGCATCTTGTACAGCTTGCATCAAACAAGAGGTGAAATGGCTATCACGATCACAAATTATTGAAACAGGCACGCCGTGACGTGATATGATTTCGTTGATGTAGATATGAGCTAGTTTTTCAGTTTTGTAAGTGGTATGGATTGGAAGGAAGTGTGCGGATTTGGTTAGTCGGTCAACTATCACCCATATTACATCGCTTCTTTGGAAGGAAGATACGTGGCTATATCCTTCTTCAACCAGGCCACCAATAATACTCTTTCAAGTCTTTGTACATCTTATCTGTCCCTGGGTGAATGGAATACTTGGACATATAGGCTTCGTCTATGATCAAGTCCCGCAAGTTATTACGAGTTGGAATCCAGACTCGGTTTTGAAGTATAAGATTTCATCGCTTCTTTATTCAAAATTCTGCTCGTTCCCATGCAAGTCTTCATTCTCTAAGTGATCTTCTTTCAAGGCTTCGTTTTGGGAAACACGGATTCGTTTGGTAAAGCTAGTTTAGATAATAATTCACAGTGCTCAGACCCTTAGTGGTTTGATTCTGTCTTTTCTACTCAAGGCATTTGCTACTATATTAGCCTTGCCTGGATTGTATCGAATCTCACAGTCATAATCATTTAACAGTTCTACCCATCTCCTTTGCCTCATGTTCAGTTCCTTCTGGTAAGAAATGTGCTGTAGGCTCTTGTGGCCAATGTATACTGTGCATTTGGTGCCATACAAATAGTGTCTCCAGATCTTAAGTGCGAAAATAACCACGCCCAGTTCTAAGTCATGGGTAATGTAATTCTTCTCGTGCACCTTTAACTGTCGAGAAGCAAATGCTATGACCTTGTTTATTTGCATAAGTACGCATCCTAAACCTTTCCGGGATGCATCACAATAAACTACAAGGTCATTAGTCCCTTCAGGGAGACTCAGTATCGGGGCTTGAAATAATTTCTGTTTCAGCAATTGAAAAGCGCTTCTTGTTCTTCTCTCCAATCATAAACAAGGTCTTTTTGGGTCAAAAGGGTTAAAGGTTGGGCTCTGCTGGAAAAGTTAGCAATAAAGTGTCGATAATACCCAGCTAATCCCAAAAATTGGCGGATCTCTTTTGGTGACTTCGGGGCGTGCGAATTTTTAGTCGCTTCAATTTTGCTCGGGTCTATATGGATTCCGTGTCGGTTAACAACATGCCCTAAAAATTATACTTCTTGTAGCCAGAATTCACATTTTGATAACTTGGCACACAACTTCTCCTGCCTCAACAACTCAAAGATGGTTCGTAAATGCTGCTCGTGATCCTCCATGGTTTTCGAATATTTTAGAATGTCATCAATAAACACGATAACGAATTTGTCAACGTACGGTTTACAAACTCGGTTCATGAGCTCCATGAAAACTGTGGGTGCATTAGTCAGCCCAAACGGCATAACTAAGAATTCATATTGACCGTTACGATTTCGAAACGCCGTTTTAGACACATCTTCTTCTTGGATTTTTACTTGATGGTAACCGAACCGAAGGTCGATTTTCAAGAAATAATTTGCCCTTTGAAGTTGATCAAATAAATCATCGATTCATGGGAGTGGAGATCGGTTTTTGATGGTAACTTTGTTTAGTTCCTGATAGTCAATACACTTCCTAAAACTTCCGTCCTTCTTCTATACAAATAACACCGGTGCTCCTTAAGGAGAATAGGTGGGACGTATAAAACCCTTATCTAACAATTCTTGTAACTAGCTGGATAATTCTTGCATTTTAGAGGGTGCCAATCGATAAGGTGCTTTGGCAATGGGGGTTGATCCTGGGATTAGGTCAATACGGAATTCAACTTTTCGGGCGAGTGGTAATCCAGGGAGTTCGTTGGGAAAGACGTCATGGTATTCACATACTACGGGAATATCTTCTATGTGTTTTTCATCGGGGTTCTTTAGGTTACATTTGCAAGAAACGCCATACACCCTTAGCGTAAACACTTCAATACCTTAAGAAGAGACACGAGAGGTAATATTGAACCGGACTTCTCTCTCTGTACCCTAATCGTTTCACCACCCGCGAGGGGAATTTTAACTATTTTATCATTACACACAATCTCCGCCTTATACTTGGTTAACCAATCCATGCCGACAATTATATCGAAGCTTCCTAACTTTATGAGGAGTAAATCAATGAGGAATGGGTGGTCGTTTAGGATGATAGGACAGTTTCGAATTATTTGGTTAATAGTTATGGAGATACCGTAAGCGAGTTCTGTAGCATAAGGGTCTGTTAGTTCAATAATCAGCATATTTCCCAGGGATACAAAGCTAGTGGAAACAAAACTTCTATCGGCACCCGTGTCAAATAATACATAAGCATATTGATCAGAAACTACAAATGTACCTGTTACTACTTTCGGGTCCTGTCATGCTTCTCCTGACCCAATTACAAACGTGCGTCCTCTAGGCGCACCAGAAGTCAATGCTTAGTTTTGACCGGTGACTGCTCCTTGATTCAGCTTGGGGCAGTTCATTCTAAAGTGCTCCGTGCTCCCACATTCAAAACAAGCACGGTGGTTCACTGCGGTTGGGTTTTGTTGAATGGGTTGCTGACGAATCGATTGTGGTCTAGGTGGTTGGGGACGCTGGAGTTGAGTTGGTTGGGTTGGGAGGTTGACAATCTCCATACCGACTTTGCAAATGGGACCACCATTATGCCTAGTCCTTCCACACTTTTGACATACTATCGGTCTACACTCGCCCACATGATGAAAATTACACTTATCACACGATGGCAAGGGTCCTTTATACCTATCCCGTTTCACATCAATATTGCTTATGACATAATTTTGTCCCGTCGGGCGTGCATGTTTACTCACTAGTCTCCCTTGCGATCTTGTACCATAATCCGTTTGTTTCATACCCGAGGATTCCCCGGCCATTCTCAATGCACCACTCCTTACCAAATAAAAGTTTACAATGCCGGCTTGAGTCACGGAATTCTCAAGGGATATGTGACTCCTAGAGTTCACGAAACTCCTCACTTCTGGGGCTAAACCCCAAATATAACGCTCAATTCGTTTAGCTTCAGGAGTTACTAACCATGGTACTAAGCGAGCCAGTTCATTAAAGAGGTTTGTGTATCCTAGATGATCCGCTCCTTTCATTTCCAAGCTCCAGAGTTCATGTTCTAACCTTTAGATTTCGTTCTTTGGGCAGAAATGTTCTAGCATCAATGTTTTAAGTTTAGCCCAAGTCATGCGATTAACCGTATCTTGCCCTTTTATATGTACTATAGTATTCCACCACATCAAGGCGTTATCAGTAAAAAACGCCACATACTTGACTATGCTTTCGGGGGGAAAATTACTGATGTTGATGACAGATTCGGTCTTTTCAATCCATTTAATCAACCCATTTGGCCCTTCAGTGCCCCTAAAATTAATTGGTTTACATGCCATAAAGTTTTTGATTCAGTATTCTCTATGTGGGGGATTAGGGTTGTTATTTTTATTGTTTGGGTTCGGTGGAGGGTTATTCTTACCCATGATGTTCGTATTTACAGGGGGATTATTGTTGTTGATAGTATTTGTATCTGGTGGGGTATTATTTACATTGGGAGCGGCATTTGTATTTGGTGGGGGGATGTTATTTGTGAAAATTTCAGTGTTGGTTGGGGGAGCATTATTGTTTAGCTGTTGGTTTGTTTGTATGTTTGCATTTACACCGGCACTTACTTGTGTCACAATAAGTGGGATCACTGCCTGCATTTGCCGAGCAATCATCTCGGCTATTTTCGCCTCAGTCATAGGATTTTCTTTCTTTGTGGCCATTCTATAATGATAATCAACTATAAGCCAATTAATACTAATTCCAGTATATGACACATTATAACAAGAATCACAACAAAGGCTGCATTAGTAAATCAAACAACACACTTGCATTTCACAAACTGTTCGGTACATTGATAACAAAGGTACATAGACTTAGCCTGATAAAGGCCAGTTCTTGCATGTATATATCAAAATCTGTCACCATGTTAAGGGCCAGTGCTTGTAATAATACATCAAAATCATATTCCATGTCAGCATAATATACTACTATATACATACATGGAGTGCCAAAATACTACGTATACAGATTCGTAACACACTGCATCTATCTATACAAATGATGCACTAACCACAAACACACAAATAGTAATGCAGTAATCATCCAGTAACAGCTCCACAGTCGAACTGTCACCCTGTCCAAACACCAGCGGTAGTAAGCATCTGACTGCTGCAGGGTAAACACCATCTGATGTAGTGTCAATATACACTGGGTCACATCTCTCCTCCCCTGATTTATGTTATCTATGGCTATCAAGTGGTCTATCACACGGTCAGTCACGACAGCCATCCAAGAGTTGTTTTCTATGTATAGGAGGCTGGGGTTAGAGGTAGGTACACTCAATGAATGGAGGGTAGATTACCTGTCCTAGGACGTGAAGGCTCTCCCCGATAATAGGTAGACCTAAGTGGGGATAAGGAAGAGTCAATCGGGGTTATCCAAATACGAGCGGTCTGACGGGCTCTTCGTGTAAATAAGGTTGTCGGGGACAGGTGGAGTAGGTGGAGTAGGTGATCTGGCTGCTCTAGTAGGTGAACGATATTGGCTGCTAACCTCGTCACGATCCCTGTGTGGTAACTTGAGTGGATAACTATCACATCTATAACCGGACAAGTCGGGCTCATTACTGGGCAGGTCTCTAACAATAACCTCCTCTTCGTCCTCCTCCGAATCTTCTTTCGGATCATCCTCCGGGTCCTCCTCTTCCATCGATATCACCGGTTCCTCTTCCGGTGCATAGTCGTTACTCCTTGCCAAATCTCTGCCCAATGGTTAGTTAGATGCTAGTATTACCTAGTGTAGGGGAGGTTAATTAATACGTCCAAATTTAATATTAATTATAATAAAATATAATATTAGTTTTATTAAAATTTAATTTTAATTATAATAATAATTAATATTGATTAATCGTATGTAATATTCATTATAATAAGATTTATCTTTATCAACAGTATTATACGTACACGTATTTGTACACCTTGTTCCAGATAAACAAGTATGAGTGTTACATAAATATACATACCTAGCTTTACCTTTTATACAGATAAGTTGCCGTTTTTACCTACCATACGTTCCGTAACTTCTCCCCGAATTCCCTTCTACGAGCAAGTCTGTTATTCTGTTCCGGACCATAATAACTCATTTGCCCTACAAGTTCATCCCGGCATCCATCTATATATAATATTAAATTTTTATTTAAGTATTTTCCCAGATTTAATCGAGCCTATGGTTATAATTTAGGTATCCTAAGGAATAATCTAATCCACACCCCTACTAGCACAATGCGGAAGCGTAAAACGGGAATGTAACAGACATCCATGGTATCAACCACATTGTTTATAAAGAAACATTACAAACTAATTTACAATATATTACATTGATCTATCTTTATTTACAAACTAGGTGTTACAAAAAACTATGTTCGTTAAGCTATTCTATTCGTACTAATAACCTTGCGTCTATTCACACCGCATTGACCACATTTAGTAACAGATAGCACAACATCAAGGATTTTCCAACTTTGGTACCACACCTGAAAAGCACATTTAAAATGGGTCAACTACACGAGTTGGTGAGTTTCACAAGTTTCAAGAAAACAAGTATGCGTAATCACAAGTCATAATTTGGATATACGCATGTAAGTATGTATGTATATGTTTATGTGATGTAATTATGCTAAGCTATAGTGAAGCCTGGACTATTTGTACGTGTTGCATGCCTCCATTTCTAACGCGCAATTAACCACTGTGGCCCCCCTTCCTCCCACAATTGCCCAAGTAGCCATGCTTAACACTACATAGCTGGTTTGTATAATTATGGACACGTGCAAATGGGATAATGTCTCAGTAAACCATGTTGGCCCCGCCTGGGTTTGTCAAAGCATTAGTACTATTCACAAGCCACCGGCTCGAAGTTAGTCACTGTGTTAGTGGAGACTTTCATGTGTTAGCACTTAGATAATTCACATCATCATATGTTTAAGATATGTATATAGATATAAATAGACATTCTTTTGACCCCAAAAGTTTGTAAAACAATTAAGAGAGTGGGGTCATGAAACTCACTGTTTAATCGGGATTTAGTACAACGTCGGCTCGTAGTTCGTTTGACTCATATCACTGGTCCCTATAATGAAAATTATAATAATATTAATATTTTAATATTATTATAATCATTATACTAAAATGGACTGTATAGCTAGTCTGGGTATAGTTGTTATACCTAGAAAGTGTCAGTAGGCTTAGATTGTGATGTTGTTCGATGTCTAATATTTAAAACTGAACTTGGCTCAGTTTTCCCATTTCACCAGCTGGGCCAAGTTGTTCGTTTATGCGTTTAGAAAACAATTATAGGGATGTACGCTTGGGTAAACGTATTGGCTAATAAAATGCTTAAGTTATAAAGTAAGATCACAATTTAGGGGTTTGGATTCGCTACGAGGCTCGTTTCCGTTTATTGAATTTGGTTTGGAGAAATACGTGCATAATTCATCCAAATTATCCGGATTTCTCACAAAAAGTTAGTTTTTACTTAATTAATTCAAAAATATGGTTTTTGATCACCCTTGGTGTTCTGATATTTCAACAGATTCGTTAATCACGAATTCATCGGTTTTTATCATAATTGAGTTTATTTAAATTTCAAATTAGCACAATTAATTATCTATTATTCATAAATTATGAAAATTTAGTCACTTATCAATTAAAATGTGTAGATATTTCTAGAAGTATTTCGGGATTTATTTACTGATTAATTAATTTAAAATAAATCATTTTTTTATATGCTATATTTAGCCCAAAAATCTTCCGTTTATACCAAATGACTTCCAATAAATCCGCCAAAATTCTTAAGTGATCAAAATACTTTCCAAAACAACCTGTAAAAATTCTAGTAGCTAACAATCTTTCCAAATACCCTTTTCTAGCCAAAAACGATTTTGAAAACTCAAATAAGCGCGAATGCACAAAACATATCACCCCAAATTTCATATGTGATCAAAATATACGAAATCTGAAAATTTCATAAATTTTCAAGCATTTTAACTATTTTTCCCAAATAAACGGCCCAATTCGGTAATAAATTCGCCAAAATATCTAGGTTATTATATAAAAAGAAATGAAAGCTTACCAAGGGGGGGGGGATTTCTTTACGTATGGAATGGAAATGGCCCCCTTTTAGGCCCATTTGGCCCACTTTTCTCGATTTATTTGCCTGAACGTGAAATGCTGAATCTAAATTTATTTGGGTTTGGTTTTTGATGCGAAAAATATATCAGGTACGACAAATATTGTGAAAACGAGTGTTTTTCGGCTACTTATATGTAAATTTAAAAAAACATACTATACGTTTGTAAAAATCAAAAATATTTTCACGGATCGCTTGAAACATTCCCACTAAGTGTTTTATAAATCTTTTTCGACTTAACGGATGATACAATGCTTGTTTTGTAACTCTCTTTCACGTTTAAATCCATAGCGGGTAGTTAAACGATCATGTTTTCGTTTATCAGATTTGCTATAACACTATGGCCATAATATTAATATGTTGGCTTATATGTCACGTATATCACTTATAGATGCCCCCCAGGATATCTAGGTTGTAACCAGACCCGTTTGGTTAATCGTTCGATCGTTACGTAATAAGCATTTAATCGTTAAATCGGTAATTGTGTATTAAGGTGTACCTGGTTTGGTCTCAAATGTCACATGTCCCGTGGTATTCGCAAGTATATCCGAGGACTACCCAATATCTTTCGTGATGCGGTTGTCAGTCTAGATCCTCTCATGATTGAGGAAGCCATAGCCCTTGCTGCTTCATTGGCTGATGATCACGTCCGCGATGGAACCTTATCCTGTAAGTATTCCAAACCTGCTGCTGACAAGACCAAGCCGAACCCAAGCCTGCCCTAAACAACAACTCTAACCGCTACCACAAGAACAACAACAACAACAACCACAAACGTAAAACCCATAACCAAACGATCCTATGAACCAAGCCAATAACCAACAAGAAACCTTATGGCGGACCACACCCGCTATGTAACGGCCATCATCCAACTTCATCCCCTTGCTGTCTCTGCACTCTATGTAACTGTTATGGGCACCTTGCCAACACTTGTCGTGTACCACCTAATACACTAGCCGTTCCACAATAGTCTGCATCGCCTGCCCCTAGACCTGCTAATACCCATCATGCTCAGCTTGGTGCTTCTATTACCCGTGCTTGCTATAATTGTGGAGATCCTAGTAATCTCCGCAATATGTGCCCTTTACTAGCCCATGCCCATCAAGCCCAAGTTATGCCTCCACCATACTATGCTCATCAAGCTCAAGTTGTGCCTGTACCTTACTACGTTAGCCAAGCCTACCAAGTTCAAACCTACCAACCCCCGATCCCTCAAAGTTTTGCACCTCACACTTATGCCCTCAAGTTCCTCAACTCATGGCTGCTCCTCATGCAACTGTTCAAGCCCCTGCTATCCAAGCCCCTCAAGGTCCGAATGGTTGTGCTTTCATGTTGAATGTGAATCAAGCTCAAAGTTCTAGTGATGTGGTGAATGGTATGTTTTCTATTAACAATCATTCTACTTCTGTGTTGTTTGATACTGGTGTCATAAGAGTTTTATCTCTTTGGATTTTGCATATACTATTGATAAGCCTGGGGAGAGGTTTTCTAAGCCTTTTACCGTAGAAGTAGCGAACGGGAAATTGATTTGTATTGATTCAGTTATTCGGGATTGTGTTTTAACTCTTAATAAGGTCAAGTTTCATATCGATCTTAATCCGATGCAAATGGGTAGTTTCGATGTTATAGTTACTATGGATTGGCTAACCCTTAACCATGTCGAGGTCGTTTGTTTTGAGAAATTCCTCCGTATACCTCTCAAAGATGGTTGTATTCTTAAAGTTTTCGGTAGTACGCCTGCTTCTAAGCTTAATTTTATGCCATGTTTTCAAGCTCAATGTTATTTACGTAAGAAGTACGTTGCCTTTTTGGCGCTTGTGGTGGAGAAGGATAAGGATAAGAAGAAGATTCAAGATACCCCGATTATGCGTGATTTTCCTGACGTCTTTCTTGATGACGTTGTTGGAATTCCTCATGTTCGTAAATTCGAGTTTCGTATTGACCTCGTACCTGGAGCGAATCCCGTTGATAAAGCACCTTATCGTCTTGCACCGTCCGAAATGCAAGAGCTTTCGAGTCAATTACAAGAGCTCTCGGATAAAGGTTTCATTTGCCCGAGATCTTCTCCTTGGGGAGCACATGTGTTATTTGTGAAGAAGAATGATGGTTTGTTTTCCATGTGCATCGATTATCACGAACTCAACATGCTCACCGTTAAAAATCGTTATCCGCTTCCTCACATTGATGATCTTTTCGATCAACTTCAAGGATCCGCATGCTTCTCGAAGATCGATCTCCATTCGGGTTATCATCAACTTCGCGTTAATGAAGATGGCATCCCCAAGACCGCATTTTGTACTCGATATGGGCATTACAAATTTTTTGTTATTCCTTTTGGGCTAACCAATGTGCCCGCGGTTTTCATGGACCTTATGAACCGTGTATGTAAACCTTAGTTGGACAAATTCATAATTGTTTTCATTGATGACATTTTGATCTACTCAAAATCAAAATTGATCACAAAGAGCATTTACACGCTATCCTTGACCTTCTATGGAAGGAACAGCTGTATGCTAACTTTTTGAAGTGTGAGTTTTGGCTTAAAGAAGTTAATTTTTGGGCTATATTGTTAACGACAAAGGTATCCATGTCGATCCCGCGAAGATTGAAGCCTTCTAGAATTGGAAGACGTTGACTTCTCCCACCAAAGTTCGTTCTTTCCTTGGTTTGGCGAGATATTACCGTCGTTTTATGCATAATTTCTTGAAGGTTGCGTTGCCCCTCATCGCTCTAACACATAAGGGTAAACCTTACGAGTGGGTGTCAAAGCATGAAGAAGTGTTTCAAACCCATAAGGACACGTTTTGCAATGCTCCTATTCTTGCTATTCCCGAAGGTAATGAAGATTTCATCGTTTTCTGTGATGCTTCTAACCGAGGCCTAGGTTGTGTTCTCATGCAATGAGGCAAGGTTATCGCATACGCTTCGAGACAACTCAAGGTTCACAAAAAGAATTATATGACACATAATTTCTAGCTTGGTGCTGTTGTATTCGCCTTGAAGATTTTGAGGCACTATCTCTATGGTACCAAATGTGTAGTGTTTACCGACCATACGAGCCTCCAACATATTTTTGATCAAAAGGAACTCAATATGAGACAACGTCATTGGGCCGAGTTACTTAGCGTCTATGATTGCGAGATTCTTTATCATCCCGGTAAAGCCAATGTCGTGGCCGACTCTCTTAGCCGTAAGAAACTAGTCAAATTTGTGTTGCTTACTTGTGTTCTTGTTCAAAATGATCTCGAAGAGCGTATTCTTAACGCCCAACACGAATCCGTCACCAAAGGTAATACGTATGACAAGATTTCGTGTGGTGCGGAATCTCAATTGGAAGCTAAGCCCAATGGGTTGCTTTATTTTCTTAATTGTTTTTGGATTCCCGATCGTGATGACCTACGCACATTTATTATGGACGAAGCTCATAAGTCATGATATTCTGTTCATCCTGGTGTGGATAAAATGTACACTGATCTTCGTTCCATCTTTTGGTTGCTCGGAATGAAGAAAGACATTGCTCTCTATGTTGCGAAATGTCTCATGTGTTCTAAAGTCATAGCAGAGAATCATCGACCTTATAGTTTGCTCGAGCAACCTCCCGTTCCCGTATGGATGTGGGAAGATATTGCTATGGATTTTATCACTAAGCTTCCTTGTACCCGAAAGCAACATGATAGTATTTGGGTAATCATTGATCGTTTGACGAAATTTGCTCATTTCATACCCATCAAGGAAACGTATTCTGTGGATCAATTGGCATACATTTATGCTGAGAAGATTGTTTGTCATCATGGAGCTCATATAACCATTATCTCTGATAGATATGGTCGTTTAACTTCTCGTTTTTGGAAGTCACTTTAATCAGCTTTGGGAACTTGTTTGGATCTCAGTACTGCCTATCATCCGCAATCTGATGGTTAGTCTGAGCGCGCCATTCAAACTCTAGAAGATATTCTTCGCTCCTGTGTCCTCGATTTTGGGGCCAATTGGGATATTCACTTAATGCTTATCGAGTTTTCGTATAAAAATAGCTTCACTCTAGCATTGGTATGGCACCTTTTGAAGCCCTTTAAGGCCGCAAATGTCCTTCTCCGATTAGTTGGAATGAAGTTGGAGAATCTCAAATTACTAGTCGTTAGTTAGTTTAAGAAACGACTGATTGTATTGCTCAAATCCATCAGAATCTACTCGCTGCTCGTAGTCGTCAAAAGAGTTATGTGGATAAGCGAAGGAAACCTCTAGAATTTAATGTTGGTGATTGTGTTCTTTTAAAAGTATCTCTATAGAAAGGAGTGGTTAGATTTGGAAGAAAGGAAAGTTATCTCCTTGATTCGTTGGTCTATTTGAAATCGTTGATCGTGTTGGTACCGTTGCTTATAAGCTTAAACTTCCTTCTGAACTCTCAAACATTCACCCAGTGTTTCATATATCTAATTTGAAGAAGTGTCTTGCAGGGGGTAATTTTTAAATGCCTCTCGATGAAGTTCGTATTGATGAGACCATGCATTTCGTTGAAAGACCCGTTGAGATCGTGGACCACAAAGATAAAGTTACAAAGCGTAGTCGTATACCGTTGGTTAAAGTTCATTGGGAATCAAAACAAGGAGCTGAGTTTACTTGGGAACGTGAAGATTAAATGATAGAGTATCCTCATCTATTCGCTATAGTTCATTCTCTAATTTCGGGACGTAATTCCCAAAAGTAGGGGATACTGTAACATTTCGGGTTTTCCATATTAGTATTTGAATTTGTTTATCGGGTTGGAACATTACTCAGGTCTTTCTTATTAATAAAATTATGCATTTATTAGTGAAATAACTACTTTTGTCTTAGTTTATAGTTCCTTAACTTTCATTTGTGCCAAATAGCCGTTAGAAACTCTTAAAATCGCTTAAAATGGCTTAAAAATGCGCTTTTGGAACTTCAGAGACTAAAACAGCCAAAATTAGAAAGCTGGTGGAAACCCTCCCTTTGCCCGGCGTGAAGGAGGGAGTCCAAATGCTTTGCATGACGCGAAGCTCTGTTAGACCAGCCAAATCAGTTGGTGATCTTCGTTTAATGCTAAATCATTCATTAATCAACCCTAAATCATGAAAATTGAGCAACAAGTTATTGTATGTAGTATGAAATAGTGTCTAGGTTCATATTCAGTAATTTGGTCAATATATTAACGATTATATGACCCGATTTCATCTTTATTTGTGAGTCGTTTACCAAAACCGACACGTTTCCTGTCCAACAAGTTGATTTAACACCTATGTAAACACAACATAATTCCAAGCCCTAAAGTTTACCAAACTCAAGCATTCCCAGCCGTCAGATACCCTAATTCAAAGTTTTCTTGCTTGTTTACTTGGAGAATTAAAAGCTGCAGTTTGACGTTGACTTTTTTTTAATCTTTGACCTCAATTTCTCGTACACTCAAGCATATTCCGGGTAAGTTGTTAACTGATCAAACATTCATTAATACTCACTTGTCGATAACACTCAATCAATTTCTGAGATTGAGGGGTATTGACGGGTCAATTAGAGTCAAACCCGTTTAAGGGCAAAATAGTTAATAACTTTGACTATCCTATTTCTCATACTTCCGGTCAGAACCAATTCTCGGTCCAGAAGATTTTTATTCTCGTATCGAAATTTTAAGGCTACTGACAAAAACCCGACTTTCTACTCGCTAATGGTCAACTGACACCTTACTTGCTCATGGTTTGATTTATTTACCGCAATTTATTACGTTTTGCTTATCTTTCATATTATTATATATCATTGCAAAACTGGTGATAAATCTCACTAAACTTTATGTTGACATCTCTATTTTTATTTTCTACGCATATGCAGGTTTTTGTGTGACTTGAAGATTGAAGTTTGGACATTTTAAACTAAGACAATTTATTTTTAAATTAATGTTTGGATTATTTGTCTTATTTGGATTATTTGTCTTATTTGGATAATGTGTGTTTTTGAATGAAATAATTTACTTAATAGGTATTGTCACCTTTATTTTATGATAGTGCCTTTGAGCTGTGAACATTGATGCTCACGCCCTTGCATATCCGCCTTAGGTTGGGGTGTGACATAACTATGCAAAAAAAAAAATGAGTGAGAAATCCTCTTGTGAAAGGGAGTGACGGCTGGGATATCAGTATAGGTGAAGACACAACTTGAAGAACAAGAAATCGACTAATTTTGGTGACCGAATAAGATATTATTGACGAAATCGAGCCTTGTAATCTTTGATATATCAACCAAAATGTAGAGAATGAACCTAGACATTATTCCCTAGTAGATTCAATAACTTGTTGCTCAATTTTTTGTGATTTAGGGTCGTTTAGGGAAAGATTTAGCATTAAACGAAGATCGAAAACCAAAATAGCTTAACTGAGGGCGTTTCGCGCTGCACGGAGGATCAAGACCTCCTCCTTCGCGCCGTGCGAAGGGGGAGTTTTCACCAGCTTTTCATTTTAGCAGTTTTGGTCCCTGAATTTTCAAAAATGCATTTTTAAGCTATTTTAAGAGTTTCTAAGCTCTATTTGGCATGATTGAAAGTTATGAAATTATAATATAAGTTAAACTAAGTTAAATACAAGTTTTAAATAGTACGAAAGATCTGAATTACATACTCAAATCGGTTTAAACAAATACGAAAAATCCTAGATGTTACAAAGGCAGTCTTGACATCCATTTAATATACTTTGAAATTCATGTATGAAGTGTAGGCCAAGAAGAGATGAATTGCCTCAAGCCTAGCAACAGGTGCATAAACCTCAACATAATCAAGACCCTCATGTTGTGATAAGACTTGCACAACCAATCTAGCTTTGTTGCTTATAATAACCCCCATTTCATCCTTTTTTATTACAAAATACCCATTTCGTCCCGATTGGCTTCTTGTTCACTGGTTTCTTGACAAGCTTCCAAACACTTAGCTTGTTGAATTGTAACAACTCTTCTGTCATTGTTTCTACCCAGGAATTCTCCTTTAGGTCCACCTTGTAGTCTTTCGGGTCAACCTGTGAAATAAAACAAGCAAAAAGAAATTTGTTAATTTTACCGGATGTGCTACATGTTTGGATGCCGGCAGAAGATGATCCGATGATGTTCTCAGTGGGGTGAGACTAGTGAATTGCCAGTTGTGGAATCAGATCGACATACTCTATAAGCGTTGCTTAAATCTCCACAAACAAACTCTCTAAGGGATGGAAAACTGAAGGAGCATTGATGTCACACCCCGACTAGCAAATGCGGAAGCGTACAACGAGAATGTAACAGACATCTCAGGTGTCAACCGTATTGTTTATAAAGAAACATTACAAACTAATTTACATTACGTTGTTCTATCTTTGTTTACAGTCTAGGCGATAAAAACAAAACCAGTTCGTTGAACTGTTTAATCTAATTACTAATACCCTTGCTTCTATTCACATAGCATCAACCACATTCTATACCCGTAGCACAACATCAAGTTTTTCTAACTTTAGTATACCTGAAAAGCAGTTTAAAACGGGTCGACTACATATAGTTGGTGAGTTTCACGAGTTTCAAGAAAACAGTTGTGCCTAATCACAAGTCATTGTTTGTATGTATGTTTACAAGTATATATGTAAATTATGTAACTATGCTAACCTACAGTGAAGCCTTGACTGCTCGTTTGTGCTGCGTGCCTCCATTTCTCATGCACAATCAACCACTGTGGCCCCCTTTCCGCCCACAACATGACCCAAGTAGTTATGTCTAACACTACATAGCCCTTTTATATAATTATGGTCATGGGCAAATGGTGTTATGTGTGACACGACAACCAGGCCGTTTCTGTTTGGGTTTGTCAAACCAGTAGTACTATTCACAAGCCACCGGCTCGAAGTTAATCACTGTGTTAGCGGGGACTTTCATGTGTTATCACTTAGATAATTCACATAATCACATGTTTCAGGTATATATATGGTATCAAACATGCTTTTCACCCCAAAATTTCATAAAACTGTTTAAAGAGAGGGGTCATGAAACTGACGGTTTAGATATCCGCTGCTGTATCGGCTTGTGGTTCGTCTTATTCTCTCTAACTTAGTCCCTTTAATCAATATTATATTAATATCAATATTTTAATATTATTATAATCTCTATACTAAACTGGGCTGTATATCTAATCTGGGTATATCTCTCACACCCAGAAAGCGTCATTAGGCTTAGATTGTGACGTTGTTCAATGTCTAATATTTAAAACCGAACTTCTCTCAGTTTTCCCGTTTCACTAGCTGGGCCAAGTTGATCGTTTACATGTTTAGAAAACAGGTATGAGTATGTAAACTTGGGTAAACGTGTTGGTTGATAAAATGATTAAGTTATAAAGAAAGATCACAAATTAGGGGTCTGGATTCGCTACGGTGCTCATTTTCTCCGGATTTTTTCAAAAAAAAGTTCGCTTTTACTTAATTAACACAAAAATATGATTTTTGATCACTCTTGATGTTCTGATATTCCAATAGGTTCGTTAATCACAAACTTGTCAGTTTTCATCAGATTTGATTTTGTTTAAACTTCAATTTAGCACAATTAATTATTTGTTTTATCATTAAATTATTAAAATTTATGCACTTATCAAGTAAAAGATGTAGATTTTAATAAAAATATTTTTGGAATTATTTACTGATTTATTAATTTTTAAAAATTCATTTTATATGCTATAATTAAATCGAAAGTGATCCGTTTATACCAAACAATTTCCGAAAAATCCGAAAAAATTTTTGAGTGATCCAATTCTCTCCCAAAACACCTTGTAAAGTTTTCAGAATCTAACAATCTTGACAAATTACCATTTTAAGCCAAAAACGACTATAAAAACTCGAATAAACGCGAATCTACAAAACATAGCTAGGGTTTTCCAAATAAACCCAAATTTTTATATGTGATCATATTATGCCATACCTGAGTTCTCTACAAAATTTCATAATTCTTCAATCATTTTAAGTGTTTTTTTCCCAAATAAACGCCCCTAATCGGTAATAAATTCGCCAAGTAATCTCAGATAGTAAAAAAATTACCAAATTTGGACAGGAAGTCATTCATATGGTCCCTGATTTCCTTGCAAAGTTTTAGAAACTAACAACGAGCACGTCAAAACGTAACCCTAAACAGCCCCTAAACGAGTAATTCGGCATTACCTTTGTGGTTTCGTTTGTCTTCGCTCTCTTATTCAAATTTCTAGGTCCTTATTCTTCTAAGTAAGGTGAACACATGTTCTATATCACAAACCAAACATATATCATCAATTAATCAGCCTTGAAACTTAGGGATTCAGTTATGGCTTTAAACCGAACTTTTGAACGGTAAAAACGCGATTTAAACTCCCCTTAATCCGTGTTTATGGCAAAAAAAACTTATCAAACCAGGTTCTCAACCATGTGTATGATTAAAATATGTTTTTTTGACAATTTTATGGTTTTTGCATGGTTAGAAGTGATTTTTAGTACTCAAACTATGTTTATATGTGATTAAACATGATTAAAACAAGTTAAAAGTTGATGAAATTAATGAAATTACCTTAGGTTCTTGAGTGTATGATGAAGAACAGAGATTATCTTTAGGGGGGGTTATCCCTTTGGCGGCCGGCCCTTAGTGGGCCCTCCTTGGGCCTCCATTTGGCCCATGACACGAGGTCGAAACTCGCACGAAAATAAACCAATTACATCTAACTAGATAGCGGTAAGTGGGTATCGAACACAGGGAGTTGTGGAATATGTGTTAAGAAGTAGTTTAACAATTAAGCTAATATAAATGTAAATGATAGAAAGTAATTTTCAAGTTGGTTTGTTTTGATTTGATTTTAAGAACTAAATTAACTAAACGAAGGTTGTAAACAATTGATTAAATGAGCATTCCTCTTGGAGTTCGGTTATTACGCCACTCTTTTGTTTAAGTTTAATGGATAAATCATAATATCTTGATTTCGTGTAACTGTAATTGTTTGTGATTAAACAAGAACTAAGTACTCAGATTCCTAGAATGCGAGGTCGATACTTGGTTAATCAATCAATATAATCTTAACCCTAATTTCTTCTACTAAATCTCGATTGTCAACAACACCAAGAACGTATAGAACGAAATTAGGTTAAACGATACGGACAAATTACAAACAACCAAACAAACAACGTGGTTATATTAATCTAAACGATTCGATAATCAATCCATGTGTACGAACAATAAACAAAAAGAGTATTGCAATAACCTTACAACCAAGAGAAATAGTAGAAGTTTTAGCCACACATAATTGAAATCATCATACCAAGTTTAATTCGAAATAATCCAAGATTATGATGTTAATCCTTGATTCAAAAGCCCTCAAAAACTTGTTCTCAAGCCCCAAAATAACCAAACAATTGTCTCAAAACGGAATACATGAAAAAGGATCTCAAAAGCCAATTATAACATAAAATTGGAGTTGTAACCGCCACCAGAGTGCAGGCCCCACCGTAGCTTACGGTGGCTTCAAAACCCATTACGCCAGAATCTGTCTGTTTACGGCAGCCTACTACGCTAGACCCCTACCGTAGCTTACGGTGGCTACCGTAAGCTACTGTAGCCTCAGCTCCAAAACCCTCTTCTTTGATTAACTTGTTGACTGCTATCACCAACTCTCAAGTCCTTTGCTCCTCTCCATCATAGTTCACTTGAATCGCCATTTTTTAGCACCTGTACCTACAACACACACCATATACGGTAGTAACCTAAATCCTTGAAATAACATGTAAACGCTCATATTTTACTTAGAATTACTACATCTAAGTGTGGCTCTACAATCCACCCGTCACATTCCCATACTTGCACGTTGCTTGCACTCAAGCAACTCAATCAATTTCTTCATATATAATCTTTTAAGCTTAATAACACGTTCTTTCACCAGGTTTCGGTCAAGATCCAGGATCATACCCTATTCCTTGTATTTCATGTAAGCTATAGTTATACTTCACAATTTCTAAACAATCAAACAGTTAAACCTCTAGCCAAACCTAACATGTTTCTTTAATTTATCTCATGCAACACCCCATACACAGTTACATCTCTATCCGGTGCCTTAATCACAATTATCAATACTTGGACACATGTGAAATCCTACTATAATATGCTCATGCAACTGTCAAACCTCCACCTACAATTGATTTAGTAATTGTGCAAATCAAGAGGTCTTATCTCGGGTTGTAATGAGGCCAAGTGTTTAGGTGCGGAATGGGAATTTTGAAAGTAGCACATGCGATCAGATCCGACCAAGCTATCACATACAACTAATCAAAATGCTATAACTTCTAACTATAATACTGATTTTTTTTACTTATATATATATATATATATATATATATATATATATATATATATATTCACTATATAACTTGAATAAAATAACTGTTTACTATTTCTTCATACTTCTTCACTAATGCAACAATTACATAACATACCTATTAATTAGGCCAGATCTTTTCACAAATAATTATGTCAAGGGTAATTGATAAACAATAAGCACTAGGTTCAAAATTTGGGTATCTAAAGACAAAACCTTCGCCCTTCTCATTGCCCACGCTTATATTTGTAATGAATGAGGCCCAACCCCCAAGACCCACACTCTCACTCATCCTAGACGAGGCTTATCCTAATTGCCTCTATCCTTTTTGCACGCATACCAAGCTAAGGTCTCGGAAAGCAATCATTGCACGAGTTCTAACATGGAAGGTCACATCGTCCATCTCACTACTATATACACCCCGAGTCCCGAATTACTCCAATTACATGAGATAACTAACTTAAAACATGTCACCTTTAGCTAGAAATTTAACAGAACTCGTACCCAACAACTAAGCCATAATCATGCACAGGAACCTGACCATGATAAAGGACCTCAATCTCAACCTATCACATTTCTATTTAAAATTTCTTTATTTTATTTTTTTATAATTTTTTTAGTTTTTTTTTAATTTTTTATTATTTTTTTTCAAATTTTTATCCCTCATCATTCCCACACTTGAGGTACATTGTCCTCAATGCAGGTTCTTTTATTTAACACAACACCGACAAACACAACCCTTAAATTCCAACTTGTCATTACTCCACCCAACCTCCCAAAACCCAAAAATAAACATAAAAATAAGATACAAAAATGTACAAGGAAACACCTGATTCACTGCCGACGCAGCTCAATAGTAACGTGGTTACGGTGGTCCAAAGATGGATGTCATCACGTCCTTGAATTCGCCAAAACCAAACGCCCCCTGATCCTCTCCACCAGCTTGACCTTCTCCTTGAGCTTGTCCTGAACTTTTAGTTTGATGCGGGTTCACCCATTCTGAATGATGCAATGGCGGAATGGGATAATTCACCGTTCCGTCGTATGGTGGCAACGTAGTGTAGTCAATAATCGGTGGGTCCGCCACCACAGGTTTCCCCGAATGCCATGCTTCATGCATTCGTCTTTGACAGTCATCCTCATACCGATGGTTGATTTCTCTTTGTTCAGCATAAGCATGGGTCCGGTTCTACACTACTTGGCGATCAAACATTTGCTTTTGGGCCTGTTCCATGCTTGCGCCCATGAATGTTTGGTGATCAAACAATGTCTGTGTTGTCTCGGCCCAATTGCAGAAGTGTGCTTGCTTAGTGTTGATTATTACATCCCGCATGATGCCATGGTGCACCCAATTCGAGACAAATGTTTGCCTCGATGAGTCAAATGATAGGGAACTTCCCTGTCCTTGCGCACTTGAACTACCACCTACCCTTTCACTTTCCATCATGACCCGCTCACCCGGCTCATCATCATAATCATCTTCTCCACTCTCTCCTTCTTCATCATCACTCTCAACTTCATCTTCTTCTCCCGGTTCCAAAGGTCTAGCATCAACCTTCAATGCCCTCCATCTCTGTCCCTCACTTTTCAACATATGGTACCTGTCACTTGCTCGGTATTCCCAACCAACCCCTAGCTTTGTCACATCCAACGGCTTGTGTTTCTTCCTAACTCCAATATCATTATCTCCAATAACACCAGACCGCATCAGCAGTAATCAACCGACAATGTGGGATAATCTTTCTACACACATTATTCCGGCTTATCCAAATATTGTTAAGTACTAGATACCAGAACGAAACAAGTGGTCCTCCATGCATCAAAGAGTGTAGGATCGGGACATTGGGATACCGAACTTCTTGCATATCCCCTCTTCTTAGCATGAAATTGTGTAAACAAATGATGAGCAACATTCTTGGCTCAATCTTTAAATTTTCTTCCTCAATAACTTCCCATCATAAGTGCTGGGTAAAAACAACGCATCCAACATCATTCTCCAAGTTGGATGCCTTTCTGGTTGATAATACAAGTCATTCAAATCTGGATACACGTAGTTACTTTGAGGCATACTATCAAATCGTGCAATTTGCCTTAATGTTTCAAATGACATAGTGACCTCAATGTTGTTAACAGTTCCTATGAGCTTCATCCCTGAGGGTTTATTAAACGAAGGACATCTTAAAGTTGCCATCCATTCTTCAATTTCATCGATGAAAACATACTTCTTGTTTCGATCATAACACTTGAGGGCTGCTTCCCAACCCAATGCCTTGAATCGATCAAAAACATCAAACGGACCAAACTCACGTACCGGGACCACTTTATCACAAAGAAATGCGTCGTACTTCTTTGTTAAAGTATTCATTTTCTCGTGGAAAAACTCTGGTTGCCATCTCAAATCATGATCTGTTAGTGGTCCATGAGTCCAATCTGGTTTAACATACTGCACCTCTTCTTCCCATTCTTGTTGTTGTTCTAACCTCCGCTATTTTGCTTGTTCGGCGGCAGAGTTACTAGATGAACCTGCAATCCCTTTTCCTTTATCATTTGCAGAACGTCCCATCTAAACAATGACAAACATTAACCAAGTTAGTACTCATCTCTATATACATTCCCACACTTGCTTGTTTCTACGGTTGTGAATATATGAAAGTCATAAACCATTTTTCGCAAAATTTTGACAGCATTTTGTTTAAACATAGAACATATTCCATTTTCAACTTTTATCAAACTATAATTTTCCATACCATATTCACAACCATAGCATAATTTCAAACTTACATCAAACTTTCTCATATTCAACAAGCAATTGTAAGCAATGTACAAACATGTAATCTTAACCAATGAATTTTGTAGTGATTGAGTGAGGAAAACATACCTTTAAGTCTGATTAACTCTCTATCACACTAAACACTAACACTTGCAAAACCCACTTGTTATTCAAAATTTTCGGACCAAAAACGTCCAAAATCGAACCCCAAAAAGTTAAGATTGATGAAAACTGAGCAAAGAATGTGATTCCTTGCGAAAATCTAGTCAAGTTAGACCCGAAAATAGTTGATTTTGGTTAAGATTTGAAGATGTTATGAATTTGGAGATTAGGGTTTGGTAGAGAAGGATGTAAGATAAAGATGGTGAGATGAATGTAAGGAAGTAGAAGATAAGGAAAAGATGTGGATAGGATTTTCAGATTATTAAAATAATTTATTTTATATGTACTACATTAGCCCGTCGCCCCTTTCACACCCACCGTAAGCTACGGTGACTACCGTAGATTAAGGTAGGACCTTGGCGTAAGAAACCCAGCGTAAACAGAAGTTGGCTGGCATAAGTTTTCAACTCCACCGTAGCTTACGATGGACACCGTAGGCTACTATGGCACCCGATGAGTAAATATTTTTTTATTATATATATAAACACCAAAAACTAAAATTAGAAAACTAAAAATTACACTACCCCCCTTGAAAAACCCGAGTTGTCCTCAACACGGTGAAGAGATTCCTGTGAATTCCCCACACTTGATTTGGACAACCTGCTAAACGAGAAAGGTAATTTTAAAAACCAAATTTGAAAAAAAAAATCTAAACTAAATTATACAACAAACCTGAACCGTTTAATTGGTTGATTCCTCAGGCGACCGCAACAGATAGCCTACCTTGTCCACTTCACACATGTTGATATCCTTACCCTCCAAGAACGGTTTAAGTTGTTGTCCGTTCACAGTTTGTCTTGTTTGGTTGTGTAAGTCTTCAATTTCCATATCACCAAACTTACCCACTCTTGTTATAACATACGGGCCCATCCATTTGCTTTTCAACTTTCCGGGAAAAAGCTTAACCCTGTGATTTATATAACCACACCTTTTGCCTTTCTTCAAAAACCCCCTTCCTCAACTTGGAATCATGAACCTTTTTCAACTTATCTTTGTATGCCGATGCACACTCATAAGATTCATCCCTTATCTCTTCCAATTCCGCCAACTTCAACTTTCTTAACACACCGGCTTCATTGTAATCCATGTGTAAGTCCCGAATCTGGGTCACTACAATTATGATATCAACAATCTAGGTGTTGGTGCGGAATTCCAACACTAGATGATTCAAGAATACAAACACAGTACCAAGAACTTGCTTCAAAACACACGTTAATATTAACGCCGGGTGCTGAAGCACTATTAATACAATAATCGTCTATGATACTAGACGCCAAAAAACTAGTGAACGAACAACCAAAACCCTATACAAAGACATCTATATATATAGGGTACCATAAAGTTCTCGGTTTACATAATATACCCTACCTAAGCCCAACAAAAAAGCTGTAAGACCCCGAATCCCGGGAATCCTACAGTTGGTAATCACATCCATAATTTCACAAAAATTTAAAACCAGACGGTTTCATTTTATTTAAAACCATTTCAGAGTAATTTAACAGTGGAAATTCATAAGCATCGAAAATTCCAAAAACCAAAAAAATACCAAATGATAAACAGTGGGAAAAAGTTAAGTATCTAAAATCCCAAAACTGAATACAAAGTGAAGTGTTTGTTTTATTTTAAAGTCCTCGTCTAGAAATGCCTTCAACTCCGAGTAGCATCCAGCACGTCCAAGCGATAGCATCCACTTCTTAACCTGAAAGTCAAACTAACATACACACAAAGTCAGCTAGAGCTGAGTGAGTTCAAGTTTTCATAAACAATAATTCATACTTGTTTTCAAAGTTATAGTTATAAACAATATAGAGGATAAAATAAAATAAATAATATAATTCACCAAGTAATACATTCATCGTTGAACACACGTACACGGGCCTCTCCACCACGAGTCAAAACTCGAGTAATATATTTGACCCGGACGTGGTAAGACCTAAGCATGTGACACGAGCCTCTCCACCACGGGTCAAACCCGAGTAATATATTTGACTCGGTCACCGCTTACACATCCAAGCACGCAATACGGGCCTCTCCACCACGGGTACAACCCGAGTAATATATTTGACCCGATCGCGGCCCAACATTCCAAGCACGTGATACGGGCCTCTCCATCACTGGTACGACCCGAGTAATATATTTGACCCGATCACGGCTCAACATTCAACGGGCCTCTCCACCATGGAATTTTAAAACCTGAGTAATATATTTGACCCGCCAAAATGATGATCACGTCACACGGGCCTCTCCACCACAGGTACAACTCGAGTAATATATTTGACCCGGCCGTGAATCACCATGCACACACACATCAATTAGCCTACTCATATCATTCTTAGTCATGAGGAACTAAATATCATCACACAACCGTAGGCTATAAGATAACACATACTCATACATACATACATACCTCCATACATACATATATATATATATATATATATATATATATCATCCCATACGGGAACCAAGCAAGTAGGTCTACTCATATTCAATTACTACCAAGCCTGTTAACACCCTCGAGTCTAGACCATTAATAATGTATGTAACCTTAGAGGATACAAGACCATAAACGAGCCTAAAATATCCTAAAGCATATAAAATAATTCAAATATAACTTCCAAATTGCACAGTCATGAGTCAGACCATGTAAAACCATTCAGATCGTTGTAACGAGTAAAATCGTTTAAAATTGTATTTCGGTGTGTATGCTAGCCCAAAACGTAAAAGAATAAAAAGGTCATCATGAACTCACCTGAATCAATCGAACACCTGCAACAAGCTTGGAAATCCCTAAGTGCACAATCACAAGTAAGGGCCTGTAAATTATACACAACGCGTTACTAAACTAGCCCGCAAGGACACACTTGCCTAATGGGCCGCTCAAGCCCAACAATTTGGCCCAAGGCCCACCAACTTGGCCCAAGGCCCAACAACTTGGCCCAAGGCCCAACACTTGGCCCAAGGCCCAACCACATGACCCAAGGCCCAACAACTTAGGCCGAGGCCCAACCCAAACCCAAACCCATTTACTTTACCTCAGCCCCTAAAACCTTTCAACTAACCAAATCCACCCGTTAAGCCTAAAACGAACTTATCGACTAATAACGAGTAAAACGTGTAGATTTTAGCATGCGAAGATGCATTTAATTACATAGGATAACTTTTTAAATAAATTATTAAATTTTTACCAGACTTTAATAAATGTCTTAGGTTTATAAAAATATTTTTATTATATATTTCTATTGGACACAAAAATTATAAAAATTCCTCTAACGCAGCAAGGTACGTGCAGCTATTTCAGTGCGCAACAAAATGGTTTTATTTTTATAAAATTCCTTACCGAACCAAATTAAATGATTCCAATTGGGTTTGGTTCCTAACTCAAAATACTAACTTCCAGAAGTGGAACCAACCAATTTGGACATGTCGAAAAAAGGTTACGACGTCGGGAAGACAGACCAGAATCCGTCATCCCGCATCAGCTTTGACACTCGATTTTATAAATTCATAAAAACCATTCATATCTCGTCCAAAAATTACGTATTATACCTTTCTGGAAACTAGACTCAAATTAGAACATCATGGAATCTAGAATCGATCAAAAACAATGAATTATCATCGCGTTACAGACCCTACAATAAACGTATACGAATCTGTCAGCAAACTGTTATCATCAAAACTCAACCTTAACAACCAATAAGCGCGTTAATATGATCAATTAAGTTGTAAAAGACAAGGGGAATCATAAAACCGACCTTGAATTGAAGTTTTCACGGCTGAAACTTGGCTGGGCTGAAGAAAAACGAGCGGGGGGGGGGGTCCAGGTCCGATCGGCTGCAGATGGGTTTAGGGTTAGGGTTTTCTTTTGTTTTATGATATAAAAAAATAGTTACATCCAAGTCCCTTCAAATTGAGGTATGTAGTAACTTGGGTGGAAAGTTAAGTGAGAACGTTTACGAGGTTTGCAAGGAGCTCCCGGGAGAATGTCGGGTCAAGCCCGAAAGGTGTACATAACACTACAAGATTAAACCTTTTGTCGGAAATTAACGGGCGTTACACAAGCGTAAACCACAAATATAGCCCAACATTCTCCCCCTTGGTTTATTGCTTGATCAAAACTGCTTTGGCGGTAGACAATCATCGTCCATCTATACTTTTATTTAGGCCATTCGATGTATATACTGTGGCTTCGAAATAGACACTTGGAGGTTTAGTGTCATATTTAGCGCCTTAATTTAAAAACCTGGCTGGGAATCCGGAACAGGTCATGCTACTATCCATATGAAATAGATAAACATGATGTTCGTCATCATGGATAGGACCAACAAATCCTCGGTCAAGGTTTGACCGAGAATGCTTTAACAACTCTTCAAAACGAAGATCTCTCTGATTGACCAGAAGAATCTGGTCAGTCCATGCCGAAAACCTCAGAGCACTGTTTATCATCTTCAACATGCCGTCAATCACCATTAATGACCAAACCTATAACTACAATCAATGACTAAAACCAACCATCAGTAACTTCAAAATAGATCAAACAAACCGTTTGAATGATGAATCAAAATCAAATAATCTCTAACAACCTCTCAACCATAATAGAGTTCCTTACCTGTAACGATTCCGACGAAACCAGGTATACCCTAACCGGTAGGCAATAGTTACGTTATATTTAATGTCGGTTACATGAATTACCATAGTAATTATACGAGAATACATGGTTCACTGTATTGATTGTACGTGAATATATAATTCATCGTATTGAATATGCGATTAATCGATCGATAGTTATTGAAACCCGAACGAATCGAGGGTCAATTATAGACGATATCTATAATATTTAGTGATTTTACGAAGCATTAATGCTTCGGGATAAGTAAAGTACGGCACAGAAAAAGAATTTCGATTTAACGATACGTCGGTACGTTAAACGAAATATGAATACCAAACCGAGCAAGATACCATCATTCAAGCCGAAAAAGATGCGCAAATAATATTATTAAGGTGTTTTAAGTAAACAAGGGTTATGGTTTAAACTTTTAAATGTATTAAACCGGTTTAAATGAAATGCATTTTTAAAAGCCGAATTAAGCGTCTAAACGAAAAACGAACCGAACCGAGTTTATCCAAAACGTTATCCACATCTGGAAATCTTAATATGTGGATGAGAATGAAGGAGGTGGGCCCCACCCCACCCCCCTCATAATCTGCCATAAGGTGGATATTTCCACCATAATTTCATTTCCCATCTTCTCAAGTAAATAACCAAAGAAACCTCCATCATCTCTCTAGAAATCCAAGGATTTTGAAGACAAAGCAAGGTAAAAATCGAGTTATTTACGTTCTCATCTTCATTTCCTGAGTTTATTTGCAAGAAAATGAGGTTTCAAGTGAAAAAAAGGGTGAAAACCCGAGATGAAAACCAATTCTTGCATGATCAACTGATGTATACGGGTTATACAAGGGATCTTGGTCCAAGAAAGGAGTCAAACGAACCAAAAACGAATTTTTACGGTTTAAACTTTAGTTTTAAAACAATAACTGAAACTATGGTGTAAAAGGCTTGATGGTGAGTGTAACTTGCTTGGTATTGTGGTGTATTGGCTGTTGGTTCTGTGTTTAGTTTGTAGCTAAGGCGGAAAAATCGAGATTTAGGCGTGTAAAAGCGGAAAGAGCAAGGTATTTCGGTTTATAAATTTGTATATGTGTTTGGACAGATTGTGATGTAGTTTGAGCTGGGTCACGAAATTTTGCAGGGATGATAAACATATGAAAATATGACTTCTGTGAATTTTTGGATAAATATAGAATATTTGGTGAATTTAATGCTAGATTTTGGCTAAAAATTGTGAAAAATAGTTAAAGACCTTGAAAAATTCTGAAAAATTTAAGATAAGCTTTTTAGGTCATGTAAAGGTCACACACAAAATTTCGGGTCATTTGGAAAACCCTAAGTATGATTTCTGGATAAACGAGTTCTAGAGTTTTTAGCTCGGTTTTGGCATAAAAAAGAGTATTTGAAAGTGAGTCTGGATCTGTAAATTTTTACAGGGAACTTATGGTATGGCAGGGGCCATCCTGGAAAATTTGGGATTTTTCGGCTGTCGTTTGGTATTTACGGCATATTTAGTGTTTAAATGAGTTTTAAAAATGGATAAATAAATATGAAGTACAAAATAAATTTTGGAAATATTTTTATAAAATTCTAAACTGTCAAAATGTTATTTGTGCAAAATCTCAAGATCCGAGGATGAACGGATATTTATTTGGAATAAAAGTGAACTTTTAAAATATAAAACGCGTAAAACAGCAAAGTTCGGGTAGACGAGCTGACTGGTATACGAAAACCCTAAAAATAAGCTGTTTTCATATTATTTATTAAATCGAGTAAAAACGAACCATCCGAAAATAATTCGGATGATTTGGGTAATTTTTATAAGGATTAATAGTTTCCGGTACGTTAAAAACGGATACGGATCCCGTAGCTAATCGGGACATCGAAACCCTGTTCTGTTTTCATAACCTTAATCAGTTTATCAGTCAACAACTATTTTCGAGTCCTGTGTGACCATACTCATTTTCGAAACGTAAAAACGGACAACTGTGTTGGGCACGCAAAACGGGGAAAACGGGCCGATAGTGATTTTGACTATCGGACATTATACGACATCACAATCTGAGTCCAGAAACCTATTTTTGGGTTAACACTGCTCCCAGAATGGTTATATTACTGGGGTAACGGTGTTCCCCGAGTGACCGAATGATACGGTTAAAGATTATATAAACAATAATTGTATAATAACGATCGTATGGATCATATTACAGATTGGACGTGTTAACTGATAATGACTGTTTTTACCTGCTTGCATGTGCTAAGGTGAGTTTCACGAGCCCCTTTTTCTGAATTGTTTTTAAATATTTTCTCGGGGCAGAAAGCATGTTACTATTAAAATGTTTAAGTACATACTGAACGCATGGATTTGCGTGTATTTATATATATTTTATTGTACGGGAATCGTACGGAAATGTACTAAGATGGTGATTGTCTGAGTTGCTAACATTGTAAGGCCCCGCAACACGAGTGATTAGCTAAAAGCTGGTAGAGTGTGAATAGTACTATTGGTCTGACAAACCCAACTGGTCCGGCATGGATTTGCTGATGTTTCCCAACCAGTTGCACATGTCTATTTTGTTGTTATTTAATTTGCTATGTAATGTTAGGCATAGCAGTTTGGGGCAGGTTCGTGGGCGGAGTATGCCACGGGGTTGTATGTGGATAGTCAGAGGTTTTACTTGTGGGCTCAGCATAATTACATCGATAATATTATATTATGATATTGATTTATCATGGTTTACTCGAATTGTGAAACTCACAACTATTCGTAGTTGACCCGTTTTCTCACATGCTTTTCAGGTACGATTAAGATTAAGTAATTGCTTACGTTCTAAGTGCTTGATGTGTGTAAGATTTGCGTGCGGGATGTTACGAAACATTATATTAAATAGAATTATGTATCGTATTGTATGATGTGTGTATCACCTAGGCGGTAATGAAATATGAGATTATGTAATTTGAAGTATATTAATGTATTCAGTTTTCTTTATAAACAATGTGATTGATATCAGAGGTGTCTGTGGCGCCCCGGTTACGTTTCCGCTGCGGTTGCGGGGTGTTACAGAAGTTGGTATCAGAGCCATTGGTTATAAAGATTTAGGATGTCTTTAAAAGATACCTAAAATATAACCGGAGGCTCAAGTATTATTGAAACTGAATATCAACTAATAATATATGGTGACGAGTATCGGGATGAACTCGGTCGGACAAGTGAGTTATTATGGTCCGGAACATAATAACAGACTTGTCTGCACGAGGGAATTCAGGGGAAGTCACTGGGTACATTAATAGGTAAAAATGGCAACATATGTGTAAAGTATATAATATTATTTATGCGTGCTAATGTGTATATATATATATATATATGTACATATCTTGTGGGTACATGTATTGAGAAATAGGACCCGGATAAGGAACCGGGGGATGAAATAATAAAAGTACCGAGGATGCTGAAATTTCTAGAGCATCGGTTGATGATAAGTCTGACTTATCGGGCCATAGTTATGATAGTACCAAATTAGATCTCCCGTTTGACATTAACCAGAAATATCTAATAACCGTCACTCCCAACCAAAATTAATAAATCCCTTACCCTACCAATACCGGTACCGTATATCTTAATAACCCCCTATGTTCACCCGAACCGCCGACCCTCACGTACGGACGGACCTGTACCTGAACCCATTCTTATTCCATTAAGGTAAAAAAATAAATAAATAAATAAATAAAATAAAATAAATAATAATAATAATAATAAATTTGATAATAAATGAGCAGATAAAAATAATATATTGAAATATATATGTGTATTTCTCACTCTCAAACATATGAGACATACCACCTCCAGATCGAGAATTACCGATTTTAGCGAACCTAGAACGCCTGAGGACATTGACTGAGCAAGTGATAGAGTTTCCCAGAATAGTAATTGATAATATTTGAAGGCAACATGGGTTGCGCGATTACCTTGAACCTTGCAACTCCCTATGTTATCCTTACATCCGTTAGATGCCTATACCCATGTATACTCGAATAGAATGATTACCCATACACAAAGAGGTGTTGGAATCATTATAGCATAGTTGGTTGTTCGTTCGTAGGTGGTATACCGTGTATGCCGGATATACAAATAGACACGGATATTATAACTCCGTGGTACGTAATCGTTTGGTGCTCACGGTGAGCATGTATCGGTTATGCTGACATGCAGAAGGATATTGAAATCAAGCATATTAAACATTAATCTTTGTTGAGAAAGATCTATATGTCATTTGGTGACAAGGATTATGAAACATATTTAAACGTTAACCGACATCAGGTTAAGTCCATATGTTATTATATTTGTGGGACATATATACTAGATACTGGTATGTGTAATATGTATGATAATATTTGGTGTGTATGTGTACCTGCTATTATGATTGAGCTAGTAACGAGTTATACGGTGAGATTAGTATTGATTACTGCGTACTGGATGGGTACGGCAGAATGACATAAAAAGAGTAACTCCAATGATGGAGATTGATATGATTTAGTTGATTGCTCAAAGATAGCAGATGATGATACCGAATGTCGTATCACAGATCACTGCTAGTGTTGATGCAAATGTGATCGCAGAATTATAGATCGAGCAATCACATGATTATGAATATTTCAATTCTTAGTGTTATTACTAAGAGT
Organism: Bidens hawaiensis; assembly: GCF_021521415.1. Lineage (NCBI taxonomy): Eukaryota > Viridiplantae > Streptophyta > Magnoliopsida > Asterales > Asteraceae > Bidens > Bidens hawaiensis. The sequence continues at coordinate 697,765 of NW_027491157.1, forward strand.
GATAATGTCCCACCGAAAACTATTATGACTACAAGTATTAGTTATAAACTAAACATGAATAGTAGTCGTAATGAATTAGATCCGGTATGAAGGATATGTTTGTTGGTTGTGTTAAGGAAATTATTAATAGTTTACTGATGGTAAAGGGAGGAATAGATTAGCGAGTGGATAGAAAAGTTCGAAATGGTTAAGGATATTGGTAAGAGTCTAGAACATTGTGTAGTGAAATATGCTACAGATATGTTGGTAGATTATGTTGTATCGTGATGGAACACGATGGTATAAAATTATAGTTAGAAAATTATTACTCAGATGATATGATCGGAATTTAAAATTCTTGGGCTAGAGCACTTTTATTCGGGTAATTAAGTTCAGAGATTGGAAACTGAGCTATGGAAGATAGAAATGTTGTGTGCTGATCACTTAGAACACGCTAATTGTTTGAAGGAATTGTCATGTCTGGTAACATGGCAAATTACTCCTGAAACTAAGCGAAGTGAGCGCTATATTGGGGACTAACTCCATCGATAAGGAGTATAGTCAATCCTGTAAAATATACAACCTTTGGAAGGGTTGTGTCACAAGCCAGCATTGATATATTTGACTCTATGGGAAGCGGACTGGAAGGACGTTAGGTGAGACGTCGAGTGTTAAAGAAGAGAAATGATAAAGGTATAGTGCAAGATAGGCTTTTGAATAAGTAGGTATGTCCTACAACCCAGAATTATACTAAGACTAGTTCTGGTGTGAAAACATGAACCGCATGAAGGGTCCTTCCCTAAATGTGGAAAATATGGTTATCGGCAGGAAGAAGAATGTCGAGTGATAGTAGGCCACAGGTGTGGTAAAGATGGACGTAATGCCCCAATTGTAGAACCAATTGAAGCCATGTGAACCGGCAACCCCAACCCATTCGTGTACAACCACTCCGAACCCAACAACTTCAATAACAATCCATCCAAAGAAATCAAATTATGCCAAACAGTTGTACTTGCTATGAATGTGGCAGTACAGAACGTTTCAAGAGAAATTGCCCAAAGTTGAACCAAGGTGTCGTTGGAAGACGAACCTCATGACAAGAATCAACCTCTGATCAAGCAAGGAGCCGTGCTTTTGTGAGTAATTCGAATAAAGCACGTCATGATCCAAAGGTGGTATTAAGTATGTTGTAGTTTTAAATCAATAGGCTTCAGTGATATTTTTACGGTCGCCGATAGAAGTTAGTTCCTGTTAACCTCCTACCATTTGGAAAGATACCGATTAGTGAAACTATAGAACCCTATACTGTAGAATCGCTAATGGTAAATCCCTAATGGTTAACTAAATTGTTCGGAATTGTCCTATTATTCTGAACGATTAACCTTTCCTTATTGACCTACGACCAGTAAAGTTAAGAAGTTTTGACGTAATAGTTAACATGGATTGGCTAACTCAACATGAAGCTGAATTCAAATATGAAAAGAAGATGATTAGAAGCTCTCTTTCGGACGATGAAGCGATTAGATACAGAGAAAAGTGTACGGTATTATGTTACCACTCTAATCTCATCTTGAGATGTTATAATATTTACGTCAAGAAGACGTGGTGTATTTAACAAACGTGATTGCCACAGATTTAAAAGAAAACATATAGAAGATGTTCCGGTGATACGTAAATATCCAGAAGTTTTCCCAAAAAAAAAACTGCCCGGAATACCACCAGCATGACAAGTTGAAATTCGTATCGATCTAATACCAGGAGCATATCCTATTGCCAAAGTATCTTACCGACTTGCACCAACTGAAATGCAAGAATTATTGGATAACGTTTTATACGACCTAGTTAGTCACCATGGGGTGCACCAGTGTTATTTGGGAAATGAAGGACGGAAGTGTTAGGATATGTATTGATTAGGGAGAATTGAATAAAGTGACGATCAAGAATAGGTATTCACTTCTTCGAAGTAAATGATCTGTTTAACCAACTGCAAGGGGCGATTTATTTTTAGAAAATTGATCTTAGATATAGTTATCACCAAATGAAAAATCCAAGAGGAGGACGTTGCAACAACAGCGTTTCAGACTCGTTACGGCCATTATGAATCCTTATTTATGCCGTTCGGGCTAACAAATGCGCAGGCAGTGTTCATGGAACTCATGAACCGAGTCTGTAAACTTTATTTTGACAAATTTGTCATAGCATTCATTGATGATATTTTGATATATTTGCAACGTAAAGAAGAGCACGAACGACGTTTAAGGAAAATTGTGGAAGTGTTAAAGCAAGAGGAGTTGTACGCGAAGTTTTCGAAATGTGATTTTGAATACAGAAAGCATAATCCCTTGGTCATGTTGTAAAGCAACAAGGATTTCACATAGATCCAAATAAGATAGAAACCATTAAAATTGGCAGTCACCCAAGGCGCCAAAGGAAATGCGCCAATTTTTAGGACTAGCCGGAGACTATCAGCGGTTTATTGAAGAATTTTTAGCATTACCCGACTCATAATCCTTTGTACGACGCAAATGTACAAATTTTATAGATGATAAGAGACCGCAGTCTCATATTCAACGAAGACGGGTAAAATTGTTAAACGATTAGGATTGTGGGATCCGATATCGTCCAGGTAAGGCTAATATAGTAGCCGATGATTAAGTAGAGAGGATCGGATTAGACTATTGATGATACGAATATCTGAAAGGATTTTATTAATGGCCGAGTTTGGAGAAAGATATGGTTACGTATGTTGGTGAATATTTAAGTTATGCAAGAGATAAGGCTGCACACCGAAAACCCTAGGGAACGCCACAACGACAGAAAATTCGCCAATGATAGTGGGAATAAATTACAATGGATTTCAGGACGCAAATTCCCAAGATATATCAAAGGCATGATGTAAATTGGGTAATCGCGGATCGATTAACCAATCCTCGCATTTCATCCCAATCCATGACGATTACCACAATGAATTCTCGCCCAAATTCATGATGGTGAAATGGTATCTCGTCGTGGAGTACCATTTTCAATTATCTCAGATCGAAATAGTCATCCTACTTCCATTATTGGAAGGCGGGGAAGGAAGCATCGAGAGCTTGAAGCTTTCTATGGGTGAAGTAATTATCACCAATTTGTTAAATTGAAAATGGGCGTCACTCAAGCCATAAGATTTGAATTGATTCGAGAAACAACCAATCGGATTTATAATATTTAAGATAAGTTGAAAGCAGCGCGAGATTGGCAAAGGATTTATGCCAACATTCAAAGGAAACCATTGTCACTGGAAAGAGGTGACAAGGCATTTTTAAGGCATCACCTTAGAGAGGTGATATAAGGTTTGGCAAAACCGAAAATAGCTCCTTAATATATTGTACCTTATGAGACTATCTCCATGATTAGTCATTTAGTTTATCGATTAAAATACTCCAGGGGCTAAGTACTATACATGATGTTTTGCCATGTATACGGATTGAAAAGTACTTAGGCGATGAGGCAACGAAAGTACCAGTAATGGAGGTACTCATAGAAGACATGCTTGATATCATAAATAATTCCGTAGAGATAGTAGACGGGAAAACTAAACAGTTTGGACACACCAAGCTTTATTGATTAAGATTAAGTGGAATTCACAGCGAGGACCAGATTATACCTGGTAACGCGAGGGTGAATTCTGAAGGAAAAACCCCCACCTTTCTTTCGGAAGGGGATAGTGGGCGTGTAAAATTTCGAGGACGAAATTTCTTAACAGGAGGAGAATGTAACGATTCCGACGAAACCAGGTATACCCTAACCGGTAGACAATAGTTACGTTATATTTAATGTCGGGTACATGAATTACCATAGTAATTATACGAGAATACATGGTTCACTGTATTGATTGTACGTGAATATATAATTCATCGTATTGAATATGCGATTAATCGATCGATAGTTATTGATATTGATAGTTATTGCTATTGGTGGGATATACTGAGTACGATGATGAGTACGATCGATAGTTATTGATCGATAGTTAGTTATCGATCGATAACTATCGATCGATAGTTATCGATCGATAGTTATTGATAGTTATTGCTATTGGTGGGATATACTGAGTACGATGATGAGTACGATCGATAGTTATTGAAACCCGAACGAATCGAGGGTTCAATTATAGACGATATCTATAATATTTAGTGATTTTACGAAGCATTAATGCTTCGGGATAAGTAAAGTACGGCACAGAAAAAGAATTTCGATTTAACGATACGTCGGTACGTTAAACGAAATATGAATACCAAACCGAGCAAGATACCATCATTCAAGCCGAAAAAGATGCGCAAATAATATTATTAAGGTGTTTTAAGTAAACAAGGGTTATGGTTTAAACTTTTAAATGAATTAAACCGGTTTAAATGAAATGCATTTTTAAAAGCCGAATTAAGCGTCTAAACGAAAAACGAACCGAACCGAGTTTATCCAAAACATTATCCACATCTGGAAATCTTAATATGTGGATGAGAATGAAGGAAGTGGGCCCCACCCCACCCCCCTCAAAATCTGCCATAAGGTGGATATTTCCACCATAATTTCATTTCCCATCTTCTCAAGTAAATAACCAAAGAAACCTCCATCATCTCTCTAGAAATCCAAGGATTTTGAAGACAAAGCAAGGTAAAAATCGAGTTATTTACGTTATCATCTTCATTTCTTGAGTTTATTTGCAAGAAAATGAGGTTTCAAGTGAAAAAAAGGGTGAAAACCCGAGATGAAAACCGATTCTTGCATGATCAAGTGATGTATACGGGTTATACAAGGGATCTTGGTCCAAGAAAGGAGTCAAACGAACCAAAAACGAATTTTTACGGTTTAAACTTTAGTTTTAAAACAATAACCGAAACTATGGTGTAAAAGGCTTGATGGTGAGTGTAACTTGCTTGGTATTGTGGTATATTGGCTGTAGGTTCTGTGTTTAGTTTGTAGCTAAGGCGGAAAAATCGAGATTTAGGCGTGTAAAAGCGGAAAGAGCAAGGTATTTCGGTTTATAAATTTGTATATGTGTTTGGACAGATTGTGATGTAGTTTGAGCTGGATCACGAAATTTTGCAGGGATGATAAACATATGAAAATATGACTTCTGTGAATTTTTGGATAAATATAGAATATTTGGTGAATTTAATGCTAGATTTTGGGTAAAAATTGTGAAAAATAGTTAAAGACCTTGAAAAATTCTGAAAAATTTAAGATAAGCTTTTTAGGTCATGTAAAGGTCACACACAAAATTTCGGGTCATTTGGAAAACCCTAAGTATGATTTCTGGATATACGAGTTCTAGAGTTTTTAGCTTGGTTTTGGCATAAAAAAGAGTATTTGAAAGTGAGTCTGGATCTGTAAATTTTTACAGGGAACTTATGGTATGGCAGGGGCCATCCTGGAAAATTTGGGATTTTTCGGGTGTCGTTTGATATTTACGGCATATTTAGTGTTTAAATGAGTTTTAAAAATGGATAAATAAATATGAAATACAAAATAAATTTTGGAAATATTTTTATAAAATTCTAAACTGTCAAAATGTTATTTGTGCAAAATCTCAAGATCCGAGGATCAACGGATATTTATTTGGAATAAAAGTGAACTTTTATAATATAAAACGCGTAAACCAGCAAAGTTCGGGTAGACGAGCTGACTGGTATATGAAAACCCTAAAAATAAGCTTTTTTCATATTATTTATTAAATCGAGTAAAAACGAACCATCCGAAAATAATTCGGATGATTTGGGTAATTTTTATAAGGATTAATAGTTTCCGGTACGTTAAAAACGGATACGGATCCCGTAGCTAATCGGGACATCGAAACCCTGTTCTGTTTTCATAACCTTAATCAGTTTATCAGTCAACAACTATTTTCGAGTCCTGTGTGACCATACTCATTTTCGAAACGTAAAAACGGACAACTGTGCTAGGCACGCAAAACGGGGAAAACGGGCCGATAGTGATTTTGACTATCGGACATTATACGACATCACAATCTGAGTCCAGAAACCTATTTTTGGGTTAACACTGCTCCCAGAATAGTTATATTACTGGGGTAACGGTGTTCCCCGAGTGACCGAATGATACGGTTAAAGATTATATAAACAATAATTGTATAATAACGATCGTAGGGATCATATTACAGATTGGACGTGTTAACTGATAATGACTGTTGTTACCTGCTTGCATGTGCTAAGGTGAGTTTCACGAGCCCCTTTTTCTGAATTGTTTTTAAATATTTTCTCGGGGCGGAAAGCATGTTGCTATTAAAATGTTTAAGTACATACTGAACGCATGGATTTGCGTGTATTTATATATATTTTATTGTACGGGAATCGTACGGAAATGTACTAAGATGGTGATTGTCTGAGTTGCTAACATTGTAAGGCCCCGCAACACGAGTGATTAGCTAAAAGCCGGTAGAGTGTGAATAGTACTATTGGTCTGACAAACCCAACTGGTCCGGCATGGATTTGCTGATGTTTCCCAGCCAGTTGCACATGTCTATTTTGTTGTTATTTAATTTGCTATGTAATGTTAGGAATAGCGGTTTGGGGCAGGTTCGTGGGCGGAGTATGCCACGGGGTTGTATGTGGATAGTCAGAGGTTTCACTTGTGGGCTTAGCATAATTACATCGATAATATTATATTATGATATTGATTTATCATGGTTTACTCGAATTGTGAAACTCACCAACTATTCGTAGTTGACCCGTTTTCTCACATGCTTTTCAGGTACGATTAAGATGAAGTGATTGCTTACGTTCTAAGTGCTTGATGTGTGTAAGATTTGCGTGCAGGATGTTACGATAAATTATATAAAATAGAATTATGTATCGTATTGTATGATGTGTGTATCACCTAAACGGTAATGAAATATGAGATAATGTAATTTGAAGTATATTAATGTATTCAGTTTTCTTTATAAACAATGTGGTTGATATCAGAGATGTCTGTGGCGCCCCGGTTACGTTTTCGCTGCGGTTGCGGGGTGCTACATTACCTATTTAAAGAAATTTTTCTTGAGAATCTCAAGGAGACAAGAAAAGAAGTAAGGCAGTGAGATAGGTGAAAGATTTGATGGTTAGAGTGAGAGAAGATTGTAGAATATAAGAGAAGTTGTATTTTTCAAGATTAATGAGTGCCTTTATAGACTACCTGGTCACATCAGACCAGACCGAGAACAATGTTTTGCCGAAAACATGTGGTTGAGAACTGTTCACTGAAGGCAGAGAACTCTCAAATCTGGCCGAGAACAAGAAGCAACCGAGAACATCATCATCACAAGTAACTAGGACCAAAAATGATAGAGCCGAGAACTCAGAAATCATGTTTAACCGAGAACGGTTACTCTTTAAAAATATCTCAGCGTACTTTGAAAAATATCCCGACTTATGTGGAAAACAATTTCTTAAAAGCTTTGTTTAGACATGAGTAAACACGAGGCAAAAATAAAATAAATGAAAGTAGATGAGAATAGAAAAATAAAAATAAAATAAAACTAAACTAAAACAAAATTTACCTATCCAGTCTTTAGAAAATCAAAGTATATTGGGATCAAATTTCAGCTATTTAAAAACCACATTGAAAAGATCCGAACATGAGATCATATTGATTAAGGTACTTTCACAATGATTCATTTTCAGCATTATTGTGACAAAATGAAAAGGTTGATAGCAGGTAATTTTCATGATTTTCATTGCATTAGTGATATGATTAGATTCGATTAGGCATAAGACTTACATGGACATCACTTATGGACCTCTGATGCCCCTTATTTATTCTCAAGGCGTATTTGGCTTTCCCCAGATCACCCCAATTTGACTCTAACCCCTTAGTACTTGATCAAAGTATTTTTCTCTATACAAAATGATTTTAAGCTTTAAGGTTGAATGTTGGACCTACATGCCATCCGGACTTACAAGCCTTACATTCAGGATGTTTAGGACTTATTTGAGTACCCCACCCCTGTAGTTCCCTGAGACCCCTTTAAGCTTTTAGAAAACAATTTAATGATAAATTAAATAATAATTTTTATTTTTTATTTTTTATTTTTTAATATGAAATATAACGTTTTTGGCGATCAAGATACTAACGGGCTTATGTATGACTGGGTAATTGCTTTTCTGCCTATCATTCGGAGAGATGTGTCTAGGGACATGAAAATATTTTCAAAATGACTCTCCACAATAGGTATAAATTTAGCAGATTTATTTTATATCACTTCAAACTTTTAATTATCATGAAAAGTTTCTACACACATCAATAACTAATCAAAAGCCCTTTTAGCCTAATAACTTCACACGTTAGGCACTCAAAATCAATTTATCTATCATTTCTCAAAGATTGAATCAATTTTCATTTAAAAATACTTTAAGCTATCTGAAAAGCTTTTAGCTGAATAATAATATCATTTCCCAGATGATATTCCAAAGACGATTTAAATCCAATCACCCCAGCTGCGTTCAGTTTTCAGGTGAATGGCTATCCTATGTGTCTACAGGTATACAATTGGACCAAACACATAATAAAATGTGTCCATCAAACTTTAAGTGCCGACATGATTTTCAATGAAAGAACTTAAACCGATAGTTAAACCAAAAATTAATTTTTATGTTTGTTCAGTTGCCCCGGTCACTTTCAGTCCTAAGGTTAATGGCTATCCCGTGAGTCAAGAATTGATGACAGTACCAAACATGTGAAATATATCTGTTGAACTTGAGTAACCGGCAAAATTTTAAGCAAGAGAACAAAAATTTTTGCATTTTTTATTTTTTATATTGTTTTTTTTTTTTTAAAATAAGCGCACACACATACACACACGCACACTCTTTTTGTATTTTTCTTTTTCTCCCCCTAAATTTGTACATAAATTATGACACAAAAAAAATTTATGTACACAATTCAAACCTCAAAAATACTCAGTCTTCAAAACGCAGCATCTTGAGAAACCCTAAAAGCACATTGAATCTGGCTGTTCTGACCGGCTTCGTAAATAGGTCCGCCACACTATTATCAGTGTGGACCTGTTCAAGATGAATTAGCTTCCGGTCGTAACAGTCACGGATAAAATGAATTTTAATGTCAATGTGCTTGGTTTTAGAATGCTGAACGGGATTCTTAACAATTGCAATGGCGACATCATTATCACAAAAAATGGGAGTATCAAGAAATTCCAAACCGTAATCTAGTAGTTGATTTTGCATCCAGATAACCTGAGAGCAGCAGGCTGATGCAGTAACATACTCTGCTTCGGTAGTCGAGGTGGACACCATCTGTTGTTTCTTACACTGCCATGAAATGAGACGATCTCCTAAGAACTAGCTTCCGGCAGATGTAGATTTCCTGTCAATATCATCTCCACCATAATTGCTATCAGCAAAAGCATAAAGATCAAGTTCCGATTGTTTGGGATACCAAAGACCTAACTTCGGTTGTCCCTTCAGATATCTAAAAATACATTTGACAGCAACTAAGTGAGAGAGTTTAGGATTAGCCTGAAAACGAGCACACTGACAGACTGCAAACATGATATCGGGTCGGCTGGCGGTGAGGTACATTAAAGACCCGATCATTGATCGATAGTATGTATGATATACGGGACTCCCTTCCAAATCAGATGACAGTAAAGGCCTTTCCGCCATGGGAGTGTTAGCACTCTTGGAGTCTTGAAACTTAAACTTTGCGAGCATATCTTCAACATACTTCCCTTGGTGCAATAAAATTCCTGCCGAGCTTTGGCGAACCTGTAATCCTAGAAATGTTGTCATTTCACCCAGCGAACTCATCTCAAAACGTTTCTTCATTACTTCTTCAAACTCCGCGCACAACTCAACACTGGTGGATCCGAAGATAATGTCGTCTACATAGATCTGGACTAAGATCTAATCTTTTCTGACAGTTTTGCAGAACAGAGTTTGATCAATGGTTCCTCGCTTGTAGCCATGATCTAGAAGATATGCTGTCAATGTAGCATACCATGCTCGAGGAGCCTGATGAAGCCCATACAATGCCTTGTCTAATTTGTAAACATGATTTGGCTTCTTTGAATCAATAAAACCCGGTGGCTGTTCCACATATATCTCTTCCTTGATCTCGCCATACAGAAATGTTGTCTTAACGTCCATTTGATACACTGTGAACCCCATAAATGAAGCGAAGGCCAGAAAAATTCTGATGGCTTCAAGTCTAGCCACCAGAGCTTAAACCTCAGTGTAATCCAACCCTTCAACTTGACGAAAACCACGAACTACCAATCGAGCCATGTTTCGAATAATAACCCCAGTGTCATCTTGCTTGTTCCGGAACACCCATCTCGTATCAAGTGCTTTCTTTCCCTCTGGTAACTCAACCAATTTCCAAACTTTCAACTTGTCAAACTGATTTAACTCTTCACGCATAGCGTCTACCCAACTAGGTTCCTGGAGGGCCATGTCTACTGTCTTTGGCTCTATCTGAGATATGAAACAGGAAAACAAACAACTGTTTATATTTCCAGTCTGACTTCTGGTGGACACGCCCATTTCAAGAGGACCTATGACGTTCTCAATTGGATGATCTTTCTGAATTCTTGAAGGAAGTAATTGATCGGAAACATCACTGGTAGAATTCAAGTTTGACAAAGTCACGTCAATGTCAGCAAGGGGGTTCTTCCATCCGAAGGTCACTGTACTATGTGAGTACGAAGTGCTGGCGACATATTCATTTGGAATGACATCAGGAAATAGTGTGCTCCCGAAAATCTGACGAATATGACTCTCCCCCTCAACTGTCGCGGTATCTTTAGGCGGACTTGGCGAACATTCATTTTCCGGAACTGCTATCGGCTGAGAGACGGATGCGGGTTTGTCGTCAATAACTGGTTCTGGGATGTCATCATCCAGAAGTAGAGAGATGTGGGATGTTGCATGTGAGTCATCTTTCTCAGCATCCATTGTAGTGCTACCTGAAGGTTCTGTGTTGATGATCGGAAACACATTGAACGATTTGAAGAGTTCATTATAATCGAATAACCAGTCCGGACCAACACGAGCATCAGTCTCGTTTTCTTCCAACCAATGAACATCATAAGATTCTAGAATCTGTTTGGTAGACTTGTTGTAGACCCTGTAGGCAGTATGGCCCGCATAACCAACAAAGTATCAATCATCAGCTTTGGCCCCAAATATCGGAGTAGACTTGAGGTTCAGTAGAGTGCATGGGCAATCAAAAGCCTTGAAGTGCGCGACAGTAGGCTTATGTCCATAGACAATCTCATAAGGAGTCTTCATTTGTGATTTGTTGATTATCACCCGATTCTGAATAATACCCGGTTTCAAAATCAAACACTCCTTTTCAAAATAATACCACTCTTCTGGTATAATAATATCCGGTTTCAAAATCAAACACTCCTTTTTAGTAAAATGAGTTGTAAACCCTTTATCACAGATTTGTGACATGCTCAATAAACTGTGCTTCAGTTCTGGGACAAAATTTACATTTTCAAATTTTAGAACACCATTACTTACAGTTGCCTTCTGTGTGATCTTTCCCTTTTCTCCACCTGCAAAAGACACATACCCACCATTAAAAGTTTGAATGTCTTGTAGCTGGGAAATGTCTCCTGTCATGTGCCTAGAACAGCCACTATCAACATACCAAGGTCTGATGATATTCCTCCATAGCTGCTCCTGCACAGAGTGCGGAATTAGTTAGATTTTGGCACCCAGTCCATTGTGACACTGGGTACACCTGACTCATCTACACTAGTTATGGGCTACCATGACATATCTTCTCGATTATCTAATATGGAAGAAGAAACCTTTTTTACCGGAGACTTAGGCATCCATTTATATTTACCATTGTAAGATTTACTGTTGTTTGTACGAATGGATGGTTTAGTCCCTGGTTTGCGTGTAGAGGGAACAAACGAATTTGTTCTCCCGACAGGCCGAAGTTTAGAAATCGAGTTAATTTTTGAAGTAGAAACATTATTTCCACCCCTTTTCCAAGACATGTTAGGCTTGGTCTGATGAGGACTAAACCTACCAGATTTGTTTCGTTTCCAATCACCATCAGAGGAATTAGCCGTATGATGCCTAAATCTTTGCATGTATGAATTGTGAGGCATATAGGGAATATTCCTCTGATAAAATCCATAATATGGAACATATGGACGATGTGAACAATTTCTGGAAATATGACCGGGAGTGCCACAGTTAAAACACGTTTGTCGTTTTATGTAAAAATCATTTTGGGCAACTCATTGTCTAGACTGGTTGTGTGGACCAGTTTGTTTAGAGTCGCGAGAGCCATGTTTTACATTGTGAAACATATCACCTTGTTTGTCATCAGAGCATCCCTCTTTAACAAATTTTGGTGGTAAATACTTGTTGAATTTTTTGGGTTTTTCAATTTTATTTGAAACCACATTATCAGAATTTAAAGTTTCAACTGAATCAACCACACAAGAATCGTCGCTCTTTAAAACAGAGCCCACACAAATAGTCGGAATAAAAGAATTCAAAGCAGGTAGTTTTAAAGTAACATCAGAATTAAAGTCTTTATTAAACGAAACACAAGCTTCATCATCCTCATCAGTCCAATCCTCAACAATTACTTTCTCTGCACATGAAGTAAACACATTAGTATCATTCACTCCTGAGGTGGATGCACTCACATGATCAGATACATCATTCTTATCATGTTTACCGTACTTCATGTCCTGTACCTTTTCTTCCTGTTCTTTGGTGACAGGAAGTTGAACATAGTTGTCATTGTAAGGTGGAGGTACCTTGCTATATCCTAATCCCTCACCTTCCTTCTCCTTCCACCATAATTGATTGTCAATCATTGAATTAACTACCTTACTGGAACCCTTGAACTTTTTAAAATCAAGTTCAGTTCTTTCAAATTTAGCATTTAAGTTCAAAATTTCCAATTTGGAGGCTTCCAGTTTAGGAGTTAATTCAGCAATTTCTTGCTTAGCATCTAGGTGGTGACAACACTTTATGCTGTATTCAGATTTAAGCATAAAAAGATCCTTTTTATATGCTTCTATTTTATCTAAGAAGGATTTTTCATTTTTCTTAAGTTTAAAGATTTCTGATTTTACTCTTTCCATGTCTCTGATCAAGTTATCATTATGAAGTTTATATTAGTTGATTTTATCAACACAATCTAGAGAACATGGTTGAAAGCTTAACTCAAATGAGCTGGAGGGAGTGAACGTCATGAATGCGAATTGAAGTTCCTTGACTTACTCCTCAGAAGCGTTTTCCTCTTCAATGTCTTCAACATTTGCAAAAAATTTGCGGTCTGATTTTCAATGTTGAGAGCAGCCATCTGATCCTCCCAAGAGAACTGTTGAGCAATCAATCCCCTTTCACCATTTCCCGAACTCTTACCAACATTTCCCCTAGCATTACCCACTCGAACCAGCGCCCTTTCTGTGTTTCCTTCCTTCGCTGGGTTAGTACATTCACGAGCAAAATGACCTAGCTCGTGACAGTTATAGCATCTCAGAGTTTTCTTATCAAAACCCACCTTCTGATTATTAGGCATGTTCCAATTGTTTCTAGCAGTCCTCTTAGTGAATTTCTTGGCACGAAACACTGCCATGGCGATTTGCCAAGCAATATCCATTTCCTCAACATCATCAGGGTGAATCTGATCGAGTTCAGCAGCCACAACTGGTTGAACCAAGTCTCCAGCTAGAAATGCATTATAGCAGTTCATGAACCCTGCCATTAGAGCTATGTTCTCCTGAGTCTCTTTCGGAATGGGGGGAAGCTGGCTCGAGTTCTGACCTTGAGCAGCGCCAGCAGATAAAGGTTGTGCAGACTTGGTGAAGAAACCTGGAGCTTGTTGAGGCGGAGTAGAGTAAGACTGGCCTTGAGTGGACTTAAACATCTGAAAGTTTCCTTGGGTTGGAGGTTGATGAGTGGCCTTGAACATAGAGAAACTATCTTAAGAAATAAAAGCATTGTTGGAGGCAACGTTGTAACCAGCTACACTATAAGAATTCACATGGTTTATTTCACGTTGCTTGTCGTCCATATCACAAGCCTTGATAGTAGCCATCATCTCAGAGATAGACATTCTGTTGAGATCTTTAGTCTCCTTGATAACCGCAGCATTCATATCCCAGCTTTTGGGTAATGAGTTCACCAACTTGTTGTTTATTTCAGACGTTGCCAGATAAATGCTTGCGGATCTCATCTCAGTCACAAGAGCTATGAATCTTTGAAGTTGTGTCTCCTACGATTCTCCAAACACATGATTGAACATATTAAATTTCTGTCGCAGCAAATCTTGGCGACTTCTCTTCATGTCTTCATTTCCTTCATAAACCTCAATCAACGCCTCCCATAACTCCTTGGCAGATTGAAGTTCTCTAAAACTTAAAGCGATCTAAGTTGAATTCTCACGTTGATACGTGATGATTTGGGGTCCTCTAACTATGCTTCTCCAGATCTTAGCATCTTTCATTTTAACATACTTCTCAAATTGAAATTTCCACTCACTGAACCCCTCATGAGACAATAGACGAGGTACACGAGTGGTTGTCCCCATTATGGAATCCGATTCTTGATGAAGTAGAGCATTTGATGATACACTGCTGTTCGTTAACTGATCCATTTTTAAATTATTTTATTGATTTTAGTCCAGAAAGTTTTATAGTCCTAGTCCAAGTATCAGGCCCAAATCAAACCAATCAGATCCAACAGTTTACTGAGCCGAGAACCAAAAATTGACCAAGAGAGTCTTTAGTCAACAGAGAACACCAATATCGACCGAGAACAATATTGACCGAGAACTAGGAAGTCAACAGAAAACACTCTTAGTCAACAGAGAACTCTTGAATGTAGCCGAGAACTGACAAACTTGGTCGAGAACAGGCAGATTTGGCCGAGAACCAACAAATTTCACGGAGAACGACCAAATGCTAGCCGAAAACAATGAAAATTGTCCGAGAACTTCTAGGAAACCCAAAGATGCTTTAACCATAAAATTTTGGTAACAAATTAAATCCTGAAATCTCTAGGATATGAATTTTAATCAAGATTAGGTCAATCTTTAACATAAAAAAACTTTTTCCTTCTCCGACGAGAGTATCACCGGAAAATCAACCACAACCACCAAAGATCAAAATCTTGAATCCTTGATATCACAATAACGAGCCTGAATAGGTCTAAGGCTGTGATACCAATTGTAAGTCCCGAATCTGGATCACTACAATTAAGATATCAACAATCTAGGTGTTGGTGCGGAATTCCAACACTAGATGATTCAAGAATACAAACACAGTACCAATAACTTGCTTCAAAACACACGTTAATATTAACGTCGGGTGCTTAAGCACTATTAATACAATACTCGTCTATGATACTAGATGGCCAAAAAAACTAGTGAACGAATAACCAAAACCCTATACATAGACATCTATATATAGGGTACCAGCATACTGGCCCAACAAAAGCCCAAAGCCCACCGAGAACCATAACGTTCTCGGTTTACATAATATACCCTACCTAAGCCCAACATACAAGCATAAACCACAAATATAGCCCAACACCATGTTCACACTCTTAATAGCCCACAATGCCCGATGAGCCAACTCCATAGGCAAATGACATCCTTTCCCATAAACCAACCGGCAAGGAGTCGTTCCTATGGGCGTTTTATAAGCGGTTCAATACACCCATTGTGCATCATCCAACTTCACCGACCAATCCATCCTATCAACCCGCACCGTTTTCTTCAATATTTCTTTAATTTGTCGATTGGACACTTCAACTTATCCACTTGTTTGCGGGTGATATGGAGTAGCAATTCAATGATTCACATTATACCGCTTCAACAATTTTCCGAAATTGAAGTTCTTGAAGTGTGTTCCACCATCGCTTATAATCACCCTTGGGATTCCAAATCTTGCAAAAATATTGGATTGAACAAACTTACATACCATGGCGTGATCATTAGTCCTTGTTGCTATAGCCTTGACCCACTTTGAAACATAATACACCGCCACCAAAATATATAAGTACCCACAAGAATTTGGAAACGGGCCCATAAAGTCAATTCCCCATACGTCAAAAATGTCAACCACCAAAATGGGTTACAAAGGCATCTCATCTCGTTTTGAAATTCCGCCCATCTTTTGACAATTAACACAATGGCGGGCATATTCACTTGCATCTTTAAAAATAGTGGGCCAATAAAACCCACTTGTAAGAACTCGATAACCCGTCTTTTGCTCACTAAAATGACCACCACAAGCGGATGAATGAGCATGTGCCAAAATCTATTGAACTTCCGATTCGGGAATGCAACGCCTAATGAGTTAATCGGCACCAATTTTGAACAAATCGGGCTCATCCCAAATATATTGCTTGACTTGAGATAGAAATTGTTGCCTCCTTTTCTTGGCCCAATGTTTCGGCATCTCACACGTGGCCCGATAACTAACAAAATGAGCATACCACGGTGTAGTGGACACGGCTAACAACTGCTCATCCGGAAATCTTTCATTGATTTCATGTGAATCATAAACCCCTTCCAAAGGAATTCTCGGTAAGCGGTCCGCCACCACATTTTCACACCCCTTCTTATCTCGGATCTCCAAATCGAACTCTTGTAATAGCAAAACCCAACGAATCAAACGGGGTTTTTCATCTTTCTTCTCCATGAGGTAACGAACCGCTCTATGATCCGAATAAACCACCACCTTATTTCCCCATATGTTTGACCGAAACTTATCCTAGGCATACACCACTGCAAGTAATTCTTTTTCATAGTGGTGTAGTTCAATTGGGCCTCGGATAATGTTTAACTTGCATAGTAAATCACCACCGGCTTCTTATCAATTCTTTGACCTAAAACTGCTCCAATCGTGGTATCACTTGCATCACACATAATCTCAAATGGCTTCGTCCAATCCGGCGGCTGCAAAATCGATGCTTGCACTAGCTTTTCCTTCAAAACGTCAAATGCTTGCAAACAATAATTAGCAAAATCAAATGCAACATCTTTTAGCAACAAATTGCATAAAGGTTTAGTAATCACACTAAAACCTTTAATAAACCGTCGGTAAGACCCGGCATGCCCCAAAAACGACCTTACATCTTTTACATTTTTCGGTGGTGGTAATGAAGATATAACCTTAATTTTTGCTTTATCCACCTCCATTCCCCGACTTGAAACTACATGACCCAACACTATACCCTATTGTACCATGAAATGACTTTTCTCCCAACTTAAAACCAAATTAGTCTCGACCAACGTTTTAAAACTTTTTCTAATTCATCAGGACATCTTTCAAAAGTTGACCCAAAAATGGAAAAGTCATCCATAAATACCTCAAGTGAATCCCCAACCATGTCCGAAAAAATACTCATCATACATCATCGGAACATGGCAGGGGCATTACATAATCCAAATGGCATTCGCCTAAAGGCAAAAATTCCATATGGACATGTGAATGCGGTTTTATGTTGGTCATCGGGATGGATAGCAATTTGATTATGTCCCGAGTACCCATCCAAAAAACAATAAAATTTTTGACCTGACAATTTTTTAAGAATTTGGTTAATAAAAGGTAATGGAAAATAGTCTTTTGAAGTAGCCGCATTTAACTTTCTATAATCAATGCACACTCGCCACCCGGTTACCGGTCGGGTGGCGATTTGTTCACCACCTTCATCTTTAATTACCTGGATGCCGGCTTTCTTTGGAACTATCTGTGATGGACTTACCCATGCACTGTCTGAAATGGGATAGACAATTCCCGCATCCAACCATTTGATGACTTCCTTTTTCACCACCTCTCGCAAATTAGGATTCAACCTCCTTTGAGTTTCCCGAGAAGGCTTTGCATCATCAGTGGTGATGATTTTGTGCACGACTACGGATGGACTAATACCCTTCAAATTGGCTATAGTCCACCCAATCGCCGCCTTGTGAGCTTTTAACACCTCCAACAACCCTTCTTCTTGAGCCTCATTCAAGTTAGAGGCAATGATAACCGGAAACGTCTCTCCTTCTCCCAAAAATGCATACTTGAGATGACTTGGCAATTCTTTTAATTCTACCTTGGGAGGACAAATCAACGAAGGTTTAGTATCCAAATTGATTTCTGTTGGTAGACTCTCAACCTGATGAGTCCAAGGTGGTCTTTCTTCTTGCAATGCCAATGCATCTTGCTTCCTTTCCTCCAATCCCAATGCACAAATATGAACCTGTTCAGAATCATCACAAACACAAACATCCATCATACCTTCCTCATACACCCATCTATAACATCTGCCATAAAACATTCTTCACTAGCCAAAGAATTAGAAATATTAGTAAACACATTTAAACGCATTTTCCTATTTCCAAAGGCCATGTCAACAGTTCCAAATCTACAATCAATGATTGCATGAGTAGTGTTCAAAAATGGACGACCCAAAATGACGTTCTGTTGTTGTGTTGGGTCAACCGACGAGTAATCCAAAACCAAAAAGTCAACAGGATAATAAAATTCCTCTACTTTAACAATAACATCCCGCACAATCCCTCGAGGAAGTTTGTGAGACAATTAAGCCAATACAACTTTGGTCTCCACTCGTTTAGGTGGACCAAAATCGTATTAGTCATACAAACCCCCCGGTAAGATACTCACACCCGCTCCAAGATCCAATAATGCCCGTGACATTTGAAAGTCACCAACTTGAATGTTAATCAAGGGCGCTCCCGGATCTTGAAGCTTAGGTGGAAGATCACCCTTAAGAATTGCACTCACTCGTTCAGTTAAATCAACTCGTTTAGGAACTTTTTGTTCTCTTTTGTAAGTACACGATTCTTTTAAAAACTTTGTGTAAGCGGGTACTTGTTTTATTGCCTCAATTAAAGGAACATTAACTTTAACATGTTTGAATACCTCCCACATCTCTTCCTTTTGAGGACCCCGTCTTAAAATCACATTTTTCTTACCCGGATCGTTTAAAGCCGAAGGAAAGGGAATTGGAACCTCTCCCACTTCCTTGCCTTTTTCAATTAAAAGTTCATTTTTACCCGAATCTTTGTTTGAAAACATGGATGGTTTAGGGGGTTGAATGGGTAAATATTGTTCATCTTCACTTTCTACCCCCGTCACATCCTCTACCACACCTTCAACTAATTCCGGTGTGGTATTGATTTTAAACTCCTTACCACTTCTTAAAACACTTACTTGATTAATCGGCACATTGCGAGAAGTAGTATGAGTAGGGTTCACCTTGGTGTCACTCAGGAGTTGACCTTTGTTCTTCTTCAAGTTGGATACCTCGGTTGCAAGTTGGCCCATTTGAGTTGTTAATGATTGGATGCCCTTGTCACGAATTTCATCCTTTTGTATACGAGCTTCATCCAACTGATTCCTCTTCTGTATCTCTTGTTGCATCATCTTTAGCATGTCCATCACTTTATTCCCACTTGATGAACTTTGACCCGAAGACCCACCTTGATTACCACCCGTTCCTTGAAATTGACTTTCATTTCCTTGGTTGAAGTATTGTTGACGAGGGATAAAGTTGGTTTGAGAAGTCCCTTGGAAATTCGGATTGTGTTGAGTTACTTGATTTCCATAACGGAAATTTGGATGATTTCTCAACCCAGGGTGGTAAGTGTTTGAGTTAATGTTGAAATTCCGATTAACACCCCCCTTGACTTTGAAGTGCATTTACCTCTTCAACTTGTGCTTGCCCTACCGTACACACATCAGCCCCGTGACCCAACTCATTACAATTAGTACAAACATCAATTCTTTGATTAGTAGTTTGTACCCCCACATCTTCCACGGCATGAACTTGTGGTCTTCCAATTTCCGGTCTTGCTCTTCTTGTAGTTTGAGCCTTTCTCTTCGATATGACCGACATTTGTTCCAAGAATGCCCAATCATCTTGTTCATAATTGGAACCAAAAGTACCATTTGTGATTGACATCAAATCCCTTTCATCTTCTACATTCAACCCTTCATGAAACGCATTCAACAATTCCCAAAGAGCTATACCATGATGAGGACAATTCTTGATCATCATGTTGAACCTCTCAAATGCTTCATGAAACATCTCACCCAACTGTTGTTGGAAATACCTCAAACTTCGTCTTTCATCATTAGTTTTTTGGGCCATGTAAAACTCTTCTGAGAACCTTTGTTGCATCTCGGCCCAAGTGTAAATCGATGCGGATGGCAATGTGTAAAACCATCTCTTCGCCTTATCCTCCAACGAAAACTGAAATAAAACCAATTTCACCTCATCTGGTGAGAAACCTTGACCCCCGATCGTGTTACAAATAGAGTCATATGCCTCCAAATGGAAATAGGGTTCTTCCGTTGGAAGACCCATGTACTTTGGCAAACTTTGGAGTGCATTGGTTCTCACCTCAAACGTTTTTCCTTGGTAGTTTTGAGGAATAACCACCAGAGATGGGTTATTGGTGATGATCGGTCGAAAATGAGCTTCAATTCCCCTAACCATTTCCCTTGCATGTCTTCTTGGTACCCCCAATGGTACTATTGGTTGGCACATTTGTCGGTAAATGGGTCTTTGTTGCATATTTTGTTGAACTTGTGGTTGGGGATTTGGTTATTGAAATTGAGCTTATTGATAATGCGGTTGTTGTGGAACTTGTTGCAATGGTTGTGGTTGTTATACTTGATTGACATTTGGGCCACCCCATTGTTGCACTTGTTGTTGCGGTTGAAATTCGGATCCATACCCAAACTGCCCTTAAATCCTCAACTGATTCCCATCAACCCCGCTGGAATATCCTTCTTCGAACTCTTCATACCCATCGTTGCCATCACTATACCGTGGCCCACCAAACAATTGCGGGCTCGATCTCGAACCCGATCGAATATGAGTTATGGGTGGGTCTAGGGTAAATGTGTATGGTTGTTGATAAAGTGAATTTTGTTGAGATTGGAAAGATGATTGTTGTGGTGAGTTTGATGATTGTCCTTGCATAGGCATGAAAGTGGTCAAGGGTGGCAGGTTAGGTGGTTGTTGAAAACTAAACACGGATGAAGTCGGTACATTTGTAGAGATTGTGGTAGTAATGGGTTCAGTGGATGATGGGTTTTCAGAATTTATGGGTGGTGGCATTGGCGGCATAGTTTGTTCCGAAGCCATGATTGTGGTCTCAGTTGTTCGACTTTTTGTGCTTGGCGACCCAATAACCTTGTTTTCCCTTTGAAGAATCCGGCTCTGACGAAAGGTTCTCTCGATTTCAGGATCAAACGCTAACTGTGATGAAGACCGAGAGCGTCGTGTATGCATATACCTGTAGATACCTGCACACTAGCACAACTCGCGTAAAATTGACAATAAACAATTAAACAAAAGCTACAAAAATAACACACGTTGCGCACTACTCCCCTACAACGGCACCAAAATTTGACACGAGGTTGAAGGCTCGCGCAAAAATAAACCAATTACAGCTAACTAAATAGCGGTAAATAGGTATCAAACACAGGGAGTTGTGGAATATGTGTTAAGAAGTAGTTTAACAATTAAGCTAATATAAATGTAAATGACAGAAAGTAATTTTCAAGTTGGTTTGTTTTGATTTGATTTTAAGAACTAATTAACTAAACGAAGGTTGTAAACAATTGATTAAATGAGCATTCCTCTTGGAGTTCGGTTATTACGCAACTCTTTTGTTTAAGTTCAATGGATAAATCATAATATCTTGATTTCGTTTAAGTGTAATTGTTTGTGATTAATCAAGAACTAAGTACTTGGATTCGAAGAACGCGAGGTCGTTACTTGGTTAATCAATCAATATAATCTTAACCCTAATTTCTTCTACTAAATCTCGATTGTCAACAACACCAACAACGTATAGAACGAAATTAGGTTAAACGATATGGACAAATTACAAACAATCAAACAAACAGCGTGATTATATTAATCTAAATGATTCGATAATCAATCCAAGTGCAAGAACAATAAACAAAAAGAGTATTGCAATAACCTTACAACCAAGAGAAATACTAGAAGTTTTAGCCACACATAATTTAAATCATCATACCAAGTTTAATCCGAAGCAATCCAAGATTATGATGTTAATCCTTGATTCAAAAGCCCTCAAAAACTTGTTCTCAAGCCCCAAAATCACTCCAACAATTGTCTCAAAACGGAATACATGAAAAAGGATCTCAAAAGCCAATTAGAACATAAAATTGGAGTTGTAACCGCCACCAGCGTGCAGGCCCCACCGTAAGCTACGGTGGCCACTGTATCTTACGGTGGCTTCAAAACCCTTTACGCCAGAATCTGTCTGTTTACGGCAGCCTACTACGCTAGACCCCTACCGGTAGCCTCAGCTCCAAAACCCTCTTCTTTGATTGACTTGTTGACTGCTATCACCAACTCTCAAGTCCTTTGCTCCTCTCCATCATAGTTCACTTGAATCGCCATTTTTTAGCACCTGTACCTGCAACACACACCATATACGGTACTAACCTAAATCCTTGAAATAACATGTAAACGCTCATATTTTACTTAGAATTACTACATTTAAAGGTGGCTCTACAATACACCCATCTGCCCACATGCCTCATATTGCATGCCTGAACTTGAAAACTTGAGTCCAAATTTATTTCAGGCTTGGTTTTTTGCACGAAAAATATATCGGGTACGACAAACAACGCGAAAACGAGTATTTTTCGGCCAATTTCTTGTAAATTTAGAAAAATATACTATTTGTTTGTAAAAATCGAAACTATTTTCACGGATCACAAGTGTTTTGTAAGTCTTTTTTGGCTTTAAGTATGATACAATGCTTTTTTTGTAACTATCTTTCGCGTTTAAGTTCATAGCGAGTAGTTAAACGAGCATGTTTTTGTTTAACTGGTTTGCTATCGTACTAAGGCCATAATGCTAATATGTTAGCTTATATTAAACGTATATCACTTATAGATGCCCCCCGGATATTTGGGTCATAACCAGACCCGTTTGGTTATTTGTTTGTTCGGTACGTAATAAGCAGTTAATCGTTTAACTGGTAAATACATAACAAGGTGTACCTGGTTTTGTCTCAAATGTCAAATTCTCCAACAGTTAGAAAATTTCATCCCCGAAATTCGATTATTTGGCCTTTCCTTTATCGGAAAAAAGGTGCGGGTATTTTTCTTTTTAAATTCAGATTTTTTTCCCACGTGAATTCGGGTCGCCGCTGTGAATTACATCGAACTTTGACCAAGGAGATTTTGTTATGTCTTAATTGCTTGATCTTCCCCTCTAGTCTTTCCACTAGTTCCTCTACAAAGTTTAGTTTTTCCTTTATGTTCAAGTCTTTTAGTGGTACGATTTCGGCCTCAGTAGTAAGGCACTTTTTCAGGTTTGATACGTGGAAAAAGTCGTGAATGGAACTTAACTCCAAACATAGTTTCAGTCGGTAGGCTACGGGACCGATTTTAGAAAAACCGGCCCAATATATCGTGGAGTTAGCTTACTGGTTTTACCAAACCGAATAATGCCCTTCTAAGGGATACTTTCAAGAATACTTTGTCATCTAGTTCAAAGGACAACGGCTTTCTATGAATATCAGCATAGATTTTCTGTCGATCTCGGGCAATTTTTAGTTTGTTTGTGATTTTTTGAATTTTGTCGGTGGTTTCTTGAATCAAATTGGATCGGGTAATTTGGGTGTCGCCAATTTCATTCAAACACAGTGGCGATCTACATTTACGCCCGTACAGTGCTTCATATGGTGGCGCTTGTATGCTACTATGATAGCTATTATTATACGAAAATTCCACCAGTGGGAGATGCTGGTCCCATACACAAGCGTGGATTAAGTCTTCTAAGGTCTTAATTGTTCGTTCGGATCGGCCGTCAGTTTGGGGATGGTAAGCTGTGCTCAGATCAATTCGGGTTCCCAAAGCTTCTTGCAAAGCTTGCCAAAGAAGAGAGGTGAAATGGCTATCGCGATCGGAAATGATTGAAATAGGCACGTGATGTCGGGATATGATTTCGTTAATCTAAATGTGGGCGAGTTTTTCGGTTGTGTAAGTGGTACGAATGGGAAGAAAGTGTGCGGATTTGGTTAGTCGGTTAACTATCTCCTATATTGCGTCGTTTCCCCAGGATGTTTTAAGAAGGTGTGTTACAAAGTCCATAGTAATTTGTTTGCACTTCCATTGAGGTATCTCTGGTTGGTGGAACATTCCCGAAGGTTTTTTATATTCAGCCTTAACTCTAGCTCAAGTCAGGCATTTACTAACGTATGTGGTTATATCCTTCTTCATACCGGGCCACCGATAATATTCTTTCAAGTCTTTATACATCTTATCAGTCCCTGGGTGAATGGAATATTTGGACTGATGCGCTTCATCCATGATCAAGTCCTGCAAGTTATTAAGTGTTGGAATCTAGAATCAGTTTTTGAAGTATAGAATTTCATCGGTTCTCTCTTCAAAATTTTTCTCGTTCCCATGCAAATCTTCATTCTCCAAGTGAGCTTCTTTAAGGCATCATTTTGGGTAACACGAATCTGTTTGGTAAGGCTAGTTTGGACAATCATTCCAAGTGCTCAGACCCCCAGTGATTTAATCCTGTCTTTTCTGCTCAAGGCATCTGCTACTACATTAGCCTTGCCAGGATGGTAACGAATTTCACAATCGTAATCCTTCAACAATTCCACCCATCTTCTTTGCCTCATGTTCAATTCTTTCTAGTAAAATTTGTGTTGTAGGCTCTTGTGGTCAGTGTAAACTGTACATTTGTGCCATACAAATAGAGCCTCCAGATCATAAGTGAAAAATAACAGCGCCCAATTCTAGATCATGGGCAGTGTAATTTTTCTCGTGCACCTTTAACTATCAAGAAGCGTATGCTATAACCTTGTTTCTTTGCATAATTACACATCCTAGACCTTTTCGGGATGCATCACAATAAACTACAAGGTCGTCCGTCCCATCAAGGAGACTCAGTATCGGGGCTTGACATAGTTTCTGTTTCAGCTGTTGAAAAGTCATTTCTTGTTCTTCTCCCCATTCATAAATTCGGTATTATTGGTTTAAGAGAGTTAAGGGTTGGGCTGTAGTAGAAAAGTTAGCAATAAAGTGCCGGTAATAACCAGCTAGTCCCAAAAATTGGTGAATCTCTTTCGATGAGTTCGGGGCTTGCCAATTTTTAATGGCTTCGATTTGCTCGGGTCTACGTGAATTCCGTGTCGGTTAACAACGTGCCCTAAAATTTCACTTTTTGTAGCCAAAATTCACACTTGGACATATTGGCATTCAATTTCTCATGTCTCAACAACTCCAAGATTTGTCATAAATGTTGCTCGTGTTCCTCCTTGGTTTTTGAATATATCAAAATGTCATAAATAAACACTATAACTAATTTTTCGAGGTAAGGCTTACAAACTCGGTTTATGAGATCCATGAAAACTACGGGTGCATTACTCAGCCCTTACCTAATAATTCTTGTAATTGGCTGGACAATTCTTGCATTTCAGAGGATGCAAACCGATAAGGTGCCTTGGCAATGGGGGCTGATACTGGGATTAGGTTAATACGGAATTCAACTTGTCGGGTTGGTGGTAATGTTAGAGCATAGTGTCTATTGCTAGGGTCTTAGTTTTGATTGTATAGCTTAAAAATGTCATATGTTTAGTTGAATATGTGAAGTAGCGCATAAGTTATGCACCGAATAACATATGCGCCGGATAACATATGCACCCAGGTGAGCTTGTGTTGAACATATAAATAGGTTGACTTATGCGTGAATAGTAACTTTTCTCATTAGTGTCAGATCCTAGTGAGAGAGAGAGAGAGAGAGAGAGATAAAAGAGAGAGAAAGTGCCCAATCAAGTCATATATTTTGTAAACTTTTGGTTATATTAATGAAATGGACTTAATGTTACTTGTGTTCTTCCGTCCTTGTTTTCCACACCTCAAGGTTTAAGCGATAACATTTCAGATCCTTATGTAGAGTCTACGTCACCCTACAACGTTTTTTTAAGTGGTATCAGAGCCTTTGGGCTCGTTATTCGCTTGGAAAGCACAAGATTTCTAGTTATTTCTCTCTTTCTTCAGTTTCACCGTTCAATTTCCTTCAAATTTTCACCAAGTTTTCCTTGTACATCCGTGTCAAATCCTTGAAAAATTCATCTCAGTTCATCATTATTTTCATGGTCAAATTATCAAAATTCATCATGGTTCATTCTGAGCGGATATGTATGTTAACGCATATGTTTTGGGTGCATAATATATACGGCGCATAACATATACGCCGTATATGTTATACATTGAAAAAATATACGCTAGTGTACATATACGTTGACTTTGAGTTTGACTTGAAACATATATGTTGACCATATCCGTTTGACTTGATACATATACGTTGACCACTTATAAAACATATCCTTTGTTTCATTTCATTTGTGTAATTTGTCTTTCAATTGTATTGTTCTATCCTTGATTTTGAAATCAAGGATAACCTTAGTGCCTATGTTTCTCAGCCTTCTGTTTTACTTTAAAATATAAATTTGGAAAACGAGATGGGTACTTCCAACAAACCCCCGAAGCTACTAAGGAGGGAAGATTATCCATCATGGGCGGACAAGTTTGAAACACACGTTCAAGCGTTGGATTATGAAACTTGGATGGTTGTGGAGGAGAAATACATTATTCCTAAAAACGAGAATGGAAGCGATTATCGATTATCTCAAATTGAGGGACGTGACAAAGATTCATTCTTAAAAGAAAAGAAGTTGCTAAACCTCTTTCAGCAAGCAATTAAAGCGGAGATCTTCCAGCTTTTACAACATAATGGATCGTCTTATTCCATTTGGAAAAGCTTTGTTGAACAAGGATAGATGCAATCCCAATATGAGAAAAAGCAAGATGGCGTTACTCAAGAAGGAGTTTGATATCTTCACCCAAGTGAAGGGTGAATCGTTTGCACAACTTGTAGAACGATATTGCCATCTTGTTAATGAAATGAAGAGACTTGGGATTGACAAGCCGAAGTATGAATACATCAATAAACTTAATAATGCTTTACTAGAGGAATGGGGCACGTTTATTATGATACAATAGTCTAATCAAGTTGCATATGCTCTTCTAAATTTAGCAAGATTCATTGAGAAGCTTAAGGCCCATGAATTAGAATTGAGGAAGAAACAGAATATGTAATCAATTGTTATCTCTTAGGACATCCGACTCTATTACAAGAGTTCTCAATCTATGATTTCATCAAGTCCAAACACACAAACCGCTTTATGTGCATAGCCAACAGGACAAGCCTTCGTGACTAATGTACCTACTACACCACAATACAGTAATAGTTATTCTGGAACTATTTCTATCTCACAAGAATCATCTTCAAGTTCACAAGAAACTAACCCTGATGTACATCAATGCAACATTGCGGTGAACTTAAAGAATGTGGGTGGCTTGACTAAAGTATCTGTCAAAGAGCACATGGGATTTCTAGGGTCGGTCATGGAATCATATGAGTGTTTGGTTGCTGGGAGGATTGGCAACAATGACATGACAAAGGAAGATTTTGACCAAATTGATCCCGAAGAGATAGATGATAGACATCAGGTTGTGCATGGCGAGTGTAATCTGTAGAGCTCAACATTTCAAAGAAATCACCAGTAAAAATGTGCTGAAGGGTTCACCATCAAAGCTTGGCTTTGATAAGTCCAAGGGTAGGTGTTTTAGATGCAAAGAGAAAGGTCATTTTAAGTGGGAGTGTACTAGTAAGATAGTGCATAATACTAGGGCGAATCTGTAAGGCCCCGAACCCCAGGAACCCCACAGTTGGTATTCATTCAAAACACTCGTAAAAATATTTAAACTTAAAAACAATTCATTTCATTAAAATAACCATCTCAAAGTATATTTCAGCAGAAAACATAAATAATAAAATAAGTTCCCAAAATTCCAGGAATATTGCCCAAAACCAATTCAATTATATTTGTAAAACTTTTTAAATTAAAATGTTCAAAAATAAAATATTCCATCCACGTATGCCCTTCACCATCCAAGTAGTTTCGTGCACGTCCAAGCGATAAGGCATCCTCTTCCTAACCTGAAACTCACACTAACATGCACACAAAATCAGCTTGAGCTGAGTGAGTTCAAGTTTTGAATAAATAAAATCAGTAAATAATAACCATGATAGTCATTCCGAAAGTTTTAAACTGTAAACGGAATATATCAGTTAAACCATCATCATTGATAAATAATCATTCTCATACATATATATATATATATATATATATATATATATATATATATATTTATACATACTTATATATATAGCATCCAAGTAATAACATTAGGGTCGAGCAAACGTACAACCCAAACACATAACATCAGGGTCGAGCAAACGTACAACCCAAACACGTAACATCTCATCAACGCATGCAAACACAAAGTAGGCATACGTAACATCAGTAGTCGAATAGACTACAACATCGCCAAATATAGGCCATACAATAATTTACATATATATATACATACTATAACATCCCAAGGCCAACTATATACTAGCAAGCCTACATAAAATAGTTTAAACGTTTCATCAGGAAAAATCGTTTAGGTGTGCATGCTAGCCCAAAACTTAAAAGAGTAAAAAGGGGCATCATGAACTCACCTGACACAAGACACGGATTCACCACAATCTAGAGAATCCCTAAGTAATCCCAAAACTCAAACACACGTCGGTTTACATTCAGTCAATACTAATGACATCAATTTGACTCGTTTATCCTACAAGACGTTCTAACATGGTTCGACCTCATCAAACTTAATCACAACAGCCCCCGAGGTCTCACATTAACCAAAACGCCCCTTAGGTACTCCCGGGAATAAATAATTCCCAAATTACCCCCGAAGCACTAGGTGATACCAATACGCGTGTTTAAGAGTCGTTTAGGCCGTTAACATCCAACTCAGCCCCGTGTGGACCCATTATGATAAAATCACAGCCAAAAAGTCCACACGATGCTACACGAGTCAAATGGGTTGGTAACTCGCAAGTACAACGCACCAACTACTCAATAACCGCAATTACGCGTTGTACCGACCCGTTGGAGTAACCGACAACCAATTCAGCCCCATAACTTATAAAAAATGATTTTGCAACAGCCCGTACATCAAACCAAGTGTCCCCGAGCTGAATTGGTTGTTAATCACTACAACACTCACCTTAAACGCATCAAACTACAATTCTAGTCAACCGAACACTAACAATCTAACTACAACTAGTTGACCAATCTAACGAACACCAATGAACATGATTTTTAGGTATGATATACGGGACATACCTAGAAAGATTGTGGTGCAAAAACCCACTTCAAACAGCCTCGACAAGAAAACAATTGAACATCCACCGGTTAAGCCTAAAACGAACCTATCGATCAATAACAAGTATAACGTGCAGATTTTAGCATGCGAAGATGCATTTAATTACATAGGATAACCTTTGAAATAAATTATTAAATTTTTACCAGACTTTAATAAATGGCTTAGGTTTATAAAAATATTTTTATTATATTTTTCTAGTGAACACAAAATTTATAAAAATTCCTCCAACACAGCAGGATACGTGCAGCTATTTCAGTGGGCAAGAAAATGGTGTTAGTTTTATAAACTTCATTACCGAACCAAATTAAACGATTCCAATTGGGTTTGATATTTAACTCAAAATATTAAGTTCCAGAATTGGAACCAACTAATTAAGAGTTGTTGAAAATGAGTTATGATGTCGGGAAGACAGACCAGAGTCCGTCATCCCGCATTAGCTTTGACACTCGATTTTATAAATTCATAAAAACCATTCAAATCTCATCCAAAAATTACATATTATACCTTTCTGGAAACTAGACTCAAAGTAGAATATTATGGAATCAAGAATGAATAAAAACAATGGATTCTCATCGCATTACAGACCCTACAATAAACGTATACGAATCTGTCAGCAAACTGTTATCATTAAAACTCAACCCTAACGTGTTTGATAACGGGTTTAATGGTGAAAAAGACTTGCATGGATGATAGACTAACCTTTAATTGAAGTTTTACGCTCCGACTTGGCTGGAAACAAAGAAAAATCGCGGGGGGGGGGGGGGGGGGTTCTCTTGGCCGATCGGCTGCGCCTAATGGTACTAGGGTTAGTATTTTTTATTTTTTATGATATAACAAAATGTTACACACTAGCCCTCAAAGTTTAAGGGATTTGGCAACTTGGAAGAAAAGGTTAGATAACTTAACGTACCGGGAAGATGGTCGGGTCAACGAAAGATGCCAGATAACTCCCAAGAAATATACATACTCTACATGCAGGAAATCTTTAAACCGAAAAAAATTATATGGCGTTACAAGTCCACCCCCTTACTATGGGATTCGTCCCCGAATCCCGAAGCGACAGGAACAACTGCGGATAGAGTTTCATCATCTCGTCTTCGGACTCCCAAGTAGCCTCGGAACCCCTACGGTGCCTCCACTGCACCTTCACCTGCGTAACCACTTTATTTCTCAGACACCTTTCCTGACGGTCAAGAACAGCAATAGGTTTCTCAATGTAGTACAGCTTACTGTCAAGCTCAATATCCTCAAGAGGCAAATGGGCCTCCTCATCCACTAAACATTTCTTCAAATGGGACACGTGAAAAGTTGGATGAATCCCCGCAAGCTCCTCGGGCAATTCCAACCTATACGCTACCTCACCAACACGGGACAATATACGGAACGGACCAATAAACCTTGGACTAAGCTTACCCCACTTACGAAAACGAATGATACCCTTCAAAGGAGAAACTTTCAACATAACCCGATCCCCAGCCTGAAACACAATAGGCCTTTGCCTTTTATCCGCATAAGACTTTTGACGATCCTGGGCGGCCTTCATAAAAGCCTTAATCTTATCGAGCTTCTCAGTCATAGCCTCAACCACCTCCAAACTACCCAACTGTTTCTGACCAATGGAACCCCAACAGACTGGAGTCCTACACCTCCTATCATATAACATCTCAAACGGTGGCTTCCCAATCGCGGCGTGATAACTGTTATTATACGAGAACTCTACCAACGGTAATTGCCGATCCCAACTACCACCAAAATCGATAACACAAGCCCGCAACATATCCTCAAGAGTCTGAATGGTCCTATCGGACTGATCATCCGTCTGCGGGTGATAAGCCATACTGATGAGGGGTTTGGTACCCATCTCCTCATGAAATTTCTTCCAAAACCTGGAGGTAAAACGTGTATCCCTATCCGAAACAATAGATACAGGCACCCCGTGCCTAGAAACGATCTCACGAATAAACACATCAGCCAGCTACTCAGAATTAAATGTTTCTCGAATCTGCAAGAAATGAGCGCTCTTGGTCAATCTATCAACGATTACCCAAATGGTGTCATAAATAACCCTAGGAGTACGAGGCAGTTTAGTCACAAAATCCATCGTAAGATGCTCCCATTTCCACTCAGGTATTTCCAATGGTTGAAGTTTCCCGAACGGCTTCTGGTGCTCGGCCTTAACTTGTAGACACGTCAAACACTTACTCACATACTGAGCCACCTCAAACTTCATTGCAGGCCACCAATAATTCTTTTTCAGGTCTTGGTACATCTTGGTCGCGCCCGGATGAATGGAATAGCGCGACTTGTGTGCTTCATCCAAAATTTTACCTCTGAATCCCCCATACCTCGGTACCCATAAACGCCCATCCTTATACTTCACCCCATCAACGACATCTTCCAACAACTTTTCCTGACCCCAAATACGTTCTGACATAATCCATTCCACCTGCAAAGCTTCATTCTAGACGTTGGCTATTTGCTTTAAAATATTGGGTTTAAGAATAAGTTGATAAGATTTCACCCGAATAGGTTTCGGTCTCTCCTTCCGGCTCAACGCGTCGGCCACCACGTTGGCCTTACCGGGATGGTACATAATCTCTAGGTCATAATCCTTAATAAATTCCAACCATCGACGCTGTCGCATGTTCAGTTCCTTTTGTTCAAAGAAATACTTTAAGCTCTTATGATCGGTATAGATAACGCAAGGAACACCGTACAAATAATGCTCCACTACTTAAGCACAAACACAACCGCCGCCAGTTCCAAGTCGTGAGTAGGATAATCTGCCTCATAAGGCTTCAACTGCCATGAGGAATAAGCGATGACTCGGCCTCACTACATCAGAACATACCCGTGTCCCTGGTAAGAGGCATCAGAATAAACCACTAAATCATCGGTGTCATCGGGTAAGGCTAGAATCGTGGCATGCGTCAACCTGTTCTTCAATTCGAGAAATGCCTCCTCCTGCTCAATACCCCAAACTAACTTAACGCTCTTCTTAGTCAACTTGGTCAATGATGAAGCAATTTTAAAAAAGTCGGGAATGAAGCGGCGGTAATACCCCGCCAAGCCCAGAAAGCTACGAATTTTGGATGCAGACTTGGGAGATTCCCATTCGTTTATGGCTTCCACCTTTCCAGGGTCAACCAAAATACCACTCGGGTTAATAACATGACCCAAGAACTGAACCTTACAAAACCAAATTGTGCAATTAGAAAATTTCGCATACAATTTGTTCTTTCACAGAGCTTCCAAAACTTCTGTAGGATGTCGTCGATGAACACAATAACCGAACGATCGAGTATCGGCCTACACACTCGGTTTATAAGATCCATGAACGCAGCCGGTGCGTTGGTCAAACCGAAAGACATCACGAGAAATTCGTAGTGCCCATAACGAGTGCGGAAGGCAGTCTTAGGAATACCCTCCTCCCGAATTTTCAACTGATGATACCCGGACCTAAGGTCGATCTTCGAGAACCAACTAGCTCCTTGGAGCTGATCAAATAAGTCGTCGATCCTTGGGAGAGGGTACCGATTTTTAACCGTGAGCTTATTCAATTCACGGTAGTCAATGCACATTCGCATGCTACCGTCCTTCTTCTTAACGAACAGGACAGGGGCAACCCAAGGTGAGATGCTCGGTCGAATGAAGCCCTTGTCGAGCAAGTCTTCCAACTGGGCCATAAGTTCATTCATCTCATTCGGTGCTAGACGATAAGGGGCTCGAGCAACGAGTTTTGCGCCCGTGGTCCGGCGGCACACCTGACAAATCATCTGAAAATACATCCGGGAAATCCCAAACGATAGGAACATCACCGACGGTAGCCCTAGACACGGAAACAAATTTTTCTACGGCAACCTCAACCTCAAACACATCGACTACGCGCTCGGGTGATTTATTCAACGAGGAACAGAAAGCGGTAAACACAAAACTTCTACTGGCGCCTGAATCAAATAAGACTGACGCCTGTAATTCATCAAGTAGAAAGGTATCTGGGATAACATTACGCTCCTACTTAGCTAAACAGTTGCACATACATTCCTGAAGGAGCGAGGAATTTAAGCGGTCAAGTACCAAAGAACCCAGAGTGACAGCATGCTACGCCTCAGCTAAACAATTATGCACAAAGCATTCGAGAGGATGGGAAATGAACAGGAGAATTTATGGAATAAGATAAACTTTAACACTAACGACTCAAGAGTTATCCAAATCCTATCCATACAAAGACGGAACCCTAACATAGTCAGACACAAGTGGTATTTAAAACATGGAAGGTAAGGGTAAACTGCTAATAACGTTGATCAAGTGTTATTAGTCGTTTACTTCACCGGACCATCCTAAGCACCCCCTGCCCCTAACCACATTAGCATTCTATTTAACACTTGAACAGTTAATCACATACTGGAAACTTTAAAATTCAAAGGAATGACTAAACAATTTAAAGTTACCTCTTGGCGTGTAGCTACTCGCGGTGGGCATACTAGTCTCTTTACTTACAGTTCTAGTCCAAGCATTCGAGGATGCTCGGATCCCTCGAACCATGGCTCTGATACCAACCTGTAAGGCCCCGAACCCCGGGAACCCCACAGTTGGTATTCATTCAAAACACTCGTAAAAATATTTAAACTTAAAAACAATTCATTTCATAAAAATAACCATCTCAGAGTATATTTCAGAGGAAAACATAAATAATAAAATAAGTTCCTAAAATTCCAGGAATATTGCCCAAAACCAATTCAATTATATTTGTACAACTTTTTAAATTAAAATGTTCAAAAATAAAAATTCCATCCACGTATGCCCTTCACCGTCCAAGTAGCTTCGTGCACGTCCAAGCGATAAGGCATCCTCTTCCTAACCTGAAACTCACACTAACTTGCACATAAAGTCAGCTTGAGCTGAGTGAGTTCAAGTTTTGAATAAATAACATCAGTAAATAATAATCATGATAGTCATTCTGAAAGTTTTAAACTGTAAACGGAATATATCAGTTAAACCATCATCATTGATAAATAATCATTCTCATACATATATATATATACATACATATATATATAAACATCCTTATAAGTACATCCCTATATATATATAATATATATATAACATCCAAGTAATAACATCAGGGTCGAGCAAACGTACAACCTAAACACGTAACATCTCATCAACGCATGCAAACACAAAGTAGGCATACGTAACATCAGTAGTCGAAACGACTACAACATCGCCAAATATAGGCCATACAATAATTTATATATATATATACACATACTATAACATGCCAAGGCCAACTATATACTAGCAAGCCTATATAAAATAGTTTAAACGTTTCATCCGGAAAAATCGTTTAGGTGTGCATGCTAGCCTAAAACTTAAAAGAGTAAAAAGGGGTATCATGAACTCACCTGATACAAGACACGGATTCACCATGAGCTAGAGAATCCCTATACTAGCAAGCCTATATAAAATAGTTTAAACGTTTCATCCGGAAAAATCGTTTAGGTGTGCATGCTAGCCTAAAACTTAAAAGAGTAAAAAGGGGTATCATGAACTCACCTGATACAAGACACGGATTCACCATGAGCTAGAGAATCCCTAAGTATCTCAAAACTCAAACACCTGTCAGTTTACATTCAGTCAATACTAATGACATCAAGATGACTCGTTTATCCTACGAGACATTCTAACATGGTTCGAGTTACCTAAACCCTCCACCTCATCAAACTTAATCACAACAGCCCACGAGGTCTCACATTCACCAAAACGACCCTTAGGTACTCCCGGGAATAAAGAATTCCTAAATTACCCCTGGAAGCACTAGGTGATACAAACTCGCGTTTACGAGTCGTTTAGGCCGTTAACATCTAACTCAGCCCCATGTGGACCCATTTTGATAAAATCACAGCCAACAAGTTCACACGACGCTACACGAGTCAAATGGGTAGGTAACTCGCAAGTACAAGGCCCCAACTACTCAATAATCGCAATTGCGCGTTGTAACGACGTTGGAGTAACCAACAACCAATTCAGCCCCATAACTTATAAAAATCATTTTGCAACAGCCCGTACATCAAACCAAGTGTCCCCGAGCTGTATTGGTCGTTAATCACTTCAAAACTCGCCTTAAACGCATCAAACTACAATTCTAGTCAACCGAACACTAACAATCTAACTACAACTAGTTGACCAATCTAACGAACACCAATGAACATGATTTTTAGGTATGATATACGGGATATACCTAGGAATATTGTGGTGCCAAAACTCACTTCAAACAGCCTCGACAAGAACACAATTGAACATCCACCGGTTAAGCCTAAAACGAACCTATCGATCAAAAACAAGTCACGTGCAGATTTTAGCATGCGAAGATACATTTAATTACATAGGATAACCTTAGAAATAAATTATTAAATTTTTACCAGACTTTAATAAATGCCTTAGGTTTATAAAAATAGTTTTATTATATTTTTCTAGTGCACACAAAATTTATAAAAATTCCTCCAATACAGAAAGATACGTGCGTAAAAAAATGGTTTTATTTTTACAAAATTCATTACCGAACCAAATTAAACGATTCCAATTGGGTTTTATTCTTAACTCAAAATATTAAGTTCCAGAAGTGGAACCAACTAATTTGGACTTGTTGAAAAAGAGTTATGATGTCGGGAAGACAGACCAGAGTCCGTCTTACCGCATCCGCTTTGACACTCGATTTTATAAATTCATAAAAACCATTCAAATCTCGTCCAAAAATTATATATTTTACCTTTCTGGAAACTAGAATCAAAGTAGAACATCATGGAAGCAAGAATCGATTAAAAACAATGGATTATCATCGCGTTACAGACCGTAGAATAAATGTATACGAATCTGTCAGCAAACTGTTATCATCAAAACTCAATCCTAACGTGTTCGATAACGGGTTTAATGGTGAAAAAGACTTCCATGGACGATAGACTAACCTTTAATTGAAGTTTTACGCTCACGACTTGGCTGGAAACAAAGAAAAATCGTGGGGGGGGTGGTTCACTTGGCCGATCGGCTGTGCCTAATGGTGCTTTGGTTAGGATTTTTCATTTTTTATGGTATAACAAAATGTTACATGCTAGCCCTCAAAGTTTAAGGGATATGGCAACTTGGAAGAAAAGGTTAGATAACTTAACGTACCGGAAAGATGGTCGGGTCAACGAAAGATGCCGGATAACTCCCAAGAAATATACATACTCTACATGCAGGAATCTTTAAACCTAAAAAATTAGCGGGCGTTACAGAATCCTTTTGGTAGAGACTACTACAATCAAGCTATCTATCATCGTCCTACACAAAATGAAGCCGAATCGTCCAAGGGAAAGAAACCAACCGAAGCATTTACCTCTCAACACAAGGCAGCTACCGCCTAAGTAGATGAAGTTTTCAACTTGAACACAGTATTTCAAGCTAAGGTGGCTGAGGTTGTTGAAGAATCTGGGTTAGCATGTGACGAATAGGTTATGATTGAACAGGTTGTGAATAAGGTGGATTTGGTTGATATGGTTGATAAGGGTGTGTGTGATGAGGTTAAGGATATGGGGTCAAATGAGAAGGTGTTTGTTATTGAGGACAAACAGAATGAGAAGGATGATTAAATTGTTGCTAATCAAGATGATTCATTTGATGAGTTACCGTGAACCTATGACAAGATTCATCTGGTTCCATCTGATTACCTTATCTCCTTATTTCCTCCTGAATCTTTCAATCGTTACGTAATAAGAGTTTAATCGTTAAATCGGTAATTGTGTATTAAGGTGTACCTGGTTTTTTCTCAAATGTCACATTCTCCCCGAGTTAGAAAATTTAGTCCCCGAAATTCGATTATTCACCTTTTTCTTTATTTGGAAATAGGTGTGGATATTTCTTTTTAAATTCAGATTTTCGCTCCGACGTGAATTCGGGTCCACGCTCTGAATTCCACCGAACTTTGACTAGAGAGATTTTGTTGTGTCTTAATTGTTTGATTTTCCCCTCTAGTATTTCCCTTGGTTCCTCTACGAAGTATAGTTTTTGGTTTATGTTCAAGTCTTTTAGTGGCACGATTTTGGTTTCGTCAGTAAGGCACATTTTCAGGTTCGAAACATGGAAGACATCGTGAATAGAACTTAATTCCAAAGGTAATTTCAGTCGATAGGCTACAGGACCGATTTTGGAAATAACTTCATATGGCCCAATATATCGTGGAGCAAGTATAAGGGTTTTGCCGAATCAAATAACACCTTTCCAAGGGGTTACTTTTTGAAAAACTTTATCACTTATTTCAAAGGATAATGGCTTTCTACGAACGTCAGCATAGCTTTACTGTCGGTCTGGGGCGATTTTCAATTTGTTTGTGATTTTACGGATTTTGTCAGTGGTTTCTTGAATCAGATCGGATCGGGTAATTTGCGTGTCGCCAACTTCCGTCCAGCATAGTGGTGACATACATTTACGCCCGTACAACGCTTCATATGGTGCCGCTTGTATGCTACTGTGATACCTATTATTATATGAAAACTCTACCAGTGGAAGATGTTGGTCCCAATTTCCACCAAAGTCTAGGACACAAGCGCAAAGTAAATCTTCTAGGGTTTGGATGGTTCGCTCAGGTTGACTGTCGGTTTGGGGATGGTAGGTCGTGCTCAGATTAATTCGGCTTCCCAAGGCATATTGTACAGCTTGCATGAAATGAGAGGTGAAATGGCTATCACGATCACAAATTATTGAAACAGGCACGCCGTGACAGGATATGATTTAGTTGATGTAGATATGAGCTAGTTTTATGGTTTTGTAAGTGGTACGGATTGGAAGGAAGTGTGCGGATTTGGTTAGTCGGAAAACTATCACCCATATTGCATCGTTTCTTTGGGATGTTTTAGCAAGGTGCGTTACAAAGTCCATAGTAATTTGTTCCCGCTTCCATTAAGGTATTTCCAGTTGTGCAACATTACCGAAGGTTTTGATATTCAGCCATAACTCTAGCACAAGTCAGGCATTTACCGACATACGTAGCTATATCCTTTTTCATACCAGACCACCAATAATACTCTTTCAAGTCTTTGTACATCTTATCCGTCCCTGGGTGAATGGAATACTTGGACTTATGGGCTTCGTCCCGCAAGTTATTACGAGTTGGAATCCAGACTCGGGTTTTTAAGTATAAGATTTCATCGCTTCTTTATTCAAAATTCTGCTCATTCCATGTAAGTCTACATTCCCAAAGTGGTCTTCTTTCAAGGCTTCATTTTGGGAAACACGGATTCGTTCAGTATGGCTAGTTTGGACAATCATTCCCAGTGCTCAGACCTTTAGTGGTTTGATTCTGTCTTTTCTGCTCAAGGCATTTGCTACTATATTAGCCTTGCCTAGATTGTATTGAATCTCACAGTCATAATCATTTAACAGTTCTACCCATCTCCTTTACCTCCTGTTCAGTTCCTTCTGGTAAAAAATGTGCTGTAGGCTCTTGTGGCCAGTGTATACTATGCATTTGGTGCCATACAAATAGTTTCTCTAGAACTTAAGTGCGAAAATAACCGCGCTCAGTTCTAAGTCATGGGTAATGTAATTCTTCTCGTGCACCTTTAACTGTCGAGTAGCAAATGCTATGACCTTGTTTCTTTGCATAAGTACGCATCCTAAACCTTTCCGTGATGCGTCACAATAAACTACAAGGTCATCAGTCCTTTCAGGGAGACTCAGTATCGGGGCTTGACATAATTTCTGTTTCAGCAATTGAAAATCCGCTTCTTGTTCTTCTCCCCAATCATAAATACGGTCTTTTTGGGTCAAAAGGGTTAAAGGTTGGTCTATGCTGGAAAAGTTAAAAATAAAGTGCCGATAATACCCAGCTAGTCCCAAAAATTGGGGGATCTCTTTTGGTGACTTCGGGGCGTGCGAATTTTTACTCGCTTCAATTTTGCTCGGGTCTATATGGATTCCGTGTCGATTAACAACATGCCCTAAAAATTGTACTTCTTGTAGCCAGAATTCACGTTTTGATAACTTGGCATACAACTTCTCCTGCCTCAACAACTCTAAGATGGTTCGTAAATGCTGCTCATGATCCTCCTTGGTTTTCGAATATTTTAGAATGTCATCAATAAACACGATAACGAATTTGTCGAGGTACGGTTTACAAACTCGGTTCATGAGCTCCATGAAAACTATGGGTGCATTAGTCAGCCCTTACCTAATAATTCTTGTAATTGGCTAGACAATTCTTGCATTTCAGAGGGTGCAAACCGATAAGGTGCCTTGGCAATAGGGGCTGATACTGGGATTAGGTTAATACATAATTCAACTTGTCGGGTGGGTGGTAATGTTAGAGCATAGTGCCTATTGCTAGGGTCTTAGTTTTGATTGTATAGCTTAAAAATGTCATCTGTTTAGTTGAATATGTAAAGTAGCGCATAAGTTATGCACCAGATAACATATGTGCCGGATAACATATGCGCCCAGGTGAGCTTTTGTGCTGAACATATAAATAGGTTGACTTATGTGTGAATAGTAACTTTTGCTCATTAGTGTCAGATCCTAAAGAGAGATAGAGAGAGAGAGAGAAAAGAGAGAGAAAGTGCCCAATCAAGTCATATCTTTTGTAATCTTTTGGTAATATTAATGAAATGGACTTAAAGTTACTTGTGTTCTTCCGTCCTTGTTGTTTTCCGCACCTCAAGGTTTAAGCTATAGCATTTCAGATCCTTATGTAGAGTCTACGTCACCCTACAACGTTTTTTTAAGTGGTATCAGAGCCTTTAGCCTCGTTATTCGCTTGGAAAGCACAAGATTTCTTGTTATTTCTCTTTTTCTTCAGTTTCACCGTTCAATTTCCTTCAAATTTTCACCAAGTTTTCCTTGTACATCCGTGTCAAATCCTTGAAAAATTCATCTCAGTGCATCATTATTTTCATGTTCAAATTATTAAAATTCATCATGGTTCATTCTGAGCGGATATGTATGTTAACGCATATGTTTTGGGTGCAT
This sequence comes from Bidens hawaiensis, assembly GCF_021521415.1. Classification (NCBI taxonomy): domain Eukaryota; kingdom Viridiplantae; phylum Streptophyta; class Magnoliopsida; order Asterales; family Asteraceae; genus Bidens; species Bidens hawaiensis. The sequence continues at coordinate 738,086 of NW_027491157.1, forward strand.
AACATATACGGCGCATAACATATACGCCGTATATGTTATACATTGAAAAAATATACGCTAGTGTACATATACGTTGACTTTGTGTTTGACTTGAAACTTATCCGTTTGACTTGAAACATATCTGTTGACCATATCTGTTTGACTTGATACATATACGTTGACCACTTATAAAACATATCCTTTGTTGCATTTATTTTGTGTAATTTGTCTTTCAATTGTATTGTTCTATCCTTGATTTTGAAATCATGGATAACCTTAGTGCCTATGTTTCTCAGCCTTCTGCTCTACTTTAAAATATAAATTTGGAAAACAAGATGGGTACTTCCAACAAACCCCCGAAGCTACTAAGGAGGGAAGATTATCCATCATGGACAGACAAGTTTGAAACACACATTTAAGCGTTGAATTATGAAACTTGGATGGTTGTGGAGGAGAAATACATTATTCCTAAATACGAGAATGGAAGCGATTGTCGATTATCTCAAATCGAGGAACGTGACAAATATTCATTCTTAAAAGAGAAGAAATTGCTAAACCTCTTTCCGCAAGCAATTAAGGCGGAGATCTTCCAGCTTTTACAACATAATGGATCTTCTTATTCCATTTGGCAAGATTTGTTGAACAAGGATAGATGCAATCCCGATATGAGAAAAAGCAAGATGGCGTTACTCAAGAAGGAGTTTGATGTCTTCACCCAAGTGAAGGGTGAATCGTTTGCACAACGATACTGCCATCTTGTTATTGAAATGAAGAGACTTAGGATTGACAAGCCGGAGTATGAATACATCAATAAACTTACTAATGCTTTATCAGAGGAATGGGGCACGTTCATTATGATGCAACAGTCTAATCCGGTTGCATATACTCTTCTAAATTTAGCAAGATTCGTAGAGAAGCTTAAGGCCCATGAATTAGAATTGAGGAAGAAACAGAAGATGTAATCAACTGCTGTCTCCTAGGACATCAGACTCTTTTAGAAGAGTTCTCAATCTGTGATTTCATCAAGTCCAATGACACAAACCGCTTTATGTGCTAAGCCAATAGGATAAGCCTTCATGACTAATGTATCTACTACACCACAATACAGTAATAGTTATTCTGGAACTATTTTTGTCTCACAAGCATCATCTTCAAGTTCAGAAGAAACTAACCTGACGTGTTTGGTTGCCGGGAGGATTGGCAGCAATGACATGACAAAGAAAGATTTTGACCAAATTGATCCCAAAGAGATAGTTGATAGACATCAGGTGGTGCATGGCGAGTGTAATCCATAGAGCTCAACATTTCAAAGAAATCACCAGTAAAAATATGCTAGAGGGTTCACCATCAAAGCTTGGCTTTGATAAGTCCAAGGTTAGGTGTTTTAGATGCAAAGAGAAAGATCATTTTAAGCGGGAGTGTACTAGTAAGATAGTGGATGATAATGGGGCGAATCCTTTTTGTAGAGACTATTACAGTCAAGCTATCTATCATCGTCCTACACAAAATGAAGCCGAATCATCTAAGGGAAAGAAACCAACCAAAGCATCTAACTCTCAACACAAGGCAGCTACAGCATAAGTAGATGAAGTTTTCCACTGGAACACAGTATTTCAAGCTAATGTGGCTGAGGTTGTTGAAGAATCTGGGTTAGTATGTGACGAACAGGTTATGATTGAACAGGTTGTGAATAAGGTGAATTTGGTTGATATGGTTGATAAGGGTGTGTGTGATGAGGTTAAGGATATTAGGTCAAAGGAAAAGGTGTTTGTTACTGAGGACAAACAGAATGAGAAGGATAATCAAATTGCTGCTAATCAAGGTGATTCAGTTGATGAGTTACCCACGAACCTATGACAAGATTCATCCGCTTCCATCTGATTACCTTACCTCTTTATTTTCTCCTGATATTGTTGAAAGTTTTGCAGGATGGTTCAATGGTGAGGAATTACCATTTGGCAAAATTGATTTTGGAGAAGAGGATGAGGAGGAATCATTTGCTATGGAGGAATCAGAGGCTGGGGAGGAATAAAATGATATTGAGGAATCAGTTGAGGTGAATGTTCAAGAGGAACAAGTTAAAAGAATAATTGAAGATCTGGCTTAGGAAGAATCTGAGTTCTCTGCTGATGAAAGCTTACCAGCTGAGCATGCACTCATGGCCAATCAGGTAACATTGAACTCCAATGTTTGTGAATATTGTGATTTACCTTGTGATGAGTGTGATTTCAAAGACTTAGTAATCAGAGAACTTAGAAATCATTATGATAATACTTTGCTAGATTTAAAATATATAAAAGAAGCTTATGCTAAACTCCAATCGTGTGAAAAGAAGCTGTGGGAGAATATCCTACAAGATGAAAAGAGCAACTTAATGCTTAAACACACGATAGTAGACAAGCAAATTGCCATTAACAGACACATTGATGAGAACACAGTCCTCAAACTTGAGTTGCAAACACTCAAGATTGAGACTGGGAGAGTAAATTTGAAATTGGTTAGTTACGCTGCTTCATCATATGTCCTTGATCACATCATGCCTAAAAAATCTTCAAAGTCTGAGGTTGATGTGACCGAGAACATTAACTCATCTGTGGATTATCATGCGGTTCCGCCAGCAATGTGGAATGTGTACATTCCTAAGAAACCTAAGGGTTTCAAAAAGGCGTTGAACGTGGAAGTCAAAACTCCACTTCATGATACCACAGTGTCTCTTAATGATGTTAATGATGTTTCTGAGAAAGTTGAGAATGAAAGTTCTGGTTGTGATGGTTCAACTGAGATAAAAGTTGTAGAGTCAGTATTAACCGAAGAACCTGTTAAAGTTCATTTGTTGGAGAATGAGAATGTTGCTAATTCTTATAATAGGCAATATCATAGAGTTAACAAATGGACAACGGTTAAAAAGATCGTGTTTGTTCAAGGAAAAACTTGTGAGTCCGAAAAGGTAGCAATTTTTCAAAACCCATCAAATCAAGAATTTTATCTGTTAAAAGTCGAACGTGAACGTTCTGAAATAGCACCTCAGGTCTCTAAATTTGTTGATCAAAGGCGTTGTTTCAACTGTAACGAAGTTGGGCATGTATTATATGCTTGTCCTAATAGGTTGAAGCGTGATCACGTTCTGCCTCAGAAAGTTGTTTCTAGTAAACCGGGCCTTAGGCATGTTAAGAAGCCATCGGTTGTTTTGAAATCCGAGCCTGTTAGGATTTTAAAACGGGAAGAAACTATAAAAAGTGGGTGTGATAAAACTGAAAGTTCTAAGTCTACACCAACCAATTTTTATATCAAGAAACAAAATGTTTGTCAAAACTGGGTGGCCAAAGCTGTGTCTGTTGAGTCTCATGAAAAGCCACCAAGTTTTGAACAAGACAAGAAATCTATATCCGATTCACATTTATCTAGTTGGGATTTATTGTCCAGGGAATCAGATACAGAAGAAGTTAAAATGTTGTATAAGAAGTTTAAACAACCCAAGACCAAGAAGGCTTGGGTTTTCTTGTTTCACTAAACCGTTTACTGTTTTTGCAGGGGATTCCATTATCCCACGACTCACATTGGATAATAGATAGTGGAACCTCAAGGCACATGACGGGTACCCTTCATTTACTTGAAAACGTCAGATCTATTCGGGGAGGGTATGTTGGTTTTGCTGGTAATCAAGGAGGACAGATCGTGGGTGAAGGCACGTTGACAAATGGAAAAGTCTGTCAGAATTAGAGAACAATCTACTCAGCATATCACAAATCTGTGATAAGAGTTTTTCTACACACTTTACTGACAAGGAATGCCTAATTTTGAAACCTGGTTTCAAAATTCCTGACGAGTGGATATTGATGCAAGCACCTCGTGAGAACGATCTCTTTGTTCTCAACATGTGCACCGCGTCAACGTCTAAATCAAACGCTCAATGTTTTACTCCAAAAGCGTCAGAGCGGGAGTCTATCTTGTGGCATCGTCATATGGGACACATAAATGTGAGGAAGATGAACCACCTGGTTCTTAACAATCTAGTCGAAGGGGTTAACTTGAGGAGTTTCCATTTGAACGAAGAGTGCTTAGATTGCAAAAAGTGAAAGCAAACTAAGAAACCTCATCCAAAGAAACTTGTCAACTTCATTAACCTACTTTTGAGCGTCTACATATGGATCTTTTCGGTCCTGTGAATGTCAAAAGTATCACGGGCGAACTCTATTGCCTCGTGTTCACCGATGATTATTCCAGATTCTCTTGGGTCATGTTTTTGGATTCTAAAGATGAGACATTTGATTCCCTGATGGTCTTATTCAAGAAGCCAGAGTTATTATACAATTTTCCAATTCGACGAATTTGAAGCGACAATGGGACTGAATTAAAGAACAATCGGATGCTGGAGTATTGTAACGACCGGGGATTCTACATGAGTTTAGGGCACCTTATACTCCACAACAAAACGGGGTCGCTGAACAAAAGAATCATACTTCGATTCAGACAGCCAGTACCATGCTTGCTGATTCAAAATTGCTGATTCAAAATTGCTGATTCAAAATTACTAGTGGCATCGGCATGTTATACACTAAACCGGGTTCTTAATGCGAAAATGTTCGACAAAATGTGTTTTGATCTACATAATCGACGTAAACCTAATCTCAAGTGGCTTGAACCGTTTTGGATTTACATGTACAATTCTTGAACCAAGTGGCAAATTTGGTCCTAAGTCGATTGAAGGAATCTTTGTGGGGTACACTAGTCCATTAAGACTTGTCTACATTCCTAGCCTCCACAAGATAGTGCAAGTACAAAATGTGGATTGTCAGCGTTACACAGCACCAACCCAACGACCTGGAGATTCTCGGTTGTTCTATTATGTTAACCTTTGGGAGATTTTCAAACTTCCTGAGGAGACTTTGTTTAAGGATACTGTTACCATGTTATATCAATAGTTATCTGAAATTCTGTATTGACACCAGAAGCTCCTATTACTTCATCTCCTCAAAATATCCCAGATCCCATCCCAACCGATGTTGTACCAGACACAACACTTGTCTTTGATGATGATGGTGAAACAGATGAGGAGATAATTGAGGCTATTTCTCCTTCGTCAACTGAGGTAGCTGAAGATATGAATGTGAATAATCTACAAACCGATGTGTCAGTTTCTACCGATGTCATGCCAAGAATGTTGTCTTATCATCCAGAAGATAATATAGTCGGTGACTTAAACACGGGGGTCCAAACTCGATGTCAAATCGATCAGAGCCTTCGATGTTTTTACACGAACGTATCACCGTTACATAGCCGGTTCTCATTCAAATGTTTTATCTCTCAAATAGAACCAAATACTTTCAAAGAAGCCTTGACCAAAGAGAGCTGGGTAAAGGCAATGCAAGAAGAATTGATGCAATTTGAAAAGCTCGAGGTCTGGAAACTCATTGACTTGCCAGAAAACAAGAAACAAATCAACACAAAGTGGGTGTTTAAATGCAAGAGGGACAAGAAATGGATTATTATGAAAAACAAGGCTAGACTAGTTATTCTTGGTTTCAATAAGAGAGAGGGTATTGACTATAATGAGGTTTATGCACCAGTTGCAAGGAAAGAAGCTATTCGGATCTATCTGGCTTTGGCATCTGGGAAGAGTTTTAAGGTGTATTAGTTAGATGTCAAGTCTGCGTTTCTCAATGGGAAGATAAGTGAGGAAGTCTACATTGGATAATCACTAGGCTTTGTCGATCCGATCCACAAAGACAAGGTGTGCCTCCTTGATAAACCTTATACGGTCTCCATCAGGCCCCGAGAGCCTGGTATAAGACATTGTCCCAACATCTTTTGGACAATGGCTTTATTGGAGGAACTTTCGATTTAACACTCTTCATGAAGCAGGTAGATGGACATCTACTGATTGTGTAGGTTTATGTAGACGGTATCATCTTTGGGTCGACAAACGATGATTTGTGCAAGCAGTTCGAGGTGATGAGGCTTAAGTTCGAGTTGAATGCCATGGGGGAGATGAAGTTTTTTTTAGGACATAAAGTGGAGTAGTTACAAGATGGTATCTTTATCCACCTGGCCAAATACGTCAACGATGTCCTGACGAAATTCAATATGACTGATGCATCAACCATCAGTATTCGATTGTATCTCCGAAGTTAAAGCTGATTGATGAGCCTGATATTGAACAACCCGTGATTATTGAAACTCCTATGAATCCGGAGTTTATTGTAGATGAGCCGGTTGTTGATTTGGGTGGAGATAACAATACATTGAAGACACTGGTAATACAACCTACACAACCAGCTCAAGAACCTCATGTTTCTCCAAAGAAGACTGATAAAGTTGTTGACTTTAGCTTACCTTCATTATATGCTAGTTGCTTTGGTAATTTCCCTACTTTCGAAGAACATGATGCATTTAAAGGGATTGTTAGAGAACATTTGATCAAAATGAAAGGGTGTAAAAGGAGAACGCTGATCAAAAGAAAGTAATTGAAGATGTAGAATTCAGAAGAAAACAACAAGCTAATCTATTATACTTTCACATGAGGTACTTTGCTATCTTATAAGACAATTTAGGGATCAATCTTAAGGATTTATAGGAGAAAGCTGATGATAAAGTCTTTACCAAAGTGTATGGTGGTGAAGCATGTGCTGAAGAGATAGAGTTTAGAATGCAATATGCTCAAGATCGTACAGATGCTAAGTGGATGAACCGGTGATTCATTATTATATTCCTGATGTTGGTGGTTCATCGTCTGTCTTTGTTGATCCTATTGTTGAAACTGAAGTGGTAGAACTCAGTTATTGAACCTGTGGTAAACCACTGATGGATTCTTTAGTAGTACCTGAAGCATTAGTTGTTGCTGAACCGTTTATTGATCAACCTGTTGAAGAGGAGCAGGATGATGATGAAGAAAAGGTGGATTATAGTGACTCCCCGACTCATGATGACTTTAATGATGATGATCCGAGTGTGGGTGGAGGTGTTGGTGTATTATTTGGATCAAGTTCAAGTGTTGTGTTTGTGTCTGCTTCATAATCAGTGGTTACAGCTGAACCTACTCATGAAGAAACTCCTACTGGTGGCAACGTTGATGAATTGGAAGTTCTTGATATCGATCCATTAGCGTTTAAATCTCCAGTTAGATTTTCATCTATTAGAGAGGAGTTAGAAGAAGGTGAGATTGAATTAACACGGGCTGATGTTGCAAGAATGCTGAGGTTACTGAGGAGGAGTTTGTGTTTGATTTTGAAAAAGATTTAGGGTCGCTTGATGATGTGAATGTTGTTCTTGTGAAAGAGTCTATCCAAGAGGAAGAGTTAGGCAAAGAACCGGTGACTTACTTTAATGCAGATCATGTATTTCCCGAGTTTAATGAAGAGTTCGATAAGGAAATATAGATGTTAAGTCAAGGGTTTGATAATAAGGGTACCATATACCGACTGATAAAGGAAAGCTTACAGAAGAGGAGGAGGTTAATAGTCAGGAGCAAGAAGAATGGTTTGAAAGACAGAAGATCGAGCCTAAGCGTATATACTTGAAACCTATCAAGTATTATCAGAAAGAGAAGGAAGTTAAGCTTGGAAAGGTGGTCATATTGCCTATTTGCCTAAGATAAGGAAGATTGCAGTTAGAAGGACATATGGGGTACAATACTTTTAGAGCTTATGTGAGTTAAAATCTTTACCCTGGATAGATGTGGTGGATATAGTTGAAAAGGAGTTACTATATTGTCCAAAGCATGGGCCGGTGAAAGAAATTTGGGAGTTTATTAAGCGACGGGCTAAATGCAGATTTAGAAGCTGGACACCGCAAACACCATTTCCAAATGTGTCTCGTGTGAAGAAAGACCCAGAGACAGGTGATTTTGTAAAGACCTGGAGATACAAGCAGCCATAGACCTTGAAAGTCATACCAATGTACCCTATGGAGCAGGACTTTCAAGTTTACTTCATGTGGTGGAAATTCCATACATCCTTGGCGTAAACACTTCAACACCTTGAGATGAGACATGAGAGGTAATAGTGTACCAGACTTCTCTCCCTATACCATAATCGTTTCACCATCCGAAAGGGGAATTTTAACTACCTTGTCATTACACACGACCTCCATCTTATACTTAGCTAACTAGTCCATACCGACAATTACATCGAAGCTTCCTAAATCTACTTGGAGTAAATCAATAAGGAATGGGTGGTCGTTTAAGATAATGGAACAATTTTGGACTATTTGGTTGACAGATATAGAGTTACCATTAGCGAGTTCTATAGCATAGGGATCTGTTAGTTCACTAACCGGCATATTTCCCAGGGATAAAAAGTTAGTGGAAACAAAACTTCTATCGGCACCCGTATCAAATAATACATAAGCATATTGAACATAGAATACAAATGTACCTGTCACTACGTTCGTGTCCTGTTTTTCTTCTCCTGACCCAATAACAAGCGCGCGCCCTCTAGTTGCAATAGAAGTCGATGCTTGGTTCTTTCCGGTAACTGCTCCTAGATTCAGCTTGGGGCAGCTCCTTCTAATATGCTTCGTGCTGCCACATTCATAACAAGCACGGCGGGTTGTTGTGGTTGAGGTCTATTGGGCAAGCTGCTGGCGGATCGGTTGAGGTTTAGGTGGTTGTGGACGACGAGGTTGGGTTCTTTGAGAGGGTCTATTTACAACTTTGGTACCAATTCTGCAATTTAGGGGCATAGTGCCCAATTCTACCACACCTTTGACATACCGGCGATCTGCATTCACCCACATGATAATAGTTGCATTTGTCGCATTTCGGTTAGGATCCCTTATACCTGTCTTCCTTCATATCGGAACTGGTAATGGCGTAATTTCATGTCACGAGGCGTACGTGTTCACTTGGTTGTCCTCCTTGCGATCTCATCCCATAGTCGGTTCGTTTCATACGCATTGATTCCCCGGTCATTCTCAATGCACCGCTCCTCACTAAGTCAAAAGTCACAATGTCGGCTTGAGGCATGGCATTCTCAAAAGATGTGTGACCGACGGAATTCACCAAACTCCTTACTTTAGGGGCTAAACCACAAATATAACGTTCGGTACGCTTAGCTTTAGGAGTTACTAACCATGGTACTAGGCGAGCCAATTCATTGAAGCGGTTTATGTATCCCAGATGATCTGCTCCTTTCATTTCGAGGCTCCAGAGTTTTTGGATTTCGTTCTTTGGGCAGAAATGTTCCAACATCATCGTTTTGAGTTCATCCCAAGTCATGCGGTTGACCGTTTCCTGCCCTTTAATTTGTATAGTAATATTCCACCACATCAGATCGTGGGCAACAAACGTAGAGGTAACAAACTTGACTATACATTCGGGCGGGCAATTACTGATATTAATGACAAGCTAGGTTTCCTCGATCCATTTAATTAACCCATTTGTCCCTTCTGTACCCCTAAAATCTATCGGTTTACAAGCCATAAAGTGTTTAATCGAATATTCTCTTCGTGGAGATAATGGTTGTTATGGTCGTTGTTCAGGTTTAGTGGAGGATTATTGTTACCCATGCAAATTTGTATTTAGAGGGATATTGTTACTGTTGATAGTATTTGTATCTGGTGGGGGATTGTTTGCATTGGTAGAAGCATTAGTATTAGGTGTGGGATTATTTTTTGTGACAGTATTGGTATATACTTGGGGGGGAACATTACTGTTTGGCAGTTGATTTGTTTGTATGTTTGCGTTTACACCAGCAGTTACTTGTGTAACAATAATTGGGATTACTGCCTGCATTTTCTAAGCAATCATCTCGGCTGCCTCCGCCTCAGTCATTGGGTTTGCTTTCTTTGGGGCCATTCTATAATGATAATCAAATACAAGCAAATTAATACTAGTTCCAGCATATAACACGTTGTAACAGTAATCATAATAATGATTGTACAAGTAAATCAAACAATATACTGGTATTTCACATACTGTACTGTACATTGCTAACAAAAAGACACATAGACTTAGCCTGATAAAGGCCAGTGCTTGCACGTGTATATCAAAATCTATTACTATGTGACGATTAGACTTAATCCTCTAAGGGCCAATGCTTATAGTAATATAGCAAAATCATACTCCATGTCAACATAACATACTACTATATATATGCATGGAGTGTCAAAATACTATATACACAGATCCGTAACATACTGCATCTATCTATACAAATGATGTGCTAGCCATAAACATAAAAATAACAACACTGTGATCAACAAGTAACAGCTCCGTAGTTGAGCTGTCACCCTATCCAAGCACCAGTAGTGGTAGGTGTTTGACTACTGTAAGTTCAGTACCATCTGCTGTAGCGTCAGTATACACTAGGCCACATCCCTCCTCCCTTGGTTAATGTTAGTTATGGCTATCAAGTGGTCTATCACACAGTCGGCTAGGACAGCCATCAAAGAGTTGTTTTCTATGTCTAGGTGAGGTAGGTATGCTCAACGAACGGGAGGGTGCATCACCTGTCCTAGTGCGTGAAGACTCTCCCCGATGGTAGGTAGATCTAGGTGGGGATAAGATAGGGTCGATCGGGTATACCTTGATGCGAGCGGTCTGACGGGCTTGCAAGTAACTGATGTCGTCAAAGACAGGTGGATAGGTCGAGTGGGTGATCTAGCTGATCTAATAGGTGAACGATATTGGCTAGTGGCCTCGTTCGGAACTCTATGTGGTGACCTGGGTGGGTAACTATCACACATGTAACTGGATAGGTCGGGCTAATCGTTGGGCAGATCTCTAGGAACTATCTCCTCTTCTAAGTCCTCCTAAGCCTCCTCATCGTCTTCTTCCGGATCTTCTTCTAGGTCCCCCTCCTCGATTTCTAGATCCTCCTCTGGATCTTCTTCCTCCACTAATATGACGGGTTCCTCTTCTAGCACATACTCATTACTCCTTGCCATTTCTCCGCACATTTAATTAGAATAATATTTATTGCTAGTTTTAATTAGAGTATGGGAGGTTTATTAATTAGACCACATTTAATATTAATTATAAAAAAAATATAATATTAGTTTTAATAAATATAGTTTATTTATAATAAGAATTAATAATGAGTATAATCGAATATAATATTCATTATAATAAGATTTAACATTATCGACATTACATTACGTATACGTATTCGTACACCTTGTTCCATATAAGCACATATGCATGTTACATATATATATATATATATATATATATATATATATATATATATATATATATATACTTAGCATTACCTTTTATACACGTATGTTGCCATTTTACCTATTGGTATATCCTTTGACTTCTCCCCGAATTCCCTCGTACAAGCAAGACTGTTATTACGTTCTGGGCCATAATAACTCACTTACCCTTCGAGTTCATCCTGGTATCCATCAGTATATAATATTAAATTATTATATATTTTCCCAGAAATAATCGAGCCTACGGTTATATTTTTGGTATCCTAAGAGATAACCTAATCCTTTATAACCAATGGCTCTGATACCAACTTCTGTCTCACTCCGACTAGCAAATGTGGCAGCGTACAATGGGAATATAACAGACACCTCAGGTATCAACCACATTGTTTATAAAGAAACATTATAAACTAATTTACATTACATTACATTGTTCTATCTTTGTTTACAGTCTAGGTGATACTAACAAAACCAATTCGTTGAACTGTTTAATCTAATTACTAATACCTTTGCTTTTATTCACATATCATCAATCACATTTTATACACATAGCACAGCATCAAGTTATTTCCAACTCTAGTATATGCCAGAAAATAATTTAAAACAGATCAATTACATATAGTTGGTGAGTTTCGCGAGTTTCAAGAAAACAGTTATGCTTAATCACAAGTCATCGTCTGTATGTATGTTTACAATTATGTATGTAAATGATGTAATTATGCTAAGCTACAGTGAAGCCTTGACTGCTTGTTCGTGCTGCGTGCCTCCATTTCCCATGCACAATCAACCACTATGGCCCCCCTTCCGGCCATAACATGCCCTAAGTAGCTATGTCATAGCCTGTTTGTATAATTATGGTCATGTGCAAACGGCGTTATGTGTGACATGGCAACCAGGCCGATTCTGTTTGTGTTTGTCAAACCAACAGTACTATTCACAAGCCATCGCCTCTAAGTTAATCACTGTGTTAGTGGAGACGTTCATGTGATAGCACTTAGATAATTCGTATCATCACATGTTTCAGGTATTATATGTAATCAAACATGTTTTTCACCCCAAAAGTTTGTAAAATTGTTTAAAGATAGGGGGTCATGAAACTCACAGTTTAGAAGATTTTCGGTGCTATATCGGCTTGTGGTTCGTCTTACTCTCTCTTACTTAGTCCCTATAATCTCTATACTAAAATGGAATGTATATCTAAGCTGGGTATAACTATCATGCCCAAAAAGTGTCAATAGGCTTAGATTGTGACGTTGTTCAACGTCTAATATTTACAACCAAACTTGGCTCAGTTTCCTCGTTTTACTAGCTGGGCCAAGTTGATCATTTATGCGTTTAGAAAACATGTATGGGTATGTAAACTTGGTTAAACATGCTGGTTGATAAAATGATTAAGTTATAAAGGAAGATCACAAATTAGGGGTCTGGATTCGCTACGGGGCTTATTTCCGTTATTCAGTCTGTTTTAGAGAAAAATGCGTACGATCCGTCCGAATTTTCAGGATTGTTCACATAAAGTTAGGTTTTACTTAATTAACCAAAAAATATGATTTTTGTTCACTCTTGATGTTCTAATAATCCAATAGGTTCGTTAATCACGAACTCGTCGGTTTTCATAAGATTTGATTTTGTTTAACCCTCAATTTAGCACAATTAATGTTGATACATGTTTTGTACGTCTCGGTCTTTATTAGTGTATTAATGTAATATTTTAGTATTATAGGGGTTTTAATGTAATTACGCCATTTGCCTAATTGTAAGGCACATTCGTTACTCCGTAACTAATGGGTCACATTCGTATTAATGTAAGTCCCATTCGTTAACCCAGCTTAATGAATGGAACATAACAAATGAAGGCTATTCGCTATGATAATGTATTAACGAATAAGTATGTTTATTCATTAGGTTAATGTAACGAATGACTCATTGTTAAGTCTATCTTAACGAATGAGGTCATCCTCTATATATACCCCTATATTCTATTCATTAATGTAATAGTTCTGATTATTCCTGATTCCCTCTCGTTACTCTGTCCAAATACTCTCTCAACACACACACTACACACACTAACGTAATACTAGCCTAATCGTATTCATACACAACGAGTTCATCGACGTAATCACAAGAGCTAATCCTATCATGCTCTCTCAAGTTGTATCACAGCCTGTGATCTGATCTTCGATGCTTCTCGTTGTTTAAATCGTATAATTCTTCATGTATTGGATTAATTTCATGATGAATTGAATGTATATGAGGTGTAATTGATTCGGATAAAAACAGAGACTCATATTTCACTGATAATTGAACTGTTCTAAGTATTTCGGACCATTATTAAGGTATTGGTGACTGAGAAATGGAGGTTTGAGATTAAATTGAGTTTGAATTGAGTTGTGGTTATTCTGGTTTGAGTTCGGATTTGTTTGGTTGATACGAATTGTGAAATTGATTGGTTTGGAAGTTGGTTGTGATTACGGACGAGCTTTGTAAGGTTCGAAATTGGTTTACGAGTCGATTGACTTAGATTTCAGGGATTTCAGACAGGTTTAAAAGTTGCAACTCACATTCGTTACCCATTCGTTACCCAGTCATATTCGCTTGAATCATTTAACGAATATCATTCATTCGTTAAAAGTTGCAACTCAAAGTCGTTACTGTTCCTTCATTCGTGTGAACAGTAAACCATTAGTTTTAAGCATTGACAAGTTTTATCCTCGAAGGTTAACAGTTGTTTACTCATGGCTTCACAAAATGTTTCTTACTATGCATTAGCATCTCAGAATACTTTAATGCAACATATGCTAACTATGGACAATGAGATTGACAGTCACAACAAATGTCCTAAACTTCTAAAACTATCAGACTTTGCTCGGTGGGAACCGAGGTTTTGTGCTCACTTGGGATCTGTACATCCAAATAGTGTACGTTTTCTCGATGACGTGTATGCGGAATCTCTAGTAGGTAGTGACAACGTGGGTTGGACGCCAAAGGAATTCAAACATTATGAGGCACAAAAATTGAAAGATTTTGAGAGTGAGAAAAAAGCTTACTCGACTCTCACGATGGCTTTACCAAACAAATCTTTCATCAATACAGTACTATTAAGATCTGTGCTTGATTGTTTACAACTTTAAAAACAAGAAGTTTGGGGAATACTCTCGAGAGTAAGAAGACTCTTGTAAAATTTCAATTTAAAAATTTTATTTTTATGAAAAATGAAACGGTTGAAGAGACGATTAACCGATTTAGTCATCTGATTGTGGAAATGTCAAGTGTTAATCTTGAGCCAATTTAAATAGAAAAGATTGATACGCTGAAGAATGTCTTGCCTCCATCATATTCGACTTTCTTGTCTGTGTTGAAAGAAAATGGCTTCTTTCGAAACACCTTGCTTACTACTATAAAATTTATCAACAAGATTGAGGAAAGGGAATTTGATATTAAATGCCAGAATTCATTGAAGGAAAATCAAAATCAGCATTCATCAAACAAAAATCCTTTAATTTATGGAGGAGCAATGCCAACCAACCATTCTTCAAGTTTTGTTCCAATTAATGTGTTCTATGCTCAAGCTCAAGAAGAAACTCCTAATGTAAACAGTCTGCCTAACGTATCTGATGAAAGTGATTCATCTGACTCTGAAACTGATACTGATCAAAGTTCGTCAGCTCAAACCGAATCAATATCTGATCAAGATGAATCTTATGCCTGTATGGCTAAGATTGATGAGGTATATCCTAAGCCCAAAAGTTTATGTATCTAAATCCTCAACTGAAGTGATTGAGTGTTCTGAATGTGCTATACTCAAAGCCAAACTTGAAACAGCTTTAAATCAGAATACTACTCTCACAAAAGATCATTTTATGATCAATGAATGCTATAGACATAAATCAAAATTACTAGAACAATCAACACTTAGAATTCAAAATCTGTCTGAAAGTAATCATGATCTTAAAGCTGAGATTCAGTGTAAGATTATAATTGTTGATCAACATTTTCAGGAAATTCTTCGACTCCGCAGCTGTATTTCAAAACTTGAAAATGAAATAATGGGAACTAAAAAACATATTTGGAAAATTTCGAGATTCCACGTTTCTTTTGAATGAAATCATTGAAGTAAACCATGCTCATAAGAAAAATGGAAAAGTAGGTTTAGGATATGTCGAGAGTCCTCCTCCTTTTAAGGACGATTAAGTAGCATTCCCGATGTGAAAAAATGCTCAGAAATGCCTATTGTTAAATCTGAGGATGTTGATTCAACCAAAACTACTCGAAAACAGATTCATATCAAAAGTAAAGTTGTTTTTACCAAAAATGAATTGGATGGTTCTATCGAGGAGTTGTCTGAACCAGATGAGATTGTCAAAAACAAGAATATACCTATTGACAATCACATTCTGTGTGAACCTGAAGAGTTTGAGCAAGCAGTTTATGGCTCAAAGTCTTCGGGTAATTCAGCCAAAAAATCTAATGTAATTCCAAAATCGAAGAAGTCAGATAAACCGACAGTATCTGATAAGGAGTTGATGAAATTTGTCAATCCTCAGTCTGTTTCTTCGAATGGGAAAGTATTTAAGTTAAAAGGTTTATCCAAAGTTTTTTCGGACAAGGAAGTTCCATTGAACCTTCTTAAACCCGAAATGATTGAAAGTGTATATCAGGATGATACTTCAAAGGTTACCGAACTTGAACAAAAATTCTATCAATCAAAATCTATTAATGTTCAAGAAAAACCAAGAAATAATATGTTTAAACCTATCAAATTTGTAAAATCATCAGGTTTGGAGAATTCTTCAAATTCAACAAATCTTGAATTCTATAAGACTAAAAAGGGTTTACCACATGAAGTTCCAAATTTGGTAACGTTTGAGAAACCCAAGGTTGATACTCGTCAATCTTTTCTACCAATCAAGACAAGTAGTTCACCAAACAAATTTTTAGATTCTCGGTTATGTTTTAAGTGTGGTGAATCGGGTCATGTTTCCAAGAAATGTAAAGCAAAGATAGATGATATCAAACCTTCATCAACTCGAAAGACTGAATTGTTTCAAAATTTAAAAGAAAATAAAGTTGATGAGTGTGTCATAATGTTTATCAATCCAAAGACAGTTGTTCGGATTGATTTTGATAAGGTATCAAACAAATTTGTTGACCGTGCCCAACCTATTGGTAAAAACACTGATTCAGGAAGAATACGTGATGGGTACTTAGAGAAGAAAGCCAAGAAACCCGTCACTTATTCTCAAGTTTTGAATGGCAATATTAATTTAAATGATTCCAATAAAGTATCAAAGGGAGAGCCCAAGAGTGAGGCTTGGGCTGCCTTTTTGAACTAATCTCTTTACCTTGTTGTGCTGAATTCATCTAGATCCATGTCAAGTCACAAGTGGATATTGGATAGTGGATGTTCTCGGCATATCACTGGCAACCTGGACCTTTTGAACAATGTCAAAGATATTCAAGGGGGGTTACGTGGCGTTTGCTGGTAACAACGGTTGAATGATAACAAAGGAAGGAGAAGTTTCAAACGGGAAAGTGACGTTAGAAAAAGTAAATTATTGTGAAAAACTGGATCATAATTTGTTGAGTGTTTCACAAATTTATGATAAACAATAAACCACAGTTTTCACAGACAAGGAATGTGTTATTCTTCAACAGGGATACACAATTCCCGAAGAAATGGTTGTCATGAGATCACCTCGATCGAATGATATTTATGTCATAAACATGAATTTTAATGTAAACGTTTCTACTTCATAAACGTGTTTTATCTCCAAAGCCACGGAGAAAGATACGATTCTTTGGCATCGACGTATGGGACACATCCATGTGCGCAAAATGAATCATTTGGTTTCAAATGACTTGGTGGATGGTGTAACCCTCAAGAATTTCAAGATTGAATGATCACTACGTCGCTTGCAAGAAGGGAAAACAAAAGAAGAAGTCACACTCATGTAAATCGATTAATTCGATTATTACACCCATAGAATGACTTCATATGGATTTATTTGGTCCTGTGAATCGTGCTAGCATCACGGGCGATTTTTATTGTTTAGTTGTGACTGATGATTTCTCACGATATTCTTGGGTGTTATTTATGGGATCTAAAGATCAGACTCCTGTATTGATTCAGAATCTTATCACGAAGATCGAATCACTTTACAAACTGAAAGTGAGACGAATTCGTAGTGATAATGGAACGGAATTCAGGAATAATGTATTGGATTTCTTCTGTATTCAGAAAGGTATTCATCGTGAATTCCGTTCGCCGTATGTTCTTCAATAAATGGTGTATCTGAAAGAAAGAATCGTACGTTGATCGAAGCTGCAAGAACGATGCTTGCTGATTTAAGCTTCCCGTTCATTTCTGGAATGAAGCTGTGAATACAGCATGCTACACGCTAAATCGCGTACTAACAGTAAAGAAGTTTAAGAAAACAAGTTACGAACTTCTGAATAATCGAAAACCAAATCTAAAGTATTTGGAACCATTTGGGTGTCTTTGTACTATTTTGAAGAGAGATGCCGGTAAATTTGAAGAAAAGGCATTTGAGGGTTATTTCTTGGGATATAATTCTCCGAAGAAGTGAATCTTCAATATCTCTTCAGGTTGTGTGGAAGAGTGGTACCATGTGGATTGTCAAAGCTATACCACCCCACCTACAGGCAAGGGTCCCGAATGGATGTTTGATTACGACGATTTATTTAATTCGTTTATGTCAACCGATGAAGACATATCTGAAGATTTTATTCGATCTTATTTGGAAGAACAATGTCTTCCAATTCCGAGTTCTTCGTCTGTTGAAGTGAATGACTCTCGTAACGTATCAGAGACATCGAACGATGTTTCTGAATCTTCCGATGAAGCTAATTTTGTTGATTCATCGTCAGGTCCATTAGATGAAGCTACAGACACAAATGAGCCTATTCTAATTGATGATGGCTCACCAACTGTCTCTTTAGACCTGGCAGAGGAAAATATCACTAATCTAGGTGATAATATATCAATACTTGCTAATCCTTCATTAAGGATTCATTATAATCATCCGCAGGAACAGATAATTGGTGATGTGCACGACGGGGTTCGTACAAGACACCAATTAGCTAATGTATGTGATGAACAAGTTGAGTGTAACTTATCTCCTACTGAGGATTTGATAGTTTTTGCTTATGCGGATTTGCACTCTTCGGGTATCTTTAGTATTGCACAATACACCTGCTTTCTATCACAGATCGAACCAACAAATGTCACGATGGCACTCAAGGAACCATCTTAGGTGGAGGCAATGCAGGAGGAGCTGCAACAATCTATTCGACTGGGTGTATGGGACTTATTTGATAAACCCGACCGTGTGAAAAAGGCAATTCCGACTAAATGGGTTTTTAAGTGGAAAAAGGACGACCGCGGGGTAATCGTGAGAAATAAAGCACGATTGGTCGTTCTTGGTTACAATCAACAAGAAGGCATAGATTACACTGAAGTATATGCTCCTGTGGCACGACTGGAGGCTCTACATATTTTTCTTGCCTATGCAGCCTATAAAAATTTCAAGGATTATCAAATGGTTGTGAAATCGGCGTTCTTAAACGGAGCTATTCATGAAGAAGTCTACGTGAAGCAGCCTCCCGGTTTCGAAGATCCAGACTTTCCAGATCTTGTTTATCGATTAAGCAAGGCTCTTTATGGTTTACATCAGGCCTCGAGAGCCTGGTACAGCACGTTGACTGACCATCTTATTGAAAGTGGATTCACAAGGGGAACTGTGGATTGTACTTTATTTTATAAGAACGTGGGTGATGATCTGCTCCTCGTCCAAATCTACGTGGAGGACATAATTTTTGGTTCGATGAAAGACAGCCTGTGCAAAGATTACGAGAATACGATGCAAACCAAATTCAAGATGAGCTCGATGGGAGAGATGAAGTTTTTCATAGGATTGCAAGTTCACCAATCTGATTCCGGGATCTTTATCCATCAGACCAAATACGTGAATGATGTCTTGAGCCAATTCAAGATATCCGATGGCAAAATTCCTTCGACACCTCTTCCCGTGGGTCAAAATTTATCACCAGATGAATTGGAGGATACCGTAGATCCAACCCTGTATAGAGCTATGATCGGATCTCTTATGTATTTGACTGCATCTCGACCTGATATCATGTTTGTTGTTTGTTTGTGTGCTAGGTACCAATCGAGTCCCCGAGTGACTCACCTGGCAGCAGTAAAGCATATCTTACATTATCTGAGGGGACATCCAGACATTGGGTTGTGGTACCCCAAGGACAATAAGTTTGATCTCACCGCTTTTACTGATTCGGACTATGGAGGATGCAAGATCAATTTTAAGTCTACAACAGCGGGTTGTCAGTTCTTTGAAAACCGGCTTGTTTCCTGGCAGTGTAAGAAGCAGACAACGGTCTCAATTTCTACAGCCGAAGCAGAGTATGTGGCAGCCTTGAGTTGCTGTTCACAAGTTCTCTAGATCAAGCAACACTTGCGGGATTACGGTTTGAAGTTTCTTACTACTCCTGTCTTTATTGACAATTCGGCCGCTATATCTATCACCAAAAATCTGGCTCACCATTCGAAAACCAAACACATTGAAATCCGTTATCACTTTATACGTGATTGCTTTGAAAAGAAATTAATTTCGATTAATAAAATTCACAAGGATTTTCAAAAGGCTGACCTTTATACCAAAGCATTTGACAAAACACGTTTTCAATATTTGCTGGGTATAAATGTTTTAAAAACTTTGAAATATATTCAAAAGCTTAGTTAAATCATTTTTTTTGTTGTTTTAATTCAATTTTTGTTGTTTTTAGGGGGAGAAAAAATAAAATCCAAAAATATTGTGTTTTAAGTTTGTACAGTGAAAATTAAAAACTCCAAAAACATTCAAATATTGAAAAATCAAAAACATTGAAAAATGCTCCTCAAAATGAGTTTTGAAGCAAAAAGGGAAAATGATAGTACATTGGTCATTTGCTCCTAAGTCCAGTAAAATGTAAGTAATAAAAGACTGTGTGCTTAATTGCATTGATGTATTGGTAGGTCTTTTGACAAACAAGTATGGGCTAGTAAGTGATATAAACATAAAATTGTTGAATAAATAGGGATATTGGTTCTATAAAAGGTCTTGATAATGATGGCAGAAATTTAATAAACCGGTCATACTCAAGCCTTCTAATTAATTTGAAATAAATTTTAGCAAAAGTATCTAGTTGGTGGTTAACGCTTCAACGATGTATAGTCTTGTGGCCTTAAATCCTGTGTTGATGGGATGCTTTAAGGTTCCGGATTTCATTGGGTCTTTATGCGCTTTTACATCTGGTATTCATTTCGTTGAATATTAAAAATGCTTGTTAAAGCGAACCCGCAGTGTAACTGCTTAAGTCTCTAAACTTGATCGCAAAAAGTACTTCGTGTACAAAAATGAATTACAGACTTGATCAAACCATGCTTTGAGTCATACATTGTCCCCTTGCTCGCGTCTCATTACCATTAAGAAACGGACCACAAAAGACACAATGTCTGTAAACCGACAGATGAAATCGTGCATACTCATCCATGGGAACAGACCGTAGGGTATTGCGTGATAACGAGGGCGTATCTTGTAGTGGGGATTACGGACTTTGATCACTTAAAAATCATCATTTTTCATCAAATTGGTTCTAAGGTTTAAGTCAAGTTGAGGTGATTTGGATAAAATCAAACTACGCTTGAATCAAGATTTGAACTAATTCTTTCCGATAATTGTGCTAAATTGAACAAATTTAATAAATATCACCGAAAGTTCTGAAAAATTTGTTCGAAGAATTAAGTGGACAACAATACTAATAATCAACTTAACACCAGTCGTAATAAAAACTGAAAACAAAACTGTGATGGATGGAAATTTTGGTCAATATGATTCCCTACTCGAGTCACAAAAATATGTACTGCTTTATTAGTATAGTTTTATTGTTTTACGTTGGTTTTTAATTGAAAAATCTTTCAAAAATACAAAAAGATTTTAATTTTCTGCTTTATTTTTCGATTTACCAAGCTGGCAATTAAATCAAAACAAAAAGAAGAGAAGTTTTTACCCCAAGTTTTAAGTTAATCGTGCTTAACGTAATTTTCAATTGGTATCAATTGATTTTTTTTAATGTAAAAATCTGTTTAATTTAAACACTACCGATCTTCGATTGATCGGGTATTTTTAATGTATGCAAATTAAACCCTAATTGGATTTAATTGAATATTTAATTCATTGATTAAAATCCTAATTGGTTTTAATAAATATTTAATTCCTTAATGAGATTGCTTCTCATTCGTTAAGGAATTTTGGTGATTCGTTAAATTCGGTTTAACGAATGTCAAGACATTCGTTATTTAAATGTAACAAATAAGACGTTTTTTCGTTATTGTGGCATTCGCTTCCATTGTGCATAACGAATGGAAGAAAGACATTCGCTAAAATGTTTAACGAATGTGATGAAGTTAATGTATTATTCGTTAAAAGTTAACGAATGTGAATCTTTTTCGTTTAAAATTTGAATGAATCAGAGGTTTAATTTAACGAATGAGGCCATTCGGTAGTTCAAAATTTGAACGAATGACCTCAAAATTTGTGAAATTATTGAGTTTATAATCCCAAGGTTAAGACGAATGGTTGTTCATTCGCCTTTTCCTATTACTTCATCAACCTAAAGAGGACTCTTGCAAAATTTTTCAAAAATCTTTAGCCTGCTTAATTGATCAATTGATTGATATATTCTTACTCTCCAGGTAATGACGACTTCAGTGATATGATTTTCATGGGATGTCATTGGTGTTTTAGGGGTTAAGTGAGTAATATGAAAATTAGTTATACACCGAACAGTTAACCATTTACTAAACACATATTTTGATCGAAATTAGTATCAACGATCGTATATTAATGCATAAAACTAATTTCCGGTCATGGTAGTTGAGTTTAATTGTTAAATCTGATAAACGATCAAAGGTTACTGATGAACATCGTCGTTATTGACTTTAATTAGTCAAAATTAAATTAATTTTGACCTCTGATAAGTCAATTGGTGTAATTAACTCAGATTCGTTGGTTATATAACGAATGACTTATCAGATTCGTTAATCATACAACGAATGACCTCTTTAGATTCGTTGAAAGTTAACGAATGTCTATCTTAATCGCTAAGATAACGAATGGATAGACTCACTTATAATGTATAAGGTGATTCGTCAAAGTCAATAATGATTGCTTCGTTATAATAACGAATGATTTAATGTATCAGTTGATTCGTTAACAAAAGTCACTTAATGCATAACAAATGTCTCATTCGTTTAAACAAGTATAACGAATGAGATATACATTCGTTAATCGGATTATTATATTTTTGAATATTTTACTAATGTTTGCTTGTTTTAACAGTAATGGAAGACGAGAATATTCAAAACCCTGTTCCCGAGCAAAAACCAGCAGATATTCCTGAACCTGAACAAGCTCCTGTGATGCTATCTTGGAACAAGAGCCACAACATTTGTGCCTTTCTAGAGCCTAACTTTGAAGACTCTCCGATATTTGGGGCTATGATTAGCTTTTTGACACGTTCGATAATTTACAAGGCCATATCTACTCGTACGGTTGTCTATTAGAAGATTATTCAAGCTTTCTGGAATACTACTAGATACAATGAGACTGAGAATCAAATCGAAGCAGTAATTCAAGATAAAAGAGTAGTGATTGATGTTGGAGTGATTCGTGATTCATTGGGATTCCTTGATACTATTGACGATAGATGAGAGTTTGATCAGAGTTTGATACGTGGATTGTTATGAAGGGTAAAGTATAAAGGCGATCTGGGCAGGTCTATGTATAACAAAGCAAACTTGTGTGAACAATACAAGTACTTGCTTCACGTGTTGATTCATTGTCTCAGTGGACGTAAGGGTGGATTCGACGAATGCCGAGTAATGCTCCAATCAGCTTTTGTTGCCCTCGTTTTGAATAAACCATTCAACTTCTCGGAATTGTTTTATTATCATATGAAGGAAAACATCACTAGCCGTCATAAGTTTTTAATGTATCCCAGATTTCTGCAAATGATAATCAATGATCTGGTTCCTGATTTGATTAAAGATCAAAGCGATGTGATGAAGCTTGAACACATGAATGAAGAAACGATGAGACGTTTACGCTAATACCGTGGTCAAAATCTTCAAGATAGACCGAAGTTTAAGCGATTGATCGGTCATCTCGCTAACATTGATTATGTTGCACCACCTAATGATCGTTGGGCTCATGAAGATTCCAATTCTGAACGTGAAGGCGGTGATGGTGGAAATGGTGGAGATGATGGTGGTGATGGTGGTCCAGGACCACAAGCTGAATTAACTTATGCTCAGCAATGTAAACGTAAGGGCAAAGAACCGATGGTGGAAAAGGGGGAGAAACCCAAGAAGCAACGGGTTAGAAAAGGTTCGGGCATAGAGATACCTAGTTAACCGTTTGTGCCTTCTACTTCTGAGGTTTCTGCTCCAGTATCTATTTCTGCTACTGCTACACCTATACCACAGAGTATTCCACGATCTCTTACTCCTACTCTAGTTCTAGACTTTACTCGTTCTCCGACTCCTATACTAATGCCTACCTCTCCAATGCCTCCGTCTATGACCTTGGTTACTACTGTGAGGTCTGATCCTTACTTTGGAGATGTGTTACAAACAGTGTTGGCTCGTATGCCTTCACCACAGCCAACTACTCCAGAGACTCCAGTTACCCCTACACAGTTGCCAAGACCTGAGCACTCATTTATGACATTTACTCGTCCTCATGGTCCATTGCAACTAGTTCATCCTAACTTCTTTGGTATGAATCTTCAAACTCAATGGTTTCATATAATGAATCTGTTGCATCTTCAACAGACAAAAATGCAAGCTGACAGAGCTGCCCATAAGCTAGCGCAAAGGAATTTGTTAAGACATATTCAGTTTACTCAATGAGAAAACAGGGAACTTAGAGCCCTTGTTGCTGCTCAGGGGGAGAGATTGGACAAACAAGATGAAATCATCCTCCAGCTCACTTGTAAAGATGATGAGTTGAAGAAATTAAAGAATGATGAGGATGATCAGGATGGAACGGGAGGCGTAGATCAGCAACCGGGCGGTGGTTCTGCGCCGTCGGCAGGTAATAAGACTGATTCGGGTACTGGTGGTGGGTCTGAAGCAAGTAATCTACAGATTGTTCCATACAAGGATTACACGAGAGCCAAACCAATTGATGTTATTCTGGCTAATATGCTTCTGTTTATGGGTATGGATGGGATTGTGTACAGTATGGTGAACGCAGACGAGATCGAAGATGGTGAATTTGTTGATCATTCATTAACAAAAGAACAAATAGCCTTGCTTCTGGATCTAAACGAAGATGAGGTTAAAGAATTGGGTTAGAGAGTGGATGTAGATATTGAGATTGAAGAAAGCACGAATATAGGTATTCCTCGTGGGAATGTACCTGATTATAATGAGGTGGAGGTAGAAGAGGTTACTGCTGAGGAGTATCCTGAGTTTTACACCAATAACAATAATAACGATTCAGGTATTCCTTTCTTCACTACAGAACATTTTGACGCTACAGATCGTCGTTTACGTGAAGACATAGATAAATGGAATAAAGCTGCAGAGACAAGTCACTTGTCAGCGACTGAGAAAAAGCGCAAACGTGCTTTGGATGGTATGTTCGAGCATAATGTAAAGAAGATGAACAAGATATGGAGACTTTTCGTTATCATGAACGGGAGGAAGTCAAATTGGCAAAGGCTCGAGCATCTTCATACCAGATGAAAAAGTACAAGCTAGCGAAAGATGTGAAGGGTGATTTGATAGCGTGGCAGTTTGATTCTGAGCTTAAAGTATATATCGTAAAGTGGGAGCACAGTATTTATTACTTTAAACGCCCACACGATATTTTATCTACGCCAAGATGAGACGTTAGAATACTAGCTAACAGGCCGTTCGTGAATCGAGGAGATGATGTCTGGGCTAAGTGGTTCTATAATCATTTATTGCATGAAACCCGTTATGGTTTCGAGTTCTTCAAGCCGCAAGTGCCAACTCACAAGTATATTGATGAGATTGATCAACGCACTAGCTGGAGGAAGATGATCCTACAAGTGAAGCCGCCAAAGACAATGAAGAGGGCTTTGATGAAGACATTCCCTCAGAGTCTATTCACCTCGTTTAATTATTCGTATTATGAAAATCATACAGGTGAAGCAGTTATTGTATTTGGCTCTGGGTCAAACACGAAGACTATACGTGTTATTGATCCAATGTGGTTGGTTAACTTATCTGAGTCTGATAACGATGCCTTATTTACAAGTCATATCAGATTTGTTAACGTATGCGACAGTGAACTTGCTATGCAATTCCAGAAAGTGGTTCGTGTCTGTTATGCATACAAGATTCACAATTGTGTGGACTGGAAGACCAAGATGTTCCAGAGATGAAGATAAAGACCTCGAGACGAGGGGGAGTTAGTTGATACATGTTTTGTACGTTTCGGTCTTTATTAGGGTATTAATGTAATAGTTTAGTATTATATGGGTTTTAATGTAATTATGACATTCGCCTAATTGTAAGACACATTCGTTACTCCGTAACGAATGGGTCACATTCGTATTAATGTAAGTCCCATTCGTTAACCCAGCTTAACGAATGGAACATAACGAATGAAGGCTATTCTCTATGATAATGTATTAACGAATAAGTATGTTTATTTGTTAGGTTAATGTAACGAATGACTTATTCGTTAAGTCTATATTAACGAATGAGGTCCTCCTCTATATATACCCCTATATTCTATTCATTAATGTAACAGTTCTGATTATTCCTGATTCCCTCTCGTTACTCTGTCCATATACTCTCTCAACACACACACTACACACACTAACGTAATACTAGCCTAATCGTTTTCATACACAATGAGTTCAACGATGTAATCACAAGATCTAGATCCTATCGTGCTCTCTCAATTAATTATCTGTTTATCATTAAATTATGTAAATTTATGCACTTATCAAGTAAAATATGTAGATTTTCATAAAATATTTCTGGAATTATTTACTGAATTTTTAATTTATAAAAATTCATTTTATATGCTATAATTAACCCGAAAATTGTCCGTTTATAACAAACCATTTCCGAAAAATCCGACAAAATTTATGAGTGATCCAAATATCTCCCAAAACACCCTGTAAAATTTCCAGAATCTAACAGTTTTGCCAAATTACCTTTTCGAGCAAAAAATGACTATAAAAACTCGAATAAATGCGAATCCACAAAACATCGCTAAGGTTTTTCAAATGACCCCAAGTTTTATATGTGATCAAATCATGCTATACCTGAGTTTTATACAAAATTTCTTAATTTTTTAAGCATTTTACGTATTTTTTTTCCCAAATAAACGTCCCTAATCGGTAATAAATTCGCCAAATATTCTCGGATGGTCGAAAAATTATCAAACTATGAGAGGGACTCATTCATATGGTCCCTGATGTCCATGCAAAAATTTTACAACCCAAAAACAAGCACGTCACAACCTAACCTTAAACAGCCCCTAAACGAGTAATTCGGTATTACATTTGCGGTTTTCTTTCGTTTTCGCTCTCTTATTCAAATTTTCAGATTCTTGTGCTTCTAAGTAAGGTGAATGCAGGTCCTATATCACAAACCAAGCATATATCATCAATTAATCAGCCTTGAAACTTAGGGTTTCGGTTAGGGCTTTAATCCGAACTTTCGAACCGTAAAAACGCGATTTAAACCCTTTAATCGGTGTTTATGGCCAAAAAAAACTTATCAAACCGGGTTCTCAACCATGTGTATGATAAAAATATGTTTTTTTGACAATTTTTAGGGTTTTGGCATGGTTAGAAGTGATTTTTGGTAATCAAACAATGTTTATATGTGATTAAACATCATTAAAACAAGTTAAAAGTTGATGAAAATGATGAAATTACCTTAGGCTCTTGACTCTATGATGAAGAACAAAGATAATCTCCAGGTTTTTATAAAAAATATGGTGTTAAAATATCTTGTAATATGTTAAATATAAAAAAGAAAACTTAAGGGGGGGTGGGAATCCCTTTGGCGACCGGCCCTTAGTGCCCCCCTCCCCCCCCCCTTGGGCCTCAATTTGGCCCACATGCCTCGTTTTGCATGCTCGAACGTGAAATCACGAGTCCAGATTTACTTTGGTTTTGGTTTTTTGGCGCAAAAAATATATCGGGTACGATAAACAGCACAAAGACGAGTATTTTTCGGCCAATTTCTTGTAAATTTAGAAAAATATACTATTTGTTTGTGAAAATCAAAAATATGTTCACAGATTGCTTAAAGCATTCCCAATAAGTGTTTTGTAAGTCTTTTTCGGCTTAACGAATGATTACAATGCTTTTATTTGTAACTATATTTAGCATTTAAGTTCATAGCAGGTAGTTAAACGAGCATATTTTCGTTTAACTGGTTTGTTATCGTACTAAGGCCATAATACTAATATGTTAGTTAAAATTAGACGTATATAACTTATAGATGCCCCCCCCCGGGATATCTGGGTCATAACCAGACCGTTTGGTTATTCGTTTGTTCTGTACGTAATAAGCGGTTAATTGTTTAATCGGTAAATACATACTAAGGTGTACCTGGTTTTGTCTCAAATGTCAAAATTGATAAGAACATCAGTGGCTGGTTGAATTGAATCTGGTTGATCAACCACATTCTCTTGATCAATGGAGCCATACCATAGACTCTCCAAGAAAGGAACAATTATTGCGGGAACCGGTATGGTTGCAGTGTTATTAGAAGTTCAAGCAGGAATGTCGTTTGCAGCAGTCTCTTCGGCAGCAACCTGAATGTCATCTGAAGAAGGAGGTGTTGGAATAGACTCAACCACACTAGGTTCTACCTGAAGATTTGCCACAGAGACAGTCTGGTTGCGATCAGCATTGTCAGCCGATATAAATGAATCTAAGTCTAAATTAGAGGCATCTTCAACGTTGACCATATCAGTGGTATCTACTGGTGGAGGCATTGCATTGACTACATCCGGTTAAGGTGTTGAGAGAAATACATTTATATTTAAAGGACCAACAGACAGGCTGGTATCTTCTAAGTCGTTTAATACATAATGTATTAAAACTGACTGAGAATCTATGGTATGGACTGGAGCAGTGGCAACGGGTGGGATGTACATTCCACGAAGCTGGTGAAACAATACTTCATAGTCAAACAACCAATTTGGTCCCGTGTGTGCATCAGTTGGGTTCATCTCTTTCCAGTCAATGTTGTATGATTACATTATCACTTTAGCTCTCTTGTTGTAAACCCGATAAGCACTCTTATGGGCAGCATATCCCACAAAATAGCACTCATCTGCCTTCTCTACAAATTTGGAAGTTGATTTGGCATTTGTTTGGAGTAAAGTGGATGGACATCCGAAAGTTTTGAAGTACTTGACTTGTGGCTTCGACACGTAGTAGACTTTGTTTGAAGTCTTGTTCAAAATTTTGTTCAACAACACATGGTTTTGAGTGAAGCAAGCGGCATTGATTCCCTCCCCCCCACCCACCCAGAAAAATAACGAAAGTTTGTAATACGAGAGCATTGTTTTGGCAGCCTCGATGAGCGTTTAGTTCCATCTTTCAACGACTTTCGTTTTTTGCTGAGTGTATGGAGCGTTGAACTGACGTTTGATCCCCTTCATGTGATAAAAGTCCTCCACAACTTTGTTGCAGAATTCCATCCCATTATCATTTCTAATGCACTTAACCCCCTTATCCATTTGGTTCTCCACAAGTTTCATAAACCTTATCAACTGAGCAGTCTCATCTTTGTGACCTAATAAGAAAGCCTAGCTGAAACACGATAAATCGTCAGTAATAACCAGACAATAGGCTTTTTGTCCTATTTCCATTAGTTGGATGGGACCAAAAAGATCCATATGTAGCAACTGAAGCATGGAACTTATGATATTGACAGTCTTGGGTCTGTGAGGAAGTTTATGTTGTTTACATTTAGAACATGAAAGACATTTTTCAAAATAAGAAAATGATTTAACAGGCAAACCCCTCACATGTTCACCTTTAACTAACTTGTTCAATTTCTTAAAGTTAATGTGACCCAAGCGTCCATGCCATAGAGATGAATCGTTCTACGAGGCTTTGGACAACATGCATGAAGCCGTTTGTAGAGAGTAAGAACTTCTCATGTCTAAAATATAGGCATCATTGTGCCTCGGAGTACGCATCAAGATCCAATCTTCTGGGACCTTAAAACCTAGATTCAAAATCAAACACTCGTGTTATGCAAAAAGAGTTGAGTATTGCTAATCACAAATCTGAGAGACGCTAAGCAGGTTGTGGTTCACTTGCTCCACAAGATTTACGTCATCGAAGGTCAGAGTGCCGTTAGAGACCTTCCCACGTTTTTTTATTTTCCCTCCCAAATCCCCAGCGAAGGAAACGTGTCCACCATCAAACGGTTGAACGTCGAACAGCATAGACTCGTCTCCTATTAAAGGTCGAGTGCATCCACTATCTAAGTACCAGATACTACTAACAGGATTCCTGGCAGACCCTACTTAAATGAACAGCTAGATAGAAATGGGGTCCCGAGACTTAGATGTCTCGGGAAGAGTGACCAAAAATTCACCAAATTTTATCTTGTTTTCCTCAAAATTATAGTTATTTGGTATGTTCGAATCAAAAAGAACAATCCATTGAAGTACATGCAAAAGCACGTTTTTTGTTTTTATAAGATTTTCGGGATCGCCTCCTTTTTGGTTTCAAAACAAGATCCTCCGATCTTTTTTCCTTCGGATTTTCCCTCTTGAATATTTTTGGTGGGTTCTTTGGTTTTTCAACTTCCGAACCTATTTTTGATCTTTTCCTTTCCCTTTTGGTTATCCAGAAGGGTTTTTGATCTTTTTCACTGGCTGAACTTTCAGTTTGGTCAGTCCTTGTTTTTGAATGAGTAGTAGATTTAGAACGGGACGGACTGAACTGATTGTTCATTTCCTTTTGCCGTCGATGCCAACTCTGCAATGCTTTGCAAGATGAGATGGATTTCCACAAATGTAGCAGCAGTTTCTTTGTTATACTCTATAGATATCGTCAGAACTATAATATGTGTGATGAGGCGGGAAAGGTGATGCATGAAAAGGAACATGTTGATAATAAATTTCTAACTTTTGACCTTAGTCATCGAAAGCATTTACATAAAATTTGTAAACATATCTTGGTTGTTGAGGAGCATAATAGTTATTATCAGAATGGTTATATGATTGAGGATTCCTATAATAATTAGTGTTTTGAGGAAATGATGTTTTCTTAGGTGGAACATATTTATAACTTGCTGTTGAACAACTAGGTACGTTCATCTCATCAACCCTTTCAACAATGGTTTCATCAAAGATAGTTTCAAAATCCGAATCAAAAACAAAACCATCACTTTCATTTACACCTTTTTCACAATAGTTAACATCAATGTTTTCACAAAATACAAAATTTAACGATGAAGCAAGAGTATCTTTCATCGATTCACAGACATTATTACAAACAGAGTTGACACATGATTGTTTTAAATTCACATTGGAATCAAAAAGTGAACCTAAAACATGTTACTTTAAATCACAACTCATGTTCTCCTTCATATACCTACTTTCCTTTAAATCACCTGCTACACAAGACAAATCACCATTAGAATCATTAGTTACAGGTATTAGAGTTATTGCTTTAGAAGCTGGAGGAACAAATGTTACTGGTTTTGGTACATGAACAATTCCATATACCATCTCTTCCTTTGCAGGAGTATTATAACTAAAGTGGGGCAGGCTGATATAATTATCATTAAACGGTAGAGGTATAGTTGAATGGTCATTGCATAAACCCATCTTTTCTTTAGTACCCTTTTTTACTCCAAGAATTTCACTTAACTTACCAGACGACATTTCAAACTTTTCAGCAGTTGATTTTCTATTAGAAAGCTCAGATTCTAAGTTTTCAACTTTAGCTTTTAATTAACCAACTTGTTTTTCATAAAATTCAACTACTTTGTTTGATTGAAATAATTTGAGGTGCATGTTGGCCATATCGTCATGGTGAGTTTTGATTTTAGCGGCGTAAGTCTTATCAGCTTTTATGTATTGTTCATTCAGACTTTTTAATTGAGTTTTCTTTAAACACAACATCATAATTGTATCTACTGAATACAACTTTATTAAGGCATGCTTTTGTGCATCGATTAGAGTGCCATCAGGATTGGGTGGTGTGGCAAAGCTTGCTGAGTTTGAGCTCGAGGCTTCGTGGTCTCCACCGACGAACGCCATCCCTGCAAAGTATAATAGGTTCGCCAGTTCGTTGAATTGTTCTTCCCAGTCGGTTTCTGAAGATGCTGCAGATTGGATGATAAGGGCTCTTGAGCTGGAACTTGGGGTTCCCTTGTAAGGATTTCCTTGTACGATCCATTGAACCCCTGGACTAGAATTCTGATCATGTGCTTCTTGCCTCTTGACTTACTACTCTCGCTATCAGAGACCTCAGTAATCCTGATATTATTAGCGGGCTTGGGCGGGTTGGTGCATTCTCTAGCAAAATGCCTAGTTTCGTTCCAGTTGTAACATCTAAGCTAGTCCTTATCAAACCCAATTCCCTTTGCATCAAAATCCGTGAAGATATCCTTTCCATACTTTCTTATGAAGTTTGATGCTCGATGCACAGCCATTGCCATCTGATAATTTATATCCATCTTCTTTAGAAACTTCTTGTTGATATTTGGGATGTCGCCCTGTTTAAATGAATGTGGAAAGAGTTGTCCCTACATTAACTCCTCATGACTCGCCATAAAGGCATGAAATAAAGCAATGCTTGAGTCATCAATGGGGGGGAGAAGAGTAGGATGGACTCCTAGCAGATTTACTGATCCCATGTGCTTTCAACGCCTATCAATTGCTTTATTAACCACGTCTTGAAAAGAACTTGAACTTGATGATGAAGAATGACTTGTGGTTGATTTGAAAGCAGTATTTTGAGCAGGCTGAGTTGGGTATGGTTTCACTCCATTCACTGGGTAGACTATTGGATGTGCTTGGCTTAAGAAGGGAGAGCTGATTCCCAATCCAGTTGCAATACTGGCTTAATTCAATGAACTCACATGATTGTTCATTCTTAGCTTGTCATCCAACTCGAATGACTTGATAGTAGAGATCAAGTCTTGAATATATATTACATGGAGATTTGTTGTTCGTCTAATTGTGATCACACTGCTGTTCCACGTGTATGGCAATGGGTTAAGCCGCTAGTGGTTAACTTCAGACATGTCAATAACAGCCCCTACACTTCTCATATTAGCTATTAACTTTTCAAATCTTTTAATGAGAGCTCCAACGGTATTCCCTTGCACATGATTAAACATGTTAAACTCACCTTTCAACATGGCTTTGAGACAATTCTCATTTCAAGGTTTCCCTCAAACTATTCCACGAGAGCATCCCATAGCCCCTTTGTAGTAGTGTGTTTCCTTAGCGTTTAAGTAACCTATGTTGACAGACACATAGTTAAGACACAAAGGTCTTTTGATCTTCAAGGATTAAATTCTTATCCTTATCATCGTATGATTCAACTGGTTTTTCGTTAGGTCCTTTCAGTGTCATGGTGGTAGGTATATTGTTCAGGACCGTGATTCGGGTGAAATCTTAGAAAAGGTTGACAAAAACACACCAACTCAATAACCCTAAGGCCTATTGAATATCCCGGCGGAATCAGGATATCCAACAAGTGGGAACGAAGGAGTGAAAATAACAAACACGAAATGATAATAAATAATCAATAAAATCACATTCAAAGACAAAGATTCACTGTATTAAATGGGTCTTTAATGTAACAGTGAAAGGAATGTCTAGGGTTTCGTGCGTGATGGTGGCGGCGGCAGTACGAGGAAACAAATAGAATATTCTTTTAGAATGTTTCTCGTATATTGTGCGTTGTTATCCGTATCCGTCTCCGCGCCCTAAATGGAAACCTAGGACCCTATTTATAGACCCTGACATTCCTTCTAGAAGTTCCTAATCATTACATAATGAAATACAAAATAATACAAGTCTTGAGTCCTCAAGCAAGGTAGCAATCTTGCTCAAGCAGACTCACTATGCTAGGTATGCTCGATGATTGTCCTCGAGCATACTTTATTTAGAATACCTTCAGTGAAGATATTCTCCTCCAGCAAGCTTCATTTCTCTTGGCTAATCCATGCTTTGCTCGAACTAATCCATCGAGCAAGCTCATTCTTCTTGATGTCTTCAGTCTTCTTATTCAGCAATCATTAGCATGCCTGGATTTAAATCTTGCTTGGGGAACTGAATTGTGCTCGAAGTCCTTGCTTTGATCACTTGGCATCTTCTTATTGCATCCATCCTTGTCCCCATGTGCTCGATCATCCTGTGCTCGTAACACTTGGTTAAAACTTGAATGATCAAGTTGTTTGCTCGATTGGTAATCCATGGTCGATAGAAGAATACTCTTGCTCGTTGAATTGTAGCTTACTCGAAGCCTTGACACTTAGAAGAATCAACCATTTATGGTTCTGATGACCTTGCTCGAAGTAGTAAAACCATGCTCGATCGTCTAGGCTTGCTCGAAGTCCATACTTAGCCGTTTTCTGAGGAGGTTGAGAAGATTCCAATCTTTCTTATCAAAAATCTGACCCAACAATCTCCCCCTAGATTGGAACAAGCTCTGATGCACCAAAACATACCTTCATAGAGTTACAGATGTATCAGACATCAAATATATATCATTCAAGAACATTTCATTTCATAACATAAATATGAATTCTGCCTCTAGGGCATTAAACATTAAAATTATTTTTTTACATTAAATACAAAACACAATTACAAAGATAAATAGAAATAAAATTAATTGTCATTGAGCTTCCTTTATGCTATCTTCTCCTCCTCTTTCTTGTGTCAGATTCTTCTTTCATTTTCTTGACGAGGGCTACCTTTTGATTAATCATGTCCAGTTCCACAGCATCAGAGGAATCAATAGGGAATTCAGCATCAATTAAGTCTTATAGATATTGAGGGTGCATGAATTTAAGATCCCCATCATTTCTAATCACAGCGATTGGTATTCCCGACGCATTCCTCAGAGAAATTGAGTAGTTATGTGGTTGTACGAGATGAAGGTGATTCTTCCATTAATCTGAACCGCTGAATTTGGTTCTCTCATCTCTTCCCTCATAGCTAAGCACTCCTTCAAAGTTTTCCTTTTTCCATGTGAGCTTCTTTCTTGGGATTTCCTTCTCTTATCTTCAAACAGAGAGAGCTCCAGAATGTGTATTCGCTTGTTCCTTTTGTCCCTCTCTGCTTGACTCCTTATCTCTTTCCTTCTTTGGTTGAGAAATGGAAAGCCCTTTTATGCTTGTTCTTTGAGAAATTTGGAAGGATCGTTTCTTTGTTGTCCGGCCAATTGTCTTCTGTTTTGATTATCATATAAGTCTAGTTCGGCCATTCTCTTCAGCTGTTCCTTTGAAAAGTTTCTCAAATCATATATAAAGATGATGAGAGTTTCTTCTTGATCTTTAGTAACAACCCTCAAGGTCTTGGATCTTTTATCGAAAAAGAGATGTGTGGGAAAATTTAAATTTCTTGGTGGCTCAGGCCTCACAATCTCAGACCTTGGGGTTCGGCTTGAGCTTCCTTGTGTGTTTGTCTTTATCTGATGCAGCCCAGCCTCTTCATACCATTTTCTGATAGTCTCATCTGTTTGAACTACTAGCCTTGACATTTTTGCACCCTTTTTGTGAAGAGCACTCATCATTTCTGCTCGAACTTCTTCTTCGGCTCTCTGCTTAGCTTCCTGCAATTTTCTTTGTGTTTCCAAATACAGTTTCTACTCTCTATTGTATATTTCAATCAATTGTTCATGAGGCATGTTTTGAAACTGTTCTTCGGTCATCCCTTTCTCCATTATTATCCTCTTAACGTCTGTACCCTTTGAGGGTCTTCAAACCATCTTTTCACTTCTTCTTCCTTCTTCTTGGCCTCATCTCTCTCCCTCTGCAATCTCATCCTTAACTCCTGTTCTCTCTCATATTTTTCTTGACTTTTCTGATCTTTGTGAGAGGCTTTTACTAGTTGAATTTTTCTTTTCAATTCTTCAGAAGAAAGATTTATCAGGAAATTATACCTGTAGCCGTACAGTTGAAGAAACTTTATGTCATTATGTTTAGTCTTTAATGCTTCATAGTTTGCTTTATCACTGGCTTTCTTTTCAATTCTACTTTTGCTGCTATCAGACTCTTTCAACACCTTTTCTATTTGTTCCCTTTTCTTTGTCACCTTTTTCACATACTCTGAAATATTTTCCACAAGAGCATTCTTGTAAAGTCTATCTATTGTGTCAAATGATTGCAAGTTCAGGAATGCAGGCTTGTGTCCAGCTTTAATCAAAGATTCTCTTTTTGACTTTCTCATTCTCCACCCTTCAGCTTCTTTGGCTATGTCTTCTTTGGATAATCTTTGAAGGTAATTTAAGTCATAGTCCAAGCTAATCAAGTAATCTATGTCTTTGTAAATACGTTATATGAGCCAAGACCTAGTCGCAAATCAATACGTTAACTCATGTTCAATATGTTAACATTGATACATTAATGGAGGAATACGTTACAGAGAGAATCCGGCAGCATAACGTTACAATACATAAATATGGCACAGATTTCTATGCAAACTAACTATAGAAGGTCTATTTATAAGCATGCCTCATTCGTTATAACTGTAGTAACGAATGAGACCTCTCATTCGTTAACAAGGTTAACGAATAAGGTCTTTCCATAGCCCCATTCGCTAAACACCCTTAGCGAATGGGTATACCTTAACGAATGAGTTTCCATTCGTTACACTGTAGTAACAAATGGGCTCTTACATTAATGGATGAGCCTAGTCTTAACGAATGAGGCCCATTCGCTAAACATTCTTTAGCGAATGTGCCTTTATACATTAATATAAAGACTAAACTATCCCTAGCCTATTCGAACAGCTGCGGACACCAAATCCATGCACTTACAGTCTTCATTCTCTTTTTCAACACCTTTCACTTCTCCTTCATTATCATCTTCTATATCAATAGTTTCTTCAAGATTGTGGAGTGCCCCAATCATTGGTTCTTCCACTTTCATCGATTTAGACTTTTTCCTCTCTTCAAGCTTCTCCAATCTCCTCTTGTACACCATTACCTTTACTGATTTTTACCTTTTCGACTTAGGTGTTTCAATCTCAGCTCTTTCTTTTCTTTTGAGTGATTCTTTTGCTTCAGGTTCTGGTTCAGACTGTTCAGTTAAGATTGGTTCTAATAGGACAGGTGAGGTAGGTGGTGTCATTTCAATTTCCGGCTCTTTGTCAACCACTTCTTAAACAACAGGCTCATCAGTTTTTGGTTCTTCATCAATGATTTCTTTTGTTACTGACTCTTTTTCATGGGTATCCTTATCTTCTTCATTTACTTCGTTTACAACTGATTCAGTAGTCTCCGTTGGTTCTTCGACCACTGGTTCTCTTTCTTTGCCTCTTTCAATAAAGTCTCTTTGAGCCTTTCTAGCAGCCATTACTATTTCAGGATGATGCCCTTCTGGTTTGTTTAAAATGTCTATAAGATCTTTCATTATGACCAGTTTTACCATTGTACTTGCAGAGACTGCAATAGTTTCATCTTCTTCATGACTTACTGGACCCAAACCAAATTCTTATTCTTTATCAGTTTCATTCTCTGGATTGGCAGGTTCAGTTTTAGATTATTCAGGTTCAGTTACTACAGTCTCTTCAGGCTCAGTTATCACTGGTTCTTTAGTTTGTGTACTGAAAGACCCCGAATCCCGGGAATCCCACAGTTGGTATTCATCCAAAATACTTACAAAAATACTTACACTTAAAACAGTTAAATTCCATTAAAACAACCAATTCAGAGTATAATTCAGCGGAAAACCATAATTAATAAAATAAGTTCCCAAAACCCAGGAATTATGCCCAAAACCAATTTAAATGTATTTGATAAAACTTTTAAAAAAAATGTTCAATATTTAAAACTTCCGTCTACGTATGCCCTTCACCGTCCAAGTAACTTCGTGCACGTCCAAGCGGTAATGCATCATCCTCCTAACCTTAAACTCACACTAACATGCACACAAAGTCAGCTTGAGCTGAGTGAGTTCAAGTTTTAATAAATAACATCAATAATAATAATCATAATAGTCATTCCAAGGGTTTTAAAATAAAACAGGATATAATAGTTAGGCCATCATCAACAACAAGTAATCATCATTATATATATATACCTATATATATAAACATCCTTATAATTACAACCCTATATATATATATATATATATATATCATTCAAATAATAACATCAGGGTCGAGCACACATACAACCCAAACACGTAACATCTCATCCAATGTATGCAAACACAAAGTAAGCATACGTAAACATCCTTAGTCGATAACGACTAATAAACATCGTCAATTATTGGCCATACAATAATACATACAAACATACCATAATATCATCCCAAGGCCTACCCTATACAAGTAAGCCTATACAAAATAGTTTAAACAGTTCATCAAGCAAAATCGTTTAGGTGTGCATGCTAGTCCAAAAACTTTAAAAAAAAGTAAAAAGGGCATCATGAACTCACCTGACAAAAGGCACGATTTCACCACGAGCTAGAGAACCCCTAAGTATCCCCAAAACTCAAACGCCTGTCGGTTTACATATAATCATTACTAACGACACCGAAAGGACTCGTTTATCCTATGAGACGTTCTAACATGGTTCGAGTTACCTAAAGCCTCGACCTCATCAAACTCAATCATAACAGCCCCCCAGGGCCTTACATTGACCAACACGACCTTTAGATACTCCCGGGAATAAAGAATTCCCAAATTACCCCCGGAAGCACTAGGTGACACCAACACGCATGTTTAAGAGTTGTTTAGGCAATTAACATTCAACTCAACCCCGTGTGGACCCAATACAATAAATTCACAGCCAAGAAGTCCACACGACGCTACACGAGTCAAATGGGTTGGTAACTCGCAAGTACAACGCACCAACTATTCAATAAACTCAAATACGCGTTGTACCGACCCGCTTGAGTAACCGACAACCAATTCAGCCCCAATACTTATAAAAATCATTTTCCAACAGCCTGTATATTAAACCGAAACTATCCGAACTGAATTGGTCATCACTTACTTCATCCCTCGCGTTAAATGCAACAAATCAATATTCTAGACAACCGAAAACTAGTTTTCAATCTACAACTAGATGACCCATCAAATGAACACCAATGGACATGATTTTAAAGTATGTTATACTAGACATACCTAGGAAGATTTTGGTGCGAGTACCTTAGCCAAAACAGTCCCGGAATTGATAAATTGGACAGCCACTCGGTAGGCCTACAACACGCGATTTAATGATCAATAAGCGCGTTAATACCAATTAAGGTGTAAAAGACTTGGGGAAACATGGGACTAACCTTCAATTGGAGTTTTACACCCTAATATTGGCTGCACAAAAGAAAAACGAAGGGTTTGGGGCTAGAGCTAGAGCTAGCTGCCGATCAGACACAAGAGGGTGGGGTTAGGGTTTTTTGTTTATGATATAAAAATCTTACACTCTAGCCCCTCCAAATGGAAATAAGTAGCAACTTGGTGAAAAAGTTAATTAGTTTAACTTACAGGAATGACGTGAAGGCCCCCGAGGATGCTGGATAACTCCCGAGAAATATACATACTTCACAAGCTTTAAACCATGGAACCGAAAATTAACGGGTGTTAAATGTACTCTCTTGTTCATCAACATTCAGATTTGCTTTTAGAGCATCCAGTGTGACCTTGGTTGCCTCATCCGCCTCCTTTGTTAAGCTACCATTCTCCTCATCCTTTTCTTTCATTTTGATCAATGTTTCAAGGACTTCTTGAGGAATTTCCTCCTCACTTTCTTGATTCAGAGACTCCAAATCTTCATTCATTAATCTCATGGTAGTCTTTACAGATTCAACTTCTGCTACATCAGGATCAATCACATTTTCTTTGTGAAGTATAGCATCACCGGATTGAGCTTTGTGCTGGGAATTGGGATGTAAATCATCATCAGTAAAAGCAATCCCTTTCCCTTTTTATTTCCTTTTCAACTTATCCTCTTCAGTTTCATCTTCACTTTCACTCTCCCCCTCATCACTAGATTCTCCATCTTCATATGCTTGATTTATAATGTTTAATGCATCTGATGGTCCAACATCCACAACTTCTTCATCAGAGCTAGCATATATGTCTCCAATCACCTTTAATCCTTTTGCACTATCATGTAATCCTTCTGCATCTGTGACATTTGAGCCAAATCAAGGTACACCTCAGTACGTATTTACCGACTAAGCAAATAAACGCCTTTTTCGTAACAAACGAACGATTAACCGAACGGGTCGGGTTATGAGCCAGATATCTCTGGGGGGCATCTATAAGTGATATACGATCTATACAAGCTAAAATATTAGTAATATAGCCTTAGTTTGATAGCAAACAAGTTAAACGAAAACATGCTCGTTTAACTACCCGCTATAGATTTAAACGCGAAAGATAGTTACAAACCAAGCATTGTATCATCCGTTAAGCCGAAAAAGACTTACCAAACACTTATTTGAAATGTTTTAAGCGATCCGTGAAAATATTATTTATTTTTACAAACATATAGTATGTTTTTATAATTTTACTCAAAACTAGCCGAAAAACACTCGTTTTCGCACTGTTTAATGCACCCGATAAGTTTTTCGCGCCAAAAACCGAACCCGAACTAAATTTGGACTGGGCTTTTCGTATTTGGGCTTGAAAAATCAGAAACTTGGGCCAAAATGGGCCCAAAGTGGGCCCATATGAGTTCCGATCGCAGCAGCCACCCCACCCCCTTTTTTTTTCTTTCACATATAAACTAGTTTTAAGATATTTTTACACATATTTTCACATACAACTTCTGGAATTCTTCTTCTTCAGCCATAACCAGCAAGAAACTAGGTAAAAATGTCTTAAATAATCGATTTTCACCTCGTTTAAACTCGTTTAACAACATATAAACATGTCTTGATTGTTAAAAACCATATTTAACCATGTAAAACTCTTAAAAATCATTCAAAAACATACTTTGATGTTAAAGGGTTGAAACGGCGTTTTTACGGTTCAAAAGTTCGTTTTTGTGCACTAGCTGAAACCCTAAGTTAAGGGCTGTTATGTTGATGAAAAGTTGCTTTTTTTGTGATATAGGACTTGTATCTAGCCTACATAGGAGCACAAGATCTTGAAAAGTTGATTAGAAAGGCGGAAACGAACCAAAACCGCTAAGGTAATGCCGAAACACTCGCTTACGGGCTGTTTAGGTTAAGGTTGTGATGTGCATATTATTAGGAATTGAAATTTTTCAGAAACATAAGGGACCATGTCAATGAGTCCCTGTTCAAATTTGGTAATTTTTCGACCATCCGAGAATATTTGGCGAATTTATTACCAAATTGGGACGTTTATTTGGGAAAAATAGCTAAAATACTTCAAAAACTATGAAATTTTTCTGGGAACTCAGATTTTATGTATTTTGATCATATATGAATTTTGGGATCATTTGGAGAAGTCTAAAGGTGTTTTGTGTATATGCGTTCGTGTGAATTTTTATAGCCGAATTTGGGCCGAAAAGTATATCGCATGAGCTTTTTACATTTTGGAATTGATACATATTTTTTTGGGACATGATTTGAGTATTCAGGAATTTTGGTGGAATTTTTAGAAATTGTTTGGGATAAACGAACGATTTTCAGTCGAAATATAGCTGATAAAATGAATTTTTATAAATTAATAAATCAGTAAATATTTCCAGAAATATTTTTATAAAAAACTAAATATTTTAATTGATAAGTGGCTAAATTTTCATAATTTAATGATTAACGGTTAATTAATTATGCTAATCTGAAGATTAAACAAATTCAGTTTTTATAAAAACCGGCAAGTTCGCGATTAACGAACCTGCGGGAATATCAAAACACCAAGAGTGATCAAAAATCATATTTTTGGACTAATTAAGTAAAAATGAACTTTTCTATGAGAAACCTGGACAATCCGGGTGGATTGTGCGCGTTTCTTCTTAAATCAAACCGAATAAACGGAAACGGGCCCCGTGGCTAATCCGGGACCCCAGTATGTGATCTTTCTTTATAACTTAATCATTTTATCAACCAATACATTTACCCAAGCTTATTTTCCCATAACTGTTTTCTGAACGCGTAAACGAACAACTTGGCCCAGCTGGGAAAACGGGAATCTGAGCCAAGTTCGGTTTTAAGTATTAGACATTGAACAACATCACAACCTAAGCCTATTGCCACTTTCTGGGCATTCCAACTATACCCAGATTACTTATATAGCCCAGTTTAGTATTGAGATTATAATTATATTAAAATATTAATATTATTATAATATTGATTATAGGAAACCGTGATTGCAAGTTATACAAACCTTGAACCGACGTGCTACTAATTATCTACTAAACAATGAGTTTAGTATTGAGATTATAATTATATTAAAATATTAATATTATTATAATATTGATTATAGGAAACCGTGATTGCAAGTTATACAAACCTTGAACCGACGTGCTACTAATTATCTACTAAACAATGAGTTTTATGACCCCACTTCTAAACTGTTTTACGAACTTTTTGGATTAAAAGCATGT
Organism: Bidens hawaiensis; assembly: GCF_021521415.1. Classification (NCBI taxonomy): domain Eukaryota; kingdom Viridiplantae; phylum Streptophyta; class Magnoliopsida; order Asterales; family Asteraceae; genus Bidens; species Bidens hawaiensis. The sequence goes on from NW_027491157.1 coordinate 780,026, forward strand.
TTGATTGCATATACATACCTGAAACACGTATTGATGTGAATTATCTAAGTGCTAACACACGAAAGTCCCCACGATCACAGTGATTAACTTCGAGCCGGTGGCTTGTGAATAGTACTATTGGTTTGACAAACCCAAACGGAATAGGCCTGGTTGCCGAGTCACATAACGCCGTTTGCACATGACCATATTCACATATACAGGCTATGTAGTGTTAGACATAGCTACTCAGGGCATGTTGTGGGCGGAAAGGGGCCACAGTGGTTGATTGAGCGTGGGAAATGGATGCACGCAGCACATACAGTCAAGGCTTCACTGTAGCTTAGCATAATTACATCATTTACATACATACATACTTATTTCATGATTACAAGTGTTAACTTGTGAATACTCATAATTGTTTTCTTGAAACTCGTGAAACTCACCAACTCTAGTAGTTGACCCGTTTTAAACTGCTTTTCAGATATACCTAAATCGGAATGATTTGGTGATCTGTTACTTGCCCAAGGTGTGTGGTTGATGCTATGTGATTAGAAGCAAGGAAGTTAGTAGTAAGATCGTATAGTTAACGAACTAGTTTTGTTTGTATCGCCTAGACTGTAAAACAATGATAGAACGATGAATTGTAATATATTGTAAATTAGTTTGTGTTGTTTCTTTATGAACAATGTGTTGATACCAGAGGTGTCTGTTACATTCCCGTTTTACGCTTCCGCATTGTGCTAGTCAGGGTGTGACAGCATCAACAGGTTTCTCCCCCTGTTTTGGTGCATCTGAGGTCTTCTCAACCTCAGGCTGCCCCTCTAGGGTTCGAATTTTCAGTAGTTCCTTGTTTAACGCAACCTTCAAAGCCTTGTTCCTGGATTCCAAAAACGCATTCTTCTCCCTCAGCATGATATTTTCAAATTTCAGTTTGGCATTTTCACTGATAATGTCATACAGATTCGGACTTGAAGGTGGGGTTTCTTGAGTTGGCTTTGGTGCCGGTTCAAAAAAGGGTTCTGATTCAGCAGTTTCAGGATATGGGACATTATAAGGCTCAGGTTCTGTGGGAAGTGGTTGTGATGGCTGGGTAGTGGTAGTGGCATGGGTTTCTTGTAATGGAGAGGATGGTGGGGTTTGAAGATGTGTATTTTGATCAGGTTGGGAAACTGGTGAGGTATGAAGTGGGTCATGTAGTGGGGATGTTGGTGGGGAAGGGACATGTGTATCATGGATTGGTTCAATGTCAGATAATGTAGGTTCGGTTGTAGCTGGGGAGGAAGAGGCGTTGTCATTTATATCATTAAGGTCAATGGAGTCTGTTTCATCAATGTAAACCTCAGGTGGTGGTGAGTCTGGTGGAGTTATCTTGTTGATTGTTTCAGCAACATTTAATATAACGTTTGTAATAAAGTCATCATCTTCCAAAGACTCAGTAACTTTGTTGCTGGGACCCTCAACTGGCTCATCAGTTTGATCATTAACCTCCAACACTAGTTCAACATTTCCCCGTTGATTTACAGGATCATTCATCTCAGTGTCTCCACCCATTATCTCTGTATCATCCCCTTCATGAGTAATAAATTCAATTTGAGGCATAATCACATCTTGAGCATGTTCAACATTGACCACATCCATAGCATTATCATCATTCGGACCATTATCTCCTCCATCAGTCTGATCATTGTCATCATCTGCACCATCATCATCTCCATCATCATCCTCTTTATCATCACTGTTACCTGGAATACGAGGCACGTTAATAGCACCTAGTGCTGGCACAAGCAGCCATGGGAGTATATCCCAATCATCATTGTCTTCAAAGTTTCTTTTAGCATCTTTCATGCGTTTGCAGATGTTGGGATCTTATAATCTCAAAATCTGTCCTGTTCGTTGATGATCTGGTAAAGCTCTGTTTATCAAAATTTACAAGAAACGTGGATACATAAGAAATCTCTGATTGACTACTTTCTCAGCATTTGACACTAACCCTTGGAAGATAAGTCTTGAAATGTTGAAGGGTTGTTGGTAGAGTATCGCCACAGTGAGAGTTCCAAGATCTCTGCTTAATAATGTCCAAGTCCCTCTCCTAGGAGATAAGGACTGGATGACGTGATGGATCAGGAACCGGTAGATAAGTGGCAAACTTCCTTTCTGAAACTGTCCCTCCTTTACTCCTCCTTGGTATCCCATAGTCTCTTGAAAGACTCTCAATAATCTGGGGACAGAGTAGGATGGCTGGGCATTAAAATTGTCGTTTAGTTCTAAAGCAGCTCGTATTGATGCCTCTGTGATCTCAATGTCATTATTTAGGACCGATGCCTCAATTCTTTTCCCATTAACATCATTGACACAGGTAGCTGACCACCAAAAATCTGTAAGATGGTTCCTGTAAATCGTGGGGTTCTCAGTTAGTGCTACCCTCAAGTTGGAGTTTCTGAGAAAAGTAATCAAGTTTTCCAACTCCATGTTCTCATCATCAAGCTCTAATTGAGAGCACATATTGTGCCTCTTCTCGAATTTGAAAGCCATCAGTTCTGCAAAACAAGAAAATATGTTAGCACACAAGGTCGCAAAACTAATATTCGAGGATTGGTAGATGATAATAGCTTCTTCAATAACCTATTCCGTAGTAATATGCGTACCTGCAAAAACAAGTAAACAATTAGTCCGTAAATCAATTAGAAACCCTAATTTTGAAATCGGTGTGACGATTATCGAATAACGATGTCTTACCGAAGTCGAAACAGAGCTAATGGCTGTATTCGAAGTATAATCGAGTGAGTATTAGAGTGTTCGAGCAAGCGAAAGATAACACGAACAAAGGAGTTTGCGTTTTGGTATAATAGAGAGACGAAGAAATGTGTGAAAAAGTTTCTAAGTCCCCCTTTTTATACCTAACGTTTGGGTGGTACAGTACCTCCTTTTGTCATCTAGTGCACGACAGTTGATATTTAATTCAAATTTAATATACCTCCCTTGCTCGAGCATACAGCCAAACGAACAGCTGTAACCAACTGTACTCGAGTACTTAGTACAAACCCTTGCTCGATGTACTTGAAATATACTGCCTTTGAGCACTAGTATACTCGAGAGAGTGTGCTCGAATAGACTTGTGCTCGATGCCTTAGCCAAACGTTTATTGATCGTTAGATTACTTGGTTGAGTATTGAGTCATACTCGAGGTGTAGTGTGCTCGAATGTACTTAGGAAAATTTATTCAATGTATATGCCTGAGACACACCTGTAATCTAACCCTACTCGACTATGCATCATGCTCGAGATACTTAGAAATCTATCATGACAATACCCTATGCTCAAGATGCATTCTTAATAGTGTTTGAACCTTTGCTCGACTCACTTAGATTGCTACAGCTCAATGTGCTTGATGTACCTATATGCTGGAAAGCCTTAGCATATTAAATCTTTCCTACGCCTATACTCGAATGCATAACCTAAGTGTCTAGCTCACAAGTTTGCTCGAACTACTTAACAAAGTGATCCATTTTCTTAAGCACGAACTTTCATACCGAAACACCTAGCACACTTCTATGCTCAAAGACTTAGGTCTTACAATTTATCATGCAATCATGCTCGAAACACATAACGTCATATTTTCACATCATGGCAGGTGCTCGAAAGTAAGATGCATGCTCGAAACACTTGATAGCAAATTGTCACGTCATCAGAATGCTCAAACCATATAGATGAATCATCCAGGTCACGTAGTGTACTCGAAGCAGTGGAACACAAGCAAGCACAGTTTCTTTGCTCGAAACACTTAATTGATTTTTCAATTCATATTGATAATCACAACTGTTATACCACAAATTTCGGACCTGATCATTTATGTTCTGTGCTCAAAATTTCAACTTTTCATAAAAGATAATCATTTCATAACAGTGAGTTGAATTGAGCAATTTGTTTAAGGTGAAATAAGAGATCAAATTCTAGTGGAACATTCTATTGGAAACAATTTCATAGAAAGATCTCAACATGGGATCAAACTATTTAAGACAAGATCACACCACTTCATGGTCAGTGTTATTATGATTTGAGTCAGGTTGACAGCAGGTACACTTAGCATTATGGTCATTGTTTTCTGTGATACATTTAGGGTTCAATTAGAGCATAAGTTAGGAATGGTTATCACTATATTTTCAAGTTGCTTCTAATCTCTTCTCAAAGCTTATTTAGCTTTCTTCAAATCACTCCGAATTGACTTCGACCCCCTGATGCCTTGGTTAAAATTGCTTTTTGTATAATTGAGCAGTTACTTATTTATATATATTTGTCTTAGATAACAGACTGTAAGGTTGAACGTTGGACTTACATGCCATCCGGACTTACATGCCTTACATTCAGGGTGTTTAGGACTTATTTGGATGCCCTACCCCTGTAGTTCTCTTAGTGCCCCTTAAGTCATGATATCAGATAACTTATTTCTTTATACTAAATTTTTTATCCTTTTATATTTTTTCAATAACTTTCTTTTACTTTTCTTTTGATAAATTTGCCATACAGCAATAATTTATTTCTGCTCAAATACTTAGTGAATATTTTGTTAGACCAGAAACACGAACAGGCTCGTGTATGATTGGATAATAACATTTCTGCCTATCATTCGGAGAGATATGCTAGAGAGCATACCTTATCTTCCAATGTTTCACCACGTCATACTTAGCATATTTAGATTTATATCACATATGACAACTACAGACTATGGAAAGCTACCATACATTGCCAATGACTGTACTCAAAACCTTTTGAACTTATAATCTATGGGTTAGTTATCTTAAACAGTTTTCTATCACTTCCCAAAGGTTGGATACTATTTTTGTCCAATGGTTTTGAAACTTCTTTAATGCTTATAACTGGATAATCTCATCATATCTCTCATGAGATCACCAAAACGGTGTTGCTTAATTAAAATTATTTCACAATTTCAAAAATCATTTCTTTTGAAAATTCATTTTAAGGATTGATTTTGAAAGACAGTGATGTCACTTAAGCATATTTAACAAGCACACACTTAACTAATGTCAAACACATTCATTCAGACAGCATAGAACAAACAGATCAACATATAAGTCTATCGAGCAAGCTCAGAAATTCATCGAGCATGCTCGAAAGTCTACCGAGCAACCTTAAAATATATCAATGTAGTGCTTGTGCTCGACAGACTTAGCTGCATGCTCGAGCAGTAAACTTGTGCTTGGAGTACTTAAAAAGTTGAGAAACCTCAAGTATAGTTGGTTTGTGCTCGAAGAACATCACACACACCATAAAACACAGAGTTATGCTCGAAATACTTTGGAAAAGTTTTTCAAGACAAAATTCTATGCCCGAGCAATTGAGCTATGACATCTGTGCTCGAAAGACTTTGAATAATCATACAAATACCTTTGCTTGTGCTCAAAAAGAAACAAGCACAGTATCAAGCACAGATTCATGCTTGAAGTACTTAGAATCACAGAACTACATCATGCAAGCACATATCAGAGTATCAAAAGCTGTAATTAGCCATTTCAACAAAATTTTCACAAAAGAGCAGTCACATACATGATTCATGAAACTAGACTAATCAGTTAAGCATAGAAAATCATCATGCAAACATTCAAAGTGAGTAACATAGATAATCAGTAAGCACCTCACTTAAGCACACATCCTAAATCAGACTTCATCAGCATTTATCATTCCTAGGCATTTTAATAGATAATGAAACCTGGTTTATCTAAGGGTTTGGTGAATAAATCAGCCAAATTATTAGATGTGTCTACCCTTTTCATTTCTATTAAACCTTTTTCCTAACAATCCCTAATGAAATGATGTATAATTTCAATGTGCTTAGTCTTAGAATGTTGGACTAGATTCTTAACAATGAACATAGCAGCAGTATTATCAATTTAGAATATGTGTAAGTAAGAAATTTAGACCATAATCCAGTAGTTGATTTTGAATCCCCAGAACCTGTGCACAGCAGGTAGAAGTAGCAATGTACTCAGCTTCAGCAGTAGAGATTGACACTGTAGTTTGCTTCTTGCATTGCCAAGACACCAGCCTGTTCCCTAGAAACTGGCATCCTCCAGAGGTTGATTTTCTACTCATATTGCAACCATGATAGTCACTATCTGTGTAGGCCATCAAGTCAAAGGAAGGGTTCTTTGGATACCAAATCCCCAAATCTGGTTTTCCCTTTAGACATCTAAAGATCCTCTTAACTGCTAGCATATGTGAGACCTTGGGGTTAGCTTGGAATCTGGCACAGACACACACAGCAAACATAATATCTGGCCTAGATGCTGTGAGATACAACAGTGATCCTATCTTGGCACTATATTCATGTTGGTCCACCGCTCGCCCTTTTCATTAGGTACCATTTTCTCATGTGTGTCCATTGGTGTAGACACTGTCTTGAAGTCTTGGCACTTGAACTTGTTAAGAATCTCTTGTACATACTTTGATTGATTAATGAAGATTCCATCAGCTTTCTGTTGCACCTGAAGTCCAAGGAAGAAATTAATTTCCCCATTGAGCTCATCTTGTACTTGGATTTCATTACTTCTCAAACTCCTTGCACATTTGTTCATTTGTAGAGCCAAAGATAATGTCATCCACATACACTTGCAACAGCAGTAGATCCTTGTTCCTCGTTTTGTAGAACAGATTCGTGTCAATAGCTCCTCTGTAGAAGCCATTTTCCAACAAATGGTTTGACAGCTCATCATACCAGGCTCTTGGTGCTTGATGCAGTCCATACAAAGCTTTGCTGAGTTTGTAAACCTTGTTGGGATGATCTGGGTCTTCAAATCCTGGAGGTTGAATGACATAAACTTCTTCATCAATCTTTCCAGTTAAGAATGCAGATTTTACATCAAGTTGATAGACTTTAATGTTCATTGATGCTGCATATGCCAGAAAGATCCTGATAGCCTCAAGTCGTGCAACTGGAGCAAAAACCTCTTCAAAGTCCACTCCTTCTTCCTGTAAGCATCCTAGAGCCACCAATATTCCTTTGTTCTTGATCACTATCCCCCTTTCATCTTCTTGTTTCTGAACACCCATTTTGTTCCAATAGCATACTTGCCTCTGGGCTTGTCAACCAAGTCCCATACATGTAAGTCTCTGAATTGGGCTAACTCTTCCTGCATAGCTTCTACCCAGCTATTGTCTTTCAAAACTTGATTAATGTTCTTTGGTTCAACTTGGGATAAGAAGCAGGCATACAGACAGATGTTTGCCTTTTCAGAGGAGATTCTAGTCACTCTTTCATGCAAGTCTCCTATTATATTTTCTGCAGGGTGATTTCTTTCAACAGAGGTGGTCTACACAACTTGTTGTGCAGACACTTCTGTCTCTAGATTGGTCATATTTAACTCAGCAGATTCACTTTCAATTATCTCTTGAGCTTCATCAGTTGGTTGAACTTGATTAATCTCTGATGATGATGCTTCATTTGACCCAAATTGTAAAGAGCCAAACAAAGACTGAAACCTATATTCAAATTGATTTATCCCTTCAGACTGAACAGGTTGTTGACTTTGAATGGGTTTACTCTCTACTTCACTTAGACCTTCATTAGAAACTTCAACTGCTGCATCTTGTTCATTCATCTCAAATTCAGCAGTTTGGGTTGGTTGCTTCTTTCAAAGTTAAATCCATTTGTTTCAGGAGCAACAACAGATGACCATAGCTTGTCCAGATCAACTTGTTTTTTTTTTCATTATCTTCAAAGCTGGTTCTGTACATACTGTCATCCATATCTTCATTGTAGATTTTGAAAGATTTGATCATCTTTTTAAAGTCAAAAAGCCACTTGGTACCTTCAACATTGTTAAAGTGGTTTTCATTGAATATTATATCTGAAGACTCAATGACCACCATGTGCTCCTACACATAGACTCTGTAAGCCTTTGTATGAGATGAGTAGCCCACAAAGAAACATTCCAAAGATTTTGACTGGAATTTGTTTAGGTAGTCCTTTGTATTCAACAGTGAGCATCTGCATCCAAAAGGCTTTAAGAATTTCACATAAGGCTTTCTCTTGAAGATAACCTCATATGGAGTCTTGTTTTGAGCCTTGTTTAGTAAAACCCTGTTCTGCACATAACATGCAATGTTGATTGCTTCTGCCCAAAAAGTGACTGGCAGATTTGCATCAGCAATCATGGTCCTTGTAGCTTCAATCAATTTTCTGTTTCTTCTTTTTGCAACACCATTCTGTTCAGAAGTTCTAGGTGCACGGTACTGTTGAAGATCCCCTTAGAAGTGCAGAATTCATCCATAATTCCATTCTTGAATTCTGTCCCATTGTCACTTCTAATGACCTTTACCTTTCTTTCAAGTTGATTTTCCATTTTCAACACATAGGTTCTGATCAAATCTGGGGTTTCATCTTTGCTGCCCATAAAGTATATTCAACTAAACCTTGAATAATCATCAATGATTACTAGGCAATATCTCTTCTTTCCAATACTTGGAACACTTACTGGACCAAATAGATCCATGTGTAACAGTTCCAAGACCTCATCAATGGTATTTATCATTTTGCTCTTATGTGAGGATTTATGTTGTTTCCCTTTGAGGCAAGATGTGCATTTTTCTTCTAGCTTGAACTCTCTTGTGGGAAGGCCTACAACATGTTCACCTTTCACTAGCTTGTTCATGTTCTTCAAGTTTACATGACACATCTTCCTATGCCACATTTTGGTCTCATTTTCAGTGGCTTTGGAAACGTAGCATGAACCACCTCTAGATGTAGCAGTGTTCAGTCTTAGCTCATAGAGGTTGCCATTTCTTGGAGCCATCATCATGATCATCTCAGTTGGAATCACAAACTCAGGCTTCAAAATCAGACAGTGTTCATCATTGAAGGCTACCTTGTAACCTTTATCACAAACTTGAGAAATGTTGAGTAGATTGTATTGTAATCGTTCAACATGCAGCACATTCTCAAAGGATACCTTGCAATTGGTGAGTGTTCCTCTTCCAACTATCTTCCCTCCATTTTCATCACTCCTAAAAGCAACTGGCCCTTCATATTTTCTTTCATAATTAATTAGTGCACTTTTGTCACAGGTCATGTGCCTTGAACATCCACTGTCCATGTACCATAAGTCATTATTGTTCAAGGACTGCTCCTGCACATACATACAAAATAGAATTAGTTGGATTCTGAGTCACAAACTGCATCAGTTTGTAATTCAGTGTCAGATGAAGATTCATCAGGAGTTGGAACTGGAACTGGAAGTGGGTCTTCATACACAACTTCACATTCTTCTTCTGAGTCTTAATCTAACCCAGCCTTCACAACTTGTGACTTGAGTAATTCTTCAGTTTGCTCAATCACATAGTCTTTCTTTTCAGTCAACTCCTTCTTAGTCTTCCATTGGAACCCTCTAGGTTCATAACCCTGCTTCATCAAAAATTTCTCATCCCCATTAAGAACACCAGGTCTAATCTTTTCTTTTCCTTTGTCACTTGACCTTCTGTTCTTTGCAGGTTTGCTCGATACCATTGCTTCATCCTTGATCTTCAAGACTTGTTTCAGTCTCTTTTCTAGCACTGACCTTTTCTCTTCATCATCTGAACTGCCTTTTTCTTCATTTAAGTATCTTTGATACATTTTCTTGTATCCTTTCATGTCAAAGCCACAGACCACATCAGGAACAACAAACTCTTCCTCTTCAAACCAGCAAGAGTCAGTGTGATGACAATAGGCATCACACTTCTTGCACCAGACCTTGGCATAGCTCCCCATGTCTTCAAGCAATTGCTTGTCTTTAATTTTTTCACTGGGTTTAGGGAAGTCAAAGCCTAGGGAAGTTTTAGGAGATAAAGAGTTGCTGAAGTCCATTTTGATTGGTTTGTTCAGATCAGGCTCCAGATGATATTTCTCTTTGACAAACACTACAGGCTTAAACTTTGAAGAGGTTCTTGAACAGCTTCCCTTTTCTTCTCCAACAGATCTTCTCATTGGTACATACTCCACCTCTCCAATGTCAAATAATTCATGGTTTGAGAAGACTAAATAGATTGGAGGATGTGACTGATCATAAGAAGATTTCATTGCTACTTCATTTTTCTTTTTGATTTCAAACTGTGGTCTAGCACAAATGTCAAAAACACTACATGTTCTTTTCTAATCTTTTCATAGTGCTTCTTCAACTTTGGAGTCATCTTTGGCAGAAAAAGGAATTTTCACTTTTCTTCTTGCTGGATCCCTTTTTCTTCTTTCCCTTAGATGATTTTGTGCTCCCACAGCTACAGTTACTATCTTCACTTGAGTACTCACTCCACTTCTTTTTCTCACTTTCCATCTTTTCATTCTTCTTAATCTCTGGTTCCTCACTCTGTTTCACTGCAAACTCTCCATTCTTATCCACAAACACATCATTATACTGGTTTACAAAATCAGCCTTACAATCAAACACATTCTTGAACTGTTTCAGATATTCACTTATGCTCTCCTTGTCTACTTTCAGTGGGTAGCTATCACAGAAAGGTGGTGCACCTTTTTGTACTTCTCTTCCTCGGTCATCTTATCCACATAACCCACTATATTTCCTGTAGAAACAAGGTTCTTCAAGAATTCCATTTGAATTAACAAGTCAGCATTCTTCAATTTCTCTTCAGCATACATCTTCTTCAACCCCTCAATTTCAACTGTCATTTTTTATTGGGTTTGGTATGCCTGCATACAATCCTCTTCAAGCCCTTTGATTTGATTTTTATAAGTTGCTTCACTGGCTTCATATACATTCAAGAATGCTTCCTTTCTCCCACACTCAGTTTTCCACTTTCCAATCTCCTGATTTAGTTCATCAATGGTAATAAGAAGATCAGAAATTGAAATATCAGATTGTACCTGCACATTTGAAGATTCAGGCTTGTCCTGCACTACGGCCATAAATGCAACATTTGCCTTCTCAATCTCAGCTGCGTGGTTGCTCCAATCAAACTCCCCATCCTGAGGCACCCTAGTTACTACAACACTTCCTTAATCCCTACCCTTATTCACATTGTTCTGATTAGTGTGAATCTGCATTTGGTTGTTTCTTTAGGGTTGAAATGTTTGTTGCTGGGGTCTGTTTGGATTTTGATAGGGGTTTTGGTTGGTAATCTGATTTCTCTGGTGCCGGAAGTCCTGATTCTGGTTTTGATAGAATTGGTTCTGATTCACTTGATTACCAACTTGCTTTGGCATGTTGCAATCTCTAGCAAAATGTCCTAGTTGTTGACAATTATAACAGATGGCTTTTGATTTGTCAAAGCCGATTCTCTCATTCGGTCCATTGAAGCTTGTTCTTCCAGTTCTGTTATGCAACCTTTTGCTCCTCACGGCTAACATAGCTTCCTGCCACTTTATGTCCATGTCTTCCAAGTCATCAGCATCGATTTACTCAAGATCTTCCTGCACAATACTTGTGTTGATCAGGTTCATGGAGACGAATGCATGATATGACTCAGTAAACATAGAGAACAATGCTTGATATTCTGTTCCTTCAACATTATTGTTCTGCATAAATGTTGACTGCCCATTTGCTATAGAGGTAGTATCATCTTCAATCCGCTGAACACTAAACCTTGACTGGCCACTACATGTTGAACTTGTTTCTGATGGCTCTTCAATAATAGCTGCTGGTTCTTGATTGAGAGGTTGCCCATTGGTGCTACTAGAGCATTGTTCACTAGAAAACTTGGCTTGTCCTCTCTAATTATATGAATTTCAATCATCTCATGTTCTGCAGCCTTGAGAAATGCAATTACATCATCCAACTTAAAGTGGGGGAAACTGGCTTTCTCCTTGATAAACTTTCTGGCAATGTACCATTCACCGGACAAGGATGATAAAAGCTTTTTGTTCAGCTCAAAGTCAGAGATCTGCAGATCAATTGTTCTTATGTCGTTTACAATCATCATAAACCTCTGCAAAACTGATTTTAATCTTTCTCCTTCTTTAAACTTGAACCTGTCTAGTTGTTGCTTCAGTCTATCTTTTTTGATGTCTCTTAGTTCAGTATTTCCTTCAAACATGTCGATAACTGCATCATACATACCCTTTGCAGTCTTATGATGATTGACAGTTGTCAAAATTTCCCAAGAAAGCCCTAACTTTAGCATAGACAAAGCCTTATCGTCCCGTTTCTTCATTTTTAGCTCAACAGTGGTATTGTTGTTCGGAGATGTTGAAGGAACATAGTTTCCTTCAGTGATGGAAGTCCAAAGCTCTGGGTCGTTGTAGTATACAGTTGCTTCGAAGAGCACCTTCCATTTGATGAAGTTTTCTTGTTCAAGCAATCTTGGAATCTTGTTGGTAGAGACTTCTTAGTCTTCCATTTCAGCAGATCTGGAATTTAGAGTAGTGAAACAGAATAAAGCTTCAAGCTTTTTCACAAACCTTCTGTCATGTGGCCTTCAGCGAGCTTCCAATGCTCTAATACCACTTGCCAGGACCGTGAGTCAGGTGAAACCTTAGAAAAGGTTGACAAGAACACACCAACTCAATAACCCAAAGGCCTATTGAATATCTCGGCAGAATCAGGATATCCAACAAGTGGGAACGAAGGAGTGAAAATAACAAACACGAAATGATAATAAGTAATCAATAAAAGCACATACAAAGACAAAGATTCACTATATTAAATGAGTCATTAATGTAATAGTGAAAGAAATGTCTAGGGTTTCGTGCGTGACGGCGGCGGCGGCAGTACGAGGAAACAAATAGAATATTCTTTTAGAATGTTTCTCGTATTCTGTGCATCGTTATCCGTATCCGTCTCCGTTCCCTAAATGGAAACCTAGGACCCTATTTATAGACCCTGACATTCCTTCTAGAAGTTCCTAATCATTACATAATGAAATACAAAATAATACAAGTGTTGAGTCCTCGAGCAAGGTAGCAATCTTGCTCGAGCAGACTCACTATGCTAGGTATGCTCGATGATTTTCCTCCAGCATACTTTACTTAGAATATCTTCAGGGAAGATATTCTCCTCCAGCAAGCTTCATTCCTCTTGACTAATCCATGATTTGCTCGAACTAATCCATCGAGCAAGCTCATACTTCTTGATGTCTTCAGTCTTCTTATTCAGCAATCTTTAGCATGCCCGGATGTAAATCTTGCTCGGGGAACTGAACTATGCTCGAAGTCCTTGCTTTGATCACTTGACATCTTCTTATTGCATCCATGCTTGTCCCCATGTGCGCGATCATCCTATGCTCGTAACACTTGGTTAAAACTTGTATGATCAAGCTGTTTGCTCGATTGGCAATCCATTCTCGATAGAAGAATACTCTTGCTCGTTGAAGTGTAGCTTGCTCGAAGCCTTAACACTTAGAAGAATCAACCTTTTAAGGTTCTGAAGACCTTACTCGAAGTAGTAAAACCATGCTCGATCGTCTAGGCTTGCTCGAAGTCCATACTTAGCCGTTTTCTGAGGAGGTTGAGAAGATTCCAATCTTCCTTATCAAAAATCAGACCCAACAATTATGAGGGCCAACTTCTAAGGATGTTAAAAGAGTAATATCGATCATTTTGATGAAATTTTTGAATCTCCATTTAAAATCATCAAAATTTCTTTCAAAGGTCATCAGCTTGGGAGGTTTTGAGATTGTTCCATCTTCATTTTATAGCAACAGACAGATTCTTAGCAACTCAAATTTGTTTGCCATAGTGTATAGAGATTGGAAGATCAACACTCTAGCATACGGCTGTTTTGAACAAGTATAAACGAGTCGAATCGAGTGCAAACAAATCAAGTCGAGTGGATTTGATTCGAGTCAAGTCGAGTCAAATGAACCAAGTCGAGTTTTTTAAACCGAGTCGAGTGTTTTAAACCGAGTCAAGTTGAAACAGTCGATTCGATTGAAGTTTAATCGAGTCGAATATAGACTCGAGTCGATTGAATCTTAATCGATTTGAACAGTAAGTCGAGTCGATACAATTTTAATCGAGTCGAACAGAAACACAATTTGGCTAAAATCTTAATCAAGTCGAGTGGAAGCTCGATTCGACTAGAAATCTTAGTAAATTCCAAAACACCTTTTTCCACGTATGAATTTCTTTCCAAACACACTTTTCACCACTTATGAACTTGCTAGTACACCCACAAACTCAAGTATTATAATAACACACTTAAACACACTTTCAACACAAACTATCAAGCTTGTAAAACACAAAGAAGGCGTGACTTTCTTCACAAGAACCTATAACCCACACTTTTGCAAAACCACACGTCTCAAACACTCAAACAAGATCAAGACTCAAGGTTGTGACCCAAGAACTACAATTAGTAGAGCCGAAAGCTATGATACCAATTGTAGGTCCAGTGACAGATCAAACAACAAAGTTCTTAAGTCAATCTGGACCACTAGCTAGTGAAAATCACTAGTGGTTAAACGAGATCTCGGATCTTAAAGTGTTTGGATTATATCCGGTTGTTTGGAGAGAAAGGAGTAGAAAGAGAGTTGGTAGTATATGGAAAGGTAGTTTGTTTGACAAAAGGTTCTTTTGCATGAGAAGTCTTCCACTATTTATAGTAGAAGACATTCCATGCTTCCATCCATTATTCATGGACCATTGGGCTCCAACATACAAGATCTCGGGCCCAAACATATATAAACATAAACCAACAAGCTACCTAGATACAACATTAACAAACTAAGTAAATACAAAAGACTAATGTACAAAACCGGTCCTTACAACCTTAGAGCCATCGTTCTGTTTTGAATTGACGGTCATATGAAAGAAAAAAAGACGGAAGTGATTTTGCCTTGGGGGCTTTGCGCATGAATGAAAGCAAATTGATTCTGGCTTCGGAGTACATGCGTGAAGAGAGCATAATTTGATAATTTCCATTTTTTTTTCTTTTGATGGTTGTGTCCACGTGAAGGAGATCAGAAAGAAGAATAAATACAAGGTCAACATATTTCTATGTCGAGGTAATTGTTATTTACTTTCTTTTCTTCTTTGGGATGATTTAGCATTCGGTCAAGTTCGAGTAGGCCGATTGTTTTTTCGGCTTAAACTCTTCATAAACACCGATAAGGGTTTTGTAGGTTCCCTGGACGGATCACACGAGATATCTCGGTCTACTAAGGTGCGGAATCCCTGCGTAGATCGTTACGAGCGTAGAAAGCAAATCAAACAAACACACACGAATAAACCGAAACACGTTATATATTAATAACTGAACTCACGTGATATGAATCACTGATACAGACTCTCGTCCTCACGTTACAATGAACTCAAACCAGCTTAGATCAACTCGATGAACCCCAACACTAAGCCGTAACCTAGTATAAATACACGACAACTTCGCCTGATATGTTCAGGCGAAGTTGTCCATAACTTCGCTTGTTCAACAAGTTCGCCTAGGCGAACTTGTTAACAACTTCGCTTAAACAAAAACATAAATAACATTACAGACTCGATTACAGACACTAGACTATGAACTACTGACATTTATGCACCAACAGACTCCCCCTTGGCAGTAGCTTCATATCTTGATCTTTAAGCACTTGTCTTGTAATCTTCACGCATGCACTCCTTCTCTAACACATACCGTGACTACTCGCTGATACTTCCTCGCTTCATCTTTCCAAGCAGGAATATTGAATATCTTCTTTTCATTCAACACTTGCAGATCAGCTTTCGATAAGTTAACAAGATGCATCGGATCATACACCCTCAGCACTTCTTGTTCGTCTTCGTCTTCCATCACGGCTTCAGCAGTCTGGCAATCAACATACCACCATTTAAGATTCTTCAACACATCTTGAGGCATAATCTTCATTGGAACCTCCTTAATGCATCGAATCGGTTTGTACTTCATTACCATCCATGGCTTGCCATCTGCTCTCATTCCCATTTCTTTATCTTCCACTAGCTTTCCCTTCTGTGGCTTTAATAACTCAAACTTCTTCTCTTTTATGCTTTCTTTCCACACGATCTTCCCAATAACCCTTGCCATGTTGTCGTCGCTTCTATTGATCAGCCCCAATCTAGCCAAATCCTTCACCTCACATTCAGGAAATGTATTGAGAGATCTCAACGTTCTTTTAAAATACTGAATCCCATCAAAACGTTTCACCACAAACAACTTTATCTGTTCATCATATAGCCAACAAATAATTCCTTTCTTCGACTCAGCATAGCCTTTGATATTATAACTCTTCTTGAACATGGTTGGAACAGCAGGCTTCTTAGTTTTAATAAACCAATGAGCACAGTCTTCCTTCCACCTAGGCTGCTCCTCCCACTCAGTCTCATCATTTTCCATCTCAGTACCCATATCGGCTTTATCAACATCTGGGATCTCGTGTTCAACATTTTCTTCAATTATTTCACCTTCTTCAATCTCATCTTCAATCACAATATGTGCTCCAATCTTCTCAATCTCCGCAATAGGCAGCACATCATCATCAAACATCACATCATCCTCTAGCATATCATCATCCAATTCTTTCAACGCATCGATCACATCATCATCATCATCAACCATCACCACCTCATCACCACCAACTGCACCTGCAGACTCCCCCTGAGCTGTGGAAGTCCCAAGAACTTGAGTAGTTCTTGGCAACTCACCACCTGCATCTTTCGATGCATTGGGATCATCGTCTCTATCATTTCTCTTCTTTGTCCTTAACTCATCGCCTCTACAGCCTGTCTCCCCCTGAGATGCCAAGAACTCCTTCATAGCATCTATAATTCGCCCATGTTCAACCAGGAGGGACGACTGTAGTTGATTCTCTGCTACAAGGCGCTGAATAGCCTGGGTCTGGATAAAGTTTATCCTCGATTGCTCTGCCACGACCCGTTCAAGTGCAGCTATTCTCTCCGAGTCTGAGAGGGTTGCATCGAAATCAAACCTCATGTTAGATGTGTCTTGAGTATACTCAGCAGGGATCTCGAATGTAACCGGGACATCAGAAGCAGTTGTGGACGTAACCGCAGGTAGTATCGTGACCGACAACCCTGCAGTTGCAACGACTGTCGACTCTACAAATTGTGCCACCACCTCTGAAGGAGTAAGCGTTGGAGGTGGTAAAGACACAATCTCCGGAGTCGTCAGCTGGATAGTAGTGATTGATGGGATGCCGACAGCTGATGTAGCCACCACGGGAACTTCCGCGGCGCTTAAACCTGTGACCTGTAGTGATGTAGGAACAATCGACATACCTGACAGTGCTGGCGGAGCAAAACGTACAACTCTTGAAGTCTCTCCAGCTCCCATACCTGCACATGTCCTTTCACGTCTTGATCGTCTAATCAGCTTGTGAATATCCTATTCTTCTGACTCGCTATCATCAACTGTTCTCTTCCTCTTCCCAAATGTTCTCTCTTGAGTCACCAACATCCTTCTCGCCTCATCCATAACATCATCAAGATCTGAGTCAGCCACCGTCGTAGCTGCTCTAGTAACACGCACACTCGAGACACGTTCAACTGGAATCTGAACGTTCTCCTCTGGATCCACCCGATCCATATCGAAGAACCCTTGACCTCCGAATTCTGCATCAAGGTCCACTTCCTCCTCCGGTGACACAACAGGAGCAGCAGGTATAGCATGAGTTGCTCCTGCCTGTTGTGGTGCCGGGTCTCTGAACTCATCCCCACAAGCTGGCACATACCCCGGGTTTATTAAGTACCCAAAGAGTGGAGTATGCCTTGGACGCAGTTCAGGCTTGCTCCTCGCACTGGATGTGCGGCATTGAGCGAAGATACGTTTGCTCACATTCTCCACGTATCGTATTGGACGTCGTTGAGGCAAATTTGGAGCTACATGGTTCAAGATCATCTGGATGAATCTTGGATACATTATGAACCGCTCACGAGCCATCGCCCTCCCCTGTCTGTCGATCTCATAAAAGACCATCTGACTAAAGCTATAACGTTTGTTACAAGTCAGAGCAGTCATTGCTGACTGCATGGTCGCACCCATTCCGTCAGTACCCGCCTTCCTCCCAGACATACACACAATCATGACGTGCATGAGGAAGCGCCACTGATCGAGCAGGAACCCCTTCCGTCTCTGGGTATCGCCCAAGGGACCAGAGTATCCCATTCGTAGGAATGCTCCATCACGAAACGGAGCCACAAAGTCAGTTGGGTCGTCCCGAGTCTCCTCTCCAAAACGTAACGCCACCCGTATTTGTTCAGACGAGAACTGAACTTCTTGGTTGTTGACGGTTGCTCGCATAACCGGGGGCTCAACACGGCAATCGTATTCCACCGTCTGCCAGAAATCCTCGATATTGGGTAAGGATATCGGCAGAGTCGTCGTGATTGCGTGGAATATCCTCGAGCGAATGAGGAATGTGATGATCTCACGGTAGTCTTCAACTCCGCTCGCTTCCGGGTCTAAGGTAATGTACATATTGTGACCCGGAAAAAATTGCCTCTGGTTATCTCCGTCATCGCCTCCAGCACCTCCAGCACCTGCTACTGCAGCCATATCTGCAAGAAACGAACCAAGTTAGATACACGTTAAGGTTTAACACAAGTTCGCTTATTACCATGAGCGAAGTTGTGATAACTTCTGTATAGGCGAAGTTAATGTTGGGGCGAACTTGGGCACAACTTCGCTTCAACGTTAAGTTCGCCTTACCACAACATCGCCTCAGGCGAAGTTAATGACAACATCGCCTCAGGCGAAGATAAGCATCAGGCGAAGTTACGGATAACTTCGCCGAAACCCTAAGTTCGCCTAAATATGAATCGGCGACAGATAGATTGATTCAAACTCGAAAATCTGAGGTTTTCTGGGTATTTTGACTATTTAGGACTCTTAAACTCAAGCTTTAAGGATATGTTGACGATCAGGTTGTACTTGACCACGTGAAAACAAGGTTTGAAATCGGGTTTAAGTATCGATCGGCCGAGGTTATTAACCGGTTATCGAAACAACCTTAGATTAACATCAAAGAACAGATAACACGATGTAATGACCCAACCAACCTTTAAATCGGTTTGAAATCGAAGAAAGAAAACAAAGATGATTAACAGATAGATCGATAAGTTCGCTGAAATCTCGGAGAGAATAAGTTCGCTGAGTTCGCTAAGTTCGCTGAGTTTGAAAATAATGAAACTGTTGACCTTAAGTATTCTTTATATAGGGGCGGAGTTACACAGGCGAAGTTACGGTTAACTTCGCCTAGGCGAAGTTATTCACAAGTTCGCCTGTTTAACAACATCGCCTATATTTACAAGATCAACCCTTATAATTCGAAAATTTGCAATTAAGTTCTAAAACTTCCCTTTAAGAATTAAATGACACGATCAAGTCCAAGTAACCAGTTATAAAATCATAAACTACCTAAGTACGAGAAAACTTTTAAAAAAAAAATTAAAGTACAAGGGATCAAATTTCAGTCTCGATAGGGACTACTACGTTTTAGAAAAGATCCGAACAGGAATCAAACTAATTACGTGACTGTCACATAGATCCGTGTTTAGCTGTATTATGACATAAAGAAACAGGTTGTAAGCAGGTAAATAACTTAAGATGGTTTTCATCGTTTCTGTGATACCAGTTAAGTTCAATTAAGCTCAAAAATTAAGTGGGCAACAACTCAGAGATTATGATGCCTCCTATCTATTCTCAAAGCATATTTGGCTTTCCCCAAGTCACCCCGAATTGACATCGACCCTTAGTGTCTGATTAAGTTTGTAATTACTCTTCATCTCCTTCCCGTTCTCTTTCTTACTCCATGATTAAGAAGTCTTGATATGTTGAACTCTAGAATGTTTCAATAACTCATAAGTTTTTTTTTTTTTTTTTTTTTTATGATAAACATTTACATAGACTTCAGAGTAGTAACCAACTGCAAGTCCCGAATCTGGATCACTGCAGTTTCTTGAAGCGCTATCTTCACGGGAATCAGAACACTTACGGGCTCGTGTATGACTGGGTAATCGCTTTTCTGCCTATCATTCGGAAAGATATATATGATGACATGCAAAACTCGTAAGGAGTTTCCACGTAAAGTCAAGTAGTTTTAGTTTGTATCACATCTACTTTTACGCACCATAAGAAATTACCATGACATACAATGACTGTCCTAAAGCCTTTTAAGCCTAATAACTTCACTAGTTAAGCACACAGAATCAGTATATCTATCATTTTCCAAGGTTGGATCAATTTTCTGTTAAACATAGCTAACGAACTTCTTACGAAGTAGTAGACTTGAAAAATAATTTCATTTCCCTTTAAAAAAATTTTAACATTAATCGCCCCGACCAAAACAAAGTCTTCAGGTAAACGGCTATCCCGAAGATCCAATGGATCAGCTGGACCGACCACATACTAGTATGTGTCCTTCTAACTAAGTATGATCGACTAATTTTAAGCGAAAAAATGAAAACTCATCATAAACCGCCCCGGTCACTTTCAGTCATCTGGTTAATGGCTATCCTCAAAATCTACAAGTAGAAAATGAGGACCAAAACATATCCGAAGACAAGTCCTTCAAACTGAGGTAACCGACATATTTTAAGCGATAGTGATTTTTTTTTTTTTTTTTTTTTAATATAACTTGAAAAGCATGGTTACTCGGGATTGATCATCCCATTCAACTCAATAAGGTTTTGAAATCTCGTTTTGTCAAATGCTTTAGTATATAAATCAGCGAAATTATCAAGTGTATCCACCTTTTCAAGCACAATCAGTTTCTTCTCAGCACAATCCCGTATAAAATGATGACGTATGTCAATATGTTTAGTTTTACTGTGCTTCACGGGATTGTTAGTTACTGAGATAGCAGCTGTGTTGTCAATGCAAATAGGAGTAAGTAAGAAATTCAGACCATAGTCGCGCAACTGTTGTTGAATCCAAAGAACCTGGGAGCAGCAGTTGGATGCTGCCATGTATTCTGCCTCACATGTTGAAATGGCGACTGAAGTCTGCTTCTTGCATTGCCACGACACCAATCTGCCATCAAGAAACTGACATCCACCTATTGTTGATTTCCGACTCTGACACCATTCCCATTCCAGTAATCTTGCCACCACTTTCACCGGCAAAGCTCACTCTCCCTCCTTGAACAGGTTTCAAATCGTGTAACAAGTATTTGTTACCCGTCATGTGCCGGGAACAGCCGCTATCTACAACCCAAAGATTGTTGGCAGCCCTGTTCAACTGTTCCTGCACAATAAAGCAAAAGATTAGAATTTAGGGACCCAAGACCAATTGGTCTTGGATCTATACATCCCAAACTTTGGCTTTCCAAAGTTAGTATCTCGAACATTCCTGTAAGTCCTATTAGGAGACCTCCTTGAAGATTGATTGTGAGGCCTACCAAACCTTTGTGAATTGAAAGAATTATAACTTGTGGTTTGGTTATTAGCAGTGTAAAACTGAGATTTGTTTCTATGAAAACCTGAATTAGTCACATTTTTGAATTTTGAACAGTTTTCATTTTTAGCAGTATGATAATTACTATTAGGCTTATTCTCAGTTTTAGTAGGCCTCTCACCTCTGAATCGCTGCTTCAGAGGGCAATCTGCAACTAGGTGCCCCATTTGATTACACCTAAAACAACACCTATGTTCAACCTTTTTATCAACAGGTGTTTTAGATGTCGAGGCTATATTACCGCCCGTTCGTCTCACATATGGTGGGACGTACGGGTTTAGTGGAGTACTCCTTTTATTTGTTTTACCTTTTTCTCCACTCTTGGGTAACACAACCTCCTCTTTTGCCTTACCAGACTCGGATGACTTATCCGAATCTGACGAGACTGGACTTTGATCAGAAATTTCAACACTTGAAACAGGCGAACTTGTTTCGCCTCTACTAACATTTGGTTCTTTAACAGTTACTTTAATTGGCACTGTCTGAGCAACCTCAAAGTCAACAGATTTCTGAACACTAGGGTTAAAAGTGTAATTGTGATTGTACGGTGGTGGAACCTCATGATAACCGATTCCTCCCCTCTTGACAGAGGAACCTTGATCACTAACAAGGTGATCAAGAATAGCAGAGGAATTTCTGAACTGCTCCAGTTTTCGATTCAGTTCCACCACTTTCACCTGGTGGTCAGCAATCTGTTTTTCTCTCTCAGCAATTAGTTTGGTCTTTTCTTCCAAAATTTCATAGCTTAAATCAATCACTTCAATTTTTTCAGCAAGTTTTGTTTTTAGACTTTTAACATCTTTTTCACAAGCTTTTATTTTAATTTTATAATTATTTTCTCTTGATTTAATAAAGTGATGATCTTCTTTTAAAGTTTTAAACTCAGCATCCAAACTAACATACTGATCAGTTATGGTTGCTAGTTGCTCAGACAAGTTCTCACATTTTGAACAAGTTGGTTTAGGACATACCTCGGAGAGCTGATCTTTAACATCTGCCATGAAAGCTTTTTCTTCTCCGGTAACCTTCTCACTTTCTTCAGTTTCAACCTTCGCCAAATTTGCCTGCTCAAAAGTTTCTTTAGACAGCAGGTTCCAGTTGTATTCACCATCTTCTCTGGACATCATCGCACTATAATCTTTAGAACCTCCACTTTGCTGTGTAGACCTGCCCTGACTTCGTTCTACACGCTCATTCCTGCATTCCTTTGCAAAGTGACCGTTTTGTTGACAATTGTAGCATCTCACCTTTGCCTTGTCAAACCCCGGCTTTCCACCGACAAACTTCCTTCCCGTCTTTCTCATAAACCTTTTTACTCTTCTCACGATCATGGCCATTTGCCATTGTAAATCCATTTCTTCCATATCGTCAGCATCAATCTGATCATAATCTTCATCCAATATAGCTGGATCAACAATCTTCCCTTGAATGTAGTTCTCATAGGAAGCAATGAAAGAAGCATAGAGACCAAACTGCTCTTCAGCAGACTTGACACTCATAGGCATCTTGGAGTAGTTGTTGCTGGGAGAACTTGGAGAGCAACTACTCTTGCTTATCTGGGGTTGAGCACCACTCGATCCAGCTGCTACATAGCAAACATCCCCATTTGTGTTAACTGACACATGCCCCTCATGTGATGAGTTGGGGCCCGACTCTCCCTTTGTGTAGTAGGCAGCAGATTCAGTCTTCGATCCTAAGCTAGTGTTGACTTTAGCTCCATACATACCTGGATCTTGAACCTGATCCATAGGTGTCTCTTTTCTGACCATGTTAAGCTCAAAGGTTCTGAGCTTGTTGACTGCCGTTTCAAGATCATATGTGGGGAAGTCCTTGTCTTCCCTCATCAGCACAGTGTACATCTCCCATTTTGGTGGGAGAGCATCTAGAAGCTTCTCAACTATTTCTTCTTCTCGGTAGGAAATTGAATAGTTGCTCAATTCAGTCATCAGATGGTAATATCGAGTGATAATATCATCTAAGGATTCATTCTTCAAATACTTGAAGACTGAGAACTGGGTTTTGAGAAATTTTATCTTTGAAGCACGGATTCCTACATTCCCTTCAAATCTGTTCTCAAGAGCTTCCCAAAGCTCTCTTGCTGACGTATACTTTCTGAACGTATGAAGGATCTCTTGAGGAAGAGCCATAGTAATAGCAGCATGAGCCTTGCTGTCGGCCTCATACATCTTTTTCTCTTCTTCTCCCATTTTACTATACTTTTTAATTTGATCACGACCTTCATACTCCATAACTGGTGGAATATAACCATCCTGGATGCATACCCACATCTTCGCATCCTGGTATTTGACGTATTGTATGAACCGATCCTTCCATGCAACGAAATCGGTTCCCTTCAGCAATCTTGGGGCCTTGGTAGCTGACCCTGCTTCAACTTCCATCTTCACTAACTCAGAGATGTTGATCGACGACATCTTTCCCGGAAAGTAAGAAACCTGAAAAATTAAGAAATTTTTTTTTTTTTTTATATTAAAGTATTGTAGGCGAAGTTACGGATAACTTCGCTTGAAGTAGGCGAAGTTGTAGAGAACTTCGCTGATAACACTGCTGATTAACTTCGCTGATTCTTAACTTCGCTTGAGGTAAGCGAACTTAAGAGGTAGGCGAAGTTGTAGAGAACTTCGCTTGAGTTAGGCGAACTTGAGAAGGTAGGCGAAGTTGTGGATAACTTCGCTTAACCTTATATCTTCGCCGAAACCCTACGCACAGTGACGGCAACTTCGCCTGATGAACACGGAAGATTTGCAGATCTGTAAATCGGATTTTAACTAGGTTTTTGAAGGTGTAAAGGCTTGAACACGATGGTAGGAGGTAAGAGTGATCAAAAACACAGAAAACACGTCCCGCGAATAGTCGAAACGGGACGATTTCTACACCCGCGTGAATATCCCGAACCACACAATCGAGCAAATGCTCTGATACCAATTGTAGGTTCCCTGGACGGATCACACGAGATATCTCGGTCTACTCAGGTGCGGAATCCCTGCGTAGATCGTTACGAGCGTAGAAAGCAAATCAAACAAACACACACGAATAAACCGAAACACGTTATATATTAATAACTGAACTCACGTGATATGAATCACTGATACAGACTCTCGTCCTCACGTTACAATGAACTCAAACCAGCTTAGATCAACTCGATGAACCCCAACACTAAGCCGTAACCTAGTATAAATACACGACAACTTCGCCTGATATGTTCAGGCGAAGTTGTCCATAACTTCGCTTGTTCAACAAGTTCGCCTAGGCGAACTTGTTAACAACTTCGCTTAAACAAAAACATAAATAACATTACAGACTCGATTATAGACACTAGACTATGAACTACTGACATTTATGCACCAACAGGTTTGGTTGAAAACTCTTTGATTCGCTCGGTAAAGGATAGAGTTTTTTGTTTTTCAAGTTCGGGTTTGACAGGTATTAATATTATCAACTGAAATTGGGGAACAAAGTTTGTGAAAATTCAGCGTTCGGGTTCAGATTTGTTTGCAAGAGATCAGTCTGAGAGAACTGTTTACACTTTATTTATATTTAGTTGGTTTATTGGTTATTGCAGGAGCAAATCAGTTTTAACTTGACAGTGTTCAGTAGAACAGCCGTCAAGTTCATGCCCGTGTCATTGCTGTGTCTGTTCACTGTTTCTGATTTGTTTCTGTTTGTTATTTTCATAACTAAAGACATGATGGTTGTGATCAAAATGTTCGTCTGTTATGGATTTTGGTTGATTGGTTTGTCAAAGGAAGCTTGGATGTGGTACCTTTGATGGATAAATCTGGAGAAAATGGAACCAATGGATGCGTTGGAGACGACATAAGTGAAAAAAAAGGTTAGTGGCAAGTCATGTGAACTATTGCTTGTTTGGATGATTGTTCGGTTAGGGTTTGCGTTAAGTGATCGTGCTTACGGTAGTAGAACCCTTGTCACCGCTTGCTTTCCATGAAAGCTCAACTCCTATTATAATCGTGCCTATTAGCTGGTGATTATTCAGTTATTCATGTTCGATGGTGATCAGTGATTTGACATTTTAGGAACTTTGTGTTGGTATTCGGAGAAAATTTTCACCAACTATGAGAGGAGATTTAACTCATGAGTGTTGTTTTGTCGTGGGCTCGGATAATAGAGACGGTGGGAGCTGAGCGTAGTTTGACTTGGTGGGTCCGCATGAAGGTGTGGGGCATTTTTTAGAGTCGATGTCCATAGATGGTAAATTCTGCTTCTGAGAATGTGTCGGTGGTGATGCATTGGAACTCAGTGGAAGGCATTGAAGACTCTTGGGATCAAGATTTTGTTTTGCTTCATTTTCTTATTACCTATTTCAATTAACCATAGGTGAATCTATTATTGAAGACTTTTCTGGGGTTGTAAAAGTCTTGGCTCGCAGCATCGGTTAGAGCTAAGTGGGTTTGTATTGCAAGCATGAATCCTGGAGCCACAAGGATGTCAACTTGAGCGTATTCGGAGGTTTAAATCTTTACAAGGATTTGGTGATACTGGGAACACAGAGGGTGTTCCGGCACAGTTACACAATGACGTTGGGTTTTGAGACCGAAATTCCAAATGTAAATTCTCTCCTTGGTGCTTGCTGTATTAGGAGAGTGTACTTTCTTTTTGAAAGTCTCTAGAGCCAGTTATGTGAGTAAGTAGGTTCTGGTTGAGATTAAAGACGAGCCATTGGCGGCTTGTGCCATGACTGGGTCTGTGATGACCTTAATGGAGCTAGGGTGCTTCAATGGGCTTTTCGGGAAACTGATGCAAAGGACGGCCGCTGCAACTAGCTGGATTGGATTGCTGAAACCCTAGCTTGTGCTTTGAACTAGAGGCTTGGTGATTTGTGTTATTAAAGATTTTTGGAGTTACTAGGTATAGGGTTTTGTTTGGATGGTTGTTGTAGTTTGTGTAAAGCCTTCAAGTGGGAGATTTCTAGGATTTGTGAAGGCTTAGAGATCTTGGATCCGGTTTTGGCCCATGTTAGGTTTTTTGGGGCCCAAGCTAAAAACCCTAATCTAATCTCTATATATATCAATGTAATGTAATTATAATCTTTGCACCTAATCAATGAAATAACATAATTGCGGCCCATGGATATAGGTCTTCCGTTGGGACTGAACCATGTAAAACTCTTGTGTCACGTTTACCGTTATTATTTTCTGTTTTACTACGTGATAATCGTGTGTGTGCTCATGTTTGTTGTTCCGCTGCGCCACTTTGTCCCAATCATTCTTGTCGTGGGGTGGGGTGTTCCAAGGGGTTAAGCGCATGTTAGAGACTTGGGCGGTCCAAAAATTCGACCAGTAGACACTTCAGCATGAATTGATCCATCAATTGTATGTATTATTAGAAACTAATTCATCAATATGTTAGTATGAATTTATCCATCAATAATAACTACGTGATTAACAATAGCTTTGCTATCAATAATAACAGTTCGATTAGCTGTAACTAAGCTGTCAGTAGTAATTAGGTTGTTACTAAGAACCATGCAATCAGAAAGAACTTATTACTCCTAATAAACACAAAACATCAACAATAATTAAGTTACTGCTAATAGAAGCAAATCACTAATAGGTGCTACGGTATTACTCATAGTAACCAACTAGGCAACTACCATAGTTGTCTGCCAACTAACGCACTCTTTCACAAAGCGTTTGGTCGTTTTAATAAAATAAAAAGTTGTGATGGCTCCTAACCTATAAAATGGAATTTTTGGTTTATTTCGTGTACAAATTTCTAAAGAAAAATATGCATTCTCATTATTGTTTCTTTTTTAATTATTTAGTTAAGATTTCATAATTATTCGGTTAAGATTTCAAGAGTCCCGTCAAAAACTGCATATTCTCACACTTGGGCAGCCAGGCTCCTACGCGGAAGCCGTAACCCTAATGCAGGTATGCAACCTCCCATGTAGAAGCTACATGCTTGACGTAGAGGGTCTCTTTTTCATTGTTGAATTGGTCTAATTGATATATGATAACTTTATAAGTCCCCCACTCGCTTATGGTAGGCCTTACAACCGGTAGATCTTATGTCAAGTTTATTCTGTGTTTACCTTCTTTAACATCAAAATAAATCAGTAAATGCATTTGAAAAAAATTAATCTTAAATAATAGACATGGACTCTCTCTCTTTCTCTCTCTTAAATAACGAACAAATATTTCTTTAATTAAAACTTTCAAGAGGGGTAGTAGATGCCACTCATCACTAAAGTCTTAACATTAAGGAATCGATGAAAATCAATCTATAAAATATTAGTTGTCTGCTGTTATTACGTGTGAGAAATCACTCTATAAATTCAGAGACTTGATAATAGGTAAGTTTTCATAGTCTTTGTTTGTATTTCCGATACAAACATTTATTGAATAATAATTACGCTATTATTTCGGTTTAACCTATTGATATTCATAATATTCATATCTCTACTTACTATATCATATCAACTACATTTTATCCCTCGTATTACGGGAGTTATTTTACATTATTCGTTTTCAATATATATATATATATATATTTGGATTTTAATTTTATTTGTTGTAATAAAGTTAATAATTAATATATTTGAGGTTTGATTATAAAGTTGGTTTCACAAATAAATGATATATTATATTCCGGTTTAAAAGTTATCTGAGTTTGGTGATACTTATTACCCGTTTATTTTCTTTATTATAAAATTACGTCTTAATTATAAATAATATTTTTTTTTAAAAAAATAGGATATTAATTTTTAGTATATCTCTATTTTATAGGATTTTCATATCAAATATTTGATAAGATTAATTTTTAATATAATGAGATATTATAACCCGTTTAAGAATTACCTGAGTTTGGTGGGACCTTTACCCGTGAATTCAGTTCAAATGCGTGAAAAGCCTTCATTTACAAATAAAGCAATCTGATGGCTTGAGAGAATGGTTGTTTTATATTTTTCGTTTTTTAATATTTATTTTTTGGATTTTAATTTTCTTTATGGGAAGAAAGTTAATCATATACTTAGGGTTTGATGATATGGTGGCCCATGACCCGCTTATGTTTTTTACTACAAAATTGTTTATTAATTATAAATAATATCTTTTTCTTTTTAAATTGGATATTAAATTTTAGTATATCCCTATTTTATAGGAGTTTCATATCAAATAATTGGTAAGATTAATTTTTAATTTAATGAGATGTTATAACCCGTTTAATAGCTATCTGGTTTTTGTAAGACACATACCCATGAATTTGGGGTAAATCAATTAGAGGCATACATTTATAAATCAAGCAATATGGTGACTTCCATAAAAGAGGAGAGCGACCACATTACGACACGTAGGATTTTAGATGTTTCATTTATATATATTATAGATAGATATGAGATATTATTTATAACATATCATAATTATAAAATAAAAAATTAGAAACTATTAACACGTCAAAAGTCATTAATTATTTTACGAAAAAAATTAGGATCAAATATAGTTGACATTGGTTTTCATTAGAATAAAACAACGTAACGGCAGACCTTGATTCCCTCAAAAGGTGACACATAATAATCTTTTAAATCCATTAAAGGTCATACTTTTCAAACTTAATTTCTTTTTTATATAAGATGACATTTCAACCACAAATTCATCGCTATCATCCACATTGATTTGGCCACAAATTATTTTTTATCCTTTTCTTTTTATGAATTTAGTTTAGCAAAGCAATTAATAATGACATCATTTATGTAATATTCAAGAAAGTGTGTTTCTAAAGGAGTAAAAAAAATTCTTATATAGGGGAACGCCCAAGCCAAACTCTGAAAGCAGCGTGGGCCCTGTTAATACAACATAGTCTGTTCAGATGGGACATCGGGGCTCTCCAAATTTGGAGGGTGCAGTAGCTTAAATATAAAAAAGTCGACGTTCTATATATATATATATATAAACGAAACCTTTAAAAGCTCTTTGGTTTCTCTCTAAATTTTCTCAAGCCACCAGATTGCTTTATTTGTAAATGGAGGCTTTTCATGCATTTGACCCGAATTCATGGGTATAGGTCTCACCAAACTCAGATAGCTTTTAAACGGGTCATAACATTTCATCAAATTAAAAATTAATGTTACCAAATATTTGATGTGAAAATCCTATAAAATAGTGATATACTAAAAATTAATGTCCGATCTTTTTAAAAATAGATATTATTTATAATTTAAGAAACAATTTTATACTAATAAAAATAAGCGGGCCATGGGTCACCAAATCTATATAGCTTTTAAACGGGTTGATTTCTATTAAGAACCACTTTATGTTTAAAAAATCGAAAGAACTCAACGTAATAATTTTTTTAACATATCTATAATATATATAAACGAAACCCATAAAATCCTACGTGTCGCGATGTGGTCGCTCCCTCCTTTTATGGAAGCCACCAGATTGTTTGATTTTTAAATAGAAACCTCTCATTGATTTAACCCAAATTCATGGGTATGGATGTTACCAAAACGAGATAGCTCTTAAACGGGTTATAACATCTCATTAAATTAAAAATTAATATTAACAATTATTTGATATGAAAATCCTATAAAATGGGGATATACTAAAATTTAATATCAAATTTAGAAAGAGAAAGATATTGGATTAGGTTCAAATAAGAAGTTTAATTTTCCTAAAAAGGCTAGGAAGGAGGATATTTTAGTCTAACACTTTAATATTAAAACCCACTAACTTTAATCTCAAAACCCACTTACATTAATTTCAAAAACCCACTTACATAAAACTCAATTACATCTTCACTTATCTCCTACAACCACCACCACTCCACCGCCCACCGCCACCGTCACCCACCGCCACCACCTCGTCGGAAAAGTCCGAAAAAACATAATGGAAAACACTATGAAAAACACAATGTAAAAAACAAAATGGAAAAAACACAATGAAAAAAAACACAATAAAAAATACTATTGTATAACACAATTTTGGTAAAACACAATTTGTAAAAATCCACTGATTTTTTTTCAATTTTTATATAACAATATGGTACTCATATAAAAGATAAAAAGACACTCGTTATTGTGGTAAATTTGTTTTTCAATAAAAACGTCGTAAAAAAAGTTATGGACGTTTAAAAATGATGGGGGAATATGGCATGTGTCTTGCATGTGTAGAGAGAAAATCAACAAATATGTTATTCCTTTTATACCCTTTCTCTTATGTTCACACTTGATTTCCTCCTAAACTAATCTCAATCCTACATGTTCAAAATTAATGAACAAGATTACTTCCTATCCTTCCTACAAAAATATACTTCCTATTATAACCTAACCCTTATTTATAATTAATAAACAATTTTATAGTAAAAAATATAAACGGGTCATGGGTCACCAAATCCATATAGCTTTTAAACGGGTTATAACATATCATTAATTTGTGAAGCTCTTTCATCATCAAACCCTAATTTAATTTTCTCGGTATCAATTTAGTAACATAAATGATTCTTTTAAGTTTAACTTGAATGAAATGTCTCACAAAATAATATCCAAATTATAGTAAATGACCTAAACAAACAAATACAAAATTTATATAGATGATTCGTTCGATGTTTCATCCAAAAATGAACATAAATCGATTAAAATAGGTTCAAGTATATTATTAACTTTCTTACAATAAATAAAATTAAAATCCAAAAAAATATATTCACAATATTATAAACGAAAAATCTAAAACAACCTCCGTAATACGGGGGATAAAATCTAGTGTGTAATATACATAGATTACATGTACTTAGAAAAATTACAACCTTTTTTACGCACCAAATCGACTTTTTACATAGATGTAACGAACGTTTAAATTAGTGTAATCACTGTATACCTTTATTCTTACTCCTACTTAATTTTAAATCAAATTTAATCTAAACCACATAATCTAACCTATTTAATTAAATGTGTGGTTAAAATTAGGTTCTTAAAGTTTTTAAAACTCAACAAGGCTCTCAAATATCCCATATATATATATACATACATAGGGTAAGGATTCTAAGAGAACCATTGGTAAATTAAGAAATTTGAGAACCATTTTGAACCACTAAAAAAACATCTAAAAAAATATTTAAAAAATTATAAAACAAAAAAAGGAAAAGTTTAAAAAAGTAAAAAAAACTAAAATTCTTATATTTCATTCCGGTTTCATTAAAAAAAACCTAAATTTTTTTTCTTTTTAATTCGTATTATATCTATACACATATGTATATTTTTATTTAATCTCTAATTACGTAATATACACACATGTAGATTATCATTTACTTTAAATTATATACATATGTGTATAGAAAAAAAAACATATGTGTACATATTATACATATATGTATAATTTAGCTAAATCGAGATTTTTTTTAGAAACCAAGATGATAAATAAGAACTTTGGTTTTTTTGTATTTTATTTTTGTGTTTTTTTTGTTTTATGATATTTTTTTGAGGTTTTTTTATGGTCCAAAATGGTTCTCATAGTTCTCAATTTCCAAAAAGTTTTCACATGATCCTGATCATATCATCATCATCATCGTACTCAGTATATCCCACCAATAGCAATGCTATGGTAGGGTCTGATGAGGGT
The DNA here is from genome assembly GCF_021521415.1 of Bidens hawaiensis. Taxonomy (NCBI): domain Eukaryota; kingdom Viridiplantae; phylum Streptophyta; class Magnoliopsida; order Asterales; family Asteraceae; genus Bidens; species Bidens hawaiensis. The sequence continues at coordinate 811,953 of NW_027491157.1, forward strand.
AAGATGTAGACAGCCTTACCTCTATCTCATAGGGATAGAGAGGCTGCTTCCGGTGAGACCCCCGGCTCGATAGTAGTTTTGCATCAAGACTTGGACATAAGGCACATAGCACTCAATCATCGGGACACCGGCTGATCGGTGCATGTGCCCTTGTCTTTCGGCTATCAACGCCACCACATGATGCCTGATTAACCTTCCGCCACTTTTAACGTTATTTTCACGAGATTAGTAAAATAACGTCAAAATTAGTGCAATTTTACTTTTGCCCACCCGAGGGTTCACACATATATACATTATATGCGCGCACCGCAAGCAGGGCGTATCCTGATCATATATATATATATATATATACACTAGCTTTTAGCTCGCATGTTACGCGGGTTTATTTATTTTTAATATTGTTTTGAATATGTAATTTGTTATATTAATTTTATGGTTTATTCGTTTAGTTGTATAGCTAATATATTATTTTAGTATATTTATTATTGTTGGATGGAGTTTAATTGAAAGTATGGGACGACCAATTCATCATGGAAGCGAATTCGATCTTATAGTTGTCTTTTTTGTTCGCAATGGAAAAGGATGTTAGTCAGCTTGTTGAAGTTGCTGGCCCCGATAAAAAAATTGAAATCAAAGAAAATTGTTATATTGAAACTTCTACATTTATAAAAGGTTATAGGTTCTGATTAAACCGAAATCAGTTATGCTCTTTATACCTACAAAGTGCAAACAGAATCGTTTGCAGAAACGATTGCACCAATTGCTATGAAAACGCTTGACCATTTAGCAAATAGCAAGACATTTAAGATTTAACAAGCGGTAAAAAGTCAACTTGTTCGCAGTGGAATTTGATCCTTTAGTTGTCTTCTTTGTTCGCAGTGGAAAAGGATGCTGGCTAAGTTGTTGAAGCTGTAGGCCCCAATAAAAATTGAAGTAAAGGAAAATTGCTATATTGAAACTTTTACATTTATAAAAGGTTATAGATCCAGATTAAAACAAAGTTAATTATGCTCTTTATACCTACTAAGTGCAAGCAAAATCGGTTGCGAAACAATTGAAAACTAATGTGTTAATTATAATTGCAAAAATTATGGAAATAATCTGCACTACAAACCGATTTAGAAGGTTATATGAATTTTAAAAGTTAAAAGAAATTCAACTTTGAATGACTTTGAACCGATTTGACATACTCCCATTTTAGTTATGATTTGGTTAAACTTTTTTTAAACGAAACTTCTGGTTCAGCTTTCTTTTGCATATACCGATGAAGGACCGAACCGACGTTTATAACCGAAGCAGACTTGAAAAAGCAAACTTCTGTTATTGAATGGATGGATTATAATTTATGTTTTTGAATATTAAGTAAATAAAGATAACAACTGACCAAAAAGACGCATACTAAAGTCATAGACTCATAGTATCTTGTATGAATTGGCAAGAACGCTCTCGCAGGGATAGGTTGTACCTTGAGAATAACCACGGACTAAATTAACTTGCCACATCTGAGAACAACATATTATCTTGCAACATCCTACCAGAGAAATGGGTAAAAATGTGGACATATCAAGAAGGTGGTTTATGAAATGAGTATATTGTTTAAACTTTAAGTAGGCAGAAGCTAAACATAGCTACGTGTGTACACAATTGGTATGTATAAACTGAGCCAGTGAACCGAGCATGATAACAGGTTGAAAGTTGGCTTCAGTGAGTAATAGCTAACATTTTTTTCTAATAAAAGAAATATATAATTCAGTTTCTACTCATAAATTACTACAACTACTATTTAATAAAGACAACAAAAAAGCGAGTTACCCTTAAAGTGGATTACAATTTCTAAAACAATTGATGACACACGAAGGAAGAATCCAGAAGGTGAATACCATTGTGGGGCAGTTGAGCCAGCTATCACATAAACTGCACACAGTTCATATGAATACAACAGTTCAACTGCCAGAAGCAGAACAACCGCCTGTGTTTCACGAAATAGTTTTATATTATTTCATATCTTTTAAAAAAACATAAACAATAACAACAACAATTTAAGAACAAATAACTTGAAATCTACCAGACTTCCATCAGACTTCGAGTATCACAACTTATACTCATTACACTTGGTCTCTCTATGCCTTTTCCATCTAAACTCAAATCAACCTAAAAATAATAAATTCTAGATTTAATGATATGCTTAAAAAATATATGAACTATATTAAAAATATACTTAAAGTTAAAAATTTGAAGGAAACTATTTTTATAGAAAGTTAATTAGGCTAAATGGTAAAATTAACCTCATTATTCACCCAGTCACATTATATCTATGGATCAAATTTAATTGATCAATCCGTTTTTCCGATATACTAACTATAATGACGAATAAAGTATAAACTTATGGTGACTTTGATTTGTTTGGTTGTTTAGGTGTTGATTTGCTCCAACCTGGGATTGAGTTTTTCTTCGGAACACCGCATTTAATTACAAACAAATTAATACTATTGTTAATTGAGGTCTTCTACTAACATTTTATTATTATTTTTTACCTCATAATCAGCAAATACAACAGCCAATCCACCTATATTGTGCACATTGAGTGTGTTAAATCCTAGGTTTCTATAACCAAACTTTGGCAAGTTTGTTGTATACAAAAAGACATGTTTGCTCCTACATCCACTTTTTTTAACTTCTTTTATGGCATTAATTATATTTTTACTTCACTGAATTGGTTTCAAACACATATAATCATGCATGAACATCAATGAATGATGTCTATCTGTAAGTAACTTAGTAATATTTGGCTCAATATGATCATCAATCTCTAAAATGTGAACAAAAAAGTTGTTCTACAAGTTAATAAATCTATATAATGCAAATTATAATAAACAAACCTAAAATTTGATTAATAGATTAAGACTCATACCTTATCGAGTCATGAAGCTTTGTTGTTGTGATTAAATTGAAAGAACACGATTTAGGGTTCAACGCTTTTGAGAGCATCAAGCGATTCAGGGCTGGTCTTCATTAGGAATGGAGTTGTTGATGGTGGAAGATCTCCGATTCAGGCGATAGAGATACAAGGTTAGAGTATGTAAAGATTAACCGTGGATGCATCAATCTCATACATCTTCTTCAGCACTTCTTCATCACGACCAAGACTATGAAGCAATATATTATTTTTCAACTCCTTCACATCATCGCGCTGAATAGCCAATGATTTTATTACTCGAATGCAAGTCGAAATCCTGACGTCGTTCGGGTTATGTATTTGAATACTTAAAGACCTGTGTTAAACTACCAAATGGCTGCATAAAAGGTCAATTCAGTTGCCTAGCATAAAAGTTCAATTGCCAAATGCATATGGATCAAAATGCATATTAGTGTTCTATCCATATTAAATAAAATATGCAAATGAAAGCTAAGTTGCAGTCTGTACAAATAACAAAGTGAAAAGAATACAACTGCTAAATTGTCGTAACATCAAAACTAATCAAGCCAAGCCACTAAACTAAAATTTTTTTAATGAAATGCAAGCATTTCAGTCACAACAATCAAACAATAGGTGTTATTGATTACAATTCTCAAAATTATAACATAGCCATTTCTAATTCTAAGTAACTGCAAAAGATGACATTTTCTTGGAAGCTCATGGACGCATGGTTTCAACTAAAATCATGGAATTGGTTTCTTTGAAAAATATATCTTTATTGTAGTTAATATTGGTTCAATTTGTCTTTCAGCTTTGACCTCATATGTGAAACACGCATAAAGAAAAAAGAGAAAATTACTGATTGACTCTCTGTGGTCTTTAAGCGGAGTCATGTTGAGTCCCTGTAAAAAAAATGACCTGCTTGAATCCTTGACGTTTAAAAACTGAACATTCTGAGTCCCCGCAAACTAACGTCCGTTGTTAATACTTTTATTTGAAGGGTATTTCTGTCAATTTCCTTGTTCTATCATATTTACCCTAATTTACCTTAACATTATATTACAGCCTTGTCTTCAATCTTCAACATTCATATTACCCTAACTGCCATCAACTTGCAGGCCGCGAAATACAGAAGTGAACCGTCAACTTGCAGGCCATGGAGGATACGTGAAACTGAACCGTGTTCACTAGTCTTCGTCCATCTTCTTCGCTGGTCTTTGTCCTTCTTCGCTGGTCTTCGTCCGTGCTCACCTCCATCTTCTTCGATGAACCGTGGAGTGTGAAGGATACGTCTTCCCGACGAAGAATTTTCTGTTGACGCTTATCGTAAGTTCAAATTAGCTTCTTGAACCTTTAATGTTATATAACAAGCCATGTAATAATATACAGAAGCAGATGGTTCGTTTGAATTAGCACATACAAATGGTTTGATTTAATAATATATAACTAGCCATTTAATAATGTTGGTGGGTGAGGTAAAAATTAATCAAAAAGACTTTTAGTTCAAATTATAAACAAAGTTTGATTTTTTTTCTTTTAATTACAGAAGATAGCAATCTGTTTACGTTTAATATTTACCATGGAGGCGAGTTTCTCAATTTCCAGGTAGAGCTTACGGGGGAGGCCGGTCGGTTTTCATCGACAATGTGGAGGTTGGAAAAATTGGTAAGGGTGATTTGGTTGATATGGCAAGGAATCTAGGATATCCTCCTAGCGAGGTACTTTACTTTCATTACAGAGAACCGAATGTGTATATGGATTGGGGTATACATCCATTGTGTGATAAATTTGATTTTAAGAAAATATTTGATATTGTAAGAGGTGGAATTAAGGTGGTTGATATATATGTGGAACATGGGTATTCACGAGTGATAAACAATGTATCGTCTTTTTCCCATTTTGACTTTGCAAATGAAAAAAGGCACGGGGTAGATGAAGTTGATATAATGTACACATCAAATAGGTTGAATGAGGAAGAGGGCAATGAAACCGACTCACAAGAATCAGGTTTGTATGAAACAGAGGATGATCCAGATTACACTATAGAAGAAATTGGTCATGAGTATTTGGAAGATGTAGAAGTGGACATGACATTCTTCAAAAATAATGTTGATGCCGATGTTGTTGAAGTTTATAATGCCACAGATAATGCACTAGATGATTATGAAGGCGACGAACATGAGAAAAGTCTCGAGTTTGACCTTGTGTAGAGCGATGAAGATATTTCCACTGTGTTGAATACAGTAAAACAGAGGATAAGAAAGAAAGCAATTAGTGCCGGGCCTTCGAGTGATGCATGCCCATTCTATGTTGGTCAGTTAATTGAAGATAAGGATACGATAAACCAAATGGTTAAAACATATGCAGTGGCATCAAGAAGAGAGCTTTACATTAAGAAAAATGACAATATAAGGTATAGAGTAGTGTGTTTGGGTAAGAATCCTACTTTGATGAGAGGTGAGAGTTCAAACTTGCCAACTGGGGAAAATCTTAAGGCTCAAAGTGCAAAAAAAAGGAAAACTAAACCCACTTGCCCTTGGGCAATGCAGATCTCAAGACCATCCATTTCAGATCAGTGGTGTGTGAAAACAATCTCCCACCAACATCAGTGTCTCCAAACTAGGGTTGTTGGGCTGTACACTATGGGCACCATAGCGAAGGAGATAGAGTCGGAAATTGAAACAAATCCTACAATCCTTGTGAAATCTCTCTAAGATAAAATCCAGAAGAAGCATCAGATCCACGTTTCTGAAGTGAAAGTGAGAAGAGCAAAGAAGCTTGCAAATGATAAAAAAGATGGTGATTTTATACAACAATACGGTCTACTAAGAGCCTACCTTGAACAACTGGTAAAAGCCAACCCTGGTAGCTATGTCAAAATAGATGTGGAACCATGTCATGACCCTAGCAGTCCTACTAGGCAATTCAGGAGGGTTTATATATGTTATGGTTCTACAAAGAAAGGTTTTCAAATGTTGGGAAGAGAATTTTTGGGGCTAGATGGATGTTTTATGAAAGACCCATTTCTAGGTCAAATCTTGACTTCAGTAAGTATTGATGGTAACAGTTGTATTTATCCGGTTGCTTTTGCACTTGTGGAAGCTGAAACTCTACACTCATGGACATGGTTCTTAAAATGCCTTAGAGATACTCTTGATTTGTCCACCGATGCTAACTTCACTTTTATTAGTGACCGTCAAAAGGTATTTTGTTTTTTAAGCTGTTTTGTTGTTGTTGTTGCTGATAATACTGTTTTTTTATGCTGTTAATGCTGTTAATTACTCCTTTTTAGGTTGTTAATGCTGTTAATTGATGTTTTTAGGCTGTTATTGCTGTTTTTAAGCTGTTTTGTTGCTGTTAGTGCTGTAATTGCTGTTTTTTAGGCTGTTAATGCTGTTTTTTAAGCTGTTTTGTTGCGGTTGATGCTGAAAATGTTGTTAATTGCTGTTCTTTAGGCTATTAATGCTGTTATTGTTGTTTTTAAGCTGTTTTGTTTCTATTATTGCTGTTCTTTTAGCTGTTTCTGTTGCTGCTTTTTATGTTTTTGTTTGCTGTTTTTGTTAATTGCTTTTTTATTTGCTGTAAATTTTTGTTTCCTTTTTTGGGGCTTAATTCCAGCATTAGAAAATGTGTTCCCTAGGGCTGAGCATCGGTTTTGTGTTAGACACATCCACGAGAACATGAAGAAGCAATGGTGAAGGGATGTGTTTAAAAACATGTTCTTGAAAGCAGCCGATGCCACTTCCATCCCTTACTATTTGAAAGCTATGGAGGAAATAAAGGAAGCATATGCTACTTTATATGATTGGCTTAACCAGATTTCAGCTAAAACATAGTCAAAAGCCCATTATTCAGGTAGGGCAAAGTCTGATATTCAACTAAACAATATGTGTGAGACTTTTAACAAGCAATTGGTTGGAGCAAGGGACAAGCCTGTAATCACGTGCTTAGAGTATATCAGAGAGTACATGACAAGGAGGATTGTTAATGTGAGAAAGATGGTGTCAAAGGCTGCAGGCCCTTTAACACCAAATACTACAAAAATGTTTGAAGATATAAAGTCTGAGGCATCACAATTGACTGTTCTTATGGTGGATGCTCAAAATTACAAGGTAAAATACTATTACATGTCATTCCTTATTCTTATTTTCGATTTTAAAGTTGTTTTTTTTATATTGATAGGTGAATAGTATAAGGTCCCAATGTGTTGTGGACGTGAAATACAGAACATGCACTTGTAGGAAATGGGATTTGACAGGGATGCCATGTAAACATGCAGTGGCGGCTATAAATGACATGGCTATCAATAATATGAATGTTGGCATACCTGAGGAATGGGTGTCTGAGGCTTACTGGTTAGATACTTGGAAAAAGGTATATGATAACCAAATAATGTCAATCCAAAGTGAAGATTATTGGATTCCTTCACAATGTCCAACAACACTCATTCCACCTAAACATCATAAACAGGTAACTCGTTAAAACTAGTATTGTTAAATTATAAACATGTTTAATTTTTACATATAATTTTGTGTCTTTTTCATAGATTGGGAGGCCAAAGAAAAAGAGAAAAAAGTCATGGGATGAGAGAAGCAAGAAGTCTCTTGATGATAAGAGGACAAAAAGAGTTGAAGAGGTGGAAAAAGTGTTTTCTAAGGGAGGTAAAATAACAATACAAGGCGGCACGGTAAAATGCGGCAAGTGTGATGATTTTGGTCATAATTGTAGAAGATGCACCGGTAATGGTGGGACAACAACTTCAAGTGAACAACGCGAATGATGGTGTTGACTTTTTTATATTTTGGTAATGACTTTTTAGTGTTTTGGTATTGTTTTTTTTTGCTGGTTACAAATTGTGTAATGGTTTAATTTTCAACACAAATTTTGTAATGGTATGATAACTTTTTGTTGTTATTTTTTGGCGTGTTACTAAATTATATCTTGTCCGTGTGTTTAGGTCAAGAATATTATTTTCAACATTAAAAAGTAAAAACAAAACACTAAGAAAATATCATATATATTCTATTCTATTATGTTAACACACAAATTGATTTTGTTAGATCAAAAGTCAAACAAGATCCAATCTTTATTGAAAAGAAAACATTGGTTGATTAATAAATTGCATTACAAAGAAAGACTAACCAAACAAGATTGAAAAGAAAACATTGATTGATTAATAAATTGCATTACAAACAAAAACAATCTTCAATTTTGTGACTTCCTTAACTTTGGTTCTTGCATACTCGTTTTTCTTCTTCATACTCTTGACCAATGCGGGGATCCTTTCACAGCCGCGACAAGTAGAGTATCTGCCCACTTTAACCATCCACAAGAACCCTTCTATAACGAACAACAGTAATCAACCATTCTAACTATAGGGGTGTTAATCAGTGTTATATTTAAACCAAAAAAAACGATATAGTATAATATTAAATTGTGATGTGCAAAAGCTTTGATGGTAATATTAAAAAAACGATATATCATAATATTAGCACCAGACCTAAGGGTATAAGGGGGTGTTTGGTAGAGGGATTTGATTGGGGAGAAATGGAATTAGAAATATTTCTTTTGTTTGTTTTCCACTTTTCATTTCTATTTCTCTTTCTATTTCTCTAAAACTAGAGAATTCCATTTCTCTTTAAAACAAAGAGAAATCCATTTCTCAGCAGCCTCCTCATAGCATGTCACCACCTCGTCTCCGACCACCACCCCGTCTCCGGCCACCACCTCGTCTCCGGCCGCCACCTCGTCTCTAAGTCTGCAACCGCCACCTCGTCTCCAAGTCTGCAACCACCACCACGTCTCCGCTGTTCGCAGTGGTGAACACAGAGATGGTAACCGGTTGTAGGTTGCAGGTGGTACGGGTGAACGGAGATTAGGGTTTCAAGTGGTGGTTCGTGGTAGGTTAGGGTTTTCAGATGGTCGGGTGAATGTGGTCGCAGGTGGGTGACAGTGGTGGTGGAAATCGGCGGTGGTCGCAGGTGGCTTCTGATTATCATCATCATCATCGCCACCACAACCACCACCACAAAATCTCCAAAGAGGCAGTGATGACAGATCTGAGCCTCCCCTTGCCTCCGGTGGCTATTTGACTAAGGCTGGAAAGAGGTGCTTGCTTTATGAAACTTCTCTTTTTCTGTATCTTATGTTCCAAAAATTTGAATCTTTTTAATTTCTTGTGTACTGTGGTTGAAGAAGGGGATTTGGTGGCGGCAGCCGGTGGTGGTGGGCTGTGGTTGAAGAAAGGGCTGTGGTGGTGGTGCTGGTGGTGTGGGGCTGTGGTGGTGGGGTTGGTGGTGGTGGTGGGGCTGTGGTGGTGGGGTTGTGGTGCTGGTGCTGGTGGTGGTGGGGCTGTGGTGGTGGGGCTGCGGTGGTGAGTGGTGTCAGGTTGGGTGGAGGTGGGGTTGGGTATGGAAGAGTTCTCTGTTTATTTTCTCGTGTACCAAACAAGAGAAATGATTCTCATTCTCCATACAAATTCTCTTTCTCTACAATTCCATTTCCATTTCTATTTTCTCTCCTTTTCCATTCTCTGTACCAAACACCCCCTAATAGTATTAATGAAAATAGCCTAACGATCAATAATCTGTGTACTCTAAGTTAACTATTTTCATATGTAATGTAACAAGAGAAATGAAATGTGCACAACAAAGAACCAAGTTGTGAAATGCAGATTAAAAATATTAATATTAAAGTGAAAAAATAAAAGAACTTCCGGTCGAACGGGTCGTGTACGGATCAACTCACAAGTATGTGGGTCGTGTTCAGGTTACGTGTCTTAGACCGCTAATCCACAAACACAACCCGTTTAACACCACTCCACCCTACCCTCCAATTACTTGTTCGATATCATATCACTAAAAGTTTGCTATTTTCAAACACTTTTTGATTAATTTTTACGTCACACGCATTCTGAACCGCGCCAACTGCAACTGCTAATGCAATTGCTCGTGTAAGTCTCATTCCCAAATTTATTTTCTTGCTCATCAAACCATTTGTTTATGTATGTTCTTAAATGGCTAGTTATATAACATTAAAAGGTTCGAGAAGCTGATTAATCGGGTTAACCCGAATAACCCGATTAATAATTTTTGACCTTATTTAACCCGGCCCTAGCTAGCTTAATCGGGTTTGGGCTTTTTGGACACCCCTAATTCTAACCCTAACAAACTCATTTCATTCAAATTAACCTCTATACAAACTGATTTAACAACTATTTTCATTCAATTAAATTAAGCTAAAAACAATTTGAGAGATCTGAGTATTAAATATACTTAGACAGGAAAGGAATCGACGACCGGGGTTAGCATTAGTCTGGGATACACGATAGCACGTATTAGCACCACAAGAGCAAAAAAAAATCCGACGAACCAGTGCCATATGACCTTGATTTCGCTGATAAAGAGGATGAGGATGTGAACTGCGACATTTTAACTCCAATCGGATTGAACAAGAAGAAGAAGAAATAAGTAATTAGGGCTCCAATTGAAGCCACTTAGGGCTCCAATTGAAGCAGCGAAGAAGAAGAAACAACGAGAGATAGAAAGATGATTAGGGTTCTTTATTCAGAAGTCAGATATTATAATTAAGGAGGCAGGGGGTATAGTAGTAATTTTAAAGGGTTTTTGGATGGAAAAGATAACGCTAATCTGACGGAGGGACTCAAAATGTTCAGTTTTTAAACGTCAAGGATTCAAGCAGGTCATATTTTTACAGGGACTCAACATGACTCCGCTTAAAGACCACAGGGACTCAATCAGTAATTTTCTTAAGAAAAAAAATCATACCTTTCACTTGTTGCTCATAAGATGCTTTATCCGCATCAAAAGAGCTGCAACCTCACCATTCATTGGACCCGAAGTGCTTGGATATAACAAATCTAAATCACATGTGCTAAAAAAAATCACTTGTAATGCATCTCATTTTATGAGCGAAAGACTGTTAAACTAAACATTTTAACCTCATTTAAACCACAATTTGAAAATTAACAACAAAATATGAAATTTATCAACTAAACATGAAATCATTCAAAATAAACAGAATCAGCCGACTTAACTAAACACAAATGAGTAACCACGAAAACAGAAGATTCAGAAACTTGAATTGGGTGTAAAATCAATAGAATCAGCCGACTTAACTGAACCAAAACCCATAAAAATTATAGCTTAGATTAAATCAAAGTCAACGTTTTAGAATACTCACATATATCTATCTTATAATCGATATTGTTGCTCAATGCTCAAGAGTATCATAATCGAATGGACTTCACATCAGAATCCAATTTAATTAAATTGATTATTTGAAAAGATAAACAAAAACTAACCAAATTCACCAGAGATCTGAGATGGTTCAATCAAAATACGCTTCAATTAAATTGAACCAAAAACGAACCGTCGATACCAGATTGCGTGCATTGAAGAAACTAAAATCACCAACTATGAGAGAGAGAGAGAGAGAGAGAGAGAGAGAAAGAGACTCTGATGTTTGATAAGGAGAATCGATTTAGGGTTTTGTAATCCGAATGAGGGTGGTGGTGAAGGAGTGGAAGAGGTAGGATTTGAGAAGATATAGTTTGAACCGATCCAAACCCATCATAAGACCACGACCCACGAATTTTAAAGCTTAAACGGGTTAAACCAAGGAGAGTTCACTGTTTATAAATGAAGCAATCTGGTGGCTCTAATAAAAAGGGGGAATGACTATATCGCGACACATAGGATTTTAGAGTTTTCGTTTATATATATTATACTAGATTTTATCCCCCGTATTACGGGGGTTGTTTTACATTATTTGTTTTTAATATATATATATATATATATTGGGATTTTAATTTTATTTATTTTAAGAAAGTTAATAATTAATATACTTAAGGTTTGATGATAAAATGGTTTCAGAAATAAATTATATGTTATAATCCGGTTAAAAAGCTATCTGGGTTTGGTGATACCTATTACCCGTTTATTTTCTTTATTATAAAACTGTTTCTTAATTATAAATAATATCTTTTTTAAATAAAATAAGATATTAATTTTTAGCATATCCCTATTTTATAGGATTTTCATATCAAATATTTGATGAGATTAATTTTTAATATAATGAGATGTTATAACCCGTTTAAGAGCTATCTGAGTTTGGTGAGACCTTCACCCGTGAATTCAGGTCAAATGTATGAGAAGCCTTCATTTACAAATAAAGCAATACGATGACTTGAGAGAATGGTTGTATTACATTTTTTGTTTTTTAATACTTATTTTTTGGATTTTAAAGCAATCTGATGGCTTGAAAGAATGGTTGTTTTACATTTTTCGTTTTTTAATATTTATTTTTTGGATTTTAATTTTCTTTATTGTAAGAAAGTTCATAATATACTTAGGGTTTGATGATGAAAAGGTTTCATAAATAATTGATATGTTATAACCCGTTTAAAAGCTATCTGAATTTGGTGACCCTTGACCCGCTTATGTTTTTTACTACAAAATTGTTTATTAATTATAAATAATATCTTTTCTTTTTAAATTAGATATTAATTTTAGTATATCCTTATTTTATAGGATTTTCATATCAAATAATTGGTAAGATTAATTTTTAATTTAATGAGATGTTATAACCTGTAAAGCCCCGAACCCTGGGAACCCCACAGTTGGTAATCATTCAAAAACACTCGTAAAAATAATTAAACTTAAAAACAATTCTTCGCATTAAAATAACATCACAGAGTATAATTCGGCAGAAAACGTAAATAAATGAATGAGTTCCCAAAACCCGGGGATTTAACCCCAAAACCAAAATTAAGTATAACTTTTATAAGTCTGTTGAAATAAAATGTTCATAAACAATTCTTCATTCCAGTATGCCCTTCACCGTCCAAGTAGCTCCGTGCACGTCCAAGCGATAAGACATCCTCTTCATAACCTGAAACTCACACTAACATGCACACAAAGTCAGCTTAAGCTGAGTGAGTTCAAGTTTTAAATAAGTAGCAAAAGTCTTAATAATCATTCCAATGGTTTTAAAACAGCAACCGGAAGTACATCGGTTAGGTCACCACATCCAATAAATAGTCATTCTTACGTATGAGCATCTCTATACGTGTATTCCTATATATATATATATATATAACATTCAATAATAACATTCAGGGCCGAGAAAATGTACAACCCAAACACGTAACATTCAGCGTATGCAAACACAAAGTAGGCATACACAACATTCAGTAGTTGAGACGACTACAAACATTCAGGGTCGAGCAAACGTACAACCCAAACACGTAACATTCGGCGCATGCAAACACAAGGTAGGCATATGCAACATTCAGTAGTCGAGACGACTACAACATTCGCCAAATATTGGCCATTCTAAATATATATAAATATATATATACATACACATGCTATAACATTCCAAGGCCTACCAATACTAGCAAGCCTATGTAAAACCATTCAAAACATTTCATCAAGAAAAACACTTAGGTGTGCATGCTAGCTCAAAACTTAAAAAGAGTTAAACGGGGCATCAAGAACTCACCTGAAATCAATCGAATCGAACACCTACAACGAGCTAGGAAATCCCTAAGTGCACAATCACAAGCAAGGGCCTGTAAAGTATACACAACGTGTTACTAAACTAGATCGTAAGAACACTCTTGCCTAATGAGTTGTTCATGCCCAACAACTTGGCCCAAGGCCCAACACTTGGCCCAAGGCCCAACAACTTTCAATTAACCAAATCGACCCTATGATTAAGGTCGGGGCTAACCAAGATGCACCAGTCGCCCGTCGGCAATCAAATCGAGTCGAATACGCGCGTAATAAACCTTAAAACGAATCAGCCCCAAATGGGCCATATTCCCCCTTTAATCTTTTCATTCATCATAATTATGTCACCCGAGTTGATCAGGTTGACGGTTCCTTTTTACAACTCTCAATTTAGCATTTAAATGAAAATTCGCGCACCGCCGACTCGATTGACCAAGCACCAACCAAAACAGCCCCGAACATCAAAAAAATAATTTTCCCACAGCCCTTAGACTCCCCTAGGGCCATAAAAATTGATTCGGTTGGTCATCCAACCGATTAATGCATCAAATTCAACAATTTGCAATTCTACACCTGATAAACCCTAGTTTTCGAACTAAAATCGATTGACCGACCTAAACACCTCCAATGACCACGAAATTTTAATATGATGTAAATGCCATACCTGGGGATCTTTCTACACCGGAAACTCTAATTTTTATCCACGAGAAGTGGGTCAATTACTCCTTGGTCGAAAATATGTCCAACGAGAAGTATCGGCAAAATTAAGCATCAAAACGTTTAGGGGTGAACAAAAAGAGTGTTGGGGATTGTAGTACATACCTTGAACTACTTTTAGGAGCTTGGAATCGATCAAAAAGTCAAAGCAAGGAAGGGAGGGAGCTGGTCTTCTTGGCCGATCGGACAGGCTGGTACTAGGGCTTATTTTTTTTTGTTTATTGTTATATTATAAAACATTTTCATTCTAGCCCCCGGAATTTAATAATAACGCAACTTGGAAGAAATGTTAAGCCATTAGACGCACCGAGATGATGTAAAGGCTTCCGAGAAACGTCGGATAAATCCCGAGAATTATACATACTCTACAAACTTTAGTTCTTGAAACCGGAATTAACGGACGTTACAAGTCCACCCCCTTACAATGGGATTCGTCCCCGGATCCCGATGCGATAGGAAAAACTGCGGATAATGCTTCATCATCTCGTCTTCGGTCTCCCAAGTGGCCTCGGAACCCCTACGGTGTTTCCACTGCACCTTCACCTGTCTAACCATCTTATTCCTCAAACGCCTCTCCTGACGGTTAAGAATAGCAATCGGTTGTTCAACGTAGTTCAACTTACTATTGAGTTCAATATCATCGAGAGGCACATGAGCCCCTTCAGCCGCTAAGCATTTCCTCAGATGGGACATGTGAAAAGTAGGATGAACCCCCGCGAGCTCCTCGGGCAATTCCAGCCTATATGCTACCTCACCTACTCGGGCCAATATACGGAACGGGCCAATAAACCTCGGACTGAGCTTCCCCCTCTTACGAAAACGAATAATGCCTTTCCATGGAGAAAATTTCAACTTAACCCGTTCCCCAGCCTCAAACACGATAGGCCTTCTCCTTTTATCTGCATAAGACTTTTGACGATCCTGAGCGGCCTTCAAAAAAGCCTTAATCTTATCCAGTTTCTCAGTCGTAGCCTCAACCACCTCCAAACTACCCAACTGTTTCCGACCAATGGAACCCCAGCAGACTGGAGTTCTACACCTCCTACCATACAACATCTCAAACGGTGGCATCCCAATTGTGGCGTGATAACTGTTATTATATGAGAACTCTACCAACGGTAAGTGACGATCCCAACTACCACCAAAATCGATTAAACAGGCCTGCAACATATCCACAAGAGTCTGAGTGGTCCTCTCGGACTGACCATCCTTCTGCGGGTGATAGGCAGTACTGATAAGGAGTTTGGTACCCATCTCCTCGTTAAACTTTTTTTTTCCAAAACCTAGAGGTAAAACGCGTATCCCTATCCGAAACCATGGATACCGGCACCCCGTGCCTAGAAATGATCTCACGAATAAACGCATCGTCCAACTGCTCGGAATTAAAGTCTCTCGGATCGGTAAGAAATGAGAGCTCTTGGCCAATGTATCAACAATTACCCAAATGGTGTCGTAACGACCCTTAGGAGTACGAGGCAATTTAGTCACAAAATCCACAGTAAGGTGCTCCCACTTCCACTCAAGTATTTCTAAAGGTTGAAACTTCCCAAACGGCTTCTGATGCTAGGACTTATCTTGTAGACACGTCAAACACTTACTCACATACTGAGCCACCTCAAACTTCATCACATGCCACCAGTAATTTTTCTTCAAGTCTTGGTACATCTTGGTCACGCCCGGGTGAATGGAATAGCGCGACTTGAGTGCCTCATCCAAAATTTTATCTCTGAATCCCCCATACTTCGTTACCCATAAACGATCATCCTTATACTTCACCCCGTCACCGACGTCTTCCAACAATCTCTTCTGACCCCAAACACGCTCTGACATATTCCATTCCACCTGCAAAGCCTCATTCTGAACGTTGGCTATTTGTTTCAAAATATCGGGTTTAAGAATAAGCTGATAGGATTTCACACGAATAGGTTTTGGTCTCTCCTTCCGGCTCAACGCGTCAGCCACCACGTTAGCCTTACCTGGGTGGTACATAGTATCCACATCATAATCCTTAATCAACTCCAACCATCGACGTTGGCGCATATTCAGCTCCTTTTGTTCAAAGAAGTATTTTAAACTCTTATGGTTGGTACAGATAACGCAGGGAACACTGTACAAATAATGTCGCCACAACTTAAGCGCAAACACAACTGCCGCAAGTTCCAAATCGTGAGTAGGATAATTCGCCTCGTGAAGCTTCAACTGCCGTGAGGCATAAGCGATGACTCGACCTCGCTGCATCAAAACACACCCAAGCCCCTGATAAGAGGCATCAGAATACACTACCCGAATCATCGGTGCCATCAGGTAAAGCTAAAATCGGGGCATGCGTCAACCGGTTCTTCAACTCGACAAAAACCTCCTCCTGCTCAGTACCCCAAATGAACTTAACACTCTTCTTAGTCAACCTGGTCAGCGAAGAAGCAATTTTCAAAAAATCGGGAATAAAGCGGCGGTAATACCCCGCCAAACCCAGAAAACTACGGATTTCAGATGGAGACTTAGGAGACTCCCATTCATTCCCGGCTTCTACCTTTGCAGGGTCAACCAGAATACCACTCGGGTTAATAAGATGACCCAAGAATTCAACCTCACGCAACTAGAAGGAACACTTAGAAAATTTCGCATACATTTTGTTCTTCCGCAGAGCCTCCAACACTTCCACGAGATGACCGGCGTGATCAGATTCACTTTTAGAGTACACAAGAATGTCATCGATGAACACAATAACCGAACGGTCGAGCATCGGTCTACACACCCGATTCATAAGATCCATGAACGCAGCTGGTGCGTTGGTCAAACTGAAAGACATCACGAGAAATTCATAATGCCCATAACGAGTGCGGAAGGCAGTCTTAGGAATATCTTCCTCCCGGATCTTCAACCGATAATACCCGGACCTAAGGTCGATCTTCGAGAACCAACTAGTTCCTTGGAGCTGATCAAATAAATCGTCGATCCTTGGAAGAGGGTACCGATTTTTAACAGTGAGCTTGTTTAATTCACGATAGTCAATGCACATCCGCATGCTACCGTCCTTCTTTTTAACGAACAGGACCGGGGCACCCCAAGGTGAGATGCTTGGTCGAATAAAGCCCTTATCGAACAAGTCTTCCAACAGAGCCATAAGTTCTTTCATTTCATTCGGCGCTAGGCGGTAGGGAGCTTGGGCAACGGGTTTGGCGCCCGGTACAAGGTCTATCTGGAACTCGACCTCGCAATCCGGCGGCACATCTGACAAATCATCTAGAAATACATCCAGGAAATCCCGAACAATAGGAACATCGCTGACGGTAGCCACCTCGGTATTCTCGTTCATAGCATACGCCCGATACACCCCGCACCCCCGCTGCATCAACTTTCCCGCCTTAAGCATGGATATAATATGTGGCGTCGCAACATTCCGATCACCGAAGACCGTAATTTGAGTCCTATCCGGGGCCCTTAAACGAACGAGTTCCTGACCACAAATGATCTGAGCATCAACATTCGCTAGCCAATCCATCCCGAGCACCACATCGAAACAACCTAGCGGCATCAAATATGATCGCACCGGAAATCTATACCCAGACAACTCGATGGAACAACCCTGAATAGCCCTAGACACGGACACGGATTTTCCAACGGTGACCTCAACCTCAAACACATCGACTACGCGCTCGGGTGATTTATTCAACGAGGAACAGAAAGCGGTAGACACAAAACTTCTACTGGCACCCGAATCAAATAAGACTGACGCCGGTAATTCATCAAGTAGAAAGGTATCTGGGATAACATCACGCTCCTACTTAGCTAAGCAGTTGCTCATACATTCTTGAAGGAGCGAGGAATTTAAGCGGTCAAGTACCAAGGAACCCAGAGTGACAGTATGCTACGTCTCAGCTAAACCATTACGCGCAAAGCGTTCGAGAGGATGGGAAACGAACAGGAGAATTTAGGGAATAAGATAAACTTTGACGCTAACGACTCCAGAGTTAGCCAAATCCTATCCCTACAAAGACGGAATTCTAAAATAGTCAGACACAAATGGTATTTAAAACATGGAAGGTAAGGGTAAACTGCTAATAACGTTGATCAAGTGTTATTAGTCGTTTACTTCACCGGCCCGTTCTATGCACCCCCTGCCCCCAACCACATTAGCATTCTATCTAACACTTAACAATTAATCACATACAGGGAATCTTAAATGCAAAGGAATGACTTAACAATTTAAAATTACCACTTGGCGTGCAGCTACTCGCGGTGGGCATATTGGTCTCTTTTGTTACAGTTCGAGTCCAAGCATTCGGGGATGCTCGGATCCCTCGAACCAAGGCTCTGATACCAACTTGTAAGGCCCCGAACCCCGGGAACCCCACAGTTGGTAATCATTCAAAAACACTCGTAAAAATAATTAAACTTAAAAACAATTCTTTGCATTAAAATAACATCACAAAGTATAATTTGGCGGAAAAGGTAAATAGATGAATGAGTTCCCAAAATCCGGGGATTTAACCCCAAAACCAAAATTAAGTATAACTTTTATAAGTCTGTTGAAATAAAATGTTCATAAACAATTCTTCATTCCAGTATGCCCTTCACTGTCCAAGTAACTCCGTGCACGTCCAAGCGATAAGGCATCCTCTTCCTAACCTGAAACTCACACTAACATGCACACAAAGTCAGCATAAGCTGAGTGAGTTCAAGTTTTAAATAAGTAGTAAAAGTCTTAATAATCATTCCAATGGTTTTAAAACAGCAACCGGAAGTGCATCGGTTAGGTCACCACATCCAATAAATAGTCATTCTTACGTATGAGCATCTTTATGCGTGCATTCCTATATATATCAATATATATATTTATATATATATATAACATTCAATAATAACATTCAGGGCCGAGAAAACGTACAACCCAAACACGTAACATTCAGCGTATGCAAACACAAAGTAGGCATACGCAACATTCAGTAGTCGAGACGACTACAAACATTCAGGGTCGAGCAAACGTACAATCCAAACACGTAACATTCGGCGCATGCAAACACAAGGTAGGCATACGCAGCATTCAGTAGTCGAGACGACTACTACATTCGCCAAATATTGGCCATTCTAAATATATATAAATATATATATATATACATACACATGCTATAACATTCCAAGGCCTACCAATACTAGCAAGCCTATGTAAAACCATTCAAAACAAAAAAAAATCATAAAACAAAAAATAACACAAAAATAAAAAAAGTAAAATAACTCAAACATAAAATTTATCATCCTGGTTTCAAAAACAAATTCTCGATTTAACTAAATTATACATATATGTATAATATGTACACACATGTTTTTTTATACACATATGTATAATTTAAGGCAAATGACATTGTACATATTTGTATTACGTAACTAAAGATTAAATGAAGTTATATACATGTGTATAATACGATTTTTTTATAAAACCGGAATGAAATATAAGAATTTTGATTTTTTTACTTTTTTAAAATTTTCGTTCTTTTTTGTTTTATAATTTTTTAAATATTTTTTAGAGGTTTTTTTTTGTGGTCCAAATGGTTCTCAAAGTTCTCAATTTTAAAAGGTTCTCTTAAGAACCTTATCATATATATATATATATATATATATATATAGACACACACACACACACACACGCATATGTATGGGTGAGTTCATTGGGCAACTCCAAAAAAGTTGGGAAATAGGGAACATCCTTCCCAACCCTTGATTATTTTCCCACATCCTTATGGTATGTCACACCTCAACCTAACGGCGGAATATGTTAGGGCGCGACATAATTTGTATCATAACTCAAGGACACTAAAATAAATATAAATTTCCAATATCAAATTTATTTACTCAAATCATTGAACACGAGAGTTTCTCAACAAAATAACTCAAAAACAATTACATCATACTAAACAAATAAATTGTTCTTTATTTTAATAAAATCTAGAGTCCAACTAAGTCTTGCATCTTCAACAATCCCAAATAAGCTACCTTCGATACGCGTAAATATAGATATATGTTGTTAACATAAAGTTGAGCAAGTAATCAAAATTTGAGATATATATATAATAATAAAAATGTCAATTCCTTGCGATATCATACATTACTTCAACTAGAATACATAAATAAAATTCATTTAGCCATGCTTCATCGAACATAATCAATGGCTACTAAAACAAAATAAATACAAATAATGATGTCGTTTGGCCATGATCCATCAAAAACGATCTATGGCTACTAAGACGGCGTATGATCATACTATGAGGATGAGGATGAGGATGAAATACCAACCAACCATAAAAATGTAAACACGTAGTCAAGTAGCATTTAACAACTAATCGAGCAATATCACAATACGCAAATAATGAAACTGAGTTTGAAAATATAATTGAGTAAATAAAAAACTTGGGTTTTTTGTACGCATTAATCCCCACAACAATATAGAGAAAACGGGGAGTGTGATTACTCACCATAGAGTGGTAGGCGAGTTAAATAAGATAAGGATGCGGAATAAGCGAGCTGAACCAACTCAATAAAATAAATCTAAAATTTTCACAGATGATAATATAATTAAAAACGATTATTTTGCAACTAGAATCGCGTTAACACTCCATACGGTTATCATATTATGATAAAAACAAGATTTAAGCGAGCTGAGATGGGTCAGAATCCGAACAGTGAATTCGGAGTCAAGTTCTGGCTCATCACATATTAAATGTAAATACAAAGCTAAAACTCTTTTGGAGCGAAAACTGATTTTGACCAGAAGATGTAATAATTGAAAATCCTTAATTTTAATACTTAAGAACCATAACCGGGTAAAAAAAATTGAATAATTAAACCGTCTCAATCAATGGAATTGATTGAGGGATTTATTTAAAATTTGAAAACAAATAACTCTCATTCTTACAATTTACCCGGAAAAACATGAGTAAGACGATGATCAACCAAAACAGTTAACTTTTTAAGTCAAACCTTGAATAACTTGTAAATCAACAACCAAAAGTTGAAAATGATAGTAATTTGAGGTGGGGTGTAACATCCTAGAAAAAATTCATATTTATTTTGAACTAAAAATGTCAACTTTGAAAGTTATAGGATTAAAATAATATCAAAATCAAGTAATGGGAAAAATGAGATAAGGAAAATTAAGCATCTTATGTTTAAGGAAATAGGAAAATCCATCCCACATGGATAGATGGAAGAAAGGGAAAGCATTCCATGGGTATAAATAAAGAATAGAATTTTCATCCCACATGGAAACAAACAAAGAAATTGAAGCTCTTTATAAGGGAGCAAGTTTCCATAAAAATGTTTTAAAGTGGCTAACCACTCTCCATAGTCCTAGCGGAAGGTGCGAAGCACAAGACGCGCACACGCACGGACACGGGCTCGGGAGATGGACGTAATGTGGCGTTTTGATGGCGCACTTTACACTTCGCACGCTCGCATCGCCGCGAGCCGCATAAAGGCCGCTTTAGTATTTTTGGAAATGACAGTATGATCAAGAAGTGACAAGTTATCAAAGACGAGGGACTAAAAGTTGAAAATCGGATTTCAGGACCCATCTCGCTACGCGATGAGCCCTGAAAGATCACCATCGCGCTACGCGATGGGGTTACATGAGTCACCAGACACATGTCTCAACGGGGGACACGTGGCAGACGCTAGGGCTGAGTCAGCATGCCACGCGTCAAAACCTGACATCGCGCTACGCGATGCCCCAGTAGAAAGGACCATCGCGCTACGCGATGGGCGCGACGGTTCCCAAAATCGGCTATAAAAGGGGAGGTTCACGGCATTTCATTCTCACACCAAAACACCACCACTCACACACACTTAGAATCGAGAAGCGTGCCGACCTCGTAGTGCGTTCCAAGCCCTGAAGTTCTGACGATTTAAGCCTTGATACGCGATAAAAAGTAGAATTGCTGCCCGTACAAACATAGGCATATAAACTCCAAATACCGCATAAGGTAGGGGTTCTGCCTAAATATTATTTTATTGTTATATTATATGGCTTAGACCCTAGTCAGGGGTATAGCCTAAAATCTTGATCAAGATTATGTTTATAATAGCTTTATACATGCAAAGGTTATAGTTAAAATAATGTTTCTTCATGATTAAGAAACATAAGCTTTTACATACAAGCAGATATAGTAGTTTCTTCACAACTAAGAAATGTAAGATTTTACATACCAGGGTTATAGTTAATTCAATGTTTATTCTTGACGAAGAAACCTATCAATTGATCTTTCTTCATGAAGAAGAAACTTAACACGTGATTTGTAAACAAATGAAAAGATTATTAGTCTAAATATTTTATTCAAACAAATGATCAGTCAAGGTTTAAAGCTATCAAAACCAGACTAAAGGTCTGTAGCTGGATCAAGAGATGATCTGAGTATTTATATAAACTTATGTTATTACATAGATCAATCATTCATTCCCAAGGGTTTTCAAACGAGATCACCAAATCATTCAGAAAAGACAATCACAATCACAGGTGAATACGTTAAACCTTTTACAGTCAGATAAACGGGTTGTTTATCTTAAACAGTAAGTCTAATATGAGATTACGTGATCTCTACATTTTAAGGGATTACATGATCCCTAAGTTACAAGGTAGATAATAAAAGCAACTCAGACCGAGTACACATGTGTCTGGATCCAAACATATCTGTTAACCTATCAATCAAGGCTACGTGGCCGCAGGCTAACAGACATAACGAAAGTTCTCCAATGAGCATCAGTTATTGGAGAACCATAATTGTGGGTGTATGGAAGTGGCACAAGTTCCAAGAAATAAGAGACGTTTCTGCTGAGTTTGTTCCAAAACTATCTTGTCAGTTAAATGTTTTCAGAGTCAACAATTCACCAGCATATCGCTGATGTATATTTTTCCCCTCATTACAGGAAAGCAAGAATAGCACATGTAGCAAGGCATTTGAGTCACTCTTGGAGATATATGCTCGCAGATAGAGATGGCTCAGTTTTTAATAAATAAAATATTGTAAACGAGAGTAAACAAAGGTTTGTAAAACAAATACTTTAATATTTATTATTCAAGAGGTTTTCAAAACAAATTAATATTTTATTATAACCAAAGACTTCCGCTAATAACCTGCAAGTCTGATATATTTTCAAAACAGGTACCAACTACGGGTGTCACGCCTAGGCCCTAAGTCGGGGTGTGACATGGGGTAAACACTGAGTAGAGGTTAGAGGTCCTTTATATACTTTAATTCAACATACTGCCCAAGAATTCATCATAATTGTGTAATAATTATAATATGGTAAAAAATGAAATAAATCAAGAAATTGACAAAATTAACTCACTTCTTCTTCGTTACTACAAGGAATCAAGGGAATATGTTTTAGCATGATGCCAAAGCATATTCCATTTGTTTTATTTGGAAGATACATGAAATCGGGTTACCAAATTAACGCAATCGACACAAGACATAAAGAAAAACAGATAGAATCCACTTCGCGAAGCGTGATGAGTGGGAATATCCAACCTTTAAATTTTTTTACACCTCAGCCCCGGGACTTTATTTAATTACAATTATAACATAAAATACACGAAGCTGAATTTGTAAAATATCCTAAAAATATAAGTGACCATAATTTTATAAAATTTAACATGAGCGAATGTAAATGAAAATCCAAAAATTTAACGGGTTGGATTTTCGGGTTTTAAAAATGGCAAATGTTATAACATTCACTACTTTTGGGGAATTTCGTAATGAAATTAATTAAAAACTATGACAAAAGTCTTTAAAAGAAACTTTTAAGAGTTTTTTTTTTTAATTTAACATAACATAGAATTTTTTGTGACACGAAAAATGCCACAAATGAAAATATGGTAAGAACACTTATATATAAAATATACCAGCGGTGTATCCACCATATGCTTATCATACCACATTTGCATCGTCATTCAAAACAGCCTCGTTTCTAAGTTATGACACACAATCGTACGTACTATGATTTCATGTGAGGACTTTGATAATTATGTTCCAGACCGTAATTACTTTCATCTTTGGATAGTCCACATGATTCGTCCCATTTTATGGTTTATTAAAACAAAAGTTATCAATTAAAAAAACGTGTCTTTATCGAAGAATAGTTAACCGATGGACTTTAGTGAACTTAATACATATTAGAAGACCAGATTATTGTCACAGATATATGAACGTTATCAACAAAATATACGATAGTCGAAACTTCAAGTTAAAAGTGAAAAGGTCGTTGTTACAAAAGGTAGCAAACAATCTTGAAACAAGAATAAATATGTGAAGGTTTAGGGATATATCAAGATAATGAAATACTTAGGGGTCAAGAATATAAATTCGAACAAGATTACATGAAACTTTAGACGAGTTGAGGTTGGATAGATGTGAAAAGTTTTGACTTAATACAACAAGATAAAAATTATGCATGCGGCTACTATTAGTTAACTATGATAAAAACGCCCATAGCCCCTGCTTTTATTAAGCAATAAATGCTCGTGGTAACCGGTCATAGGCTGCTAGGCTGAGAAATAAATTGCGCATGAATAGGAGAATAATGAGGATTGGCTATAAAATAATAGAGGGTCCTGACATAATTAAACAAAATAAATGCGCGAGAGGTGAGAGCAAGTACATAACGATAATAATAACGGAATATTAAATTTGTGACACCCCGTAAAATAATATATTTTCCGTACAAGTACTAAACCTGATTTCCTTACGTTTGTATTCCGTTGGATTAAATTTTGTTAAGTTTAATCATAATGAGTCTAGCATAGGCCCACGCGCACGATATATTGCATTTAAGTAATTTTGAAAACTCCTTGAACTTTCAAATTTTATCTGACGGATACGAACGTTGATGATATATTTAAGTGACTCGAACACATATTTAGTCGAACCGGGAGATTTGAACCTTTGTTGTAAGATTATACTTTATAATTGTTTATATAAAATATTCAAACTACAAATACGATTCTTCGAGCGCTTATTATCATTTACTTCTCGAATTTTTAAGATTAACAAACGTATAAACGCTTAAACTCATATATTACCAAAATACATATATGAATGGAGAGAGTTATAGCATATGTTTACTATTTAGGCATCATATATTATCGTTATATTTACTGATCAATCTTTGTTACATTCTAATTTGCCTAAATGAGATAGATGATTTTAAGTGATAAAAACAATAATAATAATAACAATAATAAATAATAGAAAAAAGAGCTACACAGGAGCTCATCTGAGTAAAATAAGAAATGTCAAACTCTTACCAAACACGTGAGCTCCTATATATGGGAAATATCATGACTACTGCCACACACAAAATCCATCATCACCTTTCTTCTTGAATTAAAGCAGACAAAACTTGACGCCAACATACATTTTTCCAAAGTCCAAACATGGTCACTATACACATACATCATTCTCTATCTAATTATTTATGCTAAAACCCATACATGCTTCAATATTTCAAACAAAGTTTACTCACATCCACACATGAGTACTGGAAATTCTATACTATGTATGCGCGGACTCATTTACCCAAAACTTTGTTAATTAAACACATAGATACGCCTAGCTAATCAAGAAATGTCAATTTAACAGTGGTAACCAACCTACAATTCCTGATCACTCCCTAACCTCCAAAGGCTTTTGGCTCACGCTAACAAGGTCCATGTATGCATACATGTTATACTCAAAGAAATTACTTAATAAAAGAATAAAAAGAAAATAAATAAAAATAAGATATGGATAAATGTATATTATAATTCAAACACCACAAGACCTAACCCTATCATTTCACTTTTACAAACTCACCACGTCTTCAATTGGTTTCCTTGAAATCAGCTGCCATCCTCACTGTACTAAACCAGTTCAATCAACTTTCCACCCATTTAAGAGTTTTCAATATTATCTTGTTCCAACTTCACACTCAACCTCTAAGGCTGAGGGGTGTGGAGCGCGAGAGGGGGCGCGTGAGCCCATCCGCTCGCGCCCCGGGGCGCGAGCACCACACCACCGAGGCGCGAGAGGGGCGCGAGAGGGGCGCGAGCACGCAGACCAAGGCAGGCGCAAGAGGGCTAGCGGGAGAAAATGGGCGTAAAGTTGGCCTGGGAATGCGTGAAGATGGATCTGTGTCACCATTGATGCAGGTTGGAGTTAATAATGTGTACATATGTATGGTAGCCATTTTCTTCATTCTTGGGAAAGCTGGCAGGCACGATCTGAACACCAAGAATCCAAAGCACCAGAAAGATAATAATTTTAATTAATTAATTTATATATTCCATACCATAAATAAATAAATAAAAAAAGAATGATTAGATGGGTGAATAAAAGAAGAGTAATTAATAATACGTTTATATATTCCATACCATAAAAAAATTTTTTTATGAGTTTTTTTAATAATACGTTTTTTTAATACATTTATAAAAAAATAAAAAAAAAAAACCGCTCGCGCCCCCTCTCGCGCCCTTCCACACCAGGGCCAGGGGCGCGAGCACCACAACCAACACCCATCTTATCAAGTTTCTCTCTCTGCCACACGTCACAATATTATTGGCTGGAGCCCACACTCGCGCCCCCTCTCGCGCCCCCTACACCCCTCAGCCTAACTCCTGAGTCTTGAGTTTTATTATTAAAGGGCTTTACTTAAAATCATCCATATATAGGAAAGACTTGATACATGAAACAAACACACATACTCCCTTTTAGTTCTCTCTTTCCCTAACGGAATCCCTTCAACCGGCCACCACTTTTGGCGTTCACCGCCACCTTTGACGTTTATCACCACCAACCACCACCTCCTGCTAACTGATTACCAACCCGCCATAACCACTTTCCTTGGTTCTTAATTTTAGTGCATCACACGTACCACTATCACCTTCAGGGTAACCGGCGTCCCGCATCAACTGCAACCACCTCCTCCACCTGCAGCACCGCCACCATCCTACTCCTCACGGAAGCAGGAGTAACACCGTAAAACCACCATAGTCCACCACACAAAATACCACCAACCACCTTCAATTCTCTCTCCCTCTCTCTCACACTCCGTTTACATCAGTTACATGGATGAATCACCTCCCCCGGAACCACCACCATCGTCCGTCACCTTTTCTCTCCCTAAAATCTCTCTCTTCGGGTAAGAAACATACTACTCACGATCACTCTAACTTTGATTTATATGCAAACACGCATACATCCTAAACTAACCTATATATCTCGTTGTCTTCAAGAACAAGATGGTGATTCTTTCCGAAATGTTAAACGAGCTTCACACGGAGAAACGAGCTCAAGACTCTCAACGTCTCTCTAAACCTTAATCCTATAACTAAGTGAGCTTAACCTCTTAAGCCCATCTTTATATTTAAAGTATGTTTATGCTAGCTCTAACACCCAAAGATCAAGATACACATTAAGGAAATGTTAAGTTGTGTTAATGATATCTTGAGAAGGTTTAGAAATAGATGAATAAGACTATAAAGTGGGTTGTGGTTAAAACTTGGTTAAAAATGCATCATATGTCTAGATACTAAACTTTTTATGACTAAACATCTTGTTTAAGAGATTTTGATGACAAAATATGTTTAGACGAGCATACACGATGTCAATACAAAATAAAAGTATTTTTTTAGTTCAAATACATTTTATAAATTTATGTAAGTTAAGATGGATTTTATGATTTTTGAATATGACTTTGAATAAAAACTATATAAAAATATTCATTGAAATCCACAAAATGTAAATATTATTAACGACAAAGAAACGAAGAAACTAACTAAATGAAACATGTGTGGAATGGAGAAAACGATATTTTGTGTCAAAACGGTGATTTTTACTTAAATAAATATTTTGGAAAATATATATGAGTTAGACGTAAAAATAAATGTTTTTACGAACTAAACAACCGAAAAGGTATATAAACCAACTTTGAAATTTGCAAACGAAAATAAGATGATATTGTGGTTTACTAAAATATTAATCGCAACTTAAGGAAACATTATTCATAAATAAATATATAATTTTAGTATATATTTATTTAGCACTCGACTAAACGAATAGTTTATATTTTAATGAAATCGACACTATTAAGGATTATATTCTTAATATTCATATAAGTATATAAATATTTACTTTCAAAAAGAATACAAAACCTTATCACCAACGGGTCATCCAGAAATCAAACGAAATGATCGGTTGGTGAAAGAAACCGATACAATATAATAAACGAAACGTCTGGTTGGTGAAAGCAACCGACACAATATAATAAACGAAACGTCGGGTTGGTGAAAGCAACCGACACAAATGTAATAAAAGAACGTCTGGTTGGTTAAAGAAACCGACACAATATAATAAATGAACCGTCTGGTTGGTGAAAGCAACCGACACAATATAATAAACGAAACGTCGGGTTAGTGAAAGCAACCGACACAAATTTAATAAACGAAATGGCTAGTTGGGTGAAAGCGACTAGCATAAACCGACTTGCTAGTCGATAACGGTAACTAACCGACCTTACGCGTTTAAGACGTGTGAAGGTAGCGGACCCAGGTCCAAACTGAAATTGCTAACGAATGGAGCACTGAACGTACGTGGTGAGTTTCA
Source organism: Bidens hawaiensis (assembly GCF_021521415.1). NCBI lineage: Eukaryota > Viridiplantae > Streptophyta > Magnoliopsida > Asterales > Asteraceae > Bidens > Bidens hawaiensis. The sequence continues at coordinate 840,752 of NW_027491157.1, forward strand.
CTAACCCCTTTTACTGTTTTACCGTTTTATTGTTTTATAAATCTGGGGTGGAAAACATACACAACTGCTTTTATATACGATAATTAGGAACAAAACACCAATCCTTATGCGAACATGAGTTGAACTATGTAGTGCTATAAGTCCCTTGCTACTATAACCATTAGCTAACGGAGTTAGCCACAGGAATATACGGATAGTACTATTGACGTTGACATTTCCCCTATTGTAGGTTAGTCGCTCTAACCTCCGATATTGCATCGAAACAGGGTGCGTATATTCCATCTGTGAGATTTGAACAGGGAAAAAGGATATAAGTCGTGGTTTGGTTATAGGCTTAGGGTTCGTCATATTAATTCGTAGATTTAGCTAGTCTACGGAGGATCATTGTATTTGTTTCAATATATTATCGTATACTTATTTGTGAACTGATTTAATGCTTTATGAATAAAGTGATTTCATATCGAGTATCAAAACCTGTGAACTCACCAACCATTGTGTTGACTTTTTAAAACATATGTTTTTCAGGGAATTAACAAGCACGTAAGGATTCATGAAGACGGGACGTCATTATACAATTAGGATACCATTTTGATGTTTAACTACTATTGCTTAAAACAAATTATTGTTTGTAAACACTTTAAAAACTATTGGTATCCTAATACATTTATGTTGGCGATAATCATATGCTTATGGTATGCATGACGTCACGCGTCCGCGATTCCACCTCGGTGGAGTGTGACAAAATTTGAGATAAATAGTCTTAAGAATCTGAGTTAAGCATAAGAACTTAAAAAATGAATAATTAAGAAATCGTCACAAGTTCTTTAAACCGAAACACAATAAAAAGGATGTAAGGCCCTATTCCCGGTAACCCTACTTTGGTGTTGGATTTACTCATAAACACAGTTCTAAAATCAGAGTTAATTAAAAGATTTCGCGGAATACTAAAAACATCAACCATCATATTACAAAACAACAAAATCTTGTCTTGACAAAAGTTGAATTGTCTTAACATAACGTCATAAATCATAACACTTCTATCCCGAGATGCCAGTCTTCCAGTCCCTACCGTGTGCCATCTTCAAGCCAGCTCCTTTAACCTATTTACCTGCGTGCATACTAAAAGTCATCTAAGCTGAGTGAGTTCTAGTTAAGCAGGTAACATACAATCATTGTCATTCTTACTCATTTATAGAAACATATATCCGAAGACACATATTACATTCGTTCTTACATTCTTACTTTCATACATATACATATTTTTACTTACCTTCATTATTTTATACATACTAGTTCTACGTTTTAAAGAGCCTTTCGCCCTATAACCTTCGCAGAAATTTTTAGGGTATGCAACCCTTTTATTCTTCGTATATATTATTAGGGTATGCAACCCTTTTTATTCTTCGCATATATTATTAGGGTATGCAACCCTTTTTATTCTTCGCATATATTATTAGGGTATGCAACCCTTTTATTCTTCGCATATATTATTAGGGTATGCAACCCTTTATACATTAAATCTACATATTATACATACCAGTCATACATTATAAACATCATACATACATTCCTCTCATTAGTTATATCTGTCCTCATATATCTTTTCACACATACGTTCAACTCTTTCTACACATATTTGGTATATTTATAAACATTCATAAGGCATACACTTACCACTTAATGTAAGTGTATTAACTAATCACATTGAGTATGTACACAGCCCCGAAAACATAACATAGAATTGGGGCTAGAAACACACTTGGAGTTGGTTTCTCTCGCCGTCAATGGTAATGCCCTTCCTTAGTTGTGCACGGCTAACTCCACAATACATTTCGCATGTCAATCATCTGTTACTAGTATATCTTATATCTATGCTATTGAAACCCCCAACTAACGGGGGTCATGGAATTTCTCATGAAAGAATTTCTCATGGAAGAATTTCGTTTCTTATGGGAATTTCGCTTCTCATGGGAATTTCGCTTCTCATGGGAATTTCGTCTCTCATGAAATTCGCTTCTCATGAAATTTCGCTTCTCACGGGATTTCTCTTCTCACAGGATTTCTCTTCTCATGGAATTTCTCTTCTCACGGTATTTCTCTTCTTATGGGATTTCTCTTCTCATGGAATTTCTCTTCTCACGGAATTTCTCTTCTCACGGAATTTCTCTTCTCATAGGATTTCTCTTCTCACGCGAAAAACCCATTTTATTACATCTGTTTTTTGCCATTTTAAAGCTATTTTACTCCGTGACTCTTCCTTAGGACCCAATTTTACCCTTTTTATGGGTTTTGGGTTGTACCAACTTTGTATACCCGTGTTTTATGAGGTTCGAACATCACCTTTTTGTCCTATAACATACCCGTGAGGTTATAACTCACCAAGTTTATGTTTTTCTTACATTTCACAGCCCGATCTATCATCCTATCAGTTTGCATGTCGAAACCGACTAAAAACTTAACGATTTAAACTGAAACCTACCTTTTGCTTCGGGTTAGGTTCGGATCTGAGATGACTCGAGGATCTGGACATGATTCTTGTTATTTGAAGACACTTTGAGCACCAAGATCTTCCTTACTTTAACCCGGATTTGGATTTGGGTCTTGAGAGAGTATGTGTGTTCTATGGTGTATGTGAAAGTGTGTGGAGAGAAAGAAAATGGTGAAAGGGTGGAGGGGTTAGGTTTATATAGGGGGTTATGGGCCCCACAACCCACTCACACTTCCAAGTCCAAATATTATCCAAACACTAAACACATGACTAACTTAACGACACACACGCCACAATAAATTCTCTTTTATTGTAATCTCGTAATACAGATGTTACAAGTCTACCCTCCTTAAAGAGGTTTCGTCCCTGAAACCTGCTTAGTCCTTATAAAGGAATACTTCCTGTGTTCATATACTTTTCTGAGCCATCTTAGTTTCCTTCTTTATCGGTTTATCCGTTGTCATACAATCATCGAGTGATGCTCACGAGTTTTAGCTGTCTTTGGTAGCTTGTCCATGAAGTCCTTGATGGTATACTTCCTTCTCTAGACTTATCAAGTCCGCATCATTTCCTTAAGCATGCTTTTCTTGCTTTCCCCTCATATAGAAACACTTCACCTACTATCATAACACTCCGCACTAAATGCCCCTTCTGCCCAGTCACATCCTTTGGCAAATATACTGATTTGCAATACGCTTAAAGCATATTAATTCCATAAAACGAAACCCTTTTCAGTTTCTCCTTAAGGATTTCTCCCTCAAATCCCTTTGTCTATTCCTTAAGTTAGAATACCATACAATCCTTGAGCACAATCGTGACATATTTGATGGAGAACTTCTTAAATCACCATTTAATTATCCTTCCATTTGTAGCTATTACTAAGACATGGGTTCATGAGCTATAGCTTTCCAAGGTAGCTTGATCATGAAGTCTATGTTGATGCATCTTCCATTTATTGACTAATCAAGTATCGTGTTGTCCTATGAACCAATTGTTGCCTACTGCATATCAGGTTTGCCTGATATATCATAACTATTCTCCTTAACCAACTTCCCTTCTAGGCATGCCTTGACATTTATATGGACCTTTATAATACTATTCTATCGTTACCATTCTATATGACTTCTCACTCATGATCACATGATTATCAGTCACAACACTATTCATTCGTTTTAGGACTCAATTCATAAGCCTAAACCAATGGATGTCCGCCTTCTCCATGAGTTGCATATGTATCAGGTATGACATAACCCCTAAATAAACATAATTCTAAACCATCCCTATGCCTTCCTTACATGTCTTTACATCTTCCGTCCTTAGTTTTTATTGCATCTTCTTGATGTGTTTCTGCTGGTTCCACCTTCATAACACTTGTGGTTGTTCTTATCTGTGTAGGCCAGGTATCTTGTCCTCCCATAGTGTCACATACCATGAACTCATCTTTAATCGACTTCTACTTAGAGGTTTTACTTTCAGTATCTGCCTTTAGTGTAACCAACATCTTTCCTTTCACAACCTCAATGTAAACCGAGCATCTTCGTCCGACGCAATTGATAACGACACTCTATGGCTTACCGCCACCTTGCTGACGTATACTCTAACTAACATTTTCGACGAGATAGCTTCTCGTATTGGTATACAGTAAGCACCTTCCTTCAAACAGTCCACAATCACACATATGGTATCATGGTTTCTAGCTGTACGCGGTGGTTTAGTTATGAAATCCATGGTAATGTGTCTTCATCTCTATTCTGGTGTTTCTAATGGTTGTATCTTTCCATACGATTTCGCTCTTTCTTGACTTGCGAGCAGGTCGACACTTACTAACATATACTATCACTTTGTCCTTCATACCCGGCCACCGGTAGTCCTCCTACACATCTTGGTGTAACCCGAATATTCATTCCCCCACCTTTTCTTTTATCTTGCTCTCATCCTTTATAACTTTTACTGCACCTTGCAAATCTCGCTCATGAAATCTGAAGTACGAACTAAATTATACGACTTAATTGTTGCGATAACTTCTTAACCTTTATGGGTTACTGTGTCAACGACCACATTGGCCTAACCAGGATAATACTTGATTTTACAATCCAAATCCTTTGTCAACCCTAACCATCTTCTTTGCCTCCGATTCAGTTCTTACTGCTTGAATACTTCAAACTCTTGTGATCAGTATAGTTGGTACACTTTGGAAACTTAACATATAGTTTCCTTTTCTTCATGTCTCACACTTTTCTCAAGTGACCAGCATGGTCGGACTTATTCCTTGAATATATCAAAATTATCGTCAATGAGGGCAACGACAGATTTGTCCAACATCGGATGACGTACCCTATCCATCATAACCATAAATGCCGCTAGAGCATTCGTTAATCTAAACGATATCATGAAAAACTTGCATGTCCATATTGTGTTCGAAATGTTGTCTGCCTCTTTCCCCTTAAACTGATGATCACCAGATCTTGAGATCTATTCGGGAGAACCAACTAGCATCTTGTAACAAATCAAACGTCGTCAATCTATGGCAATAGATATCTATTCTTTACCGTAAGCTTATCCACTCGCGGTTATCTATACACATTCTTATACTTCCGTCTTTTTTCTTCATGAACATCACCGGTGCACCCCACAAGGAAAACACTCGAACTTATAAAACTTTTATCGAGGAGTTCTTGAAGTTGGGACACTAACTCTTTCATCTCGGATGGCGCCAGATAGTAAGGCGCTTTCACGACGGGCTGTGCTCCCGGTATTAGCTCAATCTAAAATTCTACCTCTCGTTTTGGTGGTAACCCTGGAAGGTACTCTGGGAACACTTCTGGATAGTCACGAACTATAGGAACGTCTTTCAATCCTTTTGTCTCGGCCGTAGCCTTGACAACATACGCGCAGGTAGGCACTGTACCCTCGCCTTATCAAACCTTCGGCTTTTATCATCGAAATGGCGTTAAGCCCTAAACTTTCTTTATCACCGTACACCGTCGTCGTACCACCATCCAAAGATTTTGATCTTAACAATTCACTCTTACAGAATATCTGAGCCTTAAACTCAGACAGCTAATCAATTCCCAACTGCGTCGAGCCCTCTTAAGACCATAAAATAACTAGTATCAAGGAAATCACGTCCTTCTAGTTCTATTTTACAATTCTTAACCACTCATGAGATTTTAACTAAAGTACCACTAGTGTTTTCTTCATAACAGTCTCACGTACATAACAACATTCTTCCTAGTGTTCTTCTTTCACACTCGCTACACCACGTAGCTTCATCCTTTTATGCCTTTTCAATTAGGATTCCTTGACAGTCACCCGTAATTCTCGATCATTTCTACCTTCTCAACATTCGCTTCATCATCCACGATCCTAACAAGTTCCCTTATGGAGTCAACTATTGTTTGTATACTACATGTTTAGCTCATTTCACTTGACTTGTCTCAGTTTCCTTCAAGTTGCTTCCACTTGGATTCCCAATCTGGGTAGCCTTAAATGCTTCCGCGAGCGTCGTTGGTATTGAAATGCGAAACAATTGAGCAACTCCCTTAACGTTTTTGGCTACAAGCTCCAAATGTGATCCTTCTTTGTTACTTCCTTCGGTTGGAATTCTACTTCTTTCGTATATCACGTTGTCACACATTTCTTCAATAGGTGTCAAGTTGACACGTGTCCTACCACAGCATCCGGTACGACGTCCTCGTGCTCGTCTCTTTACAACATTCGTCCTATCTTTTCTCTAAGGAACACAAACATTATCACTCCAGGAATTAGTTAGCACATGATTTGTAAGGTAAGTAGTTAATGACAGTGGCCAAGTGTAATTAACTCTTTACATTACTCCTCAGGTCCTACATACTTCCCTTTATGATTTCACTTGTGCTAGTTTCTACTACCCAATCATGCAAACATACAAATAACCTACATTCTTATCCCTAGCATTTAAGCTAGCATACACACCTTCTTCTTTAGCAAGTAAGCTAACATACACACATCCTTCTCTAGCAATTAAGCAAACATACACACATTCTTCTCTAGCAATTTAAGCTAGCATTTATACATTATTATACTTTCATTTAACATGCATATACATACATTCTCAAATCTTTACATGAACTTAATCATGTACTTTACCGTTCTCGAGCTTGCTTGAGCGACACATGGCATTCTCGGACTGGCATCTTCCTTCTTTCCTTCCTTAAGTCCCGTTCTCTGTTCGAGTCTAAGTATGTAGGATGCTTACTTCTCTCGAACTTATGCTATGATACCAACTTGTAAGGCCCCGTTCCCGGTAACCCTACTTTGGTGTTGGATTTACTCATAAACACAGTTCTGAAATCAGAGTTAATTAAAAACTTTAGCAGAATACTAAAATCATCAACCATTATATTACAAAACAATAAAATCTTGTCTTAACAAAAGTTGAATTGTCATAACATAAGGTCATAAATCATAACACTTCTATCTTGAGATGCCAGTCTTCCAGTCCCTACCGTGTGCCATCCTCAAACCAGCTTCTTTAAACTATTTACCCGCGTGCATACTAAAAGTCAGCTACGCTGAATGAGTTCTAGTTAAGCAGGTAACATACAATCATTCCCATTCTTACTCATTTATATAAACATATAACCAAAGACACATATTACATTCGTTCTTACATTCTTACTTTCATACATAAATACTTTTACTTACCTGCATTATTTTATACATACTTGTTCTACGTTTTAAAGAGTCTTTCGCCCTATAACCTTCGCATAAATTTTTAGGGTCTGCAACCCTTTTATTCTTCGCATATATTATTAGGGTATGCAACCCTTTTATTCTTGGCATATATTATTATTAGGGTATGCAACCCTTTTTATTCTTCGCATATATTATTAGGGTATGCAACCCTTTTATTCTTCGCATATATTATTAGGGTATGCAACCCTTTTATTCTTCGCATATATTATTAGGGTATGCAACCCTTTATACATTAAATCTACATATTATTCATACCATTCATACATTATAAACATCATACGTACATTCCTCTCATTAGTTATATTTGTCCTCATATATCTTTTCACACATACGTTCAACTCTTTCTACACAGATTAGGTATATTTATAAACATTCATAAGGCATACACTTACCACTTAAGGTAAGTGTATTAACCAATCACATTGAGTACGCACACAGCCCCGAAAACAAAACACAGAATTGGGGCCAGAAACTCACCTGGAGTCGGTTTCACTCACCGTCAACGGTAATGCCCTTTCTTAGTTGTGCACGGCTAACTGCACAATACATTGCGCATGTCAATCTTCTGTTACTAGTGTCTCTTATATCTATGCTAATGAAACCCTCAACTAACGGGGATCATGGAATTTCTCATGGAAGAATTTCTCATGGGAGAATTTCGTTTCTCATGGAATTTCTCTTCTTATGGGAATTTCACTTCTCATGGGAATTTTGCTTCTCATGAAATTTCGCTTCTCATGGAATTTCTCTTCTCACAGAATTTCTCTTCTCACGCGAAAAACCCATTTTTTTACATCTTTTTTTTTTTGACATTTTAAAGCTATTTTACTCCGTGACTCTTCCTTAGGACCCGATTTTACCCTTTTTTATGGGTTTGGGTTGTACCAACTTTGTATACCCGTGTTTTATGAGGTCCTAACATCACCTTTTTGTCCTATAACATACCCGTGAGGTTATAACTCACCAAGTTTATGTTTTTCTTACATTTCACAGCCCGATCTATCATCCTATCAGTTTGCATGTCGAAACCGACTAAAAACTTAACCATTTAAACTGAAACCTATCTTTTGCTTCGGGTTTGGTTCGGATCCGAGACGACTCAAGGATCTGGACGTGATTCTTGTTATTTGAAGACACTTTGAGCACCAAGATCTTCCTTATTTTTACCCGGATTTGGATTCGGGTCTTGAGAGAATATGTGTGTTCTATGGTGTGTGTGAAAGTGTGTTGGGAGAAAGAAAATGGTGAAAGGGTGGAGGGGTTGGGTTTATATAGGGGGTTATGGGCCCCATAACCCACTCACACTTCCAAGTCCAAATATTATCCAAACACTAAACACACGACCAACTTAACGACACACACGCCATAATAAATTCTCTTTTATTGTAATCTCGTAATACGGATGTTACAAAGGAAAAGTTGAAATCATTGACGGTCTTCGGGTAGCTTGAATCCTTAGTTGCAGTTGATTTTGCCTCGTCCACCTTGGAGGATTTGGTATTCACGAGGATGATCAATTGGGCTTGGTTGGGGTTAAATAGCTCGAATAGGTTGGGCTTGAATTGGTTGCATGAATGAGGTTTTGATTGAAATGGGCTTGATGGATTTGGGCTTGCGATTCTTGTGTTTGATAGGTTTGGATTTAATAGGTTTAGCTTGGATTAAATTGATTTGAATGGACTCGAGCCTGATTCCCATATACAAGTCTAGGGCATGCATTGCGAAGATGACTTGGATCACCATAATTGTAGCAAGCTCGATATGTCGAGAATTATTGAGTAAAATGTGGAGCAACGGTGTAAGTCATAGATGGGTTGAGTCGATTTCGCATGGGTTCATGACATGGGGTGATGATATGGTCCAAGTGACTACAACTGGTGCATTATTGGTATGATAAGGTAGTCAGACGGTGAAACTTATAGGTACTACACAAAGGGTACGTCTGGTGTAAGGCTTCTTATTGGGTTGAGTTTGAGGCTTATGAGTTGAGCTTTGAGTTGGTTAGGGCATAATTCTTGAGTATCTTGGTGTAGGGGTGGTTTTTGAGGTTTGAAGTGGCTTCGGCTTAGACCTCCTCGGCGGGTTTGGTCTTAGTCCTTTTTACATGGTTTTTCTTAGCATCAACGTCGTGGTTCTTGGTGAGAGTAACGGCAAGTGCGATAACATCAAGGAGAGTTTGGGGATCATAGCTCAAGAGGGAGCCTTGAATTTGCATTGGCGGGCTAGAGATTGATGATCAAGAAAATCAAGAAGAAAATGAAATAGGGTGGGGGGGGTGGTTAGTTTAATTCAGAGGTGATGAAGAAAGAAAAGGTGAAAGGTGAAAAAAGTGCAAATTCAAGTCTATTAATGGTTCAAGAGGAATGACCAAATGGGGAACCAGAAGATTTAGTTCATGAGATAGGTTATTATAGGTAGCAAGGTTAGGGATCAACAAAGTCAACTTATAGAAATGGTTTGAATAAATGAAGTTATCACTGAGGTCTTGTTTAAGATTCCAAAATTTAGTTTAGAGTCTTTGAAGTTCGTGTTTGGGACAAGGCTCCTTTCTCATGATAGTCTTGAGACACCGCATGGCAAGGCCGTGGTAATCTCAGTTCCTTGGATATTTGGGTGGTGAATTGTTACTAGTGGTTGAGGTAGCAGTTGATGATGATGAGTTGTTCGCATTGATAGCTTGGATCTAGGTGAGTATGTTCGGGGTTACAACGGATATTTCTTTAGTGAGGCGGGCAGCCAAGCAATGGTAACAGTTGTTGTGATGAAAAGGCATCCTTTAGGGAAAAATGTGTAAAAACTTATAAGATGGAGGGAATTTTGCGAAATACATGGGGTTGGTAGTTACGATTGTGGTGGCATTAACGATTTGGAGTTAGGTAATAAGGGCTGTAATGGTTTTCACAATACCTTTAGTGATACGAGAGGTTGTACTACAATATAGGTTTCTGGTGTGACGGCGGCGGTTGGTAAGGGGAGAGGACATATCACAGAGACAAAATGTGTAAATTTTCTGTGATGAGGGTAAGTTGTGTAAGATATGAAATTGTTGTTAAATTCAAAAATATATCATAAAATTAATTACCAACATAACTTATAACAGAGGCTGTGGCTAAACTTGAAAATTAGATAAATAAATCAACGGATCATAATGGAGGTTGAGATTGAAACATCGAGTTAACATGATGCTAAACAAAGTTCGAAGAAACTAGGTTTTGTGAGAAGATTAAATCATTCATTATTAAAATGAAAAATAATTCAAAATTCTACTTTGCTTGTAAATTGAGGTTTTCATGTGAAATAAATGAAAATAACACAAAAAATTGTAAAATTAGGACATTCTCGTGTAGAAATCAAAAAAACACGAAATAGGACCTTATTTGAAAATTAATACTTAATGAGTAGTAGTATCAAAAGTAAAATTTCACTTGAAAATTGAGATAAAATAATAATTATATCATTAAAAAACCTATTAATGTAACTTGTGAGATTTCAAATTTCTTGAGATAGAAGTTCGAAAATATATAACAATCAATATCGCACGAAACATGAATAGTAGGTAACATGAAATAGTTTGTAAACTTGAGGAGTTAGTTTGCAGCGTAAATGAATTTGTAGAATTGAAATTGTGCATTTGAGAGGGAATAAATTCAAATTTCAAAATTGGAGTATTAAAATAAATGGTAAATGATAATAGAAACATCAATGGACATGTGAAAATTTTAAGTATTCGAATAAATTTTCAAGAGAATACTAAATTGGGAATCGGATATTATCGAATCACCTGGATAGTCTTGTTCCAAATAGATATTTAAATAATATAATGTGGGTCACTGGAGTATCCACAAAATACGTGGGATTTTCCTATTTTCACAAATCGTTGTTAATAAGACGAAATAAGTAAATTGAATTATCGGTGATTTATCATGGAAGTTTAACCAAATAGATAATGAAGATTCAATTAATAGTGAATCACCATGACTATTCTAACAAGCTAGTGAAGTCATCATTAAAATTTATAAATCAAAACATTCATAATTCGCATCGAAACGATATATCAAAAATCAAGGTAGGGCGGTGAAATATCCACGCATCAATGTGGAATTTCAACTAAGTAACGAAATTCGATAAAATGAACATGGATCGCTGAGATACCCACGAATCATCGTTGGTTTTCAAAAAAAAAATTATGAAAATATCATAAAATGAAATGGGTAATTGAGTTATCCGTGGATTACCATGGGAATTTAATTAAGTTGTGGAAAATTTAATTTAATGATGACAATTAAATCGAACAAGGGAAATTCAAATTGAATAGTAGAAATTAATTTAAATGATGGAAAATGCAATTTAAATTATCAAACTTAAATTAAATAGTAGAATTCCAATAATGAATTTAAAAATTTATAAAAAATAAAGAGAATGAGTTGAGAAAATCTTATAGCGACAACGTGAAAACCAATTTGAAAATGAGTTGTTAGGATACCCAACGTCACATCTTTGGAAAATAAAAAAAAATACATATATAGGAGAAACTCGAATTTGCTCATGTATCACCATGGAGTCCTTCCAACAAAATGAGTAAATAATATTTATATCAATAACGAAAATCAATATCAAACTTTAACTATTGAAACATCCATGTATCACCATCAATTTGACAATAAATATTTAAATAAATTTAAAATGGAAATACAATAACTTTGAATTTGAGGATAAGGATACATAAAATAAATTAAAAACTCCAAATATAGTGTGAACTGAATTTCATGAAATTCAAGTATGGGTCGGATTTTGAGAATTTGAAATATCGTGAATAATGTGTTATTAAACTAAAATACTTGGAATATTTAAAACATTGTGAATTATTTAAGAATTAAATAATTAGAGGATTTTGAAATATTTCTTATAACTCAGAAATAAAATGAAGTAAACAAATAGTTGGAGTATTTAAAACACTAAATTTTGTGAGATAACCGTAGATTGATTTATTAAATATATATATATATATATATATATAGGGAAATGATCAAGAGAAAACTCATATTTAGAGAGAACTTAAAAACTCATAAAGAATTATTTTTAATTAAAAATAAAAAATATTTTCAAAATTCTGTTTTTGCCATTATTCTTATATTTTCTTACCTTTCACTCGAAAAATAAAAAAAAATCGATGTAATGCACATACGTATTACTGTGCAATACAGTTGTATTACACATGTGTATTACTGTGACATTCGCGACAAAATCGAATATCCCTTAGTATTCGTTTATCGAATAAGCGATTAACCGCTTATTGCGTAGCAAGCAAACGATTAACCGAGCGGGTCTGGTTATGACCCAGGTATCCCGAGTGGCCATCTATAAGTGATATATGTCTATTATAAACCAAAATATCGATATTAAGGCCTTAGTATGATAGCAAATTAGTTAAACGAAAACATGCTCGTTTAACTACCCGCTTTGGATTTAAACGCGAAAGATAGTTACGAAGCAAGCATTGTATCATCCGTTAAGCCGAAAAAGACTTACAAAACACTTATTTGGAATGTTTTAAGCAATCCGTGAAAATATTTTCAATTTTTACGAACATATAGTAGTTTTTTATAAAAAAATGGCCAAAAAACGAATGTTTTCGCACTGTTTGTCAATCCCAATATATTTTTCGCGCAAAAACTGAACCCAAAATAAATTTGGACTCGGGATTTCACGTCTGGGCATGCAAATCGAGAGAAATGAATCAAAATAGGGGCCCATGTGGGCCTTGTTCTTTGCGGCCGCCACTTTAGAAATTACACCACCTTAAGTTTTTGTTATATATAAACTATCATGTGAGATATTTTTTCAACTCTATCAACAAAAATACTAAAGAACACTTCTGCCTCCTTGAAAACCCACGTCAAAAATATGGTAAATCTCATATTAATGATCATTAATTCATACTTTAAACATGTTTAATTGTATCTAAACATAGTTTGATTACCAAAAATCATTCCTAACCATGAAAAAAATCCTGAAAATTGTCCAAAAACATGTTTTGGTCATAGACATGGTTAGAAACCTGATTTGATAGTTTTTTTGGCCATAAATACGGATTAAAGGGTTTAAACGGTGTTTTTACGGTTCAAAAGTTCGATTTAGAACCTTAACCGAAACCCTAACTTTCATGGCTGGTCTCTTGATGATACATGCTTGGTTTGTGATATAGGACCTGTAATTAGCTTATATAGAAGCACGAGAACCCGGAAATTGGATTAAGAGAGCGAAAACGGGCGAAAACCGCAAAGGTAATTCCGAAATGCTCGATTACGTGCTATTTAGGATTCGATTGTGATGTGCATATTTTCAGGTCATGAAATTTTGGAGGGACATCAGGGACCATATCTTTGAGTCTCTGTTCAAATTTGGTAATTTTTCGACCATCCGAGAATATTTGGCGAATTTATAACCGAATTAAGGCGTTTATTTGGGAGAAATAGTTAAATTGCTTGAAATATTATGAAATTTTGTGGGGAACTCAGATTTGATATATTATGATCACATATGAAATTTGGGGTCATTGGAAAACCCTAGGTATGTTTGGTGCATTTGCGTTTATTCGAATTTTCATAGCCGTTTTTAGCTCAAAAATAATATTTGGCAAGATTGTTAGCTTCTGGAATTGCTTCAGGTTATTTTGGGAAGCGTTTTGGTCACTCAGGAATTTTGGGTGATTTTTCAGAAATCATTTGGTAAAAACGGATGATATTCAGGATTAATATTGCATATAAAATGATTTTTTATAAAATTATAAATTAGTAAATAATTCCAGAAATATTTTTATAAAAGTCTACATATTTTAATTGATAAGTTTATAAATTCTCATGATCTAATGATTAATGGATAATTAATTATGCTAATTTGAATATTAAACAAATTCAATTCTGATGAAAACCGGCAAGCTTCTGATTAACGAACCTGTTGAAATATTTGAACATAAAAAACGATCAACAAGCATATTTTCAGATTAATTATGTAAAAACGAACTTTTTCTGATAAATTTGGACAATTTGGATAAATTGTGCCCGTTTTTCTCCAACTCAAACAGAATAAACGGAAACGAGCCCTGTAACCAATCCAGACCCTTAATTTGTGATCTTTCTTTATAACTTAATCATTTTATCAACCAACACGTTTACTCAAGCTTACTTCCCCATAACTGTTTCTAAACGCATAAACGAGCAACTTGGCCCAGCTGGTGAATCGGGGAAACTGAGCCAAGTTTGATTTTAAACATCAGACATTGAACAACATCACAATCTAAACCTACTGACACTTTCTGGGTATTACAGCCACACCCAGACTAGCTATACAGCCCAGCTTAGTATAAAGATTATAATAATATTAAAATATTAATATTATTATAATATTAACTCTAGGGACTAAGTGATACAAGGGAAACGGGCCCCGAGCTGACCTTACACTGAGTGCCTACAAAATCGTGAGTTTCATTATCCCTCTTTTCCAACTGTTTACGAACCTTTTGGGGTGAAAAGCATATTTATATACGTTCTTTATCTCAAAACAGTTGAAGATATAAATTAACTGAGCATTTACATACAAAACATAATGATTGACTACGTACGATTGAATGATGAATAGTATTCTTGAATAATAAATTAAGTGGATATGGTAAGAATACCAAAACATAAAAAAATTACATGTGACAACACGTTTATACAAACACGCTGTGTACTGTTAAATATAATAAGCAGGGTGAATAATGTGGTCTGTAACGGCCATGGGTAAATAACATGGTCTGTAATGGCCATGGGAAACAACGTGATCTGTAATGGCCATGGGTGAATAATGTGGTCTTTAACGGCCATGGGGGTAACGTGGTCTGTGACGGCCATGAGGATAACGTGGGCAGTGGAGGTCACGAGGATATTGTGGTCGGAAGGAGGGCCACAGTGCATAAATATATATATATATATATATATATATATATATATATATATATATATATATATATATATATATATTGTAAGACCCCGAATCCCAGGAATCCTACAGTTGGTAATCACGTCCCCAAATTCACAAAAATTTAAAACCAATCGATTCGTTTTATTTAAAACAAGTTCAGAGTAAATAACAGCGGAAAAGTTTAAGTATTAAAAATCCCAAACACGGGTGCAAGTGTGCAAAAATCAAATGTAAATAAAATATTCGTTTTATTTGAAATCTTCATCTCATTAAAATCGTTTCAGAGTAGTAAACAGCGGAATAGATAACATCAAAATTCCCAAAACCAGGAAAGTGACCAAAATTAAAATTTAAATACTTATGGTAATAATTTAAAAGAAACAGTTTGCGTTATTAATTCTTCGACTAGATGTGCCTTCAACCGTCTGAGTAGTCTCTAGCACGTCCAAGCGGAAATCTCTAATCCTCAACCTGAAAGTCAATCTAACATACACACAAAGTCAGCTTGAGCTGAGTGAGTTCAAGTTTTCATAAACAATAATTCATACTTTATTTCAAAGCTATAGTTATAAACAATAGAGAATGTATAAATAAAATAAATTGTATATATAATTCACCAAGTAATACAATCATCGTCGAACACACGTACACGGGCCTCTCCACCACGAGTCAAGACTCGAGTAATATATTTGACCCGGACGCGGTAAGACCTAAGCATGTGACACGAGCCTCTCCACCACGAGTCAAACCCGAGTAATATATTTGACTCGGTCACAGCTTATACATCCGAGCACGAGATACGGGCCTCTCCACCACGGGTACAACCCGAGTAATATATTTGACCCGATCTCGGCTCACACATCCAAGCACGTGATACGGGCCTCTTCACCACCGGTACAACCCGAGTAATATATTTGACCCGATCACGGCTCAACATCCAACGGGCCTCTTCACCACAGGATTTTAAAACCCGAGTAATATATTTGACCCGCCAAAATGATGATCACGTCACACGGGCCTCTTCACCACGGGTACAACCCGAGTAATATATTTGACCCGACTGTGAATCACCATGCACACACACAACAATAAGCCTACACACATCATTCTTAGTCACGAGAAACTAAATATCATTACACAATCGTAGGCTATAAGGTACACATCCTCATACGTACATACATACCTCAATATATACATACATATATATATTCCTACATAAATATATATATATATATATATATATATATCATCCCATACGGGAACTAAGTAGATAGGTCTACTCATATTCAATTACTACCAAGTCTGCTAACGTCCTCGAGTCTAGACCATCAATAGTGTATGTAACCTTAAGGACACAAGACCATGAACGAGTCTAAAATATCCTAAGGCATATAAAATAATTCAAATATAGCTTTCAAATATCCAAGTGTTGGGCCCAACCCCAAGGCCCAACACTTTGGCCCGAGGCCCAACACTTGGCCCGAGGCCCAACACTTGGCCCAAGGCCCCTAAAACATTTCAACTAACTAAAACCACCGGTTAAGCCTAAAACGAACTTGTTGATTAATAACGAGTAAAACGTGCAGATTTTAGCATGCGAAGATGCATTTAATTACATAGGATAACCTTTGAATTAAATTATTAAATTTTTACCAGACTTTAATAAATGTCTTAGGTTTATAAAAATATTTTTATTATATTTTTCTACTGGACACAAAAATCATAAAAATTCTTCCAACACAGAAAGGTATGTGCAGCTATTTCAACGCGCAACAAAATGGTTTTATTTTTATAAAATTCATTACCGAACTAAATTAAACGATTCCAATTGGGTTTGGTTCCTAACTCAAAACACTAACTTCCAGAAGTGGAACCAACCAATTTGGACATGTCGAAAAAAGGTTATGACGTCGGGAAACAGACCAGAATCCGTCATCCCGCATCAGCTTTGACATTCGATTTTATAAATTCATAAAAACTATTCAAATCTCGTCCAAAAATTACGTATTATACCTTTCTGGAAACTACACTCAAAGTAGAACATAATGGAATCAAGAGTCAATCAAAAACAGTGGATTAACATCGCGTTACAGACCCTACAATAAACTTATACGAATCTGTCAGCAAGCTGTTATCATCAAAACTCAATCTTAACGACCAATAAGCGCGTTATGATCAGTTAAGGTGTAAAAGACATAGGGAATCATAAAACCGACCTTGAATTGAAGTTTTCACGGCTGAAACTTGGCTAGGCAGAAGAAAAACGAGCAGGGGGGGGGTCCAGGTCCGACGGCTGCAAATAGGTTTAGGGTTTGAGTTTTCTTTTGTTTTATGATATAAAATAGTTACATCCAAGTCCCTCCAAATTGAAGTATGTAGCAACTTGGGTGGAAAGTTAAGTGAGAACGTTTATGAGGTTTGCAAGGAGCTCCCGGAGAATGCCGGGTCAAGCCCGATAAATATACAAACTCTACAACGTGCATGCCGATAAACGAAAATGTCGGGTGTTACATACTAGTATAATACTTTAAGCCGTAAGAGGGGATGTTTTGGGAAAAAAGGATGGATAAACGGACTTTTAAAACGTATTACAAGACTCTAAATTAGAAAGATGAAACCCCGGCTTTTTTACCAACATTTATAAACGATCGAGCCGATTAACGAGATTTACGGGCGTTACAAGTCCACCCTCCTTACAATGGGATTCGTCCCCGAATCCCGTCGCAACAGGAACGGATGCGGATGGAGACGAAACCTAATCATCTAATTGCACAAGGGGACGATAGGGACAAAACCTTTACTAGCGCCTGAGTCAAACAGAAATGAGGCTTAAAGCTCAACAAGTAGTAAGGAAACCTAGAGTGATAGTATGCTACGCCTCAGCTAAACCATTACGCGCAAAGCGTTCGAGAAGATGGGAAACGAACGGGAGAATTTAAGGAACGAGAAGAACTTTAAAGCTAATGACAAGAGCATTAGCCATATCCTATCCCTACAAAGACAGAACCCTAACACAGTCAAGCACAGGTAGTGTTTAGAACATGGTAGGTAACGGTAAACTGCTAATAACGTTGATCAGGTGTTATTAATTGTTTACTTTACCCGCCCATCCTAAGCACCCCCTGCCCCTAACCATATTAGCATACCATCTAACACGTAATCAATTATAATCATAATGAAATTCTAAAACTTATATGAATGACTAAACAATTAAAATTACCTCTTGACGTGCAGCTACTCGCGGTTGGCATTTCTAGTCTTTTCTTTTACAGTTCGAGTCCAAGCATTCGGGAATGCTCGGATCCCTCGAACCATGGCTCTGATACCAACTTGTAAGACCCCGAATCCCGGGAATCCTACAGTTGGTAATCACGTCCCCAAATTCACAAAAATTTAAAACCAATCGATTCGTTTTATTTAAAACAAGTTCAGAGTAAATAACAGCTGAAAAGTTTAAGTATTAAAAATCCCAAACACGGGTGCAAGTGTGCAAAAATCAAATGTAAATAAAATATTCGTTTTATTTGAAATCTTCATCTCATTAAAATCGTTTCAGAGTAGTAAACAGAGGAATAGATAACATCAAAATTCCCAAAACCAGGAAAGTGACCAAAATTAAAATTTAAATACTTATGGTAATAATTTAAAAGTAACAGTTTGCGTTATTAATTCTTCGACTAGATGTGCCTTCAACCGTCCGAGTAGTCTCTAGCACGTCCAAGCGGAAATCTCTAATCCTCAACCTGAAAGTCAATCTAACATACACACAAAGTCAGCTTGAGCTGAGTGAGTTCAAGTTTTCATAAACAATAATTCATACTTTATTTCAAAGCTATAGTTATAAACAATAGAGAATGTATAAATAAAATAAATTGTATATATAATTCACCAAGTAATACAATCATCGTCGAACACACGTACACGGGCCTCTCCACCACGAGTCAAGACTCGAGTAATATATTTGACCCGGACGCGGTAAGACCTAAGCATGTGACACGAGCCTCTCCACCATGAGTCAAACCCGAGTAATATATTTGACTCGGTCACAGCTTATACATCCGAGCACGAGATACGGGCCTCTCCACCACGGGTACAACCCGAGTAATATATTTGACCCGATCCCGGCTCACACATCCAAGCACGTGATACGGGCCTCTTCACCACGGGTACAACCCGAGTAATATATTTGACCCGATCACGGCTCAACATCCAACGGGCCTCTTCACCACGGGATTTTAAAACCCGAGTAATATATTTGACCCGCCAAAATGATGATCACGTCACACGGGCCTCTTCACCACGGGTACAACCCGAGTAATATATTTGACCCGGCTGTGAATCACCATGCACACACACAACAATATGCCTACACACATCATTCTTAGTCACGAGAAACTAAATATCATTACACAATCGTAGGCTATAAGGTACACATCCTCATACGTACATACATACCTCAATATATACATACATATATATATATATTCCTACATAAATATATATATATATATATATATATATATATATATATATCATCCCATACGGGAACTAAGTAGATAGGTCTACTCATATTCAATTACTACCAAGTCTGCTAACGTCCTCGAGTCTAGACCATCAATAGTGTATGTAACCTTAAGGACACAAGACCATGAAGGAGTCTAAAATATCCTAAGGCATATAAAATAATTCAAATATAGCTTTCAAATATCCAAGTGTTGGGCCCAACCCCAAGGCCCAACACTTTGGCCCGAGGCCCAACACTTGGCCCGAGGCCCAATCACTTGGCCCGAGGCCCAAAACTTGGCCCAAGGCCCCTAAAACATTTCAACTAACTAAAACCACCGGTTAAGCCTAAAACGAACTTGTTGATTAATAACGAGTAAAACGTGCAGATTTTAGCATGCGAAGATGCATTTAATTACATAGGATAACCTTAGAATTAAATTATTAAATTTTTACCAGACTTTAATAAATGTCTTAGGTTTATAAAAATATTTTTATTATATTTTTCTATTGGACACAAAAATCATAAAAATTCTTCCAACACAGAAAGGTATGTGCAGTTATTTCAGCGCGCAACAAAATGGTTTTATTTTTATAAAATTCATTACCAAACCAAATTAAACGATTCCAATTGGGTTTGGTTCCTAACTCAAAACAATAACTTCCGGAAGTGGAACCAATCAATTTGGACTTGTCGAAAAAAGTTTATGACGTCGGGAAGACAGACAAGAATCCGTCATCCCGCATCAGCTTTGACACTCGATTTTATAAATTCATAAAAACTATTCAAATCTCGTCCAAAAATTACGTATTATACCTTTCTGGAAACTACACTCAAAGTAGAACATCATGGAATCAAGAATCGATCAAAAACAGTGGATTAACATCGCGTTACGGACCCTACAATAAACTTATACGAATCTGTCAGCAAGCTGTTATCATCAAAACTCAATCTTAACGACCAATAAGCGCGTTCATATGATCAGTTAAGGTGTAAAAGACATGGGGAATCATAAAACCGACCTTGAATTGAAGTTTTCACGGCTGAAACCTGGCTAGGCAGAAGAAAAACGAGCAGGGGGGGTCCAGGTCCGACGGCTGCAAATAGGTTTAGGGTTTGAGTTTTCTTTTGTTTTATGATATAAAATAGTTACATCCAAGTCCCTCCAAATTGAAGTATGTAGCAACTTGGGTGGAAAGTTAAGTGAGAACGTTTACGAGGTTTGCAAGGAGCTCCCGGGAGAATGCCGGGTCAAGCCCGATAAATATACAAACTCTACAACGTGCATGCTGATAAACGAAAATGTCGGGTGTTACATACTAGTATAATACTTTAAGCCGTAAGAGGGGATGTATTGGGAAAAAAGGATGGACAAACGGACTTTCAAAACGTATTACAAGAATCTAAATTAGAAAGATGAAACCCCGGCTTTTTGACCAACATTTATAAACGATCGAGCCGATTAACGAGATTTACGGGCTTTACAAGTCCACCCTCCTTACAATGGGATTCGTCCCCGAATCCCGTCGCCACAGGAACGGATGCGGATGGAGACGAAACCTAATCATCTAATCGCACAAGGGGACGATAGGGACAAAACCTTTACTAGCGCCTGAGTCAAACAGAAATGAGGCTTAAAGCTCAACAAGTAGTAAGGAAACCTAGAGTGATAGTATGCTACGCCTCAGCTAAACCATTACGCGCAAAGCGTTCGAGAGGATGGGAAACGAACGGGAGAATTTAAGAAACGAGAAGAACTTTAACGCTAATGACACGAGCATTAGCCATATCCTATCCCTACAAAGACAGAACCCTAACACAGTCAAGCACAGGTAGTGTTTAGAACATGGTAGGTAACGGTAAACTGCTAATAACGTTGATCAGGTGTTATTAATTGTTTACTTTACCCGCCCATCCTAAGCACCCCCTGCCCCTAACCATATTAGCATACCATCTAACACGTAATCAATTATAATCATAATGAAATTCTAAAACTTATATGAATGACTAAACAATTAAAATTACCTCTTGACGTGCAGCTACTCGCGGTTGGCATTTCTAGTCTTTTCTTTTACAGTTCGAGTCCAAGCATTCGGGAATGCTCGGATCCCTCGAACCATGGCTCTGATACCAACTTGTAAGACCCCGAATCCCGGGAATCATACAGTTGGTAATCACGTCCCCAAATTCACAAAAATTTAAAACCAATCGATTCGTTTTATTTAAAACAAGTTCAGAGTAAATAACAGCTGAAAAGTTTAAGTATTAAAAATCCCAAACACGGGTGCAAGTGTGCAAAAATCAAATGTAAATAAAATATTCGTTTTATTTGAAATCTTCATCTCATTAAAATCGTTTCAGAGTAGTAAACAGCGGAATAGATAACATCAAAATTCCCAAAACCAAGAAAGTGACCAAAATTAAAATTTAAATACTTATGGTAATAATTTAAAAGAAACAGTTTGCGTTATTAATTCTTCGACTAGATGTGCCTTCAACCGTCCGAGTAGTCTCTAGCACGTCCAAGCGGAAATCTCTAACCTCAACCTGAAAGTCAATCTAACATACACACAAAGTAAGCTTGAGCTGAGTGAGTTCAAGTTTTCATAAACAATAATTCATACTTTATTTCAAAGCTATACTTATAAACAATAGAGAAGGTATAAATAAAATAAATTGTATATATAATTCACCAAGTAATACAATCATCGTCGAACACACGTACACGGGCCTCTCCATCACGAGTCAAGACTCGAGTAATATATTTGACCCGGACGCGGTAAGACCTAAGCATGTGACACGAGCCTCTCCACCACGAGTCAAACCCGAGTAATATATTTGACTCGGTCACAGCTTATACATCCGAGCACGAGATACGGGCCTCTCCACCACGGGTACAACCCGAGTAATATATCTGACCCGATCGCGGCTCACACATCCAAGCACGTGATACGGGCCTCTTCACCATGGGTACAACCCGGGTAATATATTTGACCCGATCACGGCTCAACATCCAATGGGCCTCTACACCACGGGATTTTAAAACCCGAGTAATATGTTTGACCCGCCAAAATGATGATCACGTCACACGGGCGTCTTCACCACGGGTACAACCCGAGTAATATATTTGACCCGGCTGTGAATCACCATGCACACACACAACAATAAGCCTACATACATCATTCTTAGTCACGAGAAACTAAATATCATTACACAATCGTAGGCTATAAGGTACACATCCTCATACGTACATACATACCTCCATATATACATACATATATATATTCCTACATAAATATATATATATATATCATCCCATACGGGAACTAAGTAGATAGGTCTACTCATATTTAATTACTACCAAGTCTACTAACGTCCTCGAGTCTTGACCATCAATAGTGTATGTAACCTTAAGGACACAAGACCATGAACGAGTCTAAAATATCCCAAGGCATATAAAATAATTCAAATATAGCTTTCAAATATCCAAGTGTTGGGCCCAACCCCAAAGCCCAACACTTTGGCCCAAGGCCCAACACTTGGCCCCAGGCCCAACCACTTGGCCCGAGGCCCAACACTTGGCCCGAGGCCCAAACACTTGGCCCGAGGCCCAACACTTGGCCCAAGGCCCCTAAAACATTTCAACTAACTAAAACCACCGGTTAAGCCTAAAACGAACTTGTTGATTAATAACGAGTAAAACGTGCAGATTTTAGCATGCGAAGATGCATTTAATTACATAGGATAACCTTTGAATTAAATTATTAAATTTTTACCAGACTTTAATAAATGTCTTAGGTTTATAAAAATATTTTTATTATATTTTTCTATTGGAAACAAAAATCATAAAAATTCTTCCAAGACAGAAAGGTATGTGCAGCTACTTCAGCGCGTAACAAAATGTTTTTATTTTTATAAAATTCATTGCCGAACCAAATTAAACGATTCCAATTGGGTTTGGTTCCTAACTCAAAACACTAACTTCCAGAAGTGGAACCAACCAATTTGGACTTGTCAAAAAAAGGTTATAACATCGGGAAGACAGACCAGAATCCGTCATCCCGCATCAGCTTTGACACTCGATTTTATAAATTCATAAAAACTATTCAAATCTCGTCCGAAAATTACGTATTATACCTTTCTGGAAACTAGACTCAAAGTAGAAGATCATGGAATCAAGAATCGATAAAAACAGTGGATTAACATCGCGTTACAGACCCTACAATAAACGTATACGAATCTGTCAGCAAGCTTTTATCATCAAAACTCAATCTTAACGACCAACAAGCGCGTTCATATGATCAGTTAAGGTGTAAAAGACATGGGGAATCATAAAACAGACCTTGAATTGAAGTTTTCACAGCTGACACTTGGCTAGGCAGAAGAAAAACGAGCAGGGGGGGTCCAGGTCCGACGGCTGCAAATAGGTTTAGGGTTTGAGTTTTCTTTTGTTTTATGATATAAAATAGTTACATCCAAGTCTCTCCAAATTGAAGTATGTAGCAACTTGGGTGGAAAGTTAAGTGAGAACGTTTATGAGGTTTGCAAGGAGCTCCCGGGAGAATGCCGGGTCAAGCCCGATAAATATACAAACTCTACAACGTGCATGCCGATAAATGTCGGGTGTTACATACTAGTATAATACTTTAAGCCGTAAGAGGGGATGTTTTGGGAAAAAAGGATGGACAAACGGACTTTTAAAACGTATTACAAGACTCTAAATTAGAAAGATGAAACTCCGGCTTTTTGACCAACATTTATAAACGATCGAGCCGATTAACGAGATTTACGGGCGTTACATATATATATATGGGTGTCTATATACATGCTATGTGAATAGATGTAGAAGGTACTAATTATTTGTGTATACACTGTGTAGTGTTTTACTCTTTGTGGAACCGTTGTGGGCGGAAGGGGGGCCACAGTGGTTGATTAAACATGGAATTTGGAAACACATAGTATGAACTAACAATCACAATTTTATCGTAATTTCGAATTTATATTATAAACTTACATGCATGCATATGTACACACAGAGACACGGTTGTACATATATACAAACGTAAATAAAATTTTTATATACGCGCGCACATGCAATATACGACTTTGTGGTACACATAACTGATTTTGTTAAAACTTATGAAACTCACCAACTATTCGTAGTTGACCTTTTATTTAAACATGCTTTTCAGGTAATCAGAAAGGTGGAGTAGATTGATTATGTGTTACTAGTTGGATTATGATCGATGTTGTGAGCATTTGAGTTAGAAGTAAAGTAATTGAAGAGCTAGCTTTGATTGTATCACGTAGTTTGTAAACGATGTTAGAACAATGTAATATATTGTAAATTAGTTAGTAATGTTTCTTTATGAACAATGTATTTGATACCAGTTGTATCTGTTGCATTTCCGTTTAACACTTCCGCAAATCGCTTAACGGGGTGTGACAGAAGTTGGTATCAGAGCCATTGGTTATAAAGGATTAGGTTATCCCTTAGTGTTGGTACATGTGTGTCAGTAGTTCATAGTCTAGCATTTGTAATCGAGTCTGTAATGCAATTATGTTTTGATTATGTTTATTTGTGTAATACGCGAAGTTGTCAACTAGTTCGCTATGGCGAACTTGTTGAATCAGCGAAGTTATTGACAACTTCGCCTGTGGCGAAGTTGTCGTGTTTATATACTGTTTCAGCGAAACAGTTTGTATCGGTCGTTTTAGGGTTTTCGTTTCAGTTGTTCAGTGAACGTGTTCGTGTCATTGTCTGTAATAGTGACCTCGGGTCACGTGTTTGTTATCAATATAACGTGTTTGGTTTATTGCTTGTGTGTTCGATCTCTACATACTCTACACTCGTATCTACCTACGCAGGGATTCCGCACCTGCGTTGTTAGCGACATCCCGTGTACGATCCGTCCAGGAACCTACAATTGGTATCAGAGCCATCGGCTCGATTGTGAGGTTCGGGATTTCACGCGGGTGTAGAAAACGTCTCGTTTGACCTATTCGCGGGACGTGTTTTTGTTGGGATTGAGTTTTGCTCGTGCTTGACAGTTATTTTCAAGCCATTGCATTGATCGGAAACTGCTGGATTGACGAAAACAGATCTGAACAGTTTCCTTGTTCATCGGGCGAAGTTACCGTTCTTCGGGCGAAGTTACCATTCTTCAGGCGAAGTTGCCGTCACTGGAATTAGGGTTTCGGCGAAGATATAAGGTTTAGCGAAGTTAACCACAACTTCGCTTACCTCATAAGTTCGCCTTAGCGAAGTTATCCGCAACTTCGCTTTCCACCCAAGTTCGCTTACCTCCTAAGTTCGCTCATTCTAAGCGAAGTTATTTTTAACTTCGCCAAGTCTAGCGAATTTAAGAACTCAGCGAAGTTCTCTTTTCAGGCGAAGTTAACTTTCAAGCGAAGTTATTCTTAACTTCGCCTACTGAGCTGTTTTAATATTTTTTTTGTATTTTCAGGTTTTTCAGGTTTTCGCAAGGATGTCGTCAATTAACATCTCCGATTTGGTCAAGATGGAAGTAGAAGCGGGGTCTGCCACTAAGGCCCCGAGGCTGATGAAAGGAACTGACTTCGTGGCATGGAAGGACAGATTCATCCAATACATCAAATACCAGGATGCCAAAATGTGGGTGTGCATCCAGGATGGATATATCCCTCCAACTGCGCAATACGAAGGTCGTGATGTGGTTAAGAAGTACAGCAAAATGGAGGACGAAGAAAAGAAAATGTACGAGGCCGAAAGCAAGGCCCATGCTGCTATAACAATGGCACTTCCTCAAGAGGTTCTCCATACGTTCCGAAAGTACACTTCTGCGAGAGAGCTTTGGGATGCTCTTGAAAATAGATTCGAGGGGAATGTGGGTATCCGTGCATCAAAGATCAAACTCTTAAAGACCCAGTTCTCCGTCTTCAAATTTTTGAAGAACGAATCACTAGATGATATTATCACCAGATACTATCATCTAATGACAGAGCTTAGCAATTATTCAATTGCTTACCGAGAAGAAGAGATCGTTGAAAAGCTTCTCGATGCTCTCCCACCGAAGTGGGAAATGTACACCGTTCTTATGAGGGAAGACAGAGACTTTCCTAATTGTGATCTTGAAACGGCAGTAAACAAGCTCAGAACTTATGAGCTTAATATGGTTCGAAAAGAAACACCAACAGATCAGATACAAGACCCTGGTATGTATGGTGCAAAGGTTAACTCAGGCTCAAGTTCGAGGCCTGAATCTGCTGCTTATTACTCAAAAGGGGAGTCAGGTTCTGACTCTTCTCATGAAGGAAACGTTTCTGTAAACTCGAATGGTGATGTCTGTTTCGTTGCTGGAGGATCAAGTACTTCAAAGCCTCAAGCATCCTAAAGTAGTTTTTCTGCAAATGCCTCAACCAATAATTATACCAAGATGCCTATGAGTGTAAAATCTGCTGAAGAGCAGTTTGCAGTCTATGCATAATTTATTGCCTCCTACGAAAACTACATCCAGGGGAAGATTGTGGACCCTGCGGCTCTAGATGAGGATTACGACCAGATCGATGCTGATGATCTGGAGGAGATGGATTTGCAATGGCAAATGGCAATGATTGTGAGGCGTGTAAAACGGTTTATGAACAAAACTGGGAGAAAGTTTGTTGGTGGTAGGCCCGGGTTCGACAAATCCAAGGTAAGGTGCTATAATTGTCAACAGTACGGGCACTTTGCCAAGGAATGCAGAAATGAGAGGGTTGAACGAGGACAAGGTCGGCCTACACAACACACTGGAGTTAACAGAGAGATTAACGCCATGTTGACCAGAGAAGCAGGTGAGTACAACTGGAACCCGCATTCAAGTGGTTCTGGTGAGCAAGCGAACATGGTAGAGGCTGAAGTTAAAGAATGTGAGAAGGTTGATGGAATTGAGAAAGCTACTGAAGAAGAAACAGCTTTCATGGCAGATGACAAGGATAATCGCTCCGAGGTAAGTACTAAGAATATTTGTACTAGTTGTGAGAATTTGTCTGAGCAACTCACTACGATAACTGATCAGTACGTCCGTTTAGATGCTGACTTTAAAACTATTAAAGAAGATCACCATTTTACTAAAGCAAGAGAAACAAGTTATAAAATTAAAATAAAAGCATGTGAAAAAGACATTCAAAGCTTGAAGCTTAAACTTGCTGAGAAAATTGAAATAATTGATCTTAGTTATGAAGTTTTGGAAGAAAAAACTAAAGTGATTGCTGATCGGGATAAACAGATTGCTGACCACCAGGTAAAGGTGGTGGAACTGAACCGCAAACTTGAGCAGTTCAGGAATTCCTCGGCAATCCTTGATCACCTCGTGAGTGATCAAGGTACCTCTGCAAAGAGGGGAGGAATCGGATATAACGAAGTTCCACCACCCTTTAACCACAACTATACTTATAATCCGAGTGTTCAGAAATCTGTTGATTTCGAAGTTCCTCAGACAACTCCAATCAAGATTACAAGTGTAAAACCTAGTGTTAGCTGTGGCGAAACAAGTTCGCCTGTTTCTAATGTGAATATTTCTGTTTCGAGTCCAGTCTCATCGGATTCGGATAAGTTGTCCGAATCTGGTCAGACAAAAGAGAAGGCAGGGTTACCCACCGATGGAGATAAAAATAAAGTTTCTAAAAAGAGTTCTCCACTCAATCCGTACGTCCCACCTTATGTGAGACGAACGGCTGGTAACACTGCCTCTACATCCAAACCAACATTTGACAAGAAAATGGAGAGTCAGTGTTGCTTTAGATGTAACAAATTAGGGCATTTAGTTGCAGATTGCCCTCTGGAGCCGAGATTCAGAGGTGTGAGGCCAAATAAAACTGAGTATAAGCGTCATTTTGTTACTGCTAAAAATGAAAACTTTAAAAAATGCCAAAATGTAACGAATTCAAGTTTTCATAAAAACCAACCTCAGTTTTACAACCAAACCACAAGATATAACACTTTCAATTCTCAAAGGTTTGGAAGGCATTACACTCAATCTGCAGGGAGATTCCCTAACAGGACTTACAGAAATTATCCTGATGCTAACTTGAGAAAGCCAGGGTACGGGACGTATCGATCCAAGACCAATTGGTCTTGGGTCCCAAGATTCTAACTCTTTGTTTTATTGTGCAGGAACAGTTGAACAGGGCTGCCAACAATCTTTGGATTGTAGATAGCGGCTGTTCCCGGCACATGACAGGCAACAAACACTTGTTGCAAGACTTAAAACCTGTTCAGGGAGCAAGAGTTAGTTTTGCTGGTGAGAGCGGTGGTAGAATTACTGGTAGAGGAACTGTGTCGAATGGGAGAATGACACTTGAGAATGTAAATTTTGTGGAGGAATTAAAGCACAATCTGCTGAGTGTGTCGCAGATTTGTGATAAAGATTACACTGTCCATTTCACAAAGAATGAAGCGATCGTATTGAAGCCTGGTTTTCAAATACCAGACGAATGGATAGTGATGAAAGCTCCACGTGAAACGAATACATATGTGATGGATATGAGGTCTACTGAAATGGCCACTGGAGAATCCTGTTTAATGACAAAAGCAAGTGAATCAGAATCAGAATTATGGCACAGGAGAATGGGACATATTCATCTTCAGAAGATGAACTTCATTGTCAAGAATGGGCTTGTGATGGGCGTTCCCTTAAAAAGTTTTAACTTTGAAGACAAATGTATAGCATGCAAGAAGGGAAAGCAACACAAGAAATCCCATCTCACCAAGAAGATTAACTCAATTGCCGGTACTCTAGAACTACTTCATATGGATCTCTTCGGTCCCGTGAATGTACAAAGTCTAGGAGGTACCTCTTACTGCTTGGTGATCACTGATGACTACTCGCGATACTCGTGGGTATATTTTCTGAAAACGAAAGACGAGACGGCTCAAATGGTGAAGAATCTAATTACAAAAGTTGAGAACGTCATGAGTAAATCAGTTAAATTCATCAGAAGTGACAATGGGACAGAGTTCAAGAACTTTGAAATGGAAATTTTCTGTCTTCAGAAGGGAATTGAACATCAATACAGCGCTCCGTATACTCCGCAACAGAATGGAGTGGCTGAAAGGAAGAACCGAACGTTAATTGAAGGAGCCAGAACTATGCTGGCAGACTCGAAGCTTCCTGTGATGTTCTGGGCTGAAGCAGTTGCTACAGCCTGCTATGTTCTGAATAGGGTGTTAACAGTTAAGAAACTTGGAAAAACTTGTTACGAGCTTATGCACGGAAGGAAGCCCAACTTGTGCGGTCTTGAACCATTTGGGTCTCCTTGTTCGATTTTGAAGACTAATTCGAAATTTGGTGAAGTAGCCGATGAGGGAATCCTAGTCGGTTATGTTGTTGGGACTCCCAACAGACGGGTCTTCAATACGTCGACTTGCAAGGTGGAGGTGGTTTGTAACACCGACATTACTAGTTACCAACCGCCAAAACCAAGCAATGGACCTGCTGAGCTTTTCGACTATGTTAAACTTTTTAAGTCGTTTAACGTACCTGATTTGGAAATTTCTGAAGAAGACGAAAGAGCTGTGACGAAGATGATACTTGATGAGGAAGAGAATCTATTGCAACATCAGATGTTTGAGAAATCTCAACCTTTCACATCAAACCCTATCGATACCCCTACGGCCTCAACTGAAGATGAATTTATTAATCCTTTTCACTCTCAGCCAGAAACAACCATAGATGAGATCTCTTCAAACTTGGAAGACAATTTACATGTCAGTGCTGTTCCGACCACGAGAATTCACAAAGATCACCCATTGGAGAACGTTATAGGTGATGTGTCCTCCAGTGTACAAACCAGAAGTAGCTTGAATGAGCACACCTGTGTTTATACAAGCATTAAAGAAACGGGTATAATGAATGAATGTTTGTACTCCTGCTTTATAAGCCAAATTGAACCAAAGAATTATCAAATGGCTTTAAAGGACAGCTCGTGGGTCGAAGCCATGCAAGAAGAGTTGGCTCAGTTCAAGAAAATGGAAGTTTGGACTTTGGTTGAAAAACCAAGGAATGTGCATGCTATAGGCACAAAATGGGTGTTCAAGTGTAAGAGAGATGATAAGGGAATTATTGTAAGAAATAAGGCGAGGCTGGTTGTTAAAGGTTTTAATCAGCAAGAGGGTATTGATTACAATGAGGTGTTCGCTCCTGTTGCCCGGTTAGAAGCGATTCGATTGTTTTTGGCGTTTGCTGCATTTAAAAAGATGAAGGTATTTCAGTTGGATGTGAAGAGCGCGTTTCTAAACGGGAAAGTTGATGAGGTTGTGTATGTTGAGCAACCTCCGGGTTTTCCTGACCCAGACTTTCCTGATCACGTATACAGGTTGAGCAAGGCGTTATATGGGTTACATCAGGCACCTCGTGCCTGGTATTCAACGTTATCGGACTACTTGCTGGAAAATGGTTTTGAAAGGGGATTGATTGACAGTACGTTGTTTGCGAAGAGAGAAGGATGTGACTTCCTACTGGTTCAAGTCTACGTGGATGATATCATTTTTGCTGCATCAAGAGTATCCATGTGTCAGGATTTTGAGGCTGTCATGAAGAAACGATTCGAGATGAGTGCTATGGGTGAACTAACTTTCTTTCTAGGATTGCAGGTTGATCAGAAGAAGGACGGGATGTTCATTCATCAAACGAAGTACGTTCATGATGTGCTGAAAAGATTCAAGATGGAGGACAGTTCTCCATATGATACTCCAATCTGCATCAATCACAAATTGGGTGCTGAATCAGATGGTGACGCAGATGTGGACCCAACTCTGTATCGGGCGATAATAGGTTCATTAATGTATTTAACTGCTTCTAGGCCTGATATAATGTTTGCTGTTTGTCTTTGTGCACGTTTTCAGGCAAATCCGAAAGAATCTCATTTGAAAGGTGCAAAGAGGATACTACGGTATCTCAAGGGCAAGCCGAAGCTGGGGTTGTGGTACCCGAAGGGAGGAGACGTTGAACTGGTGGCATATACAGATTCTGATTATGGGGGATGCAATCAGAGTCGGAAGTCAACCACAGGAGGCTGTCAGTTTATTGGAGGAAGATTAGTTTCCTGGCAGTGCAAGAAACAGACATCAGTTGCAATTTCAACATGCGAAGCTGAATACGTGGCAGCATCCAACTGCTGCTCTCAGGTTTTGTGGATTCAGCAACAATTACGCGACTATGGTCTGAATTTCTTACTCACTCCTATTTTAATTGATAACACTGCCGCCATCTCAGTAATTAACAATCCCGTGAAGCACAGTAAAACTAAGCATATTGACATTCGTCATCACTTCATACGGGATTGTGCTGAGAAGAAACTGATCAAGATCGAAAAGGTTGATACACTGGAAAATTTTGCTGATCTGTTTACAAAAGCGTTTGATAAATCCAGATTTCAAAACCTAATTGAGCTGAACGGGATGATCAATCCCGAGTAACCATGTCTTTGTATTTTTTTTTAAAAAAAAAAAAAAAAAAAAAACTGTGTCATTATTGCTTAAAATTAGTCGGTTACCTCAGTTTGATGGACATATCCTCGGATATGTTTTGGTTCTCATCTCAATTTAGAGAATGAGGATAGCCATTAACTGGAAGACTGAAAGTGACCGGGGCAGTTATGACGTGTGTTTTTCAGTTGCTGAAAATTAGTCGGTCATTCTTAGTAAGAAGGACACATACTTGTATGTGGTCGGTCCAGTTGATCCATTGGATCTTCAGGATTGCCGTTTACCTGACGACTTTGACATGATCGGGGCGATTGAAATCAAAATTTTATTGGGAAATGAAATTACTTTTCAAGTCTAATACTTCGTAAGAAGTTCTTTGCTGTGTTTAACAGAAAATTGATCCAACCTTGGAAAATGATATATATACTGATTGTGTGTGCTTAACTAGTGAAGTTATTAGGCTTAAAAGGCTTTAGAACAGTCATTGTATGTCATGGTAATTTTTATGGTGCGTAAAAGTGTATGTGATACTAACTTAAACTACTCGAATTTACGTGGAAACTCCTTAAGAGTTTTGTATGTCTTCATACATATCTTTTCGAAGGATAGGCAGAAAAGCAACTACCCAGTCATACACGAGCCCGTGAGTGTTCTGATTCCCGTGAAGAAAGCATTTCAAGACACTGCAGTGATCCAGATTCGGGACTTGCAGTAGTTTAGTACTCCGAAGTCAATAAGAATGTGTGGTTAAAAAAAAAAAAAAAAAAAAAAAAAAATTATTATACATGTATATTTTTAGTACTTATGAGACATAGTAACAATCAAGACTTCTCAAGTCTGGAGTAAGAAGAGAACGGGAAGCAGACAACGAGAATATACAAGTTAATCAGACACTATGGGTCGAAGTCAATTCGGGGTGACTTGGGTATAGCCAAATACGCTTTGAGAATAGATAGAAGACATCATTATCTCTGAGTTGTTGCCCACTTAAAATTTTGAGCTTAACTGAACCTTAATACGTATCACAGAAACGATGAAAACCATTTAAGTTATTTACATGCTTGCAACCTGTTTCTCTATGTCATAATACAGCTAAACACGGATCCAAGTGACAGTCACATAGTTAGTATGATTCCTGTTGGGATCTTTTCTAAAACATAGTGGTCCCTGACTAGACTGAAATTTGATCCCTTATTTCGTTAAAATTTTTATAAGTTTTTCTATTTTTGTAGTTGTGTTATTGTAAAACTGGTTACTTGGACATGATCATTTTTGTTTAACTCTTTTTGAAACTTCTAATGTTAAGTGCAAGATTATTCAAACTTAAAGGGCTGATTTTGAAATTACGGGCGAAGTTGTTGAATTCGGCGAAGTTGTGCTTAACTTCGCCTAGGCGAAGTTAAACGTAACTTCGCCTGAACCAACTCAGCCCTATATAAGGACTTTGAAACAGTAACAGTACCATATTTTCGAATTTCCGGCGAACATAAAAAATCAAAAACCGTATAATCCGGCGATATTGTTTACCTTCCGTTTTCGATCTTTGTTTCTTGTTTCTAGTGTTTATTCACGGTATGTGTTGTCAATATCATTCCCAAACATACTCGTTCGTTATAGTTTTACCCGGTTCGAGACCTCGGGTCGTCGAACCTTCAAAACCTAGTTTTTCAACCGAGTATTACGTGTTCATGGACGTCCTTTACGTCTCAATATCATTAATCTATGTTGTTCTTCACTGCTGGATCGTCAAATCGGTCCGAAAACATCGGATCTAAACCTTTGAATCTGAACAGTCGCCGTTTCAGATTCAGGCGAAGTTAAGGTTCAGGCGAAGTTATCCACAACTTCGCCAGGAGATTAATTTCACCTGTGGCGAAGTTATCCGTAACTTCGCCTAGAAGCTTAATTTCGCCTGTGGCGAAGTTATCCGTAACTTCGCCTTGAACTTAAGTTCGCCTGTGGCGATGTTGTGATACGGCGAAGTTATCATCAACTTCGCCTATACCAATTTACTTAACAGTTTTTAGACGAACTTACAGATAAAGCGAAGTTGTTCCCAACTTCGCCTCACCTATAAGTTCGCCTGTACTGGTTTAATCACAACTTCGCTCGTGGTACTTAGCGAACTTGTGAGTTGCTTACACATTGTCTAACTTGTTTTGTTTTGTGCAGATATGGCTGCTATTGGCGGTGCTGGTGGTGACGACGGTGATGATCAACGACAATTCTTTCCAGCCCATAACCAGTACATCACTTTAGATCCAGACGCACGAGGCGTAGAAGACTACAGGGAGATTATCACGTTTCTCCTGCGATCAAGAGTCTTTCACGCGCTCACAAATACACTGCCCATTTCTCTGCCTAACATTGAAGACTTTTGGCAGACAGTGTACTATGATTGCAGGCCTGAGCCTCCGGTGACGCGAGCAACCGTAAATGGTCATAACATACAGTTTTCCTCGGAAGACATACGGTTGGCTCTGCAGTTCGGTGAAGAAACAAGAGATGACCCAACGGAGTTCGTAGCTCCTTTCCGGGATGGAGCTTATTTGAGGATGGGTTATTCGGGTCCGCTGGGGGACTCGCAGAGGAGGAAAGGGTTTCTGCTAGATCAGTGGCGCTTCCTGATGCATGTGTTGATTGTATGCATGTCCGGCAGGAAGGCAGGAACAGATGGGATGGGCGCGACGATGCAGTCGGCCATGATAGCGCTGACTTACAACCGCATATATTCTTTTAGTCAGCTAATATTCTACGAGATCGATCGTCAAAGAAGGGCTGTGGCGCGCGAGCGATTCACTATGTATCCTCGTTTCTTACAAATGATTTTAAATCATGTCGCTCCGTCGCTACCGCAGAGACGCCCAATAAGATACGTCGAATGCGTGACGAAACGTATCTTTGCTCAGTGCCGCACTTCGAGCACTCGTAGCAAGCCTGAGCTGCGTCCCAGGCATACTCCATTATTCGGATATCTCATCAATCCGGAGTATATTTCTGCAGGAGGGGACGAGTTCAGAGACCCCCAACCACATCAGGCGGCAGCACCTCATGCTGTATCAGCTGCGCCTGTGGTATCTACTGTTGCCTCTGCTGCTGTGCCAGCTGCGGTATCTACTGCTGTGTCTACTGCTGAAGACGTTGATCTTAATGCTGCCTTTGGCGTACACGGTGTGTTTGATATGGATGTCTCGGGTCCTCAGTTTGTGGATGTTACTAGAGCAGTTACTTCGGTAGCTGACTCCGATCTAGACGAAACGTTTGCTGAAGCGAGACGACTTACGGTGTCTCGGGAGAGAACTACGGGAAAGAGGCCGAGAACTGTAGACGAGGATGAGGACGAAATTGATGAAGAGGAGGCAGTGCAGATTGTGCTCAGACGTTCAAGAAGAGAACAGACAGGTATGGGTTCCGGAGCTGGAGAATCTTCGAGGCTGGTACGTTTTGCTCCACCTGCCTTGTCTGGTATGTCTCTTATTCCTTCCACAGCACAGGTTACTGCTGTCGAGACGTCGGCCCCAGCAATTGTGTCCCTACCACCCCAACCGCTTAATCCACCGGTGGTAGTTGCACGATTTGTGGAGTCGACCATCACTACTACTGCAGGGTTACCAAGTGTACCACCTGCGGTCACTTCTGCTGCTGATGTCCCGCCAACTCCAACGCCTACTTCAGATTCCGAGAGGATTACATCACTAGAGCGGATTGTTGCTGATCAGACAAAGACCATTCAGAGCCTAGTGGAATCCAATCGACTACAAGCAGCCCTCCTGGTGGAACACGGAAAAGTAATAGATGCCTTCAAGGCAATCTTGGCATCTCAGGGGGAGAAGACGTGTAGGGGTGATGAGTTGAGGACAAAACGTAGAGAAGATCATGACGATGATCCCAATGCACCGGAAGGTGCAGGTGGTGAGCTGTCAAGAACCTCTCAGGCTCTTGGGGCTTCCACAGCTGAGGGGGAGTCTACAAATGCAGCTGGTGACGACGTGGTAGCAGTTGATGATGATGCTGATGTTGAAGATGTTATCGACGCATTGAAAGAGTTGGATGAGGAGGATGATGAGTTTATGATTGAAGATGATGTGCTGCCAGTTGATGAGATTGAGAGGATTGGAGAGCAGATTACTGTTGAAAACGTGTTAGAAGAAGGTGAGATTGTAGATGACTCCGTGGAACACGAGATTCCGGAGGTTGAGAGACCAGAGATGGGTGATGAGAATGTGGAGGAAGATGCTGAGTGGGAGGAACAACCGAAATGGAAGGAGGGTTGTGCCCACTGGTTCGTAAAGACGAAGAAGCCGGCGGTCCCTAAGATGTTCAGAAAAAGTTACAATATTAAGGGATACGCGGAAGCCAAGAAAGGTATTATCTGCTGGTTATACGACGAGCAGCTGCGGCTCTTCGTGATCAAGAGATACGATGGCATTCAGTACTTCCAGAGAAAGTTGAGATCTCTAAACACACTGCCAGAATGTGAAGTAAAAGATTTAGCCAGATTGGGATTGATAAACAGAAGTGAAGACAACATGGCTAGAATCATTGCGAAGATCGTGTGGAAAGAGTGCGTTAAAGAGAAAAAGTTTGAGCTACTGAAACCACAAAAGGGAAAACTTGTCGAAGACAAGGATAGAGGTCTGAGAGTTGATGGAAAACCTTGGATGGTTATGAAATACAAACCGATCCGGTGCCTTAAAGAAGTACCGATGAAGTTCATGCCCAAGGACGTGCTCAAAGATCTAAAATGGTGGTACGTGGATTGTGAGACAGCTGAGGCGGTAATGGAAGATGAGGATGAACAAGAAGTACTTCGGGTTTACGACCCGATGCATCTTGTTAATCTATCGAAGGCTGATCTGAAAGTGCTCAACGAGAAGAAGATCTTCTACATTCCTGCTTGGAAGGATCAAGCTAGGAAATATCAACGGGTGGTGTCGGTATGTGTTAGAGAAGGGGCGCACGCGTAGAGATGCAAGATTACAAGACTCAAGATTTGAAGATCAAGATATGAAGCTACTGCCAAGGGGGAGTCTGTTGGTACATGTGTGTCAGTAGTTCATAGTCTAGCATTTGTAATCGAGTCTGTAATGCAATTATGTTTTGATTATGTTTATTTGTGTAATACGCGAAGTTGTCAACAAGTTCGCTATGGCGAACTTGTTGAATCAGCGAAGTTATTGACAACTTCGCCTGTGGCGAAGTTGTCGTGTTTATATACTGTTTCAGCGAAACAGTTTGTATCGGTCGTTTTAGGGTTTTCGTTTCAGTTGTTCAGTGAACGTGTTCGTGTCATTGTCTGTAATAGTGACCTCGGGTCACGTGTTTGTTATCAATATAACGTGTTTGGTTTATTGCTTGTGTGTTCGATCTCTACATACTCTACACTCGTATCTACCTACGCAGGGATTCCGCACCTGCGTTGTTAGCGACATCCCGTGTACGATCCGTCCAGGAACCTACACTTAGGATACCTATAATATAACCGTAGGCTTGATTATCACTGGGAAAGTTAATAATGAGTAACGATAGATATTGATGGATGCCGGGATGAACTCGTGGGGCAAGTTAGTTATTATGGTCCGGAACGTAATAACAGACTTGCTTGTACAAGGGAATTCGGGGAGAAGTCGCGGAACATATTGATAGGTAAAA
This sequence comes from Bidens hawaiensis, assembly GCF_021521415.1. NCBI lineage: Eukaryota > Viridiplantae > Streptophyta > Magnoliopsida > Asterales > Asteraceae > Bidens > Bidens hawaiensis. The sequence continues at coordinate 878,540 of NW_027491157.1, forward strand.
AAATGGCAACATACGTGCATAAAGGTGATGTGGAGTATATATGAAATGTGCATGCGTGCTTATCTGAAACGAGGTATAGGAATACGTGTACGTACGGTACTACCGATAATATTGAATCTCATCATAACGGATATTATATTTGGTTATAATTAATATAAATTCCTATTCTAATTAAACTTATATCTTAGAAAAATTAATATTATATTTTATTATAATTAATATTATATCTGTTCTTATCAAATAAAATATTTTATTTCTGCCCTAATTAATAATATCCTTTATGCTGATCTAAGCTATCGGAAAACGTTCTTTTATGACTAACTGTTACATCAAAGGATATTGAGATCGGGTAGCTTTATGACAATTGAGGAAACGGTGTTGCCTGTAAACGAGAATACGAGAACGCTTAAACGAGTTCAAACTGAATCTGATGATATGATGGAACCACGAAGTGGCTTAATATGCAAGATCTAGGAAAGAACCGTGGGAAGTGTAACCTACATACAATAATTCAAGAGAATATACATATAATACTTCTCAGCGTGTATCTAATATTTATCTTATAAACTCGTTTCTTTGACATTAAAGTACGCTATTTTCCGATCACTCTTCCATTTCTGTTGTTCAAAAAACAAACACTATTCCTAGGAAAGTACTTAGTGATGAGTCCGATTTATCAAATTATAAATACAATAACAACATTATTGAGTCCCCAGTTCTATAACAGACCGTGACTACCAGTACATATAATATACTAACGATATTCCAAAAAGAAATATTAATAATAATAATTTCCTTTACATATCACAGGTACAACTAACTCTGATGAATCTCCTTAGCTAGCAAACTCTTCGAACCATTTATGTACGAGAACCTCCAAGCTCTCCTATATTTTTTGCTATTCCAATTGGTTATTATATGAGAGAAATCTCATGCTCACGAATCGGTGACGTGCCTGACTGGAATGGGACATACTTACCCTAACCAGTAAATTACCACGTCTAGTAAACCCAGCATGCTTGCGGGCACTGAATGACCTGGTAAAAGAACTTTTTTTATAATTATATTGAATAACAACCAAAGGTCTAACGCGGTAGAAATGAGTACATTCTAACTTACAACAAGTTGTTAAAACTCATAACGGTCAGATGTTCAATTACGAAAACGTCGGAACAAAACAATTTCCCAATTATGAAATCTTACCGGAATAATTGTTGTGCAAGTGGGGAACCACTCATAATTGTTATAATGTGTCCCTGGATAGATAAGAATAGTACGATATTGTGTGTATAGAATCTTTTCGATACTCCATGCAAGCAGCTAATAATGTGTGCTATGCTGATATGGAGGACAATTTGGGCTATCCGTTACCATACTGACCCTTATCGGGTTAAAATTTCTTGTCACTTGGTGGCAATTCTTGATATATCCATACAGACAACAACCTCTGTTAGGCTAAATCTATGTACTATCCCTAGTGTGTAGACTTGGGAACAGATCCGTGTGATACATATGTGTTATTTGAAATACCTGATTACTTGTTAAGATGTTTCCTTTTGTGATGAGTTAGTAGCGAATTGTTGTTAATTGTGGTATAACTGGTTATTGTTATAGAATGGCCCCGAAGAAAACAAATACATTATCTAAGGCTGATGTAGCCGAAATGATTGCTCGGCAACTACAAATAATACTTCCGACAATAGCAGCACAATTCGCTACTGGTATTAATACAACTATGAATATAAATCAAGTGCCGAACACTAACGTGGCCGTAAATACTAATCCCCCGACAAGTACTAATACAACCACAAATGCTCCCCCGATAAATACTGACACTGTCACAACTAATACTCCCCCGTTGAATACTAATGCTACTCTCAATAATGATAATCCCCCCACCGAACCTAAACGATAGTCGTAAAAGCCAAAATCCCCCGCAATACGGATATCAACTTAAGAACTTCAGTTTAGGTAAACCTATGGATTTTAGTGGGACTGAAGGACCAAATGGACTGGTGAAGTGGATCGAAAAGACTGAATCCATCATTAATATCACTAACTGTCCACCATATTGTATTGTCAAATTCGCTATTTCTACGTTTGTGGACCACGCGCTAATGTGGTGGAATACTGTTGTGCAAATTTGGGGACATGAGGCAACCAATCGTATGTCTTGGAAAGAACTTAAAAATCTAATGATAGAACAGTTTTGTCCGATAAACAAAATTAAGAAATTAGAACAAGAACTTTGGATTCTAGAAATGAAGGGTGCAGATCACTTGGAGTATACCCACCACTTTAACGAACTGGCTAGTCTAGTCCCATGGTTAGTTACCCCAGAATCTAAACGTACTGAACTCTACATTTGGGGTTTAGCCCCCGAAGTCAGGAGTTTGGTTAATTCAACTAGTCCCGTAAATTTCGAAAATGCTGTGTTACAAGCCGGCATTGTGACTTCTGATTTTATTAGAAGTGGTATGCTAAGAATGCCTGGAGAATCGTCTATTACAAAACGAACGGAGTATGAGACGAAGGTACAAGGAAGACAACAGAATAAACGTGCACGCACCACGATGCAAAATTACGCCATTAGCAGTTCTGATGTGAAACAAGAGAAGTACAAAGAGCTTTTGCCGAAGTGTGGAAAATGTGGTTATCATCATATAGGTGAATGTCGAACAAACGGGTGTTATAGATGTGGCTAGGTTGGACACTATGTCTGTGATTGTAAAACCATTGTAATAACTATGAACCAGCCATCTCAAATACCACAGCCGCACCCTCCACAACTACCTCGACCGCAACTAATCCGTTTAGAACCGATGCAATTAACCCAACCTATGATAAATCAACCTACCTGTTATGAGTGTGGTAGTAAAATGCACTTCAAAAGAAACTGTCCCCAGTTAAGTGGAGCACAAACATCGATGTTTAACCAGACTAGAGATCACTTTCGTGATTGAAACGAGTGGAACACGACCAAATCGAACGTAATAGCAGGTACATTCACAATTTTGACTAGTGCTCTTCAAATTAAATAACACGTGTACCAATATAAGTTCATTTTGTTAACTTCTTAAACTTAGAAAAATATATTGATTAATAAATTAATAAACCCTTATGTCATAGAACTTTCTAATGGTAAATCTATAACCCGGTTAACCAAATAAACCGAAACTATTCTTTCATCCTAAACAACCAACCATTCCTTATTAACCCACTCCCAGTAGATTTAAGAAGTTCTGGTGTAATAAACATGGACTAATTATTTGAGATCAAAAATGGAATCGTATGTAAAGACAAGACTGCCAGAATACCTCTTCTAAATAACAAAATGATCAAAATACAAGAAGGAGGCCCCAGAACCGAAAATGCCTTTCATATCCTATCTTAAATTAGATATTAAAACAGTTACATCAAAGAGTTCATGTAAACCCCAGCGGGATGAAAACTTTTTCAGTATTACTTAAACCTTGTCCTCCTAATTCAGAAGGAATTGAGATTATGAATGGAAGTGAAACAAAATAATAGCATAAAACACAGATGAGAGAACTATATTATCCGTAACCGAAATTATGGAACGATTGCTTTTATACCCAAGATCTGGGGGCATTACTTGTATACTACTAACGGTATAAGTTACACAACCGTAAAGACCTACGAGAATCAAAATAAGTTAAATAAGAGGCAATGGAGATTGGGTGGCATTGTTAAACAATCATAACTATGAAAACCGAAGAACTTCCTTATTACAAGAACCGAAACTTGAACATTAAACTTTTATAGCCTCAATAACCGGGTGATGAACAAACAAAAATTAGGCCAGATGGTGGTTAGACTGAGTACTAATGTAAAGATGTAAGGGAAATTTATGGCCAAACTGGTATGAAAAAGATTATAGTCATATGTGTCGTAAAGGTGTACTCTATATTAAGTTAAGATGGAATATCAAAAACCTTCGGGAACATTGCAATAGCTAGAAATACCCCAAGGGAGAGGGGAATGAATTACAGTGGACCTCTTAACACATGCTCCTAAAACATCTCGAGAAAGCAACGCAATCTGAATAATAGTTCTCCGACCGTCCCAATCCGCATACTTCTTAAAGATCTGTATCAACTGCACACCTGAAAAACCCACCATAATCGTATCCCGACGTAAGGATATCATTTTCGTTATTTCAGATCGAGAAAACCACTTCACGTATTATTCTTGTTAGGTTGTGTATGAGACTTTAGATCCTGAATCGGCCTGAGCATGGTCTGTCGTCCTCTAACAAAAAATCAAACCATATAAACCATTCAAACATTAGAGGAAAGTGAGACCGGTAATTTCAATCCTCGTACATTAACAGTCATTGTAATATTATGCAAGTGGCTATATATTATATTATGCGAGTAAGAATGCAACTCGCCACCCTATTTAATTTAAAATTGGCGACCCCAAAATACCAAAAATCTGAATCAATTTCGAAACCATAGATAAAGCTCATAATACTAAAAACAAACTGACAGTCGCCTGAGGCTAACAAAAGGACTATACCAATATACGTGAGAAATTATCAAATTTTGAAAGTCATTAGTTGAGTTAATGAAAATAAAGAGTTAACTCTAACATACGTACACCTGTATAAAATCGCCTCGAAAGTTAACCCCGTAATGAGTTAAACAATATTATCTCATTCCCGATATGTTATATATATCGAATCAGAACGAGTGCCTTAATGACAGGACGGATGTAGTACACCTGAAAGCTTATATACAACTAAACTCTATAAAGGAACCCATGAAAATGTAGAACGAGGAAAATCAAACAGTCACGACACAACAAAATTTTAGTAAATAAAGTTCGGTGGAATCCACAACGGGAAACCAAATACACTTGAAAACGAAAGAATGAAATCCGAAACAAATACTTATAACCTTTTCCCTAAAGGGGTGTATTTGGCATATTGAATTTCGGGGACGAAATTTCTTAACTGGGGGAGAATGTGACATTCGTGACAAAAACAAATATGCCTTAGTATTCGCTTATCGAATAAGCGATTAACCGTTTATTGCGTAGCGAGCAAACGATTAACCGAGCGGGTCTGGTTATGACCAAGGTATCCCGGGGGGCCATCTATAAGTGATATATGTCTATTATAAACCAACATATTGATATTAAGGCCTTAGTATGATAGCAAACAAGTTAAACGAAAACATGCTCTTTTAACTACTCGCTATGGATTTAAACGCGAAAGATAGTTACGAAGCAAGCATTGTATCATCCGTTAAGCCGAAAAAGACTTACAAAACACTTATTTGGAATGTTTTAGGCGCTCCGTGAAAATATTTTCCATTTTTGCGAATAAATAGTAGTTTTTTATAAATTTATACAAAAATGGCCGAAAAACGAATGTTTTCGCACTGTTTGTCGTACCCAATATATTTTTCGCGCCAAAAACTGAACCCAAAATAAATTTGGACTTAGGATTTCATGTCTGGGCACGCAAATCGAGAGAAATGAATCAACATGGGGCCCATGTGGGCCTTGTTCTTTGCGGCCGCCACTTTAGAAATTACACCACCTTAAGTTTTTGTTATATATAAAATATCATGTGAGATATTTTTTCAACTCTATCAGCAAAAATACTGAAGAACACTTCTGCCTCCTTGAAAACCCACGTCAAAAATAAGGTAAATTTCATATTATTGATCATTATTTCATACTTTAAACATGTTTAATTGTATCTAAACATAGTTTGATTACCAAAAATCATTCCTAACCATGAAAAAAATCCTAAAAATTGTCCAAAAACTTGTTTTGATCATAGATATGGTTAGGAACCTGATTTGATAGTTTTTTTGGCCATAAACACAGATTAAATGGTTTAAACGGTGTTTTTACGGTTCACAAGTTTGATTTAGAACCCTTACCGAAACCCTAACTTTCATGGCTGGTCTCTTGATGATACATGTTTGGTTTGTGATATAGGACCCGTACTTAGCTTATATAGAAGCACGAGAACCCGATAATTGGATTAAGAGAGCGAAATTAACGACACAATTTGATGAGAGCTACCACACAAGAGCGTGGCAAGCAGTGCAATAGTAACATAATTAACGACACAATTTGATGGGAGCTACTGGTCCGAATAACAAACTTTATCGTCTCGATCCATTTTACTAATTCATTTGATTCTTTAGTACCACTAAAGTTTACATGTTTGCACGTCTTAAATCGTTTAAACGAGTATTCCCGTTGTGAAGGATCACGGCTGTTACCTCTAGTATTCATGTTCCGTGGAAGATTTTTGTTGCCAATGGCATTTAGTGGGGGAAATTATTGTTATTGGCAGTATCACCAGTGTCCCGTAGGAGAGTATTATTCGTGATAATGTTCGTATTTATTGAGAAAATAACATTTGTAGGTGTATTAATATTGGGCGGCGAGATAATATTCGCGGTCCTATTATTACTTGGCTTTGATTTCTATTCATTGTTGTATTAATGCTGGCAGCGAATCGCGCTGCGAATGTCAGAGTTACTATCTGTAGTCGCCGAACAATCATTTCGTGTAACGCCCGTTAATTTTTGGTCCAAGGATGTAAAGCTTGTAAAGTATGTATATTTCTCGGGAGTTATCCGGCGTTCCTCGATGACCTTATCACCTTTCCGGTACGTTAAATTATTTAACTTTTCAACCAAGATGTTACTTCTTTAATATTTGAGGGGCTAGAGTGTAAAATTTTTATGTCACAAACAAACCCTAACCCCTCCCCTCTTGTAACATTCGTTACTTTTCAAACCCGAAAACCCGACCCATTTTAAATGTTCGGCTTTGTTTATAAAGATATATATTCATATATATCTCAAGTTTTTTTTTCTTTTTTTATATATACATATAATATAATGACATTTATAATCTTCAATTTTCATGTCGTGTATTTTATGTGACATTTTTCGTTTTCGTTAAACCAAACCGTTTTGTCACTTTATTGTATTCGTGTCAAACGTTCATCGTTAATATAATAATATCCAAAAGGATATAAGTTTATCGGTTATACGATTTCTATTCATTTTGTTCAAATGACCAATTCCCGAGATGGTAAGCATTTATTTAAACGATTTATGTAAGGCCCCGAACCCCGGGAACCCCACAGTTGGTAATCATACAAAACACTTATAGAATATTTAAACTAAAAAAAAATCAATCGTTCCATTAAGCAACCAATTTAAGAGTAAAATTTAGCGGAAAACGTAAATAATAAAATAAGTTCCTAAAACCCGGGAATTTTGCCCAAAACCAACTTAATTATCTTTAATAAAAATTTTTAAAAGGAAATGTTTAATAATAAAGTTTTCAAATCCCGTATGCCCTTCACCGTCCAAGTAGCTTCGTGCACGTCCAAGCGATAAGGCATCCTCTTCCTAACCTGAAACTCACACTAACATGCACACAAAGTCAGCTTAAGTTAAGTGAATTCAAGTTTTAAATAAGTAACACAAGTCTTAATAATCATTCCAACGGTTTTAAAACTGTAAACGGAAATACATCAGTTAGGTCATCACATTTAATAAATAATCATCCTTACGTATGAACATCTCTATACGTGCATTCCTATATATATATATATATATATATATATATAACATTCAATAATAACATTCAGGGCCGAGAAAACGTACAACCCCAACACGTAACATTCCATTCAACGCATGCAAACACGAAGTAGGCATACGTAACATTCCGTAGTCGATAGCGACTACAACATTTGCCAAATATTGGCCATACAATAATATATATACATACACACATTCTATAACATTCCAAGGCCTACCAATACTAGCATGCCTATGCAAAGTAGTTTAAAACATTTCATCAAGCAAAATCGCTTAGGTGTGCATGCTAGCCCAAAACTTAAAAAGAGTTAAACGGGGCATCAAGAACTCACCTAACACAAGGACGCGGATTCACCACGAGCTAGAGAATCCCTAAGAAATCCCAAAACTCAAACACCTGTCGGTTTACATTCAATCAATACTAATGACATCAAGATGACTAGTTTATCCTACGAGACGTTCTAACATGGTTCGAGTTACATAAACCCTTGACCTCATCAAACTTAATCACAACAGCCCCTGAGGTCTCACATTCACCAAATCGACCCTTAGGTACTCCCGGGAATAAAGAATTGTGACATTTGAGCCAAAACAAGGTACACCTCAGTACGTAATTACCCGATTAAGCAAATAAACGCCCTTTGCGTAACAAACGAACGATTAACCGAACGGGTCGGGTTATGACCCAGATATCTCGGGGGGGCCATCTATAAGTGATATAGGTTTAATACAAGCTAAAACATTAGAAATATGGTCTTAGTTTGATAGCAAACAAGTTAAACGAAAACATGCTCGTTTAACTACCCGCTATAGATTTAAACGCAAAAGATAGTTACAAACCAAGCATTGTATCATCCGTTAAGCCAAAAAAGACTTACCAAACACTTATTTGAAATGTTTTAAGTGATCCGTGAAAATATTTTTGATTTTTACAAACATATAGTATGTTTTTATAATTTTACATAATACTAGCCGAAAAACACTCGTTTTCGCGCTCTTTAACGCACCCGATAAGTTTTTCGCGCCAAAAAACCAAACGCGAACTAAATTTGGACCTGGGCTTTCGCATTTGGACCTTTAGAATCAGATTAATGGGCCAAATTGGGCCCAAGGCAGCCCAATAAAACTCCCGGCCGCAATAGTTGAATGACACCCCTATTTATATATTTTTTTTCTAACTTAATTCACAAGTTTTCTATTACAAAAGATCTGGCCATTTTCAGCTGCTTGCTTGCTTCTTCAAGTGATTTAACAAAAACCTAAGGTAAGAGCTTAAATAAGTAGCTTTTGAACTTGTTTAATACCATAAAAACATGTCTTGGTTACTAAAAATCATTCCTAACCGTGTAAAAATCCTAAAAATGGTCCATAAACATGTTTTGATCATACACATGGTAAGGAACCTTTTTTGATAGTTTTTTTGGCCATAAACACGGATTAAAGGGTTGAAACGACGTTTTTACGGTTCAAAAGTTCGTTTTTGTGCACTAGTCGAAACCCTAACTTAATGGCTGTTATGTTGATGAAATATTGCTTGGTTTGTGATATAGGACTTTTACCTAGCTTGCTTAGAAGCACAAGAACCTGAAAACTTGATTAAAAGGTCGGAAACGAGCCAAACCCGCTAAGGTAATGCCGAAACACTCGCTTACGGGCTATTTAGGTTAAGGTTATGATGTGCATATTGTTAGGACTTGAAATATTTCAGGGACATTAGGGACCATGTCAATGAATCCCTGTTCAAATTTGGTAATTTTTCGACCATCCGAGAATATTTGGCGAATTTATTACCGAATTAGGATGTTTATTTGGGAAAAATAGCTAAAATACTTCAAAAATTATGAAATTTTTCTGGGAACTCAGATTTGACGTATTTTGATCACATATGAATTTTGGGATCATTTGGAGAAGTTTAAAGGTGTTTTGTTTATTTGCGTTCGTGTGAATTTTTATAGCCAAATTTGGGCCGAAAAGAATATCGCACGAACTTTTTACATTCTGAAATTGATACAGGTTGTTTTGGGACATGATTTGAGTATTCAAGAATTTTTGTGGAATTTTTGGAAATTGTTTGGGGTAAACGGACGATTTTCAGGCGAAATATAGCTGATAAAATGAATTTTTATAAATTAATAAATCTGTAAATAATTCCAGAAATATTTTTATAAAAATCTACATATTTTAATTGATAAGTGGCTAAATTTTCATATTTTAATGATTAATGGTTAATTAATTATGCTAATTTGAATATTAAATAAATTCAGTTTTTATAACAACCGGCAAGTTCTCGTCTAACGAACCTGCGGGAACATCAAAACAACAAGAGTGATCAAAAATCATATTTTTGGATTAATTAAGTAAAAACGAACTTTTCTATGTGAAACCTGGACAATCCTGGTGGATTGTGCGCGTTTCTTCTCAAATCAAACTGAATAAACGGAAACGGGCCCCGTGGCTAATCCGGGACCCCAGTATGTGATCCTTCTTTATAACTTAATCATTTTATTAACCAATACATTTACCCAAGCTTATTTTCCAATAACTATTTTCTGAACGCGTAAACGAGCAACTTGGCCCAGCTTGGAAAACGGGAGTCTGAGCCAAGTTCGGTTTTAAGTATTAGACATTGAACAACATCACAACCCAAGCCTATTGCCACTTTCTGGGCGTTCCAACTACACCCAGATTAGTTATACAGCCCAGATTAGTGTTGAGATTATAATAATATTAAAATATTAATATTATTATAATATTGATTATAGGAACTACTGATAGCGGACTGAACAAACCACGAGCTGATACAGTCTGATTATCTACTAAACCGTGAGTTTCATGACCCCACTTTTAAACTGTTTTACGAACTTTTGGGGTGAAAAGCATGTTTGATTATATCTATATACGAATCTGAAACATGTGATGATGTGAATTATCTAAGTGCTAACACACGAAAGTCCCCACGATCACAGTGATTAACTTCGAGCCGGTGGCTTGTGAATAGTACTATTGGTTTGACAAACCCAAGCGGGGCCAGCACGGTTGCTGAGACATTATCCCGTTTGCACATGACCATAATTTTTACGAACCAGCTATGTAGTGTTAGACATAGCTACCGGGGCATGTTGTGGGCGGAAAGGGGCAACAGTGGTTGATTGAGCGTGGGAAATGGAGGCACGCAGCACGAACAGTCCAGGCTTCAATGTAGCTTAGCATAATTACATCACATACATCATTTATATACATACATACTTATTTCATGATTACAAGTGTTGACTTGTGAATACTCATTACTGCTTTCTTGAAACTCGTGAAACTCACCAACTCTAGTAATTGACCCGTTTTAAACTGCTCTTCAGGTATACCTAAATTGGAATGATTTAGTGACCTGTTACTTGCCTGAGGTGTGTGGTTGATGCTACGTGAATAGAAGCAAGGGCGATAGTAGTAAGAATGTATAGTTAACGAACTAGTTTTGTTTGTATCGCCTAAACTGTAAAACAACGATAGAATGAAGAAATGTAATATATTGTAAATTAGTTTGTAATGTTTCTTTATAAACAATGTGTTGATATCAGAGGTGTCTGTTACATTCCCGTTTTACGCTTCCGCATTGAGCTAGTCGGGGTGTGATAAGAATTCCCAAATTACCCCGGAAGCACTAGGTGATACCGATACGCGCGTTTAAGAGTCGTTTAGGCCATTAACATTCAACTTAGCCCCGTGTGGACCCAACATGATAAAATCACAGCCAAAAAGTCCACACGATGCTACACGAGTCAAATGGGTCGGTAACTCGCAAGTACGACGCACCAACTACTCAATAAACGAAATTGCGCGTTGTACCGACCCGTTGGAGTAACCGACAACCAATTCAGCCCCATAACTTATAAAAATGAATTTTGAACAGCCTGTACATCAAACCGAGTGTCCCCGAGCTGAATTGGTCGTTTATCACTTCAACCCTCGCGTTAAACACGCCAAACTACAATTCTAGTCAACCGAACCTAACAATCAAATTACAACTAGTTGATCAACTTAACGAACACCTATGAACATGATCTTTAAGTATGATATACGGGACATACCTATGAAGATTGTGGTGCAAAAACTCACTCAAACAGCCCCGACAAGAACACAATTGAAAATTTACTAGTTAAGCCTAAAACGAACTTATCGATCAATAACGAGTAAAACGTGTAGATTTTAGCATGCGAAGATGCATTTAATTACATAAGATAACCTCTGAAATAAATTATTAAATTTTTACCAGACTTTAATAAATGTCATAGGTTTATAAAAATAGTTTTATTATATTTTTCTATTGGACACAAAAATTATAAAAATTCCTCCAACACAGCAAGGTACGTGCAGCTATTTCAGTGCGCAACAAAATGGTTTTATTTTTATAAAATTCATTACCAAACAAAATTAAATAATTCCAATTGGGTTTGATTCTTAACTCAAAATATTAAGTTCCGGAAGTGGAACCAACCAATTTGGACTTGTTGAAAAAAAGTTATGATGTCGGGAAGACAGACTAGAATCCATCATCCCGCATCAGCTTTGACACTCGATCTTATAAATTCATAAAAACCATTCAAATCTTGTTCAAAAATTACATAATACCTTTCTGGAAACTAGACTCAAAGTAGAAAATCATGGAAAGAAGAATAGATCAAAAACGATGGATTATTATCGCGTTACATACCCTACAATAAACGCATACGAATCTGTCAGCAAACTGTTATCATCAAAACTCAACCTTAATGACCAATAAGCGTGTTAATATAATCAATTAAGGTGTAAAAGACTTGGGGAATCATAAAACCGACCTTGAATTGAAGTTTTTACGGTTGAAACATGGCTGGGCAGAAGATTTTCGAGCAGGGGGGGTCTTTAGCTTTGATCGGCTGTAGAATAGGGTTAGGAGTTAGGGCTTTTTTTTTTTTTTTAAATATTATGATATAAAATAAATTACACTCTAGTCTCTCCAGTATGAAGTGTGTAGCAACTTGGGTGGAAAGTTACATAATTTTAACGTACCAGGATGACGTAAAGGCTCCCGAGAAATGTCGGTTAAATCCCGAGAATAATACATACTTTACAAGCTTTACTCTTGGAACCGGAATTAACGGGAGTTACAATTTATAAATTAATCTGGTTTAATAAGAAAAATCCAAATATACTAACTTTCCACTTCATTAATGATAATTTTTCAAAGTTTAAGGTTTAATATGTAAACATAATATAAATTCTATATCAATATATCTTGAAACTTAAAGGACCAATTTGTAATTATAGTTTAATTCCTGTTTTAAAACATATAGAAACTTGAAGGGGCCAAAGTGTAAATAAATCGAATTATATTATATTTAATAAAAATTAATCTTCCAGCCACCTTAAACCACCGTTTTTCCGGCGCCATCTCCGGCGACCGGAAAACGGTTCCGGTATAACCAAAAAAACCCGTTAAACATGCGATTAAATCTCGTAACGATCTTAGACCATAACAGAAAATCAATAACCATCGATAATAATGTGATTTAACAACATTAAATCAACGAATTTGACCCGAAATTGCCGTAACCTCCGCCGGAAAATTAGTGTAATTGCAATAATGATCTATAAACGATATACGCGTCAATTAAGACTATAAATAGGTACTAGAGCGGTATCTAAACTCATTACAATCATCCTTTTACTCTAAAACACTCTCTATATCAAGAAATTAATCCGTCAATCCCGTTTTACCGGTCACCGCCGCTCGCCGTTAAACTATAACATATCGAGGTAATTTTTATATGGTTTTTAATCATTTTAAGCCGCAAATCAAAACCCCTAACATGAATAAGACGAACATGGAATGGAATAGCAGATTTCAAATGCTAGGGTTAAAGAAAGATGATGAATTGAAATGTTTAGTTCATATGTTTCTGTTTCTATTATTCCAACAACCTTTAAGATAGATCTGTTGAATAGTTCATGTTGGTGTGATTTATAAGTCCTGGGTTCGAACCCGGGTCATGCCAAGATTTTTGGTATTTTCATTTAATACTTTTTTTTATAAATATAAATCAAATAAATTAAATATAAATTATTATAAATCAAATAAAATTATTTTAATTTAAATAAAATTAATTACAAACTAAATTGTATCATCTTTTCATTTAATTAACTTTTCGTTTCCGTTTCGAGACAAACTGTTAACATTTTATTTTTCGCCGTTAACGTCTGAAATATATTAAATAATCATATACATGATAAACTTTAAACTGATAAAATCCATAAATGATATAAATTATATTTTTATTACTTCTCATCCAAAAACCATTTTTTTTCATATTCGTTAAACTTCGTAGTACTCGGGTAATATTATATTTATTCGTTTCGTAAAAATTTATAATTCGTTAACTTTTAGTTCTTTAACTTCACTTCGTAAACCTAGTTATAATTGTATGAGATAAATTTCCCATTTAAAATATGTACATTGTAATATCGCAACCCGCATATTAGATTATTAAAGTTATAATATTAAAATAATATAATTGTTGCAAATTTCGTTAAAGTTAAATATAATATTATAATGCCATAAAATGCTAATAAGATATATTAAATAGTGCAATTTTTCGTTAACCAAATGTATTAAACTTCTTCAATCCCGTTAGTTAGACTTCATTTTTGTTTTAATTATAGTTCGAGAAGTTCAATCATTTTGGATTCTTTAACGCACTTTCGATTGCTTCGGTTTCGTTATTGTGATTTCGGCTTTTGCAAGTTTGCCTTCGATTTCGAGGTGAGTTTCTCACACCCCCTTTTTCAACGCTTTTATTACTTTTGGGGTAGCATATGTATCCTATTACTCAATGATTTATCGAGTCATATACAAAACTATAATTCATTACATGGACTTGTGTGTTTACTTGATTACTTGCTCAGTGGTTGCCTCAATAAGTATGATCATACGCCCCCCTTTGCACTCAGGTCCATTTATATCGAGTGGAAAAGGGACCTCATATCCGAGTACGTTGGTAGCCCCAACTGGAAAGGACCTTCATTTATCCTTTACACTCAGGTCCATTGCATCGAGTGTAATGAACCCTTATGTGCTCATTTCACAAGTTTCATGGAATTGTATGATTTTTACGTATTATATCAAACTGTGGGAATCTCACCAGCTATGTTCATAGCTGACTTTATTTTATACATATGTTACAGGTGTAGAGATACGAGGATGAAAGTTAGAAAACACATAGCATGCTTATAGGATATTCAAAGAACAACTTATCATTTTGATTATTTATTTGTTACAACTTGTAATTATTTGATAAACTTGTGTTACATGAAGATTTAAATGAAATAATGTTATTATGGTCACCTAATAGTGTCACGTGTGTTTGAGCAATATGTACGTCACACTCAGGCGTTTCGGCTTTAGCCAGGGTGTTACACCTCTCCTATGTCCAATTGGCAGCAGGCAAGCCCCCAAACCATTTGTTTTTCTTTTGTGCAGCCAAGATTAAGGTCTAAAACTTCAATTGAAGGTTAGTTCTATGTTTCCCCAAGTCTTTTACACCTTAATTGGTCATTCAATCTCGCGTATTGATTGATAAACGGCTTGTTCTAGGCTAACGGGGTGGCTGTCCAATTGAGCAATTCCGGGACTGTTTTGGTGGAGGATTTTGCACCAACATCTTCCTAGGTATGTCTAGTATAACATACTTTAAAATCATGTCCATTGGTGTTCGTTTAATTGTTCTACTAGTTGTAGATTGAAAACTAGTTTTCGGTTGTCTATAATAATGAATTGTTGCGTTTAACGCGAAGGATGAACTAAGTGATGACCAATTCAGTTCTGATAGTTTTGGTTTAATGTACGGGCTGTTGGAAAATGATTTTTGTAAGTATTGGGGCTGAATTGGTTGTCGGTTACTCAAATGGGTCGGTACAACGCGTATTCGCGTTTATTGAATAGTTAGTGCGTTGTACTTGCAAATTACTGACCCATTTGACTCGTGTAGCGTCGTGTGGACTTGTTGGCTGTAAATTTATCATATTGGGTCCACACGGAGCTGAGTTGGATGTTAATGTCTGTAAGACCCTGAAACCCGGGAATCCTACAGTTGGTCATAACATCCAAAATTTCACAAAAATTTAAAACCAAACAGTTCTTTGTATTTAAAACCAGTTCAGAGTAAATAACAGCGGAAAAAGTTTAAGTATTAAAAATCCCAAACACGGGTACAAGTGTCCGAAATCAAATGTAAATAAAATATCCGTTTTATTTGAAATCCTCGACCAGAAATGCCTTCAACCTTCCGAGTAGTCTCCAGCACGTCCAAGCGATAACCTCCAATCCTTAACTTGAAAGTCAAACTAACATACACACAAAGTCAGCTAGAGCTGAGTGAGTTCAGGTTTTCATAAACAATATTTCATACTTTATTTCAAAACTTATAATTCTAAACAATAGAGAGGATAATTAATATAATTCACCAAATAATACATTCATTGTCGAACACACGTACACGGGCCTCTCCACCACAAGTCAAGAGTCGAGTAATATATTTGACCCGATCACAGCTTACACATCCAAGCACGTGATACGGGCCTCTCCACCACGGGTACAACCCGAGTAATATATTTGAACCGATCACGGCTCAACATACAACACCTCTTCACCACGGGATTTTAAAACCCGAGTAATATATTTGACCCTCCAAAATGATGATCACGCCACACGGGCCTCTCCACCACGGGATTTGAAAACCCGAGTAATATATTTGACCCGGCCGTGATCACCATGCACACACACATCAATAAGCCTACTCACATCATTCTTAGTCACGAGGAACTAAATATCATCACACAACCGTAGGCTATAAGGTAACACATACTCATACATACATACATACCTCCATACATACAAAGGCCTGTGCTTCTTTTATTGAAATAAGGACAAATGGTTTGATTAGAGATTTTCTAAGAATCGACTTAGCGAAGTCACCTATTTCATATACCTGAAAAAGGAACGATCTGCCGGGTTCAGGATTGATTTCTGAGAATGGATCAGATCGCCTTCCCTTTCTATTTTGATTTTCACTAAAATTTGGATTTCTATTCAAATTAAAAAGAAGTAAGTTGCTTGGTTCGATCCTCTTATTTTTTTTCTCGAACCGAGAGATCCATTAATCGGGATCCTGATGCATATAGATACTATATATATATATATATATATATATATATATATATATATATATATATATATATATATATATATATATATATATATATATATATATATATATATATATATATATATCATCCCAAGACATTCCAAATTACAAGTAAGCCTATGGGCCATAAGGTAATATATAATAATCAGTCCAATACATGAACTAAGTAAATAGGTCTACTCGTATTCAATTACTACCAAGCCTATTAACATCATCGAATCTAGACCATAATCAGGTATATAACCTTAAGGAATATATGACCATAACGAGTCTAAAATATCCTAAGGCATAGAATATAGTCCACTCATAGTTTTATAAATGCACAAATACAAGTAAAGCTATGTAATACCATCCAAATAGTTGTAACGAGTAAAATCGTGTAAAATTGTATAACGGTGTGTATGCTAGTCCAAAACGTAAAAAGATTTAGAAGGGGCATCATGAACTCACCTGAAACAAGCCACACAAACACCAAAGATTTTGAGAACTTCAAAGCCAATCCACAGTTTACAAGCCTGTCGGATTGCACACAAAGATTACTAACTAAACGTACCGACTCGTGTATCCTACGAGACGTTCTAACATTATTTGATTGACCTAAAGCCTTGACATTACCAAATTCAATTACATCAGCCCCCGAGGCCATGTATTTTCCAAAACCACCCTTAGTTAATCCCGGGGACAAAGGGTTCCCAATTTACCCCCGAAAGTTGTTGACTTTATCGAATACGCGCGTTAACGGGTTGTTTATGCACTTAGATACCGACTCAGCCCCGTGTGGACCAAATTTAGTAAAATCACAGCCAACAAGTCCACACGACGCTACACCAGTTGGATGGGTCAGTAATTCGCAAGCACGATGCACAAATTACCAATAAACACGAATTTGTGCCGTACCGACCCATTTGAGTAACCGACAACCAATTTAGCCCCAATAACATAAAAATATAGTTTTTCACAGCCAACAAATCATACCGAGGTTACAACATCCGAATTGGTTGTTAATTCACTCAAACAACGCACTAGACGCAATAATTGACAAACTAGACAAACGAAACCTAATTTTCACTTAATCAACAGTTGACCAATCTAACGAATGTCAAAACTCATGATACTAAAGTATATTACACTAGACATACCTAAGAAGATGACGGAGCACGAACTTCAATTATAATAGCCCCGAAAGATGCGAGAAAGGGCAGCCACCGGTTAAGCCTAAAACGAACTTATCAATCAATAATGAATATAACATGCAGATTTTAGTATGCAAAGATGTACTTTATTACATAGGAAAACCATGGAATTAAATTATTAAATTTTTACCAGAGTTGCATAAATATCTTAAGTTTATAAAAATATTTTTATTATATTTTTCTAGTGGACACAAAAATCATAAAAATTCCTCCAACACAGAAAGGTATGTGCAGCTATTTCAGTGCGCAACAAAATGGTTTTATTTTTATAAAATTCATTACCCAGCCAAATTAAACGATTCCAATTGAGTTTGGTTTCTAACTCAAAATATTAACTTCCAGAAGTGGAACCAACCAATTTAGACTTGTCGAAAAAGGGATATGATGTCGGGAAGACAGACCAGAATCCGTCATCCCGCATCAGCTTTGACACTCGATCTTATAGAATCATAAAAAGTATTCAAATCTCGTCCAAAAATTACGTATTATACCTTTTCTGGAAACTAGACTCAAAGTAGAACATCATAGAAACAAGAATTGATCAAAAACAATATACTTTCATCGAGTTACAGACCGAGCAATAAACGAGTACGAATCTCTCAGAAATTGTTATAATCAAAACTCAACCCTAAGATAAAAAGGGATTAATGGTGAAAAAAAGTTATACTAAGATAGAACCGACCTGGAATTGAAGTTTGGATGGCCGGAAACGGGCTGGTATTGTACGGAAATCGAGAAGAGGGGGGGAGGGGGCGCCGATCGGTGTAAGGGGTTGGGTTAGGGTTTAGGTTTATTTTTTTTTTGTATAATATAATAACGATAATACATCCTAGTCCCTCTACTTTAACAATGGGTGAACTTGTAAGAAAGTTAAGTAAGATACGTTTATGAGGGTGCCAAGGAGCTCTCGGGAGATTTCCGGGTCAAGCCAGGAAGGTGTACACAACACTACAAGGTTAAACCTTTTTATCGGAAATTAACGGACGTTACAATATCCTAAACAACTCTTAAATGCGCGTGTTAGTATCACCAAGTGCTTCCGAGGGTAATTTGGGAATTCTTTATTCCCGGGAGTATCTAAGGGTTGTGTTGGTAAATGTAAGGCCTTGGGGGACTGTTATGATTGAGTTCGATGAGGTCGAGGCTTTAGGTAACTAGAACCATGTTAGAACGTCTCGTAGGATATTCGAGGCCTTTCGGTGTCGTTAGTAATGATTATATGTAAACCGACAGGTGTTTGAGTTGTGGGGATACTTAGGGGTTCTCTAGCTCGTGGTGAATTCATGCCTTGTGTCAGGAAAGTTCATGATGCCCCTATTTACTCCTTTCAAGTTTTGGGCTAGCCTACACACCTAACTGATTTTACATGATGAACCGTTTAAACGATTTCCTATAGGCTTGCTTGTATTATGGTATGTTTGGGAGGTTAATTATGTATGTATACACATGTGTTACCTTATGGCCCATATGCTTACTTGTATTATGGTACATCTTGGGATGTTATGTATGTATGTTTACACATGTGTTACCATCTGGCCTATGACTAGTGATGTTAGTTAGTCATCAGCGACTAAGGATGGCTT
Source organism: Bidens hawaiensis (assembly GCF_021521415.1). Lineage (NCBI taxonomy): Eukaryota > Viridiplantae > Streptophyta > Magnoliopsida > Asterales > Asteraceae > Bidens > Bidens hawaiensis. The sequence goes on from NW_027491157.1 coordinate 898,150, forward strand.
ACCTGTAGTTTGGTATATTTTGGAATAATATATATACGTATGTTTATACATGTGTTATTGTATGGCCAATAATTGGCGATGTTAATTAGTCGTTATCGACTAAGGATGTTTACGTATGCCTACTTTGTGTTTGCATACATTGGATGAGATGTTACGTGTTTGGGTTGTACGTGCTCGACCCTGATGTTATTACTTGGATGTGATGTTACGTGTTTGGGTTGTACGTGTGCTCGACCCTGATGTTATTACTTGGATGATATTTATAGGGATATAATAATATAGATGTACATATAAGTATGACTACTTATTGTTGGTAATGGCCTAACTATTTGTATCCCGTTTTATTTTAAAACTCTTGGAATGATTATTATAAATGTCAATTATTAAAAGTTAAACTTACTCAGCTCAAGCTGACTTTGTGTGTATGTTAGTGTGAGTTTCAGGTTAGGAGGAGGATGCTTACCGCTTGGACGTGCTCTAGACTACTTGGACGGTTGAAGGCATATCCAGTCAGAAAGTTTTGTTAATGAACATTGTCCTTTTCAATTAATACTTATACATTTAAATTTGGTTTTGGGCATAATTCCCGGGTTTTGGGAACTTGTTTTAATAAATATGATTTTTCCATTGATTTATACTCTAGACTGGTTTTTGAAATGAAATGAATTGTTTTGAGTTTAAGAATTTTTGTAAGTTTCGTGTATAATCACCAACTGTAGGACTCCCAGGATTCGGGGTCTTACATTTCGGCCACAATTGCCTCAATTCACGTATTTGTTTTCTTCGGGGCCATTCTATAATGATAAACAACTAAACTTCACATAATAGTAATATTTCCTATAACTCATTGCGCAGGGAATCACATTAGGTAACAGTCTGGTAATTCAAATAGCAGATACGTATTACACACACCGAATCATGTATTTATATATCCAGGATAGTACATAGATTTAGCCTAATAAGGCCATTGTTTGCATGTATATATCGAAAATTGTCATCCCGTGACAAGTAATTTTAACCCGGTAAGGGTCAATGTTTGTACTAATAGATCCAAATCATCTCCCATACCAGCATACCACACTCCCAAATGCTTGCATGGAGTATCGAAACTATACACAACATTGTCATACTATCCTTATCTATCCGATCACACATTATAACAATCACAAATAGTTCACAACTTGTACAACAATTATTCAGATGTAATCCCACCATTGGGTAACGGTTTTATCCTGTCTTCCCCGTAAGTAGGCACTTGTTCGTTATGAGTTTAGACAGTATGTTGTAGTCGGGAGGCATTTGTATTCTCCCCTTGACCTTTGGGTGTTATTAAGTATAATTACATAATATTATTTCATCAGGTCATTCAGCATACGCAAACGTACTGGTCTACTAAAAGTGATAATTTATTAATTAAAAGAAATCATGATCTCTACAATCCAAGACACATCATTGGTCCACGAGCGTGAGGTTTCTCTTCTATGATAAATTGATCGGAGTGGCAACAATACAGGAGTGGTCGGAGATACTTGCACACAGATGATTTGATAAATTTATTAGTTAAGGAGGGTTCATCAAGGTCGGTGGTACTGGTGAGGTATAAAGGAATGGCTATTTTTATAGCTGGTGTATGATATATGTATTGAAAATTCAATAGGATAGTTATTATATTAGTAATTTGATAAACCGTATTCTTTACTAGGCATTTTCTTAGGAGTAGTGTTTATTTTTGAACAACGGAAGTGGAAAGATGACTAGAAAACAATTTAGTTTATTGTTATAAACTGCTATATGAGATAAAGATTAGGTCCGAATCGAAAAGTGTTGTGTTCCCTTGAGATGAACGTATGTAGATCACCTTCCACGGTTCCTTTCTGGGCCTTGAATTTACACTCAGACTTTGGTTCGATCATACAATAAGGTTTAGTTTAGACTCAGTAGAACATCCTCACATTCTCGTTTACAGGCAACATTAGTTCTTCACCCGATATGAGGCTACCGTTTTCGACAACCCTCGGTTCAACGATTTGTCTTAAAAATAATATTATTCGATAGTATGAATCAGAGTTAGGGATATTATTACTTAGGGCAAAAATATTTCATTTGTTACGACCAAATATAATATTAATTATGATAAAGTATAATATTTACCGTTTAACGACCAGGGGATTCTAGGCTGTTTGATTACGAAAGCCTTTGGGAGAGTTTCAAGCTTCCTGAAGAGGTTCTTTCTGATGAGACTTTGACGATGTTATACAATCAACAGTTGTTAGAAGAATATATACCAACACCTGAAGTTCCTGTGTCAGTTCCTCAAGATGAACTAGATCATATTCAATCTGATGATATGCCAGATACTACTCCTGTTTTTGATGATGATGGTGATTCAGATGAGGAGATGTAAGGCCCCGAACCCCGGGAACCCTACAGTTGGTATTCATACAAAATACTTAAGAAAATACTTAAACTTGAAAACGGTTCATTCCATTAAAATAAACATCTCAGAGTATAGTTTAGCGGAAAACCATAATTAATAAAACAAGTTCCCGAAACCCGGGAGTTATGCCCAAAACCAATTTAGATGTATTTAAATAAATATTGAAACGCAAATGTATATTATTATTGAAACATCCGACTAAGCATGCCCTCCACAGTCCAAGTAGCTTCGTGCACGTCCAAGCGGTAATGCATCCATCTCCTGACCTGAAACTCACACTAACATGCACACAAAGTCAACTTGAGCTGAGTGAGTTCAAGTTTTAAATAAATAACATCAATAAATAATAATCATGATAATCATTCCAAGTATTTTAGAATAAACGGGATATAACAGTTAGGCCATCATCATCAATAAATGATCATTCTTATATATATATATATATATATACATATAACATCCAAGTAATAACATCAAGGTCGAGCAAACGTACAACCCAAACACGTAACATCTCATCAACATATGCAAACAAAAAGTAGGCATACGTAACATCCGTGGTCGATAACGACTACAACATCGCCAAATATTGACCATACAATAATACATATATACATACTATAACATCCCAAGGCCTACCATATACTTGCAAGCCTATATAATATAGTTTAAACGTTTCATCAAGCAAGATCGCTTAGGTGTGCATGCTAGCCCAAAACATAAAAAGAGTTAAAAGGGGGCATCATGAACTCACCTGACACAAGACACGTATTCACCACGAGCCAGATGATCCCTAAGTAATCCCAAAACTCAAACACCTGTCGGTTTACATACAACATTACAATCCACATCGAAAGGACTCATTTATCCTACGAGACGTTCTAAAATGGTTCGGGTTACCTAAACCCTCAATCTCATGAAACTAAATTAAAACAGCCCCCGAGGCCTCACATTCACCAAAACGACCCTTAGGTACTCCCGGGAATAAAGAATTCCCAATTTGCCCCCGGAAGCACTAGGTGACACTAACACGCACGTTTAAGAGTCGTTTAGGCCGTTAACATCCAACTCAGCCCCGTGTGGACCCAATATGATAAAATCATAGCCAACAAGTCCACACGATGCTACTCGAGTCAAATGGGTCGGTAACTCGCAAGTACAACGCACCAACTACTCAATAAACGCAATTGCGCGTTGTACCGACCCGTTGGAGTAACCGACAACCAATTCAGCCCCATAACTTATAAAAATGATTTTTCAACAGCCCGTACATCAAACCAAGTTTCCCCGAGCTGAATTGGTCGTTAATCACTTCAACACTCGCGTTAAACGCATCAAACTACAATTCTAGTCAACCAAACACAATCTTTCAAACGATAACTAGTTGACCAACTAACGAACACCAATGAACATGGTTTTTAAGTATGATATACTAGACATACCTAGGAGCATTTTGGTGCAAAAACCCCACTCAAAACTGTCCCGAAAATGCTTGTTTGGACAGCCACCCGGTTAGCCTACAACACGCAATTTAACGATTAATACGCGTGATATAAGGATCAAGTAAGGTGTAAAAGACTTGGGGAGTCGTAGTACTAACCTTTAATTGATGTTTTACGCTCACGACTTGGCTGGAAAAAGGAAAATCGCAGGGGGGGGGGGGGGCTGGAGCTGCGCCGATCGAACAAGACCAAAGGGTTAGGGTTTTTTTTTGTTTATTGTTATAATATAAAAATGTTTAATCCAAGCCCCTCAAATTTGAAAGATAAGGAAACTTGAAAGGAAAGTTAAATGTTTTAACGTACCAGGATGACGAAAAGGTTTCCGGGAAATGTCGGTTAAGTCCCAAGAGGTATACATACTTTACAAACTTTAAATCTTTAAACCGAAAATTACGGGCGTTACAGGAGATTATCGAAGATATTTCTTCATCCATTATTACTGTTGAAGAGAGCGAGAACAATCTCCAACCTGAAGTGTCAGTACCTACAGAAGTGGTGCCAAGAACTGTATCCTACCATCCTAAGGATAACATCATAGGAGATTTGAATGCTTGGGTTCAAACGAGACATCAAATCGATCAAAATCTCCAATGTTTCTACTCAAGGGTATCTCCTTTACAAAATCAATTCTCATTCATGTGTTTTATTTCACAGATCGAACCTAAAACGTACAAAGAAGCCCTGATCGAGGAGAGCTGGGTCAATGCGATGCAAGAGGAACAATTACAATTTGAGAAGCTCGGGGTCTGGAAATTGGTTGATTTGCCTGAGGATAAGAAGCAGACTAACACCAAATGGGTGTTCAAGTGTAAACGAGATGAAAATGGAATCATTGTCAGAAACAAAGCAAGACTTGTTGTTGTGGGTTTTAACCAGAGGGAAAGTACCGACTACAATAAAGTTTATGCACCAGTTGCAAGGCTAGAAGCTATTCGGATCTTTCTGGCATTTGCTTCTTGGAAAGGTTTCAAAGTTTACCAGTTAGATGTCAAGTCTGCATTCCTTAATGGAAAAATCAGTGAAAAAGTCTGTTTGCTACAACCACCGGGGTTTGTCGATCCAATCCACAAAGACAAAGTGTAACTCCTTGATAAAGCCCTCTACGGTCTCCATCAGGCCCCGAGAGCCTGGTATGAGACGTTGTCCCAACATTTTTTGGACAACGGGTTTATCAGAGGAACCATCGACTGTACACTCTTCACCAAATTTGTTGATGGACATCTACTAATAGTGTAAATATACGTCGATGATATCATTTTTGGGTCAACAAAAGATGTTCTGTGTAAGCAGTTTGAAGAAGTAATGAAGAAAAAGTTTGAGATGAGTGCAATGGGGAGATGAAATATTTTCTTGGACTTCAAGTAGAACAGATGACAGATGGTATCTTTATCCATCAGACCAAGTATGTCAAGGACGTTTTGACGAAGTTCAACATGACTGATGCATCGGCAATCAGTATTCCTCTACCATTGAATCATAGTATCGGTCCTGATCCCAATAGGGAAAAGGTTGACCAAAAATTACACCGATGTATGATAGGCTCATTGATGTATCTTACTGCTTCTCGGCCAAACATCATGTATGCTACTTGTTTGTGCGCCCGATATCAATCGAATCCGAAGGTTTCACATCTCATGATCGTCAAAAGAATTCTACGTTAGCTCAAGGGTTGTCCGGGGGTCGATATCTGGAATCTAAAGACGATGAGTTTGTGTTAAGGGCATATTCTGATTCAGATTGTGGAAGCTGTAAGCTAAATGACAAATCTACAACGGCAAGGTGTTAGTTCTTCGGCAAGCGTCTTGTCACCTGGCAATGCAATAAACAAACCACAGTTTCATTGTCTACATGTGAAGCTGAGTATGTAGCTGCCTCCAGTTGCTGTTCTCAGGTTCTTTGGATACAACAATAGATGCGGGACTACGGTTTGAATTTTCTTACTACCCCTATCTTCATAGATAATAATACAGCTATTTCCATAACTAAGAATACGGTAAATCACTCTAAAACTAAGCATATTGAGATACGGTATCACTTTATTCATGATTTCTATGAAAAGAAGTTGATTACCGTAGACAAAATTCACACCGATGAACAAAACGCAGATCTTTTCACCAAAGCTTTTGATAAGTCATGATTTCAATACTTATTAAAACTTAATGGTTTAAAAGTTTTGGACGGTGTTGATAAAGGGTTACCGAGATAACAGGGATGTTGGATACCTTGTGAACCCAAACATCAGAGTCAAATTTTTTTTTGTAAATATTTTTTTTATAGTTTTTTATTTTAGGGGGAGAAAATTTCAAGAAAAACCAAAAACATTTGAAAATTTTGAAAAAGTTAAAAAACATTATAAAATTCAAAAATATCAAAAACATTAAAAAATTATGCTCCTCAGAAAATGAGTTTTTGAAGAAAAAAGGAAGATGATAGTACATTGATCATCTGGTCCCAAATCCAGTAAAAAGTAGGTATAAAAGGTTGTGTGCTTAATTGTATTGGTGAATTGGTAGGCCTTAAAATAAACAAGTAGGGAAAAGTAAGTGATATAAACTCAAAATTGTCAAATTGATGGGGTATTAGATTCTAACAAAAGTCTTGATAATGATGGCCGAAATGTAATAGCTGGTCATACTCAAGCCTTTTAATCAGAATGATTGTTTAAATTTGTTAAAACATAGCTATCAATAAGTGTTTAATGCTTTAATGATGTATGGTTTTATGGCCTTAAATCCTATATTGATGGGATGCTTTAAGGTTCCTGGATCCATTGGGTCTTTATGCGGTTTATCATCTGGGTATTCATTTTGATGAATAAGCAGCTTTATAAGTCATTAAACTTGATCGCACAAGTACTTATGTATTAAAATCATTAGTGACTTGATCAAAATCGGTTGTTAGACATACATTGTCCCCTTGCTTGCGACTTATTACCATTAAGAAACGGACCACAAGGGACACAATGTATGCAAGCCGACAGATGAAATCGTGCATACTCATCCATGGGAAAGGACCTTAGGGTATTGCTTGATAACGAGGGTATGTCTTGTAGTGGGGATTGAGCACTCACAGGTCTACTCGCCAGTGTCTTCCTTCCACACAAGTTCTACCTATGCTTCCTGGTTACCATTGAAGAAATCTATTTGCTTAACCCAGGCATTCAGATCGCACTTCCTGCTTAAAGAGGATCGGAAGAACATGAAGGTTGAGAAAGAAGAATCAGATGTGTACAGCAAGATAAGGTATTCAAGCGGATGAAAGTTGGTTGGCGACCAGAAGGGAGAGGATAGGCGAATCAGTAACTGAAATGAAAGATGGAGTCAGACAGTCAGTTGGAGAGCTAGGATGAAGAAGTGGGAAGGGATTCGAGTCGGTTCAGTGAGGGCGAACGCGAAAGTCACCGAAGGGGTCAGTCTTTTCCTTCACCTAGATTAAAAAAAGTAAAGCAGGAATGGCGTTGCAGATGTCCGGGACGGACACGACATCTTCTAACGCTGATATGCTTAAAAATGAAAGACTTTTTATCTTCTGATTCTAAGGTTTAAGTCAAGTTGGGGTGACTTTGTAAAAATCAAATGACGCCTGAATCAAGATTAGAACTGATAAATCCTGATATCTTGTGCCTGATTGAACTAATTTAATGTATCACAGAAATTCCTGAATCATTTGTTTAAAAGGTTTAGGTGGACAACAATATTAGTGACTGACTTAACACCAGTTATAATAAACACTGAAAATAAAACTGTGATGGAAAGGCAATTTGGTCAATATGATTCCCTGCTCAAACTCACAAAAATATTAGAATTCTGTATGAATTTATAGTTTCTATTTCATTTTGATAAAATTCAAGTTTCATTTGTTGAGTTTCATATTCTTTAAAAAAAGATTTTATTTCTGATTTCGTTTTCGACTCTTGATGTGCGGGTGAACTATCTCTCTGGGTTTTTCATTAGACAACAAATCTTGTTATGTTTTTATCAAATCAAAATCAAAAGATCAAAACGTTTATCTGTTTTACTCAAGTTCATTAATTTGGATGTGTTAAAATAGTGATTTTTCAAACTGAGCTTAATTTAAGTTATTCTTTTAATGTACAAGTACATTAATTTGTACTTGGGACATTAAAGTGGTGTGAATAGGACATGAAATAAGATCTTTCAGGACATACTTACGCAACATATAATTATTGGAACTTATACGATGCATAAGTTATGCGCCGCATAAGTTCTATTACTTATACGCCGCATATGTTCATTGTATATATATAAGATATACGGTGCTTAAGTCATTACTAATGCGCCTGACCTTTCAATTCTCTCTATCCTAAAATTTTTTCAAGGAGTGTGTTTGTGACCTAATTTTTCTTGGAGATATTTGTTTTGGCGATCTACTCACCAACTCAAATCAGAAAGGTGAGATGATGTTTTCATATCTATTGATGAATAGTAACAGAATCATGGATAAGTCAGATTTGATTAGCATAAATATAGTTTTGATCTAATTCATAATCATATAACATTCATATTAATGTTACTAGTGTTGTAATAACACTTAATTGGATTGTTATAGGCTCAAAGTGTCATATCTGAATCATCGGACATATACGTTGATATAATATGTCTTTGTGCTAGTTAAATGTTGATAAGCCACCATATTGAAAACGTAAAAGTGTTACATGTAGCTTAACGAGTCTTGTTGAGTGATTGAGTTTGTAAAAATGTTTGCAGATCAAAAATTTTGATTTTGGTCAAAACATAGACATATACGCCGTATATGTTTATACATATGCGGAGTATAAGTTATGCGTTGACCAAAGTCAATAACCAACATATACGTTGAAGTTACTTATACGTTAAAAAGGACATATACGTTAATAGGACATATACGTTATACAGGACTTATACGTTAATAAGACTTATACGTTGGATAATACACATACGCTGAGTCAAACTTATACGTTGGATAATACATATACGTTGAGTCAGACTTATATGTTAGATAATACATATACATTAATGTTGAGTATGATTTTAACATGTTTTCCTATTTATGCTTGCAGATGGGTAAGAACGGGAAAGATACTGATCCTAAACACAACATCTGTGCATATTTGAACGATGAGGATCCTAAAGTAGCAAAATTTAGAGTGATCATACCATTTCTGAGAAGATCCAGAATCTACAAGGCCATTACACATTCGGTGGATCCAAATGAAAGCATTGTGACTGAGTTTTGTGTTGAGTCGGATTTTTGATAAGGAAGATTGGAATCTTCTCAACCTCCTTAGGAAACGGATAAGTATGAACTTCGAGCAAGCTTAGACTATCGAGCATGGTTTTACTACTACCAGCAAGGTCTTCAGAACCATTTGTGGTTGATTCTTCTAAGTGTCAAAGCTTCGAGCAAGCTACACTTCAACAAGCAAGAGTGTTCTCTTATCAAGTATGGATTGCCAATCAAGCAAACAACTTGATCATTCATGTTTTAACCAAGTGTTACGAGCATAGGATGTCCGAGCACAGGGTGACGAGCATGGATGTAATAAAAGGATGTCATATGCTCTAAGCATGGACTACGAGCGTGATTCAATCTATCGAGCGAGATTTACATCCGAGCATGCCAAAGATTGCTGAATAAGTCTCAAGACAGGATTGAAGACATCAAGGAGAATGGACTTGCTCGATGGACTAGTTCGAGCAAAGCCTGGATTAGTCAAGAGGAATGAAGCTTGCTAGGGGAGAATATTTTCACTGTAAAATAATCTAAGTAAAGTATGCTCGAAGACACGCATCGAGCATACCCTGCATACTAAAGGGTGCTCGAGCAAGATACAAATCATTCTCGAAAACACTTACACTTGTATTTGTTTTTATCTTTCATTATGTAATAATTAGGAATTCTAGAAGGAATGTCAGGGTCTATAAATAAGATCCTAGGTTTCCATTTACGGAACGGTGAACGACGCACACAGGACGAGAACATTCTAAAGAATACTCTATTTGTTTCCTCGTACAGCCGCCACCGTCACAAAACCCTAGACATTCCTTTCACTGTTTCATTGAATGATGTATTAAATATAGTGAATCTTTGTCTTTGATTGTGTCCGTAGTGAGTATTATTTATTGTTTCGTGTTTGCTATATCACACCTTCGTTCCCATCCATTGGATATCCTGATTCCGCTTGGATATTCAATAGGCCTTTGGGTTATGGAGTCTGTGTATTCTTGTCGACCTTTTTAAGGTTTGCACCTGACTCTCGGTCCTGACATTTTGGAAGACTGCCAAGGTATTTAGAACAAATATTCAGGCCACAGTACAAGGGCAGAAGATTGTGGTGAATGAAGCCTTGATGAGGAAGGTTTTGGAGTTTGGGGATAAAGCGACAGATCATGTTGATCTTGATGAAAGAATGGTGAAAGGGTGCATGCTCCAGATGGGTTACAGGGATTCTTTGAACATATTAGCTTTGAGGAAGACTGCATTGTCAAGGCCGTTCAAGTATCTAGTTCACATTATGGTTCATTTCCTTGGACATCGGAAAGGTGGTTACGAGGAGATTCTAGATTACCAGATGAGCACGATGGCTGTTTGTGCTTGAATCTTAAGTAAAATTTCTCTCGCATGATTCTTGACAACATGAAGATGATTTTCGGAGACGATCAGTGGTTGCAATACCCGAGATTGGTACAGATGTTTGTTGAGGATGTATTTCCAAATGTCAAGAATGAGGGGCCAAAGATCTTTCTAGATCATGTCATTGGTAATAATCTGGCCAAATTAGCTTCGTATAAACATGTGAAAGAAGCTGATATTCCTAAGTTCAGAGGATTATTTGGATATCTCAAGAATCCTGATTATTTGGCTCCATATGATAATAAGTGGAGGAATGATGGTAATTGTTCTGACCGGGCAGAAGAAGAAAGATTAATTTTGGAGTTTAAACCCATGGGCAAACGTTTTATCAAGATTGAGTCTAATTCAAAAGGTGAATCTATCACACCTAAGAAGAAAAAGCAGAAGATTATGAAGAAAGAAGTTATTACACCAGTCACACAAGAAGAAGTTTATTCTACTACATCTGAGAAGGATCTGAAGGAAATAGAGTCAGATTCTGAAGGCAGGAGGATGAGATTAGCCAATCCAAGGGCTAAGTTTGAGAAAAGGGCTGAGAGTTCCAAGAAACGTAAGTCTACTATTGTGCAATACGAAACTTATATTCCTAAAGATGTTGTTGAAAAGCCTGTGAAACCAAAGAAAATTCGTATTAAAAAGAAGTCAAAGAGGGCTACATCTCCAAAGCTAAAACTCATTGATGAGCCTTATATTGAAGAACCAGAGGTGACTGTAACTCCTATAAATCCAGCATTTATGGTTGAAGATCAGGTTGTTAACTTGGGCAGAGATGATAATATTTTAAAAACACCAGTTGTGGAACCTTCTCCACCTCATGTTTCACCTAAGGCAGCTGAAAAAGTTCCAGATTTCAGTTTACCTTCTCTCGATGCTAGTTGTTTTGGAGATTTTCCTACTTTTAGAGATCATGACTCACTGAAGGTTTTTGTTACTGAACATGGGATTCGAATTGATAGTCTGGTAGTTGAGAACGAGAGGTTGAGGAAAAAAATGTTGATCAGAAGAAAATAATCAAAGATGGTGAGATAAGAAGGAAGAAACAAGCTGATTTGTTAAATCTTCATATGAGATACTTTAAAATATTGAAAGACAAATTGGGAATCAATTTTGTTGAAGAAATTGGGAAGTCTGTGGACAGAGTGTTTGCTAAAGTATATGGTGGCGAGGTGCTTACAGAAGAAATTGATTTCCAAATGCATTACGATCAAGATCGTGTTGATTGCAAGGGTAAAGGAAAGGTGGATGAACCTGCTGTGAATGTTAATATTCCAGATGTTGGAGGTTCTTCCCTTACATATATTATTATTATTATTATTATTATTATTATTATTATTATTATTATTATAATTGTTATTAGCTTTTATATAGCTGTTAAACTATGATCTTATTATTAATATTATTATAATTAGTAGTAGTTTTTATATAACTGTTAAACTTTGATTTCCTTTATTTTGCTTCATACACATGTACTTAGAGCCGAGGGTCTCTCTGGAAGCCACCTCTTTATTCCTTTGGATAGAGGTACGGTGTGCCTACATCCCACCCTCCCCAGACCCTACTTATAGCTTTGCTGTCGGTGGGATTTTACTGGGTATGATTGATTGATTGATTGATGTTGGAGGTTCTTCTTCAAAGTTTGTACAAATTGTTGAACAAGTGGTTGAACCAGGTTGTGGTTGAACCAGTGATAGAACAGATTGTTGTTGAACCAGTTGTAACAGATCCTGTTATACCAAATGAGCCAGAGAATGAGGAGGAATATGAAGAATTATTAGATTATGAAGATTCTCCATCTTAGGATGATAATGATGATGATCAAGATGATTCTAGTGTTGGTGGTTTGGGTGTATTGGTTGGTTTTGGTACAAGTGCAAGTGTTGAATATGTTGAACTAGTGATCGAAAGTGAACCTGCTCAGGAACAACATCATACTGGTTGTAATGTTGATGAGCTTGAGATACTTGATGTTGATCCTATAGCTTACAAGCCTCCTGTGAGATTTTCCTCTACTAGTGAAGAATTAGAGGAAGAAGAAATTGAGGTTACTAGAGCTGATCTTGCTAAGATGCTGAACATAACTGAAGACGAGTTTGTTTTTTGATTTTGAGAAAGATTTAAGTTCGGTGGATGATAATGTTCTGGTGAATGAACATACTGAAGAAGAGGAACCGAACAAGGAGCCAATGACATATGTAAATGCTGCTGATCATGTATTACCAGAGTTTGATGAAGAGTTTGACAAGGAAATTGAAATGATAAGTCAAGAATTTGATAGTCAAGGGAATCATGTACCCTCTGACAAAGGAAAATCAAATGAAGAAGCCGAGGTGAACAGTCAAGAGCAGGATGATTGGTTTGAAAGGAGAAGGATTGAACCAAAACGCATATAATTAAATCTAGTCAAGTACTACAAGAAAGAAAAGGAAGTAAAACCGGGCAAGGTTGTGAATATAGCTTACTTGAAAAAGATTAGAAAGATTGCCATGAGAAGAACATATGGCGTACAGTATTTTGAAAGTCTATGCGAGTTAAAATATCTACCGTGGATGTATGTTGTGGACATTGTTGAAAAAGAGTTATTATATTGTCATAAACGCGGGCCGGTGAAGGAGAGTTGGGATTTTATCAAGCGTCAAGCTAAATACAGATTTAGAAGCTGGACTCCTCAAACACTATATCTCCATGTATCTAAAGTAAAGAAAGATCCAGATACAAATGAGTTTGTGAAGACTTGGAGATATAAGCAACCTGAAACTCTTAAAGTGATTCCTATGTACCCTATGGAGAAAGACTTCCATGTTTACTTTCGATGATGGTATTATGATGAGAACAGGGGTGAAACTCAAATTGTTTTGAACCGAGATGGAGTGTGGGATGTGATAGATGTGATGGATCCCATGTGGTTAGTAAACTGCTCAGAGAAGGACATAAAGACGCTACATAAGTGCAAGATACAAGTTTCACGTGATAAACATCATGCGTCTGATATGCAATACAAGAAAGTGATCAAGATTTGTCATAAGTATAAGATTCATTCTAGAGAAGTGTGGAAAAGCAAGTGGCACTACTAGAAAAAAGCCTTTTAATGACATGCTTACAATGATATGCGTCGATTATGAAACACAATTGTGTGTGTCATGATAAAAACGTCATAATTTTTAAAAACTATAGAATTTATGACATTTATTTTCGTGTGTCATTAAATCACTGTCATAATTTTAAAAATTAACCAATGCGTGTCATATTTGCGTGTCATATTCAAATCCCAAATAAAAAAACCAACCCCGCCTCTAATATATATTTCCCCCTTCTCATTATCAGATATCCCAAATAAACTCTTCCCCCTAGCTTCTCTCCACACAGCAACCACGCAACACCGACTCTCTTCCCCGCTAAACCACCGCGACCACGCAACACCGCTCGCCACAACACGCCGATGCCCGACCACCGCGAAACCACCGCGACCACGCAACACCGCTCGCCACAACACGCAACTGCCACAACACCGCTCGCCACCACCACCACTGTCATACTACGTATGCTGTTAACCATCGATCGCCACCACCACTGCCGTCAATAATCTGCATGTAGGTTCTCCATTGCTCCTCAATTTTACTTCTGTTAGGTTGAAATCGAAGCAAACATTCTGATATAATTACTTTACTGTTAGGTTAGGGTTTAATGTTGTTTGATACAAATTGAAAGATTTGTCATTAAATTTGTATAAAATTACTTTACTTCTGTTTGATACATTCTGATATAAAATTTTAATAATGCGTCTTCTGTTTGGGAATGATTGACATTGATGAAATTAGGGGGTGTTTGGCTATACATTTTAAATCTGGTTATTTGTATAATGATTTGTTTGGATACAACACTCAAAGTTTGATTGCTTATTAAAATTTTGTAACCTAATTATGTAGTGAAATAAGCTTTCTTCATTTCACATAAAAGCATAACAAGTAGTTTAAAATCCTAATGTTAATTTGTTAAATAATGACATTTTGATTTTTTTTAATGTTTTTATGAATATATAATTTTCTTGTATAATGTGTTTAGGTATTAAAATCAAAGATGACTTAGAATCAATAAATAATATACAAAAAAAAAAGAAAACGATTACATTTTAAATTTAAAAGCTTATTTGACAATAACTATATACAACTCATAAAATCAACTTATAGTCTTTTAAACGCAAGTAAAATCCTAATGTTAATTTGTTAAATAATTACTTTACTTAATGATGTGTTAATTGTTAATTGCTTAATTAGCTATACTAATTTTAATTAGCTACATGGTGTTATATTGTGTATACATTTTACATTCGATTGAAAGTTTGATTTTGTTTTTTGTCATGGTGTTAAGTAGAAACAAATGGGCATCGATAAATCATGGATTTCATTTGATAGACTATCAAATGCATATGACGAAGGTGTGGAGGCCTTTTTAGAGTTTGCACAAAGCAATAATCCAAACTCAAATGTTATACCATGTCCTTGTCAAAAATGTATCAATTTGTGTCACCATTCTATTGTTGATGTCCGTTATCATTTGTTTGCCCACGGTTTCAACAAAAATTATAAAATTTGGTCTTTCCATGGGGAAAACCTTCCTAAACACTCTAGGCCTCAAGATTTTGATGATAACTATACAAGTGATTATCACTATACAAAGGAAATGCTAGATGATGCCTTCGCATATGTTGACAATGAACCCGAGTCGTTGAAATGACTTCTTGAAGAATGTGATAAGCCACTTTATGTAGGGTCAAAGTATAATGCACTTAGTGGATTATTGAAATTCCAACATTTGAAGGGACAATATGGTTGGTCTGATGCTAGTTTTAATGCATTGTTCGGTGCCATAAAAGATGTCTTACCATTAGAAAGTACGATCTCTAGCTCGATATACGAGGCCAAGAAGTTACTAAAAGGAGTAGGTCTACAATATGAAAAGATTCATGCATGTGAAAACGATTGTATTCTATTATGGAAAGAACATAATGATGCTTCTCAGTGTCCAACTTGTGGCGCATCCCGTTGGAAGAATATTACCAAAAACGTTCCATCAAAAGTTTTGTGGTATTTTCCTCCCATCCCTAGATTTAAAAAAATGTTTTCGTCACCAGAATCGCACATGACTTAACTTGGCATGCACGAGGCCGGGTAAATATTGGTAAGCTAACTCATCCTCGTGATTTCCCCGCTTGGAAGCTTGTTGACAACACATGGAAATAATTCGGAAAAGATGATCGGAATATTAGATTGGCTTTATCTGCTGATGGTATTAATCCTCATAAGTCATTAAGTTCCAAGCATAGTTGTTTAAGTTCCAAGCATAGTTGTTGGCCTGTTATCCTAATAGCATATAATTTGCCCTCTTATTTGTGCATGTTAAGAAAATTCATGATGTTGACTTTATTGATATCAGGACCAAACCAACCTGGTAACAATATTGATGTCTACTTGGCGTCATTGATAGAAGATCTAAAACTCTTGTGGGAAATAGGTGTTAAGACATTTGATGCATATAAGAAAGAATACTTCAGTCTAAGAGCAGTATTACTTTGGACTATAAATGACTTTCCCGCATACGGTAATCTTTTGGGATGTATTACCAAAGGTTATTATGCTTGTCCAATATGTTCAGAGAATACTTCTTCACTATGGCTACCAAAGTCTAGAAAAGTATGCTTTCTTGGCCATAGAAAATTTTTTCCACTTGGGCATCCTTTTCGTAAAAGAAAAAAAAATTCAACAATCAACAAGAGAGAGATGTTATGAAACACCTATTATCAGGTGAAGAAATTTACAACTACCTAGAGGGGTTTGAGAATAAATGGGGTAGAAGAAAAAGTTAAAGAAGAAAACGTCAAAGAAGAAAATGTTAAAGAAGAAAACATCAAAGAAAACTTCAAAGAAAAAAACGCCAAAGGAGAAAACATCAAAGAAGGAAAAAGAAAGTATAGACGAGAGGTGTAAATTGTGGCATAAAAAATCATTTTTTTTTAACTTGAATTTTGGAAGAAGTTGCTTGTTCGTCATCAATTAGATGTTATGCACATAGAAAAAGATGTGTGTGAGAGCGTTTACGGGACGTTGTTGAATTTGCCTCACAAGATGAAGGATGGGTTACATGCACGACAAGATCTTGAGGAGTTGGGCATTAAGGCTGAATTACAAACTCAACCGAAAGGGAACCGACTTTTTCTTCCGCTTGCTTGCTACACATTAAATACCTCAGAGAAACATTTATTTTATGATACTTTGTCTAACATAAAAGTTTCTGATGGGTATTGCTCTAACTTCAAGAATCTCGTGTCAGATGATATTTCAAAGATGAATGGTTTGAAGTCCAATGATTGTCATGTACTGATGCAAAAACTTCTCCCTTTTGCATCAAGGTGGTGTTACACGAGAAAGTGAGGAAAACAATCATAAGTTTGTGTCATTTTTTCAATAGGTTGTGTAGTAAAGTGGTTGATGTTAGTAAGCTAAGCAAATTGCAAAGTGACATCGTATTAACTTTGTGTTTGTTAGAGAAGTATTTTTCTCCTTCGTTTTTCGATGTCATGATTCACTTGATGGTGCATTTAGTTAGAGAGGTGAGGTTATGTGGCCCGGTTCATTTTAGGTGGATGTATCCATTTGAGAGATACATGAAAATACTCAAAGGGTATGTACGGAATCATTATCCACCCGAGGGTTGCATTGCTGAATGCTATGTATCAGAAGAAACCTTAGAGTTTTGCTCGAACTACTTAAAAAACATGAAATCAATTGGCAATCCGTATGAAAATGTTGATGAAAGAACCCTCACTGACAAGCCTTTATCAAGGGCCACCGTTGAAGTTGTGGATGCTAGCTTACTTGATCAAGCTCATCTTTATGTATTATGAAACACTGCCGTTGTGGAGCCGTATATAGAGTAAGAATTACAAAAATTTGTATGTTATATATTATTTTACGCTTCCTTGTCTAATACATCAAAATTCTTCTCAATTTTATGATTTAGGCAACATATGATGGAATTGAAGGATCTCAACCCCCGTTTCTCTCGAAACATTACATGGTTGCAGAACCAACACACTCAGAGTTTTGTTAGTTGGTTTAAGAATGAGGCGTGTTTTTTAATAAGTTGGAAAACGTTTGGCTAACAGGGAAGATATTAGTGACACTGTTCGTTGGTTGGCCAAAGTGCCTAGTTATTCAGTTAATAAATATAGTGGTTTTGCAATAAATGAGTATCAATTCCATACAACTTCTCGAGATGAATCTAGAACAACTCAATGTAGTGGAGTATCTTTAGTTGCACATGCTATGCAGATTGTTAGTGCAAAAGATTCTAATCCCGTGTATGGAGCTTTTACTTACTTTGATCATATAAAGGAGATATGGGATGTTGATTATCACATGTTTACAGTTCCTGTTTTCATGTGTGATTGGGCCGATAGTCGTGGAGTAAAAAAGGATGATTTTGGGTTCACGGTTGTTAACTTCGATAGGCTTAGTCACCAAACCGAACGCTTCATATTAGCAAGTCAAGCAAGACAAGTTTTTTATGTTCAGGATCAGCAAGATGAGAAGTTGTCTGTTGTTGGCTTCACACAACATAAGATATACAAGTATGGAGCAACTTATGAAATTGATGACATGTTGAAATTTGAGGATACTATTGATGTTACACAAGACTCCGCTTTAGTAGACCGTGATGAAGATTTTTTGTGTGCACGCACGGATGCTGATGGCATATTAGTTTAAATTGTCTTTGATAAAACTACATATTTTTTGTGTGCACGCACGGATGCTGTTGGAATTTAAGTTTTTGGTTGTGTTTAGTTTTTCTTTAATTAATATGCATTTGAATTGCTTGGTTGTGTTTAATTAATATTTTATTTTTGGATCTGCTTTTTATTTTAATTTATGGCTGTAACTAATATATTATTTGAAACAGATTGTTTGTGGTGACATGGAATTGAACCCGGGTTTGGATCATGATAAAGGTTCCAAATCACAAAGAGGTCCGACTATAAACTCAAAACCTAATAAAGGGAAATATCTTGTTAAATACAACAAAAGAGGGGTCCCAATTGGAAAAGAAGCAAAAAAGCTTGCTACTATTGTGGGAATGGTAGCAAGAAATATGGTTCCTATTATTTATGAGTCTTGGACCGAGTTGGTGAGGAAACAAAGCAAGAGTTATGGGAATATGTTTTGGTAAGGCTAACTTCTGATCTTAACTTCATATTATCTTAAATTTATGTTGAAAATAGTATTGTTTGCGTTTTATGTCTCAGCAATATTCTATAGTTGACCTAAGGAGCCGGAAAAACGTTCTCCAGTCAATTGGAAACAGTTGGAGAAACTTCAAACATTATTTATACAGAGATTACATTATGGATCATAAAGATAAGCCTGAGGTAGAGGAATTACTTAATCCTCCTCTTTCGTATCCGTCTGTGAAAAAAGATGAGTGGAAAGTTTTTGTAGCGCAAAGACGCAGGTTAATGAGTTTTAATTATTAACTTTTCATATTTATAAGCAACAATATTTAGTGCCGAATAACAATTTTATGTTTCTAATGCAGGACAAAAGTAAGAAAAATAAAGAAGTGCGTGCAAAGAATATATACAATCATCGTTTAAGCAGAAAGGGTATGTTTCGGGTCAGTTTAAGGTCTGGTTCAGGTAAGTTAGGTGACTGTTTCGGGTCAGATACGGGTCGGGTCTGATGCGGGTCAGTTTCGGGTCTGATACGGGTATGTTACGGGTCAGTTCAGGGTCTGTTTTGGGTCAGACGACCGCCGTTGAACAGACCTGAACCTGTTCGTAAGATATGTGTTTGTTTAATATATTTTGTTCACATCCCAATTACAGGATACTCTACAGCAAATAGGAAGTGATGTAGCGGAAACATATGGACAACATGATGTGCTTACACAGGCCCTCGGTACTGAGGAACAACGTGGTCATGTACGTGGGATGGGTAGGTTTGTTACTCCATCTCGATACTTTTTCTTACCCAAAACAATTAAGTAATACATGGAGATAGAGAAGACGAAAGTGGATCAACGGTTCGGTAAACTTAAAGATGAGGTAGATAAACTGAAAAAGGGTATGAATAACGCTTTCGAAGCTGGAAGTTGCCAAATGTTGGGTAATGAAGACTTTGAAGATGAGCCACCTATTGAACCATGTGTAAGTCTTATTATTTGTAACCAACAACGTCCTTTATATCATTGCAGGTCTAGGCTACAACTAACGTCCTTTATATTTGTAGGATAATTCGTGTTATCTTGCGGTTGGCGATCCCTTGAATATTGCCGCTAAAGGAACTAATTGATGGAAGTAGGTGAGAACATTCAACTTATAATGGAATGCAGTTTACAAGGAGAACTTCCACTACCGTTTCCATTAGAAGAGGAGCTTATTTCTAAAGTCAAACATGGAGTGGGACACATATTAAGTTGGCCAAGGCATCTTGTCATTCGACTCTCGGACTTGGTAAATATTATTGATATGGTCTAAAATATACATATTATTATTTAAATATTCCCTACACTTTTAAGTACTTTAAGCTTGGTTTTTATTAAATATTAGTCCTAATTGGCTCGTATTTAGATTTTAAAAGTTTCATGAGACAATGAGCTAAAATGGAGTATTGTAAACAAGTTTTATTTGTTAAGATTTTCAAATTTCATAAGAAACAATTATATATATATATATATATATATATATATATATATATATATATATATATATATATATATATATATATATATATATATATATATCATAGTAATTAAAATAAATACCTAAACAATAACGTTTAAAATTAAAAAAGCCATGCACTCTATGTAGATTTTTACCACATGAGCATTCAATACATCAAATGCTATTTAAATTCATTATAATTATTTTTGATGCCAATTTAACGCAGGTACAAGATATAAAGTTTGGGCTAGTTTAGATTTGAAGTCCCGACCCACCGCTCAATAAATGTCAACGAAATATATTTTGACAGCCCACAAATTGTTTTGAGCCCATTTTATAATTAATTTGGGTCGGTTAAGAGTTGGTACAAAATAAGGTTTTGCAATTAATTGATTGGGCTTGGGAAAAAAAAGAGAGATCAATTTAACTAGAGAGTCGGCAGCAGGAGGACGAGAGGGATTTTGGAAGGTTGTCGTGAACAAGAGGCTGCCCTGTTGGTTCGGCGAAAAATAAAGAAAATTAGAGAAGAAAGGGTTCAACACCTACTCATCCAAGCATCATTATTATTGGTTTGAATATATTATTTTCGTCATAAATTTATTGTTTGAACCTATTTATTTTCTTTTGGTCTTGAGAATGATTGTTGGCTAAATCATTAAACTGCCTAGGTTTATGATGAACTTTTGTTGATATTGGATTTTAGTTTGGACTTTGCTTCTGTTATGGTTTACGATTAAGTAAGAAGTTTATTGTTTTTCATTAGATGCATATGTGTGCTTAGGATCGTTTGACGAGTTTTATTGTTTCACAGTTTCCTTGGTGATTGTTTCATATAATAGGATTCTGTTAGGTGATGTATTGTGTGTTTTGACTAGTTTATGGTTGATTTGCAATAAAGCCATATGAACAATATTAATAAATCAAATAGACCTAAATGTGCTGCTAATCTAAATAGCTGAGAGGTGATAGATTATATGATAAGTCTTGGTTGTTTAAGATTGCTAGATTTAGTTCTTCGTATGGAGTCCGGCTAGGTTTGATTTTTCAGCCTTGTTTATTTAGTCGAGTGAATACTTTAAACTACCCTTGATTTCCGCGCTGTAAGGTAGGATTTCTTATAGAGGTACTTATCATAAAATAAATTAGCGACCGTAAGCGAGTCTAATTAAACTTGTGTTTTTAAGAACTTAATAGAAATCCTTAGGTGTCTTCTTGAGAAGGGTCAGGGGTCATGTTCGGGTTTTCTTTAAGTGAATAATTTAAGATCCCGGTTCCATAGCATGCATTTTCCAACTAATTTATAATTGATACATTAGGGAATCTAGCCTAGGTGGTTGTTTATCATTACCTGAGTTCAATCCAAGTCATAAGTTAAATCGTCTTTTGTTTTATTAATTAGTTTTAATATTAGTTTAATCTTAGTTTTTAATAAAACCCCCCCAATAATAATAAATAAATAGTCGTGTTTGTAGTTAAGTCTAATTTAGCTAGTTAGCATAGTTAAAAGAGTCTCGTGGGTTCGATATTCAGATTTACTTTGCTGTACTAGAGTCGACCGGTTCACTTGCCGGTTAGTAGTTTTAGTTAAGCTAAGAGTCTAGAATTATTACTTAGTTTCTAGATTAGCGTTTATTTAGTTAATAAATTAATAACTACTTTTATCACATCAATTATTTATATACATTTAAAGCATATTGACATAAGGTTTAGTTTAAATTATTTATTTATATTTTTTGTAGGGAAAAGTGATGAAGAAACCAGTTCAAGAACCATTAACCAAAATAGAAATTAAGAAAACCAAAAAACAGTTACGAGAACCTGATGATGAAAAATACAAAAAGAATCGAAAAGAAAAGGAGAAAGGTAAAGCAGTAGAAACGAGGAAAGAAAAAAATGAAAAACCGAAGCCTTCTAAGGAAAATAACAAACCGAGAGCACAAAGGAAGGCAAGGGTGAAAATCGAAAAAAGTGCTATATTAAGGATGGCTACATTGATGGCTGACGGACAACTTACAAAGGTTGATTCAATAAAAGTTCAGAGTGAGGATGATTGTTTCGGCTACGAGAGTTTTACGTACTTAAGTATGGAAGATTTCGAGGTGGTTTTTACACTGGATTGGTTGAGTGGTTCTGTTATTACTTCATATATGATGTAAGTGAAAAAAATTAATTTAAAGAACTGTTTGTGAAACACAATTTATTTAATCAGTTTAGTCCTTTTATCTTAACAGGTACTCGTACGAGCGAATCAAGAATGGACCCATTCAAGATCATGCAATATGTTTTGTGACCTCGTCTGCAACCATGATAGATGAACGTAAAACAAAATCCAAACATATTGATGAATCAAGTAAACTATTTGCAAATCGACTATGCAAAAGAAACAACAATGACATCATCATAGTGCCCTACAATCCTGGGTTTGAATTTTCATTTAAATAATTGTTCGTAAAAAAATTAGGACCAAACTGTTTTCACTTTAATTGGTTTTTGGTTTTTGTAGAAAACATTGGGTGTTGGCTGTATTAGACATGAAGACTACTACTTGCTATTACCTAGATTCGTTAA
Source organism: Bidens hawaiensis (assembly GCF_021521415.1). Classification (NCBI taxonomy): domain Eukaryota; kingdom Viridiplantae; phylum Streptophyta; class Magnoliopsida; order Asterales; family Asteraceae; genus Bidens; species Bidens hawaiensis. Next base: position 920,999 of record NW_027491157.1, read on the forward strand.
GGCCTATTAATGTGTGTCCGGAGCTAAAGCAAATTATCGATTCGTAAGTAAAACAAATTATTAAAAAAATTATATATTATATTCGTTGATATATTTCACTATTTATTGTAGGGCAATGGTGTTGAATGCTATAAAAACGGGATCCGACATGCGAGTAAAAGTCAACTAGGTCAACAGTAAGGTGAGCAGTTTAACGGTCAGAATAATAATAATAATAATAATAATAATAATAATAATAATAATAATAATAATAATAATTAGTTTAACAGTCCGTTTTGGTACTTGGAAATAGGCCCGCAAACAAACAAAACGATCTTTATTATATGTCTTAATTATTTACTATTTTGTAATTTTGTAGTGTCCAACTCAACCGGGATGTATCGAGTGTGGTTACTATATCTTAAACTTCATGAAAAAGATCGTTCATAAAGGACTTAAAAAACTCTTCAATAAAAATGTAAGTATAAGTTAGATGTTTAATATTGACCCAAATCGTTTCTACTCGACTTAATTTTGAAGTGTTTTGATTTTGTAATTTTCTTAGGTTGGGGGAGGCAAAAGAGAGTACACGGATGCAGATATTGATGCTGTTCGAGAAGAATGGTCAAGTTATAGCTCCCAGTTTATCTTCCGCTAGTGATATATGTGTATGGTAGCTTTTGAATATTAGCACGTTTGAATATTATTAACAAATGCTTTTGTTAATTAACTTTGGAATATTTGTAACATTTTGAATTATGTTATCTAATATATATATATATATATATATATATATATATATATATATATATATAATTTTGATGCTATATTTGTGTATTTGTGTAAATTAATTAATGTAAAATTTAGTAATTATGCAATATATCATATAATATTTTTTTTTAAAGTATACGATGACACGCATAATGTTGTCATAAACTGGTGTCATAAATATTAGTAACGAAAGTGTGTCATACCTGTATGCCATAAACGCGTGTCATAAATGAATGTCATTAAAGCGTGTCATATTTTGTTTATGACAGGGGCTTCCTTGACACGCATTTGCGTGTCATCTGTACCCATCAATGACACGCAATGCATGTCATTGAAGGCCTTTTTTCTGGTAGTGTGGTTCAAGATGGGAAAAGAGGAAGAACAGAAGGAGAAAAAGAGAGAGAGAGAGGAGAATAAAGAGAAGATAAGGATTGCGTCTTTGAAGAAATTCCAATATAAGGGAGTTGGAGTATCTATTCCCACAAATCAGAAGCCCTCGAATAAACGTTCATGGGAGGATATGAGGAGGGAGTATCGAGAAAGGGTTTTTGGGATAAAAGACTAAAGATTGAAATCGAAGACCTAGCAACATCCAAAGGGGAGTCTGTTAGAGCATAATGTCTATTGCTAGGGTCTTGGTTGTATTAGATATGATTGTATAGGGCTAGAATTGTCAAATGGATGGTTTGTATTGTGATTAGCGCATAAGTCACAAGTACCGCATATGTATGCGCCGTGTAACTTATACGGTCCTTGGTGTCTTATATGTTGTTTCCTATAAATAGGGGACTTATGCGTTATTATGTAGACTTTTAGTGAATGTTATCAATGAATATGAAGCTTAATGTTTACTTGTTTTGTTCACTCTCAATGGATTCCGCACTTTGAGATACAAGCTGTAACATCTAGAGATCCTAATTGTTATCTACATCAGCATAGCATCCTCTTTCAACTACCATATCATCTATATAGACTTCCATGGTGCCCCCCTCCCCCCGGTTTCTCTTTGAACATCATGTTGACCAATATTTAATAGGTAGCAACTGAATTTTTCAAACCAACAGGCATGGCAGGGCAAAAATATATACCTGTCAGAGTTGTGAATGTCGTGTCTTCTTGGTCTGAGGGTTCAATTTGGATCTACTGGAACCCAAAGATGCATCCATTTAACTTTTCATGCCCCGAGGTTGCGTCCACCATCGATTCTATGTGTGGCAACAGAAATGATCATTGGGGTTGTTGAGGTCTTTGTAAATGACACAAACTCTCCACTTGCCATTCTTCTTTTGGACCACCACCACGTTGACTTTTGAGGAACTTGATCAACATAAACTGGAAGCTTAATCTCTCCCACTGTACTCTTGGCCTCTCCACTGAATCCCACCAAGATTGAAGATTTCAATACAATATAGGATTCCAGAATATTCATCCTCTTCAGGGTATCCAACTAGATGATATTCACCGAACTTTTATTATCCACCAGGATCCTGCGTACGAAATAATGAGCAACATAAAGGGTTATGACCAAACTGTTATGATGAGGATCCTGAATATTATCCCGATCTTAATCATCAAACAGGAAACCGGATTCCTTGGTTAAGGTCATTGTCTTTGCAGGTCCCTCCGGTTTCTTTGCTTTATCTACTTTGGCATTCCTTTTAGCTACCGAGTAGGATGTTCCACAAATATCCGAGCCTCCAAAAATAGCGTTAACAATTCGAGCACCCAGAGGCGGGGATTCCGCCCCTTTAGGATCCTTCTCAGAATCCCTACTTCTGTTATTTTTCCTCATCGGTTCTTTCAAGTGAACCTTACTAAGTAGATAGCCAATCTCCCTTCTCATAGTGATACAATCTTCTGCTAGATGGCTGAAATCTTCATGAAAGGCACACCACTTGGATTTGTCCTTTCAGGCTGCATTTTTCTCATTCTTTCTTGGCCATCTTGCTTTTTCACCTAGATCCTGCATAACACCCATTAGTCCAGTAATATCAACTTAAAAACAATAATCATTTAAGTTGGGATAAGATTCATAATCCTCATCATCATCTACCACATTAACCATATCAAATCTGGAATATGGTTTTGGATCGGTACGGTTTAGATGATGGGGAATCTGACTACCTAGTTGGGTGCTTGTAGCCGTTGGATCCATCTATCCTTTGCTGAATCATCCTATCTTCTTCCAGCCTGATGAACGTTATATCCTTATTTCTTGCCTCGTCCTGATTCCTACAGGGATTCATGATAAGATCCTCATAGAAAGAGCTATCTTTCTTAAGACCTATCTTGAAAGCTTGTATCGTCATTGCGACATCGAGGTTGTGGATCTCTAAGACCTCCTTGCTGAATTTGCTAACATAATCCCAAATGGATTCATCTTTACCCTGTGTTACTCTATACAAGTGACTAGTTAACCTTTTGAAACTTCTGCAAGAAAATTAGTTATTAAACAGATTAACTAAATGAGAAAAAAACTTCATAGAGAAAGAAGGGCACTTAGGAGCCATTTTAATGCAGCACCGGTTAGGGTTGAGCTAAAGCCTTTGCATAAGTAGGCTTCCTTAAGATTCTGAGGTATGGGGTTGATCTCCATTCTCTCTCGATATTGGGTGACATGTTCTTCAGGATCCATGGTTTCATCATACAGCTTCATTCTTGGAGTCTGGAATAGCTTCGGGATCTCAACATCACATATGGCTGGAGCGAATCTTGAGATCATGTGACTGCTTGGAGCTACCTCCAGAATTGGCTAGACTATCCCAGGTATGCTGGAGATTAACTCCTGAAGTTTATGCAACTCCTTCTGCACTATTGGGCTAATACCGGAATCCTACGCATCATCCCAAGGGAATTGTTATGCTGGAGATGCAGCATCATGGTTAGTCACATGTATAATAACATTATTGAGATTACCAGTATCGGCAATCCTGGCTGGGGATCCCGAGATAACACTGAATTCCTAAGTATGAGTAGTCCGGGTGGCCTAGACAGGATCACTCATTTTGGTTACAGATTTCATGGGAATGAAGTCATCATAACGATTCCCTTGGGATCCTGACACATTAAAATTCAGGTTCTTAGGCAGCAATGGAGTAAAGGATTCCTTCACCAGCTTCTTCCCTTGTGTCCGGATATCTCGGAGCTCCCTCATGGCAAAGTTGTTAGTTTGCTTCTTGGTCTCCAGGTGTTCCTTCATCTGCATTAAACACATCAAAAATATCATCATTAGGCTTGAGAAAAGGTCTCATGTTAAGAGACCCAGATGTTTGAGCGGGCACGCTGAAAGAGGGACTTGTAGTAGGAGGAAGCATTCTCCTTTATCCTCCAACTCCTGTGATGTTAACGCCGATGTTGGTCGTCTTCTTTTGGGCAGTAGGTGGAGGAGGAAGTAGTTAAGTGGCTCCAAAAATTACTAATGGCATGGATGAAGATATGGCTTTTGATTGAGAAGCCTTTTTTTAGTATAGCTTTGTAAGGTAATGGTTTAGGATGATTTTAAGATATGGATTTGAATATGAAAAACACCACTTGCCCCACGGTGGGCGCCAAACTGTTTTGGTCTAAAATTACCAAAGCATTAGTTTAACAAATTTGTGAAGTAGATAGTGTGTATTTCAATGAAATGGTAAACTAGTGCAGTAAAAGTAGAGGTGAACACAACAATATATTGAGGAAAAAAACTTAGATCCTTATGAGGATCCTCGAGAGGTGAAATTATCCCCTAACTCAATTTATTAATAGTAAAATATGAGTACAACTCGAGAGCAAGTGTTGATCGAAGCTAGCAGTTACAGAGAGTGTTTTGAGTGTGTGTTTGTGTGTGTGTGTGTGTCTGTGTATGTGTGTGTGTGTGTTTGTGTGTGTGTGTGTAGTGTCTTCTATCGATCAACCAAGCCTCATGATACAGTAAATGAAAATTACTAATTGTCCTATAAATCCAGAAACCCTAGCTTAATTGACCGTTTGAAGACTTGTTCTACAATTCCACGTGCATTTCAACTGCTCCTCCAGTCTTTCAGGTAGAATTAGTCATCTAGCCATTGTAGGCCACTATATATTTGAGTAGCCTGCAAGCATAATATAAATAAAATAAGTATAGTCGGTTAGTTCACGATCTTGTAGTTAGTTAGGAATCTAAGCTATCAGGATAATCGTCAAGATCACGCTAGGATTAAAATGACCCCTAACAACCATTATCACCGTTTCACCAACATGGATATCAGATTCATTTGCCGCCATTGTCATCATCACCCATGCTCTACTACACTAAAAATCGAAGTCGAATCTTATTGTTAAACGTAAAATTAGGGCAAATGGTTAACTTGAAGAAAAATTAACAATAGCAGCAATAATAAATATAATAGAGATAAATTAACAAAACTGAGATACAACATAAGTGACTCTATTAAATATAATAGAGATAAATTAACAAAACTGAGATACAACATAAGCGACTCTATAGAGTGCTTCCTTCCATGAACACAAGACAACAAGTCCCCTATCGTAAAAAAGTCAACATATTTATCATTTTACAGAGAGCTTGTAAGTTTAGCACAAGTTAAAGGAAAAGAAAACATAATACTTACCTTTGGTACATGGGAAGAAACATTAGAGCCTGTAATTTCATGAAATCATAGCCTTTATTCATAAATTTACTTCCCCTGTTAACAAAAGAAAATTAAAATTAAAAATAAAGACTCAATTTCCACAAACAATAGAAACTACCCTTAGTAAAGCTCAACTTACAACGTAACAAAGCATCAAGGAAAGCCCTTGAGGAAACGATGTAGTGTTATTTTCTGTAAGAGAAAACTCAAATGTGTTCATGGAAGCTGTTGGAATACCGTATGCCCGAGACACATAATTAGGTTAATGTGGCTAGTAGTGTTTGATCCAAGTCGGGTCATACCCAATAACGAGTTAGACACACACCAATTATGTATTTGTTAAGATAAGATCTATGAGACAAATACAGAACGCGATACATTCAGAAAATCGGGTTTCTGAATACTTACTTGAAAGTGTTAAATAAATTAATTGGTTAATTTATTTATTCAAATAATTATTATTGGAATGATTATTTAACTATGTGTTCTTTTATAAAATGGTTTATAAAAGATGGGGTGTTTATATATTTTATAAAGTATAAATAAATAAAATAAAAAAAAAATAAAAATAAATAAATATATTTGGGGCCGGTTTTGGGTGGGCCCCACACCCCATGATTTTGGTCAATATTTTGTCATGGATTTGGTATGGTTTGAGTATGGGTTACTTGACCAAAAACACCTAACACCATGTTTGATTTGATTGAATGATGATATAAAGATCAAGATCATCAAAAAAAAACTTTCAAGTAAAAAAAAAAACCACACAACTCTTTCCTTTCTTTCTTCTTGTTTTCGGCCAAGACAAAAGGAAGAGGCTCGGGTCTCGGTTTTTGGTGTTCAAGCTCCCTAACATAGCTCGGTGTGTGTTGGAGGCTCGGGGTATATTCCGTTTGAGGATTTTCCTTTGAAAGTCTAGCATCAACATCATCATCTTCTTCAACAACAACTACACTCTTAAAAGGTTAAGAATGTAAGTGTTTATAGTTTTGATAGTTTAGTTTTTCCGTATCATTTGATCCTTGCTTCGGGTTTCTAATAAATAGATTATTGGTAATCTTATGACATGAATAAACTAGGTTGTTCATGAACATATCTTATATAAACTTGTAATATATACATATATAAACACATGGATACATATGTTTAGTTTGTAAATATCACGCTTCCGCCTTATTGTGACTAGTTAAATGGTTAACTAATTATATAATATCCATAGAAACCCAACAAATGGCATCAAGAGCCGGGATACGGGAAACTAAGCTTCGGGTTTTCGGTTTTATATTTTTCCCCTTGAAAGATTTTATACAAAAAAAAACATGCATGATTTTTTGTATTTAATCTTGGTATTATTTTTGGCTTTGTTCAAAAAAAAAAATATATATATATATATATAAAACCGAGTACATGGGCCGAAGCCCAATTCGGATGTTATTGGGCCGAAGCCCACTTCATTAGGTTAATGGGTTAACCGAGAAGAAAAAGGAGGGGAGAAAGTTAAATGGGCCGAAGCCCATTTTGTTAAATGGGCCGAAGCCCATGAGACTTTTATTGGGCCGAAGCCCATGTGTTTTGGACAAGTGGGCCGAAGCTCATAATCAAGTTATTGGGTCAAGCCCAAATGGGTTGGGCTAGGCCCGATAAGGTCAAGGGGTTTTGGAACGGGTTCCTAAGACATAACGGGTTATATTTGTTAAAACTAGACCGAGCCGTAGACCAAATGGATGTTTGTTGTGATTGTTATTAATTATTCAAAGTTTCGGTTTGTAATAATTAATTAGGGGCAATTTTGTAATTATTTATTCATATGGGTATGTAATAAATAGTTTATTTGTAATATCTTTATTTTATAGAAAAAAATGTATTAGGACATTTGTTATGTAAATTTAAAGAAGATTGCAAAATTGGAAGTTTGGGCCTTATTGGGCCGGGTATGGTGATAATGGGTCTCACAAGCCCATTAAGGGGATTCAAGCCCAAAAGGACCTAATCCCACCCATTGAGCCCAAATGGAAGCTTATGGAAGCTAAGGCCCAAGTTCAAGCCCAATGGATCACAACGGGGTTGAAGAAGATGCTCGAAGCATTTGGATGCGGGATCGAGTGGGAGCTACAACATCCATGTGTCATGTGTCCCTTAGGATTGGACCTAAGACACACACTTGTTTCGGCTAACAAGTGTGGTCTAACTTAGTGGCTCGTGTCTAGTATAATTGTGTATGCTTGTTAATTGATTGTTTGATTATGTGGTTGCTAGATATTAGGATATCAACTTCGTCACATAGAATTAATTAACAAAGCATAAAACGGGTTCTAATAATTATCGGTAATTACGTGACACGTAGTTTAATAAAATGGATTTATTAACTAGCCGTCTCACGCCCATAATAAAATGGTTTTATTATAAATTAGAATTTTGAAAAATGGTTTCAAAATAATCATGTTACTAAATGCATGTTAGAACATGATTTAAAGTTTTATAACTAGAATTATTAAAACTAAAAATCCCTTTTAAAATTAAGGATAACAAGTTAAACACCATCCTTTTGTATTAACGCTTAACATATTAGTAAGCTCTTAGTGGGAAAAAGGTCACCTAACCGCGTAGAGTAAATTAATATGTTGAGGTAATATTGGCATATAAATGGGAAAAAGGTCACCTAACCGTTTGTATGTTAATATTACAAGTTGATACAAGTAGGACGACTTAAATTAGAACCATGTGAAGAGGGTCACCCAAGCATGGGGTCTAATAGGTGTTGATGGGATAAACATGCCGACACGAAATATGATTTCGAACCGGTCCCATAAACTCTAGAAGTTGCAAAAGGGTTTGCAATTGTTATGAATAACTACCTTGATAAACCGACAATGGGAAAAAGGTCACCTAACCGGAGTCGGGTTTATCGTTGGATTCTAGATTTTAATTATTAATTATATTTGGTATATATAAAAGGGTATTAATAATTAAAAAGGTAAAACACTAAAATGAACTTAATTAAAATTCTGCAGATGGCCGCACACGTCGACGACAACATAATCCCTAACGTCCAAAATGTATCTCTCCGATCTATTCTCGCTAAAGACCGTCTTAACCACAATAACTTTTCGGATTGGTTCCGAAATTTAAGGATTGTTCTAAAACAAGAAAAATTATATCATGTTTTGGAAACACCTATCCCCAATGAACCGGAAGAGGGAAGTGAGGTCGAATATATGAATTGGGTCCAACACACGGAAGATTCCATTCAAGTGTCATGCCTCATGTTGGCGACTATGGTTCCCGAAATCCAAAAGGATTTCGAAAACCATAATGCGTACGACATGATTACTCAACTTAAGGAAATGTTCCTTAAGCAATCAAGAGTTGAAAGGTTCGAAACGGTTCGAGCCTTGCATGCATGTAGAATGGATGATAATCAACCAGTTTCAACTTATGTACTTAAGATGAAAAGTTACATTGATCGTCTCGCCAAGCTCAACTGTCCCATCTCAAAAGAGTTAGCAACGGATTTGATCCTTAACTCTTTGTCGAAAAGGTTCGACACTTTCGTGTTAAATTATAACATGAACGGGTGGGACAAAAACATTGGAGAACTTCACTCAATGCTTAAAACAGCCGAGGCGAGCATGGGTAAAAGGGTTTTACCCGTGTTTGCGATCAATGAAGGTAGATCCAAGAATCGATCTCAACCCAATCCTAAGGCTAAGGTAGCAAAAAGAAAGGGTCCTCCTGTGCATCTTAAGGGTAAGGGCAAATCACCGGTTATGGCAAAGAAACAAAAGGTTGTGGAACCGAGGGGTCATAAGGATGATCCTTGTTTTGGTTGTGGGGAGACCGGACATTGGAAACGCAATTGCCCGGTCTACCTAAAAGAGCTAAGAGACAAGAGGAATGCGGGGCATGCCTCGGGTAATGTCTTTATGATTAATATTGAGCTAAATCTTATTTCTTCTAACACATGGGTATTGGATACCGGATGTGGAACTCATATTTGCAATTGGTTGCAGGGGTTCAAAAGGAATGAAGACTTAAAGAAGGGCGAAGTGAGTCTTTTTATGGGCAACGGTGCAAGGGTGCACGTGGTCGCTAGAGGAGACTTCACTTTATCGCTTCCAAGTGGTTTGGAAGTTGTTTTGAGAAATGTTTTGTATGCTCCTAGTTTGACTAGGAACATTATTTCCGTGCACCTTCTTAGACAATGTAACTTTGACTTTAAATTTGTAAAATCAGAAATGCATGTATCATCTAATGGTATCTTTTATTTTAAAGCTGTACCAAACAACGGTATTTATGAATTGGTTCATGACAATACCTCAAATAGCTCATTATATCAAACTTCCACTAAAAGACTCAAAAAGGATTTGAGTGATTCCTACATTTGGCATTGTCGTCTTGGACACATAAACAAGAATCGTGTAAATACTCTCCAAAAGAATGGTCTTTTGAAAACAAATGAGTTAGGTTCGTTTGATGAGTGTGAATCTTGTATTCAAGGCAAGATGACCAAAGAACCTTTTAAAGGTACAAATGAAAGGGCTAAGGACTTGTTAGGTATCATACATACGGATGTATGCGGACCTCTCAAGCCCACTAGTAGGAATAGTGAAAGGTACTTCATTACCTTTACCGACGATTTTAGTCGATATGGGTATGTGTATCTAATGAAACACAAACATGAAGCCTTTGAAATGTTCAAGGAATTTCAAAATGAAGTACAAAATCAGCTCGACCGAACAATCAAGGTACTCCGCTCCGATAGAGGAGGCGAATACCTAAGTGAAGCTTTTCAATGTCATCTTAGAGATTGTGGAATTATTTCACAGCTCACTCCTCCTGGAACTCCTCAACATAACGGAGTATCCGAGAGGAGGAATAGAACACTGTTGGACATGGTTCGATCAATGATGGCACGAAGCTCACTACCGCCATCATTTTGGGGATATGCGCTACTTACAGCGGCTCGTATTTTGAATATGGCCCCGACCAAAAAGGTGGATCGAATACCCTATGAAGTGTGGCATGGAAAGGTTCCATCCTTTTCATATTTAAGGGTATGGGGATGCATAGTTTATGTTAAACGTGACACCCCAAATAAGCTTGAGGCTCGATCCATCAGGTGTATCTTCATAGGATACCCAAAGGATGATATAGGATATATATTCTATGATCCTAGTGAACAAAAGGTGTTTGTTTCACGCAAAGGATACTTCTTAGAAACTAAGTTCCTTATGGAAGGACCTAGTGAAAAGAGAGTGGAACTTGAAGAGGTTCAAGAATCACTGGATGATACACAGTTGGTCGATACTAGTTTTCAACACGAGGATGTTGAAGGTGATCAAATGGTTGATCATACACACGTTGCTCGCAGATCTAGTAGGATTAGTCGACCTCCCAAGAAATATGGATTTCTCGTGGATGATTGCTACTTGGTCGATTCGGATGAACCGATCTCCTACAAAGATGCTATGTCACAACCTGATTGTGACAAGTGGCTTGAAGCCATGAGTGCCGAGATGCAATCCATGCAGGATAACCAAGTTTGGGAATTGGTTGATCGTCCACTTAACTCCAAACTGGTTGGATGTAAGTGGGTCTTCAAGAAGAAGACCGATATGCATGGAAATTTAGATACTTACAAAGCACGACTTGTAGCAAAAGGTTTCACGCAAACTCAAGGGATTGATTATGATGAAACCTTCTCGCCGGTCGCGATGCTTAAGTCGATCAGGATATTATTTGCCATTGCAGCTCATTTTGATTATGAGATATGGCAGATGGATGTCAAGACCGCTTTTCTTAATGGATATCTTGAGGAAGATGTCCATATGGTTCAGCCTGAAGGTTTTGTTGATCCATCTAATCCTGACAAAGTATGTAAGTTAAGGAAATCAATCTACGGGTTGAAACAAGCATCACGGATGTGGAATCATCGTTTTAATGAAGAAATCAAAGCGTTTGGTTTCGTCCAAAACGGTGATGAGGCGTGTGTGTATAAATGGGCTAGTGGGAGTATAGTCATGTTCCTTATTTTGTATGTCGATGATATACTTTTATTTGGAAATGATATACCAAGTATGGAAAGCGTTAAAACGTGGTTAAGTAGTCGTTTCTCAATTAAGGATCTTGGAGAAGCGACATATATCTTGGGAATAAAGGTCTATAGGGATAGACAAAGGAAATTGATCGGACTCAATCAAAGTGCATACATTGATAAAATCCTGAAAAGGTTCAGGATGGAAAACTCTAAGAAAGGTTTGGTACCTATTCCTAGAGGAACCGTGTTAAGCTCATCCCAAAGTCCTAGCTCTAAGGAAGAGCAGGATAGGATGAAGCATGTTCCTTATGCTTCGGCAATAGGATCTATTATGTATGCAATGATGTGCACTAGACCGGACGTCTCGTATGCTTTAAGCATAACGAGTAGATACCAGCACAACCCAGGTGACAGTCATTGGATGGCTGTCAAGAATATATTAAAATACCTTAGAAGGACTAAGGATATGTTTTTAATATATGGGTCTGGTGAGGAGGAACTCGTCGTAAAGGGTTACGTGGATGCGAGTTTCCAAACTGACCGAGATGATTCTCGGTCACAGTCGGGATATGTCTTCATTTTGAATGGAGGCGCTGTCTCTTGGAAGAGTTCGAAGCAGGATGTTGTCGCGTTATCCACTACAGAATCTGAGTACATCGCCGCTTCAATGGCAGCCCAAGAGGCTGCATGGATGAAAAAGTTCATCATGGATCTAGGGATTATCTCTACCATTCAGGAGCCCCTAGAGATATTCTGTGACAATGAGGGTGCTATTGCACAGATCAAGGAGCCTCGTGCTCATCAGAAAACGAGGCACATTGAGCGCAGATTCAACTACATAAGGGATGAAGTTGAAAAGAGAAAGATATGTATTCATAAAGTTCATACCGATCAAAATATTGCGGACCCACTCACGAAGCTCCTCGATAGGCCAAAGCATGAGGGTCATGTTTGTGCATTAGGACTTCGGTATTCTAGTGAGTGGATTTAATCTGTATTTAGTGTTTGTATAAGAACGAATGTAATGGGTATCTCATGAAAATTAATTATGTTTTAATTATTCAATGAGTTATGTTCTATATTTGCATGTTTAATCCATGAATGACTTATGTTGTTCTAAACGTCCGTAGTCGATCATGCTTGTGGGAACAAGTATGAAGTTAAGACTATTATGAACCCGGATTGGTTGATATTCATGTGATGAATATAGGGCATAGGTTTGCCACCAAGGTTCATAGATATTTGTGGGATACAAATATTGGACATGATCCGCTCTCAAGGATCACTGCATGGAGTTAGTGCAACTGATCATAAGTAATCCTTGAGTAAAGGCGAGTATCATTGTGTCCTTTGACCTGAGATGCATATCGGATCTGGTTTTTCATCAAGTCTGATATCTTGACTCTATTCTTTGTTATTTCGGTAACACGATGACGTGTAAGAAAGAGCTCAGATAATATATGAGATGTCAACGAGGATGTATGCAGTCAAGATGGAATTTGTTCCTCTTATGTGTTGAGAGTTTAGATGTCTAAGGCCTGTTAAGTTAAATCATTGAGAGAATGATCACTCTGTGTCTCTTCGATTTGACAGGACATCTAGTAACAAAGGGATGTAATGATAAGACTTACCTATATCATATCAAGTATGGACTTGAAGGGGATGATGTTATCGAATGGCACTTAGTCAAACACACTAAGGGTGGTGACCTGTTGTTAGGCGGTATTCACCATTAGCATTAACTTCTTATGAGTCACGTGCAAGTGGGAGATTGTTGGAATACCGTATGCCCGAGACACATAATTAGGTTAATGTGGCTAGTAGTGTTTGATCCAAGTCGGGTCATACCCAATAACGAGTTAGACACACACCAATTATGTATTTGTTAAGATAAGATCTATGAGACAAATACAGAACGCGATACATTCAGAAAATCGGGTTTCTGAATACTTACTTGAAAGTGTTAAATAAATTAATTGGTTAATTTATTTATTCAAATAATTATTATTGGAATGATTATTTAACTATGTGTTCTTTTATAAAATGGTTTATAAAAGATGGGGTGTTTATATATTTTATAAAGTATAAATAAATAAAATAAAAAAAATATAAAAATAAATAAATATATTTGGGGCCGGTTTTGGGTGGGCCCCACACCCCATGATTTTGGTCAATATTTTGTCATGGATTTGGTATGGTTTGAGTATGGGTTACTTGACCAAAAACACCTAACACCATGTTTGATTTGATTGAATGATGATATAAAGATCAAGATCATCAAAAAAAAACTTTCAAGTAAAAAAAAAAACCACACAACTCTTTCCTTTCTTTCTTCTTGTTTTCGGCCAAGACAAAAGGAAGAGGCTCGGGTCTCGGTTTTTGGTGTTCAAGCTCCCTAACATAGCTCGGTGTGTGTTGGAGGCTCGGGGTATATTCCGTTTGAGGATTTTCCTTTGAAAGTCTAGCATCAACATCATCATCTTCTTCAACAACAACTACACTCTTAAAAGGTTAAGAATGTAAGTGTTTATAGTTTTGATAGTTTAGTTTTTCCGTATCATTTGATCCTTGCTTCGGGTTTCTAATAAATAGATTATTGGTAATCTTATGACATGAATAAACTAGGTTGTTCATGAACATATCTTATATAAACTTGTAATATATACATATATAAACACATGGATACATATGTTTAGTTTGTAAATATCACGCTTCCGCCTTATTGTGACTAGTTAAATGGTTAACTAATTATATAATATCCATAGAAACCCAACAGAAGCTTCCACAACCTCCAAGTTAAAACCCTTATTTGCAAGGTTTTAAAAGTGTGTTCATGATCAAAGTTCAAATTTTTGAATATTAACCTTCAATTGCAATCAATATTATTAGAATTCCAATTGTCCGTCCATTATGGTGCTATCATATTCATAATCAGTAAATTCGATATCTCATCGGGGACCCTTCATATCCCCTGCATGCAATTGATGAATGAATAAATCGACCGACGATATCGAAGGCGCGACCATAAATCATTAAATGGTATCGAATGCTCTATTCAGTAGTGACGGTGACGAACTAATGCTCGCCCACCCCAAAAGAAACCCTAAATTCAAAAATTGAATCCGGTCACATTTGTTATCTAGTCATCATCATGCAAGTAATCCATCTCGTTTTTGAGTTGTTAGTTGATTTGCTTGATTTCGTTGTTTAGGTTAGAGGAACACACCCTTTTGTTACATCTTTTGTTTGTTATTTTTCCCATCTTTGCTAACAAACAGTTTTTTTTTTAATTTCTTTTTTTAGAGTAAGGCTGGTGATCAACTTGGTTGGGGAGTCTTTCAACATGAGAAACTGATTGGCCACATTAAGACAGAAGCTTCATTTTCATTAACAACTTGGAAAAGGTTAGTAGTTCTGTGCTTGCAGTTAATATATATTAATGTGTAAGTGATATCAAATATAGTTTTTTAAATCATTTTGTACTAAAGCTTTGGTTTTCAGATAAAGCCAAGGTTGAAAAGATGTCTTTTGACTTGAAAGTTAGATATGAATAGGTTGAATCAGCCATGAATGTGGTATATTTAGGGTTTTTTTATATTCTTTTCATTTGAAGTTGAGAACCATAACTTCAATAGTATATTATCCTAATCTCATTTTCATTTAGCAACTTGGGCATATGAGAACTTTTTTGATAATATTTTTGGTTTATTTGTAGTATTTAACATGGAGAATTTTTCGACATGCTGATGGTAATACATCAAAACGCCTTCATAAACAATCTGTTGTCATCAAACATATATGAAAATTGTTTCCACAATGCAAGGACATGACTTTATATCTAGACTGTTTTTACTTGTAGCTTTTAAATTCAGCAATTTAGTTTTTAATAGTATTTCTTTGTTGATCAGTTCTTCACGTTGGTAATGGAAAACATGAATATTATGATAAAACTATAACTAAAACATACCTGTTACCGTAGAGAGAGTAGCCACAGCTGATGAGAATGCTCTAGACGACATGATAGTCAGCTTTGTTAAGTTCCCCTTTAGGATGTATATTAGTAATGGGGATTATGATTCTTGAAAAACTGTAAATATGGAGAGAAAAATGGATCACGAGATTTATGTGATGTTTAAGGTTTTGTTGTTATGATGTTAATAAGTTTCTCCACATATTTATATACATCCAAGGGGAAACTCTTGATTAGCAAGAAAGGGTAATATGGTTCATCAACAATTACCTAGCTAATATAATAATAAAGTATAATTTAATTATTTTGATCTATTATTATATAAATGATAATTATGGCCATATATAAATATACATATCCATATATTTATTCTTACATTCTCCCACTTGGCCGAATAATCATTTATTATGAGCATTAGATTAGTCTGTAGATTTTAACACTCATTTTAGCTTTAAACTCAAACTAGACAATAGAAATACAGTCATTGAATTGAACATCAGCTCAAGAGCCCCATTAATCATACTGTAGTCCTTATTTAAAGCCTAAGTAGTTATGATCAAAATTTTGAAGTAAACCCTTTAGAATATTTGATTTGTATAATAATTTGTCTATATGTCATTATTACGCATGCAAAATATATTAAGAGACATACAAAATCAAAACTGGTGAGGAAAATTAATAATTAGTCAATTAAAATTAGTCATTCATATAACGATATACTATTATACATGGTCATAAATAATCTCGTCTTTATTATAAGCGCTTTTATAAGACTTATGGGTAATAGACCTTTAGTTAGAGAATCCTTAAGCATATCATGAATGTATTCGATATGAGAATTAAGTTTCCTAAATTCGTTCATAAACGAATAATTTATTTCAAATTGAAATTTAATGCAGCACCTCTCGAACTATTACTGTTTGAGAAAACATGGTAGCTGAATTTATCACAATAAGTCTTAAATATATAATTTATATAGAGTTAATAAACTTATGAGTCCAATGATAAATTTTCAACAACATTTATTGACAATTGCTGTGACATTCATGACGAAACCGAGTACACCATGGTATTCACAAACCGAATAAGCGATTAACCGCTTATTGAGTATCGAATAAACGATTAACCAAACGGGTTTGGTTATGACCCAGATATCTCGGGGGGGGGGGCATCTATAAGTGATATACGTTTAATATAAGCCAACATATTAATATTATGGCCTTAATTTGATAGCAAACCAGTTAAACGAAAACATGCTCGTTTAACTACCCGCTATAGATTTAAACGCAAAAGATAGTTACAAAACAAGCATTGTATCATCCGTTAAGCCGAAAAAATTTATGAAAAACTTAGTGGGAATGTTTTAAGTGATTCGTAAAAACATTTTTGATTTTTAGAAATGTATAGTATGTTTTTATAAATTTACTTAAAAATAGCCGAAAAACACTCGTTTTCGCGCCGGTTGTCATACCCGATAAATTTTCCGCACCAAAAACCTAGCCCGAAATAAATTTGAACTTGGCTTTTCACGTTCGGGCACACAAAACGAGGCATGTGGGCCAAAAGAGGCCCAAAGGGACCCCTTTTGGACTTCCGGTCTCAATAAGGGGAAAACCCCCACATTAAGGTTTCCTTTATATTATAATAATTTCAAAGATATTTTTTTACATCAAAAACTCAGCCAATTTCTAGAATCTCCTCTGTTCTTCAGTAACCCTTCAAAAACCTAAGGTATTAGGCTTATTTTAATCAATTTTGTACATGTTTAATCTTGTTTAATATCACATAAACATAGTTTGATTACCAAAAAATCATTCCTAACCATGCAAAAACCTTTAAAATGGTCCAAAAACATTTTTTGATCATACACAAGGTTAGAATCAGAATCATACTCTTTTTGGTCATAAACACGGATTAGAGTGTTTAAACGGCGTTTTTACGGCTCAAAAGTTCGATTTAATACCCTAGCCAAAACCCTAAGTTAAGAGGCTGCCATGTTGATGAGACTTGCTTGATTTCTGACATAGGACCTGTACCTAGCCTTCTAAAAGCACAAGAACCTGAAAACTTGATTAGAAGGGCGAAAACGAACCAAAACGACAAAGGTAATTCCGAATCACTCGATTACGGGCTGTTTAGGTTAAGGTTGTGATGTGCATATCATTAGGTCATTAAATCTTTCAGGGACATCAGGGACCATATCATTGAGTCCTTGTTCAAATTTGGTAATGTTTCGACCATCCGAGAATATTTGAGGAATTTATTACCGAATTGGGGCGTTTATTTGGGAAAAATAGTTAAAATGCTTAAAAAATTATGAAATTTTGTGGGGAACTCAAATATGGTATATTATGATAATTTTCATAATTTAATGAGAAACGGATAATTAATTATGTTAATTTAAAGATTAACCAAATTCAATTCTGATAAAAAAACCGACAAGTTCGTGATTAATGAACCTGTTGGAATATCAGAACACCAAGATTGATCAAAATTTGTATTTTTGGATTAATTAAGTAAAACGAACTTTTTATGAGAAACCAGGACAATTTGGATAGATTATGCGTGTTTTTCTCAAATCAGACTGAATAAACGGAAACGAGCCCCATAGCGAATCTAGAACCCCAATGTGTGATCATTCTTTATAACTTAATCATTTTAATGACCAACACATTTACCCAAGCTTACATCCCCATAACTGTTTTCTGAACGCATAAACGAACAACTTGTTTGGTTTTAAAAAGATTATCAAAGCCATAAAACCTTACTTTTATGAAAAACGCAGCGGAAATAAGTTTTAAATCTTGTTAATATGTTGTGTATAAAACCGATTTTATACATGCAAAACTGTAATGCCCGTTAATTCCAGTTTCAAGAATTAAAGCTTGTAGAGTATGTATAATTCTCGGGATTTATTCGGCGTTTCTCGAAAGCCTTTACATCATCTCGGTACGTTAAGCCATTTAACTTTTCTTCCATAATGCCTTATGTTTCAATTTGGAGGGACTTGGATGTAACTTGTTATTTTATATCATAAAACAATTACCCTAACTTCATTCCTAGCGGCCGATCGCAGCTAAGACCCCCCCTGCTCGTTTTTCTTCTGCCAAGCCAAGTTTCAGCCGTGAAAACTTCAATTCAAGGTCGCTTTTATGATTCCCCATGTCTTTTACACCTTAATTGATCAGATTAACGCGCTTATTGGTCGTTAAGGTCGAGTTTTGATGATAACAGTTTGCTGACAGATTCTTATACGTTTATTGTAGGGTCTGTAACGCAATGATAATCCATTTGTTTTGATCGATTCTTTATTCCATGATGTTCTACTTTGAGTCTAGTTTCCAGAAAGGTATAATACGTAATTTTTGGACGAGATTTGAATGTTTTTATGAATTTATAAAATCGAGTGTCAAAGCTGATGCGGGATGACGGATTCTGGTCTGTCTTCCCGACGTCATAACCTTTTTTCGACAGGTCCAAATTGGTTGGTTCCACTTCTGGAAGTTAATATTTTGAGTTAAGAACCAAACCCATTTGGAATCATTTAATTTGGTTCTGTAATGAATTTTATAAAAATAAAACCATTTTGTTGCGCACTGAAATAGCTGCACGTACCTTGCTGTGTTGGAGGAATTTTTCTAATTTTTGTGTCCAATAGAAAATTATTTTTATAAACCTAAGACATTTATTAAAGTCTGGTAAAAATTTAATAATTTATTTTAAAGATTATCCTATGTAATTAAATGCATCTTCGCATGCTAAAATCTACACGTTTTACTCGTTATTGATCGATAAGTTCGTTTTAGGCTTAACCGGTGGATGTTCAATTGTGTTCTTGTCGAGGCTGTGTGAAGTGAGTTTTTGCACCACAATCTTCCTATGTATGTCCCGTATATCATACTTAAAGATCATGTTCATAGGTGTTCGCTAAGTTGATCAACTAGTTGTAGTTTGATTGTTATGTTCGGTTGTCTAGAATTGTAGTTTGGCGCGTTTAACGCGAGGGTTGAAGTGATTAATGACCAATTCAGCTCGGGGACACTTGGTTTGATGTACGGGCTGTTCAAAATTCATTTTTATAAGTTATGGGGCTGAATTGGTTGTCGGTTACTCCAACGGGTCGGTACAACGCGCAATTGTGTTTATTGAATAGTTGGTGCGTTGTACTTGCGGGTTACCGACCGATTTGACTCGTGCGGCATCGTGTGGACTTGTTGGCTGTGATTTTGTCATAATGGGTCCACACAGGGCTGAGTTGGATGTTAATGGCCTAAATGACTCCTAAACGCGCGTGTTAGTGTCACCTAGTGCTTCCGGGGGCAAATTGGGAATTCTTTATTCCCGGTAGTACCTAAGGGTCGTTTTGGTGAATGTGAGACCTCGGGGGTTGTTGTGATTAAGTTTGATGAGGTCGAGGGTTTAGGTAACTCGAACCATGTTAGAACGTCTCGTAGGATAAACGAGTCATCTTGATGTCATTAGTATTGATTGAATGTAAACCGACAGGTGTTTGAGTTTTGGGATTTCTTAGGGATTCTCTAGCTCGTGGTGAATCCGCGTCTTGTGTCAGGTGAGTTCTTGATGCCCCGTTTAACTCTTTTTAAGTTTTGGGATAGCATGCACACCTAAGCGATTTTGCTTGATGAAATGTTTTAAACGTTTTTACATAGGCTTGCTAGTATTGGTATGCCTTGGAATGTTAAAGAATGTGTGTATGTATATATATATATATATATATATATATTAGAATGGCCAATATTTGGCGAATGTTGTAGTCGTCTCGACTACTGAATGTTGCGTATGCCTACTTTGTGTATGCATGCGCTGAATGTTACGTGTTTGGGTTGTACGTTTTCTCGGCCCTGAATGTTATTATTGAATGTTATATATATATATATATAGGAATGTGCGTATAGAGATGTTCATAGTAAGGATGATTATTTATTGAATGTGATGACCTAACTGATGTAATTCCGTTTACAGTTTTAAAACCGTTGGAATGATTATTAAGACTTTTGTTACTTATTTAAAACTTGAACTCACTCAGCTTAAGCTGACTTTGTGTGCATGTTAATGTGAGTTTCTGGTTAGGAAGAAGATGCCCCATCGCTTGGACGTGCACGAAGCTACTTGGACGGTGAAAGGCATACACGGATGGAAGAATGAATTTTGAACAATTTATTTTAATTAGTTTTACGAATTATATTTAAAATTGGTTTTGGGCAAAATTCCCGGGTTTTAGGGAACTTGTTTTACGATTTATGTTTTCCGCTGAATTTACACTCTGAGATGTTTGTTTTAATGGAAGAAACCGTTTTCAAGTTTAATTTCTTTAAATAATATTTTGTATGAATACCAACTGTGGGGCTCCCGGGGTTCCGGGTCTTACAAAAACCCAAACCCGGATCTAAATACGAAATACATACTTACCAACACATGCAACCATAAGAAATTCATGCATGTGTTTCTACCTTTCAATATGACAAAACCCCGGATGAAGAAGGAGATGAATGAAAGGCAAGAACTCCAATGGAGAAGCTCCTCAAGCTTGTATACCCCAAGCCTCCAACAATACACCTCTTAGCTAGGATTTCACACTTGAAAATTCTTCTTCTTGTTCCTTTCTTGTTTGGCCGAAATCCAAAGAGAAGGAAGGAAGAGAGATGGAATTTTTGTGTATCTTGTAAAAATGAGAGAGAGTTAGGAGTTCTTTAAGGCACCTCTTTTTGACAACCAATCAATGGACTTGCATGTCTTGGATGATATAAAAGATGAGAGAGAGGAGGACAAAAGGGGGGGGCCTCTTGGCTCCATTTGAAATTCAAAAATCCAAAATCTTTTATATCATAAAACTTATGTTATGTATTTATTATAAAATTGTTACATAACATAGGCATCATGCAAGTATAATAAATATTTCAATTAGTTATTCAACCAAGCTTAAATAACATTATGAAATGTCCTCTCTCAAAATAAATCATCCATATAATTTATTTGTTTCACAAGTACAATGTATTTAGAAACATTTTCCAAATAACTAAAGTGTTAATATTTATTTACTATGATCATATCATATATAAACAAATATTATTGGTGTTTGTCTAGCTTGTTATTAGGTATGACCCGACTTGGATCATAACGTGCTAGCCACATCAATAATAATATGTATCTTGGGCAGACCGAGTCTAACAATCTCCCACTTACACAAGATACATAGAAGATTTATGCAAGTAGCAAATACCGCCTAACTACGGTTTACTACCCCTAATACGCATGACAAAGTGCTATTCAGTAACATCATCCCCTTCAAGTCCCTTACTTGAAATGATTTAGGTGAAACTATCATTTATCCTTTTGTCTCAGATGTCACGTCAAATCCAAAGACATAGAGTGATCATTTTCTGTTGATTTAACTTAGCAGGCCTTAGACATCTTACTCTCAAACTAATAAGAAGGACAAATCCCCTTTTGACTACATATGTCTCTCACAATCACCTTGTATTATACCTGATCTTAGCCTTATGTACCGTCATGTTTTTTAGAGCAGCGAAGAACTAAGTCAAAGTATAATATTTGGTGAATATCAAGACCCAATATGTATCTCAGGTCGGAGGATACTATGATATTCGCCTTTCCTCAAATTTACTTATGATCAATCACAAAGATTCCATGTAGTAACATTTGAGAGCAGGTCAGTCCAATATTTATATCCCATAAATATTTATGAACCTTGGCAGCAACCTTTTGCTCTATATTCATTCCTTATGAATATCCACCAATCCAAGTTCATAATAGTTTTACCTTCATACTTGTTTCCTCAAATATGAGCGACTACGGACGTTTAGAATAATTAACTTATTCATGGATTTAAACATGCTAAAATGGAACATAACTCAAAATGTCATAATCATAAACCATAATCATATGAATGAGCGAAAATAACAATTTTTTCGATATCCAAATACAAAATAGATCATATCCAATCACTTGAATATCGAAGTCCTAAGGCACAAGTGTGACCTTCATGATTTAGCCTTTCAAGGAGCTTCGTGAGTGGATCCGCAATGTTTTGATTAGTGTGAACCCTGCGAATACATATCTTTCCATTCTCAACTTCATCCCTTATGTAGTTGAATCTTCGCTCAATGTGCCTCGTCTTTTGATGTGCACAAGGTTCATTGATTTGAGAAATCGCACCCTCGTTGTCAAAAAAGATCTCTAGAGGGTCCTGAATGGTACGGACCACCCTAGATCGGCAATGAATTTCCTTATCCACGCAGCTTCTTGAGGCGACGATAATGAGGCGACGATGTATTCCGATTCTGTGGTGGATAAAGCTACCACATCTTGTTTTGAGCTCTTCCAAGAGACTGCCCCACCATTCATAATGAAAACATATCCCAATTGTGATCGAGAATCATCTCGATCGGTTTGGAAACTCGCATCCGTGTAACCCTTTACAACAAGTTCCTCCTCACCCGAACCGTATATTAGAAACATGTCCTTATTCCTTCTAAGGTATTTCAATATACTCTTAACCGCCATCCAATGGCTACTTCACGGATTATGTTGGAATCTACTTGTCATGCTTAAAGCGCATGACACATCCGGTCTAGTACATATCATTGCATACATGATGGATCCTATAGCCGATGCGTATGGGATTCCATTCATTTTATCTTGCTCATCCTTTGAGCTTGGACATTGAGATGCACTCAATATCGTTCCTCTTTGAAAAGGTACCAAACCTCTCTTAGAGTTCTCCATCTTAAACCATTTCAAGATTTTGTCAATGTATGTACTTTGGTTAAAACCTATCAACCGCCTTGATCTATCCCTATAGATCTTTATTCCCAAAATATAGGCGGCTTCACCAAGATCTTTGATAGAAAAGCAACTTCCTTTTACACCTTCCATGGTTGGAATGCCATTTCCAAATAGTAGTATATCATAAACACACAATACTAAGAAAGTGATGATGCTCCAACTAGCTTTCTTATACACACAAGCTTCATCGGTGTTCTTGATGAATCCAAATTTCTTAACTTCTTCATCAAAACGGTGATTCCAACTTCTAGATGCTTGTTTCAATCCATAGATCGATTTCTTTAACTTTCATACTTTATTAGGATGTTGTGGATCAACAAAACCTTCGAGCTGAACCATATAGACATCTTCCTCAAGATGCCCATTTAGAAAAGCAGTTTTGATATCCATTTGCCAAATCTCATAGTCGTAATATGCGGCTATGGCAAATAATATCCTAATCAACTTTAGCATTGCTACGGGAGAGAAGGTTTCATCATAATCAACCCCTTGAGTTTGAGTAAAACCTTTTGCTACAAGTCTTGCTTTATAAGTATCCAAGTTTCCATGCATATCGGTTTTTTTCTTGAAAACCCACTTACTTCCAACCGGTTTGGAATTAAGAGGTGGTACAACCAAATCCCATACTTGGTTGTCATGCATGGATTGCATCTCAACGTTCATGGCTTCAAGCCATTTGTCACAATCGAATTGTGACATTGCATCACGGTATGTGGTGAGTTCATCCGAATCTACCACATAGCATCCATTCATGAAAAATCCATATCTTTTGGGTGGATAACTAATTCAACCGAATTTGCGAATGTTTTGTGTGTCTTGATCAACCATTTGATCATTCTCAACAACCTCTTATTGACTGCTAGTATCAACCAAACGTGTATCGGCTTGTGTTTCTCGATCCTCCTCGAGTTCCACCGTTCTACTAGTACCTTCCATAAGGAACTTAGTTTCCATGAACTTGGCCTTTCAAGCAATGAACACCTTTTGCTCGATTGGGTTGTAGAAATAATATCCCATAGAGTCTTTGGGATATCCTATAAAGATACACTTAGTGGATCGACTTTCAAGTTTGTTTTGGGTGTTGTTCTTGACCTAAGCCTCACAACCCCAAACCATTAAATATGATAACGACGGAGCCCTTCCATTCCATATTTCAAAAGGTGTCTTGTCCACTTTCTTGGTTGGGGCCATATTTAGAATACGGGCCGCGGAGAGCAATGCGAAGCCCCAAAATGATAGAGGCAATGTGTTTCTAGCCATCATAGATTAAATCATATCCAATAGTTCGATTCCTCCTCTCGGACACACCATTATGTTGTGGTGTTCCGGGCGGAATAAGTTGTAGATGATCCCACAACTTCTAAGATGATCTTTGTTTATGTGACCAAGGCGACAATGCCAAAGATAAGTCTTACTCAAATCCGCTTTGAGTTTCTTGGTGCTTTATTGATACAACGCGTAATCATAAGATGTGTTATCATGAACTAATTCATAAATTCCATTAGACGGCATCGCTTTAAAATAAAAGACATCATTCATGAAAACACAAAAACAATCGTCCACAAATTTTAAATCAAAACCATATTGTCTTAACAAAAAAATGGAGATAATATTCCTAGTCACACTAGGAGCATACAAACCATTATTCATAATAACTTCCAAACCATTTTGAAGCTTCAAAATGTAGTCCCCTCGGGCTTTGACAACAACCTTTGCTCTGTTGCCCATTAAGAGACTTATATCTCCCTTCTTAAATCCATCATTTCCTTTGAAACCCTGCAACAAATTGCAAATATGAGTTCCACATCCGGTATTCAATACCCATGCGTTAGAGGAAATAATATAAAGATCAACATGAATCATAAACATTGTACCTGAGGTTTGCCCCGCATCCTTCTTAGCTTTCAACTCTTTTAAATAGGTTGGACAATTCCTCATCCAATGCCCTATCTCCCCACAACCAAAACACGGATCCTCCGCACAAACCTTTGGCTTCTTTTCTTTCAACTTGGGTGGTTCCGCTTTAGCCTTTCCCTTGAACTTGCCCTTGACTTGTCCCTTACCTTTGGCAACCTTTGCCTTGGGTTCCGGGTGATGCCTCTTCCTATTTCCTCCTTCATTGATCGTGAGAACGGGTAAAACCCTTTTACCCATTCCCATCTCGGTCGTTTTAAGAATTGCGTGAAGCTCACCAATGCTTTTGTCCCATCCATTCATGTTATAATTCATAACAAAAGTCTCAAACTTCTTGGTTAGGCCATTTAGGATCAAATTCGTGGCTAACTCTTTTGAGACGGGACAATTTAACCGTTCGATACGATCAATGTGGCTTTTCATCTTAAGCACATAAGAGGAAATCGATTGAGTTTCTTCCATACGACATGCATGAAGCGCTCGAACCGTTTCGAAGCGTTCCACCATATCTTGTGTAAGGAGCATCTCCTTAAGTTGGGTGATCATGTCTTATGCCCCATGAAGTTCAACATCCTTTTGAATCTCGGGAATCATAGTTCCAAGAATGAGGCAAGAAACTTGCACCGAATCTTCGATGTGTTTTACCCAATTGTTATAGTCATCGGCTTCGTCAAGGCTAGGTTCATCGGGAATAGGATCCTCTAATACGTAGGATTTCTTTTCTTGCTCAAGAACGATTCCCAGGTCTCGATACCAATCCATAAAGTTGTTATAGTTTAAACAATCCTTATCGAGTATAGCTCTTAGTGATATGTTATGAACGGGTGGGATAATAGTGTTAGGTGGATTGTTGATTGTGGCCATCTACAAATTTAACAAAGCTTAATTTTAGTATTTTTGATATCAATAATTAATTTTAATCGTTAATACCCTTTATGTCTCCTAGACAATTAATGATTAAAATCTAGAACCCAACGTTACATTTAAATAGTAGTTATGTGACCTTTATCCTACTATTTAAATTAACAAGGTAGTGTAACATCCGTATTTTGAGATTCATAAATAAAAGAGAATTTATTATTACGTGTGTGTCGTTAAGTTGATTATGTGGGGGAATGCTTGGATAATATCTAGATTTGAAATTGTGAGTGGGTTGTGGGGCCCATAACCCCCTATATAAACCCAACCCCTCCACCCTTTTCACCATTTCTTTCCTTCCACCACACACACACACACTCAAGAACACACACATTTTCTCTCAAACCCGAATCCAAGTCCGGGCTAAAGTAAGGAAGACCTTGGTGTTCAAGTGCCTCAAACAACAAGAAGACCTCCAGATCTACGTACTGTTTAGTTCCGAACCCAACCCGAAGAAAAAGGTGAGTTTTGGTTAAAAGGGTTAAGTTTTATGGTTGGTTCCGACATGAAAATTGATATCTTAGTAGACCGGGTTGTAAGATGTAAGAAAAACATAAAGTTGGTGAGTTATAACCTCACGGGTGTGTTGCATGACAAAAAGGTGATGTTCGGACCTCATAAACACGGGTATACAAAGTTGGTACGACCCAAAACCCATAAAAAGTGTAGAATCGGGTCCTAAGGAAGAGTCTCGGAGGAATATGGCCTTAAAATGGTAAAAATGAAGAAAAGAAGATTTCCATTCGCATAAAGGATTTCGCATCGCACAGCCATGCGAAACCCCTATTTCGCATCGCACAGCCATGCGAAGCGAAATTCTCATGCGAAGCGAAATCGCATGCGAAGCGAAATTCACATGCGAAGCGAAATAAGCATGCGAAATTCTCATGCGAATTTCCAAGCGAAATGGCCATGCGAAATTTCATGAAATCCATTTTTTGATTCATTTTTGTTAAAGGACTGTTAATGAAAATAGAGGTTTGACCCCTTGGACCCAGCCAGGGGCTCGGCCCCTAGACCCCGCTACCAGAGGCGCTGCCCCAGGGCCCCCGTTAGTTGAGGGTTTCGTTAATCTAGAAGTATGACTTAGAAGTAGTTGATTAATACTTATAATTGTTACACAGTTAGCTGTGCATAGCTAAGGAAAGGTATTACACTTAACTCAGAAAGAAACAAGACCCGGGTGAGTTTCTAGCCCCTTTATCTGTTATTTTTTCGAGGCTGTGTGCATACTCCTATGTGATAGTTGTTAATAAACTTACCTTAAGTGGTAAGGGTATGATATGTGTATGATATATGTATGACTAAGTATTGAATGTTATTATGAAATGTTTATACAAATGAATATGTATATATATGTATATACATGACTAAAAGATATGTATAGTATGCATGTATGAAAATGAATGTATGATAGAGTGACGAGACAGGTATGATTATTCGAGACAAGGGACCAGACCCTAATAATATCTAAGACAAGGGACCAGGCCCTAATAATATCTGAGACAGAAGGGACCAGACCCTAATAATATATGAGGCAGAAGGGACCAGACCCTAATAACTTCAGGGATGGTAGAGATAGAATAGCCTATGGTATACCATAGGGAATTATGAAAGAAAGTATGAGAGATCGATTGAATATCTGTATGTATGTACGTATGAAAGAAATGATAGTAAGTAAAGTATGAATATGTGTCTTCAGACACGTATGGGTATGATTGCGAATGTAGTGTATGTTGAATGATTAACTAGAACTCACTCAGCGTAGCTGATTTTTAGTATGCACGCAGGTAAATAGATTGAGGGAGCTGGCTTAATGATGGCACGTGGTAGGGACTGGAATACCGGCATCTTGGAAAATAATGTTATGGATTATTATGTTATGTTTTACGACAAGTTAACTTTTGTTAAGACAAGATTTGATGTTTTGTGATGTAATGAATGAAGTGTTAAGTATTCCGCGAAAAGTTTTAATCAACTCTGATTTTAGAACTATGTTTATGAGTAAATCTAATACCAAAGTAGGGTTACCGGGAACGGAGCCTTACAGGTAGTCAACGTTTGACGATTGCAACCCTTTGCAACTTCTAGTTTTATGGGATCGGTTAAACATCTTATGTTTAGTTGGCATATTTAATCTCATCAACACCATTGTACGCCATGCTTCGGTGACCCTATTCACATGGTTTCCAATTTAAGTCGTCCTACTTACACACACGTGTGAGTTTATAAATACAAGTGGTTAGGTGACCTTTATCCCACAAATATGGTAAACCCACCTCAAACTCACAAGTTTTCTCCAATGTGGTTAAGTGACCTTTATCCCACATGAGTTCCCAAGTGATTCGAGTGTTGTATAAAAGGATGGTGTTTGACTTATTTTATAATTAAAATTTAATATGGTAAGGACACTTATATATAGGATGTACCAGCGGTGTATTCACCATGCCCTTATCATACTACATTTGTCCCGTCTTTCAAAATTATTCCAGGTTTCAAGTTATTGCACTCAACGTACTTATCATGTCTTTCATGCAAGGACTTGGATTATTACGTGTCGACCCATAATTACCCTTATCGTCGGATGGTCCAGATAATCCGTCCCATTATGTAGGTTTGGTGAACGGCCGCTTTCTTGGAACTAATTCATAGCCGCTTGAAATTCGTTCGTTATAGAACTAACACTATATAAACAAATATAACAAGTGTGCAGCAGCATCAACCAACGGAAAAACGTTAAAATATAATAAGTCCTTATGTGAAAACGTTAGAATTCAAAAACAAAGAACTATACATATCAAAATTTAATAAAATATAGAAACCAATCCTTATGGTAAAAAATAAGCGAGAATATGAAATCATTGAAGTTTTTAAGATACAAACGATTTTTACCAAACAAAATGCGCGAAACCCTTGAGTAGTATGGAATAATTAGAATAACGGATGAAATCAATTGAAATCATGAACATGAAATAATAAAGTTGAGAATAACATGTTAAGTAAACATAGCATTGAGCTACAAAACGTAAACACCTAAGTCAATAAGCATTGGGTACGAGAATAATAACGAAACTTTAATAAAAGAATCAAATAAGTTCTTAGAGTCAATAATGACTCTATAAACAAATGAAAATATTAACGTGAATAAGGGCCACATTTGAGATTAATGAATAATTGCAACTTCGATATCAAAATAAAACATTGAGAACAAAATAATCGCAATTTCAAGATCGAATTAAGATATTGATCTCAAATTGGTAAAACATTGGGCTTATGAATAACAAAATGATCCAAACAAAACGTTGAGCGGAAATAGAACAATATGACCAAACCATTCATGTAACCAAAATAAATAAAACATGTACATGGTCCCAATTTCCACTAAACGATTATGCTTATGGAAAATCAGTTATAGACCGCGAAATCGAGACAACTAAATGAATCGATTCAATAATGCAATTATGAATGACGTATGAAAGTAGCTCACAAATCAGTGAATAACCAAACTTAGTATAAACTTCATAAACAACCTTCGAAAGAACTTGACGCATAAAGCTATTTCGACAAAGTCCAAACAGGACAGTATATATACGTGAAGAAGAAAGAAAAGTAAAACAAAAGGATAGTTTGTGATGCTTGTCTTCTCGAAGACGGGTTGTGGTTTGAAAGTTGTTATAGAGGCGGTGTCATGATTTCTTAGTCGAAACTCGTTAGCGTTGGCAAAGAAAGGAAAAGAAATGACCGTTTGAGATTCTTTCAAGTTTGTGAAAATCAGTTATAAAAACGTGAATGCTTTTGTAACTTAAAGAAAATTATAATAAAAATATATATCCTTAGCTAATGTTAAGACTTGGAGAAATTTTAGGTGTAAAAGATTTTCCAATCGGGAGACGTTTAAGAAACTAGAGGTCGCTAGATAACTTGTTGATGATAATATAATAGCCTCACGACTTAGGAAGTGTTTAAACAAAATATTTTATTTAATTTTTTTATATTTTAAGGGTTTTATTGAAATAATAAAATAATAATAATACTAATAATAATATTAATGGTAATAATAATAATAATATTAATAAAGGTATTAATAATAATAATAATATTATTATTATTATTAAAAATAATAGTGATAAAAATGAATAATTTGAATTGTCGTAAAGTTATAGCAGAATATTTCTTGAATATATATATATATATATATATATATATATATATAACTATTTTAAACAATAGGGATTTGAAGTTTCACGTAAAAGAGTGCTTATAAAGGAACTAAATGTGAGAAAAATGTGCAAAAATTATACAAAGGTTTGAAGACTAAGTATTGAAGCCAAAAACGAATAACCTTTTAGAGGACAAGGAATGCGTGGTAAGGTATGCATGGCGGAAACAAGTTAGGCCTTATAGCGGGTGTGCTCGGGTTATTACCATGGTAGCCGGCTTGAAGCACGAGCATGAGATAAGGCAGAAGGTGGGGGATACATAGTTGGGTAACAGGTCGTGAGAATAAAGGTGTTATGTCGAGTATGTATAGTTATAAGACAAAAGTTGATCAGTTGGCCGAACTTAACACCATCACAATAGCGGAGTGGGGGAATCGTACGTGTCATACAAATGGTGGGTTCTCGTGTAAATAGATTTGTTGGGTTGGGTTTAAATATCCAAGAGTTAGGTTGGGTTTAGATTTACCTAAGTATAGCTTTGAGGTTTGAATGTATTGTTGTGGTTAGTGGAAATCATGGCCGGGATGACGGAGGTCATTTACTCTATGCTCTAGATTGTCGTTTTGTAGGTAGAGTTTCGAAAACAACGTCAATAAAGACAACGAGAAAACCTGCTACGAAGTGTGAAGAATTTACGTGTCTCGGAATGTATATATGAAATTCTTATAGAAATCGAAAAAAATATCAAAAAGAGATTCCTAAAATCAGGATTCATTTATCTAAATAATCTTTGAATAAACATATGAAAAATATATCAAATTTTGAAATAAAAACATGGAATAAGTACAAATCTAATATAAGTATGAAATTGAACTGAAAATCGAGTGTTTATGTACCACCATAACTTTGCGAATATTCAATAAAAACCACAATAATAAACAAATTATATAAAGAAAACATACTGAAAATCGACAATTCATGCATCACCATGACTTTTCGAATTCTCAATTTTAAAACACACGAGAAAATGAGTATTGAAAATCGACTATTCAAATATCACCATGACTTTTCGAATTCTCAATTTTAAAATACACAAGAAAGTGAGTATTGAAAATCGACTATTCATGTATCACCATGACTTTTCGAATTTTAAATTCTAAACCACAGAAAACAGTAAATGAATATATTAATAAAGAAAACAACTTGAAATTCGACAATTCTTGTAATAGCACGACTTAGAAGTTTCAGTGAATATATAACCACAGAAAACGAATTAAAAACTCGATTATTCACATAACCAATGACTTTTCAAAACCGTAATATGAACAATTAAGTCTTTGGAATCACACGTTGTATGAATCATCATGATTTGTTTGTTCCAATGAAATAAAAAATGTGTAATCAAATCGAACCAAAAGCTGGGTATTCGTGTATCACCACGACTTGTCAGACTTTTAGTTAAAACACATTGTAAAACATTGAGGATCGTAGTCACACGTTGCATGAACCACCATGACTTGTGTGACATCCTAAGGAGTGCAACCATATCCTTATCACAAAGGGGACATGGTCTTCAAGAAGATGAAATATCGAAACTCCGAATTTGAAAATTGCTTGAAATTGCTTTTGAAAAAACTTGTTTTAGGCTTAAGCCTTGGACTTGTGTGTGTGTAGTTGTGTTCATGAGCGTTAATGAAATCAGCATTACAGTAATACAGTAATAGTAAGTGCGTTTAAACAATCAAGTAGAGGCTCACATAATTCTATCATGCAACGTACACATTTAACAAATAAGCTATAGCTACCTAGAACACTACGTCTAATGTCCTATCTTATAGCCACGGCTCTGATACCAATCTGTAACACCTCGGCTAAAGCGGAAACGCCTGAGTGTGACGTACAGATTGCTCAAGCACACGTGACACTATTAGGTGACCATGATAACGTTATTTCATTTAAATCTTCATGTAACACAAGTTTAACAAATAATACAAGTTGTGAACAAATACATAAACAAAGAGATAAGTTATTTTTTTTAATATCCTATAATTAAGCTATGTGTCTTCTAAATTTCATCCTTTTATCTGTACACCTGTAGCATATGTATAAAATAAAGGTCAGCTATGAAAATAGCTGGTGGGAATCCCACAATTTGATATTATACGTAAAAGCATACAATTCCATGAAACTTGTGAAATGAGCACATAAGGGTTCTTTACACTCGATGCAATGGACGTAAGTATAAAGAACAAACGAAGGTCCTTTCAGTTGGGGCTACCAACGTACTCGGATGTGAGGTCCCTTTTCCACTCGATACAAATGCACCTGAGTGCAAAGGGGGCGTATGATCATACTTATTGAGGCAACCATTTGAAATCCACGTATAAAACAAATAAGCAAGTAAGCACACAAGTCCATGATATGAATTGTAGTTTGTAAGCAAAAATTTTAATACTTGAGATTTGATAGGATACATATACTAACCCCAAAATATGAAAACGTTTAAAAAGGGGGTGTGAGAAACTCACCTTGAAGTTGAGGATAAACATTGCAGTGAAAACCAAAATCATGATAATGAAATCGAAGCAACCTGTACGTTACAGAATCCAAAACGATTAAACTTCTCGAACTATAAATAAAATAAATACGAGTATTTAAAGACTAACTAATCGGATAATACGAATTAATCATTTGTTGGGAATATATTTTATTAGCATTTGAGGGCATAATATAATACTATTTTTAAGCTTAACAGATTTATAGTTTAACGGAATAAAAGTTAAAGGTACAGGCTAATGAATTAATGTTAACAAATTTATAAACTAACTTTTAATGGTTTAACGAATTATAAAGTTAAAGAATTTAACGTAATGGAAATATAAACTTAATTTTAACGGTTTAAAATATTTTAATATTATTCAATTAATAATTTATTTTTAATAAGAGAACTTTACTATTTACGAATTTTATCGGTCTATATTATTCATAATATGGTTACTTAGCGTATATAGATTTTAACGGAAATAATAAATAATAAAATATTATGTTTAATGGGTTTAACGAAGCTTTAACGGATAAAAGTTAACGAGCTAATAAATTAAAGTAACGGAATCATAAATTATATTTGATGGTTTAACGAACGTGTTAGTTGGGTTTTAGTTGAAAATAGAAATTTATATTTTATAAAAATAAATTTTGATTTAAAATGATTTTATTGATTCTTAACAATTTGTTTAATTAATGTAAGTAATTAAAATACAAAAAAAGAAAGAAAAATTGGTCTGACCCGAGTTCGAACCCGGGTCCTCATGACCACACCTACAAGCAATAACCAACTTGTCTTGACAGCTTTTTCCAACTATGACAAAACCAAAAATTTATAAATCCAGTAACATAAGTTCATCTTCTTCCACCTAAAACCCTAGGTTCAATTTTATTAATTGGTTTGATGTATTTGAATTGGGGGTTTTGATTAATGGTGAACAAAGATCGTTATTCATATAAATATTACCTGGATTTGTTCTTGTTTTCCGACGAACGGGATTGGCCGGAGAATGAACTTTAATGGATTGATTACATGATATAGAGGGGATTTCAAATCACTTGGAGGGTTGGGACGAGTTTAGCTTATGATTTAAGATCCATTTATACTATCAATTTGGTCGATTACTGTTTAATGCTTGTTAATGAGATTTTGATATTATTCTGGCGTTACCCGGATTTAACTTGCGCAATATCAGCCGTTAAACTCGTTATAGACCGCTATTATTCCTCACCTAACTGTCTACAAGTTAATTGGTCATTTAATTGGATTTTAAATTCCGTTTTGGTCGCGTTTTGTAGTCGCCGGAAAAGAGGGCGTTGCCGGAATCTCTTCACTGGGAAATCGAGGGACAGGGGTGGGGGCTGGAGGTGTTGGGTAATTTAGTTCAATATTTTAATTTTAATAAAACATGTTACAAAAACAGTCCCTGTACTTTCAAGAACTTTTCAAAACATAATGTAAGTTATACCTTACATTGGGACCCCTGATGTTTTAGATATATAAATCGGTATTTGAATTATATTTACAATATGAACCTCAAACTTTGGAAAATTTATAATTGTTGAATCGAAGTTATTATACTTGGATATTACATAATATACTCGTATAGTTTGTAACTTGTTTAAATAAACACATTAAAAATTCGGAAGTTCGTTAATTTTTCTCCAAAAGAAATGAACGAATGATAAATTTAAATCCTCGTGAACAAAGATGACGAATGACATGTAAAATACGTGCAACGAGAATTAATATATATATATATATATATATATAACCGAAAATTTAAAATGGGTCGGATTTTCGCATTTAAAAAGTAACGAATGTTACAAAATCCTTCTAGAACCACCAGATTGCTTGATTTCAAAATGGAGGTCTCATTGAATCCTTAGATTCGTGGGTTATCCATGGGTTTCTAAATCTGAATCTCCCAAAAAGGGTTATATCAATCTCATACCCTCTTCACCACCCCATTCCCAAATCAAACCCGCTAAACCTAATCTCCCTTGCTATTCTCATTCAGATTGATTGAAATCTTCTTCGAATTCTTCAATACAGAAATCAATCCTTCCCATCGATTTCTTCATTCAGGTACGTTTCAACAATCAAAACCCTCATCTTCATTTCCTTTATTCATTCTCTTCTAATAGGTTACTTAACTTTCATTCGGTTATTATTCTATATGTTTTAATTAAGGGCGATAACAACGGGCATACTTCGTTACTTCGTCTCAAATTCATGCGTACCACTCGATTGAACGATTCTAGAATCATTAAAGGGTTAGTTTATGTTTTGTTTTAATCAATTTGTATCCGATGTTATATGACTGAATTCGATTTCAATTTTAGGGATTTAATATAGGTCATAACTAGGGCTCGAAAGTTTGGATCAGCTGCTAATTTCATCCCCCAAATCATTTCAATTTGTATGGAACTTGATTTTGATTTATTTTTTCGGTTGAATACTGAGTAAATTGTGTGCTTTTCTGTTGAGACCCCTCAAATTTGTGTTTTTAGGTTAGGTTAAATAGGGATTTTATATATTAATGTAAGTGGATATGGTAATTAAACGTGGATGACATTGATTTGTGTTTTGCAGGAGAATGGTTTGCTTTATGATCCAAAGGACCAGGCTTCGAATCCGTATGCGCAAATGTTTTCTATTCCGAATATGGTTATGGATACGATGAAAAAGAATATTTAAATGATATGGTATAGTGTTTTGCATTATTAATAAGTTTCTTTCGATATATATACGTTTTATTTATATATGAGTTCTCATAGTTACCCCCTACAAACTATCACCTTTGCTTGGGCTAACTTCTTTTCCGTGTTTGTAGCAGGTATGCCCTTTTTTTTCTTCTAATTTGTAAAAACAATCTAACTGAAGAAATTATAAAAGGTTTACTTGATAAAGGGTTGATATGTATAGTAGATAGGGGTGTGCATGGGTCAGTTTTGGTATCAAACTTAATCAAATGCCGAAAATTCATTTTTGAGTTTTTGAAAAATGTTCGGTTTTATTTTTTTCAGTTTGGATCGGTTTTAGGCTCAAACCGAACCAAAAACTCAAAATTCGATGTTTGAGCTTTTGAAAACTTTTCAGTTTCGGTTTGGGTTCGGAAGCGTGAATAAAGGTCGTTATTAACGCCGGAGCTCGGATCTGAGCTAGGATCGAATCGTATTCGCTCTTGAAAGGGGGTTTTGGACGGATGAGTGGTGTTTGGGAGAGAGCCTGAATCGATTACAATGAACAATAGACTGGATGAACAAATATATGTAATCGAAACACAAATAAAGAAGTGGTAGTATGATTTTATTAGTCAAAAGATTGTCATACAAGCACTCATTACATACACACATACATACAATAAAGATCAGTCACCTCCAGGAGAGCTCATCCTGGAGGCGGTGGCTCTCTCTAAGAGATAAAACCCTAGATCTCACACAATAAACAATAAACTCATGCTAGAACAATTAACAAATACATCTATTTATACTAGTCTAGCATGTCTTGGTCTTTAAGCCATCCACCGTTGGTTGAGACCAAAAATATTAATTAATTTCACCCATAATAATAATAATTCGATGCGTCGGTCTAAACTATAAGTCCCAACATAGTCTTTTTTACAAGCTTAGGTTGGTTGAATGGTACTGTTTGAATGTACTATATATATTTATTTTTTTTCTAATGTACAAAATTCATGATTTAAGATATATGTATAAGGCCCCGTTCCCGGAACCCTACTTTGGCGTTAGATTTACTCATAAACACAGTTCTAAAATCAGAGTTAATTAAAACTTTTCGCGGAATCATTAAAACTTCAAGCATTACATTACACCTCATCGAATATTGTCTTAACAAAAGTAAACTTGTCTTAAAACATATCCTATTAATTTATAACATTCTTTTCCAAGATGCCAGTCTTCCAGTCCCTGCCACGTGCCATCCTTAAGCCAGCTCCTTCAATCTATTTACCTGCGTGCATACTAATAGTCAGCTACGCTGAGTGAGTTATAGTTAAGCAGGTAACATACATTTCTTTCTCATTCTTACACATTTATATATATATTACGTTCGTACTTACTTTCATAATTCCGTTCATTCATACTTTTACTTCCTTCACTACTTTTATACATACATAACCGTTCTACGTTTTTAAGAGCCTTTCGCCCTATAACCTTCGCAGATATTATTAGGGTCTGCAACCCTTTAATTCTTCGCATATATTATTAGGGTATGCAACCCTTTCATTCTTCGCATATATTATTAGGGTATGCAACCCTTTATATATTAACCTATACATATCATACACAGCATTCATACATTATACACCTCATGCATACCATTCTTTCATTATTTGTATCTATTCTCATATACCTCTCCCACGTACGTTTAACTCTTTCTATACTAATTAGGTATATTTATAAACATTCATACGGCATACACTTACCACTTAAGGTAAATGTATTAACTAATCACATTGAGTATGCACACAGCCCCGAAAACATAACACATAAATGAGGCTAGAAGCTCACCTGGGTCCTGTTTCTCTCGCAGTTAAGTGTGATGCCCTTCCTTATCTGTGCACGGCTAACTGTGTAACAAGGAACGGGTATCAATTATCTATCTCAACTACTTCTTACGTCTAGGTGAATGAGACCCTTAACTAACGGGGGTCCGGGGACAGCGCCCCTGGTAGCGGGGTCTAGGGGCGGCAGCCCCTAGCAGGGTCCAAGGGGCAGAGCCCCTGGTTGGGGTTGAGCTGCCAGGTCAGCTCGGGAAAATTTTATTTTCGTTAATAGGTCATTTAACAAAAACGCATCAGAAAATGAATCGGGTCACATTTTAATAACAACTTAAACAATTTCGCATGGGAGGAATTTCGCATAGAATTTCGCTTCGCATAACTTTTTTGCTTCTCACGGCTGTGCGAAGCGAAATACCTGTTTCGCTTCTCATTGCTGAGCGAAGCGAAATACCTGTTCCGCTTCTCTTGGCTGAGCGAAGCGAAATTCCCTCCTTTCTTCGTTTTTACCATTTTAAAGCCATTTTACTTCGTGACTCTTTCTCACGACCTAATTTTTACTCTTTTTCAACCTTCGACACATTCTGACCTCATGCACCTGATCCTGAACCCATATCTCTCATAGTCCAAATGCCACCTTTTTATCATAAAGTACACCCAAGAGGTTATAACTTACCAAGTTTATGTTTTTTTTACATTTCACAACCCGATCTATCATTATATCTGTTTGCATGCCGATTCTAACCATAAAACTTAACCAATTAAACCGAAACCTACCTTTTACTTCCGGTTCAAGTTCAGATCTGGACAATACGTAGATCTGGACGTGATTCTTGTTATTTGATGATGTCTACACACGAGATTCTTCCTTCTTTTTACACGGATTTGGATCCCGGAATGTAGAGAGAAAGTGTGTGTTCTTGAGTGTGTGTGTGGTGAAAGGTAACAAAATGGTGAAAGGGTGGAGAGGTTAGGTTTATATAGGGGGCCATGGGCCCCACAACCCACTCACAATTCCAAATCCAAATATTATCCAAACACTTAACACACGACTAACTTAACGACACACAGTTAATAACAAAACTTTCCGTCATTTATTATTTAACAAAAAGTTGGATGTTACAATATCGTATAATGTGCAAAAGATACCTTTGATGGTATTGTTACTGCCAATATTGCTACTTTATCGAGATTTAGGAGGCCAGAATGTACATTAGGACTTAGGAGGATATGATGGTCAAGAGTGAATAATACATCTACCTGATATGAGTTCAATATGTGTTTTTTGATGTCAAACTCAATAAATAAGGTTTAGTGTATGTACTGCTCGTTATATCAAAACATTTTGATTGGTTGATGTTATGTTCCAAATATGAGTTTAATTTGCAGACCCCTAATTGTTTATTATCTGGCAAACATTTACAACGATGGTTGTTTAATTTTGCATCCATGGTAGGTGATGTATAAATATACATGAATGATTCGAAAGTTTCCCAACTAGCCGAGATTGAAATCATGATAGCCGAAACCTGCAATTTATGATCATATTTCTATTGTTGTTTGTTCAAATGTTTAATTTTTCGATGCCATTGTTGCTAAATTAGTCGTGGTAAAGGACTTGGGCTGCAATCAGTGTTAGTTTTCACCATTGAAAACCACAAAATCAACACCTTTTGTGCTAAAATCGAAGACTCAAATGAAACTTCTTTGAATATGTTTCATAAATTGGTTATTATCTCCCTATAGACTTAGGGGCTGTTTGGTAAGGGGCTGTTTGGTAAGTGCTGAATCAATAAGAGGTCTGAATAATTAAGAGAGTCTAAACCAGTAAAATCTGAACAAGTTAAAGTCTGTTTGGTTAGACATCTGAATAACTGTCAAAATAACTATCTTACCCCTCTGAATTATTTTTTGCTGAATAAATGTATCAGTTTAGTTTGAACTTTGAATGATATATAATTATAAAAAAAATTGATCATGAACTCCATGAAGCCTTTTTTATGTTTAGATTTTGTAAAGTACACGACTAGTCGAGAGTGGACATCTTTTTATGTTTCTTATCCTTTTCATAATTTAGATTCTTTTTATGAGACCTTATGTGCATACTCTCATACTAGCAGGAACTCGCGTGATGCAACAACAACGACAATTTGTAACACATTACTTGTTTCAATTAGTTTGTCAATTGTTACATTACATGCAAAACATTGTGCATAATTCCAATCATTAAACAAATCAATGTCATAACTAGTTTCAAAATCACATCCAAAGTCAACACTTTAAACCACCCATGCATCCATTTCTTCTGCACACCATTGTTCCTTTGCAAAACCCATGTTCTCACATCATCATCCTGCATTAAACAATGGCGAATTGGTAAGAAATTCTCCTTTTTTTACATCTACTTGAAGAATATGCCAATAAATAAATAAATAAAAATAGAGGGATCAAACAAAAATAACGAGTTGCGATTAAGGTATAACTTCGACATGATAGGGCGGTGCGAAAAACTGCAAATAGCAAAACGTGGCAACAGTCATACCTACAAAGAATAATAATACGCAAATGCAAAGTTCTCCAAACGATGTAATAAGTGTCTGACCCCCCTCTAACAAGTCTTGTCTTTTGAAGGGCTTTGAAAAGTTATGACTACAATAAAGACATATAATAGTTTTCAATCTGTTAAAGACTTTATAAATAACATCAAGTAGATAGAGTCAAAAGATTCACAGATAATACAAAGAACGCTTTAAACATCATTTAAAACCCAAAATGAAGGTCAATATGATCAGTGAACTTTAAACAAAAGGTTGTCACACATTATAGATACGTTAAGCTATAGAAACCATACCTAAGATTCCAGTAACTAAAGACGCTGAAAGCAATCCGCAAAGCCTAAAAACTAAGACACCTAAAAAAAATAAAAAAATAAAAAGAGAACAGAAAAAATCGTTACATTGTACACCGTCTAAATAAAATCGACCTTCTAACAATAACCTACCCCATGAGAAAACTTAAAGGCTAAAACACAAGTACAACAGAAAATATGACAGCAAACTTCTTATAATTGGCAGCCTATCAATCAACTATACACAAGCCTAGACATGCAACAACTTTGGAGCAAATAAGTCAAAACTTGAAACTGTGACCTAATGTAAATACGGCAACGAAAGATTAAAAAAACAAATATATCCTAAAACTCAACATGCACATCAAAAACCTAAAAAACCTAAAAAAAACGCAATTATTAAGCAACCGATGAAATCTACTAAATCTTTATTTGGACCCAAGACTATAGCAGCAAAAGACCAATTCCAACTGCACCACAATAGATGATGAGGAATCAACGCAGTCACAGCGAAAAAAGGAAGACCTCAGATGGACCAAAAACTGACCTGAGAGCTTGTTCAATTCGGATTGCATGTGGTTCTGACCATTACTTCAGCTGATTAAAAGTTAAACAGTTAGTGGAAATTGGTGTGTGACTAATACACGTGTTAGGAACCTAAAATTAATTCATGTTCAAAACATACAATAAACCTGCAAAGAGTTCCGCAACGAAGTCGTATAGAACCTGCGTATAGCAATAACAAACCTAAAAAATTAGTAAACAAACAATAAATAACCTAACGACAGAAATAACACCAAAATAAAAACCTGCGTGTCCATACCGGTTTAAGATCCGAATAAACAACCTGAACCATAATGCTCAACTAAAACCGGTTTAAGATCCGAATAAACAGAAACCGGTTGGAAGTTAAACTGACCAGCCAGTTTATAAGTAGTTTGGGAAACCAAACTGAATTTGATTTGATGTATCTAGTGTGTGATTTATTGGTACTCTCACATACAACAAAATCATACTAAGGTGTTGTTCAATTTAGTTACCTGAATGGTACGCCAACTCTGATACGTCAAACACACAGATTTTGGAAATCACAAATTGAAGCCATAATCTCTAACACATCAAGCGGTTCATCAATTATGAGAATCACAAATTGCTATTGCAGAAAAAAATTACCTAGGCAGCAGATGGGCTTGTCGCTTCAAAGGGTTGGTTGATTCCTGGGTAGGACCGTAGAATATGGGTCACGATTTGGGATTAGAGAAGAAGGGAGAAGCTATTAGGTTGAGGGTAGAAGGAGAAGAACATTATATTAGGTTGAGGCTAATCTAGTCTTAGTTTCATTCAGCTTCAATTTCTCACTAGTCGAATCAGAGGCTCAAAAGTCATTCAGATGCATCTGCCAAACGCTCTCACAATCCTCACCTCTGGCCGAATCAGATCTATGCCTCATTAAGTTGCAAACAAACAATTCCTTACTTAACATACATTTTTAATATTTTTACCTATTATGTATTATCATATAGGGATTCAAGCACGTCTCTCATAGTGAAATATTCAAAGAGGTGAGTTTATTTTTAACGTGTAATGAAAAAGATATTAAGATAATGAACCATGAAAGGTTTTGTTCTTAAAATTGATTATGTGAGTGCAGGTGACTCTGGAGCTACCGGTGACAGAAGGGAAGTGCAACAAGTTGGACGACTGACAATATATGCACCTTGAATTGTCGAAAATGGGCTTTCTGAGTTTCTGTTAACCATAGGTGATTTTTATTCTCTTGGTGCTCATTGGTTTTATTTGCTTATTTGTTAGCATACTATATGTTATCTTGATCCTTTCTATTTCCAAAGAGCGCTGGTACAACCGCTACGTCGGCATCGATCCGTTAATCTCATAAATCACTCAATCTTTTTGCCAGAGTTTCCTTGGCGGTGATGCCCAGCGAAGATGGCGATGAAGAGAACCTCTTTGGTCCTAATTTCTTTCATTCTCTCTCTTTCTCTCTCAATAAGTCAAATGTAACCTTAATATTACCCCTAATTCTGTTTTTATGGCTTAACAATTTAGAACTTCCATCTTTTTTGTTTTTTGAGCAGATTGACAAATTAATAGTTATTTGATTATTCTGATGGTGAGATTCTATTTATTGCAGGTTTTTTAGAACTTCTTCGTGTCCGTTGCATGATGGCAATTTAAGGTAAATGGTTCATAGTTATGTCGATTTAAAATATTACTTTCACTTTAATGGGAAGTTGGAAAACGGTATATAGGATGCTCTGTAAGTTTACCTTGCTATGCTTTAAAACCAGAGTCGATACATCTCAAATTGGATATATTCCAAATTTAATATATAAATGCATA
This sequence comes from Bidens hawaiensis, assembly GCF_021521415.1. Classification (NCBI taxonomy): domain Eukaryota; kingdom Viridiplantae; phylum Streptophyta; class Magnoliopsida; order Asterales; family Asteraceae; genus Bidens; species Bidens hawaiensis. Next base: position 963,464 of record NW_027491157.1, read on the forward strand.
GGAAACTCTGCAAATGTAAGTTTGGTGATGCAAGAACATACCTCTTAGGGGTCTCATGCTTGATCACCTTTGGCCCTTTATTTAGAGAAAGATCAAAACAACCAATGCTTAGATAGTTAATGGGCATCCTGCAATAAGGTATTGCATCTCTAATAAAGCATATGAATAGTGTTGAGTATAATGTAAATGATTTGAAAAGAAAAAAATTAATCGGTTCCACGCATTTTAATGATTAATATATTTCTAAATGTAAACATCCTACTGTCACTTTAATTTTGTTCATTTTATATGAACAACGCTATACGCTCGGTTCCAACATTTTCAGGGTCTTCATGTAAAAATCCTATTGTTCCTTTAAAAATGAATTTGGTGGTTGACAAATGATTTAAAGGAATTTAATGTTTGGTGGATTCAGCTAATGAATCTCATAAAGTTTAGTTCAATTTATCAAACTATAAGATTAATTTCGTGAATGCTGGTATGCACCGTAAGGACGTTCATGTATGGTAACGATTTATTCTTTAAACTAGATTTTATCCTTGTATTACGGGGGTTGTTTTACATTATTCGTTTTTAATATTTATATATGTATATTTGGATTTTAATTTTATTTATTGTAAAAATTTAATAATTAATATACTTGAAGTTTGATGATAAAATGGTTTCACAAATAAATAATATGTTATAATCCAGTTTAAAATCTATTTGGGTTTGATGATACCCATTACCCAATTATTTTCTTTATTATAAAATTGTTTCTTAATTATAAATAATATCTTTTTTTTTTAAATAAAATAGGATATTAATTTTTAGCATATCCTTATTTTATACGATTTTCATATCAGATATTTGATTAGATTTTTAATATAATGAGATGTTATAACCCGTTTAACAGCTATCTGGGTTTGGTGAGATCTTTACCCGTGGATTCGGGTCAAATGCGTGAGAAGCCTTCATTTACAAATAAAACAATCTGATAGCTTGAGAGAATGGTTGTTTTACATTTTTTGTTTTCTAATATTTATTTTTTGGATTTTAATTTTCTTTATTGTAAGAAAATTAATAATATACTTAGGGTTTGATGATGAAAAGGTTTCATAAATAAACGACATGTTATAACCCGTTTAAAAACTACCTGGATTTGGTGACCCATGACCCGCTTATATTTTTTACTATAAAGTTGTTTATTAATTATAAATAATATATTTTTCTTTTTAAATTGGATATTAAATTTTAGTATATCCCTATTTTATAGGATTTTTATAATCAAATAATTGGTAAAATTAATTTTTAATTTAATAAGATATTATAATCCGTTTAAGAGCTATCTGGTTTTGGTAAAACTCATATTCATGAATTTGGGTTAAATCAATGAGAGGCCTCCATTTCAAAATCAAGCAATATGGTGCCTTACATAAAAGAGAGGAGCGAGCACATCGTGACACGTAGGATTTTAGGGGTTTTGTTTATATACATTGTGGATAGATTCAAAACCGAGAGATTGGGAAGCACTGTGATTTTTTAATGGAAATTACTTCTTTTTAAGCTACATCAATGCCTAATTATAATTTATATTTTGATTTTTGTTTTACGTACCATTTAAGTGGATTACGTAAAATGTTTTGCTTTTTAATTAAAATCACTTGCGGATCTCTCAGTAACAAATGCATACAGATGCAAAAGATGGACAAGGACTCATGGTGAACCTTCAATCTGATTGATTGGCCAAATTGATGATTTTTTTTAACATTTTTAATTGAATTCAGAGACGACCACAACAATATATTGATTGCCCAACTCTAGCTAAACTATGTTGTTTAAGCCTGGCTCATACGAGCTTCAGAGTTTTGCATGGTCGGTCCTGTAGGTCCCCCCGGGGGCGTCGCCGATCGATACGAGATCCGCACGAGGTCTAGGAGTGCGGAATCCTCCTAGACTCGTTAATGGTGTACAAGATGAACAACACAAACACGTACACGAACAAATACACGAACAAATACAAGAACGGGATAAACAAATCTGCAGATTCTTTATAATAATAATTAAACAAACACGTTACATACCGTAACATAAACAGAAACACGTCCGACCCGAGGTGAGCTCTACCTCGGGTCGTCCCTAACGAAACTCTCTCTCTGTTTGTTCTCTCTCGACACTCAAACTGTAACACACAACTCTCTGAATTACTGGATTACTAAAACTAAACAAGACACACGTATATATATAAAACATTCTCGGGCCTGGGCTTTAGTAGGCGAAGTTGTTCATAACTTCGCCTATGGCGAAGTTGTGATAACTTCGCCTAAGGTGAAGTTGTCCTAACTTCGCCGTTGGCGAAGTTGTTCTAACTTCGCCTAAGGCGAAGTTGTGCTAACTTCGCCTGTGGCGTTCCGCTGATCAGAATTGCATAGCGACGGTCACAAAATGCACCAACAGTCTCCCCTTTGACCGTTGCTCTCAATTCTAACAAACACAAAAGATCATCTGTTACAAAACATGCACCAACAGACTCCCTCTTAACTGATGATCTTCTGTTTGCTCATCAACCAGCCGTGTCTGAAACTGTCCTGTAGCTTCACAAATCATCCAATCACCCAGCGTCTTCCATATCAGATCTCCCCTTCAGTGTAAGCTTCTCCGACTATAATGATTGAGGTCTTTGAAATGCATGCATCCTCGTGCCAATAGATCATCTCAACCAATCACGTGAGTCCATCTGACTTCACCAACACGTGAAGTTGGGCGTCCTCCACAATTTCACCAACTCGTCGGCATATGATAAGGTTTAATCTTCAACTACTCAACATCAAGTGATCAATTTCATCACAAAACCACCTTGACAGAATCTAACACATGACTATTAATTAATCTGAAGCATCTTCAATCACCAGGGATAACGATCAAGAACATAAACACTTTAATTCCCGATTAAATCCAACTTGTTCCAGAATTTTCACTCTAATAAATGAGCATCACGTTTCAGGATCAAATTCTCGAACGCCTTGAAAATAACATAAATAATATGCTCTGACCGCAATCCAGTAATGACGAAAACCTTCAGTTCAATTTGACTTTCTTCAGTTGGTCAACCTCGAACAACAACAATTTCATTGCCCACAAACACCCAAATATGTGTCAATATCCAGTTTCAATCAATATCCCATTCACAAACTCAACTCCATATCCAGAATTGACACGTATTTGTTCACACGTAAGACCCAGAGATAACAAGTTTCACTCGTTGACGGAACAACATCTCCGGTCTCACAATAATCGTGTACACCTGGCCATACAGACGAAAACACCAAAATATTTTTTTTTTTTTTTTTTAAACTCGTTAACTTCGCCTAAAGTTAACATCGCTCCTCCTTAACTTCGCCTGTCCATAACTTCGCCTGGCTGATAAGCGAACTTGTGAGGTAGGCGAAGTTGTGGATAACTTCGCTTAACCTTATATCTTCGCCTAAACCCTACGAACAGTGACGGCAACTTCGCTTGATAAACAATAACTTCGCCTGCGGCGCTGTTCGGGCAGAAACGCACAGAAACGTGCCAGAAACACCAAAACGCAGATCTCGAACCATAGCATAAGAGCCTAAGGCTCTGATACCACATGTAGGTCCCCCCGGGGGCGTCGCCGATCGATACGAGATCCGCACGAGGTCTAGGAGTGCGGAATCCTCCTAGACTCGTTAATGGTGTACAAGATGAACAACACAAACACGTACACGAACAAATACACGAACAAATACAAGAACGGGATAAACAAATCTGCAGATTCTTTATAATAATAATTAAACAAACACGTTAAATACCGTAACATAAACAGAAACACGTCCGACCCGAGGTGAGCTCTACCTCGGGTCGTCCCTAACGACACTCTCTCTCTGTTTGTTCTCTCTCGACACTCAAACTGTAACACACAACTCTCTGAATTACTGGATTACTAAAACTAAACAAGACACACGTATATATATAAAACATTCTCGGGCCTGGGCTTCAGTAGGCGAAGTTGTGATAACTTCGCTGTGACACCCGGTAAATTCCCAATCCCTTAAACCAAGTAATCAACCTAAATATTAGGTAATTATGTTATATGCGCCTTGCGCGAGCGCGCTATGTTAGAACCAGCGCGTGCATTTGTTATGTGCGCCCTGCGCGAGCGCGCCATGTTAGAACCAGCGCGTGCATTTGTTATGTGCGCCCTGCGCGAGCGCGCCATGTTAGTCAGCGCGTGCATTTGTTATGTGCGACCTGCGTGAGCGCACCATGTTAAGAACCAGCGTGGGCATATGTTATATGCGCCATGCGCGAATGTTTTGGCTTTATGTTTTCATGTACCTCAACGTTATGTTGTCTAATGGGTTGACCATCCCGCATGATGCTAAGGCGGGTGCATCCTAAATCGTTTATGCGCGTGCGGAAGGGAACTAACCACCCCGCACGGCAGGAACATTGAGAGCTAGTTTGTCTGAAGCTCCAAGATGGAATTGACTTCAACATAACTGATCACTATGTTGAAATACCAAGGCCACCTGGAGAATCTACAAATGAAACTCAATGTCCTAACTGCGAGAAGGTTACGCACCTACCCGCAGCAAAGAAATGTCCTTCACGCAGAAAGCTATGCGCACAAAGTAATACGCGCAGAACACTTAGTCTATTCTCCAGTCGTAAGGAGATTACTCCCGCCCAAAAAGAAACGGTAGCGTGTTTCAGAGATTTTCCACTTTTTACTGTACACTGACAAAGTACCTGAAAAAGCACACTGTAACATGAAAAGTCAACTGTCAGCCACCCTACTCCCACCAACCACAGACCTGCATGTCCTGTCCAAATCAAATCAAAATCTTTTATCCACTACTCCACTCTTAAATAAATAATAATAATTTCCATACCTCATCATCATTACACCTAGATATGAAAAGATTACAATCCCCTAAAGCAAGGGATTGTGTTCCCTTGAGTTTGCCTATAAATATGTAACCTAAACTATCACCCAAAGCACACTTCAAACTTCTCTCTTAAGAACTGCAACTTGCACTAATCATCTCCCAAGCATCCGTTGTTTCCGATCCTGTTACTAGGTAAGCCGAGAATATAACCTTGAGATCTACTTTCCAACCCTTATATTCTCCTAATTCTTGATCTTAATATATATACTTCTTGTTATTTAATCGTATTCTAGACCTTCGATTCCGAGGCCAACACCAAGAAAACCCGAATCTCGATTAATCCCTTAACAAGAACCACAGGTGAGTCTCACAGCCCCTATTCTCGCTGTTTTCACTATTTTTAAACTGTTTTCGGGGCGAGGGACACGTACTTAAATAATGTTTTATCATGGTATACTTACAAGCTATGCAAGCGATTATGTGTTTAAATTATATTTCATAATGAGCAATGCGAACGGTTATCTAAGGTTTACGATGTATGTGCGCTAGAACTCGAGTAAGTGATCACTTTACCATTGGAACTCTAAGGGTAGGGACTGCTGGTTTGATCCACCCACTCGTAGGGGTCGCACCTCTTTGCATGGACGAGTGCCTAGTATGGTCATGGGGCAGTACTATGGGTTTGAGCCCGCTCGTAGGGGTCGCGCCTCTTTGCATGGACGAGCGCCTTGTTTTCCGGCACAACGTCCGCGCGTAACCCGCGGGACGGTATTATTGATTAGCTCGTAGGGGCAGCGCCTCTTTGCATAGACGAGCACGGTTTTTCAGAAATGTCCACGCGTAAACCGCGGGACGGCATTATATTATTTTAGCTCGTAGTGGCAGCGCCACTTTGCATGGACGAGCACATTTTCAGAAACGTTCGCGCGTAACCCGCGGGACGGTATTACTTATTTTAGCTCGTAGTGGCAGCGCCACTTTGCATAGACGAGCACAGTTCCCAGAGATGTTCGCGCGTAACCCGCGGAACGATTTTATCAGAATATGTTGATAGAACTATGTTTTACCAAGCATGTGTTTTAATGATGCTATCAGAATTATGTTTCAGAATGATTTGTATCAAGATTATGATGCAATACGATTTATCAAGTTACTAAAACTTGTGAACTCACTCAGTTTATACTGATTCAAATGTTTTTACGTGTCTTTCAGGAGATAACTAGGTAGCGCATGGAGTCACACTTAGAGCACCTCACGCTGAACATCTAAAACTAGTTTTTTTTGGAAGATTTTAGTTCTATCCCTTCGATGCGCGTGGTTGTTCCCGCCGCGCAAGGGGATATGGCGTGGAAATCTTCAACAGTTTTTATACTTGGATGTTTTTATGTAATTTTTAAACAATGTAATGTATTTGTATTAAACATCTCATGCACAATGAAAATCTTTGAATGTTTGCAATGGCCTGTGCTTAAGTATCAATCCCCACTCGCGCGCGCCCGGCTGTTTCCGCCGTTCAGGGCCGGGTGTGACAGATTGGTATCAGAGCACTGGTTATAGCGAACTAGGAAAAGAAGATTTAACCTAGACTATAACCGTTGGGGAATCGCATGAAATATTTTTCAAAGAAAATATTTTCAAAAGAAACTATACACACACTTAGGAACACGGGTCACACAGTGTCTAGTGAATAAAGATAAAGAACATTATGTGCTCAGAGTACATGCGCTAAGTTTGATATATTTTCATTCTCTTTTAAAGCGAGAATGCCTCCAACTAAAGCCAAGGGAATTACCATGACACCCGAGGAACTCGCGGAAATAATCGCGCAGGCGATTGCGACACATGAGGCCAGCAAGGCCGAATCAAGTCAGGGTCGTCAGAATGAGACCCCAGAACCCGAATCAGGAGCCTTGGACAAAGGATGCTCCTACAAGACATTCATGGCCTGTAAGCCTTGGCCATTCAAGGGTACCGAAGGGGCCATTGGGCTCTACAACTGGATTGACAAGATGGAGACAGTTCTCTCCATTAGCGGATGTAGTGAGAACCAGAAGGTCCTTTACGCGACCTGCATGTTCCAAGAAGCAGCTTCATCTTGGTGGAAGCTTCAAGTGAAGACCTTGGGGCGAGAAGTTGCTCTTCACAAAACCTGGGAGGAGCTGAAGGAGATGATGATGAGAAAGTTCTGCTCTCGCGCAGAAATTCAGAACCTACAACAGGAATTCTGGAACCACACCATGGTAGGAACGGATATCGACGCCTACAACAACCGGTTCAACGAGCTTTGCCAGTTGGTGCCAGACATGGCAAACACGGAGGAAAAGAAGATCGAGAGGTATATCTTTGGGTTACCTCCTGTTGTTAGGGTTCCGCTCAACGCCGCAGCGCCTCCAACCTTTGATGAGGCGGTAGCGCGGGCCATCACCCTTACAAGGTATACGGTCCGTGCGGGTATGTTAACTATGCGCGGAATCGAGCAGCGAACCTCTGATCCCAAGAGGAAGTGGAACTCTCACCACCGAGGGTCCGACTCCAAGCAGCCACCGTTCAAGAAGCAAGAAAGCGCAAGGACTTATGCGATTCAGGCCGCGGAGCCACCACGAAAAGGATACAGCGGGCCTCGCCCATGGTGCAACAAATGCAAGTATCACCACGAGGGTGAATGCGCAAGAATCGAATGCGCCAAATGTGGCAGACCAGGGCACAAGACGATGAATTGCCGTGTCAGAGAAGCGGGAGCAAGCGACAACTGCTACGCATGCGGGAAGCCAGGGCATTTTAGTCGGGATTGCCCGCAAAGGGGAAACCAAGCTCGCGGGAGAGCTTTTGTGATCGGCGCAGGTGAAGCTAAAGAAGAGCCGAATGTGGTAACCGGTACGTTTTTGCTTAACGGACATTATGCATCTGTCTTATTTGATACTGGCGCTGACCTAAGTTTTATATCCGCCGAGTTTAAAGACTCCCTAGGCCTAGCAACCAGTAGGCTAGACACGCCTTATACTATAGAACTAGCCAATGGTAGGCAGTTATGCGCGAACGAAAGAACTGAACAATGTGTAATAGTCATGGGAGGTCACGGGTTCAATATTAACTTGTTGCCAATAGACTTGGGAAGTTTTGACATTGTGATAGGTATGGATTGGTTAGTCGAGAACCACGCGGAAGTTATTTGCCATGAGAAGCAGGTTCGGGTCCCACTATTGAACGGAGAAACCTTGGTGATTCAAGGGGAAAGAAGGGGAGTCGCGACGAAACTAATTTCGTGCCTAAAGGCGCGCAAGTGCCTAAGGAAAGGGTGCTACGCCTTCCTGGCGCATGTAGTAGAGAAGAAAGGAGATGAGCGAAGAATTGAAGACTTACCAGTAGTGCGCGAATTTCCAGAAGTTTTTCCTGAAGATTTGCCCGGATTACCGCCGCCGCGACAAGTCGAGTTTCGTATTGATTTAGTCCCAGGAGCTGCGCCAGTAGCTCGAGCGCCTTATCGATTAGCTCCATCTGAGATGCAAGAGCTATCCAATCAGTTACAGAAACTATTGGATAAGGGTTTCATACGCCCAAGCTTTTCACCTTGGGGAGCTCCAGTACTGTTTGTTAAGAAGAAGGATGGTTCTTTCCGGATGTGTATTGACTACAGAGAGCTGAATAAGCTGACAGTCAAGAATCGGTACCCCTTACCGAGGATTGACGACTTATTTGACCAGTTGTAGGGATCCAGTTATTATTCGAAGATAGATCTACGGTCAGGATACCACCAACTTAGGGTCCATGAGGAAGATGTGCCGAAAACAGCCTTCCGAACTAGATACGGCCATTATGAGTTCTTAGTGATGCCTTTCGGGCTAACTAATGCGCCGGCTGTATTCATGGATCTGATGAACCGCGTGTGCAAACCATACTTGGACAAGTTTGTGATTGTATTTATAGATGATATTCTGATTTATTCTCGGACCAAGGCTGAGCATCAGCAACACCTGAGATTGATTTTGGAATTGTTGAGGAAAGAAAAGTTGTATGCGAAGTTTTCAAAGTGCGAGTTTTGGCTTAGAGAAGTCCACTTTCTCGGTCACGTTGTAAACGAGAAAGGAATACACGTTGATCCTTCCAAGGTCAAGGCCATCGAAAACTGGGAAGCGCCAAAAACCCCAACTGAGGTGAGGCAATTCCTAGGACTAGCTGGCTACTATCGACGCTTCATTGAGAACTTCTCCAAGATAGCTCTACCTCTGACCGCGCTAACTCAGAAAGACAAGAAGTTTGTTTGGGGCGAAAATCAGGAAGCAGCGTTTCAGATGTTAAAACAGAAGTTATGTAGTGCGCCAATTTTGTCTTTACCCGAGGGGACGGATGACATCGTCGTTTACTGCGACGCTTCACATCAGGGACTCGGATGTGTCCTTATGCAGCGAGACAAAGTCATAGCGTATGCCTCGCGCCAACTCAAGACCAATGAAAAGAACTACACAACGCATGATCTGGAACTTGGAGCGGTTGTCTTCGCGCTAAAGATTTGGCGCCATTACCTCTATGGTACGAAGTGTATAATCTTTACGGATCACAAGAGCCTTCAACATATATTTGATCAAAAGGATTTAAACATGAGGCAACGAAGATGGGTTGAATTGTTGAATGATTATGATTGTGAAATAAAGTATCACCCTGGAAAGGCGAATGTGGTAGCAGACGCGCTAAGCAGGAAGGAGCGAATAAAAACGCTACGAGTCAAGGCTCTAAGGCTGACCATTCGCGCAGATCTCTTTACCCGCATCCGAGACGCTCAGCAAGAAGTCTTGAAACCAGAGTTTGTTAAAAACGAATCCCTTGGGGGTATGGTTAAGGATTTGGAGCTCAAAGAGAACGACACTCGGTATTTTGCTAACCGCATATGGGTCCCTCTCAAGGGAGGATTGCGCGAGCAAGTATTAAACGAAGCTCACAAGACGCGGTATTCCATACATCCTGGCGCAGACAAGATGTACCAAGATGTTAAAGCACTGTATTGGTGGCCCAATCTTAAAGGCGCCATCGCGACGTATGTCAGTAAGTGCCTGACGTGTTCGAAGGTAAAGGCTGAATACCAGAAACCATCAGGGTTGCTTCAACAGCCAGAAATTCCCATGTGGAAGTGGGAACAAATCTCTATGGACTTCATCACCAAATTGCCAAGGACACCTGGGGGTTACGACACGATCTGGGTTATTGTAGATCGGCTAACTAAGTCAGCGCACTTCCTGCCGATCAAGGAAACCGATAAGATGGAAAAGTTAGCCCGATTGTATATTCGAGAAGTAGTTTCAAAACATGGAGTCCCAGTGTCCATCATTTCTGATAGAGATAGTCGGTTCACATCAAGGTTTTGGAGATCGTTACAAGGGGCTTTAGGTACTCGTCTTGACATGAGTACGGCATATCATCCTCAAACGGATGGGCAAAGCGAGCGAACAATCCAGACATTGGAAGATATGCTACGCGCGTGCGCGGTAGCTGGGATACTCATCTCCCATTGGTTGAATTTTCTTACAACAACAGTTATCACACAAGCCTCAAGGCTGCGCCGTTTGAAGCTTTGTATGGGCGCAAGTGTAGATCCCCACTGTGCTGGGCTGAAGTGGGTGACAAGCAAATGACTGGTCCAGAATTGATCCAAGAAACAACAGACAAGATTTTTCAGATAAGGGATCGCCTTAAGACAGCGCGCGACAGACAGAAGAGCTACGCAGATGTGCGAAGAAAACCATTGGAGTTTCAAGTAGGGGATAGAGTACTTTTGAAAGTCTCTCCATGGAAAGGAGTCCCCCGTTTTGGCAAGCGAGGAAAGTTGAATCCGCGCTACATTGGACCATTTGAGATCCTGGAAAGGATCGGTCCGGTTGCTTATAAACTCCGTTTACCCGCCGAACTCAGTGGAGTTCATGCTACGTTTCATGTGTCCAACCTCAAAAAGTGCTTATCTGACGAAACGTTGATTTTGCCGTTGGAAGAGATTCACATCGACAAACAACTGCACTTTGTAGAAGAACCTGTAGCAGTAACCGATTGGAAAGAACAAAAGTTGCGCAGAAGTCGAATCAAGTTAGTAAAGGTTCAATGGAACTCAAGGCGTGGGCCTGAATTTACTTGGGAAAGAGAAGATCAAATGCGCCAGAAATACCCACACCTCTTTCAGAGCATGGCTTCTGCCAGCGACGTCTCCTAAATTTCGGGACGAAATTCGTTTAACAGGGGGAGATTGTGACACCCGGTAAATTCCCAATCCCTTAAACCAAGTAATCAACCTAAATATTAGGTAATTATGTTATATGCGCCTTGCGCGAGCGCGCTATGTTAGAACCAGCGCGTGCATTTGTTATGTGCGCCCTGCGCGAGCGCGCCATGTTAGAACCAGCGCGTGCATTTGTTATGTGCGCCCTGCGCGAGCGCGCCATGTTAGTCAGCGCGTGCATTTGTTATGTGCGACCTGCGTGAGCGCACCATGTTAAGAACCAGCGTGGGCATATGTTATATGCGCCATGCGCGAATGTTTTGGCTTTATGTTTTCATGTACCTCAACGTTATGTTGTCTAATGGGTTGACCATCCCGCATGATGCTAAGGCGGGTGCATCCTAAATCGTTTATGCGCGTGCGGAAGGGAACTAACCACCCCGCACGGCGGGAACATTGAGAGCTAGTTTGTCTGAAGCTCCAAGATGGAATTGACTTCAACATAACTGATCACTATGTTGAAATACCAAGGCCACCTGGAGAATCTACAAATGAAACTCAATGTCCTAACTGCGAGAAGGTTACGCACCTACCCGCAGCAAAGAAATGTCCTTCACGCAGAAAGCTATGCGCACAAAGTAATACGCGCAGAACACTTAGTCTATTCTCCAGTCGTAAGGAGATTACTCCCGCCCAAAAAGAAACGGTAGCGTGTTTCAGAGATTTTCCACTTTTTACTGTACACTGACAAAGTACCTGAAAAAGCACACTGTAACATGAAAAGTCAACTGTCAGCCACCCTACTCCCACCAACCACAGACCTGCATGTCCTGTCCAAATCAAATCAAAATCTTTTATCCACTACTCCACTCTTAAATAAATAATAATAATTTCCATACCTCATCATCATTACACCTAGATATGAAAAGATTACAATCCCCTAAAGCAAGGGATTGTGTTCCCTTGAGTTTGCCTATAAATATGTAACCTAAACTATCACCCAAAGCACACTTCAAACTTCTCTCTTAAGAACTGCAACTTGCACTAATCATCTCCCAAGCATCCGTTGTTTCCGATCCTGTTACTAGGTAAGCCGAGAATATAACCTTGAGATCTACTTTCCAACCCTTATATTCTCCTAATTCTTGATCTTAATATATATACTTCTTGTTATTTAATCGTATTCTAGACCTTCGATTCCGAGGCCAACACCAAGAAAACCCGAATCTCGATTAATCCCTTAACAAGAACCACAGGTGAGTCTCACAGCCCCTATTCTCGCTGTTTTCACTGTTTTTAAACTGTTTTCGGGGCGAGGGACACGTACTTAAATAATGTTTTATCATGGTATACTTACAAGCTATGCAAGCGATTATGTGTTTAAATTATATTTCATAATGAGCAATGCGAACGGTTATCTAAGGTTTACGATATATGTGCGCTAGAACTCGAGTAAGTGATCACTTTACCATTGGAACTCTAAGGGTAGGGACTGCTGGTTTGATCCACCCACTCGTAGGGGTCGCACCTCTTTGCATGGACGAGTGCCTAGTATGGTCATGGGGCAGTACTATGGGTTTGAGCCCGCTCGTAGGGGTCGCGCCTCTTTGCATGGACGAGCGCCTTGTTTTCCGGCACAACGTCCGCGCGTAACCCGCGGGACGGTATTATTGATTAGCTCGTAGGGGCAGCGCCTCTTTGCATAGACGAGCACGGTTTTTCAGAAATGTCCACGCGTAAACCGCGGGACGGCATTATATTATTTTAGCTCGTAGTGGCAGCGCCACTTTGCATGGACGAGCACATTTTCAGAAACGTTCGCGCGTAACCCGCGGGACGGTATTACTTATTTTAGCTCGTAGTGGCAGCGCCACTTTGCATAGACGAGCACAGTTCCCAGAGATGTTCGCGCGTAACCCGCGGAACGATTTTATCAGAATATGTTGATAGAACTATGTTTTACCAAGCATGTGTTTTAATGATGCTATCAGAATTATGTTTCAGAATGATTTGTATCAAGATTATGATGCAATACGATTTATCAAGTTACTAAAACTTGTGAACTCACTCAGTTTATACTGATTCAAATGTTTTTACGTGTCTTTCAGGAGATAACTAGGTAGCGCATGGAGTCACACTTAGAGCACCTCACGCTGAACATCTAAAACTAGTTTTTTTTGGAAGATTTTAGTTCTATCCCTTCGATGCGCGTGGTTGTTCCCGCCGCGCAAGGGGATATGGCGTGGAAATCTTCAACAGTTTTTATACTTGGATGTTTTTATGTAATTTTTAAACAATGTAATGTATTTGTATTAAACATCTCATGCACAATGAAAATCTTTGAATGTTTGCAATGGCCCGTGCTTAAGTATCAATCCCCACTCGCGCGCGCCCGGCTGTTTCCGCCGTTCAGGGCCGGGTGTGACATTCGCCTAAGGTGAAGTTGTCCTAACTTCGCCGTTGGCGAAGTTGTTCTAACTTCGCCTAAGGCGAAGTTGTGCTAACTTCGCCTGTGGCGTTCCGCTGATCAGAATTGCATAGCGACGGTCACAAAATGCACCAACAGGTCCCCTGGGATATCATACTGCTAGCTGCTATTTGACAGTCGTTGTGCTACCGGAAAAGCAGAATTCTCTAACGTAACACACGGTAGGAGAAAACCCAAGTAAGCTCAGGATTTGAACTAGCAACCTTGCACAAGGCATACCTTCTACATTTTATAATTAAAAGTTGGATTATTTATGTATTAAAATAGTTTTTGATCAAAGTTATCCCTTGAGCATTGACTTTTGAATTCCCATCTTGATTGCATACTATGTTTCAGCATGTCTTTGCGAAGATATTTGATTACATGATATGTTTCTGTCTCTCTTTGTGCACAACAAATACACTGAAAGCTAAACGAAATCGAAACCAAATAAAACCTAAAATTGAATAAATTCAAACCAACCCAAAACGAAATTAAAACCGATACTGAACCGAAACAAAAAAACAAACCTAAACAAATTACATTTTAAATTAAAGGGTTAATGTGTTGTTTCATGTTAACGGGACAAATTTTGGTAATATTAGTTGATGGTTTCATGTTAACAGGTCAAAGTGTGATAAACTTATTGCGGGCCCTTTGCGTCTTGAGTGTGTTATTTGACTTTGACTACTAGGGGAATCTAACAAGCAACAAAATGATCTGTGAGTAGAACTTAACAGTGCTGAATCGTAAGGCTTATTCCAAAATTTGAAAAGAAATCAAATTCTTGACAAATCACGCATTGCAAAATGAGATTTTTTTAGTTGATTTGCTTTTTATTCAATTATGGGATTCTATGACTTGAAACCTAAATATATGTTAACTTAGTTTAAACATCAAATGCAGAACATTATAGGTATACATTTAAACAATAATATCAATAAATGTACTTAATTCGCTCTTCGCGTATTTGAAAAGTTTTCACATGCCAAACACCGACTCGACCCTTCCTTTCTTAAAAGTTGTTCTAACCTAATTATAGGCGTGATACTCATATGACGACAACATCTATTTTCAAGTATTCTCTAATTTACAAAAATTACTAAAATACATGAAACCGGTTGAAAAAAACCAAAGTGGACTTTTAAGATTGATATATTTTATTATTTAGATTTACTTAATTAGTTTAAAGTTGTGCTAATTGAGAACATACCTCTATAACACAACTTGACTTTGACTTGAATAAAGTTAAAATCCTATTATGACATATAATCTCAAAACATTCATTGAGAATATTAAAAAACATGATACAATTTTATTGTTCAACTGGTGTGTCTCCCTTTTTATAATTGCAATAAAATAAGCATAGGTAATACAACACAACTAAATAATTTAACCTTTAACTTTAATACAAAAATCCTTAAACGCTATTCCCAACATCGGTTGATTTACACCTCAAAAGTTTATGTTTAAGTTGAAACCTAAACATATCATAACCAAAAACACAACATATGCATTATTAAAAATCATAATACAAAAAAAACAAAAAAAAACTGGCGTATAACCCATTTAAACAACTTCATTGTGACATATACTAAAAACATTCGTTCAAAATATTAAAAAAAAACATAATGCAGCAAACAAAACATAATTTAGTTGTTAAGTTCACATAATATTAAACACATCATAATAGTAAACCTTACATATTTAAACAAAAACTAAAATACAATAAAAATTAAAAATCATCAATACCTTAAAATTCATAAAAAAATAATAACATCGACTATCGATAAGATGAAAAGCATACAAACAAAAACATCAAGCATTAAACCGCCTCGAATATAAAGAATAAAACAGAAAACATGATACAACCAACAAAAACAACCAACATAAGCTTATTACATATACTTGAAATTAAACTCTACTCCAACAATAAATTTAGCCATCTTAGTTGGAAAAAAAACTACAACCAAAATGACATTAAAAGCGACGGTCATGATCCATGTAGAAAATTTAAATTAATATAAAAAATTATTGATTCAAAATAAAATAAAATAAAAACTCAAAATAAACTTGTGTCATGTGGCTTAAAAGATGGTTAAATTTATAATTCGTTAGAGCATTCTCATTCCATCCATCATCTCCATCTCTATAATTTAACAAAAAAACATACTTTTCTCTAATATTTGATTATCTTCAAAAAACCTCCCACATCCTATACTCTATATTTATCTCTATATAATTTTTTTATAAATTCTTTTTCTTTCTTCCACATACAACCACAACTACTAACTATTTTGTCTTATTGTATTAACAATAAACAACTCATATTGAAATATCCATTTGCATAACACAAGATAACATAATTATAAATGTGCACCTATAAAGACTCAAATTAGCCATAAACAAGGTTTTATACCCGCGCCTTGCAGCGCACGGGCATGCTTGGCTCTCTAACATCGATTAGAATGGATAACAATATTACATACAAGTGTACAACAAAGCAAGTCAATCACTTTCCGACACTGCTTTAATTTCTTCGACTCCTTTACCTTATTCATGTACCCGTTTTCTACATGCTCCTTTTCAACCAATGCAGCCTTGAACACTTGCTTCACTTTGTGCAATTTGTTCTTAAATATAGCTTCTAAGTCATAGTCAAACTCTCCTTATGTAACCTGCAAAACAAACAACAAATGAAAAAATGTTAAAATGCAACAAACAGGTTGGTGCTACTTAATTATAATACATTTAAAGGTGGCATATTTGGTTAGAATGTCACATGTTCATGAGTAATGACCTGCAATCTCTTTTGTGTTCTTGCCAAATAACACAGGTCATAGTATTAAACATGTTATGTGTTCGTCTGATCCCATCCAAAGTCATTTAAAAACTGGTGCGGTAGAGGGCAAACAACAACCAAAAAAACCACATGAACACAACTTTAACTACACCATTAAAAAACCCAGCAACTAGATAATTTATGCATCTTATCTCAATTTTAAAGAAACTAACATATTAAAATAACAATGCAAACACAATAATAAAACATAATCATTTTAGCTTCTAAGCTAGTACGCAACACAAACTCGCATACAATATCATACCTGTCCATCCTTGTAATATCCATTTCGTGTCTTCATCAAACACGAAATCTTTATGTTGCCCAGCCTGCTTAAGAAGCGGAGAACAAAAAATAAGAATGTTTACTCATTAGATGCAATTGAACAGATTCGTTTTTGGTTTTAGATTGAACCAAAAAGTGACACTGTATTAAAACTGTTATTGGATATTAGTAAAGAAGAAACTAGAAAAATCACGTTTGTTATTAGCTTTCAACCATATTCACATATTATGAACCGCAACCAAACTATAAATCACATAATGAATTCAGTTTTCGGTTCAGTCTTAGAACAAACTCGGTTCGATCTTTAACAAAATTCAGTTTCGGTTAAAG
The DNA here is from genome assembly GCF_021521415.1 of Bidens hawaiensis. Taxonomy (NCBI): domain Eukaryota; kingdom Viridiplantae; phylum Streptophyta; class Magnoliopsida; order Asterales; family Asteraceae; genus Bidens; species Bidens hawaiensis. Next base: position 980,482 of record NW_027491157.1, read on the forward strand.
ACTGAACCGAAACCTAGTTTATAATTACGTCTATAATAGTATTATCCACAACATACAGAAACATGAGCAAAACAAAGTCTGATTATGACCAAGCATAAACCAAATCAGGGCAAAACAGAGTCGAATTATGAAGCCTTGCAGGTCTAAGCAGATTACATAATTTAAAACAACACATATACGTTGCAAAAACATATAAGGCTAGAGACGGCTTCGAATAAAGCAATATTTTAACAACACTTAATTAAAACCAAAATAATACCATCAACATATATGATATCAACATGACTCAAATTAACAATAAATTTCAATACCCTATCAAAGAATTTTTAAACCCAGCTTCAAAGCCTTTCAAATAAATATGCCATGTAAAGTGTTAAATAAGACGCAACTACAACACACAAGTTAAGTTAAAATGTATTAATTTTTCATGTTTAGTTAGCCAATATTATTTGAGTGTTTTAACCCTCTAAGTTAAAGGTTTTGCATCTCCCTTTTATCTTAATTCTGCAATATAATTTGTAAAACTACTAAACCCTAAGCCCTAAATTAGGTTCCAAAAACATGGCAATAGAACATCTACAAACCCTAATTAACTTCTATTTATCCTGCCAACATATTTGTAAGAACACCTCCAAATCATACAAAGTTTTGATCATACAATAAACATACTGAAACCGAGAGATATATACGAGAAGTACCTGTTGCAACTTTTGTCTTTGATTTTGATTTTGATTTTGCCTTTGATTTGCTTTAGAGGTAATGGAGAAGGCCGATAAACCCTACTTGAGAGTTTTATAAAAGAGGCAGGAAGATGAGCGGGAGAAGAGATGAGGTGAGATGGGCGGGAGATGGTGAATTGGGCGGGTGAATGGCGATGTTGTTAAGATAGGGGCGCTACAGTGGCTTTTCAAATATAAAAAGTTACTGTACCAGGTCTTTAATATATAGAGTTAGGGTATAGAAATAGGGAATTGGATGGAGTCTATTTTTACAAGATTTTTTTAAATTTTAAAGTTAAGGAGTGTTTTGATGAAAGGAATGGAAATGCTTTTACTTACACGCTACACGTGCATTATTTTTATTTGTGCTCATAGTCAATTTAATTTTTTATAATGATTTTCACATGTGCAAATAAATAGAACTTACTATCAACATAAGTGTATTTGCCACGAAGCGTGCAAATATTTGAAGATCGAATTGTTTGGTGTGCTTAAATGTTCGGGTTTGTTGGCTTCTCTTAGATTTTATCGGGCACAACCTTCACAGGATAATCGATGTATACATGCCTAGTTTTACTTATAGGGAAATGAAGATAGGCTTTAGGTTCACAATTAGTTAAGGTCTCTAAATAAAAAAAACATTATATATAGATGTATATTTAATCAGCAAATTAGAAATTAATGTTTTTGTGTGTTTGGTGGTAAGCTTGTCAAGTGCCAAGTTCAAGACTCATTATTAGCATTTTTTTTTTGGTTTTTTTAAACAATTGACATAAGCCATAAAATCTCATTTCGATTTAGGCCTCAAAAATCCTTAAGCCGGCCCTGTTTACTTGCACGACGAACGCGTCGCCGGTCGTGAGATGCTGCCACTCGCATGAAGAGTCTAAGGCATAATGAAACTAGCAGGCTCTTATCATAAGCGAGACGGATTGGCTGGTCTTGATTCCGACACAAACGGAGACAGAAAGAATGGCCCATGACATATTACTGTAACTATAAAAATATTATAAAAAGTTTAGGTATATATTACTTAATTAAGGCAATCATTTGGAGTCTTTATAAGTTAATGAAAACCGAAAGGTAACTTAACTGAAAAGGAACGATGGCACTAGTTTCCAAACTGATATATTTACTACACGTATAATTATCTTGAAAACAAAAGTTGATGTTTCTCTCTACCTCATATTCATTCTCCAGACCCGTGTTTTTATCTTTGCTCTATGTGTGCCTGTCCGGCCTTGCCATATCTTCTTATGTCACATTTTTCAACTATATCTTTTTGTCGCAAATTATTGTTAGTGCAATTATTATTTATTGGTCCTTAAATGCAATGAAAAAGTTAAGACAATGAATGAACGTTTTTGTATGTGTCTTGATGCATACATACGAAACTAAGTTCAAGGAGTTGGCATGAGAGTTGGAGGTGAGTCCAAGGGGAATATTCTAGCCATCAAATCTGCCGACCCTATAAAAACCTTATTGCATTTTGCATGAAGTTCCTCAAAAGTTAATCATGGATGTTTCACAAACTGATTCCCAAAAAGTCAGTCCACAACCAGGTGCGTTAACTTCGTGTTACTAAAATGAGACATCCGTATTTAAGTTTTGAAGTGTTGTAATAATCGCTAGTGCTAGTCAGCGGTGGTTTGAAGACTAGTGATTAATCGAGATTAACTGTGATGAATAGGCGGTTAATAGTCGGGATTTTTTACAACAATTAAGTATTCTGTTTGTTTGTTTGTTTTTTTTTTTTTTTGAATTTGTGACCGATAAAGTGGCAGTTTTCCTCATCTCGTTATCTATTTTCTTATATTTGGATATCCTGACAATTCTGTCAATTCACATAATAAATTTTGTGAATTTAGTATAGATTTTGGTTTATATTTCCGGGAATTTCAAGATATTTGTAACATGGAAAAAAAATTTAGAAATAATAAGCTAATTGTGATGAAAATTTAAAAATTGCTATAAATGACGGATTTGTGATGAAAATAACGAAGTCCGAAACGGCGTCTCAAATCGGTTACAAACTACATGTTACACAATATGTGATGTGTCCTTAATGGTCTGTCGTGAATCTCGTCGCTACTTGGTCCTAGAAAATAACGAATTTTTTAATTTTTTATTAATTTCAAAATTTGTGTTATTGATGAATTAAAGTACATGACAGAATTAGAGGTCATTGATTGTGATTTTGTGTAGTTCATGGTTTAGTTTTCCGAGAATTTAAACACATTTGTAAACATCATGAAAAATTGAAAAAAAAAAGAAAAAAGAATTTAAGTAACGGTAAGAATTAGCTAGTAGTCTTATTAATATTAGGATTCCAATGAATTTGTGGTGAAGATACATCGTAAAAGAAGTTTAGAACTCCCTCACAAACTAGATTGTTACAGAATAAGTCACAGATGTCGTGAGTCCGTCGCTAATTCGTCGGTGGTGAATAACTAGGAAAGTTGTTTACTGTGCTTAATTTTGATTTTCTTTCAAATTTTATGTTTGTCGTTAATTAAAGTTTCATATCCAGAACTAGAGGTCAATGATTGTCCGGTGGAGCAAGTGCGATTAACCGTCCCGACAACTGACGATCCAACACTGCCTTGTTTAACTTTCCGGACATGGTTTCTAGGCATCATATCATGTAGTGTTCTTGCTTTCTTGAACCAGTTTTTCGGTTACCGACAAAACGCGCTATCAGTGTCTTCAGTTATAGCACAAATTGTTGTTCTTCCGGTTGGAAAAATAATGGCAGCAAGTCTACCCACAAAAAGATTTAGAATCCTTAGATGGTCATTTTCATTGAACCCGGGACCTTTCAACATGAAGGAACATGTGCTTATTACTATATTAGCGAATGCAGGTTCCAGTTGGGTTTACGCGGTTGGGATTATTACTATTGTTAAAGCCTTCTACCATACTGACATTCATCCACTTGCAGCTTTGTTGTTAACACAAAGTACTCAGGTTAGTTTCTACATGTTATGTTCGTTAAGTTAATACATAGTTAAGAAGATACAACCAAAAAAAAGAGTTTGATAGAATACATAGAATTAAGCTTAAGAAAAAAATGATATAATATCGAGTGTCACGATTACATCACACCCTGATTTATAAGTAATTCTAAATTTGGCAGATTCAAACAAATTATAGTTTGGAAGACTGAAGTTGATTGCATGAAATTGACTTCTTAAATAACTAAAATAAAAGGTTAAAGCACAGAAAAGGACTTAAATCCAAAATCGGTAAATTGGGGGAAAACGTTGAGTCTGAAACAAGGATTCCAAACAATGGATTTCGGGTCTGACAAATGAAACAAACTGCACATGGCATGTTTCACACATGATTTGGCTTTATGATTATCCCTTGACATAGTTCACGTTATGCGTTTTTATAAAGCCCTAAAATATATCATGTTTGCGGGTTGGTGGATCACACATCCCGAACACAATATAAACCCAAAATCGTGTCACATACATGAAGCTAAACACGACACATGTATTCACTGGTTGACACAAACGCTATCTGTTGAACCTCAGAAGAGAATTTCATTTAGTGGTTGTTTGTTATATTTATATCTTAAGCAATTGTGTCTAAAACATAACAGTTTATTGTATTTGGCATAAAAGTACAAAATAGTTCAAGCTACCATATAAAAAAGATTGTTAAAAAATAAAAATAAATGGGTTCGCAGGTTCACTGAGCGTGTTAACACAATCGGTATAACTGAACTATTTGCATAAGTATTGGTATTATTACTATCTTTGATGGATTTTTTTTTTTTTTATGGATGAGAAAATAAACAGCTTCTTGGATTTGGATGGGCTGGTCTATTCCGAAAGTTTTTAGTTGACTCTCCATACATGTGGTGGCCTTCTAGTCTTATTCAAGTCTCCTTGTTCAGGTTTCATCCCTCACTAAATTTCAGTATTTATCAACTTGATTACATACTTTCGGTCTGGTCCACTATCCTGGAAACTCCAAACCTAGCTAGTATTATTTAAAAAAAAATAAAAAAGTTCATAATTTTTTTATGGGTGTGGGTAGACTCATCACGTAAGGGTGGGTCCGCGCATGAAAAAAACCGGAATCAAATAAAAACCTGATCTTGAACTGTAGGGCATTACATGAGGAAGAGAAGAGGCCAAAAGGGGGTCTATCAAGAGTTCAATTCTTCACAATTGTGCTTATATCTAGCTTTGCATACTATGTGGTTCCCAATTACCTATTCCAATCCATCACCGCACTCTCGTTTGTATGCTGGATATGGAAGGATTCCTTCAAAGCCCAGCAAATCGGCTCGGGCCTTAAAGGGTTCGGTATTGGAGCTTTTGGCCTTGATTGGGCGACGGTTGCAGGTTTCCTCGGAAGCCCTTTAGCCACCCCTGGGTTTGCTATGGTGAATATGTTGGTCGGATACGTGATCATCTTTTACATGGTGATTCCGTTATCTTATTGGAACAATTGGTACGAGGCAAGAAGATTTCCCATGTACTCTTTCAAGACATATCATACTGATGGAACCAAGTACAATGTTTCAAAGGTTTTGAACCAAACATCGTTCTCCTTCAATCAAGCAGGATATGATGAGTATGGAAAAGTTAACCTTAGCATATTGTTTGTACTAGCTTATGGTCTAAGCTTTGCAACGCTGGCTGCCACCCTATCCCATGTGATTCTCTTCCATGGAAGGTATATATTTAATTTAACCTTTTATGATTGATGCACGGTTTATCTTTAAATTTTTTATTTGAAGTTCACTAGTGGACTTTCTGTTGGGTTTCTATGGATATTTTAAACTTAGTTAACCATTTAACTAGTCATTAATTAAGGCGGAAGCGTGATTATCTTTAAACTTTATGTACATATATCCAAATATATATATTACAAGTTCATATGTGTGTTAATCTATGAATAACCCTTTATTCTTGTTTCAAGATTACCATTAATCTTAAGATTAGAAACCCGAGACTAAGGATCAAATAATACGGGAAAAACTAAACTATCAAAGCTTGTAAAACTTACATTCTTAAACCTTTAAGAGATGTAGTTGATGGTTGAAGAAGATGATGATGTTTCTTGGCTAGCTTTCAAGGAGAAAAACCTCAAATGGTTCGTACCCCGAGCCTCCAATACACACCAAGCTATGTTAGGGAGCTTGAACACTTGAAACCTAAAACCGAATCCTCTTCCTTTTGCTTCTTCGGCCGAACCAAGAAGAACAAGAGAGAAAAGTTGGTTTGCTTACTTGAAAGTCTACTATGTTACTTGTTTTAATATCTATATATATTACCATTCAAAGATGATCAAATCTTTTCATATATTGTGTTAGTTTTTGGTCAAGTAAAGATCACTCAAGCTCCACCAAAACCATGACAAAGTTTGACCAAATCTTTGGGGTGAGGGGCCCACCCTAAAACCGGCCCCAAAATATATATATATATATATTATTTTTTTAATTTTAATATATTTTATACTTTATAAAATATATAAACACCCCATCTTTTATAAACCATTTTATAAAAGAACACATAGTTAAATAATCATTCCAATAATAATTATTTGAATAAATAAATTAACCAATTAATTTATTTAACACTTTCAAGTAAGTATTCAGAAACCCGATTTTCTGAATGTGTCGTGTTCTGTATTTGTCTTATAGATCTTATCTTAACAAATACATAATTGGTGTGTGTCTAACTCGTTATTGGGTATGACCCGACTTGGATCAAACACGGCTAGCCACATTAACCTAATTATGTGTCTCGGGCATACGGTATTCCAACAATCTCCCACTTCCACGTGACTCATAAGAAGTTAATGCTATTGGTGAATACCGCCTAACAACAGGTCACCACCCCTAGTGTGTTTGACTAAGTGCCATTCAATAACATCATCCCCTTCAAGTCCATACTTGATATGATATAGGTAAGTCTTATCACTACATCCCTTTGTTACTAGATGTCTTGTCAAATCGAAGAGACACAGAGTGATCATTCTCTCAATGATTTAACTTAACAGGCCTTAGACATCTAAACTCTCAACACATAAGAGGAACAAATCCCATCTTGACTGCATACACCCTTGTTGACATCTCGTATGATATCTGAGTTCTTTCTTACACGTTATCGTGTTACCGAAATAACAAAGAAGAGAGTCAAGTTATCAGACTTGATGAAAAACCAGATCCAATATGCATCTCAGGTCAAAGGACACAATGATACTCGCCTTTACTTAAGGATTACTTATGATCAGTTACACTAACTCCATGCAGTGATCCTTGAGAGCGGGTCAGTCCAATATTTGTATCCCACAAATATCTATGAACTTTGGTGGCAAACCTATGCCCTATATTCATCAAATGAATATCAACCAATCCGGGTTCATAATAGTCTTACCTTCATACTTGTTCCCACAAGTATGATCGACTACGGACGTTTAGAACAACATAAGTCATTCATGGATTAAACATGCAAATATAGAACATAACTCATTGAATAATTAAAACATAATTAATTTTCATGAGATACCCATTACATTCGTTCTTATACAAACACTAAATACAGATTAAATCCACTCACTAGAATACCGAAGTCCTAATGCACAAACATGACCCTCATGCTTTGGCCTATCGAGGAGCTTCGTGAGTGGGTCCGCAATATTTTGATCGGTATGAACTTTATGAATACATATCTTTCTCTTTTCAACTTCATCCCTTATGTAGTTGAATCTGCGCTCAATGTGCCTCGTTTTCTGATGAGCACGAGGCTCCTTGATCTGTGCAATAGCACCCTCATTGTCACAGAATATCTCTAGGGGTTCCTGAATGATAGAGATAATCCCTAGATCCATGATGAACTTTTTCATCCATGCAGCCTCTTGGGCTGCCATTGAAGCGGCGATGTACTCAGATTCTGTAGTGGATAACGCGACAACATCCTGCTTCGAACTCTTCCAGGAGACAGCGCCTCCATTCAAAATGAAGACATATCCCGACTGTGACCGAGAATCATCTCGGTCAGTTTGGAAACTCGCATCCACGTAACCCTTTACGACGAGTTCCTCCTCACCAGACCCATATATTAAAAACATATCCTTAGTCCTTCTAAGGTATTTTAATATATTCTTGACGGCCATCCAATGACTGTCACCTGGGTTGTGCTGGTATCTACTCGTTATGCTTAAAGCATACGAGACGTCCGGTCTAGTGCACATCATTGCATACATAATAGATCCTATTGCCGAAGCATAAGGAACATGCTTCATCCTATCCTGCTCTTCCTTAGAGCTAGGACTTTGGGATGAGCTTAACACGGTTCCTCTAGGAATAGGTACCAAACCTTTCTTAGAGTTTTCCATCCTGAACCTTTTCAGGATTTTATCAATGTACGCACTTTGATTGAGTCCGATCAATTTCCTTTGTCTATCCCTATAGACTTTTATTCCCAAGATATATGTCGCTTCTCCAAGATCCTTAATTGAGAAACGACTACTTAACCACGCTTTAACGTTTTCCATACTTGGTATATCATTTCCAAATAAAAGTATATCATCGACATACAAAATAAGGAACATGACTATACTCCCACTAGCCCATTTATACACACACGCCTCATCACCGTTTTGGACGAAACCAAACGCTTTGATTTCTTCATTAAAACGATGATTCCACATCCGTGATGCTTGTTTCAACCCGTAGATTGATTTCCTTAACTTACATACTTTGTCAGGATTAGATGGATCGACAAAACCTTCAGGCTGAACCATATGGACATCTTCCTCAAGATATCCATTAAGAAAAGCGGTCTTGACATCCATCTGCCATATCTCATAATCAAAATGAGCTGCAATGGCAAATAATATCCTGATCGACTTAAGCATCGCGACCGGCGAGAAGGTTTCATCATAATCAATCCCTTGAGTTTGCGTGAAACCTTTTGCTACAAGTCGTGCTTTGTATCTAAATTTCCATGCATATCGGTCTTCTTCTTGAAGACCCACTTACATCCAACCATTTTGGAGTTAAGTGGACGATTAACCAATTCCCAAACTTGGTTATCGTGCATGGATTGCATCTCGGCGCTCATGGCTTCAAGCCACTTGTCACAATCAGGTTGTGACATAGCATCTTTGTAGGAGATCGGTTCATCCGAATCGACCAAGTAGCAATCATCCACGAGAAATCCATATTTCTTGGGAGGTCGACTAATCCTACTAGATCTGCGAGCAACGTGTCTATGATCAACCATTTGATCACCTTCAACATCCTCGTGTTGAAAACTAGTATCGACCAACTGTGTATCATCCAGTGATTCTTGAACCTCTTCAAGTTCCACTCTTTTTTCACTAGGTCCTTCCATAAGGAACTTAGTTTCTAAGAAGTATCCTTTGCGTGAAATAAACACCTTTTGTTCACTAGGATCACAGAATATATATCCTATATCATCCTTTGGGTATCCTATGAAGATACACCTGATGGATCGAGCCTCAAGCTTATTTGGGGTGTCACGTTTAACATAAACTATGCATCCCCATACCCTTAAATATGAAAAGGATGGAACCTTTCCATGCCACACTTCATAGGGTATTCGATCCACCTTTTTGGTCGGGGCCATATTCAAAATACGAGCCGCTGTAAGTAGCGCATATCCCCAAAATGATGGCGGTAGTGAGCTTCGTGCCATCATTGATCGAACCATGTCCAACAGTGTTCTATTCCTCCTCTCGGATACTCCGTTATGTTGAGGAGTTCCAGGACGAGTGAACTGTGAAATAATTCCACAATCTCTAAGATGACATTGAAAAACATCACTTAGGTATTCGCCTCCTCTATCGGAGCGGAGTACCTTGATTGTTCGGTCGAGCTGATTTTGTACTTCATTTTGAAATTCCTTGAACATTTCAAAGGCTTCATATTTGTGTTTCATTAGATACACATACCCATATCGACTAAAATCGTCGGTAAAGGTAATGAAGTACCTTTCACTATTCCTACTAGTGGGCTTGAGAGGTCCGCATACATCCGTATGTATGATACCTAACAAGTCCTTAGCCCTCTCATTTGTACCTTTAAAAGGTTCTTTGGTCATCTTGCCTTGAATACAAGATTCACACTCATCAAACGAACCTAACTCATTTGTTTTCAAAAGACCATTCTTTTGGAGAGTATTTACACGATTCTTGTTTATGTGTCCAAGACGACAATGCCAAAAGTAGGAATCACTCAAATCCTTTTTGAGTCTTTTAGTGGAAGTTTGATATAATGAGCTATTTGAGGTATTGTCATGACCCAATTCATAAATACCGTTGTTTGGTACAGCTTTAAAATAAAAGATACCATTAGATGATACATGCATTTCTGATTTTACAAATTTAAAGTCAAAGTTACATTGTCTAAGAAGGTGCACGGAAATAATGTTCCTAGTCAAACTAGGAGCATACAAAACATTTCTCAAAACAACTTCCAAACCACTTGGAAGCGATAAAGTGAAGTCTCCTCTAGCGACCACGTGCACCCTTGCACCGTTGCCCATGAATAGACTCACTTCGCCCTTCTTTAAGTCTTTATTCCTTTTGAACCTCTGCAACCAATTGCAAATATGAGTTCCACATCCGGTATCCAATACCCATGTGTTAGAAGAAATAAGATTTAGCTCAATATTAATCATAAAGACATTACCCGAGGCATGCCCCGCATTCCTCTTGTCTCTTAGCTCTTTTAGGTAGACCGGGCAATTGCGTTTCCAATGTCCGGTCTCCCCACAACCAAAACAAGGATCATCCTTATGACCCCTCGGTTCCACAACCTTTTGTTTCTTTGCCATAACCGGTGATTTGCCCTTACCCTTAAGATGCACAGGAGGACCCTTTCTTTTTGCTACCTTAGCCTTAGAATTGGGTTGAGATCGATTCTTGGATTTACCTTCATTGATCGCAAACACGGGTAAAACCCTTTTACCCATGCTCGCCTCGGCTGTTTTAAGCATTGAGTGAAGTTCTCCAATGTTTTTGTCCCACCCATTCATGTTATAATTTAACACGAAAGTGTCGAACCTTTTCGACAGGGAGTTAAGGATCAAATCCGTTGCTAACTCTTTTGAGATGGGACAATTGAGCTTGGCGAGGCGATCAATGTAACTTTTCATCTTAAGTACATAAGTTGAAACTGGTTGATTATCATCCATTCTACATGCATGCAAGGCTCGAACCGTTTCGAACCTTTCAACTCTTGATTGTTTAAGGAACATTTCCTTAAGTTGAGTAATCATGTCGTACGCATTATGGTTTTCGAAATCCTTTTGGATTTCGGGAACCATAGTCGCCAACATGAGGCATGACACTTGAATGGAATCTTCCGTGTGTTGGACCCAATTCATATATTCGACCTCACTTCCCTCTTCCGGTTCGTTGGGGATAGGTGTTTCCAAAACATGATATAATTTTTCTTGTTTTAGAACAATCCTTAAATTTCGGAACCAATCCGAAAAGTTATTGTGGTTAAGACGGTCTTTAGCGAGAATAGATCGGAGAGATACATTTTGGACGTTAGGGATTATGTTGTCGTCGACGTGTGCGGCCATCTGCAGAATTTTAATTAAGTTCATTTTAGTGTTTTACTTATTTTAATTATTAATACCCTTTTATATATACCAAATATAATTAATAATTAAAATCTAGAATCCAACGATAAACCCGACTCCGGTTAGGTGACCTTTTTCCCATTGTCGGTTTATCAAGGTAGTTATTCATAACAATTGCAAACCCTTTTGCAACTTCTAGATTTTATGGGACCGGTTCGAAATCATATTTCGTGTCGGCATGTTTATCCCATCAACACCTATTAGACCCCATGCTTGGGTAACCCTTTTCACATGGTTCTAATTTAAGTCGTCCTACTTGTATCAACTTGTAATATCAACATACAAATGGTTAGGTGACCTTTTTCCCATTTATATGCCAATATTACCTCAACATATTAATTTACTCTACGCGGTTAGGTGACCTTTTTCCCACTAAGAGCTTACTAATATGTTAAGCGTTATACAAAAGGATGGTGTTTAACTTGTTATCCTTAATTTTAAAAGGGATTTTTAGTTTTAATAATTCTAGTTGTAAAACTTTAAATCATGTTCTAACATGCATTTAATAACATGATATTTTGAAACCATTTTCAAAATTCTAATTTATAATAAAACCATTTTATTATGGGCGTGAGACGGCTAGTTAATAAATCCATTTTATTAAACTACGTGTCACGTGATTACCGATAATTGTTAGAACCCGTTTTATGCTTTGTTAATTAATTCTATGTGACGAAGTTGATATCCTAATATCTAACAACCACATAATCAAACAATCAATTAACAAGCATACACAATTATACTAGACACGAGCCACTAAGTTAGACCACACTTGTTAGCCGAAACAAGTGTGTGTCTTAGGTCCGATCCTAAGGGACACACGACACGTGGATGTTGTAGCTCCCACTTGATCCCGCATCCAAATGCGTCAAGCATCTTCTTCAACCCCGTTGTAATCCATGGGCTTGAACTTGGGCTTAGCTTCCATAAGCTTCCATTTGGGCTCAATTGGTGGGCTTAGGTCCATTTGGGCTTGAATCCCCTTAATGGGCTTGTGAGGCCGATTATCACCATACCCGGCCCAATAAGGCCCAAACTTCCTGTGACATCTGCCCTGATCCGACCCGACCCAGGTACCCGTTTCTCTGACCCGATCTCTTTCTTTTATGATTTAATATTTATTTATACTTATATTTTACTTTTAATAATAATAATATATTTTCCTTCCCGCCTCTTTCTCTCTCTTTCTTTCCGCCGTCCCGTCCCTCTTCTTCTCTCTTTCCGCCTTCTTTTTCCTCTTGTCGCCGTCCCGCCCTTAAGCCTTGTTTCCCTCCTTTTCTTCTAACTCTTTGCTTGTCCTTTGTTCCTTCCCGCCTAAGGTTGTCTGCGCAGCTCCACGCGCCAGACTCCTTTCAAGGAAGCCTGCGTGAAGACCAGTTGTTCCTGCGATACGCGAGACGAACTCTTCTCGCAGCGCGCTAAGAACGGTAGTTCTTCCCGCGACGCGCTAAGGATTTGTAATTCTTCTCGCAGCGCGCTAAGAACGGTAGTTCTTCCCTCGACGCGCTAAGGATTTGTAGTTCTTCTCGCAGCGCGCTAAGAATCGTAGTTCATCCCTCGACGCGCGAAGAATTATAGTTCTTCCCGCGGCGCGCTAAGAAATGTGATTCTTCCCGCGGTGCGCCTTAGCCTTCTCGCGCTAAACCCTTTGAGTTTTCTTCTGTTGAATCTAGCCATTTGCTTTTGTGATGTCTTATCTTTTGTGCTGTTGACCTAATCTGCTTTATGTCTGAAAAGTTACTTTCGGCGCAGCATGCGCACCAACCCCATTGGTTGGCAGAAAAAGTGACTGACATTATCTTTGGAGATCTGCTTTTTCCATGCTTGACCAGTACCTTTATCTGAACCTCCCATGCCTTTTTACTGTTCCCTGTCAGCTTTATCTTGCCCCCTGCAGCTGCCATATCTTTTGATATCTTTTGCTTTTGGAATCTTTTGCTTTTGGAGATCTTTTCCCCTTTTTCTGGATTCATGTCTCCTAGGGTTTCTCTATAAATAATAATGTTATTTTTCCTAACACTACACACACAAAACACTTAATCTCTCCTGTTCTCTCTTGCTCCTTGCTCTCTCTGCCGCCTCCTCTCTGCCTCCGTCTTCCTCCCTGTTCTGTCCTGCTTTTCCGGTAACATATTATATATATAATAATTTACTTATTAATTATGCTAACTTATAATCAAGACCTAAAACAAATCATTAAAACAATAATCTTATTTATAGGTTAACTTGTGCTTGTTTAAAGTTGGTTCTTGCTTTATCTTACACCGCATCGTTTATCAAGTGAGTAATCTCGTACCTAATCCCTTTTATTTTTAATGTTTTGGGATGTTCATGTGTTCATACAAACTTAGAGTCTTAAACTGTTTATGAACTTTAGTCGCGCAGTATCCCATGTGTTGAGGACGTAGACTTGGCTGTTTATTTGTATGTGTGGATCATTAACCGTCTTGTCGGTCTATTCCGCAGTTCTCATGGTACCATTAGATGAACACGGGAGAACTATCGTTTATGATTTTCTCTTTTGTTTTCACATGCACAGTTTGTCTTGTTTGTGAGCTCAATTGTGAGCACTGGCAGTCTATGAATCTTAGAGTTGGTCCCGATCAGATTACACCCTCGTTGAAAACCAGACATACACATGTTGCGCGCAGACTTATTGTTATCTATGTATTGTATTAAACTTGATTTCTCACCAACACGCAAGTGTTTGACGTTTATTTTAACACATGTTCAGGTTTGCAGTAGCTGTTTTGGAGCTTGTGGACACATAGGAAGTTTTCTTTATTTTGGACCTAGATTAAAATGTATCAAGACAAGTTATTTGTTGTTCTAATATTTTGCCTTATAATATATTGATTTATGTTATCTTGTGTTTACCTTGCGCGTGTGCGAATGAATGTATTTATTAAATATTGACACCCAATAGTGTCACGAGTAATGAAACAATATGTGGCGCCCCGATGTATAATCCGCCTTTGGTCGGGGTGTTACAGATTGGTATCAGAGCCAGGTTGACTTTAGGATAGGTGGTTAGACGTAACGGCCTAGAATACCTAAGAGTCCCTTCTCGCGCATGAGAGAAATCTCATGTTTGCGCGCTTATTGTTAATTACTCGTTATTTATGAATATGCTCGCGCTTGCGCAGTATATGATTTTATGTTTTATTCCGCAATATTTCGATTCTTGATTGAATTTCGATTTTTATTGATTTTACTTACATATTCGTTTGTTGGATTTGAAAATCCGAAAAGTCATGGTGATACATGAATAGTTGATTTTCAATTTCCATTTACGATTATGTTCTGAGGTTGGAGACTTGAAAAGTCATGGTGATACATGAATTGTCAACCTCCAATACTCATTTTCTTGTACATTTTATATTGAAGATTGAAAAGTCATGGTGATACATGAATCATCAATCTCCAATACTCGTTTGCTCGTATATTTTAAATTGGGAATTCGGAAAGTCATGGTGATACATGAATTGTCAATTCTTGATTCGGATTTGTTACCTTATTAAGTCTGCATTTAGGGTCATCTATTTTACTTTAACTTTTGACAGTAACTGACTCCGTGAAACCAAGCTTTTCGAGGTTATACTTTGCGCTAAAACCAAGATATTAACTAAAATTAAAATTTTTATAGAATGCCTCCGCTATCTCGTCGCCATCTCAAGAAGAAAGAAGCCGCGCGCAGACGTTCGCAGCAACGTTCCCAGGAAATGGCCACCACGATAGCCCAAGCTTTGAGCCAAAACAATACCAACACCTCTGGTTACAACATTAAATCCTTCAACGCGGGTAACCCTCCAAAATTCACAGGTCTTGAAGGAGCCACCGTAATGCTCCAATGGCTCGAGAAAATAGAAAACACTTTCCTCCACACCCAATGCCCCTCAGACAGACGAACCCTATATGCTTCCAGTGTCCTGGAATCTAGAGCGCTTACATGGTGGAATGGAGTAGCTCATGCGCGTGGCGCAGAAGCTGCTTCCAACATGCTCTGGGAGGAATTTAAGGAAATTCTGACGCGAGAATTCTGCCCTCCCAACGAAGTTAAGCGCTTGGAGGAAGAATTCTGGAACTTGAAGCAATACAGCGGTGAAGCGCGCGAGTACGCGACGCGCTTCCATGAACTAAGCCTGCTTGTCCCTCACCTTGTTACCCCTTCCCGCCGAGCCATAGAGAAATTCCTTGGGGGTCTCCCCATGGAAATTCAAGATTCTGTATGGGCCAGGAACCCACTAACCCTCTCTGACGCCATCGAGTTGGCCGCTGTGCTTAGCGACAACCATGTCAGAGCAGGAACCCTGTTCCTGCGAGGAACTGAGAAGACCAAACCCACCAAAACTGTCCCTGAACCCGCAGAAACCAAACCTGAACCCTCAAACCATAACCAGAAACGTAGGCGCAGACAAGCTTACGCGCTTACCAACCCGCCCATAGTCCAGCAACCCATCTACCAACCTCCAGTATACGCGCCTAACCCTATGTCAGCCTACCCAACTCCCCCTATAGTCCACAACTATGCCTTAACCAATCCAGCACTCCCTGCCCCGCCAACTAAGAAACCTTACACAGGAAACCACCCCTTCTGCCCAACCTGTAGACTTCACCACCCACCTCAAGTCCCATGTCGACTTTGTAACCGATGTGGCCGCGCTGGTCACCTTGCAGAAAACTGTAGAGTCCTTCCCGCCAACCCAATTGCGCCAACACCACCCGTCTACCCGCAGAACCCACAACCAACATACCCTAACCCACGACCTAGGTCGTGCTATAACTGCGGTGATCCCAGTCATTTCCGGAACGCGTGCCCGAGGCTACAAGTGCAAATCACACAAGCGAATCCGGTGAACCAGATTTCGAACCAAGTGACACGCGGACGAGCTTTTAACATAACCGCGCACCAAGCGCAAGCGAATAATGACGTAGTTAATGGTACATTTTTGCTTAACGGATTTTATGCTTCTATACTTTTTGATACTGGCGCCGATCGAAGTTTTATCTCTCGCGCCTTCGAGCAGAAGCTTGCGCGACCGCGCGATAACTTAAAAGAAGATTTTTCAGTTGAATTGGCTAATGGCGAAACTGTTTTAATTAACTCAGTGATTAAAGATTGCATGCTTAACCTTAACGAAAACGATTTTCTGATTGATCTCATCCCATGCCTCTTGGAAGTTTTGATGTTATTATTGGTATGGACTGGCTTACGCATAATCGCGCCGAAGTTATTTGCGCCAAGAAGATGATTCGCATACCTCGAGAAAACGGTGATCTTCATATCTACGGCGAAAAACCCTCCAGTGGTCTTAAGCTTATGTCTTGCGCCGAAGCCCAAAGGCTCATGCGGAAAAGGTGTATTGCATTTTTAGCCCATGTGGTCAAACTCGATGAAGGAAAGAAGAAGCTTCGCGATATCCCTGTTGTGCGTGATTTCCCTGAAGTTTTTCCTGATGATCTTCCTGGTATCCCTCCCGCTCGTGAAATCGAGTTCCGTATTGATCTTGTCCCTGGTGCTTCCCCCGTAGCTAAATCTCCTTACCGTCTTGCGCCCGCCGAGATGCAAGAATTGGCAAGCCAACTTCAAGAGTTGACTGCTAAAGGATTCATCCGCCCTAGCTCTTCGCCCTGGGGTGCTCCGGTGTTGTTCGTTAAAAAGAAAGATGGTTCGTTTCGCATGTGTATTGATTACCGCGAGTTGAACAAACTCACCATTAAGAACCGGTATCCCTTACCGCGTATTGACGACCTCTTTGATCAACTCCAAGGTGCCTCTTGTTTCTCCAAGATTGATCTCCGCTCTGGCTATCACCAGTTGCGCATCCGCGATGAAGATGTTCCGAAGACTGCTTTTCGAACTCGTTATGGCCATTTTGAATTCTTGGTCATGTCCTTCGGTCTAACCAACGCACCCGCCGTTTTCATGGATCTAATGAATCGGGTGTGTAGACCTTTCTTGGATAAATTCGTGATTGTGTTTATCGATGATGTTCTGGTGTATTCTAAGACCAAGGCCGAGCATGAGCAACATCTTCGGTTGGTGTTGCAGAAGCTTAGAGCTGAGCAACTCTATGCTAAGCTTTCCAAGTGTGAATTCTGGTCTGATGAAGTACAGTTTCTTGGCCATGTTGTGAACAATATGGGTATTCATGTCGACCCATCCAAGATTGAAGCAATCAAGAACTGGATTACGCCATCTTCTCCTACCGAAATCCGTTCCTTTCTGGGCTTAGCTGGTTATTACCGGCGCTTCATTTCGAACTTCTCGAAGATCGCTTTGCCTTTAACAGCTCTAACGCACAAAGGTAAACCGTATATTTGGGGCTCGAAGCAAGAAGAAGCCTTTCTAACGCTCAAGCGTTTGTTGTGTGAAGCTCCTGTCCTTGCGCTACCTGAGGGTAATGATGATTTTGTCGTGTACTGCGATGCCTCCAACCAAGGTCTCGGTTGTGTTCTTATGCAACGAGGCAAGGTTATCGCTTACGCATCAAGGCAACTTAAGGTTCATGAAAAGAATTATACAACTCACGATCTCTAACTTGGTGCAGTTGTTTTTGCCTTGAAGATCTGGAGACACTACCTTTATGGTACTAAGTGTATCCTTTACACTGACCATAAAAGCCTTCAGCATATCTTTGATCAAAAGGAACTCAACATGAGGCAACGCCGATGGAACGAACTCATCAGCGATTACGATTGTGAGATCCGGTATCATCCTGGTAAGGCTAATGTGGTAGCCGATGCGCTCAGCCGAAAACCCTGCCAGCTTAACTGTATTTTGCCGCGCACGCAGCTTCACTTCGCGCCGATTCAAAGCAACCTTGAATCGCGTATTCGTGACGCGCAGCGCGCATCCATCAGTGATGGTAACCTTCGCGCCGAGTTAGCGTGTGGCGCGGAAGCGCATTTTGTGCCCAATCTGAGTGGGATTCTCTGCTATCTTAATCGCATCTGGATTCCCTTTGATGAGAATCTTCGCGCTGATATCCTGAGTGAAGCGCATAAATCTCGGTATTCCGTTCATCCCGGCGCTGATAAGATGTACAAGGATTTGCGCATTACTTATTGGTGGCCCGGTATGAAAAAGGATATTGCTGTGTTCGTAGCTAAATGCCTGACTTGTTCTAAAGTAAAAGCTGAACATCAACGCCCATCTGGTTTGCTCGAACAACCAGAAATTCCTACGTGGAAATGGGAAAGTATAGCGATGGACTTTATTACCAAGTTACCTCTGACAGCAAGCAAACATGATAGCATTTGGGTAATAGTGGATCGATTGACTAAGTCTGCTCACTTTCTGCCCATTCGTGAAAACTACCGTGTTGAGCAGCTCGCGCAGCTTTATGTCAAAGAGATTGTCTGCCGTCATGGTACTCCTTTGAGCATCATATCCGATCGCGATGGCCGTTTTATATCCCGCTTTTGGAAATCTCTCCAATCTGCGCTAAGAACTCGCTTGGACATGAGTACGGCATATCATCCTCAGACTGACGGTCAGTCTGAGCGAACTATTCAAACTCTTGAGGATATGCTCCGATCTTGTGTTCTTGATTTTGGAGGTAATTGGGATTCACACATGCCTTTGATTGAGTTCTCTTATAATAACAGCTATCATTCCAGTATCGGTATGGCCCCATTTGAAGCACTTTACGGTCGTAAGTGCCGCTCCCCGATCTGTTGGAGCGAAGTGGGTGAAACTCAAATCACAGGACCCGAACTTGTTCAAGAGACAACCGATAAAATCGCCAAGATCCGTGATCATCTGCTGACTGCCAGAAGCCGACAGAAGAGTTACGCAGATCGTAGGCGGAAGCCTCTCGAATTTCAAGTTGGTGATCTTGTTCTCCTCAAAGTGTCGCCCTGGAAGGGTGTTGTCCGCTTTGGGAAGAAAGGTAAGCTTGCTCCTCGATATGTTGGACCATTTAAGATTCTCGCACGTGTAGGAAAAGTTGCCTACAGACTTGACCTGCCGCCCGCGCTCAGTAATGTGCATCCAACGTTCCATGTATCCAATCTCAAGAAGTGTTTAGCCGACGAGAACCTTCACATTCCACTTGATGAAGTTCAAGTTGATGAATCTATGCATTTCGTAGAGAAGCCTGTTGAGATTTTGGATCGCGAGGTTAAGCAAACCAAGCGCAGTCGCATCCCTATCGTGAAAGTTCGCTGGGAGTCCAAGCGCGGAGCCGAGTTTACATGGGAAAGGGAAGATCAAATGAAGATCAAGTACCCGCACCTGTTCTCTGCGCAACCTACTTCGAGATAAATTTCGGGACGAAATTTCTTAAAGTAGGGGAGACTGTGACATCTGCCCTGATCCGACCCGACCCAGGTACCCGTTTCTCTGACCCGATCTCTTTCTTTTATGATTTAATATTTATTTATACTTATATTTTACTTTTAATAATAATAATATATTTTCCTTCCCGCCTCTTTCTCTCTCTTTCTTTCCGCCGTCCCGTCCCTCTTCTTCTCTCTTTCCGCCTTCTTTTTCCTCTTGTCGCCGTCCCGCCCTTAAGCCTTGTTTCCCTCCTTTTCTTCTAACTCTTTGCTTGTCCTTTGTTCCTTCCCGCCTAAGGTTGTCTGCGCAGCTCCACGCGCCAGACTCCTTTCAAGGAAGCCTGCGTGAAGACCAGTTATTCCTGAGATACGCGAGACGAACTCTTCTCGCAGCGCGCTAAGAACGGTAGTTCTTCCCGCGACGCGCTAAGGATTTGTAATTCTTCTCGCAGCGCGCTAAGAACGGTAGTTCTTCCCGCGACGCGCTAAGGATTTGTAGTTCTTCTCGCAGCGCGCTAAGAATCGTAGTTCATCCCTCGACGCGCGAAGAATTATAGTTCTTCCCGCGGCGCGCTAAGAAATGTGATTCTTCCCGCGGTGCGCCTTAGCCTTCTCGCGCTAAACCCTTTGAGTTTTCTTCTGTTGAATCTAGCCGTTTGCTTTTGTGATGTCTTATCTTTTGTGCTGTTGACCTAATCTGCTTTATGTCTGAAAAGTTACTTTCGGCGCAGCATGCGCACCAACCCCATTGGTTGGCAGAAAAAGTGACTGACATTATCTTTGGAGATCTGCTTTTTCCATGCTTGACCAGTACCTTTATCTGAACCTCCCATGCCTTTTTACTGTTCCCTGTCAGCTTTATCTTGCCCCCTGCAGCTGCCATATCTTTTGATATCTTTTGCTTTTGGAATCTTTTGCTTTTGGAGATCTTTTCCCCTTTTTCTGGATTCATGTCTCCTAGGGTTTCTCTATAAATAATAATGTTATTTTTCCTAACACTACACACACAAAACACTTAATCTCTCCTGTTCTCTCTTGCTCCTTGCTCTCTCTGCCGCCTCCTCTCTGCCTCCGTCTTCCTCCCTGTTCTGTCCTGCTTTTCCGGTAACATATTATATATATAATAATTTACTTATTAATTATGCTAACTTATAATCAAGACCTAAAACAAATCATTAAAACAATAATCTTATTTATAGGTTAACTTGTGCTTGTTTAAAGTTGGTTCTTGCTTTATCTTACACCGCATCGTTTATCAAGTGAGTAATCTCGTACCTAATCCCTTTTATTTTTAATGTTTTGGGATGTTCATGTGTTCATACAAACTTAGAGTCTTAAACTGTTTATGAACTTTAGTCGCGCAGTATCCCATGTGTTGAGGACGTAGACTTGGCTGTTTATTTGTATGTGTGGATCATTAACCGTCTTGTCGGTCTATTCCGCAGTTCTCATGGTACCATTAGATGAACACGGGAGAACTATCGTTTATGATTTTCTCTTTTGTTTTCACATGCACAGTTTGTCTTGTTTGTGAGCTCAATTGTGAGCACTGGCAGTCTATGAATCTTAGAGTTGGTCCCGATCAGATTACACCCTCGTTGAAAACCAGACATACACATGTTGCGCGCAGACTTATTGTTATCTATGTATTGTATTAAACTTGATTTCTCACCAACACGCAAGTGTTTGACGTTTATTTTAACACATGTTCAGGTTTGCAGTAGCTGTTTTGGAGCTTGTGGACACATAGGAAGTTTTCTTTATTTTGGACCTAGATTAAAATGTATCAAGACAAGTTATTTGTTGTTCTAATATTTTGCCTTATAATATATTGATTTATGTTATCTTGTGTTTACCTTGCGCGTGCGCGAATGAATGTATTTATTAAATATTGACACCCAATAGTGTCACGAGTAATGAAACAATATGTGGCGCCCCGATGTATAATCCGCCTTTGATCGGGGTGTTACACTTCCAATTTTGCAATCTTCTTTAATTTTACAAAACCAAATGTCCTAATACATTTTTTATTCTATAAAATAAAGATATTACAAATAATCTATTTATTACATACCCATATGAATAAATAATTACAAAATTGCCCCTAATTAATTATTACAAACCGAAACTTTGAATAATTAATAACAATCACAACAAACATCCATTTGGTCTACGGCTCGGTCTAGTTTTAACAAACATAACCCGTTATGTCTTAGGAACCCGTTC
The DNA here is from genome assembly GCF_021521415.1 of Bidens hawaiensis. Taxonomy (NCBI): domain Eukaryota; kingdom Viridiplantae; phylum Streptophyta; class Magnoliopsida; order Asterales; family Asteraceae; genus Bidens; species Bidens hawaiensis. The sequence continues at coordinate 1,002,350 of NW_027491157.1, forward strand.
CAAAACCCCTTGACCTTATCGGGCCTATACCAACCCAATAATTTGATTATGGGCTTCGGCCCACATGTGCAAAACACATGGGCTTCGGCCCAATAGAAAGTCTCATGGGCTTCGGCCCATTTAACTTTCTCCCCCTTTTTTTTTGGGTTAGCCCATTAACCAAAACAAGTGGGCTTCGGCCCAATATCACCCGAATTGGGCTTCGGCCCACATACTCGGTTTTATATTTTTATTTTTATTTTTTTTTTGAACAAAGCCAAAAATAATAACAAGATTAAATACAAAAAAATCATGCATGTTAATTTTTGTATAAAATCTTTCAAGGGGAAAAATATAAAACCGAAAACCCGAAGCTTAGTTTCCCGTATCCCGGCTCTTGATGCCATTTGTTGGGTTTCTATGGATATTTTAAACTTAGTTAACCATTTAACTAGTCATTAATTAAGGCGGAAGCGTGATTATCTTTAAACTTTATGTACATATATCCAAATATATATATTACAAGTTCATATGTGTGTTAATCTATGAATAACCCTTTATTCTTGTTTCAAGATTACCATTAATCTTAAGATTAGAAACCCGAGACTAAGGATCAAATAATACGGGAAAAACTAAACTATCAAAGCTTGTAAAACTTACATTCTTAAACCTTTAAGAGATGTAGTTGATGGTTGAAGAAGATGATGATGTTTCTTGGCTAGCTTTCAAGGAGAAAAACCTCAAATGGTTCGTACCCCGAGCCTCCAATACACACCAAGCTATGTTAGGGAGCTTGAACACTTGAAACCTAAAACCGAATCCTCTTCCTTTTGCTTCTTCGGCCGAACCAAGAAGAACAAGAGAGAAAAGTTGGTTTGCTTACTTGAAAGTCTACTATGTTACTTGTTTTAATATCTATATATATTACCATTCAAAGATGATCAAATCTTTTCATATATTGTGTTAGTTTTTGGTCAAGTAAAGATCACTCAAGCTCCACCAAAACCATGACAAAGTTTGACCAAATCTTTGGGGTGAGGGGCCCACCCTAAAACCGGCCCCAAAATATATATATATATTATTTTTTTTTAATTTTAATATATTTTATACTTTATAAAATATATAAACACCCCATCTTTTATAAACCATTTTATAAAAGAACACATAGTTAAATAATCATTCCAATAATAATTATTTGAATAAATAAATTAACCAATTAATTTATTTAACACTTTCAAGTAAGTATTCAGAAACCCGATTTTCTGAATGTGTCGTGTTCTGTATTTGTCTTATAGATCTTATCTTAACAAATACATAATTGGTGTGTGTCTAACTCGTTATTGGGTATGACCCGACTTGGATCAAACACGGCTAGCCACATTAACCTAATTATGTGTCTCGGGCATACGGTATTCCAACACTTTCTACAATGGAGGCATCCGTTGGAAATCCTCAGTGAAAAGCGCATGTCTGATAAATTTTCCTTAGAACATGACATGTAAAAAGAATTTATTAATTTAACGGGAAATCTCTGTAAGTGAAAGAGTTGTCTATAGGAACTAAGGGGATTCACGTCAACTTCTATATCTTCGTCTCTTTTATTAACTAAATAAATATCACATATCTCTTGATTTTGCTTAACATACCATATCAAGTTCTCTTTCTCTATTTTATCTCACTCACATAAACTAATTTGTTTTCCTTGGTTATACACTCTCAAATATTTATTGAGGTGATAGAAAAATATAGATATTTTAGAGACAAAAATAAATATAGAAAAGCTAAGCACGTGTGGACAGTACAAGTCAACCTTTAGTAGCAATCAAAATTCTTATAGACATAAGTTCAACCATCAATAGTTTTTTACGGTAGCCAGGGACAAATACTTATAGAAATTATTTATGGATTTCTTTCTATTTTTCAATTCCCTGTTGATTATGGACAAATATGTATTCCTTTTCTTCGGTCCTTATTTGGTAATTATTTCTTAACAACGGAAAGGCTCAAATGATTGTATATTAATTTTGTCTTTTTTATAATGGGAAAGGTACAATATATAAATATACTAGATTTTATCTTCTGTACTAGCTATAGCCCTTGTTGCTGGAATGAAACGAAGCTTTGGAACAGAATTATGCTTCTTGCTTTATCTTCTGTATTACGGGGTTATTTTACATTATTCATTTTTAATATTTAAATATGTATATTTGGATTTTAATTTTATTTATTGTAAGAAAGTTAATAATTAATGTGCTTGAGCTTTGATGATGAAATGGTTTCACAAATAAATGATGTGTTATAATTCGGATATTAAGTTTTAGTATATCCCTACTTTATAGGATTTTCATATCAAATATTTGATTAGATTAATTTTTAATATAATGAGATGTTATAACCCGTTTAAAAGCTATCTTGGTTTGGTGAGACCTTTACCCGTGAATTCGGGTTAAATGCGTGAGAAGCCTTCATTTACAAATAAGCAATATGATGACTTGAGAAAATGATTGTTTTACATTTTTCGCTTTTAATATTTATTTTTTGGATTTTTATTTTCTTTATTGTAAGAAAGTTAATAATATACTTAAGATTTGATGATAAAAAGGTTTTATAAATAAATGATATGTTATAACCCATTTAAAAATTATCTGGATTTGGTGACTTGTGACCAGTTTATGTTTTTTACTATAAAATTGTTTATTAATTATAAAAAAATATCCTTTTCTTTTTAAATTGAATATTAAATTTAGTATATCCCTATTTTATAGGACTTTCATATCAAATAATTGGTAAGAGTAATTTTTAATTTAATAAGATGTTATAACCCGTTTAAGAGCTATCTGGTTTTGGTAAGACCCATACTCATGAATTTGGGTTAAATCAATGAGAGGTCTCTATTTAAAAATCAAGCAATCTGGTGGCTTCCATAAAAGGAGGGAGCGACCATATCACGACACGTAGGATTTATGGGGTTTTGTTTATATATATTACTAGATTTTATCCCCCGTATTACGGGGGTTGTTTTACGTTATTCTTTTTTAATATTTATATATGTATATTTGGATTTTAATTTTATTTATTGTAAGAAAGTTAATAATTAATATACTTGAGGTTTGATGATGAAATGGTTTCATAAATAAATTATATGTTATAATCCGGTTTAAAAGCTATCTGGGTTTGGTGATACCCATTACCCGTTTATTTTCTTTATTATAAAATTGTTTCTTAATTACAAATAATATCTTTTTTTAAAATAAAATAGGATATTAATTTTTAGTATATTCCTGTTTTATAGGATTTTCATATCAAATATTTGATTAGATTATTTTTTTAATATAATGAGATGTTATAACCCGTTTAAGAGCTATCTGGGTTTGGTGAGACGCTTACCCGTGAATTCGGGTCAAATGCGTGAGAAACCTTCATTTACAAATAAAGCAATCTGATGGCTTGAGAGAATGGTTGTTTTACATTTTTCGTTTTGTAATATTTATTTTTTGGATTTAAATTTTCTTTATTGTAAGAAAGTTAATAATATACTTAGGATTTGATGATGAAAGGCTTTCATAAATAAATGATATGTTATAACCCGTTTAAAAGCTATCTGGATTTGGTGACTCATGACTCGCTTATGTTTTTTACTATAAAATTGTTAATTAACTACAAATAATATCTTTTTCTTTTTAAATTGATATTAAATTTTAGTATATTCCTATTTTGTAGGATTTTCATATTAAATAATTGGTAAGATTAATTTTTAATTTAATGAGATGTTATAACCCGTTTAAGAGCTATCTAGTTTTGGTAAGACCCATATCCATGAATAATCAATGAGAGGCATGCATTTAAAAATCAAGAAATCTTGTGATTTCCATAAAAGGGGGGAGCGACCACATCGCGACACATAGGATTTTTGGGTTTTCGTTTATATATGTTATAGATAAATAAGGATAAAGGCTAAACAAGAAAATTACTAAAATGACTGGAAATATCTAACGGTCTTTAAGATGTGTAGCTGTCATACTCTCCTAAAATGGGAAATTATGTAAAAGTTGATCTCATATTTTCTATCAAATGAACTTTATTTTCTAACACTCCCCTCAAGTTGAGTATTGGAGTTTCCGGTGCCAAATTGGCAATAAAATTGCTTAAAATTCTTCTGTTGACGGCCTTGGTGTAATATATACGCTAATTGGTCTTCCGATCGGATGAATGGAAGTTCTATAATTCCTTCTTAGAATTTTTCTTTGATAATGTTCCTATCGACCTCCACATGCTTTGTACGATCATGTTGGACAAGATTTTTCAAGATTTGTACTGCGGCCTTGTTGTCACACATGATCTTACTGGCTTCGGTTTGGATAAAACTAATTTCTGTCATAAGTTTGCGTATCCATAAAAGCTCTGTGACGCCCCTTGCAATTCCTTGGATTTCGCTCCGGCACTCGATAATGCTATGACCTTTTGTTTTTTACTTTTCCATGTAACTAAATTTCCCCCAACTTGAATGAACTACCCCGATGTTGATCTTCCATCATCTGTGTCCCCTGCCTAGTTTGCATTATTATACTCTTGAACTTTTAGGTGTTTAATTTTGTTGGAAGGGAACCCATGGCCTGTTGTCCCTTTGAGAGATCTGCTTGTGTCTTGAGGTTGATGCATAAATTTGATGACTACCCCACTACATATGCAATATCGGGACGAGTATGTGAGAGATATCAATTTACCTACCAAGTGCTGATATCTTTCTTTCTCTACTAGTTCCCCTCCTTCTTCCAAATGGAGTCTTGGTTAACCATTATTGGTATGTCAGCCGGTTTGCAGTCAATGATTCCAGTCTATGCTAAAAGGTCAAGAATATATTTTTTGACATATAAAAATACCCTTTTTATATCTTAATACTTTAATTCCAAGAAAGTACTTAAGCCTTCCTAGATCCTCATTTCAAATTCTTTAAACATGTTTGCTTTCAACTTCTTCATTTCTTAATCATCGTTCCCTATAATAATCATGTCATCAACATATATGACTAAACAAGTTGCGAGTTTACCTCTTCATTGAAGAACAACGTATGATCAGAGTTGCTTTGTTGATATCCAAATGTTTTGATTGCTAAGGTGAATATGCCAAACCACTCTAGAGAAGATTGTTTAAGCCCGTACACATTTTTTTAACCAATAGACTTCTTTTACTTTGAAGTTTTCTTTAAACCCAGGGGAGCTTCTATGTAAACTTCTTCTGTTAATTATTTTTGTAGGAAAGCATTTTTAACATCAAACTAATGAAGAGGTCATCCTTCATTTGTAGTGATTAAAAAAAAGAACTCGGACCATGTCAAAATTCACCACTGGGGAGAACGTTTCTGAGTAGTCGATTTCATATGTCTGAGTGTAGCCTTTAACCACTAACCGGGCTTTATGTCTTTCAATAGTATTGTCAGGTTTGTGCTTAATTGTAAATACACAACGACATCTCACTGGTGTTTTATCTTGAGGAAGATCACATTTCTCATGTGTTGTTCTTTATTAACACCTTCATTTCTGTGTCCATGGCATCCTTCCAATTCTTTGAATCTAGAGCTTGTTCAACAGAAGTTGGAATTTGCTCGATGTACAAGGAGGCAGTAAAGGCTTTGGCTTCTTTGGATAAGTTACCTTCGGTTATGTTAGCCATTGGATATTTAGAGTATTTAGACTGTTTTCCTAGGGAGTAAAGTGTTGGTGGGACTCCTATGTTGATTCTTGGTGGTAAAAATATCTCCTAGTTGGTTCCTTTATTATTTCTTCTTGTGTTGGCTCACTTTGTTCCTCTTGCACTGTTTATTCTATTGCTATCTCATGGTTATTAGATATATCAATATTTTGTTTTTAATGAGATTCAAACTCTTTATTTTCTATTTCTTCAAATGTTAGAGAATTACTTACCTCAGACACCAGGTTGGTAGGACTTTGGTTTGGAACAATGATTGTTAGTCTATTAGATTGTTGTTAAGCCAGTGATTCATCCTAGGTACTGTGATATTCACTTGATGATGATTAGAGGCTTTGATTAACTTCTTCTGATGATTGGTTCCATTATGGAACCCATTTTAACCAACTCAGTGTCCCATTATCCTCTTTCTCCCCCAACCACTGTGTTGGGAGTCGTAGGAGAATTCGGTTTCTATAAAGTCATAATTCATGGTTGTGTACGTATGACGTCTTTTTGGAATATCTTTTTGGTATACAGCACAAGCCACAAACACACGTTTTTCAGCATAAGGGTCGAGTTTCGGTCGATTTATTTTGGGCATATGGACAATGACAGAGCACCCAAAGTTTCGTGGTTAAAGTGTAAGTGCGGGCCGGAGTTTGGTAAATTCAGAAGGGTTTGAAGAGGGGTTTTCAGGTCAAGATCTTTGGTTAGAGCCGGTTGATAAGATAAGTGGTAGTGGCGAGAGCATCAGGCCAGAGCGACTTAGGTGTTTTGGATTCAATAAAAAGGGTTCTAGTTATTTCCAAAAGAATTTGATTTTTTTGTTTGATAGTTCTGTTTTGTTCGGCAATGTTGGTGCAAGTAGTTTGGTGAATTATTCCATTTGTTTGACAAAAATGTCTCATTGTGGTGTTAGCATATCCCTCCACCCCATTATTTGATAGAAGAATTTGGGTGTTTGCTTTAAACAGTGTTTGTATCATTGCATAAAAATAAGTATTTCAAAAAACTTTGTATTTGTTTCTTGAAAAAAAAAATCCATGCCTTAGTGCAATCATCAACGAACAAAACGAAAGCTTTGTTTTAACTTTCGTCGATCCCCAAGTGGTCCAAACGAATAAGGGAAAAAGGTAAATTCGCTTTCATGTTATTTGGTTTAAAGGTATGCCTATAACTTTTAGCCAAGACACAAGCTTCACAGTTTAATGTGTCGTGCAAAGGAAATAGTTTGGGAAATAAAAGATGCAAATAACCGATAGATAGATGTCTCAATATTCTGCCATTACCAAGCTTCACTATTCTTAGTTCTATGAGCAAGCATCACAGTTATATGTTGAGTCACTTCGTCCACATAATACAATCCTTAACGTTCAGTGTCTCGACCAATAATCGCTCTCATCCTAATGTCTTGTAATATACACAAGGTGGGATGCATGAATACGAAACAATTTAATTCCTTTGTTACATGACTGATAGATAATAGTTTATGTGACCACGAAGGAACATAAAGACAATATGAAAGTTTTAAAGTTGGGGAGATTTCAATAGTGCCCCCTTCTTTAACGGGAACTATTTCTCGGTTTGAAGTTTTAATGTGGTTAATCTTAGGTTTAGAGTTTGAGGGACTTTACATGCAAAAGTACAATTACTTTGGGAGTTTTGGCCAATATCATAGTTACCAGAAACTTACGGGGGCTTATTAACATAATTGAAAATTTAAGGTTTAAGAAACTACAAAACAACAAGAAGGGCTCAAGGGCTGTATCAGTTCAATCCACAACTTCTTTTATGGCAGATACCACCGATCCATCGAAAAAATCAATCCTTTCTCTATTGGTGCTGCTACTAGTAGCCTCACGGTTGCCTATGGCGATAACAGTTTTTTCTTCTCCGGCCGATGCTATGTCATCAAATCCGCGGCCTTTTATGATATTCCTGTTGTCGATGGTAGCCTCTTAGTTGGGTGTCTTCTTTATGTCATCATTCATGGTTTCCTCCTTCACCTTAGAGCCGGCTACCTTCTTTGTTTCATCCTTTTTCTTTCTTTAAAATTGGGTGTTGGTTTCTTGAGCCTTGTGTTCTTTAAAGAAAACGATCTGGCCAAGGAAGTGCCGATGCCATTGGATTTCTTATTCTTGTTTTAAAGGATTGAATAGTGGGTCTTTTTTTTTTGTCATTTTCATCAACTACTCCGACCGCCACCCCGTTCGGAGAGGAAGAGCTATTGATGAGGTTTTGTCTTTGGGTTTGGTTTTGGCTATCGAGACTGTTCCTAAGCAGGTTAGTGATTTGTAAAGCGATTTATAAAGCGAGCTCATCATCGATGTTGTTATTATTCCTGGTCATCTTGTTTGTTCACGTGTTAAAGATGGCTGAAACAATGGCTTGAAGGTTTGAGGTAAAAGATTTGAGAATGGCGAATGGATGAGCTGTTCAAGCACGCTGATCCTAAGTTCATACACACCGCTCTGATACCATATTAACAATTGAAAGGCTCAAATGATTGTATACTGATTTTATATCTTTCTTACAACGTGAAAGGTTCAATATATAAAACAAAAATAAAGGCTAAACAAGAAAATAACTAAAATGACCGAAAAACTCCGAAGGTCTTCAAGATGTATAGGTGTCATGCTCTCTTAAAATGGGAAATGATGTAAAACCTGATCTCATATATTTTCTATCAAATGAACTTTGTTTTCTAACATTATTGACATGCTTGAGTTGTTGGTGATAGTCAATTTTCTAAGACTGATCGTTTACGTAAAATGATCAGGACAATTTGGGAGCAAACAAAGGCATCAATCAGGACAAATATAGGGGATCTGCATACTAGGATGATGAAGAAAAACTATGAAACTGTCCCAGAATGGTGGTTTCATTGTCTTCTAATATTGGTGATTGGGCTTGCTTTGCTTACATGTGAAGGCTTTGGGAGGCAGTTGCAGCTTCCATATTGGGGAATCATGTTGGCAATTGCTTTAGCTTCTCTCTTCACCTTGCCCATTGGTGTTATTGTTGCCACCACAAACCAGGTGAAATTAAGATCCATTTATGCTTATTTGCATTACACATTAGCAAATCACTCAAATAGTCAACTTGACTATTAGAGTTTAGAAACCGATCTTCACAATTTTTTTTACAAAGATATTATTTTACTTTATATATAGTGTTTCAACCAACAAAAGATTGTCATGTGGTACGTAGTCTTTGACGTCAGATGCTACACCATATTCGACCAATTATAAATTACCTTTTTAATTATATATTTATAATTCTATTATTTAATTTTTTTGTTAAAAAATAATAAATATTACATTTTTACTTTTACCTTTTATTTGATCTAACAATTTTAGACACGCTTTTACTTTTATGAGCTAAGATTGGCATGATGGAAATTTCGTGCGAGAGAAAGCACATGTAATGAATTAGTTGATTTGTAACTTTTTAAAAGTAAAGTTATTTTCTTTGTAATAAAATATACTTTTTTTTTATGTCTTAAGCTGTTAAAAAAAACAATTTGGAAATAAATAATCTCAATTTTTGTGTATTACCGATAATAATCTCATCTATATAAATCACAATCAACGGTTCAACCTTTCAACAATTTTTGTCTCAATGGACCTCTGTTAAAAAACACTTAACGTCGTTAAGTTTTTTCCGAGTTTCAAACCGATGTTTTAGGACTTTTGTTCGGAAGAAGGATACGCGTCGACTGATGTAAAACTTATATTAAAACGGTAATCCAAACGACAGAACATTGTTTCAATTCGGGTGTTTGAATTTTCAATTAACAAAAATCAAGTCATTTAATCACCTTTTCGAGATAAATTTTACATCAGTCGACTCGTATCCTTCTTCCGACTGAAAACCCTAAAATATCGGTTCGAAACTCGGAAAAAAAAACTTAACAACGTTAAATGTTTTTTTAATGGGGGTCCAGTGAAACAAAAAATAGTTGAAAGGTTGAACCATTGGTAGTGATTTTTAAAGATGTTTATTATCGTCCAATACATAAAAGTTAATGATTATTTATTTTCAATTTGCCTTAAAAAACTATCAAACTTGTCATTTTGGTAATGGTCCCCTATTAGAAATATATTGTACAATTTTAGTTAAAACATATTTTTTGTTACAAAAAAACGTCTATATATACACATTGATGTCTTGATTTATGAATTGCTTAAATCTCTCAGGGTGTCGGACTTAATGTCATCACCGAGCTGATCATAGGATATCTATACCCCGGCAGACCACTTGCCAACGTGGTTTTCAAAACCTACGGTGACAACAGCATGCGACAAGCTATACAGTTTCTGAGTGACTTCAAGCTAGGCCATTATATGAAAATCCCACCAAAGTCCATGTTCATTGTTCAGGTACAAAACTACAAATACACATATTCATATTCCATAAATATACAGCTAAATTATAAAACATTCGCAATTAGTCATACATGACACTAACTAATCACATTTATTACCTAAAAGTTGGTAGGAACAATCATCGCATCAACCGTCTACTTTGCTACATCTTGGTGGCTCCTCACAACAGTCGAGTTCATATGTGACCCGGTCAATCTACCAGTGGGCAGCCCATGGACCTGCCCAGGAGACGACGTTTTCTACAACGCGTCAATAATATGGGGATTGGTGGGACCACAGCGCATGTTTGGAAACCTCGGGCTGTACTCAAAAATGAACTACTTTCTGTTTGGAATACTTGCACCAGTGCCCTTTTGGTTTCTTTCACGCAAGTACCCCGAGTGGAAATGGCCTCGACTTGTTAACATACCGATCTTTATAAACTGTCCCGGACCACCAGCTAAAGCAGTGAACTATAATATGTGGTTTGCTGTGGGGATGTTTTTTAACTTTGTTGTTTACAAGAGGTTCAAGGGTTGGTGGGCGCGACATAATTATATATTATCTGCTGGTCTTGACGCGGGTGTGGCGTTCATGGCTATCCTTTGCTATTTGGTGTTACAAAATAGGAATATTAATGGACCAGAGTGGTGGGGTTTAGAGGTGGATGATCATTGTCCACTAGCCAATTGTCCTTCGGTTCCTGGTACTGTCCAGGTTCCAGGATGCCCCGTAATCCAATGAATCATCATGGTTTTAACGTTTTCTATATGTTGTGTTGAAAAGTAGAAACCTAACACAAGATGTATGTTACACGAATGTTATGACATTTAAGAATTATGATGTATGCTTTGATCTTGTATAAAATGCATCTTTTATACGAAATATAAGAGAACTAGTATTTCGACCCCCCGCATTGCGGGGGTTGTGAAACTATAGGCAAAGCTCAGATCTTGGTGATCGAGAGTCAATCGAATCTTCTCGATTTTGATCATCATGGCTTTGAAAATGACAAAAGTAATTCAAAGTTCGGTTCAAACCATCATCGTAGCACATTTGCATTAAAATAAATCAACGGTACAAAACAAAGGCTCAAATCTCCGTTACGGTAGCAGCATACGTTGTCATTCCAACTAATGGAGTGTCATCATAGCGAAACAAAATACAAACAACATAAACATACCCGTTATAACCACTAAAGTACAACCAAACTTCCATATAGCTAGCACTAGCAAATAAAGCTCGTAACAACAAAGAAGCCGCAGCAGACACCGAATCATATGAAGCAGGTAAAAGGTTCCAATTCATGAAAGCAAGCATGATACATGTTCACTATAAAGTAGACGGCCATGATAAAATCTCAAAAATTACTTAAAAAAACACAACATAACACAAATAATGGAACCAAAATCATACTCGCCACGAACCACACAGAAGCTGCAAACTAATAGCAACGGATTGCAGGCTACAACCAAAATCAGCCTATGAAAGATTAGAGTCTAAAATAAACTTATTTGATGTTTGCAAACACAATAAGGATTTAAATAATTCAAGCAATCCCAAACATACAGCTTATTTGCTATATCTCTACACAAAAAACATATAACTAATCTATGCAGTCCCTAACAAACAACGTGTTTGGTGTATCTAAACACTACAAAAAGTGAAACATAAAAAGCATAATTGAAAAAACAACCAAATAGAACATAAAATTAATCCAATGATATGTTTGACCTCAAAAGTAAAAGGGATATTTTGTTTATAGAGCCTGATCTTTAAAACCAAAATGGACAACTAAATACAACAAAGAAAAACTAGCCCACGCTACTCAAAAACAAAAATGAAAAGGAAAAACATAAAACATAGGTGTAAAAACATCGAACCTAAAATCGATAACAAAAATTGTAAATCAATCAGATGTCCACACTATGGCTGCAACATAGGTTGCCACGCCAAATGTCGGAACATCATTATAGTATAGACGGAAAGCCAACCCCACTGCTACACGCGGCTGGAAATTAACGATCTCAATAAAAGTTCTTATTTACCTTGCCAAAAACAATTAAGTTGATAGCTAAAAGAATATCATTATTAAATATGAACTTCATCTCAGGATGACGCAATTTTTTAAACCAAAAATAATCATAGAAAATAAAGCACCATCAATCTATTTCATACCATAACTAAATCCATAATTATATTGGTCTATAATGTAAATTTGTTTCAAAACAACACAGTAACAATCCACAGGCCACAAACCATCACAGTCATACCTCAAACATTAACATTATAGCCATCATTTACCTAAAAAAAACATAAACCTTACAACCAGAGGATCTACTCAGTCATGACAAAGAAAACCATCCAAATATCATCTAAATTCCATTTCTTTCAAAGAACAATGAAATGTATGATCCAAACTTTTTACCAAACCAAACATAAAACAAAAAAAGATTACAAAAGAGTTCATCATCTAAAATAAAAATCCATCACCCATACGAATTTCATTTTATAAAAACCACCAACTCAAATCTTTCTAGCAAGGAAGAATCTCATTCAACGATTCAAGGAAACTCACATTCACAAAAAGAGGAAAACAAATAAAAAACAATCATGAAAACAACATTTTAGAGGCTCAGAGTTACAAAAACGTTAATGCAAGGTGGGTTGCAGATTTACACCTACCGTCCAGTATCCTTGTACCGTGATGCTAGTTAATATTCACAAAAAAGTTATAACGCATCATAGCCACCAACTAGAGCAGAGCAGGACAGACAAATTTTGTTTAAAAAAACCATTGGCTTCGAACGTAGAGCCCTTATAACAAAGAGTACAACTGTTGTCAACCGATGCACTCATAAGTTCACATGTCCGCGACATCGACCAAACAACCAAAAAATCCACATATATTAAGTGACAATATTACCATTAATTAATTTTCAACGTCAAGTACACAAGTTGTAACAAGAAAAATTATATAAACAATTAAACAACTTCCTCATTTTTATTATAACCTAAGTTCTAGTGTCTCCATGTCTCATCCTCTAATAACAGCACATGTAGCATATATATATATATATAAAAAAAATAAAGGTCAACTAAACAAACAGTTGGTGAGCTCACCTAATTTTTAATATTATATATATATATATATATATATATATAAACCATACATTTCCATGAGACATGTGTAAATCATGCAGATAAGGTCCATTCCAGTTGATAACAACCAACATACTAAGATAATCGAGCAAGTAAGGTTCTTTTCAGTTGGTAACAACCAACGTACTCGGATCGGGGGTCCCTTTTCCACTCATAAAAAATGGTTCTGACTGCATAGGGGGGCGTATGATCTTACTTATTGAGCATACCATGCGCAAATATGTTTTGAGAAAGTAATCAAGTAAACACACAAGTCCATGATATGAATTGTAGTTTTTGTAAACGAATAAGCAAGCAGTTGATTTTGATAGGATATATATGCTACCATCAAAAATGTAAAAGCGTTAAAAAGGGGGTGTGAGAAACTCACCTTGAAATTGAAGATAAACTCGAAATAAAAACCAAAAGCGGGCTAGTGAAACTGAAGCGATCGAACTTCACGAGCTATAATAAGAAAAAAACAAAACAAAATCTAACTAACGGGATTATAAAATAAATAATTTGGTTTTAGAGATTTAAGCATTATTTTAATTTATATTTTATTATTTTATGGCATTTTGTATTATAATATTGTTTTAAGCTTTAACGGAATTTTAACGATTTTATTATTATTTTAATATTATTAAATTAATATTTTATCACTAATATGAGGAGTATATTATTTATGGGTCACAGGTTTTATCGTTAAGATTTTATTCCGAATATGAGTATTTTAACATATTATAAAGTTAACGAAAAGGAATAATAAAAATGTTATAATATTAACGGTTTCTTGTGAAACAGGACCGAAAAGTTAGTTTTTAAATGAAATTTGATAAAATTTAGTTTATAATTAATTTTATTTAATTTAAAATAATTTTATTTGATTTAATATAATTTTTAACATATTTTATTTGGTGTATAATATAATAGAAAATTGATTTTAAAAATATAAAATAAAAATAGCCAGACTCGGGTTCGAATCCGGGTCTCTCAGACCACATGCAAGGGAGTAAACCAATTGAACTAACATGTTATTTGGTTTAAGGTCAGAAACATAAATGAATAAACACAAACACAAGATCTTTATTCTTCAAAACCCTAGATCTTTAATTTGTAAAATGGTTTCATGTTTGCTTGATTTATGTTAGGGGTTTTATTATACGAATCAAAATGATTCAAATGCACATAATTATTACCTGATAATGTTATGAATTAAGGATGAATGGAGTTTGCCAGAAAAACGGACTTGGATTATTGATTTTGGGGTTCTAGAGAGTCTTTTAGATGAAAAAGATGATTGGGATAAGTTTAGTTGAAGTTTAGGGTTCTATTTATACTCTTAATTGGAACGTATGGTGGTTAATGACCATTATTGGCATTCTAACAAATTGACGGCCAGTTACCGGGTTAAATACCCATTAATCGATGTTAATTCGTATTTTTGACAATGATTATGTGTTTTTGTCGTTAGGTCTAAAGAATGTTTACGAGTTTTAATTGGATTTTAATGCAGGTTTAATGGAGTTTAAGGGTGGCTGGAGCCGTTTGGCTTCGCCAGAAAATCGCTACGGCCGTCGGAGCTTGCCGAAGCTGGAAAGACGGCATGGGGAGGGGGGCTAGGGTTATTTTTACATAATATTAATGTAATTTGAATAATTTTCACATAAGCCCCTATAGTTTCTGGCTTCTTTAAATCGGAATTAAAATAAAGTTACAAGTTAATCCTTGAGCTTTGGTATGTTATAAAAATGTATTAAATGTTATAATTATTGGATATTTTGAATTATACCCGTATAGTTCGCGAATCGATTAAATTTAATATAACTCTAAACCTCGGAGTTTTGATAAGCTATCAAAATGAAAAGGAAAACGAATGAACAACAACTTAAATCATCGTGACCATTATATGAACGTTAAACACAAATACAATGAAACAACGAAATGATTCAGTTTAGCGAATACGAATCCATATACAAATAAAAATGATGAATGTCACATAAAGTATACGAAACGAAACTTGGGATTACTTAATAACATTATATATATATATATATATATATATATATATATATAGGGTTTGGATCAAATATAAATGAAATTAACGTGCTAAACGTGATAATCAAGTAGAGTAATTATGTATTACATTATAGAGTAATTACGTAATTACTCTATGATGTAATTACATAATTACTCTACTTGTATATATAATTACTCTAATTAATTCTCACGTTTAGCACGTTAATTTCATTTGTATGTTAACTTTCCTATATATATATATATATATATATAAACAAAACCAAAAATTTAAAACGGGTCGAGTTTTCGGTTTTGAAAATTAATGAATGCTACACAAATGCTTTGGAAAATCTTGGATCTACCTTTAGAATCCTGGCGGAAATAAAATTTCCAATCATACATATTCTGAATCCAGCTATATGCATTTCTTCACTAGATGAAAAGAAAGTAATAGGATATGCTATTAAGCAGGATCCTCAAATCAGTGAAGTGTTAAACATGGAAGATGTTGTTTAACAGGATCCGCAGGCTAATCAGGAATCTTGGATCCAGCCTATCAAGAAATTTCTGCAACATAATGAGATCCCTAAGGATGAGAATCCTAAAGCCGTTCGTATGAAGGTATATCGGTTCATTATTTTAAATGATGTTCTCTATAAAAAAAATCTCGTGCACGTCCATACTTGGGATGCTTGGAGGATTCTGAAACTCATGAAGTTCTAAAAGATATCTATTAAGGTAACTGTGGGAATCACATTAGAGGACAATCCTTGTTCTCCAAGATCCTCAGGACTGGTTACTATTGGCCAACCATGAGAAAGGATGCAACGATCTATGCCCAAAAATGTGATGCCTGCAAAGACATAGCAACATTCTCCACCAACCGCCTGAATCGATCCATCCAGTTGTATCTCCTTGGCTTTTAGTGAACCGGGGAATGGATATTGTGGGTAAATTACTTAAGGCTTAAGGAAGAAAGGTTTTCATTTTGGCAATAACAGATTACTTTTCCAAATGGATTGAAGCGGAAGCATTTGTTCAAGATAAAGAACAAGAAGTGATATCTTTCATCAAAAGGAATATGATGACACGCTTCGGAATCCCGGCCGAGATAATCTGCGACAATGGCTCTCAGTTTATTGGCAAAAGAACTATTGACTTTTGTGCTACATGGGACATAAAGATGATCACTTCCACACCAGTATACCCTCAAGCCAATGGACAATCACAATCTTCAAACAAGATCATCGTCAACAACTTGAAAAAGAAGCTGGGACAAAGAAAGGAAAATGGGCCGAAGAGCTACCATTTGTATTATGGGCAGATCGAACTACATCAAAGAATGCAACAGGACTAACTCCTTTCTCTTTAGCGTTTGGGACAGAAGCAATGTTTCTAACTGAAATGATGATCCCTACCACAAGATCCTGCCTCTAGAATCCTGAAACCAACAATCGAGATCTTACCGATGATCTTGACGTGGTGGATGAAATCAGTGAGTCTGCAAGGGTTCATACGGCAACATACCAACAAAGGATCATCAATTCCTACAACAAGAACGATAGGGTCAGAAGATTTCAAGTGGGAGATCTAGTACTGAGAAAAGCGTTTTAGAATACAACAGATCCCAAGGATGGAAAATTAGTGCCCAAATGGGAAGGACCATACAAGATCAAAGCTGAGACAGGAAAAGGAGCTATCAGCTATCTGCTATGGACAGCGAGATCCTGCCAAGATCCGGTAATATTGTTCACCTTAAACTATACTTCGTGTGACTTAGAATTTTGTTTCTAACTTAAAATGGTATGTGTCCTAACTTACTATTTCAATTATTTATTTCCTTTAATATTATTTTTTGAATCCCATTATTGAATTAAGCATTAGAGGGGTGTTAGTTGAGCTAACACCCAACCTCATAAAGGTTCAAGTGTTTTGCTAATTCAAGATCCCGACTAAGAAGTGAATGCATTCCTGGGGGTTTGGCCACCTTTCTATGTTTAAGGTTCTCGTCCCTTCTAAGGTTTAAAGGTTTTCACCTTTCTAAGAATTGAGTTTAAGCACTCTGCCAGGAAGCACGTTGTCCACATGTAATTCAAGATGGCGGGAGCAGTTCATCTAAATGGTGGCTGAAAATTTCGTTATTACTGATTACATGAGGGATCCTCAAGTATATTATCAATGGAATAACATGAATATGTTATGCAACTATGGCTTGTCCCAAGTATTTACATAAGGTTTTGGCATTTTCATGTCACTCACGATTTAATTGTCCCAACTATTAACACTTAGGTGTTAACTCAAGATCAAAGTTACTTCTAGGTTTTTCCGCAGGATCTTTATGATCAAAATTGTTTTTGGGGTCTTCCCCATGATTTTTATGATCAAAATTATTTTTGGGATTCTCACCGGGATCTTTATGATCAAAATTGTTTTTGGGATTGGATCTTTATGATCAATCAAAGTTATTTTTAGGATTTTTCCCGGGATCGTAAGGATCGCATATCTATTTAAAAATCCCCATAGGTTATTATTCTAATGTTTATTGTAGAAATTCGGGAATGAATTTAAGAAGTTGTCATGGATCATCTTCAAAGATTCGAAGACTCCTAATTCCTAAATCCTATCCTATCCAAACAGGTTTCATCACTGGTTTACTTTCCTAAGTGTGTGGTGAAACGTTATTTTTAAACTTACGCTTTTATCCAATTTGTCTACGTACATCAACATCTTTTTAACATAAAAATAAAATAGGCATAAGTAAAACCAAAAGGTTATCATCATATTAGTTAAAAGTAATATCTCTAACTTCGTCCTGAAACCTAGTATCCCTCATTTGGAGATATTAAAACGTTTTTCCTAATAACTAAAAATAATTAAGGCTTTGTCCTGAAATCAGAATCCCTCCACCTTAAGCTATTTATTATCTCACAAGCATAAAAGTAAATTGTTCAAAAGACCACCACTTGACGAGAAAAGTAAATTGTTGAGAGTTACAAACATATTGAATTAAACCCAAATAAAACACAATGGGGCTTAGGCCTTGTCTTTATCATCCTTCAACACCCCCCACGGTAGGATCCTCAGTAGCTTCCGCCTCCTTCTTCTCCACATCACCTCCCGCTCCTTCCTTCCCCTCGACCTGACCCATCTCGGGAGCCTGATTCGTTTCCTCGCTTTGCTCCACCTTCCTAGCCTCTAAACATGCGAGATCCTAGGAGGCTTTATCGAATGCAGGATTGAGGGCTAGCTTCATCACGTTTATCTTTGCCCGGAAAATTGAAAGAGCAGCATTCAACTAGAGATTCTTCTTGAAATTCTACATCTCGGTGGCGATCGAAGCATTGAGCCTTTTGTGATCCTCTTTCTTCTGATCAAGCTCCCGTGATTGCTTCTTCATAACAGCAATTCTAGCATCAGCAAACATCCCAGTTATCTTTTCCCTCTGTTCCTCAACCTCCTGAAGAGCAGATTGATGGATCTTGGTCAAATGATGGAGACCTTGCAACAAAAGGTATGATTAATACAATAATCACTTTTAACAAAAAAAATGTTACAGGATCTTTACTTGGAGAAGGAGCGGATCAGCATTCTCAAAGTTGAGTGTCTCAAGAGTTGATCCGGAAGCCTCGTTGGCCTTCCTCTTCCAATAAGTGGATGCTCTAGTTCAGGAAGCTGGGGGAGTGGCCTAGAAACTTCAACAACAACAGGTTCCTTCTTCATAATAATGCTCTCTCGGTTGTCGAGTCCCATTCCTTGGCTTGTTGCAACAAGGATCAGGATCCTGAAGTGAATAAAAAACTCAAATATGAAACAATTCAGGATAATAGTCTTGCCTAACATCCTCCTTGTTGCTGAAAGCTCGGAATACAAAAAAGTGAGACTTCAAGCTGGAAAGAACGCTCCTCCTAAGGAATCCTCAAAATCCTAGGAATCCTCTTCAACACACCAGATGTGGGAGTTACAAGATCTGTGAACTTGGCTGAAAATCACAAGTCAGCAAGATAAGTATTAGTTTTATTATTTTATTATTATTAAAATACTAAACATGTTTCCTACCCTTCTTAGCCCACAAGTAAGGAAGTTCTTCGCCTCCAGAGATAGAATCACTTTGGACAAAAATGAACCTTATGTACCATTGCCCATCATTTCTTTTGGTATTTAAAATTAGGGGAAGTTGACTGGACATCAATTGAAGAACAAGTAGACTGGAGTAATGGGTTATCAAATTATAAATTGTGGCTAATTTAAATATTTGTAGGTCAATATTGTGGGTTGTAATGATTTTGTTAAGCATAAATAGAATCCTCCACAACATTGGCATAACTTGGATGTAGCTGATGCCGGTGACCTCGAAGAAACGGGCAATAAAGTAAGGAAACGGGTAAATTAAGCTAAGGGTGAATGGATAAGCTAGGAATCCAACCCATTTTTTTTGGAAGTGCAATCGAAATGGATGGTATTGTCAAAAGTTTGAAATTTGGTTCCGTCAGAGAAAGCATTGCCGGACTGAAGGTATGTCAAGTTAAGGTCAGAAAAGTTACAAACTTAAAAGTCAGGATCAACTAGGATTTGCTGACAAACGAAGTCGGGATGGGAATTTTCATTACTAGAGACGGAAGCCTTGGACCCTTTTCTAGCCATAATCGATAAAAGAATAGAAGAAGGACGAAGAAACCCTAAGTTAGAAGAAAAAGAGTGTTACCTGGAATCGAAGACAATGTGAAAACATAGGTAAACCCGGAGTAATTATAGGGGTTATTATCAGGATTAAAGGAGCATCGGCTAGGCTATCTCGGAAGTTGCACTAAGTCTTATCAAGTTCCCTTAGGCCGTCAAAATTCAAAAGTCACCATTAAATGGAAAAAAAATAACATCGATAATAGTTGGATGACGGTTGTAATATTTTTGGGAACAATTTTTAGGGTCGTTTTATCTCGAGCATGATCCCAAAGAGTATCTTGGCGGATTAGATTCCTAGCTAACTCTAGGATCTTGAACTAACCAACTATGTATTATATTTATGTTATGCTTGCGGGTTACACAAACTCATAATGACTTACAACGGCTAGAGGATTGATTCTTACCAGAATGCTCGAAGAACCAATTGAAATGCACGTGGACTAAAGAATGAGTCCATAAAACGGTCATAGCTATCGCACCCCAACCGAAGGTGGAAAATCCGGGGCGCAAACCGTTGGTTCACAGCTCACAAGGTACTATCATACTATTTAAATATGACAATATATAATTATTTATTTATTACATAATTTCAATCAAGTTCACAAATATTCTTTTATTTCATTAACTAAGGTCTTTCTAAGTGTTTCTTCATCTTAGATTCAACCAAATTATAACTTGCAAATGCGTACAAAATAATATAGATTTGTAAACACGAGGTTGGGTAAGAAAAGTCACTAGTGTTGACACTAATAATAATGTATAAGCAAAATGAGCAAAAATGATATTATAAGTATAAATCAATCAAACCATGAGCAAATAAAAGGTGTCAGTTGATCATACCTCTCGAACACGGGCTATAGCTACTATGATAAAACAATTGCAAATAAGGGTGTCGGTAGACCATTGCCTTGCGAATAGGGCTTTGGAAACTAGGACAGCGTATGATCACACTTTAATGTGATTATGATGCACCTCTTCGAATGTGATAAAGTAAACAATCTAATTTAATCTAACTATATATTAAAGCAACATGATTTTTTCACATGGCATTATTCTAGGTCTTCCACATAGGATGCCACATAGATGCCATGTGAGCAGTTTTCTATTTTATCATTTCTTCTTCTAAACACAATATGGAGCATTAACCCATTTAGTTATGTTATAACCTATGACCGTGTTTCTCTTCAAATACAACCATCTTCATATGAAGACAACACTTTGTAAAATTTTAAAAAATAAATTATTGTGTGATACAAGTCTTGAACCCAAGACCTCTTGTTTCAAACTAAATATGCTTACTAAATCCACTTAAGTAGTTACTGTGTTGGATTTCTTGACTTATAAATGATATATTGTTAATTCACTTATAATTAATATAAAAAAAACATTAAACAATTAAGTTAACATCCAATGGTGTATTCAAAGAGGCTTTTAGAGATTTATGAATTTTAAAATTTTGTTTATCATTATTAATATCTTATGAATCTATAACGTATGTTATCAAGTATATTACTAAATTTAACTTTTTTGTTGTTTTTAACCACCCGTGTATTACACGGGCTCTATCCATGTTAAACAATTAAGCAATTAGCATTTAATTAATAACACACAACACTCACAGTTTACTAGTGCGAATAATATATAGCATGTAAATACTGATAATTATGCAAGTGTCTCCAAAAGGTTTAAAATTTGTAAAATAGGGGAGTGACTACTCACCTTGATGATTAAGCAAATAAACCAAGAGATAGAATAAACGAATAAAGTTAATGTGACGATTTTTCTTATCCAACCAGACCTGAGACTTATATAAAATAAAATAGAGTCAAAACCGAGAACATAGCCGATGGAATCAACCCAAACGGATGTCTAGAACTCCGGTTATGAGATTTTTAATAAATAAGCGAGCTGGTACTGACCAGATCCGAACAGCGATTCGGGAGTCGGGTTTTGGTCAATACACTCAAAATTTCAAAAAAACATAAAAGTCTTCTAGCCCGAACACTAATTTTGATTAGAAAGTTGAGTATTCAAATAGTTAAAGAATTTGACTATTATGCCCTTAAACGGGTCGGAAAGCAATTGACCGACAAAACCCCATCAATCAGTAAAATTTATTTAGGGATTTTGTTAGTTAGATAAAAACAAACGTTTTTTATGAAGACAACTTACCCAAACGATGAATGGAACGAGAGATAATCGAGGTCAAAGTGGTCTTAAACATCAAAGTCAAACCGTAGATGAAAGAACTTGAACAATCTTTATAAAATTTATAAAGAAAAAGGTAGATTTCAAAATTAGGGGATGGTGCCTGAAGTTTTCAGTAGTTTTTAGGGTCTAGAGGTGTTTTTTAATTAAGTATAATGAATTATAATTTATTTTTGAAGTAATCCACTCGATTAGGAAACAAAATAAGATATTAATGAGAAAATCGGGTACAATAACTAAAATAATTCGGCTTAGACAACAAGAAAATGACTTGGGATCTGCATAACATTTCTTAGAGTTTAAGTTTCATTAATTTAATTTAATAGGAAAGAATTGGCGAAATTAGTCCATGTACTTCCATGAACACAATTTTTAGCCGTTTTAAGCGATTTTGAGAGTTATTAAGGACTATTTGGCATGATTGAAAGTTATTAAATTATAAATAAGTTAAACCAAATTAAATACAAATAATTACAAGTTTTTAAATAGTTCGAACGATCCGAATTACATTCCCGAATTGGTTTAAACATAAACAAATACAAATACGAAAAATCTGAGATGTTACATTGGCGGCTAGGGTTCTCGGAATTTTAGGAGTTCTAGTTATTTTTGTTTCTATATAATGAGGCTATTGAGAACAACTTAGGACACACAGTTCTCTACACTCACGACTGTACTTAGCATTTGTTCTCAATCAGATCTCAAATTGTAACCCATTTTTCCTTATTAGTAAATTCAGACAGGGGATAATTTTCCCCTCCTGAGGTTTTTTCCATATATCTTCACCAGGATCCTAGAGAAAGTTTTTTCCACGCTATATCGTTGTATTCACCTTTAATTTTACCGCATTTACTTTCTACAATTTTTGAAGAACACTCTACCTCACCTAAGTAATTAATCAATTATGCTTTAGAAATTTTTGACCAAAATAATTGTGACATGTGAATCGACATTCATTTTTATATTATTTATGTATCAACTTATGAAATCTCACCAGCATGTATGTGGACATAAATATATCATTTTAAGCGTGTTCTAGGTTGAAGTTTAATTCGAAGATTGAATACTAGATAGTTGGACTTTTAGGTTACTAGAAACATATAATGCAATTTAAATTTGTTGTATCAATATTTGATTTATGACTAATTGTATACTAGTTATTTAGTGAAATAAAGTAATGGGTGAGTTCAAATAGGAAGCTATGTTTTTGTAGGAAGACTAGGAACGAGGGTATTTTTATCTATAAAAAATTAAAACCAACTTGCAACCATTTTTCTTCACTTTTCACTCATTCCTGCGTCTCAAAGAAACCCAACCACAACCATCCACCGCTCCTCAACCCACCACCCACCACCACCGACATCCTCTCCGGCGTCGGTTGTCTTCCCTATCACCGTCATGGTTCCACAACTAAGCCAAAAATCCAAATCAAAACTCCACATCTGTTCTTTAAGGTTTTCCAACGTTGTATTCCGGCCACACCACCATTCTCCTCCACCCACCACCCACCACATCCGTTATCCTCTCCGGTGTCGGTTATCTTCCCTATCACAGTCGCGGATCCACAGCTTAGCCAACAATCCAAATCAAAACACCGCATCTGTTCTTTCAGATTTTTTCGACGGCGTATTCCGGCCACACCACCATTCTTCGGCGAGCGTTATTCAACCAAATTAAGAACCAAACTGACAATTTAAGAAATGGTTTGACTCGTTACGTTTGACCGAGCTTGGCGAAACGTTTTGCACCCACAATTTAGATGTTTAAGCCCTCGAACGAGATTTAAGAAAAACTGCCATTGACTGAAATCAGCGTGTAACCCCTATAAATATCGTTTGCATGAACAAAAAATAAAAACAACTTATATAATAAATCGATTAAAGTTTAAATGGAGAAATACCCGTAAACCCTTTATTGTTGGTTAATCGATTCATGAACCCTAAATCGATAATTGGTTCGTCACTCTCTAAGACACAAATTAGGCAATTCAAATTGAAGAGGGTCGGCTAAATTTATGCAATATAAGTAATTATTTTTTGTTTAGGGTTAATAGGATTGACGACCTTTAAAGATGGCGGTTATAGTGTGTGTGTTTGTGTGTGTGTGTGTGTGTGTTTGTTTGTTTGAAATTAGGGTTTGGAGTGAAATATACGTGGTTGTATTATGAAAATTAGCAAAATGAAACGGGGGCATGCATCCAAAAACCAATCTTGCTTATATACACATGATTTACTAAAATTTATACAATATGTACAAAACAAAATAAGACACATTATAGGTGCACAAATCGGGTATTATTTAAACACGGAACCGGGTAGGAACCGGTTTTTTTGGAACCGGGTACAAACTGGATCCGGTTCTCGTCAAGAACCGGACCCAGCCAGATGGGAAATAATCAGAACCCAATGGAACTGGGTAGGGTAGGAACCGTATACCTGAAAACATGTTCCACCGGGTTTTCCAATTTTAAAAAAAATATGACCGTTGAGAACCGGTTCCAACGGCCATATAGCTATTTTTAGACCGTTGGAACTGGTTTTGAACATATATATATTGTTAGGACTCGGATTTTCAGTATCCTCAGCACGCGATATATTTAGGATAACTCAAGAATACAATATCCTCCCAAAAACAGGTATCCTTAATATATTGTATAACTAACGGGTCGATTGCTATTTTCTGTTGTTTACCAGGTCTTATAAAATTCCCATGATTCGCTGAAGACTTGGATTATTCCTTAACTACTTCAACTACCACATGCTCAATGAAGGTCGTGGAGTATAACGGCTAATTGGAAGAAGTCTTCTATTCCCGGATAATTAGGAGTTTTAGTTAGCTACTCTTTTGTGTAAATAGAGATACACTTGGATCATTTCACACACACTCTTAACACTCGAGACTTAGCAGTACTCGCACATTGTAATCACGATCCAATTAGCTCCACCGTTTGTAACTGATTTTGATTATTAATAAACTGGTGGTGATAGTTTTCACCACCCGGGGTTTTTTTTCTTGTTATCCTCAGGATAACAAGTTTTTCCTCGCAACAAAATCCTTGTGTCACCTCTTTTTTACATTCATTTCACGCAAGCACCACGCCTTACTCACTAATTTGGTTATGAAATTGCCTTTGTTAAATTTTAACCAATACAATTTGGCGCCCTCCGTGGGGAAATCGGTGCTTCAAACCTTCAAAACCGTTTGTTTCATTCTCATCATTCTCATTCCTTCATTATGGCCTCACAACCAAAAACCAGTTCCGTTTTTGCTCCGGTGGTCATCACTGCTTCAAGTATCAACCCTGGTCCTCCACCAGTCCCGAAGAAGAACACTCAGCCCAGAGGAGAACTTCCACCATACTCAGGATCCTCTACACGGGTATATCTGGTTATTTCTAATAGTGACATTTTTGCTCTGATGAAAAAGGTCAAAACTCACATGGTGCCGCAGGAAAAGACCAACTCAAGGTTTTTTAAGGAGATTGAAGGGATCAAGAAGAAACCAGGGCAGGAGGCTACTCCAATCATGCTCAGGGTCCTTGATTTTGATTCTCCAGGATCATCCATCCTTCAGAATCCCGGATCCTTGGGGGCACAACTAACAAGGACTCTGTCTCAGAAGCAATCAGGATACTAGGGAATTTACCCTCCGGTGTCCTTGGAGTTACCCAGACCAACGAGGCCAGACTCCATCAACATGCAGGCTCGTTCAACCATGCCAGCCGACATATTCTCGTCAAGATCTCCCATGGTGTCCTCTAAAGTGCATGTCGGGGATGATATCCCTATGCAGACGTCACCTTATCCTGAAGTCACCCTCAACGAAGATACTAGTCGTCAAGGCTCAGGATACCAGAGGCCTAACCATGATCTCGGTAACAATATACTTAATGCTAATTTATACACTTACCGTGGATCTGTGCGGGATAAGGGGATATCCCCCGAGATAGCCAGGGAAATGCAGAAAATGAAGGATATAATTTCCAATATCCCCGGGATAATACGTCCCATAGTTGAAGTTCCAATAGGCAGCCATAGGTTATCCAGATTCACCTGGCCTATATGCGACGTGGAGGTCCCCAAGAAGTTCCAAACACCCAGCCTGAAGCTGTACGATGGCACTACGGATCCTGAGGAACACGTAGCTCAGTATAGAGAAAGGATGGCGATCAACCCCATCCCCATTGACATCAAAGAAGCTTGTCTATGCAAGGGATTCAGTTTGACACTGACAGGACCGGCCTTCAAATGGTTATTGAGTATTCCTTCCAATACTATTACCTCATTTGCTCATTTGATTAATTTTTTCAATAATCAATTTTCATGTAGTAGATCTTTTGAGAAAATGACAGGTGACTTATATAGAATAATTCAGCATAATAATGAATCGAAAAGGGATTACATAACTATATTTAGCAGGGAAGCTTAGGATATCCCCAACCTTGATATGGCGGCTGCTGTTGAAGCTCTAAAGATAGGATTGAAGAAGGATTCTCCTTTCTATGTTGATCTTGTTATGACTCCATGCAGGAATCTTGACGAAGTCAGAAACAGGGCATTAAGATACATTCGGCTAGAGGATGACAAGAAGGCTCATGGAAATCTTCTTATCCCGAAGCATGATTCTACCAACAGAAAGTCAATTTCTCCACAGAAGTTCTCCAGGCCAAAGCCTTATTTCAAACAAGATAGTCCCAGGATAAACGCCGTGGAAGAAGACGAAGTTGATGAGGAGTATCCTAAAATCTCCAAATATTATTTTAACATTGATATTGGTGGTGTGATATGTGCCATGCAGGATTTAGGTGACAAAGCAAGATGGCCCAAGAAAAATGAAAAGTCCGGATCTAGCAAAGACAAGTCCAAATGGTGTGCATTCCATGAAGACTTTGGCCATTGCACTGACGATTGTATAACACTTCGGAAGGAGATAGGATACCTTCTCAGTAAAGGGTACCTAAAGGAACTGTTCGGAAGAAAAAAGAACAAGAGTCAGGATCCTGTCAAGATACCTGAAAGGGCGCCTTCTCCACCACCTAGAGCTAAGGTCATTTCCTTTATTTCGAGAGGATCGGATATTTATGGAACCTCATACTCAGAGGCCAAGAAGCGTTCCAAGGAAACAAAGAAGGACAACGGAGAAAGACCTCTCCGTACTTCCACGTTGACAACCAATTGAATCATATCCTTCGATGAGGAAGATCGATGTGATCTTGTGGATCCCAACCATGACGGTTTGGTAATTACTTTATATATAGCAAACTGTTTTGTGCGTAGGATACTCGTTGATGGGGGCAATTCCGTGAACATCATCCAACTGGATGCATTGAAGAAAATGGTTATCCCTGAAATTGAGATTATCCCGAAATATTCAGTCCTCGTAGGGTTCAGTGGCAAGATCAAGGATACGTTGGGAGAAATCAAACTTCAAGTGTACATAGAGGGAATCAACTCGCTACAAAAATTTTGTGTTATAGACTCACTTTCTTGTTGTAATGTGATATTAGGTAGGCCTTGGATTCATGACATGAAGGAAGTACCCTCAACTTATCATCAATATGTGAAACTTCCAAGTCCTTAGGGGGTTATCAAGATTGAAAGCGATCAGCAAGACACAAAAGAGTGTTATGCATCATCAATGAATTGGACTACAAAGCCTACTCAAGCATAGCAATTACAGAAGCAGCCAGGGGAGGTTCTGCAAGCTAGGGACCAAGATGTGAAGGAAGTATCCTTGGATCCTCAGGATACCGAGATCAAAGTTTTGTTAGGATCGGGTATGCCTGAGGATATCGAACAAGGGTTGGTATCCTTCTTAAAGAAAAGAGCTTTCTACCTTCGCCTGGAAACATGAGGATATGACATGTATCTCTAAATCTATAATTACTCATAAACTTGGTATAGATAAATCTTTCGAGCCGATGCATCAAAAGCGAAGGAAGTTTGCTCCTGAAAGAAACTTTATCATACAAGAAGAAGTGCAGAAACTACTTAAAACTATCTTAGATGGTTGACAATCTAGTTGTAGTCCCAAAGAAGAATGGGAAATGGAGAGTGTATGTGGACTTCACAGACTTGAATAAAGCATGTCCAAAAACATATATCCACTCCCACACATTGATTCAATGGTGGAAGCAACTGCTGGTCACGAACTATTAACCTTCATGGATGCATCCTCGACATTTCAACAAATTCAAATGCAGCCTTTAGATCAAGAAGACACAACCTTCAATACTCCCACAGGTATATATTATTATATTGCAATGCCTTTTGGACTAAAAAATGCAGGTGTAACGTACCAAAGGCTAGTCAACATGATGTTCAAAGATAACTGGGGGACACGATGGAAGTCTACATAGACGACATGGTGGTAAAGTCAAGAAGAGCTGAGGATCATCTCAAAGAATTGGCAACAATATTTGATATCCTAGATGAGTACAACATGAAGTTGAATCCTGCCAAGTGTCACTTTGGAGTCAAAGCAGGAAAATTCCTAGGGTACATGGTCACCAAAAGAGGAATAAAAGAAAGTCCTGAGCAGATCAAAGCCATCCTAGATATCAAATAGCCAAGAAATGTCAAAGATGTCCAAAGGTTAACTGGAATAATAGCAGCTCTCAACAGGTTCATCTCAGGATCTTCAGAGAAGTGTAAAGACTTCAATGATATCCTGAAAAAGAATCAGAAGTTCGAATGGGGCGAGAAGCAAGAAAGGGCGTTGGCGTCCTTGAAGGAATAATTATCCTCAGCACCACTCCTGATGAAGCCAGTTGATGGTGAACCGTTATCTTTGTACTTAGCCATTTCGGGGAGTGCAATAAGTGCTGTCCTAGTAAAAGATCATGAAGGTCAACAACATCCGATATATTATGTGAGTAAAAGTCTACTAGATGCTGAATCCAGGTATTCTTATCTTGAAAAGTTAATTTTAGCACTTATAATGGCTTCTACTAAATTAAGACATTACTTTGAAACTCATGCTATTCATGTAAAAACTAACTATCCTATTAAGGCTGTTTTGAGAAAACCAGAAATATCAGGTAGAATGGGAAAGTGGGCTGTAAAACTTAATGCATACGATATGTATATGAACCAAGGACATCCATTAAATCTCAGGCACTTGCCGACTTTGTGGCTGATTTTAGCCAGGACATACTTGAAGAAGTAGAAAAGGAAGTTCAAC
The DNA here is from genome assembly GCF_021521415.1 of Bidens hawaiensis. NCBI lineage: Eukaryota > Viridiplantae > Streptophyta > Magnoliopsida > Asterales > Asteraceae > Bidens > Bidens hawaiensis. The sequence goes on from NW_027491157.1 coordinate 1,031,614, forward strand.
AACTGGACGTCAAGGAAAGTTGGACTTTGCATACAGATTGAGCCTCTAACCTATGAGGAACAGGTGTAGGTATCCAGCTAAAATCGCCACAGGGGGACATTATATCTTCTATCTATATCTTGTGAATTTCAGGCCACTAATAATGAGGCTGAGTATGAAGCCTTGATAGCAGGCTTACAATTAGATAAGGATATGAAGGTCAGGTATCTTTAGGTCTATGTTGATTATTTATTATTAGCTAACCATTTTAATGGCTCTTACGCAGTAAATGCAAGAAACTTAGCAAAATATTTAGAAATTGTTAAGCAATTAGCTATGTGTTTCGAGACGTTTGATATAGTATAGGTACCAAGAGAAGAGAACGCTGAAGTAGATGCCTTAGCGAATTTAGCATCAGCTCTCAAGATACTAAATGACATCAAGATACCTATCGTGCATATCTTGACTCCATCAACAAAGGAGAACCACGAACTCATGGAGACTTCAAAACCTGAAGACGATCTAGTATCCTGGACCCGTCCCATAATACGGTATCTTCAGGATAATGAGATCCCGGAAGGGGAAAATCCCAGAGCTTTTCGAATGAAGGTAACTCAGTATATTATCCTAAATGATATTTTGTATAGAAAATCACTTGCAGGTCCATACTTGAGGTGCTTGGAACACCACGAAGTACAAGAAGTCCTTAAAGACATACATGAAGGAGATTGCGGAAACCATACTGGGGACAGAGCCTTAGTATCCAAGATATTGAGGACAGGATACTTTTGGCCAACAATGAAGAAGGATGCAATGAATTTCTCTAGGAAGTGTGATGCCTGTCAAAGGCACAGCAACATCTAACATCAACCAGGTGAAACACTACATCCTATCATATCCCCGTGGCTATTTATGAAATGGGGAATGGATATTGTGGGAAAGCTACCCAAGGCTCCTGGTGGAAAAGTCTTCATGCTGGCCATGACGGATTAGTTCTCTAAGTGGATCGAGGTCGAAGCGTTTGTCCAAGTAAAAGAGAAGGATGTGATCTCATTTATCAAGCGCAATATCCTGACAAGATTCGATATCCTAGCAGAGATCATTTGTGGTAATGGTTCACAGTTCATCGATAGCAGGACAACCAACTTTTGTTAAAGTTGGGGAATCAAGATGGTGACTTCAACACCAGTATACCCCAAGCCAATGGTCAAGCATAATCTAGTAATAAGATCATCATCAACAATTTGAAGAAAAAGTTGGGGTCCAAAAAAGGAAAATGGGCTGAAGAACTGTCATTTGTACTTTGGGCTGATAGGACCACTTCAAAAAATGCAACGGGTCAAACACCTTTTTCTTTGGTGTTTGGGGCTGAAGCTGTTATCCCTACAGAGATGGTGATCCCCACAGCAAGAACCAGCATCCAAGATACTGAGTCCAACAACTAAAGCCTTAGTGAAGACCTAGACACATTGATGAACTCAGAGACCTTGCCAAAATCAGAATGGCAGCCTATCAACAAAGAATAGCCAAGTCTTACAACAAGAACATCAGAATTCGAAGATTCCAAGTGGGAGATATGGTGTTAAGAAAGGCTTTCCAGAATACTACTAACACAGCAGATGGAAAGCTAGCTTTAACATTTTTGGATAAAGGTATGTTGCCTAACCTATCTTTAAATTCTTACATATTTGAACTTTATTATCTCTTTATCAAGTTTACTGACTTAAGCATCGGAGGGGTGTTAGCCAGGCTAACACCCACCCCTCATCAAGAGCTTCGTGTTTTGAAGGTATCCTAAGGATACGTTATCTTGAAAATAGCTAGAGGCTGATCACCACCCACACGAATAAGATATCCTTGATATCTTCTAAGGTTTAAAGGTCTTCACTTTTCTAACGAATTGGGTAACACCCCGCCTGGATCGCACGATGTTCGACTATAGTTCGAGGCAGCAGGACCAGACCATCTGATAATCCGGTTGTTTTTGGCTATAGATCGGATCCTCAAGATAAGTGACAGACGTGTCACACATACATTACTAAGGTTTATAACATTTTCATGTAATCTAAGGTTTCGGCATTTTCATGTCGCTCACGTTTGGGACTTTCCCCAGTTTTATCTAAGGTTTAGACATTTTCATGTCTCTTAAGTAAAGGCCTCATCGCCAGTAAAAAGGCTTTATCACCAGTAAAAAGGTTTATCGCCAGTAAAAAGGCTTTATCGCCAGTAAATGGACTTTATCGCCAGAATTGTCTAACCTTGTTTTGACAGATCGAAGATTGGCCAGGTCGCTAAGTGTAGAGATGTTACGAAGTTCTTTTTAACTTAGAAAATTCCAAAAGCATGGTGCATAAAAAGATCAACAATTGGGGACATCATGTGTTAGTTTGTTAACTTAATATCAGCTGCAAAGGTACACTTTTGTACCTAACTTTCCCTTTGCATTTTATTTGAAATATGGTCTTTCGGCTTAATTGTGTCAAGTCTCACTTATAGAAATTTTAAACATATATTTTCTTGATATGTTATACTTAGGATATTTTGCTACATACAATCAGTTTTAAGATATGTTCTCCATATACGTTGTCTTAAGATATTGCACTTTTAAATATGAAACATATTTTCTGGATATGTTATCCTTAAGATATATCATGATGAGAATAGATAAATTTAAAACCATTTTAGACTTGTTGCGATTGAAATATATCAAGACAATTATTCTAAACAATCATGCAAATTACACACAATGAAAAAAGCCAAAGAAACATGTTATTACTAGCGATAGGTGCAGGAAAATAAAAAGATAACACTCGGGCTTCGTTCTTGACAAATGGAAGACCTTTCCACCCAAGTGTTATTGAAATTGTTAATGTACTAGAAAACATAGGCTTCGTCTTGAAACCAAGATCCCTCCACCCATGCTTTCCTATTATCCTAAGCATAAATTGTTCAAAACACAAGTTCAAATTGTTCAAACCATCAACAAACCACGATAAACACAAACAAACAAGCCATAAAAATTGTGCTCAGGCCTTGTCTTTATTACCTTCATTGCCCAATTGCTCATCATCACCAGCCACCTTCACAGCATCACCAACCGCCACTTCCACAGCCTCTTCAGCCACCTTCTCCGCTCCACTTGGCCCAACCTCCTCCACACTTTCTCCATTTAGCTCTGCCAGCACCTTCTTCCATGCTGCTAAATCCCATAAAGGGGTATCAATGCCAGCATCCTGGGCCTCCTTTGCCATCCGGAGACGATATTGGAAGATGGAGATGGCTGCCGATTTCTTTGCTCCCTCAGTGACCTCCTGAATCCTCATCAGAGCATTCGCCTCCTGTGGATCAATTCTTTCCTGGCTAGCACGAGCTCATGCTTCAAGTCTTAATTCTCCTTGGTCTTCTTCTCGAGGAGATTGGTCTTAGCGGTCCCAATCTTTAGCAGTTCGGCATTGCGAGTGGTGGAGGCCAATCTTGGCTCACAGCATTGAACCTGGAGGATAGTAGCTCAAGACCATGCCAAGATAAGTTATTCTCAGCATAAGTTATCTTCAGGATATAAGGATATGATAAAGAAATTCGTACATGTTAGAACTCAAGGTCGTACACCGAGGTGGAGTCTGAGGTTTCTTGGTTCTTCCTCTTTTTGAAACCTTTGGCTCGGCTGCTTTCAGGCTTCGGCAGGGCACTGAGTGTGACTTCCTTGTTGATAGTGCTGTGAGTGGACACCATGCTGTCGATATCGTCAAGAACAAATATTGCAACAGACTTGCCTATAAAAATGCAGGTTAGTATCTCAAAACCTTTAATCTTTGTGACTAATAAAGTGGTATTTCTTACCAGACATGTTGGGGCCACCAATTGGGATGGTTCTTGGAAGCTTGGTTGAAAATGAAAAGTCTTCTCCTCCTCGTCTATGAGATAAAACGAGTCTACCTTATCTTTGGTCAGTCGGTTGGGGGGAGCGATTTCAAAAATCTTCAAAGTTGTAAGGAAAAAAGACAAGATATATTAGTTCGATACATATCATCATACTGCCTCAGGATAACGTTTCCTACTTTTGGTAACCCAAAGATAAGGAAGATTTTCAGAATGAGGAAGAGAATCCCTCCTAACGAAAAAGAATTGTGTCTTTGTTTTGAGTGTTCCTCAAAACAAGAGGGGTTCGGTCACTTGGTCTTGAGGAGGTATCGAGAAGAGCCGTGGCTTCGAAGATCGTAAACGAAGGCCAACTCGAAAAGGGTAAAATCTAGGGCGTGGTTGGTAATCAACCTCTCTAGCACGAATAAGGTTCTCCAAACCATAGGCATGGTTTGGATAAAACGAAAACCAGTCTTGTTAAAGAACTCGGTGGTAAAAGCCGGAAATGGGTAAGTGAAGCCGATTTTGAAGGGCAAAAATGGGAAGCAGATCCAAGTCTTGGAAACAAGGTCAGGTAAAACTGAATGGTCGAAAGGTCTGAAGACTGTTCCCATAGGGAAACACCCTTTGGCTTGCAAGTTCATGATATCGGTATTATTGAAAGTACATATTTCGTTTACGAGGCTTGCAAGAAGGTCTTGTGAAATGAAATCCTTGATTCTGGAGGATCGGAGTTTTACACTCATGATTATAGAAGATGAAGAATAAAGAAAGCAAGACGATTACCTGCAAAAATGATCGGACGGATCTATAAATTATTTATCCTAGATAAATATAGAGATAACCAAGGGCCTGACACGGCTGCGGATGATTGACATGTGCGCGTGATATACATAAGCGGTGATATTCAAAATTCAAAAAATTAACAGCTGTAATCCACTTTAACAGCCGTTAATTTTGGGGACAATTGTTAAGGCTCGGATTTTCAGTATCCTCAGCACGCGATATATTTAGGATAACTCAAGGATACAGTATCCTCCCAAGAAACAGGTATCCTTAATATATTGTATAACTAACGGGTCGATTGCTATTTTCTGTTGTTTACCAGGTCTTATAACGTTCCCATGATTCACTGAAGACTCGGATTACTCCTCAACCACTTCAACTACCACGTGCTCAAAGAAGGTCGTGGAGAATAACGGCTAATTGAAAGAAGTCTTCTATTCCCGGATAATTAGAAGTTCTAGTTAGCTACTCTTTTGTATAAATAGAGCTACACTTGGATCATTTCACACACACTCTTTAACACTCGAGACTTAGCAGTACTTGCACATTGTAATCATGATCCAATTAGCTCCACCATTTGTAACTGATTTTAATTATTAATAAACTGGTGGTGATAGTTTTCACCACCCGGGGTTTTTTTCTTGTTATCCTCAGGATAAAGGGTTTTTCCTCACAACAAATCCTTGTGTCACCTCATTTTTACATTCATTTCAAACAAGCACCATGCCTCACTCACTTATTTGGGTGAAATTACCTTTGTTAGATTTTGACCAAAACATATATAAGACACACATACTATATATAGATAGGCTAAGTTTGGAACTTGTTAAACCACTTCCCTAACTTGTTAAGCGCATCCCTAACTTGTTAAACCACTTCCCTAACTTTAAAACACAATTTAGATTAAACCAATGGCAACCAACGATGATGTTATGGTTATCGACACCTCGAGATGCGCCGAGGTTTGGGTTCACTATGACTTGTGTGTTATGACTGACACACAAGAGATGGCGCGCTGCAAATACTGTGGCAAGTTTTTGAAAGCGTGATCGAATTCCACTCTCCGTAAGCATACCCATAAGTATTGTAAGGAAAAAAAACATTTGGACGCCAAAAACGCGGAAGCGAGAGAGTCGTCCGGCTCTGCATCTCTAGCCCACGCCGCCGGTAACAAAGCTTAATGGGCGTAGAGAGTGGTATGAAAATGACGAACAGTGTTTGTTATTTTAGTTTTTATTTTTAATAATGTTTATAGTTAATCGTTTTATAATAAAATGTTCGCCGTTCCGCTATAACGTTAATGCAATTAAATTCTTGTTATATATATATATGTGTGCTGCAGTTTTGAAAACATCAAGATACTCCAAGAAATAACATGTTCCTTTGGCTTGAAAACATCAAGCACCCTCAGGAAACATATCGGCTTCGCACTAATCCACAAGAGTTTTATGAAATGCTTGTAAAGTTTCTTATTGGGATAAAGCACACGGGAGCATATGACAAGTTGAGTTCCAACAGGTTGAAACGTCCCAATTCGGCCCCAATTATTTTCTTTCAACCGATTTGCAATAATTTTTGTATTCAATATGTCTTCTTTTTCCACTTTTGAAAACATCTTGTAACATATATCTAAAGTATTTCAAGCGGGTGTGTATTTTATATAAAATTTTTCAACTGCCTTTGTATTGTTTGTTGCAAATCAAATGACACTGAAATATTTTTTTCTTCAAGTTAAAAGTCGTTATTAGCTCATTGGCGGTATGTGGATATGGAAAGTTTTCAAACGCGATGGTGCGTTTCATCATTTGCCAAGAAACCGGATCGACCCAATGTGCGGTGACACAATGGTACAATTCCGGTAAGCCATGTGGTGCCGACCAAACATCGCTAGTTAAACTGACACCCGTGCGTATAGTTACAAAGAACTTAATTAAATCTTTTTTTGAACATTCCCACAACTTTAGACAATGACGCCTAAGGGTGGTACGACTTACATGGTTGTGGCATGGTTGAAGAGTCTCTCAAATCATGACCGTCAATTGAGGGTTGTCAAAGTGGTTAAATGGAAAACCTTGTTGAATCACGAACTTCTCCATCCTATTGTGAACCGCTTTCATATTGTACCAGAATATTATCCCATCTCGACCCAATTCGACTTGGTCTGATTCGGGAACTTCTTTCAATGCCTTGCAAAATTTCTTTTCGATGTGCTTTTTTAATTTTGAGTTCGAATCATGCTTTAAGAAAGTGCCACGAAATTTGCAATGAGCCTTTAGGTCTCCATTGATCAACTCAACCAAATCCCAATTCCGCCATGTGTCTTTTTGCGGTTATGCGGGATAACCCATACAACTTCGAGGTCATCATCAACACGAACCAGGTCAATTAAAACGGATGTGGAAGCTGCCTTCCTTTTGCCCTTGTTTTTTCTTGCCATAATAACAGGTGGTGGTAGAAGTGAAAAAAATTGGAGGTGTATGTATGAGAAAGCCTGTTAAGGTCGAGCCGGATCTAGATCATGATAACATCGTGACTGTTCATGCTTGATAATACGATTAGGATAGAAGGATTACGCTAGTGTGTATTTGTGTGTGTATTCTGAGAGGATTTGGAAAGAGTAACGGCATAATACCATTATCAGAATACTTGTTATTACTTTAAAGACAGATACAGGTATTTATAGGGGATGACCACATCCGTTAAGTTAGCACTTAATGAATGTGTCATTCATTACATTAAAAATTATACGAATGAAACTCTCATTCGTTATACATTATAATACACGAAAGGCTCCACATTCGTTATTTTCATTCGTTAATCTAGGTTAATGAATGAGCTTACATTAGACGAATGTGATACATTAGTTACAAGGTAACGAATGTATCTTACATTAGAGCGAATGGGCTAAAATTACCGAAATGCCCTTATATTAATAAACTAATATAATAATAAGATAAAGATCGAGACGCTCGTATGATGTATCAACAAACTCCCCTCGTCTCGAGCTCTTTATACTTTACTTCTGGAACAACTTTGTCTTCCAGTCGTTGCAGGTATGGATATTGAATGCGTAACATACACAAACAACTCGCTGAAACTGAATTGCCAGATCATAGTCGCTTACGTTAGCAAATCGGATCTGATTATGGAATAGTGCGTCGCTATCAGACTCTGGTAAGTTAACGAGCCACATAGGATCAATAACACGTATGAACTTCGTGTTGAATCCCAAACCCAATACGATTACCGCTTCACCTGTTAGGTTATTGTAGTACCACCTGTTGAAAGTCGTGAATAGACTCTGAGGAAGTGTCTTCATTGGTGCCCTCTTCATCGTCTTCAATGGCTTTACCTGCAATACTAACTTTCTCCAGCAGGTGGGAGGATCAATCTCGTTGATACGCTTATGTTTTGGCACCTGTGGCTTGAAGAACCGGAAACCATAACGGGTTTCATGCTGGAGATGATCATAGAACCATGAAGCCCATTTGTCTTTACCCCGATTCACAAATGGTTGGTTAGCCAAGGTTCTCACATCCCATCGCGGCATCGTCAGCACATCATGAATACATTTAATGTAATAAATACCATGCTCCCACTTGATTATGTATACTTTAAGCTCTGAATCATACTACCACGCTACCATATCACCTTTCATAGACCCAGTACTCTCGTACCTCTTCATCTGGTATGCAGATGCTCGGACCCTCACTTGTTTCACTTTTTCTTATTCATTGTATCGAAAGGTCTCGATCATCTTGTTCATACGTTTGACATTGTGTTCAAACATACCATCCAGAGCACGCTTTCTCTTCTTTTCTTTTGCAAATAGGTGACTAGTTTCCTCCTCTTTGTTCCACTTATCTCTTTCCTCTCTCAGATGTTTCTCGACTGCTTCAAAGTGCTCGGTAGTGAAAATAGAATATCCGAATCAGAGTTATTCGAAGCATACATGTCGGGATACTCCTAAGCAGTAATGTCTTCCACCTCGACTTCATCATACTCTGGCACATTCCCACGTGGAATGCCAGAATTACTACTTTCCTCAAACTCAATATTTACGTCCACCGCCTTTCCCAATTCTTCCACCTCATTTTCATTTAGATCCAGAAGCAGGGAAATTTGTTCTTTAGTCAAGGAATGGTCATTCACCCTCTTCGATCTCATCTGGATTTACCATACTATATACAATGTCGTCCATTCCCACAAAAAGAATCATATTAGCCGCAATTGTATCGATCGGCTTTGCACTCGTGTAATCCTTATTCAAAAAAATCTGCATATTCTTTCCTTCACCACTACCACCACCACTCGATTCAGTTTTATTACCAACTGACGATGTGTTACCACCGCCCGGTTGCTGGTCACCACCACCTTCATCAGGATCCTGATCGTCGTTTTTCAATTTCTTCAATTCATTTTCTTTACATGTAAGCTGAAGAATTATCTGATCCTGTTTGTCTAATCTATCCCCCTGAGTAGCAACCAGGGCTTTTAATTCCCTCTTTTAAGAACGATATGAGTCGACCGATATAAAACTTATCTCGAAATGGTGATCCAAACGATGAAACAATGTTTCAATTTGGGTGCTTGAATTTCCAATTAACAAAAATCAAGCCATTTGAATCACCGTTTCGAAATAAGTTTTACATCAGTCAACTCATATTGTTCTTCCGATCAAAAGCCCTAAAACATTGGTTTGAAACTAGGGAAAAAACATAAAGACGTTAAGTATTTTTTAACGGAGGACCAGTGAGACAAAAATAGTTAAAAGGTGGGACCATTGCTAGTGATTTTCAAAGGTGGTATTATTATCGGCCAATACACAAAAGGTGGGATTATTTATTTCTAATTTTCCTTAATTGAATATAATAATATTAATTACATTAAACCCGATCAATCATTGATCGGAAATGTTTAACTTAAGCGAATTTTACTTTAAAAATAATACGTTAAGCACGAATTAACTTAAATTGGGGTAAACTTTTTGTTTTTGATATGAATTTTTTGCCAGCTCGGTAAATCAAAAATAAAGCAGAAAAAATAAAATCTTTTTGGATTTTGAATTTTATCAAATAAAAAGAAAATAAATGTAAAACAGTAGAACTATTAACTATTAAAGCAGTACGTCTTTTTATGAATTCGAGCAGGGAATCATATTGACGAAAACATCACTAAGTAACACTTCAATTTTGATGTTTATACACGTAACCCAACGATGATTGCTGATATAGTTATGCTCTTAAACTATAAACAGGCTTTTCTGAGACTTTATGATATGATTTATTTTGGTTCAATTAGGCACGAATCTTATATGGACCCCACCAATCAGAAGTAACCTTTCTATCTCTTATATTGTGAGTTTTCACTTGTACGTTTTTCTTGAATTTTTTTAAAAATTTGATTAACTGTGACTTATGAAAAATAGTAAACTAAAAATAAAGCAGAAAGTTAAAATTTTCCTTTAAGGTCGGTATGACTACACGCAAATAATGTTCCATTTTAACAAAAATAAAAAGATAAAAATAAGCAGAAGTTGTATAAAATCTTAACTCCCAATTCGGAAAATACCATATTATCGCGCGGAGAAAGTCCAAGATTTCATACAAAACACCAAGAAAATAAAGCAGAATATTTAAATATTAATTCTCAGGTCGGATAATCTTATCACGCAGGAGAGGATCTAATATTTTGAATAAAAATAAAGAAAAAATAAAGTTGAATTTCTTTGAAAAATTAAAGAAAAAATAAAATTGAATATTCTTCAAAAATGAAAGCATGCACACACAGTATTCGTTCAACTTTTTGACTTATTTAATCATATATAATATCACTCTTCAAGATGTTATTCCACTAGATTCGACATTCGTTATCTTTATATCTTATCAGTTCCTATTATGTCTGTCAAGCCTATCATTGCATATCATATTGTTGGCCCTATCATAATTTCTTAATCTAATCTATTCATGCACTAAATCAATCCCGTCAATGTACAATTATTTTTCGTTTTTGCTCAATAACTCATTTTGAGGAGCATTTTTCGATGTTTTTGGATTTTTCAATATTGAATGTTTTTGGATTTTTGAAAATTTTTCTGTACAAACACAAACCACTATATTTTTGTATTTTTATATTTTCTCCCCCTAAAAACCGACAAATAGAAAATAAAAAACATGAAAAAGAAAATAAAAGTGATCTAACCAAGCTTTTGAACATCCTTCAAAGTTTTTAAACCATTTATACCAAGCAGATATTGAAAACATGTTTTGTCAAAAGCTTTGGTGTAAAGGTCAGCCTTTTGAAAATCTGTATGAATTTTTTCCATGTCAATTAATTTCTTTTCAAAACAATCACGTATAAAGTGATAACGGATTTCAATATGCTTCATTTTCGAATGTTGAACCGGGTTTTTAGTGATAGATATAGCGGCCGAATTATCAATATAAATTGGAGTAGTAAGAAACTTGATGTGTGTCTAATAACCCTATAATAATGACCCTCACAACTAAGCTTTAATATTAAAACAAAAATCCTAAAACCACACATAACCGGCAAGTGTACTGATCGCAAGTAGTATAGACCTAGGAAGTCCGAGTATCGAACACGTGGACACGTAAGACGCTAACGATTACTAACCCTAGACAAGACCTACCTTAGAATAATATTTAATTGATTTTTGATTTTTAATTACTTAACTGAACTAACTAGACTGACTGACAAAAGTTACCTAAAATAGAAAACTTAACGGAAAACTAATTGTGTTAACTTAGGATGGAGAAAAACGTCTACCTAGGTTTGAATCAAACTGTAGGCCTAACAAGCTAATGGATTGAATGACTTCAAGACACCGGTCCCTAAAGATGACACGACTAAGGATCGCTCGGGCTCACTGGATCACCTCTCGGTCTCACTCAACAAGCCTAAACTACTCAAAATCGCCTAAAACGACCAAACCGGGAAACAATTGCTAACGTGTTCTAATGCTAGATCACCTCTCGGTCTCACCAACACTCGACCCTAATGTTAATAAATAATACACAACCAAGGATAGAGGAACAATTCAACTTAAACCAAAATAGATCAACTAGTCACTCAAAACACCTAAACCTGACAAGAAACGAACTCGCTCCCGCGCAATCCTTATTCTAGCATGCAAAGGTAATGAGACAACCCTAACTTCTTATCACCTCTCGGTCTCAAAGAAGGTGTTTAACCGCTGTACTTAATCCAAATAATCATGCAACAAAACCCTACGGCGGTACCTACCGCAAACAAACCCTATACACAAAGTCTAGAATCAAACAATGTACCAATCAATCAATACAAAACTAATCAACCGACACACGAGGTTTATGCAATGAATCACCAAAATTTCCAGCCCTTAAACACAACCTATTTCATGTCTAAATCAAACTTTACAATAACAATTAAGGTCTATTAATCAAACAATCCATAAAACCTATCAAACACTAACAATAATCATCATTCCTAGGTAGAACTAGCAAGTTTAGCCTCTCATATTATTTGGACAGCCATGAACATTTAATAAACACATCATTAAACTCATACCAATCATCTTAACAAACATCCAATGATCAACAATAATCAATAACAAATCGATCTTTCAAGTAATTGCAAAACTAGTTAACAATTAAACAAGAAAATCAAAGTTGATGAACAATGAAATTATTGAAAGGATATTGGGTGTTCCGGTGCTGCTCCTCGGCTGTAAAAAACAGTGGTGAATGATCCCAAGGCTTGGTGCTTGTGTCTTCTTCCTTTCCTAGCTGACAAAACCTTCAAACCCTAAGCCGAAAAAATTTTTTCTCTTGGTTCTCTTTTGCTCCTGCTGCGATCGCAGCTGCTGTCCTTGGCTGCTAGGTTTTTTTTCTTTTTTATAATATAATATAATAGTAGGCTTGGGCTTTTCCATGATGTAACGGACCGAGCCTTGAGTTTTTACTTGAAAACGTATGCGTAAAAGGCTCGTAAACTACTCCAAAATCTCGGTTTCTCTTCCTTGTAACCCAAAACCTACATGATTATTAAATATATGTAAAACCTATATAAATTAAGTAAAACTACATAAAATATATTACAATACGTAGATAAAACGTGCAGAAAATACGTGTGTTTTACAACACATCAAAACTTCAAACCGTAATCCCGCAGATGTTGCTGGATCTAGAGTACTTGTGGACAGCAACTCAAGGCCGCCACATACTCAGCTTCGGCTGTTGAAGTAGAAACCGTCAAATCAAACTGCCAGAAAGTCGAAATCGGTGTAAGCAGTCAAATCAAACTTATCGTCCTTATGGTGCCATAACCCGATGTCGGGATTTCCCCTCAGATAATGTAAGATACGCTTAACTGCCGCCAGATGTGTCACTTGAGGACTTGATTGATACCTAGCTCATAAACAAGCAGCAAACATAACGTCAGGTCAAGACGCAGTCAAATACATAAGTGAACCGATCATAGCTCGATATAGGTTCGGATCAACGGTATCCTTCAATTCATCTGGTGACAAATTCTGACCCACTAGAACAGGTGTAGATGGGATTTTCCGGCAGATATCTTGAATCGGCTTAAGACACCGTTCACATATTTAGTCTGATGGATAAAAATCCCGGTCTCAGACTAGTGAACTTGTAGTCCCGAAAAGAAGCTCATCTCCCCCATCAAACTCATTTCAAATTTTGTCTGTGTCATAGTCTCGAATTCCTTGCATATTCTGTCGTTTGTTGAGCCAAAGATGATTTCATCAACGTATATCTGTACGAGGAGCAGATCATTACCAACATTCTTTTAGAAAAGCGTACAATCAACCGTCCCCGTTTGAAGCCACTATCAATAATATGATCAGCCAACGTGTTGTACCAGGCTCTCGGGGCCTGGTGTAAACCATAGAGAGCTTTGTTTAATCAGTAAACACTCTCAGGATAGTCAGGGTCTTCAAAACTGGGAGGCTGTTTCACGTATACTTCCTCATGAATTTCCCCGTTCAAAAATGCAGATTTAACATCCATTTAATATACTTTGAAGTTCTTGTATGCTGCATAGACCAAAAAGATGTGTATCGCTTCCAATCGTGCTACTGGTGCATCCACTTCAGTGTAATCGATACCTTCCTGCTGATTATACCCAAGTACGACCAATCGTGCCTTATTGCACACAATCACCCCGCGGTCGTCTTTCTTGCACTTTTATACCCATTTGGTCGGTATCGCCCGTTTTACTCTGTCGGGTTTGTCGATAAGATCCTTTACACCCAGTCGTACAAACTATTGCAGCTCCTTCTACATAGCCTCTACCCAAGATGGTTCCTTGAGCATCTTCCATAAGTACCGAAGATGAATCAACAAATTCAGCTTCATTGGAAGATTCACAAACATCATTTGACGTTTCCAATACATTAGAAATCTCATTCACATCATGATTAGAAGAATTTAGCTTTGGAAAATATTGTTCCTCCAAATAAGCTCGAACCAGATCTTCATAAATTTCTTCAACTACCGGTGTGAACGAATTAAATAACTCTTCATAATCAAACATCCAATCAGGTCCCTTGCCTGTTGGAGGTGTAGTGTAGCTTTGATAGTCAACATGATACCCCTCTTCTACACACCCCGAAGAAAAATTGAAGATCCGCTTCTTGGGTGAGTTGTACCCCATAAAATAACCTTCAAACGCTTTTTCATCGAATTTCCCGGCATCTTTCTTCAATACCGTACATGGACACCCGAATGGTTCCAAATACTTTTAAGTTTGGCTTTCGGTTATTCAGAAGTTCATAACTGGTCTTCTTGAACTTCTTAACCGTTAGGACACGATTAAGCGTGTAACAAGCAGTATTCACAGCTTCGTTCCAGAATTGAACAGGAAGCTTAGAATGTGATAGCATCGTCCTAGCCGCTTTAATCAATGTTCGGTTCTTCTTTCAGACACGCCATTTTATTGAGGAACATATGGTGCACTGAATTTCCTATGCATTCCATGTTGAATATAGAAGAAATCCAACACACTGTTTTTGAATTTAGTACCGTTATCACTTCGAATTTGTCTCGCTTTCAATTTATAAAGCGATTCGATTTTAGTAATAAGGTTCTGAATTAATACCGGTGTCTGATCTTTAGACCACATAAATAACACCCATGAGTAACGAGAGAAGTCATCGGTCACAGCTAATCAATAGTAATCACCCGCTATACTAGCCTAATTCACTAGACCAAACAAATCCATGTGAAGTCGTTCCAGTTGAATTTCAATCGAATTAATCGATTTTCTCGGGTTAGACTTCTTCTTCTGCTTCCCTTTCTTGCATGCAAAGCAATGATCATTAAGATTAAAATGCTTAAGAGACACACCATCCACCAGATCATTCACAATCAGATGATTCATTTTACGAATGTAGATGTGTCCCATGCATCGGTGTCATAAAATCGAGTCTTTCTCCGTTTCTTTGGAGACAAAACGTATTTCAGAAGGTGAAACGGTTACATTAGTACTCATGTCGAGGACATAAATATCATTTGATATAGGAGATCGCATAACAACCATTTCTTCAAGGATAGTGTATCCCGGCTGAAGGATAACACACTCCTTATCAGTGAAGATGGTAGTGTACTTTTTATCATAGATATGTGAAACACTAAACAGATTGGGGTCTACCTTCTCACGATAATTATCCTTCTCGAATGTAGTTCTACTGTTCGAGACATCTTCTTTCTTTGTAATCATTCCCCCGTTGTTACCCGCAAAAGCTACATATCCTCCCTGAATATCTTTAACATTGTTGAAAAGATCGAGTTTTCTGGTAATATGCCGAGAACATCCGCTGTCCAATATCCACTTATCGCCCGATATCGACATGGATGAACTCTGCACACAAAGTAAATGATTCGTTCAAAAAGTCAGCCCAAGCCTTAGTCTTGGGCTCTCCTTTTGATAATTTCGGAGAAATGTTTAATTTAACACTTGAATTGAAATGATTGAGGTACTTGTGAGTAAGTAATCGGTATCTTGGTTTTCTTTTTCAGATAGCCATCCCGAATCACTCCCGAATTAGTATTTTTACAAAATCGGTTGAACAAAGTCAACAGATTTGTTTGATACGTTAGGAACATCAACCCGAATCACTTTTCTCAGGTTAATGTTCGAATACATTATAAAAGAATCGTCCACTTGAGATTCCTTAGGTTGACTTTTAATATCAACAACCGGAGTTGAAGCTTTTGTTGTTGGTTTGACGTTTTCAACCTTAGCCTTACACTTTTTCACAACATGACTTGTTTCACTACATTTAAAACACAAACGTGTGTCCAAAATCTTAGATGGTGGAACAGAGGTCTTGTTTTCAGGCTTTGGTTGAACATTTTCAACCGTAGGATTCTCATTTGTTACCACGTTTAAACCCGTGTCTTTTAATCCTTTTTTATTTTTATAAAATTCAAGATTTATAGTATTCGATGAATTCTCCAAACTAGAAGATTTTACAAATTTTATAGGTGAAAAATTAGTCACTTTAGGTTTAGCGTGAATTTTAGATGATTTAGATTTAAGAAACTCTTTTTCAAGCTTCGTAACTTTGGATGTGTCATCATTGTAGACACTTTCGATCATCTCAGTTTTCAATATGTTCAAGGGAACTTCTTTGTCCGAGAAGACCTTGTTGAGTCCTTTTAATTTAAAAACTCGGCCTTTGCTTACTTTAGACTCGTTTTGAGGATTAACAAATCTCATTAAATCCTCATCAGACACTTGTGGTTTGTCTGATTTCTTTACTTTAACATAGACTTTTGGTTGGTTCAAGGAATTGGCTGAAGATTTCAAACCATAAACCGCTTGTTCGAATTCTTCCGGTTCACAGAGGATGTGATTGTCAAAAGGAATAATTCTTGTTTTTCACAATCTCCTCTTGTTCGTTCAATTCCTTGATCGAACCATCAAGTTCATTTGTCAGTAAAGACTGAGTTACTCTTGTTATGTACCGATTCTTGAGTCTTTGATTTCTTTGAATCAACACTTTCAATATTATTACGATTAACTTCGGGCTTTTACAAGGTTTCAATTGGATTAACAACTTCGGAAATGCTCATGTAATTACTCTTAAAAGGTGGAGGAACCTCCACAAAACCTAAACCACCCTTACCATTCTTTTGATGCGAATGGTTAACCTCAATTATTTTGTTCAACAGAAATGATGAGTCTCTAAATTTACTAATTTTATTTTTCAATTCTAAAACTTCATTTTCTAATTTTGTAATGTTGGTTCTAAGTTTTAGAATTTCCTAAAAGTGTTGTTCAATGATCACCAGTTTACAACTAACCTTAGCTTTCAAGTCGTGATTACTCACAGACAAATTTTTGTTTTTAATGTAGATTGTTCCAAGAGTTTGGATTTTTGTCTGTGGCAACATTGAAAGCTCGTTCACAAGTAGATCATTTTGTTGTAATGTAGACTTAAGTTTATACTTGACTTCACAACAATTTTCACACTTGGTAACGACTTGAGTCATAATCGTTTCGTGTGACTCATTCAAAGATAACTTAAGAGACGAATTGGTACTAACCTCTTCGATTTTCGCCATACAGGCGAACGACTCAGTTTATTCACCAGTTGAATTGTCAGAATCCGTCTCTGAATCTTAACTGTCGCTATCTTCAGTTAAGTTATCCCCACTAGCGTCTTCGAACTGCTTAGTAGGTTCAACCATGGCGAGGTTTGCCTGGTTTCCCAGTAACTTTTGCAACCAGTCAAGCCCTTCATTCATGACCAAGGCTTGTGAGTTACTAGCCTTGACCTGATCCCCCTCTGTCGTCTTCTTCTTATTAGGTGTAGTAGAACTTTTCGCAAAAGAACGATCAACATTACATGGACCCGAATACTCCTTTTTCGACTTGTCGCATTCTTTAGCAAAGTGTCTGTATTCATTGTAGTTGTATCACTTTACCTTTGACTTATCAAAGCCTGCCCGTTTGTTTAACGTGGGTAGATCTTTGTCGGTTCTTTGCAAAAACCGTTTTACTTTACGAACAATCATGGTCATATTCCATTTCAGGTTCATGAGTTCGAGATCATCAGCATCAATCTGATCGTAGTCCTAATCAGTTAGTTCGCTCGTTGCTATCTAACTCCCAACTAGTTGTTCGTAAGAAGTCATGCATGCATTCAAGAATGCGAACTGTTCCTCTGCCTCCTTCGTATTAACGTTTGGCGGTAAGCAAGACTGACTTGAACTCGATTCCGTATTCGCACCAGATGCCATGAAACATACATTAGGTCCTAAATTACAGCCCTGAGATCCATCAGTCGAACTTTGCGAATAGAATGTTGTAATCGGGACTGAGCCTCCTGAAGTGTTTGCCAATACGACCCTCCGTATAGAGTTGGATTCTGGCTGGTTTTCAAAGAATTTTGGCACTTCATATCTTACTCTCTTCTTCTAATTTGTTGATGAACTCTTTAGTAGTTAGCTCACATTACGGAAGTAGCCACTTTCCTTCAAGACAAGTACAAAGGTCGAATACGTTGGTGGAAAAGCATTCTTCAATGTATCAATTTTGTCCACCTCGGTTGGCTCTAATTTGACTTAAGACATTTTAGCAATGAGATGACAAAATCGGTTGATCATCTCCTCAACGGTTTCATTATGGAGAAGCATAAAATTCCTGAATTGAAACTTTACCATGGTCTTTTTGCTTTCCAAAGTATTCCCCAGACTACGTGTTTTCAGTGATGCAAACAATGTAGAACAAGGTTTGATATGGCTAAATTGATGAAAGATATTCTCGGGTAATGCCATTGTCAGTGTTAAGTATGCTTTAGTCTCATTCTCCATGTCTTTGAGCTCATTTGCTTCATACATATTAAATGCCTTATCTGTATACCCAGTAGATGCACTGTCGACTTATGGTGGCAAGCATACAACATCCAAATGTCTTACACTACCCGGGTTAACAGACCCCAAGTAAGCTCGGAATCTTGGTTTCCATTGAGCAAAGTCCGATAATTTGAGTAATTTCGGAACTTTGTTATGAGATCTGATCTCATTTTTCATGTCAAACATCTATTGCATTAGGACGTTTTGAGAAGCAAGTGCATAATACGAAGATTGATTAGGTGAATACATGTTTTGTCAATTTCAGAAAATCAAAGGACTTGAATTGCCGAAACCAGAAACTTGTATCACGAATGGGTATACTTTAAGAACGCCAATGTGCAAATCACTGTTCACACGAATGAGCTTTAACGAAAGGGTTTATGAGATAACGAAAGAATAATTTGACGAATGGTGTATGAATAACCAATGAAGTTTTTAGCGAATGGTGTTTGAGTAGCGAATGAGTATAGTGTTTTAACGAAGGACCGGTTTGGCGAATGTGTGTAGTGAATTGATTTTCATAACGAATGAATCTAGGCGAATGATCAGTTACAAACACTTATGATTAGGATAACGAATGACTAAACAATTAACGCATGTGCATTCATCAGAGTTCATTAATGTCCAGAAATTCAAACATGTCCAGATCAGTCCAATTCAATGCAATACCTATCCCAATCAACTAAGAATTTCAATCCGAGCTATTTTGGACTTAAACTGTAACATCCGGAGAAATTCCATACTTACTTTGGGCCAAAGATGTAAATTTTAAAATTTAAAGGACCAAAAAAATTCTCAAGACAAGTAGTGTGAGAGAAATGAAAAAAAGAAATTAAGGCACCTCATGTTAAGAAAAATCCATTCCACATGGAAAGATGTAAGAAAGTGGAAGTATTCCACATGGGTATAAATAAGAAAGAGAAGTTCATCCCATATGGAAACAAGGAAGAAAATGGAATCTCTTTATAAGGAAGAGAGTTTCCATAGTAATGTTCTTATGTGACTAACCACTCTCCAAGTCCTAGCGGATGGTGCGAAGCACCCGACGCGCACGGACTCAGGCGATGGGCGTAATGTGGTGTTTTGATGTCGCACTTTGCACTTCGCACGCATGTATCTTACATTAGAGCGAATGGGCTATAATTACCAAAATGCCCTTACATTAATAAA
This sequence comes from Bidens hawaiensis, assembly GCF_021521415.1. Classification (NCBI taxonomy): domain Eukaryota; kingdom Viridiplantae; phylum Streptophyta; class Magnoliopsida; order Asterales; family Asteraceae; genus Bidens; species Bidens hawaiensis. Next base: position 1,051,293 of record NW_027491157.1, read on the forward strand.
CTAATATAATAAGATAAAGACCGAGACGCTCGTATGATGTATCAACAATGTAGGTGAGTCGAGAGTGTAAAATGAGAAGTTTTTTTTTGATGTTTTTGAGTTAGGTGGAAAAACAATTGATCAAAGACCCCATTATATAGTTTTAGGACCTCAAAAACCGGTTCCAACGACTATATTATATTTTGAAAATGAGCATTTAATTAGGAAACCCGATGGAACCGGTTATTCCGGGTACGAACCGAAACCAGGGAGGAATCAATTTTTGAAAGAATATTCAGAACCCGATAGGGGTTTCCGGATATTTAAGAACCCAAACCGGGTATAGGGTCCATGGGGTACGAACCGGAACTGGTTTTTTTTGCACCTCTAAGACACATTATATACATATTAAAAACCAATTAGGAGCTATCTCACAAAAACTACTATTCATCAGATAAACCAATAAGATTTGAGCATTTATTCAAGGTAGTTATGTGAGTATTTGAAAGTCAGTGAAACAGTCCATGCATTTAGAAGCTTATCTACATGATTATATTATTTTATTATTCTTTGTTTATAATTAATTTTTACTTAAATGTCTCGACATGGTAACATTCGATTCATGTTTCAAATTTAGTATTACCATATTTGTATTCAAAACCGAGCTACCTTAACACATAAACAAACTTTATTAACTTGTTATTATTAAATCTTGAAAGCTGTACACCATCCAAACGTAATAGCCGACATAATTTCGCCTCCTCCAAATCAAATCTTCTCTGCGCTTGGCTTCATCAATCCAATAACCAGTATTCATCAGAATGAGCATTCAAATCTAATCCACTTTCGACCAACATGAAGATGTGGATGAGAAAGCCAGTGCTCATATTGCTCTTCATCACTGTTCTTGCTCCGATTCTTCTTTACACCGATAATAAACTCACCACATTCTGTAATGCCCATTTACGAATTATTATTATTATTAGTTACAACTAAATTGATTGTTGTTTCCTTCACTTTATATTGCAGCTGGGTATGAATTCGATGCTCAAGATCCTCCTTTTGTAAGAATATTTTTTTCCTTTTTGTTAAATTTTCTGAGTGGGTTTTCTTTCAGTCGTTGAATCGAGATTTGTCAATATCTGAGTAGATCTGTAGTTCGTGTTTCCGATGCTGAAAGATCTAGGAAAAGTAGATCAAGGTTCTTTTCTTTCATAAGTTGTGTCTCTTACTTTTCATTATTTAATTTCTGATGATTATTTTGATGTATTAGAACCACCCAAGGAAACTGGGACGGATGAAGAGGATAACATTATTAGGCCACGCCAAAACAGACTCCAGTCACTTGAAAACAAGTTAATGCTAGCAGCATCTCAGGCTGTAAGTTTATTGATGACTCTACATACTTAACTATTTTTATTTTTATTATTATCATGCATTTCATTTTCACAAGGTTGCATGCATGATAATAATAATAAAACTTATAAACTGAGACTTAATTCTTGTTATTAATATTGTTTTAGGAAGCCAAACCCGAGGCTGGCAAAACCAAAAGTGAGAAACCAAGCGAACGTGTTTTGGTGGATAATCGTGTTCGATATCTTAAGGATCAGTTAATTAGGGCAAGAGTTTACCTTTCCCTTTCATCAACAAGATCTAATCCTCAAGTTAATCGGGAACTCCGGTTACGTATGAAAGAAGTCCAACGAGCACTCGGTGATGCAACCAAAGATGCAGATCTTCCAAAGAAGTAAGTTCTATTGTCAATATTTGTATACACGCAATTCCATATATGCCCCTGAAAAGATACACAGCATCATTTACTTGTTCAAAATACTAAATACCGTATTTACTCAATATAGGGAAGGGTATGGATGCCATAAATTTTAAAAATGGTATATTTGATATTACGAATTTTTATCGAGTTTAGGGTTCTATATATCCCGGCAACTTTACATAACATCATATTTACCATTCGACAACTTAAAAGTATCATATTTAATCATTTAAATGAATTTATAATTTGTCTATTGTACCCTTTTTCTTTTACATAAATATGATATTATGTAAGTTTACAACACTGCTTAAAATAATTTATAATATGACTATTTTACCCTTCTTTTTCTCTTAAACTCCAAACTCTAATATCCTAGTATAAGTTTCAAGGGAAGGGTGATATTTTTGGTATTACCAAAATACCACCCTTTATTGTGTAAATATGGTATTATACTGGGGATAGCCCTACCAAAAGTGGTTCGTTATCTATGATGATATAATTTATCTTCTCGTTTTGGAATATAATATTTATTCAATCTTGCTATTACTTTAGTGCGTATGACAAGCTGAAAGCAATGGATCAAACACTTGCAAAAGGGAAGCAAATGCAGGATGATTGCACTGCTGTTGTAAAGAAACTACGCACGATTATTCACTCGACTGAAGAACAACTGCGTGTGCATCAGAAACAGGCCTTGTTTTTGACTCATTTAACCGCCAAAACCGTTCCTAAGGGTCTTCATTGCCTTCCTTTATGCCTCTCAACCGAATACTACTCGTTAAATTCTTCTGCACAACAATTCCCGAATCAAGAAAAACTAGATGATCCAGAGCTGTTTCACTATGCTTTGTTTTCGGATAACGTGTTGGCTACTGCAGTGGTTGTGAATTCTACTGTTACCAATGCTAAGGTAATTGATAAAGAGTTGTTTACTTGTGATTAGACGGGCTGTGTTTTGGTTGACTTTTGTAGCACGCTTAATTAAATGGGCTGACCCGTTTAACCATTTTTTACAACTCACTTACCCGTTTGACATGTTTACAACTGGATCACAACTTGTTTGCCTCATTTAGAGAAATGGGTTAAATGGGTCCTGTTCGGAGTGACGTGTGTAGCATGTTTTATTAAATACCTCAACCCGCCAACCCGTTTACGGCCCATTTATTACAGCCTACTAACTCGTTAACAGTTTAGTACTTGATTACAACCATTTGACTTCTTTAGATAAACTAGTAAAAACTTGTGTTCGGATTGATATTTTTAACATGTTAACTATGTTGACCCTCCAACCTGTTTACGACCCCATTTAATACAACACACCAACCTGTTTTACATTTACAACTTTATTTCAACCTGCCTGACTTGTTTAAATAAACGGGCTAACCAGATCATGTTCGAGTTACAGAGCTTTAAGTGTGACTCAATTAGGGTTGATATCTTTTACACGAACGATAATATGGTTCGTGTTCGGGTATTGTCAACTCGACACAATTGACACTCGCAACTTAATAAATTGCTAACTGTTAACGTATAAATTTTCATATTAAACGATTTGACCCGCCAAACCCTTTAATAACCATTTATTGCAACCCACCCAACCGTGTAACGTGTTCAAAACTCGATTACAACCCGTCTGACTCGTTCACATAAATGGGTCAGACGGGTTGTATTCAGGTTACACTATTATAAATGTGTCTAGGTTAGATATATAAGTTGTGTTTGGGTTCTAACAATTCAGACCCTAAATTTTCAAATTTGTAATTATTAACGTGTAAACATGGCAGGAACCTTGGAAGCACGTGTTCCACATCGTAACTGACAAACTAAATTACGCTGCAATGAGGATGTGGTTTCTCGCAAACCCACCCGGTAAAGCCACAATCCAAGTCCAAAACATTGATGAATTTACATGGCTAAACGCAAGTTATAGCCCGGTTCTCAAACAATTAGCTTCTCAAAACATGATCGACTACTATTTCAAAACACATAAACCGGTCGACTCAGATTCAAATCTCAAATTTCGCAACCCAAAATACCTATCAATGATGAATCATCTTCGGTTTTATCTTCCCGAGATCTTTCCAAAGTTGAGTAGAGTTGTGTTTTTGGATGATGATATTGTGGTCCAAAAGGATTTAAGTGGTCTTTGGGCTATTGATCTAAAGGGTAAGGTGAATGGTGCGGGGAAAATTTTCACCGGTTCGACCGGTATTTGAACTTTTCGAATCCTATTATAACCAAGAATTTTGACCCGCGAGCGTGTGGGTGGGCGTATGGGATGAATGTGTTTGATTTGGAGGAATGGAAGCGACAGAATATTACAGATGTTTATCACTCGTGGCAAAACTTGGTAAGTGTTTTCATCAAACAAAAGCGTTAATATCGAGTCTTAACTAGGGGTGTTTAAAAAACCAATGAAACCGACCGAAATGCCCGACTGAAGGGTTTTTGTGGTTTAGTGGTTTTAATGGTTCGGTTCGGTTCGAAACTTGGAACCCCAGCCATTTGACAGTTTTATGTATTCATTGTAATTAAGGTGCTAAATGGGTTGCGTTCACGGGTGGGCGGGTCTAACCCGATACGAGTCGAAAATTTGACAGGAACCTGAAAATTGCGTCAGACATATGAACCCGAACAAGACACGAATATTCTCGTTTAAACTGAAAATTTTTTATATGTATATAAAAGAGATACTTTCTATTATAAAATCTTATTAATTTCTCTTTTAAGTTCTATTTTAAGTGGTGGCACATAATACCAACCTATTTAAGTTATGACATAAAATACCTTTAAAAGTAACAATAAAAAAATAAGTAGGCTAAGCTGGTTAACCTGTTTTGCTGAACAGGTTTGCAGGTAGCGGGTTCAACCCGTACCTGCCCGAACCCATAGCTAAACCAGTAAACCCAAACCCACAAATTTCGTGTTAAGTTCATGTCGTATCATAATTCGCACCCCTAATTATAGTCATCAACCATCTATTTCATTTTAAAATTTGTAGAACAAACTAATGATCTTGTAAAGAAAATAAAAAGATGTTCAAACTGCCAAAAACCGAATCGAACCTTAAACCGCCGAATCTGTAAATAGGCCAGTTTGTTTTGTCGTTTCTTAAAACCCTACTTAGTGGTTCAGACCACAATTTAATATGTTTTGTCTTTGTGCAGAATCATGAGAGACAACTATGGAAGCTGGGTACACTGCCACCGGGTTTGATAACCTTCTGGAAACGTGTATACCCACTGGAAAAATCATGGCATGTACTTGGGCTTGGGTACAACCCGAGTGTGAGCCAGAAAGATATTGAAAGAGCAGCCGTTATCCACTACAACGGGAATTTAAAACCATGGCTAGAGATAGGGATACCCAAGTTCCGAGGGTATTGGAACCGGTTTGTTGACTACGATCAGGTCTACATGCGCGATTGCAATATGAGCCCGTGAGAGCCGATCGGGTCAGTAACTAGTATATATTCTTTGATTGGTCGGGGTTGGTTAGTTTGTTCGTTCGGCTGGCGTTTTGTTGTGATTATTATTTATGTTAAGAAAGTTGATGTTTGATTGATCTTCCAAACAACATGTTGGGTTTTGGTTGAATCCAGAAACAGGATGATATGCATTTTGTATTTCTGTATATTATTTACATAGTTTGTAGTGATCATACACTTGATAGAAGTCAACATATGTGAATCTTTAATTTGTTTCAGTTCTCTTATCGTTAAAAGAATTGGGTGGTCAAATTATAAGAAAATGTTGATGTTTGATACTTTGATTAGTTATAACGTTTGATCAGTAATGTTCATCGCTAGCAACGATCATAATCGTTAGAAAATTTGCCTTAGTTCTCTTATATATGTACTCTAGTTATAGGCTACCGGTTGTCAAATTTGGTGGAAAGATCGGGTTTAGGTGTTTGATCTCTAAAGCCACCAAGAACACAAAATTGAGTCTAGGGTTGAAATGCTTATATTTATCACTTGCTTTAGGTCCAAGATTGGCCTAGTAATTGAGTTAGGCTATGCCAGAAGTCAATAGGACATTAAAATATAACCACCATTTAATTTTTAACTTTTTAACAACAAATTTCTTATAATTCTTGTCGTGTGTGAAACTTAAATTCATAATCTTACCCATCCAAATTTAATTGTTCAAAATTTTTATCTTTGCCAATTACCATCACCCTATTACCCTATTGGTATAATTATTATTTATATACTTTCAATAATGCCCTCAATTTAAAGTCAAATCCAAACATAAATATTAAATATTTTATTTGCATCCTTGTATAACTATAATAATTTGTTCTATATTTAATATATTTTTTATATAAATCTTTTAAATACTTTACTTAGGCTAAGTGGGTGACAAGGAATGATATTGGGCAAGAAACACCCCCCCAACCCAATAAGAATACCTTTATTCATAACTCAACCCAACTCAACTTCTTAATAAAAAATTAATTTCTCTCTTTCATCTACACAACCTAACCCAACCCAGCTTTTCACTTTTATTCACAACCCAACCCAACCAAAATCAATTATTTTAATACATATATCTTATTAGTTTTTAATTTATTCTATAAAATTTAGTAAAATTAATAAAAATATTTATTTTTTAAACAATATTATTTAAGTATAAAAATAATTAAAAAGATAATATCAAAATTCTATTAAAAAAACCTTGAATTTTTACAACTATTAAAAAAACAAAATTTTATATATAATAATATTAAAAAATACATATTTTTAAAAGTGCTCCGTTTCTAATAAAAATGATATCAAAATATTCATAAAAATAAACTAAACAAGACTATGTTTTTAGATTTTTGACATAAGTCAAATAATATAAATTATTAAATAAAACTCTCAAATTATATAAAAAACAAATTGTTGGAAAGAAAAACAAAAGAATATTTAATTAAAATATGGGTTGTGACCTAGGTTGGGGTTGCAACTCAGGTTGTAGTGTGAACATGATTTAATCTTTTTATTTATTCCTCAAATAGTATCATGACCTCCTAAGAGGTCACCAATAAAAGTAGTCTAAGAGGGAGGGGGGGGGGGGGTGCATGAACTTGTTGCTGGAAGTTTGGAAGAATATAATTTTTTTTAATATTATGACCGTTGGCCAACGGTCAAAACTAAAAAAAATCAAAACAACACACACACACACACACACACACACACACACACACATATGCCTCTTCTTTTTCAAAAAATACATACTTCATCTCAAACATTTTCAATCTTTCAAACAAAATTATATCTCTTCTATAAAAAGACGTACGAAAATGAATTCTAGAAACAACCTGAACCATCCACTCCTCGGTTTCGACTTTTGGGCAATACCATACTCCGCAAAACCAACCGAACCTAAATATACATGACTCAGTTTCGGCTTACACCCTACTCCGCAAAACCAACAAACCAACTTCCCAAACACCAGAAACCAACCGAACCTAAACTATCCATTTCTTTTTCCCAGCTAGAACTTAAACATGTATGATAACTTTATCAACCCCCCAAAACTCCATGCCGGTGTTCGGGTCTAGCCAACCGGAGCTGGAGACGGGGCCGGGCACTTAATCAGCGCGGGCCTCGAACTCCATCCGAAAGGTGGCACGAAAACACAAAAAGAAGGAACCGGGGAGCTTGTGGCACCATGCATTTTCACGTTAACTCCGTTAACCCACACTCCATTATCTTGCACGTCATGCATAACATTTACACGAGTCAGTAACAAGTCACACACATGAGACCGTCTGTACGCGTTGGTGATTAATGTCAAACAGGTTACGTAATAACTTGCATGATTTAATTATTGCACGATAAGTGATTATGTGTTACATGTTTTTCCATATTATAAATAGTTATTATAATTCTAGTTTATAAAAAATGAAACGCGTCGCGTTGAGCGTAGCACGAAGCTACGGCCGCTGCACAGCTATGGGGATGACCAAATTCGGGAAAAATTGTTTAAAACTTATTTTTCAAACCCTAATCACCCCACAACTCTTTCCAGCCATCTTTGGAGAAAAAATTGAGTTTTTGGGTAATTTTGGGAACTTGTGGGTGATTAGGAAGATTAGAGTTCATTAACATCATTGTTTGATCGTTAATTGTAAGTGTTTCATCGATAATCACTCGTTTACATGCTTTTCTATTGTTCTTGTAGAAAAACCCAAATAGAATATGAAATATTTCTGTAATATGGATTTTTATGATGTGTGTTCATTTATTGATGTATTAAAACAATAGGGTTGTCTTATGCTTGCTATTATATTAGTTTTGATGCTTAAAAGTTTCTAAAGGATTCATACTCGCTTATGGTTTTGACTGTAACTTGATGGTACATGCTTAGTTTTGATCGATTCTTGATTCCTTGATGTTCTTCTTTGAGTCTAGTTTCCAGAATGCTATAGTTTGTAATTTTTGGATGAGTGGATCATAGTTTTTCTGATTTTACAAAACAGGATGTCAAATCTTATTCGGGAATATTTTGCTGACCTAACTTCCCGACATCATAACTTGAGATTGACAAAGCCAAAAGGGTTTGTTCCACATCTAGAACTTCAAATTTTGAGTTCGGATTATAACCCAATTAGCCTTGCTTGTATTGGTTTCCTTTAGTCGTTTAACCAAGTCTATACTTTTTATCACGCAACCTGGTGGATTATGTGTACCTACCTGTGATGATTGATTTATGTTGAATGTTTTACGCAAAGGAAAAATATTATAAAAATATCTTGAGAAATCCAACTCATACATGATTATGTGGTAATTTTTGTGGAATTTACTCTAAAGGATGCTTGGTTAAATAAAATAAGTTATACATGAAAGAATCTGTCACACCCCGACCCAAGGCAGCGGAACATGCCGGGACGTAACGTATTGATCGGACATTAGCTCAAAAGACACTAATTAGAGTGAAAATAATTGTTTAATTTATTAACATTTAAACAAGTACATAATTATAATAATCGAATCAAATGCATCATACTTTGTATTTTGAATAGATATCCTAAGGCACACTAACTAACTTCAATCTTGATAACATCAAATACTTGAACCTAGAGCATGTATAAAATTTGAGTTTGTCAACACGAATGTTGGTGAAAATACATAAGTTTAAGTTTATATAGATAAAAATCACAATCCATATGTCAATGATGAGCATTACAATATGAAAATACAAACAGATAAGTAGATGTGGACCCGCTCCTATTGATACAAGATCAATGTACTTGGGTATATGTATGATCATACTAAATGAGGATGAGATACCAACCACCAAACATAAAATAAGCAATTAAGCACATAGAGCATAGCCATAGATTATGCAATCGTCACACATAAACATAAATTGAATTGTGTTTAAATAGATGCGGTCTAAAAGACATAATAATGTAAATAAGATATACATGCTACCCTCCTAAAATTTATAAAAGATGAAAAAAGGGTTTGTAAACTCACCTTAAATTTGGTGGGATGAAAGATTAATTATTGGTTAAGTGTGTGAATGTCCTAACGTATAAACCCTAAATAAAAGTAATAAGGCTAGTTTTAGTTTATGTTTGATGAATAATTAACTAAGGACTATAACGTTATGATGATATGATAGCATGTACTTGAAAAAGGAAAAGAAAAATGATAACAGAATTGGGTAGCTAGCTGACCCACAATAGATAACTTATAAACAAAATATGAAACAATTCCAAAAAATTATAAAAAAACTCCAGTCAACTAAATCAATGTGTTAGGAACAACTTTCATTTAGAAAGTTTGGTCAGATTGGAACCCGAGATTGGCTAAAATAGCTATTCTTCTAAAAGGGTACAGATATGCGCAATGATTTTAAAGTAACGATTGTAAGGCCATACGAAAGAAACAAAATACAAATAAATAGTCTTTAGAGCCGTAACTCAATAAAGTTAATGATAGGCTTTGGCTTTGCATCTTTCTAGTTTATTATGGCCAAGTTATTGCTCCACCTTTGTCGAACAATGATGCTGTCAAATCTGGAACATTGTAAATAACTTGATGCTTTGTAATGGATTTTGATAAATAAAAACTATGAACCACTTGTGGTATGATAAATACAGTATGTATTGTCATGTATCATAAAAATCCTTACGGTTTATAAATTAAAATAAATTAAACAAAACAAAAATTTCATGAATTTAAGAATTTATGAAGGTGTGACCACTGAAGATCATCTTCCAACCTTTAGGTCTTTGTCTCCTCCACACCACACACCATGGTGTATGGATTCTGTGGGATCCTTGACATGATTATATGATGGTTTTAGAGCCATTATAAACAAAAAGAAAAATAAGAGAGAACAAAAAAAGTATGATGAAAATGGAGTAAATAAATTAAAACTTTACTTGGAGAAATATTTTCGGGAGAGAAGAAGAGATGAATGAGAAAGGAAATAAGATGAAAATGAAGGTTATTTATAGTTGTGATTAGGATAAAAAATTAAAACTTTAATTAACGAATGTTACAGAATCTGTCTTGTAAATTGCTTGATCAGAATTTGAATTATATGACAATTTCTTAATGGTTTGAACTTGTTGTGACATAGGATGCTTATTAGAAAAACTTAAACTATTGACATTAATTTTAATCACCAAAGTGTTGTTTAGTCAAGTCCGTGTTTGTGTGTGAGTCATTACGTGAGTCTTAGAGTGTCGTATTTTGAACACATCCCCATAGCTTAACACTTGTACTTGGTATCGGTTAGACGGGCACATTTTCTTTCGTTAATCTTGTTCGTGGAATCTCATTTGCATACTTAAGGTGAGTTCATACTTTTCTTATTTGCTTTCGAGGAGAAAATACCAACATTTTCTTATATAGGTTTTCAGGAAGAAAACACAAACTTACTTATATACTGGTTTTCTTGAGGAAACCGCAACGACACATTTTATATTTTTCGTAATTTCTTATATATCACAAGTTTATACTAGATGTCTTTATATCACTTAAAGTCCTTACATTACTTTTAGCCTATAGGATGGAATCGCAGGGTTATATTGAGTAGTGCTACTGGGTTTGGCATACCCCAATTGAACTAGTCGCGCTAGCATGATTGTGATGTCTTAAAACAAGTGTTATATTTACATAACTTTAATACGCCAGTGTTGGTGATAGACCTGGTAAGAAGGCATACATACAGTCAGCTTCAATTCAACAGTCTAGTAGCTTGTGAATGGGTTAGCTACCTCGATATATTTTGAAATATGCTAAATCTTCTTATACATGTTACATTAGCATTTTCGTTATTATAACTTATGAACTCACCAATCATGTGTTGACACTTGGGTATTGATACTTATCCAGGTCGCTAGGTATTGCTAGGGAGCGCGTAGCACGCATGATTAGAGTTTTCCTTATTTGTGTGAACTTGTATTTCAAATTGTTTTACATTAATGGGTTGTGCATGTTTGAGCACGTGGTTTATTATTTTAAGTCGTTTATCTTTACGCTTCCGCAACAATTTAAACTGTTTGGTTTGGTTTTTGTTTTCTCAGGTTTGAATGAGACATAAATAATATTTTGAATATTTTAAATTGGTTGTTTGGTATAACAAATGAGCTAAATCTTAGTATCTCGCACGCCTCGTGGTAAAAATCCGTTAGTCGAAATGTGAGGGTGTGACGGAGCCGGCGGCGCCATGGGAGTACTTAACGTGAACGGAGGAAGAACTAGCTTTCACACGAGCTTCGATGCCATTTCGGAGGATCCCGAAGTCTGTAAGTTATTAATCTTAAATATTTATTTAACTTTATTTAGTATTTTTTTTTAAATCAATATTAATTGTAAAATTAATTTTAATAGTAGCAAACTTTCAAACCTCTAGAATTTTTTGGAAGAAAATATTTGAAGTTTGGGTCCAGCTCACGGGCAAACCGGGTGATTACCGAGGTAAACAAGCGGTTCAAGCCCATTGGAATGTCATAAACAAAGAATGCCAAAAATATAGTGGGATATACAACCCAGTGAAGCAAACTGGTTGGAGTAGCGGCAAAAACGACGCCAACATCCAATCTCGAGCGTTAATCGAATTTCGAACTCAAGGGAAACAGGAAGGGCGAGAAGGGAAGGCATTTAAGTATTTAACTTCTTGGGAGAAACTTCGGGTTTGCCCGAAATTGAACGGGGCACCCACCGTTCTGGTCACTCCACGATCCGACGCATCATCCTGAGCATCATCCCGGGCTCCAAAATGGTAGAAGACCTAGTCTTCAACAAATTCGAGCACACCTACAACACCCTCCGATGCTCATAATTTCCACCTTGCTGACGAAGACGATGAAGATGAGGTTAATTTAGGGGATGGCGACGTACAAGAATTGGCTCGACCCCTCGTGAGAGGAAGAAAAAACAATGGAATAAACGTGGAGGTTTCATCGTCGACACAAGCTGATGGGGGGCCGCGAAGATTTAGGCCGACTGAACGATATGTTCGGTCGTTTCGAAACCAACGATCGGTTTGCCGGTCTATATGAATTGCGGCAAATGGAACGAGACTACGAGTACCTCGTCTTAAAGGGGTTTACCGAAAAGGCCGCATTGTTGGAAGAACGACGATCACAAAAAATAAGCAAATTTACAGCCTATGAAAGTAGTTTTTAGTTTTATGGTTTTTTTGTTATGTATTTTTTTCGGTAATTCTTTTTTTAATTTTAATTTATTTATTTAATCTAATGATTTTTATTTGTTTAATTTAATTATTAAAAAAATAATATAAAAAAGATAACGTGACAATGTGATGAGACTACAAAACCATTACGAATTTACGCCCCTAAAATAATTTGTCTCTTTGCTAACGTAACTGCCACGTATCAAAATTCATGTTAACTTATGATAAAATCAACCTCTAATCATTAGAATTTCATTCCACAATATATACACATATGGTTACATAGGACTCTCCACAAATTAAGGAAGAGTTGACAAAGTAAAAAGGAAATACAATTTGTTACAAAAATAACTAAGTGTCCTATTATACTCCAATACCCCCCCCCCCTTCAATCCAAAAGGTGGAGGACCGACGCTTAGCATACTACGAAAGGCTTCAAACGGAGCGCGCGGAAGACTTTTGGTAAAGATGTCAGCCACCTGAAGATTGGTTGGAACAAACCGAGTATACAATCTACCCGAGGTGACCAATTCTCGAACAAAGTGATAGCCGAGATCAATGTGCTTAGCTCGCTTATGAGAAACTGGATTCTAAGTCATGAAGAGAGCGCTCTTGTTATCACACAAGAGGGTCGGCCTGTCAGGAGGTAAAGCATTCAGTTCTGTCAACAAATGCGTAATCCAAACTATTTCAGCAGCAGTGTTAGCCATGGCTTTATACTCTGATTTGCAGCTAGATCTAGAAACAGTTGGTTGTTTCTTTGCACTCCAAGAGACAAGATTTCCTCCAAGAAAGATAGAATAACCGTAGTTGGACCTTCGTGTCTCGAGACAACGAGCCCAATCAGCATCAGAGTAACCGATCAAAGAGGATTGAGATGGTTTAGTAAACATGAGCCCAAAGGAAAGAGCGCCTTTCACATACCGAAGTATACGCTTCACCGCTTGGAGATGATCAACTGTAGGAGCATTTAGAAATTGAGAAACCTGATTCACAGCATAGGAAATATCAGGTCTCATTATTGTTAAGTATTGCAGGGCCCCGACCATTGATCGATTAAAAGTAGGATCGGAGTAAGGATCACCATCTGACCGAAATGATTCAAGTGGAGGATGTGGGGTAGCTATCGGTTTTGAATCGAGAAGCTAATCACGTTTCAAGATATCCGTAGCATATTTTTCCTGGGTAAGAAAGAGACCCGTTTGGGTGTAAAGCACTTCAAGGCCGAGGAAATAGTTTAGGTCTCCGAGGTCTTTGGTGGCGAACTCCTCATTGAGCCGATGGGTGAAAGAGCCAATAAGAGATTCATTGTTACCTGTGAGAATCAGATCATCGACATAAACTAACAGATACATAACATAACCATGTCTTTGGTAGATAAAGAGATATGTATCGGCACGACTGCAATGAAAACCGAAGGTGGTAAGGAAGGAGCTCAAGCATTGAAACCATGCTATAGGCACTTGTTTAAGGCCATAGATAGCCTTAGACAATTTGCACACATGATTAGGAAATTTAGCATCAACGAAACCCGGGGGTTGCTCCTTGAAAACAGTCTCGGTCAGGCTACCATTTAAAAACGCGTTTTTAACGTCAAGTTGATGTAGTTTCCAATTATTCAAGACCGCAATAGATAGGACAATACGAACAGCACATGCCTTAACAACCGGACTAAACGTGTGAGAAAAATCAAGTCTCGGTATTTCAGTAAAACCTTGAGCTACTAAGCGGGCTTTGTAACATTCAATTGAACCATCCGAATGATATTTAATCCGGTATACCCATTTGGATCTAACCACATTTGTAGATGACGGACGAGGGACAAGAGTCCAAGTTTTGGTGCGATGTAAAGCAAGTAATTCTTCATTCATGGCCTCAATCCATTTAGAGTCTTTAGAGGACGTTTTGAAACCACGGGGCTTAGTGACGGCGGTTAATGCCATATGCAAAGGATGACATGAAAGTGAGGCCAAATCCGCAAAGTGTTTGGGTTTGAAAATACTGGATTTTGACCGGGTATTCATGGCATGAGTATTGGTGGTTGATACAATCGGGTCTGGTGGACAGCCGGGATTTGGAGTTGGTGGATTTGGCAGTGGGCTGGTGGATGATGTTGGGGTTGGGCTTGGAGATGGTGTTGGGGTTGGTGTTGGAGGTGGGCTGGTGGATGAAGTTGAGGTTGGGCTTGCAGGTGGTGTTGGAGGTGGTGTTGGAGGTGGGCTTGGCGGATTGGGAAGTGAGCCGAAGGTGGGCTGAGATGTGTTAGGATTTTGGGAATGAACACATAATATACATGGATCAATGGGTTTCGAATTTTGTGGGCTGGTGTCGTTGGGCTCGGTTGGTACAGGTTGAGGACGAGTTTTAGAAGCAGAAAATTCATCCAGGAATGTTGTAATGTTTTGGTGGGAAATTGTGGGCATGTTGGCAACACCATTAAACGGAAAATTAGTCTCGTTGAACCGAGCGTGTCGTGTGATGTAAACCCGAGAAGTTGAGGGATCAAGACACCGGTATCCTTTATATTGTGAGCTATAGCAGAGAAAGATACACGGGAGACTTCGAGGAGCAAGTTTGTGCTTCGAGTAGTCCCGTAAATAAGGAAAAACTTGGCACCCAAAGACCCGAAAATTTGTATATTGCGGCTGTTGCTCAAATAAAACTTGAAAAGGAGACTTATTATCCAATATGGAAGAAGGTAGCCGCTTGATTATATAGGTAGCCGATTGAAAAGCTTCCACCCAAAATTGACCCGGAATGCGTGCATTAAACATAGCAAGACCCGTTTCGACAATATGCCTATGTTTTCGCTCCGCACACCCATTTTGCTGAGGCGTGTAGGGACAAGAAAAACGATGAAATGTCCCGTTGTCTTCAAAAATCTTACGAACCGTGTTATTAACAAACTCGGTTCCACCATCACTTTGAAAGATCTTGATTTTTCTCCCACATTGTGTTTGCACTAGATTTATAAAGATGGGTAAAACTGTGTAAAAACCCGTCTTTGTCTTTAGCGGATAAAACCACGTAAACCTGGAATAGTCATCAATGAACACAACATAATACATATAACCATCCTTGGACCTAATAGGAGATGGTCCCAACAAATCACAATGAATAAGATCCAATGGATGCAAAGATCGTTTTAAATTGTCATCAAAAGAAAATTTTTTACCCTTGGCCAATTGACAAGAAACACAAATGTTTGGTTTGGGCAAAACCGAAGTAACAGATAAAGCCCCCAACTTATTCAAAACTGAAATATAATCAAAACAAACATGGCCCAAACGAGTGTGCTAGAGTTCATAAGAAGCACGATTAGCAATAGTTGCAACCAAAGCTTGAGGAATCTCTTTCAACACGTATAGACCATTTTCACAAACACCTTTAGCCAGAACTCTTTTTGTTTTCCGATGCTGAATATGAAAGAAAGGTTGAGATAAAAGCACGTCAGCCGGATAATCAAATGTTAGTTTGCTGACTGAAAATAGTTTCTTTGTCAAATTTGGAATGACCAAAACATCTCTTAATTTAATACGATCAAAAATAATTGAAGTACCCGTGTGAGTAATGGGAAGCGACATACCATTGCCAAAAACAACACCATGGTTACCTTGATAAGGAGCGAATTGATGAAGAGAATCAAACTCAGGAATCATGTGGGCAGTAGCTCGGGAATGAAAGGCTTTAGCCAAAGACTCATCAGAGGACGAATGTTGCTTAGCATATTTGGGAAGATCCGGACATGAAGTTGCATAGTGACCATAGTTCCTGCATATTTGACATAGAGGAGACCGTTTTTCAAATGAACGTCCACGACCGTTTGAAGAACCCCCACGGTCACTAGAATACCCCCACGATAGTTGTTGCCCCGGTTATTGTATGACCGATTTCGGGAAGAGGATGAGCCCCCCCCAATTATGCTGAGCCGTGAAGGCAGCCGGGGTTGTGGTTACCCCGTGAATAGTGGACATAAATATCTCGTGACTCTCAGCTTGAGTGACGAGATCACGAAACGTAGGAGCGGGTCTGGTGGTTCGAATGGAGACCGAAAAATTTTCGTAAACGGGACCCAGACCACAAAGATACTAGTGGAATTTATCCATCTCAAGTACCGGGTGACCAATAGCGGCTAACTGATCACAAATACCTTTGAACTTCCGACTATATTCGATAACAGATGAATTACCCTTGGTGAGTTGGTGGAGAGTATCTCGAAGCGAATACATACGTTCCACTAAAGAATTGCTAAAGGCCGACTCTAAAGCAAGCCAAATGTTTCGAGCACCGGAGATGCCTAAGACCTCCGATGCGACTTCTTCTGTTAAAGATGCATTGAGAATGATTACTGCCCTTTGGTCTTTTGCTAACCAAGAGGACAATTCGGGATTAGGGACGATTTTGTTTTCCACAGTGATAGTGGAAGTCGGCTGGGCTGTAGAACCATCAACATGGCTAAGGAGGTCTTGAAAGGCAAAGATGGGAAGCATGTGATTTTTCTACACCAAGTAGTTGGTCGGGGTAAGTTTTATTGTGACTAGATGGAGAAGGGTACTCATTGAAAGTGATTCCGAGGTAGCAACAGTAAAGGAGGATTCGACCATGTGAGAAGAAAAGGAAGACGGCAAGATTAGAGTTAGGTGACGGCGGGATTAGGGTTAGGTGAGGAAGAGAACCGAATTATATGGCTGATACCATGTTAACTTATGATAAAATCAACCTCTAATCATTAGAGGATTGCATTCCACAATATATACACATATGGTTACATAGGACTCTCTATAAATTAAGAAAGAGTTGACAAAGTAAAAAAGAAATACAATTTTTTACAAAAATAACTAAGTGTGCTGTTATACTCCAATAATTCGTCTCTAATTAACAACCCCAATACACATTAGGTAACATGCTGATTGCTGATGTCAAATCATTAGCCTGCTTACAGTGACTGACTGAAAATAAAATAGAAAGGAAAAACAAAGGAGACAGTTTGACCTAGTCAACCCTAAATTCTAATTCCTTTCCTTGGATGCATACAAGTATTGTGGGAATGAAGATACACCAAATACGGTATTTGTTTTAGTTTTAAAATTTATTTAAGAATCTTGCAGTTGTCCACTTTACCTTCTTTTGAGATGGCAACAAGCATCATCTATTAAAGATGGCCACCATCTTTTCAACCTTTTTGACCCACAACATCTATGCTCACTCATTGATCCATTTATCGTTTCACTAATATTATATACATATACACGCACACTTAATAATCAAGTAGGAAATCTATCAAAAAAACATTTACACACTATTTTTCAAACACTTCCACTTAGTTGTAACAAGGTGTATTATGAGAAAACTTAGGTGGTTGGTTATATAGCCATCATATATATTTTAATTAACAGCACCGATATAAGTGTTTATTGTGCAACCGGAATGGTTTATTTTTCAAAAATGTTAAGTGAATATACATAACATGATGAAAAGTATCATACACTATAACATATAAGAAAATCTTTAGGAATGACATATGACATCATAGATGTGTTACTTTTTTATTAAGTAAATTATTTTGGAAGAAACTTATGCAAACAAATATATAAAAAGAACGGGAATAATGTGCAACTAACTGTTATTAAACAAGTTAAGTAATGCATGTGTTTGGAATTGCACTAAAAAACACAACTTTGGTTTCGAATCTACGCGTTTGCTTTTGGTTTTATAACCCACTCAGTCATAGTAAAGCAACCAAACAACTTCTTTGCACCTTTTTCTTTGTTGTTTTACACTTTTACATTCTCATTATTTTTTTATCATTTTTCTTTTACTTTACATCGTAAATTAGAACCTTGTTTCTTTCGGGAAGTAGGTAGTGATGATGTCTGTAAACCTTCAAATGGTAAAGCTGGCCTGCCCAACCAACCGACACTTACAATTGGATCATGATTCGGTTTGTCGTTTTCCGAAACAGTACTTAACAATTAGATTATTTCTTTTTCATAACGATTGAAGCGGAAACTAAACACTCTAAAAATTAACATCTCCGACCGTCCAATGTTATTTTCGAACTTCGAAGTCTCCTTTTCTTTTTTTTTTCTTCAAAATTTGGAGAAGATATTAAGAAGAAACATTTTATTTTAACCTTTCTTTAAATACAGATTATTTTATTAAATATGACGAAATGATATTTAATCTTGTAAAAGTAGTATGAAATACTGTTTTTTTCTTTAAAATAATAATTAAGTCAATACAGAACTTTTTTAATAAAAAAATCAATTTTTTTTGAACGACCAACTAAGTAAGTACTTCGTACACGGCCCCCATTGGCTAAAGGTAGCCCGAGCCGGCCACGAGTCCGGACGGACGGAGCCTCTAGCGGTCCACATATTGAGGGATTCCTCGGATAAAACCCGACCCCCACACCCGTCAAATGGCACGACAGCGAGGAGCCGGTAAAACCGGGTGAGATCAGGACTCAAACCCTGGCAAGCCAGGGTTATCCTTTATATCTCCCATATAAATTGGTGATAGTGAGGTAAAAAATCAAGATAACTTTAATTTTTAAAATTAACTAGTTAATATGAAGAAATTTAAAATATGTAAAAATGTTTTTAACAAGGTGAATGGAAAGGAAAACACGTAGGGTCACTTGCGTCTGTTTTTGTTTGTCCTTCGAATCAATAATAAATCAGTGCCATAATAGCATTAAATGTTACTGGACCGTTATATGTATTTTATGTTGCTGGACAATTTTTACATTTTGGAACGAATATATTTTCTTTTTAACGAAAACTTTCATCAAACAAAGGCATGCTAGCAAAACGCTAATGGCCAACAAACAAAACTTAAAAAGAAAAAAAATACACCAATCCATCCAATTTAGCAATTTAAACGACAATCTATTTTTTATCCCAAGAAACGCTAAAGAGTTGATGTCCTCAAGCACTTGAGAAGTTGTGGAGACTTTCTAATGAAAAATTACTTCATTCTCGATTTCCATATGCACCAACACGCCGTCATGATAATGCCTTGTAACACCTTCTTCTTTATATTGCAAAGCGGGGCTGATTTATGAGTTGTGAGCAAGTACCAAAAAGGTGAAAAAAGGAGGAATTTTACACCAAGTACTAACAAGATGACAGATTTTATTAGCAAACTGACAAAAAGTTAGTAAATGATTTGCATTTTCAGTCCCATCATCGCATAGCTGGCAATCGGCTGAGTCAAGTTGGACATTTCTAAATGCGAGACCCTCCCGAGTTGATATTCGATCCATCTCTGCTCTCCAAACAAAAATGTTGATTTTTTTAACCCAACTGTTCCACCTCGTTGCAAATAGTTCTTATGAACCAATAGCACGGTGCATCACCTTCTTCATCGAATCAACTGAAAATTCCTCGGAGGAGCCTTCAATCCAATTCTATTTATCCGCCTCTCCTGAAAAAGTAACCTGGTGGCATAATATTTTTAAATCATTTATGTTTTCTTCCAAATTCAAGGCATTTTTCTTCCACCTCAATTTCCCAAATATGTTATGAGCATTAAAGCATTCTGCCACCAGAATACCTTTGTTCGTTTCTATGTAATATAAGTTTGGAAACATGAATTTCAACGGTTCTGAAGTGATCCAAGAATCTTGTTATGAGCATTAAAGCATTCTGCCACCAGAATGACTGCACTTAGACAAAACGATATTTGGAATTTGGTTCCTACACATGTAAACGCCAATATTGTTGGCCTGATCCACCGGTTATATCCAGCCTAGCTCAACCTGCCCCAAACTCTCCCATCATTGGGCTTCATACACCTTAAGCTTCTTAGCAAGATCCCTTATACGCTGCCCAGTTGAAGAAACACTAAGTTACCCCGGCAGATTACGGATAATCTTAGGGTTAAGTAGATGTTTCCCACGAGGGTTAGGTCCGGCAAAGATGGTTATTCTTCTGATGACCTGCAAAACAGACACCGTGAGCTCGTCACTGAGAAGGGGGGTACCTCCTTGTGACCACCCTCCGGCGTGAGAATCAGACTAGATTGCTCTAAATACAAGTGTATATTAAGAGAAATAGCTAGAGCAGATAAGATATGTGATGGTATAAGATAGTGTATGATACCGTTCCAAGGTGTTGGAGTATTTATAGCCGAAGGTAGGTTTCCAAGCAGGTACAGCCAGCTGTATAATATTCCTTTTCTACCAACTGTGGGCTACGCATGTGCCGTGCTGGTGGTTGGTGGGTAGGCAGCGGCTGATAGTGACATGGCCGGCTGTGTACTATTCCTTTTCCACCAACTGCAGGCTATGTACGTGCCATGATGAGGGTTGGTGAGTAGGCAGCGGCTGATAGTGACATTTTGTACTAGAGCGTGCTCCTCGTCGTACTGTTGTCAGTGACATTTTGATAATGGCTTCGACCTTTTCAGGGTTCGCTCTGAAGCCATCTTTAGTAACAATGACTCCTAAGAACTTCCCTTCTTCCATCCCAAAGGAACACTTGCTCGGGTTGAGCTTCATGTTTATCTTTCTGAGCATGTTGAAAGTTTCTTCGATGTCTTTCAACATCGTTTCTGGGTCAGGGCTTTTGATGACCAAGTCATCCATGTAGACTTCCAAGTTCCTCCCAATTTGGGCATGAAACTCTTTGTCCATCAGGCGTTGGTATGTGGACCCGGCATTCTTAAGTCCAAATGGCATCTTTTGATAACAAAATGTGCCATCGGGCGTCCGAAATGCGGTTTTGTCCTAATCGTCAACGACCATGTGGATTTGATGGTACCCCTTATAAGCATCAAGGAAGCATTTAAGGCGAAACGGTGCTAACGAATCTACCTTAAGATCAATTTCGGTTAACGGGTAACAATCTTTGGGGCATGCTTTGTTTAAGTCTTTGAAATCTATCCACATGCGCCATTGTTTGTTAGACTTCGGTACCATAACGGGATTTGCAACCCATGTTTGATATCTGCTAACGCGTACGATGCCCGCGTCAAGGAGTTCCTTGACTTGGGTTCTACACGCGTTAGCTTGTTCCGCCCCCATTACTCTGCGCTTTTGTATGACTGGCGTAAAATCCGGGTCACACTTGAGCTTATGCTCTGCCTTACTTCGAGGTACACCAGTCATGTCAGCTGGTGTCCACGCGAAGATGTCAGCGTTTTTCTGTAGTAAGCGTTTGAGTAAGGTGCGCGTAGGAACAGTGACTGTTGGGCCAATGGTAACAGCCTGGTCAGGGTATTTGCCATTGAAGGCCCATTCTTCTGGTTCGGTGATGGTTGGTTTAGCCATCTTTGGTTTGGGTTTTGATGAGACAGATGCGATGCATACCTGGGGAATACCGGTGATCATCGCTACACCCTCAGCTGTTGGCCATCCCATCATGCCGTGGACTGAAGATACCACGGCATTGAATCTTGCCATCCCGTCTCTCCCGAAGAGAATGTCGTATGTGTGGTGTGGCTTCCTCATTACGACAAAGTCCACGTCTTCTGTGCGGGAGTGTTTCCCGTCTGTGAGAATGACGGGGAAAGATAGGATACACAGGGGGGTGTTTGTGCTGCCGCGAACCCTTCCATCGAGGCGTAGACCGTTTCCAGGCGTTCCTTGTCTTCTTCGTCTAGCTTGTCGAAGAACTGCCTGTACATAACCGTTGACGAGGCACCGTTGTCAGCAAGAGTGCGGGAAGTGATGTAGTGCCCCAGCTGGCTTTTGATGACGATAGGGCCTTCTTTGCTGGGTCCTCCTGGCACTCGCGGGAAGCGCACCTCAGCTTCCTTCCACGCGCATGGTTCTGTCGTTCGTCTTTTTCTTCCTCTGACGTTACTATGAACCATGTGGATGCTGATGTCAACGGGCTTTCGTCCGTTGCTTTTGTATCGGTTATCATTCTTCCCTCCATTCTTGATTGATGCCACAAGGTGTGTAAGTTTTCCATCCTTGACGAATGTTTCAACAATATCCCTCAAGGATATACACTCCTCAGTGGTGTGACCCTTTTTCCCGTGGAAGTCACAGGATTTGCTCTGATCCGCGTTATGTCGCTGCCGGACCATTGGAGCTTTTGGCCATGGGAGTTTTTCGGTGGCAAATATCTCCGTAACGCTTTTGGTGAGTGTCGTCCACCGGGGGTTTCGGCTTGATGGGTGCGTGTTATCCCTTCCGCCTACTAGAGGGCGAGAGCTGGATGAGGTGTCAAAGTTTACCCTTGACTGCCAAATACCTAGCTTCCTCTTTTTGTTTTGCCGGGCGGTCCGGACGTTGTTTTCTCTAGTCCTCTGCGTGTAGAGGTTTGTACTCTGCGTGTAGCGCTTGGCCGCCGTCATGATGGCATCCCATGTGGATGGCATGCCATCTTTACCTGTCAACGTGCGGATAAGCTCTGGGTATTCGGCGCCCTGGATGAAAGCGGCGCGAACAAGATCTTCGCTTATGGTGCCCAGACTCAGCTTTTTCGAGTTGAAGCGAGTGATGAAGTCTAGTAAAGATTCATCCTCTTCTCTAACGCAGTTGAGGATCGTCCGCTGCTCTTCAGTATATTTCCTCTGTTGGCTGAAGTGTTGGCTGAACTTGTGTTGAAAGTCCGCCCAATCATAGATGTGGTGGACCGGTAAACGATCAAACCACGCCCTGGCCGCTCCAACCAGCGTCATCTGGAACATATAACACCACGTGGGTTCCGTCCAGTTGCAGATGGTTGCCCCCGCTATGAATTTGTTCAAGTGATCATCTGGGTCGGATATACCATCATAAGTGCCGATGTTGGACATCTGTTTGACACTCTTCGGGGCGATTGCTTCCGCAATGTCCCTTTCAAACTTGGACGTTCCCGCATTTGCAACAGTTGGTCTAAAGATTTTGGAGAAGTCACGTGGGTTTCCCCCCGCGTTCCTTGGTTTGAAGGTTTCTTCAAAATCCCTTCTTGGTTGGAAGTCCGTTTCCTTGCGCTTCCCTTTCGCCCTATGACGAGGGTTTGCGTCACTGTCGGACTCCTCCCAATCATTATCCAAGTACTCGCACTCATTGCTCATGTTGAGCTGTTGTCGAGTGTTTCCGAACTCGTCAGCCTGTTGGAGTGAACGTAAGCGTTCATCCAACTCAGCTTGGAATTCCTTCTGACGTGCTTCCGCCCACGCTTTAACTTGATCAAGTGTTTGGCGGGGGAGCCTCGTCTGTTGTCTCTCCAACTGGGTATCGGTGAATCCCAGTGAAGGATTGTTTACTGCACTTGCCCCGGCTTGGGTAACCGGGGTAGTGTTCGGAAAAATTGTGTACTCGCCGGTGTTCCCCCCAGTAGCTGGGGTTGTGGTTACCGGGGTTTCTTGGTCACTCGCTGGCCTTGGCATCGGAGTAACCTTAACCATCTTTCCAGAGGTTTTGAAAAAACTGAGAAAATTAGTTCTAGCTTTTATGCATGGATGGCGCCAATAAAGAAACACTAAGTTACCCCGGCAGATTACGGATAATCTTAGGGTTAAGTAGATGTTTCCCACGAAGGTTAGGTCCGGCAAAGATGGTTATTCTTCTGATGACCTGCAAAACAGACACCGTGAGCTCGTCACTGAGAAGGGGGGGTACCTCCTTGTGACCACCCTCCGGCGTGAGAATCAGACTAGATTGCTCTGAATACAAGTGTATATTAAGAGAAATAGCTAGAGCAGATAAGATATGTGATGGTATAAGATAGTGTATGATACCATTCCAAGGTGTTGGAGTATTTATAGCCGAAGGTAGGTTTCCAAGCAGGTACAGCCAGCTGTATAATATTCCTTTTCTACCAACTGTGGGCTACGCACGTGCCGTGCTGGTGGTTGGTGGGTAGGCAGCGGCTGATAGTGACATGGCCGGCTGTGTACTATTCCTTTTCCACCAACTGCAGGCTATGTACGTGACACGATGAGGGTTGGTGAGTAGGCAGCGGCTGATAGTGACATTTTGTACTAGAGCGTGCTCCTCGTCGTACTGTTGTCAGTGAGCTGTCACCCTGTGATGGGCTGCTCTGGTCATATCTTGTCTATTTTGTCCATACCTTGGCAGGTATAGTACAAAAGATCCTCCAGAAACGTACGGACTGGCTCATTTGGGCGGGAGTATTCCGCCTTGCTCATTCCTTCTTCAGGTGACATTACTGAATTATTGAGAGTTAGTGCCTTGTGCGTGTAGCCTTGCTATTAGTACGGGTAGCCTTCCCTGATGGCTTGTATCCGCAGCTGCGGGAATTGGCGGGGGTACTTCACCATTGGGAGGCTTTTTCCTGCGGGAACAGCTGGCGTACTGCGCGTAAGGTCTTCATCTCTCTGAGCATGGTGGGTCCTGCGGAACCAGTTGGTCTTTGCGCAGACGTCCCTCTTCAAGGTGAGTCTTGCGGGTCCAACTGGGCCCTGCTGGGACCTACCTCTTCACCAGTCTAGTCCTCTACCTCACTACCCAGTCCACTTCACGTGCTACTGGGCTAGATGCCACATCTACTGCCTAGTCTGCTCAGCCCGAATCCCATGTCTCTATTGTCTCTTTTCATCCAATGCAAACCCGTTCCAAAGCCAGAATTTTTAAGCCACGCCATTGAGCGGATCTCTCTTATGTGGATTATCATCTCCTATACTTGGCTCTACTTGCGAATCATGATTCGAAAGGCATTAAATCGACCTCCAAAATCTCACAATGGATGTTTGCAATGCAAGATGAAATGACTGCACTTAGAAAAAACGATACTTGGGATTTGGTTCCTACACATGTAAATGCCAATATTATTGGTTCCAAATGGGATTTGGTTCCTGCATGTAAACGCAAATACCCTTGAGCGCTGCAAAGCACGTCTTGTCGCTCAAGGTTTCACCCAAATTCCAATTTTGGATTTTTCACATACGTTTAGTCTGGTTATTAAGCCTCCACAGTTCATGTTGTTCTTTCTTTAGAAGTCATCAACAACTGGCGGCTTCACCAAGTCGATGTGAAAAATGCTTTCTTACATGGTTTGTTGGATGAAACGGTGTTTATGGAGCAACCACAGGTTTGTTGATTCTCGTTTTCCACACCATGTTTATCGGCTAAAAAGGCGTTGTATGGTCTCAAGCAAGCCCCTCGTGCTTGGTTTCATCGGCTGAGTTCGTTTTTGCTTAACAATGGCTTCACCTGCAGCCGTGCTGACACCTCATTGTTTATTTTTAAACAAGATTCATGCTTCATGTATCTTCTCGTTTATGTCGATGATTTGATTCTCACTGGAAATCATGAAGGTACTATGTTGTAACACCCCGGCTTAAGCGGAAACGCCCGAATGTGATGTACAGATTGTTCAAAACACATGTGACACAATTAAATGACAATATTATCATTAATTCATTCATACTTCAAGTACACAAGCTCAAACAAAGAAATACATCCAATACAAGAAAAAAAAAATACCGAATCAACTTGTCCATTATTTTTGTAACCTAATTCTAGTGTCTTCATTTCACTTCAACCTCTAATAATTGTACCTCCAGCATGTATATAAAATAAGGTCAACTAACAAGTTGTTGGTGAGAATCACACAGTTTGATACAAATATGTAAAGAAAATTTATACAATTCTATGAACATGTGTACAACGCAAGCAAGGCCCTTTCTAGTCGGTAAAACGAACTCAGATAACACACGAAAGGGTTCTTTTCAACTGGTAACAACCAATGTACTCGGATCGGGGGTCCCTTTTCCACTCATAACCTGACGGTCCTGAGTGCAAGGGGGCGCATGATCATACTTATCGAAATCGCCACTTGAAATTGAATCAACTCAAGTAAGCAAATAAGCACACAAGTCCATAATACGAATTGTAGTTTGAATAAAGAATAACTAAGCAAATGTTTGAATAGGATATGCTATCCCAAAAATGTAAAAACATTTAAAAAGTGGGTGTGAGAAACTCACATTTGATATTGAAGCAAAAATAAAAAGAAAAGCCGAAACGCGTAAAATAAGTCGAAACGGTTGAACCTCACGAAGTATAAATAAAATAAATACGAAAATTTGACGACTAACTAACGAAATTATAAAAGTTAATTATTGTTTAATTTTTTTGGGAATATATATTATTTTATCATAACTTTTATTATTTTATGGCATAGATTATTTTAATATTATTTTTTAAGCTTAACGGAAATTTTAACGGTTCGTATTATTTTAATAATATTTTATTAATAACTTAGCATTATTATGAGAAATATGATATTTTCAAGGCACAAGTTTTAATAGTAAATTTATCTCGAAACATGATTATGTTAACGAATTATAAAAGTAACAAACTAAAGTTAACGAAACGAAAAAAAATACAGTAATATTAACGGATTTAATGAATGCGAACGTTTGTGTTTAGGTGAAAAAGATAAATTATAATTTATACTTAATTTTATTTAATGTAAAATAAGTTTATTTGATCTAAAATGATTGTTAATAATTTTATTTGATTTTTAATAATAAAGAAAATGGTTTAACAAAAAATAATAAAAGCATTTGCATTGACCCAGGTTCAAACCCGGGTCTAATGATTCAAACACCAGTGACTTAACTATTGGACCAGTTTATCATGTTGGTTTATGAATGGAAACCTATATATATATAAACATACTAAAAGTTTATCATCTTGGTTGAGAATCCTAGCATTCTAATTCGTCAAATTGGTTCCATGTTTGGTTAATCTATATATTAGGGCTTTTGTTAGACGACTAAAAACAATGAAAACCTATAATTCAATTACCTGGAATTGTTATGTTTGGACGACGAACGGAGACTTGGCCGGAAAACGACTTGGATGATTAAATGAGGATGATAGAGTGTAGTATAGATCAAGGTGATGATTGTAGCAGGTTTACCTTCTGATTTTCGGTCTATTTATAGCCCCAATTGCAACAATTTGGATTAAAGACTCATAATTACAAAATTATTATAGTCCGGCAGTTGAAGGTTTAAATCGACATTATTTGTTCGTTAATACATGTTATTATGGATGATTATAATTAGCCGTTAGTGAAGAATGGTATTACTATCATTAATTTGGTTTAAAACTACGTTTTGGTTATGATTTAGGGGTCGCCGAAACATCTTGCTTTGTCAGAGGTCCCATCACCAGGAAAGCGGGGTGCAAGGGGAGGGACGGCCTGGGTTTTAAGTTATTTTATTATATTTTAAACCAAATTTACACTATAGGTCCCTCTACTTTCAGGTTATATTAAAACCATAATTAAAATATATTTACAACTTAGACCTTGAACTTTGGATTATGCTAAAATGTAATAAAATTATAGTACATGAATAACTTTCAAATTATACCCGTGAAGTTAATGAATTGAACTAACATAAAAACCTTAAAATCCTGAGGTTTCGTTAATTGATCGATAATAATAGAAAATGAATGAACGATGAACGTCAATCATCGGGAATATTTTATTAATGATAAAATGATAAATAAAATACATCGAAACAATACGGGTCGGTTTAACGAATACAAATACGAATCCAAATACAAATAAAAATTGACGAATGTCACATAAGTCCTCATTTATCTGTTGCTTGAATCAAGAGTTTGAAATTAAAGATTTGGGTGATCTCAGTTACTTTTTAGGACTCGAGGTAATTCACACATCTGATGGTTTATTCTTGAGTCAATCCAAGTATGCTCATGATATCCTTCAACATGCATCTTTGCTGGACTCAAAGCCAGTTTCTACACCGCTTGCTCCCAATGAAACATTCACCTCCACTGGTCCTCTATTCTCAAACTCCACGGTTTATCGCTCACTAGTTGGTGCCCTTCATTATTTAACTATCACTAGACCAGACTTATCTTATGCTGTCAATCAGGTAAGTCAGTTTCTTCAGGCTCCTACGGTTATGAACTTTCAATGTGTTAAACGCATTTTATGCTATGTCAAAGTCACCATTTCGTTTGGTCTTTCCTTCACCAAACCACCCAAAACCACTATTCTTGGTTATTCTGATGCGGATTGGGCTCGTTGCATTGAGACACGATGCTCCACTTATGGTACTCAATTTTTCTTGGAGGTAATCATGTTTCTTGGAGTTCTAAGAAACAACCTACTGTCTCTCGTTAGAGTTGTGAGTCTGAGTATCGAGCCATGGAAAATACAGCTGCCGAGATAGTTTGGATTACTCATTTGTTATGAGAACTGTATGCCCTACCACCCGACCGTCCCACGTTACTGTGTGACATTCGAAGTGCCTTATTTATGTCTCAAACTACCGTCTTACACAAACGAGCCAAGCACATTGATTTGGATTATCACTTCATTCGAGAACTTGTCTCCTCAGGAAAGCTATACACCAAATTTGTTCCAACTATGCTTTAGGTGGCTGACGTCTTCACCAAAAGTCTTTCACGTGCTCAGTTTGCCTATTTTCGTTCCATGCTTTGCCTGGGTCCTCCACCATTTCGCTTGAGGGGGGATAATAGAACTAATTTAGTCACCTAGTACATTGTGCCATTATTGTAATTGTTTCTAGTTGGTGTACCTAGCTTGTAATATTTATTTATATATAATCTCTCCTCACCCTAATTTGGGTTGACGTTTTCCTATTTTAAACAGTATCGATGGAGCACTACGAGGTTGTTTCTAATTTATATCTTGTGACTCGAGCCTAGGACCTTTGGGTAACTAAAAGACTTTATATTTGTTAGTTGCCCACCAAACCCAGGACATTACTTGTTGTAAGACCCCGAATCCCGGGAATCCTACAGTTGGTAATCATATCCAAAAATTCTCAAAAATTTAAAGTCAAACAATTTCATTTTATTAAAATCGTTTCAGAGTAATAAACAGCGGAAAATCACAAGTACTAAAACCAAGTTCCCAAAACCATAATTTAAATGTTTAAAGTAATAAATGAAAAGAAAATAGTTTGCGTATTAATCTCCGACTAGTTATGCCTTCAACCGTCCAAGTAGTCTCGAGCACGTCCAAGCGGTAAGCATCCTCCTCTAAACGTGAAAACTCACACTAACATACACACAAAGTTAGCTTGAGCTGAGTGAGTTCAAGTTTTAATAATAGACATTTAAATAAATCATTCCAAGGGTTTAAATATAAAAACGGGATTATAAAACATTCCAAGAGTCTAAAATATAATACGGGATACGAACAGTTAGGCCATCATCAACACTAAGTATTCGTACTTAGACATCTATATACATCCATATATTTATATCCCGATAAATACCATCCAAATAATAACATCAGGGTCGAGCACACGTACAACCCAAACACGTAACATCTCATCCAAGTAATAACATCAGGGTTGAGCACACGTACAACCCAAACACGTAACATCCGATGATGATCATGCCACACGAGCCTCCCCCCTCACGGGCTTTTCAGGGCCTGCCACAGGATTTAAGAACCTGTGTCATATGGTTTGGCCCGGCCAAGATCACCATCCATCCGTATGCAAACACGAAGTAGGCATATGCAACATCAGTAGTCGAAATGACTACAACATCGCCAAATATAGGCCATACAATAATTTATATATATATATATATATATATATATATATATACATACTATAACATTCCAAGGCCAACTATATACTAGTAAGCCTATATAAAATAGTTTAAACGTTTCATCAGGAAAAATCGTTTAAGTGTGCATGCTAGCCCAAAACCTAAAAGAGTAAAAAGGGGCATCATGAACTCACCTGACACAAGGCACGAATTCACCACGAGCTAAAGAGTCCCTAAGAAATCCTAAACTCAAACACCTGTCGGTTTACATTCAAACATTACTAACGACATCGAAAGAACTCGTTTATCCTACGAGACATTCTAACATGGTTCGAGTTACTTAAACCCTCGACCTCATCAAACTAAATCACAACAGCCCCCGAGGCCTCACATTCACCAGAATGACCCTTAGGTACTCCCGGGAATAAAGAATTCCCAAATTACCCCCGGAAGCACTAGGTGATACTAACACTCCCGTTTAAGAGTTGTTTAAGAACTTAACTTCCAACTCAGCCCTGTGTGGACCTAATATGAAAATTTCACAGCCAACAAGTCCACACAACGCTACACGAGTCAAATGGCTTGGTAACTCGCAAGTACAACGCACTAACAATTCAATAAACGCAAATGCGCGTTGTACCGACCCGTTTGAGTAACCGACAACCAATTCAGCCCCATTAACTTAAGAAAATAGTTTTACACAGCCCTTAATTCATACCAAGGCTACACAATCCGAATTGGTTGTTAATTCCCTCAAACAACGCGCT
Source organism: Bidens hawaiensis (assembly GCF_021521415.1). Taxonomy (NCBI): domain Eukaryota; kingdom Viridiplantae; phylum Streptophyta; class Magnoliopsida; order Asterales; family Asteraceae; genus Bidens; species Bidens hawaiensis. Next base: position 1,081,938 of record NW_027491157.1, read on the forward strand.
AGGCACCACAATCAATAAACTAAACAACCGAAATCCTAGTTTTCAATTTATCAACAATTGATCAATCAAGCGGGCTTCATAGCTCACGATACTAAAGTATAACACATATGACGTACCTAGGAAGATGACGGAGCAAAAAATCACTTCAAACAGCCCCAACAAGAACACCATTGAACATCCACCGGTTAGGCCTAAAACGAACTTATCGATCAATAACACGTAAAACGTGCAGATTTTAGCATGCGAAGATGCATTTAATTACATAGGATAATCTTTGAAATAAATTATTAAATTTTTACCAGACTTTATTAAATGTCTTATGTTTATAAAAATATTTTTATTATATTTTTCTAGTGGACACAAAAATTATAAAAATTCCTCCAACACAGCAAGGTACGTGCAGCTATTTCAGTGCGCAACAAAATGGTTTTATTTTTATAAAATTCATTACCAAACCAAATTAAACGATTCCAATTGGGTTTGATTCTTAACTCAAAATATTAAGTTCCAGAAGTGGAACCAACTAAGTTGGACTTGTTGAAAAAGAGTTATGATGTCGGGAAGACAGACCAGAATCCGTCATCCCGCATCAGCTTTGACACTAGATCTTATAAATTCATAAAAACCCTTCAAATCTCGTTCAAAAATTCCATATTATACCTTTCTGGAAACTAGACTCAAAGTAGAACATCATAGAAACAAGAATCGATAAAAAAATGGATTATCGTCGCGTTACAGACCCTACAATAAACAAATACGAATCTGTCAGCAAACTGTTATCATCAAAACTCAACCCTAACGTGTTCAATAAAGGGTTTCATGGTTCAAAAGAGTTGTAATACGCTAGGACCTACCTCGAATTAGACGTGGGATGGCTGCAATGGAATTGGAGTGGCACAAAAACAAAGGAGGCAGCCCATCCTAGCTGCCGATCGCAAAAGACATGGGGGGGGGGGGCTTAGGGTTTTAGGTTATAAACATTTTACATCTAGGTCCTCCAACTTATAAATTGTGATGTCTTGGATCAAAGGTTAAACAAAAAGGCTTACAAGAAAGACAAAGAGGTCCCCGGGGAAGGCTAGATCGAGTCTCGGTAAAAATACAAACTTTACAAGGCCTAAATCTTTTCAACAAAAATTTACGGGCGTTACACTTGTATACTAACCATATACCTCTACATTTTGAAGAAAATAAAATAATAAGTAAAAAAGATAAATAAGATGACAAAATGTGGGATATAGGAACATAAGTGAACGAATATTAAACAATGTAAAGTAAGGGATTAATTAACATATATAATGAAACACAAGAAAAAGTGTGTTGAATTGTATTCATGTTTGTTCATTAAATTAAAGGAACTAAACTTTAGGTTCATGTCTTTTTTTTTAATAATAAATGAATATTAAGAATTTTCTGTAAAATGATTTACTGAATGTTTGGTTCGCTTATTGGCCTAACAATATTCACTTAATCTAAAATTAACGCTATTTCAAAAAGTTCTTTTAATGACAGTTCTAGAACACATACCACGTCCCCCATTTTTTTTAACAACGTTTGGAACTACCTCAACACCCGAGTAAGTCTTCCTAAAATGGGATGTCATTTATTCGTACTGACTTTGATATGTCAGTTCAGACTCATCCAGGATTACCATCAAGGAGGAAAGTCACCACTATGAGAAAAACCTTGAATCAGATTTGAAATCCGAGACTTTAATATCCCAAACTTTAACCAGCACCCCAACCCATCATGTCATTGAACTAAAAGACCAATGCAACATATACCCTTTCTTATGTGGATGATGCGTTAATCATTGGAGAAAGGAGTCAAACCAAGCATGACGGGTGTTAGAGTATAATGTCTATTGCTAGGGTCTTAGATGTATTAGATGTGATTGTATAGATCTTGAAATGTAAAATGTATGAATATGTGTTTGTGATTAGCGCATAAGTCCCAAGTACCGCATAAGTTATGCGGCGCATAACTTATGCGCCGTATATCTTATACGGACTTGGTGCTTTACATGTTGTTTCCTATAAATACGGGACTTATGCGTTAATATGTAGACTTTTGGTTGTTGTTAGAGTGAGAGTGTAGAGAGAGAAAGGTGCCATAGAGTCATATCTTATAATCTTTGAAGTTATCAATGAATATGATGCTTGATGTTTACTTGTATTGTTCATTTTCATTTGATTCCACACATTTGGACACAAGCTGTAACATCTAGAGATCCTAATTGTCATCATCAATAGCAAATCTTCATCTTTCAAGTGGTATCAGAGCCTTATGGCTCGTTACTAGCTTGAACTTTACAAGTTTTCAAAGGTTTTCTCTCTATCTACCCATTCAACCGTCAAAAGTTCTCCAAACTTTCACAAGTTGTTCCTTACCCATCCGTGACAAATCCTTCAGAAATTCATTAATCATCAACATTTGAATCCTCAAATTGCCAAAATTCCAAAATGAAGAATATCACTGTATATGTCATGTCTACGTATATGTCCTTCACGTATAATATATACGACGTATAACTTATACGCCGCATATGTTATAAGGTGAATACTTATACGTTAGCTACTTATACGTTGACCATCTACATATCCGTTGACCATACCTCATACTTATCTGTTGACCATACATCAAACATATCCGTTGACCACAAACAAGACTTATACATTGACCTTCTTTGACCAACATGGAAAATCTTAGTGCGTTTGTGTCACAACCTTCTGCATTGCTTCAGAACATTAATCTCGAGAATGAAATGAGAAAATCAAATAAGCCTCCAAAGCTTCTTCGTATGGAAGATTATCCGTCTTGGGCCGATAAATTTGAGACTTACGTACAAGCCTTGAATTACGAGACGTGGATGACTGTTGAGGAAGAATACATTATCCCCAAGAATGAAAATGGTAGCAACTATAGGTTGTCACAAATTGCTGACGGTGACAAGAATCAGTTTTTAAGGGAAAAGAAGATGTTGAATTTGTTTTAACAAGCAATTAAAGCAGAAATCTTCCAACTGTTACAACACAATGGTTCGTGCTATTCCATTTGGCAAGCTCTATTGAGCAAAGATAGAGGAAACCCTGACATGAGGAAAAGCAAGATGGCATTGTTGAAGAAAGAATTTGATATCTTTACTCTAGTCAAAGGGGAAACGTTTGCACATTTGGTTGAAAGATATTGTCATTTGGTTAATGAAATGAAGAGGTTAGGTAGTGACAAGCCTGCTTATGAGTATATTGATAAAGTGGCTGATGCATTACCTGAAGAGTGGAACACATTCACAATGATTCAACAATCAAATCCTGTTGCATATGCCCGACTGAACCTTGCAAGATTTATTGAGAAACTTGAAGCACACGAATTGGAGCTTAGGAAAAAGCAGAAGATGAAATCAACAGCAGTTTCATAGGATGTTGGGTTGTATTTCAAAGGTTCACAATCTGCTACTTCTTCAAATCCTAAGATTCCCACAGCTTTTTATGCAGAACAAACTGGACAAGCTTGTGTTACCAATGTTAATACTACTCCGCATTATAGCAGCAATTACTCAGGAACAATTCCAGTATCTCAAGCCTCAAACACACAAGATTCTGATGTTATACAGTGCAACATTGCTGTAAAAATGAAGAATACAGCAAACCTGACCACTGAGACTATAAAAGAACATATGGCATTTCTTGGATCATTTTTAGAGTCATATGAGTGTCTGGTTGCTGGACATACTGGAAATAATAATATGACTAAAGAGAACTATGACAAGATTGATCCAGAGGAAATGGAAATGATTGATAAACGGTGGTGCATGGCAAGTGTGATAAGGAGAGCACAAAGGTTCAAGGAAATCACTGGAAGAAATGTGCTAGATGGTACAACATCAAAGTTGGGTTTCGATAAATCTAAAGTGAGATGTTTTTGTTGTAAAGAAAAAGGACACTTCAAGAGGGAATGCACAAGCAAGAATGTCGATGATAATGCTGCAAATCCTTTTGGGAGGGATTACTACAAACAAGCAATATACCATCGTCCCGAGGGAGAATCATCAAAAGGCAAGAAAGCAAATGAAGCGTCAACCTCACAACAAAAGGCTGCTACAGCTCAAGTAGATGAGGGTTTCAATTGGAACTTGGTGTTCCAAGAAAGTGTGGCACAAGTGGTTGATGAGGAAGAGGTTATGGTTGAAATTATGATTGAGGATAAGCTTGAGAATATGGTTAAAAAGATTAAGGACAAAATGGATGATTTGGTTGAAATGAAGTGGTTAATGATCAGGGTATGGAAAAGGGGCTCAAAGATGTGAATGAAGAAAGTGACAAGGTTGGTGAAGATGATCAAAGTACTTCAGATGACGAACTTCCACGAACATATGACAAACTTCACGAGGTTCCTTCTGACTATCTTATTTCATTATTTCCTCCTGATATCATAGAAAGTTTTTGCAGGTTGGTTTAATGGAAGAAGTACCTCATGGAAAGGTTGACTTTGGAGATGAAAAAGATGTGATGCTTCCTGAAGTTAAAGATTCAAGTGATGTGAAGGAATCTGTTGAGGTAAAAGAGGCGTTTGTTGAAGGTTTGGTTGAAGATATTACCGATGAAGATTCTGAAATTTCAAGTGAAGAACGTTCTCCGACAGATCAAGCATTCATGGCACATCAGGTAACTCTAAACTCAAATATCTGTGAAAAGTGTGAATTGCCATGTGATAAGTGTGATTTTAAAACTCTTGAAATTAAATATTTGAAAAGGCATTATGATCAAGCGTTATTGGATCTTAAAAAGGTTAATGAAGCTTTTATGAAATTTCAAGAATCTGAAAAGAATTTGTGGGCAAGTATTCAACAAAATCAAAAAACAATTTCATTGTTAAAACATACTATTGAAGATAAACAAATTGTCATTAACAGACACATTGATGAAAGTACAGCTCTCAAACTTGAGTTGCAAACACTCAAGATTGAGACAGAAAGGGTAAACTTGAAATTGGTGAGTTAGCTGCTTCATCGTATGTTCTTGATCACATCATGCCAAAATCCAAGGATGATGTGAATGAGAATATAACATCAAGTTGGAATATCATGCTATGCCTCCACCGATGTGGAATGCTTATATTCCAAATAAACCTAAGGGTTTGAAACAGACACTGAATGTGGAAATTGAGACTCCATTGCATGATACCACTGAGTCTGGTAATGATAATTGTGTTGAATCTGAAAAGTCTGAAAATGATAGTTCTGGTTGTGACATGACAACTGGAATCAAAGTTGCAGAATCGGTGTTGACTGCGGAAAGTGTTAAAATTAAAAGTTTTGAAAAGGTTAATAATCTAAGTTTTAAAAAGGAAATCATGTTGACACGAAGAGGTTTGCTAAGACAAGCTTTTATCACAAGCAATCTCATCGTGTCAAACTAAATCCTATTGTTTTTGTGCATGGTAAGACCTCGGAATCTGAAAAGGAAGCTGCTTTCAGAAATCAAACAAACCGAGAGTTTTATCAACAAAAAGCCGAGCGTGAGCAATCTGAAATAACATCTCAGGTTAACAAGTTTGTTGACCGGAGATGTTGCTTCAATTGTAATGAAATTGGGCATGTTTTCTATGCATGTCCAAATCGATTTAAGGATGATCATGCTCCATGTCAAAAACTATTCACCAAGAAACCTGGCCTAGGTTATGTGGTTGAGAAGAAACAGATAATTGTTCCCGAAACTGTAAAGATCTTAAAACGTGATGAGTCAGTTAAAATTAATGTTGAAAAGGTTGTTACAACTGATGTTCCAAAACCAAATGTTTCAAAGACAAGTCAAACATCTTTTTACAACAAAAGACAAGCTAAGGTCAAAATTGGGTAGCGAAAACTGTTGTTAAACCACCAGAGGTTGTTGAGAAAGTAATAACTAAATCTGAAACACAAGTAACTAGTGAAGACTTACTGTCTGGTGATTCAGATATTGATGATATTAGGTTGTTGTATAAAAACTTCAAATAACCCAAGACCAAGAAGGCTTGGGTTTCTTTGTTTCACTAAAGTTGTTCACTGTATGTGCAGGGACTTCCAAGATCCCACGATTCTCGTTGGATAATGGATAGTGGAGCCTCTAGGCACATGACGGATACTCTTCATCTTCTTAAAGATGTCAAATCTATTCATGGAGGGTATGTCGATTTTGCAGGAAACCCAGGAGTTCAAATTGTTGGGGAAGGCACGTTGAAGAATGAAAAAGTTACTTTTGAGAATGTCAACTACATTTCAGAACTGGAGAACAATTTGCTGAGCATATCACAAATTTGTGATAAAGCTTCTATACAAAGTTCACTGATCCAGAGTGTTTAATTTTGAAATTGGGTTTCAAAATTCCTAAAGAGTGGATTCTTATGCATGCTCCTCGAGAGAATGATCTTTATCTCATGAATATAAGTACGGTATCAACATCTTCGGGATCTGCTCAATGCTTCATTTCTAGGGCATCAGAACGAGAGTCAGTTTTATGGCATCGAAGAATGGGACATATCAGTGTGAGGAAGATGAATCATTTGATTCATAAGAACTTGGTAGAAGGAGTGAATGTGAGAAATATTTAGTTAAATGAAGAGTGTTTAGACTGTAAGAAGGGAAAACAAACAAAGAAACCACATCCGAAGAAAATTGTCAACACCATCAACTTACCGTTCAAACGTCTCCATATGGATCTACTTGGTCCGATGAATGTTAAAAGTACCACAGGAGAACTTTATTGTCTTGTAGTTACCGATGATTAATTGAGATTTTCGTGGGTAATGTTTTTGGAATCAAAGGATGAGACGTATGATTCCCTCCTGATTCTGTTCAAGAAATTAGAGACATTGTATAATCTACCGATCTGTCGAATAAGAAGTGACAACGGGACGAAATTCAAGAACAACAAAATGCTTGAATACTGTAATGACTGGGGGATTCTTCATGAATTCAGTGCGCCGTACACTCCACAACAAACTGGGTTTGCTGAACGAAAGAATCGAACTTTGATTGAAACGGCTCGAACTATGCTTTCTGATTCAAAATACCAGTGAATTTTTGGTCAGAAGCAGTAGCGGCAGCTTGTTATACACTTAACCGGGTTCTTACAGTCAAGAAATTTGGCAAGACGTGTTTCGAGCTACTTAATCGTCGAAAACCTAATCTGAAGTGGCTTGAACCGTTTAGATCAACGTGTACCATTCTTGATACAAGCGAAAAATTTAGTCCAAAATCTGTTGAAGGATTCTTAGTGGGGTATGCTAGTCCACTAAGACGTGTATACATTCCTAGACTCCACAAGATTGCTCAAGTTCAAAATGTTGATTGTCAAAGATATAATCCTACCATTCAACGACTAGGGAATTCTAGGCTGTTTGATTACGAAAGCCTTTGGGAGAGTTTCAAACTTCCTGAAGAGGTTCTTTCTGATGAGACTTTGACGATGCTATACAATCAACATTTGTCAGAAGATTATGTGCCAACACCTAAAGTTCCTGTGTCAGTTCCTCAAGATGTACTAGATCATGATCAATCTGATGACATGCCAGAGACTACTCCTGTTTTTGATGACGATGGTGAATCAGATGAGGAGATTATCGAAGCTATCTCTCCAACCATCATTGCTACTGAAGAGAATGTAAACAATCTCCAATCTAAAGTGTTAGTACCTATAGAAGTGGTGCCAAGAACTTTATCCTACCATCCTGAGGATAACATCATAGGAGATTTAAATACTGGAGTTCAAATGAGACGTCAAATCGATCAAAATCTCCAGTGTTTCTACTCAAAGGTATCTCCTTTACAAAATCAACCCTCATTCAAGTGTTTTATTTCCTAGATCGAACCTAAAACGTACAAGGAAGCCCTGACCGAGGAGAGCTGGGTCAATGCGATGCAAGAAGAACTATTGCAATTTGAGAAGCTCAGGATCTAGAAATTGGTTGATTTGCCTGAGTATAGGAAGCAGATTAACACCAAATGGGTGTTCAAGTGTGAACGAGATGAAAATGGAATCATTTTCAGAAACAAAGCAAGACTTGTTGTGTTGGGTTTTAACCAGAGGGAAGGTATCGACTACAACGAGGTTTATGAACTAGTTGCAAGGCTAGAAGATATTCGGATCTTTCTGGCGTTTGCTTCTTGGAAAGGTTTCAAAGTTTATCAGTTGGATGTGAAGTCAGAATTTCTTAACGTGAAGATCATTGAAGAAGTCTACGTGGGACAACCACTGGGGTTTGTCGATCCGATCCACAAAGACAAAGTGTACCTACTTGATAAAGCCCTCTACGGTCTCCATCAGGCCCGAGAGCCTGGTATGAGACGTTGTCCCAACATCTTTTGGACAACGGGTTTATCAGAGGAACCGTCGACTGTACACTCTTCACCAAATTTGTTGATGGACATCTACTGATCGTGCAGCTATACGTCGATGATATCATTTTTGGGTCGACAAACGATGTTCTGTGAAAGCAGTTTGAAGAAGTAATGAAGCAAAAGTTTGAGATGAGTGCAATGGGGGAGATGAAATTTTTCCTTGGACTTCAAGTAGAACAGTTGTCAGATGGTATCTTCATCCATCAGACTAAGTATGTCAATGACGTATTGGTGAAGTTCAACATGACTGATGCATCGGCTATCAGTACTCCACTTCCATTGAATCATGGTATCGGTCCTGATCCTAACGGGGAGAAGGTTGACCAAACATTATACCGATCCATGATAAGCTCATTGATGTATCTTACTACTTCTCGGCCAGACATCATGTATGCCACGTGTTTGTGCGCCCGATATCAATCGAATCCAAGGTTTCACATCTCATGATCGTCAAAATAATTCTACATTATCTCAAGGGATGTCCGGGGGTCTGTCTCTGGTATCCAAAAGACGATGAGTTTATGTTGAGAGCATATTCTGATTCAGACTATGGAAGCTGTAAGCTGAATGCCAAATCTACAACAGCAGGGTGTCAGTTCTTCGGTAAGCGTCTTGTCACCTGGCAATGCAAGAAACAAACCACGGTTTCGTTGTCTACTTGTGAAGCTGAGTATGTAGCTACCTCCAGTTGCTGTTCTCAGGTTCTTTGGCTATAACAACAAATACAGGAATACGGTTTGAATTTTCTTATTACCCCTATCTTCGTAGATAATAATGCAACTATTTCCATAACTAAGAATCCAGTAAACCACTCTAAAACTAAGCATATAGAGATACGGTATCACTTCATTCGTGATTGCTATGAAAAGAAGTTGATTACCGTAGACAAAATTCACACCGATGAACAAAAAGCAGATCTTTTCACCAAAGCTTTTGATAAGTCACAATTTCAATACTTATTAAAACTTAATGTGTGTTGGATAACTTGTGAACCCAAACATCAGAGTCAAATTTTTGTTTTTGTAAATATTTTTTGTATAGTTATTTTATTTTAGGGGGAGAAAATTTCAAGAAAAACCAAAAACATCGAAAGAGTTGAAAAGGCCAAAAACAATATAAATTCAAAAATATCAAAAACATTAAAAAAAGGGGGGGGGGAGGTTGCTCCTCAGAAAATGAGTTTTTGAAACAAAAAGGGAAGATGATAGTACATTGATCATCTTGTCCCAAATCCAGTAAAAAGTAGGCATAAAAGGCTGCGTGCTTAATGGTATTAGTGCATTGGTAGGCCTTTAAAACAAAAAAGTAAGGGAAAGTAAGTGATGTGAACTTAAAATTGCCAAATTGATGGGGTGTTAGTTTCTAGCAAAAGTCTTAATAATGATGGCAGAAATGTAATAGCTGGTCATACTCAAGCCTTTTAATCAGAATGATTGTTTAAATTTGTTAAAACATAACTATCAGTAAGTGGTTAACGCTTCAAGGATGTATGGTTTTATGGCCTTAAATCGTGTATTGATGGGATGCTTTAAGGTTCCTGGATCCATTGGGTCTTTATACGGTTTATCATTTGGGTATTCATTTCGATGAATATTTAAACAAGCTTTAAAAAGCAAATCCGCAGACTAAGCTGCTTTATAAGTCATTAAACTTGATCGCACAATTACTTATGTACTAAATTCATTACTGACTTGATCAAAATCCGCTGTTAGACATACGTTGTCCCCTTACTCGCGTCTTATTACCATTAAGAAACGGACCACAAGGGACACAATGTATGCAAGCTGACAGATGAAATCGTGCATACTCATCCATGGGAAAGGACCTTAGGGTATTGCTAGATAACGGGGGTATGTCTTGTAGTGGGGATTATTTGCTTATATGCTTAAAATAAAAGTCTTTTTATCTTATGATTCTAAGGTTTAAGTCAAGTTGGGGTGACTATGTGAAAATCAAATTACGCCTGAATCAAGATTTGAACTGATAAATCCTGATATCTTGTGCCTAATTAAACCAATTAAACGTATCACAGAAATTCCTGAATCATTTGTTTAAAAAGGTTTAGGTGGAAAACAATATCAATAACTGACTTAACACCAGTTATAATAAACGCTGAAACTAAAACTGTGATGAAAGGACAATTTGGTCAATATGATTCCCTGCTCAAACTCACAAAAATATGTGATTTCAGTATTGATTAATTTCTAGTCTCTACGTTCAGTTGTTAAGATTCATTTTGATATTTGTTTCTATTGAAAAACCAAAAAGATTTCCTTTCTGATTTAGTTTCCGACTCTTGATGTGCAGGTGAACTATCTCTCTAGGGTTTTTCATTGGTCAACAAATCTTGTCATGTTCTATCAAATCAAAATCAAAATATCAAAAAGTTTATCTGTTTTTATTCAAGGTCATTAACTTGGACTTGGTAAAATACTGATTTGTCAAACCAAGCTTATTTAAGTTATTCTTATAATGCACAAGGACATTAATTTGTACTTGGAACATTACAGTGGTGTGATTTGGACATGAAATCAGAGATTTCCAGGACATACTTATGCAACGTATAAGTATTGAAACTTATACGGCGCATAAGTTATGCGCCGTATAAGTTTCATACTTATACGCCGCATATGTTGAGTAGTATATATAGAAGATATACGGCACATAATTCAGTACTTATGCGCCTGACCTTAAATTCTCTCTGTCCTGAAATTCTTTCATAAGTGTGAATTTGCTATCAAGGATTGCTTATTGATATTTGCTTTGGTGATTTACACACCAATTCAGATAGTTAAGGTGAGCTGTTGGTTTAGATTTGATGATGAACAGTGACTTAGACCATGGATATGTCATGTCTGCTTATAATAAACAAGTTTTGAACAAATTAATAATCATTATAGAATCGATTTGATGATACGAGATCAATGATAACAATTAATTGGATTATAATGGGTTCTTAGTGTCGAATCTGAAAAGAAAAACTTATACGTTTGACTAAATATGATATTTGACCAGTGGAACTTTGATAAGTAATAAAATTGATCTCATATGTATACTAAACAGACTTAAACGATGCTTGTGTGATAGGTGTTGAATCCTAATAGTTTGTAGAATTGAGATTTTGATGTTGGTCAAAACTAGAACTTATACGCCGTATATGTTTTGACATATACGGAGTATAAGTATGTGTTAACCAAAGTCAATGACCAAACATATACGTTGATGGACTTATATGTTATTTAGACATATACGTTGATCTCACACTTATACGTTACTTGGACATATACGTTAGAAAGTACTTATACGTTAAATCAGACTTATATGTTGGATTTGACTTATACGTAGATATATACATATACGCTGAATAGAACTTATCCATTGATTGAATTCAATGCTAACAGGTGTATCTGTTTTGTGTTTTCAGATGGGTAAGAAAGGGAAAGTTATTGATCCTAAGCACAACATCTGTGCTTATCTGAACGAAGAGGATCCTAAAGCAGTGAAGTTCAAAGTTGATGTGTTGTAAAACACACTTATTTTCCGCACCTTTTATCTACGTATTATATTATATTTTATGTGTTTTAACTTGTTTTAGATAGCTTTTACATATTAATCTTTATCTTGTAGGCTATGGGTGAAAGATTGAAGAAACCGAGCTTTTCGAGGAGTTTACGAGCCTTTTACGCATACGATTTCAAGAAACAACTCAAAGCCCGGTCCATATGCATCATGGAGGCCCAAGTTTTACAATGATATTATAATATAAAAAAAATAAAACCCTAGGCCACGATATCAATTCCGATCGGCTGTTGGGCAGGAGAGAAAGGAGAGAAAAAACGTGTTGTTCGGCTAGGGTTTGAGTTGTGACGGCTAGGGAAGGAAGAAGAAGGCAAGGACAAGTCTCGGGATAATTCACCATCGGTTTTTACAGCCAAGAGTAGCCCCAAAACAGCCCATATCCTTTCATCTTTTTCATTGTTCATACAATTTGATTTACTTGTTCAATTGATTAGTAGTTTTGCAATTACTTGCGAGATTGAATTGTTTATGATATTTGTTGATCATTGAATGCTTGAATTGATGTTTGAGATGAGTTATATGATGATTTTATTAAGTGTTCATGGCTGTCCAAATATGATTAGAGGCTAAACTTTTTAGTTCTACCTAGGAATGATGATAATTGTTAGTGTTTGATGAGCTTGTTGGATTGTTTGATTGATATATGTTAATTGTTATTGTAATGTTTAATTTAGACATGAAATAGGTTGTGTTTAAGGGCTGGAAAATTTTGTTCATTCATTGCTTAAACCCCTTGTGTCGGTTAATTAGTTTTGTGTTGATTGATCGGTGCATTGTTTGATTCTAGACTTTGTGTTTAGGGTTTGTTTGCGGTAGGTACAACCGTAGGGTTTCGTTGCGTGAATTTGAGGTTAAAGTACAGTGGTTAGGCACCTTCTTAGAGACCAAGAGGTGATAAGAAGTTGGGGTCGTCTCATTGTCTTTGCATGCTAGAATAAGAATTGCGCGAGAGCGAGTTCGTTTATTGTCAGGTTTAGGTGTTTTGAGCGACTAGTTGATCTATTTTGGTTTAGGTTGAATTGTTCCTCTATCCTCTATCCTTGGTTGTGTAGTATTCATTACCATTAGGGTCGAGTGTTGGTGAGACCGATAGGTGAGTCAACATTAGAACACGTTAACAATTGTTTCCCGGTTTGGTCGTTTTAGCCGATTAAGAGTAGTTAGGGTTTATTGAGTGAGACCAAGAGGTGATCCAGTGAGCCTGAGCGATCCTTATTTGTGTCATCTTTAGGGACCGGCGTCTAGATATCATCCAATCCATTAGCTTGTCAGGCCTACAGTTTGATTCAGGCCTAGGTAGACGTTTTTCTCCATCCGAAGTTAACATAGTTAGTTTGTCGTTAAGTCTTCTATTTTACGTAACTTTTGTCAATCATTTTAGTTAGTCCAGTTAAGTAATTAAAAATCAAAAATCAATTAAATATATTTCTTAGGTAGGTCTTGTCTAGGGTTAGTGATCGTTAGCGTCCTTACGTGTCCAAAAGTGATTATGCCATTTCTGAGATGATCTAGAATCTACAAGGCCATTACACATTTGGCAGATCCTTATGAGAATATTGTGACAGAATTTTGGAATATTGCCAAGGTCTTTGGAGCGGATATTCAGGCCAGTACAAGGTCAGTAGATTGTGGTGAATGAAGCATTGATTATGAAGGTTTTGGCGTTCGATGACGAATCAACAGATGTTGTTGATCTTGATGAAGGATGGTGAAAGTTTGTTTGCTCCGGATGGGCTACAGAGATTCTTTGAACAAGATAACTTTGAGGAAGACTGCATTGTCAAGGCCATTCAAGTATCTAGTTCATATTGTGGTTCATTGCCTTGGACATCAGAAAGGATGTTACGAGGAGATCTTAGATTACCAAATGAGCACGATGGCTGCTATGTGCTTGAATCTTAAGTACAATTTTCTCTCGTATGATTCTTGATAACATGAAGATGAATTTCGAAGAAGATCAGTGGCTGCAATACCCGAGATTTGTACAGATGTTTGTTGAGGATGTATTCCCAAATGTCAAGAAGGAGGGCCTAAGATCTTTCTAGATCATGTCACTGGGAATAATCTGGCTAAGTTAGCTTCGTATAGACACGTGAAAGAAGCTGATATTCCTAAGTTCAAAGGATTATTTGGGCATCTCAAGAATCCTGATTATGTGGCACCGTCTGATAATAAGTGGAGAAATGATGGAAGTGATTCTGACCAGGCTGAAGAAGAAAGATTAATTTTGGAGTTTAAACCAGTTGGCAAACGGTTTATCAAGATTGAATTAGATACAAAAGGTGAGTCTGTCATACCGAAGAAGAAAAGGCAGAAGATTATGAAGAAGTGGTTGTAACACCAGTCACACAAGAAGAAGTGTACTCAGCTACTTCTGAGAAGGATCCTGAAGAAACAGATTTCAGATTCAGAAGGCAGGAGACTGAGACTTGCCAATCCAAGGGCTAAGTTTGAGAAAAGGGCTGAAAGTTCAAAGAAAAGAAAATCGACTGATGAACAGGATGTGACATATGTTCCTGAAGTGGTTGTTGAGAAGCCTGTGAAGCCAAAGAAAGTTCATATAAAGAAAAAGTCAAAGAGGGCTACATCTCCTAAATTGAATCTTATTGATGAGCCTGATGTTAAAGAACCAAAGGTGATTGTGACTCCAATAAATTCGGCAATTGTTGTTGAAGAACCAGTTGTTGATTTAAGCAGAGATGATAATGGTCTAAAGACACCAGTTGTGGAACAATCTCCACAAGTTCAAGATCCTCATGTTTCACCTAAGGCAGCTGAAAAAGTTCCTGATTTTTGCTTATCGTCACTTGATGCTAGTTGTTTTGGAGATTTTCCTACTTTCAGAGATCATGATTCACTTAAAGCTATCGTTACTAAACAAGGAATTAGAATTCATAGTCTGGTGATTGAGAACGAGAGGCTGAGGAAAGAGAATACTGAACAACGAAAGATTATTGAAGATGGTGAGATAAGGCGAAAACCACAAGCTGATTTGTTAAATCTTCATATGAGATTCTTTAACATATTGGAAGACAAATTGGGAATAAATCTTGTTGAGGAAATTGGGAAGTCAGAAGACCGAGTGTTCACCAGAGTGTATGGTGGTGAAGCATTGTCTGAAGAAAGTAATTTCAAAGTACAATATGACCAAGATCGTGTTGAGGCCAAAGGTAAAAATAAAGTTGATGAGCCAACAGTACATATGGACATTCCAGAAGTTGGTGGATCATCATCGGGATTTGTGCATATTGATGAACCAGAACAAGTAGTTGAGCCGGTGATTGAACAGATTATTGTTGAACCAGTCATTGAACAAAGTGTTGAGAAAGTGATTGAACAGGTTGAACCGGTTGTTGCAGAGCCTGTTATACCTAATGATCCAGAGGATGAGGAAGGAGATGAAGAATTGTTAGATTATAAAGATTCTCCTTCTCAGGATGATAATGATAATGATGATCAGGATGATCCAAGTGCTAGTGGTGGTTTGGGTGTTTTGGTTGATTCTGATACAAGTGCAAGTGTTGAATCTGTTGTTGAAACAGTGATCGAAAGTGAACCTACTCAGGAACAACATCATACTAGTGGTAATGTTGAAGAGATTGAAGTACTTGATGTTGATCCTATAGCTTACAAGCCTCCTGTGAGATTTTCCTCTACTGGAGAAGAATTAGAAGAAGGTGAAATAGAAGTTACTCGAGCCGATCTTGCCAGAATGTTGAACATAACAGAAGAAGAGTTTGTTTTTTATTTTGAGAAAGAGTTGGGTTAAGTTGATGAAAATGTTCTAGTAAATGAACCTATTGAAGAGGAGGAGTTGGATAAGGAGCCAGTGACATATGTAAATGCGGCTGATCATGTACTTCCTAAATTTGATGAAGAATTTGATGAAGAAATTGAAATGATAAGTCAAGAGCTTGATTGTCAAGGGAATCCAATACCTTCTGACAAAAGCAAGACAAATGAGGAAGCTGAGGTGAACAGTAGAGAACAAGATGATTGGTTTGAGAGGAAGAAAAAATTGAGCCAAAACGCATATACTTGAATCCAGTCAAGTATTACAAGAAAGAAAAGGAAATAAAGTTGGGCAAAGTTGTGAGTATAGCTTATTTGAAGAAAATTTGAAAGATTGTTGTTAGAAGAACGTATGGCGTACGAGAGTCTATGTGAATTGAAATCTCTACCGTGGATGGATGTTGTGGACATAGTCGAGAAAGAGTTATTATATTGTCCTAAACGCGGGCCGGTGAAAGAGATCTGGGAGTTTATTAAGCGTCAAGCAAAATGCAGATTCAGAAGCTGGACTCCTCAAACACCATATCTCCATGTGTCTAAAGTAAAGAAAGATCCAGAAACAGATGATTTTGTGAAGACTTGGAGATATAAAAAACATGAAACTCTTAAAGTGATTCCTATGTACCCTATGGATCAAGACTTCCATGTTTACTTTCGTTGGTGGTATTATGACTAGAACAGGGGTGAAGCTCAAATTGTTTTGAACCTAGATGGAGTGTTGGATGTGATAGATGTGATGGATCCCATGTGGTTAGTAAACTGCTCGAAGAAGGACATAGAGACGCTACATAAGTGCAAGATACAAGTTTCACGTGATAAACATCATGCGTCTACTATGCAATACCAGAAAGTGATCAATATTTGCTATAAGTATAAAATTCATTCTGGTGAAGTATGGAAGAGTAAGTGGTTTGAAATGGGTGAAGAGGAAGCTCAAAAAGAGAAAGAGAGAGAGAGGCGGAGATTAAAGAGAAGATCCAGATTGCATCATTGAAGAAATTTCAATACAAGGGTGTTGGTATATCTATTCCCACTAATCAGAATCCCTCAGATAAACGTTCATGGGAGGATATGAGAAGGGAGTATCGAGAAAGGGTTTTGGGATGAAAGACTGAAGATTGAAGATCAAAGACCTAGCAACATCCAAGGGGGAGTTTATTAGAGCATAATGTCTATTTCTAGGGTCATAGATGTATTAGATATGATTGTATAGGGATTGAAATGTAAAATGTATGTATATGTGTTTGTGATTAACGCATAAGTCCCAAGTACCGCATAAGTTATGTGACGCATAACTTATGCAACGTATATCTTATACGGACTCGATGCGTTACATGTTATTTCCTATAAATAGGGGACTTATGCGTTAATATGTAGACTTTTGATCATTGTTAGAGTGAGAATGTAGAGAGAGAAAGTTGTCATAGAGTCATATCTTGTAATCTTTGAAGTTATCAATGAATATGATGCTTAATGTTTACTTGTATTGTTCATTCTCATTGGATTCCGCACATTGAGACACAAGCTGTAACATCTAGAGATCGTAATTGTCATCATCAATAGGAAATCATCATCTTTCAACGGGTAACATACATGCGAGAGGTTTCCAAGTCAAGACATTGATACCCTTTGTATTGAGAGGAATATCCGATAAAAATGCATGGAAGACTTCGTGGAGCAAGCTTATGATCGGCATAAGCACGTAGATATGGGTAAACCCGATAACCAAAGGTGCGAAAATTATTGTAAACAGGCACGCAACAGAAGAGGAGCTCATACAGAGTCTTGTTGTTGAGCACAGGTGTCGCCAGACGATTAATAATATAAACACGGAGCTGAATGCGTGCACCCAATAAGAAGGGGTTACATGAGCATTAAAAATCATAGCCAAACCCGATTCCACAATATGACAATGTTTCCGTTCAAAGTGACCATTTTGTTCAGGCGTGTAAGGACACGATAATCTGTGAAAGGCGCCATTTGTGGCAAAGATAGTACTAACATTGTTATTAACAAACTCCGTTAACCATCACTTTGAAAAACCATAATCTTGCGGGAAAACTGTGTCTGAACGAAATTCATAAAGGCCATCAAAATCGAGTGACAACCTTATTTTGATTTCAATGGATATAACAACGTAAATGTGAATAGTCATCAACAAAGGCTGTGTCATAACGATAACCATGTTTAGATGTTACTGGATATGGCCACCATAAATCACAATGTACTAAGTCCAATGGATGTAACGAACGTTTTTCATTCAACTCAAATGGTAAATGATGTGCTTTTGACAATTGACAAGAAGAACAAACATTTGGTTTTGGCAATACTGAAGTAACAGAAAGGCAACCCAACTTATTTTAAAAAAGAAATAGCATCAAACGTCATATGACCTAAACGATTATGCCAAAATTCAAAGGATGCCTTAGTTCCCAAAGTAGCAACAACAGCAAACTCTTTAGGCCAATCATTCAGGACATATAAACCTTGCTCACACCTTCCTTTTGCTAGAACCTGTTTTGTTACCCTGTCCTAAATATAAAAGAACGGTTGAGAAAGTAAGACATCTACTTTATTTTCGGTTGTTAGTTTGCTAATTGACAAAAGAGGTTTTGTCAAATTAGGAACCACCAACATGTCACGTAATTGAATATCGGGAGTAAGTTGAGTATGACCCGTGTGAGAAATAGAAAGAATAGTACCATTGCCAAATGTCACATTTGAATTACGCACATATGGAGAAGCTTGTGAAACATGAGCTAGAGATGGGGCAATATGAGCCATAGTACCAGAGTCAGTGCACCAATCTAGTTTAGATTGATTAAAGGCACATTGAGCTTGAAATGCTTCTGCTAGGTGGGCTTCATAGGGGATGGCGTTGGATACATAAGAGGGTAAAGTTGGACATGCATTTGCAGAGTGACCATCAGTTTTACAAAGCTGACAACGTGGTGGTCTGCGACCCCTATAACCACCAACATTACCACCCCTATAACCACTAGTATTACCACCACTATAACCAGAACAAAGATAACCATGAGAAGGACAAGGTCCGCAGTTTTGAGAATGGTAACGAGACTGCCCAGCGTTGAAGGTTGTAGGTGGAGCTGAGGAGCCATGGAGAGATTGCGAAAATAACTCATGGCTCTCTGCTTGGGAGAGCAGATCGCGAAAACCTGGTAATGGTTTTACAGCCCTTATGGTCGTTGAGAAAGACTCAAAAGAGGGTCCAAGACCATGAGAAACCAATGCACCTTCTCTGAATCAACAACATGTTCACCAATAGCTGCTAACTAATCACAAAAACCTTAACTTTCTGCCAAATTCAGAAACTGAAAGAGTGTCTTTGGTTAATTGACGAAGATTATCACGTAATGTATGAACACGTTCAATAGAGAAGTTATTGTAGGCAGATTGTAAGGCCGTCCAAATATCTCGGGAAGTCGACAAACCAAGAACTTTAGATACGGCTTCCTCAGAAAGAGAGGAATGGAGAAGGATGATGGCTCGTTGATCAGTATCAAACCAAGTAGCATAATTTGGATTTGGAACCGATTTTTCCTCAACAGTGATGGTAGCGGCAGAGGAAGAGATCCATCAACATGACCAAGTAGTTTTTGATAAGACAAGAGAGGAACCATTTGATTTTTCCACAGCAAGTAATTCGTGGAAGAAAGATTAATATTTAGCATGTGTAGGATGGTGGACATGGGGAGGGTTCCATCAATGGCAAAGGCAGAAGATGAAGAAGCCATAACGAAGCAGAAGATGAGAGGCGGCAATAGGGTTAGGGTTTAGGGAGGGGAGAAAAAAGAAATCTGGGTCTATACCATGTGAAAAATAGGAAAACGTCAACCCAAATTAGGGTGATTATATATAAATAAATATTACAAGCTAGATACACTAACTAGAAACAATTACAATAATGGAACAATATACTAGGTGACTAAATTAGTTCTTTAGATACCTCGGTGACATTTTCTACGGAAGGTCGATTGTTCATGACAAATTATCGTACATGAGCTAGAAGTGTTACCATAGTGTGCCTTTAGGATGTGGGTCTTTCCTAGAATTGATGACGGGACGGATAACAACATAGTCTCCAGTCATGGTCGTTGATATATTGCAAAATACATATGTTTTCCCTGTAGAGTTTGTATCGTATTTGATTACTTTTAGTTCAATTTTGATTAGAATTTGTATATTACTAACTATTCGTGTTTTGTAGGTCTCGAGACTTAAAAGTTGCTGAAAAGAGCAAGAAACGAAGCTAAATGAGCTAACACCAAGAACCAGGAGGAAGTCGATGTGAACAAGCATTGAACCGACACACAAAAAGAGATGAAACAGGCTGGTCGCGACACGCGACCAGGAAAATCAACCCTGTTGCGCAACATGGCATTGGGTAATGTGAGCCATTTGTTGTTTTTGCATGTCACGAGACGTAACTAATATCCCTTGTGCTCCTCGCGCGACGCAAGGATCCTGTTTTTCCATAAAGTTTTGATGTCTGCAAGGGTTTTTAGGCTTAACTCTCCTATATAAACATACTTATGAAAACCCTAACATTACACACGACTTGAGAGCCACCACGGACGAATTTTGAAGCAAGCAATGCATATTTTGGAGTTCTCGAAGGCTAGGAATCAAGGTTTGAAGAGCTAAACAGGCGGGATTGAAGATTTTACAGGTTTTGTCATCCTGATTTCTCTATTTCCGTTTATTTTACTTTGTCACCATGATTTCCGATTGTGGATTATTTGATGTTTTGCTTGATTTAATAACACTAGGCTAACTATTATTGACTGCCTAGGCTTTATGATGAACTTTTGTTGGCGCTTAACCTTTGTGTTGGATTATGCTTTAGTTTATGGTTTTATGATTTAGTTAAAACAGTTTGATTTTATTCATTCGATGTATGTGTGTGCTTAAATTTGCTTGATGATATTTATTGTTTCACAGAGTCTTTGGTGAATGTCTTTCATATAACAGGATTATCTTAGGTCATATACTATGTGTTCTTGGCTAGTTTATGGTTTATTTGCAATAATGCCATAGAAACAATATTTCTGAATCGAGTAGATCAAAGTGTGTTGCTAATCTAATTATCTGTGAGGTAATAGATTATTTGATAGGTCTTTGTTGGTAAATTGCTAGATCTAGTTCTTTGTGAGGAGTCCATCTATGTTTGATTTATCGATTTTGTCTATCTAGTCGAGTTAATACATTAAACTACCTTTGATTTCGCTGTGAGGTAGGATTTCGTATAAATGTATTTTTTTCATAACTGTTCGGAAAACTGCGAGGAAGTCTGACATTAAAACTAGTGTTTTCAACAACTTAATAGAAATCCATAGGTGTCTTCTTGAGAAGGGTCAGAGATCTTGTTCGAGCTTTCTTTAAATGACTATTTTATGATCCCAGATCCACAACAAAGTATTTTCCGATTAATTGATAACTGATACATAAGGATTTTAGCCTAGATGGTTTCTCATCATCATTTGATTAAATCATATTAAAATCGTCCTTTGTTTATTTAACTTGCTTTTTATTAGTTTACATTTAGTTGTCAGTAAAACTAACTCTTCAAATAATAAAAATTAAATAGTCGTAGTTAGTTAAGTCTAATTAGTTAGTTTACGTAATTTAAAGAGTCTTATGGGTTCGATTTCTGGACCTACTTAGCTGTACTAGAGTCGACCGGTACCATTGCCGATTACTAGTTTTAGTTAAATTTTAAAAGTCTAGAATTATTATTTAGCGTCTAGATTAACGTATCCTTAATTAATAAATTTGTAACTACTTTTAACAATTCTGACATAAATAACCTTTTATCAATGAATAGACCCGAGTGGCAAGGTGGTTAAAAAAAATGAAAGAGGAGTAGATTTCTTTGCCCCTGTAGAGTTCTGAAATTAATATTAAGTGGGACCGCAACTGAAAGACTGACTGACCGACCGGTTTAAAGAAAAGAAGAAGAAGAAGAAGAAGAATAAAAAGAAAAAGAAAAGGCGAAAAGCAATAGCAATAATAGATATATAAAAGGGAGACGCAGTAGAGACTGAAAGCTTACTTGTTCTCAACAGCATCTGTTATCTGTATGCAGTAGATAACCATCACATTCACAATGCAATGCAGCAGTTGATTTAATAGATCAAAGGCAGAAGAGGATCCATGAAACTGGAGCGAGTTGCTCGCAAACTGTTTCACACTTGTGGCTCCTTATCGTTCCGCCGATCTCCAATCGACCACACAGTAAGTGTTTACTTACACCTCCGACTGTTCAATTTCTTCTCTTTTTACTTGCTAATTTGATGTTCATGTTCAGGTAGCTTCAGCTTCGGTTTATAGTTCGCCGGAACCTGAGTTTGACAAGGAAGTTATGGATGACGAATCAGATCTGCTTCATTCGTCTTCCAAGGTATTGTTAATTCATTTCAGAATTTCTTGGATTATTTAGTAAAATAGGGTTATTGATTATGGATTATATTTGGATATTAGTGAAATGGAGCCCTTAATATTCAATGGGGGTTCCTATTTCCATTTATGGATGACTAGTGGGAAACCCGCCTAAATTGTGAAAGATATTGACATAAACACTGCATTCTTGGGTTTAAAATATAAAGAAAAGAAATGATAAGATTGGATAGGGGAAGAAAGGAAAAGAAATTATATATTTAAAAGACATTCTCGAGTTAAAATAAAAGAATGGAAAATAAAGTGTTAATTACATTCTTGAGTTAGATAGAAAGGAAAAGATAGGAAAAAAATTATAACTTTACAATCATGTCCTTATTATTGAGTTAGATAGGATGGAAAATATGGGGTAAATTAGTAATATTATACATGACTATAAACTTTCCTTCCGAATCCGGTCATATTTGGCTGGAAAGTTTTGGAGGAAAAAACACTAACTTTTCTTTCCAGTCTCTTTCTTTTCTTTTAATGAAAAAACTCAAGAATGAAAAAAGTAAAATTTTCTTATCTTTTCTTTTCCAAACCCTTAAATAAAAAACTCAAGAATGCAGTGAAAGGGTATGTTTGGTTGGAGGTAATGGAATGAAGGGGGAATGGAATGAGAGAATGAATGGAATGGATAAGGGAATGCAATGGATTATTACATTCCTTTGTCTTGTTTGGTTAACCTATAGGAATACAATGAATTATTACTTTAAGTTGTTTGGTATCCAAAAAATATTGTAGAAATGAAATAGAAATAATAAAGATACTCCTATCTCAAAATACTTTTTACAAAAAAAAAAAAAAAAAAACTATAATGGCGACGGTGGTTGCTCCGGTGAAGAAAATGGTGGTGGCGGTGGCGGTGGCGGTGGCGATGGTGGTGGTGGTGGTGGCGGTCGAGCGACAGGGGTGGCGGTGGTGCATTGGTAGTAGTGATGGCAATGGTACAGTGGTGGTGGTCAGGCAACGCCGGTGGTGGTGGCGGTGATGGTGATGGTTAGGCTACGGCGGTGACAACGGTTGCGGTGGTAAAGCTGGTGGTGGTGGCGTGGCGGCGGTGGAGCTTGTGGTGGTGCCTATGGTAGTTGTGGTGGTGGTGGTGTTGAGAAAGTACGGTGAAGGATGAATGGAATGAAAAAAAGGAAGGGGGGTGGGAAGGAATGGTTTTGATGGAATATGATTCCATGTGTAATGGATGATTCCATTTCATTGAGCAACCAAACACCAATTTTTTCATTCCTACGTAATGAATCATTCCATTCCCCCTGTCATTCCTGCATACCAAACGTTACCCAAAAGTCGAAAAATTGATCAAATAAAGCATCAGCGTTAAAGAACACGGAACCTAATATGTTGGGGGAATCTATCATAAAATAAATTTGCTCTAGGAATATAGAAACAAAAGGCCAAAAAATTAACAAAAAAAAAAAAAAAAAAAAAAGCCTTCAGTAATATTCATTTCCATTTACGGATGATGAATGGCAGGGCTTTCTTAATACAATAATATCTGGAGGTATGTGAGCACATAATGCAAGTGTGCTGTGTGCATGTTTATGTTGCTTTGGATGTGATACACAGGGCGGTTATTAATCACTTTTGTTTCCCTCCCACACTACCTTTGATTTTGTTTTATGGATATTGTGCAAATGCGTCACGAGGTTCTCACACTTCACAACATATTATTGACCCAAGGGGTGTTGATCGGTTTTGATATTTGGGTTTTTGATGTTTAAAGGTCAACAACAACTAGTTTTATACCCGTCTGGTGGACGGGTAGTGTAATGTTATAATGACAAACTATTTATTCTTTACATCTCAAACCAAAATAGAGCATATTTAAGAAATATGACAAAATATATTTCAAAAATATTATTTGAAAAAAGAATATGGAAACTAATATTACAATAATGATCTAAATCCACTGAACTGTTCAACTAAATTATTCAAGAAACTAAATTATTATTGTAACAACACAGGTTTTGCGATGACACTTAAACTTATTTACAGAAAAAACAAACAAAAGAACGTTCACTTTCGGATCAACCTACCTAAATTGACCCGTTTCAACCTGCACCAAATAATTTAGGCGCATTACAAGCCAACTAAATTTAAAATTAAAAATAGAATGAGTTTAGTGGAGTTGGAGCTTGAGGAGAAACTGGAGGAGCTTGCAGGTTAGCATTACCAGCAAACTGTGACAAAATAAAAGTTTAATTAACATAAGCTGTCACATTTTGCAATAAGTTAAAAACAATAATTGGGTATGAGCAAAGTTGGTTACCATATAATATATAATTGGTTTAATCAGTTTTTGGTTATTCGGGTAACGGGTTGTTGGCAGATCGCTTAGCCCCGTTCATCTTCGGCTTAAGAGTGCTTGATCAGGTGAACGGGGCCTAATTAGCCTCCTAATTTCTTACCAGCTTTCTGTACAAATTAGTTGTAGTTTCTTGGTATTTTTGGTTATGATTCATTCATTCTTTTATTCTTGTGTAGACCATGTGTGCAATCTGTCTTGAAGTTCTTAACTACAACACATGCACAACTCCAGGCCAGGCTATATTCACAGCTCAATGCTCTCACGCCTTCCATTTCGATTGTATTGCTTCCAATGTCCGGCATGGTGGGATCACCTGCCCTGTATGCCGGGCAGAGTGGACCCACCTGCCCGGCAACCTAAAAACCCCACCTTGCAGTTATCTTTACGGCAACCAAACCGCTGACCCGATCCTCCAAATCCTCGACGACTCAATCGCCACTTTCCGAGTCCAAAGACGGTCAATCCTTCGGTCAGCCCGTTACGATGACGACGATCCAATTGACCCGGGTCAAAGCGTCGACCATCAACGCCTCCATCTCTCCATATTCACTGAACCTTCGGGTTACAAACTTTGTGTACGAATAACCCATCAACCCGCTATCGATTTAGTACTCGTCGCGTGCCCAAACGGGCCCCACCTTCGGCTCATAAAACAGTCAATGGCGGTAGTTGTATTTTCACTTCGTCCGATTGATCGTTTAGCAGTTGTAACGTACTCATCGGCTGCAGCGCGTGTGTTCCCACTTAGGCGAATGACATCATACGGTAAACGTGCAGCACTTCAAGTAATCGATCGTTTGTTTTACATGGGCCAGGCGGATCCTGTTGAGGGGTTAAAGAAAGGGGTGAAGGTGTTAATGGACCGCGCATATGAAAACCCACAATCATGTATTTTGCATTTGTCGGATAACCCAACCCGATCGTACCAAGATGGTTTTGACAGAGAGATAGCTATTCGAATACACCGGTTTCATGTCGGGTATAGTTTTGGAACATCGAACGGGTTTGTGATGCATGAGTTTGAAGAGTTTTTGTGTAGAATACTGGGAGATAAAATAAGGGATATTAATCTAAGGATTAGAGAAGATGGCAGGATTGTGGGAGTTGGTGAACTAAGAAGTGGTGAAGAAAGGCGGATACCGTTGAATAATATTGTAAACGAAGGCGGGAATGCTAATGTTCGGGTGGAGTATAGTTATGTGGAAGATGGGGTGCGGGGGTGTGTGAGGACCGGGGAGGTGGTGGTGGCTGCGGGGGAGAAGCGGGAGGCGGGAGGCGGTGGTGATGGAGATGGGAGGGGTGGTAATGCTGGGAACTGGGATTACCATGACCCTTATATGGCTAGAAGATGGGCTAAACATTTGCATGCCTTAAGACTTTAGAAAAACAGCAAGAATTGAAGTCCATTATTGAGTATTTATTTGTGTTCGTTCATTTGTGAAGTGTCATTTAATGGTAACTTTGATGCAGAATCAATAATACGTAGAAAACTGCAATAGCTGCGGCGTAAACATACGTGGTTGTCGTGGTTCTCTATTTAAATTTGATTATGTATTGAATATGCCCGGTGTTGTATAGGTAGTGTTGTTCATTTGTGTACCGGAACTTTGGTAAAAGTGGGCCAATCCTTGTGAAACAAGGTGGAAATGGACAAGAGCTTTGTGTGAATTTGGTCCTTTATGACATTTGATTATGCATCCATATATATCTTTAAACATGTTTTTTTTTTCTCATATATTTATATACTAGGTTTTATCCCCCGTATTACGGGGGTTGTTTGATATTTTTCGTTGTTTAATATTTATTTTTTAGATTTTAAATTTCTTTATTTTAAGAAAGTTAATAATATACTTAGGCCATGTTTGGGATTCCTTATTTGCACCTCTATTTGACTTATATAAGTTATTTTTGATAAGTTACTCCCTCCAAACTTATCAAATCCTCCTTTTTCCTTCTTTAAAAACTTAAAAAAGTCTCATTACCTAACACCTTTTTAACTTATAAAAGTTAATAAGTTATAAGAAGGAAAAAGTAAGGAATCTCAAACACCCCATAGAGTTTGATAATGACTGTGTTTTACAAATAAATGATATGTTATAACTCATTTAAAAGCTATATGGTTTTTGTGACATGTGACCCGTTTATTTTTTTTACTATAAAATTGTTTCTTAATTATAAATAATATCTTTTTTTTAAAAAAATCAGATATTAATTTTTAGTATATCCCTGTTTTATAGGATTTTCACATCAAATATTTGGTAAAAATAGTTTTTTAATTTAATGAAATGTTATAAACCGTTTAAGAGTTATCTGGGTTTGATGAGACCTATACACGTGAGTTCGGGTCAAATGCATGAGAACCCTCTATTTACAAATAAAGTAATCTGGTGGCTTGAGAGAAATTAGGGAGCAACCAGAGAGCTTTTAAAGACTTTCGTTTATATATATTATAGATTTGAAGTTAACACATATATCCAAGAAAATCGAACTGGATTAAACGAATTAATTAAGAGGGTAAAGTTAAATGTGTGAGAAAAATTTGTGGTCGCACAAAAAAATCCTTAAAAAAATTCAAAAAAAATAAAAATAAAAAAATCATAACACAAAATATCAATAAAAAACGAAAATTTTAAAAAAACCAAAATGTTTTCCTCACCATTCTCGTTAAAAAACGACGAAAAGACACAATACCGAGAAAAAAGACAGTGACGAAAATGAACAAACAACACTATAAATAAAAAAAGACACAATAGATCACAAAATTTTATACAATGCCGAACAAAAAATAGCGCAACGTTGAATAATATAACATAATATCAAGAACAAAAGACACAATGTCAAGGAAAAAAGACACAATCAATAACGAAAATAATCATAAAAACACTATGATAAATAAAAAAACAATATTTTTTCTTCAACAATTTTTGTTTTTTTTGTTTTTTTTTTTTTTTTGAGAATTAGAAAGATGGTGGAAATATTTTTTCGTTTTACATTTTTCTTTTTTTTTAATTAAATTTTGAGTTATAATTTTTTTTTTCATTATTTTATTGAGGGTTTTTTTTTTGTTAAAAATCCTTCTCATTCTTCTCATTTTTTGTCCCCCTTTGTAAAATAACATGGCCCTAATTAAGATACCAATGGTCCGGTTTTGGGCGTTGATAGTTGTTCAGTTAACATATTTATTTAATTTTGACATGAATAACAAACCAATATCAAAAGTGGTCACAAGTTCAAAATCGGTAAAGGTATCAAACCGAATCACCCTTCGCAAGCAATGAAGCAATAACATATTTAAACGTGTTCTAGTGGACTATGTGTCATTTGTTAAAGTGTCGGTTTTTAAAGTATTGAATTTGAAGAAACACTAACCGGACCCCTGGCAGATTACTGGTAACCTGGGGGTTAGATAGCTGTTTCCCGCGAGGGGTTAGACCCAGAAAAGATGGTTCTTCTGATAACCTGCAAAACAGACACCGTGAGCTCGTCACTGAGAAGGGGGGGGGGGTTCCTCCTTGTGACCACCCTCCGGCGTGAGAATCAGACTAGATTGCTCTTTAAATATAAATATATATTAAGAGATTGCTAGAGCAGATATCAGGTATAATATGATGATAATATGTTAAGATCAGATGATCATACCATTCGTGGTATTTATAGCCGGAGGTAGGTTTCCAAGGAGGTGTGGCCTGCTGAATAGTATTCATGTTCAACCAACAGTGGCCTACGCACGTGCCCTGCTGGTAGTTGGTGAGTAGGCAGCGGCTGATAGTGACCAGGTCTGCTGTGTACTATTCCTTTTTCACCAACTACAGGCTAGGCACGTGGTATGTCAGGAGTTGGTGAGTAGGTAGCGGCTAATAGTGACATACAGTACAAGAGCATGTTGCTCGCCATACTGTTGTCAATGAGCTGTCGTATCTTTGGACAGATCTTTTGCTCATACCTCGTCAGGTACAGTAAAAGATCCTCAGTATCGTACGGACTGGCTCATTTGGGCGGGAGTATTCCCCCTCCCGCCTTTGTGCGGGAATGTTCCCGGCTTGCTCATTCCTTCTTCAGGTGACTGCTGAATTATTATGAGTTAAGCCTTGTGCGTGTAGCCATGCTGCGCGGGTGGCCTTCCCTGATGGCCGGTATCCGTAACTGCGGGAACAGGCGGAGTACCTGAAAACCATTGGTAGGCGTTTCCTGCGGGGACAGCTTGCGTACCGCACGTGAGGACGTCACGTCTCTGAGCGTGGTGGGTCCTGCTGATCCAGTTGGTTTCTGCGCAGACGTTCCTTTAGTTTAGTCTTGCGGGTTCAACCGCGCAGACGTCCGTTAAGGAGTCTTGCGGGTTGAACTGCGCAGACGTCCCTTTTCAAGGTGAGTCTGTGGGTCCAACTGGGCTCTGCTGGGACCTACCTCTTCAAGTCCCCCCAGTCCAATGTTCTTCTCATGAATGTTTAATAAAGTGAGGTGAACTTTTGGACTTAAGCAAAGGGTTTTTGAAAAGGGTTGTTTTAAGTTTTTCCATGGGGATTCTTCCCACGGAAGTCCTAATGTCACGCAGAATTTCCCATTGTTCTGCTTGATCTTTGGGTATGATGCGGGTAGGTCTATAACCTCCTTGCAAGTCAGGAGCGTTAAGTACCTCTTGTGTAGATTCTCCATGAGGTTTTGGTAGTTTTGAACATAGTGATCAATTATGTTAAAACCACCAATTCCATCTTGAAGTTTCAAACAATCTAGTTCTCGACGTTCCCGCTATGCGGGGATGTTATTCCCGTTTGCGCAAGCATGGCCCAGAAGATCCTTCTTGGTTTCATTTCCCTGCGGAGTGCTAGGTATGTGAAGGGTTTCGCCTTGACACTGTACCCGCACCCGTCTTATAGTTACTTTACTCCCAAGGTATTCCTGGCATCAATTCCCTGCAGGTGCTAGGTATGTGAAGGGTTTTGCCTTAACACTGTACCCGCACCCGTCTTATAGTTACTTGGTTGCCGAGGTATTCCTGGCGTCAATTCCCTGCAGGTGCTAGGTATGTGAAGGGTTTTACCTTAACACTGTACCCGCACCCGTCTTATAGTTACTTGGTTGCCGAGGTATTTTTGGCTTCAATTCCCTGCGGGTGCTAAGTATGTGAAGGGTTTTGCCTTGACACTGTACCCGCACCCGTCTTATAGTTACTTGGTTGCCAAGGTAAGGGGTATATTCCCGCTTACTTTTGAATCTTTGAGACTTGCGTTATAAACGTTATATGAATTGCGCATGCATATTTTAGTTTATTTTAGCAATTTTCCCAGTGTTTTGGATAAGTTAACCTTTGAACGTGACAGAATAGGTGTGAAGTTTTGCTTCCTTTCGTGATTGTGCGGGTAGGACCGTCACTTGAACTTAGTAGGATGGCTAAACTTTACCTATACCTGACCTGCGTGTAGGTTTTCCTCATCCTTTTGTTGAGATTCTCTGTTTTGAATAATTTAACCGTTCGACGCGCGGTTGTCAATAGGTTAGTGTTCAGTTTCCTTTATCATGATTCATGCGGATAGACCGGCACTTTCATTTAGTGGGATGACTGAACTTTTCCCCTTCAACTGACCTGCGTGAAGGTTTGCCGTTTTTTGGGTTTATGCGGGTTTTGCCGCCATCCCCACGCAACGACTTTCCTCGTAATTATGCGGTGAAGACCGGCATATCCGTGTGGAAAGTTTACAAGTATAAAATCATCAGCGTCAATGTTCTAAAGAGAATCATTTCCATTAAAAGTGGCTCTGGGCCTTTTACAAATTTGGAATTGATCTACATGTAACACTTGCGTAATTGAGCTCCGTTCCATGTTCTTGGGACGGGAGTGCCATCGAGCCTTTCGAGCCGGTATGCGCCCTTTCCCAGCACTTGTTTGATAACGTACGGACCTTCCCAGACAGGAGTCAGCTTTCCTGGGCGATCTTGGTTCGAAGCCTCGTTGTTACGCAATATGTAGTCTCCTTCATTGAAGTTGCAGAGTTTTACCCGCGTGTTGTAGTACTTTTGCATTTGTCGTTTGTAGTTCTCTTCACGCATTGCGGCTAAGTCTCTGCGTTCCTCGGTTAGCATGAGGTCTAACCGTCTTTCCGCATTATTGTCCTCTGGTTGAATCATGACCCTTGGCGAGGGTAAACCAATTTCGACCGGGACCATGGCTTCAGTGCCATAAGTGAGGCTGAACGGGGTTTCTCCCGTACTTGCCTTTTTCATCGTTCTGTGTGCCCAAAGTACGTGTGGAACTTCGTCCACCCAGCCGGATCTGTGTTTCAATAGTCTTCTCTTTATGCCGTCGACGATGCTCCTATTTGCTCTTTCCACCTCACCATTACCCTGCGGGTGCGCCACCGAGGTAAAGGTGTGTGTGATTTGAAGTTCTTTAAGCCACTGTTGTAGCTTCTTGTCAGCAAAGTTGGTGCCGTTATCGCTCACCAAATTCTGTGGGAGCCCGAAACGACAAATGATAAATTCCCAAATGAATTTCTTGATATGTTTTGCGGTCGTTTGGGCTAAGGGTTTTGCTTCTATCCACTTGGTGAAGTAGTCGATGGCGACCACTAGAAACTGGACGTTCCCTGCTGCTGTGGGAAATGGGCCAGTCACGTCGATGGC
Source organism: Bidens hawaiensis (assembly GCF_021521415.1). Lineage (NCBI taxonomy): Eukaryota > Viridiplantae > Streptophyta > Magnoliopsida > Asterales > Asteraceae > Bidens > Bidens hawaiensis. The sequence goes on from NW_027491157.1 coordinate 1,113,086, forward strand.
CCACTTCTGAAATGGCCATGCAGAGGTGACTGGAACAAGTTCATTCTTCGGGCGATGCGTGTTGGGTGCGTAGAGCTGACAAGACCTGCATTTTCTAATGTACGCCAGCGCATCCGTATGCATCCCCGGCCAAAAGTATCCCGCGTTGTTTAGCTTAGCTACAACTGCGCGTGGACCTGCATGTATCCCACAGATGCCTTCGTGTACTTCCCTTAGGAGGTAGTTGGCATCTTGGTCGTCAACGCATCTGAGGAGGGGGCCAAGAAAGTTACGTCTGTAAAGGACGTCATCAATGAGTTGATAGTTCAGTGCTTTACAGCGTAGTTTTCTTGCCTGTGTTTTTGACTCTGGTAGTATGCCCGCCGCAAGGTAATTTATTATTGGTGTCATCCACGTTTCTGTGCCGGTTTGGATGACACAGATTTCCTTGTGTGGGACTGATGGTGCTCCCAGGAGTTCAATGCGGATGTCCTTTCCCAAGTGAGTGAAAGCTAATGACGCAAGCTTGCTTAACGCATCCGCAGATTTGTTTTCGCTACGCTTGACGTGTATGACTTTACAATCATTAAAATCGCGCATGAGGGTTTTTGCTTAAGCGAGGTACAGGGCCATTGTGTCGTTCACGGCCGTGTACGTCCCGTTTATCTGATTGGCAACTAACATGGAATCCACACGGGCTTCCAAGTTCTTTACTCCCATTTTACGCGCAATCCTTAACCCGGCCAAGAATGCTTCATACTCAGCTTCGTTATTCGTACTTGGAAAGTCCAGTCGAATAGCGTAAGTGTATTCTTGGCCTGTTGGGTTGGTAAGTTTTAACCCTGCGCCTGAGCCCTCGCTGCTGGCCGCTCCATCGGTGTAAAGTCGCCAGACTTCATCGATGTCTAGTGCTGGAGAGGGCTGAGCCTCGTCCTAGCACTCTTTCTCCCGCGATGCGGGGACTTCGGCAATAAAGTCGGCCAAGACCTGGCCTTTTATAGCTGGCCTTGGCTTGTATTTTATCGCGTATTCTCCCAATTCTATTGCCCATTTGGCTAGGCGTCCCGAAAGTTCGGGTTTGCCTAAAACGTTTGCGAGTTTGAAGTTAGTGAGAATAGTAATTGGGTGACCTTGGAAATATCGTCTTAACCTGCGTGAAGCCTGTACAAGTGCTAAGACTAATTTTTCCAGGGTAGAGTGCCGAGTTTCGACGTCTGTTAGGAGACGGCTAACATAGTAGATTGGCATCTGGATGCCTTTTCGCTCGACTAACAGGACGGCCCCGGTCGCTCTATCTGTGGCGGAGAGGTATAGGATTAATTCATCTCCCGCCTCTGGTACTGTGAGCGTTGGGAGTTCGATCAAACGTGACCGAATTTCCTGAAAAGCTGCTTCCGCTTCTGGTGTCCAGCGGAAGTGCGTTTTCTTTAGACAGTTTCTCAGCGTCGACACGAATGGGAACGACCTATCCGCATGATTTGCCAAGAAGCGGTTAAGTGCAACTAGGCGTCCGTTCAGTGTCTGAGCTTGTTTGATGGTGGTAGGTGATTCCATTTTAATAATGGCTTCGACCTTTTCAGGGTTCGCTCTGAAGCCATCTTTTGTAACGATGACTCCTAAGAACTTCCCTTCTTCCATCCCAAAGGAACACTTGCTCGGGTTGAGCTTCATGTTTATCCTTCTGAGTGTGTTGAATGTTTCTTCGATGTCTTTCAACATCGCTTCTGGGTTAAGGCTTTTAATGACCAGGTCATCCATGTATACTTCCAAGTTTCTCCCAATTTGGGCATGAAACTCTTTGTCCATCAGGCGCTGGTATGTGGACCCGGCATTCTTAAGTCCGAATGGCATCATTTGATAACAGAATGTGCCATCGGGCGTCCGAAATGCGGTTTTGTCCTGATCGTCAACGGCCATGTGGATTTGATGGTATCCTTTATACGCATCAAGGAAGCATTTAAGGCGAAACGGTGATAATGAATCTACCTTAAGATCAATTTCTGGTAACGGGTAACAATCTTTGGGGCATGCTTTGTTCAAGTCTTTGAAATCTATGCACATGCGCCATTGCTTGTTAGACTTTGGTACCATAACGGGATTTGCAACCCAATTTTGATATCTGCTAACGCGTACGATGCCCGCGTCAAGGAGTTCCTTGACTTGGGTTCTACACGCGTTAGCTTGTTCCGCCCCCATTACTCTACGCTTTTGTATGACCGGCGTAAAAGCCTGGTCACACTTGAGCTTATGCTCTGCTTTACTTCGAGGTACACCAGTCATGTCTGCTGGTTTCCATGCGAAGATGTCAGTGTTTTTTTGTAGTAAGCGTTTGAGTAATGTGCGCGTAGGATCAGTTATTGTTGGGCCAATGGTAACCGCCTGGTCGGGTATTTTCCATTAAAAGCCCATTCTTCTGGTTCGGTGATGGTGGGTTTAGCCATCTTTGGTTTGGGTGTTGATGAGACAGATGCGATGCATACCTGGGGAATACCGGTGACCATCGCCACGCCCTCAGCTGTTGGCCATCCCATCATGCCGTGGACTGAAGATACTACGGCGTTGAATCTTGCCATCCCGTCTCTCCCGAAGAGAATGTCGTACGTGTGGTGTGGCTTCCTCATTACGACAAAATCTACATCCTCTGTGCGGGAGAGTTTTCCGTCTGTGAGAGTGACGGGGAAAGATAGGATGCCCAGAGGGGTGTTTGTGCTGCCGTCGAACCCTTCCATCGAGGCGTAGACCGTTTCCAAGCGTTCCTTGTCTTCATCATCTAACTTGTCGAAGAACTGCCTGTACATAACTGTTGACGAGGCACCGTTGTCAACAAGAGTGCGGGAAGTGATGTAGTGTCCCAGCTGGCTTTTGATGACGATAGGGCCTTCTTTGCTGGGTCCTCCTGGCACTCGCGGGAAGCGCACCTCAGCTTCTTTCCATGCGCATGGTTCTGTCGTCTGTCTTTTTCTTCCTCTGATGTTACCACGAACCATGTGAATGCTGATGTCAACGGGCTTTCGTCCGTTGCTTTTGTATCGGTTGTCATTCTGCCCTCTATTCCTGATTGATGCCACCAGGTGTGTAAGTTTGCCTTCCTTGACGAATGTTTCGATAATATTCCTCAGAGATAAACACTTCTCAGTGGTGTGACCCTTTGTGCCGTGGAAGTCACAGTATTTGCTCTGGTCCGCGTCAGGTCGTTGTCGGACCGTTGGAGCTTTTGGCCATGGGAGTTTCTCAGTGGCAAATATCTCCGTGACGCTTTTGGTGAGGGGCGTCCACCTGGTGTGTTGGCCTGATGGGTGTGTATTATCCCTTCCGCCTAATAGGGAGCGAGAGCTGGATGAGGTGTCAAAGTTTACCCTTGACTGCCATATGCTTGGCTTCCTCCTTTTGTTTTGCCAGGCGGACTGGACGCTGTTTTCTCTAGTCCCCTGCGTGTAGAAGTTTGTAGTCTGGGGCAGATTCCCACCCAGTTGCTTCTCCATTTCGGCAAAGCGCTTGGCTGCCGTCATGATGGCATCCCATGTGGGTTGCATGCCATCTTTTCCCGTCAACGTGCGGATAAGTTCTGGGTATTCGGCGCCCTGGATGAAAGCGGCGCGAACAAGGTCTTCGCTTATAACGCCCAGACTCAGCTTTTTCGAGTCAAAGCGAGTGATGAAGTCTAGTAAAGGTTCATCCTTATCTCTAACGCAGTTGAGGATCGTCCACTGTTCTTCAATATACTTCCTCTGTTGACTGAAGTGTTGGCTGAACTTGTGTTGGAAGTCCGCCCAATCATAAATGTGGTGGACCGGTAAACGGTCAAACCACGCTCTAGCCGCTCCAACCAGTGTCATCTGGAACATATAACACCACGTGGGTTCCGTCCAGCTGCTGACGGTTGCCCCCGCTATGAATCTGTTCAGGTGATCATCTGGGTCGGATATACCATCATAGGTGCCGATGTTGGGCATCTGCTTGGCACTTTTTGGGGCGATTGCTTCCGCAATGTCCCTTGCAAACTTGGATGTTCCCGCGTTTGCAGCAGTTGGTCTGAAGGTTTTGGAGAAGTCACGTGGGTTTCCCCCCGCGTTTCTTTGTTTGAAGGTTTCTCCGAAATTCCTTCTCGTTTGGAAGTCCGTTTCCTTACGCTTCCCTTTCGCCCTAAGGCGAGGGTTTGCGTCGGTGTCGGATTCCTCCTGATCATCGTCCGAGGACTCGCACTCACTGCTCATGTTGAGCTGTTGGCGAGTGCTTCCAAATTCGTCAGCCTGTTGGACGGAACGTAAGCGTTCGTCCAACTCAGCTTGGAATTCCTTCTGATGTGCCTCCGCCCACGCTTTAACTTGTTCAAGTGTTTGGCGGGGGAGTCTCGTCTGCTGTCTTTCCACCTGGGTATTATTGAATCCCAGGGGATGGTTGTTTACAGCACTTGCCCCAGCTTGGGTAACTGGGGTAGTGTTCGTAAAATTTACTGCACTTGCCCCGGCTTGGGTAACCGGGGTAGTGTTCGTAAAATTTGTGTGCTCGCCAGTGTTCCCCCCAGTAGCTGGGGTTGTGGTTACCGGGGCTTCCTGGTAACTCGTTGGCCTTAGGACCGGAGTAACGTTAACCATCTTTCCAGAAGTTTGAAAAAACTGGAGAAAAATGAAGTTCTAGCTTTTATGCACGGATGGCGCCAATGAAGAAACACTAACCGGACCCCTGGCAGATTACTGGTAACCTGGGGGTTAGATAGCTGTTTCCCGCGAGAGGTTAGACCCAGAAAAGATGGTTCTTCTGATAACCTGCAAAACAGACACCGTGAGCTCGTCACTGAGAAGGGGGGGGGGTTCCTCCTTGTGACCACCCTCCGGCGTGAGAATCAGACTAGATTGCTCTTTAAATATAAATATATATTAAGAGATTGCTAGAGCAGATATCAGGTATAATATGATGATAATATGTTAAGATCAGATGATCATACCATTCGTGGTATTTATAGCCGGAGGTAGGTTTCCAAGGAGGTGTGGCCTGCTGAATAGTATTCCTGTTCAACCAACAGTGGCCTACGCACGTGCCCTGCTGGTAGTTGGTGAGTAGGCAGCGGCTGATAGTGACCAGGCCTGCTGTGTACTATTCCTTTTTCACCAACTACAGGCTAGGCACGTGGTATGTCAGGAGTTGGTGAGTAGGTAGCGGCTAATAGTGACATACAGTACAAGAGCATGCTGCTCGCCATACTGTTGTCAATGAGCTGTCGTATCTTTGGACAAATCTTTTGCCCATACCTCGTCAGGTACAGTAAAAGATCCTCAGTATCGTACGGACTGGCTCATTTGGGCGGGAGTATTCCCCCTCCCGCCTTTGTGCGGGAATGTTCCCGGCTTGCTCATTCCTTCTTCAGGCGACTGCTGAATTATTATGAGAGTTAAGCCTTGTGCGTGTAGCCATGCTGCGCGGGTGGCCTTCCCTGATGGCCGGTATCCGTAACTGCGGGAACAGGCGGAGTACCTGAAAACCATTGGTAGGCGTTTCCTGCGGGGACAGCTTGCGTACCGCACATGAGGACGTCACGTCTCTGAGCGTGGTGGGTCCTGCTGATCCAGTTGGTTTCTGCGCAAACGTTCCTTTAGTTTAGTCTTGCGGGTTCAACCGCGCAGACGTCCGTTAAGGAGTCTTGCGGGTTGAACTGCGCAGACGTCCCTTTTCAAGGTGAGTCTGTGGGTCCAACTGGGACCTACCTCTTCAGAATTGTAACCGGATTCCGCATTTAATAAAATCATTTTATTATTTTTTGTTAGTTCTTATTTTTGTTTTAGTTTGAACTATCAAACTTGTGCAAATAACATACTTATCGTAAGTTGTACCAAAGATGATCATCCAAAAGAGACCAGGGACTAGCTGTAACCCCTCTAAATCTCTCCTCTTTCCTTCCTTCTTTCCCATCGACGTTATGTACCCTCTCCCCCCCCCTTCCGATATGCTGCGTGAAAGTAGCTAGAAATCACGAGAACAGCTATCACAAATCATTAATTTGTTTAAAAAACGTTTAACATATAGTTTATCTTGGAATAAGATAGCTGATCGATTTGAATATACGACCTTATCAAACCACGGTTAATTCGACCTTGGCTATATATACACGTCCATAACGCAATTAAGCGAAACCACACAATCCCCTCAGCAGCGTTAACCTTTCCCCTAACTCAATTTCACCTCAGAAGTTGTTTAAGATCAAGATTGAGTTCGTGTTCTTGGTCGAAACCCTAACCTATCATTCACTATCAATTCAAATCATTTTCTGGTAATTGATTTTTGATTCTTGAACGAAATAGAGCAAGGATCAAAAGCCCTTAGTCAATTTCTATTAACAAAGTGCAATTAATCCTCAATTGGGTTTAAAATCAAATTGGGGTTTTATCAAAATTGGGGTTTTGAACATGAATTGTTTATTAATTTATGTTTCCATTATAGAAACAAATTGAGATATTGGCCTGATGGCCATCACATGTCTGCTAAAGCCGTGAGCCGGCCTCGAGTGCGAGTTCGAGTCCGAGTTCGAGTCCCCCAGACCCGGTTTTGTTATTTTATTTATTTACTTTTTAGTTTTAAATGTTTTTAAAAGCCTCTTAATAATAATAATAATAGTGACTAAACTAATAATATTTTAATTACATTTTTATTTTTAAAACTCTATCGATCCCAAATCTGTTATGTCGTATTTCCTTACTCGTTAGATTATTTATATTGTTTATAGATTTATTTATAGGCAAAAACTCGGAAATCTTCGTGGAACTAACCAACTCGTTTAAAACTTTTTCTCGTTAAGATCTATATTTTAAGGTGAGTTATTCGCACCCCATTTTCCGCTTTGTTTTGAGGGTAACATGCGTACCGCAAAGTATAATATTTAGTTTAAACGAGTCCTCAACCACAATTCATATTACTACGTTTACCTGTAATTAAGCGTTAATTGTTATATGCTTATTTGTCAAGGTATTTATTTATTGTTATGATGAACTTCATCCTCATCCTCGTCCTCATTGGAATGATCATACACACATCTTAGTATCTTGACTTAGTGTCATGATGAACGGATTTTATTAGTTATTATTTCAATTAATTGTTGTAGTTACCACATCCGCATTGAGTTATTATTTAATGCTGTATATACATCAAAACTTGTGTTTTGCTTATCAACCGTTATGTTGACAATATACATATATATGTATATGTATACATATATATATATATATATATACGGATGTTGCAGGTACATATATCGATGAAAGAAGTTGAAGCAAGTAGATGATACCGTTAGAATATCAACAAATATTTATTTGAAATTTATTTGTTTTAAGTTATGGTTTATTTGGATAATGTTTATTTAAATTTTGTGATGTACCATGGTTATTTTAAAATTAAATAATTATTTATGGTCACTATATCATTGTTAGTGTTTAATGAGCTACTGTGCAATCAGTTGCGTCCCAACATTCCCCCGTAGGTTGGGGATGTGACAGATTGGTATCAGAGTTTAGGGTCCCATATGTGCTTTGTTCTACCCTAATTTTTTTAATTTATTCGATTGCTTTAGCTTGTTAATTAATTATTTAAATTTTAAATAATTGATGCACTCACACAACTCAGAGGTTATCCTCATCCTCAAAATTATTTTCAAACATTTGATATTATCTTTTTATGAAATAAATTAAGAACTCCCTCGATTTATATTTTCCCTTCTTTCTTAAAGTATGGGAAGGTGTGGCGGGTTTTCGTAGTAACTTGAAGGGGGGGTGGATATTTGGAACGAACCCTGGCTAAATGATTCCGAAAATCAAAGAAAATATGCTATTCCTTTCCTGGGGGTTTAAATCCAAACATAATATTCGATCTTATAGGCCAAAGCGAAAATGTGTTATATACTTCAAAGCTTTAAGTGGTCTAGTGGTTATCTTGACTAAAGATAACTACATCCCTCGTTTATAATCGAATTCACGATGATACGTGACTAAACTCGGTTTTCTTATTATTGTTTTGTTGAATGAACGAGTGAAGTAAATGGGTGATTGTTCACTTCAACCCCCTCACCTTGTTTTTGATTATTTTGTTGAAGATCCATGATGATTCATGGACAACTCAACACCCAACATTTTGATTTTTACTTTGAATTTCGATTACTTTATTGGATAAACATGGTGATTCATGAAAGATCCAATCATCTATTTTCAAATATTTTAAAGTTTATTTGTTAATTAAAACACAAAAATTATGGTGGTTTATGGATGTTTCAGTTATCCGATAAAATTTTCAAATTGTTTAATATATTATTATTTATGTTTTAAATCTTCAATCCTCAACCTTAATCACAATTTCAACCTCAAAATAATGACTAACTTTGTATATTTTAATATTTTATTTTCATAACAACCTCATGAATTTCCTCATCTCATAAAATTTCTTATTTTGTTTTCATAGAATGTCTTCCGGTCGCTACGTTCACTCCTCAAGAAACAAGAACTCTAAGAAGAAAATAGCCTCATAGTTTTCCAAGGAGATGGCTGCCATGCTCCCCGAATTCATGATCCAAATGCAAACTATTAATGCCGTTACCGCAACCGCAAACCTTGTTGCTTGTTCATACAAGCAATTCACATATGCTAATACACCCCAATTTGTTGGAGATAAGGATACTACTACTCTCCTCCAATGGCTTGATCGCATGGAGAGCGTTTTCCTCCATTACCAATGTCCCGAGGAAAAGAAAACTACTTATGCCTTGAGTGTGTTTGAATTGAGAGCCCTTACGTGGTGTAACAATGAGAAATATTCCCGAGGAGCCGCTTGCTTTTCAAAAATCGATCTTCATTCGGGTTATCATCAACTACGTGTCAATGAAGAAGATAAACCCAAAACCGCATTCCGAACTCGATATGGGCATTACGAATTTTGTGTTATGCATTTTGGGCTAACCAAACTAAACGAACAACACGGTAGCTGCAACAAATGATTAATCAATACACGAACTAAAATACACTTTTATTAATAAATCAAGACCTGAATTATAGTACGGGACGGGTACAACGAAAATGAAAAAAATGTTATAAGGGATTCCCAATATTTAAGAGGAATATAAAGTACAAACTTGATGTGGAACCCTCTCTAACCCTTGATCAAAGAAAGGAAAGGAGGGCACAAGAACTAAACTCGTCTAGATATGCTCCTGAAAATCCTAATTGGACCATTCGTGAAGCTATGAGATTACGAAGGTATACAACACGTCCAAATGCTAAAGTTATACCTCATTGAAGAATTATTGGAATAAAGTTTGTTCCGAGCACTGAGAATGTCATCTTACTTGGTGAGAGAAAAATTCTTGGAACAGTTGAAAGCGATGATGAGATCAAATTCATGCACGAAGATGATCCGTGGGATATTGTTGAGTTGGAGATTCCACTAACACATGGATATTATGTGTGTTACAACCCAACCTAAGGCAGAAATGCCAGGGTACGAACCGTTGGTTCACAACTCACAAGTTACTATCATACAATTTAAATATAACAATATATAATTATTTATTTATTACAAAATTTCAATCAAGTACACAAAGATTAAAAAATTACCAAAACAAAAATAATACGTAATTATCTTTTATTTCATTAACTAAGGTCGCTCTAAGTGTTTCTTCATCTTAGCTTCAAATCAAATGATAACCTGCAAATACGTACAAAATAATATAGATTTGTCAGCACAAGATTGAGTGAGAAAAGTCACCAGTTTTGATATAATAATAATGTATAAGTAAAATGAGCAAAACTGATATTGTGGTATAAATCAATCAAACCATGAGCAAATAGTTGTGCCAGTTGACCGTTGCCTTGCGAATTGGGCATTGGCTACTATGACTAGCATATACAAATGTGGGTGTCGGTTGACCATCACCATCGAATCGGGCTTTGGCTACTAAGACGGCGTATGATCATACTATAATGTGATTATGATGTACCTCTCGAATGCGATAAAGTAAACAATTAAACAATTAAGCAATTAACATTTAATTGATAACGCACAACACTCATAGTTTGCTAGTGCGAATAATATATAATATGTAAATACTGATAAGTACGCAAGTGTCCCCAAAACTTTTAAAAGCTGTAAAAATGGGGGAATGACTTCTCACCTTGACAATTAAGCGAATAAACTAGGAGATCGAATAAGCGAGCAATGTTAATGTGACAAGTGTTCTGATCCAAACAGACCTGAGACTTATAAAAAATAAAATAGAGTCAAAACCGAGAACATAGCCGCTAGAACCAACCCATTTAGAACTTCAGTTATGAGATTTTCAGTAAATAAGCGAGCTGGTACTGACCAGAATTCGAACAGCGAGTCGGAAGTCGGGTTTTGATTAGTACACTCAAAATATCGAGATAAAACTAAAAGTCTTTTGGACCGAAAGCTAATCCCAATCGGAAGATATAGTAATTGAAAAATCATTAAAATTGACTTTTATGCCCTTAAATGGGTCGGAAAGCAATTGATTGACAAAATCCCATCAATCAGTAAAATTGATTGAGGGCTTTTGTTAGTTAGATAAAAACCAACATTTTTCATGAAAACAACTTACCCAGACGATGAATGGAACAAGAGATAATCAAGGTCAAAGTGGTATTGAACATCAAAGTCAAAACGTAGATGAAAGAACTTGAACAATCTTTAAGAAATTGATAAAAAAAGAAGGTGGATTTCGAGATTAATGGATGGTGGCTGATGTTTTCAGGAGTTTTTAGGGTTTAGAGGTGTGTTTTGATTAAGTATAATGAATTATAACTTGTTTATGAAGCAATCCACTCTATTAGGAAACGAAATAAGTTATTAATGGGAAAATCAGGTACAATAACTGAAATAATTCGGCTTGGACAACAAGATAACAACTTGGATCTGCAATAACATTTCTTGGAGTTTAAGTTTCGTTAATTTAATCGAAAATAGGAAAGCATTGGCAAAATTAGTCCCTGTAGTTCCTGAAAATGCATTTTTAACCATTTTAAGAGTTTCTAAGGACTATTTGGCATGATTGAAAGTTATGAAAGTATAAAATAAGTTAAATCACGTTAAATACCAATAAAATAAGTTTAAATAGTTCAAAAGATCCGAATTACATTCCCGAATCAGTTTAAAAATAAACGAATACAAATACGAAAAATCTGAGATGTTACAATGTGGAACTCAACATGTTCCAACAAAGGGTTGCATTGGTACTTGAAAGAAAAATGTATGAATGAGAAAGAGAGATCAAGAGAAGATATCATAGACCAGATCAATGAAGAAGATTACTAGATTTGTCTTTTGTATTTTTGTTTTTTGATGTAATTTTTATTTTATGTGCTTTAATGTGTAATGCCTATTTGGCAGAATAATTTTGTAATCATTCCTTTTAAGTAATGAAATTTATTGTTTTTAGGGATTTTATGTGTATTTTGGCAAGTGTATGTAACCTTGGTATGTTTTGGGTGCATCTGAGTTGGATTCAAACAAGGGGGAGATTGTTGGGTCAAATGGATGATTGAAATATTCAAAACCTCCCTAAAAATCACTAAGTATGGGTTCCGAGCAAGCCAGTGCACTCTAAGCAAAGGATTTATTTTCTTGAGCAAGATACCCACTACTGAGTAGAAAAAAGTCTTCAAGAATCTTCTAAGTGTTTAGTTCGAAAAGACTAATACTTCCTCCAATAAAGGATGTCTGAGAGCACACAAGTTTAATATGGAGCAAACTTGTTGTTGAGCAACTGCTTAAACTAAGTTCCCAAGAAACTTAGTGGGTCGAGTAAGTTGCCATTTGAATAAAAGATCACAAGCATGCTGGTAGGGAATTTATGAAATTATTATAAATGTTACTCCCAACAAGGTTCAGTCTCGAGCAATCTACAATACTCGAGCAGAATGGTGATTGTTCTAATAAATACTAAGTTAAAGACTGAAGTGATTTGAGCAAGGATCCACTTGCTTGTGGTAGCAATGCCGAGCAAAGTTTGGTTTTGCATGAGAAGAGGAAGCTTACTTGAGAGAAATGTTTGCACGATGCAAACATTTTAAGTTTTTGCTTACTCGTTGAAGGCCAAAGCATACTTTAAGTTTACAAGGTCAAAGGAGCTAGGATCTGTGCTTAACAAATATAAAACTTGCTCGAAGACCTTTTACACTTGTATATTTTACTGTTTTGTTAATGATTAGGGTCTCTAGAAGGAATGTTATGGTCCCTATAAATAGAAAGAATGCTAGCATTGATGGGACACCTCTTGACAGCGTCTTACACATCTGACTAGCCGACATTTCTTAAAACCATAATATTCCATTGTAATGAACATTTATTGACATATATGAGAATGGAAATCTTTTGAGTTAATCTGCGATCTGTGCTTTCCTATTTTAGTAGCTTACTAATGTTATTTGGTTCCGCCAGCTATTATTAGTGTTCTTCATTAATATTATTCCGTTATTGTTCTTGTTTGTTACGGCTTGCCGTTATACACATGAAATATCGTTCCTGACATCACTGTGTGGATCAATTAGTGAGAAAATAGGGTTTGGGTGGGCCCTAGTTTAAAATATAAATGTACAAAATGGCTCTTTGATGCATTAGAAAAAAAAATGTTGGTATATGAGAACAAAAGGTGTATGAGGTTGCTTATTTTAGGCTACTTATAATTTGAAAAAGTTAAAAGGTGTTTGTTATTTTGACTTATTGTGAGGGGATCAGTTAACAAGTCACCATATTGTGACTTATTAACTTCTGGAAAAAGGTTATAAGGAGGTAAAATAAAGAATCCAAAACAATCCCAAAGTAGGGAATTCTTTGGGTTTAATTTTTCGGGTTTCGGGTTTTTGGCCTGGAAAAAGTGACCCGATAGCCAACCCAAATAAATTTGGGTTGGCCGTGTTCAGGGTGTTCGGGTTCGGGTTCGGGTTAGTTCGGGTAGGGTTGTTTTGGTTTTCGAGTTGAAATGTAAAATGAAAAAACAAACAAAATTATTCAAAAAATATCATCATTCTACGATACTAATATCATGTAAAATCAAGCATCATATGATAATATGATATGATAATGTTCAAAAGTCCCATCACTAACTATAAAACATAATATTTCAAATACCAAATACTTAAAGCCAAAAGCAATTACAATGAAAAGTCAATAAATATTCGGGTTGTTTTCGGGTTTCGTGTATTGGGTTGTTTGGGTCAGGTTATTCGTGTCTTTCGTTGAGAAAAAATGACCTGATAACCGAACCATTTAAGGTTCGGGTTGGTCGGGCTTGGTTTTTCTGGGTATTCTCTAATTCGGGTTCATTTGGATTCGAGTGGGGTTTGGTATTCGAGTAAGGTTAAAAAACACACCCCTACCCCAAAGTTTTAGGTTCAGATCCATGTAATGGCATTTTTAAAAAAAGCTTTCCATGCCTATTTCTTAACTTTAAACCTTTTTTGTATTAACCTACATAATTTGTTTCACCACATAACTTGAACCCTCACACATTCTCAAAATCCTTTGATAAACTAGACTAGAAGCCGTTGCTTTTTATCTACACCTCCCAATCCTAGTTTTTTTTTTTTGAAATACAAATTTCTATAAACAAGCCAAACACCCATCCTATCGAGAAGATAGCATGGGCTGGAACAATACAAACAGATAAACATTACTTAATAAAATATTTCCAACTACTCCAATCTAATCAAGCTATTGGCCCTGTTTTTAATTCACAAAAAGTTAGAACTTTTATTTCTCCGAAAATGTTTTTGATCTTCAAAGGCTTATTTTTGAAGATAATGTTATTCCAATTCCTCCATATACACCAAATAGCCACCATAATTATAGATTGAGCCATTTTCCTCTTGTGCGCAGTATCCGGAATCTGTTTAACAACATCTAAAATGCCATTTACTGAATCGACGTGAAAATTAGGTATTTACACCACATGCTTATTCTTTGCCACAGCACTGTCGCAATATAACAAGACGTAAAGATGTGATCAAGCGATTCTCCCGCCGCCCTACAATTGCTGCAAATATCCGGGCCTAAAAACACGTTTCGTTTAATTAAATTATCACTTGCGGGATGACGATTTTGAAGGGCCCGTCACACTATAGCATTCACTTTCAATGGAACACGATTATTCCACTCCAAAATGTATTTCTTTAATAACGGGCAACCTCCCAACCTTAGTTACTAAAATACCTTTCATAAAAAAACTTACCGAGCCAGCCAGTCACATTAGTAAACCCATTTACAAGTCAACATGTTTACCCAAAATAATATCACCTTTCATTCAATCCGACCCGATTGAAGCCATTTGGACGGGTCAATGATGTAAGGAAGTGAATAGCCAAATGTTGACAAAAAAAAAAGAGAGAATCTAGCCAAGAGATATAACAATGAAAAAGACAAAAGCAACGTGAATAGCAAAGCAAAGCATATAACAAATAATAAACAAACTCACTCCGGTGACCTTCAACTCCCCATTCCATTTTTCAACTCAACTCCAACAAGAAGAAGAAGAAGAAGAAGAAGAAGAAGAAGAAGAAAAAGAAGATATTATTATTGTTATACCACCACCGCCGGCATCATCATCCTCCTCCACCGCCGGCAACATTCGAATCTTCATCAGATCGGTACATCTTTTTTCCTTCAAATCAATTGCGTAATTAGGTCTTCCTCCCAACCCTAGGTAGTAGTATGTTTGATTTGATTATATTTCTTTACTAATCATTATTTAATCTGTTGCTTTATTACAAGTTATGTCTTATCTGTCGATTTAGGTTCTAGACTTCGGGACCTCTGATTCCTTAATTTTACTGCTAATGTTTCTATTTAACCTAATGCATATTTGCTGGCTGAACTGGAGCCATATGACAAATACTCAAATATGAATATAATAGCATTTCTTACGGTCAACTAGGTCAAACGCGCTATTCGGGCTTACTCCAAACCATTAAAAAGTAATAATTGGTTCTTAACTCGAATTAGTAAGGGTCGGGTTTGTTATAGTTATTTAGGTTCGGGTTAATAGTTATTCGGGTTACGGATAAAAATGACAGCCACCCCCATATAACAGTCCGTTAGCAAAGGAATCACATGGACAAAAGGTGGTCCCCAGAATAACGGCCGCGATTGTAAGGGCCCCGCCATAGTGTATCATAAAGTCTCCTGAGATAGTGAAGTGTAATGGTCCCTCGGGGACCATTGCAAGAATACCACCATGTAGATGCGATTGGGTATAGGATGTAATATAAGTATGTAATTGTAAGAATAACGGAGCTAATACCAGAATTCATTTACACCCACAACTGTGCGTTCTTAGGTTTGATCATTACTCTCGTATTGTTCTTGTTATTATCACGCTCATGCAATTACACGATGAAGTTGATATCCTCTTAGATCAAGATGAGTTCTGCTTAAACATTTAGCCTGTAAGATAAGACCAGACTTTGTTCACTTTCTCTTGGTTTTCTCATAGTTGTCTGGTACTTCTGTAGTGTCTAGCCTTCTATTAATATTTTTCATTGATTTTGTAATTGGCTTTAACCGTATATTGACCCATAGTAATTAAAAGCCCTTGCTTCTTGCGCATAGGCCCATTTTTTTGGTGATGCCCAATATATGCGCTTCTAGTTCCTAGGCCCACGCTTCTTGAAGTTGACGACACCTCTATAGGTATCGATGATTGATCAAGAACAATGATCATTTGAACCTTTACTATTTGTTACTTTTTTGAACTTTTGGTTTTCCTGTTTTAACTCTTGGTACTTTACTTTGAACATTTTGTTACTCAAGTTTTGGAATTACATTTGAATGTTGACTCTTTTATAACTTTTGGTACTATTTAGATGATATTAAATGTTATATAATAGCTTTGTTTATTCTATATGAAGAATAGTATTATTTTTCTAATACATACTATATTATATATATTTTTTTTAATTTAAGTTCTTAAGCCCTCACTTTTCGTGTGCCATGCGCCTAGGCTCCAAGCGAGTCCTATACGCCTAGCGCCTTGATAACTATGGCTGACCCGAATATTTTGGGGATGACCACAAGTGGTTCTGTAAACCATGCTTTTATTATCACAATATGACAAAGATATTATAACCATTTATGCCCGATTATGTCTTGAGTTCCTAAAAACTCTATTTGTTTATCTTTTTAAACTATTAAGTTTTAATATAATTATGTTATGGTTTGGCCTTATACAAGCAAAAGTGGCATAGGTTTTTTTAAACATATTCTCTGGCGATAGTATGCTAATGATATTTTGTTGTTTAAATTTACGTTCTATCTTAGATGCCATAAGCTGCTAAACTACCATTCTGATACCTGACGATAACCTCACTCACTTTCTACTGTATCGAATATATTTAATTAAAAAACTCATTTTACTGTTGTGAGAACATTTATGTTTAAACTGGTAAAGAGTTTACAGTGAACTAAAAACAGCAAGGGTGGCTATGAGTCATTTTGATACATATTATAAAACAAGAAGGTATGTGTGTGTGTGTGTGTGGGATACTTCTCCCTCACCAAATGCACTCAATAGTTTTTATTTTATTGGTTAGAATATTTTTATCATTGCAGTTCAAGTTCCGACATTTAGGAATACCTGTTTATTGAGTTTTAAACTTCATACTTTACTTTGTCTCTATGATTCACTTCGAATTAGGTGAATAACTTGTATACCAAGCAAAGAGTGGTGGTAGTTAACCTTTAGCTTGCAAGAACTTATTATGCGTGATTAGAGCTTCAAATACCGGTTCAAATAATAATGGATGTGGCGAATGGTGTCAACAACTCTCCTAGTCTAGCTTCTAAACAACGACTCCGTTGGACTCATGAGCTTCATGAACGCTTTGTCGATGCTGTTGCACAACTTGGTGGCCCCGATAGTGAGTTACCTTTATATTTATTGCATATGCTTCTTGCACTTTCTTTCCCCAATCAGCTATTAAAAATTTGAAACTTTTCTACCTTTGACATAACTTTATAAAAGAAGCGTAAAATGGCTACGTCTTTTTATATGTTAATGACTGTACAGGGGCTACTCCAAAAGGCGTGCTCAGAGTCATGGGCGTTCAAGGTTTAACCATTTATCATGTGAAGAGCCATTTGCAGGTAGGTGACATGTTACTTTTATGATATGTATACAGACTAATGTTTGGATACATTGTTGACTTTTTGGATGACTGTTATTTATTCAGAAATATCGGCTCGCAAAGTACCTTCCGGATTCTTCTTCTGAAGGTATTCTTCAATATTATTATAAAATAGCTGATTACAACCTTTATTATAGATAATGTTACCCTTCTTTTACAATTTACAAAAAACATGTGGCAATTTCGTTTATACCCCTGAAAACATGAGCAATATCATATTTATCCAGCAAAAACGTTAATATCAAATATAACTATACCTAGGCTTGTAAACGAACCGAACGAACGTGGCATGCTTGTGTTCATTCGTTTAACTGTCACAGAACAAACCATTGAACATGAATAATTAAATGAACATGGTTTTCTTGTTGGTGTTTGTTCGTTAAGAAAATGATCGTGCTGATGCTCGTTTATGATCGTTTGTTAGGAGTATAAACGAACGGTTCACGAGCGAACATAACCGAGCGAATATCAGTTGAAGTAAACATGAGCATCAATCTGTGGGACCTAAAATTAATAAAACACTAAGTTGTTGTAGTGGGTCTAAAAGTTTAAATGAATATATAAATGAACGAAGCTAAACAAACACAAACTACCAAACGTTCACAAACATAAATGATGCAACGAGACATGTTCATGTTTGTTCGTTTAATTAAATGAACAAAATTTTTTGTCATGTTCGTTTGTTTATTAAATAAATCAACATAAACGAGCTTTTCGCTGAATGGTTCACTGAACGTTTGGTTTCATTAAATGCGATTTTGGTATGACCTACCCTTCTCTTTCTTGCACTCCAAACATCTTAATGTGATTTTGGTAAGCGAAGGGCATAAATGTCATAAATTTGAAAATGGGTCTATTTGATATTTTGATTGTTAGTTGCTTATATATGATATCATACCAAGTTTCGAGGGGATATGTGAAATTATCTCAAGAAAATAAATGAGTATGCTGATTATATTGTTCAAATTTCTGATGCAAGGAAAAGCATTCGACCAGAAAGAATCGGGTGACATGCTTTCTAGTTTGGACGGGTCATCGTGAGTCCATACTTATCTCATATTATTCTGTTGTGTTCATCAAAGTAATGTTGTTTTTCGACTTAAACGTGCTTGTAACTTATTATGTTTTTGTACAGTGGAATGCAGATTACTGAAGCACTCAAGCTGCAGATGGAGGTACAAAAGAGACTGCATGAGCAATTAGAGGTATTATTATTCTATATATCATCCTTTTACTTCTAATAAATAATAATTTAATATGCTACAAAAACCATTCTATTTAGTTACAATGAATCAATAATAATAGGTGCAAAGACAGCTCCAGTTACGGATCGAAGCCCAAGGGAAATACTTGAAGAAAATTATTGAAGAGCAGCAGAAGCTGAGTGGCGTTTTATCTGACACGCCTGGTGGCATCGAAGACCACCCGGAGTCCAAAAACATAACCGACCCCATGACCCCAGTGGCTCCTGCTGCTGCTGAAAGACGTGAGCCATTAACACCTGACTCGGGTTCACCAACAGGAGAACGGTCCATGAAAAAGCAACGAGTGGGCATGGGGCTAACTCACCAAATGCTGGACCCATCATTCCACCAGCAGCAGCAGTCGCTTTATCTGACCGGAGAGCAGTTTGGTCATTCGGCTGGGATGCCACTTGACAATGAGAATTGATTAACATGTAGTTTGTTTTGTACCTGTGCAGTTTATAGAATATATAATCTGGTTGGTTAGAAGGTCCAAAGAGTTGTAAGATTGAAAAACTTTTAATTTGAGTTTTCATGTTAAGACAAATTAGATTATATTATTAATCAATGTATTTGTTTGTTGTTATATTCAAGTTACCACGGAAAACCGCCACCGACCATCTCCACTGCTTACTGTAACTCTGTAAACGAACCTAGTGAATTGCTTGATGAATGGAAGATGCATGTCCGTTTTTTTTAATAAACAAATAAACATGAACAGAAAATTTTTTTTGTTTATTAAATAAATATGAAAAAATGCCTTATTTATGTTGGTTTACGTTCGATCCTTTCATTTATGTTCATGAATATTGGTTTAGGTTGTTTCATTTAAATTTGATTATGTTTGTACGTTTACATTTCTTGGTAAATGATCCAATACAATAATCCGTACATTACGTACGCGACACTCTTAACCTTTGATTTCAAAAACACTCTAAACCTAAAATCACAACTTCGCAATTTGTTTGTTGTCCACCACCTCTTTTGTCCCGTCAAAGTCCACCATCCACCGTCGCGACCATCGTCTACCGTTGTGTGCACCGTCCTCTTCCATCACGACCATCGATCATTGTTCACATGTTAATTGATCAATTTCCAATTAAAATTGAAATTGTTGAATCTAATTGATCAATGAACCTTGAAATTGATCCAATTAATCATCAATTTGAAACTTCAATCGATCAATTTTGAGTTTTAAATGATGTGTTTTAACCTTGAATGTATCAGGATTTAAAGTTGAACGTTTTAGGTTTTAAGACTGAACGTTTTAGTTTCTAAGCTTGAGGTTTTAGATTTTGGAATTTGGCTTGAACGTTTTTGTTTTTTATTAAAATTGAACGTATTTCGCATACGTAATACGTTAACATAACCCTACATTTCTTACAGTACCCCTAAAAACCATTAAGACCCATTACAATTTAGTTTGGTTTTAATAACTTTTTAGGAGTATGCCGCATAACACAGATTCACATTACTACAAACACGAACAAGCTTCATCTGACGCAAGGTTACAAGAAACGATTGAGCTAAGTAATCGACGTATATAAAAACAAGACAAAGGTAAAGATAAGATACATAAGTTGTTGAAAGCTTCAACTACATAAATCCCATTAAAAGAGCACATCCATCCTCTCACACAAATATTCTTCAACCAAACACATGACAAAACTCTTAGCGTCTGAACGCATTTCCTTCACTCTTGTGTTGTGAATAATGCGTTCGCCGCCTAACACTTTCCTCTATCGTTGAACTGCCCCCCTTCTCCGCCCCATAAATGCTTTTATGAGCGGCATCCAGAAAGTTCTTGCCGCCCGAACTTGCATGACTAACCTCCTTAGCATCGTCATCATCCGCCTGCTTCAACCGCCTCCATCTTTGTTCTTCATGCAACTCAGCATCCATTTGCATCTCCTTCAGTTTTGCAGCTCTATCCTCTTGTGAAAGCCGACCTTTCTCATGTGTCGGTGGGCGGCGATTTCTATCTTCCCGGTCTCTTTTTGCAGACTGAGAATTAAGACGGGTTTCTCTTTCATGTTCAGTATTCGTCCTGTAACGTTCATTATCTTCTGAAAGCCGGCCTTTATTATGTGTTGGTGGGCGGTGGTTTCTGTCTTCCCGATCTCTTTTAGTAGATTGAGAATCAGAACAGTTTCCTCTTTTGCGTTCAGTATTCGTCCTGTAACGTTCGTTATCCTTGTATTTTGAGTCATGGCGGGGACTGACACTTCGTTCTTCTTCGTCAGAGTTGATACGATGTTTAGATGATGATGATGAATGATGCTTTTCGCGTTTTGATTTCTTGTGACGGTGTTTTTCTTTGCGGTTTTCTCCATCTGAGCCTTTTTGTTTATGTTTCTTGGCTTCAACCTAACAAACAACAATATTAATGGAAATCAGAATAATTTAAAACTCTCAAATAATTTAATAACTTTCAAAACTCTTATCAACCAATCATATCAATTATTATTGTATATATTTAATATTATTTTAGGGCTGTTTTATAACTTCTTATATGTAGTTTTACGATTATCTAATACGTAAACTGGTTTTTACACATGTTAATTGTTTATTGCACACATATGTAACTTGGTTAGTGCACATGTGTAAACTTGTGATTACATAATATGGGTTCATTTGGGTCACCTCACTGGGTCAATTTGGGTCTACTCAAATTAGCTAATGGGTCAAAACAAGCAAATATTATAAATGTAACTTAAAAAGGATCTAAATAGGTTAGCATCACCAACAACCATTGTTTTCTCCACCACATGCTCGTTGTCATCGGCACAACCACTGACGCCGCCACCTCCACCGTCAACACTCCACCGCCACCACCACCAACGCGCCCACCTCCGACTAAGCTGCTCCCACCGCCGACGCCACCAACGGGTCGCACCACGGTGGCTGCCACTCCACCAATGCTGTGCCCACCAGCGCCACCCTCCTCACAACCAATGACATTGCGCATATTGTTTCCACTTCTTGGTCTAACAACCAACCTCGTCCTGCAAAGGTGGCTAAGGCCATTGTTAACGTTTCTTCCTCCGTCGTCACGATCCCGCACACGGTGGGCGAAGATGTAATGGATAATAACATGTTGTGTATAATAATAATTGTAAGTATTTACGTTCTTGCATTGATATCAATTTTGTACAGTTTTGAGGTTGTGGAAAATGTTCATAAGTCTTTATTTTTAAAGAACGATGGCACGTTTCAGTTCATGCTGGTATGCCCCTTCATCTCTACACATTTATTTTCTTCCACACCATGTTTTTATATTTAAACATATATTCTTTAATTCTTGAAAATAATGCAGCTCTCAAGATTTTTAGTAGTCAAGGCTCAATTTTTAAAATTGTATTCTGTTTTATAACCACCGGCTTCATTTCGCCATGAATCCGTTTTAACCCGAACAAAATTGGCACTTTCCTAAAACGACCCATTCAGAACCCATTTTGACCGGAACTCAATTTGATATGATGTATGTATGTATGTATGATAACAATTATATTATGATAAAAAGAATCGCATTGACTTACAGATTTGCGGATCATAGCCATCTGAACAGGATTATTCTTGACACGAGCTAGTGCTTCATGTTCACGCTGCTTTATCATAAGCAAAGGATCTGAGTGCAGTTTCCTCCATGCATCATTAGCAGACTTCAAATAAAGCTCCTGGAGCAGAGGGCTTGGTGGGGGCGGCAGGCTGTTCTGACTCAAGCGTCTTGAATCCTCCTCCTCCTCCTCCACCGTCAGAAGTAGCCTTCCCTACGGACAATCCAGAATCATACAAAAAATCCAATCCTGAAACAAGAAAGAATTAGTCGGAAAGCAAACCCTAATAATAATAATATTAGGAAAAACTTACGGGACAAGTCCAGCCTGTTCCTGAAGAGCACGAAACTCGGCTTTCTCCCGTTCCTCGTGAATCTGCTTTCGGAGCTCTTCGAGTTTCCTTTGCTCGGCTTCGTGTTTCTGTTCGGCTTTCCACACGTTTTCTATGTTCCGGAGACTGCCCGTGTGCCACCCTTTCTTGTTCAGAAATTTCATACCCATGATTGCTTCCTGATTACAACACAACACCCAGATAGATGGATGATGCCGTTTGCAGGATTCTATCGATCGATCAATTTGGGGATCGGAAAGAACAACATATAATAATAATAATAATAAATGGGGTTTGTATTTTGTCGTCACTCTTCCATTATATACGGCACAAATGAGGAGGATACATAAGGTAATTTATATACTTCCTCCGAACCATTACGAGTTATTAACATAGATCGAATGATTACCTTTTTTACATACCAAATAATAATGTTTTTAGAAATTGGGTCCATCAATATTGTTTATTAATACTAGTTTTGTAGGATTAAGGGTAAACTTGAAAATTAGATAATAAAGTTTGAAAGTAGACATTTGTAATGGGACAAATAAAAAAGGAAATGTGGACACTTCTAATGGGACGGAGAGAGTAACAATTCATACCCAGTCGTGGATTTTTTATAATGCTGGTTGTTTTTTTGTAATTGGGTTTTTCGTTTATTTGACCGTTAAATTCAGGGGTAAAGTCGTCTTTTCAAGCCAAATAATAATAATAATAACAATAACAATAACAATAACAGATAGATAGATAAACATACAATATTTATCATCCTCATTCTTGTCTCAATTGGAAAAAGAGGTTTCAAAACCCAGCTAAATTAGAATTAGGATTTTGTCATGGCTGCAATTGGGGCTATGTATGTATTGAATGTGTTACCAGATGTTGTGATTTTGATTCTGTCTTTTTGGATTGGGGTTGTATTGAGAGTTTTGGTTGGGTGGGGTATTGAATTTGGGGTTTTGATACATCAAACATGATTTCTGAATTAAACAAATCAAGAGTAAAAGCTTGGTTTTGGTTCCCTATAGCTGTTTTTTTACAAGTGCAGTATAAATACCATTCTTAACTAGAAGATCATCATGGGTCCCTTGTTCTACAATCTTTCCATCTGACACAACTGTCACACCCCAACCTATGACGAAAATACCGGGTGCGAACCGTTGGTTCATAGCTCACAAGGTACTATCGTACCATTTAAAATATGACAATAACTAATTAATTTATTTATTACAAACAAGTATACAAGGTTCAAGTCATGACAAAAATAATCCAAATTCCAAAACAAAATAAAACGCAAATATCCTTTAATTTATTAACTAAGGTCTCACTATATGTTTTTTCAGCTTACTTCAAACCAAATGATAACCTGCAAATGCTTACAAAATAATATAGATTTGCCAACACGGGTTGAGTGAGAAAATTCACCAGTTTTGATGTAATAATAATAATATATAAATAAAATGAGCAAAACTGATATTGTGAGTATAAATCAATCAAACATGAGTAAATAAAGGTGTCAGTTGGCCATGCCTCTCGAACACGGGCTATGGCTACTATGACGGTCGTATGATCATACTATAATGTGATTATGTTGGACCTATTCGAAATGTGATAAATAAACAATTAAACATATAGCAGTTAGTCATTCAATTGATAACACACAACACTCATAGTTTGCTAGTTCGAATAATATCTAAGCATGTAAATATTGATAAGTATGCAAGTGTCCCCAAAACGTTTAAAAACTGTAAAAATATGAGTAATAACTTCTCACTTAGGCGAGTTAGATAATAGTAACAAGAATAAACGAGTAAACCGTTTTTAGCGCACTGACTGAGGTATTCTGAACATACGTAAAACATAGAGATAACAAACTACAATTAAATCCAACAACATAGCCGCTGGAATCAATCCAAACAGATGTCTAGAACTCCGGTTATGAGATTTTAAGTAAATTTAGCGAGCTGGCGCTGACCAGAATTCGAACAGTGAGTCAGAAGTCAGGTTTTAATCAGTACACTCAAAATCTTGATATAAAACTAAACGTCTTTTGGACCGAAAGCTAGTTCTGACCAGAAGTGATAGAAATCAGTTGGTCAACTTTGTTGACCAATGTGCCCTTGAACAGGCCTGAGTCCGATTGACCCGTCAATTCCCCTCAATCTCATAAATTGATTGAGGGTTATTGATCATTGAACAATATAGAACAACTTTATAGAAGACAAATACCCGGAAAGTGCTTAGATTGATAAGGAAACAGAGTCAAACACCCGGAAAACACCAAAGTCAACTTAAATACGAGCAATCTTTGAGAAAATAATAAAGAACGAAGAGGAAAACAGGTCTTTCTTGAGGGTGATGGCTTCTGCAGAGTATATTAGGGTTTGGGGAAGAGGTTTTCAGATTATAATGGCTTTGTTTATATAGGATTAGTAAACAAAAGCTAATTTTAGTCAAATGGCTCGTTTAAGCAACAATATCTCGTTTAATGATCCAATCAACTGAATATAACAAACCATAAAAACAATAAAAAAGAAATAAAATAATCAAAAGAAAAAATGAAGAAATAAAAAGGAAAAGAGAAGAAATAATACAAGTAAAAGGAAGAATGGAGAAAGTAAATAAAGTAAAAATTCCATCCCACATTGGTGGAGAAAAGAAAATTGAAGGCTTCCACCATGGTTTAAATAAGATTTCTAATTCTTGTCCCACATCGCTAGATTATAAAACTTTTAATCTCTTTATAAGGAAGAGATCTCACATGATAATATTCTTATGTGCCAAATCATACCCAGTAGTTTTAGCGGAGGGTGCTTTCACAAGCGCACGGGCACGGGCACGAGCTCGGGCGAAGTGCGATGGGCGCAATGTGGCGTTTTGATGGCGCACTTCGCACGCTCGCATCGTCGGCCTCTTAAGTGCCTCCTTATTATTTTTGTTCCTTCGTGCTACGCGAAGGAGTGAAGATAAGCTTCTTCGCGCTACGCGAAGCAGTAGTAGTTATCCATAGAGTCCTTTGTCTTTCACGTGACGCGAAGTATCTCTTCGCGCTACGCGACGTGAGATCCACGCAACGGTGCCACATGGAATTAGCTAGAGCTAACTCGACAACCCTATACCTAATTTGCGCGACGCGAACCAATTGTGTAGGTTTCTTTCACGCTACACGAAGGAGCCCAATTTCAAGTATAAATATGGTTGAAATCTGGACCGTCATTCTTCGTCCCATAATTCACGTTCTCTCTAAAATTTTCTCATATATAAGAGTGTTGGTATAATTCCCTGGTAGTTGTAACGATACCTTTTCTCCGATTGAAAGAAACTTTAATACACGAATCCGAAAGCTCTACCTGAACAAGGTAAGACATTGTGCTATCGTGTAAAGTTTCATGTCTCGTGATTATCATTATGATTATGGGGTTTATGCTAACTTAGATATACTCCATTGTGCTTAACTTAGGTGCTTAATATCAGGAGGCTTGTTAATTATAAACTTTCAAGGTGAGACATTCGAGTTTTTGCACAACTCACATTTACGTGAGACAACTGATTTTCCAATACTGTCATGATGCTTTTCTAAACCCATTAAACTCATGACAGATAGTCCAAATGCTTTCAAAGGGTTTTAAGTACATTACCATGATTAAGTCTCTTTAAACTTACGGGATGGTTACTACTGGTATTGTGGGGTTTTGTACACAAGGCTTGCCTACTGGGTTATTACACGTTACTTATTGGACAAGTGTTAGCCAATAAGTAATATGACCACAGTCACAGATACGGTCGAGTGACAAGTACCTTTTGGTAATTTGTAAGCAGACATATGTAAAAATATCTTAATGCTGTAACTGTAAAATGTGTCATTTATAAATGAATTTACTCACCAGTATTTCCTGCTGATCAAATATTTTTAAACATGTTTCAGGTGACTTGTTAGAGACAAAGGAATGATGCATGCGGGCTTCCAGCTTATATAAGTGCCTTGTCACTAGAATAAAGAAACGTGTTTTGTAACTTTGGGTTTATCCCTATAAAATCTATATTTGTATAAAAATGGGGTTTTAATCCCAGTTTATGAAATAAGAATCATGGTGTTTTTATAACTCTGATCATTTTTCCTAACTATGGTTCTGATGAAATATTCCGCTGCAAAGTATTTTAATAAACACGATACCACCACTCGATGTTCGCGGCTCCCCTCCCGGGGTATAAGGGTCGGGGGATGTGACACAGAAAATCAACCAAAATTCGTTCTTGAGGAAGGGGCTAATGTATATGGACATGTACCAAGTCTAGGAGGGTTTTCTTGGAGCTTAAAACACGCGATTTGGTCCAAAATTAAGCGATATAGCATTAAATACGAGTTAGGACTCAAAATAGAAGAGTCTTGCTGATCTGGGGGTCTGGCCGCACCATACGACCTGATGAGGCCTTCCACATTGCGCAACAAGGCATGGGGGATAATTTGATCATTTCCTTTTGTCAGTTTTGGTCTCTGATGTTCCCAAAATGTCATTTTTGGCCTTTTAAGAGTTTTTAAGCAATAAATGGCAAGTTTAAATAACACAAAGAGTGTAAAATGAAAATACACCAATGAATACTTATAAATGCATTATTTTATTAATAATCAAGTTCCGAATTACATTCCCGAATTGATAAAACAAATACTAATACGATTACAAAAGATCCGAAATGTTACGGTATCCCCTACTTTTGGGAATTTCGTCCCAAAATTAGAGAATTAACTATAGCGAACATATGAGGGTACTTCAGCTTCATTTGATCTTTACGCTCCCAAATAAACTTTGCGCCATGTTAGGTTCCTAACAAACCTTAACCAATGGTACGCGACTTCTTTTGGTAACTTTGCCCTTGTGGTCCATAATCTCAATGGGTCTTTCAATAAAATGCATGGTCTCATTGATACGAATTTCATCGAGAGGTATTTGAAGATTACCCTAGGCAAGACACTTCTTTAGATTTGAAACGTGAAAAACAGGGGTGAACATTTGAGATTTTTGGGTCGGATTTTTGATAAGGAAGATTGGAATCTTCTCAACCTCCTCAGGAAACGGCTAAGTATGGACTTCGAGCAAGCTTAGACTATCGAGCATGGTTTTACTACTTTGAGCAAGGTCTTTAGAACCATTTGTGGTTGATTCTTCTAAGTGTTAAAGCTTCGAGCAAGCTACACTTCATCAAGTAAGAGTGTTCTTCTATCGAGTATGGATTGCCAATCGAGCAAACAACTTGATCATTCAAGTTATAACTAAGTGATTCCGAGCACATGGTGACCAACATGGATGCAATAAGAAGATGTCATATGTTCAAAGCAAGGACTTCGAGCATGGTTCAATCCCCCGAGCAAGATTTACATCCGAGCGTGCTAAAGATTGTTCAATAAGTCTATTAGACAAGACTAAAGGCATCAAGAAGAATGGGCTTGCTCGATGGGCTAATTCGAGCAAAGCAAGGATTGGTCAAGAGGAATGAAGCTTGCTGGAGGAGAATATCTTCACTGATGATATTCTAAGTAAAGTATGCTCGAAGACACTCATCGAGCATACCCAGCATAGTGAGTCTGCTCGAGCAAGATGCTTTTCATGCTCTAAGACTCTTACACTTGTATTTGTTTTTGTCTTTCATGATGTAATGTTTAGGGATTCTAGAAGGAATGTCAGGGTCTATAAATAGGGTCCTAGGTTTCCATTTAGGACGGGATACGGGAAACATTCTAACGAATATTCATTTTGTCTCCTCGTACATCCGCCGCCGTTTACATGAAACCCTAGACATTCCTTTCACTGTTTCATTGACATGATGTATTAAATACAATGAATATTTGTCTTTGATTCTCTTTACTGATTATCATTTATTGTTTCGTTTGTTATTATATCACCCCTTCACTCCCATCCGTTGGATGCCCTGATTCCACCGGGATATTCAATAGGCTTTTGGGTTATTGAGTCTGTGTGTTCTTGTCAACTTTATTTAGATTTGCACTAGATTCTCGGTCCTGACAAGTGGTATCAGAGCCACTGGAAGTTCGCTGAAGGCCACGAGACTGAAGGCTTGTGATAAAGCTTGAAGCTTTACTGTGTTTGACTGCTTCAAAGGTCAGATCTGCTGAATGGAAGACCAGGAAGTATCTACGAACAAGATTCCAAGACTTCTTGGACAAGAGAACTTCATAAAATGGAAGGTGCTCTTTGAAGCGACTGTGAACTACAACGACCCCGAACTCTGGACTTCTATCACAGAAAGACAGTATGTTCCTTCTACTGCTGCAAATAACAGTGCCACTATTGAACTGAAAATGAAGAAAAAGATGACAAAGCACTGTCTATGCTAAAGCTAGGTCAATCATGGGAAATACTGACAACTATCAATCATCACGAAACTGCAAAAGAGATGTATGATGCAGTTATTAACATGTTTGAGGGTAATACTGAACTAAGAGACAATAAAAATGATAAACTAAAGTAACAGTTGGATAGATTCAAGTTCAAGGAAGGCGAAAGATTGAAGTATGTACTACAGAGATTCATGGTCATTGTAAATGAGATTAGAACGACTGACTTGCAAATCTCTGACTTTGACCTAAACAAGAAACTGTTGTCTTCATTGTCTGGTGAATGGTACACAGCCGGCAAATTTATCAAGGAAAAGGCCAGTTTTCCCAACTTTAAGTTGGATGATGTGATAGCTTTCCTAAAAGCTGCTGAGCACGAGATGATTGAGAATCACATGATCAGAGAAGACAATCCCAGCTTTCCAATGACAAATGCGCTTGTAGCACCAATGGGAAATCTCTCTGTCAAGAATCAGCAACAACCAATCATTGAAGAACCAGCAAACAAGCTCGGTGTGTGGAGGAAGTCAGTCAAGGTTCAATGTATAAATGATAGAAGATGACACCACCTCATCAGCAAGTGGACACCCTCCATACACGCCAAGAAACTCAAGCAATGGAGCAGACTATCAAAATCTATTTTCTATGTTCACTGATTCATATCATGCCTTTGTGGCCAAGAACCTGATCAACACAAGCATTGTACAGGAAGATCTTGAGCAAATTGATGCAGATGACTTAGAAGATATGGATATTAAATGGCAGGCTGCCATGTTTGCTGTGAGAAGCAAGAGGCTGTACAATAGGACAGGAAGAACAAGCTTCTCTGAACCTAATGGAAGAATAGGGTTTGACAAGTCAAAAGCTATCTGCTACAACTGTCAGCAACCTGGACACTTCGCCATAGAATGTAACCAGCCCAAGCAAGTGGGAAATCAAGTGAATCAGAATCAGTTCTACCAAAATCAAAACCAAAAGTTCCAGAATCAGAGAAACCAAATGGTCACCCAAAACCCCTATCAACAACAAAACAGACCTCAACAACAACATTTCCAGCCACAAAGAAATAACCAACTACAGATTCAAAACAATCAGAACAGAGGACACCCAAATGCTGTGAATCAAGTGAGGGATCAAGGAAATGCTGCTGTCACAAGGGTACCACATGATGGGGAGTTTGACTGGAGCAACCATGCGACAGAGATGGAAAAGGCAAATGTTGCTTTCATGGAAAGGGTATGGTATATGGACAGTGGTTGTTCAAGGCACATGACCTGTGACAGGGGAGCTCTTGTAAACTATGAAAGAAAGTATGAAGGTCCAGTTGCCTTTGGCAATGATGAAAATGGTGGGAATATTATTGGAAGAGGTACTCTCACGAATGGCAAGGCATCCTTTGAGAATGTGCTGCATATTGAAGGACTACAATATAACCTACTCAGCATTTCTCAAGTCTGTAACAAAGGATACAAAGTGGCTTTCAATGATGAACACTGTCTAATCCTAAAGCCTGAATTTGTGATTCCAACTGATATGATCATGATGATGGCTCCAAGGAATGGCAACCTCTATGAGCTGAGAATGAATACTGCTACATCTAGAGGTGGTTCATGCTTTGTCTCCAAAGCCACTGAAAATGAGACAAAAATGTGGCATAGCAAGATGTGTCATGTCAACTTGAAGAATATGAACAAATTGGTGAAAGAAGAACATGTTGTTGGACTCCCTACAAGAGAATTTAAGCTTGAAGAAAGATGTTCATCATGTCTCAAGGGAAAACAACATAAATCCTCTCATAAGAGCAAACTGATTAATACAATTGATGAGGTATTGGAACTGCTCCACATGGATCTGTTTGGTCTTGTGAGTGTTCCAAGCATTAGAAAGAAAAGATACTGTCTAGTCATCACTGATGATTACTCAAGATTCACATGGGTTTACTTCTTGGGAACAAAGGACGAAACACCTGAATTGATCAAAGGATGTGTGATCAGAATGGAAAATCTACTTGACAAGAAGGTGAAGGTCATTAGAAGTGATAATGGCACATAATTCAAGAATGGATTAATGGAAGAATTCTGCACTTCTAAGGGGATTTTTCAGTAGTATAGTGCTCCAAAAACTCCTGAGCAGAATGGTGTTGCAGAAAGAAGAAACATGACTTTAATTGAGGCTGCAAGAACCATGATTGCTGATGCAAATCTGCCAGTTACATTCTGGGCAGAGGCAATTAACACTGCTTGCTATGTACAAAACAGGGATCTATTAAAAAAGACTCAAAATAAGACTCCATATGAGGTTATCTTTAAAAGAAAACCTCATGTGAAGTTCTTAAAGCCTTTTGGATGCAAATGCTTTGAATACAAAGGATTATCTCAACAAATTCCAGTCAAAATCATTGGAATGCTTCTTTGTTGGCTACTCATCTCATTCAAATGCTTACAGAGTCTATGTTAAGGAGCACATGATAGTGATGTGCGAAAAATATATATAAATAAAATGCGATTCGCAACTAAGCTTTAAAAACCAAACAACCTAACCTAGTTCACACAATCGGCAAGTGTACAGGTCGCGTGTAGCAAAGAGAATGGAAATCTGGGTATCGAACTTAAAGACACTAGAGGTGGATCGGATACTAAACCCTAACTAAGTCATTCCCTAAAAACAATATTTAATTAATTATTATTATTAATTTTTTATTTTATTTTAATTAATTTAAACTAATTTAACTAACTTACTTAACTTAACGGAACTAACGGGAAAACTTAACGGCACTAACGAGGTTTTAACGAATATGGAGAAACGACTAACTAGGCAAGAATCCTATTGACAGTTCAACGGCTAATGGAATTAACTAATCACACGACACCGGATCTTAAAAATAAATAAATCAACTAAGGCTCACTAAAGTTCGCTAGATCACCTCTCGGTCTCACCAACTAACCCTCACGAATCTAAGAAGATTAAATTAACCTACCTGGATAAAGATTACTAAGGTACCCTATTGACGCATCTCCTCTCGGACTCAACGACACAAAACCCGCTAAAAATCGGTACTAGTGACTCTAGGGATAAAGGGGTAACAATATCTAACTTGATCTAGGAACTTATTCGCACGCAAATCTAAACCAGACAAAGCCAAAACTCGCTCTCGCGCAATTCTAACTTAACCAATAAAGACGCGAGACAAACCGACTCCCTATTACCTCTCGGTCACAAGAAAGGTGAACCTATTGAATTTTAATAATTAATTGCACAAAATATTCCTATGGTCGCGCTACCCACAAATAGATCAAAAACAACAAGTCTAAGACCTAACCAAATAACCCTAACCGAACGACACAAAATCATCCAATCAAGGCAATAAAGGGAATCACATGCAAAAATTATATAAAAACAATAACTAACACATCCAAGATCGAATTAAATAAAGCTTTTCAATAATAATACGTCGTGTAACTAGTCAAAACCAAATAAGCCATCAAACAAAATCAATATTCATCTCAACCTAGGTAGTTCAAGAGGTTTAGCCAATAATCATAACCAACGACACAAAAATATAATAAATATTATGTTTCATTGTCAAAAACCTCACCACGAAAATAATAATATAACTTGGTGGCGAATTCTTTCTTGTCCTTCGTTTCACACAGCTTTCCTTTGAATAGAATAAATGCCCTTTTTCTCTTGTTTAATTCTTTCTTCCTCCCAATAATAGCTGCCTCTCCAATCACTTTTTTTTCCTCTTCCGACCCTCATCCTCTCTGCCGACACCAGTTTTATATCTAATCCCTAAGACCCTAAAGCTTGAGCAATACTCCACCGTATGGGCTGCCAAAAACAAATCATGGTGGGCCTAAGTATTACATCCAAAACCTTAAGTAAAAGAAACTGACTCATGACTCATGTTTAAAACTGACATCGTGCCTTTCAATTCCCCTTTTACTCATATTATTATATGTGTGAGTTTTATTATTATTATTATTATTATTATTATTATTACTACTCACGTATGGTAGCATACATAAAACTCTTTTTAGAAAACTACTAATAGCTTTACATTGAACATGTACGAAGTTTCATTTGTTAAGTTTTGTAAAAATGCTCCGATTTAACTTGTTATCTTATGAGACCTTTAGAATCCAAATATGAGCTAAAAAGTAGTTATATTCAATAAAAACTTAGCTCAAAATTACTCAAACTGTAGGAAATATTTCTATAATAGTATGTATGTTTTAGCTCACATCAAATATCCCCACACTTAAATCTTTTTCGTCCCTGAAAAAGAAATCCGCACAGGATCAGAACCAAACAACAACGACAACTCTCGGTTTATTATTATTATTATTATTATTATTATTATTATTATTATTATTATTATTATTATTATTATTATTATCTTTTAAAATAGCAGAACAAATAACCATGAACCCAGACATTTTTTTGTCCACTTATCACATTTCACCTAATAAGCCAGATCAGGCCGATTGTCAGTATTACAATTCTCTTAAACCCATGCCCCTAATACTTACCGAGACAGATAGGGTGTGAAAAGTATATTAGTTTGTATGACAAAGTGAGACCCACAGTAAAGAACAATTTCTTACGGTTTTACTGGACCCGAGCCACCCCAATAGGTGGATATTGTTTATCCACCTAAGCTTAAGCATCAAGGTCTACCTAGCAGCCATTAGATATGATTAAGGTATGTATTTAGTAACTAACTAGTAAGTGTTCCCCACTGCATGACATACCTCCGTTATCAAGTAATACCCCAAAGTCCATCTCCATAGGTGAATATGCACAAATTTATCTGTAGGGCTTACATATGACGTGTCCCTTGTGGTCAGTTTCTTAATGGTAATAGGACGCGAGCAAGGGGACCCCGTATGACTAACAACGTGGATGATCAAGTCAGTAGTGTATTTGTACTTTGAAGTACGAGATGATCATGTTTAATGACTTATGTTTGGCAGAAAAACTGCGGGTTTGCTCTTTGAGCTCTTTTAATATTCATAAATCCACTTAGGAGATATGAATACCCAGATGACATATCGCATAAAGACCCATGGTCTCCAAACCCCGAAGCATCCCATCAATACAGGATTTAAGGTTATAAAACCATACGCCTATGAAGTGTTAACCACTAAAACTAGAAGTATGAAATTTATATTTATATCACAGGCTACTTGGGCATACCCTAACGTTAAACCTACCCAAGCATCGGATGATTAGTCTATTCAGATTTTGATAACATTTTTAATTTTTACGATCAAACTAAACATAAGGCTTGAGTATGACCCGATCTTTCATCCCATTTTCTATAGTCTAACATGCATCCCACTAAAAATCAAGAATTTTAAAGGGTTCAATTAAGTCAACAACCAAACCGCCCTTTCATTCTTAAAGGCTGAGCCTACTAACACACCGAACACTGAGTCTAAACCGTTCAGCTACAGTACTTATGTGTAGGCCTATCGACACTGCTCTTATTTATTATATATATATATATATATATATATATATATATATATTGTGACATTCGTGACAAAACTGGATACACCTTAGTACTTACAAACTCGAATAAGCGTTTAACCGCTTATTGCGTAATGAACAAACGAATAACCGAACGGCTCTGGTTATGACCCGGATGTCCCAGGGGAACATTTATAAATGATATACGTTTAATATAGGCCAATATATTAGTATTATGGCCTCAGTTTGATAGAAACCAGTTAAACGAAAACATGCTCGTTTAACTACCCGCTATGGATTTAATCGCGAAAGATAGTTCCGAAACAAGCATTGTATCATCCGTTAGGCCGAAAAAGATTTACCAAACACTTATTGGGAATTTTTTAAGCGATCCGTGAAAATATTTTTTATTTTTACAACTAAATAGTATGTTTTTATAAATTTATACAAAAATGGCCGAAAAACGATTGTTTTTGCACTGTTTGTCTTACCCGGTATATTTTTTGCGTCAAAAACTGAACCCGAAATAAATGTGCACTCGGCATTTCACATATGGACACAAAACTTGAGAGATTTGGGCCAAAACTAGGCCCAAATGGGCTTTGCCCATTCCGTATGCATAATGGCTAAACCCCCCTTAAATTCTTCATCTTATTATATAATATATGAAAGATATTTTAAGATCAGTTCTTTTACAAAATCTGGAGGATTCTTGCTGCCTTCTTCAACCAAGTTCAAAGACACTAGGTAAAGATTCATTTTAATCAAGTTTTCAACTTGTTAATCATGTTTAAATTCATATAACCATAGCTTGATTACTGTAAATTATTTCTAACCATGCAAAAATCCTAAAAATGGTCCAAAAACCTGTTTTGATCATACACATGGTTAGGAATCAGAATTATACTCTTTTTTGGCTATAAACACGGATTAAAGGGTTTAAACGGCGTTTTTACGGTCCAAAAGTTCGGTTTAATACCCTGGCCGAAACCCTAAGTTCCAAGGCTGTCATACTGATGAAACATGCTTGTTTTGTGACATAGGACCTGTATCTAACTTGCATAAAAGCACAAGAACTAGAAAACTTGATTAAGAGAGCGAAAATGAACCAAAATCGCAAAGGTAATACCGATTTACTCGATTACGGGCTGTTTAGGATTCGATTGTGATGTGAATGTTTTTAGGCTATAAAATTTGGTAGGGACATAAGGGACCATAGGAATGAGTCCGTGTCAAAATTTGGTAATTTTTCGACCATCAGAGAATATTTGACGAATTTATTATCGAATTGGGACGTTTATTTGGGAAAAATAGTTAAAATGCTTTAAAAATTATAAGCATTTTTGGGAACTAAGATTTGATATATTATGATCACATATGAAATTTGGGGCATTTGGAAAAAGCTAGGTATGTCTTACGCATTTGCATTCATTCGGATTTTCATAGTCGTTTTTGGCTCGAAAATGATATTTGGAAAGATTGTTAGATTCTGGAATTGCTACAAGTTATTTTGGGAAGTGTTTTGGTCACTCAAGAATTTTGGCAGATTTTTCGGAAATCATTTGGTATAAACAAATGATATTCGGGCTAATTATAGCACATAAAGTGATTTTTTTAAATTTATAAATCAGTAAATAATTCCAGAAATATTTTTATAAAAATATACATATTTTATTTGATAGGTCTCTAAATTTTCATAATCTAATGATTAACGGATAATTAATTATGCTAATTTGAAGATTAAACAAGTTTAATTCTGACGAAAACCGGCAAGTTCGTGATTAACAAACTTGTTAGAATATCAGAACATCAAGAGTGATCAAAAAGCATATTTTCGGATTAATTATGTAAAAAACAAACTAAATAAACGGAAACGAGCACACATTGTGTGCGTTTTTCTCCAAATCAAACTAAATAAACGGAAACGAGCCCCATAACGAATCCAGACCCCTGCATTGTGATCTTTCTTTATAACTTAATCATTTTATCAACCAACACGTTTACCCAAGCTTACATTCCCATAAATGTTTACCAAACGCATAAACGAGCAACTTGGTCCAGCTGGTGAAATAGCGAAACTGAGCGAAGTTCGATTTTAAACATTAGACATTGAACAACATCACAATCTAAGCCTATTGACACACTCTGGGCGTTACAGCCACACCCAGACTAGCTATACAGCACAGCTTAGTATAAAGATTATAGTAATATTAAAATATTAATATTAATATGATATTGAGTATAGGGACTAAGTGATAGCAAGGGAAACTAACCCCAAGCTGATCTCGCACTGAGTGCCTACAAAACCGTGAGTTTCATGACCCCACCCTTTAAACTGTGTTACGAACTTTTGGGGTGAAAAGCATGTTCATATGCATTATCTATCTGAAAACGGTTCAGAACCAAAAATACCTGAACCTTAATATATGAAAAATTCCTAAAAGCATAATGATAAACTACGTGCTGATGAAAGGTGATTATTATTGTGATTGATATATTAAATGGAAACACTACGAAATCCAAAACATAATGAAATCATACGTGAAAACCTGTTTATACAAATACGCTATATAATGCTAAACACAACAGGTTGGGGAAATAACGTGGTCTGTAACGGCCATGGGTGAATAACGTGGTGTGTAACGGCCATGGGTGAATAACGTGGTCTGTAACGGCCATGGGTGAATAATGTGGTCTGTAACGGCCATGGGTAAATAACGTGGTCTGTGATGACCATGGGGCTATTGTAGGCGGAAGGGGGGCTACAATAGTACCAAACTAAAGTTGAGTATGGCCTATGAGCCAAGTTCTGCTGCAACTTATAAACTAAAGTTGAGTATGGCCTATGGGCCAAGTTCTGCTGCAACTTATAAACTAAAGTTGAGTATGGCCTATGAGCCAAGTTCTGCTGCAACTTATAAACTAAATTGAGTATGGCCTATGAGCCAAGTTCTGCTGCAACTTATTAAACGAACTAACTTGATTATGAGATGAATGTTAAGAAAATTATGTGATTATGCGTATTGTGGACGGATGGGGAGCCACAGTGTTTGGTGATACGTGATAAATACTATATGTGTATATGTGTCTACATACATACTATGTGAATAGGCGTAGGAAATACTATGTCTAGAAAATACTAATTATTTGAGTGTACACTATATAATGTTTGAGTTTATGTAGAATCATTGTGGGCGGAAGGGGGACCACAGTGGTTGATGATACGCGGAACCGTTGTGGGCGGAAGGGGGGCCACAGTGGTTGGTTAAACACGGAAATTGGAAACACGTAGTACGAACAAACAATCACGATTTTACCGAAATTTCGAATTCATATTATAAACTTGCATGTGTGCATATGACACACACAAGGATACGGCTGTACATATTTATACAAACGTAAATACATATTTTTACATACGTGGGTACATACAAACTATGACTGTGTGGTACGCAGAACTGATTTCGTTAAACTTATGAAACTCACCAACTATTCGTAGTTGAGCGTTTTTTAAACATGATTTTCAGGTAATCAGAAAAGGTGGAATAGATTGCTTATGTGTTTCGTGTTGGGATTGTGATCGGTGCTATGAGCATTCGAGTATGAAGCGAAGTAGTTAACGGACTAGTTTGATTGAATCACTTAGTTTGTAAAAGATGTCAGAACGATGTAATATATTGTAAATTAGTTAGTAATGATTCTTCACGAACAATGTATTTGATACCAGTTGTATCTGTTGCATTTCTGTTTTACGCTTCTGCAGATCGCTCAATGAGTTGTGACATAAGTTGGTATCAGAGCCATTGGTTATAAAGGATTAGGTTATTCCTTAGGATACCTATAATATACCTATAATATGGGAAACTTAATAATGAGTAACGATAGATACTGATGGATGCCGGGATGAACTCGTGGGGCAAGTGAGTTATTATGGTCCGGAACGTAATAACAGACTTGCTTGTACGAGGGAATTCGGGGAGAAGTCGCGGAACATACTGATGAGTAAAAATGGCAACATACGTGCATAAAAGTGATGTTGAGTATATATGTAACGTGCATACATGCTTATCTGAAACGAGGTATAGGGATACGGGTACGTACGGTACTACCGATATTATTGAATCTTATCGAAACGAACATTATATTCGGTTATGATCAATACTAATCTTTATATTAATTAAAATTATGTTTTACCAAAATTAATAATATATTTTATTTCAATTAATATTATATCTGTACCTAACAAATAAAATATTTTATTTTTGCCCTAATTAATAATATCCTCTACTCTGATTAAAGCTATTGGAAAATGCTATTTTATGACTAACTGTTACACCAAAGGATATCAAGATCGGGTAGCCTTATGACAAATAAGGAAACGGTGTTGCCTGTAAACGAGAATGCGAGAGCGCTTAACCGAGTTCAAACTAAATCTGGTGATATGACGGAACCACAAAGGGGCTTAATATGCAAGGCCCGGGAAAGAACCGTGGGAGGTGTGTCCTACAGACCATGATTTCAAGAAAATATATATATACACATATAATATCTCTCAGCCTGGGTCTAACCTTTATTTCATATACTCGTTTCTTTGACACTAAACTAAACTATTTTTTGGTCATCCTTCCATTTATGTTGTTTGAAAAACAAACACCATCCCTGGGGAAAATACTTAGTGATGAATCTAAGTTATTGAATTATAAATATAATAACTACTTTATTGAGTCCCTAATTCTATAAATAGACCATGACTACCAGTACATATAATGTATTAATGATATTTCAAAAAAAAAATATTAATAATAATAATTTCCTTTACATATCACCAGCACAACTAATTCTGATGAACCTCCTTAACTAGCAAACTCTTCGAATCATCTATGTTCGAGAACCTTCAACCTCTCCTATATTTCGCTATTTCAATCGATTATTATAAAATGAAAACCCCATAATCATGAAATGATTGCGTGCCCCGACAGGAATGGAACCTACTTACCTCCAACCGGTAAACTACTACTTTTACTAAGCCCGACATGTCTACGAATACTGAATGACCCGGCGGAAGAATATATTTTATGATTATAGTTAACAAAAATTCAGAAGACAGGTGGAATGTATATGTGCATTCCCATTATAACGTACTGATTACACTCGTAACGAGCAAATATCTACTTACGGGAGAGAACGAACAAAAACAACTTCCCAATAATGGGATCATATTGGAACAATTTTCGTACAAGTTGTGAACTTTTAATAATTGT
Organism: Bidens hawaiensis; assembly: GCF_021521415.1. Lineage (NCBI taxonomy): Eukaryota > Viridiplantae > Streptophyta > Magnoliopsida > Asterales > Asteraceae > Bidens > Bidens hawaiensis. The sequence goes on from NW_027491157.1 coordinate 1,152,453, forward strand.
TATATCGCATACTTGGATAGATAAGGATAGTACGATATTGTCGTGTATAGCTTCTGATACTCCATACAAGCATATGGTGGTGCACTATGCTAATATGGAGGACGATTTGGGGTTTTTTTAATACAAACATATTACCCCTATTGGGTTAAAATTTCTTGTCATGAGATGACAACTTTCAATGTATATGCAAACTTGGCCTTTGTTAGGCTAGTTTTACATACTATCCTTAGTATTCAGACTTGAGAACAAACCCGTGTGATACATACGTGTTAATTGAAATACCTGATTACTTGTTAATGTGATTCCTTTTGTGATTAATTGCATAAGTGAATTTTGTTAATTATGCTATGACTGGTTATTATTATAGAATGGCCCCGAAGAAAGTAAACACATTGTCTAAGGCAGACGTAGCCGAGATGATTGCTCGGCAACTACAAACAGTACTTCCAACTATAGCGGCACGATTCGCTGCCGGTATTAATACAACTATGAATACAAATCAAGTGCCGAACACTAACGTGGCCATAAATACTAATCCCCCGACAAATGCTAATACAACCACAAATGCTCCCTCGATAAATATTGACACTGTCACAACTAATACTCCCCTGTTGAATACTAATTCTACTCTCAATAATGATATTCCCCCACCGAACCTGAACGATAGTCGTAACAGCCAAAATCGCCCGCGATACGGATATCAACTTAAGAACTTCATGTTAGGTAAACCTACGGATTTTAGTGGGACTGAAGGACCAAATGGACTGGTAAAGTGGATCGAAAAATTGAATCCATCATTATATCACTAACTGTTCACCAGATTGTATTGTCAAATTTGCTACTTCTACGTTTGTGGACCACGCGCTAATGTGGTGGAATACTGTTGTGCAAATTCGGGGACAGGAGGCAACCAATCGTATGTCTTGGATAGAACTTAAAAGTCTTATGATAGAACACTTTTTTCTGATAAACGAAATTCAGAAATTAGAACAAGAACTTTGGAATCTAGAAATGAAGGGTGTAGATTACTTGGAGCATACCTACCGCTTTAACGAACTAGCTCATCTAGTTCCATGGTTAGTCACCCTAGAACCTAAACGTATTGAACGCTACATTTAGGGTTTAGCCCCCGAAGTCAGGAGTTTAGTTAATTCAACTGGCCCTGTAACTTTTGAAAATGCCGTGTTACAAGATGGCATTGTAACTTATGATTTGGTTAGAAGTGGGATGCTGAGAATTTCTGGGGAATTGTCTGGTACAAAACAAACCGAGTATGGGACGAGAGTACAAGGAAGACCAACGAATAAACGTGCACGCTCGGCAATACAAAATTACGTTATGATCAGTTCTGATGTGAAGCAAGATAAGTATAATGGGCCTTTACCAAGATGCGGGGAATGTGGTTATCATCATGTTGGTGAATGTCGGACCAATGTGTGTTACAAATGTGGGAAGGTGGGGCACTATGCCCGAAATTGTAGAACCGTTATAAATACTATAAATCCACCAACCCAACTCCAGGACTCACAACTACCCCAACCTGATACGACAACAACCAGTCTACCAAAACCAACCCATACTAAACCGTTATGCATGTTATGAGTGTGGTAGTGTGAAGCACATTAAGAAAGACTGCCCTAGATTGAACCCAATTGTGATGGAAAGACAAAGGCAAGGACTGGCATCGACGTCCAACTCGACTAGGGGTCACGTATTGTGAATAAACCGGATAGACCAAATGTAGTAACATGTACGTTCTTAGTAATGCCTAATATACTTTAATTTATTTATTACAGGCACTGATAGACGTTTCGTTCCTACAAGTTATTACCTTAGAAAGTATACCGTCTAGTAAAATATCAATTCTGTATACTATAGAAACCACCAAAAGTAAAACTATAGATACTAACCATACTACTCGAAAAACTACCCTCTTAACCTAAACAACTAGCTATTCCCTATCGATGCACTACCGGTGGAAGTGAGGAGTTGTTGTGTAATAGTCAATATGGACTAGTTAATTGAGTTCACAAGGAAATTATATATGGAGATAGAACTGTTATACTACCTCTTTTAGATAAAGAAGTGATCCAGTACATGGAACATAACCTAGTACCCTAATGCCTTTCGTATCCTCGTCCTAAATTATATATTATTACAGTTACATCAAAGATGTAAGGGAAATTTATGGAGGAACTGGTATAAGAAAGATCATAGGCACATGTGTTGTAAAGCTGTGCAATATAATAAGTTAAGGGGAAATACTAAAAATCCTCGGGAATGTTACAACAGTTTGAAATACCCTATTGGAGGGGGGGGGGAACAAACTACAATGGACCTCTTAAAACATGTTCCTGAAACATACCGAGAAAACAATACACGCTAAATGATAGTTCCCTGACTATTCCACTCAGAATACTTTCTTCTAAATTGTAACAACTACCCAACTGAAAAACTAGCCTTAACAAAATCTTATCCTTGGTGAGTTGTGTATGAAACTTTAGATCCCTAATCGACCTGAACACGGTTTGTAGTCCTCTAACAAACAATCACTATTCAAAAATTAGAGGAAAGTGAGTCCGGTAATTTCAATCCTTATACATTAACAGTCATTCTAATATTATACAAGTGGTAGTATATTACATTACACGACCAAGAATATAACTCGCCACCTTATTCAATTGAAAATTGGCAACCCCTAAAATATAAAATCCGAATCGATTTCGGAAACCATGGATAAAGCTCGTAATATTAAAAACAAACTGACAGTCGCTTAAGACTAACTAGAGTACTATACCGATGTATGTGAGATGGTAATGATTCTTGAAAGGTGTTAATTGAGTTAATGAAATTGACGAGTTAACCTGAAAATACATGGAACTGTACAAAATTGCCTCGAAGGTTAACCCCGCGATGTATTAAACAAAATTATTTCATTTCCAATATCTTATATATATCGAATCAGAACGAGTGCCTTATTGACAGGACGAATTTAGTACCACCTGAAAACTTGTATACAACTAAACTCTATAAAGGAACCCATGGAAATGTTGAACGGAGATGTAACATCCAACTTTTGTTAAATAATAAATGACGGAAAGTTTTGTTATTAACTGTGTGTCGTTAAGTTAGTCGTGTGTTAAGTGTTTGGATAATATTTGGATTTGGAATTGTGAGTGGGTTGTGGGGCCAATGACCCCCTATATAAAGCCTAACCCCTCCACCCTTTACCATTTTGTTACCTTTCACCACACACACACGCAAGAACACACACACTTTCTCTCTACATTCCGGATCTAAATCCGTGTAAAAAGAGGAAGAATCTCATGTGAAGACATCAATAAATAACAAGAATCACGTCCAGATCTACGTATTGTCCGGATCTGAACTCGAACCCGAAGGAAAAGGTAGGTTTCGGTTTAAATGGTTAAGTTTTATGGTTAGAATCAGCATGCAAACAGATATAATGATAGATCGGGTTGTGATATGTAAGGAAAAATATAAACTTGGTAAATTATAACCTCTCGGGTGCACTTTAAGATAAAAAGGTGGCGTTTGGACTATGAGAGATATGGGTTCAGGATCAGGTGCATGGGGTCAGAATGTGTCGAAAGTTGAAAAAGAGTAAAAATCAGGTCCTGAGGAAGAGTCACGAAGTAAAATGGCTTTAAAATGTAAAAACGAAGAAAAACAGGTATTTCGCTTCGCATAGCCGTGAGAAGCGAAACAGGTATTTCGCTTCGCTCAGCCATGAGAAGCGAAAAAGTTATGCGAAGCGAAATTCTATGCGAAATTCCTCCCATGCGAAGTTGTTTAAGTTGTTATTAAAATGTGACCCAATTCATTTTCTGATGCGTTTTTGTTAAAGGACCTATTAACGAAAATAAAATTTTTCGAAGTTAGAGAAGACGGTTTTCGGCCAATGTTAGACAAGACGGGGTATGTCGGCATTTATGGACATGATGAACAGGGTATGTCGGCCAATGTTAGATAAGACGGTTATCATTTTCATTGACGATATATTAATTTATTCAAAGACCGAGTCTGACCAAGTTGAGCACCTGAGGGAAGTATTGGAAGTTTTGAAGAAGGAGAAACTGTATGCAAAGTTCTCGAAGTGCGCATTTTGGTTGCGAGAGGTGCAGTTTCTAGGTCATATAATCAATTAAGAGGGGATTACTGTGGACCCAGCCAAGATGGAAGCGATAAACAATTGGAAGACTCCGCAAAACCCGACCGAGATACGCAGTTTCCTAGGGTTAGCTGGCTATTATAGGAGATTCATTCTGGGCTTCTCCAATATAGCCGCACCATTGATTGGCATGACCCGAAGGACTGTGGTGTTCGATTGGGGTAGGTGGCAAAAAGAGGCGTTTGAAGAACTAAAGAAGAGGCTCACACAAGCTCCAATCCTTGTTCTGCCCGATGGAGAAGAAGATTTGGTAGTTTGCACTTATGCTTCATATCAGGGGTTAGGTTGCGTGTTGATGCCACGAGGGAAGGTTATAGCTTACGCGTCTAGGCAATTGAAAGTTCACGAATGTACGTACCCGACGCATGACCTAGAGCTAGCCGTTGTAGTACATGCTCTTAAGATCTAGAGACACTACTTGTATGGTACCAAGTGTACTATATACACGGACCACAAGAGTTTGAAATACTTCTTTGAGCAAAAAGAGATGAACATGAGGCAGAGAAGGTGGTTAGAACTGATAAAGGATTATGATTGTGATATCAAGTATTACCCGGGAAAGGCTAATGTGGTTGCTGACGCCTTGAGCCGGAAGAACGCAGAAGTTATCGCGATAGTAAAGTCTTATAAGCTGATAATCAACTCAGATTTCTTTGAAGAGATCTGCAAGGTCCAGTCAGAAGTGTTTGTAGATGAAGGGTTGATGAAGAAAGAAAGGATTTTTGGCCAGCAGAACGAGTTGATAGATAATATTCAGGGTGTAAAGACCAGGTTTGACCGGATGTGGATCCCACGACATGGGAAACTTAGAGGTCGAATTCTAGATGAGGCCCATAAGTCTCGGTACTCGGTACTCAACCCCAGCTAGGGGCTCTTCCCCTTGGACCCTGCTAGGGGCTGCCGCCCCTAGACCCCGCTACCAGGGGCGCTGCACCCGGACCCCCGTTAGTTGAGAGTTTCATTAACTTAGTGTTGGAAGTAGTAGTAATGGATAATTGACACGCATAATGTATTGTACAGTTAGCCGTGCACAACTAAGGAAGGGCATTACCATTAACGGCGAGAGAAACTGGCTCTAGGTGAGTTCTAGCCCCATTTCCTTGTTATGTTTTCGGGGCTGTGTGCATACTCCTATGTGGCAGTTAAAATGCTTATATTAAGTGATAGGTATATGATACGTGTATGATCGTGCATTGAATGTTATTACTATATGATGGTTATGTGAATGAATATGTATGTAAATATTATATACATAAGACAAGTAAAGTATGCGCTTATGATACAGACCAGACCCTCATAATATCTGAGATGATAGGGATCAGACCCTTATAATATCTGAGATGATAGGGACCAGACCCTCATTGTTGGTGCATAAATGTCAGTAGTTCATAGTCTAGTGTCTGTAATCGAGTCTGTAATGTTATTTATGTTTTTGTTTAAGCGAAGTTGTTAACAAGTTCGCCTAGGCGAACTTGTTGAACAAGCGAAGTTATGGACAACTTCGCCTGAACATATCAGGCGAAGTTGTCGTGTATTTATACTAGGTTACGGCTTAGTGTTGAAGTGGTTCATCGAGTTGATCTAAGCTGGTTTGAGTTCATTGTAACGTGAGGACGAGAGTCTGTATCAGTGATTCATATCACGTGAGTTTAGTTATTAATATATAACGTGTTTCGGTTTATTCGTGTGTGTTTGTTTGTTTTGCTTTCTACGCTCGTAACGATCTACGCAGGGATTCCGCACCTGAGTAGACCGAGATATCTCGTGTGATCCGTCAAGGGAACCTACAATTGGTATCAGAGCATTTGCTCGATTGTGTGGTTCGGGATATTCACGCGGGTGTAGAAATCGTCCCGTTTCGACTATTCGCGGGACGTGTTTTCTGTGTTTTTGATCATTCTTACCTCCTACCATCGTGTTCAAGCCTTTACACCGTCAAAAACCTCGTTAAAATCCGATTTACAGATTTGCAAATCTTCCGTGTTCAGTCTGTAATGTTATTTATGTTTTTGTTTAAGCGAAGTTGTTAACAAGTTCGCCTAGGCGAACTTGTTGAACAAGCGAAGTTATGGACAACTTCGCCTGAACATATCAGGCGAAGTTGTCGTGTACTTATACTAGGTTACGGCTTAGTGTTGAAGTGGTTCATCGAGTTGATCTAAGCTGGTTTGAGTTCATTGTAACGTGAGGACGAGAGTCTGTATCAGTGATTCATATCACGTGAGTTTAGTTATTAATATATAACGTGTTTCGGTTTATTCGTGTGTGTTTGTTTGATTTGCTTTCTACGCTCGTAACGATCTACGCAGGGATTCCGCACCTGAGTAGACCGAGATATCTCGTGTGATCCGTCAAGGGAACCTACAATTGGTATCAGAGCATTTTCTCGATTGTGTGGTTCGGGATATTCACGCGGGTGTAGAAATCGTCCCGTTTCGACTATTCGCGGGACGTGTTTTCTGTGTTTTTGATCATTCTTACCTCCTACCATCGTGTTCAAGCCTTTACACCGTCAAAAACCTCGTTAAAATCCGATTTACAGATTTGCAAATCTTCCGTGTTCAGTCTGTAATGTTATTTATGTTTTTGTTTAAGCGAAGTTGTTAACAAGTTCGCCTAGGCGAACTTGTTGAACAAGCGAAGTTATGGACAACTTCGGCTGAACATATCAGGCGAAGTTGTCGTGTATTTATACTAGGTTACGGCTTAGTGTTGAAGTGGTTCATCGAGTTGATCTAAGCTGGTTTGAGTTCATTGTAACGTGAGGACGAGAGTCTGTATCAGTGATTCATATCACGTGAGTTTAGTTATTAATATATAACGTGTTTCGGTTTATTCGTGTGTGTTTGTTTGATTTGCTTTCTACGCTCGTAACGATCTACGCAGGGATTCCGCACCTGAGTAGACCGAGATATCTCGTGTGATCCGTCAAGGGAACCTACAATTGGTATCAGAGCATTTGCTCGATTGTGTGGTTCGGGATATTCACGCGGGTGTAGAAATCGTCCCGTTTCGACTATTCGCGGGACGTGTTTTCTGTGTTTTTGATCATTCTTACCTCCTACCATCGTGTTCAAGCCTTTACACCGTCAAAAACCTCGTTAAAATCCGATTTACAGATTAGCAAATCTTCCGTGTTCATCAGGCGAAGTTGCCGTCACTGTGCGTAGGGTTTCGGCGAAGATATAAGGTTAAGCGAAGTTATCCACAACTTCGCCTACCTTCTCAAGTTCGCCTAACTCAAGCGAAGTTCTCTACAACTTCGCCTACCTCTTAAGTTCACTTACCTCAAGCGAAGTTAAGAATCAGCGAAGTTAATCAGCAGTGTTATCAGCGAAGTTCTTCAGCGAAGTTCTCTACAACTTCGCCTACTTCAAACGAAGTTATCTGTAACTTCGCCTACAGTACTTTAATATAAAAAAAAAAAAAAAAATTTCTTAATTTTTCAGGTTTCTTACTTTTTGGGAAAGATGTCGTCGATCAACATCTCTGAGTTAGTGAAGATGGAAGTTGAAGCAGGGTCAGCTACCAAGGCCCCAAGATTGCTGAAGGGAACCGATTTCGTTGCATGGAAGGATCGGTTCATACAATACGTCAAATACCAGGATGTGAAGATGTGGGTATGCATCCAGGATGGTTATATTCCACCAGTTATGGAGTATGAAGGTCGTGATCAAATTAAAAAGTATAGTAAAATGGAAGAAGAAGAGAAAAAGATGTATGAGGCCGAGAGCAAGGCTCATGCTGCTATTACTATGGCTCTTCCTCAAGAGATCCTTCATACGTTCAGAAAGTATACGTCAGCAAGAGAGCTTTGGGAAGCTCTTGAGACCAGATTTGAAGGGAATGTAGGAATCCGTGCTTCAAAGATAAAATTGCTCAAAACCCAGTTCTCAGTCTTCAAGTATTTGAAGAATGAATCCTTAGATGATATTATCACTCGATATTACCATCTGATGACTGAATTGAGCAACTATTCAATTTCCTACCGAGAAGAAGAAATAGTTGAGAAGCTTCTAGATGCTCTCCCACCAAATTGGGAGATGTGCACTTTTCTGATGAGGGAAGACAAGGACTTTCCCACATATGATCTTGAAACGGCAGTCAACAAGCTCAGAACCTTTGAGCTTAACATGGTCAGAAAAGAGACACCTATGGATCAGGTTCAAGATCCAGGTATGTATGGAGCTAAAGTCAACACTAGCTCAGGATCGAAGACTGAATCTGCTGCCTACTACACAAAGGGAGAGTCGGGCCCCAACTCATCACATGAGGGGCATGTGTCAGTTAACACAAATGGGGATGTTTGCTATGTAGCAGCTGGATCGAGTGGTTCTCAACCCCAGGTAAGCAAGAGTAGTTGCTCTCCAAGTTCTCCCAGCAACAACTACTCCAAGATGCCTATGAGTGTCAAGTCTGCTGAAGAGCAGTTTGGTCTCTATGCTTCTTTCATTGCTTCCTATGAGAACTACATTCAAGGGAAGATTGTTGATCCAGCTATGTTGGATGAAGATTACGATCAGATTGATGCTGACGATATGGAAGAAATGGATTTACAATGGCAAATGGCCATGATCGTGAGAAGAGTAAAAAGGTTTATGAGAAAGACGGGAAGGGAGTTTGTCGGTGGAAAGCCAGGGTTTGACAAGACGAAGGTGAGATGCTACAATTGTCAGCAAAACGGTCACTTTGCAAAAGAATGCAGGAATGAGCGTGTGGAACGAAGTCAGGGTAGGTCTCCACAGCAAAGTGAGGGTAGAAAAGATTATAGTGCCATGATGTCCAGAGAAGATGGTGAATACAACTGGAACCTGCTTTCTAAAGAAACTTTTGAGCAGGCAAATTTGACAAAGGTAGAAACTGAAGAAAGTGAGAAGGTTACCGGAGAGGAAAAAGCTCTTATGGTAGACGTTAATGACCAGCTCTCCGAGGTATGTTCTAAACTTACATGCTCTAAATGTGAAAACTTGTCTGAGCAACTAGCAACCATAACTGATCAGTATGTTCGTTTGGATGCTGAGTTTAAAACTTTAAAAGAAGATCATCACTTTATTAAATCAAGAGACAATAATTATAAAATTAAAATAAAAGCTTATGAAAAAGATGTTAAAAGTCTAAAAACAAAACTTGCTGAAAAAATTGAAGTGATTGATTTAAGCTATGAAGTTTTGGAAGAAAAGACCAAACTAATTGCTGAGAGAGAAAAACAGATTGCTGACCACCAGGTGAAAGTAGTGGAAATGAATCGAAAACTGGAGCAGTTCAGAAATTCCTCTGCTATTCTTGATCACCTTGTTAGTGATCAAGGTTCCTCTGTCAAGAGGGGAGGAATCGGTTATCATGAGGTTCCGCCACCGTACAATCACAATTACACTTTTAACCCTAGTGTTCAGAAATCTGTTGACTTTGAGGTTGCTCAGACAGTGCCAATTAAAGTAACTGTTAAAGAACCAAATGTTAGTAGAGGCGAAACAAGTTCGACTGTTTCAAGTGTTAAAATTTCTGATCCAAGTCCAGTCTCATCAGATTCGGATAAGTCATCCGAGTCTGGTAAGGCAAAAGAGGAGGTGATATTACCCAATGGTGGAGAGAAAGATAAGACGAATAAAAAGAGTACTCCACTAAACCCGTACGTCCCACCATATGTGAGACGAACGGGCGGTATTAAAGCCTCGACATCTAAAACACCGGTTGATAAAAAAGTTGAGCATAGGTGTTGTTTTAGATGTAATCAATTAGGACATCTTGTTGCAAATTGCCCTCTGAAGCAGCGATTCAGAGGTGTGAGGCCTACTAAAACTGAGAATAAGCCTAATAGTTATTATCATGCTGCTAAAAATGAAAATCATTTAAAATTCAAAAATGTGACTAATTCAGGTTTTCATAGAAACAAATCTCAGTTTTACACTGCTAATAACCAAACCACAAGCTATAATTCTTTCAATTCTCAAAGGTTTGGAAGGCCTCTCAATCAATCTTCAAAGAGGTATCCTAATAGGACTTACAGGAATTATCGAGATACTAACTTTGGAAAGCCAAAGTTTGGGATGTATACATCCAAGACCAATTGGTCTTGGGTCCCTAAATTCTAATCTTTTGCTTTATTGTGCAGGAACAGTTGAACAGGGCTGCCAACAATCTTTGGGTTGTAGATAGCGGCTGTTCCCGGCACATGACGGGTAACAAATACTTGTTACACGATTTGAAACCTGTTCAAGGAGGGAGAGTGAGCTTTGCCGGTGAAAGTGGTGGCAAGATTACTGGAATGGGAACGGTGTCAAACGGAAAGATGACTTTGGAGAAGGTTAACTTTGTAGAAGAATTGAAGCACAATCTGCTGAGTGTGTCGCAGATCTGTGATAAGGAGTACACCGTTCATTTTACAAAGAATGAGGCGATTGTGTTGAAACCTGGTTTTCAGATACCAGAGGAGTGGATTGTGATGAAGGCTCCACGTGAAAGAAATACATATATTATGGATATGAGATCAACTGAAATGGCCACGGCAGAATCATGCCTTATGACAAAAGCGAGTGAATCAGAGTCCGAATTGTGGCATAGGAGAATGGGGCACATTCATCTTCGGAAGATGAACCACATTGTCAGGAATGGACTTGTGCTGGGCGTTCCCTTGAAGAATTTCAATTTTGAAGATAAATGTATAGCGTGCAAGAAGGGAAAGCAGCACAAGAAATCCCATCTCACCAAGAAAGTCAATTCAATTGCCAGTACTCTAGAGTTGCTTCACATGGATCTCTTCGGTCCCGTGAATGCAAAAAGTCTAGGAGGAACTTCTTATTGCTTGGTGATCACTGATGACTACTCACGATATTCGTGGGTGTATTTCCTGAAATGAAAAGACGAAACGGCTCAGATGGTGAAGAATTTGATTACCAAAGTTGAGAACGTTATGGATAAAAGGGTTAAGTTCATCAGGAGTGACAATGGAACGGAGTTCAAGAATTTTGAGATGGAGATCTTCTGCCTTCAGAGAGGGATTGAACACCAATACAGCGCTCCGTATACACCGCAACAGAATGGAGTGGCTGAAAGGAAGAATAGAACATTAATTGAAGGAGCCAGAACTATGCTGGCTGATTCGAAGCTTCCTGTGGTGTTTTGGGCTGAAGCTGTTGCTACAGCCTGTTATGTTCTGAATAGAGTCTTAACTGTTAAAAGACTTGGTAAAACGTGTTATGAGCTTATGCATGGGAGAAAGCCCAACTTGAGTGGTCTTGAACCATTCGGGTCCCCTTGTTCGATTTTGAAGACAAATTCTAAATTTGGTGAAGTAGCCGATGAAGGAATCTTAGTCGGTTATGTTGTTGGGACTCCCAACAGACGTGTCTTCAATACATCGACCAGCAAGGTTGAGGTGGTGTGTAACACCGATATCACAAGTTACCAACCGCCAAAACCAAGCAACGGACCTGCTGAGTTTTTCGACTATGTTAAACTTTTTAAGTCTTTTAACATACCGTATTTGGATATTGCTGAAGAAGAAGAGAGAGTTGCTACGAAGATGATCCTTGATGAGGAAGAAAACCTATTGCAAAGACAGCTGATCGATAAATGTCAACCTTCATCATCAAATGCTGTCGATACCCCTGCTACCTCGACTGAAGAAGAATTTTTCAATCCATTTCACTCTCAGCATGAAACAACCATTGACGAGCTCTCTTCTAACTTGGAAGACAATTTGCATGTTGGTTCCGTTCCGACCACGAGAATTCATAAAGATCACCCTTTGGAGAATGTGATTGGTGATGTGTCCTCCGGTGTACAAACAAGACGTAGCTTGAATGAGCACACCTGTGTTTACACAAGCATCAAGGAGACAGGGATAATCAACGAATGCTTGTAAACCTGCTTTATCAGCCAGATTGAACCGAAGAATTATCAAATGGCTCTCAAGGACAGCTCGTGGTTCGAAGCTATGCAAGAAGAGTTGGCTCAATTCAAGAAAATGGAAGTTTGGACTTTGGTTGAAAAACCGAAGCATGTGCATGCGATAGGCACAAAATGGGTGTTTAAGTGCAAGAGAGATGAGAAAGGGATTATCATAAGAAACAAGGCGAGGCTAGTCGTTAAAGGTTTTAATCAACAAGAGGGGATTGATTATAATGAAGTGTTCGCTCCTGTCGCAAGGTTGGAAGCCATTAGATTATTTTTGGCATTCGCTGCTTATAAGAAGATGAAGGTATTTCAGTTGGATATGAAGAGTGCGTTTCTGAATGGGAAAGTTGATGAGGTAGTGTATGTTGAGCAACCTCCGGGTTTTCCTGACCCAGACTTTCCTGATCACGTGTACAAGTTAAGCAAGACATTGTATGGTCTACATCAGGCACCTCGTGCCTGTTATTCAACTTTATCAGATTACTTGCTTGAAAATGGGTTTGAAAGAGGGAAGATAGATAGCACGTTGTTCTTCAAGAGAGATGGAAGCGACTTCCTGCTAGTGCAAGTCTACGTGGATGACATCATCTTTGCTGCATCAAGAGTCTCCATGTGTCAAGATTTTGAGGCCGTCATGAAAAAGAGGTTTGAAATGAGTGCTATGGGTGAACTAACTTTCTTTTTAGGATTGCAGGTTGATCAGAAGAAGGATGGGATGTTCATTCATCAGACCAAGTATGTCCATGATGTGCTCAAACGCTTCAAGATGGAGGACAGCACTCCATTCGACACTCCAATCTGCATCAATCACAAATTGGGTGCTGAGTCAGACGGTGATGCAGATGTGGACCCAACTCAGTATCGGGCTATTATAGGTTCTTTAATGTACTTAACTGCTTCTAGGCCTGATATAATGTTTGCTGTTTGTCTTTGTGCTCGTTTTCAGGCAAACCCAGAGGAATCTCACATGAAGGGTGTGAAGAGGATCTTGCGGTATCTCAAGGGCAAACCGAAGCTGGGGTTGTGGTACCCGAGAGGAGGAGACTTGGAGCTAGTCGCTTACACAGATTCTGATTATGGAGGGTGCAATCAGAGTCGGAAGTCAACAACTGGAGGATGTCAGTTTCTTGGTGGCAGATTGGTGTCGTGGCAATGCAAGAAACAGACTTCGGTCGCAATTTCAACCTGTGAAGCAGAATACATGGCAGCATCCAACTGCTGCTCCCAGGTTCTTTGGATTCAACAACAGTTGCGCGACTATGGTCTGAATTTCTTACTTACACCTATTTGCATTGATAACACAGCTGCTATCTCAGTAACTAACAATCCCGTGAAGCACAGTAAAACTAAACATATTGACATACGTCATCATTTTATACGGGATTGTGATGAGAAGAAACTGATTGTGCTTGAAAAGGTGGATACGCTTGATAATTTCGCTGATCTTTATACTAAAGCGTTTGTCAAAACAAGATTTCAAAACCTTATCGAGCTGAATGGGATGATCAATCCCGAGTAACCATGCTTTTCATGTTATATTTAAAAAAAAAAAAAAAACGTCACTATCGCTTAAAATATGTCGGTTACCTCAGTTTGAAGGACTTGTCTTCGAATATGTTTTGGTCCTCATTTTCTACTTGTAGATTTTGAGGATAGCCATTAACCAGATGACTGAAAGTGACCGGAGCGGTTTATGATGAGTTTTCATTCTTTCGCTTAAAATTAGTCGATCATATTAATTAGTTAGAAGGACACATACTAGTATGTGGTCGGTCCAGCTGATCCATTGGATCTTCGGGATAGCCGTTTACCTAAAGACTTTGTTTTGGTCGGGGCGATTAATGTTAAAATTTTTTAAGGGAAATGAAATTATTTTTCAAGTCTACTACTTCGTAAGAAGTTCGTTAGCTATGTTTAACAGAAAATTGATCCAACCTTGGAAAATGATAGATATACTGATTCTGTGTGCTTAACTAGTGAAGTTATTAGGCTTAAAAGGCTTTAGGACAGTCATTGTATGTCATGGTAACTTTTTATGGTGCGTAAAAGTAGATGTGATACAAACTAAAACTACTTGATTTTACGTGGAAACTCCTTACGAGTTTTGCATGTCTTCATATATATCTTTCCGAATGATAGGCAGAAAAGCGATTACCCAGTCATACACGAGCCCGTAAGTGTTCTGATTCCCGTGAAGATAGCATTTCAAGAAACTGCAGTGATCCAGATTCGGGACTTGCAGTTGGTTACTACTCTGAAGTCTATGTAAATGTTTATCATAAAAAAAAAAAAAAAAAAAACTTATGAGTTATTGAAACATTCTAGAGTTCAACATATCAAGACTTCTTAATCATGGAGTAAGAAAGAGAACGGGAAGGAGATGAAGAGTAATTACAAAATTAATCAGACACTAAGGGTCAAGGTCAATTCGGGGTGACTTGGGGAAAGCCAAATATGCTTTGAGAATAGATAGGAGGCATCATAATCTCTGAGTTGTTGCCCACTTAATTTTTGAGCTTAATTGAACTTAACTCGTATCACAGAAACGATGAAAACCATCTTAAGTTATTTACCTGCTTACAACCTGTTTCTTTATGTCATAATACAGCTAAACACGGATCTATGTGACAATCACGTAATTAGTATGATTCCTGTTCGGATCTTTTCTAAAACGTAGTAGTCCCTATCGAGACTGAAATTTGATCCCTTATACTTTATTTTTTAAAAGTTTCTTGTACTTAGTTAGTTTTATGATTTTATAACTGGTTACTTGGACTTGATCGTGTCATTTAAATTCTTAAAGGGAAGTTTTAGAACTTAATTGCAAAATTTTCGAATTATAAGGGTTGATCTTGTAAATATAGGCGATGTTGTTAAACAGGCTGTCGGTCACGATACCACCTGCGGTTACGTCCACAACTGCTTCTGATGTCCCGGTTACATTCGAGATCCCTGCTGAGTATACTCAAGACACATCTAACATGAGGTTTGATTTCAATGCAACCCTCTCAGACTCAGAGAGAATAGCTGCACTTGAACGGGTTGTGGCAGAGCAATCGAGGATAAACTTTATCCAGACCCAGGCTATTCAGCGCCTTGTAGCAGAGAATCAACTACAGTCGTCCCTCCTGGTTGAACATGGGCGAATTATAGATGCTATGAAGGAGTTCTTGGCATCTCAGGGGGAGACAGGCTGTAGAGGCGACGAGTTAAGGACAAAGAAGAGAAATGATAGAGACGATGATCCCAATGCATCGAAAGATGCAGGTGGTGAGTTGCCAAGAACTACTCAAGCTCTTGGGACTTCCACAGCTCAGGGGGAGTCTGAAGGTGCAGTTGGTGGTGATGAGGTGGTGATGGTTGATGATGAAGATGATGTGATTGATGCTTTGAAAGAATTAGATGATGATATGCTGGATGATGATGTGATGTTTGATGACGATGTGCTGCCTATTGAGGAGATTGAGAAGATTGGAGCTCAGATTGTGATTGAAGAAGATGTTGAAGAAGGTGAAATAGTAGAAGAAAATGTTGAACACGAGATCCCAGATATTGAGAAAGCCGATATGGGTAATGAGATGGAAAATGATGAGACTGAATGGGAAGAGCAGCCTAGGTGGAAGGAAGGCTATGCTCAGTGGTTCGTCAAAACGAAGAAACCAGCGGTCCCTACAATGTTTAAGAAGAGTTACAATATTAAAGGCTATGCCGAAGCGAAGAAAGGGATTATTTGCTGGATCTATGATGAGCAGTTGAAGCTCTTTGTGATTAAACGGTATGACGGTGTTCAGTACTTTAAAAGAATGTTAAGGTCGTTGAATACACTGGCGGAATGTGAAGTGAAAGACTTAGCCAGATTGGGGTTAATCAATCGAAATGACGATAATATGGCTAGAGTCATTGAGAAAATTGTATGGAGAGAGAGTATAAAAGAAAAGAAGTTTGAGCTGTTGAAACCACAGAAGGGAAAGCTAGTGGAAGATAAAGAAAGGGGAATGAGAGCAGATGGCAAGCCATGGATGGTAATGAAGTACAAACCGATTCGATGCATTAAAGAGGTTCCAATGAAGATTATGCCTCAAGATGTGTTGAAGAATCTTAAATGGTGGTATGTTAATTGCCAGACTGCTGAAGCCGTGATGGAAGACGAAGACGAACAAGAAGTGCTGAGGGTGTATGATCCGATGCATCTTGTTAACTTATCGAAAGCTGATCTACAAGTGTTGAATGAAAAGAAGATATTCTATATTCCTGCTTGGAAAGACGAAGCGAGGAAGTATCAGCGAGTAGTCACGGTATGTGTTAGAGAAGGAGTGCATGCGTGAAGATTACAAGACAAGTGCTTAAAGATCAAGATATGAAGCTACTGCCAAGGGGGAGTCTGTTGGTGCATAAATGTCAGTAGTTCATAGTCTAGTGTCTGTAATCGAGTCTGTAATGTTATTTATGTTTTTGTTTAAGCGAAGTTGTTAACAAGTTCGCCTAGGCGAACTTGTTGAACAAGCGAAGTTATGGACAACTTCGCCTGAACATATCAGGCGAAGTTGTCGTGTATTTATACTAGGTTACGGCTTAGTGTTGAAGTGGTTCATCGAGTTGATCTAAGCTGGTTTGAGTTCATTGTAACATGAGGACGAGAGTCTGTATCAGTGATTCATATCACGTGAGTTTAGTTATTAATATATAACGTGTTTCGGTTTATTCGTGTGTATTTGTTTGATTTGCTTTCTACGCTCGTAACGATCTACGCAGGGATTCCGCACCTGAGTAGACCGAGATATCTCGTGTGATCCGTCAAGGGAACCTACACTCATAATATCTGAGATGATAGGGACCAGACCCTTATAATATCTGAGACGTTAGGGACCAGACCCTTATAATATCTGAGATGTTTAAGATAGAATAGCTTATGGTATACCATAGGGTTTTATGAAAGAAAGTATGTAAGTATGTATGCATGTATATAAAGTACGTGTGAAAGAAGTAATAGCAAAGTAAGGTATGAATACGTATCTTCGGATGCGTAAGAGTAAGGACATGAATGTATTGTATGTTAATTGATTAACTAGAACTCACTCAGCATAGCTGACTTTTAGTATGCACACAGGCAAATAGGTTGAGGCAGCTGGCTTGAGGAGGGACACATGGCACGAGCTAAAGAGACTGGCATCTATGAAGGAGTGTCATGACTATTTTATGTTATGTTATGAAAAGACAATTTGTTTGTTAAGACAAAAATGAATGTTTGTAATGTGATGTTGAAGTTTTAAATTATTCTGCGAAAGTTTAAATTAACTCTGATTTTAGAACTGTGTTTATGAGTATATCCAACACCAAAGTAGGGTTACCGGGAACGGGGCCTTATAGGGGAAAATCAAACAGTTACGACTTAATAAAATTTCATTGAATAAGTTCGGTGGAATCCACAACGGGGAATCAAACGTGTTTGGAAACAGAAGAATGAATTCCGAAACAAATAATTATAAACTTTTCTGTAGGTTCCTAGCCGGATCAACACAGGATTATCTTGTAACACGAGGGTGCGGAATCCCCTACGTATACGATACGAATATTTAATCGAGAGACACGTAAAGAAACACGTAACACGTAGAACAAAGGTTACTTGTTATTAGATGTTAACACCAAAAACACCAAACCTTGCTGTAGCTTACAAAACGAACACCCCTAAAAAAAACTTAGAAACAAACGGCATAAGTTAGGTTTATATAATACGACAACTTCGCCTAACACCCTAGGCGAAGTTGTCCCTAACTTCACCAGAACATAAGTTCTCCAAAACCAAATAACCAAACTAACTAGTTCATCAAGACATAACAAGCATAGTAACGATTACAGACACGATAGACTCGAGACAAATGAACTACTGGCATAATGCACCAACAGACTCCCCCTTGGCAGTAGCTTCATTTCTCTTACATATTCGTCTCGTCTTGTGATCCAAAAAGGCCTTACCTTCCATCTTCAAGCATGTACACCTTGTCTCACACAAACTGAGACCACCCTTTGATATTTCTTCGCTTCATCTTTCCAAGCAGGAATAAAAAAAATCTTCTTTTCGTTTAGTACCTGCAAATCAGCTTGAGTCAAATTAACCAAGTGCATTGGATCATACACCCTTAAGATCTCCTATTCATCTTGATCTTCCATCAAGGCTTCAGTAGTCTGGCAATCAACATACCACCATTTAAGATCTTTCAACACATCTTGAGGCATAGTTTTCATTGGAACCTCTTTCATACATCTAATCGGTTTGTACTTCATCACCATCCAGGGCTTGCCATCAGCATGTATTCCCCGTTTTGTATCTTCAATCAACTTCCCCTTTTGAGGCTTCAACAACTCAAACTTTTTCTCCTTAACAACTTCACTCCACACTATTTTACCAACCCAACTAGCAAAATTATCCCACTCATATTAATCAACCTTAAACGAGCCAAATCCTTCACCTCACACTCAGGTAACGTATTGAACGATCTCAACTTCTTAGCAAAATACTGAATCCCATCATATCTTTTCACCACAAACACTTTTGGCTGATCATCAAACAACCAACAGATGATACCTTTTTTCGATTCAGCATACCCCTTGATATTATAACTCTTCTTGAACATCGTAGGTACTACTGGCTTCTTTGTCTTGATAAACCAATTAGCACATTCTTCTTTCCACCTTGGCTGTTCCTCCCACTCAGAATCACCCGACACATTATCATCTTGACTAGCACTCAGAATATCATGTTCAATACTATCATCAAGTATCTCACCTTCCTCTAAGCCACTGTCAATTTCAATCTGTTCCCCAAGCTTTTCAATCTCACTAAGAGGCAACACATCTTCACCAATATTATCCTCATCATCCACCACAACCGCCTCACCACTTGCACTGCCAGATGGACCAGTAGATTCCCCCTATGATGTGGAAGCTCCAAGAGTTTGTTCAGTTCTTGGCAGCTCACCACCTGCATCTTTCGATGCATTAGGATCATCATCTCTATCCTCTCTCCTCTTGGTTCTCAACTCATCCCCTTTGCAACTGGTCTCCCCCTGAGATGATAAAAACTGTTTAAGCGTATCAAAAAGTTTACCATGTTCAATAAGAAGAGATGACTGAATTTGGTTCTCAGCCACTAGCCGTTGAATAGCTTGTGTCTGAATGAGATTAATTCTTGATTGATCAGCCACTACACGTTCTAGAGCCGCTATCCGCTCTGAATTTGAGAATGAAGCATCAAAGGCAAATGACATGTGAGAAATGTCTTGAGCATATGGCGGAGGGATACCCAAAGTCACCGTAGTTTGTGATGATGGTGGACTAGTGACCGGAGGAGGAATTGAAACAAAGGACCTAGTAGTTGCCATCACCGTAGATTCAACAAACATTTCCACAACCTCAGACGGAGTAATAGTACTATGTGGTAGAGACGCAATCTCTGGCATAGACATCTCAATCGTATATGGTACGCAAGATGGTGCTGACAAAGCCACCGTTGGAACACAATACGTCACTGGTAATGGATCAGATGAAGAGGGAGGCACTATAGACATACCAGATAATTGTGGAAGGGTAAAATGAACAATACTTGAGCTTTCTCCAGCTCTAGCCCTCTTCGATCTACGTACCAAGACATACAACTCCTTTTCATAATCCGACTCACTATCATCCGAATCTTTCCTCCGTTTTCCTTGAATCCTCTCTTGTGTAACCAGAACTTTCTGAGCTTCAACAACCTCATCATTGGAAGAATCAGATAAAGTTTCCTCTGAATCCTCACCAGAGAGTTGAGATTGACCAACTGAACCAACGATCGAGGAAGATGATACCCCAGAGACTGCAATTGAAGAAACCTGAACTTCAGAGGAAGTACCAAAAATCCCTTGCACTCCCAAAGCAACATCAAGATCTATCCCCTCTGCAGCAGATATAACAGGATCTTTAACTGGATCATCCAGTAAGGGAGTATCTTGAAATGGATCAACTGAAACTGGAGCAACATGAACCACGGGAGGTGGTTGAGGGATATTAGCTTGTGCCGGAGCAGGATCAGCAAATCCATCCTCTGGTGGAGCAACATAGTCAGGATTCACAAGATGCCCAAACAAAGCTGTGTGTCTCGGACGACGATCAGGATTACTCCTTGCGCTTGATGATCTACATTGAGCGAAAATTCTCTTGTTTACACATTCCACAAAAGAGATAGGACGACGTTGTGGCAGATTAGGAGCAACATGATCAAGAATCATTTGTAAAAATCTTGGATACATTAAGAAGCGCTCCCGATCCGTTGCCCGCTGCTGATGATCAATTTCGTAGAACACCATTTGACTGAAGCTAAATGGTTTATTATATGTCAGCGCGGTCATGGCAGATTGCATTGTCACACCCATACCATCGGTTCCAGCTTTGCGGCCGGACATGCATCAAGAAACGCCATTGATCCAATAGAAATCCCTTTCGGCGTTGTGAGTCTTCCAACGGACCAGAGTATCCCATACGAAGAAATGCCCCATTCCTAAAAGTGGCTGAGTACTCAGTGGGGTCCTGAGTAGTTTCAGAGCCAAACTGTAGAGCCTCCTGTATCTGATTTGCAGAGAACTATATCACTTGACCATTGACGGTAGCACACGTCACTGGAGGTTCCACTCAACAATCATATTCCACTTTGTTCCAAAATTATTTTATATTTGGTAAAGAGATCGGAAGTGTTGTAGTGATAGCATGAAAAATCCTTGATCGGATGAGAAACGTGATAATCTCCGAGTAATCATCTACCCCACGAGCATCTGGGTCTAATGTCACATACATGTTGTGACCTGGAAAGAATTTTCTCTTATCCCCATATCCTCCATCACCACCTGTACCACCTGCACCTACTACAGCTGCCATACCTGCAAAGTAAACGAGTTAATTTAGACAGATGTTTACTCAGTTTGTAACTTCGCTTAGCATGTAGGTAGCGAAGTTGCTGTTTCGACGAAGTTGTGACCATCAGATGTCAAGCAGCGAAGTTATAGTAACTTCGCTGTATAAGAACTTTGCTGCATAGACGGTGCCTTAAACAAGATCCTTTTCAGTTGCAATTACGGACAATCAGAGTCTGAAAACAGGTACAGGGATGTCCGATTAAGGTCTCGGAGATCCAGACACCACCAATACATTCAAAAAACGAAGAGTATGATTGACGTTTAGGGTAACTCAAGAGAACCGATTAAAAAACCTACATTATGGAACTGATTAACCAACAAAACAAGTAAATTATGAATCGATAGACGTCACTGCACCTTATTAGCAGACAAAAAACAGATTGTGTGCGGGTTGATTCAAAGGGGATAAGTTCACCGAGGGTTTAGAGTGTGTGTTTGACCAAAATGGACCATGTCTGCCTTTTATACTTTCTGAAAAACCCAGGGGCGAAGTTAAAACAACTTCGCCGGTTTTGACAACTTCGCCCCATAAGCGAAATTAGTGTAAAAACAATTTTGAAGGAAGAAAAAGGCCAAAAACGAGAAACCCAAGATTCTATATTATTCACATAAGACAAATGTATAAAATAATATAAAGTAAACATAAGTTAAATAACATTGACGGGATCAAATTTCAGTTTGTTGAGAACCCAGCATGTTTAAGAAAAGATTCGAATATGGAATCATACTGATTAACAGACTGTCACAAGGATCCATGTTCAGCATTATTATGACTTAGAGAAATAGGTTGAAGGAAGGTATAAAACTTAGCATGATTCTCATTGCTTCAGTGATACGGATTAGGTTCAATTAGGCTCAAAATTTAGATGGACATCAGTTAAGGAACTGTGATGCTTCCTATCTATTCTCAAGGTGTAATTGGCTTTCCCCAGATCACCCCGAGTTGACTTCGACCTGTAGTGTCAGATCAGACAATGTACATTTGAGTCGGCTTCACAATCCTTACATCTTGCACAAGACTCAGTTGGTGCCTCATCCATGTTGTTTTAGACTTTGTGAATTTCAAAGGCAATAAGACATAATAACCCCCCCCCCCCCTTTTTAAGAACTATAACAAACCCCTGCAAGTCCCGAATCTGGATCACTGCAGAAGGATAACACAATTTATGCGGGGATCAAGACACTAACGGACTAGTGTATGACTGGGTAATCACTTTTCTGCCTATCATTCAGAGAGATATATGTGGAGACATGCACATTTCAAAATGACTCTCCACGGTAAATCGAGCAGATTTAATTTGTATCACATTAACTTTTACGCACCTTGGAAAGTTACCGTACCAAATAATGACTGTTCTAAAGTCTTTTAAGCCTTATAACTTCACCCGTTAGGCGCACAAAAACAGTTCATCTATCATTTTCCAAAGGTTGGATCAATGTGCAATTAAACATCAATTTTTGAAGCTTCATGAGAAGCTATAGACTGAAAATGTATATCATCTCCCAAAAAAATAATTATATATTCATACGCCCCGATTACTTCTAAGTCATTGGGTAAATGGCTATCCCAAAAATCCAGTGGATTAGCAGAACCAAACACATACAAATATGTGTCCCTCAACCGAGTGTAACCGACATAATTTTCAGCGAAGGAATAAAAAACTCATCACAACCGCCCAAGTGACTTTCAGTTATTAGGTTAATGGCTATCCTTTGAATCTACACGTAGATACAAGGACCAACATATTCAAGAACATGTCCTTCAAACTTGAGCGACCGACATAATTCTCAGCGATAGTGATGTTTTTTTTTTTTTTTGGATAATTAAGGAGAAACATGGTTACTCAGGATTGATCATCCCATTAAGCTCAATAAGGTTTTGAAAATGGGACCGGTCAAAAGGTTTTGTAAAAAGATCGGCAAAATTATCCAGTGAATCAACCTTTTCAAGCAATATTAATTTCTTCTCAGCACAATCCCGTATGAAATGATGACGAATGTCAATATGTTTTACAGGATTGTTAGTTACTGAGATAGCAGCAGTGTTATCAATGCAAATAGGGGTTTGAGTGAAATTCAGACCATAATCTCGCATTTGTTGTTGTATCCATAAAACCCTGGAGCAGCAGTTTGATGCTGCCATGTATTCTGCTTCACAGGTGGATATGGCCACTGAAGGCTGCTTCTTGCATTGCCACGACACCAATCTTCCTCCTAGAAATTGACAGCCACATGTTGTTGACTTCCTGTTCTAGTTGCATCCTCCATAGTCCGAGTCTATGTATGCAACCAGATCCAGTTCTCCTCCTTTTGGATACCAGACACCCAATTTAGGCTTTCCTTTAAGATACCGCAAAATTCTCTTCACTCCCTTCATGTGCGACTCTTTTGGGTTTGCCTGAAAACGAGCACAAAGACAAACTGCAAACATGATGTCAGGTCTGGAAGCAGTTAGATACATCAAAGAACCTATAATAGCTCGATACTGAGTGGGATCCACATCTTCATCACTGTCGGAATCAGCACCAAGTTTGTGGTTGACACAAATCGGAGTGTCAAACGGGGTGCTTTCCTCCATCTTAAAACGTTTAAGCACATCGTGAACATATTTAGTTTGATGAATGAACATGCCATCCCTCTTCTGATCTACCTGTAAGCTCAAAAAGAAAGTTAATTCACCCATGGCGCTCATCTCAAACCTTTTCTTCATGACCGCTTCAAACTCCTGACACATAGAAATCTTTGAGGCTCCAAAGATGATATCATCCACATAGACCTAAACGAGAAGAAAATCTTTCCCATTCCACTTTACAAACAACGTACTGTCGATCTTTCCCCTCACAAACCCATTTTCCAGCAAATAATCAGATAAAGTTGCCTACCAAGCTTGTGGAGCCTGATGTAGGCCACATAATGCTTTACTAAGCTTGTACACATGATCTGGAAAGTCTGGATCAGAAAATCCTGGAGGTTGCTCGACATATACCAGTTCATCGACCTTGCCGTTTAGGAAAGCACTTTTAACATCCAGCTGAAACACTTTCATATCTTTGTGTGCAGCAAAGGCCAAGAAAAGTCGAATTGCTTCTAGTCTTGCCACAAGAGCAAACACCTCATTGTAGTCGATCCCTTCTTGTTGATTAAATCCTTTGATTACTAATCTTGCCTGGTTACGGACGACTACCGCTTTCTCATCTCTCTTGCATTTGAATACCCACTTCGTACCAATTGCATTCACATCTCGTGGCTTTTCAAACAAACGCCATACTTCCATTTAGTTAAACTGAGCCAATTTTCTTCTTGCATGGCTTCGACCTACGAGCTATCCTTTAAAACAATCTGATAGTTCTTTGGTTCAATTTGACTAATAAAACAAGCATACAAGCATTCATTCATAATACCAGTGTCTTTCATGCTTGCATACACACATGTGTTTTTTTCCAAGCTCCTTCTGGTTCGCACTCCATCGGAAGGACTACCGATCACATTCTCCAAGGGATGATTCTTGTGGATTCTGGTGGTTTGGACAGGACCAACCTCTAAGTCTACTCCAATATTTGGAGAGATTTCATCTGAAGTGTGTTGAGTGTGAAACGGATTGATAAAGTCATCACCACTTGAGACAACAGGAGTTTCAACATTAATTAACACAGGAGTTTGTTTTTCATTGAACTGTGGACGATGCAGAAATGCCTCTTCTTCATCGAGTAGCATCTGATTTGCCATCCTTTCTTCTATATCTGCAAAATCAAAAGAAGGAAAATTAAAGGATTTAAATAATTTATCATAATCGAAAGCCTTTGCTAGTCCCATGCTAGGCTTTGGTGATTTGTAACTTGTAATGTCAGTGTTACAGACCACCTCAACCTTATTGTTCGATAGATTAAAGAATCTTCTGTTGGGTGACCCAATCACGTAGCCAACCGAATACCTTCGTCAGCTTTCTCACCAAATTTTGAGTTAGTCTTTAAGATCGAACATGGGGACCCAAAAGGTTCAAGACCTTTCAGATTTAGCTTTCTACCGTGCATTAATTCATAACAAGTTTTATTTAATCTTTTAACAGTTAAAACACGATTAAGGATATAGCAGGCCGTGGCAACAGCCTCAGCCCAGAACACCACGGGAAGTTTAGCATCTGCCAGCATAGTCCTGGCTCCATCGATTAGAGTTCTATTTTTCCTTTCAGCTACTCCATTCTGTTGCGGAGTATATGGTGCACTAAACTGATGCTATATCCCTTTCTGCAGACAAAACATCTCTATTTGATAGTTCTTGAACTCTGTGCCGTTATCATTTCTGATGAACTTGACTTTTCCCCCAACAATACTTTCCACTTTGGTAATCAAGTTAATTACCAACTGCACTGTTTCATCTTTAGCTTTCAGAAAATAAACCCATGAGTAACGTGAGTAATCATCAGTCACAACCAAGCAATAGGATGTTCCACCCAGGCTTTTAACATTGATAGGACTAAATAGATCCATGTGAAGCAAATCCAAAGGTGTGACAATTGAGTTAACCAATTTGGAGTGATGTGATTTCTTGTGCTGCTTTCCTTTCCTACATGACAGACATTGGTCTTCAAAGTTGAAATTCTTTAATGGAACCTCAAGTACCAGCCCATTCTTGACTATGTAGTTCATCTTACGTAGATGGATATGACCCATCCTTCGGTGCCACAATTCCGACTCAGATTTTGTTGCTTTTGACAAGAGACATGATTCTTCCAACTCAATCTTGGTGGACCTCATGTCCATCATGTATGTATTTTTCTCTCTTGGAGCTTTCATCACAACCCAGGTTTCAGGAATCTTGAAACCAGGATAAAGCACGAGTGCTTCATCCTTTGTAAAGTGCACAGTGTATTCTTTGTCACAGATCTGAGAGACGCTCAGAAGATTATGATTTAATTCTTCCACAAAATTAACCTTCTCCAATTTGATTCTCCCATTACTAACAGTACCGATTCCAAAGATTTTTCCTCCACTTTCTCCTGCAAAAGTAACTCTTCCTCCTTGTACAGCTTTCAAATCACGTAACAATTTCTTGTTACCCGTCATGTGCTGGGAACAGCCACTGTCGACAACCCACATGTTGTTCACAGTCCTGTTCGACTGTTCCTGCACAGTTAAAGAAATGAATTAAAAGCGGGGGACCCAAGCCCTTCTGGTCTTGGGTTGGTCAAACCTGTCAAACGGCATCCAACTCCTTGGTTTCCTACAGTTCCTTTGAGGGAAGTTTTCATTTGATCTGAAAGGAGGATTTCTAGAAAACTGATTATGAGGCCATCCAAACATCCTTGAGTTTCTAGCATTAATGGATTCGAAGTTACCCGTTCTGTGATTAACTGGGAAAAAACGAGGTTGGTTTCTTTGAAATCTTAAATTTGTCCAACGATTAAAGTTGGATGCATTAGAACTCTTACCAGTACCAGCTTTAAAGTTCGTTTCATTTTCAGTTTTGGTTGGCCTCATATTTTTAGATTTCTTCCTTTTCAGCGGACAGTTACTGACAAAGTGACCTATCTTGTTACATCAAAAACAACTTTTGTTCGGACTATTAATTTTGTTTGGACAATCTGTGTCTATCCGAAAATTCTTTTCAGAAGTTGCAACAGAAGATGAGGTTGCTTCACTGACAGTTTTTTTCACATAAGGGGGAACGAATGGGTTTAAAGAAGATTTCTTTTCACTAAAAGGATCACTCTCCCCCCGTGTGAGTAACACAACTTCATCATCCACTTTGCGAATGTTCATAGACTCCTTACTCTTGGAATCTTGATCCACGACTGTCGAATTTATCTGAACCGATTCGTTAATATCTTCATTAAGGTTCTCATGATTGTTCAATTTAACGTTGGTGTTGCTTGATTGAACTCTAATGGGTAAATCGATGGAGCTGACATTTCTCGTTACTGTTTGATCAGGTTTAACAAAAGCAGATGGCTGATTACAAGGATTATAAGTATAGTTATTGTTAAAAGGTGGTGGAACTTCATTGTATCCAATTCCTCCTTTATCGTTAGGAGAACGTTGAACACTTAGGACATGATTAAGCATCGTTGAAGAATTCCTAAACTGTTCAAGTTTTCTGTTTAGTTCCATCACTTTCACTTGATAATCTGCTATCTGTTTGTCCTTTTCAGCAATAAGTTTGGTTTTTTCTTCCACAACTTTGTAACTTAGATCAATTACTTGGATTTTCTCAGCTAATGTTGCCTTAAGGCATCTTATGTCTTTTTCACCAGCATTAATTTTGACCAAGTAACTGTTTTCCTTTTTTTAGAGTAATGATGTTCTTCTTTTACAATTTTTAATTCTTTTTCCAAACTTACATACTGATCAGTTAAAGCATTTAATTAATCAGACAGTTTTTCACATTGTTCACAATGAGGTTCAGAACATACCTCTGAGAGCTGATCATTCCCTTCTGCCATGTATGCTTGATCCTCCACTGGTTCCTCGTCATATCTTTCACTCACGATATTCACCAGATTTACTTGTTCAATCACCTCCTCAACTTTGATGTTCCAATTATACCCACCATTCTGTTGAGACACCATGGCTTTTATTTCACTTCCATTCTCATTCTGTTGAGTAGGCCTATTCTGACTCCGTTCAACTCTTTCATTTGTACACTCTCTTGCAAAGTGTCCATTTTGTTGACAGTTGTAGCAACAAACCTTTGACTTGTCAAATCCCGGTCTCTCTCCCACGAACTTTCGTCCAGTCTTCTTCATAAACCGTTTTACCCTTCTTACTATCATCGCTATTTGCCACTGCAGATCCATTTCTTTCATGTCATCAGCATCTATTTGATCATAGTCCTCATCCAAGGTTGCAGGGTCAACTATCTTTCCCTTGATGTAATTCTCATAAGACGAAATGAAAGAGGCATAAAGAGCAAATTGTTGTTCAGCAGATTTTACACTCATAGGCATCTTTGAGAAATTTACATTTGAAGGACTAGTAGAAGAATTACTGACTGAGGATTGAGTTTTTGAAGAACCACTTCCACTAGCTACAAAGCATATATCTCCATCCATATTCATCACCACATGACCATCTTGCGTAAAATTTGGTTCCCCGCCTGAGTAATAGGCGGTCGAATCTGTTTTAGAACTTGGGTTCGTAGAGCCTTTTGCACCATACATTCCCGGATCCTGAACCTGATCAGTAGGCGTCTCTTTTCGTAACATATTAAGCTCATAATTACGTAACATATTAACCACCTTCTCTAAATCAAAGCTATCAAATTCTTTATCATCTTTCATCAGAACTGTGTACATCTCCTATCTTGGTGGAAGAGCATCAAGAAGTTTTTCCACAATCTCACTCTCAGAATACTTTATGGGGTAGTTGTCCAATTCGGTCATCAAGTGTTAGTATCTTGTGATGATGTCATCAAGTGATTCATTCTTAAAGTACTTGAATACTGAGAACTGAGTTTTTAGTAACTTTGTCTTAGAGTTTCGAATTCCAACGTTACCTTCATAGCGGTTCTCCAATGCTTCCCACAATTCTCTAGCTGACTTGTACTTTCTGAAAGTATGAAGAATTTCCTGAGGTAGTGCCATGGTGATTGCAGCTAGTGCCTT
Source organism: Bidens hawaiensis (assembly GCF_021521415.1). NCBI lineage: Eukaryota > Viridiplantae > Streptophyta > Magnoliopsida > Asterales > Asteraceae > Bidens > Bidens hawaiensis. The sequence continues at coordinate 1,181,083 of NW_027491157.1, forward strand.
ACTTTCTGCCTCGTACATTTTCTTCTCATCGTCCTCCATCTTATTATATTTTTTTAGTTGCTCACGTCCTTCAAACTCAGTTGTTGGAGGGATATAGCCATCCTGAATACATACCCACATCTTTGCATCTTGATATTTCACATACTGCTCAAATCTGTCTTTCCATGCAACAAAATCAGTGCCTTTAAGTAACTTTGGAGCTTTATTTGCTGACCCAGCTTCAACTTCCATCTTTACCAGTTCAGTGATGTTTATTGGCGTCATATAAAACCGAAATGAGAGCTGGAACTAATTCAAACTGTATTCCGTGATGGCGAAGATAGTATAACTTCGCCTTGTGTTAATTTCTCTTGGCGCGAAGTTATAATTAACTTCACTTTCTATTAACTTCACCAAGTAACTTCGCCAGAGTACAACTTCGCCGAACCCTAATGACAGGTGACGGCAACTTTGCTGGATGTGAGATCTGATTTTGAGCACTGTTTTTCTTGTTTCAAATGATTAAAAGGTAGCATGGAGTGCGACGAGGGTAATATGGTGTAGGAATGGACTGAACGAACGGTGTTTTATGTGAAACGATTCCGCGAAAATTCTAGCGGAGTAATTTTAACACTCGTGTGATAATCCTGAACCACACAATCACGAGCAAATTCTCTGATACCAATTGTAGGTTCCTAGCCAGATCAACACAGGATTATCTCGTAACACAAGGGTGCGGAATCCCCTATGTATACGATACGAGTATTTAATCGAGAGACACGTAAAGAAGCACGTAACACGTAGAACAAAGGTTACTTGTTATTAGATGTTAACACCAAAAACACCAAACCTTGCTGAAGCTTACAAAACGAACACCCCTAAAAAAACTTAGAAACAAACGGCGTAAGTTAGGTTTATATAATACGACAACTTGGCCTAACACCCTAGGCGAAGTTGTCCCTAAGTTCGCCAGAACATAAGTTCTCCAAAACCAAATAACCAAACTAACTAGTTCATCAAGACATAACAAGCATCGTAACGATTACAGACACGATAGACTCGAGACAAATGAACTACTGGCATAATGCACCAACATTTTCCCCAAAAGGGGTGTAATTAGCATATTGAATTTCAGGGACGAAATTTCTTAACTGGGGGAGAATGTGACATTCGTGACAAAACTGGATACACCTTAGTACTTATAAACTCGAATAAGCGTTTAACCGCTTATTGCGTAACGAACAAACGAATAACCGAACAGCTCTGGTTATAACCCGGATGTCCCAGGGGACCATCTATAAATGATATACATTTAATATAGGCCAATATATTAGTATTATGGCCTCAGTTTGATAGCAAACCAGTTAAACGAAATCATGCTCGTTTAACTACCCGTTATGGATTTAATCGCGAAAGATAGTTCCGAAACAATTATTGTATCATCCGTTAGCCCGAAAAAGATTTACCAAACACTTATTGGGAATTTTTTAAGCGACCGTGAAAATATTTTTTGATTTTTACAACTAAATAGTATGTTTTTATAAATTTATACAAAAATGGCCGAAAAACGATTGTTTTTGCACTGTTTGTCGTACCCGGTATATTTTTCGCGTCAAAACTGAACCCGAAATAAATTTTCACTCGGCATTTCGCGTATGGACGCAAAACTTGAGAGATTTGGGCCAAAACTAGGACCAAATGGGCCTTTGCCCATTCTGTACGCATAAAGGCTAAACCCCCCTAAATTCTTCATCTTATTATATAATATATGAAAGATATTTTAAGATCAGTTCTTTTACAAAATCTGGAGGATTCTTGCTGCCTTCTTCAACCAAGTTCAAAAACACTAGGTAAGGATTCATTTTAATCTAGTTTTCAACTTGTTAATCATGTTTAAATTCATATAACCATAGCTTGATTACTGTAAATTATTTCTAACCATGCAAAAATCCTGAAAATGGTCCAAAAACATGTTTTGATCATACACAAGGTTAGGAATCAGAATCATACTCTTTTTTAGCCATAAACACGGATTAAAGGGTTTAAACGGCGTTTTTACGGTCCAAAAGTTCAGTTTAATATCCTAGCCGAAACCCTAGGTTCCAAGGCTTCCATACTGATGAAACATGCATAGGACCTGTATCTAGCTTGCATAAACGCACAAGAACTCGAAAACTTGATTAAGAGAGCGAAAACGAACCAAAATCGCAAAGGTAATACCGATTTACTCGATTACGGGCTGTTTAGGATTCGGTTGTGATGTGTATGTTTTTATGCTATAAAATTTTTCAGGGACATAAGGGACCATAGGAATGAGTCCCTGTCAAAATTTGGTAATTTTTCGACCATCAGAGAATATTTGGCGAATTTATTACCGAATTGGGACGTTTATTTGGGAAAAATAGTTAACTTGCTTGAAAAATTATGAAATTTTTTGGGGAACTCAGATTTGATATATTATCATAACATATGAAATTTGGGGTCATTTGGAAAAACCTAGGTATGTCTTATGCATTTGCGTTCATTCGGATTTTCATAGTCATTTTTGGCTCAAAAATGATATTTAGCAAGATTGTTAGATTCTGGAAATCAATTGGTATAAACGGATGATTTTCGGGCTAATTATAGCACATAAAATGATTTTTTTAAATTTATGAATCAGTAAATAATTCCAGAAATATTTTTATAAAAATATACATATTTTATTTGATAGGTTTCTAAATTTTCATAATCTAATGATTAACGGATAATAAATTATGCTAATTTGAAGATTAAACAAGTTTAATTCTGACGAAAAGCGGCAAGTTTGTGATTAACGAACTTGTTAGAATATCAGAACATCTAGAGTGATCAAAAAGCATATTTTTGGATTAATTATGTAAAAAACGAACTTTTTGTGAGAAATCCGGACAATTTGGATAGATTGTGTGCGTTTTTCTCCAAATCAAACTAAATAAACGGAAACGAGCCCCGTAACGATTCCAAACCCCGGCATTGTGATCTTTCTTTATAACTTAATCATTGTATCAACCAACACGTTTACCCAAGCTTACATCCCCATAAATGTTTACTAAACGCATAAACGAGCAACTTGGTCCAGCTGGTGAAACAGGGAAACTAAGCCAAGTTTGATTTTAAACATTAGACATTGAACAACATCACAATCTAAGCCTATTGACACTTTCTAGGCATTACAGCTACACCCAGACTAGCTATATAGCCCAGCTTAGTATAAAGATTATAATAATATTAAAATATTAATATTATTATAATATTGAGTATAGGGACTAAGTGATAGCAAGGGAAACGAAATCCGAGCTGATCTCGCACTGAGTGCCTACAAAACCGTGATTTTCATGTCCTTTAAATTGTGTTACGAACTTTTGGGGTGAAAAGCACGTTCATATGCATTATTTATCTGAAAACGGTTCAGAACGAAAAATACATGAACCTTCATATATGAAAAATTCCTACAAACATAATGATAAACTACGAGCTGATGAAAGGTGATTATTATTGTGATTGATATATTAAATGGAAACACTACGAATGCCAAAACATAATATAATCGTATGTAACAACTTGTTTATACAAATACGCTATATAATGCTAAACACAATAGGTTTGGGAAATAATGTGATGTGTAACGGCCATGGGTGAATAACGTGGTCTGTAACGGCCATGGGTGAATAACATGGTCTGTAACTACCATGGGGAATAACGTGGTCTGTGATGACCATGGGGCTATTGTGGGCAGAAGGGGTGCGACAATAGTACCAAACTAAAGTTGATTATGACCTATGAGCCAAGTTCTGCTGCTACTTATAAACTAAAGTTGAGTATGGCCTATGGGCCAAGTTCTACTGCAACTTATAAACTAAAGTTGAGTATGGCCTATGAGCCAAGTTTTGCTGCAACTTATAAACTAAAGTTGAGTATGGCCTATGAGCCAAGTTCTGCTGCAACTTATTAAACGAACTAAGTTGATTATGACATGAATGTTAAGAAAATTATGTGATTATGCGTATTCTGGGCGGATGGAGAGCCGCAGTGTTTGGTGATACTTTATAAATACTATATGTGTATATGCGTCTATATAGATGCTATGTGAATAGGCGTAGGAAATGCTATGTGTAGAAAATACTAATTATTTGCGTGTAAACTATATAATGTTTGAGTTTACGTGGAATCATTGTGGGCGGAAGGGGTACCACAGTGGTTGATGATACGCGGAACCGTTTTGGGCGGAAGGGGGGCCACAGTGGTTGAGTTTATGTGAAACCGTTGTGGGAGGAAGGGGGTCCACAGTGGTTGGTTAAACACGAAAATTGGAAACACGTAGTACGAACAAACAATTACGATTTTACCGAAATTTCGAATTCATATTATAAACTTGCATGTGTGCATATGCCACACACAAGGATACGGCTGTACATATTAATACAAACGTAAATACATATTTTTACATACGCGCGTACATACAAACTATGACTGTGTGGTATGCAGAACTGATTTCGTTAAACTTATGAAACTCACCAACTATTCGTAGTTGACCGTTTTTTAAACATGCTTTTCAGGTAATCAGAAAAGGTGGAATAGATTGCTTATGTGTTTCGTGTTGGGATTGTGATCGATGCTATGAGCATTCGAGTATGAAGTGAAGTAGTTAACGGACTAGTTTGATTGAATCACTTAGTTTATAAAAGATGTTAAAACGATGTAATATATTGTAAATTTGTTAGTAATGATTCTTTATGAACAATATATTTGATAGCAGTTGTATCTGTTGCATTTTCGTTTTACGCTTCCGCAGATCGCTCAACGGTGTGTGACATACATACATACATATACATACATACATATATATATATATATACATATATATATATATATATATATATATATATATATATATATATATATATATATATATTTTATCTTTTTATTTTTGAAAAACACCAAGAGATTGTTAAAACATTCGGTGATAATACATTTACTATTTAGCGCAGAAATTCAAAAACACGGGACATTCAAAAATCTCTTTTTTATTTTTATTTTTTTTATTATTTTTAAAATTTTTGTTTTAATTTTTTAATTTATTTTGTCCTACAACTAAATAAAATAAACTCTCATCCCCACAATTGGACGAAAACATCGTCCTCTATGAGAACAAGAAAAAGAAATAAAAATACAACTATTCTAGAAATTAAAAATACGAAAGAAAAGAACTAATACTCTCCTGGTAAACAGATGTGTCTTTTAATCTTGTGATCCTCGGGAGCAAGTTCCATAACGCCATCAGAGCTATCATGCGAAAAAATACCATCTGTACTAAACCACACTCACTCGCTTTTACGGCGTACAAAACAAAAAGAAAACATAAAAAAAACATATTTTTGTATTTTTTCATTTTATGATTTTTTGTTTTTTTTATTATTATTATTTTTTTTTTGGATTTTTATGTTTTTTTTATAATATCGAATACTTCGAAAATCGACCGACTCGAATGAAGATTGAGTACGAACGGTCGTTAATAGAGAAATATCCTTAACAGAAATTAAACAAACGAAATAACCACAAAATTCTACAACTTGGGCTGCCTCCTGAGGGGGCTTAGTTTAGCGGGTCCTCAGCCTGACCCATCCATCACGCCTATTCGGTTAATGCATCGAGGTACAGGACCTCAGCTGTCAGCTCCGCAACCGTCTCGCCTACGTAGTTCTTCAACCTGTGACCGTTCATCTTGAATTTCCCACTCTCATCTTCAATCTCAATTGTGACATACGAGAATACCTCAGTAATCGTAAACGGACCTGACCATCGAGAATTCAGCTTTCCTGGAAATAACCTTAACCGGGAATTGTACAGCAAAACCTGATCCCCACACTTAAACTGCTTATTACCCTTCAACTTACGATCGTGCAGTTCATTCGTCCGCTGCTTATAACTATATGAATGTGCGTAAGCATGGTCTCGCAACTCCTCTAACTCATGCAACTGATGCAAACGATTTTCGCTCGCGGTAGAAATGTCAAGATTAACTGTCTGAAGAGCCCAAGAAGCACGGTGTTCCAACTCCACCGGTAGATGAGATGCCTTCCCATAAATCATCCGAAACAAAGTAGACCCGGTCGGAGTCTTGTAGGCTGTACGGATGGCCCACAAAGCGTCATCTAACTTGTCAGACCAATCCTTACGATTTGATCCAACAGTCTTCTCGAGTATACGTTTAATGTCCAGATTACTCACCTCCACCTGCCCACTAGTCTGTGGGTAGTAGGCAGTTATAAGCCGATGGGTGACCCCATATCGTTGCAACACCTTCTCCATCTGCGCGTTGTAGAAGTGAGTACCTCGATCACTGATCAACGCTTTCCGAACACCAAAAGGTGAGAATAGAGCCTTAAGAAATCTCACTACAACCCAGGCGTCATTTGTGGGTAAGGCTTTTGCCTTAACCCACTTTAATACGTAATCAACTGCCATGAGTATGTACTTGTTCCCACGTGAAGATGGAAATGGGCCCATAAAATTGATACCCCAAATGTCGAACACCTCGCAAACTTGAATAGCATTCTGGGGCATCTCATTCTGGGATGAGATATTTCCAACACGCTGACATCGATCACAACCTTTCACAAATGCATGCGCATCCTTAAACACCGTCGGCCACTAAAATCGAGAATAAAAAACCTTCTTCGCGGTGAGACTCGCACCGTGATATCCTCCAGTTGGCCCCTCGTGACAATGGCTCAAAATTTGCCATCCCTACTTCGTGTCCACACATCTCCAGATTAACTGATCGGCACCGATACGAAACAGATATGGATCATCCCAGACGTAGAACTTTACGTCAGCAAAGAATTTCTTCTTTTGCTGGTGAGACATCTTTTTCGGGATAGACCCGTCGACAAGAAAATTCGTGATATCGGTGAACCAAGGGTAGCCGGCATCCTGTGCTTTTACGAACATCAAACACTCAGTACGAAAACAATCGTCAAGCTCAACACCTTCATCTTCAACTTCGCCTCTTTCTAGGTGTGACAAATGATCAGCCGCAACATTCTCGGCCCCCTTTTTATCCCGAATCTCTATATCAAACTGTTGCAGCAACAGAATCCAACGGATAAGACGTGGCTTAGCATCCTGCTTGCTGAAGAGATATCGAAAGCAGCATGATCCGTGTAAACAACGGTCTTGGACAGAACTACATAGGACCTAAACTTATCGAATGCAAACACCACAGCTAGCAGCTCTTTCTCGGTGGTGGTTTAGTTTTCCCGAGCGTCATTTAGGGTCCGGCTCGCATAGTAAATCGGATGGACGTGTCTCTCCTTCCATTGTCCAAGAACGGCACCAACTGCATAATCGCTCGCGTCACACATCAACTCGAATGGCAACTACCAGTCGGGAGCAACCATGATCGGGGCGTTAACTAGTTTGTCTTTTAAAAGATCAAACGCCTCGATACACTGCTCAGAAAAGACAAATGGAGCATCTTTCTCAAGAATCTTGGTCATGGGTCTCGCGATTTTAGAAAAATCTTTGATGAAACGACGGTAGAATCCAGCATGACCCAAAAAGTTTCGAATGAATCTCACGGAAGTAGGCGGGGTATGTTTAGATATTTTTTCAATTTTGGCTCGATCTACCTCAATCCCCGCACTTGAGATTCGATGACCCAAGACAATGCCCTCACGCACCATGAAATGACACTTCTCCCAGTTAATGACTAGGTTGGTATCAATGTAACGATACATCATCTTTTTAAGATTAGAGAGACAATGATCAAAGGAACTCCCGAACACTGAAAAGTTGTCCATGAAAACCTCCATGGAGTCCTTGATCATGTTGTGAAAGATAGCCACCATGCATCTCTTAAATGTTGATTGAGCATTGCAAAGTACGAAGGGCATACGCTTATAGGCAAACGTGCCGTAAAGACAAGTGAATGTGGTTTTCTCCTAGTCATCTGGAGCTATCAGGATTTGAAAATACCCGGAGAAACGATCAAGGAAGCAGTAGTACTGCTGACCTACCAAACGCTCCAACATCTGGTCAATGAATGGGAGAGGAAAGTGGTCTTTCCTGGTGGCATCGTTCACTCTGCGATAGTCGATGCAGACTCTCCAACCAGTCACAGTTCGAGTGGGAATGAGCTCGTTCCTCTCATTGGTGACGACAGTCATGCCACCCTTTTTTGGAACCACATGAACTGGACTAACCCAGGGGCTATCAGAAATGGGAAAGATGATCCCTGTATCAAGGAGTTTGATAATCTCTTTCTTTACCACCTCTTGCATCTTCGGATTTAGTCTTCTCTGAGGTTGAACGATGGTTTTGAAATCATCCTCCATGAGGATACTATGAGTGTAGAATGAGGGGTTTATACCTTTGATGTCGATAATCTTCCAAGCAATGGCCTCCTTGTGCGCCCTGAGAACCTTCAAAAACTTTATTTTCTCACCCTCCGTCAGTGCAGAAGCAATAATCACTGGCAACTTCCTCTCTTCATCCAGAAAGAAGTACTCCAAGTGAGTGGATAGATCTTTAAGCTCTAAGGAAGAAGGAGGACTCTCGACGGAAGGTCGGTCCTTCGGATCAACTCGCACGATCTCGGTAGGTAAACCTGAATCAAGGGAGGACGACTTGGTGTCAGCATCAGAGGGTTGTTTGGTCATGGCAACCATCTTTACCTCTAGAATCTCCCTATCTAGAATTTGTGTGTCTAAGGCGGAGCCACCACAAATGTAACTTAAGAACTCCCACACATGAGTCATGATCATATCAATGAAGTATAGGGAGTCATCAGCCGATTTAGGGTGTTTGAGAGACTGTCGTACGTCAAAGGTGACGTTTGTTGGAATTACGTATGCCCGAGACACATATTTATATTAATGTGGCTAACTGTGTTTGATCCAAGTCGGGTCATACCCAATAACAAGCTAGACAACACCAAATGTATTCTTTTAATGATTTGATCAATTAAACGAATACCGAACACTACGTGTTTAGAAACTTGGTTTTCTAAACAAACACACTTGAGGATTTAAATAAATTATCTGGATAATTTGTTTATATAAATTAATTATTTAATTGGTTAAATAATTATATAAATGTATGTACATTTTATAAAAATGAGTTTTATAAAATGAATGGAGATGTTTTAAATGGTTAAAACAAAATACAAAAAAAAAAAAAAAAAAAAGAAAAACAAACAAAACCGGCCACCCATGTGGGGGTGGTGGTTTTACCCAATCAAAATTTAGATGCTCTTTGCATATTAACAAGGGCTCTCTTTTTGATCCTCCATTCAACTCACATGCATGTGTGTCTTGTCCCTTTTGAATTTCAAGTGTAAAACAAGCAAGAACACTCTCTCTTTCTCTCTAATAAACTCACGGCAGCAGCAGCAGAAAAAAGAGAGCTTGGTGAGCTTGTTTTGTGTTCATAAATCCTAGCAAAACAACTTGGTGTTGTCACAAATAGCTTGGGGTATCATACTCTTGAGGTCTTCTTCTTTGGAGGCTTGTCATTCATCCACCATCCCCTTCAACAACCCACTTGTTCTTCTAAAGGTAGAAGAAGGTACAATTTACATTTTGTGAGCATCTTGTTCTTGTAATTTTGATCCTTGGCTTTGGGTTTTAGTTTTAACATAATGGTATGTTCATAACAAGTTTTAAAATCTAAGCTTCCGTTGCGTTTTCTAGTTAAATATGGTTAACTTAAACTTTGATAATCTTGTATAAAACCCAACAATGGCATCAAGAGCCGGTTACAAGGACTTATGCTTCTTTTGTATTCATAAATTTCGGGTTTTTTCATGGGTGAAAAAGGGGTCCGAAAATTTGGTGGATTTTACCCCTCATGGTTTTGTAAGATCTTGACATGCATGGAAAGATCTTAGGAAACCATTTAACATTTGGATGTTGAAATATCAAAATTGTAAATTTTGGGGGGGGGGGGGTGGCCGTAGCCTCTTGGGGGGGGGGGGGGCACCTTTTGTCTTTGTGATATTTTGGGCATTGGTTGCTTAGGTTGCATGCTTAGAACATTTGGTATGTTTGGATGTGTCATAACCGAAACCTAGACCTTGGATGTGTTGATTGTTGTTTGTGTATGTTGATTATGTTTATTATTCAATATGGTTGTAATAATTCATAATCTTAGGCTTGTGTAATTTATTTATTCATAAATTGGTATGTAATAAATAGATTAGTTGCATTTTCCTTTTTTTTAGAAAAATATGTATTAGGATACATTTTGTAAAAATTGAAGATGCAAGAATTGGTGGATTTGGGCCTTGGACCGAAATTTTGGGCTTGTTGGGCCTCACCGGCCCATCATGGGATTCAAGCCCATTAGGCCCATAAATTTCACTCTTGGGCCCAAGAAGACTTTTGGAAGTTTGGAGCCCATTAACAAGCCCAACAAGAACACAACAACTTGGAAAGGATACTTGAAGCATTTGGATGCAAGATCAAGTGGGAGTCAACATTCCATCCTTGTGTCATGTTTTGTCCCTTAGGTGTGACTTATGACCTATACTTGTTTCGGCTAACAAGTATGGTCAAATTTAGCGGTTTTCGGTTATGACTATATTTTGCATGTGTATGCTTGGTTGTTTGTTTTACTTAATGTAATGTGTGGTTGATAGATATTAGGATATCCAAACCGTCACATAGGAACGACAACAAGCATAAAACGGGTTCTAATATATATTTGGTAATATCGCGTCAATTAGTTTAATTAAATGGGTTTATTAAAACTAAGCGATCACTCACCTATAATAAAATTGGTTTTATTATAACTAGAACCTTGAAAATTGGTTTTCAAAATCGCCATATTTCTAAATGCATGTTAGGATATGGCATAATGTTTTTCAACTAGAATATTTGAAAAATTTAAAATCCCTTTTTTCATAATTACCAAAGAAACAAGTCTAACACCATCCTTTTGTATGACACTTAACGTATTAGGGAACTTTTAATGGGATAAAGGTCACCTAACCATTTTGAGCAAACTAATATACTTAGGGTAATATTAACATATTTGTGGGATAAAGGTCACCTAACCACTTGTATGTTAATCTTACATGTTTATACAAGTAGGACGACTTGAATTGGAAACCATGTGATAAAGGTCACCTAAGCATGGGATCCAATGGTGTTGATGGGATAAACATGCCAACACGAAATAAGGATTTCGAATGGTCCCATACCTCTAGAAGTTGCAAAGGGTTGCAATTGTCAAGATTGACTACCTTGTTAAATCAAATAACGGGATAAAGGTCACCTAACCGAAATTTGATTTATCATTGGATTCTAGAATTTAATTATTATTTTAAAATTTGGAATAAAAGGGTATTAATAATTAAATTGTTTATAATACTAAAATAAAACTTTGTTAAATTTTGTAGATGGCCGCTAACAATGCAAACACCTCTACCCATAACACCCGTAACCTATCCTTAAGAACCATCCTTGAAAAGGATCGTCTAAACCATAATAACTTTATGGATTGGTATCGCAACTTGAGAATAGTTCTCAAACAAGAAGAGATATCATATGTCTTAGACGATCCCATTCCCGACGAGCCTAACGTGGAAGATGAGGAGGCGTATAACAATTGGGTCAAGTACACCAAAGATTCGGTGCAAGCCTCTTGCCTCATGTTAGGGACTATGATTCCCGAAATCCAAAAGGATTTCGAGCATCATGGGGCATACGACATGATAACTCAATTGAAGGAAATGTTCCTTCAACAAGCTAGAGCGGAACGTTTCGAAACGGTTCGAGCGTTTCATGCATGTCGTATGGAGGAAACCCAAAGCGTCTCATCTTATGTCCTAAAGATGAAAAGCTACATCGAAAAGCTTCGTAGGTTGAATTGTCCCGTGTCTAATGAGTTGGCTACGGATTTGATCCTCAACTCTTTGACCAAAAGGTTTGAAACCTTTGTCATGAATTATAACATGAATGGGTGGGACAAAAGCATTGGTGAGCTTCACGCAATGCTAAGAACGGCCGAAGCGGGAATGGGTAAAAGGGTTTTACCCGTTCTAACAATCAATGAAGGAAAAAGGGGACATAACTCCAACCCCAAAGCAAGTGTTGCTAAGGGCAAGGGCCACGTCCAAGGAAAGGGAAAGAGGAAAGCCATCACGCCCATCAAACCGAAGGAAAAGAAGCAAAAGGTTGCGGCGCAAGATCCATGCTTTGAGTGTGGAGAGATAGGTCATTGGAAAAGGAATTGTCCGACCTATCTCAATGCGTTAAAAGATAAGAGGGATGCGGGGCATACCTCAGGTATTATCTTTACTATACATATTGAACTAAATGTTATTTCTTCAAATACATGGGTACTTGATACCGGATGTGGAACTCACATTTGCAATTTGTTGCAGGGGTTCAAAAGAAGTAAACAACTCAACAAAGGGGACATTAGTCTCTTTATGGGCAATGGAGCAAGAGTTGAAGTCCAAGCCCAAGGAGACTACTTGTTAAAGCTTCCAAGTGGTTTGGAAGTAATTTTGAAGAATGTTTTGTATGCTCCTAAGTTAAGGAGAAACATTATTTCCGTGTCTCTTTTAAAACAATGTGGCTTTGATCTTAAGTTTATTGATTATGATATTCATGTTTTGATGAATGGCATATTTTATTTTAAAGCTATACCCATAAATGGTATATATGAAATAGATCAAATTGGTGCGTCACATAGTAGTTCAATGTACAATGTCAACACCAAGAAACTCAAGAAGGACTTGGGTGATTCCTATCTTTGGCATTGTCGCCTTGGACATATAAACAAGAATCGCATGCAAACTCTTCGCAAGAGTGGTATTCTAGAAACAAATGAGTATGACTCATTTGATGTATGTGAATCTTGTTTACAAGGCAAAATGACAAAGCAACCCTTTAATAAAACTTTTGAAAGGTCAAAAGAATTATTGGGTATCATACATTCGGATGTATGTGGTCCTTTTAGACCAATGACTAGGAATGGTGAAAGATACTTCATTACCTTTATTGACGATTATAGTCGATATGGTTATGTGTACTTAATGAAACACAAAGATGAAGCTTTTGAAATGTTCAAAGACTTCAAAACTGAAGTAGAAAGACAACTCAAGACCACAATCAAAGTACTTCGTAGTGATAGAGGAGGTGAATACCTAAGTGGTGTTTTTCAAGATCATCTTAAGAGTTGTGGAATTATTTCACAACTTACTCCACCTGGAACACCACAACATAATGGTGTGTCTGAAAGGAGAAACGTACCCTATTAGATATGGTTCGATCGATGATGGCTAGAAGCACTTTACCTCTATCATTTTGGGGCTATGCTTTACTTTCCGCTGTTCGCATATTGAATATGGCTCCAACCAAGAAAATGGAGAAGACACCTTTTGAAATATGGCATGGAAAGGCTCCATCGCTATCATTCTTAAGAGTTTGGGGTTGTGAAGCTTATGTAAAGCAATACACCCCAAACAAATTAGAAGTCCGATCCACTAAATGTATCTTTATAGGTTATCCTAAAGATGATATAGGATATTACTTTTACGACCCTAGTGAGCAAAATGTTATTATTGCTCGAAAGGGTAAGTTCTTGGAAACTAAGTTCCTTGAGGAAGGAACTAATAGTAGAACAGTGAAATTTGATGAGGATCAAGAATCACAAGATGATACACAATTGGTTGATACTAGCACTCAACAAGAGGTTGTTGAAAGTGATCAAGTGGTTGATCAAAACACACAAAACGTTCGCAGATCTGGTAGAGTTAGCAATCCACCTGAAAGATATGGATTTTTTGTAGAAGGTTGCTACGTGGTAGATTCGGATGAACCAACCACATACCGTGATGCAATGTCCAAGAATGATTGTGACAAATGGCTTGAAGCCATGAATGTTGAGATGCAATCCATGTATGACAACCAAGTTTGGGAATTGGTTGAACCACCACTCAATTCCAAAGCTGTTGGAAGTAAGTGGGTTTTCAAAAGAAAAACTGATATGCATGGAAACTTGGATACTTATAAAGCAAGACTTGTAGCTAAGGGTTTCACTCAAACTCAAGGGGTTGATTATGATGAAACTTTTTCGCCTGTGGCAATGCTAAAGTCTATTAGGATATTATTTGCCATAGCTGCACATTATGATTATGAAATTTGGCAAATGGATGTCAAGACCGCTTTCCTAAATGGATATCTTGAGGAAGATGTCTATATGGTTCAGCCTGAAGGTTTTGTCGATCCGAAACATCCTAATAAAGTATGCAAGTTAAAGAAATCAATCTATAGATTGAAACAAGCATCTAGAACTTGGAATCATCGTTTTGATGAAGAAATCAAAATTTTTGGATTCATCAAGAATGCTGATGAGGCTTGTGTGTATAAGAAAGCTAGTGGGAGTATAATTACCTTCTTAGTATTGTATGTCGATGACATTCTACTATTTGGAAATGACATTCCAACCATGGAAAGCGTTAAGGCTTGGCTTGGAAGTAGATTTTCCATCAAGGATCTTGGTGAAGCTGCCTATATTTTGGGAATAAAGATCTATAGGGATAGGTCAAGGCGCTTGATAGGTTTGAACCAAAGTACATACATTGATAAGATCTTGAAAAGGTTCAAGATGGAAAACTCCAAGAAAGGTTTTGTACCTATTCAAAGAGGGACCATATTGAGTTTAGCTCAATGTCCAAGCTCAAAGGATGAGCAAGAGATGATGAAACAAATCCCATATGCTTCTGCTATAGGATCCATTATGTATGCGATGATATGTACTAGACCGGATGTGTCATGCGCTTTGAGCATGACAAGCAGATACCAACAGAATCCAGGAAACAGTCATTGGATGGCTGTTAAGAACATATTGAAATACCTTAGGAGAACTAAGGATATGTTTCTGATATATGGATCTGGTGAAGAGGAACTCGCTATAAAAGGTTACACGGATGCGAGCTTCCAAACTGATCGAGATGATTCTCGATCACAATCTGGGTATGTGTTCACTCTTAATGGAGGAGCTGTCTCTTGGAAGAGCTCAAAACAGGAAGTGGTAGCATTGTCCACTACAGAATCAGAATACATCGCCGCTTCATTGGCAGCTCAGGAAGCTGCATGGTTGAAGAAATTTATTTCTGATCTAGGGGTGGTCCCTACCATTCAAGACCCCCTAGAAATCTTTTGTGACAACGAGGGTGCGATTGCTCAAATCAAGGAACCTCGTTCGCACCAAAAGACAAGGCACATAGAGCGGAGATTCAACTACATAAGGGATGAAGTTGAAAAAGGAAAGATATGTATTCGCAAAGTTGGAACTGATCAAAATCTTGCGGATCCATTCACGAAGCTCCTAGAAAGACCGAAACATGAGCGTCATGCGAGTGGCTTAGGACTTCGATATTCTAGTAATTGGATTTGATCTATTTTGTATTTACGTTTAAAAGACTTTTGTAATTTAACTCTTTTATATGATTATGGAATCTTGAGTTAAATTCTAATTTTGCATGTTTAATCCATGAATAAGTTATCTTATTCTAAAAGTCCGTAGTCGATCACATTTGCGGGAACAAATATGAAGCAAGACTATTATGAACTAGGATTGGTGGATATTCATAAGGAATGAATATGGAGCATAGGTTTGCTGCCAAGGTTCATAGATATTTGTGGGATACGAATATTGGACTGACCCGCTCTAAATATTACTACATGGAGTCAATGGACCTGATCATTAGTAATTTTGAGTAAAGGAGAATTTCATATTATCCTTAGACCTGAGATGTATACTGGGTCTTGATTTTCACCAAGTATTACACTTTGACTCTCCCCTTCGCTATTCGTAAAAGATGGTACATAAGGATGAGCTCAGGTGGAGTATAAAGTGATAGTGAGAGGCGTATACAGTCAAGATGGAATTTGTTCCTCTTATGTGTTGAGAGTTTAGATGTCTAAGGCCTGATAAAGTTGAATTGTAAAGAGAATGATCGCCTATGTCTCTTAGATCCAACATGACATCTAGTAACAAAGGGATATAATGATAGATTCACCTAAATCATATCAAGTAAGGGACTTGAAGGAATGATGTTATTGAATGGCACTTCGTCAAACACATTAGGGGTGGTGAACTGTTGTTAGGCGGTATTCACCACTTGCATTAATTTTCTATGTATCTCGTGCAAGTGGGAGATTGTTGGAATTACGTATGCCCGAGACAAATATTTATATTAATGTGGCTAACTGTGTTTGATCCAAGTCGGGTCATACCCAATAACAAGCTAGACAACACCAAATGTATTCTTTTAATGATTTGATCAATTAAACGAATACCGAACACTACGTGTTTAGAAAATTGGTTTTCTAAACAAACACACTTGAGGATTTAAATAAATTATCTGGATAATTTGTTTATATAAATTAATTATTTAATTGGTTAAATAATTATATAAATGTATGTACATTTTATAAAAATGAGTTTTATAAAATGAATGGAGATGTTTTAAATGGTTAAAACAAAATACAAAAAAAAAAAAAAAAAAAAGAAAAACAAACAAAACCGGCCACCCATGTGGGGGTGGTGGTTTTACCCAATCAAAATTTAGATGCTCTTTGCATATTAACAAGGGCTCTCTTTTTGATCCTCCATTCAACTCACATGCATGTGTGTCTTGTCCCTTTTGAATTTCAAGTGTAAAACAAGCAAGAACACTCTCTCTTTCTCTCTAATAAACTCACGGCAGCAGCAGCAGAAAAAAGAGAGCTTGGTGAGCTTGTTTTGTGTTCATAAATCCTAGCAAAACAACTTGGTGTTGTCACAAATAGCTTGGGGTATCATACTCTTGAGGTCTTCTTCTTTGGAGGCTTGTCATTCATCCACCATCCCCTTCAACAACCCACTTGTTCTTCTAAAGGTAGAAGAAGGTACAATTTACATTTTGTGAGCATCTTGTTCTTGTAATTTTGATCCTTGGCTTTGGGTTTTAGTTTTAACATAATGGTATGTTCATAACAAGTTTTAAAATCTAAGCTTCCGTTGCGTTTTCTAGTTAAATATGGTTAACTTAAACTTTGATAATCTTGTATAAAACCCAACAACGTTCTCATCCCCAACTCGAAGAATCAATTTACCGTCGCTAACGTCGATCAACGCTTGCGCGGTAGCAAGAAAAGGTCTACCTAGAATGAGCGGAACGCTATCGTCTTCGTTCATATAAAGAATGAAGAAGTCCACTGGGAAGATGAACTTGCCAATACAAACGAGCATATTCTCAACAATCCCATACGGATATTTTAAGATCGGTCCGCCAGTTGAATGCTCATCCTCGTCGGCCTCGGCTCACCCAGACCTAATCTACTGAATACAGAATATGGCATAAGGTTAATGCTTGCCCCAAGGTCGGCCAATGCATGACTAACCGTATCATCGCCTAAGATGCAAGGAATCGTGGAACTCCCAGGATCGGCCATCTTTTCAGGCAACTTGCTATGCAGTACAGTAGAGCATCCAACACTTAGAGGAACGTAAGAGACTTTAGCTAATTTCTGCTTATTAGTGAGAATTTCCCTGAGAAACTTGGCATATTTAGGCATCTGAGTCAACGCCTCAAGGAATGGAACGTTTAGATGAAGTTTCCTAAGGAATTCTAAGAATTTGGCATTCTGCTCCTCGTCTCTGTCCATCTGAAGTCTCCCGGGATATGGTAATTTGGGCTTAAAAACTCTTAGTGGTGGTTTGGATTGCTTCTCGGCTAGTGCTGTATTTGCTAGGTCGCGCCTCTGATGCACCTTGGCCGGTGGAGACTCCATCTGAATCTCTTCGTCCACCTTCTCCTCTCCATCGACCACAGGCTCCTCGACGACTCCTCCAGTAGTTACCTCCTAAATAACGGGCTCTTCACGTGCCCCTGCACCACTCCTAGTCGTCACTGTTTTAGCGAATTCACGTGGATTTGTCTCTATGTTGCTCGGCAGTTTTCCTGGTGCTCTTTCAGATAACTGACTCACGATCTCTCCAACGTGCCTCTCAAGATTAGTTAAAGTCGCGGATTGGTTCTTCAACATCGCATCATGCTCCATAAATTTCGCCTCGTTTGTCTCTTGGCTACGTTCATCTCTCATCAGGATCTCCGCCGTCATCTCTTCCAATGAGGATTTCTTCTCACCATTAACATCTTGCTGGACATTCCCCTGGCCTAAACCGCTCGGTGCAAATAGGTTCTCTCGACGCTGCTGTTGATAACCACTGGGTTGGCCTCCACGAAAATTGTTCTGATTTCTCCAGCTAGTGTTCCCGTCGAAGGCGGGGTTTTGAAATCGAAAGGCGTTGTTGATGAAGTCAACGGCCTCTTGATTCTCATTAATGGGAACTGCGCAATCGATGCTATCGTGGCCACCTCTACACATCTCACACTTTGCAACACTCTTCATTGTAAGATCATTCACCATTTTCTTCAACGAGTCAACTTGAGCTTGGAGTGAAGTGTTCAAATCTACTTCGTACAATCCCTTGGCAGTAGTGGCTGGGGCCCTAGTCATTCGCCTCTCAAAGCTGTTGGGTTGGATTTATGATAAGGAAGATTGGAATCTTCTCAACCTCCTCAGAAAACAGCTAAGTATGGACTTCGAGCAAGCATAGACGATCGAGCATGGTTTTACTACTTCTTGCAAGGTCTTTAGAACCTTAAATGGTTGATTCTTCTAAGTGTTAAGGCTTTGAGCAAGCTACACTTCAACGAGCAAGAGTATTCTTCTATCAAGCATGGATTGCCAATCAACAAAAAAGCTTTATTACAAGTTTTAACCAAGTGTTACGAGCACAGGATGATCGAGCACATGGGGACCAGCATGGATGCAATAAGAAGATGTCACGTGATCAAAGCAAGGACTTCGAGCACAGTTCAGTTCCCCGAACTAGATTTACATCCGAGCATTATAAGGATTGCTGAATAAGTATAACTGAAGACATCAAGAAGAATGAGCTTGCTCGATGGACTAGTTCGAGCAAAGCATGAATTAGTCAAGAGGAATGAAGCTTTTTGGAGGAGAATATCTTCACTGAAGATATTCTTAAGTAAAGTATGCTTGAGGACATCCATCGAGCATACCTAGCATAGTGAGTTTGCTCGAGCAAGATTATTACCTTGCTCGAGGTCTCAACACTTGTATTATTTTGTATTTCATTATGTAATGATTAGGAACTTCTAGAAGGAATGTCAGGGTCTATAAATAGGGGTCCTAGGATTCCATTTAGGACACGGATTTCCAGATGGAATTACAGGCTGGCACACACAGAATACGAAAAACATTCCAAAAGAATATTCCATTTGTTTCCTCGTATAGCCACCGCCGTCACACAAAACCCTAGACATTCCTTTCACTGTTCCATTAATGATATATTTAATACAGTGAATCTTTGTCTTCGAATGAGCGGATTATCTATTGTTGTTTTGTGTTTGCTATTTGCACTCCTTAGTTCCCACTCGTTGGATATCCAGATTCCGCCCGGATATTCAACATGCCTTTTGGGTAATCGAGTCGGTGTGTTCTTGTCAACCTCTAAAAGGTTTCACCCAATTCATGGTCCTGACAAGTGGTATCAGAGCTTGAGTAAGCTCGCTGAAGGCCACGGGAATGAAGGTGTGTAATAAAGCTTGAAGCATTACTCTGTTTTACTACTACAAATCTCAGATCTGATAAAAATGGAAGACCAGGAAGTTTCCACCAACAAGATTCCAAGGTTGCTTGGATAGAAAAACTTCATCATATGGAAGGTGCTCTTCGAAGCAGCCGTGAACTACAACGACCCAGAACTTTGGAGTTCGATTACCGAAGGAAACTATGTTCCCTCAACAGCTCCAAACAACAATACCACCGTTGAGCTAAAAATGAAGAAACGAGACGATAAGGCTTTGTCAATGCTGAAGTTAGGGCTTTCTTGGGAAATTTTGACAACTGTGAATCATCATAAGACCGCAAAGGGTATGTATGATGCGGTTATCGAAATGTTTGAAGGGAATAATGAATTAAGAGACATCAAGAAAGACAGACTGAAGTAGCAACTTGACAGGTTCAAGTTTAAAGACGGAGAAAGATTGAAATTAGTCTTGTAGAGGTTTATGATGATTGTAAACAATATAAGAACGACTGATTTACAAATCTCTGACTTTGAGCTAAACAAAAAGCTTTTATCATCCCTGTCCGGGGAATGGTACACTGCCAGCAAGTTTATCAAAGAAAAGGCCAGTTTTCCAAATTTTAAGTTAGATGATGTGATTGCCTTCCTAAAGGCTGCAGAACATGAAAGGATAGAGAACCATATGATTAGGGAGGACAAGCCAAGCTTTCAAGTGAACAAGGCCCTTGTAGCACCAATGGGCAACCTCTCAATCAAGAACCAACAGCCTATCATTGAGGAACCATCAGAAACAAGTTCAACTTGCAGTGGCCAATCCAGATTCAATATTCAGCTGATTGAAGATGACACCCTCTCTGCAGCAAATGGGCAGTCAATATTCTTGCAGAACAATAATGCTCAAGGAACATATTATCAAGCATTTTTCTTTATGTTTACTGAGTCATACCATGCTTTTGTAGCCAAGAACCTGATCAACATAAATATTGTGCAGGAAGATCTTGAACAAATCGATGCTGATGATTTGGAAGACATGGACATAAAATGGCAAGCAGCTATGTTGGCAGTGAGAAGCAAAAGGTTGTATAACAGAACTGGCAGAATAAGTTTCAATGGACCAAATGAAAGAATTGGCTTTGACAAATCAAAAGCCATCTGTTATAACTGTCAACAACCAGGACACTTTGCTAGAGAGTGTAACATGCCAAAGTAAGTTTGCAATCAAGTTAACCAAAATCAATTCTATCAGAACTAGAATCTGAACTTCCAGCACCAGAGAAATCAGATTTCCAACCAAAACCCTATCAAAATCAGAACAGAACCCAGCAACAAACATTTCAACCACAAAGAAACAATAAAATGCAGGTTCACTCAAATCAGAATAGAACTAATCATAACAATGTGAACCAACAAAGAGATCAACGAAATGTAGCTGTTACCAGCGTGCCACAGGATGGAGAATTTGATTGGAGCAACCATGCTGCTGAAATGGAGAAGGAAAATGTTGCATTTATGGCCAAAGTGCATGACAAGCCTGAATCCTCAAACTCTCAGGTACAATCTGATGTTTTAATTTCTGATCTTCTTGTTACTATTGATAAACTGAATCAGGAGATTGGAAAGTGGAAAACTGAGTGTGGGAGAAAGGAAGCCTTCTTGAATGTGTATGAAACAAGTGAAGCAACTTATGAAAGTCAAATCAAGGGGCATGAAGAGGATTGTATGATGGCATACCAAACCCAATCAAGAATGACAATTGAAATTGAAGTGTTGAAGAAGATGTATGCAGAAGAGAAAATGAAGAATGCTGAATTGCTAATACAAATGGAATTCTTGAAGAACCTTGTTTCTATAGGCAATATTGCTGGTTATGTTGATAAAATGACTGATGAAGAGAAGTATAAAAAGGTGCCACCACCTTTTTGTGATAGCTACCTACTGAAGGTAGACAAGGAGAGCAGAAGTGAGTATCTTAAACAATTCAAGAATGTTTTTGATGATAAGGCTGAGTTTGTTAAGCAATATGCTGATGTGTTTGTGGACAAGAATGGAGAGTTTGAAGTAAAGCAGAGTGAGGAGCCAGAGATTGAGAAGAAAGAAAAGATGGAAAGTGAGAAAAAGAAGTGGAGTGAGTATTCCAGTGAAGACAGTAACTGCAGCTGTGGAAGCTCTAAGTCATCTAAGGGCAAGAAAAAGAAAGGATCAAACAAAAAGAAAAGTGAAAAGATTCCTCTTCTGCCAAAGACGACTCCAAAGATGAAAAAGCACTATGAGAAGATGAGAAGAGAACATGTAGTGTTTGACATATGTGCAAGACCATAGCATGATATCAAGAAAAGAATAGAATAAACTGTGAAATCTTCTTATGATCAGTTACATCCTCCAATCTATCCAGTTTTCTCAAACCATGAGCTTTTTGACATTGGAGATGTGGAGTATGATCCAAGGAAAAAATCTGTTAAAGAAGAAAAGGGAAGCAGTTCAAGAACACATTCCAAGCTCAAGCCTGTTGTACTTGTCAAAGAAAAATATCATATGGAGCCTGATCTAAACAAACCAATCAAGATAGACTTCAGCGATTCACTATGTCCTAAAACCTCTCTAGGCTTTGACTTCCCCAAGCCCAGTGACAAAATTAAAGACAAGCAATTGCTTGAAGACATGGGGAGTTATGCAAGGGTATGGTGCAAGAAGTGTGATGCATATGGTCATCACACTGACTCTTGTTGGTTTGAAGTTTAAGAATATGAAGTTCCTGATGTGGTTTGTGGGTTTGATATGAAAGGATACAAGAAAATGTATCAAAGATATTTAAATAAAGAAAGAAGAAGTTCAGATGATGAAAAGAAAAGTTCAGTACTTGAAAAGAGACTGAAACAGATATTATAGATAAAAGATGAACCAAGTGTATCTGGTAAACCTGCAAAGAACAGAAGGTCTAGTGACAAAGGTTAAGAGAAGATTAGACCTGGTGTTCTCAATGGAGATGAGAAATTTCTGATGAAGCAAGGCTATGAACCAAGAGGGTTCCAATGGAAAACCAAGAAGGAGTTGAATGAAAAGAAGACCTATGTGATTGAGCAGACTGAAGAATTAATCAAATCACAAGCTATGAAGAATGGGTCAGATTCTGACACAGAAGAAGAATGTGAAATTGTGTATGAAGACCCACTTCCAGTTCCAACTCCTGACGAATCTTTAACTGACACTGAATTACAAACTGATGCAGTTTGTGACTCAGATTCCAACTAATTCTGTTTTGTGTGTATGTGCAGGAACAGTCCTTGAACAACAATGATTTATGGTACATAGACAGTGGATGTTCTAGGCACATGACCTGTGATAAGAGTGCACTGATCAACTATGAAAGAAAATATGAACGGCCAGTTGCCTTTAAGAATGATGAGAATGGAGGAAAGATAGTTGGAAGAGGAACACTCACCAATGGCAAGGTATCCTTTTGAGAATGTTCTACATGTTGAAGGACTTTAATACAATCTGTTAAGCATTTCTACAAAGGCCTATAGAGTCTATGTGAAGGAGCACATGGTGGTCATTGAGTCATTAGACATAATTTTCAATGAAAATCATTTTAACAATGTTGATGGTCCCAAATGGCTTTTTGATCTAGAGAAAATGATCAAGTCTTTTAAAATCTACAATGAAGATATGGATGACAGTATGTACAGAACCTGCTTTGAAGAAAAAGGAAAAGATAAACAAGTTGATCTGGACAAACTGTGGACATCAGTTGCTCTTGAAGCAAATGGATTTAACTTTGGGAGAAGCACCCAAGGAGTAGTTGATTTTGAAAGGAATGGACAGGAGGCTACTATTGAAGTCTCAAATGAAGGTCTAAGTGATGTTGAAAGTGAACTTATTCAGAGTTAACAACCTGCTCAGACTGAAGGGATAAATCAATTTGAAGATCAGTTTCAATCTCTGTTTGACTCAATGTAATTTGGAGTAAATGAAGAATCAACATCTGAAATCAATCAAACTCAAGAATCTGATGAAAGTCAAGAGAGAATTGAAGATGAATCTGCAGTGTTAAACATGACAAATCTAGAGACAGAAGTGTCTGCACAACAAGTTGTGCAGACCACCTCTGTTGAAAGAAATCACCCTGCAGAGAACATCATAGGAGACATAAATGAAAGAGTTACCAGAAGCTCATCTGAAAAAGCAAATATCTGCCTGTATGCCTGCTTCTTATCTCAAGTTGAACCAAAGAACATCAATCAAGCATTAAAGGACAATAGCTGGGTAGAAGCTATGCAGGAAAAATTAGCTCAGCTCAGAGATTTGCATGTATGGGACTTAGTTGACAAGCCCAGAGGAAAATATGCAATTGGAACAAAATGGGTATTCAGGAACAAGAAAGATGAAAGGGGGATAGGGATCATAAACAAAGCAAGATTGGTAGCTCTAGGATGCTTACAGGAAGAAGGAGTGGACTTTGAAGAAATTTTTGCTCCAGTTGCAAGACTAGAGGCTATCAGGATCTTTCTGGCATATGCAGCATCAATGAACATTAAATTTTATCAACTTGATGTAAAATCTACATTTCTGAATGGAAAGATTGATGAAGAAGTTTATGTCACTCAATCTCTTGGATTTGAAGACCGAATTCATCCAAACAAAGTTTATAAGCTCAGCAAAGCACTTTATGGACTACATCAAGCACCAAGAGCCTGGTATGATGAGCTGTCAAACCATTTGTTGAAAAATGGCTCATGCAGATGAGCCATTGACAAGACTCTATTCTATAAAAGGAGAAACAAAGATCTGCTGCTGCCGCAAGTGTACGTGGATGACATTATCTTTGGCTCTACAAATGAACAAATGTGCAAAGAGTTTGAGTAAGTGATGAAGTCCAAGTACAAAATGAGTTCAATGGGGGAAATAAAATTCTTCCTTGGACTACAAGTACAAAAGAAGGCTGATGGAATTTTTATCAACCTATCAAAGTATGTTCAAGAGATTCTTAACAAATTCAAGTGCCAAGACTTCAAGACAGTGTCCACACCAATGGACACACATGAGAAAATGGTACCTGATGAAAAAGGGGAGCCAGTGGACCAGCATGAATATAGGGCCAAGATAGGATCACTGATGTATCTTACAGCATCTAGGCCAGATATTATGTTTGTTGTGTGTGTCTGTGCCATATTCCAAGCTAACCCTAAGGTCTCACATATGCTAGTAGTGAAGAGGATATTCAGATACTTGAAAGGAAAACCAGATTTGGGGATTTGGTATCCAAAGAACACCCTTCCTTTGACTTGATGGCCTACACAGATAGTGACTATGATGGTTGCAACATGAGTAGAAAATCAACCTCTGGAGGATGCCAGTTTCTAGGGAACAGGCTTGTGTCTTGGCAATGCAAGAAGCAAACTACAGTGTCAATTTCTACTGCCGAAGCTGAGTATATTGCTGCATCTGCTTGCTGTGCACAGGTTCTATGGATTCAAAATCAACTGCTGGACTATGGTCTGAATTTCTTACTTACACCTATTTTAATTGATAATACTGCTGCTATGTTTATTGTTAAGAATCCAGTCCAACATTCTAAGACTAAGCACATTGAAATTAGACATCATTTCATTAGGGACTGTCAGGAAAAAGGTTTAATAGAAATGAAAAGGGTAGATACATCTGATAATTTGGCTGATTTATTCACCAAACCTTTAGATAAAACCAGGTTTCATTTTCTGTTAAAATGCCTAGGAATGATAAATGCTAATGAAGTTTGATTTAGGATGTGTGCTTAACTGAGGTGCTAACTGATTATCTGTGTTACTCACTTTGAATGTTTGTATGATGATTTGCTTTGCTTGAATGATTATTCTAATTGCATGAATCATGTATGTGACTGAATTGTGTGAAAATCTTGTTAAAATATGTTGCTATTGTTGTTTACAGCTTTTGGTACTTTGATCTGTGCATGCATGATGTATCTGTGTGATTCTAAGTACTTTGAGCATGGATAGTGTGCTTGTTGCTCCTCGAGCAAAGGAAAAGGCTCTTGAAAGACTATTCTAAGTCATTCGAGCACATATGTCATAGCTCAGCTGCTAGAGCACAGAATTTGGCCTTGAAAAACTTTCCAAGTATTTTGAGCATAACTCTGTGTTGCATGGTGTGTTTAACGCTCTTCGAGCACAAACAAACCATACTGGAGGTTTCTCAAGTAACTCGAGCACAAATGATGTGTTACTTATGGTGGAGCATGGACATGTGTTTTGGAAAATAAGTATTTCAAGCAAAAGCACACTGCTCGAGCACTCAGCTAAGTCTTTTAAGCACAATATCTGTAATGATAAATCATAAGTTTGCTCGAGTGACTTTCGAGTATGCTCGATGAACTTCTGAGCATGCTTGACAGACTCATGTGATTATCTGAATGATTTCTACTGTGTGAATGAATGTGTTTTGATACTGTGATAATGTGTGCTTGTTAAACATACTTAAATGACAACACTGTTTTTGAAAATCAATATTTCTTAATTGAACATTCAGAAAGGAAATGTTTTTTTTTTTTTTTAAATGGTAAAAGTTTTTGACTAAGCAACACTGTTTTCGGTGATATTTCATAAGAGACATGATAATGTTATCCAAGTTCCCAGCTCCAAAGAAGCTAGAAACTATTTCTGTGGAAATCGAATCCAATCTAAATTGGGAAATGATAGAAAACTGGTTAAGACAACTAACCCATGGATTATAAGTTCAAAGGGTTTTGAGTACAGTCATTAGCAAAGTATGGTAGCTTTCCATAGTCTGTAGTTGTCATATGTGATATACACTTAACTTTGCTAAGTATGATGTGGTGAAACATTGGAAAATAAGGTATGCTCTCTAGCATATCTCTCCAAATGATAGGCAGAAAGGTTATTATCTAATCATACACGAGCCTGTTGGTGTTTCTGGTCTATCAAAATATTTATTAAGTTGTTGAGCAGAAATAAATTATTGCTATATGGCAAATTTCTCAAAAGAAAAGAAAAAGAAAGTGATTGAAAAGTATAAAAATATCAAAAGTATAATATAAATAAATAAGTTATCTGATTTCATGACTTAAGGGGCACTAAGGGAACTACAGGGGTGGGGCATTCAAATAAGTCTTAAACACCCTGAATATAAGGCATGTAAGTCCAGATGGCATGTAAGTCCAATGTTCAACCTTACAGCCTGTTATCAAAGGCAAAATATAGATAAGTAACTGCTCTATTATACAAAAATCAATTTTGACTAGGACATCAGGGGGTCGAAGTCAATTCAGGGTGATTTGGAGAAAGCTAAATACGCTTTGAGAAGAGATCAGAAGCAATCTGAAAATACAATAATAACCATTTTTAACTTATGCTCTAATTGAATCCTAAATGTATCACAGAAAGCAATGACCATTATGCTAAGTATACCTGCTGTCAACCTGACTTAAGTCATAATAACACTGACCATGAAGTGGTGTGATCGTTGTTTTAAATAGTCTGATCCCATGTTGAGATCTTTCCAAATAATCTAAGATGAATTTTTATTTTGAACTGGATTTTGATCTCTTATTTCACCTTAAACTAACTGTTTAGGTCCGCTCATCAAATTGAAATGATTATTTTTAATTCGAGCAGAAGAACTTTACTTACTGAGCATGATAATGTTGTGTCAAGTATCTTATGTGACTTGTGTGAATCATCAAGTGTTTCGAGCATGCATCTTACCTTCAAGCATACTAATGAAAATTTGTTAAGCGTTTCGAGCATGCATCTTACTTACGAGCACCTGAAATGAAGTGAATAGTAATGTATGAGTTTCGAGCATGATTGCATACTTGTTTAATAACTATTCTAGTGTAAGGGTTTCGAGCATAGAAGTGCTCTAGGTGTGTCGGCATGAGAGTTCGAGCTTAAGCAACTGGATCACTTTGTTAAGTAGTTCGAGCAAATTTGAAGACTAGACACTTAGGTTGTGAGTTCGAGTACAGGCATAGGAATGATTTAATATGCTAAGGATTTTGAGCATAAGGGTACATCGAGCACGTTGAACTGCACTCTAAGTTAGTCGAGCAAAGGCTCTAACACTTAAGAATGCATCTCGAGCACAGGCCATTTTCATGATATATTTCTAAGTATCTCGAGCATGATGTATAGTCGAGTAAGATTCGATTACTGGTGTGTCTCAGAAATTTCTATTGACTAAATTTTGATAAAAGTATAGTCGAGCACACTACACCTCGAGTATGACTTAATGCTCGAGCAGGTACTATAATGATCATTAGAAATCTGGCTAAGGCATTGAGTACAAGTCTATTCGAGCACACGTTCACTTGTGTACTAGTAATCAAGGACAATATTTCCGAGTACATCGAGCAAAGGTTGTAATATGTACTCGAGTATAGTTGGATACAACTGTTACTTTGGCTGTATACTCGAGCAAAAGAGGTACATTAAATTTGAAATTAAATGACAACTGTCGTGTGCTAGACGACAAAATGAGGTACTGTACCACCCAAACGTTAGGTATAAAAGGGGGAATTAGAAACATTTTCACATATTTCTTCATCTTCCTCTTAAACCTAGACGAAAAACCCCTTTGCTCGTGCTATTTCTTACTTGCTCGATTACACAATTTTACTTCGATTACAGCCATTAGCTCTGTTTCGACTTTGGTAAGACATCGTTATTCTATTATCTTTGCACCGATCTCGAAATTAGGGTTTTCAATTGATTTACGGACTAACTGTTTACTTGCTTTTACAGGTATGCATATTACTACGGAACAGGTTATTGAAGATACTAATATCATCTACTCATCTCTTTGACTGTTAGTCCTGCAATTTTGTATACTGACATATGTTTTATCTTGCAGGACTAATGGCCCTAAAATTTGAAAAGAGGCACAATATGTGCGCTCAGTTAGAGCTCGACGAGGAAAACATGGAGTTGGAAGTAATGATAAATTTTCTAAGAAACTCCAATTTAAGAATGGCGCTAACAGAGAACCCCACAATCTACAGGAACCATCTTACAAACTTTTGGCAGTCAGCAACCTATGTCAATGATGTGAACGGGAAGAGGATCGAGGCATCTGTTTTAAACAATGACATTGATATAACAGAAGTATTTATACTAGCTGCTTTGGAACTAAATGATGACTTTAATGCTCAACAATCTTACTCAGTCCCAAGGTTGTTAAGAGTCTTTCAAGAGACTATGGGATACCAAGGGGGTGTAAAGGAGGGACAATTTCAGAAAGGGAGTTTTCCTTTGATCTACAGGTTCCTGATTCATCATGTGATACAGTCCTTATCTCCTAGGAGAGGGACTTGGACTTTATTAATTAGAGAGCTTGGAACTCTCACAGTAGCCATACTCTATCAGCAACCTTTCAACATTTCCAGACTTATCTTTCAAGGGTTGGCATCAAATGCAGAGAAGCAAGTCAATCAAAGATTTCTTATGTATCCACGCTTTCTATAGATCTTAATAAACAGAGCTCTACCAGAAATTCAAAGAACAAGACAGATTTTGAGGTTGCAAGATCCAAATATCTACAAACGCATGAAAGATGCTAAAAGTAGGTTTATTGATAATGATGAATGGGATATCCTCCCATGGTTGCTTGTACCAGCTCTAGGTGCTATCAATGTGCCTAAAACCCCAGGGAATAGTGATTCTGAGGAAGATGATAATGGAGATGACAATGATGCAGATGATGACAGTGATGATGGGAAAAGTGGTCCGGAAGGAGGAAACGGCTTGATGATTGATAATGATGATGATGCACAGAGGTAAATTAGGCAGATAATGCAGAAGTGCCTTTGATTGACCAAGTTGCATATGAGGCAGATAATGCAGAAGTGGAGGTCCATGAGGAGATAGATGAACCAGCTGTGAGTCCGATCACTCAAGCTACAGAACAAGTGGATGATGATACATTTATAGCGGGTGTTGTATCAGATGTTGCTGCAACCATCCAGAGGATAACTCCACCAGAATCACCACCACCTGAGGTTTACCATGATGACACAGACTCTGTGGAGCTAGATGACGTTAATGATGATATTCCTTCTTCACCAGCCACAACTGAACCTGCTCTATCTGACACTGAACCAACTGATAACATTCCTATCCCCACACTATCTACCTAACCCATGCAACATCAACCAGCTACATAACCTACCCCACCAACTCAACCAATCCCATCTTCTGAACCGTATAAGGTCCCATCTCCTGAAACTGCTGACTCTGAACCGTTCTATGAGCCCACCCCAAAGCCAACTCAAGAAACTCCACCATCAAGCCCTAATCTATATGATGTTGTTTGTGAGAATGCAAAGCTTGAATTGGAGAATATCATGTTGAAAGAACAAAATGCCATATTGACTATGGGAAACTCGGCATTGGAGGCTGCACTGAATGAAGCTCTATTGAAAACTCGAACCCTAGAGGCGCAGCTTGAGGTTGAGAATACCTCAGATGCACCAAAACAGGGGGAGAAACCTGAAGGTATAGAAAGCTTCAAGGTGATTGGAGAGATATATGAGAGTTCTGAAGAGGAAGTGGTGGAGGTTGGACCATCAAATGCCCTAGACATGCTAAATCAAGCATATGATGAGCGAGATTCAGATATTGAGGGGGAGGATAAAGAAGAAGAAGAAATGGAAGAAGAAATTTTAAAAAGAAAAGAAAAGGGAAAGGGGGTTGCACTTACTGATGATGATCAAAGTGAGTTTGCTCGAGCAAGATTGTTACCTTGCTCGAGGACTCAACACTTGTATTATTTTGTATTTCATTATGTAATGATTAGAAACTTCTAGAAGGAATGTCAGGGTCTATAAATAGGGGTCCTAGGATTCCATTTATGACACGGATTTCCAGATGGAATTACAGGCTAGCCACACAGAATACGAAAAACATTCCAAAAGAATATTATTCTATTTGCTTCCTCGTATAGTCGCCGCCGTCACACAAAACCCTTTCACTGTTCCATTAATTATATATTTAATACAGTGACTCTTTGTCTTTGAATGAGCGCTTATTGATTATCTATTGTTGTTTAGTTTTTGCTATTTGCACTCCTTCGTTCCCACTCGTTGGATATCCTGATTTCGCTGGGATATTCAACAGGCCTTTTGGGTAATTGAGTCGGTGTGCTCTTGTCAACCTATAGAAGGTTTCACCCGATTCACGGTCCTGACAATAGATCGCGGCAAGGTCCTCGAACAGATCAAAGCACTCGGCAGGAAGTTTGTTCTTCAGCAAATTTCCATTGGCCGTCTGATTGAGCATCTCTCGAGTGTGCTGCGTCGCCCCATTATAGAACTTCTCCACGACCATCCATGTCTCCAGACCATGATGAGGACAACTAAGAAGCAGGTCCTTAAATCTCTCCCAAGACTCGCAAAAAGATTCATCACCCCTCATACGCAAAGAACAGATTTCGTCTTGGATACGAGCATATTTGGAAGGGGGAAAGAATTTTTTCATGAACTTCTCATGCAAACCAGCCCAAGTGGTGATGGAGCCGATCGGCAGAGATTTAAGCCATTTGAAGGCTTTATCAGTGAGAGAGAATGGGAACAAACGGAGATAAATGGACTCAAGGCTAAGATTTCCGATGCTGAAAGTATTGCAAGTCTGAACGAACATCTCGATGTGATTGGACGGATCCTCATGTGCTAGCCCGTGAAACTGGTTTGAACTTCGGATCAGCTGGACGACGTGGGAGGGCATTGCCCAGTTCCCATTTACATTTCCGACGACAGGCGGTATAGTGATGCTATTACGGATGGTGGTGGATGGTTTACCATAGTCGGCAACTACTCTCCTAACAGGCTGGTCTGCCATATCTCTAATGGCAATAGGCGCAGAAAGTGAAGTAGGAGATGATGGAGCACTTACTGATGATTTAGCGTGGCACTTCTCACGAAAATCTCTCTCGGGTTCTTTAAATCCAAAAAACTCTGGTGGTCCTAGAGAGCGAGTACGTCGCATAAACTAATTACAAATAAAAGAAAAATTAAATTTATACTAAGTGAAAAAAAATATTAGCAGATAAGGAACGAAAACTAACTAAATTAATTTAAACTAAAAATTAAAAACAAATAAAACAAGTAGCAAATAGGTAAGTCCCCAACTAGGGTCGTTCTATAATCGCCTCAAACCGTGTCCATGGCAACGGCGCCAAAAACTTGATCTGCGAAAAATATATATGAATGAAATGCGATTCGCAACTAAGATTTAAAAACCAAACAACCTAATCTAGTTCACACAATCGGCAGGTGTACCGGTCGCGTGTAGCAAAGAGAAAAGAAGTCCGGGTATCGAACTCAAGGACTGTAACGCCCGTTAATTCTGGTTTCAATATTTGAAGCTTGTAGAGTATGTATAATTCTCGGGATTTATCCGACGTTTCTCGGAAGCCTTTGCGTCATCTCGGTACGTTAGACCATTTAAATTTCCTTCCATTTTGCCTTACACTTCAATTTGGAGGGACTTAGATGTAACTTTTGTTTTTATATCATAAAACAAAACAAACCCTAAACCTAACTCTTACCAGCTGCGATCGGCCGAAGAACAGCCCTCCCCCCTGGCGATTTTCTTCTGTGCAGCCGTGTTTCAACCGTAAAAACTTCAATTCAAGTTCGTTATTATGATTCCCCATGTCTTTTATCCCTTAATTGATCATATTAACGCGCTTATTGGTCGTTAAGATTGAGTTTTGATGATAACAGTTTGCTGACAGATTCGTATACGTTTATTGTAGGGTCTGTAATGTGATGTTAGTCTATTGTTTTTGATCTATTCTTGATTCCATGATGTTCTACTTTTAGTATAGTTTCCAGAAAGATATAACACGTAATTTTTGGACAAGATTTGAATGGTTTTTATGAATTTATAAAATCGAGTGTCAAAGCTGATGCGGGATGACGGATTCTGGTCTGTCTTCCCGACGTAATAACCTTTTTTTGACAGGTCCAAATTGGTTGGTTCTACTTCTGGAAGTTAGTATTTTGAGTTATGAACCAAACCCAATTGGAATCGTTTAATTTGGTTGGGTAATGAATTTTATAAAAATAAAACTATTTTGTTGCGCATTGAAATAGCTGCACGTACCTTGCTGTGTTGGAGGAATTTTTATAATTTTTGTGTCTAGTAGAAAAATATAATAAAAATATTTTTATAAACCTAAGACATTTATTAAAGTCTGGTAAAAATTTAATAATTTATTTCAAAGGTTATCCTATGTAATTCAATGCATATTCGCATGCAAAAATCTACACTTTTTACTCATTATTGATCGATAAGTTCGTTTTAGGCTGAACCGGTGGATGTTCAATTGTG
The DNA here is from genome assembly GCF_021521415.1 of Bidens hawaiensis. Classification (NCBI taxonomy): domain Eukaryota; kingdom Viridiplantae; phylum Streptophyta; class Magnoliopsida; order Asterales; family Asteraceae; genus Bidens; species Bidens hawaiensis. Next base: position 1,214,046 of record NW_027491157.1, read on the forward strand.
TTCTTGTCGGGGCTGTTTGAAGTGAGTTTTTGCACCACAATCTTCCTAGATATGTCCCGTATATCATACTTAAAGATCATGTTCATAGGTGTTCGTTAAGTTGATCAACTAGTTGTAGTTTGATTGTTATGTTCGGTTGTCTAGAATTGTAGTTTGGCGCGTTTAACGCGAAGGTTGAAGTGATTAACGACCAATTCAGCTCGGGGACACTTGGTTTGATGTACGGGCTGTTCAAAATTCATTTTTATAAGTTATGGGGCTGAATTGTTTGTCGGTTACTCCAATGGGTCGGTACAACGCGCATTTTCGTTTATTGAATAGTTGGTGCGTTGTACTTGCGGGTTACCGACCCAGTTGACTCGTGTGGCGTCGTGTGGACTTGTTGGCTGTGATTTTATTAGAATGGGTCCACACGGGGCTGAGTTGGATGTTAACGGCCTAAACGACTCCTAAACGCGCGTGTTAGTGTCACCTAGTGCTCCCGGGGGCAAATTGGGAATTCTTTATTCCCAGGAGTAACTAAGGGTCGTTTTGGTGAATGTGAGACCTCGGGGGCTGTTGTGATTAAGTTTGATGAGGTCGAGGGTTTAGGTAACTCGAACCACGTTAGAACGTCTCGTAGGATAAACGAGTCATCTTGATGTCATTAGTATTGATTGAATGTAAACCGACAGGTGTTTGAGTTTTGGGATTTCTTAGGGATTCTCTAGCTCGTGGTGAATCCGCATCTTGTGTCGGGTGAGTTCTTGATGCCCCGTTTAACTCTTTTTAAGTTTTGGGCTAGCATGCACACCTAAACGATTTTCCTTGATGAAATGTTTTAAACGATTTTACATAGGCTTGCTAGTATTGGTAGGCCTTGGAATGTTAAAGAATGTATGTATGTATATATGTATATATATATATATTAGAATAGCCAATATTTGGCGAATGTTGTAGTCGTCTCGACTACTGAATGTTGCGTATGCCTACTTTGTGTTTGCATGCGCTGAATGTTACGTGTTTGGGTTGCACGTTTTCTCGGCCCTGAATGTTATTACTGAATGTTATATATATATATATATATATAGGAATGTACGTATAGAGATGTTCATACGTAAGGATGATTATTTATTAAATGTGATGACCTAACTGATGTATTTCCGTTTACCGTTTTAAAACCATTGGAATGATTATTAAGACTTTTGTTACTTATTTAAAACTTGAACTCACTCAGCTTAAGCTGACTTTGTGTGCATGTTAGTGTGAGTTTCAGGTTAGGAAGAGGATGCCTTATCGTTTGGACGTGCACGAAGCTACTTGGACGGTGAAGGGCATACGGGAATTGAAGATTTTATTATTAAACATTTATTTTTAAAAATTTTTATTTAAAGATAATTATGTAGGTTTTGGGCAAAACTCCCGGGTTTTGGGAACTCATTTACTTATTTACGTTTTCTGCCGAATTATACTCTGTGATGCTTATTTTAATGAAAAGAATTGTTTTTATGTTTAATTATTTTTACGAGTGTTTTGAATGATTACCGACTGTGGGGTTCCCGGGGTTCGGGGCCTTACAAGGACACTAGAGGTGGCTCGAATACTAAACCCTAACTGAGTCCTGCCCTAAAAACAATATTTAATTAATTATTATTAATTTTTTATTTTGTTTTAATTAATTTAAACTAATTTATCTAACTTACTTAACTTAACAGAACTAACGGGAAAACTTAACGGCACTAACGAGGTTTTAACGAATATGGAGAAATGACTACCTAGGCAATAATCCTATTGACAGTTCAACGGCTAATGGAATTAACCAATCACACAACACCGGGATCTTAAAAATAAATAAATCAACTAAGATTCACTAAATTTCGCTAGATCACCTATCGATCTCACCAACTAACCCTCACAAATCTAAGAAGATTAAATTAACCTACTGGGATAAATATTACTAAGATACCCTAATGACGCATCTCCTCTCAGACTCAATGACACAAAACCCGCTAAAAATCGGTACTAGCGACTCTAGGGATAAAGGGGTAATAATATCTAACTTGATCTAGGAACTTATTCGCACGCAAATCTAAACCAGACAAAGCCAAAACTCGCTCTCGCACAATTCTAACTTAACCAATAAAGACGCGAGACAAACCGACTCCCTATTACCTCTCGGTCACAAGGAAGGTGAACCTATTGAATTTTAATAATTAATTGCACAAAATATTCCTATGGTCACGCTAACGACAAATAGATCAAAAACACCAAGTCTAAGACCTAACCAAATAACCCTAACCGAACGACACAAAATACCCAATCAAGGCAATAAGGGGAGTCACATGCAAAAATTATATAAAAACAATTGCTAACACATCCAAGATCGAATTAAATAAAGCTTTTCAATAATAATACGTCGTGTAACTAGTCAAAACCAAATAAGCCATCAAACAAAATCAATATTCATCTCAACCTAGGTAGTTCAAGAGGTTTAGCCAATAATCATAACCAACGACACAAAAATATAATAAATATTATGTGTCAAAAACCTCACCACGAAAATAATAATATAAGTTGGTGGCGAATTCTTTCTTGTCCTTCATTTCACGCAACTTTCCTTTGAATAGAATAAATGCCCTTTTTCTCTTGTTTAATTCTTTCTTCCTCCCAATAATAGCTGCCTCTCCAATCACTTTTTTTTCCTCTTTCGGCCCTCATCCTCTCTGCCGACACCAGTTTTTATGTCTCATCCCTAAAACCTAAAGCTTGAGCAATACTCCACCATATGGGCTGCCAAAAACAAATCATGGTGGGCCTAAGTATTACATCCAAAACCTTAAGTAAAAGAAACTGACTCATGTTTAAAACTGACATCGTGCCATTCAATTCCCCTTTTACTCATATTATTATAAGTGTGAGTTTTATTATTATTATTATTATTATTATTATTATTATTATTATTATTATTATTTTTATTTTTATTTATTATTATTCACGTATGTTAGCATACATAAAACTCTTTTTAGAAACTACTAATAGCTCACATTGAACATGTACGAAGTTTCATTTGTTAAGTTTTGTAAAAATGCTCTGATTTAACTTGTTATCTTACGAGACCTTTAGAATCCAAATATGAGCTAAAAAGTAGTAATATTCAATAAAAACTTAGCTCAAAAGCACTCAAAGTGTAGGAAATTTTTTCCCTAATAGTATGTATGTTTTAGCTCACATCAGGTAGTCATTGAATCTTCTGACATTATTTTCAATGAAAACCATTTCAACAATGTGGATGGACCCAAGTGGCTCTTTGATTTGGAGAAGATGATCAAATCCTTCAAGATATACAATGAAGACTTGGATGACAGCATGTACAGAACAAGTTTTGAAGAAAAAGGAAAACAAAAGCAACTTGATCTGGAGAAACTGTGGCCATCAGTTGCTCCTGAATCAAATGGATTTATTTTTAAAAGAAGCAATCAAGGAGCATGTGAAATAGAAGTCACTGGTCATGAAGAAGCAATTGAAGTATCAAATGAAGAACCAAGTGATATGAAGAGTGAACCAGTACCAAGTCAGCAACAGGCTCAACTTGAAGAGACAAATGGATTTGAAGACAGGTTCTAGTCTTTGTTTGACTCTCTCCAAATTGGGTTAAATGAAGCCTCAACATCTACAAACTGTCATACTCAGTCAACTGATGAGAATCAAGAAAGATTTTAAAGTGAAGCTGCTGAAATAAACATGACAAATCTTGAGACAGTAGTGTCAGCACAACAAGTTGTGCAGAGTACCTCTGTTGAAAGAAACCATCCTGCAGAAAACATCATTGGGGACTTTCATGAGAGAGTGACAAGAATTTCTTCTGAAAGATCAAAAATTTGTTTGTATGCTTGCTTTCTATCCCAAGTTGAACCAAAGACCATTAATCAAGCCTTGAAAGACAACAGCTGGTAGAGGCTATCAGAGGAGTTAGCTCAGTTCAGGGACTTACATGTCTGGGATTTGGTTGACAAACCCAGTGGAAAATATGCAATTGGAACCAAATGGGTTTTCAGAATAAGAAAGATGAAAGAAGCATAGTCATCAAAAACAAAGCAAGACTGGTGGGTCTAGGGTGCTTACAAGAAGAAGGAGTGGACTTTGAAGAAGTTTTTGCTCCTGTTGCAAGACTAGAAGCCATCAAAATCTTTCTAGCATATGCAGCATCTATGAACATAAAAGTCTATCAATTGGATGTAAAATCTGCATTTCTGAATGGAAAGATTGATGAGGACGTGTATGTGACTCAATCTTCTGGATTTGAAGATCCAATCCATCATAACAAGGTGTATAAGATCAGCAAGGCTATGTATGGACTTCATCAAGCTCCTAGAGTATGGTATGATGAGCTATCAAATCACCTGTTAGACAATGGTTTATGCAGAGGAGCTATTGGCAAGACCCTGTTCTACAAAAGATGGAACAAGGATCTGTTGCTATTACAAGTCTATGTTGATGACATCATCTTTAGCTGTACAAATGAACAAATATGCAAAGAGTTTGAGCAAGTAATGAAGTCAAAGTACAAGATGAGTTCAATGGGAGAATGAACTTCTTCCTTGGATTTCAAGTGCAGCAAAAGGGGGATGGGATCTTTATCAATCAATCAAAATATGTCCAAGAGATTCTTAACAAGTTCAAGTGCCAGGATTACAAGACAGTGTCTACACCAATGGACACACATGAGAAGATGGTACCTGATGAGAAGGGGGAGCCAGTGGACCAGCATGAATATAGGGCCAAGATTGGATCACTTATGTATTCGACAACATCTAGGCCAGATATTATGTTTGCTGTGTGTGTCTGTGCAAGATTCCAAGCTAACCCCAAGGTCTCACACATGTTAGCAGTAAAAAGAAATTTTAGACATCTCAAAAGGAAATCAGATTTGGGGATTTGGTATCCAAAAAACTCTTCTTTTGACTTGATGGTCTACACAGACAGTGACTATGATGGTTGCAATATGAGTAGGAAATCAACTTCAGGAGGTTGCTAATTTCTAGGGAACAGGTTGGTGTCTTGGCAATTCAAGAAGCAGACTACAGTGTCCATCTCAACTGCTGAAGCTGAATACATTGCCTCATCCGCTTGCTTTGCACTGGTTCTATGGATTCAAAATCGACTGCTGGATTATGGTTTGAATTTCTTACTTACTCCAATTTTAATTGACAATACTGCTGCCATGTTTATTGTTAAGAATCCAGTCCAACATTTTAAGACTAAGCACATTGAGATTAGACATCACTTTATTAGGGATTGTAATGAAAAAGGCCTAATAGAAATGAAACGGGTAGATACATCTGATAATCTGGCTGATTTATTCACCAAACCAGTGGATAAAACTAGGTTTCACTTTCTGTTAAAATGCCTAGGTATGATAAACGCTGATGAAATTTGATTGATGATGTGTGCTTATGTGAGGTGCTTACTGTTTATCTATGTTTCTCACTATGAATGTTTGCATGATTAGTTGCTATGCTTGACTGATTATTCTGACTGCATGAATCATGCTTGTGACTATTTTGTATGATCAATTATCATGTATTTGATGTTCTTATTTCTATACTTAGATATGTGCTTACATGATACATTTGTGTGATCTAAGTATTTCGAGCATGAATCTATGCTTGATACTGTATTTGTTGCTCTTCGAGCACAAACAGGGATATTTGAAGACTTTTCTAAGTACTTCAAGCACAAATAACATGACTCAGCTGCTCGGGCATAGAAACATGCTTTGTAAACTTTCAAGTATTTCGAGCATGATTCTGTGTTTGATGGTGTGTTTGTTGCTCTTCGAGCACAAACAAACCATACTTGAAAACTTTCAAGTATTTCGAGCACAAAGGTAATGTTTTACTGTTTGAGCATGGACATGTATTGAAAAACTTAGTATTTCTAGCACAAGTCTATTGCTCAAGCACAGTGATAAAGTCATGAACTTTAATGAAGTCATTCGAGTACAAACTTTGATATGATAGATCTTAAGATTGCTCGATAGACTTCCTAGTTTGCTCAATAGATTTCTGAGCATGCTCGACTGAATTGTGTGCTTGTTTGAATGAATTGTGCTGCCTGAGTTATTGTGTGTGATATTGTTGAAGTGTGTGCTTGTCGAATGTTCTTACAAGACAACTTTGTTTTCAAAATCATGTTTAAAATGAATTTTCAAAAGAATTGGTTTTGAAACTGTAAAATGTTTTTGACTAAGCAATACTGTTTTTGATGATCTCATAAGAGAAATGATAATACTGTCCAGTTCTAAGCTTTAAAGAAGCTTAAAATGTTTTATATGGATATTGAATCCAACCTTATTAGGAAATGATAGTGTATTGCTTAAATTCCTAACCCATGAATTATAGGCTTAAAGGATCTCCGTTCAGTAAATTGACATCATGTATGGTATCTTTTCATGAGTGTAGTGACATACGTGATACAAATATAATGATCATGTTGAGTCTGATGTGGTGACTCATTCAAAGACCAAGGTATGTTTCCTTACACATCTCTCCGAATGATAGGCAGAAAGGCAATTATCCAATTATACACGAGCCTGTTGGTGATTTGGTCACACAAAATATAATTACAAAGTATCTGAGCAGATATAAAAGTATTGCTATACAAAAGCTTATCAAAAAGAAAAAGAAAGAAAACGAAAAGGAAGAATGCTTATAAATAGTATACCAAGTAATAATATATCAAGACTTAAGGGGCACTAAGGGAACTACAAGGGTGGGGCATTCAAATAAATCCTAAACACCCTAAATGTAAGGCATGTAAGTCCGGATGGCATGTAAGTCCAACGGTTCAACCTTATAGTCTGATATCTATATAAATAGTTAAATAAACTGCTCTTAAAACAAATTTTGACCAAGGCATCAGGGGGTTGAAGTCAAATTGGGATGATTGGAGAAATCTAAATAAGCTTTGAGAAGAGATTAGGGACAACCTGAAGTCCAAAATGTAACCATTCTACATTTAAGCTTTAATTGAACTTAAAGCATATCACAAGTGTTATGATAATCATGCTAAGTGCCACTACCTAATGTCAACCTGACTCAGATCATAATACGACTGACTATGAAATGGTGTGAAAGATTTTGGACAATCTGATCCCATGTTGAGATCTCTCAAAAAGGTTTTGAAATGAATTTCTAACTGAAATTTGATCTCTTATTCACCTTAAACTAATGCTTAAATAAAAGAAGGTTTCAAATGATATATCTATTTGTTTTACGCAAAGTTTGAGTGCAGTTTGTGTTTAGTCTTCCATGCAAATAATGATGCATTCACAAATGAAATTTGTTTTGTTCTAAGTGATTTCGAGTATGGTCTAGGAATCAGAGTGTACTTAGAGCTCACTTTTGACTTGGATATCTTATTTGTTGCTTTTAGAGCACATTGTTATGCTTGGAAACCTTTCCTAAGTGTTTCGAGCATGGATATCATATTCTTTGCTCTTCGAGCACAATGTAATGCTTTGTATACTTTCTTAAGTATCTCGAGCATAGATATCTTTTATGTAACCTTTCGAGCACATATGTTCACATGATAAGAAATGTTAAGTGTTTCGAGCAGAGTTAAGTGCTAGATACTTAGGTTTGTGAGTTCGAGCTAGGATCTTGATGGATAAAATTGTTAAGTGGTTCGAGCAAACGTGTGTGCTAGACTCTTAGTGTGTTCAAGTATAGACATAGGAAGGACAGAATCTACTAAGGCTCTCAAGCATGAGTGTACTACGAGCACATTGAGTAGTAGTCATCTAAGTCATTCGAGCATAGGTTACAACACTGCCAAGAGAAGTTGCATCTCGAGCATATGTTTTTGAAATGATAGATTTCTAAGTTATGTCGAGCAGGTTGCATAGTCGAGTAGGGTTAACCAATAGGTGTGTATCGAGTATACTTGACTGAGTTTAGTTTGCTAAGTACCTCGAGCACACTACTTGACACGAGCACACTTTTATACCCAATACTCGAGCATATGATGTATTAACACTTGCCAAGGCATCGAGCACAAGTGTATTCGAGCAGACTATCTCGAGTATACTAGTTCTCGAGCATCATGAACATACAAGTATGTCGAGCATTGACAGTACTATGGTTTCTAGTACAGTGGGAGACATCTGGTCTTTTGGCTGTATGCTCGAGCAAGGGAGGTACATTAAATTTGAATTAAATGACAACTGTCGTGCACTAGACGACAAAATCGTACTGTACCAACCAAACGTTAGGTATAAAAGGGGGACTTAGAAACCTCTTCACACATTTCATTTCCCTCTCAAAACCTGATTGCAAAATCCTCTTGCTCACGCATCCCATGCATACTCGAATACTCGATTACTGCTCGATTATACTTCGAAAATAACCATTAGCTTTGTTTCGAATTTGGTAAGATATCGATTCTCGATTATCATTTCACCGATTTCGGAACTAGGGTTTCTAATTGATTATCTTACTGATCATTTACTTGTTTGTGCAGGTACGCATATTACTACGGAAGAGGTTAATGAAGACGCTACTTTTCTCTAACTATCATCAATTATTGTTTCTGCATCTACTTGTATTAACTATTCTATTTAGCAGAACTGATGGCGATGAAATTCGAAAAGAGGCACAATATGTGTGCCCGGTTGGAGGTAGATAATGACAACAGGGAACTAGAGCTCATGCTAAATTTCCTTAATCATTCCAACTTGAGGGTAGCTTGGATTGAGAGCCCAACAATCTACAGGAATCACATTACAGACTTTTGGGGTTCAACTACATATGTGGATGATGTGAATGGGAAATGGATTGAGGCCTATGTGTTAAATCATGATATTGAAGTTACTGAAGCTTCAATCCGAACAGCACTAAACTTAAATGATAATCATGAAGATCAACCATCATACTCTATTCCAAGACTGCTGAGAGTATTTCAAGAAACCATGGGTTACCAAAGGGATGTCAAAGAAGGACATTTTTCTGTTTTCCCTTAATCTACAGATTCCTCATTCATCATGTTATTCAATCCCTATCTCCAAGGAGAGGGACTTGGACTTTACTGAGCAGGGAACTTGCCACCTTGACAGTAGCTATCTTGTATCAGCAACCTTTTAATGTTTCAAGACTAATCTTCAACGGTTTAGTTTCTAATGCTGAGAAGGCTATGAACCAAAGATTCCTAATGTACCCAAGATTTCTCCATATTCTTATAAATAGGTCTTTGCAGAACCTGCAACAGATAGGAGAAGTATTGGAACTACAAGATCCAAACATATGTCAACGAATGAAGGATGCTAAAAGTAAATTCATTGACAATGCTGATTGGGATGTTCTCCCATGGCTACTTGTTCCTGCCTTAGGTGCCATTGATGTACCTCGCACTCCAGGAAATAGTGATGATGAGAATGATGATGAGAGTGAGGATGAAGAGAATGAAGGAGGAAATGATGATGACAATGATAGTGATAATGATCAAGGTGATGGAGGTGATGGTGCTGGTGATGAGCCTGTTAATGAACCAATTGCTCATGAAGCCGAGAATGTTGAGGATGGAGATAATGATGCTGAAGTGAATGAGCTGGTTATTGATCCAGTTGGAAATGAGATGGTTCATTTTAATGGTGTTGGATCTAATGTGCACGTGGAGGATCAGGAAGGGGATAGAAGTTCAAACTATGAGGTTACTGACCCGGTTAATGAACCAGTTGTGGGTCTAAGTTACATAGCAACTGAGCATAGTGATGAAGATTCCTTTATTGCAGGTGTAGTTTCCAATGTGACCAACACTATCAAGAAGATAACTCCTCCAGACTCACCAAACCCTGCATTAGACAACATGGACACTGATTCCTTTGAGTCGGAGCTTGCAAATGATGACATCCTTTCATCCCCTACCACCACTAAACCAATAAACTCAGAGCCTGAACCATTTCATGAAATACATATTCCAACTTCGCCCACATCTCCTATTCAAGATACACATATTACTACACCCCCAACCTCACCTCTCAATAAAACCATACCAACTGATCCCATTCAACTGTCTCAACCCATCTTAAATGAACCTGAAACTTACCAAATACCTTCCCATGAAACCTCCTCACCAGAACCCTTATCAGAACCAACTTCTAAACCCTGTCAAGAAACACCAAAATCTAGCCCATGTCTTTATGACATACTTTCTGAGAATGCTGCCTTGGAATAAGAGAATAATAGTCTGAAAGAGAAAAATATGTTTTTGGAAATAAGGAATAAAGCCCTTGAGACAGCCCTGCGACAAGCACTATTGAGGATTCAAACCCTGGAACACTTGAGGTTGAGAAGACCTCAGATGCACCAAAACAGGGGGAGAATATTAAAGATGCAGGAGGATTGAAAGAAATTGAAGATCTGTATGCCAGTTCTGATGAAGAAAATGAAGAAGCTGGAACCTCAAATGCTCTAAACATGATAAACCAAGAGTATGAGGGAGATGCTGAAAATGAGGGGGAGAATGATGATGAAGAAGAAACCTCTGAACATATTAAGTTAAGAAAATTAAAAGGCAAAGGGGTGGCTCTGACTGATGATTATCTTCAATCAATAGCAACTCATAAAGAAACATCTGGTGATGAAATTCTTGAGAAGGATAATGTAATGGATGCAGATATGGCAGAAGTTCAATCAGTTCAAAAAGTAATAGAATTGTTAAATCAAGAAAAAGACAGGGTATTGGTTGAAGAAGAGGATGATGAAATTGATCAAGAAGTGCTTGAAGCACTGATTGAGATGAAAAAAGAAACAACAACAAGAAGAAAGATTGAGAAAAGAGGCAGATAATGCTATAAGGGCAACATTTGAGTCATTAAAGGCAACACAGGCTGAAGAACAAACTCCAAATGCATAGAATGATAATGAAAATGAGCCTCTACAATCTGAGCCAGTAATGTCCGAGCCTGTAACTAAAGAAACTGAACATGAAACACCAAAAGAGCAAGAGCTTGGTTTGGGTTCAGTCAACCAAGATGAAGAAGAGGATTAAACAATTGAAATATCTGCTAGCTCGATGGTGAAGTTAGTTATAATGAAAGTTCTGATAGATATCCTGAACAAACCAGAAGGGCATCATCCTGAAATAGTATTAGCTGCCAAAAAAGGCTCAAAAAGATTTTATCAATCTAAGCAATGGTGTGCAATCTGAACCAAGAGTAGAAGAAATGGTTGAAACAACTGAACCCGTCATTCATGAAGTTACTGAAGAGGATGAAGATACTCCTGTCAAAGAACCAATTGTGGAAGAAATCTTTAATGAAGAGCCAGTAACACAAACCACTCAGCCAATAATTACAGAAACTGTTGATGAAGACCAAAGGGATGTGCATGACAAACCTATTATTACTCAACCAACAGAATCTAAAACTGAGAAGCGAGTAAAAAGAAAGGAGACAACTCAAGTGGAACTTCCCAAGGCAAAAAGGAAAAAATCTGTTTATAAAAGGGGTCTAAAATCCAAGTTTGTGTTTAAGTCTCCTGAACCTGAGAATGAAGAACCAATGATTGGGGCACTTCACAATCTTGATGAACAACTTGAAATTGATAATGAAGAAGAAGGAGGCTTGAAAGATGATGAGAGGGAGAATGAAGATAACGCCTATTTGATAAGCCTTGAATATGATGAGAGATATATTGAAAGAATGTTAAGAGAAAGTATTCAACAAGAAGCTGAAGGCTGGAGAAAAAGGAAATCAAAAAGGGAATTGTCGATAAAACCCGGACACAAGCCTGCATTCCTAAACTTGCAATCATTTGACACAATTGACAAAATTTACAAGAATGCTCTTGTAGATGATGTTTCAAATTATGTGGAAAAGGTGACCAAGAAGAAAGAGAAGGTAGAGAAAGTATTGGTAGAATCTAATAGCAGTAAAAGAAGAACAGAGAAAGAGGCCCGAGATGAAACTGAATATGAAGTATTAAAGGCCAAACACAATGACATAAAGTTTCTTCAATTGTATGGCTACAGTTACAACTCATTGATAAATCTTTCTCTTGAAGATCTGAAAAGGAAAGTTCAAATGGTAAAAGATTCCCACAAGGATAAGAAGAGCCGAGAAGAGTATGCGAGAGAACAGGAGCTGAGAATGAGATTGGAGAAGGAGAGGAAAGAGCATGAAAGAAAGGAAGAGGAGGTGAGAAAGTGGTTTGAAGACCCACAAAGGGTGCAGACTTTAAAGGAGATTGTGATAGAAAAGGGTATGACTGAAGATCAGTTCAATGACATGCCTCATGAACAACTGTTAGACATATACAATAAAGAGCAGAAATTATATTTGGAAACAGAAAGAAGATTACAAGAAGAGAAAAGGAAAATGGATGAGGTTGTTAGAGTTGAGATGATGAGTGCTCTAGACAAAAAGGGTGCAAGTATGGGAAGACTTATAGTGCAAACTGATGATACAATCAAGAGATGGTTCGAAGAGTCAGAACTTGAAAAGGCTAAGAAGAAGAAACAAGCAAGCACAAGCAGAACCCCAAGGTTTGAGATTGTGAGGCCAAAACCTTCAAGAGATTTAAATCTTCCCACACATCTCTACTATGATAAAAGATCCAAGACCTTGAGGGTGATTACTGAAGACAAAGAAGAGACTCTTATTATCTTTAGAGATGATTTGAGAAATTTCTCAGAAGAACAACTAAAGAAGATGGCTAAATTGGATCTATACGATAATTAAAACAAAAGCCAAATGGCGGGGCATCAAAGAAATGACCTCTCCAAATTCATCAAGGAACAGTCTGAGAAAGGATTTCCTTTTCTCAAACAAAAGAGGAGAGAGATTCATAGCCAAGCTGAGAAAGAGAAAAGACGTAAAAGGATAAATGAAGTACACATGTTGGAGCTGTCTCTGTTCGAATCAAAGAAGAGGAAAATTCATCAAGCAAGCAGCTCTACAAGAAAAAGAATGACTTTAAGGGAGTGCTCAACAATGAGGAGGGAGATGATGAAACCAGACTCTATTGCACGACAAAATGGAAGGATCTCTCATCTCACTTATAATCGACATAATGACTCAATAACCTTGAGGAATGTATCAGGAGGTGCAATTGCAGTGATCATGTATGATGAAGAACTTAGATTCATGCATCCTCAAGATCTTTAAGACATAGTAGATGTTGAGTTTCCCCTGGACTCCCAAGATGGAGTGGAGTTGGATATGATTAAACAGAAGGCTGCCCTTGTCGTACACTAGAAAGAAAAATCTGACACTAGGAGCAAAGGGAGGAGATAGCAGAATGAAGGCTTAATGATGATCATTTTAATTCTATTTTATCTTTATTATTACTTTATTTGTATTTTAAAATGTAAAAAATTCTATATGTAATGCCCAAGTGGCAGAATTCCGTTATGTAATGAAATGATATTTAGACTAAATTGATTATCTTTAGATGGCTGATACATGTGTAACTATAGGTAGGTATGTTTTGGTGCATCTGAGCTTGTTCCAATCTAGGGGGAGATTGTTGGGTCGGATTTTTGATAAGAAAGATTGGAATCTTCTCAACCTCCTCCGGAAACGGCTAAGTGTGGACTTCGAGCAAGCTTAGACTATCGAGCATGGTTTTACTACTTCGAGCAACGTCTTTAGAACCATTTGTGGTTGATTCTTCTAAGTGTTAAAGATTTGAGCAAGCTACACTTCACCGAGCAAGAGTGTTCTTCTATCGAGTATGGATTGCCAATCGAGCAAACAACTTGATCATTCAAGTTATAACTAAGTGATTCTGAGCAAAGGATGTTTGAGCACATAGTGACCAGCATGGATGCAATAAGAAGATGTCATATGTTCAAAGCAAGGACTTCGAGCATGGTTCAGTCCACCGAGCAAGATTTACATCCCAGCATGCTAAAGATTGTTCAATAAGTCTATTAGACAAAACTGAAGGCATCAAGAAGAATGGGCTTGCTCAATGCGCTAATTCGAGCAAGGCAAGGATTGGTCAAGAGGAATGAAGCTTGCTGGAGGGAACATCTTCACTGATGATATTCTAAGTATGCTCGAAGACACCCATCGAGCATACACAGCATAGTGAGTCTGCTTGAGCAAGATTCTTATCATGCTCGAAGACTGTTACACTTGTATTTGTTTTTATCTTTCATTATGTAATGTTTAAGGATTTTAGAAGGAATGTCAGGGTCTATAAATAGGGTCCTAGGTTTCCATTTAGAACGGGATACGAGAAACATTCTAACGAATATTCAGTTTGTCTCCTCGTACATCCGCCGCCGTTTACATGAAACCCTAAACAATCCTTTCACTGTTTCATTGAATAATGTATTAAATACAGTGAATCTTTGTCTTTGATTCTCTTTACTGATTACCATTTATTGTTTCATTTGTTATTATATCACCCCTTCACTCCTATCCGTTGGATGTCCTGATTCCGCCGGGATATTCAATAGGCCTTTGGGTTATTGAGTCTGTGTGTTCTTGTCAATCTTATTTAGGTTTGCACCATATACTCGGTCCTGACAGAGATCTCGAGAGGAAGTTTGAGTTTATAAGCAACAGGACCATTCTATCGAGGATTTCAAAAGGACCAACGAAATAAGGAGATAACTTTCCTTTCTTTCCAAATCTAACCACTCCTTTCTACGGAGACACTTTAAGAAGAACTCGATCACCAACATTGAATTCTGGGGGTTTCCTTCTTTTATCCGCAAAACTCTTTGACGACTACGTGTCACACCCCGTTTAGCAATTTGCTGAAGCGTAAAATGGTAATTTAACAGACACCTCTGGTATCAACCAAATTGTTTACAAAGAAACATTACTAACTAATTTACAATATATTACATTGTTCTAACTTCGTTTACAAACTAGGTGATACAAATTAAAACTAGTCCGTTAACTACTTTACTTCTTCCTAGCTCACTAGCATCAATTTACACAACATCAATCGCAATCCAAACACGTAACACATAAGCAATCTACTCCAATTTTTTGTACACCTAAAAAGCATGTTAAAATGGGTCAACCATGAATAGTTGGTGCGTTTCACAAGATTCAATGAAATCAGTTATACGCAATCACCATAATCATAGTTTGTATATACACATGCATGTATGTATGTACGTTTGCAAGTACGTTTGTTTGTATATTTATGATGTAATTATGCTAAGCTACAATGAAGGCTTGACTGTTTGTTCGTGCTGCGTGCCTTCATTTCCCACGTACAATCAACCACTACGGCCCCCCTTCCACCCACAACATGTCCCAAGTAACTATGTCTAATACTACATAGTGTGTATGCATCAATATATAGTCATGTATAATTGTAGTAGATTATTGGCATTCATGCCATAATCAATTTAGTTTATTTAGTTGTAGTAGAACCTTGGCATAAGTGCCATACTCAAATTAGTTTGTTAAATTGTAGTAGAATCTTGGCATTCGCGCCACATTCAATTTAGTTTGTTCAGTTGCAGTAGAACCTTAGCATATGTACCATACTCAACTTAGTTTGTTAAATTGCAGTAGAATCTTGGCATTCACGCCATACTCAATTTAGTTTGTTCAATTGCAGTAGAACCTTGGCATTCGTTCCATACTCAATTGAATTCGTCATATAGTCATGTATATAATCAGTAGTACTATCCACATTCCACGGCTTATAATCAATTACTATAGGGATCTTTCGTGTGTCAGTACTTAGGTAATTCATATGATAGTGCATTTCCAAACAGATAAATATATGTAAACACGCTTTTCACCCCAAAAGTTCGTGTTGGTACATAAATGTCAGTAGTTCATTTGTCTAATGTCTGTAATCGAGTCTGTAATATTGTTTGTGTATTTGTTTGTTAAAGCGAAGTTGTTGACAAGTTCGCTTAGGCGAACTTGTTAACCAAGCGAAGTTGTTGACAAGTTCGCCTAGGCGAACTTGTTGAACAAGCGAAGTTAAGGACAACTTCGCCTGAGGCGAAGTTGTCGTGTATTTATATAGTGTACGGCTGATCGTTTTAGGTTGATCGTGAGTGGTTAAGTTACGTGTAATTCAGTGAGTCGAGTGACGTGAGGTCGAGAGTCTGTAAGTATCACGGTTTGAGTTATTAATATAACGTGAGTTTGTTCGTATCGTGTTCGTGTGTTCATGTGATTGTATTCTACGTCCGTAACGATCTATACAGGGATTCCGCACCTGTGTATATCGGGATATCTCGTGTGATCCGTCCAGGAAACCTACAATTGGTATAAGAGCTTTTGCTCGATTGTGTGGTTCGGGATATTCACGCGGGTGTAGAATTCGTTCCATTTCGGCTATTCACGGGACGAGTTTTTGGTGTTGTTGCTCATTCTATCCTCCTACCAGTGTGTTTAAGCCTTTAAACCATCAAAAACGTCGTTAAAATCCGATTTTCAGATCTGCAGAAAGTTTAAGTTCGTCAGGCGAAGTTGCTGTTCATCAGGTGAAGTTGCCGTCAGGATACGTAGGGTTTCAGCGAAGATATAAGGAGAAGCGAAGTTATTTACAACTTCGCCTACCTCCTCAACTTCGCCTAACTCAGCGAAGTTCTCATCAAGTTCGCCTAACTCAGCGAAGTTCTCCTCAAGTTCGCCTACTTTCTAAGTTCGCTTACCCTAAGCGAAGTTATTCTCAACTTCGCCCAGTCACGCGAATTTAAGAAGAATCCAGCGAAGTTATTACTTAAGCGAAGTTATCCTTAACTTCGCCTACAGTACTGTTCAGAGGAAATTTCTTAACTTCGCTTTTTCAGAATTTTTCGGGTTTCTTAGTCTTCAAGAAGGATGTCGTCGATCAACATTTCGGAGCTTGTAAAGATGGAAGTTGAAGCGGGGTCAGCTACAAAGGCCCCAAGGTTGCTGAAGGGAACCGATTTTGTCGCGTGGAAGGATCGGTTCATACAATACGTTAAGTACCAGGATGCGAAAATGTGGGTATGCATCCAAGATGGATATATTCCACCAGTCATGGAGTATGAGGGTCGAGACCAAATCAAGAAATACAGTAAAATGGAAGAGTAGGAGAAAAAGATGTATGAAGCCGAGAGCAAGGCTCATGCTGCAATCACAATGGCTCTTCCACAGGAGATCCTCCATACGTTCAGAAAGTATACATCAGCTAGAGAGCTTTGGGAAGCTCTTGAGAACAGATTTGAGGGGAATATAGGTATTCGGGCTTCAAAGATAAAGTTGCTCAAAACTCAATTTTCAGTCTTTAAGTACTTAAAGAACGAATCTCTTGATGATATTATCACTCGATATTATCATCTAATGACTGAATTGAGTAACTACTCCATTTCCTACCGAGAAGAAGAGATTGTGGAAAAGCTTCTCGATGCCCTCCCACCAAAATGGGAGATGTATACTGTACTGATAAGGGAAGACAAGGACTTTCCTACTTATGATCTTGAAACCACTGTCAACAAGCTCAGAACTTTTGAGCTTAATATGGTAAGAAAAGAAACATCTATGGATCAGGTTCAAGATCCAGGCATGTACGGTGCTAAAGTAAACTCCAATTCAAGTTCAAAGACTGATTCTGCCGCCTACTACTCGAAGAGTGAGTCGGGTGCCAATTCTTCACAGGAGGGGCATGTGTCAGTAAACTCAAATGGGGATGTTTGCTTTGTTGCGGGTGGATCAAGTGGTACTCAACAGACAGCAAGCAAGAGTAGTGGATCTTCAAGTTCCTCAAGCAATAATTACTCTAAGATGCCAATGAGCGTCAAATCTGCTGAAGAGCAGTTTGGCCTCTATGCTTCATTTATTGCTTCATATGAAAACTATATTCAAGGAAAGGTGGTTGATCCAGCAATGCTAGATGAAGACTATGACCAGATCGATGTTGATGATCTGGAGGAAATGGATTTACAATGGCAGATGGCCATGATAGTGAGGAGAGTGAAGAAGTTTATGAGAAAGACGGGGAGAAAGTTTGTTGGTGGCAGGCCAGGGTTCGACAAGACTAAGGTGAGGTGCTATAACTGTCAACAAAACGGCCACTTTGCTAAAGAGTGCAGAAACGAGAGAGTTGAACGTGGTCAAGGCAGGTCTGCACAGTACAATGGGAGTAGTAAAGAAGTCAATGCCATGATGTCCAGAGAAGCAGGTGAATACAACTGGAACCTGCATTCGAATGAAACTAGTGAGCAGGAAAATATGGCCAAGGTTGAGAATGAAGATTGTGAGAAGATTAACGGAGAAGAGAAAGCTACGGGTAAGGAAAAAGCTTTCATGGCAGATAACAATGATCAACTCTCCGAGGTAAGTTCTAAATCTATTTGTACTAAATGTGAGAATTTGTCTGAGCAACTTGCTACCATAACTGATCAGTATGTTCGTTTAGATGCTGAATTTAAAACTCTTAAAGAAGATCATCACTTTATGAAAGCAAGAGAAAACAGTTACAAAGTTAAAATAAAAGCGTGTGAAAAAGATGTTAAAAGCTTAAAAACAAAACTTGCTGAAAAAATTGAAGTAATTGATCTAAGTTATGAGGTTTTAGAAGAAAAGACTAAACTGATTGCTGAACGAGAAAAGCAGATTGCTGACCACCAGGTGAAAGTGGTGGAACTGAACCGAAAACTTGAGCAGTTCAGAAATTCCTCAGCTATTCTTGATCACCTTGTTAGTGATCAAGGTACCTCTACAAAGAGGGGAGGAATTGGTTATCACGAGGTTCCACCACCTTATAACCACAATTACACTTTTAACCCTAGTGTTCAGAAATCTGTTGATTTTGAAGTTCCTCAGACAGTTCCAATCAAGGTTACGAGTAAAGAACCAAGTGTTAGTAGTGGCGAAACGAGTTCGCCTGTTTCAAGTGTGAAAATTTCTGTTACGAGTCCAGTCTCATCGGATTCGGATAAGTTGTCCGAATCGGGTAAGACAAAAGAGAAGGTAGTGTTACCCACTGGTGGAGAAAAAGATAAAACCTATAAAAAGTGTACTCCACTCAACCCGTACGTCCCACCTTATGTGAGACGAACGGCCGGTAACACAGCCTCAACATCCAAAACAACATTTGAAAAGAAAATGGAGCATAGGTGTTGTTTTAGGTGTAATAAGTTAGAACATCTTGTTGCAGATTGCCCTCTGACGCCGAAATTCAGAGGTGTGAGGCCTATTAAAACTGAGCATAAGCCTAATGGTAATTTTAATACTGCTAAAAATGAAAACCTTTCAAAGTTTCGAAATGTAACTAATTCAGGTTTTTACAGAAACAAACCTCAGTTTAACAATGCTAATAACCAAACCACAAGATATAATACTTTCAATATACATAGGTTTGGAAGGCCTCACACTCAATTTCCAAGGAGATTTCCTAATAGGACTGACAGGAATTATCCAGATGCTAACTTTGGAAAGCAGAAGTACGGGATGTATAGATCCAAGACCAATTGGTCTTGGGTCCCTAGATTCTAATCCTTTGCTTTATTGTGCAGGAACAGTTGAACAGGGCTGCCCACAGTATTTGGATTGTAGATAGCGGCTGTTCCCGGCACATGACGGGTAACAAATACTTGTTGCACGACTTAAAACCTGTTCAAGGAGCGAGAGTTAGCTTTGCTGGTGAAAGTGGAGGAAGAATTACTAGAAAAGGAACGGTGTCCAATGGGAAAATAACTCTTGAGAATGTGAACTTTGTAGAAGAGTTGAAGCACAATCTGCTGAGTGTGTCGCAGATTTGTGATAAGGAGTACACTGTTCATTTCACGAAAAATGAGGCGATCGTGTTGAAGCCTGGTTTTCAGATACCAGACGAGTGGATAGTAATGAAAGCTCCACGTGATACAAATACTTATGTGATGGATATGAGGTCTACTGAAATGGCCACGGGAGAATCATGTTTAATGACGAAAGCAAGCGAATCGGAATCCGAATTGTGGCACAGGAGGATGGGGCACATTCATCTTCGGAAGATGAACCACATTGTCAGGAATGGACTTGTGATGGGCGTTCCCTTGAAAAGTTTTAACTTTGAAGACAAATGTATAGCATGCAAGAAGGGAAAGCAACACAAGAAATCCCATCTCACCAAGAAGGTCAACTCTATTGCCAGTACTCTAGAAATGCTTCACATGGATCTCTTCGGTCCCGTGAATGTAAAAAGTCTAGGAGGTACTTCTTACTGCTTGGTGATCACTGATGACTACTCGCGATATTCGTGGGTATATTTTCCGAAATCGAAAGATGAGACGGCTCAAATGGTGAAGAATTTGATTACCAAAGTTGAGAACGTCATGAGTAAAACAGTTAAGTTCATCAGAAGTGACAATGGAACGGAGTTCAAAAATTTTGAAATGGAGATCTTCTGTCTTCAGAAAGGAATTGAACACCAATACAGCGCTCCGTATACTCCGCAACAGAATGGAGTGGCTGAAAGGAAGAACCGAACTTTAATTGAATGAGCCAGAACTATGCTGGCAGATTCGAAGCCTCCTTTGATGTTCTGGGCTGAAGCAGTTGCTACAGCCTGCTATGTTCTGAATAGAGTGTTAACCGTTAAGAGACTTGGTAAAACGTGTTACGAGCTTATGCATGGGAGGAAGCCCAACTTGAGTGGTCTTGAACCATTCGGGTCCCCTTGTTCGATCTTGAAGACAAATTCTAAATTTGGAGAAGTAGCCGATGAAGGAATATTAGTCGGTTATGTTGTTGGTACTCCCAACAGACGTGTCTTCAATACTTCGACTTGCAAGGTGGAGGTGGTGTGTAACACCGACATCACAAGTTACCAACCGCCAAAACCTAGCAATGGACCTGCTGAGCTTTTCGACTATGTTAAGCTTTTTAAGTCGTTTAACATACTGGATTTGGAAATTTCTGAAGAAGAAGAAAGAGCTGCGACGAAGATGATACTTGATGAGGAAGAAAATCTATTGCAAAGACAGCTGATTGATAAATGTCAACCTTCCTCATCAAACACTATCGGTACCCCTGCTGCCTCTGCTGAAGAAGAATTTAACAATCCTTTTCACTCTCAGCATGAAACAACCATTGATGAGATCTCTTCTAATTTGGAAGATAATTTGCATGTCGGTTCTGTTCCGACCACGAGAATTCATAAAGATCACCCTTTGGATAATGTGATTGGTAATGTGTCCTCAGGTGTACAAACGAGAAGTAGCTTGAATGAACACATCTGTGTTTATACAAGCATTAAGGAGACAGGAATAATCAATGAATGCCTGTATACCTGCTTTATAAGCCAGATTGAACCGAAGAATTATCAAATGGCTTTAAAGGACAGCTCGTGGGTCGAAGCCATGCAAGAAGAGTTAGCTCAATTCGAGAAGATGGAAGTTTGGACTTTGGTTGAAAAACCAAAGAATGTGCATGCGATAGGCACAAAATGGGTGTTTAAGTGCAAGAGAGATGATAAGGGGATTATTATAAGAAACAAGGCGAGGCTAGTCGTTAAAGGTTTTAATCAACAAGAGGGGATTGATTATAACGAAGTGTTCGCTCCTGTCGCCAGGTTGGAAGCCATAAGATTGTTTTTAGCGTTTGCTGCTTATGAAAAGATGAAGGTGTTTCAGCTAGATGTGAAGAGTGCGTTTTTGAATGGGAAAGTTGATGAGGTTGTGTATGTTGAGCAACCTCCGGGTTTTCCTAACCCAGACTTTCCAGATCACGTGTACAGGTTGAGCAAGGCGTTGTATGGATTACATCAGGCACCTCGTGCCTGGTATGCAACTTTATCGGATTACTTGCTCGAGAATGGTTTTGAAAGAGGGAAAATTGATAGCACGTTGTTCTTCAAAAGAGATGGAAGCGACTTCCTGCTGGTACAAGTCTACGTGGATGACATTATATTTGCTGCGTCAAAAGTCTCCATGTGTCAGGAGTTTGAAGCCGTCATGAAGAAAAGGTTTGAAATGAGTGCTATGGGTGAACTAACTTTCTTTCTAGGATTGCAGGTTGATCAGAAGAAGGACGGGATGTTCATTCATCAGACGAAGTATGTTCATGATGTGCTCAAGCGCTTCAAGATGGAGGACAGTTCTCCATATGATACTCCAATCTGCGTTAATCACAAATTGGGTACTGAAGTAGACGGTGATACAGATGTGGACCCAACTCAATATCGGGCAATAATAGGTTCTTTAATGTACTTAACTGCATCTAAGCCTGATATAATGTTTGCTGTTTGTCTTTGTGCACGTTTTCAGGCAAATCCAAAAGAATCTCATTTGAAAGGTGCAAAGAGGATACTGCGGTATCTCAAGGGCAAGCCGAAGCTGGGGTTGTGGTACCCAAGAGGAGGAGACTTGGAGCTGGTCGCTTACACAGATTCTGATTATGGAGGGTGCAATCAGAGTCGGAAGTCAACAACTGGAGGATGTCAGTTTCTTGGTGGCAGATTGGTGTCGTGGCAATGCAAGAAGCAGACTTCAGTCGCAATTTCAACCTGTGAGGCAGAATACATGGCAGCATCCAACTGCTGCTCTCAGGTTCTTTGGATACAACAACAGTTGCACGACTATGGTCTGAATTTCTTACTTACTCCTATTTGCATTGATAACACAGCTGCTATCTCAGTAACTAACAATCCCGTGAAACATAGTAAAACTAAACACATTGACATACGTCATCATTTCATACGGGATTGTGCTGAGAAGAAATTGATTGTGCTTGAAAAGGTGGATACGCTTGATAATTTCGCTGATTTATATACTAAAGCGTTTGACAAATCCAGATTTCAAAACCTTATTGAACTAAATGGGATGATCAATCCCGAGTAACCATGCTTTCCTTGTTATTAAAAAAAAAAAAAAAAAAAAAAAAATTGTCACTAATCGCTTAAAAATATGTCGGTTACATCAGTTTGAAGGACATGTCTTCGGATATGTTTTGGTCCTCATTTTCTACTTGTAGATTTTGAGGATAGCCATTAACCAGATTACTGATAGTGACCGGGGTGGTTTATGATAAGTTTTTCATTCTTTCGCTTAAAATTAGTCGATCATACTTAGTTAGAATGACACATACTAGTATGTGGTCGGTCCAGCTGATCCATTGGATCTTCGGGATAGCCGTTTACCTGAAGAATTTGTTTTGGTCGGGGCGATTAATGTTAAAATTTTGAAAGAAAAAGGGGAAATGAAATTATTTTTCAAGTCTGTTACTTCGTAAGAAGTTCGTTAGCTATGTTAAACGAAAAGTTGATCCAACCTTGGAAAATGATAGTATACTAATTCTGTGTGCTTAGCTAGTGAAGTTATTAGGCTTAAAAGGCTTTAGGACAGTCATTGTATGTCATGGTAACTTTTTATGGTGCGTAAAAGTAGATGTGATACAAACTAAATTTACTTGATTTTACGTGGAAACTCCTTAAGAGGTTTGCATGTCTTCATATATATCTTTCCGAATGATAGGCAGAAAAGCGATTACCCTGTCATACACGAGCCCATGTGTGTTCTGATTCCCGTGAAGATAGCGTCTCAAGATACTGCAGTGATCCAGATTCGGGACTTGCAGTTAATTTCTACTTTGAAGTCTATGTTTATTCGAAAAAAAAAAAATATTTGGAGTTATTGAAACATTTTAGAGATGACAAAATCAAGACTTCACAATCATTGAGTAAGAGAGAAGAACGGGAAGCAGATCAAGAATACTTACAAGTTTAATCAGACACTATGGGTCGAAGTCAATTCGGGGTGACTTGGGGAAAGCCAAATACGCTTTGAGGATAGATAGGAGACATCAATATTTCTGAGTTGTTGCCCACTTAAATTTTGAGGCTTAATCGAACCTAACTCGTATCACAGAAACGATGAAAACCACTTTAAGTTATACCTGCTTACAACCTGTCTCTATATGTCATAATACAGCTAAACACGGATCTATGTGACAGTCACGTAATTAGTATGATTCCTGTTCGGATCTTTTCTAAAACGTGGTAGTCCCTAACTAGACTGAAATTTGATCCCTTATACTTTAAACTTTTAAAGTTTTTGTACTTAGATAGTTTTATGATTTTTTAACTGGTTACTTAGAATTGATCATGTTATTTATTTCTTAAAGGAAAATTTATAACTTAATTGATAACTGTTAACATTTTAAGGGTTAAATTTTGAAATTTTAGGCGATGTTATTGAACAGGCGAAGTTAAGGATAACTTCGCCCAGGCGAAGTTATCTGTAACTTCGCCTGTACAACAGATCCCCTATATAAGGGATACTTAACGTCGAATCTGGTCCTTATTTTCAATCAGCGAACTTACTTTATCCTAGTTATCCGGCGAACTTATCGTTTATTCCGTATCCTTGTTCTTTTTTCCCAGATTCCACTCAGATTCAAAGGTTCGAGATGTCGTTTAATCATATATTACAAGTTCTTTCATGCTAATCAAGGGTCGTTTCGACCCGGTTATTAACCTCGAATCGTCGGACATTCAACCGATTTTC
Source organism: Bidens hawaiensis (assembly GCF_021521415.1). NCBI lineage: Eukaryota > Viridiplantae > Streptophyta > Magnoliopsida > Asterales > Asteraceae > Bidens > Bidens hawaiensis. Next base: position 1,238,463 of record NW_027491157.1, read on the forward strand.
AAAACTTGTTGTTACGTGTTAATAAACATACTGATCGTCAACATGTCCTTAAAACTTGTGTTTAAGAGTACTTAATCGTCTAAACTAGCCGAATCATCAACTGCACGTTGTTCCATAATCCTTACTGTCGCCGATTCAGATTCAGGCGAAGTTAGGGTTTAGGCGAAGTTATCCGTAACTTCGCCTGAAACTTAAGTTCGCCTGAGGCGAAGTTATCCGTAACTTCGCCCGAAGCTTAAGTTCGCCTGAGGCGAAGTTATCCGTAACTTCGCCTGAAACTTAAATTCGCCTGAGGCGATGTTGAGATGAGGCGAAGTTAACATTAACTTCGCCTGGATCATTTTTACTTAATATTAATTAGACGAACTTAAAGCTGAAGCGAAGTTGTTCCCAACTTCGCCTCACCTTTAACTTCGCCTATAATGAGTTTATCACAACTTCGCTCATAGTAACTAAGCGAACTTATGCTAAGTCTTAATGTTTAACTAACTTGGTTCGTTTGTTGCAGATATGGCTGCGGTAGCTGGTGCTGGAGGTGCAGGAGGAGACGATGGTGATAACCAACGTCAATTCTTCCCGGGTCACAATATGTACATTACACTTGACCCAGAGGCGAGCGGCGTGGACGATTACCGCGAGATCATAACTTTCCTCCTACGCTCGAGGATTTTTCATGCCATCACAAACACTCTGCCGATATCTCTACCAAATATCGAAGACTTCTGGCAGACGGTCGAATACGACTGTCGTGTTGAGCCCCCGGTCATGCGAGCGACTGTGAACAATCAACAAGTTCAGTTCAATTCTGAACAGATACGGGTGGCATTACGGTTTGGAGAAGAGACGAGGGACGACCCAACTGAGTTCGTAGCTCCGTTTCGTGATGGAGCGTTTCTCCGAATGGGCTACTCTGGTCCATTAGGTGATACCCAAAGGAGGAAGGGTTTCCTTCTAGATCAGTGGCGCTTCCTCATGCACGTTATGATAGTTTGCATGTCTGGGAGGAAGGCGGGCACGGATGGTATGGGTGCGACCATGCAGTCTGCAATGACTGCACTGACCTATAACAAACGTTATAGCTTCAGTCAAATGGTCTTCTACGAGATTGACAGGCAAAGAAGGGCGATGTCTCGGGAGCGGTTCATTATGTACCCACGGTTCATCCAGATGATATTGAACCATGTCGCTCCGAATCTACCTCAGAGACGCCCGATAAGATACGTGGAATCTGTGAGCAAACGTATCTTTGCTCAATGCCGCACTTCGAGTGCGAGGAGCAACCCTGAACGTCGTCCCAGGCATACTCCACTGTTTGGGTTTTTAATTAACCCAGAGTATGTTCCTGCTGGTGGGGACGAGTTCAGAGATCCTCAACCGCGACAGGCAAGAGCAACTCAAGCTCCACCTGCTGTGCCTGTTGTGTCGGCTGCAGAGGATATAGATCTTGACGCTGTATTTGGAGGTCAAGGTTATTTTGATATGGATCAAGTTGAAGAGGTGCAGGTCTCGGCTGCACAAGGTTCGGGTGTGAGAGCTACTAGAGCAGCTACATCGATGGCTGACTCCGATTTGGATGAGATCATGGATGAGGGGAGACGGTTGATGGTGTCTCGAGAGAGAACTTTTGGGAAGAGAAAGAGAACGGATGATGATGAAGAGTCAGAAGAGGAAGAAGATATACATAAGCTGATTAGAAGATCAAGACGGGAAAGGACAGGTGCTGGCATGGGAGCTGGAGAGACTTCAAGGATGGTACGTTTTGCTCCGGCCGCACTGTCTGGTATGTCTATTGTTCCTTCTTCTGTACAGGTTACAAGTACAAGCGCTGCGGATGTTCCCGTGGTGGCTACATCATCTGCTGGCACTCCATCCATCACTGCTCTCCAGACGTCGACTCCGGAGATCGTGTCTCTACCACCTCCAACGCTTACTCAGTCGGTGGTTGCTGCACGATTTGTAGAGTCAACGGTCATCACTACTGCAGGGTTATCAGGTATGGTACCACCTGCGGTTACGCCTGCTTCTAGTGTCTCACCTACGCCTACTTCAGACTCAGAGAATAGCTTCACTAGAGCGGATCGTGGCAGAGCAATCTAAGACTATTCAAAGCCTAGTGGAAGCAAATCAACTACAGGCATCCCTCCTGGTTGAGCATGGGAAAGTTATAGATGCCATGAAGGAGTTCTTGGCATCTCAGGGGGAGATGAGCTGTAAGGGCGACGAGCTCAGGACGAAAAGAAGAAATAACCGAGACGATGATCCCAATGCATCGAAAGATGCAGGTGGTGAGCTGCCAAGAACTTCTCAAGCTCTTGGTACTTCCACAGCTGAGGGGGAGTCTGCCGACGCGGCTGGTGGTTCTGGTGGTGATGATGTGGTGTTGGTTGAGGATGACGTGATTGATGCGTTGAAGGAACTGGACGATGATATGTTCAGCGATGATGTGTTGTTTGATGAAGATGTGCTGCCGAGTGATGTGATTGAGAAGATCGGTGAGCAGATTGAGATTGAGAGTGAGATTGAGGAAGGGGAGATAGTAGAAGAAGACGTTGAACACGAGATGCCTGATGTTGAGAAAGCCGACATGGGTACTGAGATGGATGAGACTGAGTGGGAGGAGCAGCCTAGGTGGAAGGAAGGCTGTGCTCATTGGTTTATTAAGACCAAGAAGCCTGCTGTTCCAGCCATGTTCAAGAAGAATTATAACATCAAAGGCTATGCTGAGTCGAAGAAGGGAATTATCTGTTGGATATATGATGAACAGATAAAGTTGTTTGTGGTGAAGCGTTATGATGGTATTCAATACTTCAAAAGAATGTTGAGATCTCTCAATACGTTGCCGGAATGTGAGGTGAAGGATTTGGCCAGGTTGGGCTTGATAAATAGAAGTGACGACAACATGGCAAGAGTGATTGGGAAGATTGTGTGGAAAGAAAGCATAAAAGAAAAGAAGTTTGAATTATTAAAGCCACAAAAGGGAAAGCTCGTGGAGGATACAGAAAGGGGAATGAGAGCAGATGGCAAGCCATGGATGGTGATGAAGTACAAACCGATCCGATGCATCAAGGAGGTTCCAATGAAGACTATGCCTCAAGATGTGTTGAAGAATCTAAAATGGTGGTACGTTGATTGCCAGACTGCTGAAGCCGTGATGGAAGACGAAGATGAACAAGAAGTGATGAGGGTGTATGATCCGATGCATCTTGTTAACTTATCGAAAGCTGATCTGCAAGTGTTGAATGAAAAGAAGATATTCTATATTCCTGCTTGGAAGGATGAAGCAAGGAAATATCAGCGAGTAGTCACGGTGTGTGTTAGAGAAGGAGTGCACGCGTGAAGATACAGGATTACGAGACAAGAGCTGAAAGATCAAGATATGAAGCTACTGCCAAGGGGGAGTCTGTTGGTACATAAATGTCAGTAGTTCATATGTCTAATGTCTGTAATCGAGTCTGTAATATTGTTTGTGTATTTGTTTGTTAAAGCGAAGTTGTTGACAAGTTCGCCTAGGCGAACTTGTTGAACAAGCGAAGTTAAGGACAACTTCGCCTGAGGCGAAGTTGTCGTGTATTTATATAGTGTACGGCTGATCGTTTTAGGTTGATCGTGAGTGGTTAAGTTACGTGTAATTCAGTGAGTCGAGTGACGTGAGGTCGAGAGTCTGTAAGTATCACGGTTTGAGTTATTAATATAACGTGAGTTTGTTCGTATCGTGTTCGTGTGTTCATGTGATTGTATTCTACGTCCGTAACGATCTATACAGGGATTCCGCACCTGTGTATATCGGGATATCTCGTGTGATCCGTCCAGGGAACCTACAGTTCGTAAAACAGTTTAAAAAAGAGGGGTCATGAAATTCACAGTATAGTGGTGTACTCAGCACGGTATCGGTTCACAGTTCGTTCAACTCTTTACCACTCGGTTTATATAATCAGTATTATATAATATTAATATTTTTATATTATTATAGTCTCAATACTAAACCGGGCTATATATCTAGTCTTGGTGTAACACCCAGGCTTAAGCGGAAACGCCTGAGTGTGACGTATAGATTGTTCAAAACACATGTGACACTATTAAGTGATAATATTATCATTAATCAATTTACAAGTCAAGTACACAAGTTTGCAACAAGAAATATAAGAAAAATATAAACACAACTAAAATTTTGTCCATTAGTTGACCGTATTTTATATATACGAAACATTACGAATATGAGAGAGTTGGGTTTTTGAATTAAATTTGGTAAACTTTAATTTACAAAAATTTATTTATATTAAAAAAAACAATTTTATTTGATTTACAATGATTTTTAAATAGTTTATAATATTTAACTTTGGTTTATATGATAAAAAATAATTAACAAAAAAATCAGCAAAAATTAAATGAGCTGACCCGGGTTCGAACCCAGGTCCCTTAGGTCTCACACAAGCATTTGAACTAACCACACAAGCATAATATTTGGTTTAAGACTGAAAAAGAAATATATATATTCTGAAACAAGTTCACCCCCTTACTCATTGAAACCCTGGTTTCTAATCCATTTAAACCATTCCATGTTTGCTCAATCTAGTTTATGGCTTTTGTTTGTTGGTTAAATACGATCTAAAAGCATGTTTCAATTACCTAAAAGTGCTTTGGGAAGACGGCAAACGAAGACTTGGGCGGAAACGATTTGAACGGAGAAATTCCATTGCTTTGAGAGTATAACAATGGAATTAGATATTAAGGATGAGTTTAGTTGTTAGTTTAAGGTCTATTTATAGTTCTAATTGGAATAAGTTGGATTAATGACTCGTACTTGCGATTTCACCGTCGCTCACGGGGTTTAATTCATTATTATTTGGTGTTAATTCACGTTATTGATGATGATTAATGATAGCCGTTTGTGGAGAATGAAGTTACAAGTTGTAATTAGAATTAATATTGCGTTTTTGGTTGTGTTTATGGGATTGCCAGAGCAGTTGAAGCCACTGGAAGTTGGCCGGCAATGGGCCGCCAGGAAAACGGGTGGGAGGGGGTTTGGGGAGTATTCTTATTATTTTAATATAATTTAAATACAATTTTACAAAACAACCCTTGAAGGTTTAATCTCTTTTTAAATCAGGAATTAAATAAAGTTACAAATTAAACCCTTCAAGTTTCATGTTATATTAAGATCAATATTTAAATTAAATTTACAAAGAGAACCTTAAACTTTGAAATTGTATTAAAGAAATTAATATACTTGGATAATTTTCGTATTATACCTGAATAGTTGACAATATTTAAAACCTTAAAGCTTTAAACTTTAAATCCCAGAGTTTCGTTTATAAAATAAAAAGGAAACGTACGAACGATAAACGCAAATCATCGTGAATATAATATTATCGATGAATAATAAACAAGAATACGTGTAAACGATAAATCTGGTTGATTTAGCGAACTCAATAGAATTTGACGAATATAAAATACATTAAACGAACCTTGAGATATATATATATATATATATATATATATATATATATATATATATATATAGATAAAGGATATAATACACTAATGGTATATCGTACATTACGTACTGACACAAGGTCGAAGACTCGCGCAAAAATAAACCAAATACAACTAATTAGATAGTGGTAAATGGGTGTCGAACACGAAGAGTTTGTGGAAAATGTGTTACTGGGTAGCTTACAATTAAACTAATATAAATGTAAAAGAGAAAAAAGTAAAATTCATGTTAGTTTGATTTGATTTTATAAACTAAATAAACTAAATGAAGGTTGTAAACAATTGATTAAATGAGCATTCCTCTTGGAGTTCGGTTATTATGCAACTCTTTTGTGTAAGTTCAATGGATAAATCATAATATCTTGATTTCGTGTAAGTGTAATTGTTTGTGATTAATCAAGAACTAAGTACTCAGATTCCTAGAACGCGATGTCGTTACTTGGTAATCAATCAATATAATCTTAATCCTAATTTCTTCTACTAAATCTCTATTGTCAACAACACCAAGAACGTATAGAACAAAACTAGGTTAAACGATACGGACAAATTACAAACAATCAAACAAACAACGTGATTATATTAATCTAAATGATTTGATATTCTATCCAAGTGCAAGAACAATAAACAAAAAGAGTATTGCAATAACCTTACAACCAAGAGAAATACTAGAAGTTTTAGCCACACATAATTGAAATCATCATACCAAGTTTAATTCGAAGGAATCCAAGATTATGATGTTAATCCTTGATTAGAAACACCCAAAATGTTGTTCTAAGGCACCAAAATCACCCTACACAATTGTCTAAGTCGGAATAATGAAGAATGGAGCTCAAAAGCCAATTATAACATAAAAAACGAGTTGTAACCGCCACAGTCGTGCAGGCCCCACCGTAAGCTACGGTGGCCACAGTAGCTTACGGGGCTTTAAAAATCACTACGCCATGTTCTATCTGTTTACGCTAGGCTGCTACGTTGGAACCCTACCGTAGCTTACGGTGGCTACCGTAAGCTACGGTAGCCTCAGCTCCAAATTGTTGACAGCCATCAATTTGTTCTTCTATGACTTGTTGACCGTAAGCTACCGTAAGCTTACGGTGGCTACCGTAAGCTACCGTAAGCTTTGTTCTTCTTTAACTTGTTGACTGCCATCACCAACTCTCGAGTTCTTTGCTCCTCTCCATCATAGTTCACTTGAATCGCAATTTTTAGCACTTGTACCTACAAACGCACGACATAGTGTAGTAATCCAAATTCGTGAAATTAAACATACACGCACATGTTTTAACGAGAATTACTACACTTAAGGGTGGTTCTACAATCCACCCGTCACGTACGCGAGTATATTGAACATAGATCGTAACTATTTACAATCTGATATCGTAACGTAACTTAACATAAGGGTAGAATTGTCATTTAACATCCTTTAAAAATTCAACGCCAACGCCGCTACTAAATTTAGAAATGGTTTCTATTATACTCTGTTTCCATAAACTGTTTTTGTTGAGTAATTGAGATTCCATAAACCGAAAGGCGCCCTTTAATCATAGAAGCCGTCGCTATCAACAATTGAAATTGGAGGCAATTGATCGGTTAATCTTTGAAATCGATTCAATTAATCATCAATTTGAAGCTTCAATCGATCAATTTGGAGTTCTGGATGATGGGTTTTTGACATTGAACGTTTAAAATTTGAACGTATTAGCAGAAAGTATTAGCAGTAGAACGTATTAGTAGAATGTATTAGCAGAATGTAGTATTAGCAGTAGAACGTATTAGTAGAAAGTATTAGTAGAAGGTATTAGCAGAAAGTATTAACAGAATGTATTAACAGAACTTATAAGCAGAACGTATTAGGTAATGAACATCTGGTTTGAAGTAGAATGTATTAGGAAATATGAATACGTATTAGCTGAACGCATAAGTAGAACGAATTAGGGTTTGAGGTTTTATTTGCAGGTAACGAACATTTTTAGGGTTATATAACTCAATTAGTTTGATATCGACCTGCAAATTAGTTTAATACCGATCGACGGTTGAATTATAATGATATGGATGGACGCTTGATGAATCAATTGATAAATTTTGAAGAACAGGGATTTGGGGGAATTGAAGAATAGTGTAACACCCGTTGATTTCCGGGCTCAAAGATTTAAAGCTTGTAAAGTATGTATAATTCTCGGGATTTAACCGACGTTTCTAGGAAGCCTTTACGCCATCCCGGTACGTTTAATCGTTTAACTTTCTTTCAGGTTGCCTTATTATTCAAATTGGAGGGGCAAGAGAGAAATATTTTTATGTTATAACATAATACTTAAAACCCTAACTCCCTCCTCTCTTGCTAATCCCAATCGGCAGCTCCAGCCGCCCCCCCCCCCCCTGCGATTTTCCTTTTTTCCGGCCAAGTCGTGAGCGTAAAACATCAATTAAAGGTTAGTACTACGATTCCACAAGTCTTTTACACCTTAATTGATCATATTAACGCGCTTATTGGTCGTTAGGGTTGAGTTTTGGTTATAACGATTTCTGACAGATTCGTACTCGATTATTGTTAGGTCTGTAACTCGATGAAAATATATTGTTTTGACCGATTCTTATTTCTATGATGTTCTACTTTGAGTCTAGTTTCCAGAAAGGTATAATATGTAATTTTTGGACGAGATTTTAATTCTTTTTATGATTTTGTAAGATCGAGTGCCAAAGCTGATGCGGGATGACGGATTCTGGTCTGTCTTCCCGACGTCATAACCCTTTTTTGACAAGTCCAAATTTGTTGGTTCTACTTCTGGAAGTTAGTATTTTGAGTTAGGAACCAAACCCATTGGAATAATTTAATATGGCTGGGTAATGATTTTTATAAAAATAAAACAATTTTGTTGCACACTGAAATAGCTGCACATACATTTCTGTGTTGGTGGAATTTTTATGATTTTTTTGTCTACTAGAAAAATATAATAAAAATATTTTTATAAACCTAAGACATTTATTAAAGTCTGATAAAAATTTAATAAAAATTTAATAATTTATTTCAAAAATTTAATAGTTTTACTTGTTATTAATCAATAAGTTCGTTTTAGGCTTAACCGGTGGATGTTCTATTGTGTTCTTGTCGGGGCTGTTTGAAGTGAGGTTTTGCACCGCAATCTTCCTAGGTATGTCCCATATATCATACTTTAAAATCATGTTCATTGGTGTTCGTTAGATTGGTCAACTAGTTGTAGTTTGATTGTTAGTGTTCGGTTGACTACAATTGTAGTTTTATGCGTTCAACGCGACGGTCGAAGTGATTTGTCACACCCCGACTAGCACAATGCGGAAGCGTAAAACTGGAATGTAACAGACACCTCTGATATCAATACATTGTTTATAAAGAAACATTACAAACTAATTTACAATATATTACATTTCTTTGTTCTATCATTGTTTAACAGTCTAAGCGATACAAACAAAACTAGTTCGTTAACTAAACGTTCTTACTACTATCGCCCTTGCTTCTATTCACGTAGTATCAACCACACACTTCAGTCAAGTAACAGGTCACCAAATCATTCCAATTTAGGTACACCTGAAAAGCAGTTTAAAACGGGTCAACTACTAGAGTTGGTGAGTTTCACGAGTTTCAAGAAATCAGTAATGAGTATTCACAAGTCAACACTTGTATTCGTGAAACAAGTATGTATGTATGTAAAAGATGTATGTGATGTAATTATGCTAAGCTACAGTGAAGCCTGGACTGTTCGTGCTGCGTGCCTCCATTTCCCACGCTCAATCAACCACTGTGGCCCCTTTCCGCCCACAACATGCCCCGGTAGCTATGTCTAACACTACATAGCCTGTTTGTATAAATATGGTCATGTGCAAACGGCGCTATGTGACACGGCAACCAGGCCGATTCCGTTTGGATTTGTCAAACCAATAGTACTATTCACAAGCCACCGGCTCGAAGTTAATCACTGTGATCGTGGGTACTTTTGTGTGTTAGCACTTAGATAATTCACATCGGTACATTTTTCAGGTATGTATATGTAATCAAACATGCTTTTCACCCTAAAAGTTCGTCAAACAGTTTAAAAGTGGGGTCATGAAACTCACGGTTTTGTAGATATTCCGTACAGTATCAACTCGTGGTTTGTTCAGTCCGCTATCAGTAGTTCCTATAATTAATATTATAATAATATTAATATTTTAATATTATTATAATCTCAATAATAAACTGGGCTGTATAACTAATCTGGGTGTAGCTGGAACGCCCAGAAAGTGGCAATAGGCTTAGGTTGTGATGTTGTTCAAGGTCTAATACTTAAAACTGAACTTGGCTCAGATTCCCGTTTTCCCAGCTGGGCCAAGTTGTTCGTTTACGCGTTCAGAAAACAGTTATGGAAAAATAAGCTTGGGTAAATGTATTGGTTAATAAAATGATTAAGTTATAAAGAAAGATCACACACTGGGGTCCCGGATTAGCCACGTGGCCCGTTTCTGTTTATTCAGTTTGATTTGAGAAGAAACGCGCACAGTCCACCCGGATTGTCCAGGTTTCTCATAAAAAAGTTCATTTTCACTTAACTAGTCCAAAAATATGATTTTTTGATCACTCTTGGTGTTTTGATATTCCCGCAGATTCACTAGTCGCGAACTTGCCGGATTTTATAAAAACTGAATTTGTTTAATATTCAGATTAGCATAATTAATTAATTGTTAATCATTAAATTATGAAAATTTAACCAATTATCAATTAAAATATGTAGATTTTTATAAAAATATTTCTGGAATTTATTTACTGATTTATTAATTTATAAAAATTCATTTTATCAGCTATATTTCGTCTGAAAATCGTCCGTTTACCCCAAACAATTTCCAAAAATTCACCAAAAATTCCTGAATACTTAAATCATGTCCCAAAACAACCTGTATCTATTCCAGAATGTAAAAAGCTCGTGCGATATTCTTTTCGGCCCAAATTCGGCTGTAAAAATTCACACGAACGCAAATAAACAAAACACCTTTAAATTTCTTCATATGATCCCAAAATTCATATGTGACCAAAATACATCAAATCTGAGTTCCCAGAAAAATTTCATAATTTTTGAAGTATTTTAGCTATTTTTCTTAAATAAACGTCCCAATTCGGTAATAAATTTGCCAAATATTCTCGGATGGTCGAAAAATTACCAAATTTAAACAGGGACTCATTGACATGGTCCCTGATGTCCCTAAAAATTTCAAGTCCTTAAAATATGCACATCACAACCTTAACCTAAATAGCCCGTAAGCGAGTGTTTCGGAATTACCTCAGCGGGTTTGGCTCGTTTCCGACCTTTTAATCAAGTTTTCAGGTTCTTGTGCTTCTAAGCAAGCTAGGTACAAGTCCTATATCACAAACCAAGAAATATTTCATCAACATAACAGCCCTTAAGTTAGGGTTTCGGCTAGTGCACAAAAACGAACTTTTGAACCGTAAAAACGTCGTTTCAACCCTTTAATCCGTGTTTATGGCCAAAAAAATTATCAAAACAGGTTCCTTACCATGTGTATGATCAAAACATGTTTATGGACCATTTTTAGGATTTTTACACGGTTAGGAATGATTTTTAGTAACCAAGACATGTTTTTATGGTATTAAACAAGTTCAAACAAGTAAAAAAGCTACTTATTTAAGCTCTTACCTTAGGGTTTTGGAAGTTTTCTGGCTGAAAGAGAAGGGGTGTCCATATTTTTCCAAGAAATGATGTTAAAATGGCTTGAACCTAGTTTAAATGTGAAAGAATAAACAAGGGGGGGTGGCGGCTGCGATCGGACCATCATGGGCCCCCTTTGGGCCCATTTTGGCCCAAGTTTCTGATTTCTCAAGCCCAAATACGAAAAGCCCGGTCCAAATATAGTTCGGGTTCGGTTTTTGGCGTGAAAAACTTATTGGGTGCGTTAAACAACGCGAAAACAAGTGTTTTTCGGCTAGTTTTGTGTAAAATTATAAAAACATACTATACGTTTGTAAAAATCCAAAATATTTTCACGGATCGCTTAAAACGTTCCAAATAAGTGTTTGGTAAGTCTTTTTCGGCTTAACAGATGATACAATGCTTGGTTTGTAACTATAATTCGCGTTTAAATTTATAGCGGGTGGTTAAACGAGCATGATTTCGTTTAACTTGTTTGCTATCAAACTAAGGCCATATTTCTAATATTTTAGCTTGTATAGATCGTATATCACTTATAAATGGCCCCCCGAGATATCTGGGTGTAAGGCCCCGTTACCGGTAACCCTACTTTCGTGTTGGATTTACTCATAAACACAGTTCTAAATATCAGAGTTAATTAAAAACTTTACGCGGAATATAAAACTTTCATAAAACATTACATATCAATTCATAATCATGTCTTTAAACATTCCCCTTGTCTTTCAAAATCAAAACGTAACTTATAAAACATATCGGATCTTCGGATGCCAGGCTTTAGTCTTCTGCCATGTGTCCTCCACTCAAGCCAGCTGTCTCATCCTACTCACCTGCGTGCATACTAAAAGTCAGCTACGCTGAGTGAGTTCTAGTTAATCATACACTACCATACAATATCTTGTTACATACATACGTACTTAACCTCATAACTTTCTTTCATACACACATAAGTACTCATACCTTCATTCTTACTTACATACTTTCTTTACATTCATAATCATACGTTTTAAAGAGCCTTTCGCCCTATAACCTCACAGATATTATAAGGGTCTGGTCCCTAACATCACAGATATTATAAGGGTCTGGTCCCTAACATCACAGATATTATAAGGGTCTGGTCCCTAACATCACAGATATTATAAGGGTCTGGTCCCTATCATCACAGATATTATGAGGGTCTGGTCCCTAACATCACAGATATTATTAGGGTCTGGTCCCATGTTTTCGAATATTAGTAGGGTTCGATTCCCTCTTCGTTACCATACAACCATACATCATACTTCGAGTATTATTAGGGCTCGGTACCCTTTTCGTAACCATACAACCGTCCTTTCCTTCTTTTATTAACATTATCACATTCATACACATAAGCATACATATCATATCTACATTCCTGCTAGCGTACAACTTGGCAGTACGTGCAATATCCGAAGATCGTTCACGCACCATCAAGCAATCATTCGTGCATAACATACCTACCTTATACATAACTTTACAACCTGACAGTACGTGCAATATCCGAAGATCGTTCACGCACCATCAAGCAATCATTCGTACTTACATATTATTCACGTAAGGCATACACTTATCTCTTAGGATAAGCGTATTAACAAACATATTGAGTATGCACACAGCCCCGAAAACATAACACATAAGTGGGGCTAGAAACTCACCTGGATCCTGTTACGCTCGCCGTTGATTGTAATTCCTTTCTTTAACTGGGCTCGGCTAACTGTATAATATTTACACATATCAATTACTGCTACTACTATTACTACTACTCATTTTCGATAACCGCCTTAACACATTTTCCATTAGGTTTTTAATTTATTTCATAAACGAACTTCACTTCAAGCGAATCTTGGAAACAACTTGGTTCTGGCTTGATTCGATCGAATAGGAACACGTTCGATCGAATACAACACGTTCGATCGAATAGGAACACGTTCGATCAAACAGGAACACGTTCGATCGAATAGGAACACGTTCGATCGAATACAACACTCATTCGATCGAATACAAAACTCATTCGATCGAATGAGTTGGAGACCATTCGGTTGCTTCCCTATTCGGTCGACTGGACTTGTTCGATCTACGCATTCGATCGAATGGACTGATTCGATCGACTGGTTCGATCGAATGAGTCTGATTCGACTCCTTCAAGCTGGGCGACGGAGAAACCCACGGGTTTTCCAGATTTTCCAGATTTTTGACCCAAAATCGAAGTTTTTGACATGGAAATGCTCGGGATTGAAAGGGCTATCGATTCCTAGTACTTTTAAACACAAAAGCTTGCATTTTGACACCAAAACAAGGCGGTTTTTGACCCGAAAACTCAAGTTACGAAAATGGGAGTTTTTGCTCGATTTGAGGTCGAAAATGGTTATGAAAACGGATGATTTTCGAGAGGGACTTACCAAAAACGATTAGGAACAAGATTGTGGACTCGGATTTGTGATTTGAGAACTTTCTCTCTCTAGCTTCTCTCTCTAGAAATGAGAGTGTTTGGGTGGGTGTAAGTGAAGGAAGATGGTGAAAAAATGGTGGAAGTGTCAAGAACTTTCGTTTATATACTACGGGTTTGGTTAGGCTCGGGTTGGCTTCCTACGGGTCGAGACAGGCCGAGTTCATAAAATAACTAAGCCCAAGACCCGTTCCTTACTCGACATTAAATAACTAAAACGTGAAATTACTAAACATAACTTTCTTTTATTTATCAATATAAAATTTTAGGATGTTACACTGGGTCATAACCCGACCCGTTCGGTTAATCGTTCGCTTGTTACGCAAAAGGCGTTTATTTGCTTAATCAGTAAATACGTAGTGAGGTGTACCTTGTTTTGGCTCAAATGTCACATTCTCCCCCCGTTAGAAAATTTCGTCCCCGAAATTCGATTATTCAACTTTCTCTTTGTTTGGAAACAGGTGCGGGTATATCTTTTGGAATTCAGATTTCCGCTCCAACGTGAATTCGGGTCCCCGTTTTGAATTCCACCGAACTTTTACTAGAGAGATTTTGTTGTGTCTTAATTGTTTTATTTTTACCTCTAATATTTCCACTGGTTCTTCAACGAAATTCAGTTTTTCGTTTATGTTTAAGTCTTTTAATGGCACGATTTCGGTTTCATTAGTAAGACACTTTTTCAGGTTCGAAACATGAAAGACATCGTGAATAGAACTCAACTCCACAGGAAGTTTCAGTCGGTAAGCTACCGGACCTATCTTAGAAATAACTTCATATGGCCCAATGTATCGCGGGGCTAGTTTACCGGTTTTTCCGAATCGAATGACGCCTTTCCACGGGGATACTTTTAGAAAAATTTTGTCGCGTATTTCAAAGGATAACGACTTTCTACGAACATCAGCGTAGCTTTTCTGTCGATCTCGGGCGATTTTCAATTTGCTTGTGATTTTACGGATTTTGTCGGTGGTTTCTTAAATCAAGTCAGATCGTGTAATTTGGGTATTTCCAACCTCAGTTCCACACAAGGGTGATCTACATTTCCGTCCGTACAGCGCTTCATATGGTGCCGCTTGAATGCTACTGTGATAGCTGTTATTGTATGAGAATTCAACTAGTGGAAGATGTTGATCCCAATTTCCACCAAAGTCTAGTACACAAGCGCGAAGCAGATCTTCTAAGGTTTGAATGGTTCGTTCAGATTGACCGTCAGTTTGGGGGTGGTAGGCTGTACTTAGGTCAATTCGGGTTCCCAAAGCTTGTTGTACGGCTTGCCAAAAACGAGAGGTGAAATGGCTATCACGATCAGAAATAATTGAAACGGGTACGCTGTGTCGGGATACGATTTCATTGATGTAGATGTGAGCAAGTTTTTCGGTTGTATAAGTGGTTCGGATTGGAAGAAAGTGTGCGGATTTGGTTAGTCGGTCAACTATCACCCATATTGCATCGTTTCCTTAGGAAGTTTTTAGGAGATGTGTTACAAAATCCATGGTAATCTGTTCCCATTTCCATTGTGGTATTTCCGGTTGGTGCAACATTCCCGAAGGTTTGTGATATTCAGCCTTAACTCTCGCACACGTTAAACATTTACTGACGTACGTGGCTATATCCTTCTTCATACCGGGCCACCAATAATACTCCTTCAAGTCCTTGTACATCTTATCTGTTCCTGGGTGAATGGAGTATTTGGACTTATGGGCTTCGTCCATGATCAGGTCACGCATATTACTGAAAGTGGGAATCCAAACTCGGTTTTTGTAGTATAGAATTTCGTCAGTTCTTTCTTCAAAGTTTTGTTCGGTTCCGTGCAAGTTTTCATTTTCCAAGTGATCTTCTTTCAGAGCGTCGTTTTGAGCAATACGAATTTGCTTGGTGAGGCTAGTTTGGATGATCATTCCAAGTGCTCGGACCCGTAGTGGTTTGATCCTGTCTTTTCTGCTCAAAGCATATGCTACTATATTAGCCTTGCCCGGATGGTATCGAATCTCCCAGTCGTAATCATTCAACAATTCTACCCATCTCCTCTGCCTCATATTTAGTTCTTTCTGGTCGAAAATATGCTGTAGGCTTTTGTGGTCGGTGTATACTGTACACTTGGTGCCATAAAATAGTGCCTCCAGATCTTGAGTGCAAAAATAACCGCGCCTAGTTCCAAATCATGGGTGGTATAATTCTTCTCTTGCACCTTTAATTGTCGAGAAGCGTATGCTATGACTTTGTTTCTTTGCATAAGTACGCACCCTAAACCTTTCCGGGACGCATCACAATAAACTACCAGATCATCAGTTCCCTCTGGAAGACTCAGTATCGGGGCTTGGCATAGTTTCTGTTTCAGCAATTGAAAAGCCGCTTCTTGTTCTTCTCCCCACACGTAAGCGCGATCTTTTTGAGTCAAAAGAGTTAAAGGTAGGGCTATGCTGGAAAAGTTAGCAATAAAACGCCGATAATACCCAGCTAAACCCAAAAATTGGTGGATTTCTTTTGGTGACTTTGGGGCTTGCCAACTTTTGATGGCTTCAATTTACTTGGGTCAACATGGATACCGTGTCGGTTAACAACGTGCCCTAGAAATTGTACATCTTGTAGCCAAAATTCACACTTTGACAGCTTGGCATACAACTTTTCCTGCCTCAACAGCTCCAAAATAGTTTGTAAATGTTGTTCGTGTTCCTCCTTGGTTTTCGAATATATCAGAATGTCATCTATAAACACGATAACGAATTTGTCGAAGTATGGTTTACAAACTCGATTCATAAGGTCCATGAAAACTGCGGGAGCATTAGTCAGTCCGAACGGCATAACTAAGAATTCGTAGTGGCCATACCGAGTTTGGAACGCCGTTTTAGACACGTCTTCCTCTTGGATTTTAACTTGATGGTAACCGGATCGAAGGTCAATTTTCGAAAAATAGTTTGCCCCTTGGAGTTGGTCAAACAAATCATCTATTCATGGCAGAGGGTATCGGTTCTTGATGGTAACTTTGTTTAATTCCCGGTAATCAATGCACATTCTAAAACTTCCATCCTTCTTCTTTACGAACAATACCGGTGCTCCCCAAGGAGAATAACTAGGACGAATGAAACCCTTATCTAACAATTCCTGTAACTGGTTGGATAGTTCTTGCATTTCAGAAGGTGCCAATCGATAAGGTGCCTTAGCAATGGGGGCTGATCCTGGAATTAAGTCTATGCGAAATTCAACCTGTCGGTTCGGTGGTAATCCGGGTAAATCGTCAGGAAATACATCGGGGTATTCACGTACAACGGGAATTTCTTCTACGCGTTTCTCATCAGGATTCTTTATAGTCACGTTTGCCAAGAATTCCATACAACCTTGGCGTAAACATTTCAACACTTTGAGATGAGACACGAGAGGTAATATCGAACCAGACTTCTCTCCTTGTACTACAATCACCTCACCATTCGAAAAGGGAATTTTAACCGTCTTGTCGTTACACACAATCTCTGCCTTATTCTTGGTTAACCAGTCCATGCCGACAATAACATCAAAACTTCCTAACTCTACCGGGAGTAGGTCAATAAGGAATGGGTAGTTGTAAAGAATAATGGAACAGTTTTGGATTATTTGGTTGACAGTTATAGAGTTACCGTTAGCGAGCTCTATAGTATAGGGATTTGTTAGTTCACTAACTGGCATGTTACCCAATGATACAAAACTAGTAGAAACAAAGCTTCTATCGGCACCAGTATCAAATAACACAGAAGCATATTGATCAGAAACAGTAAATGTACCTGTTACTACGTTCGGGTCTTGTCGTGCTTCTCCTGACCCAATAACAAATGCGCGTCCCCGAGACGCACCTGAAGTCGATGCTTGGTTTCGACCGGTGACTGCTCCTCGATTCAGCTTGGGGCAGTCCCTTCTATAATGTTCCGTGCTCCCACATTCAAAACAAGCACAACGATTCACTACAGTTGAGTTTTGCTGAGCTGGTTGTTGACGAATTGGTTGTGGTCTCGGTAGTTGGGGACGACGGGGTTGGGTTGTCTGGGCTGGTCGGCTCACAATCTCTATACCTGCTCTGCAATTAGGGGCATAATGCCCAGTTCGACCACATTTTTGTCATACCGGTAATCTGCACTCTCCCACGTGATGGTAATTACATTTGTCACACTTTGGCAAGGGTTCCTTATACCTGTCTTGCTTCGTATCGAACCAGTTATAGCATAATTTCTGATTGTCGGACGTGCACGTATGCTTGATTGTCCTCTCGTCCCATAGTCAGTTCGTTTCATACCTGATGATTCCCCGACCATTCTCAACACTCCGCTTCTTACCAAGTCGAAAGTTACGATGCCGGCCTGAGTCACGGCATTCTTGAACGAAGTGTGACCCACAGAGTTCACCAAACTCCTCACTCCCGGGGCTAAACCCCAAATATAACGTTCAACTCGTTTATTTTCAGGAGTTACTAACCATGGTACTAAGCGGGCCAATTCATTGAAGCGGTTCGTGTATCCCAAATGATCCGCTCCTTTCATCTCCAAACTCCAGAGTACGTGTTCTAATCTTTGAATTTCGTTCCTTGGGCAGAAATGTTCCAGCATCAGTGTTTTGAGTTCAGCCCATGTCATGCGATTCACCGTATCTTGACCTTTTATATGTACCGTAGTGTTCCACCACATTAATGCGTGATCAGTGAAAGTAGAAGCAACATACTTGACAATGTTTTCGATCCATTTGATTAACCCGTTTGGCCCTTTCAGTGCCCTTGAAATCAATCGGTTTACAGGCCATGAAGTTTTTGATCGAATATTCCCTTCGAGGGGGATTAAGGTTGTTATTGTCATTTCTTGGGTTCAGTGGGGGATTATTTGCATTGGTAGGGGTATTTATATTAGGTAGGGGATTGTTATTTGCAACTGTTTCATTGTTGGTTGGGGGAGCATTATTGTTTTGTTGTTGGTTTGTTTGCATATTTGCGTTTACGCCGGCAGTTACTTGTGTTACAATAAGCGGGATTACTGCCTGCATTTGCCGAGCAATCATCTCGGCTATTTCTGCCTCAGTCATAGGGTTTGCTTTCTTTGGGGCCATTCTATAATGATAAACAAATATAAGCCAATTAGTACTAATTCCAGTCTAAGGCACTGTGTAATAATAATCACAATAAATGTTGTACAGGTAAACCAAATAACATACTGACATTTCACAAATTGTCCTGTACATTGATATCAAAAGTACATAGACTTAGCCTGATAAAGGCCAGTGCTTGCATGTATATATCAAAATCGGTCACTACGTGACTGTTAGACTTAACCCTATAAGGGTCAGTGCTTGTAATAATGTACAAAGTTGTGTCCCATATTAACATAGCATATTACTATATACATACATGGGGTATCAAAAGATCATGTACACATAGTTGTAATATTCCGCATCTATCCATACAGACGATAAGCTAGCCACAAACATAAAAATAATAGCACCGTAATCACCCAGTAACAGTTCCACAGCCGAACTGTCACCCTATCCAAACACCAGTGGTGGTAGGCATCTGACTGCTGCAAGTTCAGTACTGTCTGCTGTAATGTCGATAGGCACTGAGTCACGTCCCTCCTCTCCCGGTTAATGTTAGCTATGGCTATCGAGTGATCTATCACACGGTCAGTCAGGACAGCCTACCAAGAGTTGTTTACTGCGTTTGGGAGGTCAGGACGAGGGGTAGGTATACTCAATGAACGAGAAGATGAAGTATCTACCCTTGGGCGTGAAGGTCCTCCCCGGTCATGGGTAGATCTGAATGGAATCGAGGTAGGGTCAATCGGGGTTACCCGAATACGAGCAGTCTGCCGGACTCGCGCAGTAGCTGAAGTCGTCGGCGACAGGTGTATAGGTGGAGTGGGTACTCTGGCTACTCTAGCTGGTGAACGATACTGACTATTAACTTCGCCTTGATCCCTACGTGGTGACCTGGGTGGATAACTATCGCATATATAACCAGATAGATCAGGCACATTCCTGGGTAGCTCTCTACAAATAACTTCTTCTTCCACCTCTTCCTCTTCCTCCTCCGGCTCCTCTTCTGGGTCTTCTTCTTCTGGATCCTCCTCCTCTGGATCCTCCTCTGATTCTTCTTCGGGATCCTCCTCTACAGATATTACCGGTTCTTCTTCCGGTATGTAGTCGTTGTTCCTTGACATGACTCTGCACAAAGGTTAGTTATAAGAATAATATCTATTGCTATGACTAACTATTGTTGAGGAGATTAATTAATTAAACCAAATTTAATATTAATTATATTAGAATATAATATTAGCTTTATCAAGATTTTAATTATTATTATTATTTAAATCAATATTGAATATAACTGAATATAATATTCATAATAAAATGTATCATTATCAACAGTATCGTACGTACACGTATTCATACACCTTGTTACACATAAACACGTATGAGTGTTACATATATATATACTTTCCCATTACCTTTTATACACATATGTTGCCACTTTTACCTAACCACACGTTCCGCGATTTCTCCCAGAATTCCCTCGTACAAGCAAGTCAGTTATTATGTTCCGGACCACAATAACGCACTTGCCTTACAAGTTCATCCCGACATCCATCAGTATATAATATTAATTTATTATTTAATTATTTCCCAGAGTTAATCGAGCCTACGGTTATATTTTAGGTACCCTAAGGGATAACCTAATCCTTTATAACCAATGGCTCTGATACCAACTTCTGTCACACCCCGACTAGCACAATGTGGAAGCGTAAAACGGGAATGTAACAGACACCTCTGATATCAATACATTGTTTATAAAGAAACATTACAAACTAATTTACAATATATTACATTTCTTTGTTCTATCATTGTTTAACAGTCTAAGCGAAACAAACAAAACTAGTTCGTTAACTAAACGTTCTTACTACTATCGCCCTTGCTTCTATTCACGTAGTATCAACCACACACTTCAGTCAAGTAACAGGTCACCAAATCATTCCAATTTAGGTACACCTGAAAAGCAGTTTAAAACGGGTCAACTACTAGAGTTGGTGAGTTTCACGAGTTTCAAGAAATCAGTAATGAGTATTCACAAGTCAACACTTGTATTCATGAAACAAGTATGTATGTATGTAAAAGATGTATGTGATGTAATTATGCTAAGCTACAGTGAAGCCTGGACTGTTCGTGCTGCGTGCCTCCATTTCCCACGCTCAATCAACCACTGTGGCCCATTTCCGCCCACAACATGCCCCGGTAGCTATGTCTAACACTACATAGCCTGTTTGTATAAATATGGTCATGTGCAAACGGCGCTATGTGACACGGCAACCAGGCCGATTCCGTTTGGGTTTGTCAAACCAATAGTACTATTCACAAGCCACCGGCTCGAAGTTAATCACTGTGATCGTGGGGACTTTCGTGTGTTAGCATTTAGATAATTCACATCAGTACATTTTTCAGGTATGTATATGTAATCAAACATGTTTTTCACCCCAAAAGTTCGTTAAACAGTTTAAAAGTGGGGTCATGAAACTCACGGTTTTGTAGATATTCCGTACAGTATCAACTCGTGGTTTGTTCAGTCCGCTATCAGTAGTTCCTATAATTAATATTATAATAATATTAATATTTTAATATTATTATAATCTCAATACTAAACTGGGCTGTATAACTAATCTGGGTGTAGCTGGAACGCCCAGAAAGTGGCAATAGGCTTAGGTTGTGATGTTGTTCAACGTCTAATACTTAAAACTGAACTTGGCTCAGATTCCCGTTTTCCCAGCTGGGCCAAGTTGTTCGTTTACGCGTTCAGAAAACAGTTATGGGAAAATAAGCTTGGGTAAATGTATTGGTTAATAAAATGATTAAGTTATAAAGAAAGATCACACACTGGGGTCCTGGATTAGCCACGGGGCCCGTTTCCGCTTATTCAGTTTGATTTGAGAAGAAACGCGCACAGTCCACCCGGATTGTCCAGGTTTCTCATAGAAAAGTTCATTTTCACTTAACTAGTCCAAAAATATGATTTTTTGATCACTCTTGGTGTTTTGATATTCCCGCAGATTCACTAGTCGCGAACTTGCCGATTTTTATAAAAACTGAATTTGTTTAATATTTAGATTAGCATAAAAAATTAATCGTTAATCATTAAATTATGAAAATTTAACCACTTATCAATTAAAATATGTAGATTTTTATAAAAATATTTCTGGAATTTATTTACTGATTTATTAATTTATAAAAATTCATTTTATCATCTATATTTCGTCTGAAAATCGTCCGTTTACCTCAAACAATTTACAAAAATTCACCAAAAATTCCTGAATACTCAAATCATGTCCCAAAACAACCTGTATCAATTCCAGAATGTAAAAAGCTCGTGCGATATTCTTTTCGGCCCAAATTCTGCTATAAAAATTCACACGAACGCAAATAAACAAAACACCTTTAAATTTCTTCAAATGATCCCAAAATTCATATGTGTCCAAAATACATCAAATCTGAGTTCCCAGAAAAATTTCATAATTTTTGAAGTATTTTAGCTATTTTTCCCAAATAAACGTCCCAATTCGGTAATAAATTCGTCAAATATTCTCGGATGGTCGAAAAATTACCAAATTTAAACAGGGACTCATTGACATTGTCCCTGATGTCCCTAAAAAATTTCAAGTCCTAAAAATATGCACATCACAACCTTAACCTAAATAGCCCGTAAGCGAGTGTTTCGGCATTACCTCAGCGGGTTTGGCTCGTTTCCGACCTTTTCATCAAGTTTTCAGGTTCTTGTGCTTCTAATCAAGCTAGGTACAAGTTCTATATCACAAACCAAGCAATATTTCATCAACATAACAGCCCTTAAGTTAGGGTTTCGGCTAGTGCATAAAAACGAACTTTTGAACCGTAAAAACGTCGTTTCAACCCTTTAATCCGTGTTTATGGCCAAAAAAAATTATCAAAACAGGTTCCTTACCATGTGTATGATCAAAACATGTTTATGGACCATTTTTAGGATTTTTACATGGTTAGGAATGATTTTTAGTAACCAAGACATGTTTTTATGGTATTAAACAAGTTCAAACAAGTAAAAAAGCTACTTATTTAAGCTCTTACCTTAGGGTTTTGGAAGTTTTCTGGCTGAAAGAGAAGGGGTGTCCAGAGTTTTCCAAGAAATGATCTTAAAATGGCTTGAACCTAGTTTAAATGTGAAAGAATAAACAAGGGAGGGGGGGTGGCGGCTGCGATCGGACCATCATGGGCCCCCTTTGGGCCCATTTTGGTCCAAGTTTCTGATTTCTCAAGCCCAAATACGAAAAGCCCGGTCCAAATTTAGTTCGGGTTCGGTTTTTGGCGTGAAAAACTTATCGGGTGCGTTAAACAACGCGAAAACAAGTGTTTTTCGGCTAGTTTTGTGTAAAATTATAAAAACATACTATACGTTTGTAAAAATCAAAAATATTTTCACGGATCGCTTAAAACGTTCCAAATAAGTGTTTGGTAAGTCTTTTTCGGCTTAACGGATGATACAATTCTTGGTTTGTAACTATCTTTCGCGTTTAAATCTATAGCGGGTGGTTAAACGAGCATGATTTCGTTTAACTTGTTTGCTATCAAACTAAGGCCATATTTCTAATATTTTAGCTTGTATAGATCGTATATCACTTATAAATGGCCCCCCGAGATATCTGGGTCAAAACCCGACCCGTTCGGTTAATCGGTCGCTTGTTACGCAAAAGGCGTTTATTTGCTTAATCAGTAAATACGTACTGAAGTGTACCTTGTTTTGGCTCAAATGTCACATGATTAACGACCAATTCAGCTTGGGGGAACTTGGTTTGATGTACGGGCTGTTGAAAAATCATTTTTATAAGTTATGGGGCTGAATTGGTTGTCGGTTACTCCAACGGGCCGGTACAACGCGCAATTGCGTTTATTGAATAGTTGGTGCGTTGTTCTTGCGAGTTACCGACCCATTTGACTCGTGTACCATCGTGTGGACTTGTTGGATGTGATTTTATCATTTTGGGTCCACACGGGGCTGATTTGGATGTTAATGGCCTAAACGACTCTTAAACGCGCGTATTGGTATCACCTAATGATTCTGGTGGTAATTTGGGAATTTTTTATTCCCGGGAGTATCTAAGGGTCATTTTGGTGAATGTTAGGCCTCGGGGGCTGTTGTGATTTAGTTTGATGAGGTCGAGGATTTAGGTGACCCGAGCCCCGTTAGAACGTCTCGTAGGATAAACGAGTCATCTTGATTTCATTAGTATTGATTGAATGTAAACCGGCAGGTATTTGAGTCTTGTGATTACTTAGGGATTCTTTTGCTCGGGGTGAATCTGTGTCTCATGTCAGGTGAGTTCATGATGCCCCCTTTTAACTCTTTTTAAGTTTTTGGGCTAGCATGCACACCTAAGCGATTTGCTTGATGAAACGTTTAAACTATTTTATATAGGCTTGCTAGTATATGGTAGGCCTTGGGATGTTATAGTATGTATATATATATATATATATATATATATATTATTGTATGGCCAATATTTGGCGATGTTGTAGTCATATCGACTACGGATGTTATGTATGCCTACTTTTTGTTTGCATACGTTGATGAGATGTTACGTGTTTGGGTTGTACGTTTGCTCGACCCTGATATTATTACTTGGATGTTATATATATAATTATGTATATATAGGAATGTACTTATAAGGATGTTTATATATATGTATGTATATATATATATAAGAATGATTATTTACCATTGATGATGGCTTAACTGATGTACTTCTTTTACTTTTAAACTCTTGGAATGACTATTATGAGTATTATTATTGATGTTACTTATTAAAACTTGAACTCACTCAGCTCAAGCTGACTTTGTGTGCATGTTAGTATGAGTTTCAGGTTAGGAGGAGGATGCCTTATCGTTTGGACCTGCGCGAAGCTACTTGGACGGTGAAGGGCATACGTGGATAGAAGATTTCATCATTGAACATTTTATTTTAAAAAGTTTATAAATTATATTTAAATTGGTTTTGGGCATAATTCCCGGGTTTTTGGGAACTTATTTTATTATTTATGTTTTTCTGCTGAATTATACTCTGAATTGGTTATTTTAATGAAATGAATTATTTTCAAGTTTAAACATTTTTACAAGTATTTTGTATGAATACCAACTGTAGGGTTCCCGGGGTTCGGGGCCTTACAAATAAATTTGGGGAGTATAGTTGGACGTTCTAGACGGAAATACCCTTTTGATCACTCACTGGTGTATCGTGGCGTATAATTATATTTAAAAATTTAATCGCATATAATTGTACGTTCTGGATACTCGCGTACGCAATGTACAATAGTGTATTAGCGTACGTTAACCGCCCCTATATATATAACAAAACCGAAAATTTAAAATGGGTCGGGTTTTCAGGTTTGAAAAGTAACGAATGTTACAGGATTCACAATTTTTAGAAATTTCATCTCGAAATTAAAATAAAAATAAAATTTTAACAGAAAACAACTATTACAAGGAGTTTGCTAAAAATTTTTAACAATTTTATAAATACATAATTAATTAAAAACATTGACAGCGATCTTTGAATGGCCCGAAAGACGCCACAAATGGGAAATATGACAAGGACACTTATATATAGGATGTACCCAGCAGCATATCCACCATGCCATCATCATACTATATTTGTCCCGTCTTTCAAAATCATTCTAGGTTTCGAGTTATTTCACACAACGTACTTATTATGTCTTCTATGCGAGGACTTGGATAATTACGTGTTGACCCACAATTACCTTTATCGTCGGATGGTCCACATAATCCGTCCCATTGTGTGGGTTTTAAAACATATACAATAATACGTAAAAATATTTGGTCAAAATAAATAAGTGAAACCATTGTGATTTACAACAAATAACAATGTTATTGAACTTACAACGAAATGAGTTAAACTCTTGAGTAACACCAAATAACTAGAATAACGAATGACAACAATTGAAGTCGTTAGCATCTCGATAAATGATTTATAGGTTATATAAATGTAGCATCGAGCTAACAAAACACGTAAGTCGGCAAAGCATTGGGTTCGAGATTAAGATCGATAAACGAAACTTTAATACAATATCAAAATAGATTAAGTTCTTGGAGTAAATAATGACTCGTTAAACAAATGAATTTCCAATAAAATATCAATGTGAATAAAGGCCAGATTGAGATTAGGAATCATAAAATAAATAGTTGAAACTTCGAGATCAAAGTGAAACATTCATCTCAAATTGATAAAACATTTGAAATCAAGAATAAATAATTGAAACTTCAAGATTAAAATAAAACATTGGTCAAATTGATGATATATTGAAATCAAGAATAACCAAATAATTCGAATAACATTGAGCGGAAATAGAACTAATCAAACAATCAAAACGATTTGTGTAATAGTAATAAACTCAACATGTATATAAACATGTTCATAGTCCCAATTTCCACTAAACGATTATCTTTATGGGAAGTCATTTATAGACCGCGAGATTGAAATTACAAAGTAAACCGATACAAAATGCAACTATGAATGAAAATAGTTCACTAATTAACGAATAATCAAACTAAACATTTAAGTTCGTAAACGAATCTTTGAAAGAAACCGAT
Source organism: Bidens hawaiensis (assembly GCF_021521415.1). NCBI lineage: Eukaryota > Viridiplantae > Streptophyta > Magnoliopsida > Asterales > Asteraceae > Bidens > Bidens hawaiensis. The sequence continues at coordinate 1,264,714 of NW_027491157.1, forward strand.
AAAAAAATGATTTCGATAACATCCAAACAAAATAATATATATGACATATATACATGAAAAAGAAGGAAATGGAAATAGAAGGTAGTTATTCACACAACGTACTTATTATGCTTGTCTTTTCGAAGACGCGTCGTGGTATGAAAGTTATTATGGGGGTGGTGGTATTATTTATTAATCGAAACTCATTGGCGTTGACAAGGAAAGGAAAAGAAATGATTAGTTTGGGTTTCGTTCAAGTTTGTGAAAATCGATTGTAAAAACATGATGTTTCTATAACTCCAGGAAAAATTATAATACTTTGCATGATAAAGAAGATATCTTTAGCTAGCGCTAAAGCTTAGAATACTTTGAAAAATTTTTAATGTAAAAGATTTCCTGTTGGGCGGCGCCCTATGAAAACATTATGGAGGATCGTTAGATAAGGTGACTTGTTGAAGATAAAATTCGTATAGTGATAATACAATAGCCTTACGGGCTTAGGACTTGTTTTAAGCAAATTATTTTATTTTATTTTTAAAGATTTATTGAAATAATGATACTACTACTACTGCTGCTGCTACTGGAGCTGCTACTACTAATACTGCTACTGCTACTACTACTACTGATGATGATGATGATGATGATGATGATGATGATGATGATGATAATAATAATAATAATAATAATAATAATAATAATAATAATAATAATAATAATAATAATAATAATAAATATTGGTAATAACCTATTCGGTTAAAATGAGAAAAATAACTTGATTATACTTCGTGTAACGAAATATTTTGTATATATATATAGGGGAATGTTATCCTAAAAACAAATAGTTTTCTAGGAAGACTAGGCAATATATGAAACTTGTGTGAACCCACCAACTATTCAATTAGTTGACTGTATTTTATATATATGCTACTCGATGAAGACACTAGATGTCACACCCCGATCGTGATGGCGGAAAAATCGAGGTGCGGCGACTAAGTCGTGATTGTTGAGCACAATAGTATAAAAGTCTAAATGCATAAACATAACCAAAATGTCAAATATTACATCAACCAGGTAACATGAAACAAATTGTTTTAATACAAAATATCAAGTTTCCAACAACTCCTAGTCTAGCCTTCATCTTTCTAAGGCCTCTAAACTTGCTAGGGATTTCTTGCTGCATTATTTCCTGAAAACATGTAACAAACTGTCAACTACATAAAGTAGATGAGTGAATTCATAGGTTTAAAGAAAAGAGTTTTATACACAAACATACTAGTATAGGTTGTAGGGGTTTATATATAGGGTGTACCTGCGGCTAACCCACCACTCCTACAACTTATACTACTATGTTTGGGTATAATTCCCAGTTTTTAAAATGGTTTGAAAGAAAAGATCTCTTGGTTTTCCCACAGAGGTTTTTGTAGTAAGTCAAACATGAAATGTTCTCCTGGGCTCCCAACGGGCTTATCAATCTCCCATTAGAGTCGTATGTGATAAGATTACTCAAAGATTTGCGGTCTCCCAACGGTACATGTAGCACATAGCAGTTAAGCATAAACAAGGACATATAGATTTGAGCATGCTAAGTTTACTAGATAAACCAACACCAGAATCCCATTGTTTACTAGTGTCCAAGATGATGGTGAACAAATGATGATGATGAATGATGATGAAACCCAATGATCACACAAGACTTGATTGAACTCACGCAAGACTTAAACCAAGACTACCTCGTTCTTGCCATCCAGGACTCAGCTAGGTTCTACCGAGAGTAGGATAGACACCCCAAAGAATCCTGGGTTCCCTTGGTCCCTACCGAGAATAGTATAGGTCCTCAAGAGTTATGGATTTCACCGAGACTAGTATGAAATCCCATGAGTTACGAGTGCCACCGAGAATAGAATGCCACTCATGGTCGTGAGTTCTACCGAGAGTAGAATAGACTCTCGCGTCCAATTCAACTCATGATGTTTTGATCTCTAGATTTCCATGCTGACACAATGACTATGATGATATGAATTTGATTCCCGTTCCCATGATGTCAATGTTCACAGAATTTCCCATACTCATTGATTTCCAATGTTCTTAGATCTCCATGAGTTAATGGGTTTTCCCCATGTTCATAGATTTCCAAAGTTTATAGATTACCAAGAAGCTCGTGGATTTCCGCACGTGTGTAGAAATCCAAATGTTTATAGTTTAAAGAATATTTGCATAAATGATTTTATCCAAACGTGTAAAGTTACCATGTTTCCACCCCATAGTTTTGAAAAGCTTAAATAGGGGCTATGAACTCACCTTGATCTTGGGTTAGGATGGTGCTACAATAGATCTCCTTAGCCTAGAGTTGGACATATATATAAGGTTAACAACGTGCTATAAGTCTAAGAAAACGAGCTTACGCGACCTCGAGCAAAAACTGGGTTTTAAAGACGAAAACAGCTTGGTTCTGGCTTGATTCGATCGAATAGGAACACGTTCGATCGAATAGGAACTTGTTCGATCGAATAGACACACATTCGATCGAATCTGAGGCACACTCGATCGAACTAGAAACACATTTGGTCGAACCAGTTGGGAAAACTCGTTCGGTCGAACATGGAACTTGTTCGATCGAATAGACACTCGTTCGATCGAATACGAAACTCATTCGGTCGAATGAGTTGGAGACCATTCGGTTGCTTTCCTATTCGGTCGACCGGACTGGTTCGATCGACTGGTTCGATCGAATGGGCTGATTCGATCGACTGATTCGATCGAATGAGTCTGATTCGACTCCTTCAAGCTGGGCGACGGAGAAACCTACGGGTTTTTCAGATTTTCCAGATTTTTGACCCAAAATCGAAGTTTTTGACATGGGAATGCTCGGGATTGAAGGGACTATCGATTCCCAGTGATTTTAAACACAAAAGCCTGCATTTTGACACCAAAACAAGACGGTTTTTGACCCGAAAACTCAAGAAACGAAAATGGGTGTTTTTGCTCGATTTGAGGCCGAAAATGGTTATGAAAATGGATGATTTTCAAGAAGATCTTACCAAGAACAACAACAAACAGATTTGTGGACTCGGATTTGAAGTTTGAAGACTTTCTCTCTCTAGTTTCTCTCTCTAGAATGAGAGTGTTTGGGTGGGAAGTGTTGGTGGAAATGAAAGAGGTGGTGTAAGAATACTTGATTTTCCGCTTAAATACTCGGGTGACTCGGGTTCGGGTTTAGGCTACCGCCGGGTCAAGACTAGTCGAGTTCATAAGTTTTTAAACAAACTAAAACTTTTTCAGCAAAACTTTTATAAAAACCATTTTCCGAATAATTATTTGAAATCTTTTTAAATAAGAATATTTAAATTTTTCGAAAGCATAAAAATTAATATTTTTCAGGCGTAAATGTCGTTTTATAAAATAAACATTTTAAATGATAAAAGCAGATTTTTCCAATGATATGGGTTCCGAACTTATCGTCCAGAATCCCAAAGTCTATAGTTTCCGATGATTTCACGATCCTAGTTTACCAATCGAATTTCAGGGCGTTACATCCTCCCCAATTTAGAGGAATTTCGTCCCGAAATTTAGAATTTAGTATAGTTGATGCAATGATGTTTTAGATTAAATGATCCCATGATGACCACTATGCGCCACTACCCCTAATATTCGTCTTGGATACCACCCAAATCAAGTTGAAGGGGTTTATATATAGGGTGTACCAGCGGCTAACCCACCACTCCCTCAACTCCACTTGGGTGTTTCTTTCGACTCCTATTAGTTCAATGACACACAGGACGACACACTATTTTCCACTACAAGGCATCACCTTCAAGCTTTACATCAGACATATTCATTTCGGATTGAAGGGGTTTATATATAGGGTGTACCAGCGGCTAACCCACCACTCCTTCAATCTCCAATGAATAATTCCCTCAATAATTCTTGAATTTAACGCCTCACAGCTGCCACGCTAACTATGAGTCCCTAATTCCAAGTCTCGCTTCAGACATAATCAACTTGTGCCGAAGGGGTTTATGTATAGGGTGTACCAGCGGCTAACCCACCACTCCTTCAACATTCATTGATTAATTCCCTACACGAAGCTTGAGTTCACGACTCATAGTTACACAATAGCATATTGTTTATACACGTATACACCTGTGAACTTGATGTAATTATATTCCGGACTATAATTACGAGTTCACCTTGTATCAATGTATAAACTCCATTGTGTGCGGCTAGAAAAATCGACACGACACCACACACACACACACAACCATGCTTCATGAATGCTAGAATGATGACAAATTTTGGCTCAATGATACATAGTTTACCCCAATGTTTACATGATTAAGTATGCACAACTTGTGTTTTCCAGCACGAGTCATGGGTAGCCAAACTTGGTGTTATGCAAATAAGAGAATATTTATAAGCAAATAGGAACAACATGATACTTCATTGATTGATATTGGTCCCTGATTACATGATTACGATTACATAGACTCCAAGATTTCTAGAATTACAAAGATGATGACTATGCGAACAGATGAGGGTATTCCTCCTTCATCTTATCCTCTCGTTCCCATGTGAACTCGGGTCCACGATGGTTGTTCCAACGTACCTTGACTATAGGTATCCGGCTTCGCTTAGTCTTTTTGACTTCTCGATCTAGGATCTCGACAGGTTCCTCAACAAAGTATAGTTTGTCGTCGATGTGAACCGTGTCGATCGGGATTTGAGCGGTCTCGTCAACGAGGCACTTTTTGAGTTGCGACACATGAAAAACGTTGTGAACACGGCTGAGTTCTGGAGGCAATTCCAAGCGATAGGCTACGGGTCCGACCTTTTCGATGATCTTGAAAGGTCCTACGTACCTTGGAGCAAACTTTCCCTTTTTCCCGAAGCGAACAATGCCCTTCCAGGGGGAAACTTTGAGCATTACGTGATCGCCTATTTGGAACTCCAGAGGTTTGCGGCGTTTGTCAGCGTAATACTTGTGTCGACAGCGGGCGTCCTTAAGTCTTTGCTGGATGATGGCGATACTGTCAGTGGTTTCCTGTATCAGTTCCGGGCCGAGGATTTGAGAATCTCCGGTCTCGGACCAACACAGTGGAGAACGACATTTCCTGCCATAGAGTGCCTCGAATGGTGCGCATTTGATGGTAGCATGATAGCTGTTATTGTATGAGAACTCTGCAAGAGGAAGGTGAGTCTCCCAGCTACTACCGAATTCAAGGATACAGGCTCTGAGCATATCCTCCAGGGTTTGTATGGTCCTTTCGCTCTGTCCGTCCGTTTCAGGATGATAGGCAGAGCTAAGTTTCACACTTGTCCCAAAGGCTTTCTGAAATGACTTCCAGAACCTTGACGCAAAAGAGGGGTCACGGTCTGACGTGATGCCCTTAGGCACACCGTGACGGGTTACGATCTCACGAATGTAAATCCGCGCCAGCTTCTCCGTAGTGTAGTCATCGCGGACAGGGAGAAAGTGGGCAGACTTGGTCAAGTAATCCACGATAACCCAAATCGTGTCATAACCGCTGGGTGTCCGCGGGAGTTTGGTAATGAAGTCCATAGCGACTTCGTCCCACTTCCACTGCGGTATGATCGGTTTTTGTAACAGGCCAGATGGTCTCTGATGTTCAGTCTTGATCCGCGAGCATGTTAGACACTTACCGACGTATAAAGCTATGTCTTTCTTCATACCCGGCCACCAGAAATGAGACTTGAGATTCTGATACATTTTATCACTGCCTGGGTGAATAGAGTATCTGGATTTGTGCGCTTCGCTCAGGATAAGTTCTCGAAGTGGTTCAGAGTTTGGAATCCACATGCGATTTAAGTAGTAAAGTATACCATCAGACTTGGTTTCAAACTTCCGTTCGGCACCGCAAGATAGCATATTTTTGAGATCACCACCAGCAATCGCTTGCTTTTGAGCTTCAAGAACCAAGGAGGGAAGATTGGACTGAATACGAATCGCATGCAACTGGGTCCTTTCCTTGCGACTTAACGCGTCAGCCACTACGTTAGCCTTTCCAGGGTGGTAGCGGATTTCGCAGTCATAGTCACTTAGGAGTTCAACCCATCGACGTTGTCGCATATTTAGCTCCCTTTGGTTGAGGATGTGTTGTAGGCTCTTGTGGTCGGTGAAGATGACACATTTCGTACCGTATAGGTAGTGTCTCCATATTTTTAAGGCAAAGACCACAGCACCCAATTCCAAGTCGTGAGTGACATAATTCCTCTCATGACTCTTGAGTTGACGCGAGGCGTAAGCGACGACCTTACCGCGTTGCATTAAGACGCAGCCTAGACCTTGGCTCGAGGCGTCGCAATAAACAACAAAATCATCGTTACCCTCAGGAAGCGACAGGATTGGTGCATGGCAGAGTTTATGTTTCAATGTTTGGAAAGCCTCTTCTTGCTCTTGGTTCCAAATGAATGGTTCCCCTTTTTGAGTTAACATTGTGAGGGGCAACGCGATCTTTGAAAAGTTCGAGATGAATCGACGGTAGTACCCAGCTAAACCAAGAAATGAACGAATTTCGGTTGGCGTTGTAGGCGCTCCCCAATTTTTGATGGCTTCAATCTTGGCAGGGTCGACATGAATGCCTTCCTTGTTAATGATGTGACCTAAGAATTGAACTTCCTTTAGCCAGAATTCGCATTTGGAGAATTTGGCGTAGAGTTGCTCTTTCCTCAGCAGATCCAAGGTAAGCCTGAGATGAAGCTCATGGTCGGCTTTAGAGCGGGAATAAACGAGAATATCGTCAATGAAGACGATAACAAACTGGTCCAGGTATGGACGACAAACGCGATTCATGAGATCCATGAACACCGCAGGGGCATTCGTCAAACCAAAAGGCATGACTAGGAACTCGTAGTGTCCATAACGAGTTCTGAAAGCGGTTTTCGCGATGTCGTCCTCCATGACGCGTACTTGGTGATAACCTGAGCGTAGGTCGATCTTGGAAAAGTAGGTGGCTCCTTGCAGCTGGTCGAAAAGATCGTCAATCCTCGGTAATGGATACCGATTCTTGACTGTGAGTTTGTTAAGCTCACGATAGTCTATGCACATCCGGAAAGATCCGTCCTTCTTCTTGACGAAGAGGACTGGAGCTCCCCATGGAGACGAACTAGGGCGAATAAAACCCTTGTCCAGTAGTTCCTGCAGCTGGCTCGATAATTCCTGCATTTCAGACGGAGCCAAACGATACGGAGATTTTGCCACGGGGGTTGCACCGGGAACTAACTCGATGTGGAATTTGACTTGCCGGCTAGGAGGAAGTCCGGGTAAGTCTTTAGGAAAAACGTCTGGAAATTCACGCACAACGGGGACATCAGAGAGCTTCTTCCCCAAAGATTTCTTGATGGAGACATGAGCTAGGAAGGCGAGACACTTCTTTCGAAGGCATCGCCGAGCTTTAAAGCAGGAGATTAATTTCAGACATCTACCTGATCTTTCTCCTTGAATAATTATGGACTCGCCAGAAGAACAAGGAACGCGAATGAGCTTCTCAGCACACACCACTTCCGCGTGGTTGATGGACAACCAATCCATCCCAACAATTACATCGAAACTTCCCAAATGCATAGGGATGAGGTCAATGTTAAGAGACGTCTGATCAAACGTAAGCGTGCAATTGCGAACGATTTTGTTCACTTGGGTAGACTCTCCGTTTGCCATTTCGACAGAGAAAGCGGGGTCTAAGACAGAGGTTCCTAGATTAAGCAATGGGACCAACTCGCTAGAAATAAAACTCCTATCTGCACCCGTGTCAAATAGAATAGAAACCCAGAGATTGTTAAGGATGAACGTACCAGTAATGACGTCAGGATTTTGGCGAGCTTCAGCAGCGCCAATAGTAAAGGCTCGGCCTCGGGCCGGAGGAAGATTTGCAAGACGAGGACACCTGCTCCTGAAATGGTCCATGGCTCCACACTCGAAACAGCTTCGAGAGTTGCTGGGTTGGGAACTGCTGCTCTGTATCGCCAGTTGATTACCTTGAAATCTGCAGCGTTCCGCTAGGTGCCCCAAACGTCCACAGTTCGTGCATTTCCAGCACGGGGTTCCGGCAGGATGATGAAATTGGCAAGTGCCGCACTTGGGGTGAACCCCAGTGTACTCCCTCTTTGGCCTTCCTGAAGGGGTGGGAGCAGGAGCGACAGAGCTGATTGGGGTTGCGGGAGTAACCATCGCGTAACTGCTAGCCTTACGCTTTTTGATGCGGTTGATCTTTTTGGATGAGCCCTCAGCGGCCTTGCCCGTACCTTTGGCTAGGAACCCAGTCTTAACCTGGTCCTGGGTCAGTCGGGCAGCTAGTTCAATGGCCGCTTGTAGGGTTGATGGGTCAGCCCCGATAACGATTCCACGGACAGTGTCAGGTAGGCCATTGATGTAAAGCTCAATAGCCCGGGAGGAAGGGGTGACCAAGTGTGGTACGAGAAGGGAGAGCTCGTGAAAACGCTCCGTGTACCCTTGGTGATCAGCGCCCTTCATTCTGTGCACCCAAAACTCAGCTTCAAGTTTCTGCACCTCACTGCGAGGTACGAACTCGCGGGTAACCAAAGCTACAAATTCCGACCAGGTCATGGCCAAGGCAGCCTCACGCCCGCGGGTTCTTATCTCGTTGTTCCACCAGGTCAGCGCGCGTTTAGACAACATGCTTGCCGCGTGCGTGACTTTCAGTGTCTCAGGGCACGAGCTAATAACAAAGGCAGCCTCCATCTTTTCGATCCACTGGAGGAGACCAACGGCGCCTTCTGAACCGCTGAAGCTGGTGGGTTTGGTAGCCATGAAGTCCTTGTATGGCTTATTTGCTGGTTCATTTGCGTTCTGAGCTGGAATTTGGTTGGCCCCAGAGGTTCCTTCTTGCCTCAGCCCCTGGCTGATGGCTGTTACCATGCCTGGTAACACAGCCGCGATCTGCTGGGCTATAAGGTTGGCTAGATCAGCGGAGTCCAAGGGGGCGGGTGCACGTCTGGGAGGCATTCTTGACAAAACGAAAAAAAGAAACGAGCGTTAAATAGAATCAATGACACGCCAAAGATTAAGAATAGAGGACATAGATTATACCAAGAACACATAATGACATGACTCAAGAGATTAACAGTTAATATGCAACACATAAGCACGTAGCACGTATATAAGTGTAGACATGTGATTGTGATGCATGAGCTATCTAGAGTCAAGGATCCTAGGTTATAGTCTAGGTCGGTTTCCTAATTCCCTATAACCACTGGCTCTGATACCAATCTGTCACACCCCGATCGTGATGGCGGAAAAATCGAGGTGCGGCGACTAAGTCGTGATTGTTGAGCACAATAGTATAAAAGTCTAAATGCATAAACATAACCAAAATGTCAAATATTACATCAACCAGGTAACATGAAACAAATTGTTTTAATACAAAATATCAAGTTTCCAACAACTCCTAGTCTAGCCTTCATCTTTCTAAGGCCTCTAAACTTGCTAGGGATTTCTTGCTGCATTATTTCCTGAAAACATGTAACAAACTGTCAACTACATAAAGTAGATGAGTGAATTCATAGGTTTAAAGAAAAGAGTTTTATACACAAACATACTAGTATAGGTTGTAGGGGTTTATATATAGGGTGTACCTGCGGCTAACCCACCACTCCTACAACTTATACTACTATGTTTGGGTATAATTCCCAGTTTTTAAAATGGTTTGAAAGAAAAGATCTCTTGGTTTTCCCACAGAGGTTTTTGTAGTAAGTCAAACATGAAATGTTCTCCTGGGCTCCCAACGGGCTTATCAATCTCCCATTAGAGTCGTATGTGATAAGATTACTCAAAGATTTGCGGTCTCCCAACGGTACATGTAGCACATAGCAGTTAAGCATAAACAAGGACATATAGATTTGAGCATGCTAAGTTTACTAGATAAACCAACACCAGAATCCCATTGTTTACTAGTGTCCAAGATGATGGTGAACAAATGATGATGATGAATGATGATGAAACCCAATGATCACACAAGACTTGATTGAACTCACGCAAGACTTAAACCAAGACTACCTCGTTCTTGCCATCCAGGACTCAGCTAGGTTCTACCGAGAGTAGGATAGACACCCCAAAGAATCCTGGGTTCCCTTGGTCCCTACCGAGAATAGTATAGGTCCTCAAGAGTTATGGATTTCACCGAGACTAGTATGAAATCCCATGAGTTACGAGTGCCACCGAGAATAGAATGCCACTCATGGTCGTGAGTTCTACCGAGAGTAGAATAGACTCTCGCGTCCAATTCAACTCATGATGTTTTGATCTCTAGATTTCCATGCTGACACAATGACTATGATGATATGAATTTGATTCCCGTTCCCATGATGTCAATGTTCACAGAATTTCCCATACTCATTGATTTCCAATGTTCTTAGATCTCCATGAGTTAATGGGTTTTCCCCATGTTCATAGATTTCCAAAGTTTATAGATTACCAAGAAGCTCGTGGATTTCCGCACGTGTGTAGAAATCCAAATGTTTATAGTTTAAAGAATATTTGCATAAATGATTTTATCCAAACGTGTAAAGTTACCATGTTTCCACCCCATAGTTTTGAAAAGCTTAAATAGGGGCTATGAACTCACCTTGATCTTGGGTTAGGATGGTGCTACAATAGATCTCCTTAGCCTAGAGTTGGACATATATATAAGGTTAACAACGTGCTATAAGTCTAAGAAAACGAGCTTACGCGACCTCGAGCAAAAACTGGGTTTTAAAGACGAAAACAGCTTGGTTCTGGCTTGATTCGATCGAATAGGAACACGTTCGATCGAATAGGAACTTGTTCGATCGAATAGACACACATTCGATCGAATCTGAGGCACACTCGATCGAACTAGAAACACATTTGGTCGAACCAGTTGGGAAAACTCGTTCGGTCGAACATGGAACTTGTTCGATCGAATAGACACTCGTTCGATCGAATACGAAACTCATTCGGTCGAATGAGTTGGAGACCATTCGGTTGCTTTCCTATTCGGTCGACCGGACTGGTTCGATCGACTGGTTCGATCGAATGGGCTGATTCGATCGACTGATTCGATCGAATGAGTCTGATTCGACTCCTTCAAGCTGGGCGACGGAGAAACCTACGGGTTTTTCAGATTTTCCAGATTTTTGACCCAAAATCGAAGTTTTTGACATGGGAATGCTCGGGATTGAAGGGACTATCGATTCCCAGTGATTTTAAACACAAAAGCCTGCATTTTGACACCAAAACAAGACGGTTTTTGACCCGAAAACTCAAGAAACGAAAATGGGTGTTTTTGCTCGATTTGAGGCCGAAAATGGTTATGAAAATGGATGATTTTCAAGAAGATCTTACCAAGAACAACAACAAACAGATTTGTGGACTCGGATTTGAAGTTTGAAGACTTTCTCTCTCTAGTTTCTCTCTCTAGAATGAGAGTGTTTGGGTGGGAAGTGTTGGTGGAAATGAAAGAGGTGGTGTAAGAATACTTGATTTTCCGCTTAAATACTCGGGTGACTCGGGTTCGGGTTTAGGCTACCGCCGGGTCAAGACTAGTCGAGTTCATAAGTTTTTAAACAAACTAAAACTTTTTCAGCAAAACTTTTATAAAAACCATTTTCCGAATAATTATTTGAAATCTTTTTAAATAAGAATATTTAAATTTTTCGAAAGCATAAAAATTAATATTTTTCAGGCGTAAATGTCGTTTTATAAAATAAACATTTTAAATGATAAAAGCAGATTTTTCCAATGATATGGGTTCCGAACTTATCGTCCAGAATCCCAAAGTCTATAGTTTCCGATGATTTCACGATCCTAGTTTACCAATCGAATTTCAGGGCGTTACACTAGACTTAGGTTATTTAAACAAACGGACAACATGTTTAGTTGCATTTATATTTTCCTTGTATTTCTTATTGCAAACTTGTGTACTTGACTTGTAAATTAATTAATGAATATATTATCACTTAATAGTGTCACATGTGTTTTGAACAATCTATACGTCACACTCGGGCGTTTCCGCTTAAGCTGAGTGTTACACTGGGTATAGCTGTTACACCCAGAGCATGCCACTAGTCTTAGATTGTGACGTTGTTCAATGTCTAATGTTTAAAATTGAACTTGACTCAGTTTAACCAATTCACGTGCTGAGCCAAGTTGGTCGTCTACATGTTTCGAAAATAGGTATGATCACACAAACTCAGGTACACATATCGGTTGATAAAATGATTAAATTTATAAAGAGAAATCTGAGTTTGGATGTCTGGATTCGCTACGGGGCTCATATCCGTTTTATACAGTTTGGTTTGTAGAAAAACACGTACAATTCATCCGAACTGTCCGGATTTCTCACAAAATGTTCCATTTTACTCAATTAACCAAAAATATGATTTTTCACCACTCTTGATGTTCTGATATCCCAGCAGGTTCGTTAATTACCAAACTGCCGGTTTTTCTCAGAATTATATTTGTTTAACTTTCAATTTAGCACAACTAATTATATGTTCATCGTTAAAGTAATAAATTTATGTACTCACTAATTAATATATGTAGATTTTTATAAAAATATTTATGGAATTATTTATTGATTCTTTAATTTATAAAAATTCATTTGATATGCAATTTTTAATAGGTAAATTGTCCGTTTATATTAAACGACTTCCGAAAAATCCGATAAATTTTTTGAATGATCAAACTGACTTCCAAAATACCCTTTAAAATTTCTAGAACTTAAAAAGTTTGCTAAATTACCTTTTTGAGCCAAAAATGACCGTTAAAACATGAATAAAGGCGAATCCAGAAACCATATCTAGGGTTCTCCAATTAACCCCAAATTTTACATGTGATCATCTAATGCAATACTTGAGTTCTCCAAAAAATTTTATAATTTTTCAAGCAATTTAAATATTTGTCCCAAATAAACGCTAACAAACGGTAATAAAATCGCCAAATATTCTCGGATTATCGAAGAATTACCAAATTTCGAAAGGTACTCATTCATATGTTCCCTGATGTCCCTAAAGCGTTTCATAGGCTAAAAACAAGCATGTCACAATCTAATCCTAAACAGTCCTCCCTAAACGATGGTTTTGGTAATACCTTTGCGGTTTTCGTTTGTTTAGATCCTTTTCTCGCTTTTTCGGGTTCTTGGCCTTCTAAATAGTATATCTACAGGTCATATATCACAAAACCAATCATGTAACATCAATCTTCCAGCCTTGGAACAAAGTGTTTCGGCTAGGGTTTCAAACCAAGTTTTTTGAACCGTAAAAACACGATTTAAACTTCTTATCTGTGTTTTTGGCCAAAAAAGTATTTGATTCGTACATGTATTTAGGATCAAATTCTGTTTTTAGATCATTTTAACGGTTTTTGCATGGTTAGAAGTGATTTTTGGTAATCAAACTATAATTCTATGTGTTTAAACATATTTAAATCAAGCTTATATGATAAAAAAAAATTGATGTTTTACCTTATGGTTGGCTGGGAAAAGTTGAAGAGCAGACCAAGCAGCTACAAAGGTCTAGATCTTTTGTGTTTTAAGTTGTTTAGAAAGCTAGAAATGAAAAACATATAAGGGGGGAGGTTCAATATTGGCGGCCGGAATTTTAGGGGTCCCCTTGGGCCCCACTTTGGCTTATTTAACCTCTTTTTGCAAGACGTACATTAAATCCTGAGTCCAAATTTATTTCGGGTTTGGTTTTTGGCAAAAAATAAAAAATAGATCGGGTGAGACAAACAGTGCGAATAAGGGTGTTTTTCGGCCTAATTTTGGTAAATTTAAACAAACGTACCATTTGTTTGTAAAAATCCAAAATATTTTCACGGATTGCTTAAAACATCTCAAATACGTGTTTTGTAAGTCTTATTCGTCTTAACGGATGATACAATGTTTGTTTTGGAACTAGTTTCACGTTTATGATCATAGCGTATTGTTAAACGAGTATCCTTTCGTTTAACTGGCTTGCTATGTACTATGGCCATAATATCAATATGTTAGCTTCTAATATACGTATATCACTTATATATGCCTCCCGGGATATCCAGGTTATAACCAGAATCGTTTGGTTATTCGTTTGTTCGTTACGCAATAAACGGTTAATCGCTTATTCAATAAGTAAATACTAAGGTATACCTAGTTTTGTAACGAATGCCATATTCTCCCCCTATTTAAGAAATTTCGTCCCCAAAATTTGATATACCAATTACGCCCTTTTTAGGGAAAAGATATAAGTATTTGTTTCAGAATTCGTTATTTCGTTTCCAAATATATTTGATTCCCTATTGTGAATTCCACCAAACTTTAATCAATGAAATTTTTGTTGTGTCGTAACTGTTCGATTTTCTCGTCCATTATTTCCATGGTTTCCTTTACAAGTTTTAGTTATGTGTAAGTTTTCAAGTGGTACTATTTCTACATCATCAGTAAGGTACTTGTTTAGATTCGATATATAGAAAATATCGTGAGTGAAACTCAACTCTAGAGATAGTTTCAGTCGATATGCTACGGGACTAATTTTCGAAACAACTTCATACATTTCCATGTATCTCGAAGTTAACTTATCGGTTTTACCAAATCAAATAATACCCTTCAAAAGACGATAGTTTCCTATGTATATCGGTATAGTTCTTTTGTCAGTCCCAGCAGCTTTTAGTTTGTTTTTAATCTTACGAGTTTAATTTGTGGTTTCTGGAACCAAATCGAGTTTTGAATTTTGAGCGTCACCAATTTTCAGTCTAACAAAGTGGCCACCTAGGCTCTTGCTCGCATAATACTTAATATGGTTTCGCTTGTATAATATTACGATAACTATTAGTGTACGAGCATTAAACCAGTGGGAGATGCTAGTTCCAATTTCCTCTAAAGTCTAGTACACAAGTGCGAATTAAATCTTCCAGTGTTTAAAAAATTCTCTCGGATTGACAGTTTGTTTAAGGATGGTAGACCGTGCTCAGATCGATTCGGATTGCTAAAGCTTCTTATGCAGCTTGCAAAAAATGAGAAGTAACATGACTATCTCGGTCTGAAATAATTGAAATAGGCACACCATGACGAGATACTATTTCGTTAATATAAACATGGGCGAGTTTTTCAGTTGTGTAGTTGTTCAGTTGTGTAGTTGTTACAAATCGAAATGAAGTGTGCAAATTTAGTCCACCGGTCAATTATTAGCCAGATTGCATAGTTTCCTCGGGATGTTTTAGGAAGGTGTGTTACGAAGTTCATTGTAATTTCTTCCCACTTCCATTAGGTATTTAAGGTTGTTGTAACATTCCTGAAGGTTTTTGATCCTCAGCCTTAACTTTAGTACAAATCAGTTATTTACTAACATAAGTGGCTATATTCTTCTTCATACAAGGCCATCATAAAACTCTTCCAAATCTTTATACATCTTGTTAGTATTTGGATAAATAGAAAATTTGAACTTATTTTTCCTCATCCATGATCAAGTCACGGAGATTATAAAGGTTTGGAGTTTAGATTCGGTTCTTGAAGTAAAGTATTTTATCAGTTTTCCTCTCAAATTTTTTTTCATTCCCAAGCAATTCTTCCTTCCCTAAGTAATCTTCTCCTAAGGTTTCACTTTGAGCAATATTCGGTAAGGCTCGCCTGATCAATTGTTTAACAACTCCACCCATCTCCATCATATCATATTCAATTTCTTCTGATTAATTATGAATCATAGGCTTTTGTGGTTCGTGTAATTCTTACATTTAGTGGTTTACAAGTAGTGTCCCCTAATCTTAAGTGCAAAAGAAACTACTCCCAATTCGAGGTCATGGGCAGTATACTTCTTCTCGTGCACTTTTAGTTTTGGGAAGCGCATACTATAACCTTGTTTTCTTGCATTATTGCGCGTCTTAAACCTGTTCGAGATGCTTCATAATAACTACAGGGTCATCAGTCCTTTTATGAGACTCAGCATTAGAGCTTAACATAATCCTTGTTATAGCAATTGGAAGACCATTTCTTGGTATTATGTCCATTCATAATTTCGGTCTTTTTGAGTTAGAAGAATTAAAGATGGGGTAATACTGGAGAAGTTTTGTGACATCCGTGGCAAAACCGAGTACACCTTAGTACTTACAAACTCGAATAAGTGTATAACCACTTATTGCGTAACGAACAAACGATTAACCAAACGGGTCTGGTTATGGTCCGGATATCCCAGGGTGCCATCTATAAGTGATATACGATCTATGCAAGATAAAATATTAGTAATATGGCCTTAGTTCGATAGCAAAAAAGTTAAACGAAAACATGCTCGTTTAACTACCCGCTATAGACTTAAACGCGAAAAATAGTTACAAACCAAGCATTGTATCATCCGTTAAGCCAAAAAAGACTTACCAAACAATTACTTGAAATTTTTTAAGCGATCCGTGAAAATATTTTTGATTTTTACAAACATATAGTATGTTTTTATAATTTTACACAAAACTAGCCGAAAAACACTTGTTTTCGCTCCGTTTGTCGCACCCGATATATTTTTGTCGCCAGAAACCGAACCCGAAATAAATTTGGACTCGGCATTTCACGTTCGGGCATGTAAATCGAGAAAAGTGGGCCAAATGGGCCCAAAAGGGGACCCAACGAGCCCAGCCCGTCAAAGAAGACATTTCCCCCCTTAAACCCTTTTCATATTTAAACAAGTCCAAGATAGTTTTGAAGCCATTTTCTTGTGGAGAAATCTGTAGAACAACCTGGTCCTCTCAAAACCCAGCAAGAACAAGGTAAAAAGTTCATTTTTTGGCTAAGTTTAACTCGTTTAAACTCGATTAATACCATATAAACATAACTTGATTGCCAAAAATCATTCCTAACCATGTAAAAACCCTAAAAATGGTCCATAAACATGTTTTGATCATACACATGGTGAGGAACCTGGTTTCATAGTTTTTTGGCCATAAACACGGATTAAAGGGTTGAAACGACATTTTTACGGTTCAAAAGTTCGTTTTTGTGCACTAGCCGAAACCCTAAGTTAAAGGGCTGTTTTATTGATGAAACCTGCTTGGTTTGTGATTTAGGACCTGTACCTAGCCTACATAGGAGCACAATAGCTTGAAAAGTTGATTAGAAAGGCGGAAACTGACCACAACCACTAAGGTAATGCCGAAACACTCGCTTACGGGCTGTTTAGGTTAATGTTGTGATGTGCATATATTATTAGGCCTTAAAATTTTTCAAGGACATCAGGAATCATGTCAATAAGTCCTTGTTTAAATTTGGTAATTTTTCGACTATCCGAGAATATTTGGCGAATTTATTACCGAATTGGGACATTTATTTGGGAAAAATAGCTAAAATACTTAAAAAATTATGAAATTTTTCTGGGAACTCAGATTTGATGTATTTTGATCACATATGAATTTTGGGATTATTTGGAGAAGACTAAAAGTGTTTTGTGTATATGCGTTCGTGTAAATTTTTATAGCCGAATTTGGGTCGAAAAGAATATCGCACAAGCTTTTTACATTCTGGAATTGATACAGGTTGATTTGGGACATGATTCAAGAATTCAGGAATTTTTGTGGAATTTTTGGAAATTGTTTGGGGTAAACGGACGATTTTCAGACGAAATATAGCTGACAAAATGAATTTTTATAAATTAATAAATCAGAAAATAATTCCAGAAATATTTTTATAAAAATATACATATTTTAATTGATAAGTGGTTAAATTTTCATAATTCAATTATTAACGAATAATTAATTATGTTAATTTAAAGATTAAACAAATTTAGTTTTTATAAAAACCGGCAAGTTCTCGACTAGCGAACCTGCGGGAATATCAAAACACCAAGAGTGATCAAAAATCATATTTTCGGATTAATTAAGTAAAAACGAACTTTTCTATGAGAAACCTGGACAATCCGGGTGGATTGTGCGCGTTTCTTCTCAAATCAAACTGAATAAACGGAAACGGGCCCCGTGGCTAATCCGGGACCCCAGTATGTGATCCTTCTTTATAACTTAATCATTTTATTAACCAATACATTTACCCAAGCTTATTTTCCCATAACTGTTTTCTGAACGCGTAAACGAACAACTTGGCCCAGCTGGGAAAACGGGAATCTGAGCCAAGTTCGGTTTTAAGTATTAGACATTGAACAACATCACAACCTAAGCCTATTGCCACTTTCTGGGCGTTCCAGCTATACCCAGATTAGTTATACAGCCCAATTTAGTACTGAGATTATAATAATATTAAAATATTAATATTATTATAATATGGACTATAGGGACTAAGTGATAGCAAGGGAAACGAACCCCGAGCTGACCTCGCACTGAGTGCCTACAAAACTGTGAGTTTCATGACCCCTCTTTTCAAACTGTTTACAAACTTTTGGGGTGAAAAGCATGTTCATATGCATTATCTATCTGAAAACGGTTCAGAAAGAAAAATACCTGAACCTTCATATATGAAAAATTCCTACAAACATAATGATTGACTACGTGCTGATGAAAGATGATTATTATCGTTGATTGATATATTGAGTGGAGATAATACGAATTGCAAAACATAATGAAATTACACGTGACAGCATGTTTATACAAGCACGTTATGTAATGTTAAAAATAACTAATTTGGGAGACAACGTGGTCTGTAATGGCCATGGGGATAACGTGGTCTGTGATGATTATGGGGCTATTGTGGGCGGAAGGGGGGCCCCAATAATAATAAACTAAAGTTGAGTATGGCCTATGAGCCAAGTTCTGCTGCAACTTACTAAACTAAAGTTGAGTATGGCCTATGAGCCAAGTTCTGCTGCAACTTATTAAACGAACTAACTTGATTATGACATGAATGTTAAGAAAATAATGTGATTATGCGTATTGTGGGCGGATGGGGAGCCACAGTATTTGGTGATACGTGATAAATACTATATGTGTATATGTGTCTATATACATGCTATGCGATTAGCCGTAGGAAATACTATGTGTAGAATATACTAATTATTTGCGTGTACACTATATAATGTTTGAGTTTACGTGGAATCATTGTGGGTGGAAGGGGGACCACAGTGGTTGATGTTAACGCAGAACCGTTGTGGGCGGAAGGGGGGCCACAGTGGTTGAGTTTATGTGGAACCGTTGTGGGAGGAAGGGGGTCCACAGTGGTTGGTTAAACACGGAAATTGGAAACAGGTAGTACGAACAAACAATCAAGATTTTACCGAAATTTCGAATTTATATTATAAAATTACATGTGTGCATATGCACACATAAGGATATGGTTGTACATATTTATACAAACGTAAATACATATTTTTACATACGCGCGTACATACAAACTATGACTGTGTGGTACGCAGAACTGATTTCGTTAAACTTATGAAACTCACCAACTATTCGTAGTTGACCTATTTTAACATGTTTTTCAGGTAATCAGATATGAGAAGTAATTTTCAGTGCGTTACGTGTCTGATTGGTGATTGATGTCATGGGCATTTGAGTTAGAAGTAAAGTAATTGAAGAACTGGTTTGATTGTATCACCTAGTTTGTAAAAGATGTTAGAACGATATAATATATTGTAAATTAGTTAGTAATGTTTCTTTATGAACAATGTATTTGATACCAGTTGTATCTGTTGCAATTCCGTTTTACGCTTCCGCAATTCGCTTAACGGGGTGTGACAGAAGTTGGTATCAGAGCCATTGGTTAAAAAGAATTAGGTTATCCCATAGGATACCTATAATATAACCGTAGGCTCGATTATCACTGGGAAAGTTAGTAATGAGTAACGATAGATACTAATGGATGCCGGGATGAACTCGGAGGGCAAGTGAGTTATTAGGGTCCGGAACGTAATAACAGATTTGCTTGTACGAGGGAATTCGGGGAGAACTCGCGGAACATATTGATAGGTAAAAATGGCAACATACGTGCATAAAGATGATGTGGAGTATATATGAAATGTGCATACTTGCTTATCTGAGACGAGGTATAGGGATATGTGTACGTACGGTACTACCGATGATATTGAATCTTATTGTAACAAATATTATATTCGGTTATAATCACTATTAATTCCTATTCTAATCAAAATTATATCTTACCAAAATTAATATTATATTTTATTGTAATTAATATTATATCTGTTCATAACAAATAAAATATTTTATTTCTGCCCTAATTAATAATATTTTTTGTGCGGATCTAAACTATCGAAAAACATTCTCTTCTGATTAGCGAGTGCACCGAAAGATGTCGTGTAACATCCCGAAATTTCCAAAATGATATTAATTATATTACTTAATAATAGAGGGAAAGTTTACTCGGGTTATCGGGAAATAAATAGAATAGGAGTTGGTATGGGTCGGGCTAGTGTTGGGTAATGGATGTGGGTTGTGGACTTGGATTAATTAAGATGGGTTAAATGAGAATGGGCCTTAGGTCCATGGGATCTCAGGGATATAAATACCCTAACACCCAAAATATCTTCATTCTATCTTTATCCAAGCACACTCCACACACAAATACACTAACTTCGCCGGAACCGGGCCGAGCCAAGGGAAGAATCGGACTGATCCGAGAGTGAGAGAGGGCGATTAGTTGCGTTAACAAGTTAAAGGAGATCCAAACAAGCCCAAAAATGTATGATTCTTGATCTTTGAAGTTTAAAGATCCAAGCTTTTTAGTGTTTAAGTGACCGAAAATGGTCGGGAAGCGTAGTGGGTGATATTGAACCATGGCAAGGGTGTTAAAATCGCTCGAAATGCTGGAAAGAAACCGAACAGCGGCTGTCTGGGCAACTTCGCCTTCATCTGGGCAACTTCGCCTTATCTGGGCAACTTCGCCTTCAAAGCAACGAACTTCGCCTGCAAGCTAAGTTCGCCTGATGAACTTCGCCTGCAAGCTAAGTTCGCCTGATGGCAACTTCGCTGTAAAGCTAAGTTCGCCTAGCTGGTAACTTCGCCTGAGGCCAAGTTCGCCTGATGATAACTTCGCCTGAGGCCAAGTTCGCCTGATGATAACTTCGCCTGAGGCCAAGTTCGCCTGATGACAACTTCGCCTGAAGCCAAGTTCGCCTGATGGCAACTTCGCTGTAAAGCTAAGTTCGCCTAGCTGGTAACCTCACCTAAAGCTAAGTTCGCCTAAGGTTAACTTCGCCTAAAGTCAAGCTCGACCCCAGCCAGGGGCTCTGCCCCTTGGACCCTGCTAGGGGCTGCCGCCCCTAGACCCCGCTGCCAGGGGCGCTGCCCCCGGACCCCCGTTCGTTGTGGGTCATATAAAGATAGAAATACATTAGAAGTAGTGATAGTTAAATTGATATGTATACTTGTTATACAGTCAGCCGTGCACAACTGAAGAAAGGAATTACGATCAACGGTGAACGTAACCGTGTTCAGGTGAGTTTCTAGCCCCATTCCTTGTTATGTTTTCGGGGCTGTGTGCATACTCGATGTGTTGTTAATACATTTATCCTAAGTGATAAGTGTATGTCATATGTGATATGTGTGATAGATATGAATGATTGTTTGTCGGTACGCGAACGATCTTCGGATATTGCGCGTACTGTCAGGTTAAAAATAAAGGTACGAATATTATATATCGTAGATGTATGAATATTTCAAATGAATACTTGTCGGGGCGTGAACGATCTTCGGATATTGCACGTAACGACAAGGGGTATGGTTGTTAAATGAATGAGGTAAGGAATGCCTAGAGTGTTCTTATGTTATAATGAAAGTATGTGTATATAGGTACACGAATGGCATGTGAGTTCTACGTTCGACATAGTAAGTTAGGATGGCAAATCCCTCTAGCTTCTATCGGACATAGACTCGGCTGGTGATGGTATAGTTAAGGACTGCGAACCTTATACGTAATGTAAATAGGCGTCAGCATAGGAAAGGACTGTGAACCTTATACGTGCTGTATTTGTAGCATAGGGGAGGACTGCGAACCTCGTACGTGCTATGAATTAGGTTGCAACATAGGGAAGGACTGCGAACCTTGTACGTGTTGTGGATGTATTTCAGCATAGGAAAGGACTGTGAACCTTATACGTGCTGATTTTGTAGCATAGGGGAGGACTGCGAACCTCGTACGTGCTATGAATTAGGTTGCAACATAGGGAAGGACTGCGAACCTTGTACGTGTTGTGGATGTATTTCAGCATAGGAAAGGACTGTGAACCTTATACGTGCTGATTTTGTAGCATAGGGGAGGACTGCGAACCTCGTACGTGCTATGAATTAGGTTGCAACATAGGGAAGGACTGTGAACCTTGTACGTGTTGTGGATGTACTATGGTATAGGGAAGGACCGCGATCCTTGTACGTACCATAAATGGTGAACATAGGTAAGGACTGCGAACCTTGTACGTGTTCACGACCTTGAGTACAGGTATAGACGGTGAACTATGAACGTACTCTCGCTAGATTGAGGTTAGTGATTGTAGATATGTATGTATGTATGGTAGCGAGTATGTATGTAGAACAGAAGGGTAACTAGTGAAGTATGGATATGTATCTACAGATATGTATGTATGTGTATGTATTGTATGGCGTTCGATTAACTAGAACTCACTCAGCGTAGCTGACTTTTAGTATGCACGCAGGTGAGCTGATTATAGAGTTAGCATGAGTATGACACACGACATGGATTGAACGGCTGGCATCTGAAGAAAGAAGTAAAGATGTTTTAAATATAAAGTTTTGTGTTATGGTATCAAAGAAAAGATTTAATGTTTTGTAACAAATGATTGATGTTTTATATTCCGCGAAAAGTTTTAATAAACTTTGATTTGAAGAACTGTGTTTATGAGTAAATCCGACGCTAAAGTAGGGTCACCGGGTTCGGGGCCTTACATGTCGAGATTGAATAATTTTACAATTTATGAAGAACCGGTGTTGCCCGTGAGTGAGAATACGAGAATGCTTCAATAAGTTTAAACTACATCTGGTGATGTAACGGAACCACAAAAGGGGCTTAATATATAAGGCCCGGGAACGAACCATGGGAGGTTTGACCTACAGATAATAATTTCAAGAAGACATATATATATATATATATATATATATATATAATACTCCACAGCTTGGATCCAATCCTATCTTATAAACTAGTTCCTTTAACCTTAATCTAAACTATTTTCCGGTCATCCTTCCAATTCTGTTGTTCAAAAACAAACACCATCCCTAGGGGAAATACCTAGTGGTGAGCCCGATTTATCAGATTATAAATATGATAATTACCAAAACTGAGTTTTCAATTATAATATGAGCAATCGTTACTACCAATACATATAATGTACTAATAATATTTCAAAAAGAAATATTAATAATAGTAATTTCCTTTACGTATCACCAATACAACTAACTCTGATGAACCTCCCTAACTAGCAAACTCTTCGAACCATCTATGAAAGACAACCTCCAACCTCCCCTATATTTTGCTACTCCGATTGGTTATTATAGGAGACAAATCTCATGCTCACGAAATGATGACGTGCACCGACTGGAATGGAACCTACTTACCTCCAACTAGTAAACTACTACTTTTATTAAGTCCGACATGCCTACGAAAACTGAATGACCTGGCGAAAGAATATATTTTACGATTATAGTTAACAAACATTCATAAGTCAGGTGGAATATACACATGCATTCCCATTATAACTTACTGATTAAACTCGTAACGAGCAAATATCTACCTACGGGAGAGACCGAACAAAAACAACTTCCCAATAATGGGATCGTATAGGAACAATTGTCGTATAAGTTGTGAACTATTTATAATTGTTATAACGCGTGCTTTGATAGATAAGGATAGTATGGTATTGTCGCGTATAGCTTCTGATACTCCATACAAGCATATGGTGGTGCGCTATGCTAATGTGGAGGACGATTTAGGCATTTTTAATACAAACATTGACCCCTATTGGGTTAAAATTTCTTGTCATGAGATGACAACTTTTAATATATATGCAAACTTTGGCGTTTGCTAGGCTAATTTTACATACTATCCTTAGTATTTAGACTCGAGAACAAACCAGTGTGATATATACGTGTTAATTGAAATACCTGATTACTTGTTATTGTAATTCCTTTTGTGATCATTAGTATATGTGAATTTTGTTAATTGTTGGATAACTGGTTATTGTTATAGAATGGCCCCGAAGAAAGTAAACACGTTGTTGGAGGCAAATATAGCCGAGATGATCGCTCGACAACTACAAACAGTACTTCCGACGATAGCAGCACAATTCGCTGCTGGTATCCATACAACTATGAATACAAATCAAGTGCCGAACGCTAACGCGGCCGTAAATACTAATCCCCCGACAAATACTAATACAACCACAAATGCTCCCCCGATAAATACTGACACTATCACAACTAATACTCCCCCGTTGAATACTAATATTACTTTCAATAATGATAATCTCTCACCGAATTTGAACAATAGTTGTAACAATCAAAATCCCCCGCAACACGGATATCAACTTAAGAACATCATGCTATGTAAACCTATGAAATTTAGCGGTACTGAAGGACCAAATGGACTAGAAAGTGGATCAAAAAGACTGAATCCATCATTAATATCACTAACTGTCCACCAGATTGTATTGTCAAATTTGCTACTTTTACATTTGTAGACCACGCGCTAATGTGGTGGAATACTGTTGTGCAAATTCAAGGACAGGAGGCAACGAATCGTATGTCTTGAATAGAACTTAAAAATCTTATGATAAAACACTTTTGTCCGATAAACGAAATTCAGAAATTAGAGCAAGAACTTTGGAATCTAGAAATGAAGGGTGCAGATCACTTGGAGTATCCCACCGCTTTAACGAACTGGCTCGTCTAGTCCCATGGTTAGTTACTCCAGAACCTAAACGTACTGAACGCTACATTTGGGGTTTAGCTCCCGAAGTCAGGAGTTTGGTTAATTCAACCGGCCCTGTAACTTTCGAAAATGCCGTGTTAGAAGCCGGCATTGTAACTTCTGATTTGATTAGAAGTGGTGCGTTAACCAATTATGGAGCGAGAATACAAGAAAGACAACATAATAAATGCGCGCGCCCTGCAATACAAAATTACGCTATGATCAGTTCCGATGTGAAGCAAGATAAGTATAACGGGCGTTTGCCTAGATGTGGAAAATGTGGTTATCATCATGTTGGTGAATGTCGGAACAATGTGTGTCACAAATGTGGGAAGGTGGGACACTATGCCCGAAATTGTAGAACCGTTATGAATATTATAAATCCACCAACCCAACTCCAAGACTCACAACTACCCCAACCCCAACCAACACGACAACAACCAGTCTACCAAAACCAACCCATAATAAACCGTAATGCCTGCTATGAGTGTGGTAGTATGGAGCACATCAAGAAAGACTGCCCTAGATTGAACCCAATTGCGACGGGAAGACAAAGGCAAGGACCGGCATCGACGTCCAACTCGACCAGGGGTCAAGTATTGTGAATAAACCGGATAGAACAAATGTAGAAACAGGTACGTTCTTAGTAATGCCTAATATACTTTAGTTTATTTATTACGGACACTGATAAACGTTTCGTTCCTACAAGTTATTACCTTGGAAAATATACCTTCTAGTAAAATAACAATTCTGTATACTATAGAAATCACCAAAAGTAAGACTATAAATACTAACCATATTACTCGACAAACTACCCTCTTAACCTAAATAACTAGCTATTCCCTATCGATGCACTCCCGGTGGAAGTGAGGAGCCATTGTGTAATAGTCAGTATGGACTAGTTAATTGAGTCCAAATGAAGGTTATATATATAGAAATAGAACTGTTATACTGCCTCTTCTAGATAAAGAAGTGATCCCGTACACGGAACAAAACCTAGTACCCCAATGACGAAACACAGATGAGGAAAACTATACTGTCCGTAACCGAAACTTGAACTTTAAACTTTTATACTCTTAATAACCGAGTGATGAACAAGGAAAAGTCAGGCCAGATGTTTGGATAAACTGAGTACTAGTATAAAGATGCAAGCGAAATCTATGAAGGAATCATAGGCTCATGTGTTGTAAAGTGTGCACCATTATAAGTTCTGGGGGAATACTAAAGATCCTCGGAGATGCTACAACAATTCGAGATACCCCATTGGAAGTGGGAAACAAACTAAAATGGAACCCATAACATGTGTTCCTTAAACATCCCTAGAAAACAATTCAAGCTGAATGATAGTTCACTAACTAATCCACTAATCCACTCCAAATACCTTCTTCTGATTTGTAACAACTACCAAAAAAAAAAAAAAAAACGCGCATTAACAAAATCTTATCCTTAGTAAATTGTGTATGAAACCTTATGTCCCGAATCGACCTGAGCACGGGCTGTAGTCCTCTAACAAACAATCAAACCATATAAACAACTCAAACAATAGAGGAAAGTGAGACCAGTAATTTCAATCCTCGTACATTAACAGTCATCATAAAATTATACAAGTGGTAATATACTATATTACACGAGCAAGAATATAACTCGCCACCTTATTCAATTGAAAATTGGCGACCACCAAAATACAAAATCAGATTCGATTTCGAGAATCATAAATAAAGCTCGTAATATTAATAACAAACCGAAGGCCGCCTATGGCTAACAAGAGGGCTATACTGAGAAATACGAGAAGTTATCAAATTTTGAAAGTTGTTAGTTGAGTTGAGGAACGGTGAGTTGATTCTAAAATATATAGCACTGTACAAAATTGCCTTGAAAGTCAACCCCGTAACGTATTAAACAAAATTATTTCACTCCCGATATTTCATATATCGAATCAAAACGAGTGCCTTACTGACAGGGCGGAATTAGTACTATTTGAAAACTTTTATACAACCTAAACTCTATAAAGAGACTCATGAAAATTCTAAGCAGGGAAAATCAAACAGTTGCGACACAATAAAATCTCATTGAATAAAATTCAGTGGAATCCACAACGGGGAATCAAACGTGTTCGGAAACAGAAAAACGAATTCCGAAACAAATGATTATAAAATTTTCCCCAAAGAGAGCATATTTGGAATATTGAATTTCGGGGATGAAATTTCTTAACTGGGGGAGAATGTGACATCCGTGGCAAAACCGAGTACACCTTAGTACTTACAAACTCGAATAAGCGTTTAACCGCTTATTGCGTAACGAACAAACGAATAACCAAACGGGTCTGGTTATGGTCTGGATATCCCAGGGTGCCATCTATAAGTGATATACGATCTATGCAAGCTAAAATATTAGTAATATGGCCTTAGTTCGATAGCAAACAAGTTAAACGAAAACATGCTCGTTTAACTACCCGCTATAGACTTAAACGCGAAAGATAGTTACAAACCAAGCATTGTATCATCCGTTAAGCCAAAAAAGACTTACCAAACACTTACTTGAAATTTTTTAAGCGATCCGTGAAAATATTTTTGATTTTTACAAACATATAGTATGTTTTTATAATTTTACACAAAACTAGCCGAAAAACACTCGTTTTCGCTCCGTTTGTCGCACCCGATATATTTTTGTCGCCAGAAACCGAACCCGAAATAAATTTGGACTCGGCATTTCACGTTCGGGCACGTAGATCGAGAAAAGTGGGCCAAATGGGCCCAAAAGGGGACCCAACGAGCCCAGCCCGCCAAAGAAGACTTTCCCCCCCTTAAACCCTTTTCATATTTAAACAAGTCCAAGATAGTTTTGAATCCATTTTCTTGTTGAGAAATTTGTAGAACAACCTGGTCCTCTCAAAACCCAGCAAGAACAAGGTAAAAAGCTTCATTTTTTGGCTAAGTTTAACTCGTTTAAACTCGATTAATACCATATAAACATAGCTTGATTGCCAAAAATCATTCCTAACCATGTAAAAACCCTAAAAATGGTCCATAAACATTTTTTGATCATACACATGGTGAGGAACCTGGTTTCATAGTTTTTTTGGCCATAAACACGGATTAAAGGGTTGAAACGACATTTTTACGGTTCAAAAGTTCGTTTTTGTGCACTAGCCGAAACCCTAAGTTAAAGGGCTGTTTTATTGATGAAACCTGCTTGGTTTGTGATATAGGAGCTATACCTAGCCAACATAGGAGCACAAGAGCTTGAAAAGTTGATTAGAAAGGCGGAAACGAACCAAAACCACTAAGGTAATGCCGAAACACTCGCTTACGGGCTGTTTAGGTTAAGGTTGTGATGTGCATATTATTAGGCCTTGAAATTTTTCAGGAACATCAGGGACCATGACAATAAGTCCCTGTTTAAATTTGGTAATTTTTCGACTATTCGAGAATATTTGGCGAATTTATTACCGAATTGGGACATTTATTTGGGAAAAATAGCTAAAATACTTCAAAAATTATGAAATTTTTCTGGGAACTCAGATTTGATGTATTTTGATCACATATGAATTTTGGGATCATTTGGAGAAGTCTAACGGTGTTTTGTGTATATGCGTTCGTGTGAATTTTTATAGCCAAATTTGGGTCGAAAAGAATATCGCACGAGTTTTTTATATTCTGGAATTGATACAGGTTGATTTGGGACGTGATTTAAGCATTCAGGAATTTTTGTGGAATTCTTTTGGGGTAAAAACGGACGATAATATTCAAACTAATCCGCAATTCGCTTAACGGGGTGTGACAAGTTTTCAATGAAGCATCGATAATATTCAAACTAATCCCAAAGGTTGACGAATTTCCAATCGGTAACTTATGTGCCTGCCAATTTTGGTTGGCTCCAATCTTGTTTTTCAAACGTATTAAGATATTGTCGATTAGTACTACAATAAACTTGCCAAGATAAGGCTTAAAGATTCAGTTCGTAAGAGTCATGAACACTAATGGTGCGTTGGTTATCTTGAAATCCATACACTTTTCATCGGATTCTTCGATTGTTACATTTTCCAATACACTACACGTCCTTAATGTAACTGTTTTAATACTTTAAGATGGGATACGAGAGGCATTATAGTACTAGGTTTCTCTCCTGTACTGTAATCATTTCGTTATCTGGAAGAGGTATTCTGACAGTTCTGTCCTTACAAAAACCCAAATAACTAGTCCATACTGACTATTACGTAACAACTCTCCAATTCCATCGGGAGTAAATCGATAAGAAACAAATAGGTTCTTAGATTGATAGGGTAATTTTGAACAGTATGGTTAATAGTTATAGTCTTACCTTTAGTGGGTTCTATAGTATAGGGATCAATTAATTTACTAACTGGTATATATTTTTTTCCAAGGGTAAAATTTGTAGAAACAAAACTTCTATCAGCACACGTATTAAATAAAATTAAAGCATACTAGTCAAAACTAAGAATACTTGCCACTACTTTTGATGTTGGTCATTGCGTTTGTCTTCCTATTGCAACTTGATCCAAACTGGGGTAGTGTTTCTTGATGTGCTCCATACAACCACACTCATAACAAGCATAACGGTTTATTATTGGTTGGTTTTGTTGGATTGGTTGTTGTCGGATTGATTGGGGTCAAAGTAGCTGTGAATACTGAGGTTGGGATGGTTTGTTTATAGTGTTCATAATGGTTTTGCAGTTACGGGCATAGTTGTCAACCTTCTCACATTTATAACACACATTGGTTCGGCATTCTCCTACATGATGATAACCACATTCCCCACACTTTGGCAAAAGCCTTTTATACTTCTCTTGCTTCACGTCAGAACTAGTCATGGTGTAATTTTGTGCCATAGAGCGTGCATGTTTGTTCGGTTGTATTCCTTGTACTCTCGCCCCATACTAGGTTCTCTTTGTACCAGATGATTCCCCGGGCATTCTAAACGCACCACTTCTAACCAAGTCAGAAGCTACAATGCCGGCTTGTGACACGACATTCTCAGACTCCTTACTCCGGGGGCTAAACCCCAAATGTAGCGTTCGATACATTTAGAGTTTGGGGTAACTAACAATGGCACTAGACGGGCCAGTTTGTTAAAACGGTGTGTGTACCCCAAATGAGCAGTTCCCTTCATTTCTAAATTCCAGAGTTCGTGTTCTAATTTCTTGGATAAAAGTGTTCCATCATAAGATTTTTAAGTTCTGCCCAAGACTTACGGTTGATTACTTCTTGTTCTCGAATTTTCACATGGTCCACAAACGTACAAGTAGCATATTTGACAATACAATCTGGTGGGCAGTTACTGGTATTGATAACAGACTCAGTCTTTTCGATCCACTTTACTAACCCATTTGGTCCTTCAGTACCACTAATATCTATAGGTTTACATGACATGAATTGCTTAAGTAGATATCTATGCCGTGGGGGATCTGGGTTGTTACGACCATTGTTCATGTTCAATGGGGGATTATTATTATTGTTAGTAGCATTAGTATTTAACGCCAAAGTATCATTCATGACAGTGTGAGTATTTATCGAGGGAGTATTTGTAGTTATACTAGTATTTGGCGGGGGAATAGTATTCGCGGCCATATTAATATTGGGCATATAATTGGTATTCATCGCTGTATAATGCCGGCAACAAATTATGCTGCTATTGTCGGAATTACTGTCTGCAATTGCCGAGCAATCATCTCAGCCATATCCTCCTCAGATAGTGTGCTTGTTCTATAACGATAATCAATTATACCACAATTACTAATAATTCAATACAAAACTCATCGCAAAGGTACACATATTAGTCAGCACATAGGTATTCCAAATAGCATATATGTACCACACACATCTGTTATTATATCTATTGTCACACCCCAACATAAGGCGGAAATGCCGGGCGCGAACTGATTGTTCACAGCTCACAAGGTACTATCATACATTATAAAATATGACAATATCTATTTAATTTATTTATTTCAAATTTCAAATTAAGTGCACAAGTTTTAAATTTAACAATAATAACCCACAGTAAATAATAGAGCAAATATTCTTTATTTTATTTCCTAAGGTCTTTCTATGCGTTCTTCAGCTTAGCTTCGAATCAACAATTAACCTGCATATGCATAGAAAATATAGAGATTTGTCAGCAACATATGTTGAGTGAGATGATCACCAGTTTTCATGTACAATAACACACACACACACACACACACACACACACATATATATATATTATAATATAGACAAAATGGCAAAAGACGTCCTTTACGTTTGACCTGATTTTCATTAGATGCCCTTTAATGAAAGAAATAGCAAAAGGCATAATTCATGTTTCAAATTTGTTTCATGTTACTTCCTTTGTCACTAACCCAGTTAAATTTTTTTTGTTAAATATAGTCATGTGCAAGGCACACGAGGGTAAATTCGTCTTTCTACTCTTAAAGGACTATTTGGGTAGATTACTTAAAGTTTGGGCCTTGATGAAAATATTAAAAAAAAATAAAAATTAATAAATATTTAATAAATATATATATATATATATATATATATATATATATATATATATATATATATATATATATAGGGGTGGAATCCAGTGAAAACTCTCTTAAAGAAAAAACTTAAAAACTCCTAAAAAACATTTTTTTTTAAATTTTTTTTGAAGTTTTTTTTTTCCATTATTCTTATATTTTGTTATTGGTTAAAAAAAAAACTTGTCGGTAACCTCGTTGGTGTTGTGCACATGTGTAACAGTGTGCATTGCATAATGCAAAAGTATTTGTATTGTATAGAATACAACACTATTACACATATTTGATAAACACTATTGTATATATGCAGCATAAGACTAATACACAAATCGAATACACATTAATACGTATGTGTAATACAACATTAATGCACATGTTCGTTACATCAACTTTTATTTTATTATTATTTTTTCCATATAATACATCACTTCTACACATATACAATACACAAATATTGAATATATGCAATTAAACACTATTGAACTTAAAAATACATAGAAATACACACGTGTAATAAAACGGTATCGCATAGTAATACGTATGTGCATTACAGCTGGTTTTTTTTTATTTTTTTAGTTTATTTTTAATTTTTTATATATTTTTTAAGTGAAGGGTAATAAATTATAAGAATAATGGCAAAAACAGAATTTTGAAAACATGTTTTATTTTTAATTAAAAATAATTTTTTAGGAGTTTTTAAGTTTTCTGTCGATCCTCTTCCTAATATATATATATATATATATATTTTCTCTCATATAATCTCTCTCTCACACTCTGCAACTTCCACAGCGGTTGTGGTCGTTGTGCCACCACCATGACCACCGGCCGCCACTACCAGCAGCAGCCACCACCACCTCCGATCGCGATTATCATCGCCGCTGACACCCCTATGATCCCCTAATTTTTTTGTGCAAATATTTTTCTTCTAAATCCAAGATTAGTGAACATTTTTCTTATATTTGATTGTGAACTACAAATCTGTAAAACGAACCTTCAAATTGAATCCACTAGGACCTGTAAATTGGTTGGAGTATCGATAGTTAAATAAGTTTTGCCGCCAAAGACTCAGAAATCAGTGGATAATGAATCCATTGGAACCTGGAAATTAATCCATCGGGACTTGCAAATTGTTGGAGTATGCCGGATAAAAGAATTTGTCACCAGAACCATTCGGTCAGAGATACCATTGTCGGTTGGCAAACGAGCTTCTAGCTGGGAACCTTTAGGCCAAATCTTTTAGTTTACCGATCTGGTCTAAGTTGTCGGTGAGATAGCGGCGTCGGTGGTTCAAACCCCCTTAAATTAGCACAAAATTAGGGTTTACAAATCAAATTTGGGTTAGAGAGAGAGAGATAGAGAGGTGGTGTATGTATTGGTTTGAGTTGTGTGTATATACACGATTGTCAGAAATGATGGTTGGTGATGATAGTGGTGGTTGTGGATGGAGAGAATGAAGATGGAGGGTGGGAATGGTGGGTAGAGAGAGAGAGAGTATGAGAGAGAGAGAGTTTTGTCACTTTGTGTATTTTATTTGTTAGCTTTAATTATAAAATAAATTATGTATAAAAGAACAAAACTACCCACATGTGCAAGGCACATGATCAGATTTAACAAAAAAATTTAACAGGGTTAGTGACAAAGGACGTAACGTGACATAAATTTGAAACATGTATTATGTCTTTTGCTATTTTTTTCATTAAAGGATGTCTAATGAATATCAGGTCAAACGTAAAGGACGTCTTTCGCCATTTTGTCTAATATATAATAAATGATAAATGCGAAAACAAAACTATGTGAGTAATAGCCAATCCAACCATAAACAAATAATGTGATTGTCGGTTGACCATACCTCACAAACACGGGCTATGGCTATTAGGACGGCATATGATCATACTAGCATGCTAGATTTTTGATGGACCTCTTCGAATATGATAGAATATAAGCACATAAGCAAGTAGCAACTAACATTAAATAATACACACAATAATTATGTTTATGAGTTTGTGTATATATATGGTATAAAAATATAAATTAAATACCCATATGCCCCTAAAACACTTGAAAACAATAAAATAAAAAGGGGCATGATATCTTGCCTTATTGCTTAGGCGAGAGTGCGAGAAATACGAATGAAAACACGGTTAAAAGAAACGAACGGTCCTTTAACGTGTTGACTGAGATAAACCGAACAGACCTGAAACTCAGAGGTGATCAAATATGATTAAAATCGAGAACATAGCCGCTAGAATCGATCCAAACGGATACATAGAACTCCGGTTATGAGGAATTAAACGTTTAAGCGAGCTAGTACTGACCAGAACTGGAACAGCGAGTCAGAAGTTGGGTTTTGGTCAGTAGCCTTAAAATATCGAGATAAAAATAAAAGTCTTCTGGACCGAAAGTTGGTTCCGACCAGAAGTGTGAGAAATTGATTAGTGAAAATTATTGACTAATTTGCCCTTAAACGGGTTAAGTTAAATTGACCCGTCAATGCCCCTCAATATCATAAATTGATTGAGGTTTATCGATAGTGAGTTATAATAAAAAAATTCGTCAGTTGGCAACTTACCCAGACAATGCTTGAGTTGACAGGAAATCAATGTCAAAGATCAGAAAAGAGTGAAAGTCAAACTGCAGCTTTAATTCTTTGAGTAAACAAGCAAAAACGAAAGAGGAATCTTTGGTTTGTGGTTGATGAAAACTGGGAATGCAATGTTTTAGTATTCTCTTGGTTTTGGAATGATGGTTCGTTTATAAAGTTAGTATATCAACTTGTAGGACAAGAAATCGACTCATTTAGGTAACCGAATAACATAATAATGACGAAATTGAGCCTTAAAATCTTTGATATATGGATCAAAATACAGAGAATGAACCAACACATTATTCCCTAGTAGATACAATAATTTTTTACTCAAATTTCGTGATTTAGGGTAGTTTAGGGAAAGATTTAGCATTAAACGAAGATCGAACACAAATTTGGCTGATCTGACGCTCCTTCACGCGACCCTAAGAAAATCCTCCGCGCGGCGCTAAGGACTACGGTCCTTCGCACGGTGCTAAGAAAATCCTTTGCGAGGCACTAAGGACTCCTTTTACCAGAATTAGATATTTTAGCAGTTTTAGTCCCTAAAGTTCCAGAACTGCATTTTTATGTTTTAAGCGATTTTAAGAGTTTCTAATGGCTATTTGAAATAATTGAAAGTTATAAAATTATAAACTAAATTAAAAACAATTAATTACTAATAAATGCATAATTTTATTGATAAGGAAAATCCGAATACATTTTCGAATCGATTAAACAAATACGAATACGAAAAATCCGAGATGCTACAGTCTCCTATACTTTAGGGAATTTTGTCCGGAAATTAAGGAAAACTAAAACATAATCATGTGATAAATAATTAAACTTTAAGGGAACCATTTATAATTAAAACTTAAAAATTTATCATAACATAGAACTTCTAATAGCCTGAGCAACGCTCCAAACAAAAGTCCAATAAGGGCCCTTATATATAGGATGTACCAATGGCGTATCTACCATGTCCTTATCATCTTAACATTTGCACCATTAATCAAACTATTTTCGGTTCTAAATTATGACACACAATTATACATATTATGATTTCCATGCGAGGACCTGGATAATTATGTTCGTGACCATAATTACCTTTATCGTTGGATGGTCCGCACAATCCGCCCCATCATGTGAGTTACAAAACATTGGAAAACAAAATTTTAAGAGATAGCAAATATTTTGATAATTTTAAATATAAAACCAGAAGACCATCAATGTATAAAACATTTCTAAAAATGAACGTTCGAGTTGCTTAATAAAATAGTGAAATTTCTAAAACATCTTTTGATGTAAAGTATAAATCTTAAAAATTGAAAAAGAATGGATTTATTGAAGCAGATATTGAAATGGATTGTTGTAAGGCCCCGAACCCCGGGAACCCCACAGTTGGTATTCATTCAAAACACTTGTAAAATAATTAAACTTAAAAACAATTTTTTTTATTAAAATAAGCATCACAGAGTATAATTCGGCGAAAAATGTAAATAAGTAAATGAGTTCCCAAAACCCGGGAATTTTTCCCAAAATCAGCATAATTATCTTTAAATAAAAACTTTTAAAAATAAAGGTTTAATAATAAAATCTTCAATTCCCGTATGCCCTTCACCGTCCAAGTAGCTTCGTCCACGTCCAAGCGATAAGGCATCCTCTTCCAATCCTGAAACTCACACTAACATGCATACAATGTCAGCTTGAGCTGAGTGAGTTCAAGTTTTAAGTGAATAATATCAATAGTAATAATTATGATAGTCATACCAAAAGTTTAAAACGTAAAAGGGTGCATCCATCAAAACATCATTACCGAAAACTAAACATTCTCATACATAAATATACAAAATGTATATGTAAACATCCTTTCAACTACATCCCTATATATATAACAGTATATATATATAACATCCACGTACAAAATCAGGGTCAAGCAAACGTACAACCCAAACACGTAACATCAGTGCATGCAAACACAAAGTAGGCATACACAACATTAGTAGTCGAAACGACTACAACATCGCCAAATATAGGCCAAGCAATAATGTATATATATATATAATTAACATCCCAAGGCCTACAATATACTAGCAAGCCTATATAAAATCGTTTATAACCATTCATCAAGTAAGAAAACACTTAGGTGTGCATGCTAGCCCAAAATTTAAAAAGAGTTAAAAGGGGGCATCATGAACTCACCTGAGATCAATCGAACACCTGCAACGAGCTAGGAAATCTCTAAGTGCACAATCACAAGAAAGGGTCTGTAAATTATACACAATGTGTTACTAAACTAGACCGTAAGGACACTCTTGCCTAATCGTCCGTTCAAGCCCAACACTTTGGCCCAAGGCCTAACAACTTGGCCCAAGGCCCAAAACTTGGCCCAAGGCCCAACAACTTAGCCCAAGGCCCAACACTTGGCCCAAGGCCCAACAACTTGGCCCAAGGCCCAACACTTGTCAAATCGAATCGAATACGCGCGCAATAAACCTTAAAACCATGTGTTAAACGAATCAACCCCAAATGGACCAAATTCCCATTTTAATCTTTTCATTCATCATGATTATGTCACCCGAGTTGATAGGGTTGACGATTCCTTTCTACAACTCTCACTTTAACATTTAAACGAAAATTCGCGCACCGCCGACTCGATTGACGAAGCACTAACCAAAACAGACCCGAGCATCAAAAATTTAATTTTTCCATAGCCCATAAACCCCCCTAGGGCTGTACAAACTGATTCGGTCGGTCATCCGATCAATTAACGCATCAAACTCAACAATTTACAATTCTACACCCGATAAACCCTAGTTTTCGAACTAAAATCGATTGACCGACCTAAACACCTCCAATGGCCATGAAATTTTAATATGATATAAATGCCATACCTGGGGATCTTTCTACACCGAAAACTCTAATTTTTATCCACGGGAAGTGGGTTAATTACACCTTGGCCGAAAATCTGTCCAACGAACAGTTTTGGCAAAATTGAGCATCAAAACGATTAGGGGTGAACAAAAAGAGTGTTAGGGATTGTAGTACATACCTTGAACTACTTCTAGGAGCTTGGAATCGATCAAAAAGTCGAAGCAAGGACGGTAGGGGGCTAGTCCCTTTGGCCGATCGCTGCTGTAGCTTCTCTAGGGTTAGGTTTTTTTTTATTAGTTTTATATTATAAAAAAATTTCATTCTAGCCCCCGGAATTTAATAATAATGCAACTTGGAAGAAATGTTAAGTAATTAGACGTACCGGGAGGACGTAAAGGCTTCTGAGAAATGTCGGATAAATCCCGATAATTATACATACTCTACAATCTTTAATTCTTGAAACCGGAATTAACGGGTGTTACAATTGTGATGAATAAGAAAGTAAGATAAGAATACAATATTATAAGAAATTAACCTTGACAAATAAAAGAAACTTTATTTATGAGATAAAATGCGAAAAAGTCAAATAATCCAAATTGAAATTATCCAAGACCACAATTAAGTAAAGATTCGATACATTGCATAACTTGGAAAGACAAAATAACTTAAGATAGAAATAAAAAAAGTCTTAAGAGTCTTTGAGAAGCTTTAGTTATGGTTGACTTGATTCACTCAACTTGGAGCACTTGAGGTAGTTGGATCCATAAGAACTTGAGCAGTCGAGGTAGATTGATTTGGAATAGCTTGAATAGGTTGAGCTTGAACAGATGGAAATAGTGGGATTTGATTGGTGTAATTTTGGTAAACTTGAGCTTGCGGGTACGGGATTTGATAGGTTTGGGTTAAATAGGAATGGTCTTGATTGAGAGGAACATGAAGAATGTAAGGTTGATAGGTTTGGACTTGATGATCATTGGTAGTGTAGTAAGGTGCAAGTATAGCTCGAGCTTGGTGTGCATGGATGAGTTGAGGACACACATTACAAAGATGATTAGGGTCTCCACATTTGTAGCAAGTACGGATAGTAGGGGTAGGGGGTCTAGGAGTAGGCGGCATAGACCGTTGTTGGACGGCTTGCGCTCCAGGTGGCGTACGGAAAACATTAGCAAGGTGACCGTAACCATTGCATTGGGTGCAGAGAAGACACGGGGATTGAGCCGGATGATGATAATTGCAAGTGGAGCATAATGGGTAAGGTCCGGTATAAGGTCTCTTGTTTGGAGCATTTTGGTTTGGTTGAGGTTGAGGATTCGGCTTCGGTTTTATTAGGTTTAGGTTTAGAGTCTTTTCGGGTTAAGGTTCCATCCCTAACACGGTCATCGGAAAGTGGAGAAGCAAGAGCAATAGGTTCCTTAATGGAAAGAGGGTATCGACTAACCATAGCATCACGGTAAATTGTTGGCAATCCACAAATTCGAATACCACGAGACACAGGTGTTGAGAGGTGGGGTACTAGCAGGCTAAGCTCCTTGAAACGATTTGAGTAGGTCGAGTTGTCACCACCAATTTGTTTGAGTTCCCAAAACTCTGTCTCATGCCTTTGCACTTTATGTTCAAGGCCAAATTCTTTCTTCATAGATTCATTGAGTTCATCCCAAGGCATAGTCATAGCAATCTCGATTCCTTGGAGGGCTTTGAAAGTGTTCCACCAAGTTAGAGCTAGCTCGTTAAAGACGCTCGAGGAAAACTTAGTCCATTTCTCATCCGAACATTCACAATGGATGAATATGTTCTCCATTTTCTCGAACCATCGGAGGAGTTTTGTGGCGTTCTCTACTCCAAGGTACGGGGGTGGTTTAGCTCTAGTGAAGTTCTTGTAGTGAAAGTTGCTCGGGGCAGTTGAAGTAGCACAACCATTCGAATTGGACTTTGGATCTGGGTCACAATAGTAGGCATAGCAGCAACAAACTCTTTGGTGATTCTAGAAGCCATGGCGATCATGAGATGCAGAGGAACGACGTTGATTCCGATGGTGATTTATTAAGGACGACATTCTATGAGGAACAAAGATGTAAATTTCATGAGATGATGGGTAAGTTGTGTGAATGAATTGGTGTGAGATAATAAGGAAGTGAATTTAAATAGAATTGTGCTAGTGAATTATCATGACTTAGGGATACATTGGAATTTAAAACCATGTGGATAATATTGAGATGTTCATGTAAATAAACAGAGTTTATTTTAGAAGAAAATTCATTTATTAGGATGGGCTTTCCATGGCCTTTCCTTGGTAGCTTGAGAACCCAAATCAAATAAGGAAGTATATCCAATGAGCTGGCCTCCCATGAGCTTTTCATGGCAATTTGATAGGCCCAACTAAACAACGCAACATAAATTTTGTGAATTGGGCCTCCCATGAGCATTCCATGGCATTTTAATGGCCTAATTAAAATAACGAGTAACAAACAATTGAGTTGGTCGACCCATGAGCGTTACATGACATTTTAACTAACCCAACTAAATAACGAATTATCAAATCATTGGATTTGGTCGGCCAATGAGCGTTACATGGCATTTTAGCTGACCCAACTAAATATCGAATTAACAAATCCAAATATGAGTAGTTGGAGTATCTCGTGAATCACCACGGGTGATACTTCCAACCAAATATCAAATCTTAATAGGTTGAGAAATGGATAGTTGGAGTGTCCATGGATTGTCATGGATTTTCCACCCAACTAAGCATTTTAAAATAATTAAAAAAATAAATACTATAAATTTTCCAGAATTTAGCCTCGAATCACCGTGAATTTGGTTTTTAAAAAGAATGTAACCGTTGAACCGGTCACGTTTTACCACTTAGGGCTCTGGTCATATGGCATTTTATTCCGCTTTAGCCTATAAGATCGAGTATTTTGGTCAGGTTATCCTCTAGGTAAGGAATAGCGTCTTACTTTAGGTTCTCGAAACCGTTTTGCCAAGGTCTGACTCATAGTTCTCTCCCCTCTCTAGTTACTACAGGAACAGGTCATACTCCCATGCTCTAAGGTGAGGGAGTAAAAACAAAACACGAGAATTCTTAAGGAATTTCCCAAATAAAAGGAAATCTACTAAAAATAAAAGGATTTATAAATATTTTGAAGGTGAGGCATAACCTCGGAATGTGTGTATGGGGTAAACAATTAATAGTCGCATAACGCAGTCAGATAAGAATGTATGGGGTCCTAAGCATATTTCTAGGACAGTTTCTAACGAGCTATCTTAAAACCTTCGGCTCTGATACTGATCTGTCACACCCCAACTTAAGGCGAATATGCCGGGGTGCGAACTGATCGTTCACTGCTCACAAGGTACTATCATACATTATAAAATATGACAATATCTATTCAATTTATTTATTTCAAACTTCAAATAAAGTGCACAATTTTCAAACATAATAATAATACTCCCAAACAAAATAATAGAGCAAACATTCTTTATTTTATTTCCTAAGGTATTTCTATGTGTTCTTCACCTTAGCTTCGAACCAACAGTTAACCTTCATATGCATAGAAAATAAAGAGATTTGTCAACAACACATGTTGAGAGAGATGATCACCAGTTTTCATGTACAATAATATATATATATATATAATAAATGATAAATGCACAAACAAAATAATGTGAGTAATAGTCAACTAAACCATAAACAAATAATGCGATTGTCGGTTGACCATGCCTCACAAACACGGGCCATGGCTACTAGGACGGCGTATGATCATACTGACATGCTAGACATTGATGGACCTCCCCGAATATTGTAAGGCCCCGAACCCGGGAACCCCACAGTTGGTATTCATTCAAAACACTTGTAAAATAATTAAACTTAAAAACAATTCTTTTCATTAAAATAAGCATCACAGATTATAATTCGGCGGAAAACGTAAATAAGTAAATGAGTTCCCAAAACCCGGGAATTTTGCCCAAAATCAACATAATTATCTTTAAATAAAAACTTTTAAAAATAAATGTTTAATAATAAAATCTTCAATTTCCATATGCCCTTCACCGTCCAAGTAGCTTCATGCACGTCCAAGCAATAAGGCATCCTCTTCCTAACCTGAAACTCACACTAACATGCACACAAAGTCAGCTTGAACTGAGTGAGTTCAAGTTTTAAGTAAATAATATCAGTAGTAATAATTATGATAGTCGTACCAAAAGTTTAAAAAGTAAAAGGGTGCATCCATCAAATCATCATTACCGAAAACTAAACATGCTCATACGTACATATACAAAATGTATATGTAAACATCATTTCAATTGCATCCCTATATATATAACAGTATATATATATAACATCCACAAATAACATCAGGGTCGAGCAAAACGTACAACCCAAACACGTAACATCAGTGCATGCAAACACAAAGTAGGCACACACAACATCAGTAGTCAAAACGACTACAACATCGCCAAATATAGGCCAAGCAATAATGTGTATATATATATATATATATGTTTAACATCCTTTCAATTGCATCCCTATATATATAACAGTATATATATATATATATATATATATATATATATATATATATATATATATATATATATAACATCAGGGTCGAGCAAACGTACAACCCAAACACGTAACATCAGTGCATGCAAACACAAAGTAGGCATACACAACATCAGTAGTCGAAACGACTACAACATCGCCAAATATAGGCCAAGCAATAATGCATATATATATATATATATATATATATATATATATATATATATATATATATATATTTAACATCCCAAGGCCTACCATATACTTGCAAGCCTATATAAAATCGTTTAAAACATTTCCTCATGTAAGAAAACACTTAGGTGTGCATGCTAGCCCAAAAGTAAAAAGAGTAAAAAGGGCATCATGAACTCACCTGAAAGCAATCGAACACCTCCAACGAGCTAGGAAATCCCTAAGTACACAATCACAAGCAAGGGCCTGTAAATTATACACAACGCGTTACTAAACTAGACCGTAAGGACACTCTTGCCTAATGGGCCGTTCAAGCCCAACAACTTGGCCCAAGGCTCAACAGTTAGCCCAAGGCCCAAAAACTTGGCCTAAGGCCCAACACTTTCAATTAACCAAATCCACCCTATGATTAAGGTCGGGGCTAACCATGATGCACCACTCGCCCGTCGGCAATCAAATCGAGTTGAATACACGCGTTTAGGAGTCGTTTAGGCCGTTAACATCCAACTCAGCCCCGTGTGGACCCATTATGATAAAATCACAGCCAACAAGTCCACACGACGCCACACGAGTCAAATGGGTCGGTAACCCGCAAGTACAACGCACCAACTATTCAATAAACACAATTGCGCGTTGTACCGACCCGTTGGAGTAACCGACAACCAATTCAGCCCCATAACTTATAAAATTGAATTTTGAACAGCCCGTACATCAAACCAAGTTTCCCCGAGCTTAATTGGTCGTTAATCACTTCAACCCTCCCGTTAAACGCGCCAAACTACAATTCTAGACAACCGAACATAACAATCAAACTACAACTAGTTGATCAACTTAACGAACACCTATGAACATGATCTTTAAGTATGATATACGGGACATACCTAGGGAGATTGTGGTGCAAAACCTCACTTCAAACAACCCCGACAAGAACACAATTGAACATCCACCGGTTAAGCCTAAAACGAAATTATCGATCAATAACGAGTGAAACATGTAGATTTTAGCATGCAAAGATGTATTTAATTACATAGGATAACCTTTGAAATAAATTATTAAATTTTTACCAGACTTTAATAAATGTCTTATGTTTACAAAAATATTTTTATTACATTTTTCTATTGGACACAAAATTTATAAAAATTCCTCCAACACAGCAAGGTACGTGCAGCTA
The DNA here is from genome assembly GCF_021521415.1 of Bidens hawaiensis. Lineage (NCBI taxonomy): Eukaryota > Viridiplantae > Streptophyta > Magnoliopsida > Asterales > Asteraceae > Bidens > Bidens hawaiensis. Next base: position 1,307,380 of record NW_027491157.1, read on the forward strand.
TTTCAGTGCGCAACAAAATGGTTTTATTTTTATAAAATTCATTACTGAACGAAATTAAACGATTCCAATTGGGTTTGATTCCTAACTCAAAATAATAACTTCCGGAAGTGGAAGTAACCAATTTGGACCTGTCGAAAAAAGGTTATGACGTCGGGAAGACAGACCAGAATCCGTCATCCCGCATCAGCTTTGACACTCGATTTTATAAATTCATAAAAACCATTCAAATCTCGTCCAAAAATTACGTATTATACCTTTCTGGAAACTAGACTCAAAGTAGAACATCATGGAATCAAGAATCGATCAAAATCAATGGATTACCATCGCGATACAGACCCAACAATAAACGTATACGAATCTGTCAGCAAACTGTTATCATCAAAACTCAATCTTAACGACCAATAAGCGCGTTAATATGATCAATTAAGGGGTAAAAGACATGGGGAATCGTAAAACCAACCTTGAATTGAAGTTTTTACGGTTGAAACACGGCTGCACAGAAGAAAATCGAGCAGGGGGGGGGTCTTAGCTGTGATTGGCTGCTGAAATAGGGTTTAGGGTTTTTTGTTTAGTGTTATATTATAAAACATTTTTATTCTAACCCCCGGAATTTAATAATGATGCAACTTGGAAGAAATGGTAAGCAATTAGACGTACCGGGATGACGTAAAGGCTTCCGAGAAGCGTCGGATAAATCCCGAGAATTATACATACTCTACAAGCTTTAATTCCTGAAACCGGAATTGACGGGCGTTACAAATATGATAGAATATAAGCACATAAGCAAGTACCAATTAGCATTTAATTGAATTACACACAATAATTATGTTTGCGAGTTTGCGTATATATATGATATAAAAATATGAATTAAATACGCATATGCCCCCAAAACACTTGAAAACATTAAAATAAAAAGGGGAATGATATCTCGCCTTATTGCTTAGGCGAGTGTGCGAGAAATATGAATGAAAACACGATTAAAAGAAACGAACCGTCCTCTAATGTGCTGACTGAGATAAACCGAACAGACCTGAAACTTAGAAGTGAAAACTATGATTAAAACCGAGAACATAGCTGCTGGAATCGATCTAATCGGATGTCTAAGACTCCGGTTATGAGGAATTAAACGTTTAAGCGAGCTGGTACTGACCTGAATCCGAACAGCGAGTCGGAAGACGGGTTTTGGTCCATATCCTTAAAATTTCTAGATAAAATAAAAGTCTTCTAGACCGAAAGTTGGTTCCGACTAGAAGTGTGAGAAATTGATTAGTCAAAATTATTGACTAAATTGCCCTTAAACGGGATTGAGTTCAATTGACCCTTCAATACCCTTCAATATCAGGAATTGATTGAGGTTTATTGACAACTGAGTTATATGAACAATTCATCAGTTGACAACTTACCCGGATAATGCTTGAGTTGACGGGAAATCGATGTCAAAGATCAGAAAAGAGTCAAAGTCAAACTGCAGCTTCAATTCTACGAGTAAACAAGCAAAAACGAGAGAGGAAATTTCGGTTTGAGGTAGATGACGACTGGGAATTTGTTGAGTTGGAAATTTACAATGAAGTTTGGAATCTTCTCAACCTACTCAAAGAAATGGCTAAGTATGGACTTCGAGCAAGCTTGGACTTTCGAACATGGATTTACTACCTCGAGCATGATATCTTATGCTCATAAGACTATCTTCTGGAATTTCTTCTAGGTGTTGAGGGCTTCGAGCAAGCTACACTTCGTCAAGCAAGGATGTTCTTCATCGAGTATGGATTGCCAATCGAGCAAACAACTTGATCTATCCAACTTAAACCAAGTCTTCCGAGCATCTTGGTAGGTCGAGCAAGGATACAATAATAAGAAAATCTCAAACGTTCCAAGTATAACCTTCGATCATGGTTCAATCCCGAGCAAACTTCTTTACCCGAGTATGCTGAAGATTGTTCACACTAAGTCATAAGGCAGGATTGAAGAGATTAAGGAGAACATGCTTGCTTGTGGAACATATTCGAGCAAAACAAGGATATGTTATGAAGATTGAAGTCTGCTGGAGAAGAATATTTTCTACTGAAAATATTCTAAGTAAAGTCTGCTCGAAGACTTGTTTCGAGCATGCTATGCATTACAAGGTCTACTCGACAAGAAATTATCATAATCGAAGACTTGTTTACACTAATCTCGGTGTGGTTCTCAAAAGAGGGCATTCTTAAGGTACTTTTGATATTATTGTTTTTGATATTATTGTGTTAGAGCCCTAATTCACAGTCCTATTTGGTTTTGTAATTGCTCAGACCAGAAATTAGTATCAGGTTATAAAATTATGTCTTTAGGTTGATATCTGTAATTGCATTTATTCATTCCTTCATGTACACCATGTATTGTGTATCTCACAATATAGTAACTGATCTGTCACATGCTTGAATTCTTACAATTTTAGTTATGAATATTCTCTTGATACATAATATGAGGGTTTCACTCTTCAACAATAGAAACGATGAAGTGCATTTAATGTTAGCAAAATGGGCACATGTGTAATGGAACTATGTCTTTTTTTCCTCTGCACCTATAAATGCTTTTCATTTCATTTTTCAGTACTAATATTAGGGCAATGGATTCCAATTTCAAGTATGTTTTCCTTTATTCTTTGTTTGTTCTTCAAGTATGTTTTCCTTTAGTATTATTTTACAGATACATATCATCTTGATGAAATGAATTTTAGAGGTTAAGTTGTGGGTTATGTTTTTTTTGGCTTGACGTGATTTTTAAATATAAAGTGAATTGTATGTATATATATATATATATATTATTAAGTTGAAGTATATAACACAGGTAATAGATGGAAGGTTGTTGGGACAGATTTTGTTTGACCTCAAAAGTCAATATGTGTATGTACCAAGATTCAGAAGTCTTTAATTTTCTTTGACTTTTGAGTTCAAACTTATTATTTTTCGAAGTTACAGATTTTGATGTCAAATATTAAAAATTTGTTAAATTTTGCTTAACTACAAGATTTGTCATTTTGTTACAATATTCATAGAATTAGTGTTTAAAAAGGAGTCTTTTTACCATAATCAAACTACATCAAGTTCATGTATTAAATAAACTCAAATATGCAGGTGTGACTATACCTTATGGTCGGGAAAGGCATAAAATAACTTTTTACAATGGAGCAGATATAAGGATGTCTAATTGTAGGCCGGTTATTTCAGTGTCTTGATTGAGGCTGGAGTTTTTAATCCAAGAAAGCTACAGATAGCTCTAAAATTGACGAGTGACGTAGTGCATCGCATGATCATTTTAGATGAAGCTGAGCAAAAACTATTGCCCTAGCATAAGCTTGAGTTGATACATCCTGAATCTTGATTTTTTATACTACATTGAAATGTATAATTATGATTTTTATTTCTGTCCGTGAACTATTTTAAGATGTATTTTCGTTTATTATAATGAAAGTTTCTTTTAAGATAAATTTTGGTTAGTTATAATGAAAGTTTGTTTTAAGATGTATTTTTGGTTGGTTATAATGAAAGTTTGTTTTCATTTGTATTTCATTTAGCATGAAATAATTCAGAGGGCAAAATTGTCATTCTGCACAGTCATTCAGATGTCCAATCAAACAACACTTGTTGGTTTAACACTTATAGGATCAGAGCCTCTTAATCATTCAGACCTCTTACTGATTTAGCACTTAATGATTCAGCACTTGCCAAACAGCCCCTAAGTTTGGATTTGATGATACACACTACTTCATCTTAAAACCTGAGTTTGTGATTCCTCCTGACATGATCATGATGATGGCACCTAGAAATGGAAATTTATATGAGCTGAGAATGAAGAATACAATTTCAAGAGGTGGATCATGTTTTGTGTCAAAAGCTACTGAGAATGAGACAAGAATGTGGCACGGGAAGATGTGCCATGTGACTCTGAAGAACATGAATAGATTGATGAAGGGAGAGCATGTAATTGGACTTCCCTTAAAGGAATTCAAGCTTGATGAAAAATGTTCTTTAGGTATCAAAGGCAATCAACACAGATCATCTCACAAGACCAAGTTAATAAACTCAATTGAAGAGGTGCTGCAATTGCTTCATATGGATCTATTTAGTCGTGTGAGTGTTCCTAGCATTGGGAAGAAGAAATTTTGTCTTATGATCACTGATGATTACTCAAGATTGACATGGGTGTTCTTTCTTGGAACTAAAGATGAAACTACTGAACTAATCAAAGCATGTGTGCTGAGAATGGAAAATCAACTGGAAAAGAAAGTAAAGGTGATTAGAAGTGACAATGGGACAGAATTTAAGAATGGAATTATGGATGAATTCTGCACTTCAAAGGGAATTTTTCAATAATTCAGTGCTCCCAAAACTCCTAAACAAAATGGTGTTGTAGAAAGAAGGAACAGAACACTAATATAGGCTGCAAGAACCATGATAGCTGATGCCTATCTGCATGTCACATTTTGGATAGAGCAATCAACACTGCATGTTATGTGCAAAACAGGGTCCTATTGAATAAGACTCATAACAAGACACCATATGAAATGCTATTCAAAAGGAAGCCATATGTGTAATTTTGAAGCCTTTTGGATGCAAGTGCTCCCTGTTGAATACCAAAGATTACCTGAACAAGTTCCAGTAAAAATCATTGGAATGCTTCTTTGTTGGATATTCATCACAGTCTAAGGCCTACAGAGTATATGTGAAAGAGCACATGTGTGTCGCTGAGTCTTCAAACATAGTCTTCAATGAAAATCATTTCAACAATGTTGATGGTCTAGGTTGGCTATTTGTCTTAGAGAAACTGATAAAATCTTTCAAATTTACAGTGAAGATGTTGATGAAGGTTTGTTCAAAACAAGTGTTGCTGAACCAGAGAAACAAAAAGAGATAGATTTGGAAAAACTATGGTCAAAGGTGGCTAACAATGAAGGGGAGTTTGAGTTTGAGAAGAATGAGAAGGAGTTAGATCAGGATGGATCAGTTGATCTAGAAACTCAAGCTGATGGTATGAATATTAAGACTAGTGAATTGAAAAGTGACTCAATGCAACAGAATGGAGAGGCTACTGTGAATGTTGACAATGAAACTCATGACAGGTTCCAATCTTTGTTTGATTCTCTAAAAATTGGAAGCATTGAAGCATCTACATTAGGACAAGCCAACAACCTAGAATCTGTTTTACATGAAGAAGAATTACAAGTTGAAGATACTGAGCTTAACATCTGAACTTTGGATATAGAGATTGTGGCAAATCCCATAGTTCAGACTACTACAACTTAGAGAAACCATCCTATTGAAAACATCATTGATGATTTGCATGAAAGAGTAACAAGAAGTTCTTCAGAAAGGGCTAATATCGGTCTCTATGCTTGCTTTCTCTCCCAGATTGAACCAAAGAACATTAATCAAGCATTAAAGGACAACAGTTGGGTAGAAGCAATGCAGGAGGAGTTGGCTCAGTTTAGAGAATTAGAAGTATGGGACTTGGTAAATAAGCCTAGAGGAAAATATGCAATTGGAACTAAATGGGTTTTCAGAAACAAGAAGGATGAAAGGGGTATAGTTATCAAGAACAAGGCAAGACCGGTGGCTCTGGGGTGCTTACAAGAAGAAGGGGTAGACTTTGAAGAAGTGTTTGCACCAGTTGCAAGGTTAGAAGCTATCAGAATATTTTTGGCTTATGCAGCATCCTTGAATATAAAAGTCTATCAACTGGATGTGAAATTTGCATTTTTGAATGGGAAGATAGATGAGGAAGTGTATGTCACACAGCCTCCTGTTTTTGAAGATCCAAACTGTCACACCCGGCCCTGAGCGGCGGAAACAGCCGGGCGCGCACGAGTGGGGATTGATAATTAAGCACGGGCCATTGCAAAACATTCAAAGATTTTTATTGCGCATGAGAAGTTTATTACAAACACATTACATTGTTCAAAGATTACAAAAAGAAACATCCAAGTATAAAACTGAAGATTTCCTCGCCATATCCCCTTGCGCGGCGGGTAACCGTGCGCATCGAGGGGATAAAACCAAAATCTTCCAAAAAGCTTGTTTTAGATGTTCAGCGTGTGGTGCTCTAAGTGTGACTCCATGCGCTACCTAGTTATCTCCTGAAAGACACGTAAAAACATTTGAATCAGTATAAACTGAGTGAGTTCACAAGTTTTAGTAACTTGATAAAATCATTCTGAAACATTTCTGGCAACATCATTAACATCTGCTTGGTAAAATCGTATTAACACATAATTCTGACAATATTCTGATAAAAATCGTTCCGCGGGTTACGCGTGAACAAATTCTGGATACGGTGCTCGTCTATGTAAGAGGCGCAGCCACTACGAGCTAAAATAACGTAAAACCGTCCCGCGAGTTACGCGCAGACGTTTCTGGAAAACTATGCTCGTCTATGCAAAGAGGCATTGCCCCTACGAGCTAAGGATACTGTCCCGCGGGTTACGCGCGAACAATTCTGAGAAACTGTGCTCGTCCATGCAAAGAGGCATTGCCCCTACGAGCTAAGGATACCGTCCCGCGGGTTACGCGCAGACGTTGTGCCGGAAAACAAGGCGCTCGTCCATGCAAAGAGGCGCGACCCCTACGAGCGGGCTCAACCCCATAGTACTGCCCCATGCCAGGCACTCGTCCATGCAAAGAGGTGCGACCCCTACGAGTGGGCGGATCAAACCAGCAGTCCCTACCCTTAGAGTTCCAATGGTAAAGTGATCACTTACTCGAGTTCTAGCGCACATACATTGAAAACCTTAGATAACCGTTTGCATTGCTCATCATGAAACATAACTTAAAACACATAATCGCTTGCATAGCTTGTAAGTATACCATGATAAAACATTATTTAAGTACGTGTCCCTCGCCCCGAAAGCAATTTAAAAAAAACAGTGAAAACAGTGAAAATAGGGGCTGTGAGACTCACCTGAGGTTCTTGTTAAGGGATTAATCGAGATTCGGGTTTTCTTGGTGTTGGCCTCGGAATCGAAGGTCTAGAATACGATTAAATAACAAGTATATATATTAAGATCAAGAAATAGGAGAATATAAGGGTTGGATAGTAGGTCTCAAGGTTATATTCTCGGCTTACCTAGTAACAGGATCGGAGCTGGAAACAACGGATGCTTGGGAAAGGATTAGTGCAAGTTTGTAGTTCTTTGAAGTGTGTTTTGGGTGATAATTTAGGCTACAAATTTATAGGCAAACTCAAGGGAACACAATCCCTTGCTTTAGGGGATTAAAATCTTTTCATATCTAAATGTAATGATGATAAAGTATGGAAGTTATTATTATTTACTTAAGAGTGGAGTGGTGGATAAAAGATTTTGATTTGATTTGGACAGAACATGCAGGTCTGGGGTTGGTGAGAATAGGGTGGCTGACAGTTGACTTTTCATGTTACAGTGTGCTTTTTCAGGTACTTTTGTCAGTGTACAGTAAAAAGTGGAAAATCTCTGAAACACGCTACTGTTTCCTTTCGGGCGGGAGTAATCTCCTTAACTGGAGAATAGACCAAGTGTTCTGCGCGTATAACTTGGTGCGCATAGCTTTCTGCGTATAGGACATGTCTTTGCTGCGGGTAGGTGCGTAACCTTCTCGCAGTTAGGGACATTTGAGTTTCATTTGTAGATTCTCCAGGTGGTCTTGGTATTTCAACATAGTGATCAGTCATGTTGAAGTCAATTCCATCTTGGAGCTTCAGACAAACTAGCTCTCAACGTTCCCGCCATGCGGGTAGGTTAGTTCCCTTCCGCACGCGCATAAACGATGTAGGATGCACCCGCCTTAGCATCATGCGGGATGGTCAACCCATAGACAACATAATGTTTAAGTTACATGAAAACATAAAGCCAAATCATTCACGCATGGCGCATATAACATATGCTCACGCTGGTTCTTAACATGGTGCGCTCGCGCAGGTTGCACATAACAACTGCACGCGCTGACTAACATGGCGCGCTCGCGCAGGGCGCACATAACAAATGCACGCGCTTAATATTTACAATCACCTAATTATTAGGTTGATTACTTAGCTTATGGGTTTGGGAAATTACCGGTTGTCACATTCTCCCCTCGTTAAACGAATTTCGTCCCGAAATTTAGGAGACGTTGCTGGCAGAAGCCATGTTCTGAAAGAGGTGTGGGTATTTTGTGCGCATCTGGTCTTCTCTTTCCCAAGTGAATTCAGGCCCACGCCTCGAGTTCCATTGAACCTTTACTAACTTGATTTTGCTTCTGCGTAACTTTTGTTCTTTCCAATCGGTTACTGCTATGGGTTCTTCTACGAAGTGCAGCTGTTTGTCAATATGTATTTCTTCCAACGGTAAAATCAACGTTTCGTCAGATAAACACTTCTTGAGGTTGGATACATGAAACGTATCATGAACTCCACTGAGTTCGGCGGGTAGACGGAGTTTATAAGCAACTGGACCGATCCTCTCCAGGATCTCAAATGGTCCAATGTAGCGCGGATTTAGCTTTCCTCGCTTACCGAAACGGGGGACTCCCTTCCATGGAGAGACTTTCAAAAGTACTTTATCCCCTACTTGAAACTCCAACGGTTTCCTTCTCATATTAGCATAACTTTTCTGTCTGTCGCGTGCTGCCTTAAGGCTTGTGTGATAACTGTTATTGTAAGAAAATTCAACCAACGGAAGGTGGGTATCCCAACTACCTCCAAAATCGATCGCGCACGCGCGCAGCATATCTTCCAATGTCTGGATCGTTCGTTCGCTTTGTCCATCCGTTTGGGGGTGATAAGCCGTACTCATGTCCAGTCGAGTACCTAACCCCTCTTGTAATGATCTCCAAAACCTTGAGGTGAACCAACTATCTCTATCAGAAATGATGGACACTGGGACTCCATGTTTTGAAACTACTTCTCGAATATATAGTCGGGCTAACTTTTCCATTTTATCAGTTTCTTTAATCGGCAGGAAGTGCGCTGACTTAGTTAGCCGATCTACAATAACCCATATCGTGTCGTAACCCCCAGGTGTCCTTGGTAGTTTGGTGATGAAATCCATGGAGATTTGTTCCCACTTCCACATGGGAATTTCTGGCTGTTGAAGTAACCCCGACGGCTTCTGGTATTCAGCCTTTACCTTTGAACACGTCAGGCACTTACTGACATGTGTCGCGATGGCGCCTTTAAGATTGGGCCACCAATACAACATTTTAACATCTTGGTACATCTTGTCTGCGCCAGGATGTACGGAATACCGCGTCTTGTGAGCTTCGTTTAATATCTGCTCGCGCAGTCCTCCCTTGAGAGGGACCCATATGCGGTTGGCAAAATATCGAGTGTTCCCTTTAAGTTCCAAATTCTTAATCATACCCCCAAGGGATTCAGCTTTAACAAACTCTGGTTTCAAGGCTTCTTGCTGAGCGTCTCGGATGCGCGTAGAGAGCTCTGCGTGAATTGTTAGCTTTAGGGCCTTGACCCGTAGTGTTTTTATTCGCTCCTTTCTGCTTAGCGCGTCTGCTACCACATTCGCTTTCCCCGGATGATACTTGATCTCGCAATCATAATCATTCAACAATTCAACCCATCTTCGTTGCCTCATGTTTAAATCCTTCTGATTGAATATATGTTGGAGGCTCTTATGATCCGTAAAGATTACACATTTCGTACCGTAGAGGTAATGGCGCCAAATCTTTAGCGCGAAGACAACCGCTCCAAGTTCTAAATCATGCGTTGTGTAATTCTTTTCATTGGTCTTGAGTTGGCGCGAGGCATACGCTATAACTTTGTCTCGCTGCATAAGGACACATCCGAGTCCCTGGTGTGAAGCGTCGCAGTAAACGACGATGTCATCCGTCCCCTCTGGTAAAGATAAAATTGGCGCACTACATAACTTCTGTTTCAACATTTGAAATGCCGCTTCCTGATTCTCGCCCCAAATAAACGCCTTGTCTTTCTGAGTTAGCGCGGTCAGAGGTAGAGCTAACTTGGAGAAGTTCTCAATGAAGCGTCGATAGTAGCCAGCTAGTCCAAGGAATTGCCTCACCTCAGTTGGGGTTTTTGGCGCTTCCCAGTTTTCGATGGCTTTAACCTTAGAAGGATCGACGTGTATTCCTTTCTCGTTTACAACGTGACCGAGAAAGTGAACCTCTCTAAGCCAAAACTCACATTTAGAAAACTTTGCATACAACCTTTCTTTCCTTAACAATTCCAAAATCAACCTCAAGTGTTGCTCATGCTCGGCCTTGGTTCGAGAGTAAATTAGAATATCATCTATAAACACAATCACAAACTTGTCCAAGTATGGTTTGCACACACGGTTCATCAGATCCATGAATATAGCCGGCGCATTAGTTAGCCCGAAAGGCATCACTAAGAACTCATAATGGCCATATCTGGTTCGGAAGGCTGTCTTTGGCGCGTCTTCCTCATGGACCCTAAGTTGGTGGTATCCTGACCGTAGATCTATCTTCGAATAATAACTGGATCCCTGCAACTGGTCAAATAAGTCGTCAATCCTCGGTAAGGGGTACCGATTTTTGACTGTCAGCTTATTCAGCTCCCTGTAGTCAATACACATCCGGAACGAACCATCCTTCTTCTTAACAAACAGTACTGGAGCTCCACAAGGTGAAAAGCTTGGGCGTATGAAACCCTTATCCAAAAGTTCCTGTAACTGATTGGATAGCTCTTGCATCTCAGATGGAGCTAATCGATAAGGCGCTCGGGCTACTGGCGCAGCTCCTGGGACCAAATCAATTCGAAACTCGATTTGTCGCGGTGGCGGCAATCCGGGCAGATCTTTAGGAAAAACTTCTGGAAATTCGCGCACTACAGGTAAGTCTTCAATTCTTCGCTCATCTCCCTTCTCTATTACATGCGCCAGGAAGGCGTAGTACCCTTTCCTTAGGCACTTGCGCGCCTTTAGGCACGAAATCAGTTTCGTCGCAACTCCCTTTCTTTCCCCTTGAATCATCAAAGTTTCTCCGTTCAACAGTGGAATCCGAACCTGCTTCTCATGACAAACAATCTCCGCGAGATTCTCGACCAACCAATCCATACCTACCACAATATCGAAACTTCCCAAATCTATTGGCAACAAGTTTATATTGAACTCATGACCTCCCATGACTAATACACATTGCTCAGTCCTTTCATTCGCGCATAACTGCCTACCATTGGCTAGTTCTATAGTATAAGGTTTGTCTAGCCTACTGGTCGCTAAGCCCAGGGAGTTTTTAAACTCATGGGATATAAAACTTAGGTCAGCGCCAGTATCAAATAAGACAGATGCATAATGACCGTTAAGCAAAAACGTACCGGTTACCACATTCGGCTCTTCCTTTGCTTCACCCGCGCCGATCACAAAAGCTCTCCCGCGAGCTTGGTTTCCTTTCTGTGGGCAATCCCGACTGAAGTGTCCAGGCTTCCCGCATGCGTAGCAGCTGTCGCTCGATCCAGCTTCTCTGATGCGACAATTCATCGCCTTGTGTCCTGGTCTGCCACATTTGGCGCATTCGATTTTTGCGCATTCACCCTCGTGGTGATACTTGCATTTGCTGCACCATGGGCGAGGCCCGCTGTATCCTTTCCTTGATGGTTCCGCGGCTTGAATCGCGTAAACCCTTGTGCTTTCCTGCTTCTTGGGCGGTGGCTGCTTGAAGTCTGACCCTCGGTGGGAGTTCCATTTCCTCTTGGAGTCAGAGGTTCGCTGCTCGTTCAAGCGAGCGGTCAACATACCCGCACGAACCGTATCCCTTGTAAGGGTGATGGCTCGCGCAACCGCCTCGTCAAAGGTCGGAGGTGCGGCGGCGTTGAGCGGGACTCTAACGACAGGAGGTAACCCAAAGATGTACCTCTCGATTTTCTTTTCTTCTGTGTTTGCCATGTCTGGCACCAGCTGGCAAAGCTCGTTGAAACGATTGGTGTAGGCATCGATATCCGTTCCTACCATGGTGTGGTTCCAGAATTCTTGTTGCAAGCTCTGAATTTCTGCGCGAGAGCAGAACTTTCTCATCATCATTTCTTTCAATTCTTCCCAGGTCTTGTGAAGAGCAACTTCTCGCCCCAAAGTCTTTACTTGGAGCTTCCACCAAGACGAAGCTGCTTCTTGGAACATGCAGGTCGCGTAAAGGACCTTCTGGTTTTCACTACATCCGCTGATGGAGAGAACGGTCTCCATCTTGTCAATCCAATTGTAGAGCCCAATGGCTCCTTCGGTGCCTTTGAACGGCCAAGGCCTACAGGCCATGAATGTTTTATAGGAGCATCCTTTGTTCAAGGCTCCTGATTCGGGTTCTGGGGTCTCGTTCTCTTGGCGACCCTGACTAGATTCGGCCTTGCTGGCCTCATGCGTTGCAATCGCCTGCGCGATTATTTCTGCGAGCTCCTCGGGTGTCATGGTAATTCCCTTGGCTCTGGTTGGAGGCATTCTTTTCATAAAAAGAAAATATAACAAACTTAGCGCATGTACTCAGAGCACATAATGTTCTTATCTCTAGACACTGTGACCCGTGTTCCTAAGTGCGTGTGTGATTTTTCTTTTGAAAATATTCTTTTGAAATTATTCTTTGAAAAATATTTCATGCGATTCCCCAAAGGTTATAGTCTAGGTTAAAAACTTCTTTTCCTAGTTCGCTATAACCAGTGCTCTGATACCAATCTGTCACACCCGGCCCTGAGCGGCGGAAACAGCCGGGCGCGCACGAGTGGGGATTGATAATTAAGCACGGGCCATTGCAAAACATTCAAAGATTTTTATTGCGCATGAGAAGTTTATTACAAACACATTACATTGTTCAAAGATTACAAAAAGAAACATCCAAGTATAAAACTGAAGATTTCCTCGCCATATCCCCTTGCGCGGCGGGTAACCGTGCGCATCGAGGGGATAAAACCAAAATCTTCCAAAAAGCTTGTTTTAGATGTTCAGCGTGTGGTGCTCTAAGTGTGACTCCATGCGCTACCTAGTTATCTCCTGAAAGACACGTAAAAACATTTGAATCAGTATAAACTGAGTGAGTTCACAAGTTTTAGTAACTTGATAAAATCATTCTGAAACATTTCTGGCAACATCATTAACATCTGCTTGGTAAAATCGTATTAACACATAATTCTGACAATATTCTGATAAAAATCGTTCCGCGGGTTACGCGTGAACAAATTCTGGATACGGTGCTCGTCTATGTAAGAGGCGCAGCCACTACGAGCTAAAATAACGTAAAACCGTCCCGCGAGTTACGCGCAGACGTTTCTGGAAAACTATGCTCGTCTATGCAAAGAGGCATTGCCCCTACGAGCTAAGGATACTGTCCCGCGGGTTACGCGCGAACAATTCTGAGAAACTGTGCTCGTCCATGCAAAGAGGCATTGCCCCTACGAGCTAAGGATACCGTCCCGCGGGTTACGCGCAGACGTTGTGCCGGAAAACAAGGCGCTCGTCCATGCAAAGAGGCGCGACCCCTACGAGCGGGCTCAACCCCATAGTACTGCCCCATGCCAGGCACTCGTCCATGCAAAGAGGTGCGACCCCTACGAGTGGGCGGATCAAACCAGCAGTCCCTACCCTTAGAGTTCCAATGGTAAAGTGATCACTTACTCGAGTTCTAGCGCACATACATTGAAAACCTTAGATAACCGTTTGCATTGCTCATCATGAAACATAACTTAAAACACATAATCGCTTGCATAGCTTGTAAGTATACCATGATAAAACATTATTTAAGTACGTGTCCCTCGCCCCGAAAGCAATTTAAAAAAAACAGTGAAAACAGTGAAAATAGGGGCTGTGAGACTCACCTGAGGTTCTTGTTAAGGGATTAATCGAGATTCGGGTTTTCTTGGTGTTGGCCTCGGAATCGAAGGTCTAGAATACGATTAAATAACAAGTATATATATTAAGATCAAGAAATAGGAGAATATAAGGGTTGGATAGTAGGTCTCAAGGTTATATTCTCGGCTTACCTAGTAACAGGATCGGAGCTGGAAACAACGGATGCTTGGGAAAGGATTAGTGCAAGTTTGTAGTTCTTTGAAGTGTGTTTTGGGTGATAATTTAGGCTACAAATTTATAGGCAAACTCAAGGGAACACAATCCCTTGCTTTAGGGGATTAAAATCTTTTCATATCTAAATGTAATGATGATAAAGTATGGAAGTTATTATTATTTACTTAAGAGTGGAGTGGTGGATAAAAGATTTTGATTTGATTTGGACAGAACATGCAGGTCTGGGGTTGGTGAGAATAGGGTGGCTGACAGTTGACTTTTCATGTTACAGTGTGCTTTTTCAGGTACTTTTGTCAGTGTACAGTAAAAAGTGGAAAATCTCTGAAACACGCTACTGTTTCCTTTCGGGCGGGAGTAATCTCCTTAACTGGAGAATAGACCAAGTGTTCTGCGCGTATAACTTGGTGCGCATAGCTTTCTGCGTATAGGACATGTCTTTGCTGCGGGTAGGTGCGTAACCTTCTCGCAGTTAGGGACATTTGAGTTTCATTTGTAGATTCTCCAGGTGGTCTTGGTATTTCAACATAGTGATCAGTCATGTTGAAGTCAATTCCATCTTGGAGCTTCAGACAAACTAGCTCTCAACGTTCCCGCCATGCGGGTAGGTTAGTTCCCTTCCGCACGCGCATAAACGATGTAGGATGCACCCGCCTTAGCATCATGCGGGATGGTCAACCCATAGACAACATAATGTTTAAGTTACATGAAAACATAAAGCCAAATCATTCACGCATGGCGCATATAACATATGCTCACGCTGGTTCTTAACATGGTGCGCTCGCGCAGGTTGCACATAACAACTGCACGCGCTGACTAACATGGCGCGCTCGCGCAGGGCGCACATAACAAATGCACGCGCTTAATATTTACAATCACCTAATTATTAGGTTGATTACTTAGCTTATGGGTTTGGGAAATTACCGGTTGTCACACAAACTATCCAAACCGAGTTTACAAATTGAGCAAAACTTTATATGGAATCCATCAGGCTCCAAGAGCCTGGTATGATGAGCTCTCAATCATTTGTTGGATAATGGATTTTGTAGAAGTGCAATAGACAAGACCTTGTTTTACAAGAGACTGAAGAAAGATCTGCTTTTGGTTCAAGTATATGTTGATGACATAATCATTAGATCACCTAATGAGCAGATGTGCAAGGATCTTGAAATGTTAAAGAAGATGAATGATGCTGACATTGAATAATTGGCTGAACAGAAGGCTAAGGAAAAAAAGGAGAGAAGAGAAATAAGTGAAAAGAAAGAAAAAGATGACAAAGAATATCTGTTAGTCTTGGCTATGAGCAAAGACACATCAATAGAATGAATAGAGAAGGGATCTTTGAAGCTGCTGATGGGTGGAGAAGCAGAGAGTCACAAAAAAACTTCCTCATTCAGTTTGGACATGCAATCTCCTACCTAAGCAGACAACCTTTCACTGAGATTGACAAACTGTGCAGAAAAGCAGTCGTGGATGATACTTCTAAATATGTAAAAGAGGTAAAGAGGAAGAAGGATGAAGAGGAAAAGAAGAAATATAAGCAAATGAAGAGAAAGTATAAGAAGGAAGTAAGATTTTTGGTTGAGAATGGGTATGATTTTGATGCAGTAAAAGACTTATCCAAAGATTCCCTGTAGAAGAGATTAAGGATGGTTAAGGAATCTCATGAGCTAAAGAAAGTTAAACTGCAGATTGAAAGAGAAAACCAGAGGAAAGAGCTGGAAGAGAAAGAAAAGTTGGAAACTCAAAAGAAGAAGGAAGAGGCTAAAGAGTGGTTTCAGGATCCTGAAAGGGTAAAAACCTTAAAGGACATTTTGTTAGAGAAAGGGATGACATAAGCTCAATTTGAAAGTCTATCACATGAATAATTGTTGGAAATATATCAAAGGGAACAAAAGATGTTTTTAGAAGAAGAAAGAAGAGTTGCAGAAGAAGAAAGGTTAAGAGAAAGAATGATTGCTGAAGAAAGGACTAATCAATCTGGAAAAAGACTTACTGCACTGCAGGTGGCGAACATGATTAGTACTTTATGTAAAAGAGGTGCCAAGTATCCAGAGTTGATGTTCAAGAATGATCAAGAGATAAAGAGGCTGTATGATGAGTTTGAAAAGAAGTATTTAAAAAGGCCATCTTCATCAAATTCTAGAAGACAGGTGATTTAGTCTGAGGTGAAGAGGCAGCAAACACAAGAAAGAAACTTAAATTTGCCTACTCACCTATACTTTGAAGCCAGATCAAGAACCTTAAGAGTGATCACTAAAGATGGAACTGAAACCCAAATCGTGTTCAGAAAGGATTTCAGAGACTTTAAAAGGGAGCAGTTAGAGAAAATGGCACAATTGGAGCTCTATGACAATTAAAACCGAAACAAACCGGCAGGCCAACAGAAGAATGATTTTTCAAAGTACCTACATGAGCAGGCTGAAAAAGGGTTCCCACTGCTTAATCAAAAGAGAAAGGAAAATTATTCTAAAGCTGAAAAATCAAGAATGGAAAAATGACTAAGGGAAGTAAGATGGTCAGAATTCTCCTTTACCTAATCAAAAAAGAGAAAGACTGAAAGAACAAGTGGCTCTAGCTTAACAACAAGAACATTAAGAGAGAGCCTTGCCATGAGAAGAGAGATGCAAGTGCCGAATTCCTAAGTCCAACAAGGTGGTAGAATTTCACATCTTACATTCAACAAGCATAGTGAGTCAGTTTCACTAAGGAACGCTGAAGGAAGAAAAATTTCTATAGTGGAACATGACTTAGAGTTGGAGTATATTCACATCCAGGATCTAGAAGACATTATGGAAATCTATGCGCCATTAGATTCTCAGGATGCGGTTGAATTGGACATGTTTCAGCAGAGAGCCGCTGCAGTCAAACGTGAGAAACTGATCAGGGCTTAGAGGCGAAGCTGAAAATGGATCGGAGGGATGTGTGCCTACAAGAAAGATCTGATGAAATTTTTGTTTATCCTTTTATGTATTTTATTTTGATAGTGATTGTAATTTATGATTGTAACTTTGATGTGCAATGCCCTTGAGGTAGAATTTGGTTATGTAATGTAATGAGTATTTCGTGAATTGATTATGTTTAGATATTGATACATGTGTAACTTAATGCTGGTATTTTTTGGTGCATCTGATCTTGTTCCAAGGAAGATTGGAATCTTCTCAACCTACTCAAAGAAATAGCTAAGTATGGACTTCGAGCAAGCTTGGACTTTCGAGCATGAATTTACTACCTCGAGCATAATGTCTTATGCTCAAAAGACCATCTTCTAGAATTTCTTCTAAGTGTTGAAGGCTTCGACCAAGCTACACTTAGTCAAGCAAGGATGTTCTTCATCGAGTATGGATTGCCAATCGAGCAAACAACTTGATCTATCCAGCTTAAACCAAGTCTTCCGAGCATCTTGGTGGGTCGAGCATGAATACAATAATAAAAAGATCTCAAATGTTCCAAGTAGAACCTTCGAGCATGGTTCAATCCCGAGCAAACTTATGTACCCGAGTATGCTGAAGATTGTTCACAATAAGTCATAAGGCAGGATTGAAGAGATTAAGGAGAACATGCTTGCTCGTGGAACATATTCGAGCAAAGCAAGGACAAGTTATGAAGATTGAAGTCTGCTGGAGAATAATATTTTCTACTGAAAATATTCTAAGTAAAGTCTACTCGAAGACTTGTTTCGAGCATGTTATGCATTACAAGGTCTACTCGACAAGGAATTATCATAATCAAAGACCTGTTTACACTTATATTTATTTTGTCATTAATTATGTAATCATTAGGGTTTCTAGAAGGAATGCCTAGGCCTATAAATAGAATCCTAGGTTTCACATACTAGAGAACGAGACTTTATGGATTACGAGAGCATAACAAACAGAGCGATTATTCCTCATTTATGCTACCTCGTACCGCCATCACGAAACCCTAGACATTCCATGCAACCTTATCACTGTTATTAAAACGATATATTAATATAGTGAATCTTTGTCTATTGCTTCTATTCATTACTGATCATTTATTAACATTCTAATCTTCATTCCCAATCTCTGACTATACTGATTCTGCCGGTATATTCAGAAGGCCTTTGGGTTATTAGATCTAGTGTGTTCTTGTCAACCAATATTGGTTTTGCACTAGGTCCGGTCCTGACAGAATGCAATGTTTCAGTATTCTCTAGGGTGGGTTTTGAATGATGGTCCGTTTATATAGTTAGTATATCAACTTGTAGGACAAGAAATCGACTCGTTTAGGTAACCGAATAACATAATAATGACGAAATTGAGCCTTAAAATCTTTGATATATTGATCAAAATACAGAGAATGAACCTATACATTATTCCCTAGTATATAGAATAACTACTTTCGTCTTAACACATGCACCATTACTCAAACTACTTTTGGTTCTAAATTATGAAACACAATTATACGCATTATGATTTCCACGCGAGGACCTGGATAATTATGTTCGCGACCATAATTACCTTTATCGTCGGATGGTCCGCATAATCCGTCCTATCAGGTAGGTTATAATACATTGGAAAACAAAATTTTAAGAGATAGCAAATATTTTGATAATTTGAAATACAAAACCAGAAGACCATCAATGTAAAAAGCATTTCTAAAAATAAACGTTCGAGCTGATTAATAAAATAGTGAAATTTCTAAAACATCTTTTGATGTAAAAGTATAAATCTTGAAAATTGAAAAAGAATGAATTTATTGAAGCAGATATTGAAATGGATTGTGATGAACAAAAAAGTAAGATAAGAGTACGATATTATAAGAAATTAATCTTGATAAATAAAAGAAACTTTATTCATGATATATTATAAGAAATTAACCTAATAAGGCCATTGTTTGCATGTATATATCATAGCTTTTCACCTAGTGACAAGTAATTTTAACTCTCTAAGGTTCAGTATTTATAATAAAAGATCCAAATCGTTCTCCATAATAACAACTAGATGTTTGCATGGAGTATCGAGAAACTATACACGACAGTACCATACTATCCCTGTATATGCACATTCACATTACAAAAGTCATGAGCAGATCACAATTAACATGACAATTAGTCCGATACGACCCCAAAGTTGGGCAGCTATTTTGTCCCGACACCACCGCGAATAAGTATCTGACCGTTATAAGTTTAAAAGATTTGCTATAAGTCAAAATGCACTCATACATCTCACGTTACCTCTAAATATTACTAGATATCACTGTAGATTGTTCCATTACCAAGTCAGTCAGTACCCTTAACCATGCTGGGTCTGCTAAAATGGTAATTTATCGATTGAGAGCAGACATGTCCCATACAAGACGAGATATATCATTGGTCCAAGGGCATGAAGTTTATTCCCTATGGTAAATAGATCTAGGTGGGGGAAAATATGATTTGATGGAATCATTCGTATAAAAGCAGTCTTTCAGGTCCGCTGGGTAGGTGAGGTCACAGGGTCGGTTGTACTGTTAAGGTAGAAGATTTGTGAACTCTAGTTGATAATTAGTTTATGCTGATGGCCTCTGTCTGCTGTAAATTGGGGATTTAGAAGGTAAAGTATTACATTTATAATTTAATAAATTGGGCTCATCACTAGGTATTTTCCTAGTAATTACAACGTTCTCAGTACTCTCATCCATTGGCAATACTAGTTATTGTCGACACAAGGCTACCAGATCTTAACATCTTTCTATGTAATGGTTAGTCATAAAAAATAATATTTTTCGATAGTATTAATCAGAGTAAGGGATATTACTACTTATGGAAAAATATAATATTAATTATCATCAGGTATAATATTAATTTATAAAAATGTATAATATTAATTATAATCGGATATAATATTTATCACAATAGGGTTTATTATTAGTGACAGCACAGTGCGTACATGTATTCATACACATTAGTACAGGTGAGCACGCATGTTGCCATTTTTACCTATTGGTGTGCTCCACGACTTCTCCCCAAACTCCCTCATACAAGCAAGTCTGTTATTACCTTCCGGACCATAATAACTCACTTGCCCTACGAGTTCATCCCGGTATCCATCAGTATATATTATTAACCAATATTTATTTTCCTTGAAATAATCGAGCTTACGCTTATATTTTAGGCATCCTAAGGGATAACCTAATCCTTTATAACCAATGGCTCTGATTGCAACTTCTGTCACACCCCGTTTAGCAATTTGCGGAAGCGTAAAACAGTAATGTAACAGACACCCCTAGTATCAACCACATTGTTTATAAACAAACATTACTAACTAATTTACAATATATTACATCGTTCTAACTTCGTTTTCAAACTAGGTGATACAAATCAAAACAAGTCCGTTAACTGCTTTCCTTCTTCCTAGCACACTAGCATCAATTTATATAGCATCGATCACAATCCAAACACGTAACACATAAGCAATCTACTTCAATTTTCTGTACAACTAAAAAGCATGTTAAAATGGGTCAACTATGATTAGTTGGTGAGTTTCACGAGTTTCAACTGAATCAGTTATGCGTAATCACCATAATCATAGTTTGTATATACGCATGTATGTATATATGTATGTATGTTTGCAAGTATATTCGCTTGTATATTTATGATGTAATTATGCTAAGCTACAATGAAGTCTTGACTGTTCGTTCGTGCTGCGTGCCTCCATTTTCCACACACAATCAACCACTGTGCCCCCCCTTCCGCCCACAACATGTCCCAAGCAACTATGTCCAATACTACGTAGTGTGTATGCATCAATATATATTCATGTATAATTGCAGTGG
This sequence comes from Bidens hawaiensis, assembly GCF_021521415.1. Lineage (NCBI taxonomy): Eukaryota > Viridiplantae > Streptophyta > Magnoliopsida > Asterales > Asteraceae > Bidens > Bidens hawaiensis. The sequence goes on from NW_027491157.1 coordinate 1,328,126, forward strand.
ATTATTGGCATTCATGCCATAATCATTTTTGGTTGTTTAGTTGCAGTAGAACCTTGGCATAAGTGCCATACTCAGCTTAGTTTGTTAAATTGCAGTAGAATACAGTAGAACCTCGTCATACGTGCCATACACAACTTAGTTTGTTAAATTGCAGTAGAATCTTGGCATTCACGCCATACTTAATTTAATTTGTTCAAATGCAGCAAAAACTTGGCATTCGCGCCATACTTATTTAAATTAATCATATATAGAGTCATGTATATAATCAATAGTACTATCCACATTCAACGGCTCATAATACAATAGGGATCTTTCCTGTTTTAGTACTTAGGTAATTCAAATGATAGTGCGTTTCCAAACGGATAAATATACGTAAACATTCTTTTCACCCCAAAAGTTCGTAAAACAGTTTAAAAAGAGGGGTCATGAAACTCACAGTATAGTGGTGTACTCAGCATAGTATCGGTTAACAGTTCGTTCAGCTCGTTACCACTCGTTTTCTATAATAAGTATTATATAATATTAAAATTTTAATATTATTATAGTCTCCATACTAAACCGGGCAGCATATCTAGTCTAGGTATAGCTGTTATGCCCAAAATATGTTAGTAGTCTTAAATTATGACATTGTTCAATTTCTAATGTTTAAAATTGAACTTGGCTTAGATTCACCGTTTCACTTGCTAGGCCAAGTTGGTCGTTTATTCGTTTCGAAAATAGGTATGATCACACAAAAGAAATCAGAGTTTAGATGTCTGGATTCACTACGGGGCTCATTTCTGTTTTATACAGTTTGGTTTAGAGAAAAACGCGCAAAATTCATCCGAATTGTCCATATTTCTCACAAAATGTTCGCTTTTACTCAATTAATTCAAGAATATGATTTTTGACCACTCTTGATGTTCTGATACCCAAGCAGGTTTGTTAATTACAAAACTGCCGGTTTTTATCAGAATTATATTTGTTTGACTTTCAATTTAGCACAACTAATTATCTGTTTATCATTAAATTATGAAAATTTATATACTCACTAATTAATATATCTATAATTTTACAAAATATTTCTAGAATTATTTACTGATTCTTTAATTTATAAAAATTCATTTTATATGCAATTTTTAACAGGTAAATCGTCCGTTTATATCAAAACACTTTCGAAAAATCCTGTAATGGATTGATCCGAACGACTTCCAAAATACCTCGTTGAATTTCCAGAACTTAAAAAGTTTGCTAAATTACCTTTTTGAGACAAAAACGACCGTTAAAACTCGAATAAAGGCAAATCCTGAATCCATAGCTAGGATTCTCCAGTTGACCCCTAATTTTGCATGTGATCATGTGATGCAATACCTGAGTTCTCCACAAAATTTCAAAATTTTTCAAGCAGTTTAAGTGTTTGCCCCAAATAAACGGTAATAACATCGTCAAATATTCTCGGATTATTAAAAAATTACCAAATTTGTAAAGGGACTCATTCATCTATTCCCTGATGTCCCTGCAAATTTTCATAGGCTAATAACAAGCACGTCACAATCTAATCCTAAACACCCCCCCCCCTAAACGAGGGTTTCGCTAATACCTTCGGTTATCGTTTGTTTCGACCTTTTCTCGCTTTTCAAGGTTCTTGGCCTTCTAAATACTATATCTACAGGTTATATATCACAAAACCAATCATGTAACATCAATCATCTAGCCTTTGAACTTAGGGTTTCGGTTAGGATTTCAAACTGAGTTTTTTGAATCGTAAAAACGCGATTTAAACTTCCTATCCGCGTTTTTGGCCAAAAAAAAGTATTTGATTCAGCTTAGTACATGTGTTTAGGATCAAAATCTGTTTTGAGATCATTTTAAGGGTTTTTGCATGGTTAGAAGTGATTATTGGTAATCAAACTATAATTCTATGCATTTAAACATGTTTAAATCAAGCTTATATGATAAAAAATAAAATTGAAGTTTTACCTTAGGGTTAGCTGTGAAAAGTTGAAGAGTAGAGCAAGCAGCTGCAAAGGTCTAGATTGTAACACCCCGGTTAAAGCGGAAACGCCTGAGTGTGACGTACAAATTGCTCAAACACACGTGACACTATTAGGTGACCATAATAACATTAATTCATTTCAAAGCATCATGTAACATAAGTTCAAATGAAATAATACCAATCCAAATTAAAATCACAATCGTAATAATAGTTTGTTTATTTAAATAACCTAGAAACTAAATGCCTTCCAATACTTCTTCCTCTAATCATGGTACCTATAGCATGTTTATAAAAAACGGTCAGCTATAAATATAGCTGGTGAGATTTCCACAGTTTGATATACTACGTAAAAACCATACAATCCCATGAACTCGTCAAATGCACAAGTAAGGGTTCTTTACACTCGATGTAATGGACCTGAGTGTAAAGAACAAACGAAGGTCCTTTCCGATTGCGGCTACCAATGTACTCGGATATGAGGTCCCTTTTCCATTTGATACAAATTGGACCTGAGTGCAAACGGGGGCGTATGATCATACTTATTGAGTCAACCATTTGAATTCCACGTATATAACAAATAAGCACGTAAGCACACAAGTCCATGATATGAATTGTAGTTTGTAAGAAAAGTTGTAAATCTTGAAGTTTGATAATATATACATATGCCATCCCAAAATATGAAAGCGTTTAAAAATGGGTTGTGAAAACTCACCTTTGAAATTGAAGCGAAAGACTAAGAATAAACCAAAAACGTCAAAGATACTCGAGCAAACTATACAAACGATCTATAAAATAAAAACGAACTTCAACGACTATGCTAACGATGTTATTAGGGTTAAATATTGCGTAAAATTGTTTAGGAATTAATAGATATTTTTAATGGTATTGTTACTTGTAACATCCGCTTTTTCTAAGAATAATAAATAACAGAAAGTTTATTATTAACCGTGTGTCGTTAGTTTAATTGTGTGCGTGTTTATATTTGGATAAGGTTTTGGTTGGAGAAGGAAGTGGGTGGTGGGGCCCTTGGACCCCTATATATATACCCCAACCTCTTCTTCATTTCCATTTTCTTTCCACCACCACACACACTCAAGAACACACACTTTCTTTCTCACAAACCTGGATCTAAATCCGAGCCAAAGAAGGGTGGAATCTCGTGTTTAACATCTTCAAGCAACAAGAAACACATCCAGATCTTCGGGTTTGTCCAGATCTGAACTAAACCCGAGAACCGAAGGTGAGTTTTGGTTAAAAAGGTTAAGTCTTATGGTCGGTTCTAACATGCAAACCGATATCTTAGTAGACGGGGTGGTAAGATGTAAGAAAAACATAAAGTTGGTGAGTTATAACCTCACGGGTGTGTTGCATGACAAAAAGGTGATGTTCGGACCTCATAAACACGGGTATACAAAGTTGGTACGACCCAAGACCCATAAAAAGAGTAGAATCAGGTCCTAATGAAGAAACAAGGAGAAAAAAAATGGCTTTAAAATGGTAAAAACGACGGAAGGCAGGAATTTCGCATCGCACAGCCATACGAAGAGAAATAAATAATTTCGCATCGCACAGCCATGCGAAGCGAAATCAATATTTTCGCATCGCACAGCCATGCGAAGCGAAAAAGTTATGCGAAGCGAAGTTCTTCCATGCGAATTTCATGAAATTCATTTTCTGAAGCATTTTTGTTAAAGGATTGTGAATGAAAATAAAATTTTTCCGAGCTGACCTAGACCCTGCTAGGGGCTCTGCCCCTAGGACCCTGCTAGGGGATGCCGCCCCTAGACCCCGCCTTCTACCAGGAGCGCTGTAACGATTCCGACGAAACCCGGTATACCCTAACCGGTAGACAATAGTTACGTCATATTTAATGTCGGAAACATGAATTACCATGGTAATTATACGAGAATACATGGTTCATTGTATTGATTGTACGTGAATATATAATTTACCGTATTGAATAAGCGATCAAACGATCGATAGTAATTGAAACCCGATTGAATCGAGGGTTCAATTATAGACGAGATATATGGTATTTTGTGATGTTACGAAGTATTAAAGCTGCGGGATAAGTGGATTAAAGCACAGAAAAAGGATTTCTTTTTAATAGTACGTCGGTACGTTAAACGAAACCTTTAATACCAAACCAAGCAAGAGACAATCGATCAAGCCAAAAAAGATGCGAAATTATTAATAATATGATGTTTTAAGTTAACGAAAGTCATGGTTTGAGTTTTTAAAGTTCTTAAGTCGGTGTTATATAAATTTCATTTTTTAGCCGAAAAACGACCGTTTTAGTCTCGTTTTAAGCCGAATTAAACATTTAACCGAAAAACGAACTGAACCAGATTATCCAAAACATTATCCGGATTACGAGAATCCAAACATGTGGCCTAAAATGAAGAGGTGGGTCCCACCCCACCCCTCCAAGAGACCGATCGGACCACTACCCCCACAAACCCACTTCATTTTTCTTTTTTCACACAAACTCATCCAACAATCTCCAATCCTCTCAAGATCATGATCTAAAACCGAGAGTTTTTAGCAAGAAAACAAGGTAAATAAGCGAGTTAATCACGTTTCCATCTTCGTTTCTTGAGTTTATTTGCAAGAAAATGAGGTTTCAAAGATGAAAACCGATTCTTGCATGATCAAGTGATGTATACGGGTTATACAAGGGATCTTGGTCCAAGAAAGGGGTTAAACGAACCAAGAACGAATTTTTACGGTTTAAATCTTTGTTTTTGTATCATAACAGTAACCATGAAAGAAATTGCTTGATCGTGAGTGTGACTTGCTTGGTATTGTGGTATGTTGTTTGTAGGATCTGTGTTTAGTGGTAGATAAGGCGGGAAGACGAGTTTGTAGCTTGTAGTGGCGGAAAACGAAAGGTATATTCGGTTTATGTCGGTGTATGTGATTTTGGACAGATTGTTGGTTGTTTAGAGTTAGGTCATGAAATTTTACAGGGATGTTCTACACATGAAAATAAGAGTTCTGTGAATTTTTGGTAATTTTTGGATAAAGGATGAATATTTGGTGAATTTAATGCTCGGTTTTGGCCAAAAATGGTGAAAAATAGTTAAATATTATGAAAAATTCTGGAAAATTTCAGATAAGCTTTTTATATCATGTATAAGTCACACACAAAATTTGAGGTCAGTTGGAGAAGTCTAAGTAGGCTTTTCGGTTAAACGAGTTCTAGGGTGTTCTAGCTCGGTTTTAGTAAAAAGGGCATGTAAAAGAATATTTTGGTTCTGGAAATATTACAGGGGACTATGTGGATGGCAGGGGACATCCAGGAAAAATTTGGGATTTTTCTAAGATCGTTTGGTATTTACGACATATTTAGTGTTTAAATGGTGTTTAAAATAGATAAATAAATTTTAAATATAGAAATTAATTCTGGAAATATTTTTATAAAATTCCCCACTGTTAAAAAGTGATTTGTGCAAAATTCCAAGATCCGAGAGTAAACGGATAAGTAATTGTGCTAATTATCAAACTTTAAAAGTTAAAACGCGTAAACCGGTGAAGTTCGCTTAAGCGAGCTGACTGGTGTATAAAAACCCTAAAAATGGACTATTCTCATATAACTGAGTTAAACAAGTAAAAATGAATCATCCGAAAATAATTCGGATGATTTGGGTATTTTTAACCGATTTAACAGTTTCCGGTACGCCAAAGACGGAAACGGGTCCCGAGGTCAATCGGGGCGTCTAAACCGAGTACTAATTTCACCACTTTAATTAAATTATCAGTCAACAAAGATTTTCGGGACGTGTGTGACCAAACTCATTTTGAAACATAAAATTTGATAACCGTGCTAGGCACGCAAAACGGGGAAAACAAGCTATTAGAAGATTTGACTGTTGAACTCTAAACGACATCACAATCTGAGTCCGGAAAAGTGTTTCTGGGTTAACCTTGCCCCCAGAACGGGTACAATGCTGGGTTAACAGTGTCCCCAGATGTACCGGTTGATACGATTAAAGTTATATTAATATTGAGTGTATAGTAATGATCGTAGGGATCATATTACAGATTGGACGGGTTAACTGATATTAATTGTTGTTACCTGCTTGCATGTGCTAAGGTGAGTTTCACGAGCCCCTTTTTCTGAATTGTTTCAAATGTTTTCCCGGGGCGGAAGCATGTTACTACTGAAATATTTAAGTACATACTGAATGCATGGATTTGCGTGGATTTTACTGAACGCATGGATTTGCGTGGATTTATATATATTGTTTATTGTACGGGAATCGTACGGAAATGTACTAAGATGGTAATTGTCTGAGTTGTTAATATTGTAAGGTCCCGCAACAGGGTTCTGGGTTAACAGTGCCCCAGAGGTTATTGGAAGTGTTCTGGGTTAACAGTGTCCCCAGAGATTATTGGAAGTGTTCTGGGTTAACAGTGTCCCCAGAGGTTATTGGAAGTGTTCTGGGTTAACAGTGTCCCCAGAGGTTATTGGAAGTGTTCTGGGTTAACAGAGGTTTCACTTGTGGGCTCAGCACAATTACATCGATAATATTATATTTTGATATTGATATATCATGGTTTACAAAATTGTGAAACTCACCAACTATTCGTAGTTGACCCGTTTTCTCACATGCTTTTCAGGTACAACTAAGATAAGGTGATTACTTACGTGCCAAGTGCTTGATGTGTGTAAGATTTGCGTGCGGGATGTTAGGATACATTATAACAAATAGAGTTATGTATCGTATGGTATGATGTGTGTATCACCTAGACGGTAATGAAATACGAGATAATGTAATTTTGAAGTATATTAATGCATTCAGTTTTCTTTATAAACAATGTGGTTGATATCAGAGGTGTCTGTCGCATCCCGTTTACGTTTCCGTTGCGGTTGCGGGGTGTTACAGAACTTGGTATAAGAGCCATTGGTTATAAAAGAATTTGGATGTCTTTAAAAGATACCTAAAATATAACCAGTAGCTCAAGTATTATAGGATCTGAATATCAACTAATAATATATAGTGACGAGAGCTGGATAAACTTGGATGGACAAGTGAGTTATTATGGTCCGGAACATAATAACAGACTTGTCCGCACGAGGGAATTCAGGGGAAGTCACGGGGTACGTTAATAGGTAAAAATGGCAACATATGTGTAAAGTATATAATATTATTTATACGTGCTAATGTGTATATATATATATGTACATATCTTGTGGGTACATGTATTGAAAAATGGGACCCGGATAAGGAACCGGGGAAGGAAATAATAAAAAGTACCGAGGTTGCTGAAATTTCTAGAGCATCGGTTGATGATAAGTCTGACTTATTGGGCCATAGTTATGATAGTACCAAGTTAGATCTCCCGTTTGACATTAACCAGAAATATCTAGTAACCATCCCTCCCAACTGAAATTGATAAATCCCCTACCCTACCAATACCGGTACCGTATATTCTAATAACCCCAGATGTTCACCTGAACCGTCGACCCTCACGTGCGGACGGACCTGTACCTGAACCCATCCTTGTTCCATTAAAATAAAAATAAAATAATAATAATAAAATGGATAATAAATGAGCTGATAAAAATAATATATAGAAATATATATATATGTATTGCTCACTCTCCAACATATGAGACATACCACCTCCAGATCGAGAATTACTGATTTTATCAAACCTAGAACGCCTGAGGACATTGGCTGAGCAAGTGATAGAGTTTCCCATAATAGTAATTAATAATATTTGAAGGCAACCCATGTAGCGCGATTACCTTGAACCTTGCAACTGCCTATGTTAACTTTATATCCGTTAGATGCCTATACCCATGTATACTCGAATAGAATGATTACCCATACACAAAGAGGTGTTGGAATCATTATAGCATAGTTAGTTGTTCGTTTGTAGGTGGTATACCGTGTATGCCGGTTATACAAATGGACACGGATATTATAACTCCGTGGTACGTAATCGTTTGGTGCGCACGGTGAGCATGTATCGGTTATGCTGACATGCAGAAGGATATTGAAATCAGGTATATTAAACATTAATCTTTGTTGAGAAAGATCTATATGTCGGTTGGTGACAAGGGTTAGGAAACATATTTAAACATTAACCGACGTCAGATTAAGTTCATATGTTATTATATTTGCGGGACATATATACTAAATACTGGTATGTGTAATATGTATGATAATATTTGGTGTGTATGTGTACCTGTTGTTATGATTGAGCTGGTAACGAGTTATACGGTGAGATTAGTATTGATTACTGCGTACGGGATGGGTACGGCAGAATGACATAAAAAGAGTAACTCCAATGATAGAGATTGATATGATTCAGTTGATTGTTCAAAGATAGCAGATGATGATACCGAATGTCGTATCACAGATCACTGCTAGTGTTGATGCAAATGTGATCGCAGACTTATAGATCGAGCAATTACATGATTATAAATATTTCAATTCTTAGTGGTATTACTAAGAGTGATAATATCCCGCCAGATACTATTATGACTACAAGTATTAGTTATAAACTAAACATGAATAGTAGTCGTAATGAATTAGGTCCGGTATGAAGGATATATTTGTTGGTTGTGTTAAGGAAATTATTAATAGTTTACTGATGGTAAAGGGAGGAATAGATTAGCGAGTGGATAGAAAAGATCGAAATGGTTAAGGATATTGGTAAGAGGCTAGAACATTGTGTAGTGAAATATGCAACAGATATGTTGGTGGATTATGTGGTATCGTGATGGAACACGATGGTACAAAATTATAGTTAGAAAATTATTACTCAGACGATATGGTCAGAATTTAAAATTCTTGTGCTAGAGCACTTTTATTCGAGTAATTAAGTTCAGAGATTGGGAACTGAGCTATGAAAGATAGAAATGTTGTGTGCTGATCACTTAGAACACGCTAATAGTTTGAAGGAATTGTCATGTCTGGTAACATGGCTAATTACCCCTGAAACTAAGCGAAGTGAGCGCTATATTGGGGACTAACTCCATCGATAAGGAGTTTAGTCAATCCGGTAAAATATACAACCTTTGGAAGGGTTGTGTCACAAGCCAGCATCGATATACTTAACTCTATGGGAAGCGGACTGGAAGGACGGTAGGTGAGACGTCGGGTGTTAAAGAAGAGAAGTGATAAAGGCATAGTGCAAGATAAGCCTTTGAATAAGTAGGTAAGTCCTACAACCCAGAATTATACTAAGACTAGTTCTGGTGTGAAAACATGAACCGCATAAAGGGTCCTTCCCTAAATGTGGAAAATATGGTTATCGGCAGGAAGAAGAATGTCGAGTGATAGTAGGCCACAGGTGTAGTAAAGATGGACGTAATGCCACAATTGTAGAACCAAGTGAAGCCATGTGAACCGACAACCCCAATCCATTCGTGTACAACCACTCCGAACCCAACAACTTCAATAACAATCCATCCAAAGAAATCAAATTATGCCAAACAGTTGTACTTGTTAGGAATGTGGCAGTACAGAACGTTTCAAGAGAAATTGCCCAAAGTTGAACCAAGGTGTTGTTGGAAGATGAACCTCATGACAAGCATCAACCTCTGATCAAGCAAGGAGCTGTGCTTTTGGGAGTAATTCAAATAAAGCAAGTCATGATCCAAAAGTGGTATTAAGTACGTTGTAGTTTTAAATCAATAGACTTCAGCGATATTTTTACGGTCGTCGATAGAAGTTAGCTCCTGTTAACCTCCTATCATTTGGAAAGATACCGATTAGTGAAACTATAGAACCCTATACTGTAGAATCGCTAACGGTAAACCCCTAATGGTTAACTAAATTGTTCGGAATTGTCCTATTATTCTGAACGATTAACCTTTCCTTATTGACCTACGACCAGTAAAGTTAAGAAGTTTGACGTAATAGTTAACATGGACTGGCTAACCCGACATGAAGCTGAAATCAATTATGAAAAGAAGATGATTAGAAGCTCTCCTTCGGACGATGAAGCGATTAGATACAGAGAAAAGTGTACGGTATTATGTTACCACTCTAATCTCATTTGGAGATGTCATAGTATTTACGACAAGAAGACGTGGTGTATTTAACAAACGCGTTTGTCAAAGTATTTAATAGAAAACATACAGAAGATATCTCGGTGGTACGCGAATTTCCACAAGTTTTCCTAGAAGAACTTCCTGGATTACCGCCAACCCGACATGTCAAATTCGGAATCAATTTAATACCTCAAGCTGGCCCTGTTGCTAAAGCATCTTACCGACTTACACCAACTGAAATGCAAGAATTATTGGATAAGGTTTTATACGACCTAATTAGTCACCATGGGGTGCACCAGTGTTATTTGGGAAATGAAGGACGAAGTGAATGATCTGTTTAATCAACTGCAAGGGGCGATTTATTTTTAGAAAATTGATCTTAGATATAGTTATCACCAAATGAGAAATCCAAGAGGAGGACGTTGCAACAACAGTGTTTCGGACTCGCTACGGCCATTATGAATTTTTAGTTATGCCTTTCGGGCTAACAAATGCGCCGGCAGCATTCATGGAACTCATGAACCGAGTCTGTAAACTTTATTTTGACAAATTTGTCATAACATTCATTGATGATATTTTGAAATATTTGCAACGTAAAGAAGAGCACGAACGACGGTTAAGAAAATTGTGGAAGTGTTAAAGCAAGAGGAGCTATACGTGAAGTTTTCGAAATGTGATTTTGAATAAAGAAGGCATAATCCCTTGGTCATGTTGTAAAGCAACAAAGATTTCACAAAGATCCAAATAAGATGGAAACAATTAAAACTGTGCCAAGCGCCGATTTTAAGTCTCCCCGATGGAGACGATGGTTTTGTTGCGTATTGTGACGCATCGCGTAAAGGGTTAGGATGCGTGTTGACGCAGTATAATAAGGTTATAACCTATGCTTCCCGACAGTTAAAAGTACACGAGAAAAATTACACTACTCACGACTTAGAACTGGGAGCGGTTATCTTCGCACTTAAAATATGGAGACAATATCTCTACGATACGAAGTGCACCATCTTCACCGATCATAAAAGTTTGCAGCACATATTCGATCAGAAAGAACTGAATATGAGGCAACGAAGATGGGTCGAGTTGTTAAACGATCATGACTGTGACAACCGTTATCACCCCGGCAAGGCTAACGTCGTAGCCGATGCCTTGAGTAGGAAAGATCGGGCTAAGCCATTGCGAGTGCGAGCACGGGGGATGATAGTCCAGTCGAACCCTTAGGACCTGATTCAAGTCGCTCAACGGGAGGCGTTGAAAGAGAAATAATTGGAAAAGGAGGGACTTTACGGCAATGAGAAGAATTTCGAACAGCGCGTGGACGAAATTCTCTACTTCAAAAATCGGGCTTGGATCCCGACCCTCCATGACCTTCGTGATTTAATCATGGACGAAGCGCATAGATCGAAATATTTCATACATCTGGGATCGGATTAGACTAGTGTTGATGCGAATATCTGAAAGGATCTTATTAATGGCTGAGTCGGAGAAAGATATGGATACGTATATTAGAGGATATTTGAGTTATGCGAGAGATAAGGCTGCACACCGAAAACCCTGGGGTACGCAACGACAGAAAATTCGCCAATGATAGTGGGAATAAATTACCATGGATTTCGGGACGCAAATTCCCAAGATATATCAAAGGCATGAGGTAAATTGGGTAATCGCGGATTGATTAACCAATCCTCGCATTTCATCCCAAACCATGACGATTACCACAATGAATTCTTGCCCAAATTCCTGATGGTGAAATGGTATCTCGTCGTGGAGTACCATTTTCAATTATCTCAGATCGAAATAGTCATCCTACTTCCATTATTGGAAGGCGGGGAAGGAAGCATCGAGAGCTTGAAGCTTTCTATGGGTGAAGTAATTATCACCAATTTGTAAATTGAAAATGGGCGTCAATCAAGCCATAAGATTTGAATTGATTCGAGAAACAACCAATCGGATTTATAATATTTAAGATGAGTTGAAAGCATCGCGAGATTGGCAAAGGGTTTATGCCAACGTTCAAAGGAAACCATTGTCCCAGAATAGATGTGACAAGGCATTTTAAGGCATCACCTTAGAGAAAGGTGATATGAGGTTTGGCAAACCCGAAAATAGCTCCTTAATATATTGGGCCTCATGAGACTATCTCCATGATTGGTCACTTAGTTTATTGATTAAAGTATTCCAGGGGCTAAGTACTATACATGATGTTTTGCCATGTATACGGATTGAAAAGTACCTAAGCGATGAGGCAACGAAAGTACTAGTATTGGAGGTACTCATAGAAGACATGCTTGATATCATAACTAATTCCGTAGAGATAGTAGACGGGAAAATTAAACAGTTTGGACATACCAAGCTTTATTAATTAAGATTAAGTGGAATCCACAGCGAGGACAAGATTATACTTGGTAACGCGAGGGTGAATTCTGAAGGAAAAACCCCCCACCTTTTCCCTCGGAAGGAGATAGTGGACGTGTAAAATTTCGAGGACAAAATTTCTTAACGGGGGAGAATGTAACGATTCCGACGAAACCCGGTATACCCTAACCGGTAGACAATAGTTACGTCATATTTAATGTCGGAAACATGAATTACCATGGTAATTATACGAGAATACATGGTTCATTGTATTGATTGTACGTGAATATATAATTCACCGTATTGAATAAGCGATCAAACGATCGATAGTAATTGAAACCCGATTGAATCGAGGGTTCAATTATAGACGAGATATATGGTATTTAGTGATGTTACGAAGTATTAAAGCTGCGGGATAAGTGGATTAAAGCACAGAAAAAGGATTTCGATTTAATAGTACGTCGGTACGTTAAACGAAACCTTTAATACCAAACCAAGCAAGAGACAATCGATCAAGCCGAAAAAGATGCGAAATTATTAATAATATGATGTTTTAAGTTAAGGAAAGTCATGGTTTGAGTTTTTAAAGTTCTTAAGTCGGTGTTATATAAATTTCATTTTTTAGCCGAAAAACGACCGTTTTAGTCTCGTTTTAAGCCGAATTAAACATTTAACCGAAAAATGAACTGAACCAGATTATCCAAAACATTATCCGGATTACGAGAATCCAAACATGTGGCCTAAAATGAAGAGGTGGGTCCCACCCCACCCCTCCAAGAGACCGATCGGACCACTACCCCCACAAACCCACTTCATTTTTCTTTTTTCACACAAACTCATCCAACAATCTCCAATCCTCTCAAGATCATGATCTAAAACCGAGAGTTTTTAGCAAGAAAACAAGGTAAATAAGCGAGTTAATCACGTTTCCATCTTCGTTTCTTGAGTTTATTTGCAAGAAAATGAGGTTTCAAAGATGAAAACCGATTCTTGCATGATCAAGTGATGTATACGGGTTATACAAGGGATCTTGGTCCAAGAAAGGGGTTAAACGAACCAAGAACGAATTTTTACGGTTTAAATCTTTGTTTTTGTATCATAACAGTAACCATGAAAGAAATTGCTTGATCGTGAGTGTGACTTGCTTGGTATTGTGGTATGTTGTTTGTAGGACCTGTGTTTAGTGGTAGATAAGGCGGAAAGACGAGTTTGTAGCTTGTAGTGGCGGAAAACGAAAGGTATATTCGTTTATGTCGGTGTATGTGTTTTTGGACAGATTGTTGGTCGTTTAGAGTTAGGTCATGAAATTTTACAGGGATGTTCTACACATGAAAATAAGAGTTCTGTGAATTTTTAGTAATTTTTGGATAAAGGATGAATATTTGGTGAATTTAATGCTCGGTTTTGGCCAAAAATGGTGAAAAATAGTTAAATATTATGAAAAATTCTGGAAAATTTCAGATAAGCTTTTTATATCATGTATAAGTCACACACAAAATTTGAGGTCAGTTGGAGAAGTCTAAGTAGGCTTTTCGGTTAAACGAGTTCTAGGGTGTTCTAGCTCGGTTTTAGTAAAAAGGGCATGTAAAAGAATATTTTGGTTCTGGAAATATTACAGGGGACTATGTGGATGGCAGGGGACATCCAGGAAAAATTTGGGATTTTTCTAAGATCGTTTGGTATTTACGACATATTTAGTGTTTAAATGGTGTTTAAAATAGATAAATAAATTTTAAATATAGAAATTAATTCTGGAAATATTTTTATAAAATTCCCCACTGTTAAAAAGTGATTTGTGCAAAATTCCAAGATCCGAGAGTAAACGGATAAGTAATTGTGCTAATTATCAAACTTTTAAAGTTAAAACGCGTAAACCGGTGAAGTTCGCTTAAGCGAGCTGACTGGTGTATAAAAACCCTAAAAATGGACTATTCTCATATAATTGAGTTAAACAAGTAAAAATGAATCATCCGAAAATAATTCGGATGATTTGGGTATTTTTAACCGATTTAACAGTTTCCGGTACGCCAAAGACGGAAACGGGTCCCGAGGTCAGTCGGGGCGTCTAAACCGAGTACTAATTTCACCACTTTAATTAAATTATCAGTCAACAACGATTTTCGGGTCGTGTGTGACCAAACTCATTTTGAAACATAAAATTTGATAACCGTGCTAGGCACGCAAAACGGGGAAAACAAGCTATTAGAAGATTTGACTGTTGAACTCTAAACGACATCACAATCTGAGTCCGGAAAAGTGTTTCTGGGTTAACCTTGCCCCCAGAACGGGTACAGTGCTGGGTTAACAGTGTCCCCAGATGTACCGGTTGATACGATTAAAGTTATATTAATATTGAGTGTATAGTAATGATCGTAGGGATCATATTACAGATTGGACGGGTTAACTGATGTTGATTGTTGTTACCTGCTTGCATGTGCTAAGGTGAGTTTCACGAGCCCCTTTTTCTGAATTGTTTCAAATGTTTTCCCAGGGCGGAAGCATGTTACTACTGAAATATTTAAGTACATACTGAACGCATGGATTTGCGTGGATTTTACTGAACGCATGGATTTGCGTGGATTTATATATATTGTTTATTGTACGGGAATCGTACGGAAATGTACTAAGATGGTAATTGTCTGAGTTGTTAATATTGTAAGGTCCTGCAACAGGGTTCTGGGTTAACAGTGTCCCCGGAGGTTATTGGAAGTGTTCTGGGTTAACAGTGTCCCCAGAGTTTATTGGAAGTGTTCTGGGTTAACAGTGTCCCCAGAGGTTATTGGAAGTGTTCTGGGTTAACAGTGTCCCCAGAGGTTATTGGAAGTGTTCTGGGTTAACAGAGGTTTCACTTGTGGGCTCAGCACAATTACATCGATAATATTATATTTTGATATTGATATATCATGGTTTACAAAATTGTGAAACTCACCAACTATTCGTAGTTGACCCGTTTTCTCACATGCTTTTCAGGTACAACTAAGATAAGGTGATTGCTTATGTGCTAAGTGCTTGATGTGTGTAAGATTTGCGTGCGGGATGTTAGGATACATTATAACAAATAGAGTTATGTATCGTATGGTATGATGTGTGTATCACCTAGACGGTAATGAAATACGAGATAATGTAATTTTGAAGTATATTAATGCATTCAGTTTTCTTTATAAACAATGTGGTTGATATCAGAGGTGTCTGTCGCATCCCGTTTACGTTTCCGCTGCGGTTGCGGGGTGTTACATGCGCTGCCCCCGGACCCCTGTTAGTTGAGGGTTTCACTAACTTAGATATAGGAAGTAGTAGTAATTGATAATTGACACGCGTAATGTGTTGTACTGTTAGCCGTGCACAGCTAAGGAAGGGTATTACCGTTAACGGCGAGAGAAACCGACTCTAGGTGAGTTTCTAGCCCCATTTCTGTGTTATGTTTTCTGGGATGTATGCATACTCAATGTGATTATTTAATACACTTACCTTAAGTGGTAAGTGTATGCCATATGAATGTTTATAAATATGCCTGATTGGTATAGAAGAGTTAAACGTATGTGCGAAGAGGTGTATGAGAATAAATATAACTAACGAAGAAATGATATGTATGATGTGTATAATGTATAAATGGCATGTATGATATGTATAGTTTAATGGATAAAAGGGTTGCATACCCTAATAATATATGCGAAGAATAAAAGGGCTGCATACCCTAATAATATATGCGAAGAATAAAGGGTTGCATACCCTAATAATATATGCGAAGAATGAAAGGGTTGCAGACCCTAATAATATCTGCGAAGGTTATAGGGCGAAAGGCTCTTTAAAATATAGCATGATATATACGTATAAAAGAACTGAAGTAAGGAAAAGTATAAATGTATGGAAGTAAGAAAGTAAGAACGAATGTAATATGTGTCTTCGGATATGTGTATATAAATGAGTAAGAATGAGAATGAAATGTATGTTACCTGCTTAACTAGAACTCACTCAGCGTAGCTGACTTTTAGTATGCACGCAGGTAAATAAATTGAATGTGCTGGCTTAAGGATGGCACGTGGCAGGGACTAGAAGACTGGCATCTCGAGATGAATGTATTATGAATTATATGATATGTATTAAGACAAGACTTGATGTTTTGTGATGTGATGCATAAAAATTTGAGTATTCCGCGAAAATTTTTAGTTAACTCTGATTTTATAACTATGTTTATGAGTAAATCCAATTCCAAAGTAGGGTTACCGGGAACGAGGCCTTACATTACTAATTTAAAGCCTTTGAATATAATAATATTATTGCAACGAAAGTTCGGTTAATATTATAATGTAAATGATTTAACAAAAAGGTACGAAATTTTTACGTTTGAAAGGCTTGAATTTATGTTTACCAATCGAAATTATATTTTCTACTTTAACGAAATGATTTTTAACTATTTATAGTTTTCGTTTAATATTAACAATGATTTTTAATTTATGGTTCACGAAAACGAAAATTTGGTTTTTAATTGTAAAAATGGTGAACCAAATTTTATATTTAATTTAAATAATTTTTATTATATTTAAAAAGGTTTTTTTATTATGTTTTTTATGATTTTTAAATTGATTAAAAATAATTAAATAGAGATAGTTACTTTAATAACTGTTATATCTAAAAAACATGACTAACCCGGGTTTTGACCCAGGTCTAAGCTATATAATTCTAGTGTGTTAACCAATTGATCCAGGGAAATCATTTCTTAATAATCTGGTTTTTATTACTTAAATATGATAACCACTATAATGATATAACAATAATTAGAAATTTCAAAACAACCAAACAATTTAAAGGACTGACCGGGGGTTTCGAACCCGGGTCTCGCCGTTTACTAAGCCAAGATTCAACCAGCTGAACTATGATGAATATTCGTTTAAGCATGCTTTTAGTTTATTAAATATGATATTAGATTTAAAGGTATATTGTTTATTAATAATATAATAGTAACAGTTTTTAACAAAAAAAATAGAAAGCTTGACCCGGGTCTAATGTTTACAAGATGATGAAGTTAACCAGGTGAACTAAGCAGTAATTCATTTAAGGTATGATAAAAATTGAATATATTTACTTCCTAGGGTCATCTTCTTCCTTTGGAAACCCTAGGTTTCCCATTAACGAATTTGTTCCATGTATGATGAAATGAACATGGGGGTTATGTTTGCTGTTTCAAAAACATTAATAATAATATATCAATTACCTATTGACGACGTGTTGTGACCGAGAACCACTTCGCTAGAAAATGAAACTTTAAACCTTAAAATTAATATTAGTTCGAGAGTGAGAGAGAGGTGTGAGCGAGTTTAGTCGTATATCCTATTTATAGATGTAGTTGGAGCGTATTGGCGTTAAACGAGTATAGTAGATTTGGCCGAAATTCCTGTGATAGTTACGGGATTCAATTTCACGTTTTTAACGCCATTAAAAAGTTGATTATCGATTGATAAGGTTGTCAAAGTTTGTTATGCTAAACGATTGAGTCAAACGACGATATTTAGGGGGTGTTTGCGGGTTTCCGGCGTTGAATCCGGCAGCCGGAAAGTTGGTTCGGAAATACGGGGGTTGGAGTGGGGGGTTGGGTTAGTTTAATATATTTTAAATTTCATATTTATAGTTTAGTCCTTGAAGTTCCCTTTAATATTAAAACAAAGATAAGTTAATATTGCACTTTGAACCTTGGACTTTTGAATGGTTATAAACTTGATTATAATTATATATAATTTGAGTAACTTATATATTATTACCGATAGCCAGCGAATCGATTAAATTTAATGAACTTTGAATCGCGACTTTTCTTTATTTAAACAAATTGAAAGTAACATAAAACGAATGAACAAAGAACATCAGGAAATACTTTATTAATGATAATTTAATAGTAACAAAACGACCCAACGGTTTCAAATACAAACACAAATATGAATACAAATCGACAAATGTCACAGCATTCCCTACTTTTGAAAATTTTGTCCTGAAATTAAGTAGAAGGATCCGTATCAAAAAGATAGGGATACATAGTTCACATATGGTCTTCCGGCACCCAAGTAAATTCAGCGTCACATTTAGATTCCCAACGAACCTTTACCAAAGGTTTACGGTTACGTTTGGTTTCTTTGTCCTTGCGGTCCATAATTTCCACCGGCTTCTCAACAAAGTGCATAAATTCATCGATGCGCACTTCGTCAAGTGGTATGTGGAGATTTCCTTCGGCTAAACACTTCTTCAAATTAGAAACATGAAATTTCGGGTGAACATTCGAGAGTTCATGCGGAAGTTCAAGAGTATAGGCCACGCTACCAACACGATCGAGAATTTTGAAAGGTCCAACATATCCAGGAGATAGTTTACCTTTCTTACCAAAACGAACAACGCCTTTCCAAGGGGATACCTTGAGAAGAACACGATCACTAACGTTAAACTCGAGAGGTCGTCGACGGTTATCAGCGTAACTCTTTTGACGACTAAGAGCAGCTAAGAGATTTTGTCGAATTTGCGTGATTCGATTGGTGCTCGTTTGGACAAGTTCGGGACCGATGACTTGGGTTTCACCAATCTCACTCCAATAAATAGGAGAACGACACTTACGACCATAACTTGCTTCGATTGGAGCCATACCGATGCTCGTATGAAAGCTGTTATTGTAGGAAAACTCGATCAAATGAAGACGAGAATCCTAGTATCCACCAAAATGAAAAACACATGACCTAAGCATATCCTCAAGCGTTTGAATCGTTCGCTTGAATTGCCCATCGGTTTGAGGTTTATAGGCGGTGCTATGGTCCAATAGAGTTCCCAACGCGGTTTGAAGAGATGACCAAAAATGCGAAGTAAAGCGGCTATCACGGTCAGAAATGATAAGCAAAGGTACACCATGACGACAAAGGATACGTTGAACATAGATCTGTAAGTCCCCGAATCCCAGGAATCCTACAGTTGGTAATCATTCAGAAAACTTAACAAAATTTTAAACCCCAAAGCATTTCACTTTATTTAAAACAAATTCAGAGTATAAAATCAGCGGAAAGTCATAAGTAATAAAACAAGTTCCCAAAACCCGGGAAATATGCCCAAAACCAAATTAAAATGCGTTTAATAATAATTAAAAGTGAACAGTCTTCATTAATAATTTTCCCGACTAGCTATGCCTTCAACCGACCGAGTAGTCTCAAGCACGTCCAAGCGGTAAGCATCCTCCTCTCAACCTGAAACTCACACCAACATACACACAAAGTCAGCTTGAACTGAGTGAGTTCAAGTTTTAATAAACGACATTTATATAAATCATTCCAAGAGTTTAAATATAATATGGGATATGAGTAGTTAGGCCATAATAAATGATAAGTAGTCAAACTTATATATATATATATCCCTATGCGTAACATCCAAGTAATAACATCAAGGTCGAACACACGTACGACCCAACACGTAACATTCCATCCGATGGTGATCATGCCACACGAGCCTCCCCCCTTACGGGATTTCCAAGGCCCGCCACAGGATTTTAGAACCTGAGTAGTATAGTTTGGCCCGGCCAAGATCACCACCCACCGTATGCAAACACAAAGTAGGCATATGCAAACATCCATAGTTAATCATAACTAATTAACATCACTAATCATAGGCTATAAGATAACATACGTGCAAACATACATAAATATCATCCCAAGACATACTATAATATAAGTAAGCCCATGCAAAATCATTCAAATGGTTTATCAAGCAAAATTATTTAGGTGTGTATGCTAGCCCAAAACTTGAAAAGAGTGAAAAGGGGCATCACGAACTCACCTGACATGAGGCACAAAGTCACCACGAACTAGAGAAACCCTAAGTATCCACACAACTCACACGCCTGTCGAATTATACACAGTAATTACTAACGATACCGAAAGGACTCGTTTATCCTACGAGGCGTTCTGATATGATTCGAGTTACTTAAAGCCTCGACCCACCAAGTTCAATTATAACCGCCCCTGGGGCCTTATATTACCAAAACCACCCTTAGGTAATCCCGAGAATAAAGAATTCCCAAAATACCCCCGGAAGTGCTAGGTGAGACGAATACGCGCATTTAAGAGTTGTGTAGGCACTTAACATCCAACTCAGCCACGTGTGGACCCGATTTGATAAATTCACAGCCAACAAGTTAACACGACACTACACGAGTTGGATGGGTCAGTAACTCGCAAGCGTAACGCAACAACTATCAAATAAACGCGAATTCGCGTTGTACCGACCCGTTTGAGTAACCGACAACCAATTCAGCCCCAATACTTCAAAAAATAATTTCCCAACAGCCCGTACATCAAACCGAAGCAACCCGGGCTGAATTGGTAGCTAATTACTTCAACCCTCGCATAAAACACAACAATTCACTATTCTAGACAACCGAATACTGGCTTTCAATCTACCACTAGTTGACCAATCAAACGAACACCAATGCACACGATTTTAAAGTATGATATATTGGACATACCTAGGGAGATTATTGAGCAAAAACCTCAAACACCACATCCCCGAAACTACTCAAACGGACAGCCACCCGGTAATCCTAAAATAAGCGATTTTTCGATCACCACGCGAGATATAAAGATGGTTTAAGGTGTAAAAGACTAGTAGGGACGTGGGACTAACCTTGAATTGAAGTTTAGACCCTAATGTTGGCCCAAAAAAGAAAATCGCGGGTCCAAAGCTGCTGCTCCTGTGCGATCGGCTGGAAGAAGAGGGAGGGCTAGGGTTTTTTGATATAAAACAATATGTTACTCTTGTCCCCCAATTTGATAGATGTAGCGAGTTGAATGAAAAGTTAATTAATTTAACGTACCGGAAAGATGAAAGTCATCGAGGAATGCCGGATAAATCCCGAGAGATGTACATACTTTACATGCTTAAATCATTTACCGGAAATTAACGGGCGTTACAAGTCCACCCCCTTACAATGGGATTCGTCTCCGAATCCCGACAGGAACAGTTGCGGGTAGAGCTTTATCATTTCGTCCTTGGATTCCCAAGTGGCCGCGGAGCCCCTACGGTGCCTCCACTGCACCTTCACCTGTCCAACCACCTTATTCCTCAAACGCCGTTCCTGATGGTCAAGAATAGCGATAGGTTCCTCAACGTAGTTCAACTTACTATCAAGCTCAATATCACCAAGAGGCACATGGGCCTCCTCATCTGTCAAACACTTGTTGATTTTTAAGGCATCAAATTGTACTGGTGATAAATTTAATATATAATGTACTGGAAAATTGCATATATTTCCATGTGTTAGCCCTCAGGAGTTATTCACAAATGTCATTTAACCTTATAGTTAGAAATTAGAAGGAATGCATGCATCTTAGGAATTATTTTGATTTGCCTAAGGAAAAACTAAATCTAGAATAACTCTAGTGATAACATTTATTTAAATGAGTTCTTAATTATCATAAGAAACATTATGTTTGACTTATCCCATTTGTCATGCTTCAATAGTATGATTGTTATTAGAAAGAGCTAGAGAATTGTCATATTATGCCTTGATGAATAATCAAAATCGAGAAGAGCTAAATGGTTGTTGAAATTTTTATGAAGCAAAAATCGTATTGTGTTTTTAGATTATAGTAGATGCTTTGGATGAGATACTAATTTATAGAAAGAAATTATAATCAGTAATGCCATGGGATATTAAAGTAAGACAGATTAAAATTTTATGATTATTAGGTTAATGAAGGATCATTAATGTGAGAATATATTTTGGTGAAGATGTGATATGTCTATTATTAACATCAAACTAATAAACTATAATTAAAATTTTTGCTTAAACAAAAATAAATCACCATTAGGCAAAATTAAAATTTATTTAAGCATTTGTGCAAAACAATTGTAACACATCGTACCTTTTGGCAGAAGTGAGACAATTATTTTAATTATGCACGAGCTAGTTTTGCTAGAAAAATATAACACATCACCTTTAGGAAGAAGTGAGACGTTTATATCTTGTTAGGCAAAACTAACAAAGCTTGTAGTTAGACTTGAATGATATAGTAGATGTAACACATCATCTTTGGACATAAGTGATACATCAACATTCATTCAAATTAAGCTTTTTATTTTATTATTTTTGTTATGTTTTGTAAAATTTTATAATTTATAAGATTTAATTGTTTACAAAACATTTAGTAAATAGTTTACGGGAATTTTAATATTTATGAGAACCTTAGAGATTTTGAGAAAAATTTAGGTCCTAGTAATAAGTTCGTATATAATTTCAGCTTCCTGAATATTTTTAGTTTTGGGAGTTTAGTGTAAGACCCCGAATCCCGGGAATCCTACAGTTGGTAATCACATCCACAAATTCACAAAAATTTAAAACCAAACGATTCGTTTTATTTAAAACAAGTTCAGAATAAATAACAGCGGAAAAAGTGCAAGTATTTAAAAATCCCAAATACGGGTACAAGTGTCCAAAAACCAAATATAAATAAAATATCTATTTTATTTGAAATCCTTGACCAGAAATGCCTTCAACCTCCCGAGTAGTATCCAGCACGACCAAGCGGTAGCATCCACTTCTTAACCTGAAAGTCAATCTAACATACACACAAAGTCAACTTGAGCTAAGTGAGTTCAAGTTTTCATAAACGACATTCATTAAAAATTTAAATTCCATGAGTATGGAATGTAGGGGAAAATCATGAGTCCATAAAATCATAAGTAGCTTTTCTTAACCAAATCATAAATAAATAAAACATTTAACATCTTTTCATGCAACACGAGCCTCCACACCCCAGGTCATCCCCAAGTAATATATTTGACTCGGTCACAGTTTAATAAAACAAAATCACGCAACACGAGCCTCCTCACCCCGGGTCATCCCCAAGTAATATATTTGACTCGGTCGCGGTTTAACATACCAAACACGTGATACGGGCCTCCTCACCCAGGGTCTTCCCCAAGTAATATATTTGACCTGACCACGGTTTATAGAACGGCAGGCCTCCTCACCCCGGGTTTTCCCCGAGTAATATATTTGACCCAGCCGCGTCATAAACGTGAAACACGGGCCTCCTCACCCCGGGTCCTCCCCGAGTAATATATTTGACCCAGTCACAGTTTACCATCACATACACATTCACATGCACACATACAAACATCTAATTCAAAGATCCAACCAATAATATCACCACATACAATCCATAAATAATGGATAATCTAGGCATTCAATACTAAGCCTAATAGCAACCTCGAGGCTTAGAGCCCAAGTAAAATGTATAACCTTGAGGGATATATGACCTTAAACGAGTCTAAAATGTCCTAAGGCATAAAATCTAATTTACACATGTCTTCATAAAGGCACAACCACAAACAAGATCATACAATACCAAATCAATAGTTTAAACGAATTTAAAATCGGTGAAAATCATAATAAGGTGTGTATGCTAGCCCAAAACGTAAAAAGATTAAAAAGGGCATCATGAACTCACCTGAAATGAGCCAATCAAATAACAATAGGTATGAGAACTTCAAAGCCAATCCACAGTTTACAAGCCTGTCGGATTGCACACAAAGATTACTAACTAAACGTACCGACTTGCTTATCCTACGAGACATTCTGACATGATTTGATTGACCTAAAGCCTTGACATTACCAAATCCAATTACATCAGCCCCCGAGGCCATGTATTTACCAAAACCACCCTTAGTTAATCCCGGGGACAAAAGGGTTCCCAATTTACCCCCGAAAGTTGTTGACTTTATCGAATACGCGCGTTAATGGGTTGTTTATGCACTTAGATACCGAGTCAGCCCCGTGTGGACCCAATTTAATAAAATCACAGCCAACAAGTCCACACAACTCTACACGAGTTGGATGGGTCGGTAATTCGCAAGCACGATGCACAAATTACCAATAAACGCGAATTTGCGCCGTACCGACCCGTTTGAGTAACCGACAACCAATTCAGCCCCAATAACATAAAAATAAAGTTTTTCATAGCCAACAAATCATACCGAGGCTACAACATCCGAATTGGTTGTTAGTTCCCTCAAACAACGCGTTAGACGCAACAATTGACAAACTAGACAACCGAAACCTAGTTTTCACTTCATCAACAGTTGACCAATCAAACGAATGCCAAAACTCATGATACTAAAGTATATTACACTAGACATACCTAAGAAGATGACGGAGCACGAACTTCAATTATAACATCCCCGAAAGATGCGAGAAAGGGCAGCCACCGGTTAAGCCTAAAACGAACTTATCGATCAATAACGAATATAACATGCAGATTTTAGCATGCAAAGATGTATTTTATTACATAGGAAAACCATGGAATTAAATTATTAAATTTTTACCAGAGTTGCATAAATATCTTAAGTTTATAAAAATATTTTTAATTATATTTTTCTAGTGGACAAAAAAATCATAAAAATTCTTCAAACACAGAAAGGTATGTGCAGCTATTTCAGTGCGCAACAAAATGGTTTTATTTTTATAAAATTCATTACCTAGCCAAATTAAACGATTCCAATTGGGTTTGGTTCCTAACTCAAAATATTAACTTTCAGAAGTGGAACCAACCAATTTAGACTTGTCGAAAAAGGGTTATGATGTCGGGAAGACAGACCAGAATCCGTCATCCCGCATCAGCTTTGACACTCGATCTTATAAAATCATAAAAAGTATTCAAATCTCGTCCAAAAATTACGTATTATACATTTCTGGAAACTAGACTCAAATTAGAACATCATAGAAACAAGAATCAATCAAAATTAATATATTTTCATCGAGTTACAGACCAAGAAATAAACGAGTACGAATCTGTCAGAAATTGTTATAATCAAAACACAACCCTAACGTGTTCAACAAAGGGTTTAATGGTGAAAAAGAGTTATACTAAGATAGAACCGACCTGGAATTGAAGTCTGGATGGCCGGAAACGAGCTGGTCTTGCACGGAAATCGAGAAGAGAGGGGGGGCGCTGATCGGTGATGGGTTAGGGGTTTAGGGTTTTATTATTTTTTTTGTATAATATAATAATAATAATAATACATCCTAGCCCCTCCACTTTACTAAAGATCGAATTTGTAAGAAAATTTAAGTGAGAAACGTTTACAAGGGTTGCAAGGAGCTCTCGGAAGAATGCTGGGTCAAGCCAGAAAGGTGTACGCAACACTACAATTTACGGACGTTACATTTAGCGAGTTTACGGATTAGCTCATAAACTAGTTAGAAAACCCAAAAACCGTTCTTAAGACCCATAATCCAAAAACAAATTTAGTTCTCGTACAAGGTTGTATTTTGAATTCTAAGGGATATTTAGTTCATACTACGAATTTTAATTAAGATGTAAATATATCTCCTAACTAAATTTGAAAAATAATACATAAATTAATTAATATTATTCAAACCTGGAGATAAAGTTACACAAATTTAGGAAACAGAATCATCCAAATTCTACAACCAACTAATGTAATTTTCATCAAAAATTAGGATGAAAAACATGAATAATTCTAAGAATCGTAACGAATTATTCATAATAGTTCCTGTCTAATTTTATGGAATCAAAACCTTGGACATCATTTAATAGATTTCGAAAGTAAAGAGTCGCTAAAAAACAAAATGTTAATGATCTAAACAGTTTTATAAACATTTTTCATGATGAAAATAAGTTTTAGAACAATGAAATCGAAAAGGGAAAATAGGGTTTATCAAGTTTTTAGTCTATGTCTTCTAATTTATATCCAAATTTATGGAAAACATGGAGAACTAATTAATCAGCATCGCTCTGATATCACATGTTGATTAGTTCTTCATGTTAGTAATGGGAAAGCATGATATATGATAAACCTATAATTATATGAGTACCTGTTACTATATGGAGATCAGTAACCGCATCAAAAAAGGATGTAGACGACATGATTATCAGCTTGGTCGAGTTTCTTTTTAGGGTTTATAGTTAAGGATGGGGTGAGGGTTCTAGAGAGGAACCCAGTTTTAGGAGAGAGAGGAGGCACATGAATTTCATATGTGTGTGAGATTAGGTTATGATGTTAATTTATTCTCTCTATATATACACCCAAGGGGAAACCCTTAATTAGCTAGTAAGGTAATACGTCCTATCAACAATTACCAAGCTAATAGTTAATAAGGTATATTAATAATTTGATATATTATAATATAAATGATTGGTTATATATAATTATGTATTATTATATGTTTATTCTTTCATTGTCTTCCTTCGAATATAAATGATTGATCTATTGCAAAGATTACGTCATTATGTCTTTTTGTTTGTCATTATGTCTTTGTGCTCAGCATTTGTCTTTCTACTTATCATTGCTTTTAGTTATTGTGTAAAACAATCATTGTCTTTTGTTCATGATTGACATGTGGCATTCACTTAATTTGAGAAAAAAAAAGTATTACGTTCATGTCATTTTGTAATAAGTAGTTTCCATTGTAGTTTACGTTTCAGGTCATTGTGTTATATGTATTCACCATTGTGTTTTGTGTTTCAAGTCATTGTGTTATATGTATTCATCATTGTGTTTTATGTTTCAAGTTATTGTGTAATATGTATTTGATATATTGGTAACTATATATAATTCTCTTGTATATTTTATATAATATTTATTAGTTTTTGTTTGGTTTTTATTAGAATTTGTATACTACTAACATATTTGAATAATGTAGGTTCCGGAGGTTTACCGTGGTTAAAAAGAGCTAAAATTAGCTAAAGCGGAGAACCGGAGGATCAGGAATGAACCAGATCGCATCAGAATTGAACCGGACTGGACCGGTCAGCTTCCATCCCCTAGCATGCCACACCGCGCGACGAGGGGGTGCAATCCTCGTCATGCGGCGCGAGGAGCACTAGATTTCCATAATCTTCTGTTTTTTATCAGTTTTGGGCCCAGAAAACCTATATAAACACCCCTAAACTTAACCCTAAGCATACCCAGCGACCACAGCCGAATTTGGAGTTTCCCAAAACTTAGGATTGCATTTTTTGGTAGGTTTGAAGGCAAGGAATCAGCAGGTGAAGTGCTCCTCGACCAAGAACGAAGACTACGAGTTTTATCACCTATTTTCTTCCTTTTGCATTATTTTTCACCATGATTTCCTTTAAGTTTGTTTTGTTTGATTTTATAATGATAGGCTAAACATTATAGACTATCTAGGCATATGATGATCCTTTGTTGATGTTTGATTTTGATTCAGGATTTTTTTTACGTTATGGTTATATGAATTAAGTAAAAGATTTGATTATGTTTAAATTGATGCATATGTGTGCTTAGGATTGCTTAATTGAGTTTTATTATTTTATAGTTGCCTTGATTATTGTTTGTCATATGGTAGGTTGCTATTAGGTAATCTACTTTGTGTTTTTGACTATTTTATGATTTATTTCGAATAAGATCGTAGGAATAATATCATTTAATCAAATAAACCTAAGTGTGTTGTTAATCTAAATATCTGTAAGGTGCTAGATTATTTATAGGTCTTTGTTAATCAAGCTTGCTAGATTTAGTTCTTCGTAAGGAGTCCGTCTATGTTTGATTGGTTAATTTTGTCTATCGAGTCAATTGAACATATTAGACTGTCTTTGATTTCCGCGCTGTAAGGTAGGATTTCGTATAAAGGAACTTGCTTATAACTAATTAGGTAACCGTAAGGAAACTTGATTTCTAAAACTGGTGTGCGTTAAAACTTATTAAAAACCCATAGGTGTATTCTTGAGAATGGTCAAGGGTCCTGTTCGGGTTTTCTTTTAAGCGTCTATTTTACAATCCCAGTTTCATAACTAATTAATTTCCCAGTTAATTGACAACTGAAACTTAGGGGATTCTAGCCTAGGTAGTTTTTCATTATCATCTGATTTAAAATCAATCAAATTGTCTTTCGTTTAAAATTAATAGTTTTTCTTAATTAGGTTTTATATAATTAGTTTAATTTTAGTATTTTAAATAGAAACCCCCTTAAACAAATATAAATAAATAAGTAGTGTCTGTAGTTGAGTCTATTAGCTAGTTTACGTAATTAAAAGAGTCTCGTGGGTTCGATATCCGGACTTACTTAGCTGTACTAGAGTCGGCCGATTCACTTGCCGGTTAGTAGTTTTAGTAAAGTTAAAAGTCTAGAATTATTACTTAGTGTCTGGATTAGCGTTTATTTAGTTAATAATTAATAACTACTTTTAGCACATCAGTATTCATCATTGTGTTTTATGTATTAGATGATTTGTTGTTATATTATCATTATATTTACGTATTATTATTACACAACGGTATTGTTAACATTTAAAAAAAAAACACAATTATGATTTGAAAGACACAATGACGAAAAAAACACAATGAAAAGCAGAAAGACACAATGACAAAAAATGACACATGACAAACAAAAAGACAAAATGATGTAATTTTTATTTTAATTTTTATATAACAAAGTCATACTCATATTAAAGATAAAAAACGCTTGTTATGGTGATTGTTTTTTTAAAATATCATATGAAACGGTTATATATGTTTTAAAATCATGTGGAAAATAACATGTGGCTTGCATGTGAAGAGAGAAAATATATACTATTACTTTTATGCTTTTTTTTTCCTTTTGTTCCCACTTGACGCATGCCATTAATTATGGCTTCTCACATTTCTCATTTTTGACGCATGCCATTAATAATGGTTTCTCACACTTTTTATTTTTGTTGACATTTATAGAATAATTCAACCCATAATTTAAACATAATTATATTATCTATATATAAAGTTTAGATCAAATGCATAGTTTTAGAGTATTAATACGTAAATGATTAAAAACAAAATCTTCTGGTCAAATATTTGTGTTTGTGTTAATCCATGAATATATGTATCGTATTGGTTCATTTATCTAACATGATTTTTAGTCTATATTTTGTTTGGGCGCGTGTGAAATTTTCATGCTTGTGTTGGGTTTGACTCAACAACCAATAAACATGACCTATTTAGCATCCCTACGAATGATGGCCTATATATTTGTTGGGTTTTAACAAGATTATCAAAGTCATAAAATCCCAATTTTATGAAAAAACGCAGCGGAAATTAGTTTTAAATTTTGTTAATTTGATATGTATAAAACCGATTTTACACACGCAAAATCCAATCCCGGATCCATATACAAAATACACACTATCAAACACATGCAAGTCACTATAAGTCCATGCATGTTAAAGCTACCTTTCAAATCCAAAGAAGACGAAGGAGATGATGAAGAAGGCAAGAACTTGAATATGCAGCTCCTCAACTTTCTAACAAACACCACTCGTAGCTAGGATTTGGTAACACTTAACAACACTCCTTGGTTCTCTTGCTCTTGGCTGTCCAAAGAGAGGAAGAGAGGGAGAGTGTGCAGAGGATTTTTCCTCTAGTCTTGTGTTCTTACTCTTGGTCGTCCAAGAGAGAATAGAGAGGAGAGGATAAAACCTTTTCTTGTGTTGTTATATTGTGTTCTTGTGTGTTATATTGTCTTATGAGAACAGAAACAAAGAAAGAAAGATAATAAACCTTTCAAATATGGCACCACCCCATAGCACCAATAGGAACCATTGCATGTGTCCACTAATGGAGAAATAATAATAAAATAACCTAACAAGAGAGAGGGGGGGGCCCACTTCCATCTTTGTTATTATTATTATTATTATTATTATACTTAATATATATATATATACATATTTATATGTTATAACTTATATTGTGTTATAACACATTATAAGTAACATGCTTGGTAACCATTTTCACATATTGTTATTTAACCATCTTAAATAACACTATGGAATGTTCTCTCATTAAATATAAATCATCCATATGATTTATTTATTTATTACACAAGTACATTGTATTTAAAAACCCTTTCCAAATAACATAAGTGTCAATATTTGTTTACTTGTGATCATATTGATGTGAGTCGGATAACCCTTACAACTAAGCTTTAAATATAAAATGAAAATCCTAAAACTACACACAACAGGCAAGTGTACCGGTCGCAAGTAGTATAGACCTAGGAAGTCCGAGTATCGAACACGAAGACACGTATAAACGCTAAAGATCACCAAGACAAGACCTACCTAAGAATAATATTTAATTAATTCTTGATTTTTAATAACTTAACTAGACTAACCGTACTAACTGAGAAACGTTACCAAAAATAGAAAACTTAACGACAAACTAATTGTGTTAACTTCGTATGGAGAAAAACGTTTACCTAGGTCTGAATCAAACTGTAGGCCTAACAAGCAAATGGATTGGATGATATCTAGACACCGGTCCCTAAAGATGACACGACTAAGGATCGCTCGGGCTCACTGGATTACCTCTCGGTCTCACTCAACAAGCTTTAACTACTCAAAATCGGCTAAAACGTCCAAACCGGGAAACAGTCGTTAACGTGTTCTAATGTTGACTCACCTCTCGGTCTCACCAACACTCGATCCTAATGGCGATGAATACTACACAACCAAGGATAGAGGAACAATTCAACTTAAACCAAAATAGATCAACTAGTCGCTCAAAACACCTAAACCTGACAAGAAACAAACTCGCTCTCGCGCAATTCTTATTCTAGCATGCAAAGGCAATGAGACAACCCTAACTTCTTATCACCTATCAGTCTCTAAGAAGGTGTTTAACGGCTGTACTTTAACCACAAATTCATGCAACAAAACCCTACGGTTGTACCTACCGCAAACAAACCCTAAACACAAGTCTAGAATCAAACAAGCACCAATCAATCAATACAAAACTAATCAACCAAAGAAAGGAGTTTAAGCAATGAATTAACAAAATTTCTAGCCCTAAAACACAACCTATTTCATGTATAAATCAAACTTTACACTAACAATTCAAGTCTATCAAACAAACAATCCAATAAACTCATCAAACACTAGCAATTATCATCATTCCTAGGTAGAACCGACAAGATTATCCTCTAATCATATGTGGACAGCCATGAATACTCAATAAAAACATCTTATAACTCATCTCAAACATCAATTCAATCATTCAATGATCAACAATAATCAATAACAATCATAAACAAGTCAATCTCTAACACAATTGCAAAACAATTCAACAAATGATCAAGAAAATAAAGTTTGATGAACAATGTTTAAAGAGGAAGGATATAGGATGATTATGGCTGCTCTTGGCTGCTACAAAACTGATGAGAAACGTCCCTGAGGCTTGTTCTTGCGTTCTTCTTCCTTCCCTAGCCGCCACAAGCTCCAAACCCTAGCACGAAAAAGTTTTTTTCTCTTCTCCCCTTGCTGCTGAATGTTTCAATCGGACCAGGGGCTGCTACCTAGGGTTTTATTTATTTTATATATATATATTATAATACTAAGGCCTTGGGCTTGTAGAACATGTAACCGGGCCGGGCTTTGAGCTTAGTCTTGAAATCGTATGCATAAAAGGCACGTAAACTGCTCAAGAAGCTTAGTTTTTCTTCCTTTTAACCTTTTGCCTACAAGATAATCAAAACTATGTAAAACCTATATAAAACAAGTTAAAAGACATAAAATATAATTTAATAACGTAGAGAAAAGGTGCGGAAAATAAGTGTGTTTTACAACAAATCACATATCATATATAAACAAATATAATTGGTGTTTGTCTAGCTTGTTATTGGGTATGACCCGACTTGGATCATGACATACTAGCCACATCAATAATAATATGTGTCTTGGGCATATCGAGTCCAACAATCTCCCACTTGCACAAGATACATAGAAGATTGATGCAAGTAGCAAATACCGCCTAACTACGGTTTACTACCCCTAATACGCATGACGAAGTGCCATTCAATAACATCATCCCTTTCTAGTCCCTTACTTGAAATGATTTAGGTATATCTATCATTTATCCTTTTGCCTCAGATGTCATGTCAAATCCAGTGACACAGAGTGATCATTCTCTGTTGATTTAACTTTCAGGCCTTAGACATCTCACTCTCAACGAATAAGAGGGACAAATCCCCTCTTGACTACATACGTCTCTCACAATCACCTTGTACCAAACCTGATCTAAGCCTTATGCACTGTCATGTTTCAGAGCATCGAAGAACTAAGTCAAAGTATAATACTTGGTGAATATCAAGACCCAATATGTATCATAGGTCGGAGAATACTATGATATTCGCCTTTACTCAAATTTACTTATGATCAATCACAAGGATTCCATGTAGTAACATTTGAGAGCGGGTCAGTCCAATATTTATATCCCATAAATATCTATGAACCTTGGCAGCAACCCTTGCTCTATATTCATATCCCATGAATATTCACCAATCCAAGTTCATAATAGTCTTACCTTCATATTTGTTCCCACAAATATGAGCGACTACAGACATTTAGAATAAGTAACTTATTCACGGATTTAAACATGCTAAAATGGAACATAACTCAAAATGTCATAATCATAAACAATAATCATATGAAAGAGTCAAAATAACAATTGTTCCGATATCCAAATACAAAATTCGATCATATCCAATCACTAGAATATCGAAGTCCTAAGGCACAAGTATGACCCTCATGCTTTGGCCTTTCAAGGAGCTTCGTGAGTGGATCCGCAATGTTTTGATTGGTATAAACTTTGCGAATACATATCTTTCCCTTTTCAACTTCATCCCTTATGTAGTTGAATCTCCGCTCAATGTGCCTCGTCTTTTGATGTGCACGAGGTTCCTTGATTTGAGCAATCGCACCCTCATTGTCACAAAAGATCTCTAGAGGGTCCTGAATGGTACGGACTACCCCTAGGTCGGCAATGAATTTTCTAATCCACGCAGTTTCTTGAGCTGCCAATGAGGCGGCGATGTATTCTGATTTTGTGGTAGACAAAGCTACCACATCTTGTTTTGAGCTCTTCCAAGAGACTGCCCCACCATTCATAACGAAAACATATCCCGATTGTGATCTAGAATCATCTCGATCGGTTTGGAAACTCGCATCCGTGTAACCCTTTACAACGAGTTCCTCCAAACCCGAACCGTATATTAGAAACATGTCCTTAGTTCTGCTAAGGTATTTCAATATACTCTTGACCGCCATCCAATGGCTACTTCCCGGATTATGTTGGAATCTATTTGTCATGCTTAAAGCGCATGATACATCCGGTCTAGTGCATACCATTGCATACATGATGGATCCAATAGCCGATGCGTATGGGATTCCATTCATTTTCTCTTGCTCATCCTTTGAGCTTGGACATTGAGACCTACTCAATATCGTTCCTCTTTGAATAGGTAACAACCCTTTCTTAGAGTTCTTCATCTTGAACCTCTTCAAGATTTTGTCAATGTATGCACTTTGATTTAAACCTATCAACCGCCTTGATCTATCCCTATAGATCTTTATTCCCAAAATATAGGCGGCTTCAACTTGCATACTTTATTAGGATATTGTGGATCGACAAAACCTTCGGGTTGAACCATGTAGACATCTTCCTCAAGATGCCCATTTAGGAAAGCGGTTTTGACATCCATTTGCCATATCTCATAGTCATAATGTGATGTTATGCCAAACAATATCCTAATAGACTTTAGCATTGCTATGGGAGAAAAAGTTTCATCATAGTCAACCCCTTGAGTTTGAGTGAAACCTTTTGCTACAAGTCTAGCTTTATAAGTATCCAAGTTTCCATGCATCATCCGAATATACCACATAGCATCCATCCATGAAAAATCCATATCTTTTAGGTGGATGACTAATTCTACCGGACTTGCGAACGTTTTGTGTGTCTTGATCAACCATTTGATCATTTTCAACAACCCCTTGTTGATTGCTAGTATCAACCAAACGTGTATCGGCTTGTGGTTCTCGATCCTCCTCGAGTTCCACCGTTCTACTAGTATCTTCCATAAGGAACTTAGTTTCCATGAACTCGGCCTTTCGAGCAACAAACACCTTTTACTCGGTTGGATTGTATAAATAACATCCCATGGAGTCCTTGGGATATCCTACAAAGATACACTTAGTGGATGTATTTTCAAGTTTGTTTTGGGTGTTTTTCTTGACATAAGCCTCACAACCCCATACCTTTAAATATGATAATGATGGAGCCCTTCCATTCCATATTTCAAAAGGTGTTTTGTCCACTTTCTTGGTTGGGGCCATATTTAGAATAAGGGCCGCGGAGAGCAAAGCGAAACCCCAAAATGATAGAGGCAATGTGCTTCTAGCCATCATAGATCGAACCATATCCAATAGAGTTCGATTCCTCCTTTTGGACACACCATTGTGTTGTGGTGTTCCGGGTGGAGTAAGTTGTGAGATGATCCCACAACTCCTAAGATGATCTTGGAAAGCATCACTTAGGTATTCACCTCCTCTATCCGAATGAAGTACTTTGATGGTTTTATCAAGTTGATTTTGTACTTCATTTTGGAAAACTTTGAACATTTCAAAGGCTTCATCTTTGTGTCTTAACAAGTACACATACCCATAATGACTATAATCGTCGATAAAGGTAATGAAGTATCTTTCACCATTCCTTGGCATTGCCTTAAAGGGACCACATACATCCGAATGTATGATACACAATAAGTCTTTTGCCCCTTCATTTATCCCACTAAAGGGGTCCTCGGTCATCTTTCCTAGTAAACAAGACTCACACTTATCAAATCATTCATCACTTGATTCCAAAAGACCATTATTTTGAAGTGTATGTATGCGATCTTTGTTTATGTGACCAAGGCGACAATGCCAAAGATAAGTCTTAC
The DNA here is from genome assembly GCF_021521415.1 of Bidens hawaiensis. Taxonomy (NCBI): domain Eukaryota; kingdom Viridiplantae; phylum Streptophyta; class Magnoliopsida; order Asterales; family Asteraceae; genus Bidens; species Bidens hawaiensis. The sequence continues at coordinate 1,363,211 of NW_027491157.1, forward strand.
TCAAATCCATTTTGAGTTTCTTGGTGCTTGATTGGTACAACATGTTATCATAGGATGTGTTATCATAAACTAATTCATAAATGCCATTAGACGGCATAGCTTTAAAATAAAAGACATTATTCATGAAAACATAAATTCCATTGTCCATAAACATTAAACCAAAACAACATTATCTTAACAAAGAAACGGAAATAATGCTCCTAGTCAAACTAGGAGCATACAAAACATCTTTCAAAATAACTTCCAAACCATTTGGAAGGTTCAATGTGTAGTCTCCTTGGGCTTCGACAACAACCTTTGCTCCGTTGCCCATGAAAATACTAATATCTCCTTTCTTAAATCCTTCATTTCTCTTGAACCCCTTCAATAAATTGCAAATATGAGTTCCACATCCGGTATCCAATACCAATGTGTTAGAGGAAATAAGATTAAGATCAACATGAATCATGAAAGTTGTACCCGAGGTTTGCCCCGCATCCCTCTTAGCTTTCAACTCTTTGAGATGGGTTGGACAATTCCTCATCCAATGCCCAATCTCCCCACATCCAAAGCATGGATCCTCCGAGCGAACCTTTAGCTTCTTTGGTTTGGGTGGTTCCGCTTTATCCTTTCCCTTGAACTTACCCATGTGTTGTCCCTTGCATTTGGCAACATTTGCCTTGGGTTCCAGGTGATGCCTCTTCCTACTGCCTCCCTCATTGATCGTGAGAACGGGTAAAACCTTTTTACCCATTCCCGTCTCGGCCGTTTTAAGCATTGCGTGAAGCTCACCAATGCTATTGTCCCACCCATTGATGTTATAACTCATAACAAATGTCTCAAACTTTTTAGTTAAGCCATTTAGGATCAAATCCGTGGCTAACTCGTTTGAGATGCGACAGTTAAGGCGCTCGAGACAATCAATGTGGCTTTTCATCTTAAGTACATAAGATGAGACCGATTGGGTTTCCTCCAGACATGCATGAAGCGCCCGAACCGTTTCGAAGCGTTCCACCCTATCTTGTGTAAGGAACATTTCCTTAAGTTGGGTGATCATGTCATATGCCCCATGAAGTTCAAAATCCTTTTGAATCTCGGGAATCATAGTTCCCAACATGAGGCAAGAAACTTGCACCGAATCCTCATTGTGCTTAACCCAATCGTTATGGTCTTGGACATCGTCAACACTAGGTTCATCGGGAATAGGATCCTCTAATACGTAGTATTTCTTTTCTTGCTTGACAACGATTCTCAAGTTTCGATACCAATCCATAAAGTTGGTATAGTTTACACGATACTTATCAAGAATAGATCTTAGTGATAGGTTATTAACTGATGGAATAACATTAGGTGGATTGTTGATTGCAGCCATCTACAAATATAACAAAGCTCAATTTAGTATTTTCGATATCAATTATTTTAATCGTTAATACCCTTTTATGTCTCCAAGACAATTAATGATTAAAATCTAGAACCCAACATTACATTCAAATAGTAGTTAGGTGACATTTATCCTACTATTTAAATTAACAAGGTAGTCAACGTTTGACGATTGCAACCCTTTGCAACTTCTAGTTTTATGGGATCGGTTAAACATCTTATGTTTAGTTGGCATGTTTAATCCCATCAACACCATTGTACGCCATGCTTCGGTGACCCTACTCACATGGTTTCCAATTTAAGTCGTCCTACTTATACACACATGTGAGTTTACACATACAAGTGGTTAGGTGACCTTTATCCCACAAATATGGCAAACCCACCTCAAACTCACAAGTTTCCTCTAATGCGGTTAGGTGACCTTTATCCCACACCGAGTTCCCAAGTGATTGAGTGTCGTATAAAAGGATGGTGTTCAACTTATTTTATAAAAGGGATTTTAGTTTTCAAAATTCTAGATTGGAAAACCTTTTATGTACCTTTCATTTGCATGCATTAAAATGTATGGTACTTAGTTGAAAAACCCATTTTTCAAAGTTCCTATTAATAAAACCCATTTTATTATGAAATCATTAGCCATCAATAAAACCAATTTTTTATTACCTAACGATTTCTTAGAAACCAATTTTATGCTAGTTGTTGATTTTAAGTTGTTTAGCAAACCACATTGCAATAACATACAAACAAAAGTAAATCAACCATGCAAGTATAAAAAAATAAACAACCACAAGTTCATGACCATAGCCTCCTAATGTTGACTACACTTACCGAAGACAAGTGTGTCAAAAAGTTTCTCCTAAGGGACCCAAAAGGAGATGAGCTTGTGTCGGTGAACTCCCACTTGATCCCGCATCCAAATGCTGCAAGTGTTCACCCCTTGTGTTGTGGTCTCCATCATGTTATTTAGGCTCTCTTCCTTGCATCTTCTTTTACAAAATATATCCTAATACATTTTTCTAGTAAAAGAAATGCATCTAATCTACTTATTATTACAAACCAATTGAAATGAATAAATAGATTACAAACCCAAATAAATATTACAACCATATCGAATGAACAAACAACCATTTGAATGAACAAACATTCAATCAAACACAAGGCCATGGCTAAGTTACGAACATCTATTACATATCCAAGTATGCAATAACACAAGACCCAAAATGGTTCCCCTTGAAACTTTCGGCCAAACTTGACAAAACCGAAAGTTCCGGGTTTTGTCCAAACAACACAATCAATCATCCAAATGACTTAGTTTTTCAAGATTACCACATGCATGTAAAGTATAACCTTGAAAAACCATGGGGCAACCAAAACCCCCAAAATTTTCGGCCATATGGTAAAACCCCATCATAAACACGAAAATTTTTGGGTCTAATGAAGCATGCATCCGTATAAGCGGCTCTTGATGCCTTTTTTGGGTTTTAAGAAGATTATCAAAGTCATAAAATCCCAATTTTATGAAAAAACGCAGCAGAAATTAGTTTTAAATCTTGTTAATTTGATATGTATAAAACCTATTTTACACATGCAACACCCAATCCCAGATCCATATACGATATACACACTATCAAACACATGCATGTCACTTTAAGTCCATGCATGTTAAAGCTACCTTTTAAATCCAAGGAAGAGGAAGGAGATGATGATGAAGAAGGCAAGAACTTGAATATGAAGCTCCTCAAGCTAGCATACCCCAAGATTTCCAACAAACACCACTTGTAGCTAGGATTTGGTAACACTTAACAACACTCCTTGGTTCCCTTGCTCTTGGCCTTCCAAAGAGAGGAAGAGAAGGAGAGTGTGCAGAGGATTTTTCCTCTAGTCTTGTGTTCTTACTCTTGGCCGTCCAAGAGAGAAAAGAGAGGAGAGGATAAAACCTTTTCTTGTGTTGTTATATTGTGTTCTTGTGTGTTATATTGTCTTATGAGAGAAAAAACAAAGAAAGAAAGATAATAAAACCTTTCAAATATGGCATCATCCCATAGCACTAATAGGAACCATTGCATGTCTCCACTAAGGGAGAAATAATAATAAAATAACCCAACAAGAGAGAGGGGGGGGGGGGGCGCCCCTTTCCATCTTTGTTATTATTATTATTATTATTATTATTATACTTAATATATATATCCATATATATATATATATGCATATTTATATGTTATAACTTATATTGTGTTATAACACATTATAAGTAATATGTTTGGTAACCATTTTCACATATTGTTATTTAACCATCTTAAATAACACTATGGAATGTTCTCTCATAAAATATAAATTATCCATATGATTTATTTATTACACAAGTACATTGTATTTAGAAACCCTTTCCAAATAACATAAGTGTCAATATTTGTTTACTTGTGATCATATCATATATAAACAAATATAATTGGTGTTTGTCTAGCTTGTTATTGGGTATGACCCGACTTGAATCATGACATACTAGCCATATCAATAATAATGTGTCTTGTGCATATTGAGTCCAACAGTGTTATATATTATGATTTCTCATGCATCCTAACAAACTAAACGCACATCCCCACATCCAGGATACTTTCCTAGTGCATTTCAAATATATATACTTTTATCGTGTTTTTATATATTTCAAACGTTTAAAAGAAGTAGAACAAACAAAGGAACCTTATAAACAAGAATCTCTTAGAAGTGGGAAGGGTATAGAATCAAACTTCGATCAAATCAAACAAAAGAGAATCAAGGTATATATACTTGTCCCATAGCGCACTCCATGTAAATTTTTCCATCAACCACTTGACTTGTATACATAATTATCCCATTAAATTATAAAAATGCAACATCTATATGTGCCCAAGATCTAGCAGATTTCTTTGATCTCTCATTATGAGCAACCATACGAACAATACTCGACAGCTTTCACGACTTCCTAGCAACGCCTATGCAAGATACATCAATGGTAGTCGGGTCAATTTCGACTTCATACCTCCATCATCGCTTCCTTTTCTTCCTATGCTGGTTAGTACTATTTTCCCTTTTTTTTTTTTTTGGTACAAATCTGTGAAACTATCACTCAACTTTACACTTTGAGATCTAACTATACTTTTATTTGAAGTTATTGCTAACCTAAATTATTTCCAATATTTTGCAGAACGAAAGTGCTGGGGTTGATCCATGGTTATGGTCACTTCCGGAAAGAAATTTGACTTTACCTTCGACCATGATAAGGTGATCTCTCACTATGCCCAGTTTCTCTCTTCAAAAACACATGCCTTATTGTTCCATATTAAGACGTTTTGGTCCATATTTTACCAGAGTATTGGATCAAAATTAGTTCCATATTTATTTGTCCAATTAGTCTATTTACAAACTGCTAGTTTACTTATCAGCTTAGAATTATAGAATTGATAATAGGAGCAAGTTATCAAAAAAATTGACTCTAGCTTAGGTATACAGAACCGGATTTTTCCCAAAGGGGTTCCGGTTTTGATCAACAAATGTCAAACCCGGTTCTTGTTCAAAACTGGTTTTTAAGTGGTCAAGGATCAGTTGGTGCCAAAGCGGTTCTGGTTCAGTTTTAACCGGTTCAATGGATGGGTCATGGGTTGCCCAATGGTATTAACTCTATAATTTCTTGTCAAACTAGTCATTTTTCCATGCACCTCTATAAAAGCATTGGCAAACTTTGTTAAAAAATATATAATTATAATTATAAATTATACTATAGTTAACTATAAGTTGGATGTTGGTGTCGCAATTGGTTTTTAAGAATATTTTATTTGTTTGTTTTTTGAATATGTTTCTTAAGTATGTTTGTTTTACGAATTTAATTTTTGATTTGATTTTACAACCGTAACGAATCTAACAAATATCAACCGAATTCGTGTCGACTAGCCGCCATAACATCTGGGTCTCACCGTTTTTTGTGGTTTTTTTTAGATGTGTTCGATTTACGAATTTACCTTTGGGTTTAGTTCCGGTATCGAAATGAACCTAATCGATACCGACTGAACTTGCATCGACTAGTCGTTGCAATTGGTTTCACCGATTTTTGTTTTAAACATGTTCATTTTTTTGATTTATTTTTTAGAATTAGTTCCAATACCGAAACAAATCTAATCGATACTGACTGGATTCGCATCGACTAGCCGCCACACCTTTCAAGTTTTACCAACGTTTGGGTATTATCATTTCAGTGCAACGCGACGGGTTCTACCTAGTTAGTATAATTGAGAACTTTGTTTCTACAAAAGGTTTTTAGGGTTATGACTTTGACTATTTATATATTTACTTTCAAGATTTATTCAAACTGTTAAGTTGGTTTAATGGTTAATGAAATGCTTCTTAATTCTTGATATAATAATCGTATCCCAAGTTCAAGTCCCCATTGTAGTAGCCTTTTTTTCGCTTTTGTTATCCATCTATGTATTGATTGTTGTATTAGGTTTTCTTAATTAGGATTTTAGTTACGTTTTATTTTTGTAGTTATTTTAAATATAACGAAATTGTTTTTTAGGTTTAGTTCTCGTACATGTAATGAACCTAATTGATACTGATGATTTCGCATCGAGTTTTCGTAACGCAAATGTTTTTATTACAATGTTAACTTGACGGAACTATTTTTTAGGTTTAGTTCCGAAACGTAACAAACATAGTTGATGCCGACCAAATACTACAACTGTCTTTTACCGACAGAATAAGCGTTGTTTTAAATAATTAGTAAAATTTTGTATCATATGTTATATGGTATCACTACTATTCTAGGTGTTTACTAATTCGTGTTTTGGGTTTAATATATGTACGGGTACGAATATAGTTAATACCAGCAGAATCTGTGTTCATCACCGCAACGTGATGGGTTGCTCCCTAGTTATATATAATACTAGGTTATAAATCCTCATATATTACATGGGTTGGATAATGAAAATGATATGATTTATAAATTTGTAAATGTTATAAAAATGATATAAATCATATTACATGGGTTGTATAATGAAAGAAATGTAAATTTGTGAAGATGTTTTATGATCAACTTAACTTAAAAAAAATGTTTTATAAAAAGAATTGTAGATAGTCATTATTTATATAGAGTAAAATATAATGTTGGTGTCGCAAGTAATCCTATTGGACCAAGTGGCGCACCACCATTGAGCCATGTTAATTTTTTTTTCTGGTTTAGTTTCGATATCGTAACGAATATAACGAAAATCGACTGCTCGCCGCCTAAACACAGAAACCGATAACGCTCGAGTTTTACCAACGTACGAGCTTTACCTATTGACGTCACCTCATTGGTCAAGCTCATTTTTTAAATATTTTTTTGTTTTGGTTCCATAATCATAAAAAACGTAATCAAAACATCGAATTTGCGTGACTCATTACCTCAACGTCCAGGACTAACAACGCTTGGGTTTTATTGACGTCCACGTTTTACCGGCATTGCTTTCGACAGAACCCCCTTCCGATAGGAGAAAAACTTGGACCTTAATAAAACCCAATCGGTGTTGGTCCCGGGCGTTGAGGTAGTAAGTCCTGCAAATTCGGTGTTTCAATTACGTTCGTTACGATACTAGAACTAAAACAAAAAATATATCAAAAAAATTGAGGTGGGCCAGTGAGGTGATATCGAACGGTAAAAGTTGGACATTAGTAAAACCAAGCGTTGTCAGTCCCCACGTTGCGGCGGCAAGTAGTCGATTTTCGTTCTTCTCGTTATAATACTGCAACTAAAACGTAAGAAAAAAAAAGATGGCTCAATGGTGGTGTGCCACTTGGGCCAATAGGATTGCTTGTGTCACCAACATTGTATTTTACTCTATATAGATTTCGTTACTACACTGGAACTAAAACAAAAAAAATACCAAAAAAGTGAGGTGGACCAGTGAAGTGACGTTGATCGGTAAAACTTAGACATTGGTAAAACCTGAGTGTTGTCGGTCCCGGCGTTCAAGCGGCGAACAATTGATTTCCATTACGTTAGTTAATGGTAGCGAAACTAAAACAGAAAAAAGAACCCCAATAACATGGCATAGTGGCGGTGCGCCACTTGGCCCTATCGGATTGCTTGCGACACCAACATTATATTTTACTCTGTAGATAATAAATGTTGTTTTAAATATTTTATTTTTATATGTTAATTCGACAAATTTATATTTTGGGTTTGTTTTGAGACAGTTACAAACGTAACCAATACCTACCAAATACGCGCCAACGCACCACCGCAAAACAACGCTCAGGTGTTATCGACTGAATAATCATTGTTTTAAATATGTCAATTTTTTATATAATACGCTATGCGAGTGCCACTATCTTTTTTTTCAGTTTTCTTTTAAGTATGTTAATTTGGCAAATATATTTTTAGATTTACTTCCGGTATCGCAACGAACGTTACCAATACTGACTGAACTTACATTGACTTGCCACTGTAATGTTCGGGTTTTACGGACCGAATCGTCACGCAGCGCGTGAGTAAATTACTAGTTATTATTTAATAGAAGATAAATGGGGAACAAAAACTTATAAAAACAATTAAAGAAATATGTACATGTATATTAATATTAGAAAGACACGGGAAAAAACGGGTTAGGATGCACCAGCAATGACACGTAGCTTAATACACTCTTTTATTATGCAGAGAATAGAGGGAAATATAGATGGATATACATGTTTTAAACTATGATATCCGTTTTAGTAGGGATGCCAATAGGATGGGTATTGGTAATAAATGTCCATAACCGATAGAAAAAGCGTGTTATATACGCTGGTTAATAACGAAGGATACTTTTCACATAATGTCAGCTCAACCTTTTTGTTTGCCTAAAACGATGTCTGAAAATGAGGTATTGTTGGGAAAAAGTTATCTTGTTTTCATGCTAAATAAATCAAGATGTTATTTTCACTGTTTGCAAATACATAAGTAATGTATTTTCTCACACCTTCCCAGTTCTAATTCAGACATCGCTCAAATCACACACATTAATCCAACTCTCAAAATACAAATGCATAATTATTAAATTTTGTTTTGGAAATTAGGGGTGTTAGAATAATAAGGGCCTAAAACCCTAGCTTCATTTCGCAATCCCTAGAGGCGGCCCTGCTGTCACATTTCAGGCATACCCTCGAGGAACATTGAGTATATATTTTAGTTTTTAAAAAACGAATATGGATAGACATTGAGTTTTTCATATACATTTTATCTACATTAGTGTTTTAAAAGAAAAACCATATGTGGATTTGCAGTTTCCCACGACCACGTATGCAACTTGTAGTGTTCCGCAACAATGTGGCAAACAACAATAACATGCGGCCAAGACCATCGGAACAACGGCAACAACATTCTGAGTTAACCCCGAACGAACAAAGAAAAGCTTTAAAGAAACTTAGGAGAGAGATTTTCAATCCAACTCCCAAAAAGATAATCCAAAGATTAGGTAGGTTTTATAGACAAAATGATGCTACAAAACCGTACGAGGAAGACAATAATGATGATGACGACGACGACGAAAAAAGGTGTGTTATTTGCTTAGAAGACTTTGAACCAAAAGAAGTGGTAATGGTGACACCATGTAATCATATGTTTCATGAGGATTGCATCTTCCCATGGGTTAAAAGCAACGGCAAATGTCCGGTTTGTAGGTTCTCATTTTGTGGAGACGAGAGTGGAGCGTCTTCTACAAACAATGATTACGGGTCAATGATCGGTTAACAAATGGCTTGGTTTCTTTAGTGATGTCAAGGGGTGGTTCTAGCACTATTGAACCCTCTTGGCTTTGACACTATCTTGAGGTTCATATAGCTAAAAGTATGTAAGTGATGGCGTAAACAATTAGAAGTTATCCAGAAATGAGCTTCAAATAAAGTTGTAGGGGTTAACTGAAAAGTTTGGTTTATTTTAGTTATTTTGTTTGAGTTTGAGTTTTAGTAGGATTAGATTTGATTCACTTATTTATCAAAGTCTTGATTAGTATAAATAGAGAGTCTAGGCAGTGGTGGATCTAAACCATAATCTCAGGGGTAACGTTAAAAAAAAAAAAAAAATTACCGTATTTCATACAGTGTAAATGAATTTTTTTTACTGTATTTCATACAATAACCGAATTTTTTTTTTTACAATATTTCATACAATAGTTTTTTGTTTTTTTTTAACTTGTCTTTGGACTGAAATTATCATTTCTTGTAATTTTCGTTTAAAAAGATTGCTAATAAGAATTTGTTGTTTCATCTTCCAAATTCCCTAATTTTATAAGGGAGAAAATTTAAACCATAAATCTATAATCAATTTCAATTTATAAACCCTAAATCCCTAATCAATTACAATTTCCAATTTATATTATCCGAATATCCAACAAACCATAATCATCATTCAATTGCTACCAATGAAGTGGTGCTCTATTGCCAAAGGCAAAGTCTTTAAAACACCTGGGTTTGGAGGGAAGATCTTGCGTTCAAATCCTAGAGACGAAAGAAATAAAAGTTCATTGTTAAAAAAATCATTTAATTGCCCATAAACAATTGCAAATCAACAATTTATACAAACAAATAAACAATTACAATTTTAAGTAGAAGTAGAAGAATATCTAATTGAACAAGTAGAATTCAAACCATTGACGAGGGAGTGAGGGACTGAAGGAGCACCGACCGTTGGCTACTCGGCTGTAGCATGCAGGTGTTTGGGGCAGTGTGGGGTGGAAACCACGACTGAATGAAACTTTGGTTTGTTGAATGTTGATGTCCGACCTAAACCAAACATTTAAGCATAAAGAAAAAAACAAATAAATGGTTTTATTTAGTTTGTGTTTAAATTTGGTTGGGCTTTATTTGGTTTCGGCTTTTAATTTGGTTGAGCTTTAAACAAACAGGGGCAACGTTATATTTTTTTAGGGGTAGTGAAATACGAAAACCGACCAAAACATATAAAATTTGTACTACCTGCGAAAAGTTGAGTGGTAGCCTTATATACTAGGTCTAGGGTTAATTGTAATTTATGGTTTTAATTCTTAATAATATTGAAAGAGTCGCAAGGAGTTCTCACAAACTATCGTGTTCTTGATCCAATTATTCCAGCAATTGGTATCAATGCTCGATCGAAAGCCTGTTGAATTACCAACGAAAAAAACTGAACCTGCGACGGGGTCAAGGAGAAGTTGTCACCGAACCTGCGACCGGTTTGAAGGCTGCTGGTTTGTTACAAATTTGCTGAGATTCGACTTAATAATTCTGATTTATCGGAAACAAAAGTCAAAAAACTATTGCTGAGTTAATTCTTGCGCACGGAAGTGGAGGTAAGAGGCCAAATAAAGAAAATAATGTAGTTTCAATGTGTCGTTGTTACTTCATAGGTTTTTAGCAAAATAGTAGTTTATTAATTAGTTTTGGAGGCTTTGATTTATTTTATTTTATTTTATTTGTTGCTGCAATCGAAAGTTTTTTTGGGGAATATGTTATAGCTTGGAACAAAAGGCAAAGCAAAGTTAAAAATCGTGTGATACGAATTGTGTTCGGTTGTGTGACACAATAAAATACCGAGGAGGGTTGTGTGAGGCAATTGCGGAACAACGATTTGAGCAATTCAGGTTATTTGGAAAAATTGATCACTTGTGACCGGAGTGAAGTTTACCTGAGTGATTCAGGGTGGTACGGTGTGATACCAGTGTTTACCTAAATAATTCAGGTGGTGCGGTGTGATACCGATGAAGAAGAAAATTGTCAATTGGTGATAGATTGATTAGAAATTGAGACCGATTGTGTGAAGCAATCAAAGAACGAGGCGAGAAGTCGGTGTTGCGAAACAACCAGGTACGTTGTGAAAGCGGGTTATAGAAGATCTGATCTGTGCCGAATCAAAGTGAGAAATTAGATGATCCATAAGAAGAAATCAAGGCGCGAAGCTGACCGGTGAGAGATTGATCAAAACTTGTTTGAAACAAGTTGTGGAAGAAGGCATCAAGGATTAACCATGTGAAGTGGATCAATAGAATCGAGGAAAACATGGCAGACGGGGCGATGATGGTAATGCGATTGTACCAATCAAAGAAACGAGCAATGTAACGTTGCAATGCTCAAAATTGACATCGACTAACTACACTGCTTGGTCGATTATGAAGGAGACGATTTTGGCTGTTCACGGTTTGCAAGAGGCCATAGATCCCGTGAAGGGAGGCGCGGTAGAGGAGAGAAAAAGTTTATGGCAAAGGCGTTAATTTATCAATCGATACCCAAAGTCGTACTTCTTCAAGTATCAAAGCATAAAGATCCAAAGGACCTGTGGGATGCACTACGAGTTAGATATTTGGGAGCCCAAAGGGCTCACTTGCAAACACTTCGAAGCAAGATGGAAGTGTTGAAGATGGGGGAGACCAGAACTATTGATGAGTCCGTGGGTAAGTTAAGCGGATTACAATCGAAGTACTCCTTTGGATCTTTACTTGAGGATGAGGTTCTGGCGAGAAAATTTCTAAACTCGATGCCAAAGAAATATTTGCCAGTTGTTCCTTTAGTTGAGCAATACTCCGAGATAGAGAATCTGATGTTTGAAGAAATGGTGGGTCGGTTGAAAGCGTATGAGGATCGGTAAAATCCTAAGATGAAATTGAAGATGCACAAAACAAGTTATTGTTTACACGTGATGGTGAACAAAGAAAACCAATAAATGATAGTGATTATCGTCAGCAAGGTCGTGAAGGTCGTGGATGGGTTAACCTTGATGGTAGAGGTTGTGGTAGAGGCCGAAGTTGGGGAAGAGGAACTGGTCATGAGAATCGACTAGGTTCAAGTTCAAGTAATATCTAAAGGTAACCAAAAGAAGGACTTGACAAGTCATGGGTTCAATGTTATTGATGTGGAGAGTATGGCCATTTTGCATATGAACGCACGAGCTGACAACTAGAAGAGGAGGAGGTAAATTTGGCTCGTGAATATCCGGTATTACATTGAAGATTAAGGATTCGGTTTTATGATTACAGGGGAATATTTGAAGTTAATCCTGAAATGAGCTTAAAATAAAGTTGAAGGGGGTTAAGTGAAAAGTTTGGTTTATTTTTATTATTTTATTTGAGGTTGAGTTTTAGTAGGATTAGATTTGGTTTACTTGTTTATCAAGTTTTGATTAGTATAAATAGAGGGTATAAGGCTAATTGTAATTTTTGGTTTTAGTTCTTTATAATATTGAAAGAGTCGCAAGAAGTTCTTACAAAATATCGTGTTCTTGATCCAATTGTTCCAACATAAACTGACTTATGGTAAATTTTCTCTTTGGTATAAGAGGTGCAAAATGTAGTCAAGTGGTACATAGAATAGCACAATATGGTTCATAAACTCTTAAAAAATGATACTAGGAATCGAATGTACTTAGACCACTCTTATTAGCAAACCCATAGGTTTGTCCTACTATTTGAATTAAAAATAATAATAAAAAAAACAAGAATATATGGCAAACGGTTTGGTACACCAAACTAGTTTGTAATCTTTGGGATTGCCACATGTCACCATCTTATTGATGTTTTTAGTTTATTTTCTTTTTTCTTTTCACACTAATTAGTTTTATCTCTAATCTTGATTTTTTTAATAACTTTTAATGAGTAAGTTTTTAAAAAAATAAAAAATTATAGTCTTGTTCAACTTTTTTTTGTGAACACACAAGTATAAATTTTATAAAAAACAGAGTTTGTTTAAAAATATACTTTTTAATATAAAATAAATATTAATCTTTACCGAACTTTTTAATTTTTTTAAATAATTTCAAATTAAATATATATTGTTTATTTTACATAAAGAAATTATTTTTTTATATTTCTACTCACTTTTAATAAAAAAAAACAACAATTATAAATTTTTATTTATTTAATAAAAAGTAGTGAATGTTAAGTTGTTAATGAGTGTGAAAAGTTTGGTTGGATTGGGTTGGATAGGTGAAAGAGAGAGAAATTAGTTTTATAATAAAGATTGGTTTGCGTTGATTTGTGAATAGGGATAGTCTTACTAAATGGATGAATCTTCACTCAATACACTAAGGGCATGCTCGTTCTAAAGAATGGAATGGAATTAGAATTAGAATTGGAATTTGCATAGTATTTGGAATTGCTAGGAATAGGATTTGGAATCTGAACATTATAACATGAATTGGAATTGGAAGCAATTAAAATCAAATTCCATTCTTGATACGCATGCTTGACAAATGAATTGAAATCTATCACCACAATTGAATTGAAATCAGCTTTTTTTTCCCACGATGATAACGGCGAAAACATTTTTAGTTTTTTTAAATTTTTTGTTTTTTATTTATATTTTGCGTTATGATCTTTTTTTGAATTTTTTAGGGGTTTTCTATTAATATCAAAAACCCCTCAAAAAAATATTTAAAAATAATAATAAAAAATTCATAACACAATATATAAATCAAAAACAAAAAAAAGTAAAAAAAACTAAATGTTTTATTTGTTGTCCCCGTTCATAAAAAAAAAGATCCCAATGAATGTACTTGAAATCCTCCATATTTTGAAACGATTTGGAATCCCTTTGTTTAAAGGAATTTGAAGAAAATTGAATTTCAATTCCAATTCTAATTCTTTGACAACCGAACACAACATAATGGAATTAAGATTCCAATTACAACGAAACGAACACGCTATGTCATGGGATTTGAATTCCAATTTTCTTTGAATTCCCACGAATTCTATGAAACGAACGCACCATAAATTTTGCATGAAATTGTTGGGATTTGTATTGAGTTTTTAAATGCTTGAAAATGAAAGCGACAAGTGTGAACGATTGCAAACACACTAAAAATCCCCCACCATGGATCAAGTTTAAGAAACTCAAACCAAAACAACTAGAAAATATTTTGAGATTGCAGCCTATATATATATAGATAGTGTTAGGAATAAAGCGGCACGGCGGAACAACACACGAACAAGCACACACGATTATACACGCAGTACATAGAAAATATAAACAATAAACACGACATAAGAATTTTACGTGGTTCGGTCCCAGCGAGGGACCTACATCCATGGGCTGCAACTAGGTTATTTCATTGATTAGGTGCACCGATTACAATTACATAGCGAGGGTATATATAGATATAAAACTAGGGTTAAAGGCTTAACTAACAAGAAACAATAACTGACCAAGCTTTTGTTCTCCTTGTCACCAATTTGAGCCTAAGCCCAAAGCCTTCATAAACCCAACAATCTCCCACTTGAAGGCTTTGCACGAACCGCAATAGCCACCCAAAAAAAATCTTGTACCTAGTAACTCCAGTAATCTTTAATAACAGAAATTCACCAAGCCTACAGTTCTAAAAACAAGCTAAAACTTCAACAATGGAAATTCTCCAAGCCTTCAGTTCCCCATGAACAAGCTAAGATTTCAACAATCCAATCCACCTAGTTTGTAAGTCCCGTGACGGATCTTCAATGTGATATTAAGAAACTCAGTGATTAGGCGGAAACTAATCATTAAGATGATTCTATAGAAACAACCAATAATACTAGTAAAACAACGAAGAAGCTACAAAAACACACGTATATTATACGTTGGGTGCTTAAGCCCTTAACAACTTACACGGTCAAAAGATAATGAATGAACAACCCTAAACCGTTAACATATGTTCTATATATCTTACCAACAAGGCCCAACGAAAACTAAAAGCCCATCAAGATCAACAGATCTCGGTTTACAAACGAAGCCCAAATCAGCCAAAACTAAGCCCAAAACTACAAGCATAAACCACAAAATACGACCAACATTCTCTCCCTTGGTTTATTGCTTGACTTTAGCCTTTCTCAAAAATGCCAACCAGAAACGTTTAACATGCTTATATATCTTTATTTCAGCCTTCGGACGTATATAATGTGGCTTGTAAAAAGACACTTGGAGGTTGAGTATTTGGCTTTCCCCAGATCACCCCAATTTGACTCCAACCCCCTAGTGCTTCACCAAAGAAATTTTCTACAAAATAAATTTTAGGCTTTAAGGTTGAACGTTGGACTTACATGCCATCCGGACTTATAAGCCTTACATTCAGGGTGTTTAGGACTTACTTGTATGCCCCACCCCTGTAGTTCCCTGGGTTTGTCAAACCAATAGTACTATTCACAAGCCACCGGCCCGAAGTTAATCACTGTGTTAGTGGGGACACCCAGAAAGTGGCAGTAGGCTTAGGTTGTGATGTTGTTCAAAGTCTAATACTTAAAACCGAACTTGGCTCAGTTTCCCGTTTTTCCAGCAGGGCCAAGTTGCTCGTTTACGCGTTCTGAAAACAGTTTGGGGAAATAAGCTTGGGTAAATGTGTTGGTTAATAAAAATGATTAACTTATAAAGAAAGATCACATATTGGGGTCTCAGATTAGCTACGAGGCCCGTTTCCGTTTATTCAGTATGATTTGAGAAGAAACGTGCACAATCTATCCAGATTGTCCAGGTTTCTTATAAAAAGGTTCGTTTTTACTTATTTAATTCAAAAATATAATTTTTGATCACTCTTGGTGTTCTTATATTCCCGCAGGTTTGTTAATCACGAACTTTTCGGTTTTTATCAGAATTGAATTTGTTTAATTTTTAAATTAGCATAATTAATTAACCTTTAATCATTAAATTATGAAAATTTAGCCACTTATCAATTCAATTATGAAAAATTTCATAATTTTTGAAGTATATTAACTATTTCTCCCAATTAAACTTCCTGATTCGGTAATAAATTCGCGAAATATTCCCGGATGGTTGAAAAATTACCAAATTTGAAAAGGGACTCAATGACCTGGTCCCTAATGTCGCTGCAAAATTTCAAGGCCTAATAATATGCAAATCACAACCTTAACCTAAACAGCCCGTAATCGAGTGATTCGGTATTACCTTAGCGGTTTTGGTTCGTTTTCGCCCTTCTAATCAATTTTTCGGGTTCTTGTGCTTCAACGTAAGCTAGATACAGGTCCTGTATCACAAACCAAGCAAGTTTCATCAACACAACAGCCCCTTAACTTAGGGTTTCGGCTAGGGTATAAAACCGAACTTTTGAACCGTAAAAACGCCATTTAAACCCTCTAATCCGTGTTTATGGCCAAAAAACTTATCAATTCAGATTCTTAACCATGTGTAAGATCAAAAAAAGTTTTTTTTAATCATTTTAAGGGTTTTTACATGGTTAATCATGGTTTTTACTAATCAAATCATAATTTGTGTATTTAAACATGTTATATCAAGTTAAAAATCATCAAAAATTTCATAATTACCTTAAGTTTGGAGTTGAAAGGAAGCATATCAGATTCTAGCAGCTGAAACGAGATATGATTTGGTGAAAATATCTAGTTTAAGTTGGTATAAGTGTGTATATATCAAAAGGAGATAACCTTTTTTTTCTAGAGGCCGCCATTTAAAAGGGGGTCCCTTTGGCCCCTCTTTGACCATTTACCTCGTTTTGCGTGCCCACATGTGAAATCCCGTGTCCAAATTTATTTTGGGTTTGGTTTTTAGCGAAAAAAATATATCGGGTACGACAAACAGTGCGAAAACGAGCGTTTTTCGGCCATTTTAGTGTAAATTTATAAAAACAAACTATTTGTTTGTAGAAATCGAAAATATATTCACGGGTCGCTTAAAACATTTCAAATAAATGTTTTGTAAATCTTTTTCGGCTTAACGGAAGATACAATGCTTGGTTTGTAACTATCTTTCGCGTTTAAATCTATAGCGGGTAGTTAAACGAGCATGTTTTCGTTTAACTTGTTTGCTATCAAACTAAGGTCATAATACTAATATATTAGCTTATTTTAATAGCATATCACTTGTAGATGGCCCCCCGGGATATCTGGGTCATAATCAGACCCGTTCGGTTAATCGTTCGATCGTTACGTAATAAGCGTTTAATCGTTAAATCGGTAACTGTATATTAGGGTGTACATGGTTTTGTCTCAATTCTCCCCCGTTAGAAAATTTTGTCCCCGAAATTCAACATACCAGTTAAAAGCTTCTTAGGAACGAATAAGAATATTTGATTTTGTTTTCAAATGTATATAATTCCCTGTTTTAAGGCATTTTACCGAACTTTGACCATTGAAATTCTGTTGAGTCATAACTGTATGACTTTCCCACCTAATATTTATACGGGTTCTTTACAAAGTTTAGTTATGTGTGAGTTTCTTAGTGGTGCTATCACCGCCTCGTCAATAAGGCATTGTTTCTGTATATAGGAAATTACTAGTAGGACTAAAACTCGACACTAAATATGGTTTTAGTCAATTTGCTATGAGATTAAATTTCAGGATAACTTCGTACGGTTCCGTATATGTTGCTATCAACTTATCAGTTTCCTCAATTCGAATAACACTTTTCAAAGGTCAACAAGTCATTACGTACATCAATATAGTTTTATTTGTGGTTTCCATAATAAAATTGGATTTCAAATTTCGAGTGTTGTCAACTCTCAGTCTAATGAAGTATTAGTTCATGTACTTTCTTGTATTGTATCGGTTACAATGCCGTTTGTATAGTTTGTCAAAATCGATCGTTTGTTTGGGAACCACAGGTCTTGGTTAAATCGATTCGGTTTCTTAAGTTTGTCAGAACATAAACATAAGAGGCGAAACGACTATCTTAGTTCGAAGTAATCGAAATAGACATACGATGTCCCATACTCCAGGTTAAGGATATTATAATTTTTCTTGTGCGTTTTTAATTGTTAGGAAGCGTGTGTTACATCCTAAATCCTTTCGGGATGTATCACCATATATTACAAGATTATCAGCCCCTTCTAGGAGACTTAGCATAGGAGTTTAACAAGGTTTCTGTTTTAACGATTAAAAACCATTTCTTGTTCTCCTTCCTAGTCATAAATTCAATTTTCTTGGGTCGAAAGGGCTTAAAGTTGGGCGATACTAGAAAGTTTACAATGAAGCGCCGATAATACTTAGCTGATTCCAAAATTTGGCGAATTTCTTTTGTTGACTCTGGTGTTTATCCGTTTTGCTCTGGTGTATGTAAACTCTGTGTCAACAAATAACGTGTTCGAAAAATCATATTTATTGTAGCTAGAGTTCATTCTTGAACAATTCCTCTTGCCTTAACGCCTCCAAGATTGATCATAATTGTTGTTCAGGTTTCTTTTCAGTTTTCGAATACATTAAGAGATCATTATTAGTGTTATAATGAATTTGTTGCAGTACAGTTTACAACTCGGTTCGGGTGATTCATGAAAACGGCGGGTGTGTTAATCGGTCCGAAGGCATAACTAAGGGTTAATAGTGATCATACCGAGCTCGAAATGCTGTTTTAGAAACACATTCCTCTTGGATCTTATCTTGAAGATAGCCGGATCGGAGGTCGATTTTCGAGAAGTAATTCGCTCCCTGTAGTTGATTGATCAAATCGTCGCATCATGAGAGGTGATATTATTATCTATTTATTTTTTTAAAGCAATTTTGTGTATTTCCCAGTAATCAACAAACCTCATAAAACTTCCATCATTCTTCTTTACAAACAACGCCGGTGCTCCCGAATGAGGATAGCTAGATCCTATGACATCTTTATCTAATAATTCTTGTAGCTAGCTAAATAATTATTACATTTCGGAGAATGTCAGACGATAAAGTGTCCTGGGTAATAGGAGTTGTTCCTGGGATTGGGTCAGTTCGGAATTCGACTTGTTGGATAGTGGTGTTCCGGGTAGTTCATCAGAAAGACATTGGAGTATTCAAGTACCATAGGGATATCCCATATATGTTTCATCGCGGTTTTTATGGTTACATTTTCCAGAAATGACATACACCCTTGGCGTAAGCGCTTTAATACTTTAAGATGAGACACGAGAGGTGATATTGCACCAAACTTCTCTGCTTGTACCATAATTGCTTCATCATCCAAAAGAGGAATTTTAACTATTTAGTCATCACACACGATATCAGGCTTGTATTTAGCTAACCAATCCATACTGAAAATTACATTGATGCTTCCCAACTAGACCGGGAATAGGTCAATAAAATTGGTTGGTTGTTTAGGATAACAAGATAGTTTTGGAGTATTTGGTTAACAGTTCTAGGTTCACCGTTAGTGAAGTCCATAGTATAAGGATCTATTAGTTCACTAACCGGTACATTCTCTGGGGATAAGAAGTTAGTGGGGAAAGACTTCTATCGGTACATATATCAAGTGAATTCGAAACATATTAATTAGGAATTACAGATGTACCATTCACTACATCTAAGTCTTGCTGTGTTTTATCGGGTCCGATCACTAATCATGGCCTCTCACCGAGTTAGACGTTGATGTTCGTTCTTGGTTTAAATTGGGATAGTTCCTTTTGAAGCGTTTTGTACTTCCACACTCAAAGCGAGCATGAGGGTTTGTCATAGGTTGTGCGCGAATTGATTGCGATTGGGTTAATTGGGAAGGGTGAAGTTAGAATAGTCTGTTTACAGCACTTATAATGGTTCCACAGCTACAGGTATAGTATTCAATCTTCAAGATTTTGTAACATATCTTTATTCAACATTCCTTTATAATGATTACATAACCACACCTTGGCAAAGGTCCATTGTATATTTTTCGTTCAAAAATAAATTTAATTACCGTATCATTTTGAGTTGTAGTGCGCGCACGTTTAATTTGTTGTAGTTATTGTACCCCTGTTTCGTGATTAGTTCTTTTTAAACTAAATGATTCCTCGGGCATTCTCAACGTACCATTTCTGCCCAATTCAAAAGCTACCATACCGGCTTGTGTCACAGCATACTCAAACATTAAGTGGGTACTGATTTAACTAAAGTCTCTATTTCCGGGTTACTAACTAGCGTATTAATCGAACCAGATCGTTTGAACGTTTTGTGTTTTCCAGTTGATCCACACTTACTACTTTCAATTTCTCGGATTCGTGTTCTAATTTCTGGATTTCATTTTTTTTTATTTTGACGAAAATATTTCAATATAAAGGTTTTATGTTTTGCCCAGGTCATACTGTTGGTTGCCTCTTGTTCTCGAATTCGTACAATCGTTATCTGTTACATATGTGATGATCAAATTCTGATATTAATAACAGATTTTATCGCTCCCATTCATTTTACTAAACCATTTGATTCTTTAATACCACTAAAATTTACATGTTTGTATGACTTAAATCGTTAAAACGAGTATTCTCGTCGTGAAGGATCACGGTTGTTACGACTAGTATTCATGTTCGGTAAAAGATTTTTGTTGCCAATGGCATCTAGTGAGGGAAATTATCATTATCGGTAGTAGCATTAGTGCTCGATGGGGGAGTATTACTCGTGACAATGTTCGTATTTATCATCAAAATAACATTTTAATCGTATTAGTATTGGGCAGCGAAATAATATTCACGGCCTTATAAGTGTTTGGCATTTAATTTGTATTCATTGTCGTATTAATGCCGGCAGTGAGTCGCGCTACGATTGTCAGAGTTACTATCTGCAGTTGCCGAACAATCATTTTGGCCACAACTGCCTCAATTCACGTGTTTGTTTTCTTCGGGGCCATCCTATAATGATAAACAACTACACTTCACATAATAGTAATTTTCCCTACAACTCACTACACAGGAAATCACATTAGCTAACATTCAGGTAATTAAAATACTAGACACGTATTACACATACCAAATCATGTATCCATATACTCAGTATAGCACATAGATTTAGCCTAAGAAGTCATTGTTTGAATATATACATCGAAAATTGTCATCCCGTGACAAGTAATTTTAACCCGATAAGGGTCAATGTTTGTACTATTAGATTCAGATCATCCTTCGTATAAGCATAGCATACTATAAAATGCTTTCGTAGAGTAACGGAATTATACACAACAGTGTCATACTATCCTTGTGTATCCGAGCCCACATTATAATAATCATGCATAATTCACAACTTGTATAACAATCATTCCGATATAGTCTCATCATTGGGTAACTGTTTTATCCTGCCTCTTCCGTAAGTAAAGATTTGTTCGTTATAAGTTTAAGCAAGATGTTATAGTCGGGAGGCGTTTGTATACTTCCTTTGACCCTTGGATGTTATTAATTATAATTAGAAAATATTCTTTCACCAGGTCATTCAGTATTCGTAAGCATTCTAGGTTTAGTAAAAGTGGTAATTTACTGGTTGGGGTAAATATGTCCCATTCAGTCCACGTATGTCTTCGATTCGTGATCATGGGGTTTTTCTTCTATAATAAACCGATTGGAATAGCAAAATATAGGAGAGGTTGGAGGTTCTCGTACATAGATAATTCGTAGAGTTTGCTAGTTCAGAAGGTTCATCCGAGTCAATTGTTCTAGTGATATGTAAAGGGAATTATTATTATTAGTATTCCTTTTTGAAATATCTTTAGTACATTATATGTACCGGTAGTCACCGTCTGTTATAGAACTGGGGACTCAATAAGGTAATTATTATATTTATAATTTAAGAGTTCGGGCTCATCACGAGGCATTCTCATAGGAATATTATTTGTTTTTGAAAAACGAAAGCGAAGAAACGAATCGAAAACTGTTTAGTTTACTATTTGAAACAAGTATATATGATAAGATTAGATCCACGTTGAGAAGTGTTGTGCCCTCTAGATATGATTGTATGTAGGTCACACCTCCCACAGTTCTTTCCTGTGCCTAGAATTTAAGCTCGGTCTGTGATTCAATCATACAATAAGGTTTAGTTTGGACTTGATAGAACGTCCCCAAATTCTCGTTCACAGGCAACATCAGTTCTTCATCCGATATGGGGCTACCGATTTCGACATCTTTCAGCTCAACGATTTGTCATAAAAATAGTATTTTTCGATAGTATGAATCAGAGTAAGGGATATTATTACTTAAGGCCAAATAAAATATTTTATTTGTTATGGTCAAGTACCATATTAATTACAATAAAATATAATATTATTTTTAATAAAATAAAATTTTATGTTAATATTTATTATAATCGAATATAATATTCGTTACACGGAGACTTAGTATTAACAATAGCACAATACGTACACGTGTTTGTACACCTTGTTCCAGATAAGCACGTATGTGTGTTACATACAATGGACTTCATCACGGGGTTACCTAAGACACCGACGGGATGCGATACCATCTGGGTGATCGTTGACCGGTTGACTAAGTCGGCACACTTTTTAGCGATTAAGGAATCGGACAAAATGGAAAGACTGACTCGCGTCTACATGAAAGAAGTGGTGTTTAGACACGGAGTGCTTGTCTCAATCATTTCCGATCGAGATTCTCGTTTCACTTCGCACTTTTGGAAGTCACTACAGAGCGCACTAGGCACCCGTCTTGATATGAGCACAGCATACCATCCTCAGACGGATGGGCAAAGTGAACGAACTATTCAGACCTTAGAGGACATGTTGCGTGCCTGTGTGTTGGATTTCGGAAAAAGTTAGGAACCCCACTTACCTTTGGTAGAGTTTTCGTATAATAACAGCTACCACGCAAGTATTAAAGCAGCACCGTTTGAAGCACTGTACGGACGGAAGTGTCGATCACCACTCTGCTGGGCAGAGGTGGGTGACAGCCAAATCACTGGTCCAGAACTGGTACTCGAAACTTCGGAAAAGATTGTTCAAATCCGAAATCGCATGGCAGCAGCACGAGATCGCCAAAAGAGTTACGCCGACAAGCGCCGAAAACCTCTCGAATTTCAAGTGAACGATCGAGTGTTACTCAAAGTCTCACCTTGGAAAGGTGTGGTTCGCTTTGGAAAGCGAAACAAACTCAACCCACGATATGTTGGTCCTTACCGGATAACGGAACGCGTTGGTCCAGTGGCGTACCGGCTGGACTTACCAGCGGAACTCAGCAGTGTATACAATGTTTTTCACGTATCGAATTTAAAGAAATGCCTATCCGATGAAACTCAAGTAGTCCCTTTGGATGAACTGCAAGTTGATGAACAGTTACGCTTCATTGAAGAACCAGTTGAGGTTTTGGATTGGGAAACCAAAACGCTCAAGCACAGCAAAATTCCAATTGTTAAGGTTCGTTGGAACTCGAGATGTGGACCAGAGTTCACGTGGGAACGCGAGGATCAAATGATGAAAAAGTATCCTCACCTTTTTGAAGGGCTGACCAAACACAGAAAATCGCGAAACTAGGCAAACCGTCAGAAATCACCGGAGGTATGAATTAAATTTCGGGACGAAATTTCTTTCTACTAGGGGATGATATGACAAACTGAAAATTTTTCTTACTTTTTCAGACACTCATCACGACTTGTCTCAAATTTTCGGGACGAAAATTCTTTAACATGGGAATGATGTGACAATCGTCAATTTCAGTTAACTCCGTTAACTCAACTCCGTCAATTCAAACTTTAGATCACTGAATCTATAACGCACACCTCATTACATTTAAACTAGGGTTTAAATGACGCTTGACACTTACTACATGTGTAGTCTTTCGGGAATTGCACCGAAACGCAAACGATTAGTGAATAAAAAAAAAACGTCAAAACAATAATTATGTGATAATTATGTGTTAGACATATGTGTTACTTGATTATGTTATGTGGAATGCTAAACATGAAACAAGAACCCAATTAATTAAGCTAGAGATGTAACATTTGGAAGTTTAGGGACTAAAGTGTAACATGTTATTATTATTAATATTATAAAACCCTAACCTCTCCTCCCTCTCCCTCTTCCCAAAACCGACGGCCAAACCCCCCCCCCCCTCTCCTCACAATCGGTTCACACACACACACATACCTCTTGGATTTTGATCTTGTCTTTCACAATTGAAGCATCCTATATCCGTTTCTAGCCATCTCCTACCTTCCTATTGCTTGTATTGGTGCTTTTGAAGGTATAAATTACAAACCATAGGTCCGATTTTTCCTATGTATGGTGTTCATATGATTGTTGTTGATTTGATGGTGTATTGATGATGATTTGATAACTAGTTTTGATATTATTGCATGTTAATTGTTGTGTCTTTGAGTTTGAGATCAAATAAAACCCTAACTATGTATGTATTGTGTAATTGATATACATGGATAGTAGTTATGGTGTCTAGAATGTTATATGAATGATTTGTGGTCCATAGATAGTTAAATTGTTGAGTTTGGATGCAAACAGTTTCTGGACAGATTGTGTTGTTGATGTTTGATTGACTGTAACAGGGTGTAAAATTGAAAATTGATTGAGATAATTGATACTAATGTAAACTAGGTTGAGTCTAGTTTCAAAAGAATATAAATTTGCAATTTTTGGACTTGTAAAAGTTAACTTTTATGATTTTACAAAAACGTTGTGCAAAGCTGAGTTGTTAGACCTACTGTTAGGTTGTTTTGTAAATGTTATATCTCATGAACTACGAGACCAATTAGGTTGGTTCCACTTCTGAAAGTTGACTTGTTGAGTTAGGAACCTAACCCAAGTGGTCTTGCATTTATTGGATTTTTCGTTTAACGGGAATTTCAAATAAAATTCTGTTGCGCATGAATTTGACTGTTATGACTTTGCTGTAATGATTTGATTATTGTGAGAAACCTATGTGGAATAAAAATATAATAAAATATGTTCTGGAAACCTAGGACATATATGCTTTTGTGATAATTTTTGGTAAATTATTTGTGATGCTATGATCGGTGGGATAGACTAGTTTTTCAAGTAGAAATTCTGTCGTTAAGAAACTAGTTGCTGAATTTTGTGAAAGTTGCATGAAACAACGTGATTGCTAATTTATTATCGTGTTTTGACCAAATTGCCCTTGAGGGGAATGATTGCATTAATTGTCGTGTTTTGACCAAATTGCCCTTGAGGGGAATGATTGCTAATTAATTGTTTTGTTTCGACCAAAATGCCCTTGCGGGGAATAATTGCTAAATGATTATCATGATTTGACCAAATTGCCCTCGTGGGGAATAATTGCTAGTTAATTGTTATGTGTTGACCAAATTGCCCTTACGGGGAGTAATTGCTAGTGATGTACATTATGAATACATGACACGTAAATAATTGCTCACACATGTAACGTATCACAAATACACTTGTTAAAGTCACACACGATTCACAAACGAAACACGAAACATGTTGTGTGCATAGGTATTATGTGCCGGGTCTAGAGACTCGATAATATTCCGACACTTAGAAAAATCTCTTTGTTGTTTTAGAACGCTAGAGAGAGTTTTTCCGTGACGCGCATCTTGGTGAATTATTTTGGGAATACTTCGCAAACAGTGAGTTCACTTACCCCTTTTAAACTATTTTCAAACGCTTTTCACTTGGGGGAGATAACATACTCCGAAAACGCATTTAAGATTTGTTAATATAGATTATATATCACTTGTAAAGACTAAGTGGCAAACGCGATAACTAAAGTCCTTCATTTACATCGAACCGTTTAATATTGGATAATAGCGAGTCATTGTTGAGTAGTACTACTGGGTTTGACAAACCCCACCCAACGCTAAACTCGACTGGAGGTCGAGTGGGTGTAATCTTGGCTAAACACATACCATGGTCGGGATAGACCTGGTGGCAAGGCAAATGATAAACAGTCAGCTTCGGTGTCGAACACTTAGTAATACTTGTTTTATAGGCTAGCTACCTATAGATATATAATTGACTTAACACTATCTGGTAACGCAAAACGCTTAACGCAAAACGCTGAACACAAAACGCTGAACGCAAACGCTAAACGCTAAACGCTTTATTTTATATAAACTTGTGAACTCACCAACCCCGTGTTGACACTTTTAGTATGTTATTCTCAGGTAGCCGAGGCGGGCACGCGGTTTAGGATCATGCAATGCTTGAAACACTTTTAATTATGCAAACTTATTTTAAACTGTTATCATTGGGTTTTAAGTCGTCCTGCGTGACGCAACATTGGTTTCTATGGTTTTACGCTTCCGCATTTAATTACTCGTAAACGTTTTCTTGGTTTTAAAACTTTGTTTTATGGTTTGTTTATAACTAATGATTCTGATCCTGTTAGTTCACACCCTCTGACGGTAAAACTCCGTTAGTGGATTTTGAGGGTGTGACAGCTTGGTTTTAGAGTGCCTAAATGGGTCAAACAATGGCAGTATCAGCATCAAAATCACAAAAAATGGAAGTATCAAGAAATTCCTAACCGTAATCCAGCAATTGATGTTACAACCAGATAACCTGTGAACAACATTCTCTTACACCTTTCTATGAAATCTTTCCTTTCTCTCCTCCTGCAAAGGAAACGTACCCTCCATTAAAATTTGAGTGTCGTGTAACTGAGAGATGTCTCCTGTCATGTGCCTGGAACAGCCACTATCAACATACCACGGTCTGATGACATTCCTCCATAGCTGTTCCAGCACATTATGCAAGATTAGTTAGTTTTGGGTACCTAGTCCATAGTAGTTCTGGGTAAGCCTGACTTGGATAATCGTGTTACGGGTTGCCATGACATATCCTCATTATTATCAAAAATCGAACTTGAAGACATTGAGGACTTTGCTACCGGAGACTTGAGCAACCATTTGTATTTCGGTTTGAAGACTTTGTGATTTATACAAGTGATTGTCTTAGTCTATGGTTTGCGGACAGAAAACTCGGTCGGCTTTGTCCTTTTAAACGTTTTCGGTTCAGAGACCCACTTCGGTGTTGGAACCGTAATCAAGTTTCCAGTCCACCTTGGTGTTATAGTGGGCTTGGTCTTATGAAAGCTTTACCCTTCAACCTTGATTCTTCTCCAATTGCCTTCAGAGCGCCTTGTTTCGTAACGCCTTGAATTATTTGAATGAAAATTTTTGTTGGCATGATGAGACATGGTCCTCTGATGGCGTTTATAATATGGAACATATGGGAGACGAGAGCAATTTCTAGTAATGTGACCGGGAATGCCATAGTTGAAACAAGTTTGTTTCTTTACGTAAAAATCATTGTGGCCGATTCCTCGTCTTGCATTGTTGTGTGAGCTTGCCTTTACAACTTTGGACTTTTCATTAGAGACCTCACATTTAATATTACATGAACCTCTTTCTTTCACAAACTTAAGTGACGAATGTTTATTTTGTTTTTTAAGTTCATCAATTTTATTAGAGGACAGAAAACTGTCTTTTGAAGTTCTAGAAAGAGTAACCGAACGATTGTCTTTGCTTTTAAAAACAGAGCCCACACACACATCAGCAGTATTATTGTTTAAAGCAAACAAAATAGGCAAATTTAAAGAGACAGAGGAGTCAATAGGTGATCCATCATCTTCCTCAGTCCAGTCCTCAATTGTTACTTCATCTACACATGAGCTAGACATGTTAGATTCGTTCACCCCTGAGGTTGATTCAGATGCCGAGTCTATATCAACCATACCCTTGCCAGTTGCAGTTAACTTACCATACTGCATGTGTTTTTCCTTTTCTACCTCATCCTTGGTAATAGGAAGACTAGTATAATTATTATTGTATGGAGGGGGAACCATGTTATATCCAATACCCACACCCTTATTTCCTTTCAATTTCAATTGATTTTCTATCATTGATTCAACAACAACACTAGAGACATCAAATTTTTTAAAATTAAATTCAGCATTTTCGAACTTATTTGTAGGTTTTGCAATCTCCAATTTCGATGCTTCTAACTCGGTAGTTAGTTCAGCTATTTTCTTTTTGGCATCAATATGGTGACAACACTTTATGCTAAAATCAGATTGTAGTTTTGAAAAATCTTGTTTTTGTGCCTCTAACTTATCTTTTAGAACCTGTTCAAGTTTCTTAAGAGTTGAGTTTTCATATTTTACACCCTCCATTTCCCTCATCAAGTTACTGTTATGCAATTTATACAATCCTACTTTATCAATGCATAATTGAGAACAAAGTACAGTACTTACCTTAGTTTGTTTGGTGGAGGTGAAAGCCATGAAAGCATACTGAAGATCCATCGCTTGCTCCTCAACTTCATTCTCCTCTTCATCAGCATCCATCTCAATGAATTTGCAACTTCATTATTCAAACTCAGTGCTACCATCTGATCCCCCCAGGAGAAGTTCTGAACCACCAAACCCCGCTCACCCATACTCGAACTAGTCACATTCTCTTCCCTTCCACCACTCATCGGGACCATTACTCTTTCTCTATTTCCTTCTTTAGCCGGGTTTGTGCACTCACGAGTAAAATCACCCGGCTCATGACAGTTGTAACACCTTAGAGAATTCTTATTGAAACCCACTTTCTAATTAGCAGGCACATTCCAATTGTTCCTGCCTGTCCTTTTGGTGAATTTCTTGGCCCTGAAAACAACCATGGCTATTTGCCATGAGATATCCATTTCCTCCACATCATCAGGATGTATCTGATCTAGCTCAGCAGCTACCACGGGTTGCACCAAGTCTCCAGCAACAAAGGCATTATAGCAGTTCATAAAACCTGCCATTAGGGCTATGTTCTCCTGAGTTTCCTTTGAGATAATGGGAATTTGAGTGTGAGACTGGCTAGAGGTGGCCATAAAGGCTTGTGATTTCGGTGCAGTAGGTTGTTGCGGAAAAAACATAGGAGTCCCAGGTGTAGATCTAGGAATAGATTGACTTTGTGAAGATCTAAACATGGAGAAGGTCTGTTGAGGCTAATGTGGTTGAGGTGGCTGACTCTTGAATAATGAGAAGTTTTCTTGAGAGACCATTGCATTATTAGCCGGAGTGTCATAACCTGCAGTGTTATAAGTACTAGCATGATTGATGGCACGTTGCTTGTCATCCATGTCACAAGCCTTGATGATTGCCATAACCTCCGACAGAGTCAATCTGGACAGATGCTTGGTCTTCTTGATGACAGCCACATTCAAGTCCCAGCTCTGAGGCAGTGAGTTAACCAGCTTGTTGTTGATCTCGGCAGATGTGAGATTGATATTTGCAGACCTAATATCCGTGATCAACGAGATGAACCGATGACGCTGTTTCTCCAAAGATTCTCCTAACACATGATTGAACATGTTGAATTGTTGACTTAGCAGATCTTGCCTACTTCTCCTCATGTCCTCATTACCCTCAAACACTTCAATGAGAGCCTCCCAGAGTCCTTTGGCGGAGTTCAACTCTCTAAATCCCAATGCAATTTCGGGTGAAAGTGCCATGGTTAAGGTAGCTAAAGCCTTCTCATCTTCCTCAACAATTTCAAAATCAGCATTAGTATACAACTCAATTGGCTTTGTCTCAACCTCTTTAGAGCCCTCTTTTTGATAGGTAATAGCCTGAGGACCTCTAACTATGCTCCTCCACATCTTTGCATCCTTTGCTTTCACATACTTCTCAAATATGAACTTCCACTCAGCAAACCCTTCAGATGTCAGTAGACGAGGCACACGAGTGGTAGTCCCCATGATGAAGTCAAGTTCTTGATGGAGCGTTGCATTTGAGGACACACTGACACCTGATTGATTCATAATATCCTTAACCGAAAACTTGATGGAGAGACCGAAAACAGCGTATTTTGTCCGAGAACACAGGATGTTGACCGAGAACTGTCAACAATATCCGAGGACACACAAACTTTCCCGAGAACGATGAAATCACCCCGAGAACTTGTAAATCTTCCTGAAAACCTTGAATGCTGACCGAGAACCTTGAAATCTTCCTGAAAACTACGAAATCAACCCGGAACTTAGAATAGCTTAAGATATGGCAAATCTTGAATATTTAACTAAATCCCGAGAATAGTGGGATTCAAATTAAATATGAGATATACCAAAATCTATTCCAAACTAAGCTTTCACCACCCGAAGAACACGAAGAACAGTCTTCTTCGAGATCCAGAAACCTTCAACACAATACACCTTCTTAGATCAGTGACAGAATCCTTGATATCACCAATAACCGAGCCTAGAATAGGTCTATAGGCTCTGATACCAATTGTAAGTCCTGTGACGGATCTTTCAATGTGATATCAAGAAACTCAGTGATTAGGCAGAAACTAATCACTAACATGATTCTATAGAAACAACCAATAATACTAGTAAAACAATGAAGAAGCTTCAAAAACACACGTATATTATACGTCGGGTGCTTAATCCCTTAACAACTTACACGGTCAAACGATAATGAATGAACAACCCTAAACCGTTAACATATGTTCTATGTATATCCTACCAACAAGGCCCAACGGAAACTAAAAGCCCACCGAGATCAACAGATCTTGGTTTACAAACGAAGCTCAAATTAGCCAAAACTAAGCCCAAAAACAAGCATAAACCACAAAATACGACCCAACATAGTTGCAGCGGCCGGCCTTTGCATCAGTTACCCGAAAGGCCCATTGAAGCGCCCCAGCTCCAATACGGTCATCACAGACCCAGTCATGGCAAAACCCGCTAATGACTCATCTTTAATCTCAATCGGCACCTACTTACTCACACAACCGGCTCCATAGACTTCTAAAAGAAAGGACACTCCCCATAATACAGCAAGCACCCAGGACAGAATTTCCATTTGGATCCGGTCTCAAAACATAACGTCACTGTGTAACTGTGCCTGAACACCCTTCGTGCTCCCACTGTTACTAAATCCCCGTTAAAGTTTAAACCTACGAATACGCTTAAGCTGACATCCTTGTGGCTCCAGGATTCATGCTTGCAATATGAACCCACTTAGCTCTACCCAATGTAGCGAGCTAAGACTTTTACAACTCCAATAATAGATTCATCGATGCTTCATTGAAGTAAGTAACAAGAAAATGAAGCAAAATAGAATCTCGAACCCAAGAGTCTTCACTGCCTTCCACTGAGTTCCAATGCATCACCAACGACACATTCTCAGAAGCAAAATTTACCATTTATGGACATCGACTCTAAAGAATGTCCCACACCATCATGCAGCACCACTAAGTCAAACTATGCCCAGCTCCCACTGTCTCTGTTATCCCAACCAATGCCAAAATAACACTCATGAGTTGAATCTCACTCGTACTTCCCTAGTGAAAACCTTCACCCAGTACCAATACAAAAAGATCCTCCTCAAATGTCAAACCATTGATCACCACCGAACAAGAGTAGCTTCACAGTTCCAGACCAGCTAATAGGCAAACGGTTATAACAACAGTCGAGCTTTCAACGGAAAGCAAGCGGTACCAAGGGTTCTATGACCGTATACACCATGATCAGTTAACTCCAACCCTAACCGAAAGATCATCCAAACGAGCAATAGAACACATTACTTGTCACTAACATTTTTTTTTCACTTATGTCGTCACCAGCGCACCCACTAGTTCAATTTTATCCAGGTTTATCCATCAGCAGTACCACATTCAAGTTCCCATGACAAACAAATCAACCGAAATCAAAATCGTCAAACATTTCGATCATATCCATCTCGTCTTCAGTTATAACAATAACAAACAAAAACAAATCGGAAACAGTGAAAAGACACAACGATGGCACGGGCCTGAACTTGACGGTTGTTCCACCGAACACTGTCAAATAAACCTATTTGCTCCTACAATAACCGACAAATCAAGTAACTGTAAAAAAATACCTCATACTATCTCTTGTAGACAAATATAACCCAAATGATGAATTTTCACATAACCCGGTTCCTAATTTCATGGTTGATAACTAATAGTCAAACCCGAACTCAGATAACAAAACCCTACCCCGGTCTTAAACCATAGCCAAACGCTAACAATCACAGTCACAAAACAAAAATTCTAAACAACCCGAACAACACCTGTCGAATACAAGGGTTTTAACCAAACCCTAATCGACTAACTTGCTCAAACCGACGACTAAAATATTGAGTAACAGGCTTGACTTCCGATTGAAACAAAAAACAACCTCGTAGGATCTTAATAATAATTGCTACCGATCTTTATCAAACAAGACATAAAAAAAATACCTTCTTTCTTTTTCTTCATGTGTGACGGAACAAACAAGTTCATAAAAAAAAACTATAATTATTTTTTATTATTTTATTTCCTTGTACGCCAACACAACAACAACAAAAAGGAATATATAGCTTCTATATTTATCCTTGACCGACGCAATCCCAAGAAAGAGTGATCTCGTTTTCTTATTATTTCTTGTACTATCGTCAAAACTCTAGCCGCAATCATCGAAGGTTTTTCCTGGTAATCCAGTCGGCAAACACAACCGACAAAACCAATCCTAAATCACAATCTTTCAATTTTCCGACGAGCGAACGGGATAAACAAACCTCTGCGAATCGTCTTAGTGCAAAACCGTGTGTAACGAGCCAAAGCTCTGATACCACTTGTTAGGAACAAAGCGGCGCAGCGGAACAACACACGAATAAGCGCACACGATTATACACGCAGTAAATAGAAAATATAAACAATAAACATGACACAAGAATTTTACGTGGTTTGGTCCCAGCGAGGGACCTACATCCACGGGTTGCAACTAGGTTATTTCATTGATTAAGTGCACCGATTACAATTACATAGCGAGGGTATATATAGATATAAAACTAGGATTAAAGACTTAAGTAACAAGAAACAATAACAGACCAAGCTTTTGTCACCAATTTAAGCCCAAGCCCAAAGCCTTCACAAACCCAACATATATCACTTGTTGAATAAACTATAGTAGCGGTTAAAGAAACAATATGTTCCCTTGTATGGACATTGTTTCAATATGAAGGTTATATCACACTATATTCATACGTAAGTGGCTGCCCCAAAACTCTCTTTAAGTAATAGTTTTGAATGAGGAAAACTAAGTAGAGGAAATCATTAAGATAAACTTAGAAATAACGTCAAACTTACTAGCACTTATGGACATTTAAATTCCTTTTTTGTATCCTCTTCTTGGTGAATTTGAAAGAAAATTAAAACTCTCATTTGTTCTACGTACAATTGAAATATTTTTAAGACAGAAAACTTATAGGTTCGGCAAAGGGAAAAACAACACACAAAAGAACACATATTAACCAACTATTGGCAGTCGAGCCTAGAGGTGGCAATATGAATGGGTTGGGTTAGATTTGGATGACGGGTTAGGATGGTTTTGGGTTAAGATGGATTTTTAAAATAGTGAGTTAAGATGGGTATGGGTCAAGATGGGCAAAGTTAATCCATCTTGACCCAACTAAAGGTTAAAATGCAAAGGGTTTCAAAAACCGCTCAAAAAATTATTCAAAAAATTTAATAAAAAATTAATAACTCAAAATATAAATAAAAAACATAAAAACTAAAATAACTAAAATGTCTCCCCCGTCGTCCTCGTTCATTAAAAAAAAAAACTTGGTTTCGGCTCGGTTCAGGTTTGGTTTTTTTCGGTTCATTTTGGCTTTTTTTTTTCATTTCGGCATCTATACGGTTTCAATGCTTTCGGTTTTTATTCGGTTTCGATTTCTCGATTTTATTCGGTTTAGGATGGGTATGGGTCAAGATGGGTAAAGGTAACCCATCTTGAACTAAGTAATACAAAAGGTTTCAAAAACCCCTAAAAAATATTCAAAAAAATTAATAAAAAAATAATAACTCAAAATATAAATCGAAAACAAAAAAAGTAAAATAACGAAAATGTTTCCTCCGTCTTCCTCGTTCATTAAAAAAAAAAACTCGGTTTTGTCTCAGTTCAGGTTTGGTTTTTCAGTTTTTTTTTGCTTCGGTTTTGCTTTTATTCATTTCGATCGGTTTCGGTTTCAATTATTTCAATTTCTTGGTTTCTATTTAGTTCCGTGGGTTTTGTTTGAAATAAAATTGGATAACGTTTGTTTTAGTCAATTTTAACCCATAAACAAACCCATTTTAACTTATAACCAAACGTCACTAGCATTTTCTCAACCCATCTTGACTTTTTTACAAAATTCTTTTAATCCATCCTGACCCATCTCAATTTTAAAGGTTATCCAAATTGACCCAAAACAGCCCATTTGAGTTTGTTTTGCCACCCTTACTCGATCCATATCAACCTGATTGTTATACAAGTGAGCTATCTTTAACTTGAACCGGTTCAAATATTTTTACAAACTTGAGTTATTGAAGTAATCATTTACTCCCTTCGTCTCATTAAAAGTGTTCATATTTCCCTTTTTATTTGTCTCATTACAAATGTTCACTTTTAAAATTTATTAGCTAATTTCCAAGTTTACCCTCAAGCATACACAACTAGTATTAATAAACAATATGGTGGCCCCATTTTCTAAGGGCATTATTGTTATTTGGTTAGCAAAAAATGTAATCATTCAATCCACCTTAAACTTTGTGTTTTTTCAAACTAAGACATTTTGATCGGGATGGAGAGAGCATATATGTGTGGAGAGTACAATAGTAGTTTTAATATTTTGAAGAACAAGGAAGAAAAGCTCTTTATTTTGCTTCAGAATTATTGTTCCAAATACTTCAAACTCTAATTACATTACATATATAAATTTAAAATATATATAAATATTTGCATACAAAAATAATCAATAACTTGGAAGAAATGGTAGTGGCAGTTAAATGACTGATGACTGAAGCTCACTTGATCACTTCCAGTTATTAGCAACAATGTCAGCCAAATCAACCACCCTCTGTGAGTACCCCCATTCGTTATCGTACCACGCAATCACCTTCACCATGTCATCTCCCATGACCATGGTCAACGAAGAGTCAACCGTTGACGACACGTCACTGCATCTAAAGTCAACCGACACAAGTGGCTCATCACACACTGATAGAATCCCGCTCAGCTCGTTGTCTGCGGCTTCTCTGAATGCTGCATTGACTTCCTCAGCAAAGGTCTTTTTGGAGACTTGAACCACGAGGTCAACGACCGAGACGTTGGGTGTGGGGACGCGAAGAGCGATCCCGTTCAGCTTGCCTTTGAGAGATGGCAAGACTAGTGCCACTGCCTTGGCTGCACCGGTGGAGGTTGGGACAATGTTTAGGGCTGCAGCACGTGCACGTCTGAGGTCACGGTGGCTCGCGTCAAGTAGCCTTTGGTCTCCGGTGTAGGAGTGAGTGGTGGTCATTGTTCCCTTGATGATTCCTATAATGTATAACAAGCATTATTAGGTTAAACTAACTTCATTAAATCATAACAAGTTATATTTTTTGAGGGCTACTAAAAAACCTACACACTTATGGATGTCAGACAATTAAGAGTTTTAAAAGAGAAAGAGTGACAGTCACATAAACATTTTGTGTATCACATTAATTAAAGAACACCCTATAAGGGTGTTTATGGTTTGGTATGCAACTATAAGACTGCCCAAACAAGTAACCATTTTTGTTTCTTGGTCCGCTTTAAACCTTTTTCATTGATTGGATTATGAATTTTTGAATTGAAGCGGATGGTTTGGTCTACGGTTTACACTCAAAATTCGGTCTGAGAAAATCGTTAATAATGGTTTGGTTTATCTGATTTTGATTTCCAGCGGTTTGGTTTTGGTTGAAAATGATATAAAATCGTTACTAATGGTTAGGCTCAAGGTATAACCTAACAACCATCAAAACCGGACAGTGAAGACATGCCCCTGACCCTTTGCATATATAAACAAGTGAAGTTGTAACGTAAATATTATATACCGAATTTTTGGTCGATGACTTTGACGAAAGGAGCGAGGCAGTTAGTGGTGCAGGAGGCGTTACTGATGATGTCCTCGGAATGGTTGTAGAGTTCTGCGTTGACACCGACAACATAAGTCGGGATGTCACCTTTCCCTGGAGCAGTGATGAGAACCTTCTTGGCTCCAGCCTGAATGTGCTTCCCAGCCCCATCTCGGTCCACAAACACTCCGGTACCTTCAATTACCAAATCAATGCCGAGTTCCCTGTACACATTCATGTCATAACTCGTATGAATATTTCAATTCCATAAAAAACTAATCAATGTTTTCATAAACAAACTAATCAATTTTTTCTAAAATCAGATGATAGTAAAAATATTTTAAAAATTAAACTATGTATGTTACTAAGTTAAAACAAATATGATACTAGTTTATTCTACGACATGCGTTTACAATTTTAAATGTAAAGCAAAATAAAATATAATGTTTTAAGTAAATCAGATATTTTATAAGAAGAAACTAATGTTTTTGAAATCCCGTTAACTGATTTAAAACAAAATATGAAACTATCTTGGATTTGCAATGTTTACATAAGATGGTGAGTTCTTATATAAATAAAATATGAAATCTTCAGAAAATCATAGATTTTGAAATAAAAATTCTCTCAAAATCCTATCACATGGTCCAGTTCTCCGTTTCAACCGGTTTAACCGGCAACCGACCAGCTCAAACAGAATTATACAAATACACTCAACCAAACTTGTTACATGGACCATGAGACCAATCCGGTTCTAAAAGCATTGTAACACATAGTTGAGTATCTAAAATCAAGAACAATAAACCATACCCCCATGGAAGGTTAGATGGGTTACGGTCAGAAACGACTTTGATGAGCTTGCCATCAACTGAAATAGCGTTGTCACCGGAAGGTTTCACGTCGGCGTCAAAGATGCCAAGAGTGGAGTCGTACTTAAGAAGGTGGGAGGCTTGTTTGACACCTCCCGTGTCGTTGATGGCGATGACATCGAGTGGGGAGTCCTTTCTTCCGTGCCAACACCGCAAGAAGTTCCTTCCTATGCGCCCAAATCCATTAATGGCAACCTTTAGCTTGGCTTCCACCGGTCCCTTGGTACCTTTGCCTGACCCAACCTAGTGGCATGCCAAACGTATTCTTGTTTTATAAAGTAAAACTAGAAACAGATAAATACGAATTTTAATACTCAAATCCATGTAGAATACTTTTTCAAACACAAGGGTTCTCGTTTAACTCCTTTCTTAAATGGGTAAGTGGGTGGACCCATTAAATTAAACAGGTAAACTCGAACAGAACCCGTTTATTATAAACGGGCAGCTCTATATAACCTTTATAGTTTATACTGTATATATATAAACTATGTAAAATAAAAGTAGGAAAGTTGAGTATTTACAAACGAGGTCTGGAAGGCAACCCAAGACACCAAATCATCGGAACCTTTCCTTCCAAAAGGAAGAGATGCAGATGCGCTACGAAGCCCGGAAAATTCAGAAAACCCTTTACCGTTCACCTGTAACAAGTACCAACTTAATTATTGATCAACAATTATCCACAAAGAAAATGTTTGTATGTATGTTTGCGTGTGCCTTCCTTTTTAGAACCAATAATTTATTGAGAACTATCCTTTCAGACATAAACATAAACCGTTACTTAACCGTTATGTATATCACCTTCAAGTCAAAAGATAAAGTTGCTTTAAGCGGTTATCGTGATTCGATTAGTCTAAAACGAACGTACGTGTATCTGTATGTACGTATGCATATATGTACGATGTACGCATGAGTTAATAAAAGTAACCTGGAGAGAAGAATTGGCCATGGCGAAGGCAGCGGAAGCCATGGTGTGTTACTTTCTTTGCAATGGGATGTAATGTTTGGGGGTGTTTGTAATTGTAAGCATATAGTGTTAAAGAGGAGAGTGGATGAGATTGGTGATCAAAGATAAGCCTATCATCCAATTTTATGGTTGTGGTTGTATATCATTTTTGTGTGTCCAATCTTTAACTATTACTTTCTCTCTCTTCCCATATCCAAAATGGTGGCCACAATATGCTTCTTATCTGCCATTTTGCAATTGTGTGCATTATATTTTGCAAAGACTCCTGGAGTTAACATATTGCAATACAAACATTAATCAAAATAAAATCATTAAATAGTTAAACTTTGTTAGAAAGTCTAGTTAGCAAAGTTTAGGTGCAAATTGAAGTTAGTTAATAGTTTGTGTTAATGTTTTAACTAATTAGAAAATAAACGAAGCGTTGCGTTGTATCAACAAACCATTGCGACGGTTTGAACATATTTCAGGAGGCCTATAAATGGAGTCGCGCCATCACCATTGTAAATGATCTATTCTTCGTGGATTCATCACAAAAAAATCGTTTTATTTAATTGTTGTTCGTGTCTTATTTAATTTATATTAGTTTATTTAACGATTCTATTAAGAAGGCCCCATCAAATACAAGGATTTTTAATAAATTTATAAAAGTAAGTTGCGAATGAAAAGTTGTAAGGTGTTATAAATTCATATAATGCATCATGGTAAGTAACTAGAGGTACTTGGATATTGTAGATCGAGTATATTTGGTTTCTTGGCTTGCTCAATCCCGCATAAGGAAACCCGGCCACGGGTCAAAGGCCACTATGATTAGTGGAAGTTACTCTCACTCTCCTCGATCAATTAAAGTGACCATTTATAGATACTTAAGGAGGACCTTCCACCTTTCCACATTTTGGCAACTATAACTCATGTTATTTGTAGCCATATGATATGTACCCAAACGCCTACATAGGTAAAGAGAGGTTACACACATCACCATTACCTCATATCTACATATACTCATATTTACATTTACATATGAATTATTCATATAAATATACTTATATCCTTATGATCTGAGACATTCAACTGACTTGGGCCTCCGAGTGTCATGCGACTTCAAACTCGTGACTGTCTAATGTGTATTCTGTGATTGCAGCTTGCTTTTGGCGTGGAAAGACGGGATGAGACATGGCATGACCATCATCGAGTCAGATCTGAATTGAAGGACTTTCCCACATGGCAAGTAGGATAGATATTATGTCCAATATCCCTTATCAAGCACAATCACCAAACATTGTGCAGAAAACTCCCTACAAAGAATACACTTCACAAGGAAACACGACTTCGAGGATGAAAAAAGACATGAGACGATATGAATTAAACATAACCCTCGTTTCCAAAAAAAAAAAAATAAAATAACTAATTAAGTTGAATTCAAAGGAATTTATTTTGTGTATTGAACAACTTGGGAAGCCGATCCACTTGAGTCTATGAAGGATATCATATATTTTCCTTACTATGTTGTGCAATGCATCTTTTGAAAATTCAACCGTTAAGAATCACTGAAAATTCCATTTTAACATTAATAATTTACATACATTGAATGCCACTTTAAGACTAATAGTTTCTCCTACCGGTACAAATCATAAACTTTGGTGTAATTTTGTATTGGTCCTAAATAACAATATAAAAACGGTATCGATCCCTTACTTGCTTAAGGGAATTAGTTTGAGAATTAGTAAGAGAAAAGAACAAGAAAGCTTATCAAATTTCAATGTCATGTATTGATACAATATCACACAAGTAAGAATCACCTATGCATAATTACTAACGCTGAAGATAGTTTAACAACTTTTAATGTCATATATTGAATACAATATTAAACAAATAAGAATCACCTATGCATAATTACTAACGGACTGCTTTAGTCGGTAATTACCGAATACTAGACCATATTCTTGTTAGTGATAAATTAGCAACTATTGTATTACCACAATCTTATATAACTTTATAAGATTTAATTTGGTATCAGAGCTTAGATTACAACCAATCAGAAAAGCCTTTGGCGTGGCGGTCGGCCACTCAACACTACCCACAACGAAATCTAAAAGCATACACGGCCTAAATCCCATATTTTACCCATTCCCCTGATCCAACTCATATTCCACACTTTCCCCATTTCCGGAGAGATGATGTTTCCATTTCTTCTTGGATACAAATTTCCACCTTTTTCCCCGTTTTAATTTTCTCTTCTTTCATTTTCCTGGTTTCTAATGAATAGTTCCCGTTTTCCCCCACTTTCAATCCCTTTTTCCTTCACCTCATCACTTTATACCATCCCCCTCAACACCTTCCACCTCCTTCTCAACTCCCATTCCCCCCGGTCCCATTCCATTGTTCATGGATCCGCTCCCTATGGTCTAAATTAGCCACGACCACCTTTTTAAATCTTTGAAAACAAGAACCACAAATCAACCACCACCAAAATAACAACAAATGCCATTATTCACCACCACTAGTCACTGTCATTATACCCTAAACAGCCGCATTTGTCTCTTAACACCGTTTTGCCCTCATATACAACCAAAAACCCCCGTCGCCTACACAACACAACCACTAAATGTCATACCCTCAACTTTCGAGTAATGGAGTTTTATCGCGAGGAGTGTGACATACCAGGATCTAGCCACGCGTTATACTGAAACAACCATTTATTAATGTAAAACATGCATTTATTGTTACTCATTAATTCGAGAATTATTGTTACAACGTATGTTGGTTTTGCGGAAGCATAAAAACAAGTAGTAGTTCCAAAATACTAGATTACAATTTAGACACTCAGACACTACAATTCATGAAACCCAAAGCATGCTTAGTTGTTTGATGAAGTCTATGAAACTATGATGCAGTCCTAACTTTGATGTGTCTTAATGATCTGAGAAACACATGCTAAGAGGGTTAACACAACGGTTGGTGACTTCACAGGTTTGTATCTAAAAATAAGTTATTTAGATATGCAGATAATGTAAATGGAATCTTTATCATTAGTTAATTACTCTGGTATTCATGATAAAATAGTGTAGTGTCCATTTCGACTGAAGCTGACATGTTGTTTTGTGTCTCCCACCAAATCTTTACCCTGACTTGGCAAAGTTTAGGCCAATGTTACACCTATTCGACCTTGAGTCAAGTTAGAGCGACTAACGCGGGTGGGATTTGTCAAGTCCAGTAGCACTACTCAATATTACCTCGCCAGTTAACCTTAGTTAACGATCCAATGTGTGTGGGGACTTTCAGTTGATGAGTTCACTACGTATACATGCGATAAAAATAACCTTAAAAGATCCAAAAAGGTTTGTGCAAGCTTTCTTCCCAAAGGAGTAAGTAAAAGAGAGGGGTCTTAAAACTCACATTGAATGCGTGCTAAACAAAAAGTCAATAGCTATAGCAAAGGTCTCGTACAAATATCCTAAAGTATACAAGTATGTAAGTAAATGTATGATGGTTTCTAGAACCCCTAGTATTCAAACAATCTCATTATTTATTATGTTTGACCAAAGTTTGACTTTTATTGACTATGACCAAAGTTTTGAGTTTTATTGACTTTGACCAATGCTTGACATTGTTGACTTTTGACCAGAAGGTCTAAATTTTGTTGGCCTCAGACCAAAAGGTTCGACTTTTGTTAACCATTGACCAAGATTTTGAATTTTGCTGACCGTTGACCAAAGTTTGACCGAGTTAACCAGACGACACGTTGGTGATATATAACCGAGTATGTTATCTTATAACAGCTAAGTTTCATTTGTTTGTATGTATGTATGTATGTATGTATGTATGTATGTAAGTATGTATGCATGTATGTATGTATGTATGTATACACACACACACTTGTCAATAACGCATAACATGTACACCAAACAATTTTTCATGCACTATTCATATAACAACCAACTTTTCACCACACTCGATATTCCAATCAAGGCTAATATTTTTAGTCAAAATAACTCTTAAGTGTCAAATCATGTTCTAATAAGTAATTAAGTCAACTAGTGAGCAAATAACCACACATCTCATCAAATCACACACAAATCGATTATGAATTCACAAGACAGATTTTAACCTTTACAAACATATTTTTGTAACTCATCAAACCATTGAGTTAAATTCTGAAATTTTTACCACAATGAACTACAAGGTTTAGGTTTACCAACTATTTTTGTTGTATTTTTTTTAATACACACAAAATCATGAAAATTCATACAATACAGCAACGCATGTGCAACTATTTCAGTACGCAATATAAAGTTTTAATTTGGTTAAAATTCTATACTTAACCAATTTATGCAAGACAAATGAGCTATAATCCTAATTCAATTGAGTATCTTTAGAAGTGGAATTAACGAAATTGACTTTGTCAAACTCTAGATATATGGTTGAGAATCTAGACTCGATTACAAGATCCCGAGACAGCCTTGACATGTTAACTTGTAAAATCATAAAAAATATCAGGCCTAAGTCTAAAAATTATAATTTTGTTTTCTGGAAACTAGATTCAAAGTACTATTTCATAGAATGAAGAATCGACCAAAGATACTATTTTAACATCAATTTACAATCTCATTAAGAAACAAAAACGAATATGATTCATTTCATTTATAACTTACGCAAATCATGGTTTCAACATACCTATGATTCTAATCCACTAAATAACAAATACACATCATCATGATTATAACATATTCTCCGTAATACATAAATATCATTGAACCAACTAGAGTTTTTATGCAAAACATCGAACCAATGGCAACTCAAAAATTAACATGATCAATCTTTCAGTCTTTCGTTTTTTAGTTATGATTTCACTGATTTGTCATTATTTGTAAACTAAATCCCCATATTCTCAATTATAAAATATGAACAACTCCTCTAAAATATAATAATCACTTAGTTGCTCATGAAATGTAATTACTCAATCCTTCTAGAACCTTGATTAAATTCCACCAAATGAGAGACGTGTGTGTGTGTTTGATGAGAGAATTTTCAAATCAAAAATGTACATGTGTGTGTGTATTAACGAAAATAGTAGAGAAAGAAAGGAATATTTTTGCAATCCAAAATCCTTACACTTATTTCTCATAATGTTAGTAATAACTAACACATGAATGTTATCTTTTAATGAGTTCCTTTCACTTATATCTAACCGACTTATAATAAATTTTCTAATAATACCATGTGACATGTACATCTTTTATAATGTTTACTATTTTCTAAGTATAAACATAGCATAAGTAGGTTATACACATATATGTAGAATTGTAACAAATAAAATTCACATCTAAACATATAACACACATATATTTAAATGCATATTATTACTATTATTAATTGTGACTTATTATTTCGCTAAACCAACAACGTTCGCGAACAAACTCACACACACACACACACACACACATATATATATATGCTCACGTGACACGCGGCATGCATGCGTGTTTTCTAACGAAGTTAACAAAAATAACAGAGTTTAGTTAACGAAGTTAACCTAAAAATATCGGGAGTCAGGTGTCACATCGTTCCTTTGTTGAATGAATTTTCGTCCCAAAAATCAATATGTATAATCAAAGTGAATTTAGTAGAATTCTCGTCTAATGTATGATCAAAGTTAATTCAATAGACTTCCCCTCTATATGAATGATCAAAGTGACTTTAGTAGACGTCCCGTCTATATGTTTGTGCCACTAATATTTGGACAGTGTTCTATTTATCACATCATCCCCTTGTTGAAGAAATTTCATTCCCAAAATTTTGATTATGATGTTTTGAAACTATAACCATAGTTTATTAATATTTAAATCATCAGAATGAATGATAGAACAAAGAAGTTGAAAGTGCTTAACATTAACGATTATGATAATGTTTGAAATCAAATGCGGTTCAAGTATTCACGTGATTAGAGATTTTAAAGATTATAATTCGAGAGGTTTGCTATTAGTGGGACTTTCCACTGGGTATGATTGATTGATTGATTGATATAATTCGAGAGGTTTTTCATAAGAGTATCCAGTCGATGCTTGTAAAAGTTGATGCACTCAACAATAACTTTTTAGGAGATTTAAGAATCCATTATAATAGATGTTGAGTCTTGACAGTTCGATCTCTTTTCATAAGTAAATTGCACTTCATAACATGCCTTGTAGCATGTGCAATTATCATTACATAAGTGATACTAATGTTAAGGATCTTGCAAATGAATCTACTATAGCTCAAGGAGACAGTGGTATATCAAAAATAAATTTGTATATCAGAGTTTCAATTATCGATCAAGTCAAGCTATCGAGTGAAGAATACCGATATGATAATTTTTTTATTTAGTTCGAAGCATAATTTGTATTCATGGAAGCTCAATAATGAGTAACCTTCTAATGGTGTATGATAGCCACATGTGTTATTCACAAGAGTCAGGC
Source organism: Bidens hawaiensis (assembly GCF_021521415.1). Classification (NCBI taxonomy): domain Eukaryota; kingdom Viridiplantae; phylum Streptophyta; class Magnoliopsida; order Asterales; family Asteraceae; genus Bidens; species Bidens hawaiensis. The sequence continues at coordinate 1,407,342 of NW_027491157.1, forward strand.
TGCTGTTTTGTCGATTAGTATTGGTTAAGTTTCTTCTATAGCCAGTTCCACACGTGGAACCAATACGATAAATATTTCATGATCTATTAAACTACGAGCTAGAAGTCTATTGACTTTTGTTTGGACCATGGGGGCTAGTGCTCCTATCGTCATGGAGGCATGACCAAAGTATATAACATGTCGGGGATGGTTGCTACACAACACACGGTTAAGGTGGAGTTCACACACTTTGAATATTGAGTAAAGTGAAAAAGGCAATGTTTTAGTAATTATGGGGTGATTTGAATATTTAATAGTTAAAACTTTAGGAAGCACGTGTATCCAAAATGTATTTTGGGGTTTTCCACATGGTCATGAATGACATGTGTCTTGAAACGAAGGGTCTATGAGGTAGATCGTACCATAATTTCTTTGAAGATTATTTGTTAGAGCCGAAATTCTCCAATTCCTAGGATTACGCGAGTTTGAGACACCCAAGGAATTACCTAAAGTGATTGAAGTGGAAGGAGCCAACATGAGTGTCCAAGACATTCGTTGATAATTGGTGCCCCCATCAAGGGTCTGAAATGGGCTAGTCTCTACCAACTAAGAAAAACAATGGTATCTTTCTGAATATGGATGAAATTTTATTTAAAACAAACAAGATGAGTAATATAATCAGTTAATTGAGTTGTGTTGTTTATTCTAGAAATGTTGGGTCAAAGATGATTGAAATATTCTTAACTTCCCTGAGATAAGAGAAGCATAAAGCCTTGAGTTGATACTCGTCTGCCGAAGACATTACATACCGAAGAAATGACTAAGTGTTGTCCCGATTACATCACTATTACCCGAGTGGATGATCATGATTGAAAGCATACTTAGCATATGTCCTGAGTAGTATGGTTAAACGAAGACATCAAGTGTTATCTGAGTGAAAGCCACGGGTGCTTTACTAATGCTGAGTAGATATGCTGCCGAGTACTACTATTTAGTGTATTCATAGGGAGTTGCTTGAATGTTCTAAGTTATACTCCTTATACATGGATACCACAAATTAATACTTGGAGTCACGAGTTCATGCTACAAGTCATGAGTGCTTGTAAGGTTCGAATAAAACATGAACTGGTTGGATTTTGGCTAAGTACAGTTTGACTTTTCAACAAAGGTTCATGAGTGCATGGCCAGTGTTCAACTCGTGAAGAACTTGTCTAAGTGTGGATGTATTCGTGAACACAGGTTCATGAATACATGGTCACATATTCATTAAAAATCTTCAACTCGTGAAGGATCCAATCGGCTCGTGAACAAAGTCTCCACTCGAAGGTATGGTTAGCTTAGAACTCATCAGCTCATGAAGGTTACAATGTATTCGTGATATGTTATTAGTTCGAGAAGAATATATCAAGTGATGAACTTGTAAATAAGTGTCCATATGTTCGAAGACTTCTCATGGAATGTTATGAAGAATCAACTTGTGAGAAAAGCACGCGTTCGATGCTGAAGACTTGGTGAAATATTGTAATTGCTGTCTAGGGTTTACGTGGCAATATGTCAAGCCTATAAATAGAAAGCTTTAGGTCATAGCTAGATACGAGTTTCATTCACTAAGGCAAGCAAACGTTGTAACAACCACCATACGAAACCCTAGAAACATTCCTTTGCATTTATTTTTCTATTCATCTTCATCAATGGAAATCCTTTGAGTTAATCTTGTTAGTGTGTTTCATTTAATGCTTTCCTAAATTAGATATTTGATTGTTTTTGTGGATTCTGGACGCATAACAAACAAAATCATCACACGGTTAAGGAACAGTTGTGTTTGTGAGTCTTATATTACGGGACCTGACCAGTGGTATTAGAGCACTTGAGCTCGATTAGTGCTGATTCGAAGTCGATAATCACATTCAAGCGACAAATCACCAATTCGTGGCTGAATTTGAAGTTATGAGCTGAAAGTTGAAGAAACCCTTAGTGACGTCAATTGAGCACTGCTCCATTAAAAGATAACGTAAGTAGCTGCAGTACTTGTTGATTTTAGCATGTTTAGCTAAGTTTTGAGATTTAAAAGTTTTCTATTCTTAGATCTAGTTTAATTTCATAGCTTTTTTTCATAGATCTTGACCATAATCTGTATTTTTCAAGCATGTTTGCTTCAGATCTGGTTTGCTCTGTCCAGATGTGACTTTGTTTTCAGATATGCTTTTTACCTTTAATGTTTGTGCAAACTTAGTCAAGTTTTTGGTTAATTTAGTTGTTCTCTTAAACAAAAATCACAAAAGTATTTTCATTTACAAAATTCCAAAAATATGAATCCTGATCAAGAAGTGTCTACTAACATGATTCCCAGATTGATATGACATTACACTCAATGGAAAGTTATGTTTGAGGCTGCTGTTTGCTACAATAATTTTGATGCATGGACATAAATTTATGAGGGTCCTTTCAGAAAGGATGCAAATATTCCCATAGACACACCCTACACTACTGCTGACAGAGTACTAATTAAGAAGGACATCAAAGCAGTTTAATGATGAAATTAGGATTATTTTGGGAAATCCTAAATAGTGTCCAACAACAAGATTCGACAACGGGGATGCAGTGGTTGCTATGTTTGAGGGAAACTTGGAGTTGAAAGAAATGAAAAGGACATGTTGAAGCAACAAATAGACATATTTAAATACAAGCAAAGTGAGGCTCAGCTCAATTCTCTAAAGATTTGTGACAATAGTGAATGAGACAAGAGCAACTGAACTTATCATAACATATTTTGATATAAGCAAGAAGCTTCTTTCCTCATTATCTAGTGAATGGTACACAACAAGCAAGTTTATTAAGCAGAAGCCTAACTTCCCCACATTGAAGTTATGCAAGGTGATATCTCTATTAAAAGTTGCTGAGTTGGAGATGATAGAGAACATCATGATTTTTTAGGAGAAATATAGTTTTCCTATTGCCAATACCCTAATTACATCAATTGGTATGGGGACTGGGAAAGGATCAAGGCAACAAATTCTTATTATTGAAGAACCTACATAAACTTTGGAAATGCCAAGGCCTTACTTTGTGGCTCAGAGTGCTAGTAGTGGAAGTTCTTCTGGAACAAGTTAGTCCATGTGTAAATGATAGAAGAGCTAGAGCCTGTAACTGCTAAGCATGCTCAAGTATCATTAAGTTCAAGGATTATCACCCTGCAGAGAACATAATTGGAGACCTACATGAAAGAGTCACCAGAAGTGCATCTGAAAGAGCAAATATCTGCATGTATGCCTGTTTTCTACCCCAAGTTGAACCAAATAATATCAATCAAACTTTAAATGACAACAGCTGTGTGGAAGCTATGCAGGAGGAATTAGCTCAGTTCAGAGACTTACATGTGTGGGACTTGGTGGACAAGCCCAGAGGCAAGTATGCAATTGGTACAAAATGGGTCTTTAGAAACAAGAAGGATGAAAGGGGGATAGTGATTAAGAACAAAGCTAGATTGGTAGCTCTAGGGTGCCTACAAGAAGAAGGAGTAGACTTTGAAGAGGTATTTGCTCCTGTTGCAAGACTAGAGGCTATCAGGATTTTTCTAGCATATGCAGCATCAATGAACATTAAAGTCTATCAGCTTGATGTAAAATCTGCATTTCTGAATGGAAAGATAGATGAAGAAGTTTTTGTCACTCAACCTCCTGGATTTGAAGATCCAATTCATCCAAACAAAGTCTACAAGGTCAGCAAGGCACTTTATGGACTACATCAGGCACCAAGAGCCTGGTATGATGAGCTGTCTAACCATCTGTTAGAACATGGTTTCTGCAGAGGGGCCATTGACAAGACTTTTTTTTTACAACAGAAAAGGAAAAGATTTGCTACTGCTGCAAGTGTATGTGGATGACATCATTTTTGGCTCAACAAATGAACAAATGTGCAAGGAATTTGAACAAGTGATGAAGTCCAAATACAAAATGAGCTCAATGGGAGAAATGAATTTCTTCCTTGGACTGCAAGTGTAACAGAAGACAGATGGAATTTTCATCAATCAATCAAAATATGTTCAAGAGATTCTCACCAAGTTCAAGTGCCAGACTTCAAGACAGTGTCAACACCAATGGACACACATGAGAAAATGGTACCTGATGAAAAGGGGGAGCCAGTAGACCAGCATGAATATAGGGCCAAGATAGGATCATTGATGTATATCACAGCATCTAGGCCAGATATTATGTTTGCTGTATGTGTCTGTGCAAGATTTCAATCTAACCCCAAGGTGTCACATATGCTAGCAGTGAAAAGAATATTCAGATACTTGAAAGGAAAACCAGACTTGGGAATTTGGTATCCAAAGAACCCTTCCTTTGATTTGATGGCTTATACTGACAGTGACTATGATGGTTGCAACATGAGTCGAAAATCAACTTCAGGAGGATGTCAGTTTCTTGGAAATAGACTCGTGTCATGGCAATGCAAGAAACAAACCACAGTGTCAATCTCTACTACTGAAGCGGAGTACATTGCTACATCTGCCTGCTGTGCATAGGTTATGTGGATTCAAAATCAACTGCTGGATTATGGTCTGAGTTTCTTACTCACACCTATTTTAATTTATAACACTGCTGCTATGTTTATAGTTTAGAATCCAGTCCAGCATTCTAAGACTAAGCATATTAAAATTAGGCATCATTTCATTAGAGATTGTCAAGAAAAGGGCTTAATAGAAATGAAAAGGGTAGATACATCTGAAAATTTGGCTGATCTGTCACCAAACCTTTAGATAAAACCAGATTCCATTTTCTGTTAAAATGCCTAGGAATGATTAATGCTGATGAAGTCTAATTTAGGATGTGTGCTAAGGTGAGGTGCTAATTGATCATCTATGTTTCTCACTGTGAATGTTTGCATGATTGATTGCTGTGCTTAACTGACTATTCTGCTTGCCTTCATCATGTGTGTGACTGTTTATTCTGTGCTGAGTGTGACTAAATTGTCTGAAACATATTGATTTGTGTTTTTACAGCTATTGATATCTTGACTTGTGCATACATGATAAATTTCAGGAGTCTAAGTACTTCGAGTATGATTCTGTGCTCAACTGTGTGCTTATTGCTCCTCGAGAAAAGGCATTGAATCTTAAATGTCAATTTCATGGAATTCGAGCACAGACAACATAGCTCAGTTGATTGAGCATGGAAACTTTGAAACTTTGATTCTAAGTCTACTTGTTTATTCTAATCTGCTCGAAAGGATTTCGAGTATGCTGTGTAACAGTTCTGAAGTGTCTGCTAATCAATTGTGTTTAAAAGACAACACTATTTTCAGAATCTAAGCTTAAAAATGACCTGTTAAAAGAAATGATTTTGAAAATGTAAAATGTTTTATGATAAGCAACACTGTTTTGGTGATCACACAAGAGAGATGATAACATTATCCAAGTTCCTAATCCGAAGTGAAAATTGTTTTTGAAGTGGAGATTGAATCCAACTAATGATGGGAAATGATAGTATATTGTCTAATCTCCTAACTCATGGATTATAGGTTTAAAAGATTTTTGCTCAGTAAACTGACAATTTGTGTGGCTTCTTCTCATGAGTGTAGTGATCTATGTGATACAAATACTATAATCATGCTAAGTTTAATGTGGTGATTTATTTGAAAACTAAGGTATGTTTCCTTGCACATCTCTCCGAATGATAGGCAGAAAGGCAATTATCCAGTCATACAAGAGCTTGTTGATGTTTTTGTCTAACAAAAAAAAGTCCTCAAATTATGAGCAGCTACTAAATAGCTATATATATATATATATGTGAAAGTTTATCAAAAGAAAATGAAGCAAATGAAAAAGCGTGAAAAAGAAAATGAAATATGCTTCAAAATCATTAATGATAAATAAATATGTCATGACCTTAAGGGGCACAAAAAAAAACCTTTAAGAGTGGGGCATTCAAATAAGTCCTAAACACTCTGAATATAAGGTATGTAAGTCCGGATGGCTTGTAAGTTCAACGTTCAACCTTATGGTCTGGTATCTATGTATCTTATTATTAACTAAACTGCTCGGACAAATAAAACTACGCATCAGGGGGTTGAAGTCAATTCGGGGTGATTCGGAGAAAGCTAAATAAGCTTTGAGAAGAGATAAGGAACAACTAAAGTCTAAAATGTGACCATTCTAACTCAAGCAACTAATTGAACCTTAAGAATATCACAAAAAGTCATAAGAATCATGCTAAGAGCATACACCTAGTGTCAGCCTGACTTAAGTCATAATACGGCTGAAAATGAAGTGGTGTGACAGTTATTGGACAATCTGATCCCATGTTTGAGATCTTTCCAATGAATTGAAATAACTTTTTGAAATAGATTTTGATCTCTTGTTCACCTCAAACCCAAGCTTGAGCAAACGGAATGATTTCATTAACTTGTAATCTTAATTATTGCAAAGTTTAAGTGTGATCTTTGTCTTAACTTCTAGGAAAATGATATTAACTTAACCAATGTTATCTGTGAGAACTGAATGATAGGAAACATCTAAGTTATTCGAGCAAGGTCTGTGCTAGGTATCTTAGTGAGAGTTTCGAGCGTAGGAGAGATGAATCTATTGCTAAGTAATTTTCGAGCACGGTAAGGTACCAGATTTGTGAGTTAGAGTACGGGATTAGGAATTAAGTTTGATAAGGCTTTTGAGCACAGTGTACTTCGAGCATATTGGGATATAGATGTCTAAAGCCAAGTTCACACAGGAATGCATCTCGAGCATAGGGAATTGACATGATATATTTCGAAGTATACTCGAGTAAGAATTGTACAATGTCCTTGTGTACAGGGGGAGCCAACTTTTATTTTGGCTGTATACTCGAGCAAGGGAGGTACATGTGAGTTTGAAATTAAATGACAACTGTCGTGTGCTAGACGACAAACCAAGGTACTATACCACCAAATCGTTAGGTATAAAAAGGGGACTTAGAAAACTTTTCACACATTTCTCTAATTAAACCTAAACGAAAGCCCTCTTGCTCGTGCTATCTCCCTCTTGCTCGCTGGTCTATTATTCCTTAATTTCACTTCAATAATAGCCATTAGCTCTGTTTCGACTTTGGTAAGACATCACTGTTCGATAATCGTCGCACCGATTTTGAAATTAGGGTTTCCAATTGAACAAATTGACTAACTGTTTACTTGTTTTGCAGGTATGCATATTACTACAGAACAGACCTAATGGCCCTTAAATTCGAAAAGAGGCAGAATATGTGCGCTCAATTGGAGCTCGATGATGAAAATATGGAACTAGAAGTTATGATAAACTTTCTACGAAACTCCAATCTACGAGTGGTGCTGACAGAGAACCCCATTATCTACAGGAACCATCTTACAGATTTCTGGCAGACATCAACTTATGTCAGTGATCTAAACGGACAGAGAATCGAAGCATCTGTGCTCAACATTGATATTGAAATTACAGAGGCATCCATTCGAGCTGCTTTGGACTTGAATGACAACGTTGGGGCTTCGCAGTTGTACTCGGTTCCTCGGTTACTGCGTATCTTTCACGAGACCATGGGATAATAAGGAGATGTCAAGGATGGTCAATTTCAGAAGGGGAGTTTTCTTTTGGTCTACCGATTTTTGATTCATCATGTAATTCAGTCCCTATCTCCTCGGAGAGGGACTTGGACTTTGCTTAGTAGAGAGCTTGGGTCTCTTACTGTAGCCATACTATATCGACAACCCTTCAACTTTTCAAGACTTATTTTTCAAGGGCTGATCTCAAATGCAGAGAAGAATGTTACTCAACGATTTCTGATGTATCCAAGGTTTCTTCAAATCTTAATCAACAGTGCTATACATGATATTCAAAGAACAGGTCAGGTTTTGAGGTTGCAAGACCCAAACATCTGCAAACGCATGAAAGATGCCAAAAGTAAGTTTGTTGATAATAATGAATGGAATATTCTGCCATGGCTGCTTGTTCCGGCACTTGATGCCATTGATGTACCAACTACTCCGGGAAACAATGAAGATGAGGCAGATGTTAATGATGGTAATGATGATAATGATGATAATGATGTTGCCGATGGAGGAGATGAGATGGTTATTGACAATGCTGTTGATGCACAGGTTGTAGTTGACGAGCCTATGTCTGAAATTGGTCAAGAAGCAGTTGCTGCAACTGTTATTCAACCAGACTCTCCACTTTCTCTAATTCACACTGATAATGCTGCTGATGCACAGGAAGGTGGTTGCGAAGACTGTGTTTCCAACACCACTTTCTTCACCGTTGAAAGTTTCCCCTACTCATGATACTAATCCAATTCTACCGACTCAACCAACAACATCTCATGAGCCATACAAAGTTCCATCACCTGAAACTGAAGATTCTGAACCGTTTTCAGAACCAGCTCCAAAACCATTTGATGAAACTCCTATGTCCAGTCCAAACCTCTATGACACTATTTGTGAAAATGCTCAACTGGAGTTTGAGAACTGTAGGTTCCCAGCCGGATCTACACGAGATATCGCGTTCTACGTAGGTGCGGAATCCCTACGTAAGACGTTACGAGTATAGAAAACAATACGAGCTAACACACGATATGATAACCAAACACACGTTGTATTCCAACTGTAAACACGTGATACTATGACCACTGAATACAAAACTCTGTGACTCGAATACACAATCTTAATCTATACTATAAGCCGTATACAAGATAGCTTATATAGACACGACAACTTTGCCTGGCATGTTCAGGCGAAGTTGTCCCTAACTTCGCTTGTCTAACAAGTTCGCCCATATAAGCGAACTTGTTAGTAACTTCGCTTACATACAAAACTCAAATCTAACTAACACGATTACAGACACTCGACACTGAACTACTGACATCATGCACCAACAGACTCCCCCTTGGCAGTAGCTTCATCTCTTTAGCTTCAAACACGTGTCTTGTAATCTTCAATCTTCTATCTTCAAGCATGTACTCCTTCTCGAACACAAACCGAGACAACTCCTTGATATTTCCTCGCTTCGTCTTTCCAAGCAGGAATATAAAATATCTTCTTGTCATTCAACACCTGCAAATCAGCTTGTGATAAGTTTACCAAGTGCATCGGATCGTACACTCTAAGCAGCTCTTGTTCATCTTCGTCTTCCATCACTGCCTCAGCTGTCTCACAATCTACAAACCACCACTTCAGGTCTTTAAGCACATCCTTGGGCATTAGCTTCATCGGTACTTCTTTCAAACTCCGGATCGGTTTATACTTCATAATCATCCAAGGCTTTCCATCAGCTCTCAAACCTCTATCCTTGTCTTCAACAAGTTTTCCCTTTTGTGGCTTCAACAGCTCAAATTTCTTCTCTTTTATACTCTCTTTCCACACAATTTTCCCAATGACTCTAGCCATATTATCGTCACTTCTGTTTATCAATCCCAATCTGGCTAAGTCTTTCACTTCACATTCTGGCAGTGTATTCAACGATCTTAACATCCTTCTAAAGTACTGAACACCGTCATACATTTTAATCACGAAGAGTCTCAACTGCTCATCATATATCCAGCATATAATCCCTTTCTTCGCTTCAACATAGCCTTTAATGTTGTAACTCTTCTTAAACATTGTAGGGACCGCCGGTTTCTTCGTTTTGACGAACCACTGAGCATAGCCTTCCTTCCATCTAGGCTGCTCTTCCCATTCAGACTCATCACTTGCCATCTCTTTACTCATATCTGCTTTCTCAACATCTGGAATGTCATGCTCAATATTTTCCTCAACTATCTCTCCCTCTTCTATTTCTGTATCAATCACAATCTCTTCACCAATTTTCTCTATCACATCACTCGGTAGTACATCATCATCACCAATCAAAACATCATCCATCTCCTCTACATCCACCACCACCACATCATCACCACCAACTGCAGTTGTCGACTCCCTCTGAGTTGTGGAAGTTCTAAGAGCTTGATCAGTTCTTGGCAACTCACCACCTGCATCTTTCGATGCATTGGGATCATCGTCTCTATCATTTCGTCTCTTGGTCCTCAACTCGTCGCCTTTACAGCTCGTCTCCCCCTGAGATGCCAAGAACTCCTTGAAAGCATCTATGATTTTACCATGTTGTACCAGCAGGGACGACTGCATCTGATTCTCTGCAACTAGGCGCTGAATAGCCTGGGTCTGGATAAGATTAATCCTTGACTGCTCTGCCACGACCCGTTCCAGTGCTGCTATTCGTTCAGAGTCTGATAGGGTTGCATCGAAATCGAACCTCATATGTGATATATCTTGAGTGTACTGAGGAGGGATTTCCGATGTCACCGGGACCCCAGAAGTAGAAATAGACGTAACCGCAGGTGGTATCGTCACCAATAGACCTGCAGTGGCCACAACAGTCGACTCTATAAATTGTGCCACGACCTCCGATGGAGTAACGGTCGGAGGCGGCAATGAAACGATCTCAGGAGTCGAAAGTTGGAAGGTAGTGGGTGGGAGGCCAAAAGTAGACGAGGTAGCCACCACGGGAACACCCGTAGCGCTTGGCCTTGTAACCTGTAGTGATGAGGGAACCATTGTCATACCGGATAGTGCTGGTGGAGTGAAACGTACCACCCTAGAGCTCTCACCGGCTCCTGATCCTGCACCTATCCGTTCCCTTCTTGACCTCCGGATCAACTGTTGTACCTCTTCCTCATAATCAGACTCGCTATCATCAACAGTTCTCTTTCTCTTCCCATGTAGTCTTTCTCGAGTTACCATAATCCTTCTTGCCTCTGCCAATTCATCATCAGAATCAGAACCAGCCACCGTAGCAGCTGTCCTAGTAACATTCACAGTCGAAGCACGTTCAACCGGGACCTGTACGATCTCCTCTGGATCCACCCGATCCATATCAAAGAAGCCTTGACCACCAAATTCTGCATCAAGGTCCACGTTCTCCTCCGGTGACACAACAGAAGCAGCAGGTATAGCTTGAGGTGCTCCTGCCTGTTGTGGTGCCGGGTCCCTAAACTCGTCCCCTCGTGCAGGCACATACCCCGGGTTGATCAAGTACCCGAAGAGTGGAGTATGTCGAGGACGGAGCTCAGGTTTGCTCCTCGCACTGGAGGATCTACATTGGGCGAAGATCCGTTTGTTCACACTCTCAACGTATCGGATCAGACGGCGCTGAGGAAGCGTTGGAGCAACATGATTCAAGATCATTTGTAGGAATCTTGGATACATGATGAATCGCTCACGCGCTATCGCTCTTCTTTGACGATCAATCTCATAAAAGACCATCTGACTAAAGCTGTATCGCTTGTTGTAAGTCAGAGCAGTCATCGCTGACTGCATGGTCGCGCCCATGCCATCAGTGCCCGCCTTTCTCCCTGACATGCAAACGATCATAACATGCATGAGAAAGCGCCACTGGTCAAGTAAAAAGCCTTTCCTCCTCTGCGTATCCCCCAAGGGACCAGAGTATCCCATCCTCAAAAACGCTCCATCACGGAAAGGAGCTACAAACTCTGTTGGGTCATCCCTTGTCTCGTTCCCAAATCGTAAAGCCGCCCGGATTTGTTCAGAAGAGAACTGAACAATCTGATTGTTGACTGTTGCGCGCATCACCGGGGGCTCGACTCTACAGTTGTATTCCACTGTCTGCCAGAAATCCTCAATATTGGGTAAGGATATTGGCAGAGTTGTTGTAATCGCGTGGAATATCCTCGAGCGTAAAAGAATGTGATGATTTCGCGGAAATCATCAACTCCGCTCGCCTCCGGGTCTAATGTTATGTACATGTTGTGACCCGGGAAGAACTGTCTCTGGTGATCACCTCCGTCATCACCGCCTGCACCACCTGCTCCAGCAACAGCAGCCATATCTGCAACAAACAGGTTAAGTTAGATAAACTTCAAAGCGAATCACAAGTTCGCCTGTTACCATGAGCGAAGTTGTGATCAATTCTGTATAGGCGAAGTTAAAGGTGAGGCGAAGTTGGGAAACAACTTCGCTTCAACTTGAACTTCCTCTGATAATAGTTAAGTAAAATGGTCCAGGCGAAGTTACGGATAACTTCGCCTAATCACAACATCGCCTCATAAACTGTTTCAAAATCAATAATCAGGCGAAGTTAAACCTCAGGCGAAGTTACGGATAACTTCGCCTAAACTGTAACTTCGCCGAATTCGAATCGGCAACAGTTAAGATTTACGAACGACGTGTAGATGATGATTTCGGAGATCGAGGACTCCGAAATACATGATTTTATGAAGTTTTAGACGTTCAAGTAGTTTACTATCACGTAAAAACAAGTTTGAAATCGGGTGTTTAAGGTTTCGAAAGACGAGGTCGAGAATCGAGTCGAAACGACCTATGTTAAACCTCAAAGGACATTGATAATATGATAAACAAACCCTACACACCTTGAATTTGATTAGAATCGAAGTAACAAAAACAGATGATTGATATCGATAAGTTCGCTAAGGTTTCGGAGGATAAGTTCGCTGAAGTTTGAAATAATGGAACTGATTGACCTATAAACTTCTTTATATAGGGTTAAAGTTAGTACAGGCGAAGTTATCGATAACTTCGCCTATTCTAGGCGAAGTTATGAACAAGTTCGCCTGTATTTACAAAACCAACCCCTATACTTTTAACAATTTTCAATAAAGTTTCAAAAACATCCTTTAAAGCGTTAAATGATACGATCAAGACCAAGTAACCAGGTATAAAATCAAACAATTACAAAAGTAACAAAAATTTGGAAAAATAAAGTACACGGGATCAAATTTCAGTCTCGACAGGGACTACCATGTTTTAGAAAAGATCCGAACAGGAATCATACTAATTTCGTGACTGTCACCCAGATCCGTGTTCAGCTGTATTATGACATAAAGAAACATGTTGTAAGCAGGTAATCTACTTAAAATGGTTTTCATCGTTTCTGTGATACAAGTTAGGTTCAATTAAGCTCAAAACTTAAGTGGGCAACAACTCAGAGATTATGATGCATCCTATCTATTCTCAAGGCGTATTAGGCTTTCCCCAAGTCACCCCGAATTGACCTCAACCCGTAGTGTCTGATTAAGTAGTAATTACTCTTCGATCTTAGACTCTGTTTCCCGTTCACCTTCTTGTGTCTTGATTGATAATCATTATCATTATGAACTCTAGAATTTTTTTTTTTAATCTAACATGTATATACACAACTTCAAGTAGAAAATAACTGCAAGTCCCGAATCTGGATCACTGCAGCGTCTATCGGTGACGATACCACCCGCGGTTACGTTTATTTCTACTTCTGGGGTCCCGGTGACATCGGAGACAACTATATCTTCGCCGAAACCCTACTAACAGTGACGGCAACTTCGCTTAACCTTATAACTTCGCTTAACCTTATATCTTCGCCGAAACCCTACTAACAGTGACGGCAACTTCGCCTGATGAACACGAACTTTCTGCAGATTAGATTTCAGGGTTTTTCGAGGTTTGTGAAGGTGTTATGGGTTGTTTAAGATTGTAGGAGGAGAGTATAGCACAAAAGCTCAGAAAACTCGTCCCGCGAATAGTCGAACGGAACGATTTCTATACCCGCGTGATAATCCCGAACCACACAATCGAGCAAATGCTCTGATACCAATTGTAGGTTCCCAGCCGGATCTACACAAGATATCGCGTTCTACGTAGGTGCGGAATCCCTACGTAAGACGTTACGAGTATAGAAAACAATACGAGCTAACACACGATACGATAACCAAACACACGTTGTATTCCAACTGTAAACACGTGATACTATGACCACTGAATACAAAACTCTCTGACTCGAATACACAATCTTAATCTATACTATAAGCCGTATACAAGATAGCTTATATAGACACGACAACTTCGCCTGGCATGTTCAGGCGAAGTTGTCCCTAACTTCGCTTGTCTAACAAGTTCGCCCGTATAAGCGAACTTGTTAGTAACTTCGCTTACATACAAAACTCAAATCTAACTAACACGATTACAGACACTCGACACTGAACTACTGACATCATGCACCAACATGAACATTATGCTAAGAGAAAAGAATGCCATTTTGGCTGCAAAGAACTCAGCTCTGGAAGCTGCACTAAAGGAGGCATTATTGAAAATTCAAACTCTTGAAGGGCAGTCTGAGGTTGAGAAGACCTCAGATGCACCAAAACAGGGGGAGAATATTGATGTTGAAGAGGAGGTTGGACCATCTGATGCACTGAACATGATAAATCAGGTCTATGATGATGAGTCAGAGGTTGAGGGGGAGAAAAGTGGAGAAGATGAATCTGAAAGGGAAAAGTTAAAAAGGAAAGAAAAGGGTAAAGGGATTGCCCACACAGATGATGACTTACATCCTATACCCACGCATGCAGTTCAGTCTGATGATCTATTATTTAAGGAAGATGTTATTGATAAAGACATGGCTGAAGCTGAGTCAGTAAAAACAGCGATAAATCTAATGAATGAAGAGCTAGAGGCCCTTGAAAGGGAAGAAATGGTTGAAGAAGAAGAGGAGATTCCTCAAGAGGTTATTGAAGCATTGATAAACATGAAAGACAAAGAAGAAGAAGATGAGAGGAGGTTAAGGGAAGCTGATGCAGCAATCAAGGCTACAATTGATGCCTTGAATGAAATTCTGAATAATGATCAACAAGAAAAAGAACAAGACAAGGCTGCAGAACCTATGATTATTGAGCCTGAAGAGCCTGAAGTGGCTGAAGAGCCTGAAGTGAATGAAGAAGAACTGGGACTGGGACCTGTAATAGATGTAGAAGATGAAACAATTGAGGTCTCAGCAAGTACAATGGTCAAATTGATAATTATGAAGGATCTTACTCTGATCCTGAATAATCCAGAAAGACATCACCCAGAGATTGTAACAGTAGCAAGAAAGGCACAACAAGATTTTATCAATTTGAATAAAGGAGAACCAAGATTTGAAGAATATGTTAAACCAAGTGAGCCAATCATTAAAGAGGTTATTGAAGAAACTCATAAAGATGAAGCGGCTATTGAAGAATCTGAGTCAGTTGATGAAGAGATTATTTTAGAAGGACCAGAGGTTGAATTGCATCAACCTTACTCTCCCACTCAATCTCAATCATCTTTGAAAAGAAAAGACACTGATGAAGTTGAAACACCCAAAGCTAAAAGACAGAAATCCTTGAAGAAAAGGGTGTACAAACGAAGGTCAGATATGCTTGAATAGAAAAAGAGTGCACAAACAGAAAGAAGTGAAGAACTCATGATTGATGCTCTTCATGAACTTGAAGAAGAGGTTGATATGGATGTGGAAAATGAGGATGAGGAAGGTGTAAAAGAAAGTGAGAAAGCAAATGAAGATAATGAGTATCTTATCAATTTGGGTTATGATCCACTCTATCTCCAAAAGCTATCAAGAGAGGACGTAACAAAAGAAGCTGAGGGTTGGAGAGTAAGGAAAGGAAAAAGGGAAGTTTTGATAAAGGCTGGTCACAAGCCTGCATACCTTAATATGCAACCTTTTGACAAGATTGACAGGATGTACAAAAGGGCTCTGATAGATGATGCTTCTGGCAAAGTAAAGAAAGTGTCTAAAGAGAATGAAGGGGAGAGAGTGACAACTGAGAGAGAAGTGAACAAGAAAAGGAATGAAATGAGAGAAAGCAATAAAGCAGAATATGAGTCCTTGAAGGGAAAACACAATGATATAAAATTCCTTCAGCTGTATGGCTACAACTACAACTTCTTGATAAATCTCTCTTCTAAAGAATTGAAACGAAAAATTCAGCTTTTGAAAGACTCTCACAAGGACAAAAAGAGTCATGAAAAATATGAGAGAGAACAGGAGCTGAAAATGAGGATGCAAAAAGAAAAAAAAGAAAAAGAAAAGAATGATCAAGAGGCTAAGAAGTGGTTTGAGGACCCTCAAAGGATGGAAATGTTAAAATCTATTGTAACAGATAAAGGGATATCAGAAGAACAGTTTCAGAGCATGCCTCTTGCTGAACTAATGGAAATCTATCACAGAGAGCAGAGGATGTATCTTGAAACACAAAGGAAACTACAAGAAGATAGAAGGAAGGCTGAAGCTGAAGTTCATGCTGAAATGATGTATGCTCTCCACAAAAAAGGAGTAAAAATGTCAAGACTAATGATGCAAACAGAAGATACGATCAAGAGATGGTATGTTGAAGAAGGTCTTGACAAAATAAAGAAAGTTGAAATGGGGAGCTCAATCAGAACCCCTAGGTCAGAGAGTGTGAGGCATGTGCAGCCAAGAAACTTGAATCTGCCCACACGTCTCTATTTTGACAGAAGATCGAAGACCTTAAGGGTTGTAACTGAAGACAAGAAAGAACATCTCATCATCTTCAGAGATGATTTGAGAAATTTTACAAAAGAACAACTGACCAAGATGGATGAGCTGACTTTATATGACAATCAAGTAAGGAGTTAACCATCTGGTCAACTGAGGAATGATCTCTCCAAGTTTCTGACAGAGCAAGCAGAAAAGGGATTCCCATTTTTGCAGCAGAAGAAGAGAGAGATCAGAAGCCAAGCAGAAAGAGAGAAGAGGAAGAAGAGAATCAGCGAAGTACACATTTCTGAGCTTTCCTTCTCTAAGTCAAAGAAACAAAGAACTCTAGCAAGCAGCTCTCACAAGAAAAGGAAGACCTTAAAAGAGTGCTTGGCTACGAGAGAAGTGATGAAGGAACCCAACTCAAGAGTACAACAATTTGGAAGAATCACATACATAACATACAATCAACATGATGATTCGACCACTTTGAGAAATGAGTCTGGGATACCTATTGCAGTCATAAGGGAGGATGGAGATCTACATTAATATGCATCCTCAAGACCTACAAGATTTAATTAATGCAAGATTCCCAAGTGATGCCTCTGACTCCTCAAAACTTGACATGCTGAAGCAAAGAGCTGCATATGTGAAGAAACTAAAAGAAAGAGCTGAAGCCAAGAACAGAGGAAGAAGATAACAGAATGGAGCTAATGAATGATTGATGTTTATTTCTGTTTATCTTTATATTTAGTTTGAGTTGTAAAAACTTTAGTTTGTAATGCCCATGTGGCAGAATTCCAATTATGTAATGAAATGACATGTTCTTAAATGATTTATCTAGAAATCTGATATATGTGTAACTCTATGCAGGTATGTTTTGGTGCATCTGAGCTTGTTCCAATCTAGGGGGAGATTGATGGGTTGGATTTTCTACAAGGAAGATTGGAATCTTCTCAACCTCCTCAGAAACGGATAAGTATGGAATTCGAGCAAGCCCAGACGATCGAGCATGGTTTTTACTACTTCGAGCAAGGTTCTGAACCTTAAATGGTTGATTCTTTTAAGTGTTAAAGGCTTCGAGCAAGCTACACTTCAACGAGCAAGAGTATTCTTCTATCGAGCATGGATTGCCAATCGAGCAAACAGCTTGATCATACAAGTTCTAGCCAAGTGTTACGAGCACAGGATGATCGAGCACATGGGGACGAGCATGGATGCAATAACAGTATGTCACGTGAATCAAAGCAAAGACTTTGAGCACAGTTCAGTTACCGAGCAAGATTTACATCCGAGCATGCTAAAGATTGCTGAATAAGCAAAGCTGAAGACATCAAGAAGAATGAGCTTGCTTGATGGACTTATTTGAGCAAAGCTTGAACAAGTCAAGATGAATGAAGCTTACTCAAAGGGAATATGTATTCTTCGAAAGAGAATATATTCCAAGTAAAGTCTGCTCGAGGACATTCCCCGAGAACACCTAGTATAGGAAGTTTGCTCGAGCAAGGTATGTACCTTGCTCGAGGACCGCAACACTCGTAATTTATCTTTCATTATGTAATGACAAGGACTTCTAGAAGGAATGTCAGGGTCTATAAATAGACTTCCTAGGGTACCTTTAGGGTACGGATTTTGGAGACGGAACAAATGCTGGCACGCACTGATAACGAAAAACATTCCATTTTGTTCATCGTACAATAGCTGCTGCCGTCACACAAAACCCTAGACATTCCATTCACTGTTCCATTGATGTATCATTAAATATAGTGAATATTTGTCTATGAAATAGCATTTACTGATTATCATTTACTGTTTTGTGTTTGATATTTGTTTAAAATCCTTCATTCTCAATTATTGGATATCCTGATTCAGCCGGGATATTCAATCGGTCTTTGGGTATTCGAGTCGGTGTGTTCTTGTCGAACCTTTGCTAAGGTTTCATCCGACTGATGGTCCTGACAGTGGTTTAATATATTTAATCGACTCGATAGTCAAAATTAGCCAATCAAACATAGACAGACTCCTTACTAAGAACTAAATCTAGAAAGCTTGAACAACAAAGACCTATCAATAATTTAGCACCTTACAGCTATTTAGATTAGCAACACACTTAGGTTTATTGAAACTTAATTATAAACTAGTAAAAAACACACAGTAGATGACCTAATAGCAACCTATTATATGATAAACAATCACCAAGGCAACTATGGAATAATAAAACTCATCAAACAATCCTAAGCACACATATGTATCAACTCAATATAATTAAACCTTTTACTAGTTCATAAAACCATAATGTTAAACAAATCCCAAATCAATATCAAACTTCAATAAAGGTTCATCACATGCCTAGATAGTCTATGAGTATTAGCCAAAAATGATAAAACCCAACACAATAATCTCAAAGGAATTCATGGTGAAAATAAATGAAAACAGAAGAAAATAGATGATAAAAGCCGTGATCTTTGTCTTCAAACAATAAACACTTCATTGGCTGATTCCTAGCCTTCAGACTCGCCAAAAAACGGAATCCTAAGCTCCGGGAAACTCTAAATTCGGTTCTGCTTCGCATGGTTTATAAGGTTTAAGGTTAAAGGGTGTTTATAGAGTGCACGGGGCCCAAAACCTGACATTTTCGTAGAATTTTCTGGAAAAGTGGTGTCTAGGCGCCGCGTGACCATAAAAGATGGTTGTGGTCGCTCGGCGTGGTGTACCAAAAATAAGGGATGCTGACCAGCCCGGTCCGGTTCAATTCTGGTGCGTTCCGGTTTGTCCCTGATCCCTCCTGTTCTCCGTTTTGGTTTATTTTAGCTCGTTTTTCGTCCGTTTTAACCACGATCAAGTGCCGGAACCTACATTATACAAATATGTTAGCAGTATACAAATTCTAAATAAAAACCAAACAAAAACTAATAAAATATTATATTAACTATAGAAGGGAATTATATATATATTTAGCATTATATCAATGCCGCAAGGGGGCGGTAACACCAAGGTAACTTTGATGATACTAGTCTACTACAACGAGATGGAGACTTTGATTAGAGCAACCATCCAGCTGGTATTGCTCAATCAAATTGTGCTTTCATGGCCAATATTAATCTGATGCAGAGTCATCCAGCAAGGTATCTCTTAATTCATATACTTTTGACTGTGAATTATTGTTGAATATTCTAAAATTTGAAAATTGTAAGTTGAAAGGAGAGTTGGAACGTAAGATTAAAATAACTGATGTTCTTGTGTCTAGTGAGAAAATCTATGAAGAGCAAATCAAGGTTCTTGAGAATAGTCTGTTGAATCTTACTACATGCAATCACAACATAGAACAGAAATTGAAAAGATAAAGAAGATGCACACTGATGAGAATCTAAGATCTATTGACTTAGAGATTCTAGTTGAATTACTCAAGAATTTGGTGTCAACTTGAAGCATTGTTGGCAAGATGGTAGAGGTTAAACCTGAAGACAAATATAATAGGTGCAACCTTCATTCAATGATAATAATACTTAGAAGATTGATAAAGAGTAGAGGGAAGCCTATCTAAGTTAATTTAAGACCATCTTTGAAGATAGAAAGAGTTTCTAGAAACATATGAAAATGTGGTTGTTGATGAGAATGGAGAGTTTTCATTATCTGAAACTGGTTTCAGTGATTCCAAAACAAAATTTTTAGATGAAGAAAAGGAATCAAACTCATCAAAAGACAAGAAGAGTGGTGAATCTTCAAGAGATGAGAAGATGTGTGAAAGAAAGAGTTCTAGTTGTGGATACTCAAAAAATAAAACTCAAGCCAAAATAAGAAGGTGAATGATAAGAAACCTCTCAAGAAAATTCAGACTCATCCAATTTACCATGTAGTCTTTAACCATGAAGTTATATATATATGTGAGCCACCTTCTAAGTTACCTAAGAAAGACAGAACAAGGAAGATATTGTATGATAAAAGGAATGGGATATTTCAATATATTTCATAAACTAAATTATAAATTGTATGATAAAAGGAATGGGATATATAACGCAAATCAAAGTCCTTAGCAGAATCAAAGGTTCCAGTAGGGTAAAGTAGTTCAAGAAGAATAAATGAACTTCTCAGCACCTATCAAGATTGTCAGGACCGTTCATCTGGTGTAAACCTAAGTAGGTTGACAAGAACACACAGATCTAATAACCCAAAGGCCTATCGAATATCCCGGCGGAATCAGGATATTCAACGGACGGGAACGAAGGTATGATATAATTACAAACGAAACAATAAAATAATATTCATTAAGAACACATTCAAAGATAAAGATTCACTGCATTTAATATGTAATTTAATGAAACAGTGAAGGAATGTCTAGGGTTTCGTGACGGTGACGGTGGTACGAGGAAACAAATAGAATATTCGTTTGGAATGTTTTCTCATATTCAGTGCGTTGCCAGCCTCGTGCCTAAAATGGAAACCTAGGATGCTATTTATAGACCCTGACATTCCTTCTAGAATCTCTAATCATTACATAATGAAAGACAAATACAAATACAAGTGTAAGAGTCTTCGAGCTTGATATGTATCTGGCTCGAGCAGACGGTATGCAAGGTATGCTCGACGAGTGTCTTCGAGCATACTTTACTTAGAATATTTTCACAGAAAATATTCTCGTCTAGCAAGCTTCATTCTTCATGACCAATCCTTGCTTTGCTCGAACTAGTCCATCGAGCAAGCTCATTCTTCTTGATGTCATCAATCCTATCTTAACTTATTGAACAATCTTTAGCATGCTCGGATGTAAATCTTGCTCGGGACTGAACCATGCTCGAAGTCCATGCTTTGAGCATATAACATCTTCTTATTGCATCCATGCTTGTCACCATCTACTCGGACATCCTGTGCTCTGATCACTTGGTTAAAACTTGAATGATCAAGTTATTTGCTCGATTGGCAATCCATACTCGATAGAAGAACACTCTTGCTCGTTGAAGTGTATGTTGGTGCATGTTTTGTAACAGATGATCTTTTGTGTTTGTTAGAATTGAGAGCAACGGTCAAAGGGGAGACTGTTGGTGCATTTTGTGCCGGCGCTATGCAATTCAGACCAGCGGAACGCCACAGGCGAAGTTAGCACAACTTCGCCTTAGGCGAAGTTAGAACAACTTCGCCAACGGCGAAGTTGTAACAACTTCTGCCTTAGGCGAAGTTATCACAACTTCGCCATAGGTGAAGTTATGAACAACTTCGCCTACTGGCCCAAGCCCAAGCCCGAGAAGATGTTTTGTCTATATATATGTGTGTCTTGTTTAAGTTTTGTATCCAGAATTTAGAGTATTGTGTGTTACAGTTTGTTTGTTTAGAAAGTGTAAGAGACAAGGAGAGTCGTGTGAGACGACCCGAGGTAGAGCTCACCTCGGGTCAGTCGTGGTTTCTGTTTATGTTCTGTATGTCTCGTGGTTGATTATAATATATAAGAATCTGCAGATTTGTTTATCCTGTTCTTGTATTTGTTCGTGTACGTGTTCGTGTTCTTCATCTTTACACCAATAAACGAGTCTAGGAGGATTCCGCACTCCTAGACCTCGTGTGGATCTCGTATCGATCGGCGACGCCCCGGGGGGACCTACAGTGTAGCTTGCTCGAAGCCTTCAACACTTAGAAGAATTCACTAGAAATGGTTCTGAAGACCATGCTCGAGGTATTAAACCATGCTCGATAGTCCAAGCTTGCTAAAAGTCCAAACTTAGCCTATTTCTTGAGGAGGTTGAGAAGATTCCAATCTTCCTTATCAAATATCTGACTCAAAAATCTCCCCCTAGATTGGAATAAGCTTAGATGCACCAAAACACACCTGCATATAGTTACACATGTATCAGCCTTCTAAAGATAATCAGTTTAGGCGTAAATATCATTTCATTATATAAGGGAATTCTGCCACTTGGGCATTACAAATCAAATTCATACATTGTTCAAATTTCAAAACAAAATACATAATGACAAACAAAAACAAAGATAAACATGAAAAGATATTCGATCATCCTTAAGCTTCATCCTTTTATCTTCTTCTTTGGCTCCTTTCAATAGCTTTTCCTTTTTTTCAGTTTCACAAAGGCAACCTTTTGTTTGAACATGTCAAGCTCCACTGCATCAAGAGAGTCAAAAGGAAAATTTGCATTGATTATGTCTTGTAAGTCTTGGATGTGAATGAAGTTTAGATCTTCATCACAATTGTTCTTCCTGATGCATTTCTTAGTGAGATGGAGTCTTTTTTTCGGTTGTATGTGATATGGGCTATCTTTCCATTTTGTTGCACAACAGAATTTGGCTCCATCATTTCTCTTCTCATGGCTAAGCACTCTTTCAATGTTTTTCTTTTTTCAGTGGAGCTACTTGCCTGTTGAGTCTTCCTTTTATTTGAATCAAACAGAGAGAGCTCTAGGGTGTGAACTTCATTGATCCTTTTTCGTCTCCTCTCTCTCTCAGCTTGGCTGTGTACTTCTCTCCTCTTTTGTTTGAGAAATGGGAACCCCTTCTCAGATTGTTCTTTGATGAATTTTGAGAGGTCATTTCTCTGCTGCCCTGCAGGTTGGTTTATATCTTGATTGTCATACAAATCTAGCTGAGCCATTTTCTTTAGTTCTTCCTTTGAAAAGCTTCTTAAGTCATCTCTGAAAATGATCAGGCTTTCTTCATCGTCTTCGGTTATCACTCTTAAGGTCTTTGATCTTTTATCATAAAAGAGATGTGTGGGCAAGTTTAAGTTCCTTGAAGGTTCAGACCTCACAATCTCTGACGTTATTAGTGTTCTGCTTGTACTGATTGGTTGATTATTCTTTGCCTCTTCAATCTTAGATTCTCCAAACCATTGTTTAATAGTATCATCTGTTTGCATCATAACTCTGGCTGGATTTGCACCTCTTTTACACGGTACACTTATCATGTAAGCCCTTTCCTCTTCTTGCTTTTTCAGTTTTGCTTCTCTCAGTCTTCTTTCGGGTTTCAAGGAATAACTTCTGCTCTATGTTATAGACTTTAAGAAGTTGAGCATGAGGCATATTATTGAATTCCTCTTTTGTCATTCCTTTGTCCATCACTGTATCTTTTAAAGTTTGCATTCTTTGTGGATCCTTAAACCACTCTTTGACTTTTGCTTCCTTTTTTTCAGCCTCCTCCTTTTCTTTCTGCATCTGCAACTTTAATTTTCTTTCCCTCTCACAATCCGCAGTGCTCTTTTGAACCTCATGGGAATATTTGACCATCTGTACTTTTCTTTTCAGTTCATCCAGAGACAGATTGATCAAGGAGTTGTAGTCGTAGCCATGTACTTGCAGAAATTTGATGTCTTTATGCTTGGCTTTTACTGACTCATACTCTATATCATTTCTTATCTCATTCTTCTTGCTTACTTTTTCTACAAAATTTGCAATATCATCTACAAGAGCATTTTTGTATATTTTATCGATTGAGTCAAATGATTGTAGATTTAAAAAGGCAGGCTTATGTCCAGCCTTTATCAAGAATTCTCTTTTTAATTTTCTCCTCCTCCAACCTTCAGCCTCTTGTATAACATTTTCTTTTGACATTCTCTGTAGATATTTCTCATCATATTTCAGGCTTAGAAGGTAGGCTCTATCTTCCTTTTCTTTATCATCATTTTCCTTTGTTCTTTCTTCTTCTTCTTCTTCTTTTTCATCACTTTCCATACTTTCATCCAAGTTATGAAGGGCTCCTATCATTGGTTCTTCAGTTTGAATTATTTGAGGCCCCTCAACAACTTCAGGTTGTGTTTCCCTTCTCTTGTAAACATTTACAGATTTTTGTCTCTTTGGTTTGGGACTGCAACTTCAGATATTTCTTTTCTTTTCAACATTTCCTTTACTTCAGGTTCAGACTCAGTTATTATTGGTTCATTAGTTTTTGTTATTGGCTCTTCATTAAAGATTTCTTTAATTATTGGTTCCTTGACATGAGTTTCTTCATCAAGAACTTCATCAACTGTTGGTTATGGTTTGTCTTTCAGAAGGAGCTGACTTGCCTTCCAGTGTTCTTGTCTTTGTTCTTCTTGAGCCCTCTTGGCAGCAGCTATAGTTTCTGGTGCATAGTCATCCGGATTCAAGAGAATCTAATAATTTGTTCTGAGCATGACCAATTGAGAGATAAATTTCACATACACATTCCATGGCATCTTTGGCCCATCATCTCTCTTAGGTTCTTCTCTGACTCCCAGACTAAGTTCTGTTTCGTTTTTTTCAGGCCCTAGCTCAGGCTTTGTAGGCTCCGGCACTTTATCTATTTTCGCAACTGGAGTTTGTTGATCCATCTGTTTTTCTTTTAGAGCCTCCAATGCAGCCCTTATAGCCTCATCAACTTCCTTCCTCATTCTCTCTTCTTCCTCTTGTTTCTTCTTCATCTCAATGAGTGATTCAAGAACTTCTTGATCAATATCCTCCTCTTCCTCTTCAACCAACACCCTCTCTCTCTCTCTCTCTCTCTTGATTTATCATTTTTATTACAGTTTGAACTGATTCAACTTCAGCAATATCTGGATCAATTACATTATTTTTCTATTGTATCTCATCTCTGGATTTCAAAATTTGTGTAGACTTGGGATGTAAATCTTCATCAGTTAAAGCGATCCCTTTTCCTTTCTGCTTCCTTTTCTCCATCTGTTATGGGGTTTCTTCTTCTTTATCAGACTCCTCCTCTTCCTGTGTCCCTTCAACATATTCTTTATTGATTATATCAAGGGCATTTGATGTTCTAGCATCTGCAGCTTCATCACTTGAATTGGCATATAAATCTTCAATCAATCTCAAGCCACCCGCATCTTCAATATTCTCCCCTTGTTTTGGTGCATCTGAGGTCTTCTCAACCCCAGAGTGCTCCAGGGTTTGAATTTTTAATAAGGCCTGTTGCAGGGCAGTCTCAAGAGCCTTGTTTCTGATCTCCAGAACTGCATATCTCTCCTTCAACATAATGTTTTCAAACTCCAACTCTGCATTTTCAGATATAATATCATAGATGTTTGGGCTTGATTATGTGTTTCTTGAGAGGGTTTAGGGTCTGGTTTTGAGAATGGTTTGGGTGAAGAGGTTTCTGGTGAGGGTAGTTTGTAGGATTCAGGTTCTGTGGATAAGGGTTGGGAAGTTTGAACGGTCTCAGTAGGTATAGGTTCTTGAAAGTGTTGGATTTTAACCAGATTATCAAAGTCATAAAATCCCAATTTTATGAAAAACACAGCGGAAATTAGTTTTAAATCTTGTTAATTTCATATGTATAAAACCAATTTTACACATGCAAAACCCAAGTCTGGATCCAAATACGAAATACATACTATCAACCACATGCATGTCACTATAAGTCCGTGCATGTTAAAGCTACCTTTCAAATCCAAGGAAGAGGAAGGAGATGATGATGAAGAAGGAAAGAACTTGAATATGAAGTTCCTCAAGCTAGCATACCCCAAGCTTTCCAACAAACACCACTTGTAGCTAGGATTTGGTAACAATTGACAACACTTCTTGGGTCCCTTGCTCTTGGCCGTCCAAAGAGAGGAAGAGAGGAAGAAAGAGTAGAGGATTTTTCCTTTAGTCTTGTGTTGTATGAATGTTGTGTTGTGTAAGCTATGAAAGATGAATGAAAGAAAGAAATGTTGTGTTGTATGAAGGATTTTTACATAAGTCTTTCATAATTGGCACCTCCCATGGAACCAATGGAATCACTTGCATGCCTCCACTAAGTGGAGAATAATAATAAAATATTGAAGAGAGAAAGAAGGGGGGGGGGGGGGGGGGGGCGGCCACCTCTCCCTTCTCATGTTCAAAATTTTAAAAACCCTTTTATAACATAAAACTTTGTTATAAAAAATGTTATGTAAACTTTTATAATTAAAAATTATACAAGTTAATAAACATGCAAGGTTAATTATGTTTACATATTGTTATTTAACCAACTTAAATAACACTATGTAATGTTCTCTCATAAAATATAAATCATCCATATGATTTATTTATTACACAAGTACATTCTATTTAGAAACTCCTTTCTAAATAACATAAGTGTCAATATTTATTTACTTATGATCATATCATTTATAAACAAATATAATTGGTGTTTGTCTAGCTTGTTATTGGGTATGACCCGACTTGGATCATGACATACTAGCCACATCAATTATAATATGTGTCTTGGGCATACCGAGTCCAACAATCTCCCACTTGCAAAAGATACATAGAAGATTGATGTAAGTAGCAAATACCGCATAACTATGGTTTACTACCCCTAATACGCATGACGAAGTGCCATTCAATAACATCATCCCCTTCAAGTCCCTTACTTGAAATGATTTAGGTACATCTATCATTTGCCTCAGATGTCATGTCAAATCCAGAGACACAGAGTGATCATTCTTTGTTGATTTAACTTTCAGGCCTTAGACATCTGACTCTCAATGAATAAGAGGGACAAATCCCCTCTTGACCACATACGTCTCTCACAATCACCTCGTACTATACCTGATCTTAGACTTATGTACCGTCATGTTTCAAAGTAGCGAAGAACTAAGTCAAAGTAGTATTCGGTGAATATCAAGACCCAATATGTATCTCAGGTCGGAGGATACTATGATATTCACCTTTACTCAAATTTACTTACAATCAATCACAAGGATTCCATGTAGTAACATTTGAGAGCGGGTCAGTCCAATATTTATATCCATAAATATCTATGAACCTTGGCAGCAACCCTTGCTCTATATTCATATCCCATGAATATCCACCAATCCAAGTTCATAATAGCGTTACCTTCATATTTGTTCCCACAAATATGAGCGACTACGGACATTTAGAATAAGTAACTTATTCATGGATTTAAACATGCTAAAATGGAACATAACTCAAAATGTCATAATCATAAACCATAATCATATGAATGAGTCAAAATAACAATTATTCCGAGATCCAAATACAAAATTCGATCATATCCAATCACTAGAATACCAAAGTCCTAAGGCACAAGTATGACCCTCATGCTTTGGCCTTTCAAGGAGCTTCGTGAGTGGATGCGCAATGTTTTGATCGGTGTGAACTTTGCGAATACATATCTTTCCCTTTTCAACTTCAGCTCTTATGTAGTTGAATGTCCGCTCAATGTGCCTCGTCTTTTGATGTGCATGAGGTTTCTTGATTTGCACAATCGCACCCTCGTTGTCACAAAAGATCTCTAGAGGGTCCTGAATGGTACGGACTACCCCTAGGTCAGCAATGAATTTTCTAATCCACGCAGCTTCTTGAGCTGCCAATGAGGCAGCGATGTATTCCGATTCCGTGGTGGACAATGCTACCACATCTATTTTGAGCTCTTCAAAGAGAATGCCCCACCATTCATAACGAAAATATATCCCGATTGTGATCTGGAATCATCTTGATCGGTTTGGAAACTCGCATCCGTGTAACCCTTTACAACGATTTCCTCCTCACCCGAACCGTATATTAGAAACATGTCCTTAGTCCTTCTATGGTATTTCAATATACTCTTAACCACCATCCAATGGCTAGTTCCCGGATTATGTTGGAATCTACTTGTCATGCTTAAAGCGCATGACACATCCGGTTTAGTGTATACCATTGCATACATGATGGATCCAATAGCCGATGCGTATGGGATTCCATTCATTTTCTCTTGCTCATCTTTTGAGCTTGGACATTGAGACCTACACAATATCGTTCCTCATTGAATAGGTATCAAACCTTTCTTAGAGTTCTCCATCTTGAACCTCTTCAAGATTTTCCCAATGTATGCACTTTGGTTTAAACCTATCAACCGCCTTGGTCTATCCCTATAGATCTTTATTTCCAAAATATAGGCGGCTTCACCAAGATCCTTGATTGAAAAACGACTTCCAAGCCATGCTTTTACACCCTCCATGGTTGGAATGTCATTCCCAAATAGTAGTATGTCATCAACATACAATAATAAGAAGGTAATGATGCTCCCACTAGCTTTCTTATACACACAAGCTTCATCACCATTCTTGATGAACCCAAATTTCTTAACTTCTTCATGAAATCGGTGATTCCAACTTCTTGATGCTTGTTTCAATCCATAAATTGATTTCTTTAACTTGCATACCTTGTTAGGATGATGTGGATCGACAAAACCTTTGGGTTGAACCATATAGACATCCTCCTCAAGATGCCTATTTAGAAAGGCGGTTTTGACATCCATTTGCCATATCTCATAGTCATAATATGCGGCTATGGCAAACAATATCCTAATAGACTTTAGCATTGCTACGGGAGAAAAGGTTTCATCATAGTCAACCCCTTGAATTTGAGTGAAACCTTTTGCTACAAGTCTTGCTTTATAAGTATCCAAGTTTCCATGCATATCGGTTTTATTCTCGAAAACCCACTTACTTCCAACCGGTTTGGAATTAAGAGGTGGTACAACCAAATCCCATACTTGGTTGTCATGCATGGATTGCATCTCAACGTCATGGCTTCAAGCGATTTGTCACAATCGGATTGTGACATTGCATCACGGTACGTGGTGGGTTCATCCGAATCTACCACATAGCATCCATCCATGAAAAATCCATATCTTTCGGGTGGATGACTAATTCTACCGGACTTGCGAACGTTTTGTGTGTCTTGATAAACCATTTGAACATTTTCAACAACCTCTTGTTGATCGTTAGTATCAACCAAACGTGTATTGGCTTGTGGTTTTCGATCCTCCTCGAGTTCCACCGTTCTACTAGTACCTTCCATAAGGAACTTAGTTTCCATGAACTCGGCCTTTCGAGCAACGAACACCTTTTGCTCGGTTGGTTTGTAGAAATAATATCCCATGGAGTCGTTGGGATATCTTACAAAGATACACTTAGTGGATCGACTTTCAAGTTTGTTTTGGGTGTTGTTCTTGACATAAGCCTCACAACCCCATACCATTAAATATGATAATGATGGAACCCTTCCATTCATATTTCAAAAGGTGTTTTGTCCACTTTCTTGGTTGGGGCCATATTTAGAATACGGGCCGCGGAGAGCAAAGCGAAACCCCAAAATGATAGAGGCAATGTGCTTCTAGCCATCATAGATCGAACCACATCCAATAGAGTTCGATTCCTCCTTTCGGACACACCATTATGTTGTGGTGTTCCGGGTGGAGTAAGTTGTGAGATGATCCCACAACTCCTAAGATGATCTCGGAAAGCATCAATTAGGTATTCACCTCCTCTATCCGAACGAAGTACTTTGATGGTTTTATCGAGTTGATTTTGTACTTCATTTTGGAAGACTTTGAACATTTCAAAGGCTTCATCTTTGTGTCTTAGCAAGTACACATATCCATAACGACTATAATCGTCGATAAAGGTAATGAAGTATCTTTCACTATTCCTTGTCATTGTCTTAAAAGGACCACATACATCCGAATGTATGATACCCAATAAGTCTTTTTTCCCTTCATTTGTTCCACTAAAGGGGTCCCAGGTCATCTTTCCAAGTAAACAAGACTCACACTTATCAAATGAATCATCTTCACTTGATTCCAAAAGAACATTCTTTTGAAGTGTATGTATGCGATCTTTGTTTATATGACCAAGGCGATAATGCCAAAGATAAGTCTTACTCAAATCCATTTTGAGTTTCTTGGTGCTTGATTGGTACAACATGTTATCAAAGGATGTGTTATCATGAAATAATTCATAAATGCCATTAGACGGCATTGCTTTAAAATAAAAGACATTATTCATGAAAACACAAATACCATTGTCCACAAATTCAAAATCATAACCATATCGTCTTAACAAAGAAACGGAGATAATATTCCTAGTCAAACTAGGAGCAGAAAAAATGTCTTTCAAAATAACTTCCAAACCATTTGGAAGGTTCAATGTGTAGTCTCCTCGGGCTTCAACAACAACCTTTGCTCCGTTGCCCATGAAGAGACTTGTATCTCCTTTCTTAAATCGTTCACTTCATTTGAACCCCTGCAACAAATTGTAAATATGAGTCCCACATCCGGTATCCAATACCCATGTGTTGGAAGAAACAATGTTAAGATCAATGTGAATCATGAAAGTTGTACCCGAGGATTTCCCCGCATCCCTCTTAGCTTTCAACTCTTTGAGATGCGTTTGATAATTCCTCATCCAATGCCCAATCTCCCCACATCCAAAGCATGGATCCTCCGAGCTAACCTTTAGCTTCTTTGGTTTAGGTGGTTCCACTTTTCCTTTTCCCTTGAACTTACCCATGTGTTGTCCTTTGCCTTGGGTTCCGGGTGATGCCTCTTCCTATTGCCTCCCTCATTGATGGTGAGAACGGGTAAAAATTTTTTACCCATTCCCGTCTCGGCCGTCTTGAGCATTGCATGAAGCTCACCAATGCTCTTGTCCCATCCATTCATGTTATAATTCATAACAAAAGTCTCAAATTTCATGGTTAGCCCATTTAGGATCAAATCCGTGGCTAACTCTTTTGAGACGGGGACAATTAAGGCGCTCGAGATGATGAATGTGGTTTTTCATCTTAAGCACATAAGATGAGACCGATTGGGTTTCTTCCATACGACATGCATGAAGCGCTCGAAACATTTCGAAGCATTCCACCCTAGCTTGTGTAAGGAACATTTCCTTAAGTTGGGTGATCATGTCGTACGCCCCATGAAGTTCAAAATCCTTTTGAATCTCGGGAATCATAGTTCCCAACATGAGGCAAGCAACTTGCACCGAATCCTCATTGTGCTTAACCCAATCGTTATGGTCTTGGACATCGTCAACACTAGGTTCATCAGTAATAGGATCCTCTAATATGTAGTATTTCTTTTATTGCTTGAGAACAATTCTTAAGTTTCGATATCAATCCATAAAGTTGGTATAGTTTGGACGATCCTTGTCAAGAATAGATCTTAGTGATAGGTTATTAACGGGTGGAATAATAACGTTAGGTGGATTGTTGATTGCGGCCATCTACAAATATAACAAAGCTCAATTTTGGTATTTTCGATATCAGTTATTTTAATCGTTAATACCCTTTTATGTCTCCAAGACAATTAATTATTAAAATCTAGAACCCAACGTTACATTCAAATAGTAGTTAGGTGACCTTTATCCTACTATTTAAATTAACAAGGTAGTCAATGTTTGACGATTGCAACCCTTTTCAATCTCTAGTTTTATGGGATCGGTTAAACATCTTATGTTTAGTCGGCATGTTTAATCCCATCAACACCATTGTACACCATGCTTCAGTGACCCTATTCACATGGTTTCCAATTTAAGTCGTCCTACTTACACACACGTGTGAGTTTACACATACAAGTGGTTTGGTGACCTTTATCCCACAAATATGGCAAACCTACCCCAAACTCACAAGTTTACTCTGATGCGGTTAAGTGACCTTTATCCCACACCGAGTTCCCAAGTGATTCAAGTGTCATATAAAAGGATGTTGTTCAACTTATTTATAAAAGAGATTTTAGTTTTCAAAATTCTAGATTGGAAAACCTTTTACGTACCTTTCATTCACATGCATTCAAATGTATGGTACTTTGTTGAAAAGCCCATTTTTCAAAGTTCCTACTACTAAAACCCATTTTATTAAGAAACCATTAGCCATTAATAAAACCAATTTTTATTACCTAATGATTTCTAAGGAACCAATTTTATGCTAGTTGATTTTAAGTTGTTAGCAAACCACATTGCAATAACACAAACAAAAGTAAATCAACTATGCAAGCATAAAATACACATCCACAAGTTCATAACCATAGCCTCCTAATGTTGACTACACTTGTTGACCTAAGACGAGTGTGTCAAAAAGTCTCTCTTAAGGGATCCAAAAGGACATGAGCTTGTGTCGGTGAGTTTCCACTTGATCCCGCATCCAAATGCTCCAAGTGTTTACCCCCGTGTTGTGGTCTCCTTCATTTTATTTGGGCCTCCTTCCTTGCATCTTCTTTTACAAAAATATATCCAAATACATTTTTCTCTAGTAAAATAAATGCATCTAATCTACTTATTATTACAAGCCAATGGAATTAAATAAATAGATTACAAACCCAAATAAATATTACAACCATATCGAATGAACAAAAACCATTTGAATGAACAAACATATCAACACAATCATTTAACCAAACACAAGGCCATTGCTAGGTTATGAACATCTATTACATATCCAAATATGCAATAACACAAGACCCAAATGGTTCCCCTTTTGACCCTTGAAACTTTCGGCCAAACTTGACAAAACCGAAAGTTCTGGGTTTTGACCAAACAACACAATCAATCATTCAAATGACTTAGTTTTTCAAGATTACCACGTGAATTTAAAGTATAACCTTGAAAAACCATGGGGTAACCAAAATCCCCAAAATTTTCGGCCATATGGTAAAAACCCACCATAAACCCGAAAATTTTTTGGTCTAATGAAGCATGCATCCGTATAAGCGGCTCTTGATGCCATTGTTGGGTTTTAACAAGATTATCAAAGTCATAATATCCCAATTTTATGAAAAACGCAGCGGAAATTAGTTTTAGATCTTGTTAATTTCGTATGTATAAAACCAATTTTACACATGAAAAACCCAAGCCCGGATCCAAATACGAAATACATACTATCAAACACATGCATGTTAAAGCTACCTTTCAAATCCAAGGAAAAGGAAGGAGACGATGATGAAGAAGGAAAGAACTTGAATATGAAGCTCCTCAAGCTAGCATACCCCAAGCTTTCCAACAAACACCACTTGTAGCTAGGATTTGATAACAGTTGACAACACTTCTTGGTTTCCTTGCTCTTTGCCGTTCAAAGAGAGGAAGAAAGGAAGAAAGAGTAGAGGATTTTCCCCTAGTCTTGTGTTGTATGAATGTTGTGTTGTGTAAGTTATGAGAGATGAATGAAAGAAAGAAACACATAAGTCTTTCATAATTGGCACCTCCCATGGACCCAATGGAATCACTTGCATGCCTCCACTAAGTGGAAAATAATAATAAAATATTAAAGAGAGATAGAGGAGGTGGGGGGGGGCACCTCTCCCTTCTCATGTTCAAACTTTTAAAAACCCTTTTATAACATAAAACTTTGTTATAAAAAATGTTATGTAAACTTTTATAATTAAAAGTTACATAAGTTAATAAACATGCAAGGTTAATTTTGTTTACATATTGTTATTTAACCAACTTAAATAACACTATGTAATGTTCTCTCATAAAATATAAATCATCCATATGATTTATTTATTACACAAGTACATTGTATTTAGAAACTCCTTTCTAAATAACATAAGTGTCAATATTTATTTACTTATGATCATATCATTTATAAACAAATATAATTGGTGTTTGTCTAGCTTGTTATTGGGTATGACCTGACTTGGATCATGACATACTAGCAAAAACAATTATAATATGTGTCATGGGCATACCGAGTCCAAAACAAAGGAGAGGTTGGTGGTGTTGAGATATGTGTTGCTTGGGTAGTGTTGGCTTGTGATGAAAAAGGTGGGGATGAGTTGATTGGTTCTTAGATAGGAGATTTGGGTGGAGTTGGAACATGAGTCTCATGAATTGGTTCAGGATCTGAATTTAGGGGATCAGTTGTGGCAGGAGATGAGGGAATGTTATCATGAGCAGGCTCGGATTCAAGAGAGTCAGTATCATCATTGTTTTCTGCAGGGTTTGGTCAATCTGGTGGAATGATTTTCTGAATATTTTCAGTGACTTTTGATACCACATTAGCTATAAAATCATCATCATCTATATGCTCAGTTGCCAATTACTGGGACCCACACCTGGTTCATCAACAGGTTTAGTAACTTCATTTGGATCCTCCATGTGAATATCAGATCCAGCACCCGTAAATTGGACCATCTCATTTCCAATTGGATCATTAACCAGTAACTTTGTTTCAGCATCATGCCCCACACCCTCAACATTCTCAGCTTCATGGGGGGATTGGTTCATTAACAGGCTCATTACTAGCACGATCACCTCCATCATCTGGATTGTCATCATCATTTGGACCATCATTTCCTCCGACATCCTCATCATCTTCACCTTCATCATCATCTTCTTCACTATGTCCTGGGGTGTGAGGTACATCAATAACACCCAATGCAGGAACTAGTAACCAAGGGAGAGCATCCCAATCAGTATTTTCATCAAACTTGATCCTTGCATCCTTCATTCATTGACATATGTTTGGATCTTATAGCCTTAACACCTCTCCTGTCAGCTGTAGGTTTTGTAAAGACCTATTGATGAGTATCTGTAAAAATCTTGGATACATCAGAAATCTTTGATTCACCGCCTTCTCAGCATTGGAAACCAACCCATTAAAGATGAAACATGAAAAGTTGAATGATTGTTGGTATAGAATGGCTACTGTCATTGTCGTTAATTCTCTGCTCAACAGAGTTCAAGTCCCTCTCCTTGGAGACAGGGACCGAATCACATGATGTATTAAGAATCGGTAAAGTAGGGGAAAACTTTCCTTATGAATTTGTCCTTCTTTGACATCCCCTTGATATCCCATAGTTTCTTGAAATATCCTCAGCAACCTTGGAACCGAATACAAATCCATCACATTATTATTGTCATTCAAACGTAATGCCTTTTTGATCGAAGCTTCAGTGATTTCAATGTCTTGATTTAAGACCGAGGCTTCAATCCTCTTCCCATTGACATCATCAACATAAGTTGTCGAGTTCCAGAAATCTGTGATGTGATTTCTGTAAATCGTTGGGTTCTCTGTCAATGCTACCCTCAAGTTGGAGTTATTAAGGAAGTTGATCATGAGCTCCAACTCCCTGTTTTCATTGTCTATCTCCAACTGGGCACACATATTGTGCCTCTTCTCGAATTTCATGGCCATCAGTTTTGCAAAATAGAAGAATAGTTAGTACACATAAATGCATAAACGAAAATCAAGGGTAGTTAGAGAAGAATAGTATCTTCAGTAACCTGTTCCGTAGTCGTATGCATACCTACACAATTCAAGCAAACAATCAGTAACCAGTCAATAGAAACCCTAATTTCGAAACTTGGGGTTACGATAACGATAATCGATATCTTACCAAGGTCAAAACACAGCTAATGGCTGTATTCGAAATAGTATAAAGCACAAATAGATAGTCTGAGTAAGCAGGGGATGCACGAGCAAGAGGGTTTTCTAATTAGATTGAAAGCTGGAAAAGAAATATGTGAAAAAGTTTCTAAGTCCCCCTTTTATACCTAACGTTTGGGTGGTACAATACTATTTTGTTGTCTAGTAAACAACAGTTGTCATTTAATTCAAAATAAAGGTACTTCCCTTGCTCGAACATACAGTCAAAAGAACAGCTGTCTCCCACTATACTCGAAGACATCACAATTCATGCTCGATATATTTGTGTTTATTATGCTCGAGAACTAGTATATTCTAGATGGTTTGCTCGAATATACTTGTGCTCGATACCTTAGCCAAAAATGAGGTTATTCACCCATGTTCGAGTATTGATTCATACTCGACAGTATACATATTCAATGATCATACTCGTGTGCTTGTGACATGTAGTGTGCTCGAAGGTACTTAACAATATTCAGGTAGTCATGTATACTCGAAACACACTCATTACTTAACTCTACTCGAAGTTGTAGCCTACTCACAGACTTATCAAATTCTATCCTTCTTGTTTGTGCTCAAACACTTGAGCCTAGTCTAGCACACAATTTTGCTCGAACAACTTAACCAAATTTATCCTTCAATTTCTTAAGCTCGAACTCATAACCTGAAGTATCTGGCGCACTACCTTGCTCGAAATACTTAATAGAAGCTTTCCAACTCACAAGCTCGAATCCTTATGCCTAAGCATCTAACATGCAATCATGCTCGAAGTACTTAGCACAAAGGTCATTTCACACGCAGTATTCTCAATTCTCATTCATACTCGAAACACATAACATCAATGAGCAAGTCATAGCAAGCGCTCGAAAGTAAAATGCATGCTCGAAACACTTAACTCTAATTTTCAGTTCATAACAAGTGCTCGAAAGTAAAATGTATGCTCAAACCACTTCGGAAAGTAAGCAGAGCGTATCATTATGATCGAAAAGCAACAAATGATATATCTATGCTCGAACCACATAAGTTCATTCTGATTCCATTCTGATTTCATTTCAAACAATCATTTGTCTATCTGACTAGACAATTTCCACACATAAACCTTGCTTAATTCAATAAGATAAATCATTTCAACCACTGTTGTAATTTCAGCACAAGTTTAAGGTGAATAAGAGATCAAAATTCAGTAAAAAATACTTTTCAAACCATCTTAGAGAGATCACAACATGGGATCAGATTGTTCAAATCTTTCAAACCATTTCATAGTCAGCCTTACTATGGTATAAGTTAGGTTGACATTAGGCAGTAGCACATAGCATGATTATCATAACATTTGTGATGTACTTTAGTTTCAATTAGTTGCATGAGAAAGAATGGTTACATTTTGGACTTTAGGTTGTTCCTAATCTCTTCTCAAGGCTTATTTAGCTTTCTCTAATCACCCCAATTTAACTTCAACCCCCTGATGCCTTTGTCAAAATTTGGTTTTAAGTACTATGAGCAGTTTATATATATATATATATATATATATATATATATATATATATATTCATATCAGTCTTTAAGGTTGAACGTTGGACTTACTTGCCATCCGGACTTACATGCCTTATATTCAGGGTGTTTAGGACTTATTTGTATGCCCCACCCTTGTAGTTCCCTTAGTGCCCCTTTAAGTCATGATATATTATAACTTATTCTTTATATACTATATTTTGAAGTATTTCTTCTTTTTCAATTTTTCCTTTTCTTTTGATAAGCTTTTATATAGAAATATTTTTATAGCTGCTTAGATACTATGTAAATTTGTTTATTTTGTGAGACCAAAACACCAACAGGCTCGTATATGATTGTATAATTACCTTTCTGCCTATCACACGGAGAGATATGCAAGGAAACATACCTTGGTCTTCAAATATGTCACCACATCAGACTTAGCATGATCATTATATTTGTATCACTTATGTCATTACACTCATGAAAAGATACCATACGAATTGTCAAGTTACTAAGCAGGGATCCTTTAAGCGTATAATTCATGGGTTAGGAGATTAAACACAAACTATCATTTCCCAAAGGTTGGATTCAATCTCTATATATAAAAACATTTTAAGCTTCTTTAAAGCTTGTAACTGAATAATGTTATCATTTCTCTTATGTTTTCACCGAAAACTGTTTGCTTAGTCAAAAATCATTTATGTGTCAAACATTAGTATCTTTGAAAAATTCATTTTGTACCTAATTTTGAAACACATTTTATCCTTTAAGCACATATGACTTACAAAAAGCACACAAGTTACACATAAGTTGTAGACTCACACAGTTTTGAGTGATCTTTCACTCGAGCACACAAGTATCCTATTGAGAAAACTTGAAATTTATCATGTGAATGCGTGTGCTCGATGGACTTAACTCGAAATTTATCATTTCAATACATGTGCTTGATGGGCTTCATAGAAGTCTCATTTTTCTCGAGCAACATCACATGTGCTCGAAACACTTGGATACCGGTTAAATAAGCATCTGTGCTCGAGCACCAGATCTATGCTTGAATTACTTAAAAAGTTTCTCAAGGCATATATCGATGCTCGATCATCAGAATCATGACATCTATGCTCGATATACTTAGAAGATGTTCAAGTCACATTGCTTGTGCTCGAGGA
Source organism: Bidens hawaiensis (assembly GCF_021521415.1). Classification (NCBI taxonomy): domain Eukaryota; kingdom Viridiplantae; phylum Streptophyta; class Magnoliopsida; order Asterales; family Asteraceae; genus Bidens; species Bidens hawaiensis. The sequence continues at coordinate 1,445,315 of NW_027491157.1, forward strand.
GCAACAAAAGCAAGTTCAAGCACAGAATCATGCTCGGAGCACTTAAAATATTAAGTGTAAGGCCCCGAACCCCGGGAACCCCACAGTTGGTATTCATTCAAAACACTTGTAAAATAATTTAAACTTAAAAATGATTCATTTCATTAAAATAAGCAATTCAGAGTATAATTCAGCGGAAAACATAAATAATAAAATAAGTTCCCAAAACCCAGGAATTTTGCCAAAAATCAACATAGTTATCTTTAAATAAAAACTTTTAATAATAATAGTAAAACTTCAGTTTCCGTATGCCCTTCACCGTCCAAGTAGCTTTGTGCACGTCTAAGCGATAAGGCATCCTCTTCCTAACCTGAAACTCACACTAACATGCACACAAAGTCAGCTTGAGCTGAGTGAGTTCAAGTTTTAAGCAAATAACATCAGTAGTAATAGTTAAGATAGTCAAACCACAAGTTTTAAAAAGTAAAAGGGTACATCCATAAAATCCTCATTACCGAGGACTAAACATCCTCATACATACATATACAAAATGTATATGTAAACATCTTTTCAATTACATCTCTATATATATCACAGTATATATATATAACATCCACGTATAACATCAGGGTCGAGCAAACGTACAACCCAAACACGTAACATAAGTGCATGCAAACACAAAGTAGGCATACACAACATCAATAGTCGAAACGACTGCAACATCGCCAGATATAGGCCAAGCAATAATGTATATACATATATATATATATATTTAACATCCCTAGGTCTACCATATACTAGCAGGCCTATACAAACTCGTTTAAAACGTTTCATCATGTAAGAAAACACTTAGGTGTGCATGCTAGCCCAAAAGTAAAAAGAGTAAAAAGGGCATCATGAACTCACCTGAAATCGATTGAACACCTGCAACGAGCTAGGAGAATCCTATGTACATGATCACAAGCAAGGGCCTGTAAATTATACACAACACATTACAAGACTGGACCGTAAGAACACTCTTGCCTAATGGGTCGTTCAAGCCCAACACTCTGGCCCAAGGTCCAACAACTTGGCCCAAGGCCCAACCCTTGGCCCAAGGCCCAACAACTTAGCCCAAGGCCCAATACTTGGCCCAAGGCCAATCCACTTGGCCCAAGGCCCAACAACTTGGCCCAAGGCCCGACACTTGGCCCAAGGCCCAACACTTGGCCCAAGGCTCAACCACTTGGCCCAAGGCCAAACAACTTGGCCCAAGGCCCAACACTTGGCCCAAGGCTCAACAACTTGGCCCAAGGCCCAACATTACTAGACTGGACCGTAAGAACACTCTTGCCTAATGGGCCGTTCCAGCACAACACTCAGGCCCAAGGCCCAACAACTTGGCCCAAGGCCCAACACTTGGCCCAAGGCCCAACACTTGGCCCAAGGCTCAACCACTTGGCCCAAGGCCCAACAACTTGGGCCAAGGCCCAAGGACAATCAAATCGGGTCGAATGCGTGTGTAATAAACCTTAAAACCATTTATTAAAGAATCAGCACCGAATGGACCAAATTCAATTTTAAATCTTTTCATTCATCAAGATTATGTCACCCGAGTTGATAGGGTTGACGGTCCTTTTTACAACTCTTACTTTAACGTTTAAACAAAAATTCGCGCACTGCCGACTCGATTGACGAAGCACTAACCACAACAGCCTCGAGCATCAAAAAAATAATTTTTCCACAGCCCTTAAACCTCCCTAGGGCTGTACAAACTGATTCGGTCGGTCACTCGATCAATTAACGCATCAAACTCAACAATTTTCAATTCTACACCCGATAAACCCTAGTTTTCGAACTAAAATCGATTGACCGACCTAAACAACTCCAATGACCACGAAATTTTAATATGATGTAAATGCCATACCTGGGGGATCTTTCTACACCAGAAACTCTAATTTTTATCCACGGGAAGTGGGTCAATTACACCTTGGCTGAAAATCTGTCCAACGAAAAGTTTCGGCAAAATTGAGCATCAAAACGATTAGGGGTGAACAAAAAGAGTGTTGGGGTTTGTAGTACATACCTTGAACTACTTCTAGAATCTTGGAATCGATCAAAAAGTCGAAGCACGGAAGGGAGGGGGTGGCTGGACCTGGCCGATCGCAACAGCAGCTAGGGTTCTTCCTTTTCTCTTTTTGTTTATGATATATTACAAACATGTTTCATCCAAGTCCCTCGAATTTGCAAGATTTGGCGACTTGTAAGGAAGGTTAAGTGTTTTTAACGTAGCGGGGATGACGGAAAAGCTCCCGAGAAACGTCGGTTATGTCCCGAGAGTTATACATATACTACAATCTTAAATTCTTGAAACCAGAATTAACGGGCGTTACAAGTCCACCCCCTTACAATGGGATTCGTCCCCGAATCCCGATGCGACAGGAACATCTGCGGATAATGCTTCATCATCTCGTCTTCGGCCTCCCAAGTGGCCTCGGAACCCCTACGGTGTTTCCACTGCACCTTCACCTGTCTAACCACCTTATTCCTCAAACGTCTCTCCTGACGGTCAAGAATAGCAATTGGTTGCTCAACGTAGTTCAGCTTACTATCGAGTTCAATATCATCGAGTGGCACATGGGCCTCTTCGTCCACTAGGCATTTCCTCAGATGGGACACGTGAAAAGTAGGATGAATCCCCGCGAGCTCCTCGGGCAAATCCAGCCTATATGCTACCTCACCGACTCGGGCCAATATACGGAACGGGCCAATAAACCTCAGACTGAGCTTCCCCCTCTTATGAAAACGAATAATGCCCTTCCAGGGAGAACCTTTTAACATAACCCGATCCCCAGCCTCAAACACAATAGGCCTTCGCCTTTTATCTGCATAAGACTTCTGACGATCCTGCGCGGCCTTCATATATGCTTTAATCTTGTCGAGCTTCTCAGTCGTAGCCTCGACCACCTCTAAACTACCCAACTGCTTTTGACCAATAGAACCCCAACAGACTGGAGTCCTACACCGCCTACCATACAACATCTCAAACGGTGGCATCCCAATCGTGGCGTGATAACTGTTATTATACGAAAACTCCACCAACGTTAAGTGACGGTCCCAACTACCACCAAAGTCGATAACACAAACCCGCAACATATCCTCGAGAGTGTGAATGGTCCTCTCGGACTGACCATCCGTCAGCGGGTGATAAGCAATACTGATGAGGAGTTTGGTGCCCATCTCTTCGTGAAACCTTTTCCAAAACCTAGAGGTGAAACGCGTATCCATATCCGAAACAATAGATACCGGCACCCCGTGCCTAGAGACGATCTCACGAACAAATACATCGGCCAGTTGCTCTGAATTAACAGTCTCTCGAATCAGCAAGAAATGAGCGCTCTTGGCCAATCTATCCATGATTACCCAAATGGTGTCGTAATTACCCCTAGGAGTACGAGGCACTTTAGTCACGAAATCCATAGTAAGATGCTCCCATTTCCACTCAGGTAGACACGTCAAACACTTACTCACGTACTAAGCCACCTCAAATTTCATCGCAGGCCACCAATAATTTTTCTTCAAGTCCTGGTACATCTTAGTCGCGCCCGGGTGAATAGAATAGCGTGAGTTGTGTGCCTCATCCAAAATTTTATCTCTGAATCCCCCATACCTCGGTACCCATAAACGACCATCCTTATATTTCACCCCGTCACCGACGTCTTCCAACAATTTCTCATGACCCCAAACACGTTCTGACATAATCCATTCCGCCTATAATGCTTCATTCTGTACGTTGGCTATTTGTCAGAATAAGCTGGTAGGATTTCACCCGAATCGGCTTCGGTCTCTCCTTCCGGCTCAACGCGTCGGCCACCATGTTAGCCTTACCGGGGTGGTACATAATATTCAAATCATAATCCTTAATCAACTCCAACCATCGACGTTGGCGCATATTCCGTTCCTTTTGTTCAAAGAAGTATTTTAAACTCTTATGGTTGGTATAAATCATGCAAGGAACACCGTACAAATAATGTCTCCACAACTTAAGCGCAAACACCACCGCCGCCAGCTCCAAATCGTGGGTAGGATAATTCGCCTCATGAGGCTTCAACTACCGTGAGGCATAAGCGATGACTCGACCTCGCTGCATCAAAACACACCCAAGCCCCTGATAAGAGGCATCCGAATACACCACCAAATCATCGGTGCCATCAGGTAAAGCTAAGATCGGGGCATGCGTCAATCTGTTCTTCAACTCGAGAAAAGCCTCCTCCTGCTCCATACCCCAAACGAACTTAACACTCTTCTTAGTCAGCTTGGTCAGAGAAGAAGCAATTTTCGAAAAATCGGGAATAAAGCGGCGGTAATACCCCGCCAAACCAAGGAAACTACGGATTTCGGTTGGAGACTTAGGAGACTCCCAATCATTCACGGCTTCCACCTTTGCAGGGTCAACCAGAATACCACTCGGGTTAATAACATGGCCCAAGAATTGGATCTCACTTAACCAGAAGGAACACTTAGAAAATTTCGCATACAATTTGTTCTTCCGCAGAGCTTCCAACACTTCCCTGAGATGACCGGCGTGATCGGATTCACTTTTAGAGTACACAAGAATGTCGTCGATGAACACAATAACCGAACGATCGAGCATCGGTCTATACACCCGGTTCATAAGATCCATGAACGCAGCCGGTGCGTTGTTCAAACCGAAAGACATCACCAGAAATTCGTAATGTCCATAACGAGTGCGGAAGGCAGTCATAGGAATATCTTCCTCCCGAATCTTCAGCTGATGATACCCGGACCTAAGATCGATCTTCGAGAACCAATTAGCCCCTTGGAGTTGATCAAATAAGTCGTCGATCCTCGAGAGCGGGTACCGATTTTTAATAGTGAGCTTGTTCAACTCACGGTAGTCAATGCACATTCGCATGCTACCGTCCTTCTTCTTAATGAACAAGACCGGGGCACCCCAAGGCGAGATGCTCGGTCGAATAAAGCCCTTATCGAGCAAGTCTTCCAACTGGGCCACAAGTTCCTTTATTTCATTCGGCGCTAGGCGGTAGGGAGCTCGGGCAACGGGTTTGGCGCCCGGTACAATGTCTATCTGGAACTCGACCTCGTGATCCGGCGGCACATCTGAAAAATCATCTGGAAATACATCCGGGAAATCCCGAACAATAGGAACATAATCGACGGTAGCCACCTCAGTATTCACATTCATAGCATACGCCAGATACGCCCCGCACCCCCGCTACATCAACTTCCCCGCCTTAAGCATGGATATAATACGTGGCGTCGCAACATTCTGATCACCAAAGACCGTAATTCGAGTCCCATCCGGGCCCTTAGACGAACGAGCTTCTGACCACAAATGATCTGAGCATCAACATTCGCGAGCCAATCCATCCCGAGCACCACATCGAAACAACCAAGCGGCATAAAAAACAATCACACCGGAAATCTATAACCATACAACTCGATGGAACAACCCTTAATAGCACTAGACACGGACACGGATTTTCCTACGGCGACCTCAACCTCAAACCCATCGACTACGTGCTCGGGTGATTTATTCAACAAGGAACAGAAAGCGGAAGACACAAAACTCCTACTGGCGCCCGAATCAAATAAAAATGATGCCTGTAACTCATCCAGTAGGAAAGTACCTGGGACGATATTTTACTACTACTTAGCTACACGGTCAACACATACGATTTCAAAGGAACAAGAAATTAAAACGGTGGAATGAAAGCTAAATAAGAAAAAATACCTGAAACGACATCCGCATCCTCTTTCGCTTCTTTCTTGGAGATGTTGAAGGCCCTCGCCCTGGCCTTTGGCTTCTCAGTCAACTTCCCCCTTGAGGAAGACCCCTGCCCGGACCCCCCGCCTTATTGGAAGGACAGTTTGATGCCAAGTGACCCGAACTCTTACAGCGGAAACAGGTCAATGTCGGACACTCGGAATGAGGGTATCCTACCTTATCACAACGAAAACAAATGCCAGACCCAATCCTACATTCCCCCTTGTGCGGCTTCCCGCACTTCTTGCAATTACCAAACTCCACAACCCTTTTGAAAAGAGAAGTCTCAGTCTTTACCCTTTTCTCAGACGGATTAAAATTGCTTCCCCCGGGCCGTTTACCGTACGAATTTGAGTTCCATGTCTTCCTATTCTCGGGCGGTGGTAACTTCTCCCTCTAATCATACAACGTACCTGCTAGAGTGACCACCAAGTGAAAAGAGTTCATGTCGGTAGTCAACACACCCCTACGAATATCCACCGGAAGCCCCTTCACGTACTTTTTAATCCTCTTGGTTTCGGGAGTAACCAAATCGGGATATAAACGAGCCATCTTGTTAAACTTGGTGGTATACTCTCGATGCGACATAGTGCCAACCTCCAAGGTCAAGAATTCCTGATCTATCTAATCCAATTCATGCGGAGGACAAAACTGATCGAGAACCAATTTCTTCAACTCATCCCACGTCATCCTCCTAATCAAACAATCACCCATAGCTTGCGCCAAGTTATCCCACCAACATAGTGCCTCGGAACGAAACGAGGCAGTAGCATAAGTCACCATATCATCCCCCTTGCACTTACTAACCCTCAGAACAGCTTCCATCTCTCTCACCCACTGATGTGCTGCCAATGCATCTTTAGTACCATCGAAAGAAGGGGGGTCGCACTTCTTAAAGTCACCATACGAGCAACCTCGGGTCGATACACTAACTGTCCACACCTCATCTTCATCCCCACTCGGCACATACACTTCCTCTTCCTCTTCGACCTGTACCTCCGTACCCTTCCTTCTCTTATCCGAACCCTTACCAACCAGTGACTCCTCCATGGCCCTGACGGCCTTAGCAACGATCTCCGGAATGGCGCTATGGAGCACCTGATAAACCTCATCCGCGATAGCCGCGCGCATAGCAGGATCTTAGGCGGGGTTATCCCCCTCCTCGTGAATCGGAGTGTCCTGCTGGGAAGTAGGAATCTCACTCTCGGCTTCGGCACGTGGCTTACGACCATGACCACGACCACGAACACTAGAACCACCTCGCTTAGCTGCTCGAGTATTAACCATGATTTATCCCTACAAAGACAGAATTTTAATATGGTTAGGTACAAGTTGCATTTAGAACGTGTAAGGTAAGGGTAAACTGCTAATGACGTTGATCAAGTGTAATTAGTCGTTTACTTTACCCGCCCGTCCTAATCACCCCCTGCCCCCATCCACATTAGCCTTCTATCTAACACTTAAACAGTTAATCACATACTGGAAACTTTTAAACTTAAAGGAATGACTAATAATCTAAAGTTACCTCTTGGCGTGCAGCTACTTGCGGTGGGCATACCGGTCTCTTTTCTTACAGTTCGAGTCCAAGCATTCGGGGATGCTCGGATCAAGGCTCTGATACCAACTTGTAAGGCCCCGAACCCCGGGAACCCCACAGTTGGTATTCATTCAAAACACTTGTAAAATAATTTAAACTTAAAAATGATTCATTTCATTAAAATAAGCAATTCAGAGTATAATTCAGTTTCCGTATGCCCAAAATCAACATAGTTATCTTTAAATAAAAACTTTTAATAATAAATGTTTAATAGTAAAACTTCAGTTTCCGTATGCCCTTCACCGTCCAAGTAGATTCGTGCACGTCCAAGCGATAAGGCATCCTCTTCCTAACCTGAAACTCACACTAACATGCACACAAAGTCAGCTTGAGCTGAGTGAGTTCAAGTTTTAAGCAAATAACATCAGTAGTAATAGTTAAGATAGTCAAATCACAAGTTTTAAAAAGTAAAAGGGTACATCCATAAAATCCTCATTACCAGGACTAAACATCCTCATACATACATATACAAAATGTATATGTAAACATCTTTTCAATTACATCTCTATATATATCACAGTATATATATAAAATCCAGGTATAACATCAGGGTCGAGCAAACGTACAAACCAAACACGTAACATAAGTGCATGCAAACACAAAGTAGGCATACACAACATCAATAGTCGAAACGACTACAACATCGCCATATATAGGCCAAGCAATAATGTATATACATATATATATATATATATTTAACATCCCTAGGTCTACCATATACTAGCAGGCCTATACAAACTCGTTTAAAACGTTTCATCATGTAAGAAAACACTTAGGTGTGCATGCTAGCCCAAAAGTAAAAAGAGTAAAAAGGGCATCATGAACTCACCAGAAATCGATTGAACAACTGCAACGAGCTAGGAGAATCCTATGTACATGATTACAAGCAAGGGCCTGTAAATTATACACCCACATTACTAGACTGGACCGTAAGAACACTCTTGCCTAATGGGCCGTTCAAGCCCAACACTCTGGCCCAAGGCCCAACAACATGGCCCAAGGCCCAACAACTTGGCCCAAGGCCCAACACTTGGCCCAAGGCCCATCCACTTGGCCCAAGGCCCAACAACTTGGCCCAAGGCCCAAGGACAATCAAATCGGGTCGAATGCGCGTGTAATAAACCTTAAAACCATTTATTAAAGAATCAGCCCCGAATGGACCAAATTCCATTTTAAATCTTTTCATTCATCAAGATTATGTCACCCGAGTTGATAGGGTTGACGGTTCCTTTTTACAACTCATACTTTAACGTTTAAACGAAAATTCGCACACCGCCGACTCGATTGACGAAGCACTAAGCACAACAGCCCCGTGCATCAAAAAAATAATTTTTCCACAGCCCTTAAACCTCCCTAGGGCTGTACAAACTGATTCGGTCGGTCACCCGATCAATTAACGCATCAAACTCAACAATTTGCAATTCTACACCCGATAAACCCTAATTTTCGAACTAAAATCGATTGACCAACCTAAACAACTCCAATGACCACGAAATTTTAATATGATGTAAATACCATACCTGGGGATCTTTCTACACCGGAAAATCTAATTTTTATCCACGGGAAGTGGGTCAATTACACTTTGGCCGAAAGTCTGTCCAACGAAAAGTTTCGGCAAAATTGAGCATCAAAACGATTAGGGGTGAACAAAAAGAGTGTTGGGGTTTGTAGTACATACCTTGAACTAGTTCTAGGAGCTTGGAATCGATCAAAAAGTCGAAGCACGGAAGGGAGGGGGTGGCTGGACCTGGCCGATCGCAACAGCTGCTAGGGTTCTTCCTTTTCTTTTTTTGTTTATGATATATTACAAACATGTTTCATCCAAGTCCCTCGAATTTGCAAGATTTGGCGAGTTGTAAGGAAGGTTAAGTGTTCTCAACGTAGCGGGGATGACGTAAAGGCTCCCGAGAAACGTCGGTTAAGTCCTGAGAGTTATACATATACTACAATCTTAAATTCTTGAAACCGGAATTAACTGGCGTTACACTAAGATAGATCAAGTAAGCACACAATCAAGCACTCAAAACATGAGCAGTCACTAAATATCATATGTCACACATACAGATTAAACAAGCATGATTGTACACTCAAATTTATTAGTTAAGCATATTTCAACACATGATGCAATTAAACTCAGTGAGCATTAAGCACCTCACTTAAGCAAACATCATCAATCAGATTTCATCAGCATTTATCATACCTAGACATTTTAACAGAAAATGAAACTGGTCTTATCTAAAGGCTTGGTGAACAGGTCAGCCAAGTTGTCAGATGTATCTACACTTTTCATTTCTATTAAGCCTTTTTCACTATAGTCCCTAATAAAGTGATGCCTAATTTCAATGTGCTTAGCCTTAGAGTGATGAACATGATTCTTAACAATAAACATGGTAGCAATGTTATCAATTAAAATAAGAGTATGAAATTCAAACTATAGTCCAACAGTTGATTTTGTATCCATAAAACCTGTGCACAACATGCAGATGCAGCAATGTACTCAGCTTCAGCAGTTGAGATAGACACTATAGTCTGCTTCTTGCATTGCCAAGATACCAGCCTGTTTCCAAAAAACTGGCAGCCTCCTGAAGTTGATTTCCTACTCATGTTGCAACCATCATAGTCACTGTCTGTATAGGCAATCAAGTCAAAATAAGGGCTATTTGGATACCAAATCCCTAAGTTTGGTTTTCCTTTAAGATATCTGAATATTCTCTTCACTGCCAACATGTAGGAGACCTTTGGATTAGCTTGAAATCTTGCACAGACACACACAGCAAACATAATATCTGGCATAGATGCTGTCAGATACATCAATGATCCTATCTTGGGCCTATACTAATGCTGGTCTACTGGATCCCCCTTTTCATCAGGTACCATCTTCTCATGTGTGTCCATTGGAGTGGACAATGTCTTGTAATCCTGGCACTTGAAGAAGTATAAGGAAGAAGTTCATTTCTGCCATTGAACTCATTTTGTACTTTAACTTCATCACCTGTTCAAAGTCCTTACACATTTGTTCATTTGTAGAACCAAAAATGATGTCATCAACATACACTTGTACAAGTAGTAGATCTTTCCTCCATTTCTTGTAAAATAGAGTCTTGTCAATAGCTCCAAGACAGAACCCGTTATCTAAAAGGTGGTTTGGCAACTCATCATACCAAGCTCTAGGAGCTTGATGTAATTCATACAATGCTTTACTTAGCTTGTACACCTTGTTGGGATGGATTGGATCTTCAAATCCAGGTGGTTGTGTCACATACACTTCTTCATCAATTTTTCCATTTAGAAATGCAGACTTGACATCCAATTGATAGACTTTTATGTTCATGGATGCTGCATATGCTAGGAAGATTCTGATTGCTTCTAGTCTCGCAACTGGAGCAAAGACTTCTTCAAAGTCTATTCCTTCCTCTTGTAAGCACCCTATAGCAACCAACCTTGCTTTGTTATCGATGCCAATTCCTCTTTAATCCTTCTTGTTCCTGAAAACCCATTTGGTGCCAATTGCATATTTTCCTCTGGGTTTGTCAACCAAATCCCAAACATATGTCTCTAAACTGAGCAAACTCCTCCTGCATAGCTTCCACCCAGTTGTTATCTTTCAAGGCTTGATTTATGTTCTTTGGCTCAACTTGGGATAGGAAGCAAGCATAAAGACATATGTTTGCTCTTTCAGAAGAACTTCTTGTCACTCTTTCATGCAAGTCCCCAATGATGTTCTCTGCAAGATGGTTTCTTTCAACAGAGGTAGTCTGTACAACTTGTTGTGCAGAAACTTCTGATTCAAGATTTGTCATGTTCATATCATCAGTTTCATTCTGAGGCATTTTTTCAGGTTCAGTAGTATCTTGGTGTAGAGTATATGCAGATGAGGATGCTTCATTAACTCCAATCTGATGAGAATCAAACAAAGATTGAAATTTGTCTTCAAATCTGTCTCTTTCTTTAGGTTGACTCTACTGTTGACTCATCATTGGTTCACTCTCCACTTCACTTGGGCCTTCTGTAAGACCCCCAATGGTGTTCTCTGCAGGATGGTTTCTTTCAACAAAGGTAGTCTGTACAACTTGTTGTGCTGAAACTTCTGATTCAAGATTTGTCATGTTCATATCATCAGTTTCATTCTGAGGCATTTTTTCAGGATCAGTAGTATCTTGTTGTAGAGTATATGCAGATGAGGATGCTTCATTAACTCCAATTTGAAGAGAATCAAACAAAGATTGAAATCTGTCTTCAAATCTGTCTCTTTCTTCAGGTTGACTCTACTGTTGACTCATCAGTGGTTCACTCTCCACTTCACTTGGGCCTTCTGTAAGACCCCGACTCCCGGGAATTCTACAGTTGGTAATCATGTCAAAAACTTATAAAAATATAAAACCAAGAAAAATTTCGTTTTATTTAAAACCGATTTAGGGTAAATAACAGCGGAATAATAAGTGTCAAGATTCCCAAAAACTTAACAAAATTTTAACCCAAAGCAACTCATTTTATTTGAAAACTAGTTCAGAGTATAAAATCAACGGAATATAATAAGTACTAAACAAGTCCCCAAAACCCGGGAAATGTGCCCAAAATCAAATTTAAAGATAACTAGTAATAATTGAAAAGAAACAGTGTTCATAAGTAAAATCCACGACTAGATATACCTTCAACAGTCCAAGTAGTCTCGAGCACGTCCAAGCGGTAAGCATCCTCCTCGTAACCTGAAAATTCACACTAACATACACACAAAGTCAGCTTGAGCTGAGTGAGTTCAAGTTTTAATAATTGACATCTGTATAAATCATTCGAAGAATTTTAAATATAAAATGGGTTATAAATGGTTAGGCCCTAATAAACGGTAGGTAGTCATACTTATATCTATATAATTATATCCCTATTCGTAACATCCAAGTAATAACATCAGGGTCGAGCACATGTACAACCCAAACACGTAACATTCCATCCAACGTATGCAAACACAAGGTAGGCATACGCAAACATCCTTAGTCAATAACGACTAATTAACATCGCCAATCATTGGCCATACAATAACACATGTATAAACATACGTATATATATTATTCTAAAATATACCATACTACAAGTAAGCCATCCTTAGTCACTAATGACTAACTAACATCCCTAATCATAGGCCATATGGTAACACGTGTGTAAACATACATACATAACATCCCAAGATGTACCATAATACAAGTAAGCCTATGGGCCATAAGTTAACACATGTTTATACATACATAAATATCATTTCAAAACATACTATGATACAAGTAAGCCTATATCCTTGGGCCTAGGCCATAAGTAATATATATAACCTTAAGGAATGTATGACCATAAACGAGTATCCTAAGGCATAGAGTATAATTCACACACATTTTTATGAACCCACAAACACAAGTAAGGCCATGTAATACCATCCAATTAGTTTAAACGAGTAAAATCGAGTGAAGTTGTAATATGGTGTGTATGCTAGCCCAAAACGTAAAAATGTATGAAGGGGCATCATGAACTCACCAGACACGAGGCACACGATCACAACGGGCTAGAGGACCCTTAAGTACTCCACACCTCAAAAGCCTACCGGATTACGAACAATAATTACTAACGGTACCGAAAGGACTCGTTTATCCTACGAGGCGTTCTAACATGGTTCGAGTTACCTAAAGCCTCGACCTCATCAAGTTCAATTATAACAGCCCCCGGGGCTTTATATTCATCAAAACCACCCTTAGAAAATCCCGGGAATAAAGAATTCCCAAATTGCCGCGGGGAGTTGCTAGAGGAGACGAATGTGCGCGTTTAAGAGTTGTTTAGGCATTTAACATCCAACTCAGCCTCGTGTGGACCCAATTTGATAAATTCACGGCCTACTAGCCTAGACGACACTACACGAGTGGGATGGGTCAGTAACTCGCAAGCACAACGCACAAACTACCAATAAATGCGAATTTGCGTTGTACCGACCCGTTTGAGTAATTGACAACCAATTCAGGCCCACTAACATAAAAAATTAATTTTTTGCAGCCCGTATAACATACTGAGGCTGCACAATCTGAATTGGTTTTTAATTCCCTCAAACAACGCGCTAAACGCAACAATCAACAAACTAGACAAACGAAATCCTAGTATTTCAATCTATTGACAATTGATCAATCAAATGAGCTTCATAGCCCACGATACTAAGGTAGAATACATATGACATACCTAGGAGATGACGGAGGAAAACCTCACTTCAAACAGCCCCGACAAGAACACAATTGAACATCCATCGATTTAGCCTAAAATGAACTTATTGATCAATAACGAGTATAACATGCAGATTTTAGCATGCGAAGATGCATTTAATTACATAGGAAAACCATGGAAATAAATTATGAAATTTTTACTAGAGTTTAATAAATGTCTTAGGCTTTCAAAAATATTTTTTTTATATTTTTTACAAAGCACAAAAAAAATCATAAAAATTTCTCCAACACAGAAAGGTACGTGCAGCTATTTCATTGCTCAACAAAATGGTTTTATATTTATAAAAATCATTACCAAACCAAATTAAACGATTCCAATTATGTTTCTTTCCTAACTCAAAATATTAAGTTCTAGAAGTGTAACCAACTAATTTGGACTTGTTGAAAAAGAATTATGATGTCGGGAAGACAGACCAGAATCCGTCATCCCGCATCAGCTTTGACACTCGATCTTATAAAATCATAAAAACCATACAAATCTCATCCAAAAATTACATATTATACTATTCTAAGAACTAGACTCAAAGTAGAACATTATAGAAACAAGAATCGATGAAAAAAAATAATTTTCATCGAGTTACAAACCGAGCAATAAACGAGTACGAATCTGTCAGAAATTGTTATAATCAAAACTCAACCCTAACGTGTTCAATAAAGGGTTTAATGGTGAAAAGAGTTATATTAAGATGTAACCGACCTTGGAATTGAACTTTGGAGGCTGGAGGATAGTCGTAATGCACAAAAAACGAGGAGAACCTCCTCCCAGAAGCTGCCGATCGGACTGCACAAGGAGAGTTAGGGTTTTTTTAGTTTGTTATAATCATATTTAGATCCTAGTCCCTCCACATAGCAAATGTTAATAACTTGGATGAAAGGTTAATTGGCTAGACTTACGAGAATGACTGGAATGTCCCCGAGGAATGCCGGATCAATCCCGATAAATATACAAACTCTACAATGTGCATGCCGCTACACGAAAATTAGCGGGTGTTACATGCTAAACTAGCCTTCAACGAATAAGAGGTGATGTTTTGAGCAAAAGGATGGATAAACGGACTTTTAAAACGTATTACAAGACTCTAATTTAGAAAGACGAAACCCTGTATTTTAAACAAACATTTATCAACAAATTTACGGGCATTACACCTTCATTTGACACTTCAACTGTAGCTTCTTGATAAGTCACTTCCATTTCAGTTGGTCTACCATTTCATCTTTCAAAGTTGAATCCTTCTTCTTCTGAGGCAACAGTTGACCACAACTTGTCCAGATCAATTTGCTTCTTCTTTCTTGTCTCTTCAATGCTTGTTCTGTACTTGCTGTCCTCCATGTCTTCATTGTAGATTTTGAATGATTTGATCATCTTTTCTAAGTCAAACAACCATTTGGGTCCTTCCACACTATTAAAGTGATTTTCATTGAAGATAATATCTGAGGATTCAATCACCACCATGTGCTCCTTGACATAGACTCTGTAAGCCTTTGAATGAGATGAGTAGCCCACAGAGAAGCATTCCAAAGACTTTGATTGGAATTTGTTGAGATAATCTTTTGTGTTCAGCAGCAAGCATCTACATCCAAAAGGCTTCAAGAACTTCACATAAGGTTTTCTTTTGAAGATTATCTCATATGGAGTCTTGTTTTGAGTTTTGTTGAACAGAACCCTGTTTTGCAGATAGCAAGTAGTGTTGATAGCCTCTGCCCCGAAAGTAACTGGCAAATTTGCATCAGCCATCATGGTCCTTGCAGCTTCAATCAATGTTCTATTTCTTCTTTCTGCAACACCATTCTGCTAAAGGGTTTTTGGAGCACTGTATTGTTGAAAGATCCCTTTAGAAGTGTAGAATTTTTCCATAAATCCATTCTTGAATTCTGTTCCATTGTCACTTCTAATCACCTTTACCCTTTTCTCAAGTTGATTCTCCATTTTCAACACATAAGTCTTGATTAGCTCTGGAGTTTCATCCTTGCTTCCCATGAAGAAGACCCATGTAAACATTGAAAAATCATCAGTTATAACTACGCAGAATCTCTTATTTCCAATGCTTGGAACACTTACAGGACCAAACAGATCCATGTGAAGTAGTTCCAATACCTCATCAATAGTGTTGATTAGTTTGCTCTTATGAGAGGATTTGTATTGTTTTCCCTTGAGACATAATGAACATCTTTCTTCTAGTTTGAATTCTCTTGTAGGGAGACCCAAAACATGTTCACCTTTCACCAGTTTATTCATGTTCTTCAGATTGACATGACACATCTTCCTATGCCACAGTTTTGTTTCATTCTCAGTGGTTCTTTGTTCATTCAATATGGTTGTAATATTTTTTTGGGTTTTGAAAAGTGTGTTTTTGTAATGCACCATACGAATTTGTTTGTATGTGTGATGTGTGATGTGTGGTTAGCCTTAGTGTACTAATGGGTAAAGACCTTTTGGGTGTGTGTGTATTAGTTTGTTGCAGACAAGGAAACAAGTGTTATAACCAAAGGAGGTTATGTGTAATTTACCATACAATTATTAGGGTGGTTCACACTCCAACTTAGAAAAATCTTAAAACTTGTTATTTGTTTAGTATTGTCGGTTCCCATCAATAGTGTAGCTAGGCTGGGCTGAATTTTTGTACTTGTTAAATCCAAAGTATTCCTTTTGCTTCTATAGATCATGTCCTAAGTGTGTATATTATAATTTGGCAGGTAAGAGGGTGGTGGGTTGGAATTTTATCTAAAGAATAATAAGTTAGTTATACCCCATGTTGAATGGTCAAATCTCCTTGTGCTTTGTTCCATTTTTTTAGGCTGCACATAGGTGATGAATAGTGTCTAATTTAGGTTGTTTACCACTAGAATATTATTTCTTTTTCACATCTTCCATGACTAGTTCTGGTAGGGGTTTATGTAGCCCCTTTGTGTCATATGGTTTGGCTAGAACTTTCATTTTTATTATTTAGTCACATATCAAACATATTCAAACTGGATGAGATTGTAGTTCAGTTTTCCTGATGTTTTGCAATTCATTTATGTTTGAATTAGTTTATGTAACGATTTGTATTACTAATAGGTGCTATTATTTTAAGTTAGGTCCAATGATATTAATACTCATAATTCGTTATGGTTAAATCTCACTCTAAAATTGTATTAGTATTTGTTCTAGGCGTTACCGAAGACCCCTTCACCGTATCCTATATGTATCAGTGTTCGTTTCAGACGACCATGCGTTAGGCGATGCGAACAATATTATTAAAATATCCATTTAAAATCAACGTTTGTTTGTTGGGCAGTTACGTATGAGACATAGTAATTTCCTAAGTAACTAAAAGTTCACAATATATGCATGGTATTTATACAACCCAATTCTTTTTACGCGTGTTCATGCAATATAGATTCTATTGAACGAAAATTATGTTTAAATAAATGCTAATAATTTGTACGGATATTAACCTGAAAGTGCCGTTTGTCACATTCTCCCTCAGTTAAGAAAATTTCGTCCCGAAATTTAATTCGAGCTATCCGGGACCGGTTCTTTTGGAAATAGGTGAGGGTATTTGCGTTTCATTTGGTCTTCACGTTCCCATGTGTACTCGGGACCTTTTTGTGAAACCCAACGCACCTTAACCAATTTGATCTGGCTTCTACGGAGCTTTTGAATCTTCCAATCCGAAACCTCAACGGGTTCTTCAACAAAGTGAAGTTTGTCGTCGATTTTGATCTCGTCAGGTGGTATGATAAGTGTCTCATCAGCTAGGCACTTTTTCAGATTTGACACGTGGAAGGTGTCGTGAATGTTACTAAGTTCCGACGGCAACATGAGTTTGTAAGCAACAGGACCAATTCTTGCCAAAATTTCGAATGGTCCAATTTACCTAGGGTTGAGCTTTCCTCGCTTACCAAACCTAGCAACACCCTTCCAAGGTGAAACTTTAAGAAGAACTTTATCTCCGATATTGAACTCAAACGGCTTATGTCTATTATCGGCATAACTTTTCTATCCATCTCTTGCCGCCCTTATGCGATCCCTCATTTGGAATATCTTATCGGTCGTCTCTTCGATGATCTCGGGACCAGTGATCTGGTTGTCACCAATTTCTGCCCAACAGACAGGCAAACGACACTTCCTTCCATAAAGCGCTTCAAATGGTGCAGCTTTAATGCTAGTGTGATAACTGTTGTTATAAGAAAACTCAATCAACGGTAGGTGAGTATCCCAGTTACCACCAAAGTCCATCACACAAGCACGCAACATGTCTTCCAAGGTTTGAATGGTTCTTTTGATCTGGCCATCGGTTTGCGGGTGATAAGCCGTACTAATATCTAATCAAGATCCCAAGGCTTTCTGTAATGACTGCCAGAAATTTAATGTGAAACGACTATCCCTATCGGAGATTATGGAGATGGGAACCCCATGTTTTGAAATGATTTCTTTTAGGTAGATTCTAGTTAGCGCTTCCATGCGGTCTTTCTCTCAAATGGAAATAAAATGAGGGACTTAGTCAAACGATCGACAATTACCCAAATGGTGTCGAAATTATTTCTCGTCTTAGGTAATTTCGTGATGAAGTCCATGGAAATTTGTTCCCATTTCCACTGTGGTATCTCAGGTTGCTGTAGAAGTCCCGATGGTTATTGATACTCAGCCTTGACCTTAGAACAAGTCAAGCATTTACCCACGTATGTAGCAATATCTCCCTTTATATTGGGCCACCAATAAAGCTCTTTGAGATCCTTGTACATTTTGTCGGCTCTTGGGTGGATCGAGTATCTAGACTTATTTGCTTCGTCCAAGACTAACTCACGTAGACCTCCAGTGTATGGTACCCAAATCCTATTTGTAAAATAGAGGGTTTCATCGGTCTTTGGCTCCAATTGTTTAACCATCCCTCGTAAGGTTTCTCCTTTCAAATTTTTAGCCTTAAGGGCTTCTTGTTGTGCATTTCGTATTTGAGTGGTGAGGCTCGTATGCATGGTCATTCCCAATGCACGGACCCGAAGTGTCTTAACTCTTTCCTTACGGCTCAAAGCATCAGCTACTACATTTGCTTTACCCGGATGGTAACGAATCTGACAGTCATAGTCGTTAAGCAATTCAACCCATCGCTGTTGCCTCATATTTAATTATTTTTGATCGAATATATGTTGAAGGCTTTTGTGATCGGTGAATACGGTACACTTTGTACCATAAAGATAGTGTCGCCAATTTTTGAGTGCAAACACTACGACCCCTAACTCAAAGTCATGAGTCGTGTAATTTTTCTCATGCACCTTTAATTGTCTAGAACCATAGACAATCACCTTGTCTTTTTTGTATCAAGACACATCCCAAGCCTTGATGTGATGCATTGCAATATACAACAAAATTGTCCGTACCTTCGGGAAGAGATAATATCGGCGCACTACACAATTTCTGCTTCAAAAGTTGAAAAGCTGAATCCTGCTCTTCACCCCATTCAAATTTCTTCTCCTTTTGCGCCAGAATAGTAATTGATTGAGCTACCTTGGAGAAATTTTCAATAAAACGAAGATAGTATCCTGCCAATCCTAAAACTTGGCGCACTTCGGTTGGAGTCTTTGGTGCTTCCCAATTCTTGATTTCTTCAATCTTAGCATGATCCACGTGTATACCACTCTCATTGATCACATGCCCAAGAAATTGGACTTCTCGAATCTAAAATTTACATTTTGAGAATTTGGCATACAATTTCTCGTTCTTAAGCCGTTCAAGAATTAGTTTCAAGTGTTGCTCATGTTCCTCTTCAATTCGCGAGTATATAAGTATGTCATCGACGAACACAATTACAAACTTGTCCAAACAAGGTTTGCAGACCCTATTCATCAGGTCCATAAAAACAGCAGGCACATTTGTCAAACCAAAGGGCATGACTAAGAACTCATAGTGGCCGTAACGGGTTCTGAATGCAGTTTTAGGAATATCCTCTTCTTGAATCCTCAACTGGTGATAACCCGATCGTAGATCAATCTTTTAGTAGAAACTAGATCCTTGGATTTGGTCAAACAAGTCGTCAATCATCGGAAGTGGGTAACGGTTTTTGACGGTGAGCTTGTTAAGTTCTCGATAATCAATGCACATTCTAAAGGTTCCATCTTTCTTCTTGACGAATAAGACTAGGGCTCCCCAAGGCGAGTAGCTTGGTCTTATAAAGCCTTTATCTAATAACTCTTGCAGCTGATTAGACAATTCTTGCATCTCTGACAGTGCTAAACGGTATGGGGAACATGCCACAGGTGCGGCTCTTGGTAGCAGGTTGATTCGAAATTCGATTAGTCGTGCTGGTGGTAATCTAGGCAAGTCTTGGGGAAAGACCTCTGGGAAATCCAGAACGATTGGTATGTCCTCATGTCGACGCTCTTCGGGCTTCTTTTCGACAATATGGGCTAAAAAGGCATAACATCCTTTTCTTAAGTACTTGCGGGCTTTCATACACGTTATGATCCTAATGCCGCACCTTTCTTTTCTCCCAAAATTACCAAGGTTTCGCCTGTTGAAAGTGTTATACGAACTAGTTTCTCATGAAAAACGATCTCAGCATGGTTTTTAGATAGCCAATCCATTCCAATCACTATGTCAAAGCTTCCGAGCTCAACGGGTAATAGGTCAATATCGAAGGAATGATCATCTAGGGTAAGGATACATCCCTGAATGACATCACCAGTTTCAATTAACTTACCATTGGCTAACTCTATAGTATATTTCTCTTTTAATGCACTAGACTCTTTGTCAAGAAGATGCTTGCTTTTAGTGGAAACAAAACTCAAATCGGCACCTGTATCGAAAAGTATAGAAGCATAGCGATTATTTATAAGGAACGTACCAGTGACAACATTTGGGTCCTGGCGGGCGTCCCCTGCTCCCAACACAAATGCATGGCCGCGTGTTGGATTTCGGTTTTGATTGTTAAGTTTTGGGCAGTCCTTCTTGAAGTGTCCGGCTTCACCACATTCATAGCACGCCTGAGTAACCTTTTTCAGTTGGTGGCAGGTTGGCTCGACAAGTTGCCACCTTGTGACCGTATTTCTTACAACGGTCACATTGTTTGCATCCTCCGGTGTGATGATAGCCACATTTGGCACACTTAGGCAGCGTCCTGGTATATCCCCTAGGTTTAGCAACATTGGTCGTAGTACATGCTTTCGCAGCCTCTTTCTTCTTAAACCCATGATTACCAAAATTGTTTTTAGGCTTGCCTTCTCACTTACGCTTGTTATCAACCTTCTTTTCCTCCACAACTACCGCTTTCCCTACACTTGTTCCCTTTTTCGGTAGCAACCCCATTCGTATGGCCACATCGGTTAAACTGTAGGCTAAAGAGATAGCCTGTTTAATAGTGGCAGGTTTAGAAGAGGTGACCATACTTCGAATTTGAGGTGCAAGTACCCAAACATACTTCTCGATCCTTTTATATTCAGGGTTAACCAAATGTGGCACCAAACGAGCCAACTCATTGAAACGAGTGGTGTAAGCAATGAATTCAGATCCTACCATGGTCAAGTTCCACAATTCAGCCTCAATTTTCTGAAGTTCATTTCGAGGGCAGTATTCTTCCAGCATCAGAATTTTCAATTGCTTCCAAGAGAGTTGAGATGCACCTTCCCTGCCCAACGATTCAACTTGAAAGTTCCACCAAGTGAGGGCTTCATCGGACAAGGTACATGTGGCATACTTCACTTTTTGGTCATTGGCACAACCACTGATATCCAACACGTTTTCCATTTTATCAATCCACCTCATGATTCCAACGGCTCCCTCAGTGCCGTTAAAGTTGCGAGGATTGCAACCAAGGAAAGGTTTGTAGGTGCAACCCCTTTGCCTGATTTCAGTTTCTGCATAGGCAATGTAAATAATTTAACGAGTGATTAAGTATATACGATGGCTTGCTTTATACGAGGGGTGGGTGGATTTCTGTTTTCACTTACTGGTAGCAATCCACACTCCAGAGCCATCTTCGGATCCACTGCCCCCGTTTCGTGGTCCTCAAGAATCAATACCGGATCCTCCATTTGCAACTCGGTTGGCCTCGTACTGGGCCAAAGCAATAGCCACTTGTTGTGAGACATGCGAGGCAATGTCAGTAGCTGTCATTGGGACTGCATTTCCTGAGTTGTTATTGGTGTTCTTTCGTTTAGGAGCCATGCTTTTCTTTCTAATACATACAATATATAAAAGAATTAAGACAATATATACAATAATTTCATCACATGAATAAGAAATGTAAACAACCAAAGCACCATGCAATATCATAAACATAAAGAAATACTTGCTACATTGTTCATCAAAGACAATACAAAATAGACAGGGATTATTAGTCCCGTCAAATACAAGTTTTCAAAATACAGCACGATAGATATTGCATAGGCACAACCCGCCCAACATAGGTCAACGAGTAAGGTGTGAAAACATGCTGAACAGCAGGGCAAGTCCTGCCATAACATTGCTCACCACAGTCATCATCACAGCGGGGGAAGGACGACTCTCTAAGTCATCAACTCTACCACTCATAGCAGAAAGGGTGTGACAATCCATATCAACATGGCCCCTCAAATCCCTTATGATCCTCTGAGTGTTTCTCATTTCAAATCCCATCATTCTCAGCTCTTCAGTAGTCACTCTCCTCAGGACCTCCACATCCTAGGTCAATTCATTCATTGAGTCTCCGAGTCCTCTACGCATAACAACCCAATCCGCCCTTAGCACCCTATCCAACTCTGCTATGTCGTTTTCCATTGTAGAGGTGGAATCCCTCATCCAAGTACGGGTAGCAGTCAACTCCTCTGGGATTTCCCTGACACTCTTCTCAGTGGTAACTACCCTATCTTGCATCTCCTCATTCTCCTCTTCAATCCTCATATGTAACCCGTTTCTCACGTCCTCTATTGCTGGCGGAATAGTCCTCCTTACATCCCCCACGGCCTCCTCGACTTGATCCAGCCTCTTAAACACCTCTTCCGCATCACCTACTAGTCTCACAATCTCGCTTTTGCGCAGTGTCTTAACCTTTACCCTAGTGTCCCCAAGTAACTCACAAGTCTTTTCCAATCGCTGATCTTGGAGGCTAATCTTCTCTACCAAGGTCGGGATGGTCAGCTCTAGTGGCTCCTTGGTAGTAAGTAGTGGTGGGGGGAGTGAGTGATGTCTCACCAACCTCGAAGGTGGACTGAATGTGATCCTCCCCTCTCCGTCTTTTCAAAGTCATAGATATCCCGAGCACGTAGAGATCGAGTTTCTTTTGCTTCAATGGCGCGCGTGTGGACTCCGCATCCTCTTCTAGTTTCCTTTTGCCAAACGTACGTGGTTGTGGGGGCTCGGGCACCATGGCGGGAGGTGGTAGCGCAACCTCGTGGTCAGAAGGCACCTCCTCTGGCTCGGACTCGGAATCAAGATACGGTGACATGGCCGTGACAACAATATCCATATAATGTAACTTTATGTGACACGTATATGCAACGTGACATGCAATGTATGATATGAGATGCGAATGCAATGAAAACGTTTTTATTGAGTCATTTAGTTATAGACCAGACTCGTCTGATTCACTATAACCAATGGCTCTGATACCAATCTTTCACACCCCGCCTTGGCGGAAACACGAGCGTGCGACGAATCATGGATAATCATGGCTATTGATTAAAGCAAACATCACATTCATAGATCGCCGACTAGTTTAATTATTTTACAAGATAAAAGAGTTGAAAGTATTTCAAAACATGACTTAATTATAGGATTTCCAAATCTATGACTTAAAAACAAGTTAACTTATAGACAAAAATCCTCCAAAATAGGTGATCCGACATGCGATGCTTGGCACCCACAATACTTCTTCTTACTTGTTTAGTATCTTGAAAAACATACTTGAAAACGTCAACATGAGGTTGGTGAGCTCACAAGTTTAATGGCACAATATAAAACATTTTTTTTAACAGTTAAAACGTTTATGTCAAATAAAGAATTCAAAACATGAAAGGTATAAAAATAATGTAAAGCATGATCCTCCATAAACTTGCAAGGAGTACGAATTAATATATAACACATGAGCCTATAATCAACCCTAAATCTGTTGTTGTTTGCCCGGTACCGTAACACCACGGTATAAAGTTAGAATATATACACCCATTATCACGTTGGTTAGAGCTACTAACCATGAGGGGGGATCAATCCTGATAGTACTACCCACATATTCCTCGGCTAAACCCATTGTTAATGATTGTAGAATGCATTGATCCGAATATCTAAGGGCCTGGAGTTGCTCATGATTATATAAATATCATTTATTACGCATTAAAAGATTAGGTATGTTTCCACCCCAAAAATAGTAAAATAGTAAAAAGGGGTTGTGAAACTCACTTCAGTGTCGGTAAGTAGCGATGACAAAAGATCTTGACGGTATCCGACCTAAGTGCGTCCTAAGACAAGTACAAGCCATAATTAGGGTCGGTACGACATATTAATTATGGCAGTCCACGTTATGCGTTCATCCAATAACCTAGACCTAGGTGTGATACGACTCATCGATGATACATTAAGTATAATATGCTCTGTTTAGAAAATAAATATATTCATATTTCCCTTTATAAGTAACATTGTATTTTTATTTAAAGAAGGGTGTGCTTATATATTAAACTTCGTGTATATTTATGAGAGTTTTTAAATCATGTCTAACTAATTTTTAAAAAGTATATATCTTATTTTATATACTATATACTTGTTATTATATGTACAAATATAAAACGTTTAGATGGTTTATATAATTATATAAAATCTTACATTTATTCTTATGTTAGTTGAAATAAGTTCGAAAAACCGTATTTCTTTATTTATATAAAACTATATTTTGTACGTATCACTTTATTTATATAAAACTATATTTTTGTAACCTAAACATTTTAACAAATATGTTTTCTAAACAGCAAATCAATCTCATTCATAGTTTCAACTAATTACTTAGTGTAAATATAATAACAATGTAATTTCTAACTTGTCTGTAATTCTTGATTGGATGAACTAGCATAAGTTAATAATATTTTAGTGTAAAGAAGAAAAAAAAGAAAAAAAGGTTAGAATGGTGTTCATACCACTAGACGAGCTAGGTGAAGATTTCTAGTCGGGAAATGAAGATGAGCTCAAACACTAGCACTTTACTCCCACTCCTAGAACTTGAATCTCCTTAACCGTGCTTAACCCTTTCCAAGCCTAGAGTGTGTGTATCTTAACGGAAGTGTGTGGCGGGGGTGTTTGAATATGTGAAGGTGAGGAGTGGTGGTGTAAGGGTGGCATCAGCTTATGAAGGGTATGGTTTGTGATTAGCCATAATGCTTCTAACAGTTTGTAAGTTAGAGTGGTGGTGTAAAAGGGAATCAAAGTTTGTTTATATAGAGCTAAAGCACTAAGGTACTAGCTTTTAAAATGAAGGGTTAAGATCTTACCTTGTTAATCCAATGGCTACTCTTAAGGATGAAAAGTGTGTTTTTGTAATGCACCATACGAATTTGTTTGTATGTGTGATGTGTGATGTGTGGTTAACCTTAATGTATTAATGGGTAAAGACCTTTTGGGTGTGTGTGTATTAGTTTGTTGCAGACAAGGAAACAAGTGTTATAACCAAAGGAGGTTATGTGTAATTTACCATACAATTATTAGGGTGGTTCACACTCCAACTTAGACAAATCTTAAAACTTGTTATTTGTTTAGTATTGTCGGTTCCCATCAATAGTGTAGCTAGGCTGGGCTGAATTTTTGTACTTGTTAAATCCAAAGTATTCCTTTTGCTTCTATAGATCATGTCCTATGTGTGTATATTATAATTTGGCAGGTAAGAGGGTGGTGGGTAGGAATTTTATCCAAAGAATAATAAGTTAGTTATACCCCATGTTGAATGGTCAAATCTCCTTGTGCTTTGTTTCATCTTTTTCGGCTGCACATAGGTGATGAAAAGTGTCTAATTTAGGTTGTTTACCACTAGAATATTATTTCTTTTTCACATCTGCCATGACTAGTTCTGGTTGGGGTCTATGTAGCCCCTTTGTGTCATATGGTTTGGCTAGAACATTCATTTTTATTATTTAGTTACATATCAAACTGGATGAGATTGTAGTTCGGTTTTCCTGATATTTTGTAATTAATTTATTTTGGAATTAGTTTATGTAACGATTTGTATTACTAATAGGTGCTATTATTTTAAGTTAGGTCCAATGATATTAATACTCATAATTCGTTATGGTTAAATCTCACTCTAAAATTGTATTAGTATTTGTTCTAGGCGTTACCGAAGACCCCTTCACCGTATCCTATATGTATCAGTGTTCGTTTCTGACGACCATGCGTTAGGCGATGCGAACAATATTATTAAAATATCCATTTAAAATCAACGTTTGTTTGTTGGGCCGTTACGTATGAGACATAGTAATTTCCTAAGTAACTAAAAGTTCACAATATATGCATAGTATTTATACAACCCGATTCTTTTTACGCGTGTTCATGCAATATAGATTCTATTGAAGGAAAATTATGTTTAAATAAATGCTAATAATTTGTACGGATATTGATCTGAAAGTGCCGTTTGTCACATAATCCTTCCTATGCCTGTACTCGAACACTCAAACTTATGTCTAATATACTTGTTTGCTCGAACCACTTAGCAATTTTGTCACAACCTTGCTAAGTTCAAAACTCACAGACCAAATTTCCTAGTACACAACCTTGCTCGAAACACTTAAATGTCTCCTATCATTCCGTTCTTTGTGCTCGTAGACATAGGTCTAACCACTTAACATGCAATCATGCTCGAAACACATAATTATCAGTTTTCATGACCTAGCAGGTGCTCGAAAGTAAGATGCATGCTCGAAATACATAGATGAATCTTGCAGTTCATATAGTATACTCAAAGCAATGTAATCACACAAACAAGCAAAGTTTCTTTGCTCGTACACTTAAAAGGTTTTCAGTTCAAATTGTGAAATCAACACATCCTTTGCCAATCAGTTTGGACATTTTCACACATATCCTTTGCTCAAATTCCAAATTTTGCATAAAAGATAATCATTTCAAAACATGGAGCTGACCTAAGCAATTAGTTTAAGGTTAAATAAGAGATCAAATTTCAGTTGAATATTCTTTTTGAAAACATTTTCATAGAAAGATCTCAACATGGGATCATATTGTTTAAAAAAAAACTTTCACTCCATAGCATAGTAAGCCTTATTACGATCTAAGTCAGGTTGACATTAGGTAATTGCACTTAGCATGATTATCATAACATTTGTGATATACTTATAGTTCGATTAAAGCATAAGTGAAGAATGGCTACATTTTGGACTTCAGGTTTTTCCCTATCTCTTCTCAAAGCTTATTTAGATTTCTCCAATCACCCCAATTTGACTTCAACCCCCTGATGCTTTGGTCAAAATTTTATTTTATGAGCAGTTTATTTGAAAATGTATATAGATATCAGACTATAAGATTGAACGTTGGACTTACATGCCAGCCGGACTTACAAGCCTTACCTCCAGGGTGTTTAGGACTTATTTTGGATGCCCAACCCCTGTAGTTCCCTTAGTGCCCCTTAAGTGATGATATATTATTATTTGATATACTACTTTGAAGCAATTTTCTTTTTCTATATTTTTCTTCTTTCTTTTTCTTGCTTTTTCTTTTCGATAAGCTTTTGTATAACTATACTTTAATATCTACTCAGATACTTTGTAAATATATTTTTGTGTGACCAAAACACCAACAGGCTCGTGTATGATTGGAAAGTTACCTTTTTGCCTATCATTCGGAGAGATGTGCAAGGAAGCATACCTTGGTCTTCAAATGAGTCACTAGAGACTTAGCATTTTTATTATATTTGTATCACGTATGTCACTACACTCATGAAAAGATACTCAAAGCAAAATGTTAATTTAGTGAACAGAGATCCTTTAAGCCTATATTCCTTGGGTTAGGAATTTTAAACAATATACTATCATTTCCCATAAGGTTGGATACCATTTCTATCCAAAGACCTTTAAGCTTCTATAAAGCTTATAACTGAATCATCTTATCATATCTCTTATGAGATCACAAAAAACGGTGTGGCTTAGTAAAAAACATTCAATAGTTTCAAAAACATTTAATTTGAAAGTTCATTTTAAACACTGATTCTGAAAACAGTGTTGTCATTTAAGCATATTTAATGAGCACACACTTCAACAATTTCAAACACATTCATTCAGACAACATAAATCATTCAGACAAGCACATAAGTATTTCGAGCATGCTCAGAAATTCATCAAGCATACTCGGAAGTCTATCGAGTAACCTTAAGATCTATTATTTCAGTGCTTGTGCTCGAAAGACTTAAACTGTGTGCTTGAGCATTAGACTTGTGCTTGGAGTACTTAGAAAGTTTTCCAGAACACATGTCCATGCTCGACCAGCAATAACATATCATTTGTGCTCGAATTACTTGAGGGATCTCAAGTATGGTTTGTTTGTGCTCGAAGAACATCAAACACACCATCAAACACAAAGTCAAGCTCGAAATACTTAAAAAGTTTTTCAAGGCAATAATCTATGCTCGAGCAACTGAGCTATGACATCTGTGCTCGCAAGACTTAGAAAGGTCTTCCAAGTACTCCTGCTTGTGCTCGAGGAGCAACAAGCACAGTATCAAGCACAGATTCGCGCTCGAAGTACTTAAACCATAGAAATACATCATGCAAGCACAGATCAAAGTACTGAAAGCTATAATTATCAATAATATAATATTTTTCACACAAAGACAGTCACATACATGATTCATGCAATCAGAATGATCAGTTAAGTATAGCAAATCATCATGCAAACATTCAAACTGAGTAACAAAGATAATCAGTAAGCACCTCACTTAAGCACACATCCTTAATCAAACTTCATCAGCATTTATCATTCCTATGAATTTTAACAGAAAGTGAAACCTGGTTTTATCTAAAGGTTTGGTGAATAAATCAGCTAGATTATCAGATGTATATACTCTTTTCATTTCTATTAAGCCTTTTTCATGACAGTCACTAATGAAATAATGTCTAATCTCAATGTGGTTAGTCTTAGAATGTTGGACTGGATTCTTAACAATGAACATAGCAGTAGTATTATCAATTAAAATTGGAGTAAGTAAGAAATTCATACCATAATTCAGCAGTTGATTCTGAATCCATAGAACCTGTGCACAGCAGGCAGAAGCAGAAATGTACTCAGCTTCAGCATTATAGATAGACATTGTAGTCTGCTTCTTGCATTACCAAGACACCAGCCTGTTTCCTAGAAACTGGCATCCTCCTGAAGTTGATTTTCTACTCATGTTGCAACCATCATAGTCACTGTCTGTGTAGGCCATCAAATCAAAAGAGGGATTCTTTGGATACCAAATCCCCAAAATCTGGTTTTCCTTTGAGATATCAGAAAATTCTTTTCACTGCTAGCATGTGTGAGACCTTGGGGTTAGCTTGGAATTTTGCACAGACACAGACAGCAAACATAATATCTAGCCTAGATGCTGTAAGATACATTAGTGATCCTATCTTGGCCCTATATTCATGCGAGTCCACCGGCTCCCCCTTCTCACCAGGTACCATCTTCTCATGTGTGTCCATTGGTGTGGACACTGTCTTGAATTCCCTGCACTTGAACTTGTTAAGAATCTCTTGAACATACTTTGATTGGTTAATAAAAATTCCATCAGCCTTCTATTGTACTTGATGTCGAAGGAAGAAATTTATTTCCCCCATTGAGCTCATCTTGTACTTGGATTTCATCACTTGCTTAAAATCCTTGCGCATTTGTTCATTTGTAGAGCCAAAGATAATGTCATCAACATACACTTGCAACAGCAGCAGATCCTTGTTCCATCTTTTCTAGAATAGGTTTTTGTCAATGGCTCATCTGCAGAAACCGTTGTCTAACAGGTGGTTTGATAGCTCATCATACCTTGCTCTAGGAGATTGATGTAGTCCATACAATGCTTTGCTGAGCTTATACACCTTGTTAGGATGGACTAGATCTTCAAATCCTGGAGGTTGAGTCACATACACCTCCTCATCTATCTTTCAATTTAAAAATGCAGATTTCACATCTAATTGATAAACTTTTATGTTCATAGATGTTGCATATGCTAGAAAGATTTTGATGGCTTCTAGTCTAGCAACTTGAGCAAATACTTTTTCAAAGTCCACTCCTTCTTCTTGTAAGCACTCTAGAGCCACCAGTCTTGCCTTGTTTTTAATGACATTTCCTCTCTCATCTTTTTTGTTTCTGAACACCCATTTGGTTCCAATAGCATACTTGCCTCTGGGCTTGTCAACCAAGTCCCATACATGTAAGTCTCTGAATTGAGCTAACTCTTCCTGCATAGCTTCTACCCCGATGTTATCTTTTAAAGCTTGATTGAGGTTCTTTGGTTCAACTTGGAATAGAAAGCAAGCATACAGACAGATGTTTGCCTTTTCAGATGAACTTCTTGTCACTCTCTCATGCAAGTCTCGTATGATGTTCTTTGCATGATGATTTCTTTCAACAGAAGTAGTCTGCACAATTTTTTGTGCTGACACTTCTATCTCAAGGTTGGTCATATTGATCTCAGCAGTTTCACTTTCAATTCTTTCTTGAGTTTTAACAGCTTCTTGAGTTTGATTAATCTCAGATGATGATGTTTCATTTGATCCAATTTGTAAAGAGTCAAACAAAGACTGAAACCGGTCTTCAAATTGATTTGTCACTTCAGGCTGAACATGTTGCTGACTTTGGATAGGTTCACTCTCCAGATCACTTGGTCCTTCATTAGAAACTTCAACTGCAGCTTCTTGTCCATTCATCTCACCTTTAGCTGCTCCTTGATTGCATCTCTCAAAAGTAAATCCATTTTGCTCAGGAGCAACAGATGACCATAGCTTGTCCAGATCAACTTGTTTTTGTTTTCCTTTATCTTCAAAGCTTGTTCTTTACATGCTGTCATCCATGTCTTTATTATAAATCTTGAATGACTTGATCATCTTCTCCAAGTCAAATAGTCATTTGAGACCTTCAATATTATTGAACTGGTTTTCATTGAATATTATATTTGAAGACTCAATTAGGACCATGT
Organism: Bidens hawaiensis; assembly: GCF_021521415.1. Taxonomy (NCBI): domain Eukaryota; kingdom Viridiplantae; phylum Streptophyta; class Magnoliopsida; order Asterales; family Asteraceae; genus Bidens; species Bidens hawaiensis. The sequence continues at coordinate 1,476,032 of NW_027491157.1, forward strand.
GCTCCTTCACATAAACTCTGTACGCCTTTGGATGAGATGAGTATCCCACAGAGAAACATTCCAGAGATTTTTACTGGAATTTGTTTAGACAGTCCTTTGTATTCAACAGTGAGCATCTGCATCCGAAAGGCTTTAAGAACTTCATATAAGGTTTTCTTTTGAAGATAACCTCATATGGGATCTTATTTTGAGCCTTGTTTAGTAGAACCCTGTTCTGCACATAGCATGCAGTGTTGATTGCTTCTGCCTAGAAAGTGACTGGCAGATTTGCATCAGCAATCATGGTCCTCGCAGCTTCAATTAGTGTTCGGTTTCTTCTTTCTGCAACAGCATTTTGCTCAGGAGTTCTAGGTACACTATATTGTTGAAAGATCCCTTTAGAAGTGCAGAATTCTTCCATTACTCCATTCTTGAATTCTGTCCCATCGTCACTTCTAATGACTTTCACTTTCCTTTTAAGTTGATTTTCCATTTTCAGCACATAGGTTCTGATTAACTCTGGGGTCTCATCCTTGCTGTCCATAAAGTTTACCTAAGTAAATCTTGAGTAATCATCTGTGATCTAGTGACAATATCTCTTCTTTCCAATACTTGGAACACTCACTGGACAAAACAGATCCATGTGTAGTAGTTCCAAGACCTCATCAATGGTATTTATCAATTTGCTCTTATGTGAGGATTTATGTTGTTTCCCTTTGAGGCAAGATGTGCATTTTTCTTCAAGCTAAAATTCTCTGGTGGGAAGGCCGACAACAAGTTCACCTTTCACTAGCTTGTTCATATTCTTCATGTTGACATGACACATCTTCCTATGCCATAGTTTAGTCTCATTTTCAGTGGCTTTGGAAACAAAGCATGAACCACTTCTAGATGTAGCAGTATTCATTCTTAGTTCATAGAGGTTGCCATTTTTTAGAACCATCATCATGATCATTTCAGTTGGAATCACAAATTCAAGCTTTAAGATTAGGCAGCTTTCATCATTGAAGGCTACTTTATACCCTTTGTCACAAACTTGAGAAATGCTGAGTAGATTATATTGTAGTCCTTCAACATGCAGCACATTTTCAAAGGATACCTTGCCATTGGTGAGTCTTCCTTTTCCAACAATCTTCCCTCCATTTTCATCACTCCCAAAGGCAACTAGACCTTCATACTTTCTTTCATAAATGATAAGAGCTTCCTTGTCATAGGTCATGTACCTGGAACATCCACTGTCCATGTACCATAAGTCATTACTGTTCAAGGACTGTTCCTGCACATATAAACAAAAGCGAATCAGTTGGATTCTGAGTTACAAACTGCATCAGTTTGCAATTAAGATTCAAGTGAAGATTCATCAGGATTTGGAACTGGAAGTTGAAGTGGATCTTCATAAATCACTTTCTTCTTCTTAGTCTGAGTCTGACCCAACTTTCACAACTTGTGACATGATAAGGTTTTCATTTTGTTCAATCACATAGTCTTTCTGTTCATTTAACTCCTTCTTTGTCTTCCACCGAAACCCTCTTGGTTCATAACCTTGCTTCATCAAGAACTTTTCATCGCCATTAAGAACACCAGGTCTCATTTTGGTCTTTCCTTTGTCATTTAACCTTTTGTTCTTTATTGGTTTGCCTGATCCTTTTGTATCATCCTTGATTTTCAAAACTTGTTTCAGTCTCTTTTCCAAAACTAATCTTTTCTCTTCGTCACTTGAGCTATTCTTCTCTTCATTCAAATATCTTTAATACATCTGCTTGTATCCTTTCATGTTAAAACCACAAGAATCAGTGTGATGACCATAAGCATCACACTTCTTGCACCATACCTTGGCATAGCTCCCTATATCCTCAAGCAATTGCTTGTCTTTAATTCTGTCACTTGGTTTGGGGAAGTCAAAGCCTAGGGTTGTCTTTAGACATAAAGAGTTGCTGAAGTCCATTTTGATTGGCTTGTTCAAATCAGGTACCAGATGATATTTCTCTTTAACAAACACAATTGGCTTCAACTTGGATGGTAATTTTGAACAGCTTCCTTCTTTTTCTGTAGCAAATCTTCTCATGGGTACATACTTCACATCTCCAATATCAAACAGTTCATGATTGGAGAAAACTGGATAGATTGGTGGATGGGACTGATCTTACAAAAATTTCTTTGATACATAATTTATTTTCTTGTTTTCTAGCTGTGGTCTTGCACAAATGTCAAATACCACATGTTCTTTTCTTATTTGTTCATAATGTTTCTTTTTCTTGAAAGTCATCTTTGGCAATAGTGGAATCTTTTCATCTTTCTTCTTGTTTGATCCCTTCTTTTTCTTCTTACCCTTAGATGATTTGGTATTGTCACAACTGCAAGTACTCTCCTCACTAGAGTATTCACTCCATTTCTTCTTCTCACCATCCTTCTTTATATCCTTCTTTTCCTCTTGTTTTTCATTCTGCTTTTTATCAAACTCTCCGTTCTCATCAACAATCACATCTTCATATTGTTTTAAAATTCAAATTTGTCTTCAAACACATTCTTAAATTGTTTCAAATATTCATTCCTACTTTCCTTGTCTACTTTTAGTGGATAACTGTCGAAAGCCCGTTAATTCTCGGAAGCTTGTAGAGTATGTATAATTCTCGGGATTTATCCAACGTTTCTCGGAAGCCTTTACGTCATCCCGGTACGTTAAAGAACCTAACTTTTCCTTCCATTTTGCCTTACACCACAATCTAGAGGGACTTGGATGTAACTATTTTATTTATATCATAAAACAATTAACCTAACCCTAACCCACCCCCCCCCCAGCTGCGATCGGCCGAAGACCAGCCCCTCCCCCTTCCTTTCTTCGACTTTTTGATCAATTACAAGCTCCTAGAAGTAGTTCAAGGTATGTACTACAATCCCCAACACTCTTTTCGTTCACCCCTAATCATTCGAAAACTAGGGTTTATCGGGTGTAGAATTGTCAAATGTTGAGTTTGATGCGTTAATCGATTGAATGACCAATCGAATCAGTTTGCATGGCCCTAGGGGAGTCTAGGGGCTATGGGAAAATTATTTTTTTTGATACTCGGGGCTGTTTTGGTTGGTGATTAGTCAATCGAGTCGGCGGTGCAAGAATTTTCGTTTAAATGTTAAATTGAAAGTTGTAAAAAGGAACCGTCAACCCTATCAACTCGGGTGACATAATTATGATGTAAGAAAAGGTAAAGATGGGAATTTGGTCCATTTGGGGCTGATTTGTTTGAAAATTGGTTTTATGATTTATTACGCACGTATTCGGTTAGCCCCGACCATAATCGTAAGGTGGATTTGGTTAAAGTAATTGGGTATGGGTTGGGCCTCGGGCCAAGTTGTTGGGGATCGGGCCAAAGCGTCGGGCTTGCACGGCCCATTAGGCAAGTGTGTTCTTACGGTCTAGTTTACTGGCGCGTTGTGTACAATTCACAGGCCCTTATTTGTGAGTGTGCACTTAGGGACTTCTTAGCTCGTTGCAGGTGTTCGGTTGATTTCAGCTGAGTTCATGATGCCCTTTTTACTCTTTTAAAGTTTTGGGCTAGCATGCACACCTAAGCGATTTTGCTTGATGAAATGTTTTCAACTATTTTGCATAGGCTTGCTAGTATTGGTAGGACTTGGAATGTTATAGAATGTGTGTATGTATATATATATTATAGAATGGCCAATATCTGGCGAATGTTGTAGTCGTCTCGACTACTAAATGTTGTGTATGCCTACTTTGTGTTTGCATGCGTTAAATGTTACGTGTTTGGGTTGTGCGTTTGCTCGGCCCTGAATGTTATTATTGAATGTTATATATATAAATATATATATTTATATATATAGGAATCCACGTAGAGAGATGTTCATACGTAAGGATAATTATTTATTAAATGAGATGACCTAACTGATGTATTTCAGTTTACAGTTTTAAAACCGTTGGAATGATTATTAAGACTTTCGTTACTTATTTAAAACTTGAACTCACTCAGGTTAAGCTGACTTTGTGTGCATGTTAGTGTGAGTTTCAGGTTAAGAAGAGGATGCCTTATCGCTTGGACGTGCACGAAGCTACTTGGACAGTGAAGAGCATACGGGATTTGAAGACTTTATTATTAAACATTTCTTTTAAAAATTTTTATTAAAGATAATTTAGTTGGTTTGGGGCAAAATTCCCGGATTTTGGGAACTTATTATATTATTTACGTTTTCCGCCTAATTATACTCTGTGATGCTTATTTTAATGAAAAGATTTGTTTTTAAGTTTAATTATTTTTACGAGTGTTTTGAATGATTACCAACTGTGGGGTTCCCGGGGTTCGGGGCCTTTCAATTGGTATCAGAGCTTGGTTCGAGGGATTCGAGCATCCCCGAATGCCAGGACTCGAACTGTAAGCAAAGAGACACGTATGCCCACCGCGAGTAGCTGCACGCCAAGAGGTAACTTTTAATTATTTAGTCATTCCTTTAAATTTAAAAGTTTCCAGTATGTGATTAACTGTTTAAGTGTTAGATAGAAGGCTAACGTGGTTAGGGTCAGGGGGTGGTTAGGACGGGCGGGTAAAGTAAACGACTAATTACACTTGATCAACGTCATTAGCAGTTTACCCTTACCTTACATGTTCTAATTACCACTTGTACTTGACCATGTTAAAATTCTGTCTTTGTAGGGATAAGTCGGGGTTAATACTCAAGCTGCTAAGAGAGATGGTCCTAGTATTCGCAGCCGTGGTCATAAGCCACATACCGAAGCCGAGAGAGAGATTCCTACTCCTCAGCGGGAGGAGACCACGATTCATGAGGAGGGGGATAACCCCGCCTTAGATCCTACTATGCGCGCGGCTATCGCCGACGAGGTTTACTAGGTGCTCCATAGCGCCATTCCCGAGATCGTTGCTGAGGCCGTTAGGGCCATGGAAGAGTCATTGGTTGGTAAAGGTTCGGATAAAGGGAAGAAGGGTATCGAGACACTGGTCGAGGAAGAGGAGGAGGTGTATGTACCGAGTGGGGATGAGGACGAGGTTCGGATTATTAGTGTATCTACTCGGGGTTTTTCGTACGGGGACTTCAAAAAGTGTGACCCTCCTTCTTTCGATGGTACTAAAGATGCTTTGGCAGCTCATCAGTGGGTGAGAGAGATGGAGGCCGTCCTGAGGGTTAGTAAGTGAAAGGGAGACGACATGGTCACTTATGCTACCGCCTCGTTTTGTTCCGAGGCATTATGTTGGTGGGATAATCTGGTGCAGGCTATGGGTGATCGATCGATTAGGAGGATGACATGGGATGGATTGAAGAAGTTGGTTCTCGATCAGTTCTGTCCTCCGCACGAATTGGATAAAATTGAACAGGAATTCTTGACCTTGGAGGCGGGCAGTATGACACATCGGGAATACACTACAAAGTTCAACAAGATGGCTCGCTTATGTCCCGATCTGGTTACCCCTAAGGCAAAAAGGATTAAGAAGTATGTTAAGGGCCTTCCGGTGGATATTCGTAGGGGTTACCCCTGAGGCAACAAGATGGTGACCACCGACATGAACTCCTTTCACTCGGTGGTTACCTTGGCAAGTACATTGTATGATCAGAGGGAGAAGTTACCGCCGACCGAGGCTAGGAAGACTTGGAACACTAATTCATATGGTAAGCGGCCCGGGGGAAACAGTTTTAGTTCGTCTGGGAAAAGGGTGAAGACTGAAACTTCTGAGTTTAGGAGGGATGCGGCATTCAGTAATTGCAAGAAGTGCGGCAAACTACACAAGGGGGAGTGTAAGAGTGGGTCCGGCACCTGTTTCGTTGCGATAAGGTTGGGCACCCCCATTTCGAGTGTCCGACTCTGACTTGTTTCTGCTGTAAGGGTTCCGGTCACTTGTCATTAAACTGTCCTACCAGTAAGGTGGGGGGATCCGGTCAGGGGACTTCCTCAAGAGGGAAGGTGGAAGAGAAGCCGAAGGCCAGGGCAAGGGCCTTCAACATCTCCAAGAAGGAGGCGAAGGATGATGCGGATGTTGTTTCAGGTACTTTTCCTTATTTAGCTTTCATTCCACTGTTATAATTTCTTATTCCTTGAAATCGTATGTGTTGACCGTGTAGCTAAGCAGTAGTATAATATCGTCCCAGGTACTTTTCTACTTGATGAGTTACAGGCATCAGTTTTATTTGATTCGGGCGCCAGTAGAAGTTTTGTGTCTACCGCTTTCTGTTCCTCGTTGAATAAATCACCTGAGTGCGTAGTCGATGTGTTTGAGGTTGAGGTCGCCGTATGAAAATCCGTGTCCGTGTCTAGGGCTATTCAGGGTTGTTCCATCGAGTTGTCCGGGTATAGATTTCCGGTGCGGTTGTATTTGATGTCGCTTGGCTGTTTCGATGTGGAGCTCGGGATGGAGTGGTTCGAGAGTGTTGATGCTCAAATCATTTGTGGTCAGAAACTTGTTCGTCTGAGGGCCCCGGATGTGACCCAAATCACCGTCTTCGGTGATCGGAATGTTGCGACGCCACATATTATATCCATGCTTAAGGTGGGAAAGTTGATGCAGCGGGGGTGCAGGGCGTATCTGGCGTATGCTATAAACAAAAATACCGAGGTGGTGTGACATTTGAGCCAAAACCAAGGTACACCTCAGTACATATTTACCGATTAAGCAAATAAACGCCTTTTGCGTAACAAACGAACGATTAACCGAACGGGTCGGGTTATGACCCAGATATCTTGGGGGGCCATCTATAAGTGATATACGTTTAATACAAGCTAAAACATTAGAAATATGGCCTTAGTTTGATAGCAAACAAGTTAAACGAAAATATGCTCGTTTAACTACCCGCTATAGATTTAAACGCAAAAAATAGTTACAAACCAAGCATTGTATCATCCGTTAAGCCAAAAAAGACTTACCAAACACTTATTTGAAATGTTTTAAGTGATCCGTGAAAATATTTTTGATTTTTACAAACATATAGTATGTTTTTATAATTTTACACAAAACTAGCGGAAAAACACTTGTTTTCGCGCTAATTAACGCACCCGATAAGTTTTTCGTGCCAAAAATCAAACCCGAACTAAATTTGGACCGGGATTTTCGTATTTGGGCTTGAGAAACCAGATTAATGGGCCAAAACAGCCCAAAGGGGAGGCCCATGGACTTCCGATCGGACAGCCCACCCCCACCCCCATTCTTTTATAAAACTTGTTTAGGAAGCTTGTTTATCCAATTTGGTTTATAAAAACTGAGGTCCAAGCAGATACAAGCTGAAATTCCAGAAAACCTTCAAACCCTAAGGTAAAGAGCTTAAATAAGTAGCCTTTGAACTTGTTTAAACTTGTTTAATATCATAAAAACATGTCTTGGTTACTAAAAATCATTCCTAACCGTGTAAAAATCCTAAAAATGGACCATAAACATGTTTTGATCATACACATGGTAAGGAACCTGTTTTGATAGTTTTTTGTGGCCATAAACACGGATTAAAGGGTTGAAACGGCGTTTTTACGGTTCAAAAGTTCGTTTTTGTGCACTAGCCGAAACCCTAAGTTAAGGGCTGTTATGTTGATGAAATATTGCTTGGTTTGTGATATAGGACTTGTACCTAGCTTGCTTAGAAGCACAAGAACCTGAAATCTTGATTAAAATGTCGGAAACGAGCCAAACCCGCTAAGGTAATGCCGAAACACTCGCTTACGGGCTAAAAAGGTTAAGGTTGTGATGTATATACTTTTAGGCCTTGAAATTTTGTAGGGACATCAGGGATCATGTCAATGAGTCCCTGTTCAAATTTGGTAATTTTTTGACCATCCGAGAATATTTGGCGAATTTATTACCGAATTGGGATGTTTATTTGAGAAAAATAGCTAAAATACTTCAAAAATTATGAAATTTTTTTGGGAACTCGGATTTGATTTATTTTGATCACATATGAATTTTGGGATCATTTGAAGAAGTTTAAAGGTGTTTTGTTTATTTGCGTTCGTGTGAATATTTATAGCTGAAATTGAGCCGAAAAGAATATCGCACGAGCTTTTTACATTCTGGAATTGATACAGGTTGATTTGGGAGATGATTTGAGTATTCGGGAATTTTTGTGGAATTATTGGAAATTGTTTGGGTTAACGGACGATTTACACGCGAAATATAGCTGATAAAATGAATTTTTATAAATTAATAAATCAGTAAATAAATTCCCGAAATATTTTTATAAAAATCTACATATTTTAATTGATAAGTGGTTAAATTTTCATAATTTAATGATTAACGGTTAATTAATTGTGCTAATTTGAATATTAAACAAATTCAGTTTTTATAAAAACCGGCAAGTTCGCGACTAACGAACCTGCGAAAATATCAAAACACCAAGAGAGATCAAAAATCATATTTTTGAACTAATTAAGTAAAAACGAACTTTTCTATGAAAAACCTGGACAATCCGGATAGATTGTGCGCGTTCCTTCTTAAATCAAACTGAATAAACGGAAACGGGCCCCGTGGCTAATCCGGGACCCCAGTATGTGATCTTTCTTCATAAATTAATCATTTTGTTAACCAATAAATTTACCCAAGCTTATTTTCCCATAACTGTTTTCTGAACGCGTAAACGAACAACTTGGCCAAGTTCAGTTTTAAGTATTAGACATTGAACAACATCACAACCTAAGCCTATTGCCACTTTCTGGGCGTTCCAGCTAATCCCAGATTGTTATACAACCCAGTTTAGTATTGAGATTATAATAATATTAAAATATTAATATTATTATAATATTGATTATAGGAACTACTGATAGCGGACCGAACAAACCACGAGCTGATACGGTACTGAATATCGACTAAACCGTGAGTTTCATGACCCCACTTTTAAACTGTTTTACGAACTTTTGGGGTGAAAAGCATGTTTACTTATATCTATATACTTATCTGAAACATGTGATGATGTGAATTATCTAAGTGCTAACACATGAAAGTCCCCACTAACACAGTGATTAACTTCGAGCCTGTGGCTTGTGAATAGTACTATTGGTTTCACAAACCCATGCGGGGCTAGCACGGTTGCTGAGACATTATCCCGTTTGCACATGTCCATATTTTTACGAACCAGCTATGTAGTATTACACATAGCTACCGGGGCATAATGTGGGCGGAAAGGGGCCACAGTGGTTGATTGAGCGTGGGAAATGGAGGCACGCAGCACGAACAATCCAGGCTTCATTGTAGCTTAGCATAATTACATCACATACATCATTTACATACATACATACTTATTTCATGATTACAAGTGTTGACTTGTGAATACTCATTACTGATTTCTTGAAACTTTTGAAACTCACCAACTCTAGTAGTTGACCCGTTTTAAACTGCTTTTCAGGTATACTTAAATCGGAATGATTTGGTGATCTGTTACTTGCTCAAGATGTGTGGTTGATGCTATGTGAATAGAGGCAAGGGTGTTAGTAGCAAGAACGTTTAGTTAACGAACTAGTTTTGTTTGTATCACCTAGACTGTAAAACAATTATAGAACAAAGAAATGTAAATATTGTAAATTAGTTTGTAATGTTTCTTTATAAACAATGTGTTGATACCAGAGGTATCTGTTACATTCCCGTTTTACGCTTCCGGATTGTGCCAGTCGGGGTGTGACAGGTGGCTACCGTAGGTGATGTTCCTATTGTTCGGGATTTCCCGGATATATTTCCAGATGATTTGTCTGATGTACCGCCCAATCGTGAGGACGAGTTCCAGATAGACCTTGTACCGGGCGCCAAACCCGTTGCCCGAGCTCCTTATCGCCTAGCGCCGAATGAAATGAAGGAATTTATGGCTCAGTTCGAAAACTTGCTCGATAAGGGCTTTATTCGACCAAGCATCTCACCTTGGGGTGCCCCGGTCCTGTTCGCTAAAAAGAAGGACGGTAGCATGCGGATGTGCATTGACTATCGTGAATTGAACAAGCTCACTGTTAAAAATCGGTACCCTTTCCCAAGGATCGACGATTTATTTAATCAGCTCCAAGGAGCTAGTTGGTTCTCGAAGATCGACCTTAGGTCCGGGTATCATCAGTTGAAGATTCGGGAGGAAGATATTCCTAAGATTGCCTTCCGCACTCGTTATGGACATTATGAATTTCTTGTGACGTCTTTCGGTTTGACCAACGCACCGGCTGCGTTCATGGATCTTATGAACCTGGTGTGTAGGCCGATGCTCGATCTTTCAGTTATTGTATTCATCGATGACATACTTGTGTACTCTAAAAGTGAATCCGATCACGCCAGTAATCTCATGAAAGTGTTGGAGGCTCTTCGGAAGAGCAAATTGTATGCAAAATTTTCTAAGTGTGTCTTCTGGTTGCGTGAGGTTCAATTCTTGGGTCATGTTACTAACCCGAGTGGTATTCTGGTTGACCCTGCAGAGGTGGAAGCCGTGAATGAATTGGGGTCTCCTAAGTCTCCATCTGAAATCCGTAGCTTTCTTGGTTTGGCGGGGTATTACCGCCGCTTTATTCTCGATTTTTCAAAAATTGTTTCTTTACTGACCAGGTTGACTAAGAAGAGTGTTAAGTTCGTTTGGGGTACTGAGCAGGAGGAGGATTTTCTTGAGTTGAAGAACAGGTTAACGCATGCCCCGATTTTAGCTCTACCTGATGTCACCGACGATCTGGTGGTTTATTCTATTCCTCTTATCAGGGGCTTGGTTGTGTTTTGATGCAGCGAGGCTGAGTCATCGCTTATGCCTCACGGTAGTTGAAGCCTCATGAGGCGAATTATCCTACACATGATTTAGAGCTGGCGGTGGTTGTGTTTGCGCTTAAGTTGTGGAGGCATTACTTGTACGGTGTTCCTTGCGTTATCTATATCGATCATAAGAGCTTAAAGTATTTCTTCGAACAAAAGGAACTGAATATGCGACAGCGTCGATGGTTGGAGTTGATTAAGAACTACGATCTGGAGATTATGTACCATCCCGGCAAGGCTAACGTGGTAGCCGACGCGTTAAGCCGGAAGGAGAGACCAAAACCTATTCGTGTAAAATCTTACCAGCTCATCCTTAAACCCGATATTTTGAAGCAAATAGCCAGCGTTCAGAATGAGGCTTTGCAGGTGGAATGGATTATGTCAGAACGTGTTTGGGGGTCAGGAGAAATTGTTGGAAGACGTCGGTGACGGGGTGAAGTATAAGGATGGCCGTTTATGGGTACCGAAGTATGTGGGATTTAGAGATAAAATTTTGGATGAGGCACACAATTCGCGCTATTCTATTCACCCGAGCGCGACCAAGATGTACCAAGACTTGAAGAAAAATTATTGGTGGCCTGCGATGAAGTTTGAGGTGGCTTAGTACGTGAGTAAGTGTTTGACGTGTCTACAAGTTAAGGCAGAGCATCAAAAGCCGTTCGGGAAGCTTCAACCTTTAGAAATACCTGAGTGGAAGTGGGAGCATCTCACTATGGATTTTGTAACTAAATTGCCTCATACTCCTAAGGGTAGTTATGACACCATTTGGGTAATTGTTGATAGATTGACCAAGAGCGCTCATTTCTTGCCGATCCGAGAGACTTTTAATTCTGAGCAGTTAGCCGATGTGTTTATTCTTGAGATCGTTTCTAGGCACGGGGTGCCGGTATCTATTGTTTTAGATAGGGATACGCGTTTTACCTCCAGGTTCTGGAAGAAGTTTCATGAGGAGATGGGCACCAAACTCTTCATCAGTACCGCTTATCACCCGCAGACGGATGGTCAGTCCGAGAGGACCATTCAAACTCTTGAGGATATGTTACTGGCTTGTGTTATCGATTTTGGTGGTAGTTCGGATCGTCACTTACCGTTGGTAGAGTTCTCCTATAATAGCAGTTATCACGCCACGATTGGGATGCCACCGTTTGAGATGTTGTATGGTAGGAGGTGTAGGACTCCAGCCTGTTAGGGTTCCATTGGTAAGAAGTAGTTGGGTAGTTTGGAGGTGGTCGAGGCTACAACCGAGAAACTCGACAAGATTAAAGCGTTTATGAAGGCCGCCTAGGACCGACAAAAGTCTTATGCGGATAAATGTAGGTTCCCTAGACGGATCGCACGAGATATCTCGATCAACTCAGGTGCGGAATCCCTGCGTAGATCGTTACGAGTATAGAACACGAATCACACGAACACACGAAACGAACACACGTTATATATTATAACTCAAACACGTGATGTAATATCACTGTTACAGACTCTCGTCCTCACGTTACAAATGAACTCGAACTACTGAAACAAACAACTTCACAATATTTCTAACCAAGCCGTAAGCTAGGTATATAAATACACGACAACTTCGCCTGGCATGTTCAGGCGAAGTTGTCCATAACTTCGCTTGACTAACAAGTTCGCCTGTTAAGCGAACTTGTCAGTAACTTCGCTTAAATCCCATAACTTCGCCTGCGGCGCTGTTCAGCCAAGAACGCATCAGATTCGTGCCAGAAACAACAAAACGCCGATCTCGAACCATAGCATAAGAGCCTAAGGCTCTGATACCACTTGCAGGTCCCCCCGGGGGCGTCGCCGATCGATACGAGATCCGCACGAGGTCTAGGAGTGCGGAATCCTCCTAGACTCGTTAATGGTGTACAAGATGAAGAACACAAACACGTACACGAACAAATACAAGAACGGGATAATCAAATCTGCAGATTCTTATATAATAATCAAAACACTTACATACCAAACATGAAAACAAATGACACGGCCGACCCGAGGTGAGCTCTACCTCGGGCCGTCCCACACGGCTCACTCTCTCGGTTTCTCTCTAGCTAATTAATCTTATCACACAATACTCTGATTTCTGGATTCTTAACCTAAACAAGACACACGTATATATATATAAACTTCACGGGCTTGGGCCTGTAGGCGAAGTTGTTACAACTTCGCCTATGGCGAAGTTGATATAACTTCGCCTATGGCAGAAGTTGTGCTAACTTCGCCTATGGCGAAGTTGTTCTAACTTCGCCTGTGGCGTTCCGCTGGTCAGAATTGCATAGCGACGGTCACAAAATGCACCAACAGACTCCCCTTTGACCGTTGCTCTCAATTCTAACAAACACGAAAGATCATCTGTTACAAAAACATGCACCAACAATAAAAGGCGAAGACCTATTGTGTTCGAGGCTGGGGATCGGGTTATGTTGAAGGTTTCTCCTTGGAAGGGCATTATTCGTTTTTGTAAGAGGGGGAAGCTTAGTCCGAGGTTCATTGGTCTGTTCTGTATATTGTCCCGTGTTGGTGAGGTAGCGTATAGGCTGGAATTGCCTGATGAGCTCACGGGGATTCATCCTACCTTCCATGTGTCCCAATTGAGGAAGTGTTTAGCGGATGAGGAGGCCCATGTGCCTCTTGATGATAATGAGCTCGACAGTAAGCTGAACTACGTTGAGCCACCGATTGCTATTCTTGACCGTCAGGAGAGACGTCTGAGGAATAAGGTGGTTAGGCAGGTGAAGGTGCAGTGGAGACACCGTAGGGGTTCCGAGACTACTTGGGAGTCTGAAAACGAGATGATGAAGCACTATCTGCAGTTGTTCCTGTCGCATCGGGATTCGGGGATGAATCCCATTGTAAGGGGGTGAACTTGTAACGCCCGTTAATTTCGGTTTCAAGAATTAAAGCTTGTAGAGTATGTATAATTCTCGGGATTTATCCAACATTTCTCGGAAGCCTTTACGTCATCCCGGTACGTTAAAGAACCTAACTTTTCCTTCTATTTTGCCTTACACATCAATTTGGAGGTACTTGGATGTAACTATTTTATTTATATCATAAAACAATTAACCTAACCCTAGCCCCCCCCCCCCCCCAGTTGCGATCGGCCGAAGACCAGCCCCTCCCCCCTTCCTTGCTTCGACTTTTTGATCAATTCCAAGCTCCTAGAAATAGTTCAAGGTATGTACTACAATCCCCAACACTGTTCTCGTTCACCCCTAATCATTTTGATGCTCAATTTTGCCGATACTTTTCAAGGATAGATTTCGGCCAAAGTGTAATTGACCCACTTCCTGTTGATAAAAATTAGAGTTTCTTGTGTAGAAAGATTCCCAGGTATGGCATTTACATCATATTAAAATTTCGTGGCCATTGGAGGTGTTTAGGTCGGTCAATCGATTTTAGTTCGAAAACTAGGGTTTATCGGGTGTAGAATTGTCAATTGTTGAGTTTGATGCGTTAATCGATTGAATGACCAACCGAATTAGTTTGCATGGCCCTAGGGGAGCCTAAGGGCTGTGGGAAAATTATTTTTTTTGATACTCGGGGCTGTTTTGGTTGGTGATTGGTCAATCAAGTCAACGGTGCGCGAATTTTCGTTTAAATGTTAAATTGAATGTTTTAAAAAGGAACCGTCAACCCTATCAAATCGGGTGACATAATTATGATGTAAGAAAAGGTTAAGATTGGAATTTGGTCCATTTGGGGCTGATTTGTTTGACAATTGGTTTTAAGATTTATTACGCGCTTATTCAACTCGATTTGATTACCGACGGGTGAGTTGTGCACCATGGTTAGCCCCGACCATAATCGTAGGTTAAAGTAATTGGGTATGGGTTAGGCCTAGGGCCAAGTTGTTGGGCCTCGGGCCAAAGTGTTGGGCTTGAACAGCCCATTAGGCAAGTGTGTTCTTACGGTCTAGTTTAGTGACGCGTTGTGTACAATTTACAGACCCTTACTTGTGACGCGTTGCATGGGCTGTTCAATTCACAGGCCCTTATTTGTGAGTGTGCACAACGCGTCACTAAACTAGACCGTAAGAACACACTTACAATTACAGACCCATACAATTTACAGACCCTTACTTAGTGACGCGTTGTGTACAATTTACAGACCCTTACGCGTTGTGCACTTAGGGACTTCTTAGCTCATTGCAGGTGTTCGGTTGATTTCAGGTGAGTTCATGATGCCCTTTTTACTCTTTTAATGTTTTGGGCTAGCATGCACACCTAAGCGATTTTTCTTGATGAAATGTTTTCAACTATTTTGCATAGGCTTGCTAGTATTGGTAGGCCTTGGAATTTTATAGAATGTGTGTATGTATGTATATATATATTATAGAATGGCCAATATTTGGCGAATGTTGTAGTCGTCTCGACTACTGAATGTTGCGTATGCCTACTTTGTGTTTGCATGCGTTGAATGTTACGTGTTTGGGTTGTACGTTTGCTTGGCCTTGAATGTTATTATTGAATGTTATATATATATATTTATATATATAGGAATGCACGTATAGAGATGTTCATACGTAAGGATGGTTATTTATTAAATGTGATGACCTAACTGATGTATTTCCGTTTACAGTTTTAAAACCGTTGGAATGATTATTAAGACTTTCGTTACTTATTTAAAACTTGAACTCACTCAGGTTAAGCTGACTTTGTGTGCATGTTAGTGTGAGTTTCAGGTTAAGAAGAGGATGCCTTTTCGCTTGGACGTGCACGAAACTACTTGGACGGTGAAGGGCATACGGGATTTGAAGACTTTATTATTAAACAATTCTTTTAAAAATTTTTATTAAAGATAATTTAGTTGGTTTGGGGCAAAATTCCCGGATTTTTGGAATTTATTATATTATTTACGTTTTCCGCCTAATTATACTCTGTGATGCTTATTTTAATGAAAAGATTTGTTTTTAAGTTTAATTATTTTTACGAGTGTTTTGAATGATTACCAACTGTGGGGTTCCCGGGGTTCGGGGCCTTACAAACTGTCACAAAAACGTGGTAGCACCTTTTTGTATTTCTCTCCATCTGTCATTTTGTCCAAAAATCCCACTATGTTTCCAGTAGACACAAGGTTTTTCAAGAATTCCATTTGAATTAACAAATCAGCATTCTTAAGCTTCTCTTCAGCATACAACTTTTTTAGTCCCTCAACTCAACTGTCATTCTTGATTGAGTTCTGTATGCTTGCATACAATCTTCTTCCAGTCCTTTAATTTGATTCTCATAGGTTGCTTCACTAGTTTCATACACATTCAGAAATGCTTCCTTTCTACCACATTCAGTCTTCCGTTTTCCAACTTCCTGATTGAGTTAATCAATTGTAATAAGAAGATCAGAAATTGAAATATCAGAATGTACCTATGCATTAGAAGATTCTGGTTTGTCCAGCACTTTGGCCATGAAAGCAACGTTTGCTTTTTCAATCTCAGCAGCGGGGTTACTCCAGTCAAACTCCCCATCTTGAGGCACCCTAGTGACTGCAACATTCCCTTGATCCCTAACCTGAATCTGTAGCTGGGTATTTCTTTGAGGTTGAAGAGGTTGCTGCTAGGGTCTATTCGAGTTCTGATAGGGGTTATGATTGGTGATCTGATTTCTCTGATGTTGGAAGTTTTAATTCTGATTCTGATTCTGATAAAACTGATTTTGATTCACTTAGTTTCCAACTTGCTTGGGGAAATTGCATTCTCTTGCGAAGTGTCCAGGTTGTTGACAGTTGTAGCAGATGGCTTTTGATTTGTCAAAACCTATTATCTCATTTGGGCCATTGATGCTTGATCTTCCTGTTCTGTTGTATAACCTCTTGCTTCACACAGCTAACATGGCAGCCTGCCATTTGATGTCCATATCTTCCAAGTCACCAGCATCAATTGGCTCATGGTCTTCCTGCATAATGCTTGTGTTGATAAGGTTTTTGGCCACAAATGCATGATATGACTCAGTAAACATAGAGAAGAATGCTTGGTAATCAATTCCATGAGTTGTATTGTTCTACACAAATGTATACTGTCCACTTGCTGTTGAGGCTACATCATCTTCAATCAACTGATCATTAAATCTTGGCTGTCCACCACATGTTGAACTTTTCTTAGATGGCTCTTCAATGATTGGCTGCTGATTCTTGATTGAGAGATTTCCCATTGGAGCTACAAGAGCATTATTCACTTGAAAACTGGGCATATCTTCTCTAATCATGTGGTTTTCGATCATTTCATGTTCTGCAGCCTTGAGGAAAGCTATTACATCATCCAACTTAAAGTTGAGAAAGCTTTCCTTTTCCTTTATAAACTTGCCTGCTGTGTACCATTCACCAGAAAAAGATGAAACAAGCTTCTTGTTCAGTTCAAAATCAGAGATTTGGAGGTTAGTTGTTCTTATATCATTCACAATCACGATAAACCTTTGTAGCACTGATTTTAATCTTTCACCACATTTGAACTTGAATCTATCCAGCTGCTGCTTCAGTCTATCATTCTTAATGTCTCTCAGTTCTGTATTGCCCTCAAACATATCAAAAACTGCATCATACATATCTTTAGCAGTTTTTTGATGATTGACAGTTGTCAAAATTTCCCAAGACAGACTTAGCTTCAGCATTGATAGTGCCTTATCATCCCGTTTCTTCATTTTCAGCTCAATAGTGGCATTGTTGTTCGGAGCAGTTGAAGGAACGTAATTTCCTCCTGTGATAGACGTCCAAAGTTCTGGGTCATTATAGTTCACAGCTGCTTCAAAAAGCACCTTCCATTTATGTAGTTCTCTTGTCCAAGAAATCTTGGAATCTTGTTCGTTGAAACTTCCTGGTCTTCCATTTCAGCATATCTGAACTTTGATGTAGACAAACAGAGTAAAGCTTCAAGCTTTTTCACAAACCTTCGGTCCCGTGGCCTTTAGCGAGCTACCCAACTCTGATACCACTTTTCAGGACCGTAAGTCGGGTGAAACCTTAGGAAGGTTGACAAGAACACACTGACTCAGTTACCCAAAGGCCTATTGAATATCCCGGCGGAATCAGGATATCCAATGAATAGGAACGAAGGTGTGATGTTGAAGACACGAAACAATAACAGATAATCAATAAGAACACAATCAAAGTCAAAGATTCACTATATTTAATATATCATTCAATAGAACAGTGAAAGGAATGTCTAGGGTTTCGTGTATGATGGTGGCGGCTGTACGAGGAAACCAATAAAATATTCTCTAAAAATGTTTTCTTGTATTCCGTGTCACCCTCGTTATCTGTGCCCTAAATGGAAACCTAGGACCCTATTTATAGACCCTGACATTCCTTCTATAATCCCTATCTATTACATAATGAAAGACAAAACTAATACAAGTGTAAGAGTCTTCGAGCATGATAAGTATCTTGCTCGAGGAGACTCAATATGATAGGTACGCTCGATGAGTGTCTTCGAGCATACTTTACTTAGAATATCTTCAGTGAAGATATTCTCCTCTAGCAAGCTTCATTCCTCTTGACCAATCCTTGCTTTGCTCGAACTAGTACATCGAGCAAGCTCATTCTTCTTGATGTCTTCAGTGTTGTCCTTAGACTTATTGAACAATCTTTAGCATTCTCGGATGTAAATCTTGCTCGGGGAACTGAACTGTGCTCGAAGTCCTTGCTTTGAACACATGACATCTTTTTATTGCATCCATGCTTGTCCCCATGTCCTCGACCATCCTGTGCTCATAACACTTGGTTGAAACCTGTATGGTCAAGCTGTTTGCTCGATTGGCAATCCATGCTCGATAAAAGAATACTCTTGCTTGTTGAAGTGTAGCTTGCTTGAAGCCTTATCACTTAAAGAAATCAACTATAAATGGTTTTGACGTCCTTGCTCGAGGTAGTAAAACCATGCTCGATAGTCTAGGCTTGCTCGAAGTACATACTTAGCCGTTTCCTGAGGATGTTGAGAAGATTTCAATCTTTCTTATCAAAAATCCGACTCAACAACGCTCCTAGACCCCGGTACCAGGGGCGCTGCCCGCGGACCCCCGTTAGTTGAAGGCTTCATTAACATAGATGTATGAAGTAGTAGTAATAGATAATTGATACTCGTGATTTGTTACACAGTTAGCCGTGCATAGCTAAGGAAGGCCATTACCATTAACTTAGAGGGAAACCAACTACAGGTGAGTTCTAGCCTCATTTCTCTTTGAAATGTTTTCGGGGCTGTGTGCATACTTGTAAGACTAGAGGTATATATATATACACTTATATACATATATGATGAAGGTGAATAACTAATGCAAGAATGAAAGAATGTGGTCAGAATTTGTATGTGTTTAGTTTGATAACTAAATATGATTGTAAGAGTCAAATAAGAATATAATATAAGTGTCAAGGGGGCAGACCCTTCTAATACATGAGGAAGAATAGAGTGGCCGACTGTATGATATCGGTGCAAGAGGTCGGGTGGCAGACCCTTATAATATCCGTGCAAGAGGTCGGGTGGCTGACCCTTATAATATCTGTGCAAGAATGTAAGAATAGTTGTATGCTATGTAAGAAAATGTAAGAATAATGTAAGAATAGTACCGAGTAATACTTGTACGTAAATGAAAGAACATGCAAGAATACATATATAAAATATTGTGTATAAAAGATGAAAGAGGACAAGTACGGGATAAAAGTAAGAGCAATACCTACGGGTACAAAGGTGTAAGAATAATCCTGTAACTTGTTAAACTAGAACTCACTCATCATAGCTGACTTTTAGAATGCACGCAAGTGAATTGTAACATCCAACTTTTGTTAAATAATAGATAACATAAAGTTTTGTTATTAACGGTGTGTCGTTAAGTTAGTCGTGTGTTTAGTGTTTGGATAATATTTGGACTTGGAAGTGTGAGTGGGTTGTGGCGCCCATAACCCCCTATATAAACCCAACTCCTCCACCCTTTCACCATTTTCTTTCTCTCCACACACTTTCACACACACCATAGAACACACATATTCTCTCAAGACCCGAATCCAAATCCGGGATAAAGTAAGGAAGATCTTGGTGCTTAAAGTTTCTTCAAATAACAAGAATCACGTCCAGATCCACGAGTTGTGTCGGATCCGAACCGAACCCAGAGCAAAAGGTAGGTTTCAGTTTAAATGGTTAAGTTTTTAGTCAGTTTCGACATGCAAACTGATAGGATGATAGATCGGGCTGTGAAATGTAAGAAAAACATAAACTTGGTGAGTTATAACCTCACGGGTATGTTATAGGACAAAAAGGTGATGTTCGGACCTCATAAAACACGGGTATACAAAGTTGGTACAGCCCAAAACCAATAAAAAGGGTAAAATCGGGTCCTAAGGAAGAGTCACGGAGTAAAATAGCTTTAAAACGGCAACAACAAAAAAAGATGTAAAAAAATGGGTTTTTCGCGTGAGAAGAGAAACTCCATAAGAAGAATAATCCCATGAGAAGAGAAATGCTGTGAGAAGAGAAATTCTGTGAGAAGAGAAATCCCATGAGAAGAGAAATCCCGTGAGAAGAGAAATTCCATGAGAAGAGAAATCTTATGACAAGTGAAATTCCATGAGAAGCGAAATTCCGTGAGAAGCGAAATTCCGTGAGAAGCGAAATTTCATGAGAAGCGAAATTCCCATGAGAAGCAAAATTCCCATGAGAAGAGAAATTCCACGAGAAACGAAATTCTACCATGAGAAATTCTACCATGCGAAATTCCATGAGAAGCGAAATTTCATGAGAAGCGAAATTCCCATGAGAAGCAAAATTCCCATGAGAAGAGAAATTCCATGAGAAACGAAATTCTTCCATGAGAAATTCTTCCATGCGAAATTCCATGACCCCCGTTAGTTGAGGGTTTCTTTAGCATAGATATAAGAGATACTAGTAACAGATGATTGACACGCGTAATGTATTGTGCAGTTAGCCGTGCACAACTAAGGAAGGGCATTACCATTGACAGTGAGAGAAACTGACTCCAGGTGAGTTTCTAGCCCCAATTTTGTGTTATGTTTTCGGAGCTATGTGCATACTCAATGTGATTAGTTAATACACTTACCTCAAGTGGTAAGTGTATGCCTTATGAATGTTTATAAATATACCTAATCTGTGTAGAAGGTGTTGAACGTATGTGTGAAAAGATATATGAGGACATATATAACTAATGAGAGGAATGTACGTATGATGTTGATAACGTATGAATGGTATGTATAATATGTAGATTTAATGTATAAAGGGTAGCATACCCTAATAATATATGCGAAGAATAAAAGGGTTGCATATCCTAATAATATATGCGAAAAATAAAAGGGATGCATACCCTAGTAATATATGCGAAAAATAAAAGGGTTGCATACCCTACTAATATATGCGAAGAATAAAAGGGTTGCATACCCTAATAATATATGCAAAGAATAAAAGGGTCGCAAACCCTAAAAATATCTGCGAAGGTTATAGGGCGAAAGGCTCTTTAAAACGTAGAACAAGTATGTATAAAATAATGCAGGTAAGTAAAAGTATGTATGTATGTATGTATGAAAGTAACAATGTAAGAACGAATGTAATATGTGTCTTCGGATATATGTTTATATAAATGAGTATGAATGAGAATGATTGTACGTTACCTGCTTAACTAGAACTCACTCAGCGTAGCTGACTTTTAGTATGCACGCAGGTAAATAGGTTAAAGGAGCTGGCTTAAGGATGGCACACGGTAGGGACTGGAAGACTGGCATCTCGGGATAGAAGTGTTATGATTTATGATGTTATGTTAAGACAATTCAACTTTTGTTAAGACAAGATTTTGTTGTTTTGTAATATAATGGTTGATGTTTTTAGTATTTCGTGGAAGTTTTTAATTAAGTATGATTTTAGAACTGTGTTTATGAGTAAATCAAACACCAAAGTAGGGTTACCGGGAACGGGGCCTTACAAGTTGGTATTAGAGCATAAGTTTGAGAGAATAAGTATCCTTCATGTTTAAACTCGAACAGAGAATGGGACTTAAGGAATAAAAGAAAGAAGATGCCAGTTCGAGAATGCCATGTGCCACTCAAGCTAGCTTAGGAGGCTATCACCTTGTGTAAGTTGATCTTGTGTACAGTAAAGAATGAATAAGAAAGCTAACTAAATACTTAGATATAGAATTGCTTGTTTTTGTGATGATGTAAAATGTGTGAATGACCAATTATTATAAGTTGACACTAGCACAAGTGGACTCACAAAGGGAAGTGTATAGAACACGGAGAGTAACGTGATCAGCTAATCACAACTGGCCACTGTTATTACCTGTTAGCCTTACTGTCCTTGTACTAAATAATTCCTGAGGTGACGACGTTTGTGTTTTCCTATAGAATTCAAATGGCGGGTACTAAGAAGACTACTGGACAAGGAAGCCGCACAAGTCGCCATGGTAGACCACGCGTTACCTGAGTGCCCTCAGAGGAACCGATCCTCAAGTCGGGGGAAGGGAGAAGCATGACAGTGCGAGATGAAGGGCCTCAGCTCAACCCTGCTATCCAAGCTGCCATTACCCAGGCAGTGGCTGCTGTAGTGCAGAATCTTCAACAAGAAAAATCAACTGAGAGTCATGCATGAACCGCTGAGAAGACAACGGAAAGTAGTAAGAAAGATGAGGAGACTGTGAAAGAGGAATCAAGTGAAGATAGGTCTGTGATGGTCAACGCTGGTAAGAGGGGCCGAGGTTGGTGCTGCTACAGGTTGTTTAAAGGTTGCGACCCACCAAATTTTTCTAGTAAAGGTGATGCAGTAGCTACTCTCCAATGGATAACCGCAATGGGCAAGGTTATCCGAATTAGCGAGTGTCGCCCCGACCAAGCAGTGGGTTTTGCTACCCAGATGTTTGAGGATGACGCTATGTTTTGGTGGGAGACGGTAGAGAAAAGAAAGACTGCTGCAGAGATCAAGGCCATGAAGTGGGAAGATTTGAAGGAAATGGTCATGAAGAAGTTATGTGCCGATGCTGAAGTCGAAAGGGCGGAAATGAAGTTCCTGAATTTAAGGGCGGGGAAGATGACACTCCGCGAGTACACTACCGAGTTTAACCGTATGTCAAGGCTGGTGCCTGATATGGTGAACACTAAGGTTAAGAGGATCAAGTGCTACTTGAGGGGACTACCACAAAAAATCCGCACCTTTGTCCGGGCTAGTAAACCTGCTCCTTTTGATTCTACAGTTGAACTTGCAGAAATGGTTTATGATGACCTGGCTATGGAAGATGTGGTGGTGGAAGAGAAGAAGGAGAAGAAGTGGGTTGCTCCCGCTAAGCGACCCGGTACCCAGTTGTTGAACTCAAGGGAGAAAAAGTAGAAGGTGTGGGAGTAGAAGCCGTGTAAGACATGTGGGAAGATTCACGCTGGTGAGTGCAAATGGGGGACTGGTTCTGATATATGCCACAATTGTGGGAAAGCTCATGGAGGATAGTGTAAGTTTGGGTCGAATGTGTGTTACAAGTGTGGGAAATGGGGCACTACGCCAATGATTGTAATGCAAAACCGGCATGCTTCCGGTGTGGCAAGACGAGCCACATGGCAAGAGAATGCACTGAAGCAGGGGGAAGCGGTAAGAAGGATGCTGAGCAGTCTAGGCCAAAGACCAGAGCCTACATGTTGACCCAAGAACAAGCTAAGCATATCCTTGACGTTGTGAAAGGTATATTTCCATTAAACGGTATTTCTGCTTCCGTATTGTTTGACTCAGGTTCGACTAGGAGTTTTGTAGCTACTCCGTTTTGTAAGAAAGTTAAGATGAGTTGTTGTCGTGTGCCTGAAACTTTTATGGTAGAAACTGCTAGTGAGACCTCGGTTAAAATTATGAGAATGGTTAAGAGTTGTAAGATAGATTTGGAAGGACACGAATTGCCTGCTACCCAGTACGTGATGACCTTAGGAGGATTCGATGTAGTATTGGGGATGGATTGGCTGTCCGAATTTGAGGCTCAAATAGTGTGTAAGAGTAGATTGATAAGACTGAAGTCTTTGGATGGTGGTCAGTAACGGTTTATGGTGATAGAGAAAGTTCAGGGCTTAACGTGATTTCGATGATAAAAGCCAAGGGTTTGTTAAGGCGAGGGTACAGTGCCTGCCTGGCATATGTTGTCAAAGCTACGGCCGAGACGAAAGATGTGAAAGATGTTCCATTAGTGTGCGACAATCCCGAAGTGTTCCCTAAGGACCTTCAGGGGTTGCCACCGGAACGTGAGGTAGAATTTCAGATAGAGTTGATACGAGGAGCACAGCCCGTCGCGAAATCACCTTATTGTCTGGTGCCATCCGAGATGAAAGAGTTAATGTCCCAACTACAAGAACTCCTAGACAAAGGTTTTATAAGGCCGCGTGTTTTCCCGTGGGGCGCGCCGGTGTTGTTTGTTAAGAAGAAAGATGGAAGTATGAGAATGTGCATAGACTATCGTGAGCTGAATAATCTTACGGTAAAGAATAGATATCCGTTGCCACGGATTGACGACTTGTTTGATCAGTTACAAGGTGCAAGCTGGTTCTCGAGTATAGATCTCAGGTCGGGTTATCATCAGTTGAAGGTGAAAGTAGCTGACATCCCTAAGACAGCGTTTCGGACACGGTATGGACACTACGAGTTCCTCGTGATGTCGTTTGGCCTGACCAATGCTCCCGCAGCGTTTATGGATATGATGAATAGGATATGTCGGCCGATGTTAGACAAGTCGGTTATCGTTTTCGTTGACGATATATTGATTTACTCAAGGAGTGAGTATGACCATGCTGAACACTTGAGAGAAGTGCTTGAAGTGTTGAAGAAGGAGAAACTCTACGCCAAATTCTGAAAGTGTGCGTTTTGGTTACGAGAAGTACAATTTCTAGGTCATAATTAATCCTGAAGGGATTACTGTGGACCCGGCAAAGATTGAAGCGATAAAGAATTGGAAGACACTGCAAAACCCAACTGAGATACGCAGTTTCCTAGGGTTGGCTGGCTATTATAGGAGATTCATTTCGGGCTTCTCCAAGATAGCCGCACCATTGACCGGTATGACCCGAAAGGCTGTAGTGTTTGGTTGGGGTAAGTTGCAAGAAGAAGCGTTTGAAGAATTGAAGAAAAGGCTCACACAGGCTCCAATCCTTGTGCTACCTGATGGCGAGGAGGATTTGGTAGTCTGTACTGATGCTTCACATCAAGGGTTAGGTTGCGTGTTATTGCAACGAGGGAAGGTTATAGCCTATGTGTCTAGACAGTTGAAAGTTCATGAAAGTACTTACCCAACGCAGGATCTCGAGTTAGCAGCTGTAGTGCATGCTCTCAAGATCTGGAGACATTACTTGTACGGTACTAAGTGTACTATCTATACAGATCATAAGAGTTTGAAGTACTTCATTGAGAAGAAAGAGTTGAATATGAGGCAGAGAAGGTGGTTAGAACTAATCAAGGATTATGACTGTGAGATCAAGTATTATCCCGGGAAGGCTAATGTAGTCGCTGATGCCTTAAGCCAGAAGAACGCAGAGGTTATCGCGACCGTCAAGTCTTATAAGTTGATCATCAACTCAGATTTCTTCGAAGAGATCAGCAAGGTGCAAATGGAGGTGTTAGCCGACGAAGGGTTAATGAAGAAGGAGAGGATTTTTGGGCAACAAACCAAGTTGATGGATAATACTCATGAGGTAAAGACCAGGTTTGACCGGATGTGGATTCCCCGTCATGGGAATCTTAGAAATCGAGTCCTAGACGAGGCCCATAAGTCTCGATACTCGATTCACCCAGGATCTACCAAGATGTATCACGACCTGAAAAGAGACTATTGGTGGCCGGCTATAAAGAATGAAGTAGTATATTATGTCAGTAAGTGTTTAACATGCTTGCAAGTCAAGGCGGAGCACCAGAAACCGTATGGGAAGATGCAGCCGTTGGAGATACCCAAATGGAAATGGGAACACATCACCATGGATTTCATAACTAAGCTACCGCGTACAGTTAGAAATCATGATACCATATGGGTGGTTGTGGACCGATTGACGAAGAGTGCTCACTTTCTGCCCATACGAGAGGCTATCTTGTCAGAAACGTTAGCCAATATGTTCGTTAAGGAAGTGGTGACAAAGCATGGGGTGCCATTGTCGATCGTGTCTGATAGAGATACCCGCTTTACTTCAAGATTCTGGAAGAAGTTCCACAAAGCCATGGGAACAAGACTGAACATCAGCACGGCGTACCATCCTCAAACAGATGGGCAGTCTAAAAGGACTATCCAAACCCTTGAGGATATGCTACGTGCTTGTGTGTTAGATTTCGGAGGAAGTTGGGATGATCATTTACACTTGGTAAAATTCTCCTAAAACAACGGTTACCATTCAAGTATTGGTATGCCGCCAGTCGAGATGTTGTATGGCAGACGATGTAGAACTCCTGTTTGTTGGGGAGAAATTCGTCAGAAGGAGATTGGCAGTCTAGAAGTCGTGCAGGAAACATCTTCAAGGTTTGAGCAGATTAAGGCCAGAATAAAGGCTGCTCAAGATCGTCAAAAGTCTTATGCCGATAAGCGGAGGAGGCCGATTGAGTTTAATGTAGGGGACTATGTGATGCTCAAAGTCTCTCATTGGAAGGGGATCATACGTTTTAGAAAGAGGGGAAAGTTGAGTCCAAGGTATATAGGACCGTTCAAGATCGTGGCCCCTTCTGGGTGAAGTGGCTTACAAGCTTGATCTACCCGATGAGCTGGAAGGAATTCACTTTACGTTTCACGTCTCTCACTTGAGAAAGTGTCTCGCTGATGATACGTCTCACGTACCTCTTCTAGACATTGAGGTAAACGAGCAGCTGAACTATGTCGAGCAGCCCGTTGAGATAGTTGACCGCAAGGAAAAGAAGCTTCGTCGTAAGGTTATTCCCTTGGTGAAAGTGATATGGAGTTATCGTAAGGGATCGGATGCCACTTGGGAAGTTGAAGAAGAGATGTGCAAGTTTTACCCACGTTTGTTTAGTAGTAATAGTTAGGTTTCGGGGATGAAACCTCTTTTAAGGAGGGTAGACTTGTAACATCCAACTTTTGTTAAATAATAGATAACAGAAAGTTTTGTTATTAACGGTGTGTCGTTAAGTTAGTCGTGTGTTTAGTGTTTGGATAATATTTGGACTTGAAAGTGTGAGTGGGTTGTGGGGCCCATAACCGCCTATATAAACCCAACCCCTCCACCCTTTCACCATTTTCTTTCTCTCCACACATTTTCACACACACCATAGAACACACATACTCTCTCAAGACCCGAATCCAAATCCGGGTTAAAGTAAGGAAGATCTAGGTGCTCAAAGTGTCTTTGAATAACAAGAATCACGTCCATATCCTCGAGTCATCTCGGATCCGAACCAAACCCGAAGCAAAAGGTAGGTTTCAGTTTAAATGGTTAAGTTTTTAGTCAGTTTCGACATGCAAACTGATAGAATGATAGATCGGGCTGTGAAATGTAAGGAAAACAAAAACTTGGTGAGTTATAACCTCACGGGTATGTTATAGGACAAAAAGGTGATGTTCGGACCTCATAAAACACGGGTATACAAAGTTGGTACAGCCCAAAACCAATAAAAAGGGTAAAATCGGGTCCTAAGGAAGAGTCACGGAGTAAAATAGCTTTAAAACGGCAACAACAAAAAAAGATGTAAAAAAATGGGTTTTTCGTGTGAGAAGAGAAACTCCATGAGAAGAATAATCCCATGAGAAGAGAAATCCCATGAGAAGAGAAATGCTGTGAGAAGAGAAATTCCGTGAGAAGAGAAATCCCATGAGAAGAGAAATCCCGTGAGAAGAGAAATTCCATGAGAAGCGAAATTCCCATGAGAAGCGAAATTCCATGAGAAGAGAAATTCCATGAGAAACGAAATTCTTCCATGCGAAATTCCATGACCCCCGTTAGTTGAGGGCTTCATTAGCATAGATATAAGAGATACTAGTAACAGATGATCGACACGTGTAATGCATTGTGCATTTAGCCGTGCACAACTAAGGAAGGGCATTACCAATGACGGCGAGAGAAACCGACTCCAGGTGAGTTTCTAGCCCCAATTCTGTGTTATGTTTTCGGAGCTGTGTGCATACTCAATGTGATTAGTTAATACACTTACCTTAAGTGGTAAGTGTATGCCTTATGAATGTTTATAAATATACCAAATCTGTGTAGAAAGTGTTGAACGTATGTGTGAAAAGATATATGAGGACATATATAACTAATGAGAGGAATGTACGTATGATGTTTATAATGTGTGAATGGTATGTATAATATGTAGATTTAATGTATAAAGGGTAAGATACCCTAATAATATATGCGAAGAATAAAAGGATTGCATACCCTAATAATATATGCAAAGAATAAAAGGGTTGCATACCCTAATAATATATGCGAAGAATAAAAAGGATTGCATACCCTAATAATATATGCGAAGAATAAAAGGATTGCAGACCGTAAAAATATCTGTGAAGGTTATAGGGCGAAAGGCTCTTTAAAACTTAGAACAAGTATGTATAAAATAATGCAGGTAAGTAAAAGTATGTATGTATGAAAGTAAGAATGTAAGAACGAATGTAAAATGTGTCTTCGGATATATGTTTATATAAATGAGTAAGAATGAGAATGATTGTATGTTACCTTCTTAACTAGAACTCACTCAGCGTAGCTGACTTTTAGTATGCACGCAGGTAAATAGGTTAAAGGAGCTGGCTTGAGGATGGCATACGGTAGGGACTGGAAGACTGGCATCTCGGGATAGAAGTGTTATGATTTATGATGTTATGTTTAGACAATTCAACTTTTCTTAAGACAAGATTTTGATGTTTTGTAATATGATGGTTGATGTTTTTAGTATTCCGCGAATGTTTTTAATTAACTCTGATTTTAGAACTGTGTTTATGAGTAAATCCAACACCAAAGTAGGGTTACTGGGAACGGGGCCTTACATGAATAGAATGCGGCAGGTTGCTTGAGGGGAGGCATGTGGTAATAAAGTGAAGACTGGCATCGAAGAAAGAAGATTTACGGGTCATTTATGTTGTGTTCTAAGACAATTTAAATTATGTTAAGACAAGATTTATGTTTTGTAATATATTGGTTAATGTTTTTATATTTCCGCAAAAAGTTTTAATTAACTTTTATTTTAGAACTGTGTTTATGAGTAAATACAACGCAAAGTAAGGCTCCTGGGACAGGGGCCTTACACAAGACGCTTGAAAAAAAACCTAACTCCTTTCCGCTATACCATAACTTACCCGCGTTCCTTATCATCTTAAGAGTTTATTCTTTCGGCATCAATGCTTAATCTTTTCAAACTCATCAACCATGCTTAACTTTTTAAATAAAATAAATTTTCCATGCAAATCTTTTCACAATTACTTTTCTTACAAACACCTTTTCCGTAAAATTTCAAATCTCGATTATTTTAAATAGTCAATTAACAAATATATATATATATATATATATATATATATATATATATATATATATATATATATATATTTATATTCACAAAAATATTTTGTTACACAATGTATAATCAAAACATTTTTCTTAAAAAGAAATCTCATTTTAACCAAATAGGTTATTACCAATACTATTTTTTTACTATCCGTACTATCATTATTATTACTTTTAATATTATTGTTTTTATCATCATTACTATTATTATTATTATTATTACTATTATTATTCTGACTAATTTATATTCTTAATTTAAATAAATTTGTTATAAACTATTTTTATCACCTTTCACTCAAAAACCAACTTTTTCATACTTATTAAGTTCGTGAGTCCCGTTAATATAATATTATCATTATAACAGTTTTATCAACAAGTTATAACATTTGACTATTTTCCATAATGTTATCATAAGACACAACTCTACAGAAAATATTTTACACTAAAAGGTTTTATAAAGTTTCACAAACTTTAGCAGTTACTAAAGATTTATTTGCAAATTATTATTTTTCCTTGAGTTATAAAAACATCAAGTTTTTCCAATCGTTTTTCACGAACTTAAACAAATATCAACAATCATTTCTTTTTCCTCCTTTGTCAATGCCAACAAGTTTTGGGTGAATAAATCATACCACCTCCCCCATAGTAACTTTCATACCACAAACCATCTTCGAAAAGACAAGCATCGCAAGCTACCTTTTGTTTTTATTATTTCTTCGTCATGTATATATGTGTGTGTATATATATATACACACTATTATGTTTGGCATATTCGAAATAATTTTATGTACTAAGTTCTTTCGAAGGGTATGTATGAAATTTATATTGAGTTTGATTATACATTAATTTGTGAGCTATTTTCCTACATCATTATACTTGCGTTTTCGAATCGGTTTACTTTTGTTATCTCAACTTTGCGGTTTATAACCGATTTCCCATAAACGTAATCGTTTAGTGGAAATTAGGACCATGTACATGTTGAGTTTATAATTATTTTCACACGCATCATTTTGGTTAATTTGCTTAGTTCTATTTTCAATCACTGTTTTGTTCAAATCATTTTGCTATCCTTGATTTCAATGTTTTATCAATTTGACCAATGTTTTACTTGGATTTTGAAGTTTCAATTATTTATTCTTGATCTCAATGTTTTATCAATTCGAGATCAATGTCTTATTTTGATATCGAAGTTTCAATTATTTTGTTCTCGATATTTCACCAATGTTTTACTTTGATCCCGAAGTGGCAATTACTTGTTTGTTATTCTTAACCTCAATGTTGCCCTTATTCCCATTTATATTTTATTTATTGGAAATTTTCATTAGTTTAACGAGTCATTATTGACTCCAAGAACTTAATATATTATGATAATTTGATATTAAATTTTCGTTAATCTTATTCCCAAACTCAATGCTTTATCGCCTTACGGGTGTTCATATTTTGTTGGCTCAATGCTACATTTATTTAACCTGTTATTCCTGGCTCCAATGTTTTAGATGTCCATGACCTTAATGTTTTCATTCATTATTTTTATTATAAGAAAATCTCGCTTATTTCGTTTAAACTTCAATGACATCGTTTATTTTGTTTAAACTTCAATGGTTTCACTTTGACCTAATATATTTTTGTTATTTTTAATCTTTATAGTTATTATAAGAATCTTGATTTAAAAGTTTTTATTTTATCTTAAAAACCCACACAATGGGACAAATTATGTGGACCATCCGACGATAAACTTAATTATGGGTCGCCACGTAATTATCAAAGTCCTCACATGGAAGACATAATAAGTCTGGTTGCGTACAATAACTCGAAACCTGGAATGATTTTGAAAGAAGGGACAAATGCAGTATGATAAGGGCACGGTGAATACGCCTGGTACATCTTATATATAAGTGACCTTGCCATATTCTCATTTGTGGCGTCTTTCGAGCCATTCAAAATTCGACGTTAATGTTTATATTTAATTACGTATATATAAAATTGTTAAAAACTTATAACAACTCCTAGTATTAGTTGTTTTCTTTTAAAAATTGATTTTTATTTTAATTTCAGGATGAAATTTCTAAAAGTTGTAAATCCTGTAATATTCATTACTTTTCAAACCCAAAAACACGACCCATTTCGAATTTTTGGTTTTGTTTATATATATATATATTGGGAGATGATCAAAAGAAAACTCACATTTAGGGAGAAAACTTAAAAACTCTTAAAGAATTATTTTTAATCAAATATAAAAAATATTTTCAAATTTCCATTTTTGCCATTATTCTTATATTTTAGTCCCCTTCACTCCAAAAAAATAAAAAATAAATAAATAAATAAATAAAAACCCGCTGTAATGCACATACGTATTACTGTGCGAAACTGTTGTATTACACGTGTGTATTACTATGTATTTTTAAGATCAATAGTGTCTAGTTGTATATATTCAATATTTGTGTATTTTATATGTGTAGTAGTGTTGTATTATATTGTGACAATCGTCAATTTCAGGTTAACCTCGTTAACTCAACTCCGTCAATTCAAACTTTAAGATCGTTGAATCTTTAACGCACACTTCATTACATTTAAACTAGGGTTTAAATGACGCTTAACACTTACTACATGTGTAGTCTTTCGGGATTTGCACCGAAACGCAAACGAGTTAACGCAAACGATTGACAAATAAACGACAAACGTCAAGACATTAATTATATGATTATTATGTGTTAGGATTATGTGCTATGTGATAATAGTATGGTCATGTTATCTTAATTGTTCAAGTATGATGGAATATTCTAGAGAAAAACAACAATTGGAAGTTTAGGGACTAGAATGTAACTTGTTTGCTTATAAATATAACTTAAACTCTAAACCCTAATTATTATTATTATCAAAACCCGATCGGCCCTAGCTCCCCTTCTATCCCACGGCTGCCGTCCACCTTCAAGCTCACAACCACCATCAATTCAAGCCCTTGATCCAAGAACTAGGTGCTAGGAAGGTATACTTGATCACCTCTTACCTCCTTGTTGTGTAATTTTTATGTTTGATGGGTTGTATGAAAACCCTAGGTTGGCCGATTTCTTGCATGTATATGATTGTGATGATTCTTGTTAATTGGATGATAGATTGATAACTAGTTTGATAGTATTGCATGTTAATTGTTGTGTCCTTGATTGGGAGTGTAAGTAAAACCCTAAGCTTGTATGTATGTGGGATTGATATGCATGGATAGTAATTATAGTATCTAGAGGGTTGTATGGATGCATGATAGCTCATAGGTTGTGATTATGTTGAGTTTTGACGTGAACAGATTCTGGACAGAATGTATATACGATGTTTAACTGACTGTAACGAAGTGTAAACGTGAAAATTGATTAAGATTGTGAGTACTGCAGTAAACTAGGTTGAGTCTAGTTTCTATGAAGTATAAATTCGTAATTTTTGGATAAGTGGAAGTATACTTTTATGATTTTACAAAAACGTGATGCAAAGCTGAGCTGTTAGACCTGCTGTTAGGCTATGTTGTAAATGTTATATCTCATGAACTACGAGACCAATTGGGTTGGTTCCACTTCTGGAAGTTGACTCACTGAGTTAGGAACCAAACCCAAGTGGTCTTGCATTTATTGGATTTTTCGTTTAACGGGAATTGCAAATAACATTCTGATGTGCATGAATCTGGCTGATATAAGTTAGCTGTAATGTTTTGATCATTGTGAGCAATCTATATGGAATAAAAATAAGATAAAATATGTTCTGGAAACCTAAGACATGTATGTTTCTGTGGTAATTTTTGGTGAATTAATTGAGACGTTATAATCGGTGAACTAGTACAATCTTTCAAGTAGAAATTCTGTCATGACGAAACTAGCTGCTGAGTTGTATAGGAATGCATGAAATATGGTAGTTTCTATATAATTGTTGTAATTTTGACCAAAATACCCTTGCGGGGAAATAGTTGCTAGTTGATTGCCATGAATTGACCAAATTACCCTTGCGGGAAATATTGGTTAGTTGGTCTTTGTTTGTTGACCAAATTGCCCTTACGGGAATTATTGCTAGTAAGTAGGTTATTAACACATGACACGGAAGTAATTGCTCACTCATATGTCGTATCACGATTGTACTTGTAGAGTCACACACAATACACAAACGAAACACGAAACATGTTACGTGCATAGGTATTATGTACCGAGTCTAGAGACTCGTTAAACGTTCCGATACTTAGAAAATCTCCTTGTTGTTTTAGAACGCTAGAGAGTTTTCTACGACGCGCATCACTCGGTGATCTAGATCGGATATTCTTCGCAAACAGTGAGTTCACTTTACCCCACTCTTAAACTGCTTTCAAACGTTTTCACTTGGGGGAGATAACATACTCCGATAAACATATTTTCTGAGATAAACGCATATGAAAGATTTTGTTATAAATTATATATCACTTGTAAAGGCTAAGCGGCATTTGTAACAACTTGAAGTCCCACACATCGGACCGGTTAATATTTGGAATAGCGAGTCACTTTTGGGTAGTACTACTGGGTTTGACAAACCCCACCCGACGTTATAGCTCAACTGGAGGTTGAGTGGGTGTAAATTTGGGCTAACACATACCATGGTCTGGATGACCTGGTGACGGGCACTTGATAAACAGTCAGCTTCGGTCGCGAACCACTTAGCAATACTTGTTGTATAGATTAGCTACCTATCGATATATAATTTAACATAACACTATCTGGTAATGCAACACTTAAACGTTGTAACATGGTTACACGCTCAAACGTCGTAACGAGGTTACGCAATACTTAAACGTTGTAACGTAGTTACACACTCAAACGCCGTAACGAGGTTACGCAACATTTAAACGTCGTAACGAGGTTACGCAAAACGCTAAACAATTTATCTTATCTTACTTGTGAACTCACCAACCTTGTGTTGACACTTTTAGTATGTTATTCTCAGGTAGCCGAGGCGGGCGCGCGGTTTAGGAGCATGCATTATTGAAAACATTTTTTTATTCCGCAAATTTAAACTTTAACAGTTACTTTTGGTTTTTAAGTCGTCCTGCGTGACGCAACTTTTGAATTAAGGTTTTACGCTTCCGCATTTACTTTCATTTAAACGTTTTTTTTTTCTTTGGTTTGGTTATAACTAATGATTCCGATCCTGCCAGTTCACACCCTCTGACGGTAAAACTCCGTTAGTGGATTTTGAGGGTGTGACAGATTGGTATCAGAGCCATTGGTTATAGCGAACTAGAAGCTGCATGCATACTAGACTATAACCGCGACGACCCATTAGTTATAGAGTTACGCCCTACATAGGCTTGTGTAGTCTTTAAATCTTATTTCTTTACCTCCTTCACTCATACGCGCGCATATACACGGCTTACCTGTAGGAATGTCGACGCCACCCTCATCATCATCCGATTCGATGACGCATGCTCACGGGAAGGAACCGCAGTTACCTACTGCCTCGCCACCCCGTGTAGTCCCGGAACTCGAAGCTCCCGCACCAAAGAGGTACCGCCCATCCGGAGGCCTGTATGATAACGACGTTAGCTGGGAATGGTATCCCAACATGATCAGACGTATGGTCTACCGTGAACAAGTTCCCCCATTGCCTCACCCGAACCACCCTGGTTACCCTAACACTTTACCACCCATAACCGAACCTGTGGAACGAGTCCTCGCAGCTGTCGTTTCTTGTTTGGAGCGTGATGTGGGTTACATGCGCTACACTAGAGAAAATGTTGCTAGACTGTTTAAAGATGGAACCGAGACTCAAGAGGAGATTGCCCGCATGACAACGGCAATGAAAGAAATGCAAGAGACTAGTGAACAACGAACCAAGGTTATGATGAAGATGCAAGCCGAGATGATAGACTTGCAAGATCAACTCCAAGAAGCAAGGACCCGAACGGAAATAGCGTTAGAACGTTGCGATATCCTACAAACGCAACTCGATCAGAACGCAGCAGAACCTGAGGCCGAGCCCGAGGCAGAGCCTGAAGTAGAACCCGAAGTAGAACCTGAAGAAGATCCCGAAGAGGAGCCTGAGGAAGATCCCGAGGAAGATCCCGAGGAGGAACCCGAAGAAGAACCGGAGGAGGAACCGGCTGAGGAGGAGGCACATTCAGAGGTGTCCTCAGATGACGACATCTAGTGATGATGACACTTAGATGGAGGGGTTGTCTCCATCCAAACTATTATTTTTCTACGATTTTAAGGATTGATTGGAAATACTTTGTAGCGAATACAATGGTTTTAATCAAAAATTTTTATTTAGAATAATATGTGGTTGTGATGTGATTTTTTTTTTTTCTTACCTACCTTTTATTACGTGTATGGTGTGTTGTATATGAAAGAAAAATTCATGTTTAACATTTTATACTGTGATTCTAGGAAATGGCCGGAAGAAACGCTGGACGAGGACGAGGTAACATCAGCATGACTGCAGCTGAACTCCAAACCTTGCTGAATGACCATGTTGCTGCCGCTTTAGCTGCACACAATCAGAATCAAACAGGAGGTCCAAATGGAACGTGTACCTTCAAGAACTACTTAGACTGCAAGCCCAGTACGTTTAAGGGCACTGAGGGAGCTATAGGCTTCCTGCGTTGGGCTGAGAAGGCCGAGTCGGCCTTTGAGATGTGTAACTGTCCCCATGCCAATAGGGTCAAGTTTGCTGCTGGGACACTCGAGGATTCCGCCCTCACTTGGTGGAATTCGAACGTCCAGATCCTTGGCTTGGAACTGGCAAACGCGATGAACTGGGAGGAGTTCAAAAACATGATGCGAGAGGAATACTGTCCGAGGGAAGAAATTTCGAAGTTAGAGTCGGAGTTTTGGTCATTGAAAATGGTGGGTTCAGAGATTGAAGCCTACACCACTCGTTCGCACGAGTTGACAGTGATGTGTCCGCGGATGGTGGATCCGCCGAGCAAAAGAATAGAGATGTACATTGATGGGTTGGCACCACAGATTCAGGGTATGGTGACGTCTTCCAGACCAGCCACGATCCAACAAGCGATCCGTTTGGCTCACAAACTAACGGATCAGGCTGTGACCCAGGGTGCGTTACCACCAAGGGGTTCGACTGTAAAAGCCCGTGACAACCCGAATAATGACCATGCCAGCAACAGCAACAACAGCAACCCGAACAGCGGGAAAAGAAAGTTTGACAACACCAGATCTTCATCCTCAAACCTCCCACCGCAACACTACCGGAAGCCCGAATTTACTCGGAGTTTCAACACTCAGAATCACAACAACAACAACAACAACGGTAACGGGCAGGTTTCGAGCGGGTATGCTGGGAAACATCCAAAGTGCAATAGGTGCAACTTTCACCATGTTGGGCAGTGTGACCGTGTCAAGTGTCAAAGATGCGGAAAGATAGGTCACCAAGCGAAGGATTGTAGAGTTGACCTTGTGGCGAAGGGTGCTCCTAAGCCACCGATGATGACTAAGGGATGTTATGAATGTGGACAGGAAGGTCATTTCCGGAAGGACTGCCCCAAGCTGAAACAGAACGACAATAACGGGGGTAATGGGAGTGGCAGTAACGGTGGAGGAAATGGCAAAGGAAGAGCGTTTGTGATTGGATCAGGTCAAGCCCGCAGAGATCCGCATGTGGTGTCTGGTAAGCTCCCTGTAAACGATTGTTTTGCTTCTGTTTTGTTTGACACTGGAGCTGATAGGAGTTTTGTGTCAAAGGCCTTTAGCCAACTTTTAAACCTTACTCCAACCCCGTTAGACGCTAAGTTTCCTGTTGAATTAGCCAACGGTAAAACTGTAATAACAACTCATATACTTGCGGGATGTAAGTTGAAATTGTCAGGTCATGTCTTTGACATCGACCTTATTCCTTTTACGCTTAGTAGTTTCGATGTCGTTGTCGGCATGGACTGGTTATCTGAGAACCGAGCGGAGATTATATGTCATGATAAGATCGTCCATATTACCACCCCTTCAGGCGAGATCATTTCGGTCCGAGGCGAGAGAAGCGGCATGACCACCAGCATCATTACCATTATGAAGGCACAGAAGTATTTAAGAAAGGGTCATCCGGCAATTCTGGCGCAGATTGTTGAGAAACCTGTGGAGGAGAAAAGAATTGAAGACATTCCGGTTGTGCGAGATTTTCCAGAAGTCTTCCCGGAGGATTTGCCCGGACTCCCTCCTATTCGTCAAGTCGAATTTCAAATCGAGTTGACACCCGGTGCAGCACCCATAGCACGAGCCCCGTATCGGCTCGCACCGGCGGAACTTCAGGAGTTGTCCACTCAGTTGCAAGATTTGTTGGATAAGGGTTTTATCCGACCTAGCTCATCGCCATGGGGAGCCCCTGTCTTGTTTGTCCGAAAGAAAGACGGGACTTTCCGGATGTGCATCGACTACCGGGAATTGAACAAGGTGACGGTCAAGAACCGTTATCCTTTACCCCGAATTGATGATTTGTTCGACCAGCTTCAGGGATCGAGTTACTACTCGAAGATCGATTTACGATCCGGTTATCACCAGCTGAGAGTGCGCGAAGAAGATATTTCAAAGACGGCTTTCAGAACACGGTATGGTCACTACGAGTTTTCGGTTATGCCTTTTGGCCTAACCAACGCACCAGCCGTATTTATGGATCTCATGAATCGAGTATGCAAGGCGTACCTCGACAAGTTCGTGATTGTTTTCATCGATGATATTCTCGTCTACTCCAAGAACGAGACTGACCACGACGAACACTTAAGGATAATTCTGGAACTGCTGAAGAAGGAACAACTGTATGCTAAACTCTCGAAATGTGAATTTTGGCTTCGAGAGGTTCACTTTTTAGGACATGTGATAAACGAGAATGGTATCCATGTCGATCCCGGTAAGGTAGAGGCCATCAAAAACTGGGAAGCACCTAAGACTCCGACTGAGGTGCGACAATTCCTAGGACTGGCCGGCTACTACCGGCGTTTCATCGAGGGATTTTCAAAGATTGCTCAACCCCTAACCGCTTTGACTCGCAAGGGCACTAAGTACAACTGGGGTGACGCGCAAGAATCCGCTTTTCAACTGTTGAAAACCAAGCTTTGTAGCGCCCCTATTTTAGCCCTCCCCGAGGGAACGGAAAATTTTGAGGTACACTGTGACGCATCTATACAAGGTCTCGGTTGTGTGCTGATGCAACTTGAGAAAGTTATAGCCTACGCCTCTAGACAACTACGGGTTCACGAGAAGAACTACACGACCCATGATTTGGAACTCGGAGCTGTAGTGTTTGCTCTTAAGATATGGAGGCATTACTTGTACGGTACCAAGTTTACCATTTACACCGACCACAAGAGTCTCCAACATATCTACGATCAGAAAGAGCTGAACATGCGACAGCGTCGTTGGGTCGAGCTGCTTAAAGACTATGATTGTGCCATCAAGTACCACCCTGGCAAGGCCAATGTGGTGGCCGACGCCCTTAGCAGAAAAGAAACAGATAAACCCAGACGGGTGAGAGCATTGCAACTCACGATTCATGCCAGCTTACCCGATCAGATTCGCGATGCGCAACTGGAAGCTTTGAAAGATGATAATCTCCCATCGGAACTCATGCGGGGCATGAGCAAGCAACTTGAAACCAGGTCGGACGGGGTCCGATATTTTGAGAACCGGATTTGGGTTCCACGATACGGAGAGTTGAGAACTCTAGTGATGGACGAAGCTCACAAGTCCCGATATTCTATCCACCCCGGCTCAGATAAAATGTATCATGATTTAAAGGAACTTTACTGGTGGCCGAACATGAAAGCCGACATTGCAACCTACGTGAGCAAATGTTTGACTTGTGCCAGAGTCAAGATAGAATACCAGAAACCATCTGGTCTACTGCAACAGCCGGAACTCCCAATGTGGAAATGGGAACAAATCTCAATGGACTTTATTACGGGTTTGCCTAAAACACCGACGGGATGCGATACCATCTGGGTGATCGTTGACCGGTTGACTAAATCGGCACATTTTCTAGCGATTAAGGAAACAGACAAAATGGAAAGACTGACTCGTGTCTACATGAAGGAAGTAGTGTCGAGACACGGAGTGCCTATCTCCATCATTTCCGACCGAGATTCTCGTTTTACCTCACACTTTTGGAAGTCGCTGCAAAGCGCACTGGGCACACGTCTCGATATGAGTACCGCATACCATCCTCAGACAGATGGGCAGAGTGAACGGACTATCCAGACCCTGGAGGATATGTTGCGTGCATGCGTCTTAGATTTCGGAAAAAGTTGGGAACCCCATTTACCCTTGGTAGAGTTTTCGTATAATAACAGCTACCACGCAAGCATTAAGGCAGCGCCGTTTGAAGCGCTGTATGGACGGAAGTGTCGATCACCACTCTGCTGGGCAGAGGTGGGTGATAGCCAAATCACTGGTCCGGAACTGGTACTCGAAACTTCGGAAAAGATTGTCCAAATCCGAAATCGCATGGCAGCAGCACGAGATCGCCAAAAGAGTTACGCCGACAGGCGCCGAAAACCTCTCGAATTTCAAGCAAACGATCGAGTGTTACTCAAAGTCTCACCTTGGAAAGGTGTGGTTCGCTTTGGTAAGCGAAACAAACTCAACCCACGATATGTTGGTCCGTATCGGATAACTGAGCGCATTGGTCCGGTAGCGTACCGACTGGACCTACCAACAGAACTAAGTGGCGTACACGATGTATTCCACGTATCAAATTTGAAGAAATGCCTATCTGATGAAACCCAAGTAGTCCCTTTGGAGGAACTACAAGTTGATGAACAGTTACGGTTCATTGAGGAACCAGTCGAGGTTTTGGATTGGGAAACCAAAACGCTCAAACACAGCAAAATTCCAATCGTTAAGGTTCGTTGGAACTCGAGACGTGGACCGGAGTTCACGTGGGAACGCGAGGATCAAATGATGAAAAAGTATCCTCAACTTTTTGAAGGGCTAACCAAACACCGGAAACCGCGAAACCCGGCAAACCGTCAAACATCACCGGAGGTATGAACTAAATTTCGGGACGAAATTTCTTTCTACTAGGGGATGATATGACAAACTGAAAATTTTTCTTACTTTTTCAGGCTCTCATCACGACTTGACTCAATTTTCGGGACGAAAATTCTTTAACATGGGAATGATGTGACAATCGTCAATTTCAGGTTAACCTCGTTAACTCAACTCCGTCAATTCAAACTTTAAGATCGTTGAATCTTTAACGCACACTTCATTACATTTAAACTAGGGTTTAAATGACGCTTAACACTTACTACATGTGTAGTCTTTCGGGATTTGCACCGAAACGCAAACGAGTTAACGCAAACGATTGACAAATAAACGACAAACGTCAAGACATTAATTATATGATTATTATGTGTTAGGATTATGTGCTATGTGATAATAGTATGGTCATGTTATCTTAATTGTTCAAGTATGATGGAATATTCTAGAGAAAAACAACAATTGGAAGTTTAGGGACTAGAATGTAACTTGTTTGCTTATAAATATAACTTAAACTCTAAACCCTAATTATTATTATTATCAAAACCCGATCGGCCCTAGCTCCCCTTCTATCCCACGGCTGCCGTCCACCT
Source organism: Bidens hawaiensis (assembly GCF_021521415.1). Classification (NCBI taxonomy): domain Eukaryota; kingdom Viridiplantae; phylum Streptophyta; class Magnoliopsida; order Asterales; family Asteraceae; genus Bidens; species Bidens hawaiensis. The sequence goes on from NW_027491157.1 coordinate 1,516,721, forward strand.
TCAAGCTCACAACCACCATCAATTCAAGCCCTTGATCCAAGAACTAGGTGCTAGGAAGGTATACTTGATCACCTCTTACCTCCTTGTTGTGTAATTTTTATGTTTGATGGGTTGTATGAAAACCCTAGGTTGGCCGATTTCTTGCATGTATATGATTGTGATGATTCTTGTTAATTGGATGATAGATTGATAACTAGTTTGATAGTATTGCATGTTAATTGTTGTGTCCTTGATTGGGAGTGTAAGTAAAACCCTAAGCTTGTATGTATGTGGGATTGATATGCATGGATAGTAATTATAGTATCTAGAGGGTTGTATGGATGCATGATAGCTCATAGGTTGTGATTATGTTGAGTTTTGACGTGAACAGATTCTGGACAGAATGTATATACGATGTTTAACTGACTGTAACGAAGTGTAAACGTGAAAATTGATTAAGATTGTGAGTACTGCAGTAAACTAGGTTGAGTCTAGTTTCTATGAAGTATAAATTCGTAATTTTTGGATAAGTGGAAGTATACTTTTATGATTTTACAAAAACGTGATGCAAAGCTGAGCTGTTAGACCTGCTGTTAGGCTATGTTGTAAATGTTATATCTCATGAACTACGAGACCAATTGGGTTGGTTCCACTTCTGGAAGTTGACTCACTGAGTTAGGAACCAAACCCAAGTGGTCTTGCATTTATTGGATTTTTCGTTTAACGGGAATTGCAAATAACATTCTGATGTGCATGAATCTGGCTGATATAAGTTAGCTGTAATGTTTTGATCATTGTGAGCAATCTATATGGAATAAAAATAAGATAAAATATGTTCTGGAAACCTAAGACATGTATGTTTCTGTGGTAATTTTTGGTGAATTAATTGAGACGTTATAATCGGTGAACTAGTACAATCTTTCAAGTAGAAATTCTGTCATGACGAAACTAGCTGCTGAGTTGTATAGGAATGCATGAAATATGGTAGTTTCTATATAATTGTTGTAATTTTGACCAAAATACCCTTGCGGGGAAATAGTTGCTAGTTGATTGCCATGAATTGACCAAATTACCCTTGCGGGAAATATTGGTTAGTTGGTCTTTGTTTGTTGACCAAATTGCCCTTACGGGAATTATTGCTAGTAAGTAGGTTATTAACACATGACACGGAAGTAATTGCTCACTCATATGTCGTATCACGATTGTACTTGTAGAGTCACACACAATACACAAACGAAACACGAAACATGTTACGTGCATAGGTATTATGTACCGAGTCTAGAGACTCGTTAAACGTTCCGATACTTAGAAAATCTCCTTGTTGTTTTAGAACGCTAGAGAGTTTTCTACGACGCGCATCACTCGGTGATCTAGATCGGATATTCTTCGCAAACAGTGAGTTCACTTTACCCCACTCTTAAACTGCTTTCAAACGTTTTCACTTGGGGGAGATAACATACTCCGATAAACATATTTTCTGAGATAAACGCATATGAAAGATTTTGTTATAAATTATATATCACTTGTAAAGGCTAAGCGGCATTTGTAACAACTTGAAGTCCCACACATCGGACCGGTTAATATTTGGAATAGCGAGTCACTTTTGGGTAGTACTACTGGGTTTGACAAACCCCACCCGACGTTATAGCTCAACTGGAGGTTGAGTGGGTGTAAATTTGGGCTAACACATACCATGGTCTGGATGACCTGGTGACGGGCACTTGATAAACAGTCAGCTTCGGTCGCGAACCACTTAGCAATACTTGTTGTATAGATTAGCTACCTATCGATATATAATTTAACATAACACTATCTGGTAATGCAACACTTAAACGTTGTAACATGGTTACACGCTCAAACGTCGTAACGAGGTTACGCAATACTTAAACGTTGTAACGTAGTTACACACTCAAACGCCGTAACGAGGTTACGCAACATTTAAACGTCGTAACGAGGTTACGCAAAACGCTAAACAATTTATCTTATCTTACTTGTGAACTCACCAACCTTGTGTTGACACTTTTAGTATGTTATTCTCAGGTAGCCGAGGCGGGCGCGCGGTTTAGGAGCATGCATTATTGAAAACATTTTTTTATTCCGCAAATTTAAACTTTAACAGTTACTTTTGGTTTTTAAGTCGTCCTGCGTGACGCAACTTTTGAATTAAGGTTTTACGCTTCCGCATTTACTTTCATTTAAACGTTTTTTTTTTCTTTGGTTTGGTTATAACTAATGATTCCGATCCTGCCAGTTCACACCCTCTGACGGTAAAACTCCGTTAGTGGATTTTGAGGGTGTGACATATATGAAAAAAAAATAATAATAATAAAATAAAAGTCGATTTAGTGCACATGCCCGTTAATGTTGTATTACACTACGTACTAATGTGTAATCGATATGCGTATTAGTCTTATATTGCATATATACAATAGTGTATCAAATATGTGCAATAGTGTTGCATACTATGCAATACAAACACTTTTGCATACATGCAATGCACACCATTACACATGTGCACTACACCGATGAGGTTACCGACAAGGTGTTTTTTTTTTGTGGAACCAATAACAAATATAAGAATAATGGAAAAAACAAAAACTTCATAAAAATATTTTTTAAAAGTTAAAAATAGTTTTTAGGTGTTTTTAAGAGTTTTCAAGTTTTCTCTTTAAGATGAGTTTTCACTGGATCGCACCCTTATATATATATTCTCAAGTTTCTTTTCATGTTTTTTATTTAACGTTTGTAAATGTTTATTGTTTGTAGTTGTATTAAACCGATCCGTTCTATCATTTTGACGTATTTTGTTCATTATACTATTCGCAATGAATTTACATTTATCGTTCGTTCAAAGCCTATTTGTTTTAAGCAATACATAAAACTTCGAGGACTTAAAGTTTACCTTAATTCAATGTCCAAACTTTACAGGTTAAATACGAAAATATCCAAGTTATGTAATATATTACACGTTTTATTCATTTATTAAAGGTCAAGGTTTAAAATGTAAATAATATTTAATTTCTATTTTAATAAAATACCAAAGTCCAGAGGGCAAAAGTGAAAGTTATTTATGTTAGTTATAATTATTATATCAACACCAGCCCACCCCCTCCCATTTCCCGTCGCCGGCCGATTTCCCAGCCAGGGCTCTTCGGCCACATTTATACCCACATTAAACTTGCGTTTCGTATCAACTAAAGCTCGTAACAACCTTGGACCCTAACGGAGAACTCATTATCATCGTCCATAACTAGTTTTAACACCGATTAATGGGCAATTACAAACCAAACCGCCGAAAATAAAATAAAAGTCAATTACGATAACTAAATCACATACACTCCAAATAAACTTGTATAAAGCATCTAACCTCTCATCTAAACTTGCTACTCACATCGAATTCAATTGAAATACATTCTATAATCACGAATTAAGCCATCCAAATCGTTTTCCGGCCAAACCATGTTCACCCTCAATCCTTAATGTTTCCATGTATTGATTGATGTTTTATGGTTATTTTTAACAGCAAAACAAAAACCCTAAACTTAATTTACCATACATAAATTAGATTAAAGGAATCGGATCTAAGGTTTTGGGTAATGAAGATGATGAGCTTGATTTTGTATATTTATATATATCGTTTTCATCTTTTAACAACTATCTTAGTTAGTCCAGTGGGTAGGTTTGTTGATTGTGAGCCAAAGGAGCCAGGTTCGAACCCGGGTCTAGCCACATATTTTTTATTTTATTTTATTAATCAAATACTTTTATTGAATCATATTAAATATATTAAATAATGAATTAATAATCAATTGAAATTATTTTGAATTAAATAAAAATCATTATAAATTTATTTTACCAATTTTTTTCCCGACTTCTATATTGGTAACGTGTCATATTAATTCGTTAATAACAATTTCATTAACCTTAGTTCCTTAAACCTTATAAATCGCTAACATAAACCTATTCGAGAATAAAGCTACATTGTAAATCCGGGCTTCGTAAATGTATTAAAATTCTCATAATAATAATTAATTATTAGTTGAAATAATATTTAATTATTATAGTTCGTGAACTTTGATATTAGTTTCATTAGCTTACAATTCGTTAAACCATTAAAGATAACTTTATAATTGAATTTCGTTAACCATTATTCGAGTTAAAACTATCATTAAAATTCGTAATTTGCAAATATTACATCTCTTATAATTATCTTAAATTTTTAATAAAAAATTAGTTATAATAGCATTTAGTTTGTTAACAATTCTGTTAAAAATAAATATATATCAATCCCATTAGTTAGATTTCGTTTTTGTTTTTGTTTTTGTTTTAATTATAGTTCTTGAAGCTCGGTTGCTACGGTTTCGTTATTGTGATTTCAACTTTTATTACAAGTTTAACTTCGATTTCAAGGTGAGTTTCTCACATCCCCTTTTTAACGCCTTTACATTTTGGGGGGTAGCATGTATAACATACTTAAAGAGTTATTTACTTATTAATTTACAAAAGTACAATTCGTATTATTGACTTGTATGTTTATTTGCTTATGTGCGATGTGCTATTCTCCGAGTACGTTGGTTGTTACCAACTGGAATGGACATTGCATGATTTGTTCTATTATCCGAGTATGTTGGTTGTTAACAATTGGAAATGACCTTGCGTTGTTACACATGTTCATTGAATTGTATGGTTTTTACGTATTTATACCAAACTTTGTGATTCTTACCAACTACTTGTTAGTTGACCTTTTTTATTTTATATACATACTACAGGCATCGTTAGTAGAGGATGACACACGAAGATGACACTAGACTTAGGTTATTTAAACCAATGGACAAACTGTTTAGTTGTATTTATTTTCCTTGTCTTTCTTGTTAGAAACTTGTGTAATTTACTTGTAAATTAATTAATGATAATATTGTCACTTAATAGTGTCGCATGTGTTTTGAACAATCTGTACGTCATACTCGGGCATTTCTGCTTAAGCCGGCGGTGTTACATTTAGTCTAAATGGGCTCGTGTTGGTTGTTGATCAAACCTCCGAACATGTGCTGCTAAACGTGTCTGGTTCTGGTCGACTCGTTAGTTTTACGGGTTGAAACATTTAACCCTTTATTTTTAGATATGTTTTAAATGCTTTAATGTTATAATTTAAATTAATATGTGAAAGTTTAAAATACGCATAAGTTTTTATACTTTATAGTTTAACCTAATGGTTTATTAGATATTAAACTCGATTATTCGGTTTTGTAGGTGATTTTGTTGGTAGGTAATGGAGTAATTCCTAACTAAAGTCATAAAAGCCATCTTCATTGCTCCTTCAACGCTGAAAACTATACAAAGCACACTTGATATGTTCTCATTTAAGGTTTGTTTGTCCAATGAATCTCAAGTTAAATTATAAATTAAATAAATTATAATAACGTTTCCGGAAAATACAAATGTTCTAATGAGGCAAGCTTATATGCTATTTGGCTAAATTGATGGATTTGCAGTTTATTTCATCTGCTCGCTTAAGTTTTATCAAACTTGTATTTTTAATCCTTTAATATTTTTCTGGTTTTCGCAAGTGTATTTTGTTTTCAGGTTCTATCTCCTTTTTGCGATTCAAAAAGGGGTAGCGGCGCAGCTTGTTGCCCGCTTGCCTTCTGTTTCGATGTAATCCAATAAACAATTAATACGGCAAAAAAAAAATTGTGGGCCTAAAGCTATAGCCAGACGTCCTAATAAAGGTTCACCTTTAGAATGGTAAGTTTTATATTTCGTGTGCTTATGGACTCAACTATCTCCAAGATATTTTTTTTCTTTTGTTATATTGTACGGACGTTAGTAAACTCTTGATAACCGCCACATAATTTTACATGACTTGCAATCATAAATTCATAATAGCTTCATGTCTAACATCTCAGTTTGTCTTGGTTCTTACTAATTCTAATTGTTTGTTCATGTTTTATGTGTCAACGTCTCAATCAAAGCACTTTGACCCGCCCATAATTTTCCCTTATGGCAAAACTTCTTGTATTCACCACCTGTGATTGGCTACATCACTCAAAGAATGTTCGATCACGTGCTGTTGTAAGCATGACAAGTACAAACTGGTTTAAAGCTCTAAACCAGTTCAGGTTCAAACTGGTTCAGTTTGGTCAACAAAAGTGAAAACCGGTTTATGATAAGTTTATGGTTGGGTTTAAACTGGATTATTTACCAGGTTATACCATTCTTTTTTGACCAGTTTAGCTGTGTGGTTCAGTTTACCAGTTTTGGTATAGAGAATTACACTGGTTTCCTAATTTGAATTGTTTCATTTAGCCATTAATGAAAAATGAATTCTTAACATTTTAGAAAAACAAGAAGACTAATATAGTTTATCAGGACCGTGAGTTAGGTAAAACCTCAGAAAGGCTAACAAAATCACACAGACTCAATAAACCAAAGGCCTATTGGATATCCCGGCGGAATCAGGATATCCAACAGATGGGAACGAATGTGTGATATGATAACAAACGAAACAGCAATAAATATTCAGTGCAAGCAAATACAAAGACAAAGATTTACCGTAATAAATGCATCATTCAATGAAATAGTAAATGGAATGTCTAGGGTTTCGTGACGGCGGCGACGATACGAGGAAACAAAGAAAATATTCTTTGGAATGTTGTGCCCTCGTATTGCATGCGCTCCGTCTCATTATCCGTACCATAAATGGAAACCTACGTCCCTATTTATAAATCCAGACATTCCTTCTAGAAGTCCTAAATATTACATAATGATAGACAAAAACAAATACAAGTGCAAGAGTCTTCGAGCATGGTAAGTATATTGCTTGAGCAGACACACAAGTTAGGTATGCTCGATGAGTGTCTTTGAACATACTTTACTTAGAATATCTTCAGCGAAGATATTCTCCTCCAGTAAGCTTCATTCCTTTTGACTAGTCCATGCTTTGCTCTAACCAGTCCATCGAGCAAGCTCATTCTTCTTGATGTCTTCACTGTTGTCTAAAGAGACTTAGTGAACAATCTTTCGCATGCTCGGATGTAAATCTTGCTTGTGGAACTGTACCAAGCTCGAAGTCCTTGCTTTGAAAATATGACATCTTCTTATTGCATCCATGCTTGTCCCCATGTACTCGAACATCCTGTGCTCGTAACACTTGTTAAAACTTGTATGATCAAGTTGTTTGCTCGATTGGCAATCCATGCTCGATAGAAGAACACTCTTGCTCGTTGAAGTGTAGCTTGCTCGAAGCCTTAACACTTAGAAGAATCAACCATAAATAGTTCTGAGGACCTTGCTCGAAGTAGTAAAACCATGCTGGATAGTCTAAGCTTGCCTGACTTCCATACTTAGCCGTTTTCTGAGGAGGTTGAGAAGATTCCAATCTTTCTTATCAAAAATACGACCCAACAATCTCCCCCTAGATTGGAACAAGCTCAGATGCACCAAAACACACCTGCATAGAGTTACACATGTATCAGATATCAAAGATAAATCATTTAAGAACATGTCATTTCATTACACAAAAAGGAATTCTGCCTCTTGGGTATTACACATCAATTTTTCATTTCGTAATTCAATAAAAACAAAAATTACAAAGATAAACAGAATCAAATTAATCATCATTAAATCTCCATTTCAGTTTGACAAGGGCGGCCGTTTGCTTAATCATGTCTAATTCTACAGCATCAGAGGAGTCATTGGGAAACTCTGCATCTACTACATCTTGGAGATCTAGAGGATGTATGAATTGAAGGTCCTCGTCATATAGGATCACAGCAATTGTTATTCCCGATTCATTCCTCAAGGATACTGAGTTATTGTGCTTGTTTTAAGTGATATAAGTGATCTTTCCATTATGCTGCACAACTGAATTTGGTTCAAGCATCTCCCTCCTCAAAGCTAAGCACTCCCTTAATGTTCTTCGTTTTGCACCTGAGCTGCTTGCTTGATTAGTTTTTCTACTCTTAGAGTCTGGGAAAATGAGTTCTGAAGTATGAACTTCATTTATTCTTTTTCTTCTTTTGTCTCTCTCTGCTTGGCTCCGAATTTCTCTCCTCTTTTTTTACAAGAATGGAAATCCCTTTTCAGACTGCTCCTCTTTTGTATAAAAAATTCCCGTTTTGATTTTCTTATTCTCTAGCCTTCAGCCTCATTTGCAATAGTCTCTTTTGTTAGCCTTTGAAGATATTTCAAGTCATATTTAAAGCTTATCAAATAGGCTCTATCTTCATCCTCCCTTTCATCATCTTTCAATCCTCTCTCTTCTTCATCGTCAAGATCAATTGGTTTATCAAGATTGTGAAGGGCTCCAATCATTGGTTCTTCATTGAGCCTCTTCATCATTTCCAGATTCAGCAAACTTTCCCTCCCTTCTCTTATACACCTTTATTTTCACAGATTTTTGTCGTTTAGATTTTCGTGTCACCAGTTCAATTGTAACTTTTCTTTTCTGGGAGTCTCTTGATCCAATTTCAGGTTCAGTAGGCTCAGTGATAATTGGTTCTTCGTTCAAATTCTTTTGCATTTCATTGCCAATAGTTTCAATGATTACAGTTTCATTGGTTTGCGTTACCGGTTCTTTATCAAATATTTCTTCAACTACTGGTTCTTTCACAGGAATATCATCATTTTCTTCAGTGAGTTCTTGTGACATTTGAGCCAAAACAAAGTACACCTCAGTACGTATTTACCGATTAAGCAAATAAACGCCTTTTGCGTAACAAACGAACGATTAATCGAACGGGTCGGGTTATAACCCAGATATCTCGGGGGGCCATCTATAAGTGATATAAATTTAATACAAGCTAAAATATTAGTAATATGGCCTTAGTTCGATAACAAACAAGTTAAACGAAAACATGCTCGTTTAACTACCCGCTATAGATTTAAACGCGTAAGATAGTTACAAACCAAGCATTGTATCATCCGTTAAGCCGAAAAAGACTTACCAAACACTTATTTGAAATGTTTTAAGCGATCCGTGAAAATATTTTTGATTTTTACAAACATAAAGTATGTTTTTATAATTTTACACAAAACTAGCCGAAAAACACTTATTTTCGCATTGTTTAACGCACCCAATAAGTTTTTTTCATGCCAAAAACCGAACCCGAACTATATTTGGACTGGGCTTTTCGTATTTGGGCTTGAGAAATCATAAACTTGGGCCAAAATGGGCCCAAAATGGGCCCATGAAGCTTCCGATCGGACCACACACCCCACCCCTCCCCCATTTTTTTTATAAAACTTGTTTTGCAAGCTTTTTTATTCATTCTAATTTATAAAAGTTGAGGTCCAAACATCTGCAACCTGATTTTTCCAGAATCCTTCAAACCCTAAGGTAAGGAGCTTAAATAAGTAACTTTTGTACTTGTTTAACCTTGATTAATACCATAAAAACATGTCTTAATTGCTAAAAATCATTCCTAACCATGTAAAAATCCTAAAAATGGTACAAACACATTTTTAGATCATACACATGGTAAGGAACCTGTTTTGATAGTATTTTTTGGCCATAAACACGGATTAAAGGGTTGAAATGGTGTTTTTACGGTTCAAAAGTTTGTTTTTTGTGCACTAGCCGAAACCCTAAGTTAAAGGGCTGTTCTATTGATGACACCAGCTTTTTTGTGATATAGGACTTGTACCTAGCTTGCATAGAAGCACAAGAACCTGAAAACTTAATTAGAAAGTCGGAAACGAGCCAAACCCGCTAAGGTAATGCCGAAACACTCGCTTACGGGCTATTTAGGTTAAGGTTGTGATGTGCATTTTATTAGACCTTGAAATTTTTCAGGGACATCAGGGACCATGTCAATGAGTCCCTGTTCAAATTTGGTAATTTTTCGACCATCCGAGAATATTTGGCGAATTTATTACCGAATTGGGACTTTTATTTGGGAAAAATAGCTAAAATAATTCAAAAATTATGAAATTTTTATGGATCTTAGATTTGATGTATATTGATCACATATAAATTTTGGGATCACTTGGAGAAGTTTAAAGGTGTTTTGTTTATATGCGTTCGTGTGAATTTTTATAACCGAATTTGGGCCAAAAAGAATATCGCACGAGCTTTATACATTCTGGTATTGATACAGGTTTATTTGGAACATGATTTGAGCATTCAGGAATTTTTGTGGAATTTTTGGAAATTGTTTGGGGTAAAAGGACGATTTTCAAGCGAAATATAGCTGATAAAATGAATTTTTATAAATTAATAATTCAGTAAATAATTCTAGAAATATTTTTATAAAAATCTACATATTTTAATTGATAAGTGGCTAAATTTTCATAATTTAATGATTAACGGTTAATTAATTATGCTAATTTATAGATTAAACAAATTCAGTTTTTATAAAAACCGGCAAGTTTGTGACTAACGAACCTGCGGGAATATCAAAACACCAAGAGTTATCAAAAATCATATTTTTTGACTAATTAAGTAAAAAGGAAATTTTCTATGAAAAACCTGGACAATCCGGATGGATTGTGCGCGTTTCTTCTTAAATAAAACTGAATAAACGGAAACGGGCCCCGTGGCTAATTCGGGACCCCAGTATGTGATCCTTCTTTATAACTTAACAGTTTTATTAATTAATACATTTACCCAAGCTTATTTTCCCATTACTGTTTTCTGAACGCGTAAATGAACAACTTGGCCCAGCTGGGAAAACGGGAATCTGAGCAAAGTTCAGTTCTAAGTGTTAGACATTGAACAACATCACAACCTAAGCCTATTGCCACTTTCTGGGCGTTCCAACTATACCCTGATTAGTTATACAGCCCAGATTTGTATTGAGATTATAATAATATTAAAATATTAATATTATTATAATATTGATTATAGGAACTACTGATAGCGGACCAAACAAACCACGAGCTGATACAGTACTGATTATCTACTAAACCGTGAGTTTCATGACCCCACTCTTTAAATAGTTTTATGAACTTTTGGGGTGAAAAGCATGTTTGATTACATATACATACCTGAAACATGAATTGATGTGAATTATCTAATTGCTAACACACGAAAGTCCTCACTAACACAGTGATTAACTTCGAGCCAGTGGCATGTGAATAGTACTATTGGTTTGACAAACCCAAACAGAGCCGGCATGTATTGCTGAGACTTTACCTCGTTTGCACATGACCATAATTATACAACACGCTGTATGTTATACATAGCTACTTGGGGCATGTTGTGGGCGGAAAGGGGCCACAGTGGTTGATTGAGCGTGGGAAATAGATGCACGCAGCACATATAGTCAAGGCTTCACTGTAGCTTAGCATAATTACATCATTTACATACATACATACTTATTTTATGATTACAAGTGTTAACTTGTGAATACTCATAACTGTTTTCTTGAAACTCGTAAAACTCACCAACACTAGTAGTTGACCCGTTTTAAACTGCTTTTCAGGTGTACCTAAATCGGAATGATATGGTGATCTGTTACTTGCCCAAGGTGTGTGGTTGATGCTATGTGAATAGAAGCAAGGATACTAGTAGTAAGATCGTATAGTTAACGAACTAGTTTTGTTTGAATCACCTAGACTGTAAAACAATGATAGAACAATGAAATGTAATATATTGTAAATTAGTTTGTAATGTTTCTTTATAAACAATGTGTTGATACCAGAGGTGTCTGTTACATTCCCATTTTACGCTTCCGCATTGTGCTAGTCGGGGTGTGACAGTTCTTTAATGATAGGTTCAGTGGTCTCAACTGGTTCTTTAACCACTGGTTCGTTTTACATTTCACTAATTAATTTGATAAAGTCTTTTTAGGCCTTTTTGATAGCCTCTACTATCTCAGGATGATGCCCTTCTGGTTTGTTCAGAATGTCTATAAGATCTTTCATTATGACCAATTTCACCATTGAGCTGGTAGATATTTCAATTGCTTCATCCTCTTCTTGATTAAACGGACCTAAACCGAGCTCTTGTTCCTTAGGTGCTTCTGGTTCAGGTTCTTCATTTTCAGGCTCAGATATGACTGGCTCAGATGGTGTGGGCTCATGTTCATCATTACTTTGTGCACTTGGAGTTTGTTCATCAATTTGTTTCACTTTCAATGCCTCCAGTGTAGCCCTTATGGCATCATCGGCTTCTTTTCTCAATCTGTTTTCTTCTTCTTGCTTCTTTTTCATCCAAATTAGTGCTTCAAGCACTTCTTAAGGAGCTTCCTCCTCATCTTTTTGATTATTTTGTATTATTGAATCAAAGTCTTCATTCATGAGTCTGATGGCTGTTTTGACATATTCTACTTCAGCCATATTAGGATAAATTACATTGTCTTTCGGAAGTATGTCATCACCAGACTGCACCTTGTGTAGGGACTTGGGATATAAATCATCATCTGTGTTTGCAATCCCTTTCCCTTTTTGCTTTTTTTTCAACTTATCTTCTTCTGTTTCATTTTCCTTATCAGATTCCCCCTCATTATCAGCATCTCCCTCATACTCTTGATTAATCATATTTAGAGCATTTGAGGGTTCAGCTTCCACAATCTCCACATCTGAGCTTGCATATAGATTTTCAATTATTGTTAAACCCTCTGCATCTTCATTTTTCTCCCCCTATTTTGGTGCATCTAAGGTCTTCTCAACCTCAGAGTGCTCCAGGGTTTGAATCTTCAGCAAAGCCTGTTGCAGGGCTGTTTGAAGGGCCTTGTTTCAGATTTCCAGAAATGCATTCTTCTCTTTCAGCATGATGTTTTCAAACTCTAGTTCTGCATTTTCTGAAATAAGGTCATAAACATTAGGGCTGGATGGTGGGGTTTTTTGAATAGGTTTAGAAGTTGGTTCAGATAAGGGTTCTAGTGATGAAGTTTCAGGTGAGGGTATTTGGTTAGTTTCAGGTTCATTTAAGATGGGTTGGGTAGGTTTATTAATGTCTGGAGATATGTGTTCTTGTACAGGTGAGGTTGGCGGTGAGGGAATATGTGTATCTTGAGTAGGTTGGGCTTGTGGAGAGACAAATGGTGAGGTAATGATTTGTTCATGTACTGGGGATGTAGTTGGTGTTGGAAGATGTGTGTCTTGTTCTTGTTCAGGTTGTGAGTGTATCGGATCAGTGGTGGCAGGGGATGAAGGTAAGTCATCATTGACAGGTTCAGAGTCTACTGACTCATTGTCTATATTGGCTACTGTAGGGTTTGATGAATCAAGAGGAGTGATCTTGTGTATAGTGTCAGTCACACTTGAAACTATGCCGGCTATAACGTCATCGTCATCAATGTGTGTTGTTTCTATGTTGCTAGTACCATTAACCGGTTCATCAACTGGATCAGTCATCTCATTGCCAACTGGTTCAAACACAGGTTGATTCCCTTTAGCATTTCCTCCCAAATGCTCCATCACCTCTTCTTCATGAGCAATTTGTACAATTACAGCATCATCACCATCACCGTCACCTCCATCACCTTGACCATCATCACCATCATTGTCATCATTTTCACTTCCATTATCTTCATCATCACTATTACCCGGAGTGAGTGGTACATTGACGGGTGGATTGTAGAGCCACCCTTAAATTTAGTAATTCTAAGCAAAACATGAGCGTTTACGTGTTATTTCAAGGATATAGGTTACTACCGTAAATGATGCATGTTTGCAGGTACAGGTGCTAAAAATGGCGATTCAAGTGAACTATGATGGAGAGGAGTAAAGGACTTGATAGATGGTGATAACAGCCAGGAAGTCAAGCAAGAAAAAGGAATTTGGAGCTGAGGCTATCGTAACTTACGGTAGCCACCGTAAGTTGTGGTAGGGGTCCAGCGTAGCTAGCTGCCGTAAACAGAAAGTTCCTGGCGTAATGGATTTTAAAGCCACCGTAAGCTACGGTGGACCCTGACACAGAATTTGTAACCGCCATTTAAGTCCGTTTTGGGACGACTTTTGGGTATCTTTTTCATAGTTTTAAATTGGAGACACATTGGGAGGCGATTTTAAGGAACTATAACTTAATTTTGGGTTGTTTAAGCATTAGAGACTTGTTTTTGATTCATATGCACCTTATAATTGAAGGGATGATGAACCGAATCATGCTTGGCTAATCTCCTTTGTGTTTTCCCTCGGATTGTAAGGTTTCATATTGTTTGTTGATTGAATGTTTATGCAATTGCTGAGATGGTAATTTAATATTGTTGATTTCATAATTATTATGTCTATGTATTGATTGATAAGTTGTTAGTTTGTTTAATTCGTGTTCTAAACTGTCAATTCTCGGTGCTATAGGCAATCGGGATTAATCGCGTGGAATTCGGTTTTGGATAATCTAATTGGTTTTTGAGTGATTGCCTTGCATTTGTTAATCCAAGTACTTAGTCTTTAATTACCACAATTGTTTGCATATTCACGAATTATGTTTTTATAGTTCTTCTCAGATTAAACGTTTACATTAACATTCATTGAAACCTGAAACCAAGGGAGAGCATATCCTCTCATCTTTGATTGAAAAACAGTGTTTAAGTGTTTTAGTTAATTTTCGTTAATCAAACAACACAACCAAAACTTTGATATTTTATTTTCTTCATATAATTTAAATTTAGTTAATCTATAAAACTACTTGGTAACACATATTCCACAAACTCTTCGTGTTCGACACCCATTTACCATTATCTAATTAGTGTATTTTGTTTATTTTTGCGCGAGTCTTCGACCCCGTGTCAAATTTTGGCGCCGTTGCCAGGGAGTAGTGCGCAACATGTGTTATTTTGGTAGTTTTTGTTAAATTGTTATTGTCAGTTTTACGCGGGATGTGCTAGTGTGTAGGTACCTACATGTATATGCATACAAGATGCTCGGTCTTCATCACCGTTAGCGTTTGATCCTGAAATCGGGAGAACCTTTTGTCAGAATCGGATTCTTCAAAAGGGAAAACAAGGTTATTGGGTCGCCAAGTACAAAAAGTTGAACAACTGACACCACAATCATGGTTTCGGAACAAACTGTACCGCCGATGCCACCACCCATTAATTCACCAAACCCACCATCTACTGTACCCATTACCACCACCAATTCCACAAGTGAACCTATTTCAGCTGCGTTTGGCTTTCAACCACCAGTTAACCTCCCACCCTTGACAAATTTCATGCCTATTCAAGGACAATCATCAAACTCACCACAACAATCATCCTTCCAATCTCAATAAAATCCACTTTATCAACAACCATGCACATTTACCCAAAACCCACCCATAATTTATACTTCACCGGGTCAAAGATCGGGCCCGCATTTGTTTGGTAGGCAACGTTATGGTGACGGAAATGAAAGGTATGAAGAGTTTGAAGAAAGATATGTAAGTGGGGTTGATGGGAATCAGTTGAGGATTCAAGGGCAGTTTGGGTATGGATCTGAATTTCAACCGCAACAAGTGCAACAATGGGGTGGCCTGAATGTCAATCAAGTAAAACAACCACAACCATTGCAACATGTTCCAAAACAACCGTATTATCAACCTCAATTTTAACAACCAAATCCCCAACTGCAAGTTCAACAAAATATGCAACAAAGGCCCGTTTACCGACAAATGGGTCAACCAAGAGTACCATTGGGTGTACCAAGAAGACATGCAAGGGAAATGGTTAGGGGAATTAAAGCTCATTTTCGACCGACCATCACCAATAATCCATCTCCGGTGGTTATTCCTTAAAACCACCAAGGAAGAACATTTGAAGTGAGAACAAATGCGCTCCTAAGTTTACCAAAGTATAAGGGTTTAGCAACGGAAGAACCCTATTTTCATTTTGAGGCATATGACTCTATTTGTAACACAATCGGGGGTCAAATTTTCTCACCGGATGAGGTGAATTTGGATTTATTTCAATTTTCGTTGGAGGATAAGGCAAAGAGACGGTTTTACACATTGCCATCCGCATCAATTTACACTTGGGCCAAGATGCAAGAAAGGTTCTTAGAAGAGTTTTACATGGCCCAAAAGACTAATGATGCGAGACGAATTTTGAGGTCTTTCCAACAACAATCGGGTGAAATGTTTCATGAAGCATACGAGAGGTTCAACATGATGATCAAGAATTGTCCTCATCATGGTATAGCTCTTTGGGAGTTGTTGAATGCTTTTCAGAAGGGTTGAATGCGGAGGATGAAAGGAATTTGATGTCAATCACAAATGGTACTTTCGGTACTAATTATGAACAAGATGATTGGGCATTCTTGGAACAAATGTCGGTCACATCGAAGAGAAAGGCTCAAAATGCAAGAAGAGCAAGACCGGCAATTGGAAGACCGCAAGTTCATGCCGTGGAAGATGTGGGGGAACAAACTACTAATCAAAGAATCGATGTTTGTACAAATTGTTATGAGTTGGGTCATGGGGCTGATGTGTGTACAGTAGGGCAAGCACAAGTTGAAGAGGAGAATGCACTACAAGGTCAAGGGGGTGGTAATCTGAATTTCAACATGAACTCAAACACTTACCATGCTGGATTGAGAAATCATCCAAATTTCCGTTATGGAAATCAAGCAACTGAACTCAATCCGAATTTCCAAGGGACTTCTCAAACCACCTTTATCCCTTGTCAATAATACTTCAACCAAAGAAATCAAAGCCAATTTCAAGGAACGGGTGGTTATCAAGGTGGGCCTTCGGGCCAAAGTTCATCAAGTGGGAATGAAGTGATGAACATGCTAAATATGATGCAACAAGAGATGGAAAAGAGGAATCAGTTGGATGAAGCTTGCATACAAAAGGATGAAATTCGTGACAAGGCCATCCAATCATTTACAACTCAAATGGGCCAACTTGCAACCGAGGTATCCAATTTGAAGAAGAATAAAGGTCAACTCCCAAGTGACACCAAGGTGAACCCTACTCATACTACTTATCGCAATGTGCCGATTAATCAAGTAAGTGTTTTAAGAAGTGGTAAGGAGTTTAAAATCAATACTGCACTGGAATTAGTTGAAGGTGTGGTCGAGGATGTGATGGGGGTAGAAAGTGAAGATGAACAAGCTTCACCCATTCAACCCCCTAAATCATCCACGTTTTCAAACAAAGATTCGGGTCAAAATGAACATTTAAATGATAAAAGCAAGGAAGTGAAAGAGGTTCCAATTCCCTTTCCTTCGGTTTTAAATGATCCGGGTAAGAAAAACATGATTTTAAAACGTGGTCCTCAAAAGGAGGAGATTTGGGAGGTATTTAAATAGGTTAAAGTTAATCTTCCTTTACTTGAGGCAATAAAACAAGTACCCGCATATGCAAAATTTTTAAAAGAATTGTGTACTCACAAAAGACAACAAAAGGTTCCAAAACGGGTTGATTTAACTGAACGAGTGAGTGCAATTCTTAAGGGTGATCTCCCACCTAAGATTCAAGATCCGGGAGTGCCCTTGATTAACTTTCAAGTAGGTGACTTTCAAATGTCCGGGGCGTTATTGGATCTTGGAGTGGGTGTGAGCATTTTACCAGGGGGTTTATATGACCAATATGATTTTGGTCCACTTAAACGAGTTGAGATCACAGTTGTATTGGTTGATTTGTCTCACAAACTTCCTCGGGGGATTGTGCGGGATGTTATTGTTAAAGTAGAGGAATTTTATTATCCTGTTGACTTTTTGGTTTTGGATTACTCATCGGTTGACCCAACACAATAGCAAAACGTAATATTGGGTCGGCCATTTTTAAATACTGCTCATGCTATTATTGATTGCCGGTTTGGTATAGTTGACATAGCCTTTGGAAATAGGAAAATGCGTTTAAATGTGTTTACTAATGTTGCTAACACATTGGCTAGTGAAGAATGTTTTATGGAAGATATCATAGATGGGTGTGTACCACACGAGTATGAGGAAGGTATGTTAGATGTTTGAGTTTGTTATGATTTCTGAACGGGTTCACATTTGTGCATTGGAGTTAGAGGAAAGGAAACAAGAGGTATTGGCAATGCAAGAAGGACGACCACCGTGGACTCATCAGGTTGAAAGTCTACCAACAGAAATCAACTCGGACACTAAACCCTTGTTGATTTTTCCTCCAAAGGTGGAATTGAAATAATTGCCTAGTCATCTCAAGTATCCGTTTTTGGGAGAAGGTGAGATGTTGCCAGTTATCATTGCCTCTAACTTGAATGAGGCTCAAGAAGAAGGATTGTTGGAAGTGTTAAAGGCTCACAAGGCGGCGATTGGGTGGACTATAGCTGATTTGAAGGGTATTAGTCCATCTATAGTCACGCACAAAATCATCACCACCGATGATGCAAAGCCGACTCGGGAAACTCAAAGGAGGTTGAATCCCAATCTGAGAGACGTGGTGAAAAAGGAAGTCATCAAATGGTTGGATGCGGGGATCATCTATCCCATTTCAGACAGTGCATGGGTAGGTCCAACACAGGTAGTTCCAAAGAAGCCGGCATCCAAGTAATTAAAGATGAAAGTGGTGAACAAATCGCCACCCGACTGGTAACCGGGTGGCGAGTGAGCATTGATTATAGGAAGCTAAATGCGGCTACTTCAAAAGACCATTTTCCATTACCTTTTATTGACCAAATTATTGAAAAATTATCGGGTCAAAAATTTTATTGTTTTTTGGATGGGTACTCGGGATGTAATCAAATTTCAATCCGCCCCGACAACCAACACAAAACCACATTCACATGTCCATATGGCACTTTTGCCTTTAGGAGAATGCCATTTGAATCGTGTAATGCCCCGGCCACGTTTCAACGATGTTTGATGAGTATTTTCTCGGACATGGTTGGGGATTCACTTGAGGTATTTATGGATGACTTTTCTATTTTTGGGTCAACGTTTGAAAGATGTCTTGATGAATTGGAAAAAGTTTTAAAATGTTGTGTCGAAACTAATTTAGTTTTAAGTTGGGAGAAAAGTCATTTCATGGTGCAAGAGGGTATAGTGTTAGGTCAAGTAGTTTCGAGTCGGGAAAATGGAGGTGGATAAAGCAAAAATTAAGGTTATTTCTTCATTACCACCACCGAAAAATGTAAAAGGGGTAAGGTCGTTTTTGGGGCATGCCGAGTTTTACCGGCGGTTTATTAAAGGTTTTAGTGTGATTACTAAACCTTTATGCAATTTGTTGCTAAAAGATATTGCATTTGATTTTACTAACTATTGTTTGCAAGCATTTGATGTTTTGAAGGAAAAGTTATCGCAAGCACCAATTTTGCAACCGCCGGATTGGACGAAGCCGTTTGAGATTATGTGTGATGCAAGTGACACCACGATTGGAGCAGTTTTGGGTCAAATAATTGATAAGAAGCCGGTGGTGATTTACTATGCAAGCAAAACGTTATCCGAGACACAATTGAACTACACCACTACTGAAAAAGAATTACTTGCGGAAGTTTGCGCCTTGGATAAGTTTCGGTCATACATATGGGGAAGTAAGGTTGTGGTCTATTCGGATCATAGTGCGGTTCGTTACCTCATGGAGAAGAAAGATGCAAAACCCCGTTTGATTCACTGGGTCTTATTGTTACAAGAGTTCGATTTGGAGATCCGAGATAAGAAGGGGTGTGAAAATGTGGTGGCGGACCATTTATCGAGGATTCCTTTGGAAGGTGTGGATGATTCACATGAAATCAATGAGAGATTTCCGGATGAACAATTGTTAGCCATTTCCACTACACCATGGTATGCTCATTTTGTAAATTATCAAGCCACGGTTGAGATGCCGAAACATTGGGCCAAGAAGAGAAGGCAACAACTTTTATCCCAAGTCAAGCAATATATTTGGGATGAGCCCGATTTGTTCAAAATTGGTGCCGATCAAATCATTAGGCATTGTATTCCCGAGTCGGAAGTTCAAGAGATTTTGGCACATGCTCATTCATCGGCTTGTGGTGGTCATTTTAGTGGTAAAATACGGGTTATCGAGTTCTTACATGTGGGTTTTATTGGCCCACAATCTTTAAGGATGCAAGTGAATATGCCCGCCATTATTTGAATTGTTAAAAGATGGGTGGAATTTCAAAACGGAATGAGATGCCTTTGCAACCCATTTTGGTGGTAGACATTTTTGACGTATGGGGAATTGACTTTATAGGCTCGTTTCCAAATTCTTGTGGGTATTTATACATATTGGTGGCGGTGGATTATGTTTCAAAGTGGGTTGAGGCCATAGAAACAAGGACCAATGATCACACCGTGGTATGTAACTTTGTTCAATCCAATATTTTTGCACGATTTGGAATTCCGAGAGTGATTATAAGCGATGGGGGAACGCACTTCAAGAACATCAATTTTGGGAAATTGTTGAAGCGGTATAATGTGAATCATCAAATTGCTACTCCATATCACTCGCAAACCAGTGGACAAGTTGAAGTGTCCAACCGACAAATTAAAGAAATATTGATGAAAACGGTGCGGGTTGATAGGAAGGATTGGTCGGTGAAATTGGATGATGCACTATGGGCGTATCGAACCGCTTATAAAACGCCCATAGGAACGACTCCTTACCAGTTGGTTTATGGGAAAGGATGTCATTTGCCTATGGAGTTGGTTCACCGGGTGTTGTGGGCCATTAAGAGTGTGAACATGGATTATAATTAAGCTGGTGGGTTAAGGGAGTTGAAGTTGGCGGAATTGGAAGAGATAAGGGATGAAGCATATGAATGTGCATCGGCATACAAAGATATGTTGAAAAAGGTTCATGATGCTAAGTTGAGAAAGCGGGTTTTTGAAGAAGGGCAAAAGGTGTGGTTATATAATTCACGACTTAAGCTTTTTCTCGAAAAGTTGAAAAGCAAATGGATGGGCCCGTATGTTATAACAAGAGTGGGTAAGTTTGTTGATGTGGAAATTGAAGATTTGCACAATCAAGTAAGACAAACTGTGAATGGACACCGACTTAAACCATACTTGCACGGTAAGGATATTAACATGAGTGAAGTGGACAACGTAGGCTACCTGTTGTGGTCGCCTGAGGAATCAACAAATTAAATGGTCCAAGTTTGTTGTATAATTTAGTTTAGAGTTTGTTCAAATTTAGTCATAAAAATTACCTTTCTCGTTACGAGGTTGTCCAAATCAAATGTGGGGAATTCTCAAGAATTTCATAACCATGTTGAGGACAACTCGAGCTTTTCATGGGGGGTAGGGTAATTTTTTGTTTTTGTTTTGTAAATAATTTTATTTAGTTTTTAGTATAAAAAATATCATCAGGTGCCACCGTAGCCTACGGTGCCCACTGTAAGCTACGGTGGACTTGATAATTTCTAGGCTGGTCATATTCTGTTTACGCTGGGTTTTTTACGCCAGGATCCACCGTAAGCTACAGTAGCCACCATAGCTTACGGTGGCTGTGACAAGGCAGCGTGTAGTGCAGCGTTTTTATATTAAAAAAAATTTACAAAATCCGAAAATTTCCATCCACATAAAACTTATCTTCTTCTTTTCGCCATTCATTCCACCATCTCCATTTTACATTCCTCTCTACCAAACCCTAATCCCCAAATTCATAACTTCATCAAATCTTAACCAAAATCAACGATTTTCTGGTCTAAATTGACTAGATTTTCGCAAGGAATCATATTCTTTACTCGGTTTTCATCAATTTTAACTTTTTGGGGTTCGATTTTGGACGTTTTTGGTCCGAAAATTTTGAACAACAAGTGGGTTTTGCAAGTGACTAGTGATTAGTGTGATTAGAGTGTTTAACTCGGCTCAAAGGTATATTTCTCTTCACTTGATTGCTACAAAATTCATTGGTTAAGATTATATGTTTGTACATTGCTTACACTTTCTTGTTGAATGTGAGAAACTTTGATGTTAGTTTGAAAATGTGCTATGGTTGGAATATGGTATGGAAAAGTATAATTTAACAAAAGTTAAAAATGGAATATGTTCTATGTTTAAACGAAATGCTGTCAAAAATTTGTAAAAAATGGTTTATGACTTTCATATATTCAAAACCATAGAAACAAGCAAGTGTGGGAATGTATATAGAGATGAATACTGACTTGGTTAATGTTTGTCATTGTTTAGATGGGACGTTCTGCTAAGGATAAAGGAAAAGGGATTGCGGGTTCATCTAGCAATTGTGCTGCCGAACAAGCAAAAAAGCGGAGGTTAGAACAACAACAAGAACGGGAAGAAGATGTGCAGTATGTTAAACCGGATTGGACTCATGGACCACTAATAGATCATGATTTGAGATGGCAACCAGAGTTGTTTCACGAGAAGATGAATACTTTAACAAAGAAGTACGACACATTTATTTGTGAGAAAGTGGTCCCGGAACGTGAGTTTGGTCCGTTTGATGTTTTTAATCGATTCAAGGCATTGGGTTGGGAAGCAGCCCTGAAGTGTTATGATCGAAACAAGAAGTATGTTTTCTTCGATAAATTGAAGAATGGATGGCAACGTTGAGATGTCCTTCGTTTAATAAACCTTAGGGGATGAAGCTTATTGGAACTGTTAACAACATTGAGGTCACTATCTAATTTGAAACATTGAGGCAAATTGCACGATTTGATAGTAAGCCTCAAAGCAACTACGTGTATCCAGATTTGAATGACTTGTATTATCAACCAGACAGGCATCCAACTTGGAGAATGATGTTGGAAGCATTGTTTTTACCCGGCACTTATGATGGGAAGTTATTGAGAATGAATTTGAAGATCGAGCCAAAAATGTTGCTCATCATTTGTTTACACAATGTCATGCCAAGAAGAGGGGATATGCAAGAAGTTCGGTATCCCAATGTCCCGATCCTATACTCTTTGGTGCATGGAGGACCACTTGTTTCGTTCCGGTATCTAGTACTTAAAAATATTTGGATAAGTCGGAATAATGTGAGTAGAAAGATTGTCCCACATTGTCGGTTGATTACCGCCTTGTTGATGCGGTTTGGTGTTATTGGAGATAATGATATTGGAGTTGGGAAGAAACACAAGCCGTTCGATTTGACAAAGCTAGGGGTTGGTTGGGAATACCGAGCAAGTGACAGGTACCATATTTTGAAAAGTGAGGGACAGAGATGGAGGGCATTGAAGGTTGATGCTCGACCTTTGCAGCCGAGAGAAGAAGATGAAGTTGAGAGTGATGATGAAGAGGGAGAGAGTGGAGAAGATGATTATGATGATGAGCCGGGTGAGCAGGTCGTGATGGAAAGTGAAAGGGTAGGTGGTAGTTCAAGTGCGCAAGGATGGGGAAGTTCCATACCATTTGACTATTCGAGGCAAACATTTGACTCAAATTGGGCTCACCAGGGCAGCATGCGGGATGTAATAATCAACAACACGCCAGCACATTTCTATAATTGGGCCGAGACAACCCAAACATTATTTGATCACCAAACTTTCATAGGCGCGAGCATGGAACGGGCCCAAAAGCAAATGTATGATCGCCAAGAAGTGTGGAACCGGACCCACGCTTATGCTGAGCAAAGAGAAATTAATCATCAGTATGAGGATGACCGTCAAAGGAGAATGCATGAAGCATGGCATTCTGGTCAACCTGTGGTGGCTGACCCACCGATCGTCGACTACACCACATTGCCACCATACGACGGTACGGTGAATTATCCCATGCCGCCATTGCATCATTCCGAATGGGATAACCCACATCAAACTCAAGGTTCCGGACAAGCTTAAGGAGAAGGTCAAGATGGTGGAGAGGATCAGGGTGCGTTTGGTTTTGGCGAATTCACGGACGTGATGACACCCATCTTTGGACCACCGCAACCACGTTACTATTGAGCTGCGTCGGCAGCAAATCAGGTGTCCCCTTGTACATTTTTGTATCTTATTTTCTGTTTATGTTTGGGTCTTGGGAGGTTGGGTGGAGTAATGACAAGTTACAATTTCAGGGTCGTGCTTGTGGTGGTGTTTTTGTTATCCTAAATACCCTACATTGAGGACAATGCATCTCAAGTGTGGGAATGAGGGATGAAAATAAAATAAAAAAATAATAATAACAAAAAAAAGTAAAATAAATAAAAATTAAGAAAAATAAATAACTAAAAAAATAAAAAAAAATTGAAAGAAAAACATCAGAAAAGTGGTAAGATTGTCAGGGCAATGTTTTGGTCCCCTTTCATGGTCATAATTCCCCCAAAAAAATCAAGTTTGCTTAGCTATGTTAAAAATATGGTCGAGTAGTATTCTAGGCAAGGTTAGCATGCTTTCAGTTTATCTAATCACATAACATGCCCACAGTCACTTGGGTATTGGGAAAAGGAAGAGCGGTGACGTAATGGTTATTCTCCGTTAGAACTTGTGCCATCAATGCAATTCAAGACCTTAGCTTGGCATAAATGCAAAAGTGATTGAGGCACTTAGGTTTAAGCCTCGTCTCGGATGAGTGTGAGTGCGGGTTTTGGGGGTTGGGCCTCATAAATTACATATATAAGCGTGGGTAATGAGAGGGGCGGGGGTTGGTTCCTTTAGAAAACTTTATTGGAACTATTCTTTTTATTTGATAAAACCCCGATGTAATTGTGAGACGATCCAGCTTAGTAGGTTGTTCTTTGTAATTGTAGTTGTTTTGTTAGTAAAAAATAGAGAGTAGTAGTTAATTGTTTATGCAAGTTATTGTGTTAAAAAAAGTTAAAAAAAAAAGAGAAAAGACAAGGAAAAGTCGAGGTAATGTTCAAAGCCTTGTGGTTCGAGTTCGTGATGAAAGCTGTTATGTATATAGTAGTGTGTTTTATTTTTTAATTTAGTTCTGATGTAACAAGCCGGGTCGGATCATTTGAGCCACTTTCAATATCCCAATTCCATACCTTTACCCTAGCCTCATTACAACTCGTTTAAGACCTCTTGATTTGCATTTATGTTAAAGCACGATTAGGTGGAGATTTGACGGTGGTACAAGCGTATGCGAGGAGAATCGAGTATGATTGTGATATTTGGAACGGTCACCAATAAGTGAGTTAATGAGTGACGGTGTGTTATGTGCGAGTAAAGACCGAAAGCATGTTAAGGTTGACTAGAATTCTATATTTTAAATTATAATATCAAGTAAGCTAGTGCAAACCTCTAATTATGTTAGAAAAGGGTATGACTCGGGACCTTGACCTAGCGGGGCTTGTGGTTTGTTTGGTGGTTGTGTTCTAAAAACATTTGCTTTGAATTCTAAGCAAAACAGTTAATTGTGGGACAAGCAACGAGCAAATGTGGGAATGCGACGGGTGGATTGTAGAGCCACCCTTAAATGTAGTAATTCTAAGCAAAACATGAGCGTTTACGTGTTATTTCAAAGATTTAGGTTACTACCGTATATGGTGCGTGTTTGCAGGTACAGGTGCTAAAAACGTCGATTCAAGTGAACTATGATGGAAAGGAGTAAAGGACTTGATAGATGGTGATAGCAGTCAAGAAGTCAAAGAAGAAAAAGGAATTTGGAGCTGAGGCTACCGTAGCTTACGGTAGCCACCGTAAGCTATGGTAGGGGTCCAGAGTATCTAGCTGCCGTAAACAGAAAGTTCCCGGCGTAATGGATTTTAAAGCCACCGTAAGCTACGGTGGCCACCTAAGCTTACGGTGGATCCTGACACAGAATCTGTAACTGCCATTTAAGTCCGTTTTGGGACGACTTTTGGGTATCTTTTTCATAGTTTTTGATTGGAGACACTTTGGGAGGCGATTTTAAGGAACTATAACTCAATTTTGGGTTGTTTAAGCATTAGAGACTTGTTTTTGATTCATATGCACATTATAATCGAAGGGATGATGAACCGAATCATGCTTGGCTAATCTCCTTTGTGTTTTCTCTGGAATTGTAAGGTTTCATATTGTTTTTTGATTGAATGTTTGCAATTGCTGAGATGGTAATTTAATATTACTGATTTCATAATTATTATGTCTATGTATTGATTGATAAGTTGTTAGTTTGTTTAATTCGTGTTCTAAACCGTCAGTTCTCGGTGCTATAGGCAATAAAGATTAATCGCGTGGAATTCGGGGTTGGATAATCTAATTGGTTTTTGAGTGATTACCTTGCATTTGTTAATCCAAGTACTTAGTCTTCATTTACCACAATCGTTTGGATATTCACGAATTATGTTTTTATAGTTCGTCTCAGATTAAACGTTTACATTAACATTCATTGAAACCTGAAACCAAGGGAGAGCATATCCTCTCATCTTTGATTAAAAACAATGTTTAAGTGTTTTAGTTAATTTTCGTTAATCAAACAACACAACCAAAACTTTGATATTTTATTTTCTTCATTTAGTTAATCTATAAAACTACTTAGTAACACATATTCCACAAACTCTTCGTGTTCGACACCCATTTACCACTATCTAATTAGTGTATTTGGTTTATTTTTGCACCTAAGGCTGGACAAGTAGCCATGGGAGAATATCCCAATCAGCATTGTCAATTAATTTAATTTGCATCCTTTATTCGTTAGCAGATATTTGGGTCTTGCAATCTCAAAACTTCTCCTGTATGTTGAAGATCAGACAATGACCTATTGATCAAAATCTGCTGGAACCTTGGATACATCAGGAACCTCTGATTCACATCTTACTCAGCATTTGAAACCAAACCATTGAAGATGAGTCTTGATACATTAAATGGTTACTGATAGAGAATAGTAATTATCAAGGTAGCAAGGTCCTTGCTCAAAAGTGTCAAAGTCCCTCTCCTTGGAGATAAGGACTGAATGACATGATGGATTAAGAATCTGTAGATTAGTGGGAAGCTGCCTTTTTGAAACTGTCCTTCCCTAACACCCCCTTGGTAACCCATAGTTTCCTAAAAGACTCTCAAAAGTCTCAGGGTTGAGTAAGATGGTTGAGCTTCAAAATTATCATTCAGGTTCAATGCTTCTCTGACCGACACTTCTGTAATTTCAATATCGTGATTTAGGACAGAGCCTCAATCCTCTTCCTATTAACATCATCCAAATATGTAGCTGAGCCCTAAAAGTCTGAAATATGATTCCTAGAAATTGTGGGACTCTCAGTCAGGGCAACCCTTAGGTTGGAGTTGTTCAGGAAGTTTATCATAGGTTCCAGTTCCCTGTTGTCATCGTCCAGCTCCAACTGGGCACACATATTGTGCCGTTTTTTGAATTTTAAGAACATCAGTTCCGCAAAATAAAATAATTAAGTATACCAAGTTGCAGACACAATATGCGAAGGTAGTTAGAGAATAGTAGCGTCTTCAGTAACCTGTTCCATAGTAATACGCGTACCTGCAAAAAAAGTAAAGAAATAGTCTAAAATCCAATTAGAAAGCCTAATTCCGAAATCAGAAAGATGATTGTCGAATAACGATATCTTACCGAAGACGAAACAGGGCCAGTGGCTAATTTCAAAGTGTATTCGAGCAGGAATTTAGTATTCGAGTAAGCAGGGGATGCACAAGGAAGAGGTTTGCAATTAGGCTTAAGAGTGGGAAGAAGAAATATGTGAAAAAGTTTCTAAGTCCCCCTTTTATACCTAACGTTTGGATAGTACAGTACCTCCTTTTGTCGACTAATGCAGACAGCTGTCATTTAATTTCAAATTTAATGTATGTAAGGCCCCGAACCCCGGGAACCCCACATTTGGTAATCACATCCACAATTTCACAAAAATTCATAAAAATTTGAAACCAAACAATTCTTTTTATTTAAAGTAAGTTCAGAGTAAATAACATCAGAAAAAGTGTAAGTATTTAAAAATCCCAAATACTGGTACAAGTGTCCAAAAATCAAATATAAGTAAAATATCTGTTTTATTTAAAATCCTCGACCAGAAATGCCTTCAACCTTCCGAGTAGTCTCCAGCACGTCCAAGCGGTAGCATCCACTTCTTAACCTGAAAGTCAATCTAACATACACATAAAGTCAGCTTAAGCTGAGTGAGTTCAAGTTTTCATAAACAATAATTCATACTTGTTTTCAAAGTTATAGTTATAAACAATAGAGTGGATAAAAAAAAATAAATAATATAATTCACCAAGTAATACATTCATCGTCGAACACACGTACACGGGTCTCTCCACCACGAGTCAAGACTCGAGTAATATATTTGACCTGGACGCGGTAAGACCTAAGCATGTGACATGAGCCTCTCCACCACGGGTCAAACCCGAGTAATATATTTGACTCGGTCACAGCTTACACATCCAAGCACGAGATACGAGCCTCTCCACCACGGGTACAGCCCGAGTAATATATTTGAACCGGTCTCGGCTCACACATCCAAGCACGTGATACGGGCCTCTCCACCACGGGTACAACCGAATTAATATATTTGACCCGATCGTGGCTCAACATCCAACGGGCCTCTTCACCACGGGATTTTAAAACCCGAGTAATATATTTGACCCGCCAAAATGATGATCACGTCAAACGCGCCACTCCACCACGGGTACAACCCGAGTAATATATTTGACCCGGCCGTGAAACACCATGCACACACACATCAATAAGCCTACTCACATCATTCTTAGTCACGAGGAACTAAATATCATCACACAACCGTAGGCTATAAGGTAACACATACCCATACATACATACATACATACCTCCATACATACATACATATCTATATACATACATATATATATATATATATATATCATCCCATACGGTAACTAAGTAAATAGGTCTACTCATTTTCAATTACTACCAAGTCTACTAACATCCTCGAGTCTAGACTATTAATAATGTACGTAACCTTAAAGGATACAAGACCATAAACGAGTCTAAAATATCCTAAAGAATATAAAATAATTCAAATATAACATTCAAAATGCACAATCACGAATGAGACCATGTAGTACCATTCAGATACTTGTAACGGGTAAAATCGTATAAAATTGGATTTCGGTGTGTATGCTAGCCCAAAACTTAAAAGAGTTAAAAAGGTGGCATCATGAACTCACCTGAAATCAATCGAACACCTGCAACGAGCTAGGAAATCCCTAAGTGCACAATCACAAACAAGGGCCTGTAAATTATGCACAACGCGTTACTAAACTAGACCGCAAGAACACACTTGCCTTATGGGCCGCTCAAGCCCAACACTTTGGCCCAAGGCCCAACACTTTGGCCCAAGGCCCAACAACTTGGCCCAAGGCCCAATACTTTGCCTCAGCCCCTAAAACCCTTCAACTAAACAAATCCACCATACGATTATGGCCGGGGCTAACCACGATGCACAACTCACCCGCCGGTAATCAAATCGAGTCGAATACGCGCGTAATAAATCTTAAAACCAATTGTCAAACGAATCAGCCCCAAATGGACTAAATTCCCATCTTATCCTTTTCTTACATCATAATTATGTCACCCGAGTTGATAGGGTTGACGGTTCCTTTTTACAACCTTCAATTTAACATTTAAACGAAAATTCGCGCACCGCCGACTCGATTGACCAATCACCAACCAAAACAGCCCCGAGTATCAAAAATATAATTTTCCCACAGCCCTTAGACTCCCCTAGGGCCATGCAAACTGATTCGGTTGGTCATCCAACCGATTAACGCATCAAACTCAACCATTTACAATTCTACACCCGATAAACCCTAGTTTTCAAACTAAAATCGATTGACAGACCTAAACACCTCCATTGGCCATGAAATTTTAGTATGTTGTAAGTGACATACCTAGGAATTTGACGGAGCACGAACTTCAATTATAACAGCCCCGAAAGATGCGAGAAAGGGCGGCCACCGGTTAAGCCTAAAACGAACTTATCGATCAATAACAAATATAACATGCAGATTTTAGCATGCAAAGATGTATTTTATTACATAGGAAAACCATGGAATTAAATTATTATCTTTTTACCAGAGTTGAATAAATATCTTAAGTTTATAAAAATATTTTTATTATATTTTTCTAGTGGACACAAAAATCATAAAAATTCCTCCAACACAGAAAGGTATGTGCAGCTATTTCAGCGCGCAACAAAATGGTTTTATTTTTATAAAATTCATTACGAACCAAATTAAACGATTCTAATTGGTTTTGATTCTTAACTCAAAATATTAAGTTCCAGAAGTGGAACCAACTAATTTGGACTTGTTGAAAAAGAGTTATGATGTCGGGAAGACAGACCAGAATCCGACATCCCGCGTCAGCTTTGACACTCGATTTTATAAAATCATAAAAACCGTTAAAATCTTGTCCAAAATTTATGTATTATACCTTTCTGGAAACTATACTCAAAGTAGAACATCATGGAATCAAGAATTGATCAAAAACAGTGGATTAACATCACGTTACTGACCCTACAATAAACGTATACGAATCTGTCAGCAAGCTGTTATCATCAAAACTCAATCTTAACAACCAATAAGCGCGTTAATATGATCAATTAAGGTGTAAAAGACATGGGGAATCATAAAACCGATCTTGAATTGAAGTTTTCATGGCTGAAACTTGGCTGGGCAGAAGAAAAACGAGCAGGGGGGGGTCCAGGTCCGATCGGCTGCAAATAGGTTTAGGGTTAGGGTTTTCTTTTGTTTTATGATATAATAAAAATAGTTACATCCAAGTCTCTCCAAATTGAAGTATGTAGTAACTTGGGTGGAAAGTTAAGTGAGAACGTTTACGAGGTTTGCAAGGAGCTCCCGGGAGAATGTCGGGTCAAGCCCGAAAGGTGTTCATAACAGTACAAGATTAAACCTTTTGTCGGAAATTAACAGGCGTTACAAGTCCACCCTCCTTACAATGGGATTCGTCCCTGAATCCCGTTGCAACAGGAACGGATGCGGATGGAGACGAAACCTAATCATCTAATCGCACAAGAGCACTATAGCGACAAAACCTTTACTAGCGCCTGAGTCAAACAGAAACGAAGCTTAAAGCTCAACAAGTATTAAGGAAACCTAGAGTGATAGTATGCTAAGCCTCAGCTAAACAATTACACGCAAAGCGTTCGAGAGGATAAGAAATGAACGGGAGAGGAACTTTAAAGCTAATGACACGAGCATTAGCCATATGCTATCCCTCCAAAGATAGAACCTTAACATAGTCAAGCACAGGTAGCGTTTAGAACATGGTAGGTAACGGTAAACTGCTAATAGCGTTGATCAGGTGTTATTAATTGTTTACTTTACCCGCCCATCCTAAGCACCCCCTGCCCCTAACCATATTAGTATACCATCTAACACGTAATCAATTATAAACATAATGAAATTCTAAAAGTTATAAGAATGACTAAACAATTAGAATTACCTCTTGACGTGCAGCTACTCGCGGTTGGTATTTCTACTCTTATCTTTTACAGTTCGAGTCCAAGCATTCGGGAATGCTCGGATTCCTCGAACCATGGCTCTGATACCAACTTGTAATGCCCCGAACCTCGGGAACCCCACATTTGGTAATCACATCCACAATTTCACAAAAATTCATAAAAATTTAAAACCAAACAATTCTTTTTATTTAAAGTACGTTTAGAGTAAATAACAGCGGAAAAAGTGTAAGTATTTAAAAACCCAAATACGGGTACAAGTGTCCAAAAATCAAATATAAGTAAAATATCTGTTTTGTTTGAAATCCTCGACCAGAAATGTCTTCAATTTTCCGATTAATCTCCAGCACGTCCTAGCGGTAGCATCCACTTCTTAACCTGAAAGTCAATCTAACATACACACAAAGTCAGCTTGAGCTGAGTGAGTTCAAGTTTTCATAAACAATAATTCATACTTCTTTTCAAAGTTATAGTTATAAACAATAGAGAGGATAAAATAAAATACATAATATAATTCACCTAGTAATACATTCATCGTCGAACACACATACACGGGCCTCTCCACCACGAGTCAAGACTCGAGTAATATATTTGACCCGGACGCGGTAAGACCTAAGCATGTGACACGAGCCTCTCCACCACGGGTCAAACCCGAGTAATATATTTGACTCGGTCACAGCTTACAAATCCAAGCACGAGATACGGGCCTCTCCACCACGGGTACAACCCGAGTAATATATTTAACCCGGTCTCGGATAACACATCCAAGCACGTGATACGGGCCTCTCCACCATGGGTACAACCCGAGTAATATATTTGACCCGATCGCGGCTCAACATTCAACGGGCCTCTTCACCACGAGATATTAAAACCCGAGTAATATATTTGACCCGCCAAAATGATGATCACGTCACACGGGCCTCTCCACCACGGGTACAACCCGAGTAATATATTTGACCTGGCCGTGAATCACCATGGACACACACATCAATAAGCCTACTCACATCATTCTTAGTCACGAGGAACTAAATATCATCACACAACCGTAGGCTATAAGGTAACACATACCTATACATACATACATACCTCCATACATACATACATATATATATATATATATATATATATATATTTATATATATATATATATATATATATATCATCCCATGCGGGAACTAAGTAAATAGGTATACTCATTTTCAATTACTACCAAGTCTACTAACATCCTCGAGTCTAGACCATTAATAAAGTATGTAACCTTAAAGGATACAAGACCATAAACGAGTCTAAAATATCCTAAAGCATATAAAATAATTCAAATATAACTTTCAAAATGCACAATCACGAATGAGACTTTGTAGTACCATTCAAATAGTTGTAACGGGTAAAATCGTATAAAATTGGATTTCGGTGTGTATGCTAGCCCAAAGCTTAAAAGAGTTAAAAAGGGGGTATCATGAACTCACCTGAAATCAATCGAACACCTGCAACGAGCTAGGAAATCCCTAAGTGCACAATCACAAGCAAGGGCCTGTAAATTATGCACAACGCGTTACTAAATTAGACCGCAAGAACACACTTGCCTAATGGGCCGCTCAAGCCCAACACTTTGGCCCAAGGCCCAACACTTTGGCCTAAGACCCAACAACTTGGCCCAAGGCCCAATACTTTACCTCAGCCCCTAAAACCCTTCAACTAACCAAATCCAACTTACGATTATGGCCGGGGCTAACCACGATGCACAACTCACCCGCCAGTAATCAAATCGAGTCGAATACGCGCGTAATAAATCATAAAACCAATTGTCAAACGAATCAGCCCCAAATGGACTAAATTCCCATCTTAACCTTTTCTTACATCATAATTATGTCACCCGAGTTGATAGGGTTGAAGGTTCCTTTTTACAACTTTCAATTTAACATTTAAACAAAAATTGGCGCACCGCCGACTCGATTGACCAATCACCAACCAAAACAGTCCCGAGTATCAAAAATATAATTTTCCCACAGCCCTTAGACTCCCCTAGGGCCATGCAAACTGATTCGGTTGGTCATCCAACCGATTAACGCATCAAACTCAACAATTTACAATTCTACACCCGATAAACCCTAGTTTTCAAACTAAAATCGATTGACAGACCTAAACACCTCCATTGGCCATGAAATTTTAGTATGTTGTAAGTGACATACCTAGGAATTTGACGGAGCACGAACTTCAATTATAACAGCCCCGAAAGATGCGAGAAAGGGCGGCCACCGGTTAAGCCTAAAACGAACTTATCGATCAATAACAAATATAACATGCAGATTTTAGCATGCAAAGATGTATTTTATTACATAGGAAAACCATGGAATTAAATTATTATCTTTTTACCAGAGTTGAATAAATATCTTAAGTTTATAAAAATATTTTTATTATATTTTTCTAGTGGACACAAAAATCATAAAAATTCCTCCAACACAAAAAGGTATATGCAGCTATTTCAGCGCGCAACAAAATGGTTTTATTTTTATAAAATTCATTACGAACCAAATTAAACGATTCTAATTGGTTTTGAGTCTTAACTCAAAATATTAAGTTCCAGAAGTGGAACCAACTAATTTGGACTTGTTGAAAAAGAGTTATGATGTCGGGAAGACAGACCAGAATCCGACATCCCGCGTCAGCTTTGACACTCGATTTTATAAAATCATAAAAACCGTTAAAATCTTGTCCAAAAATTATGTATTATACCTTTCTGGAAACTATACTCAAAGTAGAACATCATGGAATCAAGAATCGATCAAAAACAGTGGATTAACATCACGTTACTGACCCTACAATAAACGTATACGAATCTGTCAGCAAGCTATTATCATCAAAACTCAATCTTAACGACCAATAAGCGCGTTAATATGATTAATTAAGGTGTAAAAGACATGGGGAATCATAAAACCGACCTTGAATTGAAGTTTTCATGGCTGAAACTTGGCTGGGCAGAAGAAAAACGAGCAGGGGGGGTCCAGGTCCGATCGGCTGCAAATAGGTTTAGGGTTAGGGTTTTCTTTTGTTTTATGATATAATAAAAATAGTTACATCCAAGTCTCTCTAAATTGAAGTATGTAGCACCTTGGGTGGAAAGTTAAGTGAGAACGTTTAAGAGGTTTGCAAGGAGCTCTCGGGAGAATGCCGGGTCAATCCCGAAAGGTGTACATAACACTACAAGATTAAACCTTTTGTCGGAAATTAATAGGCGTTTCAATGTACCTCCCTTGCTCGAGCGTACAACCAAAATAATAGCTGGCTCTTACTGTACTTGAGTACATAGTACAATTCTTGCTCAACGTACTTATATGTTGATGCTCGAGAACCAGTATACTCGAGATAGGTTGCTCGAATACACTTGCGCTCGATGTCAAAGTAAATTGTAGTTACTTCACTTGCTCGAGTATAGGATCATACTCGACAAGAAGTGTACTCGACAATACTTAGTAAAATTCACTTAGTCATGTATACATGAGACACACTCATTGCTAAACCTTACTCTATTATGCATCATGCTCGACATTACTTAGAAATCTATCATGACCAAACATATGCTCGAGATGCAACTCCTCTTAGCAGTGTTATAACCTTTGCTCGACGTAGCTTACTACAACTCAATGTGCTCGAGGTACCTTCATGCCCGAAAGCCTTAGCAGAGATTTAATCCTTCCTATGCCTGTGCTCGAACGCACAAGCTTAAGAGTCTAGTACACTAGTTTTCTCGAATCACTTAGCAATTATGTCCATCTAGCTCCTAAGCTCGAAACTCACAGACCAAAGTGCCTAGTACACAACCTTGCTCAAAACAATTAAATGCCTCCTTTTAGTTCTTTGTGCTCGTAGACTTAGGTCTAACCACTTAACATGCAATCATGCTGGAAACACATAATATCAATTTTCATGAAATAACCGGTGCTTGAAAGTAAGATGCATGCTCGAAATTCTTAATAGCAATTTTCAGTTCATCAGGATGCTCAAAAGTAACATGTATGCTCAAAATACATAGAAGAATCTTACAATTCAAATAGCATACTCGAAGCAATGTAATCACACAACCAAGCAAAGTTTCTTTGCTCAAAACACCTGAATG
The DNA here is from genome assembly GCF_021521415.1 of Bidens hawaiensis. Taxonomy (NCBI): domain Eukaryota; kingdom Viridiplantae; phylum Streptophyta; class Magnoliopsida; order Asterales; family Asteraceae; genus Bidens; species Bidens hawaiensis. Next base: position 1,551,940 of record NW_027491157.1, read on the forward strand.
TTTTTCATTTCAGATTGTGAAATCAACACATCCTGTGTCAATCAGTCTGGACATTTTCACATACATCTTTTGCTCGAATTGCAATCTTGCATAAAAGATAATCATTTCAGAACATTGAGCTGACCTAAGCAAGTACGTTAAGGTGAAATAAGAGATCAAATATCAGTTGAATATTCTTTTGAAACATTTTCATAGAAAGATCTCAACATGGGATCAGATTGTTTAAAAACTTTCAGACCATTTCATAGTAAGCCTTATTACGAATTAAGTCAGGTTGACATTAGGTAATTGCACCTAGCATGATTATCATAAAATTTGTGATATACTTAAGGTTCAATTAAAGCTTAAGTGAAGAATGGTCACATTTTGGACTTCAGGTTGTTCCTTATCTCTTCTCAAAGCTTATTTAGCTTTCTCTAATCACCCCAATTTGACTTCAACCCTCTGATGCCTTGGTCAAAAATTTTTTATGAGCAGTTTATTTGTAAATCTATATAGATATCAGACTATAAGGTTGAACATTGGACTTACATGCCATCCGGACTTACATGCCTTACATTCAGGGTGTTTAGGACTTATTTGGATGCCCCACCCCTGTAGTTCCCTTAGTGCCCCTTAAGTCATGATATATTATTATTTGATATACTACTTAGAAGCAATTTCCTTTTTCTATATTTTTCCTCTTTCTTTTTCTTTCTTTTTCTTTTTGATAAGCTTTTGTATAGCTATACTTTTATATCTGCTCAGATACTTTGTAAATATATTTTTTTGTGACCAAAACACCAACAGGCTCGTGTATGATTGGATAGCTGCCTTTCTGCCTGTCATTCGGAAAGATGTGCAAGGAAACATACCTTGGTCTTCAAATGAGTCACCACATCAGACTTAGCATATTCATTATACTTGTATCACGTATGTCACTACACTCATGAAAAGGTACTCAAAGCAAAATGTCAATTTACTGAACAGAGATCCTTTAAGCCTATATTCCATGGGTTAGGAATTTAAACAATATACTATCATTTCCCATAAGGTTGGATACAATTTCAATCCAAAAACCTTTAAACTTCTATAAAGCTTTTAACTAAATAATCTTATCATATCTCATATGAGATCACCAAAGATGGTGTTGCTTGGTCAAAAACATTTTACAGTTTCAAAATCATTTCTTTTGAAAGTTCATTTTAAACATTGATTCTGAAAACAGTATTGTCATTTAAGCACATTTAACAAGCACACACTTCAACAATATCAAACACATTCAATCAGACAGCATAAATCATTCAGATAAGCACATAAGTCTGTCGAGCATGCTCAGAAATCTATCAAGCAAACATAAGATCCATCGTTATAGACTCTATGCTTGAGAGACTTCATGACAGTTCATGACATTAAGACTGTGGTCGAGCAGTAGGCTTGTGCTAGAAATACTTAGAAAGCTTTCCAGGACATGTCCATGCTCGAATAGCCAAACATTTCCTTTGTGCTCGAATTACTTGAAAGTTCTCAAGCATGGTTTGCTTGTGCTTGAAGAGCAACAAACATGCCATTAGACATGGAATCATGCTCGAGCAGCTAAGACATGTTATCTGTGCTCGAATTACTTAGAAAGTCATTAGGTAGCACTATCTGTGCTCGAAGAGCAGCAGACACAGCATCAAGCACAGATTCATGCTCGAAATACTTATACCACAAAAAATATATATCATGTATGCACAGATCTAGGCACTATTAACAAAACATTTAGTTCATAATAATTACTCATACAGAAACAATCACAAACGCGATTCATGCAATCAGAATAATCATTCAAGCAAGGCAATAAATCATTAAAACATTCATAGTGAGAAACATAGATAATTAGTAAGCACCTCACACAATCACACATTATCAATTAAACTTCATCAGCATTTATCATACCAAGACATTTTAACAGAAAATGAAACCTAGTCTTATCTAAAGGTTTGGTGAATAAATCAGCCAGATTATCAGATGTATCTACTCGTTTCATTTCTATTAAGCCTTTTTCATGACAATCCCTAATAAAATAATGCCTAATTTCAATGTGCTTAGTCTTAGAATGTTGGACTGGATTCTTAACAATGAACATGGCAGCAACATTATCAATTAAAATTGGAGGAAATAAGAAATTCAGACCATAATCCAATAGTTGATTATGAATCCATAGAACCTGTTCACAGCAAGCAGATGCAGCAATTTATTCAGCCTTAGCAGTTGAGATGGACACCGTTGTCTGCTTCTTGCATTGCCATGTCACCAGCCTGTTTCCTAAAAACTGGCAGCCTCCTGAAGTTGATTTTCTACTCATGTTTCAACCATCATAGTCACTGTCTGTGTAGGCCATCAAGTCAAAAAAAGGATTCTTTGGATACCAAATCCCCAAATCTGATTTCTCTTTGAGATATCTGAAAATTCTTTTATTGCTAGCATGTGTGAGACCTTGGTGTTAGCTTGGAATCTTGCACAGACACACACAACAAACATAATATCTGGCCTATATGCTATAAGATACATTAGTGATCCTATCTTGGCCCTATATCCATGCAGGTCGACTGGCTCCCCCTTCTCATCAGGTACCATCTTCTCATGTGTGTCCATTGGTGTAGACACTGTCTTGTAGTCCTGGCACTTGAACTTGTTGAGAATCTTTTGGACATACTTTGATTGATTAATAAAAGTCCCATCTGCCTTTTGCTGCACTTGAGGTCCAAGAAGTTCATTTCTCCCATTGAACTCATCTTGTATTTAGACTTCATTACTTGCTCAAATTCTTTGCACATTTGTTCATTGGTAGAGCCAAAGATGATGTCATCTACATAGACTTGCAATAGCAGCAGATCCTTATTCCATATTTTGTAGAATAGGGTCTTGTTAATAGCTACTCTGCAGAAACCATTGTCTAACAAGTGGTTTGATAGCTCATCATATCATGCTCTAGGAGCTTGATGTAGTTCATACAATGCCTTGATGAGCTTGTACACCTTGTTAGGATGGGTTGGATCTTCAAATCCTGGAGGTTGAGTCATATACACCTCTTCATCTATCTTTCCATTTAAAAATACAGATTTCACATCTAATTGATAAACTTTTATGTTCATAGATGCTGCATATGCTAGAAAGATTCTGATGGCTTCTAGTCTTGAAACTGAAGCAAATACCTCTTCAAAGTCCACCCCTTCTTCTTGTAAGCACCCTAGAGCCACCAGTCTTTCCTTGTTTTTAATGACAATTCCTCTCTCATCTTTCTTGTTTCTGAACACCCATTTGGTTCTAATAGCATATTTGCCTCTGGGCTTATCAACCAAGTCCCATACATGTAAGTCTCTGAATTGAGCGAACTCTTCCTGCATAGCTTCTACCCAGCTGTTGTCTTTTAAAGCTTGATTGATGTTCTTTGGTTCAACTTGGAATAGAAAGCAAGCATACAGACAGATGTTTGCCTTTTCAGATGAACTTCTTGTCACTCTCTCATGCAGGTCTCCTATGATGTTCTCTGCAGGATGATTTCTTTCAACAGAAATAGTCTGCACAATTTTTTGTGCTGACACTTCTGTCTCAAGGTTGGTCATATTGATCTCAGCAGTTTCATTTTCAATTCTTTCTTGAGTTTCAGCAGCTTCTTGAGTTTGATCAATCTCAGATGATGATGCTTCATTTGATCCAATTTGTAAAGAGTCAAACAAAGACTGAAACCCGTCTTCAAATTGATTTGTCACTTCAGGCTGAACAGGTTGCTGACTTTGGATAGGTTCACTCTCCAGATCACTTGGCTTCAACTATAGCTTCTTGTCCATTCATCTCAACTTCAGCTGCTCCTTGATTGCATCTCTCAAGTTGATTCTGTTTTCCTTTATCATCAACACTTGTTCTGTAGATGCTATCATCGATGTCTTCACAATATATTTTGAAAGACTTTATCATCTTTTCCAGATCAAAGAGCCATTTGGGTCCTTCAACATTGTTAAAATGGTTTTCATTGAAGATGATATCTGAAGACTCAATGACTACCATGTGCTCCTTCACATAGACTCTGTAAGCCTTTGAATGAGATGAGTAGCCCACAAAGAAACATTTCAGTGATTTTGACTGCAATTTACATTTCAGTGATTTTGACTGCAATTTATTTAGATCGTCCTTTGTATTCAAATGTGAGCACCTACATCCAAAAGGCTTTAAGAACTTCACATAAGGTTTTCTTTGGAAGATAACCTCATATGGAGTTTTGTTTTGAGCCTTGTTCAGTAGAACCCTGTTCTGCACATAGCAGGCAGTGTTGATTGCTTCTCGTAACTAGCAGATTTGCTTCAGCAATAATGGTCCTTGCAGCTTCAATCAAAGTCCTCTCTGCAACACCATTCTGCTCAGGAGTTCTTGGAGCACTGTACTGTTGAAAAATCCCTTAGAAGTGCAGAATTCTTCCATTGATCCATTCTTGAATTCTGTGCCATTTTCACTTCTAATGACCTTAACTTTCCTTTCAAGTTGATTTTCCGTCTTCAGCACATAAGTTTTGATCAGTTCAGGGTTTCATCCTTACTACTCATGAAGTAAACCCAAGTAAATCTTGAGTAGTCATCTGTGATAACCAGGCAGTATCATTTCTTTCCAATACTTGGCACACTCACTAGACCAAAAAGATCCATGTGAATCAGTTCCAAGACCTCATCAATGGTATTTATCAATTTGCTTTTGTGGGAGGATTTGTGTTGTTTTCCCTTTAGGCAAGATGTGCATGTTTCTTCAAGCTTAAATTCTCTGGAGGGAAGGCCAACAACGTGTTCACCTTTCACTAGCTTGTTCATATTCTTCAAGTTGACATGACACATATTCCTATGCCACAATTTAGTCTCATTTTCAGTGTCCTTTGAAAGAAAACATGAACCACCCCTATATGTAGCAGTATTCATTCTAAGCTCATAGAGGTTGCCATTTCTTGGAGCCATCATCATGATCATCTCAGTTGGAATTATAAATTCAGGTTTTAGGATTAGGCAGTGTTCATCATTGAATGCTGAGTAGGTTATATTGAAGTCCTTCAACATGCAGCACATTCTCAAAGGATACCTTGCCATTGGTGAGTATGCCTCTTCCAACAATCTTCCCTCCATTTTCATCACTCCCAAAAGCAACTGGACCTTCATACTTTCTTTCATAATTGATAAGGGCTTCCTTGTCACAGGTCATATACTAGGAAAAACCACTGTCCATATACCATACATCATTGCAATTCATGGACTGTTCCTGCACAAATACATATAAGAGAATCAGTTAGATTCTGAGTCACAAACATTATCAGTTTGCAAATCAGATTCAATTAGAGATTCATCAAGAGTTGGAAGTGGAAGTGGATCTTCATAGACAACTTCACAGTCTTATTTTGAGTCTTAGTCTGGCCCAACTTTCTTAACTGGTGATTTGATACAGTTTTCAACTTGATCAATCACATAGTTTTTCCATTCATTTAACTCCTTATTTGTCTTCCACTGAAACCCTTTTGGTTCAAACCCTTGTTTCATTAAGAACTTTTCATCACCATTAAGAACACTAGGTCTAATCTTGGCTTTTCCCTTATCCTTTGACCATTGTTCTTCACAGTCTTATCTGATTCTTGACTATGCTCTTTAATTTTCAGAATTGTTTTGAGACTCTTTTCTAGGATATGCTTTTGTTCCTCATTATCAGATGGACTTCTGTTTCCATTTAAGTATCTCTCATACATCTCCTTGTAGTTCTTCATATCAAAACCACTCACCACATCAGGAATTTCAAATGTATCGTCAACAATCCAACAAGCATCAGTATGATGTCCATATGCATCACACTTCTTGCACCAGACTTTGGCAAAACTTCCCATGTCTTCAAGCATTTTCATGTCTTTGATTTTGTCACTTGGCTTTGGGAAATCAAAGCCTAAAGAGGTTTTTGGACACAAACAATTTGAGAAATACATTTTGATGGGCTTGCTTATGTCAAGTGTCTGTGGATACTTTTCTTTAACAAACACAGTTTTCTTTAGCTTGGATGGAGTTCTTTAAGAGCTTCCTTCTTGATCCCTTGAATGTCTCCTCATTGGCACATAGTCCACATTTCCGATATCAAATAGTTCATGATTGGAGAAAATTGGATAGATTGGTGGATGAGTTTGATCATAAGAAGATTTCTGAGGTATATCATTCCTTTTCTTGACTTCTGATTTAGGTCTGGCACAAATGTCAAATACCACATGCTCTCTTTTCATCTGTTCATAATGCTTCCTCATCTTAGGAGTCATCTTTGGAAGTAGTGGAATCTTTTCATCTTCCTGCTAGTTTAATCCTTTATTTTTCTTCTTTCCTTTTGACGATTTGGTACTCCCACAACTGCAATTACTTCCATCACTGGAGTATTGACTCCATTTCTTCTTTGATTCATCCTTTTCTATAGCCTTCTTCTCCTCTGATTCTTCATTTTGCTTCAAACTGAACTCTCCCTTATCATCAACAATTACATCTTCATATCCCTTCACAAACTCAGTTCTATCTTCAAACACATTCTTAAACTGTTTCAAATACACATTCCTATTTTCCTTGTCTACCTTCAGTGGATAACTGTTACAAAAAGGTGGTAGCACCTTCTTGTATTTCTCTTCAACAATCATTTTGTCCACAAATCCAACTATGTTTTCAGTAGACACAAGGTTCTTTATGAAATCCATCTGAATTGTCAGCTCAGCATTCTTAAGCTTCTCATCTGCATACATTTTCTTCAATCCCTCAATCTTAACTGTTATGCTTGATTGAGTTCTGTATGCTTGCATACAGTCTTCTTCTAATCCCTTAATCTGGTTTTCATAGGTTGCCTCACTAGTTTCATACACATTCAGAAAGGCTTCCTTTCTACCACATTCTGACTTCCACTTTCCAATTTCCTAATTTAGGCTAATCAATTGTCAATAGAAGGTCAGAAATAACGATATTAGAATGTACCTATGCATTAGAAGATTCTGGTTTGTCCTGCACTTTGGCCATTGTAAGGCCCCGAACCCCGGGAACCCCATAGTTGGTATTCATCTTAAAAAACTTAAGGAAATAATTAAACTTGTAAACGGTTTCTTCCATTAAAACGAACATATCAGAGTGTCAATTTAGCGGAAAACATGACAAATGAAACAAGTTCCCGAAACCCGGGAATTTTGCCCTAAACCAAATTAAATATAACTTTTTTAAGTCATTTGAAATAAATGTTCATAAACCATTCTTCATTCCAGTATGCTCTTCACCGTCCAAGTAACTCCGTGCACGTCCAAGCGATAAGGCATCCTCTTCGTAACCTGAAACTCACACTAACATGCACACAAAGTCAGCTTGAGCTGAGTGAGTTCGAGTTTTAAATAAATAATATCAGTAGTAACAATTATGATAGTCATACCAAAAGTTTAAAAATAAAAGAGTGCATCCATTAAATCATCATTACCGAGAACTAAATATTCTCATACGTACATATACAAAATGTATATATAAACATCCTTTCAAGTACATCCCTATATATATAACAATATACATATATATAACATCCACGTATAACATCAGGGTCGAACAAACGTACAACCCAAACACGTAACATCAACACATGAAAACACAAAGTGGCATACGCAACATCAGTAGTCGAAACGACTACAACATTGCCAAATATAGGTCAAGCAATAATGTGTATATATATATATATTTAACATCCCAAGGCCTACCATATACAAGCAAGCCTATATAAAATCGTTTAAAACATTTCATCAAGTAAGAAAACACTTAAGTGTGCATGGTAGCCCAAAATTTAAAAATTGTTAAAAGGGGGCATCATTAACTCACCTGAAATCAATCGAACACTTGCAACGAGCTAGGAAATCCCTAAGTGCACAATCACAAGCAAGGGCCTGTAAATTATACACAACGCGTTACTAAACTAGACCGTAAGAACACTCTTGCCTAATGGGCCGTTCAAGCCCAACACTTTGGCCCAAGGCCCAACAACTTGGCCCAAGGCCCCACAACTTGGCCTAAAGCCAACAACTTGGCCCAAGGCCCAACACTTGGCCCAAGGCCCAACAACTTGGCCCAAGGCCCAACACATGGCCCAAGGCTAATCAAATCGAGTCGAATACGTGCGTAATAAACTTAAAACCATTTGTTAAACGAATCAGCCCCAAATGGACCAAATTCTCATTTTAAACCTTTTCATTCGTCATAATTATGTCACCCGAGTTGATAGGGTTAACGGTTCCTTTTTACACGCTCAATTTAACATTTAAACGAAAATTCGCGCACCGCCGACTCGATTGACCAAGCACCAACCAAAACAGCCCCGTGCATCAAAAAAATAATTTTCCCACAGCCGTTAGACTCCCCTAGGGCCATACAAACTGATTCGGTTGGTCATCCAACCGATTAACACATCAAACTCAACAATTTGCAATTCTACACCCGATAAACCCTAGTTTTCGAACTAAAATCGATTGACCGACCTAAACACCTCCAATGACCACGAAATTTTAATATGATGTAAATGTCATACCTGGGAATCTTTCTACACCGGAAACTCTAATTTTTATCCACGGGAAGTGGGTCAATTACACCTTGGCCGAACACCTGTCCAACGAAAAGTTTCGGCAAAATTGAGCATCAAAACGATTAGGGCTGAACAAAAAGAGTGTTGGGGCTTGTAGTACATACCTTGAACTACTTCTTGGAGCTTGGAATTGATCAAAAAGTTGAAGCAATGAAAGGGGGGGAGGGCTGTATTCGGCCGATCGCAGCAGCAGCTAGGCTAGGGTTTATTTTTTTTTGTTTATTGAAATAATATAAATATGTTTCATCCATAAACGAGTATGTAACCTTAAAGGATATAAGACCATAAACGAGTCTAAAATATCCTAAAGCGTAGCAAATAATTCCAATATAGCTTTCAAAATGCACAATCACGAGTAAGACCATGTAATACCATTCAAATCGTTGTAACGAGTAAAATCGTATAAAATTTGTATTTCGGTGTATATGCTAGCCCAAAACGTAAAAATGAGTAAAAAGAGCATCATGAACTCACCTGAAACGAGCCACACAAACACCAAAGAGTTTGAGAACTTCAAAACCAATCCACAGTTTACAAGCCTGTCGGATTGCACACAAAGATTACTAACTAAACGTACCGACTCGTTTATCCTACGAGACGTTCCGACTTGATTTGATTGACCTAGAGTCTTGATGTTACCAAATTCAATTACATCATCCCCCGAGGCCATTTATTTATAAAAACCACCCTTAGTTAATTCCGGAGACAAAGGATTCCCAAACTACACCCGAAAGTTGTTGGTTTTATCGAATACGCGCGTTAACGGGTCGTTTATGCACTTAACAACCAACTCAGCCCCGTGTGGACCAAATTTAATAATATTACAGCCAACAAGTCACACGACACTACACGAGTTGGATGGGTCGGTAACTCGCAAGTACAACGCACTAACTATTCAATAAACGCAAATGCGCGTTGTGCCGACCCGTTTGAGTAACCGACAACCAATTCAGCCCCAATACTTATAAAAATCATTTCCAACAGCCCGTATAATAAACCGAAGCTATCCGAACATAATTGGTCATCACTTACTTCATCCCTCGCGTTAAACGCACCAATCTACCATTCTAGCTAACCGAAAACTATCTTTCGAACAACAACTAGTTGACCAATCAAACGAATACCAAAAGACATGATTTTAAATTATGTTATATGGAACATACCTAGGAAGATTGTGGTGCAAAAACTCACTTCAAACAGCCCCGACAAGAACACAATTGAACATCCACCGGTTAAGCCTAAAACGAACTTATCGATCAATAACAAGTAAAACGGGCAGATTTTAGCATGTGAAGATGTATTTAATTACATAGGATAACCTTTGAAATAAATTATTGCCAGACTTTCATAAATGTCTTAGGTTTATAAAAATATTTTTATTATATTTTTCTAGTGGACACAAAAATAATAAAAATTCCTCCAACACAGCAAGGTACGTGTAGCTATTTCAGTGCGCAACAAAATGGTTTTATTTTTATAAAATTCATTACCAAACCAAATTAAACGATTCCAATTGGGTATGATTCTTAGCTTAAAATATTAAGTTCTAGAAGTGGAACCAACTAATTTCGACTTGTTGAAAAAGAGTTATGATGTCGGGAAGGCAGACCAGAATCCGTCATCCCGCATCAGCTTTGACACTCGATCTTATAAATTCCTAAAAACCATTCAAATCTGGTCCAAAAATTACATATTATACCTTTCTGGAAACTAGACTCAAATTAGAACAACATGGAAACAATATTCGATCAAAAACAATGGATTATCATTGCGTTATAGACCCTACAATAAACGAATACGAATCTGTCAACAAACTGTTATCATCAAAACTCAACACTAACGACCAATAAGCGCGTTAATATAATCAATTAAGGTGTATAGGACTTGGGGGAACATAAAACTAACCTTCAATTTGAGTTTTAGACCTTGGGAGCGGCTGGAAAAACAAAAAACAAAGGTGGGAGGGGCTGCACATCAGCCGATCGGACCATCAAGGGAGGGTTAGGGTTTTCTTTTTTTTGTTTTTTTTATTATAATAAAGAATGTTACACTCTAACCCCTTAAGTTGGAAGGTGTAGCAATTTGAATGAAAAGTCAATTAATTCAACATACGGGTACGACAAGGAGGTCCCCGAAGTAAGACGGTTCAAACCCGATAAATATACAAACTCTACAACGAACATGCCGATAAACGACAATGTCGGGTGCTACATACTAATATAATACTTTAAGTCGTAAGAGGGGATGTTTTGGGAAAAATGATGGAAAAACGGACTTTTAAAACGTATTACAAGGCTCTAAATTAGAAAGATGAAACCCCGGCTTTTTGACAAACATTTATAAACGATTGTGCCGATTAACGAAATTTACGGGGCCTATTCTGGTTCTGATAGAGATTTTGATTTGTAATCTGATTTCTCTGATGCTGGAAGATTTGATTCTGATTCTGGTAAAGCTTATTTCGATTCACTTGATTTCCCACTTGCTTGGGCATATTCCATTCTCTAGCAAAGTGTCCAGGTTGTTGACAGTTGTAGCAGATGACTTTTGACTTGTCAAAACCTATCCTTTCATTGGGTCCATTGAAGCTTGCTCTTCCTGTTCTGTTGAACAGTCTCTTGCTTCTCACAGCTAACATGGTTGCCTGTCATTTGATGTCCATATCCTCTAAGTCATCAGCATCAATTTGCTCAACGTCTTACTGCACAATGCTTGTGTTGATCAGGTTCTTGGCCACAAATGCATGGTATGAATCAGTGAACATTGAGAACAATGCTTGGTAATCAGTTCCTTGGCTTGTATTGTTCTACACAAATGTAGACTATCCACTTGCTGTTGAGGCAACATCATCTTCTATCAACTGGACATTGAATCTTGTCTGTCCACCACATGTTGAATTTATCTCCGAAGGCTCTTCAATAATTGGTTGCTGATTCTTGAAAGAGAGATTTCCCATCGGTGCTACAAGATCATTTGTCACAGGAAAACTGGGCTTATCCTTTCTAATCATTTCATGTTCTGCAGCTTTCAGGAAAGCAATCACATCATCTAACTTAAAGTTAGGAAAGCTTGCCTTTTCCTTGATAAACTTGCCTGCTGTGTACCATTCACCAGATAAAGATGACAGAAGCTTCTGGTTTAGCTCAAAATCAGAGATTTCCAGGTGAGTTGTTCTTATATCGTTCACAATCACCATAAACCTTTGCAAAACTGAATTTAATCTTTCACCATCTTTGAACTTGAATCTATCCAGCTGTTGCTTCAGTCTATCCTTCTTAATGTCTCTCAGTTCTGTATTGCCCTCAAACATATCAATAACTACAATATACATATCTTTAGCAGTTTTGTGATGATTGACGGTTGTCAGTATTTCCCAAGATAGACATAGCTTCAGCATAGACAGAGCCTTGTCATCTCTTTTTTTCATTTTCAGCTCTACAGTAGCACTGTCGTTTTCCGCAGTGGACACAACATAGTTTCCATCTGTGATGGATGTATAGAGTTCCGGGTCATTGTAGTTTACAGTGGCTTCGAAAAGCACCTTCCATTTAATAAAGTTCCATTGTCCAATAAGTCTTGGGATCTTGTTCGTAGAAACTTCTTGGTCTTCCATTTCAGTAGATCTGAACTTTGATGCAGACAAACAGAGTAAGGCTTCAAGCTTTTTCACAAACCTTCAGTCCCGTGGCCTTCAGCGAGCTTCCAAAGCTCTGATACCACTTGTCAGGACCGTGAGTCATGTTGGTGCATTTTGTGACCGTCGCTATGCAATTCTGATCAGCGGAAACGAAGTACGAAGTTAGAACAACTTCACCATAGGCGAAGTTATAACAACTTCGCCATAGGCGAAGTTGTAACAACTTCTGCCATAGGCGAAGTTAGAACAACTTCTCCATAGGCGAAGTTATAACAACTTCGCCTACTGGCCCAAGCCCAAGCCCGCGAAGTTGTTTTGTCTATATATATATGTGTCTTGTTTAGGTTTGAGTATCCAGAAAATTAGAGTATTGTGTGTTCAGTTCAAGTAGCTAGAGAGAAACAGAGAGGCAGAGTCGTGTGGGACGGCCCGAGGTAGAGCTCACCTCGGGTCGGCCGTGTCTATGTTTTTGTTCGTTTTGTAACATGGTTTGGTTATGATATAAAAGATCTGCAGATGTGTTTATCCCATTCGTGTGTTTGTTCGTGTATGTGTTTGTGTGTAATTGTGTTCTTCGTCTTCTACACCATTAAACGAGTCTAGGAGGATTCCGCACTCCTAGACCTCGTGCGGATCTCGTATCGATCGGCGACGCCCCGGGGGGACTTACAAGTCAGGTGAAACCTCATAAATGCTGACAAGAACACACAGACTCAATAACCGAAAGGCCTATTGGATATCCCAGCGGAATCAGGATTTCCAACGGATGGGAACGAAGGTGTGATATGATAACAAACGAAACAATAATAAATATTTAGTGCAAGCAAATACAAAGACAAAGATTTACTTTAATAAATGCATCATTCAATGAAACAGTAAGTGGAATGTCTAGGGTTTCGTGACGGTGGCGGCGGTACGAGGAAACAAAGAGAATATTCTTTGGAATGTTGAGCCCTCGTATTGCGTGCACTCCGTATCGTTATACCATAATTGGAAACCTACGTCCCTATTTATAGATCCAGACATTCCTTCTAGAAGTCCTAAATATTACACAATGAAAAACAAAAAAAAATACAAGTGCAAGACTCTTCGAGCATGTTAAGTATATTGCTCAAGCAGACTCACTATGCTAGGTATGCTCGATGAGTGTCTTCGAGCATACTTTACTTAGAATATCTTCAGTGAAGATATTCTCCTCTAGTAAGCTTCGTTCCTCTTGACTAGTCCATGCCTTGCTCTAACCAGTCCATCGAGCAAGCTCATTCTTCTTGATGTCTTCAGTCTTGTCTAAAGAGACTTATTGAACAATCTTTCGCATGCTCGGATGTAAATCTTGCTCGTGGAACTTAACCATGCTCGAAGTCCTTGCTTTGAACATATGACATCTTCTTATTGCATCCATGCTTGTCTCCATGTGCTCGAACATCTTGTGCTCGTAACACTTGGTTAAAACTTGTATGATCAAGCTGTTTGCTCGATTGGCAATCCATGCTTGATAGAAGAACACTCTTGCTCGTTAAAGTGTAGCTTGCTTGAAGCCTTAACACTTAGGAGAATCAACCATAGATAGTTCCGAAGACCTTGCTCGAAGTAGTAAAACAATGCTCGATAGTCTAGGCTTGCTCGACGTCCATACTTAGCCGTTTTCTGATGAGGTTGAGAAGATTCCAATCTTTCTTATCAAAGATCTGACCCAACATAGTTGGTTTATTTACAAATGGTTCATTCGTCTCTTTGTCTCTTTGTATACATATCATAAACCAATACTCAAAAATGGTTATGACAGATCTGTAGTTAGTTTGAGTAACTAATTTGCCATTTAAAGTGATAATAACGTGTTAGGAATTTCAATGAATTATGGTATACGAATTATTTAAAATGCATTATAATTCTTTAATTCCTTTTTAGTACATTTTTTTTGTTTTATTTATCTAATTTTGTCTTTGATTCCCTTATTCAAGTTCAAACAACTGAGGACATTTTGAATGTTAACTATGGTTTGTGGGATTAGAGCTTTTACTGTAATGATGAATGTTTCCAACAACAGATGGTAACTTTAATATTTAGCATGCTATATTTTTTAAACTTTACTTTTGTAATAGCCAATAGGTAGAATGTGGGTTGGTATTATTTCAAATGATAACTGTAAGATGGATATTTTATTTTGAATTGCATTTGCTGTAGTTGTTTTGGACATTAAAGGGGCAACTACATGTATTTCACTGGTAACTGGTTCCTGTATACGCATGACAGCCTGTGAGTGCATTTGTTAGAAATGTATGATATTATCGATACTAATGATGATATCACGCTGTTGCGCGCAAGGAAGATCCAACCCGTTTGACCAACCCATTGTTGCATGTTTGTAGTGATCAGCAGGAACGGCTAACTAAAGATTTTATTGTATATTATTAAATAACTAAAAGCGAACATGTTTAAATTAGGTTGGATTAAAGGGATGCTAATTGTGTAATTTTGTTATCGGTTAGAATAGTATGTGATGAACTACAAAATCAGTCATCCGCCATCACTTACCAAACAAACACGCCCGCAAGACAATAAATTTTAAAATTTAAACAAATTTTATTTAAAAGAAAATAAGATTTCATGATATCAAAAGTTAATCGGAGGAAATTGGGACTACATACCATTATTCGACTAGGATTCATTCCAACCAAACAATAAATTTGCCCAACTCCAATCGAAAGAACCCAAATGTTAAAAAATATAATGAACGTAATAAACTAATATATACATATTAAATCAAAACAAAACTCTATTGAAAATAAAACAAGTTGTTACGCAAAAAAAAAACAAGACGATTAAAAACAATAACCTAAATAAACCGGCGTAACACGAGGGCTAAAAGCTAGTTGTTATATAATGATTATTACTAATTGTAACTTTACTTGAATGAGAAATCAATAAGTTGCAAGAGTTAATTGAGATTTGTTGCATTGAAGTCAAAACATAAGGGCTTATTAACTCAAGATCTTTGGTTGAGACATGGTTCATGTATATATACTACCATAGGTTCTTTGATCAAGTGAGTAGAGAGAAAAACTATTAATGCAATCTCACACACAACCAGAAGTATTTCCCAACTTTTTAATCTTGTGCGCTCTTGTTTCAGGTGCTAGGATAATCCCGATGGTACTTCCAGTTGCGGTTGTTGTATCCTGGGAGACAGGCGGGTTTACTTGGATAGCCTAAAATCTGTTTTAAGGGAAACGTGTTTTGCACTAGCCTCGGTCACCTTGTTTCTCGCTTTGTTATTTCCTTCTAATCTGTTTGTAATTGGGCTTCAGTAATGCAGCTTTCATTTCTTGTTTATGTAATGTAAATGATTAATAAAATTTTCAAATTTATTTTTCGAACGGTTTTCCTACAAACTTAAAACGGATTTTAAAAACCGTTTTGTGTTTTAAAAAGAAACAAAAGTGAAAATTCACTTTCTGTCACTTTTCGGAAACTTTGAGTTTGGTATATGGCTTTCAATTTTTTTCTTTTTTCTTGGCTTTTAGTAACCTACACTTTATTTATTTAAATGAAAAACAAATGATTTCCTAACATTAGTTGTTAGATATTGTTATATGGATATGTTATCCTCTTGTTTTCGAAAGCACTGGTTTTCAAAAGCAAAGATAAGGTCCCTTTAAATTCTTGCTCTTGTAAAGAAGACGTTAAAATATTAAATAATTACACAACTGTGACATTTGAGCCAAAACAGGGTACACCTCAGTACGTATTTACCGATTAAACAAATAAACGTCTTTTGCGTAACAAACGAACGATTAACCGAACGGGTCGGGTTATGACCCAGATATCTCGGGGGGGCCATCTATAAGTGATATATGATCTATACAAGCTAAAACATTAGAAATATGGCCATAGTTTGATAGCAAACAAGTTAAACGAAAATATGCTCGTTTAACTACCCGCTATAGATTTAAACGCAAAAGATAGTTACAAACCAAGCATTGCATCATCCGTTAAGCCGAAAAATACTTACCAAACACTTATTTGAAATGTTTTAAGCGATCCGTGAAAATATTTTTGATTTTTACAAACATATGGTATGTTTTTATAATTTTACACAAAACTAGCCGAAAAACACTCGTTTTCGCGCTGTTTAACGCACCCGATAAGTTTTTCACGTCAAAAACCGAACCTGAACTAAATTTGGACCGGGCTTTTTGTATTTGGGCTTTAGAAACCAGATTAGTTGGCCAAAACAGCCCATCTTGGGCCCAATCTTCCTTCCGGCCGCAGCCCACCCCCCACCCCCATTCTTTTATAAAACTTATTTTGGAAGCTTGTTCATTCATTTTTGTTGATAAAAATTGAAGTCCAAGCAGCTCTAAACCTAAGTTTCAAGAAAACCTTCAAACCCTAAGGTAAGGAGATTAAATAAGTAGCTTTTATGCTTGTTTAAACTTGTTTAATTCCATAAAAACATGTCTTGGTTACTAAAAATCATTCCTAACCGTGTAAAAATCCTAAAAATGGTCCATAAACATGTTTTGATCATACACATGGTAAGGAACCTGTTTTGATAGTTTTTTTGGCCATAAACACGGATTAAAGGGTTGAAACGACGTTTTTACGGTTCAAAAGTTTGTTTTTGTGCACTAGCCGAAACCCTAACTTAAGGGTTGTTATGTTGATGAAATATTGCTTGGTTTGTGATATAGGACTTGTACCTAGCTTGCTTAGAAGCACAAGAACCTGAAAACTTGATTAAAAGGTCGGAAACGAGCCAAACCCGCTAAGGTAATGCCGAAACACTCACTTACGGGCTATTTTGGTTAAGGTTGTGATGTGCATATTTTTAGGACTTGGAATTTTTCAGGGACATCAGGGACCATGTCAATGAGTCCCTGTTCAAATTTGGTAATTTTTCGACCATCCGAGAATATTTGACGAATTTATTACCGAATTGCGACGTTTATTTGGGAAAAATAGCTAAAATACTTCAAAAATTATGAAATTTTTCTGGGAACTCAGATTTGATATATTTTGATCACATATGAATTTTGGGATCATTTGGAGAAGTTTAAAGGTGTTTTGTTTATTTGCGTTCGTGTGAATTTTTATAGCCGAATTTTGGCCGAAAAGAATATCGCACGAGCTTTTTACATTCTGGAATTGATACAAATTGATTTGGGACATGAATTGAGAATTCAGGAATTTTTGTGGAATATTTGGAAATTTTTGGGGTATACGGACGATTTTCAGGCGAAATATAGCTGATAAAATAAATTTTTATAAATTAATAAATCAGTAAATAAATTCCATAAATATTTTTATAAAAATTTAAATATTTTAATTGATAAGTGGTTAAATTTTCATAATTTAATGACTAACGGTTAATTAAATATGCTAATCTGAATATTAAACAAATTCAGTTTTTATAAAAACCGGCAAATTCGCGACTAGTGAATCTGCGGGAATTTCAAAACACCAAGAGTAATCAAAAATCATATTTTTGGACTAATTAAGTAAAAGTGAACTTTTCTATGAGAAACCTGGACAATCCGGGTGGATTGTGCACGTTTCTTCTTAAAACAAACTGAATAAACGGAAACGGGCCCGTGGCTAATCCGGGACCCCAGTATGTGATCCTTCTTTATAACTTAATCATTTTATTAACCAATACATTTACCCAAGCTTATTTTCCCATAACTGTTTTCTGAACGCCTAAACTAACAACTTAGCCCAGCTGGGAAAACGGGAATCTGAGCCAAGTTCAGTTCTAAGTATTAGACATTGAACAACATCACAACCTAAGCCTATTGCCACTTTCTGGGCGTTCCAGCTACACCCAGATTAGTTATACAGCCCAGCTTAGTATTGAAATTATAATAATATTAAAATATTAATATTATTATAATATTGATTATAGGAGCTACTTATAGCGGACCGAACAAACCACGAGCTGATACAATACCGAATATCTACTAAACCGTGAGTTTCATGACCCCACTTTTAAACTGTTTTACGTAATTTTGGGGTGAAAAGCATGTTTGATTACATATACATACCTGAAACATGTACTGATGTGAATTATCTAAGTGCTAACACACGAGAGTCCCCACGATCACAGTGATTAACTTCGAGACGGTGGCTTGTGAATAGTACTATTGGTTTGACAAACCCAAACGGAATCGGCCTG
This sequence comes from Bidens hawaiensis, assembly GCF_021521415.1. Taxonomy (NCBI): domain Eukaryota; kingdom Viridiplantae; phylum Streptophyta; class Magnoliopsida; order Asterales; family Asteraceae; genus Bidens; species Bidens hawaiensis. Next base: position 1,570,371 of record NW_027491157.1, read on the forward strand.
GTTGCCGTGTCACATAGTGCCGTTTGCACATGACCATATTTATACAAACAGGCTATGTAGTGTTAGACATAGTTACCGGGGCATGTTGTGGGCGGAAAGGGGCCACAGTGGTTGATTGAGCGTGGGAAATGGAGGCACGCAGCACGAACAGTCCAGGCTTCACTGTAGCTTAGCATAATTACATCACATACATCATTTACATACATACATACTTATTTCATGATTACAAGTGCTGAATTGTGAGTACTCATTACTGTTTTCTTGAAACTCGTGAAACTCACCAACTCTAGTAGTTGACCCGTTTTAAACTGCTTTTCTGGTGTACCTAAATCGGAATGATTAGGTGATCTGTCACTTGCCTGAAGTGTGTGGTTGATGCTATGTGAATAGAAGCAAAGACGTTAGTAGTAAAAACATTTAGTTAACGAACTAGTTTTGTTTGTACCACCTAGACTGTAAAACAATGATAGAACGAGGAAATGTAATATAATGTAAATTAGTTTGTAATGTTTCTTTATAAACAATGTGTTGATACCAGAGGTGTCTGTTACATTCCCGTTTTACGCTTCCGCATTATGCTAGTCGGGGTGTGACAGAAGTTGGTATCAGAGCCATTGGTTATAAAGGATTAGGTTATCCCTTAGGGTACCTAAAATATAACCGTAGGCTCGATTAACTCTGGGAAATATTTAAATAATAAATTAATGTAATATACTGATGGATGTCGGGATGAACTTGTAGGGCAAGTGAGTTATTGTGGTCCAGAACATAATAACAGACTTGCTTGTATGAGGGAATTCGGGGAGAAATCATGGAACGTGTGGTTAGGTAAAAGTGGCAACATATGTGTATAAAAGGTAATGGGAAAGTATATATATTTGTAACACTCATACGTGTTTATGTGGAGCAAGGTGTACGAATACGTGTACGTACGATACTGTTGATGACGATACATTTTACTATGAATATTATATTCATTTATATTCAATATTGATTTAAATAATAATAATAATTAAAATCTTAATAAAGCTAATATTATATTTTAATATAATTAATATTAAATTTGGTTTAATTAATTAATCTCCTCGACAATAGTTAGCGATAGCAATAGATATTATTTTTATAACTAACCTTTGTGCAGAGTCATGTCAAGGAATAACGACTACCTACCGGGAGGATCCCGAGGAAGAATCAGAGGAGGATCCAGAAGAGGAGGATCCAGAAGAGAAGGACCTAGAAGAGGAAGAAGAGGAAGAGGTGGAAGAAGAAATTATCTGTAGAGAGCTACCCAGGAATGTGCCTGATCTATCTGGATACAGATGCGATAGTTATCCACCCAGGTCACCACGCAGGGATCAAGACGAAGTTAACAGTCAGTATCGTTCACCTGCTAGAGTAGCCAGATTACCCACTCCACCTACACACCTGTCGCCAACGACTTCAGCTACTGCGCGAGTCCGGCAGACTGCTCGTATTCGGGTAACCCCGATTGACCCTACCTCAATTCCATTCAGATCTACCCATGACCGGGGAGTACCTTCACGCCCTAGGATAGATACTTCATCTTCCCGTTCATTGAGTATACCTACCCCTCGCCCTGACCTCCCAAACGCATGAAACAACTCTTGGATGGCTGTCCTGACTGACCGTGTGATAGACCACTCGATAGCCATAGCTAACATTAACCAGGAGAGGAGGGACATGACCCAGTACTTATCGACGTTACATCAGATAGTACTGAACTTGCAGCAGTCAGATGCCTACCACCACTGGTGTTTGGATAGGGTGACAGTTCGGTTGTGGAACTGTTACTGGGTGATTACGGTGCTGTTATTTTTATGTTTGTGGTTAGCCTATCGTCTGTATGGATAGATGCGGAATATTACAATTATGTGTATATGATCTTTTGATACCCCATGTATGTATATAGTAGTATGTTATGTTAACGTGGAACACAATTTTGTACATTATTACAAGCACTGACCCTTATAGGGTTAAGTCTAACCGTCACTTAGTGACAGATTTTGATATATACATGCAACCACTGGCCTTTATCTGGCTAAGTCTATGTACTTTTGATATCAATGTACAGAACAATTTGTGAAATGTTAGTATGTTATCTGGTTACCTGTACAACATTGATTGTGATTATTATTACACAGTGCTGTAGACTGAAATTAGTACTAATTGGCTTATATTTGTTTATCATTATAGAATGGCCCCAAAGAAAGCAAACCCTATGACTGAGGCAGAAATAGCCGAGATGATTGCTCGGCAAATGCAGGCAGTAATTCCGCTTATTGTAACACAAGTAACTGCCGGTGTAAACGCAAATATGCAAACAAACCAACAACAAAACAATAATGCTCCCCCAACCAACAATGAAACAGTTACAATAACAATCCCCCACCTAATACAAATACCCCTACCAATGCAAATATTCCCCCACCGAACCCAAACAATAACAATAACAACCCTAATCCCCCTCGAAGGGAATATTCGATCAAAAACTTTATGGCCTGTAAACCGATTGATTTCAAGGGCACTGAAGGGCCATACGGGTTAATCAAGTGGATCGAGAAAACTGAATCTGTTCTCAATATTAGTACTTGTCCACCGGAAAACATAGTCAAGTATGTTGCTTCTACTTTTACTGATCACGCATTAATGTGGTGGAACACTACGGTACAGATAAAAGGTCAAGATACGGTGAATCGCATGACATGGGCTGAACTCAAAACACTGATGTTGGAACATTTCTGCCCAAGGAATGAAATTCAAAGATTAGAACATGAACTTTGGAGTTTGGAGATGAGAGGAGCGGATCATTTGGGATACACGAACCGCTTCAATGAATTGGCTCGCTTAGTACCATGGTTAGTAGCTCCTGAAAATAAACGAGTTGAACGTTATATTTGGGGTTTAGCCCCGGAAGTGAGGAGTTTGGTGAACTATGTGGGTCACACTTCTTTCGAGAATGCCGTGACTCAGGCCGGCATCGTAACTTTCGACTTGGTAAGAAGCGGAGTGTTGAGAATGGCCGGGGAATCATCAGGTATGAAACGAACTGACTATGGGACGAGAGCACAAGGAGGACAACCAAGAAAACGTGCACGTCCGACAATCAGAAATTATGCTATAACTGGTTCCGATACGAAGCAAGACAGGTATAAGGGACCATTGCCAAAGTGTGACAGATGTAATTACCATCATGTGGGAGAGTGCAGATTGCCGGTATGCCAGAAATGTGGTCGAACTGGGCATTATGCCCCTAATTGCAGAGCAGGTGCAGAAATTGTGAGCCGACCAACTCAAACAACTCAACCTCGTTGTCCACCGCCACCGAGACCTCAGCTAATCCGCCAACAACCTATCCAACAAATTTCAACCGCAGCAACCTACCATGCCTGTTATGAGTGTGGCAGTACAGATCATATTAGAAGAAACTGCCCCAAGTTGAATCCAAGAGCAGTTACTAGACCAAACCAAGCATCGACTTCAAGTGCGTCTCGGGGACGCGCGTTCGTTATCAGGTCTGGAGAAGCACGACAAGACCCGAATGTAGTAACAGGTATATTTACTGTTTCTGATCAATATGCTTCTGTGTTATTTAATACTGGTGCCGATAGAAGCTTTGTTTCCACTAGTTTTGTATCCTTGGGTATCATACCAGTTAGTGAACTAACAAATCCCTATACTATAGAACTCGCTAACGGTAACTCTATAACTGTCAGCCAAATAGTCCAAAACTGTTCCATCATTCTTAAAGAACACCCATTCCTTATTGACCTACTCCCGGTAGAGTTAGGAAGTTTTGATGTTATTGTCGGCATGGACTGGTTAACCAAGAATAAGGCAGAGATTGTGTGTAACGACAAGACAGTTAAAATTCCCTTTTCAAATGGTGAGGTGATTGTAGTACAAGGAGAGAAGTCTGGTTCGATATTACCTCTCGTGTCTCATCTCAAAGTGTTGAAATGTTTACGCCAAGGTTGTATGGCATTTTTGGCAAACGTGACTATAAAGAACCCTGATGAGAAATGCATAGAAGAGATTCCCGTTGTACGTGAATACCCCGATGTCTTTCCTGACGATTTACCCGGATTACCACCGAACCGACAGGTTGAATTCCGCATAGACTTAATTCCAGGATCAGCCCCTATTGCTAAGGCACCTTATCGATTGGCACCCTCTGAAATGCAAGAACTATCCAACCAGTTAGAGGAATTGTTAGATAAGGGTTTCATTCGTTCTAGTTATTCTCCTTGGGGAGCACCGGTATTGTTCGTAAAGAAGAAAGATGGAAGTTTTAGAATGTGCATCGATTACCGGGAATTAAACAAAGTTACTATCAAGAACCGATACCCTCTTCCACGAATAGATGATTTGTTTGACCAACTCAAAGGGGCAAACTATTTCTCGAAAATTGACCTTCGATCCGGTTACCATCAAGTTAAGATTCAAGAGGAAGACGTGTCTAAAACGGCGTTCCGAACTCGTTATGGCCACTACGAATTCTTAGTTATGCCGTTCGGACTGACTAATGCTCCCGCAGTTTTCATGGACCTTATGAATCGAGTTTGTAAACCGTACCTCGACAAATTCGTTATCGTGTTTATTGATGACATTTTGATATATTCGAAAACCAAGGAGGAACGCGAGCAGCATTTACGAACTATCTTGGAGCTGTTGAAGCAGGAAAGGTTGTATGCCAAGCTGTCAAAATGTGAATTTTGGCTACAAGAAGTACAATTTCTAGGACACGTTTTTAACCGACACGGTATCCATGTAGACCCGAGTAAGATTGAAGCCATCAAAAATTGGCAAGCCCCAAAGTCACCAAAAGAAATTCGCCAACTTTTGGGTTTAGCTGGGTATTATCGGCGTTTTATTGCTAATTTTTCCAGCATAGCCCAACATTTAACTCTTTTGACTCAAAAAGATCGTGCTTACGTTTGGGGAGAAGAACAAGAAGCGGCTTTTCAATTGCTGAAACAGAAACTATGCCAAGCCCCGATACTGAGTCTTCCAGAGGGAACTGATGATCTGGTAGTTTATTGTGATGCGTCCCGGAAAGGTTTAGGGTGCGTACTTATGCAAAGAAACAAAGTCATAGCATACGCTTCTCGACAATTAAAGGTGCACGAGAAGAATTATACCACCCATGATTTGGAACTAGGCGCGGTTATTTTCGCACTCAAGATCTGGAGGCACTATTTGTATGGCACCAAGTGTATAGTATATACCGACCACAAAAGCCTACAGCATATTTCGACCAGAAAGAACTAAATATGAGGCAGAGGAGATGGGTAGAATTGTTGAATGATTACGACTGTGAGATTCGATACCACCCGGGCAAGGCTAATATAGTGGCAGATGCTTTGAGTAGAAAAGACAGGATCAAACCACTACGGGTCCGAGCACTTGGAATGATCGTCTAAACCAGCCTCGCCGAGCAAATTCGTATTGCTCAAAACGAAGCTCTGAAAGGAGATCACTTGGAAAATGAAAACTTGCATGGAACCGAACAAAACTTTGAAGAAAGAACTGACGAAATTCTATACTACAAAAATCGAGTTTGGATTCCCACTTTCAGCAATCTGCGTGACTTGATCATGGACGAAGCCCATAAGTCCAAATACTCCATTCATCCTGGAACGGATAAGATGTACAAGGACTTGAAGGAGTATTATTGGTGGCCCGGTATGAAGAAGGATATAGCCACGTACGTCAGTAAATGTTTAACGTGTGTGAGAGTTAAGGCTGAATATCAAAAACCTTTGGGAATGTTGCACCAACCGGAAATACCACAATGGAAATGGGAACAAATTACCATGGATTTTGTAACACATCTCCCAAAAACCTCCCGAGGAAACGATGCAATATGGGTGATAGTTGACCGATTAACCAAGTCCGCACACTTCCTTCCAATCCGAACCACGTTCACAACCAAAAAACTTGCTCACATCTACATCAATGAAATCGTATCCCGACACGGCGTACCCGTTTCAATTATTTCTGATCGCGATAGCCATTTCACCTCTCGTTTCTGGCAAGCCGTACAAAAAGCTTTGGGAACCCGAATTGACCTAAGTACCGCCTACCATCCCCAAACCGACGGTCAATCTGAGCGAACCAATCAAACCTTATAAGATTTGCTTCGCGCTTGTGTACTAGACTTCGGTGGAAATTGGGATCAACATCTTCCACTGGTCGAATTTTCGTACAACAATAGCTATCACAGTAGCATTCAAGCGGCACCGTATGAAGCGCTGTACGGACGGAAATGTAGATCACCCTTGTATTGGAATGAGGTTGGAGATACCCAAATTACACGATCTGACTTGATTCAAGAAACCACCGACAAAATCCGTAAAATCACAAGCAAATTGAAAATCGCCCGAGATCGACAGAAAAACTACGCTGATGTTCGTAGAAAGCCGTTATCCTTTGAAATAGGCGACAAAGTTTTTCTGAAAGTATCCCCGTGGAAAGGCGTCATTCGATTCGGAAAAACAGGTAAACTAGCTCCGCGATACATTGGGCCATATGAAGTCATTTCCAAGATAGGTCCGGTAGCTTACCGACTGAAACTTCCTGTGGAGTTGAGCTCTATTCACAATGTCTTTCACGTTTCGAACCTGAAAAAGTGTCTTACTGACGAAACCGAAATCGTGCCATTAAAAGACTTAATCATAAACGAAAAACTGAATTTTGTTGAAGAACCGGTGGAAATATTAGATGGAAAAATAAAACAGTTAAGACACAACAAGATCTCTCTAGTAAAAGTTCGGCGGAATTCACAAAGGGGACCTGAATTCACGTGGGAGGGAAATCGGAATTCAAAAAGAAATACCCGCACCTGTTTCCAAACAAAGATAAAGTTGAATAACCGAATTTCAGGGACGAAATTTTCTAACGAGGTGATAATGTGACATTTGAGCCAAAACAGGGTACACCTCAGTACGTATTTACCGATTAAGCAAATAAACGCCTTTTGCGTAACAAACGAACGATTAACCGAACGGGTCGGGTTATGACCCAGATATCTAGGGGGGGCATTTATAAGTGATATACGATCTATACAAGCTAAAACATTAGAAATATGGCCTTAGTTTGATAGCAAACAAATTAAACGAAAATTGCTCGTTTAACTACCCGCTATAGATTTAAACGCAAAAGATAGTTACAAACCAAGCATTGTATCATCCGTTAAGCCAAAAAAGACTTACCAAACACTTATTTGAAATGTTTTAAGCGATCCGTGAAAATATTTTTGATTTTTACAAACATATGGTATGTTTTTATAATTTTACACAAAACTAGCCGAAAAACACTCGTTTTCGCGCTGTTTAACGCACCCGATAAGTTTTTCACGTCAAAAACCGAACCTGAACTAAATTTGGACCGGGCTTTTTGTATTTGGGCTTTAGAAACCAGATTAGTGGGCCAAAACAGCCCATCTTGGGCCCAATCTTCCTTCCGGCCGCAGCCCACCCCCCACCCCCATTCTTTTATAAAACATATTTTGGAAGCTTGTTCATTCATTTTAGTTGATAAAAATTGAAGTCCAACCAGCTCTAAACCTGAGTTTCCAGAAAACCTTCAAACCCTAAGGTAAGGAGATTAAATAAGTAGCTTTTATGCTTGTTTAAACTTGTTTAATTCCATAAAAACATGTCTTGGTTACTAAAAATCATTCATAACCGTGTAAAAATCCTAAAAATGATCCATAAACATGTTTTGATCATACACATGGTAAGGAACCTGTTTTGATAGTTTTTTTGGCCATAAACACGGATTAAAGGGTTGAAACGACGTTTTTACGGTTCAAAAGTTTGTTTTTGTGCACTAGCCGAAACCCTAACTTAAGGGTTGTTATGTTGATGAAATACTGCTTGGTTTGTGATATAGGACTTGTACCTAGCTTGCTTAGAAGCACAAGAACCTGAAAACTTGATTAAAAGGTCGGAAACGAGCCAAACCCGCTAAGGTAATGCCGAAACACTCACTTACGGGCTATTTAGGCTAAGGTTGTGATGTGCATATTTTTAGGACTTGGAATTTTTCAGGGACATCAGGGACCATGTCAATGAGTCCCTGTTCAAATTTGGTAATTTTTCGACCATCCGAGAATATTTGACGAATTTATTACCGAATTGGGACGTTTATTTGGGAAAAATAGCTAAAATACTTCACAAATTATGAAATTTTTCTGGGAACTCAAATTTGATATATTTTGATCACAAATGAATTTTGGGATCATTTGGAGAAGTTTATAGGTGTTTTGTTTATTTGCGTTCGTGTGAATTTTTATAGCCGAATTTAGGCCGAAAAGAATATCGCACGAGCTTTTTACATTCTGGAATTGTTACAGATTGATTTTGGACATGAATTGAGAATTCAGGAATTTTTGTGGAATTTTTGGAAATTGTTTGGGGTAAACGGACGATTTTCAGGCGAAATATAGCTGATAAAATAAATTTTTATAAATTAATAAATCAGTAAATAAATTCCAGAAATATTTTTATAAAAATCTACATATTTTAATTGATAAGTGGTTAAATTTTCATAATTTAATGATTAACGGTTAATTAATTATGCTAATCTGAATATTAAACAAATTCAGTGTTTATAAAAACCGGCAAATTCGCGACTAGTGAATCTGCGGGAATATAAAAAAACCAAGAGTAATCAAAAATCATATTTTTGGACTAATTAAGTAAAAATGAACTTTTCTATGAGAAACCTGGACAATCCGGGTGGATTGTGCACGTTTCTTCTTAAAACAAACTGAATAAACGGAAACGGGCCGGTGGCTAATCTGGGACCCCAGTATGTGATCCTTCTTTATAACTTAATCATTTTATTAACCAATACATTTACCCAAGCTTATTTTCCCGTAACTGTTTTCTGAACGCCTAAACGAACAACTTGGCCCAGCTGGGAAAACGGGAATCTGAGCCAAGTTCAGTTCTAAGTATTAGACATTGAACAACATCACAACTTAAGCCTATTTCCACTTTCTGGGCGTTCCAGCTACACCCAGATTAGTTATACAGCCCAGCTTAGTATTGAAATTATAATAATATTAAAATATTAATATTATTATAATATTGATTATAGGAGCTACTTATAGCGGACCGAACAAACCACGAGCTGATACAATACCGAATATCTACTAAACCGTGAGTTTCATGACCCCACTTTTAAACTGTTTTACGAAATTTTGGGGTGAAAAGCAAGTTTGATTACATATACATACCTGAAACATGTACTGATGTGAATTATCTAAGTGCTAACACACGAGAGTCCCCACGATCACAGTGATTAACTTCGAGCCGGTGACTTGTGAATAGTACTATTGGTTTGACAAACCCAAACGGAATCGGCCTGGTTGTCGTGTCACATAGCGCCGTTTGCACATGACCATATTTATACAAACAGGCTATGTAGGGTTAGACATAGCTACCGGGGCATGTTGTGGGCGGAAAGGGGCCACAGTGGTTGATTGAGCGTGGGAAATGGAGGCACGCAGCACGAACAGTCTAGGCTTCATTGTAGCTTAGCATAATTACATCACATACATCATTTACATACATACATACTTATTTCATGATTACAAGTGCTGAATTGTGAGTACTCATTACTGTTTTCTTGAAACTCGTGAAACTCACCAACTCTAGTAGTTGACTCGTTTTAAACTGCTTTTCAGGTGTACCTAAATCGGAATGATTGGGTGATCTGTCACTTGCCTGAAGTGTGTGGTTGATGCTATGTGAATAGAAGCAAAGACGTTAGTAGTAAAAACGTTTAGTTAACGAACTAGTTTTGTTTGTACCACCTAGACTGTAAAACAATGAAAGAACGAGGAAATGTAATATAATGTAAATTAGTTTGTAATGTTTCTTTATAAACAATGTGTTGATACCAGAGGTGTCTGTTACATTCCCGTTTTACGCTTCCGCATTGTGCTAGTCGGGGTGTGACAACAACCATTTCTTACATTTAATTATGTGGTGCAACTTTTTGTAAAAGTTTGTTTATGGTTTTTTTTAATCTAATTTCCATTAGTTTGTTTCACTTAACTTTATCGTGTTGTAAATTGTTTCAGAAATGGCAAGTGCTGTTGTAGCCTCCACTACCATTGCTATGGTATCCACTTCTTCCACCATGGGACCATTGGTCGGTACCCACTCAGCCCAAACTGTTGCTAACCATGCTGTAAAAACCAAAGAAATTTTTTGGTGTTAACTTCAAAAGTTGGTAACCAAAGATGATGTTTTACTTAAATACTTTGAACCTTTTGAGGTTTTTGACTGAGTCTCCCCCTTAACTAGAAGAGGGTGCAAACGTTCAAGTCATGAGTGCTCTTGATGCTTGGAAGCACTTCGAGTATCTTTGCCACAACTATGTGTTGAATGGCCTTGTTGATGAATTGTACAATGTGTATTGCAGCATAGCAACTGCCAAAGAATTATGAAAAACTTTGAAACGTATGTACAAAACTGAATATGTGAGTACAAAGAAATATGTGGTGGCCCAGTTCTTGGACTTTAAGATGATTGATTCTAAAACTCCGATGAATCAAGTTCAAGACTTGCAAATCTTAATTGGAGATATGATTTTTAAAAGAATGACTTTTAGTTAGACATTCCAAGTGGCTGCTATGATTGAAAAATTGCCTCCAAGTTGGGTAGACTTTAAGAATTATCTTAAACACAAGCGAACAAAGATGACTGTTGAGGACTTAGTTGTCCGTCTTCAAATTAAGGAGGACAATAGGGTGGCACTAAAGGGAACTCAAGTGGAAGTTTCTGCAAAGGCAAGCATAGTTAAACGTGGTCAATCTTCAAGGGGCTATAAAGGCAACAAGAACCACAAATCATATAGCAAAGGCAAGGGTAAGCTAGATCTTGGGCCTAGAAAGGGTGGTGTGATAAAAAAAAGTTTTTGGTTTTCATGGAAAGTGTTATAATGTGAAGAATTTGGTCATCGTGTTGATCGATGCAACAAACCCAAAAAGGAGAGGGCAAACATGATTGATGAAGATGAGAAACCTATAGCTATAATCACTGATCTTACTACTATGATGGATGAGGTAAACTTAGTGTCCAATAACCTTGGCACCATCGACACCGGGGCTACTCGTCATTTGTGCCCCGGAAAATACCCTCTTAGAAAGTTTAAAGAGGTTGCAGGAGATGAAAAACTATACATGGGGAACTCGGATACAGCAGATATCAAGGGTGAAGGTGAGGTGATTTTGAAGTGGACTTCGGGGAAAGTTCTCACTCTAAGCAACGTGCTTTATGTTCCCGATCTGTGCAAGAGTCTTGTGTCTAGATGGCTGCTTAATAAGTTTGGTTTTTGTTTAGTTGTTGAAAGTGACAAGTGTTTGTTAACTAAGATAGTGTGTTTGGAAGTAAGGGCTATGCCCTCAATGGTATGTTTAACTTAAATGTAATGGTTGTGACCAAGAACAATATGAATGAAAAGGCTACTACTTCTGCTTACTTGATTGAGTTTTTAATGTGTGGCATGGCCGTTTAGGTCATGTTAACTATAATTCAATGCGTCGTTTGAATAAACTAAATTACATACCTTCTATCACTGTCAACTCAAAAACTAAATGTAAAATATATGTTGAAGCCAAAGAAACAAGATCATCATTTAATCGGTTGAACGAATAACCGATCCCCTTAACATGATATACACCGATGTATGTGATCTAAAATCAGTTCTAACAAAAGGAGGAAATTAGTACTTCATCACTTTTATTGATGATTGTACATGCAATTGTTATATATACACTAAAAAGTGAAGATGAAGCCATAAACAAGTTTCCCTCGTATAACAATGAAGTTAAAAAACCAACTAAACAGGAAAATGAAAACTATAAGAAGCGATAGAGGTGGTGAATATGTTGCACCATCTGCAAATCTATGTGCATAAAGTGGAATTGTTCATGATCTTACCCATCATACTCCCCACAATCTAATGGCATTTTAGAACATAAGAATCGTACCTTAAAAAGTAATTGATGAATACCTTATTGCTGAGTTTTGGGTTAAGGCTGGACATATTAGGGGGGGGGGGGGGGCAGTTTCGTCAGCTAATTATCTTTTGAACAAAATAATTTCAAGAATAAGGATGCAACTCCTTATGAATTATGGACGGGTAGAAAACCATCTTATAAATACTTGAAAGTGTGGGGGTGCCTAGCAAAAGTGGTCGTACCACCACAAAAGGCTCAAAATATTTGACCCAAAACCGTAGATTGTGTATTTATGGGCTATGCTCATCATAGTAGTGTATATCAGTTTTTTGTTCATGAATCAAAGAATCCTGAAATACATAAAAATACTATAATGGAATCAAGGAATTCATCATTATTTGAAGATGTGTTTACATGTTTAGAAAATACATATGCTAGCTCATCTACACATTCTAGTTCATCAACGCGTGCTAGTTTATCAACACCTATTGATGAGATTGCTTAAGATGAAAATCAAGAACAATCTGAGCCTGAGAAGGTCGAGCCAAGAAAATGGAAAAGGTAAAGGACTGAGAAATCCTTTGGACCTTATTTTCTTATTTACATGGTAGAAGCTGAGCCCCAAACCTATCGAGAGGCGGTCACTTATTCAGAAGGACCACAATGGAAAGAAGCCATTAAAAATGAAATTGATTCTATCCTGGAGAATCATACTTGGGAAATAGTGGATCTTCCATCAATTTGTAAACTAGATGGATATCATTGGATATTCATAAAGGAATATGAAAACTGATGGTGTCATTGATACGTACAATGCAAGGTTAGTAATCAAAGGGTTTATATAGAAGAAAGGTCTAAACTATTTTGATATATACTCACCTGTGACTCGAATAACCTCTACAAGGTTGTTGCTTGCGATTACTACTTTGAGAAATTTGGAAATACATCAAATGGACGTAAAAACTACACTTCTATATGGGGAGTTAGACGAAGAAATATACGTGGAACAACCTGAGTGTTTTCAGCTCCTGTCTAGGAGGGCAAATTTGGTAAACTTGTCAAGTCCCTATATGGTTTGCAGCAAGCTCCAAAGCATGCACCAAAAGTTTGACCAAGCCATGCTGGTAAATGGTTCAGAATAAATGTGTGCGGCAAGTGTGTCTTCGTGAAAGACACATCTAGAGTATGAGATTTTATGTTTGTATGTGGATGATATGCTTATCATAGGGAGTGATGATAAGATGATCAAATCTGCTAATAAATTTTGAAGGAGAGATTTAACATGAAAGACATGGATTAGCCGATGTTATTCTTGGAGTTAAGATCACTAGAACCTAAAGCTGTCTTGTGTTAAGTCAATCTCATTATGTAGGTAAAATCCTTGAAAAATACAATGCGGGTGACACGAGAATAGCTCAAACTCCTATTGATACTAGCCAACATTTTCCAAAGAACAAAGGTGAGGGTGTTGCTCAGTTGGAGTATTCAGGGATAATTGGCAGTCTTATGTATCTTATGTCTTGTACCCGGTCGAACATAGCATATGCTGTAAGCATCCTAAGTAGATATACTAGTAATCCTACCTATGAACATTGGAAGAGTATGACAATATTATTAAGTTATATGATATACATAAGGAGTTATGGACTGCATTAAGGCCAAGACCCAGCTATTGTAGAAACAGTGATGCTAATTTGATATCCAACATGAAAAATTCCATATCCATAAGTGGTTATGTGTTTACCCTTGGAGGAGCTGCTATATCTTGGAAATTCACCAAGGAAACACTTATACCTAGACCTATGATGGAATTAGAGTTCATTGCATTAGACAAAGCTGGTGAAGAGGCGGAATGGTTATGCCAATATTTGGAATATATTCCATGATGGCCAAAATCTATTAAGGCTATCTGCATACATTGTGACTGCGAGTCGACGATTGGAAGAGCTCCAAGTGCAATGTATAATAGCAAATAGAAACACATACATTGTGACATTCGTGGCAAAACCAGATACACCTCAGTATTTACAAACCGAATAAGCAATTAAACGCTTATTACGTAGCAAACGAACGATTAACCGAACGGGTCTGGTTATGACCCAGATATCTCGAGGGGGTGGGGGCATCTATAAGTGATATATGTTTAATGTAAGCCAGCATATTGATATTATGGCCTTAGTAAGATAGTAAACCAGTTAACGAAAGCATGCTCGTTTAACTACCCGCTATGGATTTAAATAAGAAAGATAAATCTGAAACAAGCGTTTTATCATCCACTAAGCCGAAAATGATCTACCAAACACTTGTTGGGGATGGTTTAAGCGATCCATGAAAATATTTTCTATTTTTGCTGTAAGTGCACGGAATTGGTGTCCGCAGCTGTTCGAATAGGATAGGGGTAGTTTAGTCTTTACACTTAATTCATAAAGGCTCATTCTCTAAGCATGTTTAGCGAATGAGGCCTCATTTGTTAAGACTAGGTTCATCCGTTAAATTAGGAGCCCATTCGTTACTACAGTGTGGCAAATGGTGACTCATTCGTTAAGGTATACCCATTCGCTAAGGGTGTTAGCGAATGGGCTATGGAAAGACTTATCTGTAGTGATGTTAACGAATGAGAAGGCTCATTCGTTACTACAGTGTAACGAATGAGACATGCCTATAAATAGGCTTTCCATAGTAGACTAGCATAGAGATCTGTGCCATATTTATGTTTATGTAACGTTTTGCTGCCGGATTCTCTCCATGGCTAATATAATCCTCCATTAACGTATTGAATGAACAAGAGTTAACGTATAGATTTGCGACTAGATTCCTTGATCGTAATAACGTTTTTACAACTGGTATCAGAGCAGGCGGGTGCTCGTGATACTATTCAGTTCGTGTTCACCGTGTTCATAATCTGTTTGATCAGATTTTGGTTGATTCATTGAAAGAATGATGAATTGATTGATAAATTCGTGTTCGTGGTCAAAATCTGAGCATACGAATGTATTTTGGTGGATTAATTGAGTAATTTGATGTTTCTGCCATGTATGTTTATGTTGGGTTTTAACAAGATTATCAAAGTGATAAAACCTTACTTTTACCAAAAACGCAGCAGATAAATGTTTTAAATCTTGTTAGTGTATAGTGTATAAAACCAATTTTGTACATGCAAAACCCAAACCCGGATCCAAATACGAAATACATACTATCAAACACATGCATGTCACTATAAGTCCATGCATGTTAAGACTACCTTTCAAAACCAAGGAAATGTGAAAGGGATGATGAATGGTAGGCTAGAACTTCAAGAGAGGAGTTCCTCAAGCTTGTATACCCTTCAAGCCTTCAAGCAAACACATTATAGCTAGGATTTGTGCTCAAAAATTTTCTTCCTCCCTTGGCTCCTCCTCTTGGCCGAAAATTAGAGAGAAAAGAGAGAGAGTAGAAAATTTTTTTGTTACTTGCAAAAAAATGAGAGTGTAAGAGGAAGTAAGTGTGTATCTTTTGGCACCACCCATGGCACCAATTAGCAACCTTACATGTCTCCACTAACATTTGAAATAACAATAAAATAATAAGAGAAAGAGATTCCTTCCTTATTATTATTATTATTATTATTATTTAAACCTTCCATTTATATATTTGTGTTATAAAACTTAATACTTATAAGTGTAACACAGCATATAGGCAACATGCTAGGTAACCATTTTACATATTGTTATTTAATCATCTTATGTAACACTTTGGAATGTTCTCTCTCAAAATATAAATCATCCATATGATTTATTCATTTCACAAGTACATTGTATTTAGAAACCCTTTTCCGAATAACATAAGTGTCAATATTTATTTACATATGATCATATCATATATAAACAAATATAATTGGTGTTTGTCTAGCTTGTTATTTGGTATGACCCGACTTGGATCATAACGTACTAGCCACATCAATTATAATATGTGTCTTGGGTAGACCGAGTCCAACAATCTCCAACTTTCACAAGATACATAGAAGATTGATGCAAGTAGCAAATACCGCCTAACTACGGTTTACTACCCCTAATACGCATGACGAAGTGCCATTCAATTGCATCATCCCCTTCAAGTTCGTTTCTTGAAATGATTTAGGTGAATCTATCATTTATCCTTTTGCCTTAGATGTCATGTCAAATCTAGAGATATAGAGTGATCATTCTCCATTGATTTAACTTAGCAGGCCTTAGACATCTTACTCTCAACAAATAAGAGGGACAAATCCCCTTTTGACTAGATACGTCTTTCACAATCACCTAGTACCATACCTGATCTTAGACTTATGTACGGTCATGTTTCAGAGCAGCGAAGAACTAAGTTCAAGCATAATACTTGGTGAATATCAAGACCCATTATGTATCTCAGGTCAGAGGATACTATGATATTCACCTTTCGTCAAATTTACTTATGATCAATCACAAAGATTCCATGTAGTAACATTTGAGAGCGGGTCAGTCCAATATTTATATCCCATAAATATCTATGAACCTTGGCAGCAACCCTTGCTCTATATTCATACCTTATGAATATCCACCAATCCAAGTTCATAATAGTCTTACCTTCATATTTGCTCCCACAAATATGAGCGACTACGGACATTTAGAATAAGTAACTTATTCATGGATTTAAACATGCTAAAATGGAACATAACTCAAAATGTCATAATCATAAACCATAATCATATGAATGAGTCTAAATAACAATTGTTCCGATATCCAAATACAAAATTCGATCATATCCAATCACTAGAATATTGAAGTCCTAAGGCACAAGTGTGACCTTCATGCTTTGGCCTTTCAAGGGGCTTCATGAGTGGATTCGCAATGTTTTGGTCGATGTGAACTTTGCGAATACATATCTTTCCCTTTTCAACTTCATCCCTTATGTAGTTGAACCTCCGCTCAATGTGCCTCGTCTTTTGATGTGCATGAGGTTCCTTGATTTGAGCAATCGCACCCTCGTTGTCACAAAAGATTTCTAGAGGGTCATGAATGGTACGGACCACCCCTAGGTCGGCAATGAATTTCCTAATCCACGCAGCTTCTTGAGCTGCCAATGAGGCGACGATGTATTCCGATTTTGTGGTGGACAAAGCTACCACATCTTATTTCAAACTCTTCCAAGAGACTGCCCCACCATTCATAATGAAAACATATCCTGATTGTGATCGAGAATCATCTCGATCGGTTTGGAAACTCGCATCTGTGTAACCCTTTACAACGATTTCCTCCTCACCCGACCCGTATATTAGAAACATGTCCTTAGTCCTTCTAAGGTATTTCAATATACTCTTAACCGCCATCCAATGGCTACTTCCCGGAGTATGTTGGAATCTACTTGTCATGCTTAGCGAATGATACATCCGGTATAGTGCATACCATTGCATACATAATGGATCCAATTGGCGATGCGTATGGGATTCCATTCATTTTCTCTTGCTCATCCTGTGAGCTTGGACATTGAGATGTACTCAATATCGTTCCTCTTTGAATAGGTACCAAACCTCTCTTAGAGTTCTCCATCTTGAACCTTTTCAAGATTTTGTCAATGTATGCACTTTGATTTAAACCTATCAACCGTCTTGATCTATACCTATAGATCTTTATTCCCAAAATATAGGTGCTTCACCAAGATATTTGATGGAAAAACAACTTCCAAACCATGCTTTTACACCATTGGAATGGCATTCCCAAATAGTAGTATGTCATCAACATACAATACTGAGAAGGTAATGATGCTCCCACTAGCTTTCTTATACACACAAGCTTCATCACCATTTGATGAATCCAAATTTCTTAACTTCTTCATCAAAACGGTGATTCCAACTTCTAGATGCTTGTTTCAATCCATAGATTGATTTCTTTAACTTGCATACTTTGTTAGGCTGTTGTGGATCAACAAACTTCGGGTTGAACCATATAGACATCTTCCTCAAGATGCCCACCTTTAGAAAAGCGGTTTTGACATCCATTTGCCATATCTCATAGTCATAATGTGCGGCTATGGCAAACAATATCCTAATAGACTTTAGCATTGCTACGGGAGAAAAAGTTTCATCATAGTCAACCCCTTGAGTTTGAGTGAAACCTTTTGCTACAAGTCTTGCTTTATAAGTATCCAAGTTTCCATGCATATCGGTTTTCTTCTTGAAAACCCATTTACTTCCAACCGGTTTGGAATTAAGAGGTGGTACAACCAAATCCCATACTTGGATGGTATGCATGGATTGCATCTCAACGTTCATGGCTTTAAGCCATTTGTCACAATCGTTTGTGACATTGCATCACGGTATGTGGTGGGTTCATCCGAATCTACCACATAGCATCCGTCCATGAAAAATCCATATCTTTCGGGTGGATGACTAATTCTACCGGATTTGCGAACGTTTTGTGTGTTTTGATCAACCATTTGATCATTCTCAACAACCACTTGATGATTGCTAGTATCAACCAAACGTGTATCGGCTTGTGGTTCTCGATCCTCCTCGAGTTCCACCGTTCTACTAGTACCTTCCATAAGGAACTTAGTTTCCAAGAACTCAGCCTTTCGAGCAACGAACACCTTTTGCTCAGTTGGGTTGTAGAATTAATATCCCATAGAATCTTTGGGATATCCTACAAAGATACAATTAGTGGATCGACTTTCAAGTTTGTTTTGGGTGTTGTTCTTGACATAAGCCTCACACCCCCATACCTTTAAATATGATAATGATAGAGCCCTACCATTCCATATTTAGAATAAGGGCTGCGGAGAGCAAAGAGAAACCCCAAAATGATAGAGGCAATGTGCTTCTAGCCATCATAGATCGAACCATATCCAATAGAGTTTGATTCCTCCTTTTGGACACACCATTGTGTTGTGGTGTTCCAGGTGGAGTAAGTTGTGAGATGATCCCACAACTCCTAAGATGATCTTGGAAAGCATCACTTAGGTATTCACCTCCTCTATCCGAACTAAATTTGGACTGGGCTTTTGCATTTGGGCCTGTAAAATCGGTTAATGGGCCAAAAATAAGCCCAAGGGGGGGCCTTGGGGGTTCCGGCTGCAAGAAAGGAAACCCCCCCCCCAAGGGTTTTCTTTTTTTTTATAACATTTTATGAGATATTTTGGCATCAATATTTGTGATATAAATCTGGACTTCTTCTTCTCCAGCCAAAATCTCAAGAAACCCTAAGGTAAACAACTTAAATAAGCTACTTTTACACTTGATTAACATTAATTAATACCAAATAAACATAGTTTGATTGCCAAAAATCATTCCTAACCATGTAAAAACCCTAAAAATGGTCCATAAACATGTTTTGATCATACACATGGTAAGGAACCTGGTTTGATAGTTTTTTTGGCCATAAACATGGATTAAAGGGTTGAAACGGCATTTTTACGGTTCAAAAGTTCGTTTTTGTGCACTAGCCGAAACCCTAACTCAAGGGCTGTTATGTTGATGAAAAATGGCTTGGTTTCTGATATAGGACTTGTATCTATCCTACATAGGAGTACAAGATCTTGAAAAGTTGATTAGAAAAGCGGAAACGAACCAAAACTGCTAAGGTAATGCCAAAACACTCGCTTACGGGCTGTTCAGGTTAAGGTTGTGATGTGCATATTATTAGACCTTGAAATTTTGTAGGGACATCAGGGACCATGTCATTGAGTCCCTGTCCAAACTTGGTAATTTTTCAACCATCTGAGAATATTTGACGAATTTATTACCGAATTGGGTCGTTTAATGGGGAAAAATAGTTAAAATGCTTCAAAAATTATGAAATTTTTCAGGGAACTCATATTTAATGTATTTTGATCACATATGAATTTTGGGATCATTTGGATAAGTCTAAGGGTGTTTTGTGCATATGCATTCATGTGAATTTTTATAGCCAAATTTGGGCTGAAAAGAATATCGTATGAGCTTTTTACATTCTGGAATTGATATAGGCTGTTTTGGGACATAATTTGAGTATTCAATATTTTTTGTGGAATTTTTTGAAATTGTTTGGGATAAACGGACGACTTTCAGGCAAAATATAGCTAATAAAATGAATTTTTATAAATTAATAAATCAGTAAATAGATCCAGAAATATTTTTATAAAAATATGCATATTTTAATTGATAAGTGACTAAATTTTCATAATTTAATGATTAACGGTTAATTAATTATGCTAATTTGAAGATTAAACAAATTCAGTTTTTATAAAAACCGGCAAGTTCGCGACGAACGAATTTGCGAAAAATCAAAACATCAAGAGTGATCAAAAATCATATTTTTGGATTAATTAAGTAAAACCAAACCTTTCTATGAGAAACCTGGACAATCTGGATAGATCGTGCGCGTTTATTCTCAAATCAAACTAAATAAACGGAAACGGGCCCCGTAGCTAATCCGGGATCCCAATATGTGATCTTTCTTTATAACTTACTCATTTTATTAAACAATACATTTACCCAATCTTATTTCCCCATAACTGTTTTCTGAACGCGTAAATGAACAACTTGGCCCAGCTGGGAAAACGGGAAACCAAGCCAACTTTGGTTTTAAGTATTAGACATTGAACAACATCACAACCTAAGCCTATTTCCACTTTCTGGGCATTCCAGTTATACCCAGATTAGTTATACAGCCCAGTTTAGTGTTAAGATTATAATAATATTAAAATATTAATATTATTATAATATTGATTATAGGAAACCGTGATTACAAGTTACATAAACCTCGAACCGATGTGCTACTGATTATCTACTAAACAGTGAGTTTCATGACCCTACTCTTTAAACAGTTTTATGAACTTTTGGGGTGAAAAGCATGTTTGATTATGTATACATATCTGAAATTTGTAATGATGGGAATTATCTAAGTGCTAACACATGAAAGTCCCCACGATCATAGTGATTAACTTCGAGCCGGTGGCTTGTGAATAGTACTATTGGTTTGACAAACCCAAACGGAATCGGCCTGGTTGCCGTGTCATATAGCGCCGTTTGCACATGACCATATTTATATATACAGGCTATGTAGTGTTAGACATAGCTACCGGGGCATGTTGTGGGCGGAAGGGGAGCCACAGTGGTTGATTGAGCGTGGAAAATGGATGCACGCAGCACATACAGTCAAGGCTTCACTGTAGCTTAGCATAATTACATCATTTAAATACATACATACATACTTATATCATGATTGCATATGTTAACTTGTGAATACTCATAATTGTTTTCGTGAAACTCGTGAAACTCACCAACTCTAGTAGTTGACCCGTTTTAAACTGCTTTTCAGGTGTACCTAAATCGGAATGATTTGGTGATCTGTTACTTGCCCAAGGTGTGTGGTTGATGCTATGTGAATAGAAGCAAGGGTGTTAGTAGTAAGATCGTATAGTTAACGAACGTATTTTGTTGTACCACTTAGTTTGAACACAAAGATATATCAATGTAATATAATGTAAATTAGTTTGTAATGTTTATTTATAAACAATGTTGTGGATACCAGAGGTGTCTGTTACATTCCCGTTTTACGCTTCCGCATTGTGCTAGTCGGGGTGTGACATGAAGATATAGAGATTCTGGCGACTGTAACAGTATTTTTCAGCGATTCACGATTTTTCGGTGCTACAATAACCCCCTAACGACTCATTCGTTAGTTTGAATTCTTTCATCAACATAGTAATATATAATATGGTTATTCGTTAAAGGTTTAAAGAATGTGAGCTTAATTCGTTGGAATTTAACGAATATAGACTCATTCATGTACTGTTCATACAAATGAGGAGGTCTTAACGTATGTGGTTATTCGTTAACAAGGTTAACGAATGTGACCTATTCGTTCTAATGTAAAAATGAAGGATTTTAACGTATGAGTTAACGAATGTGGGTACTGTTCAAACGAATGGAGACAGTCTGGTTAACGAAAGAGACCAGATAATGTATGAGGATCTTAAAAAAAATTCGGAAAATTGTCTTCAACAAAATTTTTCAGGGATATTTCAAATATGTTGGATACTCTTCTCAAAAATTTTAATGATATATTTTCCGGCTGACTTTTCACGCATATCGAGGGGCTGAGGGGGATTAACCGACTAAATTAACAAGAAGTTTATTGTATATTTTCCAAGATTTGTTCATGACCTTTCTGAATTTTTCAAGAAATTGGGGAGATAAAAATTTCAAAGAGTTTATTCGATTGGTATCTTTGTAAGTTTGCAAGGATTTCTTGAAAATTTACTGCAATTTGGGTGGTAATATGTGATTGCAAAGCTACGTTTGATTGAATCCAAGACTGTGTTTGTTCTTCGAATGTGGATTGATTTGTTCAAGATTGAAACCTGACTATGTGGGATACGAGTGTCTGTCCGATTACTTCTTTCTGAGGGACTTTGATCCTGACTATGTTGGCTACGAGTATTCGGCGGATTGCTTCTGTTGAAGGGGACAAATCTTGAATGGGTTGATTTGATTAAGGAATATACGGGTCTTATTAGTGGATTAAAGAATTTGATCATTCGAGATTGATTAACGAAGGTTGGAACTCTGAATCATATGCCCAAAACAGTAGCGCATCCAGCGTATTGGTTTCCGAAGAGCTTCAAAGAGTTATGATTTGGGATAGACGTATCGAGAGAGTGAAGACCAATGTGAAAGATGCGTGATGAGGTTAAACGTAAAGACATTTTTACTTTACCGCTGCGACAGATAGCTGATGACTTGCTGCTAATTGATTCGTTTGATCGAACCATATCATATTCCAGTTGTATGATTGGGATGATCACCTGGGCATTCTTATTTGAGGGGGAGATCTGATACGAGTAGCTACAAGTTGTTGGTTTGCTTACAAAGAGTTATCCTTAGTCTGTTTGCACAAGCCCGAGAATCATCAGCCAAGGGTGAGGTTGGTATTACGGTTGATGATATGCAGTTAAAGTATTCAACTTTAAGTTATTTGTCGCTAACGTATTGGAGGCTAAAGTAATGGATGCTAAAGTATTGAAAGCATTCGACAGCTACGGAAAAGGGGGAGTCCCGAATAAGCTACATTCTTTATAATTGTAAGCCACATTCGTTAACCCTGTTTAACGAATGTGACAACGAATGAAGGGCATTCGTTATGACTAATGTAAACACGAATGAGTCTGTTCATTCGTTAGATATAATGTAACGAATGACACATTCGTTAAAGTTTAAGTTAACGAATGTGTCATCATTTATATATACTTGTAAACATTATTAGTAATTAACAGATCTATTATTATTGAATCCTTGCCTCGTTACTCTGCCGAAATCCTCTCTGAACACACACAATCACACACTAATCGTATCCGTTCTAATAGTATTGATCTCCTTATGAGTATCACGATGTTATCATCGATCTAGATCCATATGCACTCTCTCATTTACAAACAAATAGTATTTTTTATAAATTTACACAAAATGGCCGAAAAACACTCGTTTTCGCGCTGTATGTCATACCCGATATATTTTTCGCACCAAAAACCGAACCCGAAATAAACTTGGACTCGGGATTTCATGTTCGGGCATAAAAAACGAGACTAATGGCCCAAAATTGGGCCCAAAGGGGGCCCAAAGACTATAGCCCTCCAGAGATGAAAAAAAAACCTTTATATATTTTAGAGTTTTAAAACTTTCCAAAACCTTTCACAAGACCAAATTCAATCAATTCAAGTTGTTTAATCAAGTTTAATACTATATAAACATAGTTTGATTACCAAAAATCACTTTTAACCATGCAAAAATCCTAAAAATTGTCCAAAAACATATTTTGATCATACACCTGGTTAGGAACCTGTTTTGATAAGTTTTTTTGGCCATAAACACGGATTAGAGGATTTAAACGACGTTTTTACTGTTCGGTTTAAAGCCCTAAATGAAACCAAAATTTACAATGTTGTTTTGTTGATGATACATGCTTGGTTTGTGATATAGGACCTGTACCTAGCTTATGTAGAAGCACAAGAACCCGAAAATCGGATTAAGAAAGCGAAAATGCGCAAAAACCGCAAATGTAATGCCGAAATGCTCGATTATGGGCTATTTAGGGTTAAGGTTGTGATGTGCATCTTTTTAGGTCATAAAAATTTGCAAGAAAATCAGGGGCATTATGATTTGGTCCCTGCTCAAATTTGGTAATTTTTCAACCATCCGAGAATATTTGGCGAATTTATTAACGAATTTGGGCGTTTATTTGGGCAAAATAGTTAAAATGCTTTAAAAATTATGAAATTTTGTGGGGAACTGGAATGTGGTATATTATGATCACATATAAAATTTGGAATCATTTGGAAAACCCTAAGTATGTTTTGTACATTTTCGTTTATTTGAATTTTCATAGTTGTTTTTCGCTCAGAAATGATATTTTTCAAGATTTTTAGACTTTGGGATTTTTCCAAGTTGTTTTGGGAATGATTTTGGTCATTCAGAAATTTTGGCATATTTTTTGGAGATCATTTGGTATAAACGGACGATTTTTGGGCTAAATATAGGAGATGAAATGAATTTTAATAAATTAATGAATCAGTAAATAATTCCAGAAATATTTTTATAAAAATCTGCATATTTTAATTGATAAGTGGCTAAATTTTCATAATTTTTAGATTAACAGATAATTAATTGTGCTAATCTAAAGATTAAACAAATTCAATTATGATAAAAACCGACGAGTTCGCGATTAACGAAGCTGTTGGAATATCAGAACAACAAGAGTGATAAAAAATCATATTTTTGGATTAATTAAGTAAAAACAAACTTTTAATGAGAAACTCGGACATTTTGGATAGATTGTGCGCGTTTTTCTCAAATCAGACTGAATAAACGAAAATGAGCCCCGTAGCAAATCCAGAACCCCAATGGGTGATCTTTCTTTATAAGTTAATCATTTTATCGGACAACTCATTAACCCAAGCTTAGATCTCCATAACTGTTTTCTGAACGCGTGAACAAAAAACTTGGCTCAACTGGGAAAATGGGTAAACTGAGCCAAGTTTAATTTTAGGTATTAGACATCGAACAACATCACAACCTAAGCTTATTGACACTTTCTGGGCGTAACATCTATACCCGAATTAGATACACAGCCCAGTTTAGTTTTGAGGTTAAAATATTAATATTATTATAATATTCATTATAGGGACCAGTGAACGAGTCAAAACGACTGCGAACTTACACTGTACCGCTGTGCTGATTGTCTTCTAAACCATGAGTTTCATGACCTCACTTTTAAACTGCTTTTACGAACTTTTGGGGTGAAAAACATGTTCATACATATCTATAGACTATGAATTGTTTGATTATGGGAATTATCTAAGTGCTAACACACGAAAGTCCCCACGAAAACAGTGATTAACTTCGAGCCGGTGGCTTGTGAATAGTACTATTGGTTTGACAAACACAAACGGAATCGGCTGGGTTGTCGTGTCACATAGCGCCGTTTGCACATGACCATACTTATACAAACAGGCTATGTAGTGTTAGACATAGCTACCGGGGCATGTTGTGGGCGGAAGAGGAGCCACAGTGGTTGATTGGGCGTGGGAAATGGATGCATGCTGCACAGACAGTCAAGGCTTCAATGTAGCTTAGTATAATTACATCATAAACATACAAACAAATGTACTTGTGAATGTACATACATACATACTTGCGTATTTACAAACTGTGATTGTTGTACGCATAACTGATTTCTTGAAACTCATGAAATTCAGCAACTTATAGTTGACTCGTTTTAACATGTTTTTCAGGTATTGGATTTGATTAGAAAGTCAATTTGCTACATGTTTGACTTGCGATCAATGCTAGGTGAATTGATGCAAGTGTGCTAATAGGAAGTAAAGTTGCTTAACAGGCTGGATTTAGTTTGTAACATCTAGTTGTAAATGAAGTTAGATCAATGTAAAATATTGTAAAGTAGTTTGAACTGTTCTTTATAAACAATGTGGTTGATATCAGAGGTGTCTGTTTCATTTCCGTTTTACGCTTCCACAAATCGCTTAACGCGGTGTGACATACGCCGTAGACATATACTATACGACAACTTCTCTCAGCAGGAGTTATCGTTATTGACTACGTGAAGTCAAGGGATAACATTGCGGATCCGCTTGCAAAAGGCTTAAGCAGAGATGTCGTATATAAGTCTTCGAGAGGAATGATACTAAAGCCCATGGAGTAAGCTTCTACAAAGGAAGTCCTATCCTAGAAGAGTGAATATCCCATGATATCGGTTCTATAGGACAACCTAACTGTATAAACTAAGGTCACTGTGGGAGAGTACCTCAACATATAAAGAGTTGTATGCTTCCTAGTCCATTATGATAATAAATCAGTGATATCAAAGGAGGTTAAGCATAATCCTTTTAATGATTTGTAGAAAATCGCCTATGTGAAAGAGAAATGGGGTTGTGGGGCGTGCAAATCCTAGAGCTCTCACAGAACCTGGCTAGTGTTTCATGACCATAACAGACACGACAATGAGGGGTTAACCAGAGAAGGAAGAGTGTTGTGTGAAATGTAATAACGTCTATGTCAAAAGGGGTTGGTTCAAGGACACCACGTCTAATAACCGCTAGGAGACAAAGTATATTTCACAAAGGAGGTTTCAAATGGAACACCTACTTCTCCTGCAACACTCAACCGCTGTAAATATATTTGGCACTTGGGCGTACGAATTGATCTTC
Source organism: Bidens hawaiensis (assembly GCF_021521415.1). NCBI lineage: Eukaryota > Viridiplantae > Streptophyta > Magnoliopsida > Asterales > Asteraceae > Bidens > Bidens hawaiensis. Next base: position 1,597,063 of record NW_027491157.1, read on the forward strand.
ATTCATGTGGGGGATTGTTGAAAAATTAATAAAATAATTATTGTAATATAATTATTATTACTAATTGTAACTCTACTTGAATGAGAAATCAATAACGCGCAAGAGTTAACTGAGAATTGTTGCATTGAAGTCAAAACTTAACTCTTATAGTTAAGGGCTTATTAACTCAAGACCTTTGGTTGAGACGTGGTTTTTGTATATATACTACCATAGGATCGTTGATCAAGTGAGTAGAGAGAAAAATTGTTCATCATATACACCACCAAAAGTATTTCCCAGCTTTTCGATCTTACGCGCTTTTGTTTCAGGTATAGTTCAGGTGCTGAGGCAGTAGTTCCTGCTGCGGCTATTGTACCCTGGGAGACAGACGGGTTCACCTGGGTGGCCCAAAATATGTTTTAAGAAAAACGTGTTTTATACGTGCCTCGGTCATCTTATTTCTCGTTTTGTTATTTCATTATAATATATTTGTAATTTAGTATCTGTAATGTATTTTTCATTTCTTGTTTATGTAATGTAATCTAGGTTATGATTAATAAAATTTTCAGTTTTATTTTTTGAACGGTATCCCTACATTATTATATCTTATCAAAATGCTATGTCAGTTGCTTATCCACTTAAACCCAAAGTTATCTAGCACACATCCCGTTTATATTATTATATCGTTTACTAGCTTTTGAACCCGTGTATTACACGGGTTTTGTCAAATGATAGAGATAAATAAGATATATTATTTCAGTTGTGATTCTCAAAATACTTGTGAATTAATTTAATGTAGACTTAATGGAAAAAACAAACAGGGCTAACGAAAGTACTAAAATAGCAAGATTTTTAAAACACCATGTGTTGATTTGCAAGAAATTTAAAAGAAGGTACTAAAGTTGTGTAGTTGGTTAAACCTTAGGTATGAAAATGACACTTGATTCAATAATGAATATAATCCACACTATGTTATAACCCATTTGACAAAATGGGTTTGACCCATGACCCATGAATAGCTAGAATGAATGAGATAAGAGATTAGGAATTAGATGAAATGTGGGCTTGACACATAAGCTTTAACATTTTCTTTTATTAGAATTGTAAGATTTATCAATTAGCAGTGGACTCCACAACCTGTAACCTTAAGCAACCCCATTTCAAAGAAAGGTAAGGGTTTAAGACAATATCTGTTGTTTATCAAAGATTCAAAGAGCCTCTTTGCATAAGCCACACTTGCAAGGTGTTAAATGAAAGATTAGACCGTATGAATTCGAACTGTAAATCGTTTATTAAGCTCAAAATTATGTAAAGAATATACCATAATTATGTGGTTCATTTTTCATCATAATTTATAGAGAAATCCCCATATTGTCAGAGGCGGAACTACAGGAGGGTCCGGGGTTCGTTGACTCTCCAGGCATCCTCCGGTCATGCATGGTATGTTCCTTTATCCAATAGGTTTTTTCTTATCCTGACTCTAAAAATTGTTAGTTGGAGAGTATTAGCAGCAAAGAGTAGTGAGATCAAAGAAGAAAGCGTAAAAAAGGTTAACAGAAAATCTGAATGATTATGTTTTAACCATGAGATAGTTGCAGATAGAAAAGGTGAACAGTGAAAAAGATGATGCACAGTAAAAGATGAGTTCTTTATTTTATAATTAACCCAAAATAATAAAAGGCTATGGTTTAAGTTTAAGACCCACAACACATTTCTTTAATTCAATGCTTTAAACGGTTCTTTTCAATATTAGTATGTATTAATAATTAAATTAAATAATCAGTCTCTATATCTATATCTATATTACATATAAAACATATTGGATGTGTATTTTGGTAATTTAACCCTTATCACATTCTCTCTCATGGGGATGTCGTTATATTTATTACTATATTCACCGCCGCCGACGATGATAGTCCTTTAATTAGCTCAATTTGGTTCAATATTTCGGCGACATTTAATCCTATCTTTTGGTTAAAAATTTAATATTAATCATTATAATTCAATTGTCTCCTTTTAATTTTCCTAAGCTACTGGTTAATTGCTTTCAAGCGACCAAGCCCATTCCATTATTACGTGCTTAGGTTTCACAATGCTTAAATGTTGATCGATTATTATTCCAATCTCTATTTAGTTATAACAGTTTACATGACTGGTTATTAGAACAACAAAACCCTCGGTGGTTCGTGAATCTCCAGCATCCTTTCTCTCTCTTGTTCGTCTTCGATCTTCGATTCTACTATCCTCTAATCGATTCCAGATAATTTTTGTTTGATAATCAATTGAGGTTTAGGGCTCACAGTTTTAACATTCGTTAATTTTTCAAACCCAAAATCTCGACCCGTTTAAATTTTCAGATCTTTTTTATTTCTTAACTTGATCGTTAACCTTATTTTACGTATTTTATACTTTAATAAAAGTCTAGGGGTTGAAATTGTCAATTTCTAAGCTTTCTACAAAAACTTGTTCTCTGAGTAATCGAATGATCAAATTTAACAAAGTTCTCATTCATCATCTATATTATTATTATTACTGAATTATAAATTATTTATTTCAAGTTATTAACATTATTTTCATATGTGTTTGTGGGCACTTTCCGTGTGTTAGCTTAGGTAATTCACATCATAATGCGTTTCTATATATATATATATAAATATATATATATATATGCTGTTTACCCCAAATGTTCGTAAAACAATTTAAAAAGAGGGACATAATCAGCACGATAAGCGATACCATTAATACGATACGCGTTTACAGCTTGTGCATCTTGTTTATAACCCGATTCCTATAATTGATACCATATTGTTAATACTAGTATAGCCTCCAGACTGAATTTAGCTATATATCAAGTCTGGATACAACTGTTATGTAACACCCGTAAAATTCGTTAACCGGCTCGATCGTTTATAAATGTTTGTTTAAAAGCCAGGGTTTCATCTTTCTAATTTAGAGCCTTGTAATACGTTTTAAAAGTCCGTTTATCCATCCTTTTGCTTAAAATATCGCCTCTTATAACTTAAAGTGATTAGATTAGTATGTAGCACCCGACATTTTTCGTTTATCGGCATGAGACATTTGAAGAGTTTGTATTATATTAGAGATTCGATCCTTCAACTTGAGGGGCCTCATGGTCATTCATAAAGGTTGAATTACTTAAATTTTGGCTCAAGATTTATCATATTTCAAGTATAGGGGCTGATCTTGCAAATTTCCCAAACTATTATACCTAGACCGCCTCCCCCCCCTGTTTGCGATCGGCACCCTCCCAGCATCCCCTTCATCGAATAACTTCAATATTTAAGCTATTTCAAGGTTCAATCCTCTAATTCAAGGTTAGTATTATATCAAGGATTGTCGTTTTCACCAGTAAAACCGTTTATTGAACCCTAGAGATGTCATAATCATGTTAGGGTTTGAGTTTTGATTATAAAAGTTGCTGACAGATTTGTACTCGTTTAATGTTTGGTCTGTAACTCGATGATAATTCCTTTTTTTATCTATTCTTATTTCCACGATGTTCTACTTTGAGTCTAGTTTACAGAAAGGTATAATTTGCAATTTTTGGATGAGATTTGAATGGTTTTTATGATTTTATAAAAACATGTGTCTAAACTGATGCGGGGAGTCGAATTCTAGTCTGTCTTCCCGACATTATAACCTTTTTTTGACATGTCCAAATTGGTTGTTCCCACTTCTAGAACTTCACATTTGAGTTAGGATTCCAACCCCATTAGAATCGTTTAAATTGGTTGGGTATTGAATTTTAAAGAAATAAAACACTTTTGCTACACACTGAAATAGCTGCACGTATATTTCCATGTTGGAGGAGTTTTTATGATTTTTGTGTACACCGAAAAAATATAAAAAAAAATATTTTTAGAAACCTAAGACATTTATTCAATTATGGTTAAAATTTGATAATTTATTTCTATGCTTTTCCTGTGTAATAAAATACATCTTTGCACGCTAAAATTTGCGTATTAGACTCGTTATTGATAGATTTGTTCGTTTTAGGCTTAACCGGTGGCTGTCCAATTAAGGTTCTTTTGGGGCTGTATCAATTGAAGTTTTTGCCCCGTCATCTTCCAAGGTATGTTATATGTATCATACTTTAGTATCGTGAGCTATGAAGCTCGTTTGGTTAGTCAATTGTCGATAGATTGAAACTAGGATTTCGGTTGTCTAGTTTGTTGATTGTAGCGATTAGCGTGTTGTTTGAGGGGATTAACAACCAATTCAGATTGTGTAGCCTCGTTATGATATACGGGTTGTGAAAAACTTTATTTTTATGTTAATGGGGCTGAATTGGTTGTCGGTTGCTCAAACGGGTCGGTACAACGCAAATTCGCGTTTAATTGGTAGTTTATGCGTTTTACCAGCGAATTGCCGACCCATTCAACTCGTGTAGTGTTGTGTGGACTTGTTGACTGTAATTATAGTAAATTGTGTCTACACGGGGCTGAGTTGGTTTCTATGTGCATAAACAACTCGTTAACGCGTGTAATCGATGCAATTAACAACATTTCCGTGTAGTTTGGAAATCCTTTGTCCCCAGAATTAACTAAGGGTGGTTTTGGTAAATACAAGGCCCCGGGGGCTGTTGTAATTGGAATTGGTAAGGTTGAGGCCTTAGGTCAATATATATAACAATATATATATATATATATATATATATATATATATATATATATATATATATATATATATATATAACATTCACGTATAACATTCAGGGTCGAGCGCATGTACAACCCAAACACGTAACATCCCTATATATATAACAATATATATATATATATAACATCCACGTATAACATTCAGGGTCGAACACACGTACAACTCAAACACGTAACATCCGATGATGATCATGCCACACGAGCCTCCCCCCTCACGGGCTTTTCAGGGCCCGCAACAGCATTTAAGAACCTGAGTCGTACAGTTTGGCCCAGCCAAGACCACCATCCATCCGTACAATAATAACATTCTGGGCCGAGAAAACGTACAACCCCAACACGTAACATCCGATGATGATCATGCCACACGAGCCTCCCCCCTCACGGGCTTGTCAAGGCTCGGCACAGGATTTAAGAACCTGAGTCGTATAGTTTGGCCCGGCCAAGACCACCATTTATCCGAACAATATTAACATTCAGGGCCGAGAAAAGGTACAACCCCAACACGTAACATTCCATTCAACGCATGCAAACTCGAAGTAGGCATACGTAACATTCCGTAGTCGATAACGACTACAACATCGCCAAATATAGGCCATACAATAATTTATAAATATATATATATATATATATATATATATATATATATACATACTATAACATTCAAAGGCCAACTATATACTAGCAAGCCTATATAAAATAGTTTAAACGTTTCATCAGGAAAAATCGTTTAATACTAGGAATTAATACTAGGCCTAATAGCAACCTCGAGACTAGACCACAAGTAATATGTATAACCTTAAGGAATATAAGACCATAAACGAGTCTACAATATCCTAAGGCATAAAATATAGTTCACAAATAGTTTCGTAATGAACAAATATGAATAAGGCTATGTAATACCATCCAAATAGTTGTAACGAGTAAAATCGTGTAAAATTGTATTACGGTGTGCATGCTAGCCCAAAACTTGAAAAGAGTAAAAAGGGTATCATGAACTCACCTGAAACGAGCCACACAAACACCAAAGAGTTTGAGAACTTCAAAGCCAATCCACAGTTTACAAGCCTGGCGGATTGCACACAAAGATTACTAACTAAACTTACCGACTCGTTTATCCTACGAGACGTTCTAACATGATTTGATTGACCTAAAGCCTTGACATTACCAAATTCAATTACATCATCCCCCGAGGCCATGTATTTACCAAAACCACCCTTAGTTAATCCCGGGCACAAAGGGTTCCCAATTTACCTCCGAAAGTTGTTGACTTTATCGAATACGCGCGTTAACGGGTTGTTTATGCACTTAGATACCGACTCAGCCCCGTGTGGACCAAATTTAGTAAAATCACAGCCAACAATTCCACACGACGCTACACAAGTTGGATGGGTCGGTAATTCGCAAGCACGATGCACAAATTACCAATAAACACGAATTTGCGCCGTACCGACCTGTTTGAGTAACCAACAACCAATTCAGCCCCAATAACATAAAAATATAGTTTTTCATAGCCAACAAATCCTACCGAGGCTACAACATCCAAATTGGTTGTTAATTCCCTCGGACAACGCGCTAGATGCAACAATTGACAAACAAGACAACCGAAACCTAGTTTTCACTTCATCAACAGTTGACCAATCTAACGAATGCCAAAACTCACGATACTAAAGTATATTACACTAGACATACGTAAGAAGATGACGGAGCACGAACTTCAATTATAACAGCCCCGAAAGATGCGAGAAAGGGCAGCCACCGGTTAAGCCTAAAACGAACTTATCGATCAATAACGAATGTAACATGCAGATTTTAGCATGCAAAGATGCATTTTATTACATTGGATAACCTTTGAAATAAATTATTAAATTTTTACCAGACTTTAATAAATGTCTTAGGTTTACAAAAATATTTTTATTATATTTTTTTATTTGAACAAAAAATTATAAAAATTCCTCCAACATAGCAAGGTACGTGCAGCTATTTCAGTGCGCAACAAAATGGTTTTATTTTTATAAAATTCATTACCAAAGAAAATTAAACGATTTCAATTGGGTTTGATTATTAACTCAAAATGTTAAGTTACAGAAGTGGAAACAACTAATTTGGATTTGTTGAAAAAGAGTTATGATGTCGGGAAGACAGACCAGAATCCATCATCCCGCATCAGCTTTGACACTCGATCTTATAAATTCATAAAAACCATTCAAATCTCGTCCAAAAATTACATATTATACCTTTCAGGAAACTAGACTCAAAGTAAAACATCATGGATAGAAGAATAGATCAAAAACAATGGATTATCATCGCGTTACAGACCCTACAATAAACGAGTACGAATCGGTCAGAAACTGTTATCATCAAAACTCAACCCTAACATGTTTAAGAAAGGGTTTAATGGTGTAAAAGACTTGCATGGACGTTAGACTAACCTTGAATTAGATTATTACGCTAGGAATTGGCTGCAAAAAAAAGAAAAAGGGAGCCCTGGCTGCTGCTGCTACCTGCGATCGGGATTAAGGGAATGAGGAGCAAGGTTTGGGTTTTGATTATAATATATTTACACTATGGCCTTCCAACTTGCAAAATGTTACAACTTGGATGAAAGGTTAAATGGTTAGGTTTATGAAAAGGACAAGGGGGTTTCCCAAAGGATGCCGGATCAAACCCGAAAATATACCAACCGTACAATGCTTCACACCGATAGACGAAAATGTCGGGTCCTACATACCTATCTAACACATTAAGTTATAAGAGGCGATGATTTGAGCAAGAGGATAGATAAACAGACTTTTAAAACGTATTACAAGGCTCTAAATTAGGAAGATGAATCCCCGGATTTTAAACAAACAAAATTTACGGGCGTTACAACACCGGTCCCTCAATTGTCATAAAGCTACCCGATGTCGATATCCTTTGGTGTAACAGTTAGTCATAAAAGAACGTTTTCCGATAGCTTAGATCAGCGTAAAAGATATTATTAATTAAGGCAAAATTACAATATTTCATTTCTTCTTAACAGATATAATATTGATTATAATAAAATATAACATTAGTTTCTGTAAGATATAATTTTAATTAGAATAGGAATTAACATTAATTATAACCGAATATAATATTCGTTTTTATGAGATTCAATATTACCGGTAGTACCGTACGTACATGCATCCATAAACCTTATTGCACATAAACACGTATGCATGTTACATAAATACTCCATACCACCTTTATACACGTATGTTGCCATTTTTACCTATCGGTATGTTCCGCGACTTCTCCTCGAATTCCCCCGTACAAGCAAGTCTGTTATTATGTTACGGACCATAATAACGCACTTGCCCTACGAGTTCATCCCGGCATCCATCAGTATCTATCGTTACTCATTATTAAGTTTCCCAGATATAATCTAGCCTACGGTTATATTATAGGTATACAATGGCTCTGAAACCAACTTCTGTCACACCCCGTTAAGAGATTTGCGGAAGCGTAAAATGGAAATGTAATAGATACAACTGGTATTAAATACATTGTTCATAAAGAAACATTACTAACTAATTTACAATATATTACATCGTTCTAACATCTTTTACAAACTAGGTGATACAATCAAAACTAGCTCTTCAGCTACTTTACTTCTAACTCAAATGCTCACAGCATCGTTCACAATCTGAATACGAAACACATAAGCAATCTATTCCACCATTCTGATTACCTGAAAAGCATGTTTAAAAACGCTCAACTACGAATAGTTGGTCAGTTTCATAAGTTTTAACAAAATCAGTTATGCGTACCACACAGTCATAGTTTGTATGTACGCGCGTATGTAAAAATATGTATTTACGTTTGTATATATATGTACAGCCGTATCCTTTTGTGTACATATGCACACATGTAAATTTATAATATGAGTTCGAAATCACGATAAAATTGTGAATGTTTGTTCGTATTGCGTGTTTTCATTTTTCCGTATTTAATCAAGCACTGTGGCCCCCCTTCCGCCCACAACGGTTCCACATAAAATCAACCACAGTGGCCCCCTTCCACCCACAACGGTTCCTCGTAACATCAAACACTGTGGCTCCCCTTCTGTCCACAATGATTTCACGTAAACTCAGACATTACATAGTGCACACACAATAATTAGCATTTTCTACACATAGTATTTCCTACGCCTATTCACATAGCATGCATATAGACACACATACATATATAGAATGTATGTGTAGGACGACTGAGCCTCAAAAATTGTTATAAAGGTCTAGTGCAGCTCTGATTAAGGCTTCTGTTATCTCAATGTCATGATTTAGAACCGACACCTCAATTCTTTACCATTGACATCATTGACATGGGTTGCAGCCCCCAAAAATCTAAAATATGATTTCTGTATATTGTGGGGTTGTAAGTTAAAGCCACCCTCAGATTGGAGTTACTCAAAAAGTTTATCATTGGCTCCAACTCTCGGTTGTCATCGTCTATCTCCAACTGAGCGCATATACTATGCCGCTTTTCGAACTTGAAAGCCATTAGTTCTGCAAAAATGAGAAGATGTGTCAGTACACAAAGTTGCAAAACCAATATATGAGGATAGATAGATGATTAATGGCGTCTTCAATTAACCTGTTCCATAGTAATATGCGTACCTGCAAGAACAAGTAAATAGTTAGTCAATAGTTCAATTAGAAACCCTAATTCCGAAATCGGTCTGACAATTATCGAATAACGATGTCTTACCGAAGTCGAAATAGAGCTAATGGCCGTAATCGAAGTAAAATCAAGCAAGTATTAGAGCAACCGAGCAAGAGGAAGATAGCACGAGCAAAGGGGTTTTGCGTTTAGGTTTAATAGAGAGAGGAATGTGTGAAAAAAGTATTTAAGTCCCCCTTTTATACCTAACGTTTGGGTGGTACAGTACCTCCTTTTGTTGTCTAGCCGACGACAGTTGTCATTTAATTTCAAATTTAATGTACCTCTCTTGCTCGAGCATACAACCAAAGTAAAAGCTAGCTCCCCTGTACACGAGTACACCGTGCAAACCTTGCTCGATGTACTTGGAATATTCTTTCCTTGATTACTAGTATACTCAAGACAGAGTGCTCGACTACACTTGTGCTCAATTGCCTTAGCCAAATGTTTAATGATCATCAAGGTCATACTCGAGGTGTAGTGTGCTCGAATGTACTTACCAAGATTTATTCAATAAAAATTCCTGAGATACACCAGTAATCTAACCTTACTCGACTATGCATCATGCTCGAGATACTTAGAAATGTATCATGTCAATACCCTATGCTCGAGTAGCATTTTTAAGTGTTAGAGCCTTTGCTCGACTTACTTAGATTGCTAATGCTCATTGTTCTCGTTGTACCTTTATGCTCGAAAGCCTTAGCATATTAAATCATTCCTATACTTGTACTCGAACTTACAACCTAAGTGTCTAGCACACTAGTTTGCTCGAACTACTTAACAAAATAATCCAGTTGCTTAAGCTCGAACTCTCATGCCAACACCTTCAGGACACTTCTATGCTCAAGACACTTAAATGTTTCCTATCATGCAAACATGCTCGAAACACAATGATTTTCATGTCATAGCAGATGCTCGAAAGTAAGATGTATGCTCGGAACACTTAACAGCAAATTTTCATGTCATGCTGAAAACAGATAGTCAATTCACACGTCATATGGTATAATCGAAGCAGTGATACATAAGCAAGCACAGTCTCTATGCTCAAAACAATTAACTAAAATTTCAATTCAGTTTGAGAATTACAACTGTTATTCCATTAATCCAAGACATGATCAATCATGACTTGTGCCCAAAATTTCAACTTTTTACTAAGAATGATCATTGTAGAACAGTAAGTTAAATTGAGCAATTAGTTTAAGGTGAAGTAAGAGATCAAAATCCAGTTCAAATTGAAATTCATTTTTTAAGTCATTTGGAAATATCTCAACAAGGGATCAGATTATCTAATTACTGTCACACCATTTCTTTTCCAACCTTATTATGACTTAAGTCAGGTTGACACTAGGTGGAAGCACTTAACATGATTCTTATAACTTTCGTGATATGCTTAAGATTCGATTAAGAGCTTGAGTTGGAATGGTTACACTTTGGACTTCAGGTTGTTCATAATCTCTTCTCAATGCTTATTTAGCTTTCCCCAATCACCCCAATTTGACTTCAACCCCCTGATGCCTTGGTCAAAATATTTATTTATTTGAGTAGTCATATATATATATATATATATATATATATATATATATATATCCGACTTCAAGGTTGAATGTTGGACTTACAAGCCATCCGGACTTACATGCCTTACATTCAGAGTGTTTAGGACATATTTGAATGCCCCACTCCTGTAGTTCCCTTGGCCCCTTAAAGTCAACATATTTTATTTATTCTTAATAATATTTTTGAAGCAGTATATAATATTTTTTTAATGCTCATAATTAATTTTAAAAATTTTGATTTGAGAGACCAAGACAGCAACAGGCTCGTGTATGATCGGGTAATCACCTTTTGCCTATCATTCTGAGAGATGAGTAAGGAAAGATACATTGATCTTGGATGAATCACCACATCACACTTAGCACAATTTTTAGTTTGTATCACATCAGTCACTACACTCATGGGAATATACCACACGAATTGTCAATTTGCTAAACAGAAATCCTTTAAGCTTTCAATCTATGGGTTAGGAGATTAGACAATATACTATCATTTTCCATTTTAGATTGGATTCAATTTCCACAGAAAACAGTTTCTAGCTTCTTTGAAGCTGGGAACTTGGATAATATTATCAAGTCTCTTATTAAATATCACCGAAAACATTGTTGCTTAGTCAGAAACTTTCACCGTGTTAAAAACCATTTCCTTTTGAAAGTTCAATTGAAGAACAATGATTTTAAAAACAGTGTTGTCATTTAAGCATTTTTTAACAAGCACACACTTTCACAGTATCAAAACACATTCATTCAGATAGCATAGAACCGACAAATCAACACATAAGTCTGTCGAGCATGCTCAGAAATTCATCGAGCATGCTCGAAAGTCTACCGAGCAACAGAAGTATATCATTTCAATGCTTGTGCTCGAAAGACTTAGCTGTGTGCTCGAGTAGTATACTTGTGCTTGAAATACCTCAAAAATTTTCCACGGCACATGTCTATGCTCGACCACAGGTAACACATCTTTTGTGCTCGAGTTACTTAGAAACCTCAAGTAAGGATTGTTTGTGCTCGAAGAGCATTAAACACACCTTGCCACACACAGAAGTATGCTCGAAATACTTAACAAGTTTTTAAGACAAAATCCCATGATCGAGCAGCTGAGCTATGACATCTATGCTCGAATGACTTAGAATAGCCTTACAGGAGCCTTTGCTTGTGCTCGAAGAGCAACAAGCACAATCTCAAGCACAAGATTCATGCTCGATGTACTTAGAATCACAGAAATACCTCATGCAAGCACAAATCAAAGTACTACAAGATGTAATTAGCAATATTGAATGAATTTTCACACAAGGACAGTCACATACATGATTCATGCAATTAGAATAATCATTCAAGCATAGCAATTCATCATGCAACATTCAAAGTGAGTGACACAGATAATCAGTTAGCACCTCACTTAAGCACACTTCCTAAATCAAACTTTATCAGCATTTATCATTCCTAGGCATTTTAACAGAAAATGAAACCTGGTTTTATCTAAAGGTTTGGTGAACAAATCAGCCAAATTATCAGATGTGTCTACCCTTTTCATTTCTATTAAACCTTTTTCCTGACAGTCCCTAATGAAATGATGTCTAATTTCAATGTGCTTAGTTTTAGAATGTTGGACTGGATTCTTAACAATAAACATAGCAGCAGTATTATCAATTAAAATAGGTGTAAGTAAGAAATTCAGACACAATCCAGCAGTTGATTTTGAATCCACAGAACCTGTGCACAGCAGGCAGATGCAGCACTGTACTCAGCTTCAGCAGTAGAGATTGACACTGTAGTCTGATTCTTGCATTGCCACGACACTAGCCTGTTCCCTAGAAACTGGCATCCTCCAGAGGTTGATTTTCTACTTATGTTGCAACCATCATAGTCACTATCTGTGTAGGCCATCAAGTCAAAGGAAGGGTTCTTTGGATACCAAATCCCCAAATCTGGTTTTCCATTTAGATATCTGAAGATTCTCTTAACTGCTAGCATATGTGACACCTTGGGGTTAGCTTGAAATCTTGCACAGACACACACAGCAAACATAATATCTAGCCTAGATGCTGTGAGATACATCAATGATCCTATCTTGGCCCTATATTTATGCTGGTCCACTGGCTCCCCCTTTACATCATGTACCATTTTCTCATGTGTGTCCATTGGTGTAGACGCTGTCTTGAAGTCTTGGCACTTGAATTTGTTAAGAATCTCTTGTACATACTTTGATTGATTTATGAAGATTCCATCAGCCTTCTGTTGCACTTGAAGTCCAAGGAAGAAATTCATTTCCCCCATTGAGCTCATCTTGTACTTGGATTTCATTACTTGCTCAAACTCTTTGCACATTTGTTCATTTGTAGAGCCAAAGATAATGTCATCCACATACACTTGCAGCAGCAGAAGATCCTTGTTTCTTCTTTTGTAGAATAGAGTCTTGTCAATTTCTCCTTTGCAGAAACCATTTTCCAACAAATGATTTGACAGCTCATCATACCAAGCTCTTGGTGCTTAATGTAGTCCATACAATGCATTGCTGAGCTTGTAAACTTTGTTGGGATTCATTGGATCTTCAAATCCAGGAGGCTGAGTGACATAGACTTCTTCATCAATCTTTCCATTTAAAAATGTAGATTTTACATCAAGTTGATAGACTTTAATGTTCATTGATGCTGCATATGCAAGAAAGATCCTGATAGCCTCTAGCCGTGCAACTGGAGCAAAAAACTTCTTCAAAGTCCACTCCTTCTTCCTGTAAGCATCCTAGGGCCATCAATCTTGCTTTGTTCTTGATTACAATACCTCTTTCATCCTTCTTGTTTCTGAAAACCCATTTTGTACCAATAGCATACCTACCTCTGGGCTTGTCAACCAAGTCCCAAACATGTAAGTCTCTGAATTGGGCTAATTCCTCCTGCATAGCTTCTACCCAGCTGTTGTCTTTTAAAGCTTGATTAATGATCTTTGGTTCAACATAGGATAAGAAGCAGGCATACAGGCAGATGTTTGTTGTTTCAGAAGAACTTCTTGTCACTCTTTCATGCAAGTCTTCTATTATGTTTTCTGCAGGGTGGTTTCTTTCAACAGAGGTGGTCTGCACAACTTGTTGTGTAGACACTTCTGTCTCTAGATTTGTCATGTTTAACTCAGCAGATTCATCTTCAATTCTCACTTGAGATTCTTCATTTTCTTGAAATTGATTGATCTCTGATGATGATGCTTCATTTGACCCAAATTGTAGAGAGTCAAACAAAGACTGGAACCTATCTTCAAATTGATTTATTCTTTCAGTCTGAATAGGTTGTTGACTTTGAATGGGTTCACTCTCTACTTCACTTGGTCCTTCATTAGAGACTTCCACTGCATCATCTTGTCCATTCATATCAACTTCAGCAGTCTGATAGTTGTTTCTTTCAAAGTTAAATTAATTTGATTTAGGAGCAACCGATGACCATAGCTTGTCCAGATCAACTTGTCTTTGTTTTCCTTTGTTTTCAAAGATGGTTCTGTACATGCTATCATCCATATCTTAAATGCAGATTTTGAAAGATTTGATCATATTTTCCAAGTCAAATAGCCACTTAGGTCCTTCAACATTGTTGAAATGGTTTTCAATGAATATTATATCTGATACTCAATGACCACCATGTGCTCTTTCACATAGACTCTATAAGCCTTTGAATGAGATGAGTAGCCCACAAAGAAACATTCCAGTGATTTTGACTGGAATTTGTTTAAATAGTCCTTTGTATTCAACAGTGAGCATCTGCATCCAAAAGGCTTCAAGAACTTTACATAAGGCTTTCTTTTGATGATAACTTCATATGGAGTGTTGTTTTGAGCCATGTTCAGTAGAACCCTGTTCTACACTTAACATGTAGTGTTGATTGCTTCTACCCAAAAAGTGACTGGCAAATTTGCATCAGCAATCATGGTCCTTGTAGCTTCAATCAATGTTCTGTTTCTTCTTTCTGCAACACCATTCTGTTCAGGAGTTCTTGGTGCACTGTATTGTTGAAAGATTCCCTTAGAAGTGCAGAATTCATCGATAATTCTATTCTTGAATTCTGTCCCATTGTCACTTCTAATGACCTTTACTTTCCTTTCAAGCTGATTTTCCACTTTTAGCACATAGGATCTGATCAAATCTGAAGTGTCATCTTTGCTGCCCATAAAGTATACCCAAGTAAACCTTGAATAATCATCAGTGATCACCAGGCAGTATCTTTTTTTCCCAATACTTGAAACACTTACAGGACCAAATAGATCCATGTGTAACAGTTCCAAGACCTCATCAATGGTGTTTATCATCTTGCTCTTGTGTGAGGATTTGTGTTATTTCCCTTTTAGATAAGATGTGCATTTTTCTTCTAGCTTGAACTCTCTAGTGGGAAGGCCGACAACATGTTCACCCTTCACTAGCTTGTTCATGTTCTTCAAATTTACATGACACATCTTCCTATGCCACAGTTTGGTTTCATTTTCAGTGGCTATGGAAACAAAGCATGAACCACCTCTAGATGTAGCAGTATTCATTCTTAGCTCATAGAGGTTGCCATTTCTTGGAGCCATCATCATGATCATTTCAGTTGGAATCACAAACTCAGGCTTCAAAATCAGGCATTGTTCATCATTAAAGGCTACCTTGTATCCTTTATCACACACTTGAGAAATACTAAGTAGGTTGTATTGAAGTCCTACCACATGTAGCACATTCTCAAAGGATACTTTGCCATTTTTGAGTGTTCCTCTTCCAACAATCTTCCCTCCATTTTCATCACTCCCAAAGGCGACTGGCCCTTCATATTTTTCTTTCATAGTTGATTAAAACACTCTTATCACAGGTCATGTGCCTGGAACATCCACTGTCCATATACCATAAGTCATTTATGTTCAAGGACTGTTCCTGCGCATACACAAAATAGAGTTAGTTTGATGCTGATTCACAAACTACATCAGTTTGTAATTCAGTGTCAGTTGAAGATGCATCAGGAGTTGGAACTGGAACTGGAAGTGGGTCTTCATACACAATTTCACATTCTTCTTCTAATCTGAATCTGGCCGATCCTTCACAACTTGTGACTTGATAAAATTTTCAGTTTGCTCAATCACATAGTTCTTCTCTTCAGTCACCTCCTTCTTTGTCTTCCATTGGAACCCTTTTGGTTCATACCCCTATTTTAACAAAAACTTTTTATCACCATTAAGAACTCCTGGTCTTATCTTTTCTTTTCTCTTATCATTTGACCTTTTGTTCTTCTCAGCTTTATGTGACTCTTTCTCATTTTCCTTGATTTTCAAAATGGTCTTGAGTTTCTTTTCAAGGATCTGCTTTTGTTCCTTACTACCAGATGGACTTCTATTTCCACTCAATTATTTCTCATACATTTCTTTGTAACTCTTCATATCAAATCCACTCACTACATCCGGAATTTCAAAGGTGTCCTCAAGAATCCAGCAAGAATCAGTGTGATGTCCATAAGCATCACATTTCTTGCACCAAACCTTGGCAAAACTTCCCATATCCTCAAGCAATTGTTGGTCTTTAATTTTGTCACTAGGTTTGGGAAAGTCAAAGCCTAAAGAGGTCTTTGGACACAAAGTGTTGGAAAAATCCATCTTGATTGGCTTACTGATGTCAATTGTTTGTGGATTCCTTTCTTTGACAAAAGCAATTATCTTCAGCTTGGACGGAGTTCTTGATGAGCTTCCTTCTTGTTCTCTTGAGTGTCTTCTCATTGGCACATAAACTACATCCCCAATATCAAATTACTCATGATTAGAGAAAACGGGATAAATTGGTGGATGTGATTGATCATAAGAAGATTTCGCAGTTTCTACTGTTCTTTTCTTGATATCAGGCTGTGGTCTTGCACAAATGTCAAACACTACATGTTCTTTTCTCATCTTCTCATAGTGTTTTTTCATCTTTGGTAGAAGAGGAATCTTATCACTTTTCTTTTTGCTAGATCCTTTCTTCTTGCCCTCAGATGACTTAGAGCTTCCACAGCTACAGTTGCTGTCTTCACTAGAGTACTCACTCCACTTATTTTTCTGTCCTTCCAAATTTTCATTCTTCTCAGTCTCCAGTTCCTCACTCTGCTTCACTGCAAACTCTCCATTCTTGTCCACAAACACATCAGCATATTGCTTCACAAACTCAGCCTTATCATCAAAGACATTCTTGAGTTGCTTAAGATATTCATTTCTACTCTCCTTGTCTACTTTCAGTGGGTAACGATCACAATAAGGTGGTGGCAACTTTTTATGCTTCTCTTCCTCAGTCATTTTATCAACATAACCCACTATATTTCCTGTAGAAACAAGGTTCTTCAAGAATTCCATTTGAATTAACAATTTTTCATTTTCTCTTCGGCATACATCTTCTTCAACCCTTCAATTTCAATTGTCATTCTTGATTGGGTTTGGTATGCCATCATACAATCCTCTTCAAGCCCCTTGATTTGACTTTCATAAGTTGCTTCACTTGCTTCATAGACATTCAAGAAGGCTTCCTTTCTCCCACACTCATTTTTCCACTTTCCAATCTCCTGATTAGTTTTTCAATAGTAATGAGAAGACCAGAAATTGACATATCAGATTGTACCTGAGCATTTGAAGATTCAGCCTTGTCATGCACTTTGGCCATAAATGCAACATTTGCCTTCTCCATTTCAGCTGCATGATTGCTGGAAATTTTGATTCTGGTTCTGGTAGAATTGATTTTGTTTCACTTGATTGCCAGCCTGCTTTGGCATGTTACATTCTCTAGCAAAATGTCCTGGTTGTTGACAATTATAGCAGATGGCCTTTGATTTGTCAAAGCCGATTCTTTCATTTGGTCTATTAAAACTCGTTCTTCCTGTTCTGTTATACAACCTTTTGCTTCTCACAGCTAGCATAGCTGCTTGCCACTTTATGTCCATGTCTTTTAAATCATCAGCATCTATTTGTTCTAGATCTTCTTGCACAATGCTTGTGTTTATCAGATTCTTAGCCACAAAGGCATGATATGACTCAGTAAACATGGAGAACAAGGCTTGGTAGTCTGTTCTTTAATTTGGTATAAATGTTGGCTGCCCATTTGCTGTAGAGGGAGTGTCATCTTCAATCAACTGAATATTGAATCTTGATTGGCCACTGCAAGTTGAACTTGTTTCTGATGGTTCCTCAATAATAGGCTGCTGGTTCTTGATTGAGAGGTTGCCCATTGGTGCTACAAGAGCATTGTTCACTTGAAAACTTGGCTTGTCCTCTCGAATTATATGATTTTCAATCATCTCATGTTCTGCAGCCTTGAGAAAGGCAATCACATCATCCAACTTAAAGTTGGGAAAACTGGCTTTTTCTTTGATAAACTTGCTGGCAGTGTACCATTCATCGGACAAATATGATAAAAGCTTTTTGTTCAGCTCAAAGTCATAGATCTACAAATCAGTCGTTCTTATGTCGTTCACAATCGTCATAAACCTCTACAACACTGATTTCAATCTTTTACCGTCCTTAAACTTGAACCTGTCTAGTTGTTGCTTCAGTCTATCTTTCTTGATGCCCCTTAATTCAGTATTCCCTTCAAACATTTCGATAACTACATCATACATACCCTTTGCAGTCTTATGATGATTAACAGTTGTCAAAATCTTTCCAAGAAAGCCCTAACTTCAGCATAGACAAAGCTTTATCATCCCGTTTCTTCATTTTTAGCTCAACGATGGTTGTGTTGTTTGCAGCTGTTGAAGGAACATAGTTTCCTTCAGTGATGGAAGTCCAGAGCTCTGGGTCATTGTAGTTCACAGCTGCTTCAAAGAGCACCTTCCATTTGATGAAGTTTTCTTGTCCTAGCAGTCTTGGAATCTTATTGGTGGAGACTTCTTGGTCTTCCATTTCAGCAGATCTGGAATTTGCAGTAGTGAAAACAGAGTAAAGCTTTAAGCTTTTTCACAACCTTCTGTCCCGTGTCCTTCAGCGAGCTTACTCAAGCTCTGATACCACTTGTCAGGACCGTGAATCGGGTGAAACCTCAAAAGATTGACAAGAACACACCGACTCTATTTACCCAAAGACATATTGAATATCCGGACGGAATCAGGATATCCAACAAATGGGAACGAAGGAGTAAAAAAATAACAAAATAACAAACACGAAATGATAATGAATAATCAGTAAGAACGCATTCAAAGACAAAGATTCACTGTATTTAATATATCATTAATGGAACAGTGAAAGGAATGTCTAGGTTTTCGTGTGTGACGGCGGCGGCGGCTGTACGAGGAAACAAATAGAATATTCTCTTTGGAATGTTTCTTGTATTGTGCACCGTTATCCATGTGTAAATCCGTGCCCTAAATGGAAACCTAGGACCCTATTTATAGACCCTGACATTCTTTCTAGAAGTTTCTAATCATTACATAATGAAATACAAAATAATACAAGTGTTGAGTCCTCGAGCAAGGTAACAATCTTGCTCGAGCAAACTCACTATGCTAGGTATGCTCGTTGACTGTCCTCGAGCATACTTTACATAGAATATCTTCAGTGAAGATATTCCCTTCCAGCAGACTTCATTCCTCTTGACTAGTCCATGCTTTGCTCGAACTAGTCCATCGAGCAAGCTCATTCTTCTTGATGTCTTCAGCTTTTCTTATTCAGCAATCTTTAGCATGCTCGGATGTAAATCTTGCTCGTGAACTAAACTGTGCTCGAAATCCTTTCTTTGATCACGTGACATCTTCTTATTGCATTCATGCTTGTCCCCATGTCACACCCCGTTAAGCGAATTGCGGAAGCGTAAAACGGAAATGCAACAGATACAACTGGTATCAAATACATTGTTCATAAAGAAACATTACTAACTAATTTACAATATATTACATCGTTCTAACATCTTTTACAAACTAGGTGATACAATTAAACCTATTCTTCAATCACTTTACTTCTAACTCAAATGCCCACGACATCAATCACCAATTAGACACGTAACGCACAGGAAATTACTTCTCATATCTGATTACCTGAAAAGCATGTTAAAACAGGTCAAGTACGAATAGTTGGTGAGTTTCATAAGTTTTAACGAAATCAGTTCTGCGCACCATACAGTCATAGTTTGTATGTACGCGCGTATGTAAAAATATGTATTTACTTTTGTATAAATATGTACAACCATATCCTTGTGTGTGCATATGCACACATGTAAGTTTATAATATAAATTCGAAATTTCGGTAAAATCGTGATTGTTTGTTTGTAGTACTTGTTTCCAATTTTCGTGTTTAACCAACCACTGTGAACCCCATTCCTCCCACAACGGTTCCACATAAACTCAACCACTGTGACCCCCCTTCTGCCCACAACGGTTCCGCGTTAACATCAACCACTGTGGTCCCCCTTCCACCCACAACGATTCCACGTAAACTAAAACATTATATAGTGTACACGCAAATAATTAGTATATTCTACACATAGTATTTCCTACGGCTAATCACATAGCATGTATATAGACACATATACACATATAGTATTTATCACGTATCACCAAATACTGTGGCTCCCCATCCGCCCACAATACGCATAATCACATTATTTTCTTAACATTCATGTCATAATCAAGTTAGTTTGTTTAATAAGTTGCAGCAGAACTTGGCTCATAGGCCATACTCAACTTTAGTTTATAAGTTGCAGCAGAACTTGGCTCTTAGGCCATACTCAACTTTAGTTTAGCAAGTTGCAGCAGAACTTGGCTCATAGGCCATACTCAACTTTAGTTTAGTAAGTTGCAGCAGAACTTGGCTCATAGGTCATACTCAACTTTAGTTTATAAGTTGCAGCAGAGCTTGGCTCATAGGCCATACTCAACTTTAGTTTAGTAAGTTGCAGCAGAACTTGGCTCATAGGTCATACTCATCTTTAGTTTGTTACTATTGTGGCCCCCCTTCTGCCCACAACAGCCCCATAATCATCACAGACCACGTTATCCCCATGGCCATTACAGACCACGTTGTCTCCCAAATTAGTTATGTTTAACATTACATAACGTGTTTGTATAAACATGCTGTCACGTGTAATTTCATTATGTTTTGCAATTCGTATTATCTCCACTCAATATATCAATCAACAATAATAATCATCTTTCATCAGCATTTAGTCAATCATTATGTTTGAATGGACTTTTCATATATAAATGTACAGATATTTTATATCCTGATCCGTGTTTAGATAAATAACGTGTATAAACATGCTTTCCACCCCAAAAGTTCGTAAAATAGTTTAAATAGTGGGGTCATGAAACTCACGGTTTTGTAGGCACTCAGTGCGAGATCAGCACGGGGTTCGTTTCTCTTGCTATCACTTAGTCCCTATAGTCCATATTATAATAATATTAATATTTTAATATTATTATAATCTCAGTATTAAACTGGGTTGTATAACTAATCTGGGTATAGCTGGTACGACCAGAAAGTGGTAATAGGCTTAGGCTGTGATGTTGTTCAATGTCTAATACTTAAAACTGAACTTGGCTCAGATTCCCGTTTTCCCAGCCGGGCCGAGTTGTTCGTTTACGCGTTCAGAAAACAGTTATGGGAAAATAAGCTTGGGTAAATGTATTGGTTAATAAAATGATTAATTTATAAAGAATGATCACATACTGGGGTACCGGATTAGCCTCAGGGTCCGTTTCCGTTTATTCAGTTTGATTTAAGAAGAAACGCGCACAATCTATCCGGATTGTCCAGGTTTTTCATAGAAAAGTTCGTTTTCACTTAATTAGTCCAAAAATATTATTTTTGATCACTCTTGGTGTTTTGATATTCCCGCATGTTCGTTAGTCGCGAACTTGTCGGTTTTTATAAAAACTGAATTTGTTTAATCTTTAAATTAGCATAATTAATTAACCGTTAATCATTAAATTATGAAAGTTTAGCCACTTATCAATTAAAATATGTAGATTTTTATAAAAATATTTCTGGAATTATTTACTGATTTAATAATTTATAAAAATTCATTTTATCAGCTATATTTCGCCTAAAAATCGTTTCTTTATCCCAGACAATTTCCAAAAATTCCAAAAAATTTCCTGAATACTCAAATCATGTTCCAAAACAACCTGTATCAATTCCAGAATGTAAAAAGCTTGTTCAATATTATTTTCGGCCCAAATTAAGCTATAAAAATTCGCATGAACACATATATACAAAACACCCTTAGACTTCTCCAAATGATTTCAAAATTCAGATGTGATCAAAATACATTAAATCTGAGTTCTCAGAAAAATTTCATAATTTTTGAAGTATTTTAGCTATTTTTCCCAAATAAACATCCCAATTCGGTAATAAATTCGCCAAATATTCTCGGATGGTCAAAAAATTACCAAATTTGAACAGGGACTCAATGACATAGTCGCTGATGTCCCTGAAAAATTTTAAGGTCTAATAATATGCACATCACAACCCTAACCTAAACAGCCCGTAAGCGAGTGTTCGGCATTACCTTAGCGGTTTTGGTTCGTTTCCGCCTTTCTAATCAACTTTTCAAGCTCTTGTGCTCCTATGTAGGCTAGGTACAGGTCCTATATCATAAACCAAGCAGGTTTCATCAATAAAACGGCCCTTTAACTTAGGATTTTGGCTAGTGCACAAAAACGAACTTTTGAACCGTAAAAATGTCGTTTCAACCCTTTAATCCGTGTTTATGGCAAAAAAAACTATCAAACCAGGTTCCTCACCATGTGTATGATCAAAACATGTTTATGGACCATTTTTAGGGTTTTTACATGGCTAGGAATGATTTTTGGCAATCAAGCTATGTTTATATGGTATTATTCGAGTTTAAACGAGTTAAACTTAGCCAAAAAATGAAGCTTTTTACCTTGTTCTTCCTGAGTTTTGAGAGGACCAGGTTGTTCTACAGATTTCTCCACAAGAAAATGGCTTCAAAACTATCTTGGACTTGTTTAAATATGAAAAGGGTTTAAGGGGGGAAATGTCTTCTTTTGCGGGCTGGGCTTGTTGGGCCCCCTTTTGGACCCATTTGGCCCACTTTTCTCGATTTACGTGCCCGAAAGTGAAATTCCGAGTCTAAATTTATTTTGGGTTTGGTTTTTGGGGAGAAAAATATAACAGGTATGACAAACAGTGCGAAAACGAGTGTTTTTCGGCTATTTTTGTGTAAATTTATAAAAACATACCATATGTTTGTAAAAATCGAAAATATTTTCACGGATCGCTTAAAACATTTCAAACAAGTGTTTGGTAAGTCTTTTTCGGCTTAACGGATGATACAATGCTTGGTTTGTAACAATCTTTCGCGTTTAAGTCCATAGCGGGTAGTTAAACGAGCATGTTTTCGTTTAACTAGTTTGCTATCATACTATGGCTTTAATATCAGTATGTTGGCTTATAATAGACATATATCTCGTATAGATGGCCCCTCAGGATATCTGGGTCATAACCAGACCCTTTCGGTTAATCGTTTGTTCGTTACGCAATAAGCGGTTAATCGCTTATTCGCTATATGAATACTAAGGTGTACTCGGTTTTGTCACGGATGTCACATTCTCCCCCAGTTAAGAAATTTCGTCCCCAAAATTCAATATGCCAAATATGCTCTTTTTGGGGAAAATTTTTATAATCATTTGTTTCGGAATTCGTTTTTTTTTTTTTTTTTTCTATTTCCAAACACGTTTGATTCCCCATTGTGGATTCCACTGGATTTTATTCAATAAGATTTTGTTGTGTCGTAACTGTTTGATTTTCCCCGCTCAGCATTTTCACGAGTCTCTTTATAGAGTTTAGTTGTATAAAAGTTTTCAAATAATACTAATTCTGCCCTGTCAGTAAGGCACTCGTTTTGATTCGATATATGAAATATCGGGAGTGAAATAATTTTGTTTAATACGTTATGGGGTTAACTTTCAAGGCAATTTTGTACAGTGCTATATATTTTAAAATCAACTCACCGTTCCTCAACTCAACTAACAACTTTCAAAATTTGATAACTTCTCGTATTTCTCAGTATAGCCCTCTTGTTAGCCTTAGGCGGCTTTCGGTTTGTTATTAATATTACGAGCTTTATTTATGATTCCCGAAATCGAATCGGATTTTGTATTTTGGATGTCACCAATTTTTTTCAATTTTAATAAGATGGCGAGTTACATTCTTGCTCGTATAATATAGTATATTACCACTTGTATAATATTATAATGACTGTTAATATACGAGGATTGAAATTACTGGTCTCACTTTCCTCTATTGTTTGAATAGTTTATTTGATTTGATTGTTTTATAGAGGATTATAGACCGTGCTTAGGCCAATTAGGGATCTAAAATTTCATACACAATTCACCAAGAGTAATATTTTGTTAAGGCGAGTTTTTCAGTTGGATAGTTGTTACAAATCAGAAGAAGGTATTTGGAGTGGATTAGTCAGGGAACTATCATTCAGCTTGAATTGCTTTCTCGGGATGTTTAAGGAACACATATTAAGGGTTCCATTTTAGTTTGTTTCCCACTTCCAATGGGGTATCTCGAATTGTTGTAGCATCTCCGAGGATCTTTAGTATTCCCCCAGAACTTATAACAGTGCACACTTTACAACACATGAGCCTATGATTCCTTCATAGATTTCGCTTGCATCTTTATACTAGTACTCAGTTTATCCAAACATCTGGCCTGACTTTTCCTTGTTCATCACTCGGTTATTAAGGCTATAAAAGTTTAAAGTACAAGTTTCGGTTACGGATAGTATAGTTTTCCTCATCCGTGTTTCATCATTGGGGTACTAGGTTTTGTTCCGTGTACGGGATCACTTCTTTATCTAGAAGAGGCAGTATAACAGTTTTATTTCTATATATAACCTTCATCATTTGAACTCAATTAACTAGTCCATAATGACTATTACACAATGACTCCTCACTTCCACCGGGAGTGCATCGATAGGGAATAGCTAGTTATTTAGGTTAAGAGGGTACTTTTTTTGAGTAATATGGTTAGTATTTATAGTCTTACTTTTGGTGGTTTCTATAGTATACAGAATTCTTATTTTACTTGATGGTATATTTTCCAAGGTAATAACTTGTAGGAACGAAACGTCTATCAGTGTCCGTAATAAATAAACTAAAGTATATTAGGCATTACTAAGAACGTAGCTGTTACTACATTTGTTCTATCCGGTTTATTCACAATACTTGACCCCTAGTCGAGTTGGACGTCGATGTCGGTCCTTGCCTTTGTCTTCCCATCGCAATTGGGTTCAATCTAGGGCAGTCTTTCTTGATGTGCTTCACACTACCACACTCATAACAGGCATAACGGTTTATTATCGGTTGGTTTTGGTAGACTAATTGTTGTCGTGTTGGTTGCGGTTAGGGTAGTTGTGAGTCCTGGAGTTGGGTTGGTGGATTTATAGTATTCATAACGGTTCTACAATTTCGGGCATAGTGTCCCACCTTCCCACATTTGTGACACACATTGGTCCGACATTCACCAACATGATGATAACCACATTTTCCACATCTAGGCAAAGGCCCGTTATACTTATCTTGCTTCACATCGGAACTGATCATAGCGTAATTTTGTATTGCAGGGCGCGCACATTTATTCTGTTGTCTTTCTTGTATTCCCGCTCCATAATTGATTCGTTTTGTACCAGATGATCCCCCGGGCATTCTTAACGCACAAATTCTAATCAAATCAGAATTTACAATGCCGGCTTGTAACATGACATTTTCGAAAGTTACAGGGCCAGTTGAATTAACCAAACTCCTGACTTCGGGGGCTAAACCCCAAATGTAGCGTTCAGTACGTTTAGATTCTGGAGTAACTAACCATGGGACTAGACGAGCCAGTTCGTTAAAGCGAGGGTATACTCCAAGTGATCTGCACCCTTCATTTCTAGATTCCAAAGTTCTTGCTCTAATTTCTGAATTTCGTTTATCGGACAAAAGTGTTTTATCATAAGATTTTTAAGTTCTGTCCAAGACATACGATTGGTTGCCTCTTGTCCTCGAATTTGCACAACAGTATTCCACCACAGTAGCGCGTGGTCTACAAATGTAGAAGTAGCAAATTTGACAATACAATCTGGTGGACAGTTAGTGATATTAATGATGGATTCAGTCTTTTCGATCCACTTTACTAGTCCATTTGGTCCTTCAGTACCGCTAAATTCCATAGGTTTACATAGCATGAAGTTCTTAAGTTGATATCCGTGTTGCGGGGGATTTTGATTGTTACAACTATTGTTCAAGTTCGGTGCATTATTTAAAGTAATATTGGTATTCAACGGGGAAGTATTAGTTGTGATAGTATCAGTATTTATCGGGGGAGCATTTGTGGTTGTATTAGTATTTGTTGGGGGATTAGTATTTACGGCCGTGTTAGCGTTCGGCACTTGATTTGTATTCATAGTTGTACGGATACCAGCAGCGAATTGTGCTGCTATTGTCGGAAGTACTGTTTGTAGTTGTCGAGCGATCCTCTCGGCTATATCTGCCTCAGACAACATGTTTACTTTCTTCGGGGCCATTCTATAACAATAACCAGTTATCCAACAATTAACAAAATTCACATACACTAATGATCACAAAAGGAATTACAATAACAAGTAATCAGGTATTTCAATTAACACGTATATATCACACTGGTTTGTTTTCGAGTCTGAATACTAAGGATAGTATGTAAAATTAGCCTAGCAAACGCCAAAGTTTGCATATATATATTAAAAGTTGTCATCTCATGACAAGAAATTATAACCCAATAGGGGTCAATGTTTGTATTAAAAATGCCCAAATCTTCCTCTATATTAGCATAGCGCACCACCATATGCTTGTATGGAGTATCAGAAGCTATAAACGACAATACCATACTATCCTTATCTATCAAAGCACGCGTTATAACAATTATAAATAGTTCACAACTTATACGACAATTGTTCCTATACGATCCCATTATTGGGAAGCTGTTTTTGTTCGGTCTCTCCTGTAGGTAGATATTTGCTCATTACGAGTTTAATCAGTACGTTATAATGGGAATGCACGTGTACATTCCACCTGACTTCTGAATGTTTGTTAACTATAATCGTAAAATATATTCTTTCGCCAGGTCATTCAGTTTTCGTAGGCATGTCGGACTTAATAAAAGTAGTAGTTTACTAGTTGGAGGTAAGTAGGTTCAATTCCAGTCGGGGCACGTCATCATTTCGTGAGCATGAGATTTCTCTCCTATAATAACCAATTGGAATAGAAAAATATAGGAGAGGTTGGAGGTTGTCTTTCATAGATGGTTCGAAGAGTTTGCTAGTTAGGGAGGTTTATCAGAGTTAGTTGTACTGGTGATACGTAAATGAAATTACTAGTATTAATATTTCTTTTTGAAATATTATTAGTACATTATATGTAGTGGTAGTAACGATTGCTCATATTATAATTGAAAACTCAGTTTTGGTAATTATCATATTTATAATTTGATAAATCGGGCTCATCACTAGGTATTTCCCCTAGGGATGGTGTTTGTTTCTGAACAACAGAATTGGAAGGATGACCGGAAAATAGTTTAGATTAATGTCAAAGGAACCAGTTTATAAGATAGGATTGGATTCAAACTGTGGAGTACTATATATATATAAATATATATATGTCTTCTTGAAATTATTATCTGTAAGTCACACCTCCAACGGTTCGTTCCCGGGCCTTATATATTAAGCCCCTTTTGTGGTTCCGTCACATCACCAGATTTAGTTTAAACTTATTGAAGCATTCTTGTATTCTCACTCACGGGCAACACCGGTTCTTCATCAATTGTAAAACTACTCACATCTTTCGGTGCAATTGCTAATCAGAAGAGAATGTTTTTCGTTAGTTTAGATCCGCACAAAAGATATTATTAATTAGGGCAGAAATAAAATATTTTATTTATTATGAACAGATATAATATTAATTACAATAAAATATAATATTAATTTTGGTAAGATATAATTTTTATTAGAATATGAATTAATAGTAATTATAACCGAATATAATATTGGTTATGATAAGATTCAATGTCATCCGTAGTACCGTACGTACACGTATCCCTATACCTCGTCTGAGATAAGCACGTATGCACATGTCATATATACTTCACATCACCTTTATGCACGTATGTTGCCATTTTTACCTATTAATATGTTCCGCGACTTCTCCCCGAATTCCCTCGTACAAGCAAGTCTGTTATTACGTTCCGGACCATAATAACTCACTTGCCCTTCGAGTTCATCCCGGCATCCATCAGTATCTATCGTTACTCATTATTAAATTTCCCAATGATAATATAGCCTATGGTTATATTATAGGTATCCTATGGGATAACCTAATTCTTTATAACCAATTGCTCTGATACCAACTTCTGTCAAACCCCGTTAAGCGAATTGCGGAAGCGTAAAACGGAAATGCAACAGATACAACTGGTATCAAATACATTGTTCATAAAGAAACATTACTAACTAATTTACAATATATTACATCGTTCTAACATCTTTTACAAACTAGGTGATACAATTAAACCTATTCTTCAATCGCTTTACTTCTAACTCAAATGCCCACGACATCAATCACCAATCAGACACGTAACGCACAGGAAAGTACTTCTCATATCTGATTACCTGAAAAGCATGTTAAAATAGGTCAACTACGAATAGTTGGTGAGTTTCATAAGTTTTAACGAAATCAGTTCTGCGCACCATACAGTCATAGTTTGTATGTACGCGCGTATGTAAAAATATGTATTTACGTTTGTATAAATATGTACAACCATATCCTTGTGTGTGCATATGCACACATGTAAGTTTATAATATAAATTCGAAATTTCGGTAAAATCGTGATTGTTTGTTTGTACTACCTGTTTCCAATTTTCGTGTTTAACCAACCACTGTGAACCCCCTTCCTCCCACAACGGTTCCACATAAACTCAACCACTGTGGCCCCCCTTCTGCCCACAACGGTTCCGCGTTAACATCAACCACTGTGGTCCCCCTTCCACCCACAACGATTCCACGTAAACTAAAACATTATATAGTGTACACGCAAATAATTAGTATATTCTACACATAGTATTTCCTACGGCTAATCACATAGCATGTATATAGACACATATACACATATAGTATTTATCACGTATCACCAAATACTGTGGCTCCCCATCCGCCCACAATACGCATAATCACATTATTTTCTTAACATTCATGTCATAATCAAGTTAGTTCGTTTAATAAGTTGCAGCAGAACTTGGCTCATAGGCCATACTCAACTTTAGTTTATAAGTTGCAGCAGAACTTGGCTCATAGGCCATACTCAACTTTAGTTTAGTAAGTTGCAGCAGAACATGGCTCATAGGCCATACTCAACTTTAGTTTAGTAAGTTGCAGCAGAACTTGGCTCATAGGCCATACTCAACTTTAGTTTATAAGTTGCAGCAGAGCTTGGCTCATAGGCCATACTCAACTTTAGTTTAGTAAGTTGCAGCAGAACTTGGCTCATAGGCCATACTCACCTTTAGTTTGTTACTATTGTGGCCCCCCTTCTGCCCACAACAGTCCCATAATCATCACAGACCACGTTATCCCCATGGCCATTACAGACCACGTTGTCTCCCAAATTAGTTATGTTTAACATTACATAACGTGTTTGTATAAACATGCTGTCACGTGTAATTTCATTATGTTTTGCAATTCGTATTATCTCCACTCAATATATCAATTAACGATAATAATCATCTTTCATCAGCACGTAGTCAATCATTATGTTTGTAAGGAATTTTAATATATAAATGTTCAGATATTTTATATCCTGATCCGTGTTTAGATAAATAACGTGTATAAACATGCTTTCCACCCCAAAAGTTCGTAAAATAGTTTAAAGAGTGGGGTCATGAAACTCACTGTTTTGTAGGCACTCAGTGCGAGATCAGCACGGGGTTCGTTTCCCTTGCTATCACTTAGTCCCTATAGTCCATATTATAATAATATTAATATTTTAATATTATTATAATCTCAGTATTAAACTGGGCTGTATAACTAATCTGGGTATAGCTGGCACGCCCAGAAAGTGGTAATAGGCTTAGGCTGTGATGTTGTTCAATGTCTAATACTTAAAACTGAACTTGGCTCAGATTCCCGTTTTCCCAGCTGGGCCGAGTTGTTCGTTTAAGGGAAAATAAGCTTGGGTAAATGTATTGGTTAATAAAATGATTAAGTTATAAAGAAGGATCACATACTGGGGTACCGGATTAGCCTCAGGGTCCGTTTCCGTTTATTCAGTTTGATTTAAGAAGAAACGCGCACAATCTATCCGGATTGTCCAGGTTTTTCATAGAAAAGTTCGTTTTCACTTAATTAGTCCAAAAATATTATTTTTGATCACTCTTGGTGTTTTGATATTCTCGCAGGTTCGTTAGTCGCGAACTTGCCGGTTTTTATAAAAACTGAATTTGTTTAATCTTCAAATTAGCATAATTAATTAACCGTTAATCATTAAAATATGTAGATTTTTATAAAAATATTTCTGGAATTATTTACTGATTTAATAATTTATAAAAATTCATTTTATCAGCTATATTTCGCCTAAAAATCGTTTGTTTATCCCAGATAATTTCCAAAAATTCCACAAAATTTCCTGAATACTCAAATCATGTTCCAAAACAACCTGTATCAATTCCAGAATGTAAAAAGCTTGTTCAATATTTTTTTCGGCCCAAATTCGGCAATAAAAATTCGCATGAACGCATATGTACAAAACACCCTTAGACTTCTCCAAATGATCTCAAAATTCATATGTGATCAAAATACATTAAATCTGAGTTACCAGAAAATTTTCATAATTTTTGAAGTATTTTAGCTATTTTTCCAAAATAAACGTCCCAATTCGGTAATAAATTCGCCAAATATTCTCGGATGGTCAAAAACTTACCAAATTTGAACAGGGACTCAATGACATGGTCCCTAATTTCCCTGAAAAATTTCAAGGTCTAATAATATGCACATCATAACCTTAACCTAAACAGCCCGTAAGCGAGTGTTTCGGCATTACCTTTGCGGTTTTGGTTCGTTTCCGCCTTTCTAATCAACTTTTCAAGCTCTTGTGCTCCTATGTAGGCTAGTTACAGGTCCTATATCACAAACAAAGCAGGTTTCATCAATAAAACAGCCCTTTAACTTAGAGTTTCGGCTAGTGCACAAAAACGAACTTTTAAACCGTAAAAATGTCGTTTCAACCCTTTAATCCGTGTTTATGGCCAAAAAAACTATCAAACCAGGTTCCTCACCATGTGTATGATCAAAACATGTTTATGGACCATTTTTAGGGTTTTTACATGGTTAGGAATGATTTTTGGCAATCAAGCTATGTTTATATGGTATTATTCGAGTTTAAACGAGTTAAACTTAGCCAAAAAATGAAGCTTTTTACCTTGTTCTTGCTGGGTTTTGAGAGGACAGGTTGTTCTACATATTTCTCCACAAGAAAATGGCTTCAAAACTATCTTGGACTTGTTTAAATATGAAAAGGGTTTAAGGGGGGAAAAGTCTTCTTTGGCGGGCTGGGCTTGTTGGGCCCCCTTTTGGGCCCATTTGGCCCACTTTTCTCGATTTACGTGCCCGAACGTGAAATGCCGAGTCTAAATTTATTTCGGGTTTGGTTTTTGGCGCGAAAAATATAACGGGTACGACAAACAGTGCGAAAACGAGTGTTTTTCGGCTATTTTTGTGTCAATTTATAAAAGCATACCATACGTTTGTAAAAATCGAAAATATTTTCACGGATCGCTTAAAACATTTCAAATAATTGTTTGGTAAGTCTTTTTCGGCTTAACGGATAATACAATGCTTGGTTTGTAACTATCTTTCGCGTTTAAGTCCATAGCGGGTAGTTAAACGAGCATGTTTTCGTTTAACTAGTTTGCTATCATACGAAGGCCTTAATATCAGTATGTTGGCTTATAATAGACATATATCTCGTATAGATGGCCCCTCGGGATATCTGGGTCATAACCAGACCCTTTCGGTTAATCGTTTGTTCGTTACACAATAAGCGGTTAATCGCTTATTCGCTATATGAATACTAAGGTGTACTCGGTTTTGTCACGGATGTCACACCCCATGTGCTCGATAATCCTGTGCTCGTAGCACCTGGTTAAAACTTGTATGATCAAGCTGTTTGCTCGTTGGCAATCCATGCTTGATATAAGAACACTCTTGCTCATTGAAGTGTAGCTTGCTCGAAGCCTTAACACTTAGTAGAATTAACCATTTAAGGTTCTGAAGACCTTGCTCGAAGTAGTAAAACCATGCTCGATCGTCTAAGCTTGCTCGAAGTCATACTTTAGCCGTTTCCAGAGGAGGTTGAAAAGATTCGAATCTTCCTTATCATAAATCCAACCCAACAACTTATAACAGACATATATCACTTATAGATGGCCCATCGGGATGTCGGGTCATAACCAGACCCGTTCGGTTATTCGTTTGTTCGTTGCACAATAAGCGGTTTAACACTTATTGGAGTTTGCAAGTACTAAGATGTATCCAGTTTTGTCACAAATGTCACATTATTATTGTTTGTGTTTGGAAAGTATTGCATTTTCTTTGTTTTTATTTTTTTAATTGAATTCATTTTTGTTGTTGGACAATTTGCGAGGTTTGTGCAAAATTGAAATGTTAATAGTGTTTCTACGTAACCTTGTTCTCTTAAAAACGGGTTGGTGGTAAAAAAGAATTACTCAAAAGGAAATTATTGAGAATATTTAAATTATTATTAGACAAAATCTTTTGGAATTATCTTAATGTTTTTGCCGAGATTTTCATTTACTATTTTTAAAAAACAATTCGTATAAATACATAATGAAATCATCAATTTATAACAACTAAATCACATAACATTGACTGAAACTATAATACTTTAAATTCCTAGAATCAATACCTTGTCATCAGTATTCAAGCCCATCGTGAAGCGCAGGCTTTTTGCTAGCAGTAATATTAATAAAGTTAATAGTTAGCAATTTAATAGAAGTCACGATATGTTAATATTAATATGATATGTATAAATGTGTCATTGTGTCTTTATTTTGCTACAATTTTACTTTTTATTCATCTAAACTTATTCGTTTATTTGTATTTTTAAAACATATATAGATTTTTAGTTTTATCATTATTAAAAAAATTATGACAGTAAAAAGTTAATATTATACACTAGTGTGCATATATATTGACCCTCCATATAAAAATTTCTAGTTCATTCACTGCATTTTGTCCAATCTTCTTCTACACGATAAGGATTTGTCCATGAAAAATATCAACAGTTCCATCCTTATTATCCTACATCCGACCTTTTTTTAGCCAACGATCAAGCAACACATGTCCATGTTAATGGTGGATCTGACTGTAAGTTTTAGTAAAAGAGAGGAAGCGACCCTATTGAGCTCCATATGTTCCCGTCGGAACCCACGATATATTTTTTCCAGCAATAAAGTCGGATATGCCATGTTTTCTGGTGGCCTTGGTTACTTGTACCTACCCACATGTATTCTAATTCCGAAAATAAAGTCATTTGTCTTGTATAGCATTCTAATTCTGACGAAAAATACGAGAAGTCAACGTAATTTTTCATTTATCCAACTATTGCGTTGCCGGAGAGTTGCGATGCTTAGTCCTGTAGGAGGCGGTGGCGCCGGTGGTCTTTGTAAGCTAATTGGTGACGGAGGTGGTCTCTGAATATGAATGCGAAAATTGAACATGTTTCCTGTTTTTGTTTAGTGACTACGGAGGTAAGATATTGAGGTAAAGACAGGAGAGTGAAAATTAGAGGACAAGTTTTGGAAGTATTGACAAGTGTTATATTAGGTGTTATCTTATAAGTGGTTAAGAAAAAGTCTGTCAGACAACCAAAATAAGAAAGGGTCTGACTGTAAACCGATAGACATTTTGGGAACTGTAAAAATTTTTTGACAAAACTTTGACTAGGAAGGTGAAAATGGTCCCTTTGGTAATTTCCCCTGACTATAACATGCATGTGTACCCTATGGCCTCTTCTTTTAATTTTGGTGGTCTAGCCCCTTTTGAGCTAGCAAGAATAGGCATCATGCGCCCATATTACTATCATGTCGAGCGAATTTTGGCAAGTGTAAGCTCATAAATAGTGGAATTGGCTGGTATGACCCGTCCACAAATCTCACCCTACTTTAGGGAAAATAAATAGTAATTAGGCTACCAGCTTAGGCATGATAGTTCATGGGTTAAAAGATAATTAATTTAATTAGATTCAAATTATACAAGAATATGTTTCCATCAAACAAGTTAATCCTACCGACACTAAAAAAACGGAATCCAAACCGGATTAGGGTTATATCAATATTTCCACCGGATAAAGGTTAATAAGTTAACCAAGGTCAATGTGAGCCAATGATCCAGCTAAATCCGAAAATATATCCTGCAAAACTGATCACCGTATGCCTCTTACAGGAAGGAAAAAATACGGGGGGTCTTCCCGTAACCACCCTCCGGCGTGAGAATAAGCATTGTTCTTTAGAGAGAGAAAGTACTAAGTGATTGATGTAATATGGGAGTTTATGAATGAATACCATATGATGACAGAGAGGGTATTTATAGCAAGGAGTGGGGGAATGTGATTGGTGAAGTTGTCACCATCCAGAAGATTCCTTCTTTCCACCTTAATGAACACGTATCTTACTCTGATAGGAAGTGACAGCTAGCCATGTGCATGGTTGTTAGGGGGCGCCAATCTGTCTTTTGCAGATTAGTTATGCCATCTCGTTCTCTGCATGAAGGAGGTGCATGTCATTATTAGGGAATATTTTGACAATCTTCTAAAAGGATGTTACAACTGTTCTTCTTTCCAAAGTGTGAATTTATTCTTCTTTATTGTTCTCTCGCTTGCGGGTCTCTCCCGCGGCTCATATATTTATGACCTGCGGGTTGCTTCCAACATTTTTGGGGAATGTTTAGACTTTAATTCTTGGCGGGTAAGTTTCGCGGGTACCATGGGTGACCCACAGGATCTTCGTGGTTTCTTGGGTCATTTTCCTACCCTACATCTATAGGTTCCCTAGTCCATTGTTTCTTCCGCGTTTGATCTCTGTGGATAGAACTTTGGACTTTGTATTATTTCTTGGGGATGTGATTGTGTCTGTGCGCCTTCTTACGCGTCCATCACTTTTTATTATGATTAAGTCGGAGGATTAGGATAAGTATTGAGGTTAGAATGTAACGGGCCTACTCTGAGTGTATCAAGCGTTTATTTCAAGGCGTCTGCAGGTGTTTGATGGCTGTTTTGAAACTTGTTCACTCTCCTTTTTCGATTTTCCCGAGTAACGTGTCAATCATCTATTGGGGCGCTACTTCCCCTCTCCTCCGTACGTCTTCTCATCGCATTAATAGTGATGAGTATTAGAAGGGGAAAACCTTCTTTTATTTCATATGTTTCTTTAATCCTTCCTCTTCTCCGGCAATTTCTTCTTCCTCAGTCCTTGTGTGCCTTCGATTCTGTCTCTTTCTCTTGTCATTATAACTCTTTGTAACGAATCTCTTTCTGATATCCTCATGACTGGTGGTGAAAGAAAAAACCCCTCTCCCACTGTGGACCTTATTCCAATAAATTAGAAAGAGAAAGACTTACTGGACATTTTGAATGGTTATGGTTTGGATCCAGAATGGGAACCTAAACTTCTGAAACACCAGTTCCACTACTAATAAGCCTTCGAAGGGGAAGATGGCTTTGTACAGCGAATTTTTCACTACCGGCATTTTCCGACTTCCTATCACCAAGTTTTTGGGAAACCTCTTAACAGTAAATGGGATCCATATATCATAGATGCACCCTTTTGGTATGATAAGGATCGGTCATTTTGAGTTTTGCTGCTAATCCCAAGGTGTTTTCCTAACGGTTAATAAGTTCTCCGTCTTTTACAAGTTGCAGGGCTGCGGGAGATGGTTCAACTATACTTCCACTGGGAGAACAAAGTTCTTTTGGATTCGGGAAGACGTTATTCAAATCCAGATGGTCACCCGCCCCATGACCGAGAAGCTTCCTGACCTCCATATCGCTATATATGTTGACCAACCGTGGGTTAAAACCTTGACTCGTGTGCCCAGCCCCATGCATCTCATGCCGGAGTCTGCGCTCGTGCATGTTGGAATGAGTCGTTTATGGCCATATCCTTATCTTTATCCTTATTATGCTAAAGAGCATGAATGTAAGTGTAGGGTTTCGTTACTTTAAATACATGTATTCTGCTTATTCCTAAACTGCTTAATTATTATTTCAGCGGAGGGGACCATTTTTACACTCTTTTGGATAATGTTCCAAGTGGAATGAATCGCCACCAGCGTGACCCCAAGGCTCTTCCCATTTTGGACAAGATGCGTGACAATGTTCTATTCCCGCATGCACTTCTTGAAGAACCTGTGTTACTGAATCTTTCTTTTCTACAGGAGACTATGTCCTAATTCCTCACCTTGTTACTGCCCTTACTTCTGACAGGACTATTGTACTTCTCTCGTCTTGTGAAGAATCGTCATCCCTTGACAAAGAATTTTCATCCACTGATTTTACGGGTGTTTCTGCGTGCAATTGCAGATATAACCTGTAAGCGGAAGCACCGGTTTAACCCAAGTGTTGGTGGGGCGACCAAAAAAGGGGCTTCTGGCAATCCTAACCTTGATAACGAAGAACAACCCGAGACTGTTGATCTAGACTCCGAAGCCCGTGTAGAAAAAGAGGCTGCTCGTCTAGAAGGATTGAAAAGAATTCTGGCGCTGCCAAAACCAACGAAGGTTCATTTGAGTGAGCGAATCCATATTGTTTCTACCAAGACTTCCCAAGGTATAAGCCATTTTTACTATGCGCTTTCTTTTTCTAGGTAATTTAAACTTTTCAAAATTGGTATATTGGTAGGTCTTGTGAAGGCGGCGGTGAAAAGGGTTGCTATTCGTGAATCTTCCCCTCCACCCAAAGTGATTCAACACACTACCTCTCCTTCTGGTGGGAAAGGAAAATCGATTGAACCAGACCATGCGACAGGAGATGAGGATGTATCTCAATTTAATTGATTAGTACATGAACAACCTACTCATTCTTCCTCTTTGCTACAAGGAGGGGAGGGGGGTCCCACACGGGCGATAGACAAACAGCCTCCTCATTTCTCTCAAGTTATAAAAGAAGGTGAAGAGGGATCATCACGGGTCTCGGACACGGATTATTATGGGCACTCCAATCCCCAAGAAGATAATTTGATCCACCGTCCACGATGGACGTTGCTCCAGGGTTCATGGTTTTCAGATGTGATATCTGCCAAGTGTTTTTAAGCCAATGTCTTCCTCTCGCCAAGCGTGCACATAAACGCAGACGTCCCCGATTCGAGGTGGCTAAAAGTTTTAACTACAGCTTGGTCACTGTTGTTGCCTCGGGTCAATAAATATTTCAGGAATGGTTGTCAATGGGGGATGAATGAGGGAAAGCTGAGAATGTAATGAAGGCGATGCAGGTAGAAAGGTATAAGTATCACCTAGAATCAAACACTACGAAGTGGAAACTTAAAGACGCTGAAAAGGCTCTCGAGGCAGAGAAAGAAAGGCAAGCGGCTACTACTAAGGCTTGGAAAATGGCATGCAAGCATCAAAATGCCACTCTCAATGCTGAGCGAGAAAAAACGTGACATAAAGAAGCTGATCTCGCCAAAGCCTTAGAAGCTAATACTGGCTTAGAACAACAAGTTTCTATGCAGGGTAATTTAATCATCAACTATGAAGAGGAAGTCAAACGCTGAAGCATCTGAAAGAAAAAACTTGTCGCTGAACTTAATGCTGATAACATCCATCTTGCTGAAGCGTATGTAGAGATAAAGAAAGCGGTTGAGCAAGCAACGTATGAAAGGAAGTCCCTTGTGTCACATGGTCTCCCGCCGGTAACATACACTCCTTTTTTATAATGTTTTACACCGTAGGCCAGAATTCTCTTAACTGTTGTATTTTGTAGACTATTGAACATATTAGGGATGGCCCGAAGTTAGGAGATTGTCTCGCGGAGTTGCTGCATGCCACTTCACAGACGGGCCGTAAGGCCGTTTTCGAAAAAGGTGTGAAATTGGCCGAAGAAAAGCGTCTGCAAGAAGAATTTGAACTGCATGGACAAGAAAGAGATGTTGTAATTTTAAGCTACAAGCCTTTGATGGATTTTCCTTTGTAATTCAGGAAGCTATCCAAGAATTTTATACGCAAGAAGATGTTGTGCAGCGTCTCATTGACCATTAATTCAATGTTGGAGGTCATATAATCCTGAAGGTTCAGACGCAGGTCAAGATCCCCCTGATGCATAGAATAGGGAACAATATGCCATGTTTTGTGAATCTTTTTTGTACATGTAACCTGATGTAACCGAATCCTCTTTTTGGAAATTTATGTCATGGTTCTATCATCATTTATTGTTATATTGAAAACAATATAAATGTATTTAAACAGGACTTGAAATATTTTCAAATAAAGGATAGCACGCAGGCCTCTTAAAGGTATGTTTTGAATAATAACGCACACACCATTTACACTATAATTAAACAAATAATGGCATGCAAGCCGTCTATTATATTTCTAACTATGCAAATCACATATAACACTTTTTTAATTGTACAACATTCCATGTTCGTGGGATGGACGTTCCGTCGAATTTTTCTAAAGTGTATGCACCCTTGCCTAGGACCTTACTAATTTTATAAGTACCTTCCCAAGTTGGCACCAACTTTCATGGCGCTTCTACGTTTGAAGCCTCGTACATAATCCCCTGTGTGGAATTGACATATTTTGACTCGCGCGTCGTAGTACTTTTGGAGTTGGAGTTTATATTGCTTTCCCTTATCATTGCTAACTCCCGCCTTTCCTCAAACAAGTCTAAGTTTAAACGCAGTACTGTTTCATTGTTTGTGAAAAAGAGTGTTCTTGCGGATGGAACCCCAATTTCTGATGGAATCATTGCTTCCGAACCATTTGTAAGACTAAAAGGGGTTTTTGAGTTGCTTTTCTTCTTCTGATTTCTATGAGCCCATAGTACGTGTGGCAACTCATCTACCCAGCTTGTGCACTTGGTACCAAGTCTAGCTTTAATTCCATCTTTGATACTCCTATTAACATGTTCATCCTGCCCATTGGCTTGCGGGTGTGCCTCGGAGGTAAAAACATAGGAAATGTGTAGTTACGCCAACCAATCTTGTAACCCTTTGTTCACGAATTGTATGCCATTATCACTCACAATTTTCAAAAGGAGGCCAAAGTGGCAGGTGATAAATTCCCCTATAAATTTTTTCATGTTTGCAGCTGTAATAGAAGCTACCAGTTCGGCCTTTACCCATTTTGTAAATAGTCAATTGCCACAATCTAAAATTTGACACGACCTAGGGCTTCGAGGAATGGACCCATAATGTCTATGGCCCATTTCTTGAATGCTCCTGCAAAAGTAACTGGAATAAGCTCATTCTTGGGACGGAGGGAGTTCAGCGCGTGACGTTGACATAAGTCACACTTTCTAATTTCTCGCACAACGTCTATGTGCATCCCCGACCAATTATATCCGGCATTCATTACTTTTGCAACAACCATCCTTGGACCCGCATGCAAGCCACGGATGCCTTCATGTATTTCGCTGTATTAAGTAATTTGCATCTTCTGCATTGGAGGAGAGGACCAAGAAACGGTATTGGATTCCGTCAAGAAGCTGATAGTGTAAAGCTTTACGACGAATCTTTGGAGCCGCAGCCTTCTCATCAGGATAGATATCTTAATCGGTGTCATCCATGAAGTGACCCCTATTTGAATTACCAACACCTGTTGATGCGGGACTAAAAGTTTTTCCAGTATTTAAATGCTCACTTCCTTTGCCAAGTGGTTGAAGCTTGTTGATACTAACTTACTTAAGGCATCCGCGGGTTTGTTTTCACTCCGCTTAATGTGGATAACCTTGCAAGACCTAAACTACTGGATGAGGTCCTTAGCTTGAAACATGTATGAAGCCATTTTTTCATATTTTGCTTCATACAAGCCATCGATCTGCCCCGCGATCAACATAGAATCTACACATGCTTCGAGGTGATTGACATCAAGTTTCTGGGCGATGCATAACCCTACTAAGAATGCGTCATACTCCGCTTCATCATTTGTACTCTTAAAATCCAAACGGATGGCGTAAGTAAATTCAACCCCTTCAGGGTTTACCAATCTCAAGCTTGTACCTGAACCATCCCCGCTTGATGCACCATCGGTATATAAAGACCAAATTTGTCTTTGCTCGGCCGGTACAGAGGGTTGTTGTTCATAATGACATTGATTTTCCTTATTTTTTGGGACCTCAATGACAAAGTCAGCCAGAACTGTCCCTTTGATGGCGGGTCTGGGTTTTTATTCGATTGCGTGTTCACCCATCCCAATGGCCCATTTAGCCAACCGCCCCGTCAATTCTGGAAGTATCTGTGGAGGCGACGGGATGCATAAACCAAAGCTAAAACTCGCTTTTCAAGCATAGAATACATGGTCTAAGCATCCACCGATGTTCTACTAATGTAATAGATAGGAGTCTGAACAGATTTCCTATCAATTAAGAGAATTGTACAAATGGCTATGATAGATGCGGATAGATACAATGTTAATGGTTCACCCACTCGGGGGGCGGTCGAGGTTGGCAGCTGTATTAAACATCTTTTTACTTCCAAAAATGCTTATTCTGCTTCCGGAGTCCATTTAAAATGGGCTTTCTTCAAACAATTTGTTGGGTCGTATTTTGTGGTTTATGCTTGTAGTTTTGGGTTTAGTTTTGGGTAGTTTGGGCTTTTGATTGTAAATCGAGATCTGTTGATCTCGGTGGGCTTTTAGTTGGTTTGGGCCCAGTTGGTAGAATCTATATAGAACATATGTTAACGGTTTAGGGTTGATCGTTCATTGTTATTATTTCTACCTGTGTAAGTTGTTAAGGGCTTAAGCACACAACGTGTAATATACGTGTGTTTTGAAGCTTCTTTATTGTGTTTGGTGTGTTCTTGGTTGTTTTCATAGAATCAACTTAGTGGTTAGTTTCCGCGTAACTGTTAAGCATATTGATATCACATTGGAAGATCCGTCACGGGACTTAAAATTGGTATCAGAGCCTATAGACCTATTCTAGGCTCGGTTATTGGTGATATCAAGGATTTTGTCGTTGATCTAAGAAGGTTTGTTGTGTTGAAGGTTTCTCGATCTCGAAGAAGGGTGTTCTTCGTGTTCTTCGGCTGGTGAAAGCTGTGTTTGGAGTAGATTTTGGTATATCTCATATTTAATTTCAATCCCATCATTCTCGGGATTTTGTTAAATAGTCATGATTTACCATATCTTGAAATATCCTTAGTTCTCTGGTTGATCTTGAAGTTCTCAAGAAGATTTCAAGATTCACAGTTAGCATTCAAGGTTTTCAGGAAGATTTACGAGTTTTCGGGGTGATTTCATCGTTCTCGGGCAATTTCTTGTGTCTTTGGATACTGTTAACAGTTCTCGGACGAAATTTTTAGTTTTCGGTCCTTCCATTAAGTTTTTGGTCAAGGATACTTGGATCAATTAAGTGTCAGTACGTCCTCAAATGCAACGCTCCATCAAGAGCTTAATTCCATCATGGGAACTACTACTCGTATGCCTCGTTTACTGACTTCAGACGGGTTTGCTGAGTGGAAGTTTAGGTTTGAGAAGTATGTGAAAGCGAAGGATGTGAAAATGTGGAGAAGCATAATCAGAGGTCCTCAGGTTATTACCTATCAAAGAGAAGTCTTCGAAGAAGTTGAGACAAAACCAGTTGAGTTGTATACAAATGCTGACTTTGACCTTGTTAAGGAAGATGAGAAGGCTTTAGCTAACTTGACCATGGCACTTTCACCTGAAATTGCCTTAGGATTTAGGGAGTTGAACTCTGCCAAAGGTCTCTGGGAGGCTCTCATTGAAGTGTTTGAGGGTAATGAGGACATGAGGAGAAGTAGGCAAGATCTCCTAAGACAACAGTTTAACATGTTCAATCATGTGTTAGGAGAATCTTTGGAGAAACAGCTTCACCGGTTCATCTCGTTGATCACGGAGATTAGATCTGCAAATATAAATCTCACTTCTACCGAGATCAACAACAAGCTGGTTAACTCACTGCCTCAGAGCTGGGACTTGAATGTGGCTATCATTTAGAAGACCAAGGATCTATCCAAATTGACTCTGTCGGAGGTTATGGCTATCATCAAGGCTTGTTACATGGATGACAAGCAACGTGCCATTAATCATGGTAGTACTCACAACACTGCAGGTTATGGCACTCCAGCAAATAATGCCCTGGTCTCTGAAGAGAACTTCTCTCTATTCAAGAGTCAACCGCCTCAACCACAGCAGCCTTAACAGACCTTCTCCATGTTTAAATCTTCACAAAGTCAACCCACTCCTCATTCTACACCAGCTACTCCTGTTTTCTTTCCGCAACAAACCACTGCACCGAAATCACAAGTCTCTATGGCCACCTCCATCCAGTCTCACACTCAAATTCCCATTATTTCAAAGGATACTCAAGAGAACATAGCCCTAATGGCAGGTTTTATGAACTGCTATAATGCTTTACTTGCTGTAGACTTGGTGCAACCAGTGGTAGCTGCTGAGCTTGATCAGATACATCCTGATGATGTGGAGGAGATGGATATTTCATGGCAAATAGCCATGGCTGTTTTCAGGGCCAAGAAATTCACCAAAAGAACAGGCAGGAACAATTAAAATATGCCTGCAAATCAGAAAGTGGGTTTCAACAAGAATTCTCTAAGGTGTTACAACTGTCATGAGCCGGGTCATTTTGCTCGTGAATGCACAAACCCAGCTAAAGAAGGAAATAGAGAAAGAGCAATGGTCCCGGTGAATGGTGAAAGAGAAGAGAAGAGAATATGACTAGTTCGAGTACGGGTGAGCGGGGTCTGGTGGTTCAGAACTTCTCCTGGGAGGATCAGATGGCAGCACTGAGATTTAGTAATGAAGTTACAAATTTCGTTGAGATGGATGCTGATGAAGAGGAGATTGAAGCTAAAGAGCAGGTGATGGAACTTCAGCATGCGTTCATGGCCTTCACCTCCACCAAACCTACTAAGGTAAGTACTGTACTCTGTTCTCAATCTTGCATTTATAAGGTAGGACTATACAAAATACATAATAGTAACCTAATAAGAGAAATTGAAAATACCAAACATGAAAACTCAACAATAAAGAAACTAGAAAAAACATTAAATGATAAACTAGAGGCACAAAAACAAGATTTTTCTAAACTTCAATCAGATTTTAGCATAAATTGTTGTCACCATCTAGATGCCAAAAATAAAATAGCTGAACTAACCACCGAGTTAGAAGCATCTAGACTGGAGATAGTCAAATTGACAAATAAATTCGAAAATGCTAAATTCAATTTTAGAAAATTTGATGTCTCTAGTGTTGTTGTTGAGTCAATGATAGAGAAACATTTAAAATGGAAAGAACATAAAGGTGT
Source organism: Bidens hawaiensis (assembly GCF_021521415.1). Lineage (NCBI taxonomy): Eukaryota > Viridiplantae > Streptophyta > Magnoliopsida > Asterales > Asteraceae > Bidens > Bidens hawaiensis. The sequence goes on from NW_027491157.1 coordinate 1,640,465, forward strand.
AGGTCTAGGCTATAACATGGTACCTCCCCCGTATAATAATAACTACTCAAGTCTTCCCCTTACCAAGGAAGAGGAAGAAAAGGAGAAATGCATGCAGTATGGTAAGCCAACTGCGACTGGTAAGGTTGATACAGATTCGGCAACTGAATCAACCTCAGGGGTGAACAATTCTAATGTGTCTAGTTCTTGTGCAGATGAACTCATAATTGAGGACTGGACTAAGGAAGATGATGAATCACTCGTTGACTCATCTGTCTCTTTGAATTTGCCTGTTTTGTCTGTTTTGAATAACAATGCCACTAATGTGTGTGTGGGCTCTATTTTCAAGAGCAAAGACAATCGTTTGGTTTCTTTTTCTAGAACTTCAGAAGGCAGTGATCTGTCCGTAAATAAAAGTGGTGAAATTAAAAACAAAAATAAACATTTGTTACCAAATTTTGTGAAGGAAAAAGGGTCGTGTGATGTTAAATGTGAAGTTCTTAATGATAAATCTAGAAATGGAAAAACAAGCTCACACAACAGAGCGAGACCTGGAATCGACCACAATGATTTTTATGTTAAGAAACAAACTTGTTTCAACTGTGGCATTTCCGGTCACATTGCTAGAAATTGCTCTCATCTCCGTATATTCCATATTATAGAAGCAATCAGAGAACCATGTCTCATAATGCTTACAAAAGTATCATTCAAATAATTCGAGGCATTATGAGACAAGGAACTCTGAAGGTAATGGGAGAAGAGACAAGGCTGACATGTCAAGCTTTCATAAGAGAAAACCTATTGTGACCCAGAAGCGGAAAGAAAACACGGTCTCGGTTCCTAGACCAAAATGGGTTTGAGCTGAGAAAATCAAACAGGGTAAAGTCAAACATGTCTTCTATCCGCAGACCAGAGACAAAGTCAACCACCCGCATAAATCAAAAAATTTTAAAGCCAAAATACATGTGGTTGCCAAAGTCCCCGGTAATAAAGTCCGTATCATCACACAACTCCATGTTTGATAACAATGATGATATGACATGGCAGCCTGTAACACGTCTAACTAAGTCAGGCTTACCCAGAATTATTATGGACTGGGTACCCAAAACTAACTGATCTCGCACTTTGTGCAGGAACAGCTATGGAAGAATATTATCCGACCGTGGTTTGTTGATAGTGGCTGTTCCAGGCACATGACAGGAGACATATCTCAGCTGAGTGACATTGAAATCTTTAATGGCCTATTTTGCGGGAGAGGGAAAAGGGGAAGATTACTCAAAAGGGTACCATGAGTAATGGTGTTCTGAAGTTCGAAAACGTTAACTATGTTCCAGAGTAAAAGCACAGTCTGCCCAGTGTGTCACAGATTTGTGATAAGGGATTCTCCACTCATTTCACCAACAAGGAATGCTTAATTCGAAAACCTGGTATTGTCATACCAGAGGAGTGGGTACTGGTCAGATCTCAAAGGAAAGATAGTGCCTACTTGATTGATATGAATAAAAACATTCCTGACGAAATTACATGCCTATTTTCTAAAGTATCGGAACATAATGCCATGTTGTGGCATCGTCTTCTCGGCCATGCAAATGTGAAAAACCTGAATCGTCTTGCAAAGAACAACATTGTGCGAGGGTTACCTATTAAAGACTTCATGACTATAGAGAAGTGTGTGGCTTGCGCGTTAGGCAAGCATCATCAGAAATCACACAGGCCAAAACCGATAAACTCCATTTCTAGTGTCTATCAGTTGCTTCACATGGATCTGTTCGGTCCCGTTCATGTTTTGAGTCTATCCCGTAGCAATCACTGTCTGGTCATCATCGATGACTACTCCCGTTTCACTTAGGTATTCTTCTTATCAAATAAGGGTGAGACGGCTGACTTGATCAAAAAGTTCGTAGTGCTTATGGAAAATCAATTGAACTTGAAGCTCAAGGGAATTCGTTGTGACAATGGCACAGAATTTAAGAACTCCACACTGAACTATTTCTGTTCCGAAAAGGGAATTCTTCGTCAGTACAGTTCCGCTCGTACTCCTCAGCCAAATAGCGTCGCTGAAAGACGACATCGCACTTTGATCGAAGCAGCTAGAAAAATGTTATGTGATTCAAAGTTACCTCTCTTCTTCTGGGATGAAGCGATCAACACCGCTTGTTACGTGCAAAATCGGGTGTTGATCAACAAATCTCAAATGAAAACTCCCTATGAAATAGTTTGTGGCCACAAGCCCACCGTCGTACACTTTCAAGCTTTTGGGTGTTCGTGTACGTTGTTGAATCTTGAATCAACTACCATGTTCAAAGCCAAAGCTAATGATTGTTACTTTGTTGGGTATGCCGGTCGGACCGCCTATAGAGTTTATAACAAGGCATCTAAACAAATTGTCGAGTCGTATGATGTGCGTTGGTTAGAAGAAAATGAAGCAGATGCCCGCGTGGGGCCTGATTGGTTATTTGACTACGACAAGCTCTTCAAGCCATTCAATCTGTTTCCGGTGACTGAATTAGATGACTCAAGAAAAGGAAATGCTACTTTGGTCGATGATGAAGAGGACTCTTCCTCCAATGTTCAAGAGTTTCCTATGTTGAGTGTGAAACCGTCTGAACCCTCAGAAATCACCCGACCGTCATCAGAAAACTTGGAAGAAAACGTGATTGATAATGTGTCGCCACAGGAATCCTCTACTGAAGAGACCTTACCGGTTGAGGGGGAGAGTGCCATTCGACAAATTTTTGGTAGCACTCTATTCCCCGATGTAATTCCAAACGAGTACATCGCCAGTACTTCATACTCCCATAGCACCGCTGCATCGGGACGGAGAAACCCTCTCAATGAGACTTTCACAGAACCAACTAACTTGCCAGAAAATTGCTCTGTTCCTGATCATTCTGTTCCCTCAAGAATCCAACGGGATCCCCCAATTGACAGTATCATTGGTCCCCTTGAGGCTGGCGTCTCAACCAGAAGTCAGACTGGAACAATAAACAACTACTTGTATTCTTGCTTCATTTCACAAATTGAGCCTAAGTCGATTGACATGGCTCTGCAATAACCAAGATGGGTTGACGCAATGCACGAGGAACTAAATCAGTTTGAAAAACTCAAGGTCTGGAGGTTGGTGAAGATACCCGCTGGGAAGAAGTCGTTAGATACAAGATGGGTTTTTCGCAACAAGCAGGATGATACTGGGGTCACTATTTGAAAAAAGGCAAGGCTTGTGGTTCGTGGTTTTCGTAAGGTGGAGGGTTTAGATTATGCTGAAGTGTATGCTCCGGTGGCTCGTCTTGAGGCCATTCGAATCTTCTTGGCATATGCGTCGTACATGGGTTTCACAGTCTATCAAATGGATGTCAAGACAGCATTTTTATACGGGGAGGTCAAGGAAGAAATCTATGTGGATCAGCCACCGGGTTTTGTGGATCCAATACGTCCGTCACATGTCTACAAGCTGGGCAAGGCTCTATATGGTCTTCATCAGGCTCCTCGATCCTGGTATGTGACATTGACAGCACATCTTCTGGAGCACGGGTATAAACGTGGAACCATCGATCAGACGCCGTTCATAAAGATCGTTGGAAAGGATCTGATACTGGTTCAGATTTATGTGGATGACATCATCTTTGGTTCTACGAAAGCACTGCTCTCTGTTCTGAGTTTGAGGAGGTGATGAAGAAAATGTTTGAGATGAGCTCACTGGGGGAGATGACAATGTTTCTGCGTTTGCAGGTTCGTCAAAGTTCGACAGGCATTCGGCTACATCAAGGGAAATACGTCGAAGATATGTTGGCAAAGTTTGAGTTTCAGGACAACAAAAGTGCGGCGACTCCCATGGCGAAAGACCTCTTCTTTCTTCAGATCCTGATCCTGATGGGAAACCCGTAGATCAAACATACTATCGATCGATGATTGGGTCCCTAATGTATCTTACTGCCAGTCACCCTGACGTTATGTTCGCTGTGTGTCAGTGTGCTTGTTTCCAGGCTAATCCTAAACTTTCTTATCTAATTGCCGTTAAACAAATTTTTAGATATCTGAAAGGGCTACCAGAGCTTGGTCTTTGGTATCCCAAGATTTCAAAATTTGATCATTATGTTTTTTCTGACAGCAATTATGGAGGTGATGACATTGGCAGGAAATTAACGTTTGCGGGGTGTCAATTTTTGGGGGATCAGCTTATTTCATGGCAATGCAAGAAACAACATACGGTGTCCATACGTACTGCTGAAGCTGAATATGTTGCTGCTTCTGCCTGCTGTTCTCAGGTCATATGGATGCAACATCAATTGCTGGACTACGGTTTGGACTTTCTTGATACTCCTATTTTTTGTGATAATGAAGCTGCGATTCCCATTGTTAAGAACCCGGTCCAACATTCTAAAACCAAGCACATAGATATTAAAATTCATTTTATTCGTGACTGTTAGACCGGAAGCTAATTCATCTTGAACAGGTCCACACTTATAATAATGTGGCGGACCTATTTACGAAACCGGTCGGAACAGCCAGATTCAATGTGCATGTAGGGTTTCTTAAGATGTTACGTTTTGAAGACTGAGTATTTTTTAGGTTAAATTTGTACATAAATATTTTTTTGGCTAAGTTTGTACAAATTTAGAGGGAGAAAAACACAAAAATACAAAAAGAGTGTGTGTGCATGCTTAATTAAAAAAAAACGCTTCACAAAAATACAAAAAGAGTGTGTGTGCGTGCTTAATTAAAAAAAATAAAAAATAAAAAAAAACACTTTGTTTTGTTGCTTAAGATTATGTCGGTTACTCAAGTTCAACGGACATATCTCATATGTTTGGTCCCGTAATTAACTCTTGAATCACGGAATAGCCATTAACCTTAGAACTAAAAGTGACGGGGGCAACTGAACTTAAAAATCTATTTTGATTCATTCACTGAAAATTATGTTGGTCACCTAGGTTTGAGGGACATATACTCCTATATGTTTGGCCCTAGCGTCTACTTGTAGACACATGGGATAGCCATTTACTGGAAAACCAATGGAAACTGGGGTGATTGAATTTAAATTTTCTTTTAAGAGTTATAATCTAGGAAGTGATATTACTATTCAGCAAATGCTTACTAGAAGCTTAAAAATGTTTTTAAATGAAAATTGATCCAACCTTTGAGAAATGATAGATAAATTGATTATGTGTGCCTAACATGTGAAGTTATTAAGCTAAAAAGGCTTTTGATAGTCATTGATGTGTATGGTAGCTTTCCATGATAAGTAAAAGTTTAAAGTGATATAAACTAAATTTGCTAAACTTATTATGGAGATTCATATTGAAGATGTCTACATGTCCCTAGATACACCTCTCTGAATGATAGGCAGAAAAGTAATTACCTAGTCATACACAGGCCCGCTAGTGTCTTGATCGCAAAAAAAAAAAAAAAAAAAAAAAAAAATTAGGCATATATAAATGTAAACTACTTTAAAGTAATTTTATTTTAAAAGCTTAAAGGGGCACAAATAAGTCCTAAACACCCTGAATGTAAGCAAGTAAGTCTGGATGGCATGAAAGTCCAACGTTCAACCTTAAAGCTTAAAATTTTTTGTATATAAAGAAATTATTTTGATCAAGCATTAGGTGGTTGGAGTCAAATTGGGGTGATTATGGGAAAGCCAAATAAGCTTTGAGAAGTGATAGAGGGCATCAGAGGTCCATAAGTGATGTCCATATAAGTCTTATACCTAATTGAACCTAAGCATATCACTGGCGCGATGAAAGTCATGCTAAGTTCTAATTACCTGCCATCAACCTTTTCACTATGTCATAATAATGCTAAAAATGAATCATTGTGAAAGTATCCTAATCAAAATATGATCTCATGTTCGGATCTTTTCTTAGAAAGGCCGGTTATTTTCAAATTGCTGAAATCTGATCTCAAATATATGTTAATTTTATGAAAGTTATTTACTTTATTTTGTTTTATTTTTATTATTTATTCATTTTAAATTTTTATTTTTACCTCATATTTACTCATATTAAAACAAGTGTCTTCAAGAAATCGATTTTTGATCGGGGTTGTTTTTTTCTAAATGAGTGGGTCTGTTTTTGGTTTAACCGGTGTTTTGGTTCTCGGGATGGTTAGATAGGTCAAATGGATTGTCTAGTTTTTGGCCAATTCTTATTGGCCCAGAGAACCCAGTCTTGTGAGTTCTCGGCTTTCAGTAAATTGTTCTCGGTTATATGTTCTCGGTCAGTAAATGTTTTCGGCCAAGTTTAATGTGAACAGGTAGCTTAAAAGGCACTCATTACCACTTATTGATCATTCTTGAAACTCACAACTTCTAAAATCTTCTCTCATTATAACCATCAAATCCTTCATCTACCCGCCGCCATACATCCATTCTTGTCTCCCTTGTACTCTCAAGTAAATTTCTTTGAAAGGTAAAGGAATTTTATATGATTGAAGGGTTTTCGGTGATCATTGGATTTACTTGATTCATCATTTAGAAGGTTTGTTTGTTTTCTATTGAAGTTACTGATTATTGGTTTGGTTATTGATTGTAGTTACAGGTTTGATCATCAATGGTGATTAGTGGTGTGATGATGATGATGATGATGATGATGATGAATAGTGCTCTGAGGTTCTCGGCTTAGACTGACCAGGTTCTTTTAATCAATCAGAGAGATCTTAGTTTTGAAGATGTTTTGAAGCATTCTCGGTCAAACCTTGACCGAGGTCTTGTTGGTTCTATCAAAGATACATTATGTTTGACTTTTCTGAGTCAATCAAGCCTAATACTCGCTGCTGTTCATGATAATAGAGGTCATGTTTATCCACTTCTTATGGGAAGTAGCATGACTTATGCCGGATTACCGGCCGCGGCTATTATTACCGGAATAAAGGCCCTAAATAAGACACTCAACTTCCAAGAGAAGTGAAGATATATAAGCATGTTAAACGTTTCCGGTTGGCATTTTTGAGAAAGGCTGAAGTTAAGCAATAAACCAAGGGGGAGATTGTTGGGTCGTATTTTGTGGTTTATGCTTGTAGTTTTATGTTTAGTTTTGGGTAGTTTGGGCTTTTGATTGTAAACCGAGATCTGTTGATCTCGATGGTCTTTAAGTTGGTTTGGGCCCAGTTGGTAGAATATATATAGAACATATGTTAACGATTTAGGGTTGATCATTCATTGTTATTATTTCTACCCATGTAAGTTGTTAAGGGCTTAAGCACCCGACATGTAATATACGTGTGTTTTGAAGCTTCTTTATTGTGTTTGGTGTGTTCTTGGTTGTTTTCACAGAATCAACTTAGTGTTTTGTTTCCGCCTAACTGTTAAGCATATTGATATCACATTGGAAGATCTGTCACGGGACTTACACAATTGCAGAGTGTGGAAACAAATGGAAATGACTTTGATGCGTGGTTAGCCAAAAACCTATTAAATGCTACCAACCTGCCATTCAAAGTTTGGACCTCTTTGAGGGAAGAAGGGGATGGCATTCGCACAATAGCTTAAACATTTTAAGGATTATCTTTAAAACCATCGTTTGTAACTATCATTCCTAGAAGCTTGCTTCCTCCATCCCAAAAGAACATTTACTCGGGTTGAGCTTCAAGTTTATTTCCCTCAGTGTTTGGAATGTTTCCTCAATGTTTCGCACCATTTGGTTTTCCTCAATACTCTTGATTACAAGATCATACATGTATACTTCCAGGCTGTGACCAACCTGTTATCTAAACGTGTTATCCATTAGACGCTGGTAGGTTGGACCCGCGTTCTTTAGACCAAATGGCATCATTTTGTAACAGAATGTGCCTTGGTCTATTCTGAAAGCTGTTTTATCCTCGTCTCACGCGGCCATGCGGATCTGAAGATAACCTTTATAGGCATCCAAAAAGCACTTAAACTTGTATGGAGCCACCGCATCAACTTTCAAGTCAATCTATGGCAAGGGATAACAATCTTTTGTACATGCCTTTTTTAAGTCTTTAAAATCGATGCACATCCTCCAACTGCCATTAGTCTTAGCCACCATGACAGGGTGCAACCCAAGTCTGATATTGGATTTCGTGGATGATTCATGCATTCAACAAGTCTTGAACTTGTTCGTTCATAGCTTTAGTCTGATCCGGACTCATTTTTCATTTCTTTTGTACTATTGGCGTGAACACCCGATTTACCCGCAGTTTATATTCTGCGCGACTTCGAGGGACCCCCGTCATATCAGCAGGTTGCCACACAAAAATATCGAGATTCTTTGTAAGAAAATTCTTTAAAAATGTGCGGATGATTTCTGAGACAGTGGGTCCTATCACGACTGTTTGTTCCGGGAATTCGGGATTCAAAACCCATCTTTCCGACTCTGTTCTCGCGGACAACTTAGGTACTTTAGTAGGGTTGGAACCCTCTGTGGTGAAGCAGTGTTTGTTAGCATGGATTATGGCTATTCCTGTCCGTGTGGGAATCCCGACTGCGCCATGCGCAGTTGATGGATTTGCATTGAAATTACCAATAGCCTCTTGACCTAGAATTACGTCATGCTTGGAACGTGACGGCAAAACAAAGAATTCTACATTCTCAGTCCTTTTATGAATCCCATCACTAAGTGTTACCGGGAATGTAATAACCCCCCACGGATGCATAACCTCATAACCAACCTTGAAACTCGGGCATAAATTGGCTTCAACTGAACCCTATCTTCCTCATCAAGCTGATCAAAACATTGTTCACACATGATGTCTGATGTACTTCATGTATCAAAAAACACATATTGGGATCGGTACTGGCCAATCAGCATAGTGACCACTAGTGGATTCTTCATGCAAGGACTACATTTGATTCTTGGAAAAATAACAGGTCCCGCTTTCCAATCGTCACCATCAACTTCTGACCTTTTGTAGACACGCATCATTCAGTCGTGGCTCATGTGTACATTGAGATCTTTTATCTGCTTTTTCCATGGACAATTTTCGATGCGCGCGTGCACGTTGCGCGCCCCCTGCCTCACATTCTTCAGTAAGTGTTCTAACTTCCCAGACTTAATTGCTTCTTCAATTTCTTTTTCAGGCTAATGCAATCATCCGTGTGATGACCACTGTCATTATGAAACATGCAATGTTTGTTAGGATTCAAGTTTTTTCTCCTAACCATAGGCTTGGGTTTCTTAAAATCGATATATTCAGTTAAAATCTCAGATAGAGTTTTTGTGAGGGGAGTCCACTTCTGCTCATCCTGTCCACGGGATGGCTCCTTGTTCTTTTTCTCCAATCAACGCACGTGTGTTTCGTTCGTGGGATGGTTCCGCCGGAGGTTGAATACGCCACCCTATGGAAGATCGTTCTTGTTTATTAGGACGAGGATGCTTAAATTCTCCCTTAGAAACTTGTCGCTGGCTATCACATCCCAAAACTTTTTTTGTTTCCGCAAAGACCTTCGCGGCAAACTTAATGGCACCCTAGGTCTTAGGCATTCCATCCCAGCGGGTTAAACATCTTATCAGATCATTTCTTTTAACATTTTGCCGAAACACACCTCTCATCATATCTTCACTGATCCCACCAATATTCAAACCTTCGTTATTGAAGAGATTTATGAAGTCTTCTGTTGATTCATTATCACGCCTAACCAAATTTAAAATCTCTGAAGGATCTCGTGTATGCTTCCTTTGTTGGCTAAAATGTTGTGAAAACTATGCCACCAGATCATTCCAACTTGGAATATATCCATCCAGCAACTTCTCGAACCATTTGCGGGAGGCTTCTCTTAACTTAAGTGCAAACATGTGGCACCAATAAAGCAAAGTCCACCCGCTCACTCCCCCAACTATTGTGAAATTGAAGAGATGATCACTAGGATCAGTCATCCCATCATACTCCCCTAAATTACCGGGAATCTTCACATTGATGGGAAAGGGAGCGGTAGCTATCCGCAGGATGAACTTAGACTTTTCTATAAAGGTTGCGGGTCGATATGGCGTTGTGAAATCCACCTCCGCATCACTACAGTACTTAGTATGTTTGACCAACATTTGCGGACGTCTTTTTTCCTCTCAGCCATAATTCCTACTATCATCGCTTGGATAACCATCATTGTCACCACAATAAGTGTCATCACGATAACCGTGAGAAGCACGACTCTAATCGTACACGTTTTTATGGGAGATGCTCCGCTCAACCTGACGACCTTTGTCGCGACTTCCTCCCTCTGTTCCCCTGAATATGTCAAAGTCCTTACACTAACGTCACGTTGACTATGTCGCATTGCTGATGGAGGAGACGGAGACGAGGAAAATGAATCCTTGTACGTCAACGTCATTGCTTGTACACGTTCGTTCCGTAACATACGCTCGTATACCTACGCAACTCGCTCTTGCTCTTTTTGAAGCCACTCCTTGGGAGTCGGCGTTTGTTTCTCATATCTATTTTGACGTAAGCGAACTAGATCTCGTTTATTGCGAAGAGATTCTCCAGATCTGGAGTTTGTTGATGCCGACGAGTTTCCACCGTCACTCGTCCCTCGTCAAGAAGACCTGGACCTCCGATCGTGGAAATTCGTTTAGCCATCGCCGGAATGTTGATCGGATTCTTTTGGATCTGGCTCATATTCAATCATAAAGTGTAACAGAAATACTATTCTAGTAAAAAAAACACGGATGGCGCCACTGAAGAAACAGAAATCCAAACCAAATTAGGGTTGGATCAATAGTTCCACTGGATAAAGGTTAATAAGTGAACCAAGGTCGATATAAGCTAATGATCGAGATAAATCCTAATCTATATCCTTCAAAACAGATCACCGCGAGCCTCGTTACGGAAAGGACAAGATGGGGGGGGTCTTCCCTAACTACCATCCAGCGTGAGAATAAGTACTCTTCTTTAGAGAAAGAAAGTACTAAGGGATTGATGTAATATGAGGGTTTGTGAATGAATACCTTATGATGATGGAGAGGGTATTTATAGCCGAGGGTGAGGTAATGTGATTGGCGGAGTTATCACCATCCAGAAGATTCCTTCTTTCCACCTGAATGGGCACGTTTCTTATTCTGATAGGAAGTGACAGCTAGCCATGTGCATGGTTGTTAGGGGGCGTCAATCTATCTTTTCCTGATTGGTTATGCCATCTCGTGCTCTCCGTGAAGGAGCTACATGTCATTATTAGAGAATATTTTAACAATCTTCTATAAGAATATTACAACTGTTCTTCCTTCCAAAGTGTGAACTTATTCTTCTTTATTGTTCTCCCCCCCGCGAGTCTCTCCCACAGCTCATATATTATTTGACCTGCGGGTTGCTTCCGCCATTTCTGGGGAATGTTTACTTTAATTTCTTGGCGGGTGACTTCCACGGACCCACGGGATCTTCATGGTTTGTTGGGTCATTTTCCTACCCTACCTCTTTAGACACGTTGCAAATTTAGATGTGTTATGCTATTTTCTAATAATTCATATCCGTAAATATGTGATTTGTTATATGTATGTACCGTGTCAACTTCTGTTCGATAACGGTATTTATTTCAGCTCCATTTCGTTATCCAATCATCAAATATGCGACTCTTAAGTGTATACTTTCCTTTGGACCATGCATTCATGGAAATAATGGAAACAGATTCAATCAAACAAGTCAAAAGGTAAATGATCAAAAACTAATTAATGTACATGCAGCACAGTGGGATGTTATAGAGTTGCTCTAGCTCAAACGCTACTTGATTAGAAAACACGGGCTTGACTATTCGAACACATAGATTATGCATTTCTCATTCTAGTGGAAACAGGAAACGTAATTTGAATAATCACAATTGTCAGCATACGAGTAACCACAATTTACACATAAATAGTGGGAATTGGAGATTTACCTTACCCTTATGAACTCAAGTAATCTTGGAAACAAAAAGACCTTTAAAACTATACCCAACCCAACTATAATGGGACACAATCGGGTATGACCGTCCCATTGTCATCTCTATTTGTACATGAGTAAATTGTGTTAGAATCTTAACTTTGACCCCACCATTGGCTTTTTATTTACCCGAAACCATTCCTAGCGAAACATCAATCAATCCCCATCGGATCTATTAGAAGCTTATCTTCTTGTCATCTGTATCAAATCCTGCACCACTTCCGACATCGGTGGCCTAAACTCTGGCTCCGCCTGCAACAGATCAAGGCTTAGGGTTTAGGGTTGAAAGACAAACAAAATATAATTTACCATCTCCAAATCATATTTTTACTATATGAATGTGAGCAAACCTGAACACAACGAGATATAATATCTGCAAAATTTGATAACGCTTTGGCAGGGTAATCTCCATTAAGAGAAGGATCAACTATCCTCGATAACGCATGGATGTCATAAAGTTGAGGTACTGCCCATCTCACCAACAACTGTTCACCACGCTGTCGGGTACTGAAAATAATTTAAAATAAGTCACTAAAATGATAGGACTTAAACAGGCACATGACATGATGAATTTACACATATTTACCTGTCATAAGACATCCGGCCCGTTAAGAGTTCTAGCATCACAACCCCAAAACTGTACACGTCACTCATAGAGGTACAGATTCCCGACTCAAATTCTGGGGCACCGTAACCAAAGGTTGATAGAAGGTTTCCGGATAACTGTATGGATATATGGAACAAACAGGACCATTTTCAAAGCTACTACTAAACTTAAGTAATTGTTGTTATCCTACAACAAACTGAACTAGAATAATTATTATTACTCTAGTTCTAAACTATAGCGTGATAACTGATAACATTTTAGTTTTAGCAGAATTACTACTTTGGGAGACCTTATAGACTTTTACCTGGCCAACCCATATGACCCGCTACTGTATTTGGCTACCTTTTTTATTTGACCCATTGGAGATATAACACAATCAAAATCAGTCAATTCATAAGTGAACGGGTTGAGTTCACCACGTGGGACCCACAAACTTACCTGAGTTACCGAGCCACGGAATATTAACGGAGCCAAACCACAATCCGAGACACGCACGGAAAGATCATCATCGAGAAGAACATTTGCAGACTTGAAGTTTCTATGAATAACAGGCGGCTCACAGAAATCATGCATATATCTAAACCACAAGTTACACAAATTAAAAAAAAAGGTTACATTAATAACTTAATATGCCAACTTAAATATAAAACAAGTTAATTTCATTTGTGAATTTTCAATAATATAACAATATTCGCTTACTCTAAGGCTTTTGCAGCTCCAAGTGCCATTCGAACACGTGCATTCCAAGAAAATTTCTTTTTGTAATCGTCATCGGAGTGTAGTGCATCTTGAAGAGTCCCATTTGTACAATACTCGTAAATTAATAACCTTTGACCATGTTCTGAGCAGTAACCCATGAGTTCAACAACGTTTGCATGCCGGATTCTATCAAGGTTGTTAACAAGGTCAATGAAATCTTCGTCCGTTTGTTGACTAATTACCTCTTTATCCAACTTCTTCACAGCAAGCAACTAAACAAACATTTAAACAAAGTCAACATGGTCAAAGTTACAAAAACAAAGTTAACATGGTCAATGTTAGGCCTGTAAACGAACTGAACAAATATTACTGTTATTTAGTTAAATAAAGAAACATGAACAAATTTTTTGTTCATTTAGTTAAGAAACGAACATGAACACGAGTTTCGTTCGTTCATTTATGTTCGTGAACGTTTGTTCATTTAAATTCGTTAGTTTAGGTTTGTTTAAATTAGTTCGTTGACATTAATTAATATATTCATTTAAATTTTTTGGCCCATTACAACTTAGTATAGCCTAGCTATGTTCGTTCATCCATCTTCAGCTATATTCATTCATTTACATTAGTGAAGCATTCGTTTATATTTTTAACGAACGAACATAAGCAAACACGAATATTTTCATTTTCTTAACGAACAGAAACTGAAAAAGTAAATCATGTTCGTTTAACTGTTCGGTTCAAAAAATGGTAATAATGCACAAATTCATACCTTTCCGTTTGGAAGTTGTGCCCTGTGAACACTCCCAAGCATTCCTCGACCAATAAAATTATCTTGAGAAAAACTGTTTGTATCTTGTTGAAGCAATGCAATGGTGTAAGACCTAACAGATACTTTGGGCTCAACAATAACCTTTTCGAAAGGTAGATTAATCGGTTGTGAAGTTAGTGGCGGTGGCGGTGGTGGTGGTCGCCATGAATCTATATCAAATTGGCTCATATCTATCTCCATACTGTCCTGCTTTGATATAGCAGTCAATCTTTCCACATTCATCTTGTTATCAGTTTGTGGTTTTATACTTGGAGCTGGCGGTCTTCTTGGCGGTGCCAGTGGTGGTGAAAGCGGTTGTTGTTGCTCCTTTGGTGGCACAACTGCCGCCACCTTCGGAACTGCTCAAAGAATAAAAAGTTCTTTAAATTCCTTGATTAAATATTAGCTTTTTTTTCTCTAAACAAACCAGGTTGGCTCGAGTTTAGGGTGTAAACTAGCTGAGTCGAGCCCGAGCTCATGCTCGGCTTGTTTCGAGCTGTTTTCCTAAAGCTCGGCTCGTGAGTCCTCTTTTCAAGCGTTCAGCTCGTTTATTATTTATTAAATAATTTATGTCCTTTTTTAATTATAATTTTTAAGTATAACATACCCAATATACATATATATATATTATTTAGTGACATTGGAACATTGTTATATAAATATTCTTAATACATTAAATAAAATTTATACAAATAATAGGCTCGTTAAGGCTCACAAGTCAGCTCAAGCTTGATAAGTGTAGCTCGGCCTTGGGCTCGTTTATTAAACAAGTTTATTTTAAAGCTCAATCTTGGGCTCATTAACTCGGCTCGATTAGAGCTTTTAACGAGCCGATCTCGAGCAGCTTAAAACTCGGCTTGGCTCATTTACACCCCTAATTGAGTTCAAACCAATCCGATTTCGAGCTAAATTCTCAGGTAGAGTTTATGAATTTGAGCCAAGCTGAGCTTGAGCTGGAGCTGACTCTGGCTTGGCTCACTTCAAGTTGTGAACAACCCTAAAGATAAAACAGGCTGTCTGGTTTGATTGCCCCAAATCGACCCAAACGAGTTGAAATATAACACAAAATCATATTACCTTTATCAAGATGATCGGTCGGTTGATAAAACGGTCCAATGTCTATATTATTCTCTTGGTAACCCATGTACGGAGCAACCTCATACCTCTTGGTTATCAACCCTGGGATCCGGTTTCTTCCAAATCGTCTCAGCAAACATAACATGCACACTAATGCTACAACAATGAAACCGAATACCAATGCAAGTGACACCAAAACAATCTTTTTAGCAGACCATGATTTGTTTGTGGGGTTAGAATCTAGTGCGGTTGATGGACCACCACCTTGTGGTGGTACTTGTTTGCCTGGCGGTTGTTTACCGGGTGGTTGTTTAGGCGATGGGGAAAAAGGTGTTCCTGAACCCGTGGATGTGGCTGTGTTTGGAGGTGCCAGTGGAGCAGCAGTTGTAGTAGTAGTATTGAATGAATTCCCGTCTGTTTTGAAATCGGGAATGGCTAGTAACTTGTCAGGTATCGGTCCAATGAACATGTTATTTTCTATATTCCTGTGAAAGATACAAAACAATTAGTGAATGTGTAATTAGTAACTTGTCAGGTATCGTTTTGGATCGAGTAGTAAATGAATATGTAAAGTTTTATGCAATGCAAATGAAAAGCTCACAGATCAAGCAATGGAAGATCTTGTAGAATGTCAAGAGTCCCTGAGAATTTATTGTTCTGCAAATGACTGAAAACACACAAACATGTTAGTTTCACTCATGTAGATATAATTAGGGGTGAGAATCGTGTCAGGTTGGCGGTTTGATGGATTTTGCGTTAGCAGGTTTAATTGGTGTTGTGCATCAGGTCGACCCATTTTATGTTCATTTATGAATATGAGTGATAACAAGTGATTTAGTAACAATTTAAACATCCAATTGCTTTGACTCATAGAAAACTTTTTTGTAATTGGTGTCCTTTTAATTGCTTTTGTTTATTTATTTATCTCTAATTCTGAATAACAAACTTGGGTTTTTGTCTTAAACTCGAGATTAAAAGAAGCGAATGGAAATTGACAAGAGAATGGTGGCTAGAACGAATAAAATAAAATTGTTGGAAGTGAATAGTTGATGAAAAGGGTTTAAAAGCGAAAATTAATTTCACTTTTATACGCTCACATTAAACTAAGACTTTTTGTCTCTAAATTTTAAATCTTAACTTTCTAAAAAACCCTTAAACGGGTTATAAGGTCAACCCATTTATTAAACGGGTCATATTTGAAATAGCCTACTTATTAAATGGGTCGTGTTCAGGTCAATCTACTTGATAAACGGGCCGTGTTCGGGTTGACCTGCTAAATAAGCAGGTCGTGTTCAGTTCGACCTGCTTAATAAATGGGTCATGTTAGCCAACCCAAAACCTTGTTCTTTTTTTGTGTCGTGTAAGGATTTACTGCCCCTATAAGTATAATAGATTGATTCGGGTGATGGTACATCCTTGATGGGTCTAAACCAGTAAAACCACAAAAAAATAGCTTAAAACAAAAAGGTCAAGGGATTAAAAGTCTCCCAAAATGTCCTTCTAAACTATTTATAAAGAATTGTTTTTTTTTTTTTTTTGGTTACATATGACAAACAAGTTATTTACAATAAATCAGATTTCTTCGGGTCAACTGGACCCACCCCCACAAAAACTTTATGTTTCGACCTGTTACACAGCCCGTCCCTGCGCATTTTTCCACTTGTAATAAAATTTCACTGATAAGATGATTACTCACAAGGTAGTTAAAGCAGACAAACTTTGTAAGGAGGAAGGTAATTCTCCACTCAAACTGTTACCGGATAAATCTCTGCAAAGGTGGATTAAAGATCATCATAATAAGAACCAACTAAAGAAGAAGAAAGACTGAGTGATAACGGGTCCTACAGATTGACCAAACCGGTTAGGCCTTCAAAGGAATCCGGTATTTCTCCGGACAGGTGATTATCATTTAGAGACCTGAAATGCAAGAAACATAACATATAATAAATTGCCGCAAACATCCAAATCTTTGAATATAATGATCTAAGACGTCGCATTTAATTAAAATAGAATTTAGGTGATTCAAGTAATGTTTAAACGAGTTGAGCCGAGCTGAGCTAGAGCTCGACTTGTTTAGAATTTATTAATTATCAGCTATTTAATTAGTTTAGTTATTCACATATATAAATACTTTTATACATAACTTATATTGTATTTTATATACAAGTTGTATATTTGGTTGTATAATGCAACCAACTATATATTGTTTAGTTATTTTATCATAACTATACACACACACACACACACATAACTATTTTTATTATGTGGTAAGATTTATTATATTACATAAAAATTCATTATAATAGTATAAACAATAGGCTCGTGAGTGTAGCCGAGATCAGCATATGAAGCTTGGGCTCAATTATTAAACAAGCTAGGCTCAAGCTCATTTAAGCTCAGCTCAATTCGAGCTTTTAGCAAGCCAATCTTGACTAGCTCATGAGCAGTTCGACTCATTTGAGATATAAAGTACCAAAATTGACAGTATTACCCATTAAATAAGTCAACTGCCACATCTAATTTAAGCAAACAAATAAAAAGTAAAACTTACAATAGCAAACAAATAAAAAGTAAAACTTACAATAGCAAACAAATAAAAAGTAAAACTTACAAGGCAGATAATAGTGTTAGAGAGGACAAAGCATCCGGTATGGTTCCAGTGAAGTTATTATCTGCAAGAGAACTGCCAAAAGTAAAGAAAGACTATCATATATGTAGCCATCATATAATAGGTTAAAACAATAATCTATTAGACCTCAGTCATCATGATGTTTGTAATACGTTTTATATTAAAAACATGACTTGGGTATAAGTCAATAAATTATGCAGAGCTGATACAAGAATTAGCAGACTCATATGTGGACCCACCTTAATACGGGCATAACTTTCGCTCAGTTTGGAGTTACGGGGACCATAGAATATGAATGAAAACGTCTCGACGAGCCAAGTGCGTTGCCCTTGGGTCCAAATTTAGTGGTTTTGGAGCTTTGATTTTGAATTTAAAGATTTTCCTCCAAATTTTAGTGATTCACTTGATTGTGTTTTATTATTATAAAAATGAATTTACATTTTTCTTATAAAAACAAAACTTACATATTTGTGAGGGTAACAGGAAGATTAGTTGGAATGCTACCACCAATTAAGTTATTGCTGAAATCTCTGCAACGAAACAAGTAAAATTAGTCAAACAACATTAAACCCTAAAACACACATACATTAAACTTACATGCTTTGAAGTGAAGAAAATGACCCTAGGGAATCACCCAGTTCTCCTCGCAAATTGGCACCGCTAACAGTTCTGTAAAAAATAATTAAAAATCAAAAAACAAAATCACAATATAGCAATCAACATGATCATCCCAATATTAAAAGAAAAGGGATTTCATACATTGATATGATCTTTGTATTTGTATCATCACACACAACGCCTTGCCATTTCTCATCACACGGGTCACCCGCAGTTGCGGTCCATCTAGTAAGAGGAGGAGTTCCAAGTGCAGCACATAGATTATTTATTGCACTCACTGCACATTTCAAGATAATATCAAGAACAATTAAACTTATAACACCATGATCAAAAAATGATTATAAAATAAATAAATAAAGACTCAGTTTTAGTTTAGAAGAAAAGCTACCATCCGCAGCAATGGTAGCAAAAGATACTGGCGCAACAAAGAACAATATGAACACCAACAAGTATTTTATAGATATTTTAACACCCATTGATCTAAACTCTGCAATTTCTTCCGGTTGCGTGATTCTGCATAATATCTTCAACCTGAAAAAAAACAATAAATAAAACTTTTAAGAAACCCAGTTTTGAATCAAATCTTGAATATTCATACCAAATGCTAAGAAAACCAAATACCCAATTCGACATTAAAAACCCAATCTTGAATCAATTAATTTGAAGCAATTCTTGAATATTCAAACCAAATGCTAATAAAGTCCAACACCCTATTCTATCTGCAACAAGATTTAGCATAAAACCCATCTTGAATCAGTAGAAATGGAAGCAGATATTTGATATTCAAATCAAATGCTAAGTTAGAAACCCCAATAACTGCAATAAGATTTACAAAAGGAAAGAAAAAGAAAAAAGTGGTAAGAAAAGTCAATACCCAATTCAACAAGCCACAATCTTGATTGAGAGCAAATGCTGTGTAAATTATGAGGAAATAATGGGTGTTGGATTGGATAATAAAATAAGAAAGAAGCATGTTAACGTGGGTGTTGAGTGTTGTGGAAGTATAATTAATACTCAAGCAGGCAAAGATTCTTTGGTTTGGTCATATTAAATTAATTAAACAAGTTTCAGAGAATTAAGGTCAATAATAATACCAGGTCAAGAACAGGGGGAAAGCTGAAAGTGGACAGATGGAAAAAGATTAATTGATTTGATTGTCTAGAAAATAAATCATACTTATTGACGACTTGACTTAAATAAAATTGGCTTCATATGGAAGAAAATTGGCTTCATACTTATAGACGACTTGACTTAAATAAAATCATACTTATAGACGACTTGACTTAAATAAATCATACCTTCCTTTCCTGTAGAGGTAGGTCTTCACCAGGGGTCAGCGTTGAGCCCGTTTCTTTTTGCAGTAGTCTTGGATGAGTTGTCAAAGTCGATTCAGGGGACTCTCCCGTGGTGCATGATGTTCACAGACGATATTGTGTTACTTGCTGAGAAAAAACAAGATCTAAACATGAGGCTTGAGGAGTGGCGAACAACTTTAGAGACAAAAGGTTTAAAGATTAGCCGATCTAAGACGGAGTACCTCCACTGTGATTTTGGTGGGATAAACGACAATGAAGACGCACAGATCACAATTGAAGGGCAGGTGGTCCCGCAGGTAACGAGGTTCAAGTATTTAGGATCATTTGTACAGAGCGATGGGGAATTAGACAGTGATGTGACCCACCGAGTTCAGGTAGGATGGTGTAGATGGAAAGCAGTCACAGGTATATTGTGCGACAAGAGTTTCCCGACTAAACTAAAGGGAAAATTCTATAGGGTGGCAGTTAGACCTGCAATGCTATATGGAACAGATTGTTGGGCCATCAAGAAGGCACAAGTGCGGAAGATGGAGGTAGCAGAAATGAGAATGCTACGTTGGATGTGTGGGCACACAAGGCTAGACCGAATAAGAAACGTTGTGTTTCGCGAGAGATTAGGGATGGCGAACATAGCAGACAAGATAAGAGAGTGGAGATTGAGATGGTTTGGACATGTAAAGAGAAGACAGACGACGAATCCTGTTAGATCCGTAGAAAACATTACTATAGAGGGGAGGAGGGGTAGAGGACGACCGAAATTGACTTGGGATGAGAGGATTTTGCATGATTTGATAGACCTAAACCTCTCCGAGGACATGGTTGAGGATAGGAATTCGTGGAGAAGTAGAATTAAAGTTAAGGATTTTTAGAGAGAATTGAATACCTTAGGGCTTAGACTTAACTTATTTAGGTCACATACCATAATGGTATTTCCCTTACATATATTATTATTATTATTATAATTATTATTAGCTTTTATATAGCTGTTAAACTGTGATCTTATTATTAATATTATTATAATTAGTAGTAGTTTTTATATAACTGTTAAACTTTGATTTCCTTTATTTTGCTTCATACACATGTACTTAGAGCCGAGGGTCTCTCTGGAAGCCACCTCTTTATTCCTTTGGATAGAGGTACGGTGTGCCTACATCCCACCCTCCCCAGACCCTATTTATAGCTTTGCTGTCGGTGGGATTTTACTGGGCATGATTGATTGATTGATATGGAAGAAAATAGTTCTCGTAATACTACTTGAAAATACCATGTTCCAGAAACAGGCCATCGAAATCTATCGGAGCCGATAGATTTAAAAAAATCCGATGGTTTTCGCCATCCAATACGAAACTGCCAAGTAACCCACAACCCACCTACCCAATTGGATTTCCTCTCAAAATCATCGGTCCAGATGGTGTTATGATGAAAACAATCTCCTCTTAAAACCATTTCCCCAGCTTCCTTTCCCCTCAAACATGTTTGCCGCCGGTGGCGGCGGTTTCCGGCGAGATGCAGAAGAGTGTGTCGCCGCCGGCCAAAGCTAAACTAAGCCAACCGTCGTTGGATGTCTTTACGCGGCTACCGGAGAAGTTCACCTCATAAATTTGATCCGATGCTCGCCACCGTCTGCCACCGCTACATCACTCCATTCTCCAGCATCCACATTGCATGCCACCGTCACTAACTCCATTCACCTACCTTAACTCCTCGCATCACCAACCACTTCGCTTCAAACCTTATTGCGTCAATAAATCACAGCTTCCAGAAGTCATAGATTCCAATTCAGGTATCATCATCATCTGTTTGACACAAATATTTTATAAGGTTTACATCTCGCCGGAAACTGCCGCCACCGGCGGCAGACATGTTTGAGGGGAAAGGAAGCTGGGGATATAGTTTTAAGAGGAGATTGTTTTCATCAGAACACCATCTGGACCGATGATTTTGAGGGGAAATCCAATTGGGTAGGTGGGTAGTGGGACACTTGGTAGTTTCGTATTGGATGGCGAAAACCATCGGATTTTTTTGAAACCTATCGGCTCCGATTGATTTCTAAGGATTATTTCTAGAATATGGCATTTTCAAGGACTATTTTCAAAACCTCTCTTTATTTGGATCATTTTCAGAATTTTCCCCAATAATAATTATACACATAGTATAATTAAAAAGTTTGGTGCCACAAAAAGTTTTTTTTAATATTTTATTGGTTGTGTTTTTTTTAAGTAAATCATTTTGGTGCTTAATCAATTGTGATACCTTAGTGTGTTGGTTGATGTAAAGTTTGTTAATGTTTGGTAAACTAGGAAATATGCTACTACGCAGGATCAAGACACGTTAATAAAACAAGAATTCTTGAAATTTATTTTCTTTAATTCGAGACTCCTTTTTTCTTTGAATAGATTTTTTTTTGTGGTTTCTTTTTTTTATTATAATTATTTTATTTGTGTTTTTATTTAAATATGTTAATATAAATAAGATTTTGGTGTCACAAGTACTTCATTGGGTCATTTGGTGGAAGACATTTTTTTTGTTATCATTTTGTTCCGGTGCCGTAACGAACGTGATGAAAATAGACTGTAACTACGTTCTGTTTTAGTTCCAATACCGTAACGATCGTAACGAAAATGGACCGGATGCCGATTTTTTTAGTTCCAGTGTTGTAACGAACGTGATGGAAACCGACCGAATTTGCGTAGACTCACCGCCTCAACGTTCGGGATCGACAACGATTTTTAACGTTTACGAAGTGGCGAATTCGACGATGCTGTTTGCATTTGAAGAATAATGATATTACATTGTTGCTGGAATAATAATAATGAAGAAAAACAAAACAATTCTGATATGCAATTCTTATATGCAAATATAGAAGATAACATAATACTAATAAGTTGGCATACTAATAGTACGGAATCATACGGAAATGCCTTTTATGCAAATCTATGTTTATTATTTTGTAAATCTAGAACTAGAATATAACATAAAATAAAGCCAAGTTATAAGCTTTCATACATATTCAAATCTTTACACCTCAAGATCTTATTCCCAGAAACAATATATATAGTAAAATATTGCTGAACAAAAAACATTAACAATAACCTCATTAGTTGCTTGTAAAACTGACCATTTTTCTGACGTTTACGAAGTGAAGAATCCGACGACGTTGTTTGAATTTGAAGCATAATAATGTTACACTATTGTTGAAATAATAATAATGAAGAAAAAAAATAATTCTGATATGCAATTCTTATATGCAAATATAAAATATAACAAAATATTAATAAGTTGGCATACTACTAGTACGGAATATTACGGAATAGTACAGAAATACCTTTTTATATGCAAATCTAGCATGACATATGTTTATTATTTTCTAATTCAAGAACTAAAAGATAGCATAAAGTACAGCCTGGTTATAAGCAGTCGTACATGTTTTTATATGTGAATCTTTAAACCTCAAGATCTTATTCCTAGTGACAATATATATAGTAAAATATTGCTGAACAAAAAATATATCAATAACCTCATTAGTTGCTTGTTAAACCGACGATTTCTGACGTTTACAAAGTGGCGAATCCGACGACGTTGTTTGCATTTGTAGCATAATGATATTACAATTTGTTGGAATAATAATAACGAAGAAGTACAAAATAATTCTGATTTGCAATTATTATAGGCAAATATAGAAGATAACATAATATTAATAAGTTGGCATACTAATAGTACGGAATATTACGGAATAGTACGGAAATGTCTTTTTATATGGAAAATTTATGCAAGAAAAGATCATGTTTTGTTCACCAAGAAATTCTAACAAATATACATAAAATCGTTTTCAAAAAGATTTAAGAAGTGTAATAGAAGATGAACTTTGGAAGAAGGAAAACAAGATAGTTAAATGAGAGTTAGGGGCTGCCCAAATCTTAATCCTAACTCTTACTAGCTTAAAGTGTTTGAATGAATAAAGTGTGTAACTTGAAATGAACTTTAAACCATAATAATAAAGTTAGGGCAACTTCTAAGGGAAAACCTAACACCACATAAAGTTACAAATGGTTAAAATGAGGGAATGTGTTGTCACATAAAATGAAGTATGTTACATACAACTAGTATGGTCTAGATTGTAATAAGTATATATGACACTAGAGTAGTGTTACAAAAGAATAGAAAACCTTAATGGGGAACCATTGTAATGGAGGGATTGTGTTGGAAGCACCCTAAGGATTGTTGAAGATTTGTTCAAAAACCCTAATCGAAAAGGTGAGTTCTTGTGGCCCCTTTTTATGTTTTATATGTTTTAGGGAGAAATATGCTCAAATATATTGATTTGAATACTTGAATATTGAAATGCTCGATGTTGATGTTTATGCTTAAGATGATTGAATGATTGCATAAGTTTGATTTATCGCTTAAGTCCCCTTATTTGTTGTTACGTGACCTTTAACTCTTTGTTGTTATGAGCCGGTGTCAAGTGGGATAGTACTATCGGGGACGTCCACCCCATTCACGGTTGGTAGCGCCAACGATGTATATGTGAATGCTATTTGTCATATTGTGTGTATGTGCTAACGTTCCGCGATAAAACGTTAGAGCTAACGGGTCTGGAAAGGCATTGGTAGGGGCAGAGACGAATCGGCTAGGTTACGGGATTATGCTAGAATGAGATGTACTAATGCATATAACATAACATCATGATGAGCTGTTTTTATGAAAGAAAGAAATATTGTTTACTGTGTCAAAACACACGGACTCACCAACTAATTTTAGTTGACGTTTTCAAGCATATATTTCAGGTAATGCCTAACGACCATGAGCTTACTTGATATTTTGGAATGCACGGAGATTATGTTGAATTACTATGAGTTTTTTGTTTATTAGATACTATCTCCGCATGCTAGACTATGAAATAATTTGGCTACTGTATTATGACAATATGACTTGGATTATGAATGTATTAAGTGTTTTGTGTGTGAATCATGTGTTCATGGATCCGAAAACTGAAACCCCTGCGATTCCGCCTTGGCGGAGTGCTACACAATATATATAGTAAAATATTGCTGAACAAAAAATATTAACAAAAACCTCGTTATTTGATTGTAAAACCGACGATTTCTGACTTTTATGAAGTGGCAAATCCGACGATGCTGTTTTCATTTAAAGAATAATGATATCACATTGTTGCTAAAATAATAATTATGAAGAATAACAAAACAATTCTCATATGCAATTCTTATATGCAAATATAGAAGATAACATAATAATAATAAGTTGACATACTAATAGTATGGAATAATAAGGAATAGTATGGAAATGCCTTTTTATATGAAAATCTAGCATGGCATATGTTTATTATTTTGTAAATCTAGAACTAGAAAATAACATGAAGTACAGCCAGGTTATAAGCTGTCATAGATGTTTTATGTGTAAATCTTTACACCTCAGGATCTTATATCCAGAAACAATATATATATATAGTAAATATTACTGAACAAATAATGTTACCAATAACCTCATTATATGCTTGTAAAACCGACGACGCTGTTTTCATTTGAAGAATAATGATATTACATTGTTGCTGGAATAATATTAACGAAGAAGAACAAAAAAATTCTGACATGCAAATATAGAAGATAACATAATATTAATAAGTTGACATACTAATAGTAAGGAATATTACGGAATGGTACGGAAATGCATTTTTATATGCAAATCAAGCATGACATATGTTTATTATTTTGTAAATCTAGAATTATAAGATAACATAAAAAACAGACAGGTTATAACCTGTCATACATGTTTTTTATATGCAAATCTTTAGACCTCAAGATCTTATTCCCAGAAACAATATATATAGTAAATTATTTCTGAACAAAAAACAATAACAATTACATCATTAGTTTCTTGTAAAACCGACGATTTTCTGACGTTTACGAAGTGGAGAATCTGATGACGATGTTTGCATTTGAAGCATAATGATATTACACTGTTGTCCGAAAAATAATAATGAAGAACAAAAAAATTCTGATTTGCAATTCTTATATGCAAATTATATAGAAGATAACATAATATAAATAAGTTGGCATACTACTAGTACCAAATATTATGGAATAGTACGGAAATGTCTTTTTATATGCAAATCTTGCATGGCATATGTGTATTAAGTTCTAAATCTAGAACTAGAAGATAGCATAAACTACAGGCAGATTATAAGCAGTCATACATGTTTTTATATGCAAATATTTATACCTAAAGATCTTATTACCAGAAAAAATATATAAAGTAAAATATTGCTGAACAAAAAACATTAACAATAACCTCATTATTCGCTTGTAAAACCGACGATTTCGGGCGTTTACGAAGAGGAAAATCCGACGACGCTGTTTTCATTTGAAGAATAATAGTATTACATTGTTGGTGGAATAATATTAATGAAGAAGAATAAAACAATTCTGATATGCAACTCTTATATGCAAATATATAAGATAATATAATATTAATGAGTTGGCATACTAATAGTACGGAATAGTAAGGACTTGCATTTTTATATGCAAATCTAGCTTGGCATATGTTTATTACTTTCGAAATCTAGAACTAGAAGATATCATAAAATACAGCCAGGTTATAAGCAGTCATACATGTTTTATAAGCAAATCTTTACACCTCAGGATCTTATTTCCAGAAACAATATATATAGTAAAATATTGCTGAACAAAAAACATTATCAATAACCTTATTAGTAGCTTGTAAAACCGACGATTTCTGACGTTTACGATGTGGCGAATACGACGACGTTGCTTGCATTTGAATCATAATAATATTACAATGTTGGTGAATTAATAATATTGAAGAAGAACAAAACAATTTTAATATGCAATTCCTATATTCAAATATAGAAGATAACATGTTGGCACATTAATAGTACGGAATATACGGAAATGCCTTTTGATAAGAAAATCTAGCATGGCGTGTGTTTATTATTTTGTAAATCTAGAACTAGAAGATAACATAAAGTACAACCAGGTTATAAGGTGTCATGCATGTTTTATATGCAAATCTTTACACCTTAGGATCTTATTTCCAGAAACAATATATAGAGTAAAATATTACTGAACAAAAAACATTAACAATAACCTCATAGCATAAAGTACAGCCTGGTTATAAGCAGTCGTACATGTTTTTATATGTGAATCTTTAAACCTCAAGATCTTATTCCTAGTGACAATATATATAGTAAAATATTGCTGAACAAAAAATATATCAATAACCTCATTAGTTGCTTGTTAAACCGACGATTTCTGACGTTTACAAAGTGGCGAATCCGACGACGTTGTTTGCATTTGTAGCATAATGATATTACACTTTGTTGGAATAATAATAACGAAGAAGTACAAAATAATTATGATTTGCAATTATTATAGGCAAATATAGAAGATAACATAATATTAATAAGTTGGCATACTAATAGTACGGAATATTACGGAATAGTACGGAAATGTCTTTTTATATGCAAATCTAGCATGGCATATGTTTATAATTTTGTAAATCTAGAACTAGAAAATAATATAAAGTACAGCCAGGTTATAAGCTATCATACATGTTTTAAATGCAAATCTTTATACCTCAAGATCTTATATCCAGAAACAATATATATAGTAAAATATTGCTGAACAAAAAACATTAACACTAACGTCATTATTTGCTTCTAAAACTGACGATTTCTGGCGTTTACGAAGTGGAAAATCCGACGACGTTGTTATCATTTGAAGAATAATGATATCACATTGTTGCTGGAATAATAATAATGAAGAAGAACAAAACAATTTTGATATGCAGTTCTTATATGCAAATATAGAAGATAACATAATATTAACAAGTTGGCATATTAATAGTACGGAATAGTAAGGAAATGCCTTTTTATAAGCAAATCTAGCATGTCATTTGTTTATTATTTTCTAAATCTAGAACTATAAGATAGCATAAAGTACAACTAGGTTATAAGCAGTCATATATGTTATATATGTGAATCTTTACACCTCAGGTTCTTATTTCCAGAAACAATATATATAGTAAAATATTGCTGAACAAAAAACATTAACAATAACCTCATTAGTTGCTTGTAAAACCGACGAATTCTGACGTTTACGAAGGGGCGAATCCGACGACGTTGTTTGCAACTGTAGCATAATGATATTACACCGTTGTTGGAATAATAATAATAACAACAACAACAACAACAATAATAATAATAATAATAATAATAATAATAATGAAGAAGTACAAGACAATTCTGATATGCAATTCATATGTGCAAATATAGAAGATAACATAATATTAATAAGGTGGCATACTAATAGTATGGAATATTACGGAATAGTACGAAAATGCCTTTTTATATGCAAATCTAGCATGGCATTAGTTTATTATTTTGTAAATCTAGAACTAGAAAATAACTTAAAGTACAGCCAGGTTATAAGCTGTTATACATGTTTTATATGCATTTCTTTACACCTCAGGATCTTATATCCAGAAACAATATATATAGTAAAATATAGCTGAACAAAAAACATTAACAATAACCTCATTATTTGCTTGTAAAACTGACGATTTATGATGTTTACGAAGTGGCAAATCCGACGATGTTGTTTTCATTTAAAGAATAATGATATCACATTGATGCTGGAATAATAATAATGAAGAAGAACAAAACAATTCTGATATGCAATTCTTATAATCAAATATAGAAGATAAAATAATATTAATAAGTTGATATACTACTAGCACAAAATATTACGGAATAGTACGGAATTGCATTTTTATATGCAAATCTAGCATGGCATATGTTTATTATTTAGTAAATCTAGAACTAGAAGATAACATAAAATACAGCCAGGTTATAAGCTGTCATACAAATTTTTTATATGCAAATCTTTAGACCTGAAGATCTTACTCCCAGAAACAATATATATAGTAAAATATTGCTGAACAAAAAACAATAACAATAACTTTATTAGTTTCTTGTCAAACCGATGATTTCTGATGTTTACGAAGTGGAGAATCCGACGACGATGTTTGCATTTGAAGCATAATGATATTACACTATTTTTGGAATAATAATAATGAAGAAGAACAAAACAATTTTGATATGCAATTCTTATATGAAAATATTGAAGATAACATAATACAAATGAGTTGGTATACTACTAATACGGAATATTATGGAATAGTACGGAAATGTCTTTTTATATGCAAACCTAGCATGGCATAAGTTTATTATTTTCTAATCTAGAACTAGAAGATAGCATAAAGTACAAGCAGATTATAAGCTGTCATACATGTTTTTATATGCAAATCTTTACACCTCAAGATATCATTCCTAGAAACAATATATATAGTAAAATATTGCTTAACAAAAAACATTAACAATAACATCATTATTTGCTTGTAAAACCGATGATTTCTGGCGTTTACTGAAGAAGCGTGGATCGACTCACTAGTAGACGATCTACTTTCCTCGGGTGTGATTATGCTATTTCACCGATGGTTCTCTGGGATCTGATGGATCTGGGTTCTTCCACCTACAAAATGAACAGCACCGTAAACTTACCCCTCAGAAAGGGACAGAGGGGTCTTCTTTGGGGTAACCCTCCGGTGTGAGAATAAGTATTTGTGGGAGAAGATAATAATATGTGAGAGTAAGGAATTTGGAGTGTATTGCTTAATAGCTGAATACTCTGTTATTGTCTGTTTCAGTGTCCCCTCTCCTTGTGGAGTTGATGTGATATTTATAGTGCTAGGGTTTCCCATGATTGGGCTCAGACCTAATTAGGGCCTTGTTGGCCTCCTCCAATTGCTTTGCGCCACGTGTCCTTTGGGACACCTGGTGCTTTTTCATTGGTTATAATCACGTGGTAGCACATGGGTTTTGCTGAGTTGTCCACCTTTCATTGGCAGCTGTCAACATCAGCATATTCTTATTCCTTAAAAAGATACCTTCTGGAAGGTTGTCTGACGTGCACAATCAAGGTTGCCCTAATCCTGATTTGGATAATGACGAGGTTGATTATGTGCATGTGTGATACGCGCCTATCCTGAGGATGCGCGAGGTCTTCTCTTTATTCTCACGCGCAGATGTTTCATGCGCAGATGTGATATGCACGAGCATGTGATGTGCGCCACGCGCGGATGCGCCACGCGCATATGTGATATGCGTGAGCATATGTGATGCGTGAGCATATGTGATGCGTGAGCATATGTGATGCCTGAGCATCTGTGGTGCCTGAGCATATGATGCCTGAGCATGTGATGCATGAGCATATGTGATATGCGTGAGCATATGTGATATGCGCCATGCGCGTAGGTTTTGGCTTTGTGCCTTCATAATGTCTTGATTTCAAGCCTCTTGTCCATATCTTGTGGGTTGACCCGCCTCGCTCGGTGTTGAGGCGGGTACATACCTCTTCAAGCCCCCCCAGTCTAATGTGTGTTTTGTCTCGCGCGAGCGAGGCAAGATAGATATTAGACTTAACAGTTTGCTCTTTTAGTAGGGGTTTGTCTTTTTCCTCTTATTACTCATCGTTGCGCGAAATTCTATCCCTTTTGTTGCAAACGAATCGTCCCTGCATGTGGTTGGTTGTTGCTGACATGCGTCAGTGATGGAGACGTGTCAGGCCTTTCGTGTGCTCGAGGTGCTACAGTTGCCTTTCGTGTCCCCTCACATGCTGTCAGGGACACGTGTCGCGCTCGCGTTGGTCCGTTCCTGCGAGTGGTGGCGCGTGAACTCTGGCAGCAGCCGTATAGTTTCCTTTCGTGTCCCCTCACACAGTGTCAGGGACACGTGTCGCGCTCGCGTTGGCTTAAACCTGCGAGTGGGGGCGCGTGAAGTCCGATCAGCACCAATATTTCTCTCTCCTGGGCCTATAAAAGCCAGCCCTTAGAGTTTTTTTATCCTTCATCTTCTTGTTTAATATTCAGAGCTCTTTTCTTTCTTTCATTCTATTCCGATTACGTGTCTTCTGCTTCCAGATTTCTGTTCTTCAGAAGCATCGTTTGTCCGTTTTCACCGTTGTATGTCTGATAGCTCAGACAACACAATCTCCCCCATCCATTGCCGTGTTAAATCGTTAGTAATGTCTACATTGAAGAAGACCGGCAAGGGGAAGAAGGCTGCTGAGGCCTCATCGGAGGAGGTAGGGAGGACCAAGGCCGTGAAGAAGTGGAATGAGATCCCCTGCAAACTGAGGCAGGCCGATCTTGACAGCCTCATCGCCTCTCAGGGTTTTCTCCCTGAGTTTGGCTGCATGTTGCCTGGGGCCGGGCAAACGGCGGCGGACCCGCCTACCGGCTATATATCCTTGTATTGCCATTTTTTCACCCACTGCAACCTTCGTCTCCCGATGACAAGGTTTGTGGGTGCGCTGCTTAGGTTCTATGGGATTCATATATCCCAAGTCCATCCGTTTGGACTTGTGCGCATGACTCATTTTGAGTTCATGTGCAAATCTCAGCGCGAGGAGCCCACCCCTCGGCGCTTTCAATTTTTTTATAAGCCCAAGATCCAGGATTCTTGGTTCTCATTTATTCCTCGCAGTCAGAAGGTCAAGTGCTCCACTGTTTCATTCAAGAGCCTTCATGACTGGTCTGAGAGGTTTTTTTACATCAGGGCTGGTGTGATCCCCATCCGCATGACCATGCGCGCGATCTCTTCTGCGCCTGCGGATGTGGGTGTCGTCAAGAACCCAACTGGCGGCTGGGTCAAAAAGTTGACCGCCGAACCATCCCCCGCCAAGAAAATTTGCGAGGAGGCGCTGGTGGGGGTTGGTATGAGCAGGAGGTGGGCTGACAGCGCGACTGAGCCCGTGATCCAAGTTGACGGCTTGTGTAAGTTAATTTCATTGCCTTACTTCTGCGCGAATATGATTCTTTTTGCTGATATCATTTGACTTGTTTTGTGCAGTCGTCAAGGAGTATGTCCACGCCGCCTATGATGAGCATATGGAGGGTGGCTCCGTCGCGCTGGGCGCTGGGGAGGTTGGCTTCCCCGATCGCTTTGATGACATGTTCATCCCTGTTGATCTGGGATTTGTCTTTGACAGTGATGCGCCTGGTAAGCCTTTGTACTTATGCATTTTCCTTTATAATACCAAATTTTGCTAACACTTCTGTTGCGTGTATTGTAGATGCGCTCAAAAACTACGAGCTGGAGCTCGCGGAAGAGGAGGAGGAGGAGGAGGCGCCCCAACTAAAGCGTAAAGCTAAGGGGAAAACTGGCGCAGGGGCCAGTAAGAGACAGAAGAAAGATGTTGCCCCTGTTGTTCAAGATCCTCCTACTCAGGCGGGGGGATTTGAGAAAACCCAGGAGTTTCCCTCCAAGTTTCCCTTGTCTTCCCTGCCTCAAAAAGTGGGCAGACCTCCTGTCCACACGAGGTATGGTGCGACTACCTCCTCCCTTCGCGCGGTGGAAAAGGGAAGCGGCGTTGCGCCTTCGACAGGTATACTTTGCTTATCCTTTGGTTATCTTTTATGATTCTATGAGCGCGATTCTAATGAATGTTTGCTCTCTCAAATGCTTGTAGATCCGGCGACGTTGGTGGACCAACGTCAAGCGCAACAAGATGCCGAGGCTGCGCCGGAGGTCGCTTCGAAGTCCCCTGTTTTACCCTCGAAAAAGGGTAGAATGGACTTCATGGCGATGTTCGCCTCGCGAACGGAGTTGCGCCAAGGTACGTATTGCGCTTTTATTTTCTGATTTTCTTTTAGATCAAGTCATGAACCATTTCTTTATGTTGATTTTTCATAGGAGTCGTAGCTGGCGTACAAGCTGCTAGCGGCACTCCTGGCGCCGGTGCCAGCGCCGTTGGCTCTGCTCCTGCTCCTGCAAGCGATGAATCTCCCCTCATCGGGATTACTAAGGAGCAGGAGGCCGTTTTACGCGCCGATCTGGCGGCGTCGAGACCTCCCTCACCTCCTCCTGCGCACAGCCCTCCTAGGGAGACTGTTTTTGATTCTAGGTCGCAGGAGAAAAGGCCTATTTCAGAGGAGGATGAGGAGGTTCATGCTGAAGACTCCGACGGCGGCCGCGCCAGCCCTGCAGCGCCGCGAGGTTTCGCGTCGCCGTCTTCTCGTGGGCCTGCCGCTGACTTTTCTGCTTCGTCCCCGCAGGTATAAGTTTGTTTTTTCTCCGCTGCGCGGACTTTCATATTAGTGTTTTGATGACTTAGATCATTACTTTGTGTTTGCAGGAAGCCGATCACATCTACCGCCCGAGATGGAACATTACTGAGGACAGCTCATTTCAGTCCATGGGTGTGTGTGAGGACTTCTGGGCTCATTCTGTGCCTCCAGCTGAAAGGAGGTTTCAGGAGGCCCGCGCTCGCGATGACTTGCTGAAAGACCATCTGTTTGCTGGGTCGGCTTTCTTTGCTGCCTCCCAAGAGCTTCGCTATGATTACGTAAAGGTACGTGATGCTCTTGCGGAGGCCAAGCAAGAGGCTAAGGTATCTGCTTGGCATCTTTCTGATGCTCGAGAGAGAGCTGAGAAGCTCCAAGCAGAGCTCAGTGAGAACAGAGCAAGTGCCAACACCGCGTTCGTTAAGCGCGGGCATGAGCTACAGGCTGCGCGGGAGAAGCTGCAGGCGGCCGAGGCGGACGCTGCCAAGTACGCGCGCCAAGTGCGCGACTTGGAGCTGGACGCGGAGGCGCGTGACCAAGCTCTTGTCCAGTCTATAACTGACAAATCATCACTGGAGAGTGAGGTTGCCCGCCTGAAGAAGGAGCTGGCGGCCGCGCAGGCCGATAAAGATGAAGCCTTGGCGACGGCAGCGTCTAGCCAAGAAGCACTTGATGCTGCGCGGGCGGAGAAGGAAGAAACCTTGGCGGCAGCAGCGTCCGACAAAGAGGAGCTGAAACAGACTAAGGAAACTGTTGAGTTATTAAACTCTCAGATTCCTGCCCTCGAGACGTCTGTTGCTTCCCTCGCGCAGGATCGCCAATGGCTAATCTCACAGGGCATGACTCGTTGCGCTTACGCGATGAAATACTCAGACGAGTTTCAGGCCCTTGTGATGGACTGCAACGCTGCCGCGCGCTTGGTGGGTCGAGCTGAAGGGTTTACGGATGGCTATGAATATGGCATGTTGAAGAAGAACCCATCCGAGTACCCTTATCAGAGCGACGTTGCCTGCGCGGACATGGCCGCGATGGGGGAGAAGTATTTGAATACTCCCATTCCCATCCTTGCGCAGGTATTTTAACTTTAATGAGATAACCTTGACTTATTTTCCAAGTCTTCTGTACTCATATTTTTCCTTATGATTTGCAGATATCCGCGCTTGCTGACCAGCCCGATCTCGCTGCGCTAAAGAAATTACTTGACGAGTGCGAAGGGGCTGGTGGCGGCGATGATGGCGCGGGGAATGCTGGCGTTGCTAGCGGCTCTGGCGTGGCCAAAGGATCTGCTCCTGACACAATTGTGATAGAAGAATCCATTCAAGACGAAGAACTTGACTATGGTCAGTTTGGAGATGACGAGGAGCGTGCTGCGCCAGGTGCTGAGGGCGATGATGATGACTATGAAGAGGCTGACGTCGACGTGGAGACTTGAGAAGCCCTTCATGTTTTTTATTTTTATTTGTAGTTTGTCTTTCATCATCTTGTAAACTTGTAAATTTCAATGCTTTGGAATGAAATTTTGTTTTTCCCTACTTCGCATCTTGCGCATTCCCCATTCATCTCTTTATATTGCATGTTTGCTTGTTGAATATAAGATATGCTTGCACGTTGAAATAAGAACAAGGTTGTAAGAAAATTTTTATACTTAATCCTTGTCATATTGTAAGTGATTTTGCCATATCTTGATTATGTTGACACGTGCCTTGGCGTTTTCATTATTCCTCTTTTGCGCGACGTTATCGCGCATTTATTATAGGGAATTATGAGTTTTTTAGCCTTTACGTATCAATATGTGTTGCTCAGATATCCATTACAATTGCATGCGCGACCTCGACCTGAGACCTTAACAACTATGTTTTGACATTTGTTTTGCCTTAGTTGTGTTTAGGTATTTTATGGTTAGGCTGCGCAGTATGTAGGATGGATGTTGTGAGTGATTTGAGCTAAGGCTCACATTATTGGGCTAAGGCCCTGACGTTTTAGAGTTAAGACTCGTTAACGTGTTTGAGCTTGAAGCTCGCGCATGTATGTTTTACTTCGTTTTATTTCGTTTTGATGTCAATACAATGTTGTCATATTACTCAAAATTAATAAAGGGAAGTGTGAAACATGTATGCAAAAGGTAATAGAATTGGGCTAAGGCCCTGACGTTTTAGAGTTAAGACTCGTTAACGCGTTTGAGCTTGAAGCTCGCGCATGTATGTTTTACTTCGTTTTATTTCGTTTTGATGTCAATACAATGTTGTCATATTGCTCAAAATTAATAAAGGGAAGTGTGAAACATGTATGCAAAAGGTAATAGAATTGGGCTAAGGCCCTGACGTTTTAGAGTTAAGACTCGTTAACGCGTTTGAGCTTGAAGCTCGCGCATGTATGTTTTACTTCGTTTTTATTTCGTTTTGATGTCAATACAATGTTGTCATATTGCTCAAAATTAATAAAAGGAAGTGTGAAACATATATGCAAAAGGTAATAGAATCCACATTAAGAGAAGATAGCGCGTATCATTATTCATAATGGCT
This sequence comes from Bidens hawaiensis, assembly GCF_021521415.1. Classification (NCBI taxonomy): domain Eukaryota; kingdom Viridiplantae; phylum Streptophyta; class Magnoliopsida; order Asterales; family Asteraceae; genus Bidens; species Bidens hawaiensis. The sequence continues at coordinate 1,675,746 of NW_027491157.1, forward strand.
TAAAAAGCCTTGATTACAAACTTGACATTTTTTACATAAAACATTTTCTAAGCTGTGCCGCGTTCCATGCGCGTGGGATCTTCTTTCCATTCAAATCTTTTAAAGCGTATGCGCCTTTTCCCAATTCTTCTGAGATTTGATAAGGTCCCTCCCAAGTGGGGGACATTTTTCCCGGGGGTATCGCGCGGCTAGCTTCATTGTTTCGAAGGACAAAATCATTTTTCTTGAAGTGGCATTCTTTCACACGCTGGTTGTAATATTTTTCCAGTTTTTTCTTGTACTTGGCTTCACTGATGATAGCCGCCTCTCTGCGCCCTTCTAGTAAGTTGAGATCCAACCTCCTTTCGCGCTCGTTATCAATCTTGTTCATCATGAGCACTCTATGGGATGGACATCCAATTTCTGCTGGAATCATAGCCTCCGTTCCATAGGTTAGGCTGAACGGGGATTCGCCATTGCTGGTTTTGCTTAATGTCCTGTGTGCCCACAGGACATTAGGTAGCTCTTCAACCCAAGAATGGGATTCTCCCTCCAACCTTTTCTTCAGCCCATTTAACAAACTTTGATTCGTGCGCTCCACTTGGCCATTCCCCTGAGGGTGGTATACCGAAGTGAAGATTTGGTTGATGCGCAATTCCTTGAGCCAGTTGGATATCTTCCTGTCAGTGAATTGTTTGCCATTATCGCTCACAATTTCCATGGGTAAGCCAAAACGGCATATGATGTGGCTCCAGATAAACTGTTTCATCGCTTCGGCTGTGATTTTTGCTAGTGGCTTGTCTTCAACCCATTTTGTAAAATAGTCTACTGCCACTACCAAAAATTTTACTCGCCCTTGCGCTTGCGGTAGGGGACCCACAATATCGATTGCCCATTTGTGGAAAGGCCATGCGGAGGTCACCGGAATCAAGTTGTTCTTTGGCCGCATGGTGTTTGGCGCATAGCTCTGACATGCTTTGCACTTTTGGATCTCTTTTAATGCGTCCAAGTACATGCCTGGCCAATAGTAACCTGCGCTCATTGCCTTGGCAACCACCATGCGCGGGCCAGCATGTATTCCACAGATTCCTTCGTGTATCTCTCTGATCACATAGCTTGCTTCCTCAGCATCTAGGCATTTCATGAGTGGTCCAAGATAAGAGCGTCGATATAATGTACCATCAAGCAGTTCATAGTTCTGCGACTTGTGTCTTATCTTCCTCGCCTGTGCGCGATCGTCCGGTACTTTTCCCTCCTTCAAGAATTCCATTACTGGAGTTATCCATGATGAAGGGGTTGTATGAGTTACAAGGACAGACTTCGCTCCCACCGACGGGTTGCTCATTACTTCTATCCTGACATCTTTGCCAAAGTGATCGAAGCTGGTTGATGCCATCTTGCTCAGCGCGTCAGCAGATTTGTTTTCACTGCGCGGAATATGAATGATTCTGAAGCAGTCAAATTGCTCGATGAGCTTTTTCGCCTGCTCTAGATATAGAGGCATGGTGTTCTCTTTGGCATCATAAAGGCCATTGACCTGTGCTGCTACCAAGTATGAATCAACATGTGCCTCTAGCTTTTTAACTCCGAATTTGTGCGCGATACGCAGGCCAGCCAGCAGGGCTTCATACTCAGCCTCATTGTTGGTGCTCTTGAAGTCCAACCTGATGGCGTAAGTATATTCCTGATTCTCTGGATCCACCAGCTTGAGGCCTGCGCCGGATCCTTCGTTGTTTGAAGCTCCGTCGGTGAATAATCTCCATACATTTTCTTCATCATTGGCTCGCGGAGGGTCTACCTCGCGCTGAGCCTCTTCAATTTTTCCTTCGGGGACTTCGGCAACGAAATCAGCCAAGACTTGTCCCTTTATTGCTGGACGGGGCTTATAGGCGATCGTGTGCTCACCTAATTCCAGCGCCCACTTTGTCAGCCTTCCTGAGAGCGCGGGACGCCGCAAGACTTGCTGGATGTTGTAACCAGTCAGAACTTCAATGGGATGACCATTGAAATATCTATGAAGCTTGCGCGACGCGTGTGTTAGTGACAAAACTAACTTTTCCATGATGGAGTAGCGCTTCTCAGGATCTGTCAGCACCCGACTCACATAGTATATTGGCGTTTGGATTCCCTTGCGATCCACCAACAATACTGCGCCGATGGCGCGCTCTCCTGCTGATAAGTACAATGTCAAAGTTTCACCAGGAAGTGGAGCTGTGAGCGCGGGCAGATTTATCAAACATTCTTTTATCTCACTGAAAGCTTGCTCGGCCTCAGGAGTCCATTTGAATTGGCTTTTCTTTAAGCAATTCCTCAATGTGTTGACAAATGGGGTAGATTTGCTTGCATGGTTCGCTAGGAACCTGTTGATTGAAACCAATCTACCATTCAGCTTCTGGACTTCTTTCATGGTGGATGGCGAGGGCATGTCAAGGATGGCCTCCACCTTCTCAGGGTTAACCTTGAAACCATCCTTGGTGACCATTACACCTAGAAATTTTCCCTCTAGTACGCCGAAAGTGCATTTGCTCGGATTGAGCTTCATGTTAACTTCCTTTAGGCGCCCAAGGGTTTCTTCGATGTCTTTGAGCATTTGCTTTTCCTCCCTGCTTTTGATCACCAAATCATCCACATAGACTTCTAGGTTTCTTCCAATCTGCTCGCTGAAAACGGCATCCATAAGTCTTTGGTAGGTGGCTCCCGCATTCTTCAAACCAAACGGCATTTTTGTGTAACAAAAAACACCCTTGTCGGTTCTGAAGGCGGTCTTGTCCTCGTCTTGTGGTGCCATTTGTATCTGGTGATAGCCTTTGTAGGCATCCAGGAAACATTTGAGCTTGAATGGCGCCACGGAGTCCACCTTTGCGTCGATGTTTGGGAGGGGGTAACAATCTTTTGGGCACGCTTTGTTGAGGTCCTTGAAGTCAATGCACATCCTCCACGACCCGTTACCTTTCTTTACCATCACAGGATTGGCTACCCATGTCTGGTATCGTATCGGGCGGATGATGTTTGCGCGCAATAGATCCTCAACCTGCTCATTCATGGCCCTCGCCTTCTCATCCCCCATGACTCTCTTCTTTTGAGCAATTGGCTCTACAGACTTGAACGTGTTGAGAGAATGTTGCGCCAGGTCTAGCGGAACCCCAGTCATATCAGAGTGTTGCCACGCGAAGACCGACATATATGCTGTGAGCAATCTTTTCATTCTCAACCTCGTGTCATCTGATATCGTAGCGCCAATTCTGATTGTCTGCTCCGGGAATTTTGGGTTGAGAATCCATTCCTCTGGCGCGTTGTCTGCCATTGGAAGTTTCATTCTCCCTTCCCGCGGAGTACTTGTCACTGCACACAGATGATCTCGGTATACAAAAGTTACACCTGTTGGTGTTGGGAACCCCAATGCGCCGTGCGCTGGCGACGGTATGGCGTTGAATTGGGCAATCGTTCCCCTACCCAAGATCATATTGTGGCATGAAGTGGTGGGCAAGACCAAGAAGTTGACAACTTCGGCTCGCTTGTGTTTTTCATCCCCCATGGTTAGTTCAAATTGTATTTGACCTAGGGGATGAATGATTTCATTCGAGACACCAGAGATCGGTGCATTCACAATCTCAAGCCTTGCTTGGTCTGCCGGATCCAGTTTCCTGAAACATTGCTCATACATGATGTCTGATTCGCTGCCAGTGTCCACCAGGACTTTTGACACTTCATAATGAGCAATGTGTGTAGTGATGACAAGAGGACTGCTGATGGAAGGGCCTCCCCTGATTCTTGGGAAGATGACTTGTTGCTCGCGCCAATCTCCTTGGATTTGCGCGCTTCTCTTTCTTGATATTTGCCCTTGCCTTCCTCCCTCGGCTACACAGATTCTTTTGTACTTTTTGCTGGCTGAGGCTCCTGATTGTTCATTTTCTGGTCTTGAGTTTTTTACCAGGTGAGCCAGCTTGCCTGATTTCACATCTTTTTCAATTGCATCCTTCAAGTGGTGGCATGCATCAGTGTTGTGCCCTGTGGACTTGTGAAACTCACAGTACTTGCCACTGTCTGATGGTCCCTTGTAGTGTAGTGGCTTGGGGCTTTTGAATTGGACATTCTCAGTGCTTAACACCTGTGAAGGCGTTTTAGTGAGGGGAGTCCATATTCTTGGCAGAGGTCTGTTAGGATCTCTGCCGCCTTCCCTCTTGTCACCCTCCCCGCGATTACGAACGTCTTTTTGGGGCTGGGGTGAGCTTGGTTGCGCCTGCTTTTCTGCGGAAGAAAAACTGGTTGGTTGCAACCTGGACCATACAGAGTTCTGTTTGCCCCTTTTTTCGTTGCTGCGCGGTGACTCAGCTTGATGCGCTCTTTCTCTTGCCCTATCTTGGGCAATTTGTTTTTCATTTCTCGTGAAGACCCGCGATGCTTCCATTAGTTTGGCCCAAGTGGTTGGCATGCCATCTCTGCTTACGAGAGCTCGGCAGAGTTGATCACTGCGCGCGCCTTGAATAAAGGCCACGCGCAAGAGTTGCTCAGTGATACCTCCGATTGCCAGAGACTCCTGATTGAAACGAGTTATGTAGTCTTCAATCGTTTCATCATTCTTGCGCACGCAGTGCATGATGTCATCAGGGTCGCGCGTGTGTCTGCGCTGCTGTACGAAGTGGGCTTGGAACTTTTCCAATAGCTCCTCGAACCCATCGATTTGCCCAGTCGGCAAGCTCTCGAACTAGACACGCGCCGCGCCCGTGAGGCAGCGAGCAAACATGTGACACCATGTTGGCATCGTCCAGCTTTCTAGGTTTCCTGTGTTGTAAAACCCTTGTAAGAAATTGTCTGGATCTGTTGTGCCGTCATATTTGCCCAAACCACTTGGCATCTTGGTTTTATGCTGAATGGGGGCCTTCGCGATGCGCTCAGTGAACTTTGAATGTTTCACCAAGATGGCTGGCCTGTATGGTGTGGTTACGTCCACTTGCCCTCTAACTGGTGGGCTGTACGGTATGTGCAGATCCAGATCGGCTTTGGCTCCAGGCGCCGTGTTCACGTGCGCGCGGAGCTGTGAGCCTCCTGCATGAGTATCTCGCGTCTTCCTCATGCTGTGCACTTCTTCATCACTAAACTCAGTGTGTGCAGTGTGAACGGAATGACCATCTTCCGGCGCGCGCGCCCTTTTTGTTCCATGAACGTTTTGCTTGTCAAACGCTAGCCTTTGTGTTAAGTCGGCTGTCTTTTTGTGTTTGACCATCTCATTGTATTTGTCCATTAGACGTCGTTGCTCGTTTATGAGCCATTCTTTGGGGTCATTAGTTTCATCTTCTGGACCCATTGGTCCTTTTTGTTTCGCGCCGGCAAGATTTTGTAACGTAAGATCGTCTGGAGGAGTTTCAGTCTGGCTATGAGGAGTTGTGATGAAGGGACGGTTACTGGTGGCGCGCGTAGAATCACGCGGCACCCTCAGAAACTGTTGTCCCTCATTAACATCCTCACGTTCAATATCCTCCAGAACTTGATCAACGTTACGAACGCCAGAAACCATGGTGAAAATTTGTTTTTTAGAGATCTGATGAGATCTTGTTGCCGTTGTAACAGTGGATGGCGCCAATGAAGAAGCGTGGATCGACTCACTGGTAGACGATCTACTTTCCTCGGGTGTGATTATGCTATTTCACCGATGGTTCTCTGGGATCTGATGGATCTGGGTTCTTCCACCTACAAAATGAACAGCACCGTAAACTTACCCCTCAGAAAGGGACAGAGGGGTCCTCTTTGGGGTAACCCTCCGGTGTGAGAATAAGTATTTGTGGGAGAAGATAATAATATGTGAGAGTAAGGAATTTGGAGTGTATTTCTTAATAGCTGAATACTCTGTTATTGTCTGTTTCAGTGTCCCCTCTCCTTGTGGAGTTGATGTGATATTTATAGTGCTAGGGTTTCCCATGATTGGGCTCAGACCTAATTAGGGCCTTGTTGGCCTCCTCCAATTGCTTTGCGCCACGTGTCCTTTGGGACACATGGTGCTTTTTCATTGGTTATAATCACGTGGTAGCACATGGGTTTTGCTGAGTTGTCCACCTTTCATTGGCAGCTGTCAACATCAGCATATTCTTATTCCTTAAAAAGATACCTTCTGGAAGGTTGTCTGACGTGCACAATCAAGGTTGCCCTAATCCTGATTTGGATAAGGACGAGGTTGATTATGTGCATGTGTGATACGCGCCTATCCTGAGGATGCGCGAGGTCTTCTCTTTATTCTCACGCGCAGATGTTTCATGCGCAGATGTGATATGCACGAGCATGTGATATGCGCCACGCGCATATGTGATATGCGTGAGCATATGTGATGCGTGAGCATATGTGATGCGTGAGCATATGTGATGCCTGAGCATCTGTGGTGCCTGAGCATATGATGCCTGAGCATGTGATGCATGAGCATATGTGATATGCGTGAGTATATGTGATATGCGCCATGCGCGTAGGTTTTGGCTTTGTGCCTTCATAATGTCTTGATTTCAAGCCTCTTGTCCATATCTTGTGGGTTGACCCGCCTCGCTCGGTGTTGAGGCGGGTACATACCTCTTCATTTACGAAGTGGAAAATCCGACGACGCTGTTTTCATTTGAAGAATAATGATATTACATTGTTGGTGGAATAATAATAATGAAGAAGAACAAAACAATTCTGATATGCAACTCTTATATGCAAATATAGAATATAACATAATATTAATAAGTTGGCATACTAATAGTACGGAATAGTAAGGAAATGCCTTTTTATACGCAAATCTAGCATGGCATATGTTTATTATTTTCGAAATCTAGAACTAGAAGATATTATAAAATACAGCCAGGTTATAAGCAGTCATACATATTTTATATGCAAATCTTTACATCTCAAGATTTTATTTCCAGAAACAATATATATAGTAAAATATTGCTGAACAAAAAACATTATCAATAATCTCATTAGTTTCTTGTAAAACCGACGATTTCTGACGTTTACGAAGGGGCGAATTCGACGACGTTGTTTGCATTTGTTGCATAATAATATTACACTATTTTTGGAAAAATAATAATATTAATGAACAAGTACAAAACAATTCTGATATGCAATTCTTATATGCAAATATAGAAGATAACATAATATTAAGAAGGTGGCATACTAATAGTTTGGAAAATTATGAAATAGTACGGAAATGCCTTTTTATATATAAATCTAGCATGGCATTAGTTTATTATTTTGTAAATATAGAACTAGAAAATAACATAGTACAGCCAGGTTATAAGCTGTCATACATGTTTTATATGCAAATCTTTACACCTCAGGATCTTATATCCAGAAACAATATGTGTTAACCCTCACGCTAGATTTTTAATTAAAACTGTTAGCTTTGTTTATGATTAAATCTTGTACGACTGTGTGATACTATTTGATATTATGAAATGAAATGTCATGGAATTAAGGGTTAATTGTGCGTTAATGTGCATGTTTATTTTGGTAATTGATATTGGGCTAATGCACATTTGATGAACGATCACGTGGTTAAAGGATAAACCGTGACCTTGAAGAATAAGAAGATAATATGTGTGCCGGAAAGCACCTGAATGTGTGAAGGCTTGAATAAATGCCTTAGAAAGAGCGATGTGTTGTGACAAAGTGTTAAGATGTCGAGAATGATAAACCGAGTTACTTGCCAATCAATTCCTAGTATCTCATGATTTAGAAATTACATTAATATTAATATACTTATTATAATTGTGAACAATATAGCAAATTTATGTCAAGAGAATAAAACTAGATAGGACCAGCAACTTCTTGTGTTAGTGTGTTCTAGTTTATTCAGCAAAGGCTGGATAGAATAACTAAGGCTTGTATTGTGATAATTGATTAATAAATTCCAGCCACAAATTAGCCCTCCTGAACTTATTATGATTGCAGAAGATGTGAAAGAACAAATTAGACAAAGACAAGAATGCTTTTGCTAGTACACTATACAAATAGGTACCACATGCATGAAAATTAGGGTTAGCATGAATGGTAGGAGTTGACCACCAAGAACCCTTATAACATGCTTTAGAACTAACAACAAAATAGGAACTAAGTATCTTCCCAATGCCAAACGAGGGCTGCACGTTTCCTTCCTGGATGATTCCCTCAACCGTCAATTTCATGAGCATAAATGGAAGGTCTACAGACCGATTTCCTGATGTAAAAAGGATAAGTAACATAGATATAGGTATAAGAACTGATTTAGGTTTATTTTGACATTCTAAAAAACATCCAAGAGATGCTATGTTTCCTCTCCTAGACACACCTCGAACCGATGAGAGAGAGGGAGAGCAAGAAAGTGAGTAAGGTCAAGGGGAATCTTACCAGAGTATGCAACAAGCTTAGCACCAAGATAGGCCATTACAAACTCCATTTAGATATCTCATGGACCTGCACTTTACTACTCCAGGCCAAGCTAGATTACAAACACAATTAAGAGGCTAAGTCAAATACAAAACCACACACACACTCATGTTTTTGTGAGGGCAGAAAAGCACAAGTGTGCAGCTGAAATAAGGGCCATTGGATCATAACTAAGATCCACCAATAGGGTGTGATTACGTGGATCAAGACCCTCTATAAATACTAGCCCTTAGTCATTCCCAACCCACACCATTACAACACCATTTTGACACTTAAAACTGACAATATGATGACTGCACCAGCAGCAGCGAATTTGACAAGGAAAGGAGAGTTAGAAGAGGTTAGGAAGTGTGGATAAGTTGTGTCATTCATCCTCTACAAGTTCTTTAACTAGTGGTAAGTCTCACCTATCTTGTAGTGTTAGAAACTAGACTAAAAGAAGTTGTATGGCCAGCATAACACAACCGGACCAGGGAGGGTTTAGGGTTCGGTTATGGGTTATGAATGACAAGGAACAACTTAAATGTTATGTGCTAATGATCTTATGGGTTGAGCATGATAAATTAGTTAATTAATGGACATGTAACCCTTGAAAATATTAACCAAAACCCTACAGAGAGAAAGATGGAAGCTGTGTAACCTAATTCTAGAGAGAGAAAGATGGAAGCTTTGTGTATTGCCATAGGTTTAATCTTACCTATATATGCTTAATGATGCTAATAAGACCTGGACATGATAGTCTTTAGGTTATAATCTAGGAAAGCCTAAGTGTTGTATTGATGAACTAAACCTATGACTAAGTAAACCTAATATTGAATTGTTAGGAACTTTAATGCATGCTGAATCTTTATATACCTAAAAGGTCTAAAGTTGCTGGAAAATTTATGCAAGAAAAGATCATGTTTTGTTCACCAAGAAATTCTAACAAGTATACATAAAATCGTTTTCAAAAAGATTTAAGAAGTGTAATAGAAGATGAACTTTGGAAGAAGGAAAACAAGATAGTTAAATGAGAGTTAGGGGCTGCCCAAATCTTAATCCTAACTCTTACTAGCTTAAATTGTTTGAATGAATAAAGTGTGTAACTTGAAATGAACTTTAAACCATAATAATAAAGTTAGGGCAACTTCTAAGGGAAAACCTAACACCACATAAAGTTACAAATGGTTAAAATGAGGGAATGTGTTGTCACATAAAATGAAGTATGTTACATACAACTAGTATGGTCTAGATTGTAATAAGTATATATGACACTAGAGTAGTGTTACAAAAGAATAGAAAACCTTAATGGGGAACCATTGTAATGGAGGGATTGTGTTGGAAGCACCCTAAGGATTGTTGAAGATTTGTTCAAAAACCCTAATCGAAAAGGTGAGTTCTTGTGGCCCCTTTTTATGTTTTATATGTTTTAGGGAGAAATATGCTCAAATATATTGATTTGAATACTTGAATATTGAAATGCTCGATGTTGATGTTTATGCTTAAGATGATTGAATGATTGCATAAGTTTGATTTATCGCTTAAGTCCCCTTATTTGTTGTTACGTGACCTTTAACTCTTTGTTGTTATGAGCCGGTGTCAAGTGGGATAGTACTATCGGGGACGTCCACCCCATTCACGGTTGGTAGCGCCAACGATGTATATGTGAATGCTATTTGTCATATTGTGTGTATGTGCTAACGTTCCGCGATAAAACGTTAGAGCTAACGGGTCTGGAAAGGCATTGGTAGGGGCAGAGACGAATCGGCTAGGTTACAGGATTATGCTAGAATGAGATGTACTAATGCATATAACATAACATCATGATGAGCTGTTTTTATGAAAGAAAGAAATATTGTTTACTGTGTCAAAACACACGGACTCACCAACTAATTTTAGTTGACGTTTTCAAGCATATATTTCAGGTAATGCCTAACGACCATGAGCTTACTTGATATTTTGGAATGCACGGAGATTATGTTGAATTACTATGAGCTTTTTGTTTATTAGATACTATCTCCGCATGCTAGACTATGAAATAATTTGGCTACTGTATTATGACAATATGACTTGGATTATGAATGTATTAAGTGTTTTGTGTGTGAATCATGTGTTCATGGATCCGAAAACTGAAACCCCTGCGATTCCGCCTTGGTGGAGTGCTACACAATATATATAGTAAAATATTGCTGAACAAAAAATATTAACAAAAACCTCGTTATTTGATTGTAAAACCGACGATTTCTGACTTTTATGAAGTGGCAAATCCGACGATGCTGTTTTCATTTAAAGAATAATGATATCACATTGTTGCTAAAATAATAATTATGAAGAACAAAACAATTCTCATATGCAATTCTTATATGCAAATATAGAAGATAACATAATAATAATAAGTTGACATACTAATAGTATGGAATAATACGGAATAGTATGGAAATGCCTTTTTATATGAAAATCTAGCATGGCATATGTTTATTATTTTGTAAATCTAGAACTAGAAAATAACATGAAGTACAGCCAGGTTATAAGCTGTCATATATGTTTTATGTGTAAATCTTTACACCTCAGGATCTTATATCCAGAAACAATATATATATATAGTAAATATTACTGAACAAATAATGTTACCAATAACCTCATTATATGCTTGTAAAACCGACGACGCTATTTTCATTTGAAGAATAATGATATTACATTGTTGCTGGAATAATAATAACGATGAAGAATAAAAAAATTCTGATATGCAAATATAGAAGATAACATAATATTAATAAGTTGACATACTAATAGTAAGGAATATTACGGAATGGTACGGAAATGCATTTTTATATGCAAATCAAGCATGGCATATGTTTATTATTTTGTAAATCTAGAATTAGAAGATAACATAAAAAACAGACAGGTTATAACCTGTCATACATGTTTTTTATATGCAAATCTTTAGAACTCAAGATCTTATTCCCAGAAACAATATATATAGTAAATTATTTTTGAACAAAAAACAATAACAATTACATCATTAGTTTCTTGTAAAACCGACGATTTTCTGACGTTTACGAAGTGGAGAATCTGATGACGATGTTTGCATTTGAAGCATAATGATATTACACTGTTGTCCGAAAAATAATAATGAAGAACAAAAAAATTCTGATTTGCAATTCTTATATGCAAATTATATAGAAGATAACATAATATAAATAAGTTGGCATACTACTAGTACCAAATATTATGGAATAGTACGGAAATGTCTTTTTATATGCAACTCTTGCATGGCATATGTGTATTAAGTTCTAAATCTAGAACTAGAAGATAGCATAAACTACAGGCAGATTATAAGCTGTCATACATGTTTTTATATGCAAATCTTTATACCTAAAGATCTTATTACCAGAAAAAATATATAAAGTAAAATATTGCTGAACAAAAAACATTAACAATAACCTCATTATTCGCTTGTAAAACCGACGATTTCGGGCGTTTACAAAGAGGAAAATCCGACGACGCTGTTTTCATTTGAAGAATAATAGTATTACATTGTTGGTGGAATAATATTAATGAAGAAGAATAAAACAATTCTGATATGCAACTCTTATATGCAAATATAGAAGATAATATAATATTAATGAGTTGGCATACTAATAGTACGGAATAGTAAGGACTTGCATTTTTATATGCAAATCTAGCTTGGCATATGTTTATTACTTTCGAAATCTAGAACTAGAAGATATCATAAAATACAGCCAGGTTATAAGCAGTCATACATGTTTTATATGCAAATCTTTACACCTCAGGATCTTATTTCCAGAAACAATATATATAGTAAAATATTGCTGAACAAAAAACATTATCAATAACCTTATTAGTTGCTTGTAAAACCGACGATTTCTGACGTTTACGATGTGGCGAATACGACGACGTTGCTTGCATTTGAATCATAATAATATTACAATGTTGGTGAAATAATAATATTGAAGAAGAACAAAACAATTTTAATGTGCAATTCCTATATTCAAATATAGAAGATAACATGTTGGCACATTAATAGTACGGAATATACAGAAATGCCTTTTGATAAGCAAATCTAGCATGGCGTGTGTTTATTATTTTGTAAATCTAGAACTAGAAGATAACATAAAGTACAACCAGGTTATAAGGTGTCATGCATGTTTTATATGCAAATCTTTACACCTTAGGATCTTATTTCCAGAAACAATATATAGAGTAAAATATTACTGAACAAAAAACATTAACAATAACCTCATTATTTACTTGTAAAACCGATGATTTCTAACGTTCACGAAGTGGCAAATCCGACGACGCTGTTTTAATTTAAAGAAGCGAATTGAAGATATACCTGTTGTGCTAGATTTTCTGGAAGTTTTCCCGGAGGATTTGCCTGGACTCCCTCCTATACGACAAGTCGAATTCCAAATCGAGTTGACACCCGGTGCAGCACCCATAGCACGAGCCCCGTATCGGCTCGCACCGGCGGAGCTTTAGGAGTTGTCCACTCAGTTGCAAGATTTGTTGGATAAGGGTTTTATCCGACCTAGCTCATCGCCATGGGGAGCCCCTGTCTTATTTGTCAGAAAGAAGGACGCGACTTTCCGAATGTGTATCGACTACCGGGAGTTGAACAAGGTGACGGTCAAGAACCGTTATCCTTTACCCCGAATTGATGATTTGTTTGACCAGCTTCAAGTATCGAGTTACTACTCGAAGATCGATCTGCGATCTGGTTATCACCAACTAAGAGTGCGCGAAGAAGATATCTCAAAGACGGCTTTCAGAACACGGTATGGTCACTACGAGTTTTCGGTTATGCCTTTTGGCCTAACCAACACACCAGCCGTATTTATGGATCTCATGAATCGAGTATGCAAGGCGTACCTCGACAAGTTTGTGATTGTTTTCATTGATGATATTCTCGTCTACTCCAAGAACGAGGCTGACCACGAAGAGCACCTAAGGGTAATTCTGGAATTATTGAAGAAGGAACAACTGTATGCTAAACTCTCGAAATGCGAGTTTTGGCTTCGCGAAGTTCACTTTTTAGGACATGTGATCAACGAGGATGGTATCCATGTCGATCCCGGTAAGGTAGAGGCCATCAAAAACTGGGAAGCACCTAAGACTCCGACTGAGGTGCGGCAATTCCTAGGACTGGCCGGCTACTACCGACGTTTCATCGAGGGATTTTCAAAGATTGCTCAACCCCTCACCGCTTTGACTCACAAAGGCACTAAGTACAATTGGGGTGACGCGCAAGAATCCGCTTTTCAACTGTTAAAAACCAAACTCTGTAGCGCCCCTATTCTAGCCCTCCCCGAGGGAACGGAAAATTTTGAGGTACACTGTGACTCATCGATACAAGGTCTCGGTTGTGTGCTGATGCAACTCGAGAAGGTTATAGCTTATGCCTCTCGACAACTACGGGTTCACGAGAAGAACTACCCGACCCATGATTTGGAACTTGGAGCTGTGGTGTTTGCCCTTAAGATATGGAGGCATTACTTGTACGGTACCAAGTTTACCATTTACACCGACCACAAGAATCTCCAACATATCTACGATCAGAAGGAGCTGAACATGCGACAGCGTCGTTGGGTCGAGCTACTCAAGGATTATGATTGTGCCATCAAGTATCACCTGGCAAGGCCAATGTAGTGGCCGACGCTCTCAGCAGAAAAGAAACAGATAAACCCAGACGAGTGCGAGCATTGCAACTCACGATTCACGCAAACTTACCCGACCAGATTCGCGAGGCGCAACACGAAGCTTTGAAAGATGATAATCTTCCATCGGAACTCATGCGGGGCATGAACAAGCAACTTGAAACCAGATCGGACGGGGTCCGATATTTTGAGAACCGGATTTGGGTTCCACGGTTCGGAGAGTTGAGAACTCTGGTGATGGACGAAGCACACAAGTCCCGATATTCTATCCACCCTGGCTCAGATAAAATGTATCATGATTTAAAGGCACTTTACTGGTGGCCAAACATGAAAGCCGACATTGCCACCTACGTGAGCAAATGCTTGACTTGTGCCAGAGTCAAAATAGAATACCAGAAACCATCTGGTCTACTGCAACAACCGGAACTCCCAATGTGGAAATGGGAACACATCTCAATGGATTTTATCACGGGTTTACCTAAGACCCCGACGAGATGCGATACCATCTGGGTGATCGTTGACCGGTTGACTAAGTCTGCACACTTCTTAGCGATTAAGGAATCGGACAAAATGGAAAGATTGACTCGCGTCTACATGAAGGAAGTAGTGTCTAGACACGGAGTGCCTGTCTCAATCATTTTTGATCGAGATTCTCGTTTCACTTCGCACTTTTAGAAGTCGCTGCAAAGCGCACTAGGCACCCGTCTTGATATGAGCACAGCATACCATCCTCAGACGGATGGGCAAAGTGAACGAACTATTCAGACCCTAGAGGATATGTTGCGTGCATGCGTGTTGGATTTCGGAAAAAGTTGGGAACCTCACTTACCTTTGGTAGAGTTTTCGTATAATAACAGCTACCACGCAAGTATTAAAGCAGCGCCGTTTGAAGCGCTGTACGGACGGAAATGTCGATCACTACTCTACAGGGCAGAGGTGGGTGACAGCCAAATCACTGGTCCAGAACTGGTACTCGAAACTTCGGAAAAGATTGTTCAAATCCGAAATCGCATGGCAGCAGCACGAGATCGCCAAAAGAGTTACGCCGACAAGCGCCGAAAACCTCTCGAAATTCAAGTGAACGACCAAGTGTTACTCAAAGTCTCACCTTGGAAAGGTGTGGTTCGCTTTGGGAAGCGAAACAAACTCAACCCACGATACGTTGGTCCCTACCGAATAACTGAGCGCATTGGTCCGGTGGCGTACCGACTGGACCTACCAACGGAACTCAATGGCGTACACAATGTATTCCACGTATCCAATTTGAAGAAATGCCTATCTGATGAAACCCAAGTAGTCCCTTTGGAGGAACTGCAAGTTGATGAACAGTTAAGTTTCATTGAGGAACCAGTCGAGGTTTTGGATTGGGAAACCAAAACGCTCAAGCACAGCAAAATTCCAATCGTTAAGGTTCGTTGGAACTCGAGACGTGGACCGGAGTTCACGTGGGAACGCGAGGACCAAATGATGAAAAAGTATCCTCACCTTTTTGAAGGGCTGACCAAACACCGAAAACCGCGAAACCCGGCAAACCGTCAGAAATCACCGGAGGTAAGAATTAAATTTCGGGACGAAATTTCTTTCTACTAGGGGATGATATGACAAACTGAAATTTTTCTTACTTTTTCAGACACTCATCACGACTTGACTCAAATTTTCGGGACGAAAATTCTTTAACATGGGAATGATGTGACAATCGTCAATTTCAGGTTAACTCCGTTAACTCAACTCCGTCAATTCAAACTTAAAGATCACTGAATCTATAACGCACACCTCATTACGTTTAAACTAGGGTTTAAATGACGCTTAACACTTACTACATGTGTAGTCTTTCGGGAATTGCACCGAAACGCAAACGAGTTGACGCAAACAATTGATGAATAAACGAAAAACGTCAAAACAGTAATTATGTGATAATATGTGTTAGACTTATGTGTTATGTGATAACATGGTTATAAACGTTAACTCAAGATGTAAACAAGTTAGTTAAGCTAGATAAGTAATACTTAGAAGTGGAGGGGCCAAAGTGTAACATAGACTATTATAAATAATAATAATAACTAAACCCTAACTTATTATTATTCTTCTCTCTAACCCCGATCGGAAACCCCACCCCCTTGCTCCTTGGCTGCCGTCGACTTACACACACATATACACCAAGAATTCAAGTGTTTGATTGAAGAATTAGGTGCTAGGAAGGTATAATCGATTATCCTGTGCATCCTTTAAACTTGATTTTGATGTTTATTGGGTTAATTACCAACCCTAGCTGCCGATTTTTATATGGTTTTGTGTTCATATGATTTTGTTTGATTAGATGATGTATTGGTGATGACTTGATAACTAGATTGGATATTGTTACATGTTAATTGCTTGTGTCTTTGATTTGAGTTCAAACAAAAACCCTAATCATGTATGTAAGGTGTAATTGATGTGCATGGATAGTGTTTATGGAGTCTAGAGTGTTACATGAATGCATGATGGTCCATAGATAGTTAATATGTTGAGTTTGGATGCAAACAGTTTCTGGACAGAATGTGTTAGTGATGTTAAATTGACTGTAACGAGGTGTAAAGTTGAAAATTGGTTGGATTATTGGTACTACAGTAAACTAGGTTGAGTCTAGTTTCTATAGAATATAAATTTGTAATTTTTGGACAAGTAAAGGTTAGCTTTTATGATTTTACAAAAACGTTGTGCAAAGCTGAGCTGTTAGACCTGCTGTTAGGTTGTTTTGTAAATGCTATATCTCATGAAATACGTGACCAATTGGGTTGGTTCCACTTCTGGAAGTTGACTCATTGAGTTAGGAACCTAACCCAAGTGGTTTTGAATTTATTGGATTTTTCGTTTAACGGGAATTTCAAATAACATTCTGTTGCGCATGAATTTGACTGTTATGAGTTTGCTGTAATGATTTGATGATTGTGAGAAACCTATTTTGAATAAAAATATAATAAAATATGTTCTGGAAACCTAAGACATATGTTCTTCTGTGATGATTTTTGGTAAATTAATTGAGATGCTATGATCGGTGGAATAGTACAATCTTTCAAGTAGAATTTCTGTCTCGGTGAAACTAGCTGCTGAATTGTGTGAAAATGCATGAAACATGATACTTGCTATATAATTGTTATATTTTGACCAAAATGCCCTTGCGGGGAATAATTGCTAATTGATTGTCATGATTTGACCAAATTTCTCTCATGGGGAATAATTGCTAGTTAATTGTTATGTGTTGACCAAATTGCCCTTACGGGGAGTAATTGCTAGTGATGTACTTTATGAATACATGACACGTATATAATTGCTTACACATGTAACGTATCACAAATAAACTTGTTAATGTCACACACGATTCACAAACGAAACACGAAACATGTTATGTGCATAGGTATTATGTGCCGGGTCTAGAGACTCGATAATATTCCGACACTTAGAAAAATCTCTTTGTTGTTTTAGAACGCTAGAGAGAGTTTTTCTGTGACGCGCATCTTGGTGATTTAATTTGGGAATTTCTTCGCAAACAGTGAGTTTCACTTTCCCCTTTTAAACTTTTTAAACGCTTTTCACTTGGGGGAGATAACATACTCTGAAACGCATTTAAGATTTTGTTAATATAGATTATATATCACTTGTAAAGACTAAGTGGCAAACGCGTTAACTAAAGTCCTTCATTCACATCGAACCGGTTAATATTTGGATAATAGCGAGTCACTGTTGAGTAGTACTACTGGGTTTGACAAACCCCACCCAACGCTAAACTCGACTGGAGGTCGAGCGGGTGTAATCTTGGCTAAACACATACCATGGTCTGGATGACCTGGTGGCAAGGCAAATGATAAACAGTCAGCTTCGGTGTCGAACACTTAGTGATACTTGTTTTATAGGCTAGCTACCTATAGATATATAATTGACATAACACTATCTGGTAACGCTTAACGCAAAACGCTGTAACGCAAAACGCTGAACGCAAACGCTAAACGCTTTATTTTATATAAACTTGTGAACTCACCAACCTTGTGTTGACACTTTTAGTATGTTATTCTCAGGTAGCCGAGGCGGGCGCGCGGTTTAGGAACATGCATTGCTTGAGACATTTTATTTATGCAAACTTATTTTAAACTGTTATCGTTGGGTTTTAAGTCGTCCTGCGTGACGCAACTTTTGGTTAAAGGTTTTTACGCTTCCGCATTTAATTACTCGTAAACGTTTTCATGGTTTTGAAACTTTGTTTTATGGTTTGATTATAACTAATGATTCCGATCCTGTTAGTTCACACCCTCTGACGGTAAAACCCCGTTAGTGGATTTTGAGGGTGTGACAAAGAAGAACAAAACAATTCTGATATGCAATTCCTATATGCAAATATAGAAGATAATATAATATTAATAAGTTGACATACTAATAGTACGGAATATTACGGAATAGTACGGAAATGCATTTTTATATGCAAATCTAGCATGGCATATGTTTATTATTTTGTAAATCAAGAACTAGAAAATAACATAAAATATAGCCAGGTTATAAGCTGTTATATATGTTTTTTATATGCAAATCTTTAGACCTCAAGATCTTATTCCTAGAAACAATATATATAGTAAAATATTGCCGAACAAAAAAACAATAAGATCATTAGTTTCGCTTAATACCAACGATTTCTGACGTTTTCGAAGTGGAGAATCCGATGACGATGTTTGCATTTGAAGCATAATGATATTACACTGTTGTTGGAATAGTAATAATTAAGAAGAACACAACAATTCGGATATTCAATTCTTATATGCAAATATAGAAGATAACAGAATATAAACAAGTTGTCATACTACTAGTGATGTGTTGTAAAACATACGTATTTTCCGCTCGTTTTATCTACATATTATATTATATTTTATATGTTTTTACTTGTTTTAGATAGGTTTTACATACATTTATTAATCTTGTAGGTTTTGGGTAAAAGAAAGGAAGAAACCGGTGCTTTTCGAGCATGTTAAGGGCCTTTTACGCATGGGATTTCAAGAAACAACTCAAGGCCCGGTCCATTACATCATGGAAAAGCCCAAGCCTACTATTATATTATATGATAAAAATAAAAAAAAACCCTTGAGGGACAGCAGCTGGGCGATCGGAAATCACAGCAAGGGAAACCAAGAAGAAATCTTTTTTCGGCTTAGGGTTTGATTGTGTGGCGGCTAGGGAAGGAACAAGAAGGCAAGGACAAGTCTCGGGATCATTCACCATCAATTTTACAGCCAAGGAGCAGCCCGGAATCACTCCATATCCTTCCATCTTTTACATTGTTCATCATATTATTTTACCTGTTCAATTGACTACATAGTTTTACATTTGTGTTTGACATTGACTTGTTTATGATTGTTATTGATTGTTGGATGATTGTTAAGATGTTTGGTATGAGTTTAATGATGTGTTTATTAATTGTTCATGGCTGTTCAAATAATATGAGAGGCTAATCTTGCTAGTTCTACCTAGGAATGATGATAATTGTTAGTGTTTGACGAGTTTTATGGATTGTTTGATTGATAGACCTTAATTGTTATTGTAAAGTTTGATTTAGACATGAAATAGGTTGTGTTTAGTGGCTGGAAATTATATCAATTTATTGCATAAACCCCGTGTGTTGATTGATTAGTTTTGTGTTAATTGATCGGTGCATTGTTTGATTCTAGACTTTGTGTTTAGGGTTTGTTTGCGGTAGGTACCACCGTAGGGTTTTATTGCATGATTTATTGGATTAAGTACAGCGGTTAGACACCTTCTTTGAGACCGGGAGGTGATAGGAAGTTAGGGTTGTCTCATTGCCTTTGCATGCTAGAATAAGGATTGCGCGAGAGCGAGTTCGTTTATTGTCAGGTTTAGGTGTTTTGAGCGACTAGTTGATCAATTTTAGTTTAAGTTGAATTGTTCCTCTATCCTTGGTTGAGTAGTATTTATTGCCATTAGGGTCGAGTGTTGGTGAGACCGAGAGGTGATCCTTCATTAGAACACGTTAGCAATTGTTTCCCGGTTTGGTCGTTTTAGGCGATTTTGAGTAGTTTAGGCTTGTTGTGTGAGACTAAGAGGTAATCCAGTGAGCCCGAGCGATCCTTAGTCGTGTCATCTTTAGGGACCGGTTTCTTGAAGTCATTTAATCCATTAGCTTGTTAGGCCTACAATTTGATTCAGACCTAGGTAGACGTTTTTCTCCATCCTAAGTTAACTCAGTTAGTTTGTCGTTAAGTTTTCTATTTTTGGTAAGTTTTGTCAGTCAGTCTAGTTAGTTCAGTTAAGTAAGTAAAAAAATCAAAAATCAATATATTATTATTCTAAGGTAGGTCTCGTCTAAGGTTAGTAATCGTTAGCATCTTACGTGTCCACGTGTTCGATACTCGGACTTCCTAGGTCTATACTACTTACGATCGGTACACTTGCCGGTTGTGTGTGGTTTTAGGGTTTTCATTTTAGTATTAAAGCTTAGTTGTGAGGGTCATTATTATAGGGTTATTAGACACACATCAAGTTTTTGGCGCCGTTGCCGGGGACACGGTTTTAGGCGTTTTGACAGCAATCCGAGTTAGGACTTACCTTTTGTGCTACTTGTAATTATTTTTGTTTTATTCGACTTATTTGTTAGAATAGTTTAGATAATCTTATTTCTCATTATAGTTTTTATGCAACAGACTCGATCTCGTGGACTACCCGACACTGAAGCATTTCCCGAGCCAGAGAGAGTTTCGTGAGAGACATCGTCCCGTTTCACCCTCGTCCACTTCTTCATCCGTTGACTCCGACGATAGGGATAGGATCATGGGCGACATTCCACCGAGGAGGACAGTTGGGGACCGGGCCCGACCGGCTAATGCTTGCGCGAGATCCAGTATCGCACCACCCGCCATTGGAGTTTCTAGGAACTGGCAGATCCCGTCGAACATTCTAAATACCATTGCTCATTCTGCTCAGTTTCACGGGTTGCTTCATGAGAACCCGCACTCTCATCTCACTCGCATCGTGCGTATCTGCGACACTTTCCATCTTGCGGGCGTTTCCGAAGACGCCGTTAAGCTCCGCGTCTTTCCGTTTTCACTCGCTGATCAAGCGAGTCTGTGGCTCGAGTCCCTCCCACAGGGCTCTATAGCTACTTGGGCTGCCATGCAGACCCAATTTCTTGAAAAATACGATCCTCCGGCTAAGCCCGCTCGTTTGCGTAACCAGATACATTCGTTTCAGATGGAGGACACCGAGAGTTTTTACGAGACCTGGGAGCGATTCAAGAATCTATTAGCGTTGTGCCCGAACCACGGCTTGCAAGATTGGGCGGTCGTCGAGAAATTTTATATTGGAGTGACGTACGCGACGCAGAGTATGCTCGACACGGCAGCGGGAGGAAATCTATTGACGACTAAGGAACCTGATGAGTGTATCGCTTTATTAAATGGGCTAGCTATGAGTGGATACCAGAGACCACCCACCAGAGGAGGTAAGACCATCGATTCCATCTCACGAGGCATGCATTCGGTGGACACCACCACCGCACTGACGGCACAGGTCGAGGCGTTGGCGAAGACGGTGAAGGATATGCAAACGAAGAGCAAGTTGTGTGAGATTTGTAGAGCGCATGATACCGGTCAGTGCCCAGTCAGTTCGCAGGAGGAGGCCGTCGACTTCATAGGAAATCCAAACCGAAATCCAAATTCTTTCAATTTTTATAATTCAGGATGGAGAGGCAATTAGAACTCCAACTGGAGGAGCGGCAACCAGCCCGGGTTTCAGCAACGCCAGAGTTTATTTCAGGATGTCGGTGAGGGAGCGAACAGTGGGGAGAAGAAGCCCACTTTAGAGGAGATGATGGCGCAGCAGACGCAGATGTTGTCATAGCTCATGGCACGAGGGGATTCCCGACACAAAGAGACGCAGGAGAAGTTCCGCGAGCACGAGCAATTCAAGAGGAATCAAGCAGCGTCGATTCAGGATCTCGAGCGGCAAATGGGAGAGATAGCCAGTCGGTTAAATGAGAGGCCGCAGGGTACATTACCGAGTAATACCGAGCAAAACCCGAGAGGATTCGTGAAGGCTGTGACGACAAGGAGCGGTGCAGGGACACGAGATGAGCCCGTGATTCAGCAGAGATCTAGAGGAGGAGTTGTTGAGGAGCCTGCAGTTGATGGAGAGGAGCAGGTGGATCAGGAGATTCAGATGGAGTCTCCACCGGCCCAGGTGTATTAGAGGAGCAGCCAGGGAGTTCAGCACAGGCCGAGGGACAGCGGTCGCCGAGCGAGCCACCGAGAGTCTACAAACCCCGATTGCCATACCCCGGGAGAGTTCGTTGAGATAGAGATGAGGAGCAGAACTCCAAATTCCTCGATCTTTTGAAGCAGCTTTACGTTAATATCCCATTCCTTGAGGCACTGACTCAGATGCCTAAACATGCGAAGTTCCTTAAGGATATTCTCTCGAACAAGGAGAAGTTAGCTGAGGCCGCTTCCACCCCTATGAGTGCTAACCGCTCTGCTGTCTTACAGTGGAAATTACCAGAGAAGATGGCCGATCCAGGGGGTTTCACAATTCCCTGCACCTTGAGTGATGATACAGTGATTCATGCGCAGTATCAATCTCATGCCTTATTCCGTGTATTGCAAGCTGGGTTTAGGCGAACCGAGGCCTACCAGGATGAGTATCCAGCTTCCTGATCGTTCTGTGAATTATCCACGTGGGATTGTCGAGAACATGCTCATTCGCATTGGTAAGTTCATCTTCCCGGTGGACTTCGTTATACTTGACATGAATGAGGATGATAATGTTCCACTCATTCTGGGCTGACCTTTTCTAGCCACCGCACATATGTTGATCAACGTTCGTGATGGCAAACTGATCCTTCGAGTCGGGGATGAGAACGTCACGTTTGACGTTTGACAGTCATCTAAGCATCCCAAATCGACTTATGACTCCCTATGCTTCATTGATACGATCATGACTCATGTGGGGGAGTTTTCCAGTGACCCCGGTGGAGGCCCCGCCTCAGACACACAATTCCTAGATAGGGAAACCCCGGAGGTTGAGATTGTCACCTTGACTAAACACCCCCTGATGCTGACATTGAGTCATCTTCCTTTGATTCTGAGTTATCTACCGGAGATCATCGTGTTCATCAGTTGATTGAGTTGGAGGAGTTACGGGACCATACTTACGCGCATTCAGATTGTTATAAGCAGCAGGTGAAGGAACTGCAGGATCGTAAGTTAGAGGGTATTGAGCAGTTTAAGTTTGGGGATATGGTCTTATGGTTTAATTCCCGGTTGAGGCCATTCCCGGGAAAGTTGAGATCCCGTTGGTTAGGTCCGTTTATGATTACTGAGGTTTTCCCGGATGGCACTGTTGAGATAAAGGACAAATGCGGGACATTTATGGTGAACGGTGATGGACTAATGCACTACACTAGCGAGCCGATGATTGATCAGACGGTCGAGGTATTCTACCTTGACCCACTCTCCGAGATGTAGACGCGATGGATGCACACTCGGGAGACTGCCCGAGTTGTAGAGTTTGTATTTATGTATTTGTGTGATGCTATCTGTTTTCTTTGTTTTTTCTATTTCAGGTTGTTCCAAGATGAAACCGCTCGTACTCAATCTCCATTCGAGTCAGTTGATTTAAGGAGTATCCTATAAAAAAAAATTGAAAAACTTAAAAAAAATTAATTAATTTTTTTTTTAAAATATTCCCTTGAAATTTGTTTTCTCTACGTTAAACAGGAGATGATATTATTATCGAGTAGTGGTTATTTTATAACTTCTTGGTGTTTTCAAAATATATATATATATATAATAAATAAGAACAGTGCCCATTAGACCTGCACATAATGTACGATAACCGAACGGTTTAGACTCAGTAATCGTGTGTCGGTAGGCTCAGCCTTTGAGAATGAAAGGGTGGTTTGGTTGTTGACCTAATTGAACCTCTTAAATGTCCTGACTATAGTGGGAAACATCTTAGGGGTTTTGTTTGTTTAACTAAGCTTGTGACAGGACTGGAATGAAAAGCCGGGTCATACTCAAGCCTCGAGTCACATGATCGTCTGTATATTATTTGTATAATTTTTTGTATATGTGTTTATTCCTATGAAGCTCCGTACTTTGTTGCGTGGTGGCGAAGACCTAAACATTGATGCTAGCAGAAGACAGTTTTGCTCGGCCCTCTGTTGCGCGGTGGCGCAGATCTGAGCCTTGATGCATTTCTGTAGTTTCGTCCAACATGGTGTTTATATTTAAAAAAAAAAAATTTAAATCAAAACCACCATGAAGGAAACTACTGTCGGTCGCTCTTGACCAAGCTAGAGTTTATAGGTTGTATTTGAGTCGAAATGTTTCAATCATGTGGCAATAGGTTTAAGTCAAGTTGGGGTGGCTCGGCCCGGTAAAACCATAATGGAATTGGTGAAGTGGCAGCAGGGCTTTTAGGTGTGGGTTCCACTTAGTCATACAAATTAATAGAATTGTCACGCCTTATTTGCCTCGTTAAGTATTAGGGGCATGGGTTTAAAGTGGACAACAATACCGGCAATCGACCTGATCTGGCTTATTAGGTGAAAGTTGGAAGAAATATTTGGGTAACGGGTCACTTGTTCTAATACTTAAAAAAAATAGAAAAAAAAATATATTAATAATAATAATAAATAAATAAAACCAAGAGTTGTCGGGTGAACTCGGATATGATCCTGTGTAGTATTCTTTTTCAGGGACGAAAAAGTCTTAAGTGTGGGGATATTTGATGTGTTGTAAAACACACGTATTTTCCGCACGTTTTATCTACACATTATATTATATTTTATATGTTTTTACTTGTTTTAGATAGGATTTACATACATTTATTAATCTTGTAGGTTTTGGGTAAAAGAAAGGAAGAAACCGGGTCTTTTCGAGCATGTTAAGGGCCTTTTACGCATGGGATTTCAAGAAAAAACTCAAGGCCCGGTCTGTTACATCATGGAAAAGCCCAAGCCTACTATTATATTATATGATAAAAAATAAAAACACCCTAGAGTGACAGCAGCTGGGCGATCGGAAATTACAGCAAGGGGAACCAAGAAGAAATCTTTTTTCGGCTTAGGGTTTGATTGTGTGGCGGCTAAGGAAGGAAGAAGAAGGCAAGGACAAGTCTCGGGATCATTCACCATCAATTTTACAGCCAAGTAGCACCCCGGAATCACTCCATATCCTTCCATCTTTTACATTGTTCATCATATTATTTTACTTGTTCAATTGACTACATAGTTTTACAATTGTGTTAGAGATTGATTTGTTTATGATTGTTATTGATTGTTGGATGATTGTTAAGATGTTTGGTATGAGTTTAATGATGAGTTTATTAATTGTTCACGGCTGTCCAAATAATATGAGAGGCAAATCTTGCTAGTTCTACCTAGGAATGATGATAATTGTTAGTGTTTGACGAGTTTTATGGATTGTTTGATTGTTAGACCTTAATTGTTATTGTAAAGTTTGATTTAGAAATGAAATAGGTTGTGTTTAGTGGCTGGAAATTATATCAATTTATTGCATAAACCCCGTGTGTTGATTGATTAGTTTTGTGTTAATTGATCGGTGCATTGTTTGATTCTAGACTTTGTGTTTAGGGTTTGTTTGCGGTAGGTACCACCGTAGGGTTTTGTTGCATGATTTATTGGATTAAGTATAGCGGTTAGACACCTTCTTTGAGACCGAGAGGTGATAGGAAGTTAGGGTTGTCTCATTGCCTTTGCATGCTAGAATAAGGATTGCGCGAGAGCGAGTTCGTTTATTGTCAGGTTTAGGTGTTTTGAGCGACTAGTTGATCTATTTTAGTTTAAGTTGAATTGTTCCTCTATCCTTGGTTGTGTAGTATTCATTGCCATTAGGGTCGAGTGTTGGTGAGACCGAGAGGTGATCCTTCATTAGAACACGTTAGCAATTGTTTCCCGGTTTGGTCGTTTTAGGTGATTTTGAGTAGTTTAGGCTTGTTGAGTGAGACCGAGGGGTAATTCAGTGAGCCCGAGCGATCCTTAGTCGTGTCATCTTTAGGGACCGGTGTCTTGAAGTCATTCAATCCATTAGCTTGTTAGGCCTACAATTTGATTCAGACATAGGTAGACGTTTTTCTCCATCCTAAGTTAACTCAGTTAGTTTGTCGTTAAGTTTTCTATTTTTGGTAAGTTTGGTCAGTCAGTCTAGTTAGTTCAGTTAAGTAAGTAAAAAAAATAAAAAATCAATATATTATAATTCTAAGGTAGGTCTCGTCTAGGGTTAGTAATTGTTAACGTCATACGTGTCCACGTGTTCGATACTCGGACTTCCTAGGTCTATACTACTTGCGATCGGTACACTTGCCGGTTGTGTGTGGTTTTAGGATTTTCATTTTAATATTAAAGCCTAGTTGTGAGGGTCATTATTATAGGGTTGTTAGACACACATCAACTAGTATGGAATATTATGGAATAGTACGGAAATGTCTTTTTATATGCAAATCTAAGATGACATATGTTTATTATTTTCTAAATCTAGAACTAGAAGATAGCATAAAGTACATGCAGGATTATAAGCTGTCTTACATGTTTTTATATGCACATCTTTACACCTAATTATCTTATTACCAGAAAAAAATATATAGTAAAATATTGCTGAACAAAAAACATTAACAATAACCTCATCATTTGCTTGTAAAACCGACGATTTCTGGCGTTTACGAAGTGGAAAATCCGACGACGCTGTTTTAATTTGAAGAATAATAATATTACATTGTTGGTGGAATAATATTACTGAAGAAGAACAAAACAATTCTGATATGCAACTCTTATATGCAAATATA
Source organism: Bidens hawaiensis (assembly GCF_021521415.1). Classification (NCBI taxonomy): domain Eukaryota; kingdom Viridiplantae; phylum Streptophyta; class Magnoliopsida; order Asterales; family Asteraceae; genus Bidens; species Bidens hawaiensis. The sequence continues at coordinate 1,702,604 of NW_027491157.1, forward strand.
GAAGATAACATAATATTAATGAGTTGGCCTACTAATAGTACGGAATAGTAAGGAAATGCCTTGTTATATGCAAATCTAGCTTGGCATATGTTTATTATTTTCGAAATCTAAAACTAGAAGATATCATAAAATACATCCAGGTTATAAGCAGTCATACATGTTTTATATGCAAATCTTTACACCTCAGGATCTTATTTCCAGAAACAATATATATAGTAAAATATTGCTGAACAAAAAACATTATCAATAACCTCATTGGTTTCTTATAAAACCGACGATTTTTGACATTTACGAAGGGGCGAATCCGTCGACGTTGTTTGTATTTGTAGCATAATAATATTATACTGTTGTTGGAATAATAATAACAATAATGAAGAAGTACAAAATAATTCTGATATGCAATTCTTATATGCAAATATAGAAGATAACATGATATTAATAAGTTGGCATACTAATAGTATGGAATAGTACGGAAATGCCTTTTTATATGCAAATCTAGCATGGCATTAGTTTATTATTTTGTAAATATAGAACTAGAAAATAACATAAAGTACAGCTAGCTTATAAGCTGTTATACATATTTTATATGCAAATCTTTACACATCAGGATCTTATATCCAGAAATAATATATATAGTAAAATATTGCTGAACAAAAAATGTTAACAAGAACCTCATTATTTGCTTGTAAAACCGACGATTTTTGACGTTTACGAAGTGGCAAATCCGACAAAGTTGTTTTCATTTAAAGAATAATGATATCACATTGTTGCTAGAATAATAATAATGAAGAAGAACAAAATAATTATGATATGCAATTCTTATATGCAAATATAGAAGATAACATAATATTAATAAGTTGGCATACTAATAGTACGGAATAGTAAGGAACTGCCTTTTTATATGCAAATCTAGCATGGCATATTTTTATTATTTTCTAAATATAGAACTAGAAGATAGCATAAAGTACAACCAGGTTATAAGCAGTAATACGTGTTTTATATGCAAATCTTTTCACCTCAGGATCTGTAATGCCCGTTAATTTCCGTTATAAGATTGAAGCTTTCTAGAGTTTGTATATTTATCGGGTCTGATCCGGCATTCTTCGGGGACCTCCTTGTCATTCTGGTTTGTCTAACTACTTAACCTTTCACCCAAGTTATCATATTTTTCAAGTTTGAGGGGCTAGAGTGTAATTTTTTTATTATAACACAAGTAAACCCTAACCCCCACCCCATATTCTGATCGGTATCAGCATAACAGGGATTCTCCTCGAGTTCATAACTCGATGAAAATTTATTGGTTTTGATCGATTCTTGTTTCTATAATATTCTACTTTGAGTTCAGTTTACAGAAAGGTATAATACGTAATTTTTGGACGAGACTTTAATAGTTTTTATTATTTTATAAAATTGTGTATCAAAGCTGATGTGTGATGATGGATTCTAGTCTGTCTTCAAGACATCATAACTCCTTTTTGAAAAGTCTAAATTAGTTGATTCTACTTCTGGAACTTTATATTTTGAGTTAAGTTTACAACCCAATTGGAATCGTTTAATTTGGTTTGGTAATGATTTTTAAAAAAAATAAAACACTTTTGTTGCAGACAGAAATAGCTGCACGTGCCCTTATGTGTTGGAGGAATTTTTATGATTTTTTTGTGGACTATAAAAATATAAAAAAATACTTTTATAAAGCTAAGACATTTATTCAACTCTGGTAAAAAATTCATAATTTATTCCTATGATTTTCCTTTGTAATAAAATGCATCTTCGCATGCTAAAATATGCATGCTATACTCGTTATTGATCGATACGTTCGTTTTAGGCTTAACCTGTTGCCTGTCCAATTGTGTTATTGTCGGGGTTGTTTGAAGTGAGGTTTTTCTCCGTCATCTTCCTAGGTATGTCATATGTGTTATACTTTAATATCGTGGGCTATTGAGCTCATTTGATGGATCAATTGACGATAGATTGAAAAACTAGGATTTCGTTTGTCTAGTTTGTTGATTGTTGCGTTTAGCGCGATGTTTGAGGGAATTAACAACCAATTCAGATTGTGTAGCCTCGGTATGCTATATGGGCTGTGAAAAACTTAATTTTTATGTTAATGGGGCTGAATTGGTTGTCGGTTAATCAAACGGGTCGGTAATACGCAAATTCGCATTTATTGGTAGTTTGTACGTTGTGCTTGTGAGTTACCGACCCAACCAACTCGTGTAGTGTCGTGTGGGCTAGTAGGTTGTGATTATCAAATTTGGTTCAACTGGGCTGAGTTGGATCTTAAGTGCCTAAACAACTCATAAACGTGCATATTCGTCTCACCTAGCACTTCCGGGGGTAATTTGGGAATTCATTATTTCCGGGATTATCTAAGGGTGGTTTTGGTAAATATAAGGCCCCGGGGGCTGTTATAATTGAAATTGGTAAGGATGAGGCTTAGGTAACTCAAACCATGTTAGTCCACCTCGTAGGATATATATATATATATATATATATATATATATATATATATATATATATATATATATATATATATATGTGAATGTGTTACCCTATGGCCTATGATTAGTGATGTTAGTTAGTCATTCGTGACTAAGGATGGCTTACTTGTGATATGGTATATTTTGGGATTATATATATATATATATATATATATATATATATATATAGGTATGAGTATGTGCTACCTTATAGCCTACGGTCGTGTGATGATATTTAGTTCCTTGTAAAATACTGCTGAACAAAAACCAATAACAATAACCTCATTAGTTTCTTGTAAAACTGACGAATTCTGACGTTTACGAAGTGACGAATCCGACGACGTTGTTTGCATTTAAAACATAATGATAATACACTGTTGTTGGAATAATAATAATGAAGATAAACAAAACAATTCTGATATATAATTCTTATATGCAATATATGGAAGATAACATAATATTAATAAGTTGACGTACTAATAGTACGGAATATTACAGAATATTACGGAATAGTACGGAAATGCCTTTTTATATACAAATCTAGCATGACATATGTTTATTATTTTGTAAATCTAGAACTAGAAGACAACATAAAATAAAGCCTGGTTATAAGCTGTCATACATGTTTTTTACATGCGAATCTTTACACCTCAAGATCCTATTCCCGGAAACAATATATATTGTAAAATATTGCTGAACAAAAAACAATAACAATAACATCATTAGTTTCTTGAAAAACAGACGAATAATGATATTACACTGTTGCTTGAAAAATAATAATTAAGCAGAAGAAAACAATTCTGATATGCAAATATAGAAAATAATATAATATTAATAACTTGGCATACTAATAGTACGGAATTTTACGGAATTGTAAGAAAATGCCTTTTTATATGCAAATGTATCATGGCGTATGTTTATTATTTTGTAAATCTAGAACTATAAGATAATATAAAATACACCCAGGTTATAAGCTGTCATACATGTTTTTTATATGCAAATTTTTACACCTCAAGATCTTATTCCCAGAAACAATATATATTGTAAAATATTGCTGAACAAAAAACAATAACAATAACCTTAATAGTTGCTTGTAAATCCGACGATTTCTGACGTTTATGTAGTGGAAAATCCGATGACGTTGTGCATTTGAAGAATAATGATATTACACTGTTGCTGGAAAAATAATAATGAAGAAGAAGAAAACAATTCTGATATGTAATTCTTATATGCAAATATAGAAGATAACATAATATTAATAAGTTGGCATACTAATAGTATTGAATTTTACGGAATAGTAAGGAAATGCCTTTTTATATGCAAATGTATCATGGCATATGTTTATTATTATGTAAATCTAGAACTAGAAGATAACATAAAATACAACCAGGTTATAAGCTATCATACATGTTTTTTATATTCAAATCTTTACACCTCAAGATCTTATTCCAAGAAACAATATATATTGTAAAATATTGTTGAACAAAAAACAATAACAATAACCTCATTAGTTTCATTTAAAACCGACGATTTCAAACGTTTACAAAGTGGCGAATCCGACGACGTTGTTTGCATTTGAAGAATAATGATATTACACTGTTGCTGGAATAATAATAATGAAAAAGAACAAAACAATTCTGATATACAATTCCTATATGCTAGTATAGAAGATAACATGTTAGCATACTAATAGTACTTAATATTACTGAAATGCCTTTTTATAAGCAAATCTAGCTTAGCATATGTTTATTATTTTGTAAATCTAGAACTAGAAGATAACATAAAGTAAACCTAGGTTATAAGCAGTCATACATGTTTTATATGCAAATCTTTACAACTCAGAATCTTATTTCCAGAAACAATATATATAGTAAAATACTGCCGAACAAAAAACAATAGCAATAACCTCGTTAGTTGCTTGTAAAACCGACGATTTCTGACGTTTACGAAGTGGCGAATACGAAGACGTTGTTTGCATTTGAACCATAATGATATTACACTGTTATTGAAATAATAATAATGAAGAAGAACAAAACAATTCTGATATGCAATTCCTATATGCAAGTATAGAAGATAACATGTTACATACTAATAGTACGGAATATTAGGGAAATGCCTTTTTATAAGCTAATCTAGCATAGTGTATGTTTATTATTTTGTAAATCGAGAACTAGAAGATAACATAAAGTACAGCCAGGTTATAAGGTGCCATACACGTTTTATATGCAAATCCTTAAATCTCAGGATCTTATTTCTAGAAACAATATATATAGTAAAGTATTGCTGAACAAAAAACATTAACAATAACCTTATTAGTTGCTTGTAAAACCGACGATTTCTGACGTTTATGTAGTGGCAAATCCGACGACATTGTTTGCATTTGAAGAATAATGATATTACACGGTTGCTGGAAAAATAATAATGAAGAAGAAGAAAGCAATTCTGATATGCAATTCTTATATGCAAATATAGAAGATAATATTATATTAATAAGTTGGCATACTAGTAGTACGGAATTTTACGGAATAGTAAGGAAATGCATTTTTATATGCAAATGTATCATGGCATATGTTTATTATTTTGTAAATCTAGCACTAGAAGATAACATATAATACAACCAGGTTATAAGCTATCATACATGTTTTTTATATGCAAATCTTTTAATCTCAAGATATTATTCCCAGAAACAATATATATTGTAAAATATTGCTGAACAAAAAACAATAACAATAACCTCATTAGTTTCTTATAAAACCGACGATTTCTAACGTTTACGAAGTGGCGAATCCGACCACGTTGTTTGCATTTGAAGCATAATGATATTACACTGTTCTTGGAATAATAATAATGAAGATGAACAAAACAATTCTGATATACAATTCTTATATGCAAATAAAGAAGATAACATAATATTAATAAGTTGGCATACTAAAAGTACGGAATATTACGGAAATGCCTTTTTTATATACAAATCTAGCATGGCATATGCTTATTATTTTGTAAATCTAGAACTAGAAGATAACATATAATACAACCAGGTTATAAGCTGTCATACATGTTTTTTATATGCAAATCTTTACACCTCAGGATCTTATTTCCAGAAACAATATATATAGTAAAATATTGCTGAACAAAAAACATTTACAATAACCTCATTAGTTGCTTGTAAAACCGACGATTTATGACGTTTATGAAGTGGCGAATCCGACTACGTTGTTTGCATTTGAAGCATAATGATATTATACGGTTGGTGGAATAATAATAACGAAGACGAAGAAAACAATTCTGATATGCAATTCTTATATGCAAATATAGACGATAATATAATATTAATAAGTTGGCATACTAATAGTACGGAATAGTAAGGAAATGCCTTTTTATATACAAATCTAGCATGGCATATCTTTATTATTTTGTAAATTTAGAACTATAAGATAACATAAAGTACAGCCAAGTTATAAGCTGTCATACATATTTTATATGCAAATCTTTACACCTCAGGAACTTATTTACAGAAACAATATATATAGTAAAATATTGCTGAACAAAAAACATTAACAATAACCTCATTAGTTTCTTGTAAAACCGACGATTTCTGACGTTTACGGAGTGACAAATACGACGACGTTGTTTGCATTTGAACCATAATGATATTACACTTTTGTTGAAGTAACAATAATGAAGTAGAACAAAAACAATTCTGATATGCAATTCCTATATCAAAATATAGAAGATAACATGTTAGCATACTAACAGTACGGAATATTACGGAAATGCCTTTTTATAAGCAAAAGTAGCATAGCGTATGTTTATTATTTTGTAAATCTAGAACTAGAAGATAACATAAAGTACAGCTAGGTTATAAGGTGTCATATATGTTTTATATGCGAATCTTTACACCTCAGGATCTTATTTCTAGAAACAATATATATAGTAAAATATTGCTGAACAAAAAACATTAACAATAACCTTATTAGTTTCTTGTAAAACCGATGATTTCTGACGTTTATGAAGTGGCAAATCCGATGTCAGGACCATGAATCGGGTGAAACCTTAAAAAGGTTGACAAGAACACACCGACTCGATTACCCAATGGCCTGTTGAATCTCCCGGTGGAATCAGGATATCCAACGAGTGGGAATTAAGGTGTGAAAATAGGAAACACAAAACAATAATAGATAATCAATAAAAGCTCATTCAAAGACAAAGATTCACTTTATTAAATGGTTCATTAATGAAATAGTGAAAGGAATGTCTAGGGTTTCGTGTATGACGGCGGCGGCTATACGAAGAAACAAATAGAATATTCTTTTGGAATGTTTCTGGTATTCTGTGTGTGCCAACCTGTAAATCCGTCTCCTAAATGTAATACTAGGACCCCTATTTATAGACCCTGACATTCTTTCTAGAACTTCCTAATCATTACATAATGAAATACAAAATCATACAAGTGTTGAGTCCTCGAGCAAGGTAACAATCCTGCTCGAGCAAACTCACTATGCTAGGTATGCTTGATGAGTGTCCTCGAGCATACTTTACTTAGAATATCTTCAAAGAAGATATTCCCTTCCAGCAGACTTCATCCCTCTTAACTGGTTCAAGCTTTGCTCGAACTAGTCCATTGAGCAAGCTCATTCTTCTTGATGTCTTCAGTTTTACTTATTCAGCAATCTTTAGCATGCTCGGATGTAAATCTTGCTCGGGAACTGAACTGTGCTCGAAGTCCTTGCTTTGACCACGTGACATCTTCTTATTGCGTCCATGCTTGTCCCTATGTGCTCGATCATCCTGTGCTCGTAACACTTGGTTAAAACTTGTTTGATCAAGCTGTTTGCTCGATTGGCAATCCATGCTCGATAGAAGAATACTCTTGCTCGTTGAAGTGTAGCTTGCTTGAAGCCTTAACACTTAGAAGAATCAACCATTTAAGGTTCTGAAGACCTTGCTCGAAGTAGTAAAACCATGCTTGATCGTCTAGGTTTGCTCGAAGTCCATACTTAGCCGTTTTCTGAGGAGGTTGAGAAGATTCCAATCTTCCTTATCATAAATCCGACCCAACAATCTCCCCCTAGATTGGAACAAGCTCAGATGCACCAAAACATACCTGCATAGAGTTACACATGTATCAGACATTAAAGATATATCATTTAAGAATATGTCATTTCATTACATACGTAGGAATTCTACCTATTGGGCATTACACATTAAAGTTTTTACATCAAGTACAGATTAAAAATACAAAGATAAAAAGAAAGAAATAATTAATCATCATTTATCCTCTTTTCTGCTATCTTCTCCTCCTGCTCCCTGTATCAGTTCCTTCTTTCATTCTCTTTACAAAGGCAGCCTTCTATTTAATCATATCAAGCACTACGGCATCGGAGGAGTCATATGGAAATTTTGCCTTAGTCAAGTCTTGAAGGTCCAGTGGATGCATAAATTTGAGATCTTTATCATGTCTTATCACTGCAATGGGTATGCCAGACTCATTTCTCAATGTAATTGAATCATTGTGCTGTTTGTACGTCATGTAAGTGATTCTCCCAAATTGTTGCACCACTGAGTTTTGGTTCCTGCATCACTTCTCTCATGGCTAAGCACTCTTTTAATGTTTTCCTTTTACCATGCTAGCTACTGACTTGAGACTGTCTTTTCTTCATCTCAAAGAGGGAGAGTTCAGAGATATGTACTTCATTGATCCTTTTTGTTTCTTTTCTCCCTCTCTGTCTGGCTTCTTATCTCTCTCTTCTTCTGTTGCAGGAATGGAAAACCCCTTTTTGCTTGTTCTTTTATAAATCTTGAGAGATCATTTCTTTGTTGACCAGATGGCTGATTTCTGATTTGATTGGCATATAGTGTCAGTTCAGCCATCTTTGTCAACTGTTCTTTTGTAAACTTTCTTAAGTCATCTCTGAATATGATGAGATGCTCTTCTTTATCTTCAGTAATGACTCTCAAGGTCTTTGACCTTTTATCAAAGAAGAGATGTGTGGGCAGATTCAAATTTCTTGGTTGCTCGTGCCTCACACTCTCAAATCTTAATGGTGCACGGCTGGTGCTTCCTTGTTGAGTTTTCTTTGCTTTATCCAGCCCTTCCTCTTCATACCATCTTTTGATTGTCTCATCAGTTTGAATGGCTAGCCTTGACATTCTTACTTCCTTTTTATGCAGAGCACCCATCATTTCTGCTCTTACTTCTTCTTCGGCTCTCTTCTTCGCTTCCTGCAGTTTTCTTTGTGTTTCAAGATACAGTTTCTACTCTCTATTGTATATTTCCATTAATTGTTCATGAGGCGTGTTTAGGAACTATTCTTCTGTCATTCCTTTCTCTATAAAAAACTTATTTAACATTTCTACCCTTTCAGGGTCTTCAAACCATCTTTTCAATTCTTCTTCTTTTCTTTTTGCATTATCTCTTTCCCTTTGCAATCTCATCTTCAACTCATGTTCTCTCTCATAATTTTCTCGACTCTTTTGATCTTTGTGAGAGGCTTTTACAAGTTGAAATTTTCTTTTCAGTTCTTCAGGAGAGAGATTTATCAAGAAGTTATAGTTGTAGCCGTATAGTTGAACAAACTTGATATCATTGTGTTTAGCTTTTAATGCTTCATAGTTTGCTTCATCAGTTGCTTTCTTTTCAGTTCTCTTCTTACTACTGTCAGACTCTTTTAATACCTTTTCACTCTCTACCTTCTTCTTTGATACCTTCTTCACGTAGCCTGAGATGTCATCTAAAAGATCATTCCTGTATAGTCTATCAATTGTGTCAAAAGATTTTAAGTTAAGGAATTCAGACTTGTGACCGGCTTTAATCAGAGTTTCTCTTTTAGACTTCCTTATCTTCCACCCTTCAGCTTCTTTTGATAGTCTTTGAAGGTGCCTTAAGTCATATCCCAAATTGATCAGATAATCTTTGTCTTCATTCTCCATTTCAACCTCCTTTGACTCCTCATCATCTTCATTCTCAACTTCTAAATCAACTGTTTCTTCAAGATTATGGAGAGCCTCAATCATTGGTTCTTCATTTCTTCCAGATTGAGCCCTCCTTCTTTCTTCCAGTTTTTCCAATCTTATTTTGTACACCATTTTCTTTATGGATTTTTGTCTTTTAGATTTGGGTGTCTCAGTTTCTAGTGTATGATTTCGCTTCAAAGATGATTGAGTTGGAGTGGATGTGTCGGGTTGTGTCACTTCAGCTTCTAGCTCTTCAAGTATGATTTCCTCATCAACTGACTCAGAGGTCTTCGATTCTTCATCAATAATTTCTTCTATGACTGGTTCACTTACAACAACAATTTTGTTCTCTTTCTTTGCTCATATTAATGAAGTCTTTTTGTGCCTTTCTGGCTGCAGATACTATTTCTGGGTGATGCCTTTCTGGGTTATTCAGAATGTGTGTAAGATCCTTCATTATGACCAATTTTACCATTGTACTTGCTGAGACTTCAATGGTTTCATCTTTTTCACAAATGAACGGTCCCAATCCAAGTTCTTGTTCCTTTTTAGGATTGTCAGGTTCAGTTTCAGATTGTTCTGGTTCATTTATTATTGGCTCTTCAAGCTCAGTGATAAGTGGCTCTTCAGTCTGTGTAGGTTCTTGTTCATTTTCATTTAGATTTGTTTTGAGAGCCTCAATTGTAGCCTTAAAGGCATCATCTGCCTCTTTCAACATCCTCTCATCCTCCACTTCCCTCTCTTTAATGTTTATTAGTGCTTCAAGCACTTCCTGAGGGATTTCCTCCTCCTCTTCTCTCTCCAAAGCCTCCAAATCTTCATTCATTAAATTTATGGCTGTTTTTACAAATTCAGCATTTGCAACATCTGGATCAACTACATTTTCTTTGTGCAAAATATCATTAGATTGAACTTTATATTAGGGCAGGGGATGTAGATCCTCATCAGTAAGTGCAACCCCCTTTCCCTTTTCTTTTCTTTTCAAAATTTCTTCTTCAGTTTCCTCTTCTTCTTTATTCTCCCCCTCATCATCCGAATTTCCATCATCATATGCTTGATTTAGCATGTATAAGGCATTTGATGGTCCCACTTTCACAACTTCCTCATCAGAACTCTCAAATATCTCTCCAACCACCTTTGAGCTCTCTACACCTTCAGGTTTCTCCCCCTGTTTTGGTGTATCTGAGGCCTTCTCAACCTCAGACTGCCCCTCTAGGGTTCGAATTTTCAATAGAGCTTCAGTCAGTGCAGCCTCCAATGCCGAGTTCCTTGTAGTCAATATGGCATTTTGTTCTTTCAACTTTATGTTTTTAAACTCAAGCCTGGCATTCTGACAAACAATATCATATAGGTTAGGGCTTGATGGTGGAGTTTCTTGATTTGGCTTTGAGGCGGGTTCAGAGAGTGGTTCAGAATTAGCAGTTTCTGGAGATGGAACTTTATATTGTTTAGAAGATAGGATTGATTGAGTTGGTGGGGTAATGTCAGTTTCAGGTTGATCTTGGATTTGGGAAGATGGTGGTGTTTAAATGTGTGTGTCTTGCAGTGGAGATGTAGGTGTTGTAGGAATAGGAATGTTATCAGTAGGTTTAGTATCAGATAGGGCAGGTTCAGTTGGGGCTGGTGAGGAGGTAATATCGTCATTCACATCATCTATCTTAATAGAATCTGTGTCATCATGGTAAACTGTAGGTGGTGGTGAGTCTGGTGGAGTTATTTTGTCGACTGTGTCCGCAACATTTGTTACAACTTGGGCTACAAAAACATCGTAATCCATTGGCTCTACGGCGTGGTTGACTACACCCTCACCCTGTTCATTTGTCTCATCATGCTCTACTACATCTGTATTATCTGCCTCATGTGCAACTTGTTCAATCAAAGGCACATTTCCCTCAACTACCTCCTGTGCATCATCATCATTATTAACCATCATGCCATGTCCACCCTCTGGACCATTGTCCCCATCATCATTTTGATCATCATCATCTGCATCATCATCTTCTTCATCATCACTGTTCCCTGGGGTTCTAGTCACATTAATAGCACCTAGAGCTGGTACGAGCAACCATGGGAGTATATCCCAGTCATCATTATCAACAAATTTGCTCTGAGCATCTTTCATTCGTTTGCATATGTTGGGGTCCTATAGTTTCAAAACCTCTCCTATTCTTTGAAGATCAGGCAATTCTCTGTTTATCAAGATCTGTAGAAATCTGGGATACATAAGAAATCGCCGATTGACTTGCTTATGTGCATTTGATGCCCAACCCTTGAAAGATAGCTCTGGAAATGTTGAAGGGTTGCTGATAGAGTATGGCTACTGTGAGAGTCCCAAGCTCTCTACTCAATAAAGTCCAAGTCCCTCTCCTAGGAGATAAGGACTGGATCACATGATGAATCAGGAACCTGTAGATCAACGGAAAACTCCCTTTCTGAAATTGTCCCTCCTTTACTCTTCCTTGGTAACCTATAGTCTCTTGAAAGACTCTTAACAACCTTGGGACCGAGTAAGATGGCTAAGCATTAAAGTTATCGTTCAGTTCCAAAGCAGCTCATATAGTTGCTTCTGTTATCTCAATGTCATTATTCAGGACCGATGCCTCAATCCTTTCCCCGTTAATATCATTCACATATGTAGCCGAGGCCCAAAAATCTGCAACATGATTTCTGTAAATTGTGGGGCTTTCAGTAAGGGCTACTCGCAAGTTAGAGTCCCTCAAAAAGTTTATCATTGGCTCCAGTTCCCGGTTTTCCTCATCTATCTCCAACTGAGCGCACATATTATGCCTCTTTTCGAATTTGAATGCCATCAGTTCTGCAAACACAAGAAAATATGTCACTACACAAAATTGCAGAACTAATGATCGAAGATGAGTGGATGATTTTAGTGTCTTCAATGACTTGTTCCGTGGTAATATGCGTACCTGTAAAAACAAGTAAACAGTTAGTCCGTAAATCAATTGAAAACCCTAACTTCGAAATTGGTGCATCTATAATTGAATAACGATGTCTTACCGAAGTCGAAACAGAGCTAATGGCTGTAATCGAAGTAAAACCAAGTAAGTATTAGAGCAATAGAGTAAGAGGAAGATAGCACGAGCAAGAGGGTTTTTGTGGTTAGGTTTAAAAGAGGAAGAAATATGTGAAAAAGTTTCTAAGTCCCCCTTTTATACCTAACATTTGGGTGGTACAGTATCTTCTTTTGTCGTCTAGCGCACGACAGTTGTCATTTAATTTCAAATTTAATGTACCTCCTGTGCTTGAGCATACAACCAAAGTAAAAGCTGACTCCCCCTATACACGAGTACATGGTACAACCCTTGCTAGATGTACTTGGAATATTCTCTGTCCTTGAGCATTAGTATACTTCGACATAGAGTGCTCGACTAGACTTGTGCTCGATTGCCTTAGCCACATGTTCAATGAGCATCAAATTACTTGCTTGAGTATTGAGTCTGCTCGAGGTGTAGTATGCTCGAATGTACTTATCAAAATTTATTCAATATAAATTCCTAAGACACCAGTACTCTAACCTTACTTGACTATGCAACATGCTCGAGATACTTAGAAATATATCGTGTTAGTATCTTATGCTCGAGAAGTATTCTTAAGTGTTAGCACCTTTGCTCAACTTACTTAGATTGCTAATGCTCATTGTGCTCGTTGTACCTTTATGCTCGAAAGCCTTAGCATATTAAATCATTCCTATGCCTGTACCCGAACTTACAACCTAGGTGTCTAGATCACTAGTTTGCTCGAACAACTTAACAAAATAATCCAGTTGCGTAAACTTGAACTCTCATGCCAACATCATCATCACACTTCTATGCTTGAGACACTTAAATGGTTCCTATTATGCAAACATGCAAACATGCTCGAAGCACAATGATTTTCATATCATAGCATATGCTAGAAAGCAAGATGCATGCTCGGAACACTTAACAGCAAATTTTTAAGTCAGTCTCGAAACAAATAGTCAATTCACAAGTCACATATTCTGCTCGAAGCAGTGATACATAAGCAAGCACGGTCTCTATGGTAGAAACACTTAACTGAATTTTTAAATCAGTTTGAGAATCACAATTGTTGTCACAAATCCAAGACATGATCAATCATGTCTTGTGCTCAAAATTTCAACTTTTCACTAAGAATGATCATTGCAGAACAGTAAGTTAAATTGAGCATGTAGTTTAAGGTGAAATAAGAGATCAAAATCCAGTTCAAAATAAAATTCATTTTTAAGTCATTGGAAGACTCAACATGGGATCAGATTATCTAATTATTGTCACACCATTTCTTTACCAGCCTTATTATGACTTAAGTCAGGTTGACACTAGGTGGAAGCACTTAACATGATTCTCATAACTTTCCTGATATTCTTAAGATTCAATTAAGAGCTTGAGTTGGAATGGTTACACTTTGGATTTCAGGTTATTCCTAATCTCTTCTCAAAGCTTATTTAGCTTTCTCCAAATCACCCCAATTTGACTTCAACCCCCTGATGCCTTGGTCAAAATATTTATTTATTTAAGCAGTCATATTTATATATATTTATATATATCTGACTTCAAAGTTGAACGCTGGACTTACAAGCCATCCGGACTTACACGCCTTACATTCAGAGTGTTTAGGACTTATTTGAATGCCCCACTCCTGTAGTTCCCTTGGTGCCCCTTAAAGTCAAGATATTTTATTTATACGTAATAATATTTTCTTAAGCAGTATTGTAATATTCTTTCCAATATTTTTCTTTATGCTTCTTTTAGCAAATACAGACTTTCAACTGCATATATTTCTTTTGATGCTCATATGTTTATAGATTTTGATTTTTGAGTGACCAAGACAGCAACGGGCTCGTGTATGATCGGGTAATCATCTTTCTACCTATCATTCAGAGAGATGTGTAAGGAGACATACCTTGATCTTCGGATGAATCACCACATCAAACTTAGCACAATTTTTAGGTTTGTATCACATCAGTCACTACACTCATGAGAAGATACCACACGAATTGTCAATTTGCTGAATAGAAGTCTTTTAAGCTTTCAATATATGGGTTAGGAGATTAGACAATATACTATCATTTCCCAATTTATGTTGGATTCAATTTCCACAGAAAACAGTTTCTAGCTTCTTTAAATATGGGAACTTGGATAATATTATCATTTCTCTTGTGAAATATTCACCGAAAACAGTGTTTCTTAGTCAAAAACTTTTACCATTTTAAAAACCATTTCTTTTTGAATGTTCAATTGAGAAATATTAATTTTTAAAAACAGTGTTGTCATTTAAGCATGTTTAATTAGCACACATTATCATAGTATCAAAACACATTCATTCAGACAGTAGAAATCATTCAGATAATCACATGAGTCTGTCGAGCATGCTCAGAAGTTCATCGAGCACACTCGAAAGTCACTCGAGCAAGCTTAAGATTTATCATTTCAGATATTGTTCTTGAAAGACTTAGCTTAGAGCTCGAGCAGTATACTTGTGCTTAAAATACTTCAAAAGTTTTCCACAACACATGTCCATGCTCGACCATAAGTAACACATCATTTGTGCTCGAGTTACTTGAGAAACCTCAAGTATGGTTTGTTTGTGCTCGAAGAGCATTAAACACACCAGGCAACACAGAATTATGCTCGAAATACTTGAAAAAGGTTTTTCAATACAGAATTCTATGCTCGAGCAGCTGAGCTATGACATCTGTGCTCGGATGACTTGGAATAGTCCTACAATAGCCTTTTCTTGTGCTCGAAGAGCAACAAGCATACTATGAAGCACAGATTGATGCTTAAAGTACTTAGAATCACAAAAATACATCATGCAAGCATAGATGAAAGTACCAAAAGCTGTAATTAGCAGTTCTATCAAAATTTATTTCAAAGTTCTACCAAAAGTCAACTAGAGCTGAGAGAGTTGAAGTTTTCATAAACTATAATTCATACTTTATTTCAAAGTTATAGGTCTAAATAGCAGATAGGATAACAATAAAATAAATAAGTATAGTTCACTAAATAATACATTCATCGTCGAACACACGTACACAGGCCTCTCCACCACGAGTCAAGACTCGAGTAAAATATTTAACCTGGACGCGGTAAGACCTAAGCACGTGACACGAGCCTCTCCACCACGAGTCAAACCCTAGTAATATATTTGACTCAATCAAAGCTAACACATCCAAACACGTGATACAGGCCTCTCCACCACGAGTACAACCCGAGTAATATATTTGACCCGATCACGATTTAACATACAACGGGCATCTTCACCACGGGATTTTAAAACCCGAGTAATCCATTTAACCCAACCTTAATCACCATGCACACACACATCAATAAGCCTACTCACATCATTCTTAGTCACAAGGAACTAAATGTCATCACATACATATAAATGATCCCAAAATATACCACATCGTAAGTATGCCATCCTTAATCACGAACGGCAAACTAACATCACTAATCATAGGCCATAGGGTAACACATGCACATACATAGATACATACATATATATATGTATATATATATATGTATGTATATATATCATCCCAAAATATAACTTATTACAAGTAAGCCTATGGGCCATAAGGTAATATATATAATAATCAGTGCAATACATGAACAAAGTAAATAGGTCTACACGAATTTCAATTACTACAAAGCCTATTAACATCCTCGAGTCTAGACCATAACCAGGTATATAACCTTAAAGAATTTATGACCAAACGAGTCTAAAATATCCTAAGGCACATAATGTAACTCACACTAGGTTTTCATAAATTGCATAAACATTATCAAAACAATACAATGATCTTCAAATTGTTTTAACGAGTAAAATCGGGTAAAACTGTAATTGAGTGTGTATACCAGCCCAAAACGTAAATAGAGTTAAAAAGGGGCATCATGAACTCACCTGACACAAGGTATGATTTCACCACAAGCTAGAGGATCCCTACGTAGCCCCACAACTCAAACTCCTGTCGGTTTACATACAATCAATACTATTGACATCGAGATGACTCGTGTAACCTACCAGACGTTCTAACATGGTTCGAGTTACCTAAAGCCTCGACCTCATCAAACTTAATCACAACAGCCCCCAAGGCCTTACATTCACCAAAATGACCCTTAGATACTCCCGGGAATAAAGAATTCCCAGTTTACCCCCGGAAGCACTAGGTGACACTAACACGCGCGTTTAAGGGTCGTTTAGGAAATTAACATCCAACTCTGCCCCGTGTGGATCGAATATGATAATTTCACAGCCAACAGGTCCACATGACGCTACACAAATCCAATGAGTCGGTAACTCGCAAGTATAACGCACCAACTATCCAATAAACGCAATTGCGTGTTGTACCGACCCGTTTGAGTAACCGACAACCAATTCAGCCCCATAACTTACAAAAATGATTTTTCAACAGCCCTTACATCAAACCAAGTTCCCCCGAGCTGAATTGGTCATTAATCACTTCAACCCTCGCGTTAAACGCATCAAACTACAATTCTAGTCAAACGAACACTAACATTCAAACTACAAATAGTTGGCCAATCTAACGAACACCAATGAACATGGTTTTTAAGTATGATATACCAGACATACCTAGGAAGATTTTGGTGCAAAAACCTCAACCACAACACATGTCCATGCTCGACCACAAGTAACACATCATTTGTGCTCAAGTTACTTGAGAAACCCCAAGTATGGTTTGTTTGTGCTCGAAGAGCATTAAACACACCATCCAACACAGAATTATGCCCGAAATACTTGAAAAAGGTTTTTCAAGACAGAATTCTATGCTCGAGCAGCTGAGCTATGACATCTGTGCTCGAATGACTTGGAATAGTCATATAAGAGCCTTTGCTTGTGCTCGAAAAGCAACAAACATACTATGAAGCACATATGCATGCTCGAAGTACTTAGAATCACATAAATACATTATGCAAGCACAGATCAAAGTACCAAAAGCTGTAATTAGCAGTTCTATCAAAATTTCCATACAAAGACAGTCACATACATGATTTATGCAATTTGAGCAATCAGTCAAGCATAGCAAATTATCATGCAAACATTCAAATTGAGTAATACAGATAATTAGTAAGCACCTCACTTAAGCACACATCCTAAATCAAACTTCATCAGCATTTATCATTCCTAGGCATTTTAACAAAAAGTGAAACCTGGTTTTATCTAAAGGTTTGGTGAACAAATCAGCCAAATTATCAGATGTATCTACCCTTTTCATTTCTATAAAACCTTTTTCCTGACAGTCCCTAATGAAATGATGTCTAATTTCAATGTGTTTAGTTTTAGAATGTTGGACTGGATTCTTAACAATGAACATAGCAGTAGTATTATCAATTAAAATAGGTGTAAGTAAGAAATTCAGACCATAATCCAGCAGTTGATTTTGAATCCACAGAACCTGTGCACAGCAGGCAGATGCAGCACTGTACTCAACTTCAGCAGATGAGATTGACACTGTAGTCTGATTCTTGCATTGCCACGTCACCAGCCTGTTCCCTAGAAACTGGCATCCTCCAGAGGTTGATTTTCTACTTATGTTGCAACCATCATAGTCACTATCTGTGTAGGCCATCAAATCAAAGGAAGGGTTGTTTGGGTACCAAATCCCCAAATCTGGCTTTCCATTCAAGTATCTGAATATCGTCTTCATTGTTAGCACATGTGATACCTTGGGGTTAGCTTGGAATTTGGCACAGACACACACATCAAACATAGTATTTGGCCTAGATGCCGTAAGATACATCAGTGATCTTATCTTGGCCCTATATATAGATATATGTATATATATATATATGTATCATCCTAAAATATACCATATTACAAGTAAGCCTATGGGCCATAAGGTAATATATATAATAATCAGTTCAACATGAACTAAGTAAATAGGTCTACTCGTATTTCAGTTACTACCCAGCCTATTAACATCCTCGAGTCTAGACCATAACCAGGTATATAACCTTAAGGAATTTATGACCAAACGAGTCTAAAATATCCTATGGCACAGAATGTAACTCACACTAGGTTTTCATAAATTGCACAAACATTATCAAAACAATACGATGATCTTCAAATTGTTTTAACGAGTAAAATCGGGTAAAATTGTAATTGAGTGTGTATGCCAGCCCTAAACGTAAAAAGAGCTAAAAAGGGACATCATGAACTCACCTAACACAAGGTATGATTTCACCACAAGCTAGAGGATCCCTACGTAGCCCCACAACTCAAACTCATGTCGGTTTACATACAATCAATACTATTGACATCGAGATGACTCGTTTATCCTACAAGACGTTCTAACATGGTTCGAGTTACCTAAAGCCTCGACCTCATCAAACTCAATCACAAAAGCCACCAAGGCCTTACATTCACCAAAATGACCCTTAGATACTCCCGGGAATAAAGAATTCCCAATTAACCCCCAGAAGCACTAGGTGACACTAACACGCGCGTTTAAGGGTCGTTTAGGAAATTAACATCCAACTCTACCCCGTGTGGACCCAATATGATAATTTCACAGCCAACAAGTCCACACGATGCTACACGAGTCCAATGGGTCAGTAACTCGCAAGTACAACGCACCAACTATTCAATAAACGCAATTGCGTGTTGTACCGACCCGTTTGAGTAACCGACAACCAATTCAGCCCCATAACTTATAAAAATGATTTTTCAACAGCCCGCACATCAAACCAAGTTCCCCCGAGCTGAATTGGTCGTTAATCACTTCAACCCTCGCATTAAACGCATCAAATTACAATTCTAGTCAACCGAACACTAACATTCAAACTACAACTAGTCGGCTAATCTAACGAATACCAATGAACATGGTTTTTAAGTATGATATACTAGACATACCTAGGAAGATTTTGGTGCAAAAACCTCAACCACAACACATGTCCATGCTCGACCATAAGTAACACATCATTTGTGCTCGAGTTACTTGAGAAACCTCAAGTATGGTTTGTTTGTGCTCGAAGAGCATTAAACACACCATGCAACACAGAATTATGCTCGAAATACTTGAAAAAGGTTTTTTCAAGACAGAATTCTATGCTCAAGCAACTGAGCTATGACATCTGTGCTCGAATGACTTGGAATAGTCCTAAAAGAGCCTTTGCTTGTGCTCGAAAAGCAAAAAGCATACTATGAAGCACAGATTCATGCTCGAAGTACTTAGAATCATAGAAATACATCATGCAAGCACAGATCAAAGTAACAAAAGCTGTAATTAGCAGTTCTATCAAATTTTCCATACAAAGATAGTCACATACATGATTTATGCAAACATTCAAAGTGAGTAATACAGATAATCAGTAAGCACCTCACTTAAGCACACATCCTAAATCAAACTCCATCAACATTTATCATTCCTAGGCATTTTAACAAAAAATGAAACCTGGTTTTATCTAAAGGTTTGGTGAACAAATCAGCCAAATTATCAGATGTATCTACCCTTTTCATTTCTATAAAACCTTTTTCCTGATAGTCCCTAATGAAATGATGTCTAATTTCAATGTGCTTAGTTTTAGAATGTTGGACTGGATTCTTAACAATAAACATAGCAGCAGTATTATCAATTAAAATAGGTGTAAGTAAGAAATTCAGACCATAATCCAGCAGTTGATTTTGAATCCACAGAACCTGTGCACAGCAGGCAGATGCAGCACTGTACTCGGCTTCAGTAGTAGAGATTGACACTGTAGTCTGATTCCCTAGAAACTGGCATCCTCTAGAGGTTTATTTTCTACTTATGTTGCAACCATCATAGTCACTATCCATGTAGGCCATCAAATCAAAGGAAGGGTTGTTTGGGTACTAAATCCCCAAATCTGGCTTTCCTTTCAAGTATCTGAATATCCTATTCACTGTTAGCATATGTGAGACCTTGGGGTTAGCTTGGAATCTGGCACAGACACACACAGCAAACATAATATCTGGCCTAGATGCTGTAAGATACATTAGTGATCCTATCTTGGCCCTATACTCATGCTGGTCCACCGGCTCCCCCTTTTCATCAGGTACCATTTTCTCATGTGTGTCCATTGGTGTGGACACTATCTTGACGTATTGGCACTTGAATTTGTTATGAATCTCTTGTACATATTTGGATCGATTAATGAAGATTCCATCAGCTTTCTGTTGAACCTGAAGTCCAAGGAAGAAATTCATGTCCCTCATTGAGCTCATCTTGTACATGGACTTCATCACTTACTCAAACTCTTTGCACCTTTGTTTATTTGTAGAGCCAAAGATAATTTCATCCACGTACACTTGCAGTAGCAGCAGATCTTTGTTTCTCCTTTTGTAGAATAGAGTCTTGTCAATGGCTCCCCTGTTGAATCCATTTTCCAATAAATGGTTTGAAAGCTGATCATACCAGGCTCTTGGTGCTTGATGCGGTCCATACAGTTGTAAGACCCCGAATCCCGAGAATCCTACAGTTGGTATTCACATCCACAATTTCACCAAAAATTTAAAAGCAAACGTTTCATTTTATTTAAAACCAGTTCAAAGTAATTTAACAGCGAAAATTCATAAGCATAAAAAATTCCCAAAACCGGAAAAATACCAAATGATAAACAGGGGAAAAAGTTAAGTATATAAAATCCCAAAACTGAATATAAAGTGAAGTGTTTGTTTTATTTTAAAGTCCTCGTCTAGAAATGCCTTCAACTCCGAGTAGCATCCAGCACGACCAAGCGGTAACATCCACTCCTTAACCTGAAAGTCAATCTAACATACACACAAAGTCAGCTAGAGTTGAGAGAGTTTAAGATTTCATAAACTATAATACATACTTTATTTCAAAGGTATAGTTCTAAACAGGAGAGAGGATAAAAATAAAATAAATAAGTATAGTTCACCAAATAATACATTCATCGTCGAACACACGTACACGGGCCTCTCCACCACGAGTCAAGACTCGAGTAATATATTTGACCCGGACGCGGTAATACCTAAGCACATGACACGAGCCTCTCCACCACGACTCAAACCCGAGTAATATATTTGACTCGATCACAGCTTATACATCCACACACGTGATACGGACCTCTCCACCACGAGTACAACCCGAGTAATATGTTTGACTCGATCACGATTTAACATACAACGGGCCTCTTCACCACGGGATTTTAAAACCAAAGTAATATATTTGACCCGCCAAAATAATGATCACGCCACACGGGCCTCTCCACCATGGGATTTGAAAACCCGAGTAATATATTTGACCCGGCCGTAATCACCATGCATACACACATCAATAAGCCTACTCACATCATTCTTAGTCACAAGGAACTAATTGTCATCACACAACCGTAGGCTATAAGGTAACACATACTCATACATATATATGATCCCAAAATATACCAATTCGTAAATAAGCCATCCTTAGTCACGAACGGCTAGCTAACATCACTAATCATAGGCCATAGGGTAACACATGCACGTACATACATACATACATACATACATACATACATATATATATATATATATATATATATATATATATATATGTATCTTCCCAAAATATACCATATTACAAGTAAGCCTATGGGCCATAAGGTAATATATATATTAATCAGTTCAATACATGAACTAAATAAATTGTTCTACTCGTGTAACGCCCGTTAATTTCCGACAAAAGGTTTAATCTTGTAGTGTTATGTACACCTTTCGGGCTTGACCCGGCATTCTCCCGGGAGCTCCTTGCAAACCTCGTAAACGTTCTCACTTAACTTTCCACCCAAGTTGCTACATACTTTAATTTGGAGGGACTTGGATGTAACTATTTTTATTATATCATAAAACAAAAGAAAACCCTAACCCTAAACCCATTTGCAGCCGATCGGACCTGGACCCCCCCTGCTCGTTTTTCTTCTTCCCAGCCAAGTTTCAGCAGTGAAAACTTCAATTCAAGGTCGGTTTTATGATTCCCCATGTCTTTTGCACCTTAATTGATCATATTAACGCGCTTATTGGTCGTTAAGGTTGAGTTTTGATGATAACAGTTTGCTGACAGATTCGTATACGTTTATTGTAGGGTCTGTAACGCGATGATAACCTATTGTTTTTGATTGATTCTTGATTTCATGATGTTCTACTTTGTGTCTAGTTTCCAGAAAGGTATAATACGTAATTTTTGGACGAGATTTGAATGGTTTTTATGAATTTATAAAATCGAGTGTCAAAGCTGATGCGGGATGACGGATTCTGGTCTGTCTTCCCGATGTCATAACCTTTTTTCGACAGGTTCAAATTGGTTGGTTCTACTTCTGGAAGTTAGTATTTTGAGTTAGGAACCAAACCCAATTGGAATCGTTTAATATTCTTCAGTAATGAATTTTTTAAAAATAAAACCATTTTGTTACGCACTGAATTAGCTGCACGTACCTTGCTGTGTTGGAGGAATTTTTATAATTTTTGTGTCCAATAGATAAATATAATAAAAATATTTTTATAAACATAAGACATTTATTAAAGTCTGGTAAAAATTTAATAATTTATTTCAAAGGTTATCCTATGTAATTAAATGCATCTTCGCATGCTAAAATCTACACGTTTTACTCGTTATTAATCGATAAGTTCGTTTTAGGCTTAACCGGTGGATTTGGTTAGTTGAAAGGTTTTAGGGGCTGAGGTAAAGTAATTGGGTATGGGTTGGCCCTTGGGCCAAAGTGTTGGGCTTGAGCGGCCCATTAGGCAAGTGTGTTCTTGCGGTCTAGTTTAGTAACGCGTTGTGTATAATTTACAGGCCCTTGCTTGTGATTGTGCACATAGGGATTTCCTAGCTCGTTGCAGGTGTTCGATTGATTCAGGTGAGTTCATGACGCCCTTTTTTAATCTTTTTACGTTTTGGGCTAGCATACACACCTTATTATGATTTTAACCGATTTTAATTCGTTTAAACTATTGGTTTGGTATTGTATGATCTTGTTTGTGGTTGTGCCTTTATGAAGACATGTGTAAATTATATTTTATACCTTAGGATATTCTAAACTCATTTAAGGTCATATATCCCTTAAGGTTATACATTTTACTTTGGCTCTAAGCCTCAAGGTTGCTATTAGGCTTAGTATTGAATGCCTAGAGTATCCATTATTTATGGATTGTATGTGGTGATATTGTTGGTTGGATGTTTGAATTAGATGTTTGTATGTGTGTATGTGAATTTGTATGTGATGGTAAACTATGACCGGGTCAAATATATTACTCGGGGAAGACCCGGGGTGAGGAGGCCCGTGTTGCATGTTTATGACGCGGCTGGGTCAAATATATTACTTGGGGAAGACCCGGGGAGAGGAGGTATCACGTGTTTGGTATGTCAAACCGCGACCGAGTCAAACATATTACTTGGGGATAATCCAGGGTGAGGAGGCTCGTGTTGCGTGATTTTGTTTTATTAAACTGTGACCGAGTCAAATATATTACTTGGGGATGACCCGGGGTGAGGAGGCTCGTGTTGCATGATTTTAACGGTTTTGTTAAACCGCGGCTGGGTCAAATATATTACTCGGGGAAGACTCGGGGTGAGGAGGCCCGTGCTGCGTGAAAAGATGTTTAATGTTTTATTTACTTATGATTTGGTTAAGAAAAGATATTCATGATTTTATAGACTCATGATTTTCCGCTACATTCCATGCTCATGGAATTTAAATTGTTTAATGAATGTCGTTTATGAAAACTTTAACTCACTCAGCTCTAGCTGACTTTGTGTGTATGTTAGATTGATTTTCAGGTTAAGGATTTGAGGTTATCGCTTGGACGTGCTGGGGACTACTCGAAAGGTTGAAGGTATTTCTGGTCGAGGATTTCCAATAAAATGGATATTATATTTATATTTGATTTTTGGACACTTGTACCCATCTTTGGGATTTTCTTTAAATAATTACACTTTTTTTCCGCAGTTATTTACTCTGAACTTGTTTTAAATAAAAATGAATCGTTTGATTTTAAATTTTTGTGAAATTGTGGATGTGATTACCAACTGTAGGATTTCCGGGATTCGGGGTCTTACAACTCGTATTTCAATTACTACCCAACCTATTAACATTCTCGAGCCTAGACCATAACCAGGTATATAACCTTAAGGAATTTATGACCAAACGAGTCTAAAATATCCTAAGGCACAGAATGTAACTCACACTAGGTTTTCATAAATTGCACAAACATTATCAAAACAATACAATGATCTTCAAATTGTTTTAACGAGTAAAATCGGGTAAAACTGTAATTGAGTGTGTATGCCAGCCCAAACCGTAAAAAGAGTTAAAAAGGGGCATCATGAACTCACCTGACACAAGGTATGATTTCACCACAAGCTAGAGGATCCCTACGTAGCCCCACAACTCAAACTCCTGTCGGTTTACATACAATCAATACTATTGACATCGAGATGACTCGCTTATCCTACGAGATGTTCTAACATGGATCAAGTTACCTAAAGCCTCGACCTCATCAAACTCAATCACAACAGCCGCCGAGGCCTTACATTCACCAGAACGACCCTTAGATACTCCCGGGAATAAATAATTCCCAATTTACCCACGGAAGCACTAGGTGACACTAACACGCGCGTTTAAGGGTCGTTTAGGAAATTAACATCCAACTCAGCCCCTTGTGGACCCAATTTGATAATTTCACTGCCAACATGTCCACACGACTCTACACGAGTTCAATGGGTCAGTAACTCGCAAGTACAACGCACCAACTATTCAAGAAACGCAATTGCGCGTTGTACCGACCCGTTTGAGTAACCGACAACCAATTCAGCCCCATAACTTGTAAAAATGATTTTTCAACAGCCCATACATCAAACCAAGTTCCCCCGAGCTGAATTGGTCGTTAATCACTTCAACCCTCGCGTTAAACGCATCAAACTACAATTCTAGTCAACCTAACAGTAACATTCAAACTACAACTAGTTGTCCAATCTAACGAACACCAATGAACATAGTTTTTAAGTATGATATACTAGACATACCTAGGAAGATTTTGGTGCAAAAACCTCAACCAAAACAGCCCTAGAACTGCTCAATTGGATAGCCACCCGGTAAGCCTAGAACAAGCGATTTCTCGATCAATACGTAACATATAAATGTGGTTTAAGGTGTAAAAGACTAGTAGGGATGTAGGGCTAACCTTGAATTAGAGTATTACCCTTAGAATTGGCTGAAAAAAACAAAATAAGGTGGTGTTTTTCCTGCTCCTTTTGCCGATCGGGATTGAAAAAGGGGGGGGGGGTTAGGGTTTTTGATTATAATAAGATATATTACACTCTAGTCCCTCAATTTAGAAAGATAAAACAATTTGGATGAAAGGTTAATTAATTCTAACTTACGGGAATGACAAGGAGACCCATGAAGATGATAGAATGGGTTTCGGTTAAAATACAAACGTTACAAGGTTCGAGGATTTTTAACGAAAACTTACGGGCGTTACAAGTCTACCTCCCTTAAAATGGGATTCGTCCCCAAATCCCACTACACAGGAACAAGCGTGGATTGAGACAATTCAAAACATCACATCATACACAGAACGGGTATAAATAGCACCCCTACTAATAATATCGTACTACCTCCTAGCTAAACAATTACACACGAAAGCTTTCGAGAGGGAGATAAATAGACAGCGCAATTATAACAAATAAAACGATTACAAGGGGGTTACCTGAAATGGTGTGCACATCCTCCTTTGCCTCCTTCGTTGAGTTACTGAAGGCACTCGCCTTAACCTTCGGTCTTTCTTCCATTTCCCCCCTCGAGGATGTCCCCTGCTCGGATTCCCCCACCCTATTGGTATGGCAATTTGATGCTAAATGTCAAGACCCCCTACATCGGAAACAAATCAATGTCGGGCACTCATAGCTGGCGTGTCCAGTCTTCCCACAACGAAAACAGGGCATAGCCCCAGGCCTGCATTCCCCCCTATACGGCTTCCTGCACTTCCTGCATCCATCGCTATACCCCTTACTCTTACGATCCGACGTCTCCGTCCTCGTTTTCTTCCCAGCCGACACAGAATCATTGCTCCCATAATGTTTGCCATTGGAGTTAGAGCTCGGGTTCCAAATCTTTCCAAATTCAGTTGGGCTCAGCATCTCTCTCTTTTCATACAACGTACCTGCTAGGGTAACCACCGAATGGAAAGAGCTTATGCCGGTGGTCACCACACCCCTACGAACATCTATCGGAAGACCCCTTCAGGTACTTTTTGATTCTTTTACCTTCAGGTGTAACTAGATCGGGACATAAGCGAGCCATTTGGTTGAATTTTGTAGTATACTCTCGATGTGACATATCACCCGCTTGTAAAACTAAGAACTCCTGCTCCATCTTATCTAATTCACGCGGATGGCAAAAATGATCGATAACCAACTGCTTCAACTCTTCCCAAGCCATCCTCCTAATAAAACGATTACCCAGAGCCTGAGCTAGATTATCCCACTGATATGAGCTTACTTATACATAAATATTATAAATATTTCCTACACTTTTGAATAGATTTGGACTTGCTTTCATTAATATTACTCTTAACTAGCTCACATTTATATTTTTAAAGCTTTTAAGAATCATTAGGCTAAAATGGAAAACTTATATTAAACTTGAAGACCAACGAGTAAAACTTGAAATAAATTATATAAATATGTGTTTGGTTTTCTTTAGAATTAATATTGTTAACCAAATTAGAATTTTGAATATGATGATTCATAAAATATAAAAGCATCACTAAATGTCATGTGAATGTTGACTTTATATGTTGATGTAACATGAGATTAAAAGGAATTTAAGAGGGTTTAAATTGAAGTCAGAATGCGTCATGGAGGATGCTCTCAATTGGAGATTTAAGATAAAAGGAAATAATCAATTTTGGCCTTAAATACGTAACATGAAAAAAAATATATATATATAAAGAGGTGGACTTTTTGGGCTGGCCATCAAGAAAGAAAAGAGGGGCGGTGGATTAACGATATAAAAAGAACCTAGCGAAACCCTACATCATACAGAAGCAGCCACGACGCAAGGAAAGGGAGAAAGAAAGTAGTTTGGTATGCCTAAGTAGCCTGCGATATAAACATAAATTTCATACTTCTAGTTTTAGTGGTTACACTTCATAGGCGTATGGTTTTATAACGTTAAATCCTATATTGATGGGATGCTCCGGGGTTCGGACACCATGGGTCTTTATGCGGTATATCATCTGGGTATTCATATCTCCTAAGTGGATTTATGAATATTAAAAGAGCTCAAAGAGCAAACTCGCAGTTTTTCTGCCATATATAAGTCATTAACATGATCATCCCGTACGTCAAAGTACAAATACACTACTGACTTGATCATCCATGCTGTTAGTCATATGGGGTCCGCTTGCTCACGTCCTATTACCATTAAGAAACGAACCACAAGGGACACATCATATGTAAGCCCTACAGATACATTCATGCATACTCACCCACCCATGGAGATGGACTTTGGGGTGTTGCTTGATAACGGGGGTTTGTCATATAGTTGGGAACACTTACTAGTTAGTTACTTAATACATACCTTAATCATATCTAATGGCTGCTAGGTAGACCTTAATGCTTAAGCTTAGGTGGATAAACAATATCCTTGATCGTATTTAGCTGTTCTTATATTGGCATAACATGTTTGGATAGACCGGATATAAGGTTTAAGTCAAGTTGGGGCGGCTCGGTTCCGGTAAAACCGTGTGAAATTTTTCTTAATTGTGGGTCCCACTAGACATATAAACTAATAAACTTGTCACATCCTACTTGTCTCGGTAAGTATTAAAGGACATGGGTTTAGGTGGACAATAATATTGTCAATCAACCAGATTTATCTTATTAGGTGAATTCCGATAAGTGGACAGCTGTGTAGTTGTCAGGGTTTAGAGTGGATAAATATAACAGAAATCGTGTTTAATGTATTTGATAGATTTAAATATTGAAAATAAAAGAAAATTCGGGAGTTGTGGATTTACATTTATATCTCGGTTATGATCCTGTGCAGATAACTTTTTCAGGGATGAAAAAAAGTTTAAGTATGGGGATATTTGATATGAGCTTACTTATACATAAATATTATAACTATTTCCTACACATTTGAATAGATTTGGACTTGCTTTCATTAATATTACTCTTAACAAGCTCACATTTATATTTTTAAAGCTTTTAAGAATCATTGGGCTAAAATGGAAAACTTATATTAAACTTGAAGAACAACGAGTAAAACTTGAAATAATTATATAAATATGTGTATTGGTTTTCTTTAGAATTAATATTGTTAACCGAATTAGAATTTTGAATATGATGATTCATAAAATATAAAAGCATCACTAAATGTCATGTGAATGTTGACTTTATATGTTGATGTAACATGAGATTAAAAGGAATTTAAGAGGGTTTAAATTGAAGTCAGAATGCGTCATGGAGGATGCTCTCAATTGGAGATTCAAGATAAAAGGAAATAATCAATTTTGGCCTTAAATACGTAACATGAAAAAATATATATATATATATATATAAAGAGAGGGACTTTTTGGGCTGGCCATCAAGAAAGAAAAGAGGGGCGGTGGATTAACGATATAAAAAGAACCTAGCGAAACCCTACATCATACAGAAGCAGCCACGACGCAAGGAAAGGGAGAAAGAAAGTAGTTTGGTCATCCAATCTCTCACAGCCAATCCGTCAAGAACAAAAAGAAAGACAAGTCAACGGCAGGCAATTTTTTTGTTATTATTTTAAACTATGCATTACAATATATATTATAATTTTGTTTCATACATTTTTTTATGAGTGGCTAAATATTTTGCACTACCTAGGTTTTGGTTGAGTACTATCTTAGATTAATAGTTTGACGAATTATTTTTTGACGTTGGTTGATTTGATGCTTTGGTAAAGTTTTTAGTTATTTTGGTCATGATATATATGCGTAATTGAATCTAATTTTTGCTTCAATATTTATTCCACTTGTGTTTGATAGTCATTGGTGATTGTTAGATGCATGATTAGGTTGTCTACTTTGTGTTTTCAACTTGTTTGCGATTTATGGTCGAAAGAATCATAGGAATATTTATTGAGAGCGAGTTATATTTTATTATTCTATCTCTTGAGAGGCCGGGAGGCAATTTAGTGTTGTGTCATCTTTGTCTTTTGTAGGTTTAGGTACTTATTGCACGGGAGTGAGTTAGCCTAGGTCCCTTAAGATTATTGTGATACAAGTCGTGTTCAAATCAATTAAAAATACCCCCTTATATTTATATATATTGTATCTAAAGAGACCGAGAGGTGATTTGGATTTTGAGGTACCATAGTATTATTAGGTTAGGTGAGACCGGGAGGTGATCCAAACCTTTAACAATTGAGCTTCACATGTCATTAGAGTTCTAGGGTGTCATTGGTGAGGCCGGGAGGCGATCTAGCATACTTTAGTGGTGTTTAGTGTCATAATTTTTAGATATTGTTTTTCAACCAAGTCAAGTTCGTTAACTATTAATTTAACTAGTAGGATTTCATTACCTAGGTAGTCGTTTCTCGAATTTGGTTAAAGCCCAATTTTTATAAAGTTTTGTTTTATTAGTTTAATTTTTAATTAGTTATGTAATTTAGTTTAATTAATAGTTAAAAAGAAAAAAAAAGAAATCTTAAAAATCAAAAGAAAGTCTAGGTTAGTAATCATTTAGGTTTAATAATTAGAATTTACCCATAGTGTCCTAGGTTCGATATCCGTTCTTACTTGCTAGCTACATTGCGACCGGTACACTTGCCGACACAGAATCATTGCCCTCATAATGTTTGCCATTGGAGTTAGAGCTCGAGTTCCAAATCTTTCCAAATTCAGTTGGGCTCACCATCTCTAACTCTCTCTGTTCATACAACGTACCTGCTAGGGTAACCACCGAATGGAAAGAACTCATGCCGGTGGTCACCACATCCCTACGAACATCTATCGGAAGACCCTTCACGTACTTTTTGATTCTTTTACCTTCAGGTGTAACTAGATCGGGACATAAGCGAGCCATTTGGTTGAATTTTGTAGTATACTCTCGATGTGACATATCACCCGCTTGTAAAACTAAGAACTCCTGCTCCATCTTATCTAATTCATGAGGAGGGCAAAAATGACCGATAACCAACTGCTTCAACTCTTCCCAAGCCATCCTCATAATAGAACGATTACCCATAGCCTGAGCTAGATTATCCCCCCAACACAGCGCCTCGGAACGAAACAAGGCAGTAGCATAAGTCACCATGTCCTCCTCTATGCACTTACTAACCCTCAATACGGCTTCCATCTCTCTAACCCACTGATGAGCTGCCAACGCATCTTTAGTACCATCGAAAGCGGGAGGGTCGAACTTCTTGAAATACCCATACGAACAACCTCTAGAAGATACACTAAACGCACGAACTTCTTCCTCCTTCTCACTTAACACCACCACCTCGTCTTCAACCTGAGTCTCTTGACCCTTTCTCTGCTTATCCGCACTCTTACCAACCATTGACTCTTTTGCAACCCTAACCGCCTCAGCAACAATCTCGGGAATAACGTTCTGAAGAACCTGATAAACCTCATCTGCGATGGCCGCGCGTATAGCGGGGCCTTAAGCGGGGTTAACCCCTCTCCCTGAATCGGGGTCCCTTTTTGCTGCGGAGTCGGGCTCTCTCTCTCAGTCTCGGCACGTGGCCTACGACCACACCCACTCTTCGCCGTATGGGTATTGGCCATATCCTATTCCTACAAGGACAGACCCTGACACGATCAGACACAAGTAGTATTTAGAACATGGTAGGTAACGGTAAACTGCTAATAGCGTTGATCAAGTGTTATTAATTGTTTACTTTACCCGCCCATCCTAAGCACTCCCTGCCCCTAACCATATTAGTATTCCATCTAACACTTAAGTAGTTATTCACGAAATGAAATCTTAAACTTGTAAGAATGAATAAATAATTTAAAATTTACCTCTTGGCGTGCAGCTACTAGCGGTTGGCATTTCTAGTCCATTCTTTTACAGTTCGAGTCCAAGCATTCGAGAATGCTCGGATCCCTGGAACCAAGGCTCTGATACAAACTTGTAAGACCTCGAATCCCGGGAATCCTACAGTTGGTAATCACATCCACAATTTCACCAAAAATTTAAAACCAAACGTTTCATTTTATTTAAAACCAGTTCAGAGTAATTTAACAGCGGAAATTAATAAGCATCAAAAATTCCCAAAACAGGAAAAATTCCAAATGATAAACAGTGAGAAAAAGTTAAGTATCTAAAATCACAAAACTGAATATAAAGTGAAGTGTTTGTTTTATTTTAAAGTCCTCGTCTAGAAATGCCTTCAACTCCGAGTAGCATCCAGCACGTCCAAGCGGTAACATCCACTCCTTCACCTGAAAATCAATTTAACATACACACAAAGTCAACTAGAGCTGAGTGAGTTCAAGTTTTCATAAACAATAATTCATACTTTATTTCAAAGTTATAGTTCTAAACAGGAGAGAGGATAATAATAAAATAAATAAGTATAGTTCACCAAATAATACATTCATCGTCGAACACACGTACACGGGCCTCTCCACCACGAGTCAAGACTCGAGTAATATATTTGACCCGGACGCGGTAAGACCTAAGTGCGTGACACGAGCCTCTCCACCACGAGTCAAACCCGAGTAATATATTTGACTCGGTCACAGCTTACACATCCAAAAACGTGATATGGACCTCTCTACCACTAGTACAACCAGAGTAATATATTTGACCCGATCATGGTTTAACATATAACGGGCTTCTTCACCACAGGATTTTAAAACATGAGTAATATATTTGACTCGGCAAAATGATGATCACGCTACACGGGCCTCTTGACCACGGGATTTGAAAACCCGAGTATTATATTTGACCCGGCCGTAATCACCATGCAAACACACATCACTAAGCCTACTCACATCATTCTTAGTCACAAGGAACTAAATGTCATCACACAACCGTAGGCTATAAGGTAACACATACTCATACATATATATGATCCCAAAATGTACCACATCATAAGTAAGCCATCCTTAGTCACAAACGGCTAACTAACATCACTAATCATAGGCCATAGGGCAACACATGCACATATATACATACACACACACACATACATACATATATATATATATATATATATATATATATATATATATATATATATATATATATATATATATATATAAATATATACATACACACACACACCCACCATATTACAAGTAAGCCTATGGGCCATAAGGTAATATATATAATAATCAGTTCAATACATGAACTAAGTAAATAGGTCTACTAGTATTTCAATTACTACCCAGCCTATTAACATCCTCGAGCCTAGACCATAACCAGGTATATAATCTTAAGGAATTTATGACCAAACGAGTCTAAAATATCCTAAGGCACAGAATGTAACTCACACTGGGTTTTCATAAATTGGACAAACATTATCAAAACAATACAATGATCTTCAAATTGTTTTAACGAGTAAAATCGGGTAAAACTGTAATTGAGTGTGTATGCCAGCCCAAAACGTAAAAAGGGTTAAAAAGGGGCATCATGAACTCACCTGACACAAGGTATGATTTCACCACAAGCTAGAGGATCCCTATGTAGCCCCACAACTAAAACTCCTCTCGGTTTACATACAATCAATACTATTGACATCGAGATGACTCGTTTATCCTACGAGATGTTCTAACATGGATCAAGTTACCTAAAGCCTCGACCTCATCAAACTCAATCACAACAGCCGCCGAGGCCTTACATTCACCAGAACGACCCTTAGATACTCCCGGGAATAAAGAATTCTCAATTTACCCCCGGAAGCACTAGGTGACATTAACACGCGCATTTAAGGGTCGTTTAGGCAATTAACAGCCAACATGTCCACACGACGCTACACGAGTCCAATGGGTCGGTAACTCGCAAGTATAACGCACCAACTATTCAATAAACGCAATTGCGCGTTGTACCGACCCGTTTGAGTAACCGACGACCAATTCAGCCCCATAACTTATAAAAATGATTTTTCAACAGCCCGTACATCAGACCAAGTTCCCCCTAGCTGAATTGGTCGTTAATCACTTCAACCCTCGCGTTAAACGCATCAAACTACAATTCTAGTCAATCGAACACTAACATTCAAACTACAACTAGTTGGCCAATCTAACGAACACCAATGAACATGGTTTTTAAGTATGATATACTAGACATACCTAGGTAGATTTTGGTACAAAAACGTCAACCAAAACAGCCACCCGGTAAGCCTAGAACAAGCGATTTCTAGATCAATACGTAAGATATAAAGGTGGTTTAAGGTGGTTTAACGTAGGGCTACCCTTGAATTAGAGTATTAAACTTAGAATTGGCTACAAAAAAGAAAATAAGGGGATGTTCTTCCTGCTCCTTCTGTCGATCGGGATTGAAACAAAGGGGGGCGGTTAGGGTTTTTGATTATAATAAGATTTATTACACTCTAGTCCCTCAATTTAGAAAGATACAACAATTTGGATGAAAGGTTAATTAATTCTAACTTATGGGAATGACAAGGAGACCCATGAAGATGACAAAACGAGTTTTGGTTAAAATACAAACGTTATAAGGTTCGAGGATTTTTAACGGAAACTTACGGGTGTTACAACAGTGCTTTGCTGAGCTGGTAAACCTTGTTTAGATGAATTGGGTCTTCAAATCCAGGAGGTTGAGTGACGAAACTTCTTCATCAATCTTTTCATTCAAAAATGCAGATTTTACATCAAGTTGATAGACTTTAATATTCATTGATGCTGCATATGCCAGAAAGATCCTGATAGCCTCTAGTCTTGCAATTGGAGCAAAGACTTCTTCAAAGTCCACTTCTTCTTCCTGTAAGCATCCTAGAGCTACCAACCTTGCTTTGTTCTTGATCACTATCCCCCTTTCATCTTTCTTGTTCCTGAATACCCATTTTGTGCCAATAGCATACTTGGCTCTGGGCTTGTCCACTAAGTCCCATACATGTAAGTCTCTGAATTGGGCTAACTCTTCATTCATAGCTTCTACCCAGCTGTTGTCTTTCAAAGCTTGACCAATGCTTTTAGGCTCAACTTGGGATAAGAAGCAGGCATATAGAAAGATGTTTGACTTTTCAGAAGATCTTCTAGTCACTCTTTCATGCAAGTCTCCTATTATATTTTCTGCAAGATGATTTCTTTCAACAGAGGTGGTCTGCACAACTTGTTATGCAAACACTTCTGTCTCTAGATTTGTCATGTTTAACTCAGCAGATTCATCCTCAATTCTCTCTTGACTTTCATCAGCTTGTTGAGTTTGATGGATCTCATATGTTGATTCTTCATTTGATTCAATTTGCATTGAGTCAAACAAAGATTGAAACCTGTCCTCAAAATGATTTGTCCCTGTAGCCTGAATAGGTTGTTGAATATGAATTGGTTCAATGTCAACATCACTTTGACCTTCATTAGAGATCTCAACAGCAGCCTCCTGTCCATTTCTTTCAGCTTTAGCTTCACCTTGGTTGCTTCTCTCAAAATTGAATCCATTTGCTTCAGGAGCAACTGATGTCCACAGTTTGTCCAGATCAACTTGTTTTTCTTTTCCCTTTTCTTCAAACTGGTTCTGTACATACTGTCATCCATATCTTCATTGTAGATTTTAAAAGATTTGATCATCTTTTCCAACTCAAACAACCACTTGGGTCCATCAACATTTGTAAGACCCCGAATCTCGGGAATCCTACAGTTGGTAATCACATCCACAATTTCACAAAAATTTAAAACCAAACGTTTCGTTTTTATTTAAAACAAGTTCAAAGTAGATAACAACGGAAAAAGTGTAAGTATTTAAAAATCCCAAACACGGGTACAAGTATCCAAAATCAAGTATAAATAAAATATCTGCTTTATTTGAAATCCTCGACCAGAAATGCCTTCAACCTTCCGAGTAGTCTCCAGCACGTCCAAGCGATAACCTCCAATCCTTAACCTGAAAGTGAATCTAACATACACACAAAGTCAGCTAGAGCTGAGTGAGTTTAAGTTTTCATTAACAATAATCATAATTTATTTCAAAGTTATAACTCTAAAATAGTAAAGAGAATAATAATTAAATATAAAAGTATAGTTCACCAAATAATACATCCATCGTCGAACACACGTACACAGGCCTCTCCACCACGAGTCAAGACTCGAGTAATATATTTGACCTAGACGCGGTATGACCTAAGCATGTGACATGAGCCTCTTCACCACGAGTCAAACCCGAGTAATATATTTGACTCGGTCACAGCTTACACATTCAAACACGTGATACAGGCCTCTCCACCACGAGTACAACCCGAGTAATATATTTGACCCGATCACGGTTTACCATACAACGGGCCTCTTCACCATGGGATTTTAAAAACCTGAGTAATATATAAGACCCGCCAAAATGATGATCATGCCACACGGGCCTCTCCACCACGGGATTCGAAAACCAGAGTAATATATTTGACCCGGCCGTAATCACCATGCACACACACATCAATAAGCCTACTCACATCATTCTTAGTCACCAGGAACTAAATGTCATCACACAACCGTAGGCTATAAGGTAACACATACTCATACATATATATGATCCCAAAATATACCACATCGTAAGTAAGCCATCCTTAGTAACGAATGGCTAACTAACATCACTAATCATAGGCCATAGGGTAACACATGCATATACATACATACAACATATATATATATATATATATGTATATATCCTCCCAAAATATACCGTATTACAAGTAAGCCTATGGGCCATAAGGTAATATATAATAATCAGTTCAATACAGGAACTAAGTAAATAAGTCTACTCGTGTTCAATTACTACACAGCCTATTTACATCCTTGAGTCTAGCCCATAATCTGGTATATAACCTTACGGAATTTATGACCAAACGAGTCTAAAATATCCTAAGGCATAGAATGTAACTCACACTGGTTTTCATAAATTGCACAAACATTATCTAAACAATACAATGATCTTCAAATTGTTTTAACGAGTAAAATCGGGTAAAATTGTAATTGAGTGTGTATGCCAGCCCAAAACGTAAAAAGAGTTAAAAAGGGGCATCATGAACTCACCTGACACAAGGTATGATTTCACCCCAAGCTAGAGGGTCCGGTCCCTACATAGCCCCACAACTCAAACTCCGGTCGGTTTAGATACAATCAATACTATTGACATCGAGATGACTCGTTTATCCTACGAGACGTTCTAACTTGGTTCGAGTTACCTAAAGCCTTGACCTCATCGAACTCAATCACAACTGCCCCCGAGGCCTTACATTCACCAAAACGACCCTTAGATACTCTCGGGAATAAAGAATTCCTAATTTATCTCCGGAAGCACTAGGTGACACCAACACGCGCGTTTAAGAGTTTTTTAAGCACTTAACAACCAACTCAGGCCCGTTTGGACCCAATATGATAAATTCACAGCCAAAAAGTCCACATGACGCTACACGAGTCAAATGGGTTTGTAACTCGCAAGTACAACGCACTAACTATTCAATAAACGCAAATGCGCGTTGTACGGACCCGTTTGAGTAATTGACAACCAATTCAGTCCCCATACATATAAAAATGATTTTTCAACAGCCCGTAACCCGAACCAAGGTCACCCGAACTGAATTGGTCGTTAATTACTCCAATACTCGCATTAAA
Source organism: Bidens hawaiensis (assembly GCF_021521415.1). Taxonomy (NCBI): domain Eukaryota; kingdom Viridiplantae; phylum Streptophyta; class Magnoliopsida; order Asterales; family Asteraceae; genus Bidens; species Bidens hawaiensis. Next base: position 1,739,806 of record NW_027491157.1, read on the forward strand.
CGCAACAATTCGCTATTCTAGACAACCGAATATCCCCTTTCAATCTACAACTAGTTGACCAATCAAACTAACATCAATGCACATGATTTTAAAGTATGTTATACGGGACTTACCTAGGAGGATTGTGGTGTAAAAACCTTAGCCGAAATAGCCCCAAAACTGCCCAATTGGACAGCCACCCGATAAGCCAAAAAACAACCGTTTTTCGATGAATAAACGAGTCGTATGGATTAATTAAGGTGAAAAAGAGTTTGAACAATGAAGTACCAACCTGGAACGAGTCTCGGGAGGCTGTAGAAAGCTGGTTTGCATGCAAAATGAGAGAGGTGGGGGGGCTGTTGGGCACCGATCGGAGGTTGGGTTAGGATTAGGGTTTATTTTTTTTTATATAAAATATAATAACAATATAACATTCTGGCCCCTCCACTTTACTAAGAGTTGAACTTGCACAAAAAGCTAAGTAAGATAAGTTTACGAGGGTGGAAAGGAGCTCTCGGGAGGATGCCGGGTCAAGCCCGGGAGGTGCACACAACACCACAAGGTTAAACCTTTTATCGAAAATTAACGGATGTTACAAGTCTACCCCCCCTAAAAATGGGATTCGTCCCTGAATCTCGCCACACCAGAACCAGCACATATTGAGACAATTCAAAACATCACATCATACACAGAACGGGTATAAATAGCACCCCTACTAATGGTATCGTACTACTTCCTAGCCAAACAATTACACACGAAAGAATTCGAGAGGGAGATGAATGGACAGTGCAATTTTAACAAATAAAACGTTTACAATGGGTTACCTGAAATGGTGTCCGCATCCTCCTTTGCATCCTTCGTCGAGATACTAAAGGCACTCGCCTTAACCTTCGGTCCTTCTTCCATTTTCCCCCTCGTGGAAGTCCCCTGCTCGGCTTCCCCCGCCCTATTGGTACGACAATTTGACGCTAAATGTCTAGACCCCATACATCGGAAACAAATCAAAGTCGGGCACTCAAAGCTGGCGCGTCCAGTCTTCCCACAATGAAAACAGGGCATAGCCCCAGCCCTGCATTCCCCCCGATGCGGTCTCCCGCATTTCTTGCATCCATCGCTATACCCCTTAACCTTACGATCCGATGTCTCCGTCCTCGCTTTCTTCCCAGCCGACACAGAATCATTGCCCCCATAATTTTTGCCATTGGACTTAGAGCTCGGTTTCCTATCTTTTCCACATTCAGTTGGGCTCACCATCTCTCTCTGTTCATACAATGTACCTGCTAGGGTAACCACCGAATGGAAAGAGCTTATGCCGGTGGTCACCACACCCCTACGAACATCTACCGGAAGACCCTTCACGTACTTTTTGATTCTTTTATCTTCAGGTGTAACTAGATCGGGACATAAGTGAGCCATTTGGTTGAATTTTGTAGTATACTCTCGATGTGACATATCACCCGCTTATAAAACAAAAACTCCTGCTCCATCTTATCTAATTCATGCAGAGGGCAAAAATGATAGATAACCAACTGCTTAAACTCTTCCCAAGCCATCCTCCTAATAGAAAGATTACCCATAGCTTGAGCTAGATTATCCCAACAAGACAGCGCCTCGGAACGAAACGAGGCTGTAGCATAAGTCACCATGTCCTCCCCTTTGCACATACTCACTCTTAATTTCCATCTCTCTAACCCACTGATGAGTTGCCAACGCATCTTTAGTACTATCGAAAATGGGAGGGTCGCACTTCTTGAAATCCCCATACGAACAACCTCTAGTATGCACACTAAACGCACGAGCTTCTTCCTTCTCATCACTAGATACCACTACCTCGTCTTCAACCTGAGCCTCTTGACCCTTTCCTTGCGTATCCTCACCCTTACCATCCATTGACTCTTTTGAAACCCTAACAGCCTCAGCAACAATCTCGGGGATAACGCTATGGAGAACCTGGTAAACCTCATCTACGATGGCTGCGCGTATAGCAGGATCTAAGGCGGGGTTACCTCCCTCCTCATGAATCGGGGTTTCCTCCTGCAGGGATGTAGAAATATCGATCTCAGCCTCGGCATGTGGCTTAGGGCTGTTCAACTTGAACTAACCGGACCGGACCGGAAAAAACCCGACCCGACCCGAGACCGGAAATATGAAAAAACTGAGACAGTGAACCGGACCGTACATGCCATATTCGGTTTTGGTCGGTCCCCGGTTCGGGTCGGTCGGTTTTCGGGTTATGCCGATCCTGAATAAAAAGTAATATTAGAACAGTGAAACCACTCATCGGAGAACTTTTCCAGCTGAATGCAAAGTCGGCGGCGGTAGAATCAAAGGTTTTGACCTTGCACGCTATTAAAAATAAAAGAGAAGACCGTAATAGTAGTTTTCTCAGTGACTGAAGTGATCACTGTACTGTGTCAAGTTTGAAGAAGAAGAAGAAGAAAAAGAAGAACGATGAAGTGTGTTTAGAACTCTTTAGCAGAAAAAAAGAAAAAAGAAACAACTATATATTTTGAAAAGAAGCCATCTTTGAATCTTGTGTCAGCCTAGTAACCTACCATGCATGTAGATTATCATTCACTCTGAACCTATTATTATTTAATATTAGACTATATAGTTAATTTTCTTTATCATTTTATATAACTCTTATATGTTTTACTATGAATACTTCTTTTATATAGTTTATTTAATTTAAAAAAAAATAAACCTACTTTATTTCATGATATAAACTGGTGTTGATAAACTTCATATATTATGAATTAGGAAAAAGCTTACATATAGTAACTTAATGAATAAAAGTATAAATTAATCATAAAAAAAATAATATTAATCAAAATAGATTTTGACCTTTTTACTTGTATCGTGAAAAGGTAAAGTATATGTCAGAAAAGATGCAAAAGACATGTGTGGTCTTATCAACTCTATATTTGGTTTAATACAAAGTATAAAACAAAGAAAATATTAGGTTACAAGCACTTCTTCTTCTTCTCCATGGTGTTCGCCGGATTGCCATTGCATCTTGAACCTTCAAACATGTGACTCTGCTTTTCTACTTTTGCTTTATTTAATTTACGTAAACAATGGAAAGAGTTAACATGGAACTTTCTTCGGGCCTGGTCGGGTTTCATCCAAGATTTTCAATCCAAGACCGAACCCGAACCCGAAACCGAATGTTTTTTAAATCTAGAACCGAGGACAACCGAAATGCAGTGAATTAGGTCCGGTTTCGGTCTTTTTTCGGTCGGTTTTCTGGTTTTTTTGGTCCAACCCGAAAACTGCACACCCCTAACGTGGCTTACGACCACGGTCACGAACACTCGGACGACCTCTCCTAGCAGTACAAGTATTAACCATGACTTATCCCTACAAAGACAAAATTTTAACAAGTGGTATTTAGAACATGTAAGGTAAGGGTAAACTGCTAATGACGTTGATCAAGTGTAATTAGTCGTTTACTTTACCCGCCCGACCTAATCACCCCCTGCCCCTAACCACATTAGCCTTCTATCTAACACTTAAACAATTAATCACATACTGGAAACTTTTAAATTCAAAGGAATGACTAAATAATTTAAAGTTACCTCTTCGCGTGCTGCTACTCACGGTTGGCATTTCTAGTCCCTCCTTTTTCAGTTCGAGTCCAAGCATTCAGGAATGCTCGGATCCCTCGAACCATGGCTCTGATACCAACTTGTAAGACCTCAAATCCCGGGAATCCTACAGTTGATAATCACATCCACAATTTCACAAAAATTTAAAACCAAAAGTTTTGTTTTTATTTAAAACAAGTTCAGAGTAGATAACATCGGAAAAAGTGTAAGTATTTAAAAATCCAAAACATGGGTACAAGTATCCAAAATCAAGTATAAATAAAATATCTGCTTTATTTGAAATCCTCGACCGGAAATGCCTTCAACCTTCCGAGTAGTCCCCAGCACGTCCAAGCGATAACCTCCAATCCTTAACCTGAAAGTCAATCTAACATACACAAAAAGTCAGCTAGAGCTGAGTAAGTTCAAGTTTTTGTAAACAATAATCATAATTTATTTCAAAGTTATAACTCTAAAACAGTAGAGAGAATAATAATAAAATAAATAAGTATAGTTCACCAAATAATACATCCATCGTCGAACACACGTACATAGGCCTCTCCACGAGAGTCAAGACTCGAGTAATATATTTGACCCGGACGCGGTAAGACCTAAGCACGTGACACGAGCCTCTCCACCACGAGTCAAACCTGAGTAATATATTTGACTCGGTCACAGCTTACACATCCAAACACGTGATACAGGCCTCTCTACCACGAGTACAACCCGAGTAATATATTTGACCCGATCACGGTTTAACATAAATGGGCCTCTTCACCACGGGATTTTAAAACCCGAGTAATATATTTGACCCGCCAAAATGATGATCACGCCACACGGGCCTCTCCACCACGGGATTTGAAAACCCGAGTAATATATTTGACCCGGCCGTAATCACCATGCACACACACATCAACAAGCCTACTCATATTATTCTTAGTCACCGGGAACTAAATGTCATCAGAAAATCGTAGGCTATAAGGTAACACATACTCATACATATATATGATCCCAAAATATACCATATCGTAAGTAATCTATCCTTAGTCACGAATGGCTAACTAACATCACTAATCATATGCCATAGGGTAACACATGCACATACATATATACATACATACATACATACATACATACATACATACATATATATATGTATATATCATCCCAAATTATACAATATTACAAGTAAGCCTATGGGCCATAAGGTAATATAGAATATTCAGTTCAATACAAGAACTAAGTAAATAAGTCTACTCGTGTTCAATTACTACACAGCCAATTTACATCCTCAAGTCTTGACCATAACCAGGTATATAACCTTAAGGAATTTATGACCAAACGAGTCTAAAATATCCTAATGCACAGAATGTAACTGTAACGCCCGTTAATTCTGGTTTTAAGAATTAAAGCTTATAGAGTATATATAATTCTCGGGATTTATCCAATGTTTGTTGGAAGCCTTTACGTCATCCCGATACGTTAAAGAACCTAAATTTTCCTTCCATTTTGCCTTATACTTCAAATTGGAGGGACTTGGATGTAACTATTTTATTTATATCATAAAACATTTAACCTAACCCTAGCGATCGGCCGAGAAACCCCCCTTCTTTGCTTTGACTTTTGATCAATTCCAAGCTCCTAGAAGTAGTTCAAGGTATGTATTACAATCCCCAACACTCTTTTCATTCACCCCTAATCATTTTGATGCTCAATTTTGCCGATACTTTTAGTTGGACAGATTTCGGCGTTTAGGTCGGTCAATAGATTTTAGTTCGAAAACTAGGGTTTATCGGGTGTACAATTGGCAATTGTTGAGTTTGATGCGTTAATCGATTGAATGGCCAACTGAATCAGTTTGTACAGCCCTAGGGGGGTTTAAGGGCTGTGGGAGAATTAAATTTTTGGAACTCGGGGCTGTTTAGGTTGGTGATTAGCTAATCGAGTCGGTTGTGCGCAAATTGTCGTTTAAACGTTAAAGTGATTGTTGTAAAAAGGAACCGCCACCCATATCGACTCGTGTGGCATGTTTATGATAAATGAGCAGGTTATGATGGGGATTCGGCCCATTTGGGGCTGATTTGCTTGACAAAGGATTTAAGAACTTATTTCGCGCGTATTCGACTCAATTGGCTTGCAAGCGTGTAAATTGTACATCATGGTTGACCCCGATCATGATAGTAGGGTGGGTTCGGTTAATTGAAAGGTTTAAGGGGCTGAGGTAAAGTAATTGGGTAAGGGTTGTGCCTCGGGCCAAGTTGTTAGGCCTCGGGCCAAAGTGTTGGGCTTGGACAGCCCATTAGGCAAGTGTGATCTTACGGTCTAGTTTAGTGACGCGTTGTGTACCATTTACAGGCCCTTCCTTGTGAGTGTGTACTTAGGGACTTCCTAGTCCGGTGCAGGTGTTCAGTTGATTTCAGGTGAGTTTTTGACGCCCCGTTTAACTCTTTTTAAGTTTTGGGCTAGCATGCACACCTAAGCGATTTTGCTTGATGAAATGTTTTAAACTATTTTACATAGGCTTGCTAGTATTGGTAGGCCTTGGAATGTTATAGAATGTGTGTATGTATATATATATATTTTAGAATGGCTAATATTTGGCGAATGTTGTAGTCGTCTCGACTACTGAATGTTGCGTATGCCTACTTTGTGTTTGCATGCGCTGAATGTTACGTGTTTGGGTTGTACGTTTTCTCGGCCCTGAATGTTATTATTGAATGTTATATATATATATATATATATATATATATATATATATAGGAATGCACATATAGTGATGTTCATACGTAACGATGATTATTTATTAAATGCGATGACCTAACTGATGTATTTTCGGTTACAGTTTTAAAACCGTTGGAATAATTATTAACACTTTTGTTACTTATTTAAAACTTGAACTCACTCAGCTTAAGCTGACTTTGTTTGCATGTTAGTGTGAGTTTCAAGTTAGGAAGAGGATGCCTTATCGCTTGGACGTGTACGAAGCTACTTGGACGGTGAAGGGCATACGGGATTTGAAGATTTTATTATTAAACATTTATTTTAAAAAAAAAAATATTAAGGATAATTATGTTGGTTTTGGGCAAAATTCCCGGGTTTTGGGAACATATTATATTATTTACGTTTTCCGCCGAATTAAACTCTATGATGCTTAGTTATTTTTACGAGTGTTTTTAATGAAAATAATTGTTTTTAAGTTTATTTTTACAAGTGTTTTGAATGATTACCAACTGTGGGGTTCCCGAGGTTCGGGTCCTTGCAAGTTGGTATCAGAGCCATGGTTCGAGGGATCCGAGCGTCCCCGAATGCTTGGACTCGAACTGTAAGAAACGAGACCAGTATGCCCACCGCGAGTAGCTGCACGCCAAGAGGTAACTTTTAATTATTTAGTCATACCTTTAAATTTAAAAGTTCCAGGTATGTGATTAACTTTTTAAGTGTTACATAGATGTCTAACATGGTTAGGGGCAGGGGTGGATAGGACGGGCGGGGAAAGTAAACGACGAATTACACTTGATCAACGTCATTAGTAGTTTACCCTTACCTTACATGTTCTAATTAACACTTGTACTTGACCGTGTTAAAATTCTGTCTTTCTAGGGATAGGTCATGGTTAATACTCGAGCTGCTAAGAGAGGTGGTCCTAGTGTCCGTGGCCATGGTCGTAAGCCACATGCCAAAGCCGAGAGAGAGAGATTCCTACTCCCCAGCGGGAGGAGACCCCGATCCTTGAGGAGGGGGATAACCCCGCCTTAGATCCCGCTATGCGCGCGGCTATTGCCGACGAGGTTTACCAGGTGCTCCATAGCGCCATTCCCTAGATCGTTGCTGAGGCCCGTCATTGGTTGGTAAAGGATCGGATAAAGGGAGGATGGGTAAGGAGACATTGGTCGAGGAAGAGGAGCAGGTGTATGTACCGAGTGGGGATGAGGACGAGGTTCGGACTATTTAGTGTATCCACTCGGGGTTGTTCGTATAGGGACTTCAAAAAGTGTGACCCTCCTTCTTTCGATGGTACTAAGGATGCTTTGGCTGCTCATCAGTGGGAGAGAGAGATGGAGGCCGTTCTGAGGGTTAGTAAGTGCTAGGGAGACAACATGGTTACTTATGCTACCGCCTCGTTTCGTTCCGAGGCATTATTTTGGTGGGATAATCTGGTGCGGTGCAGGCTATGGGTGATCGATCGATTAGGAGGATGACATAGGATGGATTGAAGAAGTTGGTTCTCGATCAGTTCTGTCCTCCGCACGAATTGGATAAAATTGAACAGGAATTCTTGACCTTGGAGGCGGGCAGTATGACACATCGGGAATACACCACAAAGTTCAACAAGATAGCTTATGTCCCGATCTGGTTACCCCTGAGGCAAAAAGGATTAAGAAGTATTTGAAGGGCCTTCCGGTGGATATTCGTAGGGGTATGGTGACCATCGACATGAACTCCTTTCACTCGGTGGTTACCTTGGCAGGTACATTGTATGATCAGAGGGAGAAGTTGCCGCCGACCGAGGCTAGGAAGACTTGGAACACTAATTCGTATGGTAAGCGGCCCGGGGGAAACAATTTTACTTCGTCTGGAAAAAGGGTAAAGATTGAGACTTCTGAGTTTAGGAGGGATGCAGCATTCAGTAATTGCAAGAAGTGCGGCAAACTACACATGGGGGAGTCTAAGAATGGGTCCGGCACCTATTTTCGTTGCGATAAGTTGGGCACCCCCATTTCGAGTGTCCGACTCTGACTTGTTTCCGCTGTAGGGGTTCCGATCACTTGTCATCAAACTGTCCTACCAGTAAGTTGGGGGGGGGGTCCGGTCAGGGGACTTCCTCAAGAGGGAAGATGGAAGAGAAGCCGAAGGCCAGGGCAAAGGCCTTCAACATCTCCAAGAAGGAAGCAAAAGAGGATGCGGATGTCGTTTCAGGTACTTTTCCTTATTTAGCTTTCATTCCACCGTTATAAATTTCTTATTCCTTGAAATCGTATGTGGACCGTGTAGCTAAGCTGTAGTATAATATCGTCCCAGGTACTTTTCTACTTAATGAGTTTCAGGCGTCAGTTTTATTTGATTCGGGCGCCAGTAGAGGTTTTGTGTCTACCGCTTTCTGTTCCTTGTTGAATAAATCACCCGAGCGCGTAGTTGATGTGTTTGAGGTTGAGGTCGCAGTAGGAAAATCCGTGTCTGTGTCAAGGGCTATTCAGGGTTGTTCCATCGAGTTGTCTGGGTATAGATTTCCGGTGTGATTGTTTTTTATGCCGCTTGGTTGTTTCGATGTGGTGCTCGGGATGGATTGGCTCGCGAATGTTGATGCTCAGATCATTTATGGTTAGAAACTTGTTCGTTTAAGGGCCCCGGATGGGACTCAAATTACGGTCTTCGGTGATCGGAATGTTGCGACGCCACATATTATATCCATGCTTAAGGCTGGAAAGTTGATGCAGCGAGGGTGCGGGGCATATCTGGCGTATGACATAAACGTAAATACCGAGGTGGCTACCTTCGGTGATGTTCCTATTGTTCGGGATTTCCTGGATGTATTTCCAGATGATTTGTCAGATGTGCCGCCGGATCGCGAGGTCGAGTTCCAGATAGACCTTGTACCGGGCGCCAAACCCTTTGCCCGAGCTCCCTACCGCCTAGCACCGAATGAAATGAAGGAGCTTATTGCTCAGTTGGAAGACTTGCTCGATAAGGGCTTTATTCGACCGAGCATCTCACCTTGGGGTGCCCCGGTCGTGTTCGTTAAAAAGAAGGACGGTAGCATGCGGATGTGCATTGACTATCGTGAATTAAACAAGCTCACTGTTAAAATACGGTACCCTCTTCCAAGGATCGACGATTTATTTGATCAGCTCCAAGGAGCTAGTTGGTTCTCGAAGATCGACCTTAGGTCCAGGTATCATCAGTTGAAGATTCGGGAGGAAGATATTCCTAAGACTGCCTTCCGCACTCGTTATTGACATTATGAATTTCTTGTGATGTCTTTCGGTTTGACCAACGCACCGGCTGCGTTCATGGATCTTATGAATCGGGTGTGTAGACCGATGCTCGATCGTTCGGTTATTGTGTTCATCGACGACATTCTTGTGTACTCTAAAAGTGAATCCGATCACGCCGGTCATCTCATGGAAGTGTTGGAGGCTCTGCGGAAGAACAAACTGTATACAAAATTTTCTAAGTGTTCCTTCTGGTTGGGTGAGATTCAATTCTTGGGTCATGTTATTAACCCGAGTGGTATTCTGGTTAACCCTGCAAAGGTGGAAGCCGTGAATGAATGGGAGTCTCCTAAGTCTCCATCTGAAATCCGTAGTTTTCTAGGTTTGGCGGGGTATTACAGCTGCTTTATTCCCGACTTTTCGAAAATTGCTTATTCGCTGACAAGGTTGACTAAAAAGAGTGTTAAGTTCATTTCGGGTACTTAGCAGGAGGAGGCTTTTATCGAGTTGAAGAACAGGTTGACGCATGCACCGATTTTAGCTCTACCTGATGGCACCGATGATCTGGTGGTTTATTCTGATGCCTCTTACCAAGGGCTTGGGTGTGTTCTGATGCAGCGAGGTCGAGTCATCGCGTATGCCTCGCGGCAATTAAAGCCTCACGAGACAAATTATCCTACTCACAATTTGGAGCTTGTGGCTGTTGTCTTTGCGCTTAAGTTGTGGCGGCATTATTTGTACGGTGTTCCCTGCGTTATCTATACCGATCATAAGAGTTTAAAGTATTTCTTCGAACAAAAGGAACTGAATATGCGCCAGCGTCGATGGTTGGAGTTGATTAACGATTATGATTTGGAGATTATGTACCACCCAGGTAAGGCTAACGTGGTGGCTGACGCGTTGAGCCGGAAGGAGAGACCGAAGCCTCTTACCAGCTTATCCTTAAACCTGATATTTTGAAGCAAATAGCCAGCGTTCAGAATGAGGCTTTGCAAGTGGAATGGATTATGTCAGAACATGTTTGGGGTCAGGAGAAATTGTTGGAAGACGTCAGTGATGGGGTGAAATACAAGGATGGTCGTTTATGGTTACCGAAGTTTGGTGGATTCAGAGATAAAATTTTGGATGAGGCACACAAGTCGCGCTATTCTATTCACCCGAGCGCAATCAAGATGTACCAAGACTTGAAGAAAAATTATTGGTGGCCTGCAAAGAAGTTTGAGGTGGCCCAATATGTGAGTAAGTGTTTGACGTGTCTACAAGTTAAGGCCGAGCATCAGAAGCCGTTTGGGAAGCTTCAACCTTTAGAAATACCTGAGTGGAAGTGGGAGCATCTTATTATCGATTTTGTGACTAAGTTGCCTCGTACTCCTAAGGGTAGATATGACACCATTTGGGTAATTTTTGATAGGTTGACTAAGAGCACACATTTCTTGCCGATCCGAGAGACTTTTAATTCTGAGCAGTTGGCCGATGTGTTTATTAGCGAGATCGTTTCTAGGCACGGGGTGCCGGTATCTATTCTTTCGGATAGGGATACACGTTTTACCTCCAGGTTTTGGAAAAAGCTTCATGAGGAGATGGGTACCAAACTCCTTATCAGTACTGCCTATCACCCGCAGACGGATGGTCAATCCGAGAGGACCATTCAGACTCTTGAGGATATGTTGCGGGCCTGTGTAATCGATTTTGGTGGTAGTTGGGATCGTCACTTACCGTTGGTAGAGTTCTCGTATAACAATAGTTATCACACAACGATTGGGATGCCACCGTTTGAGATGCTGTATGGTAGGAGGTGTAGGACTCCAGTCTATTGGGGTTCCATTGGACAGAAACACTCGGGTAGTTTGGAGGTAGTTGAGGCTACGACTGAGAAGCTCGATAAAATTAAGGCATTTATGAAGGCCGCTCAGGATCGTCAAAAGTCCTATGCAGACAAAAGGCGAAGGCCTATTGTGTTCGAGGCTAGGGATCAGGTTATGTTGAAAGTTTCTCCTTGGAAGGGCATTATCCGTTTTTGTAAGAGGGGGAAGCTTAGCCCGAGGTTCGTTGGTCCGTACCGTATATTGTCCCGTGTTGGTGATGTAGCGTATAGGCTGGAACTGCCTGATGAGCTCGCGGAGATTCATCCTACCTTCCATGTGTCCCACTTGAGGAAGTGTTTAGCGGATGAGGATGCCTATGTGCCTCTTGATGATATTGAGCTCGGCAGTAAACTGAACTACGTTGAGCAACCGATTGCTATTCTTGACCGTCAGGAGAGGCGTCTGAGGAATAAGGTGGTTAGACAGGTGAAGGTGCAATGGAGACACCGTAGAGGTTCCGAGGCCACTAGGGAGTCCGAAGACGAGATGATGAAGCACTATCCGCAGTTGTTCCTGTGGTATCGGGATTCGGGGACGAATCCCATTGTAAGGGGGGTGGACTTGTAATGCCCGTTAATTCCGGTTTCAAGAATTAAAGCTTATAGAGTATGTATAATTCTCGGGATTTATCCAACGTTTCTCGGAAGCCTTTACGTCATCCCGGTACGTTAAGAACCTAACTTTTCCTTCCATTTTGCCTTACACTTCAAATTGGAGGGACTTGGATGTAACTATTTTATTTATATCATAAAACATTTAACCTAACCCTAGCCCCCCTTGCAGCAGCGGTCGGCCGAGAAACCCCCCCCCCCTTCTTTGCTTTGACTTTTTGATCAATTCCAAGCTCCTAGAAGTAGTTCAAGGTATGTACTACAATCCCCAACACTCTTTTCATTCACCCCTAATCATTTTCATGCTCAATTTTGCCGATACTTTTCGTTGGACAGATTTCGGCCAAAGTGAAATTGACCCACTTCCCTTGGATAAAAATTAGAGTTTCTGGTGTAGAAAGATTCCCAGGTATGGAATTTACATCATATTAAAATTTTGTGGCCATTGGAGGCGTTTAGGTCGGTCAATCGATTTTAGTTCGAAAACTAGGGTTTATCGGGTGTAGAATTGGCAATTGTTGTGTTTGATGCGTTAATCGATCGAATGGCCAACCGAATCAGTTTGTACAACCCTAGGGGGGTTTAAGGGCTGTGGGAAAATTAAATTTTTGGAACTCGGGGCTGTTTAGGTTGGTGATTAGCTAATCGAGTCGGTTGTGCGCAAATTGTCGTTTAAACGTTAAAGTGATTGTTGTAAAAAGGAACCGCCACCCATATCGACTCGTGTGGCATGTTTATGATAAAAGAGCAGGTTATGATGGGGATTCGGCCCATTTGGGGCTGATTTGCTTGACAAATGATTTAAGAACTTATTTCGCGCGTATTCGACTAGATTGGCTTGCAAGCGGGTAAATTGTACATAATGGTTAACCCCGATCATGATAGTAGGGTGGGTTCGGTTAATTGAAAGGTTTTAGGGGCTGAAGTAAAGTAATTGGATATGGGTTGGGCCTCGGGCCAAAGTGTTGGGCTTGAACAGCCCATTAGGCAAGTGTGTTCTTACGGTCTAGTTTAGTGACGCGTTGTGTACCATTTACATGCCCTTACTTATGAGTGTGCACTTAGGGACTTCGTAGCCCGTTGCAGGTGTTCGGTTGATTTCAGGTGAGTTCTTGACGCCCCGTTTAACTCTTTTTAACTTTTGGGCTAGCATGCACACCTAAGCGATTTTGCTTGATGAATTTTCCATAGGCTTGCTAGTATTGGTAGGCCTTAGAATTTTATAGAATGTGTGTATGTATATATATACCACAGTTGATCCTGTGGTATCGGGATTCGGGGACGAATCCCATTGTAAGGGGGGTGGACTTGTAATGCCCGTTAATTCCGGTTTCAAGAATTAAAGCTTATAGAGTATGTATAATTCTCGGGATTTATCCAACGTTTCTCGGAAGCCTTTACGTCATCCCGGTACGTTAAGAACCTAACTTTTCCTTCTATTTTGCCTTACACTTCAAATTGGAGGGACTTGGATGTAACTATTTTATTTATATCATAAAACATTTAACCTAACCCTAGCCCCCCTTGCAGCAGCGGTCGGCCGAGAAACCCTCCCCCCCCTTCTTTGCTTTGACTTTTTGATCAATTCCAAGCTCCTAGAAGTAGTTCAAGGTATGTACTACAATCCCCAACACTCTTTTCATTCACCCCTAATCATTTTCAAGCTCAATTTTGCCGATACTTTTCGTTGGACAGATTTCGGCCAAAGTGAAATTGACCCACTTCCCTTGGATAAAAATTAGAGTTTCTGGTGTAGAAAGATTCCCAGGTATGGAATTTACATCATATTAAAATTTCGTGGCCATTGGAGGCGTTTAGGTCGGTCAATCGATTTTAGTTCGAAAACTAGGGTTTATCGGGTGTAGAATTGGCAATTGTTGAGTTTGATGCGTTAATCGATCGAATGGCCAACCGAATCAGTTTGTACAACCCTAGGGGGGTTTAAGGGCTGTGGGAAAATTAAATTTTTGGAACTCGGGGCTGTTTAGGTTGGTGATTAGCTAATCGAGTCGGTTGTGCGCAAATTGTCGTTTAAACGTTAAAGTGATTGTTGTAAAAAGGAACCGCCACCCATATCGACTCGTGTGGCATGTTTATGATAAATGAGCAGGTTATGATGGGGATTCGGCCCATTTGGGGCTGATTTGCTTGACAAATGATTTAAGAACTTATTTCGCGCGTATTCGACTAGATTGGCTTGCAAGCGGGTAAATTGTACATAATGGTTAACCCCGATCATGATAGTAGGGTGGGTTCGGTTAATTGAAAGGTTTTAGGGGCTGAAGTAAAGTAATTGGATATGGGTTGGGCCTCGGGCCAAAGTGTTGGGCTTGAACAGCCCATTAGGCAAGTGTGTTCTTACGGTCTAGTTTAGTGACGCGTTGTGTACCATTTACAGGCCCTTACTTATGAGTGTGCACTTAGGGACTTCGTAGCCCGTTGCAGGTGTTCGGTTGATTTCAGGTGAGTTCTTGACGCCCCGTTTAACTCTTTTTAAGTTTTGGGCTAGCATGCACACCTAAGCGATTTTGCTTGATGAATTTTCCACAGGCTTGCTAGTACTGGTAGGCCTTAGAATTTTATAGAATGTGTGTATGTATATATATACCACAGTTGTTCCTGTGGTATCGGGATTCGGGGACGAATCCCATTGTAAGGGGGGTGGACTTGTAATGCTCGTTAATTCCGGTTTCAAGAATTAAAGCTTATAGAGTATGTATAATTCTCAGGATTTATCCAACGTTTCTCGGAAGCCTTTACGTCATCCCGGTACGTTAAGAACCTAACTTTTCCTTCCATTTTGCCTTACACTTCAAATTGGAGGGAATTGGATGTAACTATTTTATTTATATCATAAAACATTTAACCTAACCCTAGCCCCCCTTGCAGCAGCGGTCGGCCGAGAAACCCCCCCCCCCCCTTCTTTGCTTTGACTTTTTGATCAATTCCAAGCTCCTAGAAGTAGTTCAAGGTATGTACTACAATCCCCTACACTCTTTTCATTCACCCCTAATCATTTTCATGCTCAATTTTGCCAATACTTTTCGTTGGACAGATTTCGGCCAAAGTGAAATTGACCCACTTCCCTTGGATAAAAATTAGAGTTTCTGGTGTAGAAAGATTCCCAGGTATGGAATTTACATCATATTAAAATTTCGTGGCCATTGGAGGCGTTTAGGTCGGTCAATCGATTTTAGTTCGAAAACTAGGGTTTATCGGGTGTAGAATTGGCAATTGTTGAGTTTGATGCGTGAATCGATCGAATGGCCAACCAAATCAGTTTGTACAACCCTAGGGGGGTTTAAGGGCTGTGGGAAAATTAAATTTTTGGAACTCGGGGCTGTTTAGGTTGGTGATTAGCTAATCGAGTCGGTTGTGCGCAAATTGTCGTTTAAACGTTAAAGTGATTGTTGTAAAAAGGAACCGCCACCCATATCGACTCGTGTGGCATGTTTATGATAAATGAGCAGGTTATGATGGGGATTCGGCCCATTTGGGGCTGATTTGCTTGACAAATGATTTAAGAACTTATTTCGCGCGTATTCGACTAGATTGGCTTGCAAGCGGGTAAATTGTACATAATGGTTAACCCCGATCATGATGGTAGGGTGGGTTCGGTTAATTGAAAGGTTTTAGGGGCTAAAGTAAAGTAATTGGATATGGGTTGGGCCTCGGGCCAAAGTGTTGGGCTTGAACAGCCCATTAGGCAAGTGTGTTCTTACGGTCTAGTTTAGTGACGCGTTGTGTACCATTTACAGGCCCTTACTTATGAGTGTGCACTTAGGGACTTCGTAGCCCATTGCAGGTGTTCGGTTGATTTCAGGTGAGTTCTTGACGCCCCGTTTAACTCTTTTTAAGTTTTGGGCTAGCATGCACACCTAAGCGATTTTGCTTGATGAATTTTCCAAAGGCTTGCTAGTATTGGTAGGCCTTAGAATTTTATAGAATGTGTGTATGTATATATATATATATATATTTTAGAATGGCCAGTATTTGGCAAATGTTGTAGTCGAATCGACTACTGAATGTTGCGTATGCCTACTTTGTGTTTGCATGCGCTGAATGTTACGTGTTTGGGTTGTACGTTTTCTCGGCCTTGAATGTTATTATTGAATGGATATATATATATATATATATATATATATATATATATATATATATATATATATATATATATATTTATATCGGAATGCACGTATAGATATGCTCACAGCCAACAAGTCCACACGACACTACATGAGTCAAATGGGTCGGTAACTCACAAGTACAACGCACTAACTATTCAATAAACGCAAATGCACGTTGTACCGACCCGTTTGAGTAATCGATAACCAATTCAGTCCCCATATATATAAAAATGATTTTTCAACAGCCCGTAACCCGAACCAAGGTCACCCGAACTGAATTTGTCGTTAATTACTCCAATACTCGCGTTAAACGCAACAATTAGCTATTCTAGACAACCAAATATCCCCTTTCAATCTACAACTAGTTGACCAATCAAACTAACACCAATGCTCATGATTTTAAAGTATGTTATACGGGACATACCTAGGAGGATTGTGGTGCAAAAACCTTAGCCGAAACAGCCCCGAAACTGCCCAATTGGACAGCCACCCGATAAGCCTAAAAATAACCGTTTTTGAACGAATAAACGAGCCGTATGGATTGATTTAGGTGAAAAAGAGTTGGAACAATGAAGTACCGACCTGGAACGAGTCTCGGGAGGCTGGTGAAAGCTGGTTTGCACGCAAAACGAGATAGGGGGGTATTGGGCGCCGATCGGAGGTTGGGTTAGGATTAGGGTTTAATTTTTTTTTATATAAAATATAATAACAATATAACATTCTGGCCCCTCCACTTTACTAAGATTTGAACTTGCACAAAAAGCTAAGTAAGATACGTTTACGAGGGTGGAAAGGAGATCTCGGGAGGATGCCGGGTCAGGCCCGGGAGGTGCACACAACACCACAAGGTTAAACCTTTTATCGGAAATTAACGGACGTTACAACATTGGTAAAATAGTTTTCAGTGAATATTATATCCGAAGACTCAATAACCACCATATGCTCCTTCACATAGACTCTGTAAGCCTTTGAATGAGATGAGTAGCCGACAAAGAAACATTCCAGAGATTTTGACTGGAATTTGTTTAGATAATTCTTTGTGTTCAATAGTGAGCATCTGCATCCAAACGGCTTTAAGAACTTCACATAAGGCTTTCTTTTGAAGATAACTTCATATGGAGTCTTGTTTTGAGCCTTGTTCAATAGAACCCTGTTCTGCACATAGCATGCAGTATTGATTGCTTATGCCTAAAAAGTGACTGGCAGATTGGCATTAGCAATCATGGTCCTTGCAGCTTCAATCAATGTTCTGTTCTTCTTTCTGCAACACCATTTTGTCCAGGAGTTCTAGGTGCACTGTATTGTTGAAAAATTACCTTAGAAGTGTAGAATTCATCCATAACTCCATTCTTGAATTCTGTCCCATTGTCACATCGAATGACTTTCACCTTCCTCTCAAGCTGATTTTCCATTTTTAGCACATAGGATCTGATCAGGCCTAGGGTTTCATCTTTGCTTCCCATGAAGTATACCCAAGTAAATCTTGAATAATCATCAGCGATCACCAGGCAGTATCTCTTCTTTCCAATACTTGGAACACTTACAGGACCAAATAGATCCATGTGTAACCGTTCCAAGACCTGATCAATTGTGTTTATCATTTTGCCTTTATGTGAGGATTTATGTTGTTTTCCTTTTAGGCAACATGTGCATTTTTCTTCCATTTTCAACTCCCTTATGGGAAGGCCAACAACATGTTCACCTTTTACAAGTTTGTTCATGTTCTTTAAGTTCACTTGACACATCTTCCTTTGCCATAGCTTGGTTTCATTTTTAGTTGCTTTGGAAACAAAGCATGAACCACCTCTTGAAGTTGCAGTATTCATTCTCAATTCATAGAGGTTGCCATTTCTTGGAGCCATCATCATTATCATTTCAATTGGAATCAAAAACTCAGGCTTCAAAATCAGGCAATGTTCATCATTGAAGGCTACCTTGTATCCTTTGTCACATACTTGAGAAATAATTAACAAATTGTATTGAAGTCCTTCAACATGTAGAACATTCTTAAAGGATACCTTGCCATTGGTGAGTGTACCTCTTCCAACAATCTTTCCTCTGTTTTCATCACTCCCAAATGCAACTGGCCCTTCATATTTTACTTTCATAGTTGACTAAGGCTCCTTTATCACATGTCATATGCCTGGAACATCCACTGTCCATATAACATAAGTCATTGCTGTTCAAGGACTGTTCCTGCACATACATATAAAACAAAATTAGTTAGATTCTGATTCACAAACTGCAACAGTTTGTAATTCAGTGTCAGTTGAAGATTCATCAGGAGTTGGAACTGGAACTGGAAGTGGGTCTTCATACACAACTTCACATTCTTCTTCTGTGTCAGAATCTGACCCATTCTTCACAACTTGTGTTTTGAATAATTTTTCATTTTGCTTAGTCATATAGTTCTTCTTTTCAGTCACCTCCTTCTTAGTCTTCCATTGGAACCCTCTTGGTTCAAAGCCCTGCTTCATCAGAAATTTCTCATCTATTAAGAACACCAGGTCTAATCTTCACTTTTCCTTTATCACTAGACCTTTTGTTCTT
Source organism: Bidens hawaiensis (assembly GCF_021521415.1). Classification (NCBI taxonomy): domain Eukaryota; kingdom Viridiplantae; phylum Streptophyta; class Magnoliopsida; order Asterales; family Asteraceae; genus Bidens; species Bidens hawaiensis. The sequence continues at coordinate 1,758,455 of NW_027491157.1, forward strand.
TGGAGGTTTGCTAGATATGCTTGGTTCATCTTTGATCTTTAAGATTTGTTTCAGTCTCTTTTCAAGCACTGACCTTTTCTTTTCATCATCTGAACTGTCTTTTTCTTCATTTAAATATCTTTGATACATTTTCTTGTATCCCTTCATATCAAACCCATAAACCACATCAGGAACTTCAAATTCTTCCTCTTTAAACCAACAAGAGTCAGTGTGATGACCATATGCATCACATTTTTTGCACCAGACCTTTTCATAGCTCTCCATATCTTCAAGCAATTGCTTGTCTTTAATTTTGTCACTGGGTTTGGGGAAATCAAAGCCTAGGGAGGTTTTAGGACATAGTGAATTGCTGAAGTCCATCTTGATTGGTTTATTCAAATCAGGCTCCAGAGGATATTTTTCTTTGACAAATACCACAGGCTTGAACTTGGAATGAGTTATTAAACTGCTTCCCTTTTCATTTCCAACAGATCTTCTCATTGGAACATACTCCACATCTACAATGTCAAAAAGTTCATGGTTTGAGAAGACTGGATAGATTGGAGGATGTGACTGACCGTAGGAAGATTTCACAGTTTCTTCTGTTCTTTTCTTGATTTCAGGCTGTGGTCTTGCACAGATGTCAAACACCACATGTTCTCTTCTAATCTTCTCATAGTGCTTTTTAAGTTTTGGAGTCATCTTTTGGGAGAAGAGGAATCTTTTCACTTTTCTTCTTCTTTCCCTTAGATGAATTAGAGCTTCCATAGCTGCAGTTACTGTCTTCACTGGAGTACTCACTCCACTTCTTTTTCTCACCTTCTATCTTATAAGTTTTCTCAATCTCTGGCTCCTCACTCTGCTTCACTGCAAACTCTCCATTCTTGTCCACAAACACATCAGCATATTTCATAACAAACTCAGCCTTATCATCAAAAACATTCTTGAATTGTTTAAGATACTCACTTATGCTCTCCTTGTCTACATTCAGTTGGTAGCTATCACAAAAAGGTGGTGGCACCTTTTTATACTTCTCCTCATCAGTCATTTTATAAACATAACCCACAATATTGCCTGTAGAAACAAGGTTCTTCAAGAAATCCATTTGAATCAGTAATTCAGCATTCTTCATTTTCTCTTTTGCATACATCATCTTCAACCCTTCAATTTCAATTGTCATTCTTGATTGGGTTTGGTATGCCTGCATACAATCATCTTCAAGTCCTTTGATTTGACTTTCATAAGTTGCTTCACTTGTTTCATAAACATTTAAGAAGGCTTCCTTTCTCCCACACTCAGTTTTCCACTTTCCAATCTCCTGATTTAGTTTATCAATAGTAACAAGAAGATCAGAAATTGAAACATCAGATTGTACCTGAGCATTTGAAGATTCAGCCTTGTCATGCACTTTGGCCATAAATGCAACATTTGCCTTCTCCATTTCAGCTGCATGATTGCTCTAATCAAATTCCCCATCCTGTGGCACCCTGGTTATAGCAACATTTCCTTGGTCTCTCTATTGTTCACATTGTTCTGATTAGTTATGTTCTGATTTGTGTGAACCTGCATTTGATTGTTTCTTTGAGGTTGAAGTGTTTGTTGTTGGGGTCTATTCGGATTTTGGTAGGGGTTTTGGTTGGTGATCTGATTTCTTTGTTGCTGGAAATTCTGATTATGGTTCTGGTAGAATTGATTCTGGTTCACTTGATTGCCAGCTTGCTTTGGCATGTTACACTCTCTAGCAAAATGTCCAGGTTGTTGACAGTTATAACATATGGCCTTTGATTTGTCAAATCTAATTCTTTCATTTGGTCCATTAAAGCTTCTTCTACCAGTCCTTTTATACAACCTTTTTCTTCTCACAACCAACATAGTTGCCTACCATTTTATGTCCATGTCTTCCAAATCATCAGCATCGATTTGCTCAAGATCTTCCTGCACAATACTTGTGTTGATCAGGTTCTTAGTGACAAAAGCATGGTATGACTCAGTAAACATAGAGAACAATGCTTGATAATCTGTTCCTTGAGCATTATTTTTCTGCAAAAATGTTGACTGCCCATTTGCTGTAGAGAGAGTGTCATCTTCAATCAGCTGAACATTAAATCTTGATTAGCCACTGCAAGTTAAACTTGTGTCTTATGGTTCCTCAATAATAGGCTATTGGTTCTTGATTGAGAGGTTGCCCATAGGTGTTACAAGGGCATTGTTCACTTGAAAACTTGGCTTGTCCTCTCGAATCATATGATTTTCAATCATCTCATGTTCTACAGCCTTGAGAAAAGCAATCACATCATCCAACTTAAAGTTGGGAAAACTGGCCTTTTCTTTGATAAACTTGCTGGTAGTGTACCATTCACCTGACAAAGATGATAAAAGCTTTTTGTTCAGCTCAATGTCAGAAATATTCAAATCAGTCGTTCTTATGTCGTTTACAATAGTCATAAACCTCTGCCAGACTAATTTCAATCTTTCTCCATCTTTAAACTTGAACCTGTCAAGTTGCTGCTTCAGTTTGTCTTTCTTTATGTCTCTTAATTCAGTATTCCCTTCAAATATTTCAATAACTGCATCATACATACCCTTTGCGGTCTTATGATTATTGACAGTTGTCAAAATTTCCCAAGAAAGCCCTAACTTTAGCATAGACAAAGCCTTATCGTCTCGTTTCTTCATTTTTAGCTCAGTGGTGGCATTGTTGTTCAGAGTTGTTGAGGGAACATAGTTTCCTTCAGTGATGGAAATCCAAAGCTCTGGGTCGTTGTAGTTCACAGCTGCTTCGAAGAGCACCTTCCATTTGATGAAGTTTTCTTGTCCAAGCATCCTTGTAATCTTGTTAGTGGAAACTTCCTGGTCTTCTATTTTTATCAGATCTGAGATTTGTAGCAGTAAAACAGAGTAAAGCTTCAAGCTTTATCACACACCTTCAGTCCCGTGACCTTCAGCGAGCTTACACAAGCTCTGATACCACTTGTCAGGACCGTGAATCGGGTGAAACATTAAAAAGGTTGACAAGAACACACCGACTCGATTACCCAACGGCATGTTGAATATCCCGGCGGAATCAGGATATCCAACGAGTGGGAATGAAGGAGTGAAAATAGCAAACACAAAACAATAATAGATAATCAATAAAAGCTCATTCAAAGACAAAGATTCACTTAATTAAATGATTCATTAATGAAACAGTGAAACAAATGTCTAGGGTTTCGTGTGTGACGGAGGCGGCTATACGAAGAAACAAATAGAATATTCTTTTGGAATGTTTCTCGTATTCAGTGTGTGCCAACCTGTAAATCCATCTCGTAAATGGAATCCTAGGACCGCTATTTATAGACCCTGACATTCCTTCTAGAAGTTCCTAATCATTACATAATGAAATACAAAATAATACAAGTGTTGAGTCCTCGAGCAAGGTAACAATCCTGCTCGAGCAAACTCACTATGCTAGGTATGCTCTATGAGTGTCCTCGAGCATACTTTACTTAGAATATCTTCAAAGAAGATATTCCCTTCTAGCAGACTTCATCCCTCTCGACTGGTCCAAGCTTTGCTCGAACAAGTCCATCGAGAAAGCTCATTCTTCTTAATGTCTTCAGTTCTACTTATTCAGCAATCTTTAGTATGCTCGGATGTAAATCTTGCTCGGGAACTGAACTGTGCTCGAAGTCCTTACATTGATCACGTGACATCTTCTTATTGCATCCATGCTTGTCCCCATGTGCTCGATCATCCTGTGCTCGTAACACTTGGTTAAAACTTGTATGATCAAGATGTCTGCTCGATTGGCAATCCATGCTCGATAGAAGAATACTCTTGCTCGTTGAAGTGTAGCTTGCTCGAAGCCTTAAAACTTATAAGAATCAACCATTTAAGGTTTTGAAGACCTCGCTCAAAGTAGGAAAACCATGCTCGATCGTCTAGGCTTGCTCGAAGTCCATACTTAGCCGTTTTCTGAGGAGGTTGAGAAGATTCCAATCTTCCTTATCATAAATCCGACACAACATCTGACGACGTTGTTTGTATTTGAAGAATAATGATATTACACTGTTGCTGGAAAAATAATAATGAAGAAGAACAAAACAATTCTGATATGCAATTCTTATATGCAAATATAGAAGATAATATAATATTAATAAGTTGGCATACTAATAGTACGGAATTTTACGGAATAGTAAGGAAATGCCATTTTATATGCAAATGTATCATGGCATATGTTTATTATTTTGTAAATCAAGAACTAGAAGATAACATAAAATAAAGCCAGGTTATAAGTTGTCATACATGTTTTTTATATGCAAATCTTTACACCTCAAGATCTTATTCCCAAAAACAATATATATTGTAAAATATTTCTAAACAAAAAACAATAAAAATAACCTCATTAGTTTCTTGTAAAACCGACGATTTCTGACGTTTACGAAGTGGCGAATCCAACGATGTTGTTTGCATTTGAAGCATAATGAAATTACACTTTTGTTGAAAAAATAATAATGAAAAAGAACAAAACTATTATGATATGCAATTCCTATATGCAAGTATAGAAGATAACAGGTTAGCATACTAATAGTACGTAATATTATGGAAATGCCTTTTTATAAGCAAATCTTGCATAGCGTAAGTTTATTATTTTGTAAATCTAGAACTAGAAGATAACATAAAATACAGCTAGGTTACAAGGTGCCATACATGTTTTATATGCAAATCTTTACACCCCAGGATCTTATTTCCAGAAACTATATATATAGTAAATATTGCTGAACAAAAAACATTAACAATAACCTTATTAGTTGTTTGTAAAACCGACGATTTCTGGCATTTATGAAGTGGAAAATCTGACGACGTTGTTTGCATTTGAAGAATAATGATATTACACTGTTGCTGGAAAAATATTAATGAAGAAGAAGAAAACAATTCTGATATGCAATTCTTATATGCAAATATAGAAGATAACATAATATTAATAAGTTGGCATACTAATAGTACGGAATTTTACGGAATAGTAAGGAAATGCCTTTTTATATGCTAATGTATCATGGCATTTATTTATTATTTAGTAACTCTAGAACTTGAAGATAACATAAAATACAGCCAGGTTATAAGTTGTCATACATGTTTTTTATATGCAAATCTTTACACTTCAAGATCTTATTCCTAGAAACAATATATATTGTAAAATATTGTTGAACAAAAAATGATAACAATAGCCTCATTAGTTTCTTGTAAAACCGACGATTTCTGAAGTTTTGGAAGTGGCGAATCCGACGACGTTGTTTGCATTTGAAGCATAATGATATTACACTGTTGTTGGAATAGTAATAATGAAGATGAACAAAACAATTCTAATATACAAATATAGAAGATAATATAATATTAACAAGTTGGCATACTAATAGTACGGAATATTAAGGAATAGTACGGAAATGCCTTTTTAAATACAAATCTAACGTGGCATATGTTTATTATTTTGTAAATCAAGAACTAGAAATAACATAAATTACAGCCAAGTTATAAGCTGTCAAACATGTTTTATATGCAAATCTTTACACATCAGGATTTTATTTCCAGAAATAATATATATAGTAAAATATTGCTAAACAAAAACATTAACAATAACCTCATTGTTGCTTGTAAAACAGACGATTTCTGACAATTACAAAGTGGTGAATCTGTCGACGTTGTTTGCATTTGAATCATAATGATATTATACAGTTGGTGGAATAATAATAATGAAGAAGAAAAAACCAATTATGATATGCAACTTTTATATACAAATATAGAAGATAACATAATATTAATAAGTTGGCATACTAATAGTACGGAATATTATAGGAATAGTACTGAAATGCCTTTTTATACGCAAATCTAGCATGGCATATGTTTATTATTTTGTAAATTTAGAACTAGAAGATAACATAAAGTACAGCCAGGTTATAAGCTGTCATACATGTTTTATATGCAAATCTTTACACCTCAGGATCTTATTTCCAGAAACAATATATATAGTAAAATATTGCTGAACAAAAAAATTAACAATAACCTCATTAGTTACTTGTAAAACCGACAATTTCTGAAGTTCACGAAGTGGCGAATCCGACGACGTTGTTTGCATTTGAAGCATAACGATACTATACAGTCGGTGGAATAATAATAATGAAGAATAACAAAACAATTTTGATATGCAATTTTTATATACAAATATAGAAGATAACATAATGTTAATAAGTTGGCTTACTACTAGTACGGAATATTCAGGAATAGTACGGAGATGTCTTTTTATATGCAAATATAGCATGGCATATGTTAATTATTTTGTAAATATAGAACTAGAAGATAACATAAAGTACAGCCATTTTATATGCTGTCATAGATGTTTTATATGCAAATCTTTACACCATAGGATCTTATATCCAGAAAGAATATATATATATATATATATATATATATATATATATATATAGTAAATATATATGAACAAAAAACATTAATAACAACCTCATTAGTTGCTTGTAAAACCGATGATTTCTGATGTTTAAGAAGTGGCGAATCCGACGACGTTGTTTACATTTGAAGCATAATGATATTACACTGTTGTTGGACTAATAATACTGAAGAAGAACAAAATAATTCTTATATGCAATTCTTAAATGCATATATATAAGATAACATAATATTAATAAGTTGGCATACTAATAGTACGGAATATTACGGAATACTACGAAAATACCTTTTTATATGCAAATCTAGCATGGCATATGTTTATTATTTTGTAAGTCTAGAACTAAAAGATAATATAAATTACAGCCAGGTAATAAACTATCATACTTGTTTTTATATTCAAATCTTTACACCCCAAGATCTTATTTTTAGAAACAATATTTATAGTAAAATATGGCTGAACAAAAAATATTAACAATTGCCTCATTAGTTTCTTGTAAAACCGATGATTTATGACGTTTATAAAGTGGCGAATCCGACGACATTGTTTGCATTTGATGCATAATGATATTACACTGTTGTTATAATAATAATAATGAAGAATAAAACAATTCTGATATACAATTCTTGTATGCAAATATAGAAGATAACATAATATTAATAAGTTGGAATACTAATAGTATGGAATATTACGGAATAGTACGGAAATGCCTTTTTATATGCAAATCTAGCATGGCATATGTTTATTATTTTCTAAACATAGAACTAGAAAATAGCATAAAGTACAGCCAGGTTATAAGCTGTCATACATGTTTTTATATGCAAAACTTTACACCTCAATGTCTTATTCAAGAAACAATATATATAGTAAAAGATTGCTGAACAAAAAAAAATAACAATAACCTCATTAGTTGCTCGTAAAACCAACGATTTATGACGTTTAAGAAGTGGCGAGTCTGACAACGTTGTTTGCATTTGAAGCATAATGATATTACACTGTTGTTGGAATAATAATAATGAAGAAGAACAAAACAATTCTTAAATGCATATATAGAAGATAACATAATATTAATAAGTTGGTATACTAATAGTAAGGAATATTACGAAATAGTACGAAAATAACTTTTTATCTGCAAATCTAGCGTGACATATGTTTATTATTTTGTAAGTCTAGAACTAGAAGATGTAACATCCGTATTTTTGAGAATTAATAAATAACGGAAAGTTTATTATTATCGGTGTGTCGTTAGTTTGGTTGTGTGCGTGTTTGTATTTGGATAAGATTGGAATTGAGGTGGATGGTGGGGCCCATGGGTTCCAATATAAGGCCATCCCCCATCCTTTCACCATTTCTTTACATAACACACACACACTAGAAAACACACACACTTTCTCTCTAGTAATTCGGATTTGGATCCAAGCAAAAGGAAGGAAGAATCTTGGGTGTAAACACCATAAAATAACAAGAAACACCACCAAGCTCCACGGATCTGTCCAGATCTTAACCCGAGACCAACAAAAGGTGAGTTTTGGTTTTAAAGTTTAAGTTTTAGGTCAGATTCGACATGTAAACTGATAGAAGGATAGATCGGGGTATATGATGGAAGAAAAACATGAACTTGATAAGTTATAACCCCATGAGAATGTTATATGGTAAAAATTTGATGTTCGGGCATTATAAAACGCAAGTATGCAAAGTTGGTACAACCCAAAACCCCTAAAAAGGGTAAAATCGGGTTCTAAGGAAGAGTCACGAAGTAAAATGGCCATTAAATGGTAAAAACGAAAAAAAAGAAGAATTTCGCATCGCATGACCATGCGAAGCGAAAAAGGTAATTTTGCATCGCACAGTTCCATGCGAAGCGAAACAGTTGCATGCGAAGCGAAATTCTTCCTTGTGAAATTTTATAAAATTCATTTTCTGATACTCAACCACAGCCAGGGGCGCTGCCCCTTGGACCCTGCTAGGGGCTGCCGCCCCTAGACCCCGCTACCAGGGGCGCTGCCCCAGGACCCCTGTTAGTTGAGGGTGTCGTTGACTTAGATATAAGAAGTAGTAGTAATGGATATTTGACAATTGTAATGCATTATACAGTTACCCGTGCACAGCTAAAGAAGGGCATTACTATTAACGACGAGAGAAACCGACTTCAAGTGAGTTTCTAGCCCCAAGCCCCATTATCCGTTATGTTTTTGGGGCTGTGTGCGTACTCCTTTGTGATAATTGTTAATACACTTAACTTAAGTGGTAAGTGTATGATATATGTATGACTAAGTGTTGAATGTTATTATGGAATGTTTATACGAATGAATATGTACATATATGTATATACATGACTAAAAGATATGTAAGTATGCATGAATGAAAATGAATGTATGATCGAGTGACGTGACAAGTATGGTTGTTGGAGACAAAGGGACCAGACCCTAATAATATCTGAGATGGAAGGGATCAAACCTTGATAATATCTGAGACAGAAGGTACCAGACCCTAATAATATCTGAGACAGAAGGGACCAGACCCTAATAATATCTTAGACAGAAGGGACCAGACCCAAATAGTATCTGTGATGGTAGAGATAGAATAGCCTATGGTAAATCACAAGGCCTTATGAAAGAAAGTATGTAAGCGTGTGTGCATGTATATAAAGTTTGTATGAATGAAGTAAGAGTAACTAAGGTATGAATACGTATCTTCGGATGCGTATGAGTAAGGATATGAATGTATTGTATGTTAAATGTTTAACTATAACTCACTTAGCATAGCCGAATTTTAGTATGCACGCAGGCAAATAGATTGAGACAACTGGCTTAAGGAGGGACACATGGCTTGGACGAAAGATATTGGCATCTACGAAGAAGTGTCAAGATTGTTTTAATTAATCACAATTTGTATGTTAAGACAAGAATGAATGTTTTGTAATGTGATGTATGAAGTTTTAAATTATTCCGCAAAAGTTTTAATTAACTCTGATTTTAGAACTGTGTTTATGAGTAAAACCAACACCAAAGTAGGGTTACCCAGAACGGGGCCTTACAGAAGATAACATAAATTACAGCCAGATAATAAACTGTCATACATGTTTTTATATGCAAATCTTTACACCTCAAGATCTTATTTCCAGAAACAATATATAAACTAAAATACGGCTGAACAAAAATATTAACAATAACCTCATTAGTTGCTTGTAAAACCGACGATTTCTAACGTTTAAGAAGTGGCGAATCCGACGACGTTGTTTGAATTTGATGCATAATGATATTACACTGTTTTTGGAATAATAATAATGAAGAAGAACAAAACACTTCTGATATGCAATTCTTATATGCATATATAGAAGATAACATAATATTAATAAGTTGGTGTAAGGCCCTGAACCTCGGGAACCCCACAGTTGGTATTCATTCAAAACACTCGTAAAAATAATTGAACTGAAAAACAGTTCACTTCATTAAAATAACTATCTTAGAGTATAATTTAGCGGAAAACATAAATAATAAAGTAAGTTCCCAAAATTCCGGGAATATTGCCCAAAACCAATTCAATTGTATTTATAAAACTTTTTAAATTAAAATGTTCAAAAATAAAATATTCCATCCACGTATGCCCTTCACCGTCCAAGTAGCTTCGTGCACGTTCAAGCGATAAGGAATCCTCTTCCTAACCTGAAACTTACACTAACATGCACACAAAGTCAGTTTGAGCTGAGTGAGTTCAAGTTTTGAATAAATAACATCAGTAAATAATAATCATGATAGTCATTCCAAAAGTTTTAAACTGTAAACGGGATACATCAGTTAAACCATCATCATTGATAAATAATCATTCTCATACACATATATATATATATACATACATATATATATATATAAACATCCTTATAAGTACATCCCTATATATATATAAATATATATATAAAATCCAAGTAATAACATCAGGCTCGAGCAACGTACAACCCAAACAAGTAACATCAGGGTCGAGCAAACACAACCCAAACAAGTAAATTCACGGTCGAGCAAACGTACAACCCAAACACGTAACATCAGGGTCGAGCAAACGTACAACCCAAACATGTAATATCTCATCAACGCATGCAAACACAAAGTAGGCATACGTAACGTCAGTAGTCGAAACGACTACAACATCTCCAAATATAGTCCATACAATAATTTATATATATATATATATATATATATATATATATATATATATATGTATACATACTATAACATCCCAAGGCCATCTATATACTAGCAAGCCTATATAAATTAGTTTAAATGTTTCATCAGGAAAAATTATTTAGGTGTGCATGCTAGCCCAAAACTTAAAAGAGTAAAAAGGGGCATCATGAACTCACCTGACACAAGACGCGGATTCACCACGAGCAAGAGAATCCCTAAGAAATCCCAAAACTCAAACACCTGTCGGTTTACATTCAATCAATACTAATAACATCAAGATGACTCGTTTATCCTACGAGACGTTCTAACATGGTTCGAGTTACCTAAACCCTCGACCTCATCAAACTTAATCACAACAGCCCCCAAGGTCTCACATTCACTAAAACGACCCTTAGGTACTCCCGGGAATAAAGAATTCCCAACTTCCCCCCCCCCCCCCCCCGTGAGCACTAGGTGACACTAACACGCGCGTTTAGGAGTGGTTTTGGCCGTTAAAATCCAACTCAGCTCCGTGTGGACCCATTATGATAAAATCACAGCCAACAAGTCCACACGACGCCACACGAGTCAAATGGGCCGGTAACCCGCAAGTACAACGCGCCAACTATTCAATAAACACAATTGCGCATTGTACCGACCCGTTGGAGTAACCGACAACTAATTCAGCCCCATAACATATAAAAATGAATTTTGAACAGCCCGTACATCAAACCGAGTGTCCCCCGATCTGAATTGGTCATTAATCACTTCAACTCTCGCGTTAAACGCACCAAACTACAATTCTAGCCAACCGAACACTAATAATCAAGCTACAACTAGTTGACCAATCTAACGAACACCAATGACACGATACTTAAGTATGTTATACTAGACATACCTAGGAAGATTTCGGTGCAAAAACCCACTTCCAACAGCCTCGACAAGAACACAATTGAACATCCACCGGTTAAGCCTAAAACGAACCTATCAATCAATAACACGTAAAATGTGCAGATTTTAGCATGCGAAGATGAATTTAATTACATAGGATAACCTTTGATATAAATTATTAAATTTTACCAGACTTTAATATATGCCTTAGGTTTATAAAAATATTTTTATTATATTTTTCTAGTGGACCCAAAAATTATAAAAATTCCTCCAACACAGCAAGGTACGTGCAGCTATTTCAGTGCACAACAAAATGGCTCTATTTTTATAAAATTCATTACCGAACCATATTAAAAGATTCCAATTGGGTTTGGTTCCTAACTTCAAGAAGTGGAACCAACCAATTTGGACTTGTCGAAAAAGAGTTAAGATGTCGGGAAGACAGACCAGAATCCGTCATCCCGAATCAGCTTTGACACTCGATCTTATAAAATCATAAAAACCATTCAAATCTCGTCCAAAAATTACATATTATACCTTTCTGGAAACTAGCCTCAAAGTAGAACATTATGGAAACAAGAATCGATCAAAAACAATGGCTTATCATCAGGTTACAGACCCTACAATAAACATATACGAATCTGTCAGCAAACTGTTATCATCAAAACTCAACCCTAACGTGTTCGATAACGGGTTTAATGGTGAAAAAGACTTGCATTGACGTTAGACTAACCTTTAAATGATGTTTTACGCTCACGAATTGGCCGGAAAAAGAAAAATCGCAGGGTTTGGGGCTGATGGAGGCAGCCGATCGGACATATGAGGGAGGGGTTAGGGTTTTTTTTTTTGTTTATGACATAAAAATCTTACACTCTAGCCCCTCCAAATGGAAATAAGTTGCAACTTGGTGAAAAAGTTAATTAGTTTAACTTACATGAATGACACGAAGGCCCCCCGAGAAATGCTGGACAACTCCCGAGAAATATACATATTTTACAAGCTTTAAATCATTAAACCGGAAATTAACGGGTGTTACAGTGGGCATACTAATAGTACGGTATAGTACGGAAATCCCTTTTTATATGCAAATCTAGCATGTCATATGTTTATTATTTTCTAAACCTAGAACTAGAAGATAGCATAAAGTACAGCCAGGTTATAAGCTGTCATACATGTTTTTATATGCAAAACTTTACACCTCAATATCTTATTCCAAGAAACAATATATATAGTAAAAGATTGCTGAAAAAAAATAACAATAACCTCATTAGTTGCTTGTAAAACCGACGATTTCTGACGTTAAAGAAGTGGTGAATCCGACGACGTTTGCATTTGAAGCATAATGATATTAAACTGTAAGACCCCCAATCCCGGGAATCCTACAGTTGGTAATCACATCCACAAATTCACAAAAATTTAAAACCAAACGATTCTTTGAATTTAAAACAAGTTCAGAGTAAATAACAGCGGAAAAGTAAGTATTAAAAATCCCAAAACACGGGTACAGGTGTCCAAAACCAATTGTAAATAAAATATTCGTTTTATTTGAAATCTCCATCTCATTAAAATCGTTTCAGAGTAGTAAACAGCGGAATAGATAACATCAAAATTCCCAAAACCCGGGAAAGTGACCCAAAACCAAATTTTAATTGCTTATAGTGATAAATTAAAAGAACCAGTTTGCATTATTAATTCTTCGACTATATATGCCTTCAACCTCCCGAGTAGCATCTAGCACGTCCAAGCGATAGCATCCACTTCTTAACCTGAAAGTCAATCTAACATGCACACAAAGTCAGCTTGAGCTGAGTGAGTTCAAGTTTTAATTAAAATATATCAGTAGTAAAATCATGATAGTCATATCAAAGGTTTTCTAAAAGTAAAAGGGTACATCCATCTAATCATCATTACCGAACTTAAACATCCTCATACATACATATACAAAATGTATATGTAAACATCCATTCAATAACATCCCTATATACATAACAGTATATATATATATATCATCCACGTATAACATCAGGGTCGAGCAAACGTACAACCCAAACACGTAACATCAGTGTATGCAAACACAAAGTAGGCATACACAACATCAGTAGTCGAAACGACTACAACATCGCCAAATAGAGGCCAAGAAATAATGTATATACACGTATATATATTTAACATCCCAAGGCCTACCATATCTAGCAAGCCTATATAAATTCGTTTAAAAACATTTCAAGAGTTTAAATATCAAAACGGAATTATAAAACATTCCAAGAGTTTAAATATAAAAACGAGATTATAAAACATTCCAAGAGTTTAAATATAAAAACTGGATTCAAAAACATTCCAAGAGTTTAAATATAAAAACTGGATTATAAAAGATTCCAAGAGTTTAAATATAAAAACTGGATTATAAAACATTCCAAGAGTTTAAATATAAAAACTGGATTATAAAACATTCCAAGAGTTTAAATATAAAAACGAGATTTTAAAACATTCCAAGAGTTTAAATATAAAAACTGGATTATAAAACATTCCAAGAGTTTAAATATAAAAACGAGATTTTAAAACATTCCAAGAGTTTAAATATACAAACTGGATTATAAAACATTCCAAGAGTTTAAAATATAATACGGGATACGAACAGTTAGGCCACCATCAAAACTAAGTATTCGTACTTAGACATCTATGTACATCCATATATTTATATCCCTATAAATACCGTCCAATTAATAACATCAGGTTCGAGCACACGTACAACCCAAACACGTAACATCAGTGCATGCAAACACAAAGTAGGCATACACAACATCAGTAGTCGAAACGACTACAACATCGCCAAATATAGGCCAAGCAATAATGTATATACATATACATATATATATTTAACATCCCAAGTCCTACCATATGCTAGCAAGCCTATATAAATTAGTTTAAACGTTTCATCAGGAAAAATCGTTTAATACTAGGAATTAATACTAGGCCTAATAGCAACCTCGAGCCTAGACCACAAGTAATTTTAAAACCCGAGTAATAAATTTGACCCGGCCGTGATTACCATGCACACACACATCAATAAGCCTACTCACATCATTCTTAGTCTCGAGGAACTAAATATCATCACACAACCATAGGCTATAAGGTAACACATACTCATACATACATACATACATACCTCCATATATTCATACATATATATATATATATATATATATATATATATATATATATATCATCCCAAGACATTCCAAATAACAGGTAAGCCTATGGGCCATAAGGTAATATATATTAATCAGTCCAATACATGAACTAAGTAAATAGGTCTACTCGCATTCAATTACTACCAAACCTATTAACATCATCGAGTCTAGACCATATTCAGGTATATAACCTTAAGGAATATAAGACCATAAACGAGTCTACAATATCCTAAGGCATAAAATATAGTTCACAAATAGTTTCATAAATGCACAAATATGAAAGAGGCTATGTAATACCATCCAAATAGTTGTAACGAGTAAAATCGTGTAAAATTGTATTACGGTGTGCATGCTAGCCCAAAACTTGAAAAGAGTAAAAAGGGCATCATGAACTCACCTGAATCAACCGAACACCTGCAATGAGCTAGGAAATCCCTAAGTGCACAATCACAAGCAAGGGCCTTTAAATTATACACAACGCGTTACTAAACTAGACTATAATAACACTCTAGCCTAATGGCCTGTTCAAGCCCAACAACTTGGCCCAAGGCCCAACAACTTGGCCCAAGGCCCAACACTTTGGCCCAAGGCCCAACAACTTGGCCCAAGGCCCAACACTTTGGCCCTAGGCCCAACAACTTGGCCCAAGGCCCAACCACTTGTCCCATGGCCCAATACTTGGCCCAAGGCCCAACAACTTGGCCCAAGGCCCAATACTTTGGCCCAAGGCCCAACCACTTGGCCCAAGGCCCAACACTTTGGCCCAAGGCCCAACAACTTGGCCCAAGGCCCAACACTTTGGCCCAAGGCCCAACGATAATCAAATCGGGTCGAATGCGTGCGAAATAAACCTTAAAACCATTTGTTAAACGAATCAGCCCCGAATGGACCAAATTCCATTTTAAATCTTTTCATTCATCAAGATTATGTCACCCGAGTTGATAGGGTTGACGGTTCCTTTTTACAACTCTTACTTTAACGTTTAAACGAAAATTCGCGCACCGACGACTCGATTGACGAAGCACAACCCCAACAGCCCCGTGCATCAAAAACAATTCTGATATGCAATTCTTATAGGCAAATATAGAAGATAACATAATATTAATAAGTTGGTATACTAATATTATGGAATATTACGGAATAGTAAGGAAATGCCTTTTTATATGCAAATCTAGCACGCATATGTTTATTATTTTCTAAACCTAGAACTAGAAGATAGCATAAAGTACAGCCAGGTTATAAGCTATCATACATGTTTTTATATGCAAAACTTTACACCTCAATATCTTATTCCAAGAAACAATATATATAGTAAAAGATGGCTGAACAAAAAAAAGTAAAAATAACCTCATTAGTTGCTAGTAAAACCGACGAATTCTGTAGTTTACGAAATTGTCATACATGTTTTATAAGAAAATTTAGAACTAGAAGATAACATAAAATACAGCCAGGTTATAAGCTGTGATACATGTTTTATATGCAAATCTTTACAACTTAGGATCTTATTTCTAGAAACAATATATATAGTAAAATATTGCAGAACAAAAAACCTCAACAATAACCACAATAGTTACTTGTAAAACCGACGATTTCTGAAGTTTACGTAGTGGCAAATCTGACGACGTTGTTTGCATTTGAAGCATAATGATATTACACTGTTATTGGATAAATAATAATGAAGAAGAACAAAACAATTCTGATATTCAATTATTAAATGCATATATAGAAGATAACATAATATTAATAAGTTGGCATACTAATAGTACGGATATTACGGAATAGTACGAAAATACGTTTTTATCTGCAAATCTAGCATGGCATATTTTATTATTTTCTAAACCTAGAACTAGAAGATAGCATAAAGTACAGCCAGGTTATAAACTGTCATACATGTTTTTATATGCAAAACTTTACACCTCAATAACTTATTCCCAAAAACAATATATATAGTAAAAGATTGCTGAAAAAAAGAATAACAATAACCTCATTAGTTGCTTGTAAAACCGACAATTTCTGATGTTTAAGACGTGGCAAATCCGACGAGGTTTGCATTTGAAGCATAATGATATTACACTGTTGTTTGAATAATAATAATGAAGAACAATAAAACAATTCTGATATGCAATTCTTAAATGCATATATAGAAAATAACATAATATTACTAAGTTGTCTTACTAATAATACGGAATATTATGGAATAGTACCAAAATACCTTTTTATATGCAAATCTAGCATGGCATATGTTTACTATTTTGTAAGTCTAGAACTAGAAGATAACATAAATTACAGCCAGGTAATAAACAGTCATACATGTTTTTATATGCAAATCTTTTCACCTCCAGGATCTTATTTCCAGAAACAATATATATAGTAAAATATGGCTGAACAAAAAATATTAACAATAACGTCATTCAATGTAACACCCCGTGACCGCAGCGGAAACGTAAACGGGATGCGACAGACACCTCTGATATCAACCACATTGTTTATAAAGAAAACCGAATGCATTAATATACTTCAAAATTACATTATCTCATCTTTCATTACCGTCTAGGTGATACACACATCACACAATACGATTCATAATTCTATCCATTATAATGTATCCTAACGTCCAGAACGCAACCTTACACACATCAAGCACTTAGCACGTAATCAATCACTTTATCTTAGTTGTACCTGAAAAGCATGTGAGAAAACGGGTCAACTACGAATAGTTGGTGAGTTTCACAATTTTAGTAAACCATGATAAATCCATATCATAACATAATATTATCTGGGGACACTGTCAACCCATAAATACATTTAATAACCTCTGGGAACTCTGTTACCCCAGAAACATACTTCCAATAACCTCTGGGAACTCTGTTACCCCAGAAACACATTCAATAACCTCTGGGAACTCTGTTACCCCAGAAACATACTTCCAATCACCTCTGGGAACTCTGTTACCCCAGAAACACATTTAATAACCTCTGGGAACTCTGTTACCCCAGAAACATACTTCCAATAACCTCTGGGAACTCTGTTACCCCAGAAACTGTTGCGGGACCTTACAATATTAACAACTCAAACAATTACCATTTCAATACATTACCGTACGATTCCCGTACATTAAACATTATATAAATACATTCATTTCCATGCGTTCAGCACGTACTTAATCATTTTGATAAAAACATGCTTTCCGCCTTGGGAAAATATTTAAAACAGTTCAGTAAAAAGGGGCTCGTGAAAACTCACCTTAGCACATGCAAGCAGGTAACAACAATCATTATCAATTAACACGTCCAATCTGTAATATGATCCCTACGATCGTTATTATACAATCATTGTTTATATAATCTTTAACCTTATCAATCGGTACATCTGGGGACTATGTTAACCCAGTACTGTACCTGTTCCGGGGGCAATGTTAACCCAGAAATACTTCTTCGGACTCAGGTTGTGAAGTCGTTTAGAGTTCCAAGGTCACAACTACTATTAGTCGTTTTTCTCGTTTTGCGTGCCTAGCACTGTTATCCGTTTTTATGTTTCAAAAATGAGTTTGGTCACACACGACCCGTAAATAGTGGTTGACTGATAATTTAATTAAAGATGTGAAATTATAGCTCGGTTTAGACGTCCCGATTGGCCGCGGGACCCGTTTCCGTGTTTGGCGTACCGGAAACTGTTAAAATAGATTAAAATTACTCAAATCATCCGAATTATTTTCGGATGACTTATTTTTACTTGTTTAGCTCATTTATATGAAAATAGTTCATTTTTAGGGTTTTTGTACACCAGTCAGCTCGCTTAAGCGAACTTCACCGGTTTACGCGTTTTACTTTAAAAGTTTGATAATTAGCACAAATAATTATCCGTTTACTCTCGGATCTTGAAATTTTGCACAAATCACTTTTTAACAGTGGGGAATTTTATAAAAATATTTCCAGAATTAATTCTTATATTTAACATTTACTTATCTATTTTTAAACACCATTTAAACACTAAATATGTCGTAAATACCAAACGATCTTAGAAAAATCCCAAATTTCTCCTGGATGTCCCCTGCCATCCACATAGTCCCCTGTAATTTTTCCAAAACCAAAATCTTCTTTTAAATGCCATTTTTACTAAAACCGATCTAGGAATCCCTAGAACTCGTTTAACCGAAAAGACTACTTAGACTTCTCCAACGGACCTCAAATTTTGTGTGTGACTTATAAATGATATTAAAAGCTTATCCACAATTGTCCAGAATTTTTCATGATATTTAACTATTTTTCACCATTTTTGGCCAAAACCGAGCATTAAATTCACCAAATATTCATCCTTCATCCAAAAATTACCAAAAATTCACAGAACTCATATTTCCATGTGTTTAACACCTCTGTAAAATTTCGTGACCTAACTCTAAACGACCAACAATCTGTCCAAAAACACATACACCGACAAAAACCGAATATACCTTTCGTTTTCCGCCACTACAAGCTACAAACTCATCTTTCCGCCTTATCTACCACTAAATACAGAGCCTACAAACAACATACCACAATACCAAGCAAGTTACACTCACGATCAAGCCATTTCTTTCATGGTTACGGTTATGATACTGAAAACAAAGATTTAACCGTAAAAATTCGTTTTTGATTCGTTTAACTCATTTCTTGGACCAAGATCCCTTGTATAACTTGTATACATCACTTGATCATGCAAGAATCGGTTCCATCTCGGGTTTTCACCCTTTTTCACTTGGAAACCTCATTTTCTTGAAAGAAAACTCAAGAAACAAAGATAAACACGTACATAACACGATCATTACCTCGTTATTCTTGCTAGAA
Source organism: Bidens hawaiensis (assembly GCF_021521415.1). Classification (NCBI taxonomy): domain Eukaryota; kingdom Viridiplantae; phylum Streptophyta; class Magnoliopsida; order Asterales; family Asteraceae; genus Bidens; species Bidens hawaiensis. The sequence continues at coordinate 1,777,938 of NW_027491157.1, forward strand.
TTGTCGGTTTTTGGATCATGAACTAGAGAGAAATGAAGGATGTTGAGTTGGGATTGTGTAAAAAAGAAAAAAGAATGTTTTGGGGGTGTTGAAGTCCGATCGGACTAGAGGATGGGTGGGGTGGGACCCACTTGTTCAATCTAGTCCACTCATTTGGATTTCCGTGATCTGGATAACGTTTTGGATAATCTGGTTCAGTTCGTTTTTCAGTTAAACGTCTAATTCGGCTTAAAACGGTCGTTTTTCGGCTTTAAAAAAAGAAATTTATCTAAAACCGATTTAAAAACTTTAAAAACTTTAAAAACTTAAACCATGATGTTTATTAACTTAAAACATCATATCATTAATTATCGTGCATCTTTTTCGGCTTGATCGATCGTCTCTTGCTCGGCTTGGTATTAAAGGTTTCGTTTAACGTACCGACATACTTTTTAAATCGAAATCCTTTTTCTGTGCCTTAATCCACTTATCCCGAAGCTTTAATACTTCGTAACTTCACTAAACATTATATATTTCGTCTATAATGTAATCCCCGATTCGTTCGGGTTTCAATAACCGTTCATCGATTAATCATAATTTCGATACGACTAGCTGTATATTCGAGTATAATTCGTACTGTGAATCTTATATACTTGTATAAGCACATTATAATTCATATATTCAGTATTGAATAACACGTAAATAGTATATTACGGCTAGGGTATACCTGAATTTGCCGGAATCGTTACATTCTCCCCCCGTTACAAAAATTTCGTCCTCGAAATTTTACGCATCAACTACTTCCTTTTGCGGAAATAGGTGGGGGTATTTCCTTCAGAATTCATCCTCGCGTTACCAAGTATAATCTGGTCTTCGCTGTGAATTCCACTTAATCTTAATAAAACTTGGTATGTCCAAACTGTTTAGTTTTCCAGACTATTATTTCTACGGGATTATTTATGATATCAAGCATGTCTTCTATGATTACCTCTATTACTAGTACTTTCGTTGCCTCATCGCTTAGGCACTTTTCCATCCGTATACATGGCAAAACATCATGTATAGTACTTAGCCCCTAGAGTACTTTAATCGATAAACTAAATGACCAACCATGGAGATAGTTCTCATGGGGTCCAATATATTAAGGAGCTATTTTCGGTTTTGCCAAACTCATATCACCTTTCTAAGGTGACGCCTTAAAATACCTTGTCACCTCTCTCCGGCGACAATGGTTTCCTTTGAACGTTGGCATAACTCCTTTGCCAATCACGCGCTGCTTTCAACTTGTCTTAAATATTATAAATCCGATTGGTTGTTTCTCGAATGAATTCGACTCTTATGGCTTGATTGACGCCCATTTTCAATTTAACAAATTGGTGATAGTTACTTCACCCATAAAAAGCTTCAAGCTCTCGATGCTTCTTTCCCCGCCTTCCAATAATGGAAGTAGGATGACTATTTTGATTTGAGATAATTGAAAATGGCACTCCACGACGAGTTACCATTTCAACATTATGAATTTGGACGAGAATTCATTGTGGTAATCGTCATAGATTGGTATGAAATGTGAGGATTGGTTAATCAATCCGCGATTACCCAATTTTCCTCATGCCTTTGATATATATCTTGGGAATTTCATCCCGAAATCCAATGTAATTTATTCCCACTATCATTGGCGAATTTTCTGTCATTGTGGCGTTCCCAAGGGTTTTCGGTATGCAGCCTTATCTCTTGCATAACTCAATATTCACCAATACACGTGACCATATCTTTCTCCAAACTCGACCATTAATAAAAATCCTTTCAGATATCCGTATCATCAATAGTCAAATCCGATCCCGGATGTATGGATTATTTCGATCTATGCGCTTCGTCCATGATTAATTCACTAAGGTCATGGAGGGTCGGGATCCAAACCCGATCTTTGAAATAGAGAGTTTCGTCCACGCGCGGTCCAAAATTCCTTTCGTTGCCGTAAAGTTCCTCCTTTTCCAAATGTCCCTCTTTCAAACGCCTCATATTTAGTTCTTTCTGATCGAATATGTGATGCAACTTTTATGATCGGTGACGATGGTGCACTTCGTATCGTAGAGACAATGTCTTCACATTTAAGTGCATAGATAACCGCTCCCAGTTCTAAGTCGTGAGTAGTGTAATCTTACTCGTGTACTTTTAACTGTCGGGAAGTATAGGCTATGACCTTAATATACTGCGTCAACACGCATTCTAACCCTTTACGCGATGCGTCACAATACGTGACCAAACCATCGGGGAGACTTAAAATCGGCGCTTGGCACAATTTTAATGGTTTCCATCTTAATTGGGTCTTTGTTAAATCCTTGTTGCTTCACAACATGACCAAGGGATTATGCCCTCTTTATTCAAAATCACATTTCGAAAACTTCGTGTATAGCTCATCTTGCTTTAACACTTCCACAATTTTCCTTAACCGTCGATCGTGCTCTTCTTTACGTTGCGAATATATTAAAATATCATCAATGAATGTTATGACAAATTTGTCAAAATAAAGTTACAGACTCAGTTCATGAGTTCCATGAATGCTAACGGCGCATTTGTTAGCCCGAAAGGCATAACTAAGAATTCATAATGGCCGTAGCGAGTCCGAAACACTGTTGTTGCAACGTCTTCCTCTTGGATCTCTCATTTGGTGATAACTATATCCACGATCGATTTTTCTAAAAATAAATCGTCCCTTGCAGTTGGTTAAAACAGATCATTCACTTCGAAGAAGTGAGCACCTACTCTTGATCGTCACTTTATTCAATTCTCCCTAATCAACACATATCCTAACACTTCCGTCCTTCATTTCCCAATTAAAACTGGTGCACCCCATGGTGACTAACTAGGTCGTATAAAATCTTATCCAACAATTCTTGTAACTGATTGGATAATTCTTGCATCTCAGACGGTGCAAGTCGGCAGGATGCTTTAGCAACAGGGCCAGCTTGAGACATTACATCGATTCTGAATTCGACCTGTCGGGTTGGCGGTAATCCAGGGAGTTCTTCTGGGAAAACTTGTGGAAATTTGCGCACCACCGGGATATCTTCTATATGTTTTCTTTTAAATACTTTGGCAATCACGTTTGTCAAATACACCACGTCTTCTTGTCGTAAATATTATAACATTTCAAGATGAGATTTGAGTGGCAACATAATACCGTACACTTTTCTCTGTATGTTATATATTTTTCTGTACCCAACACATATATATTTCTATATATATGTGTTTCTCCTTCTAATCATCTTCTTTTCATATTTGATTTCTACTTCATGTTGAGTTAGCCAATCCATGCTAACCATTACGTCAAAACTTCTTTGTTTTACTGGTCGTAGGTCGATAAGGAAAGTTAATCGTTCAGAATAATAGGAAAATTCCGTACAATTTAGTTAACCAATAGGGGTTTATCGTTAGTGATTCTACAGTATAGGGTTCTATAGTTTCACTAATCGTATCTTTCCAAAGGGTAGGAGGTTAGCAGGAACTAACTTCTATCGACGACCGTAAAAATTATCACTGAAGTCTATTGATTTAAAATTACCACATACTTAACACCACCTTTGGATCATGACGTGCTTTATTCAAATTACTCACAAAAGCACGGCTCCTTGCTTGATCAGAGGTTAATGCTTGTCATGAGGTTCGTCTTCCAATGACACCTTGGTTCAACTTTGGGCAAAATCTCTTGAAACGTTCTGTACTGCCACATTCATAGCAAGTACAACTGTTTGGCATAATTTGATTTCTTCGGATGGATTGTTATTGAAGTTGTTGGGCTCGGAGTGGTTGTACATGAATGGGTTGGGGTTGCCGGTTCTCATGGCTTCAGTTGGTTCTACGAATGGGGCATTACGTCCATCTTTACCATACCTGTGGCCTACTATCACCCGACATTCTTCTTTCTGCCGATAACTATATTTTCCACATTTAAGGAAGGACTTTATGCGGTTCATGCTTTCGCACCAGAACTAGTCTTAGTATAATTCTGGGTTGTAGGACGTACCTACTTATTCGCAAGTCTATCTTGCACTATACCTTTACCATTTCCCTTCTTTAACACTCGACGTTTCACCTAACGTCCTTTCATTCCCCTTCCCATAGAATCAAATATATCAATGCTGGCTTGCGACACAACCCTTCCAAAGGTTGTATATTTTACAGGTTTGACTATACTCCTTATCGATGGAGTTAGTCCCCAATATTGCACTTACTTCGCTTAGTTTCAGGAGTAATTAGTCATGTTACCAGACATGACAATTCCTTTAAACGATTAGCGCGTTCTAAATGATCAGCACACAACATTTCTATCTTTCATAGCTCAGTTTCAAATCTCTGAACTCAATTACTCGAATAAGAGTGCTCCGGTACTAGAATTTTAAATCCTGACCATATCATCTGAGTAATAATTTTCCAACTATAATTTTTGTACCATCGTGTTCCATCACGATACAACATAATCTACCAACATATCTGTAGCATATTTCACTACACAATATTCTAGACTCTTACCAATGTCCTTAACCATTTCGATCTTTTCCATCCACTCGCTAATCTATTCCTCCCTTTACCATCAGTAAACTATTAATAATTTCCTTACCACAAACAACAAACATATCCTTCATACCGGATCTAATTCATTACGACTACTATTCATGTTTAGTTTACAACTAATACTTGTAGTCACAATAGTATCCGGTGGGACAATATCACTCTTAGTAATAACACTAAGAATGGAAATATTCAAAATCATGTGATTGCTCGATCTATAATTCTGCGATCACATTCGCATCAATACTAGTAGTGAGCTGTGATACGACATTCGGTATCATCATCTGCTATCTTCGAGCAATCAACTGAATCATATCAATCTCCATCATTGGAGTTACTCTTTTATGTCATTCTGCCGTACTCATCCCGTACGCAGTAATCAATACTAACCTCACCGTATAACTCGTTACCAGCTCAATCATAACAGCAAGTACACATACACACCAAATATTATCATACAAATTACACAAACCAGTATCTAGTATATATATATGTCCCACAATATAATAACATATAGACTTATCCTGACGTCGGTTAACGTCTAATTATGGTTCATAACCCTTGTCACCATCCGACATATAGATCTTTCTCAACAAAAATCAATGTTTAATATACTTGATTTCAATATCCTTCTGCATGTCAGCATAACCGATACATGCTCACCGTGAGCACCAAACGATTACGTACCACGGAGTTATAATATCCGTGTCTATTCGTATATCCGGCACACACAGTATACCTCCTACGAACGAACAACCAACTATGCCATAATGATTCCAACACTTCTTTGTGTATAGGTAATCATTCTATTCGAGCATACATGGGTGTAAACATCTAATGGATGTAAGGATAACATAGGAAGTTATCAGAATAGGCGGTACCGGTGTTGGTAGGGTATGGGATTTATCAAATTTTGGTTGGGAGTGACGGTTACTAGACATTTCTGGTTAATGTCAAACGGGAGATTTGACTTGGTACCATCATAACTATAACCCGATAAGTCCGACTTATTACCAACCGATGCTCTAGGAATTTCAGCATCCTCGGTAATTTTTATTATCACATCCCCCGGTTCCTTATCCGGGTCTTATTTCCCAATACTTGAACCCCCAAGATATGCACACGTATATATCTATATACACATTAGCACATATAAATAATATTATATACTGTACACATATGTTGCCATTTTTACCTATTAATGTACCCCGTGACTTCCCCTGAATTCCCTCGTGCGGACAAGTCTGTTATTATGTTCCGGACCATAATAACTCACTTGTCCATCCAAGTTCATCCAGACCTCGTCACTATAAATTATTAGTTGATATTCAGATCCTATAACTCTTGAGCTACTGGTTATATTTTAGGTATCTTTTAAAGACATCCTAATTCTTTTATAACCAATGGCTCTAATACCAAGTTCTGTAACACCCCGTGACCGCAGCGGAAACGTAAACGGGATGCGACAGACACCTCTGATATCAACCACATTGTTTATAAAGAAAACCGAATGAATTAATATACTTCAAAATTACATTATCTCATCTTTCATTACCGTCTAGGTGATACACACATCACACAATACGATTCATAATTCTATCCATTATAATGTATCCTAACGTCCAGAACGCAACCTTACACACATCAAGCACTTAGCACGTAATCAATCACTTTATCTTAGTTGTACCTGAAAAGCATGTGAGAAAACGGGTAAACTACGAATAGTTGGTGAGTTTCACAATTTTAGTAAACCATGATAAATCCATATCATAACATAATATTATCTGGGGACACTGTCAACCCATAAATACATTTAATAACCTCTGGGAACTCTGTTACCCCAGAAACATACTTCCAATAACCTCTGGGAACTCTGTTACCCAAGAAACACATTCAATAACCTCTGGGAACTCTGTTACCCCAGAAACATACTTCCAATCACCTCTGGGAACTCTGTTACCCCAGAAACACATTTAATAACCTCTGGGAACTCTGTTACCCCAGAAACATACTTCCAATAACCTCTGGGAACTCTGTTACCCCAGAAACTATTGCGGGACCTTACAATATTAACAACTCAAACAATTACCATTTCAATACATTACCGTACGATTCCCGTACATTAAACATTATATAAATACATTCATTTCCATGCGTTCAGCACGTACTTAATCATTTTGATAAAAACATGCTTTCCGCCTTGGGAAAATATTTAAAACAGTTCAGTAAAAAGGGGCTCGTGAAAACTCACCTTAGCACATGCAAGCAGGTAACAACAATCATTATCAATTAACACGTCCAATCTGTAATATGATCCCTACGATCGTTATTATACAATCATTGTTTATATAATCTTTAACCTTATCAATCGGTACATCTGGGGACTCTGTTAACCCAGTACTGTACCTGTTCCGGGGGCAATGTTAACCCAGAAATACTTCTCCGGACTCAGGTTGTGATGTCGTTTAGAGTTCCAAGGTCACAACTACTATTAGTCGTTTTTCTCGTTTTGCGTGCCTAGCACTGTTATCCGTTTTTATGTTTCAAAAATGAGTTTGGTCACACACGACCCGTAAATAGTGGTTGACTGATAATTTAATTAAAGATGTGAAATTATAGCTCGGTTTAGACGTCCCGATTGGCCGCGGGACCCGTTTCCGTCTTTGGCGTACCGGAAACTGTTAAAATAGATTAAAATTACTCAAATCATCCGAATTATTTTCGGATGACTTATTTTTACTTGTTTAGCTCATTTATATGAAAATAGTTCATTTTTAGGGTTTTTGTACACCAGTCAGCTCGCTTAAGCGAACTTCACCGGTTTACGCGTTTTACTTTAAAAGTTTGATAATTAGCACAAATAATTATCCGTTTACTCTCGGATCTTGAAATTTTGCACAAATCACTTTTTAACAGTGGGGAATTTTATAAAAATATTTACAGAATTAATTCTTATATTTAACATTTACTTATCTATTTTTAAACACCATTTAAACTCTAAATATGTCGTAAATACCAAACGATCTTAGAAAAATCCCAAATTTCTCCTGGATGTCCCCTGCCATCCACATAGTCCCCTGTAATTTTTCCAAAACCAAAATCTTCTTTTAAATGCCATTTTTACTAAAACCGAGCTAGGAATCCCTAGAACTCGTTTAACCGAAAAGCCTACTTAGACTTCTCCAAAGGACCTCAAATTTTGTGTGTGACTTATAAATGATATGAAAAGCTTATCCAAAATTTTCCAGAATTTTTCATGATATTTAACTATTTTTCACCATTTTTGGCCAAAACCGAGCATTAAATTCACCAAATATTCATCCTTCATCCAAAAATTACCAAAAATTCACAGAACTCATATTTCCATGTGTTTAACACCTCTGTAAAATTTCGTGACCTAACTCTAAACGACCAACAATCTTTCCAAAAACACATACACCGACAAAAACCGAATATACCTTTCGTTTTCCGCCACTACAAGCTACAAACTCATCTTTCCGCCTTATCTACCACTAAATACAGAGCCTACAAACAACATACCACAATACCAAGCAAGTTACACTCACGATCAAGCCATTTCTTTCATGGTTACGGTTATGATACTGAAAACAAAGATTTAACCGTAAAAATTCGTTTTTGATTCGTTTAACTCATTTCTTGGACCAAGATCCCTTGTATAACTTGTATACATCACTTGATCATGCAAGAATCGGTTCCATCTCGGGTTTTCACCCTTTTTCACTTGGAAACCTCATTTTCTTGAAAGAAAACTCAAGAAACAAAGATAAACACGTACATAACACGATCATTACCTCGTTATTCTTGCTAGAATTGTCGGTTTTTGGATCATGAACTAGAGAGAAATGAAGGATGTTGAGTTGGGATTGTGTAAAAAAGAAAAAAGAATGTTTTGGGGGTGTTGAAGTCCGATCGGACTAGAGGATGGGTGGGGTGGGACCCACTTGTTCAATCTAGTCCACTCATTTGGATTTCCGTGATCTGGATAACGTTTTGAATAATCTGGTTCAGTTCGTTTTTCAGTTAAACGTCTAATTCGGCTTAAAACGGTCGTTTTTCGGCTTTAAAAAAAGAAATTTATCTAAAACCGATTTAAAAACTTTAAAAACTTAAACCATGATGTTTATTAACTTAAAACATCATATCATTAATTATCGTGCATCTTTTTCGGCTTGATCGATCGTCTTTTACTCGGCTTGATATTAAAGGTTTCGTTTAACGTACCGACGTACTTTTTAAATCGAAATCCTTTTTCTGTGCCTTAATCCACTTATCCCGAAGCTTTAATACTTCGTAACATCACTAAACATTATATATTTCGTCTATAATGTAATCCCCGATTCGTTCGGGTTTCAATAACCGTTCATCGATTAATCGTAATTTCGATACGACTAGCTGTATATTCGAGTATAATTCGTACTGTGAATATTATATACTCGTATAAGCACATTATAATTCATATATTCAGTATTGAATAACACGTAAATAGTATATTCCGGCTAGGGTATACCTGAATTTGTCGGAATCGTTACATTCATTGCTTGTAAAACCGACGATTTCTGACGTTTATAAAGTTGCGAATCCGACGACGTTGTTTGCATTTGATGCATAATGATATTACACTGTTGTTATATTAATAATAATGAAGAACAAAACCTTTCTAATATGAAATTCGTATATGCAAATATAGAAGATAACATAATATTAATTAGTTGACATACTAATAGTATAGAATATTACGGAATAGTACGGAAATGTCTTTTTATATGTAAATCTTGCATGGCATATGTTTATTATTTTCTAAACCTAGAACTAGAAGATAGCATAAACTACAGCCAGGTTATAAGCTGTAATACATGTTTTTATATGTAAAACTTTACACCTCAATATCTTATCCAAGAAACAATATATATAGTAAAAGGTTGCTGAACAAAAAAAAGTAACAATAACCTCATTAGTTGCTTGTAAAACCGATGAATTCTGTAGTTTACGAAATTGTCATACATGTTTTATATGCAAATTTCAAACTTGAAGATAACATAAGATACAGCCAGGTTATAAGCTGTGATACATGTTTCATATGCAAATCTTTACAACTTAGGATCTTATTTCCAGAAACAATATATATAGTAAAATATTGCTGAACAAAAAACCTTAACAATAACCACAATAGTTACTTGTAAAACCGACGATTTCTGAAGTTTACGTAGTGGCGAATCTGACGACGTTGTTTGCATTTGAAGCATAATGATATTACACTGTTATTGGAATAATAATAATGAAGAAGAACAAAACAATTCTGATATTCAATTATTAAATACATATATGGAAGATAACATAATATTAATAAGTTGGCATACTAATAGTACGGATATTACGGAATAGTACGAAAATACGTTTTTATCTGCAAATCTAGCATGGCATATTTTATTATTTTCTAAACCTAGAACTAGAAGATAGCATAAAGTACAGCCAGTTTATAAACTGTCATACATGTTTTTATATGCAAAACTTTACACCTCAATATCTTATTCCCAAAAACAATATATATAGTAAAAGATTGTTGAAAAAAAGAATAACAATAACCTCATTAGTTGCTTGTAAAACCGACGATTTCTGATGTTTAAGAAGTGGCGAATCCGATGACGTTTGCATTTGAAGCATAATGATATTACACTGTTGTTGGAATAATAATAATGATGAACAATAAAACAATTCTGATATGCAATTCTTAAATGCATATATACAATATAACATAATATTAATAAGTTGGCTTACTAATAATACGGAATATTATGGAATAGTACGAAAATACCTTTTTATATGCAAATCTAGCATGACATATGTTTATTATTTTGTAAGTCTAGAACTAGAAGATAACATAAATTACAGCTAGGTAATAAACAGTCATACATGTTTTTATATGCAAATCTTTTCACCTCCAGGATCTTATTTCCAGAAACAATATATATAGTAAAAGATGGCTGAACAAAAAATATTAACAATAACCTCATTCATTGCTTGTAAAACCGACGATTTCTGACGTTTAAGAAGTGGCGAAACCGATGACGTTGTTTGCATTTGAAGCATAATGATATTACACTGTTGTTATATTAATAATAATGAAGAACAAAACCTTTCTGATATGAAATTCGTATATGCAAATATAAAAGATAACATAATATTAATTAGTTGGCATACTAATAGTATGGAATGTTACGGAATAGTACGGAAATTTCTTTTTATATGTAAATCTAGCATGGCATATGTTTATTATTTTCTAAACCTTGAACTAGAAGATAGCATAAAGTACAGCGAGGTTATAAGCTGTGATACATGCTTTTATATGCAAATCTTTACACCTCAATATCTTATTCCAAGAACCAATATATATAGTAAAAGATTGCTGAACAAAAAAAAGTAACAATAACCTCATTAGTTGCTTGTAAAACCGACGAATTCTGTAGTTTACGAAATTGTCATACATGTTTTATATGCAAATTTAGAACTAGAAGATAACATAAAGTACAGCCAGGTTATAAGCTGTGATACATGTTTTATATGCAAATCTTTACAACTTAGGATCTTCTTTCCAGAAACAATATATATAGTAAAATATTGCTGAACAAAAAACATTTACAACAACCTCAATAGTTACTTGTAAAACCGACGATTTCTGAAGTTTACGTAGTGGCGAATCTGACGACGTTGTTTGCATTTGAAGCATAAAGATATTACACTGTTGTTGGAATAATAATAATGAAGAAGAACAAAACAATTCTGATATTCAATTCTTAAATGCATATATAGAAGATAACATAATATTAATAAGTTGGCATACTAATAATATGGATATTACGGAATAGTATGAAAATACGTATTTATATGCAATTCTAGCATGGCATATTTTATTATTTTCTAATCCTAGAACTAGAAGATAGCATAAAGTACAGCCATGTTATAAGCTGTCATACATGTTTTTATATGCAAAACTTTACACCTCCAGGATCTTATTTCCAGAAACAATATATATAGTAAAATATGGCTGAAAAAAAAATATTAACCATAACCTCATCCGTTGCTTGTAAAACTGACGATTTCTGACGTTTACGAAGTGGCGAATCCGACGGCGTTGTTTGCAATTGATGCATAATGATATTACACTGTTGTTATAATAATAATAATGAAGAACAAAACCTTTCTGATATGAAATTCGTATATGCAAATATAAAAGATAACATAATATTAATTAGTTGGCATACTAATTGTATGGAATGTTACCGAATAGTACGGAAATGTCTTTTTATATGTAAATCTAGCATGGCATATGTTTATTAATTTCAAAACCTAGAACTAGAAGATAGCATAAAGTACAGCCAGATTATAAGCTGTGATACATGCTTTTATATGCAAATCTTTACACCTCAATATCTTATTCCAAGAAACAATATATATAGTAAAAGTTTGCTGGACGAAAAAAAATAACAAAAACCTCATTAGTTGCTCGTAAAACCAACGATTTCTGACGTTTAAGAAGTGGCGAATCCGACGACGTTGTTTGCATTTGAAGCATAATGATATTACACTGTTGCTGGAAAAATAACAATGAAGAAGAATAAAACAATTCTGATATGCAATTCTTAAATGCATATATAGAAGATAACATAATATTAATAAGTTGGCATACTAATAGTACGGATATTACGGAATACTACGAAAATACCTTTTTATCTCAAATCTAGCATGGCATATGTTTATTATTTTGTAAGTCGAAAACTAGAAGATAACATAAATTACAGCCAGGTAATAACCAGTCATACATGTTATTATATACAAATCTTTACACCTACAGGATCTTATTTCCGGAAACAATATATATAGTAAAATATGGCTGAACAAAAAATATTAACAATAACCTCATTTGTTGCTTGTAAAACCGACGATTTCTGACGTTTATGAAGTGGCGAATCCGACGACGTTGTTTGCCTTTGATGCATAATGATGTTACACGGTTGTTATATTAATAATAATGAAGAACAAAACCTTTCTCATATGAAATTCTTATATGCAAATATAGAAGATAACATAATATTAATAAGTTGGCCTACTAATAGTATGGAATATTTCGGAATAGTACGGAAATGCCTTTTTATATGAAAATCTAGCATGGCATATGTTTATTATTTTCTATACCTAGAACTAAAAGATAGCATAAAGTACAGCCAGGTTATAAGCTGTCATACATGTTTTTATATGCAAAACTTTACACTTCAGTATTTTATTCCAAGAAACAATATATATAATTAAAGATTGCTGAACAAAAAAAAATAACAATAACCTAATTAGTTGCTCGTAAAACAAACGATTTCTAACGTTTAAGAAGTGGCGAATCCGACGACGTTGTTTGCATTTGAATCATAATGATATTACACTGTTGTTGGAATAATAATAATGAAGAAGAACAAAACAATTCTGATATGCAATTCTTAAATGCATATATAGAAGATAACATAATAATAATAAGTTGGTATACTAATAGTACGGGATATTACGAAATTGTACGAAAATACCTTTTTAAATGCAAATCTAGCATGGCATATGTTTTTTATTTTGTACGCCTAGAACTAGAAGATAACATAAATTACAGCCAGGTAATAAACAGTCATACATGTTTTTATATGCAAATCTTTACACCTCAGGATCTTATTTCCAGAAACAATATACATAGTAAAATATGGGTGAACAAAAAACATTAACAATAACCTCAATAGTTGCTTGTAAAACCGACGATTTCTAACGTTTATGAAGTGGCGAATCCGACGACGTTGTTTGCATTTGACGCATAATGATATTACACGGTTGTTATAATAATAATAATAAAGAACAAAACAATTCTAATATGCAATTCTTATATGCAAATATAGAAGATAACATAATATTAATAAGTTGGCATACTAATAGTATGGAATATTTCGGAATAGTACGGAAATGCCTTTTATATGCAAATCTAGCATGGCATATGCTTATTATTTTCTAAACCTAGAACTAAAAGATAGCATAAAGTACAGCCAAGTTATAAGCTGTCATACAAGTTTTTATATTCAAAACTTTACACCTCAGTATCTTATTCCAAGAAACAATATATATAGTTAAAGATTGCTGAACAAAAAAAAGTAACAATAACCTCATTAGTTGCTCGTAAAACCAACGATTTCTAACGTTTAAGAAGTGACGAATCCGACGACGTTGTTTGCATTTGAAGCATAATGATATTACACTGTTGCTAGAATAATAACAATGAAGACGAACAAAACAATTCTGATATGCAATTCTTAAATGCATATATAGAAGATAACATAATATTAATAAGTTGGCATACTAATAGTACGGATATTACGGAATACTACGAAAATACCTTTTTATCTGCAAATCTAACATGGCATACGTTTATTATTTTGTAAGTCTAGAACTAGAAGATAACATAAATTACAGCCAGGTAATAAACAGTCATATATGTTATTATATGCAAATCTTTACACCTCCCGGATCTTATTTCCAGAAACAATATATATAGTAAAATATGGCTGAACAAAAAATATTAACAATAACCTCATTCGTTGCATGTAAAACCGACGATTTCTGACGTTTATGAAGTGGCGAATCCGACGACGTTGTTTTCCTTAGATGCATAATGATATTACACTGTTGTTATAATAATAATAATGAAGAACAAAACCTTTCTGATATGAAATTCTTAGATGCAAATACAGAAGATAACATAATATTAATAAGTTGGCATACTAATAGTATGGAATATTTCGGAATAGTACGGAAATGCCATTTAACGTTTGTAAAACCGACGATTAGTATGACTGTTTATGAAGCTACTAATAGCTTGTAAAACCGACGATTTCTAACGTTTATGAAGTGGCGAATCCGACGACGTTGTTTGCATTTGACGCATAATGATATTACACGGTTGTTATAATAATAATAATAATGAAGAACAAAATAATTCTAATATGCAATTCTTATATGCAAATATAGAAGATAACATAATATTAATAAGTTGGCATACTAATAGTATGGAATATTTCGGAATAGTACGGAAATGCCTTTTATATGCAAATCTAGCATGGCATATGCTTATTATTTTCTAAACCTAGAACTAAAAGATAGCATAAGGTACAGCCAAGTTATAAGCTGTCATACAAGTTTTTATATGCAAAACTTTACACCTCAGTATCTTATTCCAAGAAACAATATATATAGTTAAAGATTGCTGAACAAAAAAAAGTAACAATAACCTCATTAGTTGCTCGTAAAACCAACGATTTCTAACGTTTAAGAAGTGACGAATCCGACGACGTTGTTTGCATTTGAAGCATAATGATATTACACTGTTGCTGGAATAATAACAATGAAGACGAACAAAACAATTCTGATATGCAATTCTTAAATGCATATATAGAAGATAACATAATAATAATAAGTTGGTATACTAATAGTACGGGATATTACGAAATTGTACGAAAATACCTTTTTAAATGCAAATCTAGCATGGCATATGTTTTTTATTTTGTACGCCTAGAACTAGAAGATAACATAAATTACAGTCAGGTAATAAACAGTCATACATGTTTTTATATGCAAATCTTTACACCTCAGGATCTTATTTCCAGAAACAATATACATAGTAAAATATGGGTGAACAAAAAACATTAACAATAACCTCATTAGTTGCTTGTAAAACCGACGATTTCTAACGTTTATGAAGTGGCGAATCCGACGACGTTGTTTGCATTTGACGCATAATGATATTACACGGTTGTTATAATAATAATAATGAAGAACAAAACAATTCTAATATGCAATTCTTATATGCAAATATAGAAGATAACATAATATTAATAAGTTGGCATACTAATAGTATGGAATATTTCGGAATAGTACGGAAATGCCTTTTATAATAAATTACAGCCAGGTAATAAACAGTCATACATGTTTTTATATGCAAATCTTTACACCTCAAGATCTTATTTCCAGAAACAATATACATAGTAAAATATGGGTGAACAAAAAACATTAACAATAACCTCATTAGTTGCTTGTAAAACCGACGATTTCTAACGTTTATGAAGTGGCGAATCCGACGACGTTGTTTGCATTTGACGCATAATGATATTACACGGTTGTTATAATAATAATAATGAAGAACAAAACAATTCTAATATGCAATTCTTATATGCAAATATAGAAGATAACATAATATTAATAAGTTGGCATACTAATAGTATGGAATATTTCGGAATAGTACGGAAATGCCTTTTATATGCAAATCTAGCATGGCATATGCTTATTATTTTCTAAACCTAGAACTAAAAGATAGCATAAGGTACAGCCAAGTTATAAGCTGTCATACAAGTTTTTATATGCAAAACTTTACACCTCAGTATCTTATTCCAAGAAACAATATATATAGTTAAAGATTGCTGAACAAAAAAAAGTAACAATAACCTCATTAGTTGCTCGTAAAACCAACGATTTCTAACGTTTAAGAAGTGACGAATCCGACGACGTTGTTTGCATTTGAAGCATAATGATATTACACTGTTGCTGGAATAATAACAATGAAGACGAACAAAACAATTCTGATATGCAATTCTTAAATGCATATATAGAAGATAACATAATAATAATAAGTTGGTATACTAATAGTACGGGATATTACGAAATTGTACGAAAATACCTTTTTAAATGCAAATCTAGCATGGCATATGTTTTTTATTTTGTACGCCTAGAACTAGAAGATAACATAAATTACAGTCAGGTAATAAACAGTCATACATGTTTTTATATGCAAATCTTTACACCTCAGGATCTTATTTCCAGAAACAATATACATAGTAAAATATGGGTGAACAAAAAACATTAACAATAACCTCATTAGTTGCTTGTAAAACCGATGATTTCTAACGTTTATGAAGTGGCGAATCCGACGACGTTGTTTGCATTTGACGCATAATGATATTACACGGTTGTTATAATAATAATAATGAAGAACAAAACAATTCTAATATGCAATTCTTATATGCAAATATAGAAGATAACATAATATTAATAAGTTGGCATACTAATAGTATGGAATATTTCGGAATAGTACGGAAATGCCTTTTATAATAAATTACAGCCAGGTAATAAACAGTCATACATGTTTTTATATGCAAATCTTTACACCTCAAGATCTTATTTCCAGAAACAATATACATAGTAAAATATGGGTGAACAAAAAACATTAACAATAACCTCATTAGTTGCTTGTAAAACCGACGATTTCTAACGTTTATGAAGTGGCGAATCCGACGACGTTGTTTGCATTTGACGCATAATGATATTACACGGTTGTTATAATAATAATAATGAAGAACAAAACAATTCTAATATGCAATTCTTATATGCAAATATAGAAGATAACATAATATTAATAAGTTGGCATACTAATAGTATGGAATATTTCGGAATAGTACGGAAATGCCTTTTATATGCAAATCTAGCATGGCATATGCTTATTATTTTCTAAACCTAGAACTAAAAGATAGCATAAGGTACAGCCAAGTTATAAGCTGTCATACAAGTTTTTATATGCAAAACTTTACACCTCAGTATCTTATTCCAAGAAACAATATATATAGTTAAAGATTGCTGAACAAAAAAAAGTAACAATAACCTCATTAGTTGCTCGTAAAACCAACGATTTCTAACGTTTAAGAAGTGACGAATCCGACGACGTTGTTTGCATTTGAAGCATAATGATATTACACTGTTGCTGGAATAATAACAATGAAGACGAACAAAACAATTCTGATATGCAATTCTTAAATGCATATATAGAAGAGAACGTAATATTAATAAGTTGGCATACTAATAGTACGGTTATTACGGAATACTACGAAAATACCTTTTTATCTGCAAATCTAGTATGGCATACGTTTATTATTTTGTAAGTCTAGAACTAGAAGATAACATAAATTACAGCCAGGTAATAAACAGTCATATATGTTATTATTCCGACGACGTTGTTTTCCTTAGATGCATAATGATATTACACTGTTGTTATAATAATAATAATGAAGAACAAAACCTTTCTGATATGAAATTCTTAGATGCAAATACAGAAGATAACATAATATTAATAAGTTGGCATACTAATAGTATGGAATATTTCGGAATAGTACGGAAATGCCTTTTTATATGCAAATATAGCATGGCATATGTTTATTATTTTCTAAACCTAGAACTAAAAGATAGCATAAAGTACAGCCAGGTTATAAGCTGTCATACAAGTTTTCATATGCAAAACTTTACACCTCAGTATTTTATTCCAAGAAACAATATAAATAGTTAAAGATTGCTGAACAAAAAAAAATAACAATAACCTCATTAGTTGCTCGTAAAACCAACGATTTCTAACGTTTAAGAAGTGGCGAATCCGACGACGTTCTTTGCATTTGAATCATAATGATATTACACTGTTGTTGGAATAATAATAATGAAGAAGAACAAAACAATTCTGATATGCAATTCTTAAATGCATATATAGAAGATAACATAATAATAATAAGTTGGCATACTAATAGTACGGGATATTACGAAATTGTACGAAAATACCTTTTTAAATGCAAATCTAGCATTGCATATGTTTTTTATTTTGTACGCCTAGAACTAGAAGATAACATAAATTACAGCCAGGTAATAAACAGTCATACATGTTTTATATGCAAATCTTTACACCTCAGGATCTTATTTCCAGAAACAATATACATAGTAAAATATGGGTGAACAAAAAACATTAACAATAACCTCATTAGTTGCTTGTAAAACCGCGATTTCTAACGTTTATGAAGTGGCGAATCCGACGACGTTGTTTGCATTTGACGCATAATGATATTACACGGTTGTTATAATAATAATAATGAAGAACAAAACAATTCTAATATGCAATTCTTATATGCAAATATAGAAGATAACATAATATTAATAAGTTGGCATACTAATAGTATGGAATATTTCGGAATAGTACGGAAATGCCTTTTACATGCAAATCTAGCATGGCATATGCTTATTATTTTCTAAACCTAGAACTAAAAGATAGCATATGGTACAGCCAAGTTATAAGCTGTCATACAAGTTTTTATATGCAAAACTTTACACCTTAGTATCTTATTCCAAGAAAACAATATATATAGTTAAAGATTGCTGAACAAAAAAAAGTAACAATAACCTCATTAGTTGCTCGTAAAACCAACGATTTCTAACGTTTAAGATGTGACGAATCCGACGACGTTGTTTGCATTTGAAGCATAATGATATTACACTGTTGCTGGAATAATAACAATGAAGACGAACAAAACAATTCTGATATGCAATTCTTAAATGCATATATAGAAGATAACATAATAATAATAAGTTGGTATACTAATAGTACGGGATATTACGAAATTGTACGAAAATACCTTTTTAAATGCAAATCTAGCATGGCATATGTTTTTTATTTTGTTACGCCTAGAACTAGAAGATAACATAAATTACAGCCAGGTAATAACAGTCATACATGTTTTTATATGCAAATCTTTACACCTCAGGATCTTATTTCCAGAAACATATACATAGTAAAATATGGGTGAACAAAAAACATTAACAATAACCTCATTAGTTGCTTGTAAAACCGACGATTTCTAACGTTATGAAGTGGCGAATCCGACGACGTTGTTTGCATTTGACGCATAATGATATTACACGGTTGTTATAATAATAATAATGAAGAACAAAACAATTCTAATATGCAATTCTTATATGCAAATATAGAATATAACATAATATTAATAAGTTGGCATACTAATAGTATGGAATATTTCGGAATAGTACGGAAATGCCTTTTATATGCAAATCTAGCAAGGCATATGCTTATTATTTTTCTAAACCTAGAACTAAAAGATAGCATAAGATACAGCCAAGTTATAAGCTGTCAATACAAGTTTATATGCAAAACTTTACACCTCAGTATCTTATTCCAAGAAACAATATATATAGTTAAAGATTGCTGAACAAAAAAAAGTAACAATAACCTCATTAGTTGCTCGTAAAACCAACGATTTCTAACGTTTAAGAAGTGACGAATCCGACGACGTTGTTTGCATTTGAAGCATAATGATATCACACTGTTGCTGGAATAATAACAATGAAGACGACAAACAATTCTGATATGCAATCTTTAATGCATATATAGAAGAGAACGTAATATTAATAAGTTGGCATACTAATAGTACGGATATTACGGAATACTACGAAATACCTTTTATCTGCAAATCTAGTATGGCATACGTTTATTATTTTGTAAGTCTAGAACTAGAAGATAACATAAATTACAGCCAGGTAATAAACAGTCATATATGTTATTATATGCAAATCTTTACACCTCCCGGATCTTATTTCCAGAAACAATATATATAGTAAAATATGGTCTGAACAAAAAATATTAACAATAACCTCATTCGTTGCATGTAAAACCGACGATTTCTGACGTTTATGAAGTGGCGAATCCGACGACGTTGTTTTCCTTAGATGCATAATGATATTACACTGTTGTTATAATAATAACAATGAAGAACAAAACCTTTCTGATATGAAATTCTTAGATGCAAATACACAAGATAACATAATATTAATAAGTTGGCATACTAATAGTATGGAATATTTCGGAATAGTACGGAAATGCCTTTTTATATGCAAATATAGCATGGCATATGTTTATTATTTTCTAACCTAGAACTAAAAGATAGCATAAAGTACAGCCAGGTTATAAGCTGTCATACAAGTTTTCATATGCAAAACTTTACACCTCAGTATTTTATTCCAAGAAACAATATAAATAGTTAAAGATTGCTGAACAAAAAAAAATAACAATAACCTCATTAGTTGCTCGTAAAACCAACGATTTCTAACGTTTAAGAAGTGGCGAATCCGACGACGTTCTTTGCATTTGAATCATAATGATATTACACTGTTGTTGGAATAATAATAATGAAGAAGAACAAAACAATTCTGATATGCAATTCTTAAATGCATATATAGAAGATAACATAATAATAATAAGTTGGCATACTAATAGTACGGGATATTACGAAATTGTACGAAAATACCTTTTTAAATGCAAATCTAGCATTGCATATGTTTTTTATTTTGTACGCCTAGAACTAGAAGATAACATAAATTACAGCCAGGTAATAAACAGTCATACATGTTTTTATATGCAAATCTTTACACCTCAGGATCTTATTTCCAGAAACAATATACATAGTAAAATATGGTGTGAACAAAAACATTAACAATAACCTCATTAGTTTCTTGTAAAACGACGATTTCTAACGTTTATGAAGTGGCGAATCCGACGACGTTGTTTGCATTTGACGCATAATGATATTACACGGTTGTTATAATAATAATAATGAAGAACAAAACAATTCTAATATGCAATTCTTATATGCAAATATAGAAGATAACATAATATTAATAAGTTGGCATACTAATAGTATGGAATATTTCGGAATAGTACGGAAATGCCTTTTATATGCAAATCTAGCATGGCATATGCTTATTATTTTCTAAACCTAGAACTAAAAGATAGCATAAGGTACAGCCAAGTTATAAGCTGTCATACAAGTTTTTATATGCAAAACTTTACACCTCAGTATCTTATTCCAAGAAACAATATATATAGTTAAAGATTGCTGAACAAAAAAAAGTAACAATAACCTCATTAGTTGCTCGTAAAACCAACGATTTCTAACGTTTAAGAAGTGACGAATCCGACGACGTTGTTTGCATTTGAAGCATAATGATATTACACTGTTGCTGGAATAATAACAATGAAGACGAACAAAACAATTCTGATATGCAATTCTTAAATGCATATATAGAAGAGAACGTAATATTAATAAGTTGGCATACTAATAGTACGGA
This sequence comes from Bidens hawaiensis, assembly GCF_021521415.1. Lineage (NCBI taxonomy): Eukaryota > Viridiplantae > Streptophyta > Magnoliopsida > Asterales > Asteraceae > Bidens > Bidens hawaiensis. Next base: position 1,799,523 of record NW_027491157.1, read on the forward strand.
TATTACGGAATACTACGAAAATACCTTTTTATCTGCAAATCTAGTATGGCATACGTTTATTATTTTGTAAGTCTAGAACTAGAAGATAACATAAATTACAGCCAGGTAATAAACAGTCATATATGTTATTATTCCGACAACGTTGTTTTACAAACGTTAAAAGGCATTTCCATACTATTAATAATAATAAGTTGGCATACTAATAGTAAGGGATATTACGAAATTGTACGAAAATACCTTTTTAAATGCAAATCTAGCATGGCATATGTTTATTATTTTGTACGCCTAGAACTAGAAGATAACATAAATTACAGCCAGGTAATAAACAGTCATACATGTTTTTATATGCAAATCTTTACACCTCAGGATTTTATTTTCCAGAAACAATATACATAGTAAAATATGGCTGAACAAAAAATATTAAAAATAACCTCGTTAGTTGCTTGTAAAACAGACGATTTCTGACGTTAATGAAGTGGCGAATCCGACGACGCTGTTTGCATTTGATGCATAATGATATTACACGGTTGTTATATTAATAATAATGAAGAACAAAACAATTCTAATTTGCAATTCTTATGTGCAAACAAAGAAGATAACATAATATTAATAAGTTGGCATACTAATAGTATGGAATATTACGGAATAGTACGGAAATGCCTTTTTATATGCAAATCTAGCATGGCATATGTTTATTATTTTCTAAACCTAGAACTAGAAGGTAGCATAAAGTACAGCTAGGTTGTAAGCTGTCATACAAGTTTTTATATATGAAACTTTACACCTCGGTATTTTATTCCAAGAAAAAATATATATATTTAAAGATTGCTGAACAAAAAAAAATAACAATAACCTCATTAGTTGCTCGTAATACCAACGATTTCTAACGTTTAAGAAGTGGCGAATCCGACGACGTTGTTTGCATTTGAGTCATAATGATATTACACTGTTGTTGGAATAAAAATAATGAAGAAGAATAAAACAATTCTGATATGCAATTCCTAAATGCATATGTAGAAGATAACATAATAATAATAAGTTGGCATACTAATAGTACAGGATATTACGAAATTGTATAAAAATACCTTTTTAAATGCAAATCTAGCATGGCATATGTTTATTATTTTGTACGCCTAGAACTAGAAGATAACATAAATTACAGCGAGGTATAAACTGTCATACATGTTTTTATATGCAAATCTTTACACCTCAGGATTTTATTTCCAGAAACAATATACATAGTAAAATATGGCTAAACAAAAAATATTAACAATAACCTCATTAGTTGCTTGTAAAACCGACGATTCTAACGTTTATGAAGTGGCGAATCCGACCACGTTGTTTGCATTTGATGCATAATGATATTACACGGTTGTTATATTAATAATAATGAAGAACAAAACAATTCTGATATGCAATTCTTATATGCAAATATAGAAGATAACATAATATTAATATGTTGGCATACTAATAGTATGGAATATTACGGAATAGTACGGAAATGCCTTTTTATATGCAAATCTAGCGTGGCATACGTTTATTATTTTGTAAGTCTAGAATTAGAAGATAACATAAATTACAGCCAGTTAATAAACAGTCATACATGTTTTTTTATGCAAATCTTTACACCTCATGATCTTATTTCCAGAAACAATATACATAGTAAAATATGGCTGAACAAAAAACATTAACAATAACCTCATTAGTTGCTTGTAAAACCGACGATTTCTAACGTTTATGAAGTGGCAAATCCGACGACGTTATTTGCATTTGATGCAAAATGATATTACACGGTTGTTATAATAATAATAATGAAGAACAAAACAATTCAAATATGCAATTCTTATATGCAAATATAGAAGATAACATAATATTAATAAGTTGGCATACTAATAGTATTGAATATTACGGAATAGTACGGAAATGCCTTTTTATATGCAAATCTAGCATGGCATATGTTTATTATTTTCTAAACCTAGAACTAGAAGATAACATAAAGTACAGCCAGGTTATAAGCTATCATACAAGTTTTTATATGCAAAACTTTACACCCCAGTATTTTTTTCCAATAAACAATATATATAGTTAAAGATTCCTGAACAAAAAAAAAATAACAATAACCTCATTAGTTGCTCGTAAAACCAACGATTTCTAACGTTTAAGAAGTGGCGAATCCGACGACGTTGTTTGCATTTCAATCATAATGATATTACACTGTTGTTGGAATTATAATAATGAAGAAGAACAAATCAATTCTAATATGCAATTCTTAAATGCTTGTAAAACAGACGATTTCTAACGTTTATGAAGTGGCAAATACGACGACGTTGTTTGCATTTGATGCATAATGACAATACACTGTCGTTATAATAATAATAATGAAGAACAAAACAATTCTAATATGCAAATATAGAAGATAAGATAATATTAATAAGTTGGCATACTAATAGTATGGAATATTACGGAATAGTATGGAAATGCCTTTTTATTTGCAAATCTAGCATGGCATATGTTTATTATTTTCTAAACCTAGGACTAGAATATAGCATAAAATACAGCCTGGTAATAAGCTGTCATATATGTTTTTATATGCAAAACTTTACACCTTAATAACTTATTGCAAGAAACAATATATATAGTAAAAGATTATTCAAAAAACAATAACAATAACCTCATTATTTTCTTGTAAAACTGATGATTTCTAACGTTTACGAAGTGGCGAATCCACCGACGTTGTTTTCATTTGAAGCATAATGATATTACAATGTTGTTGCAATAATAATAATGAAGAAGAAGAAGAAAACAATTCTGATATGCAATTTTGTTAAATGCATTTATAGAAGATAACATAATATTAATAGGTTAACTTACTAATTGTACGGATAATACGGAATAGTACCAAAATACCTTATTATATGAAAATCTAGCATGGCATATGTTTATTATTTTGTAAGTCTAGAACTAGATGATAGCATAAAGTACAGGCAGGTTATAAGCTGTTATATATGTTTTTATATGCAAAACTTTACACCCCAGGATATTATTTCCAGAAACAATATATATAGTAAAATATGGCTGAACAAAAATATTAACAATAACCTTAATAGTTGCTTGTAAAACCGACGATTTCTGATGTGTATGAAGTGGCGAATCCGACGACGTTGTTTGCATTAGATGCATAATTACATTACACTGTTGTTATAATAATAGTAATGAAGAACAAAACAATTCTGATATGCAATTCTTATATGCAAATATAGAAGATAACATAATATTAATAAGTTGGCATACTAATAGTATGGAATATTACGGAATAGTATGGAAATGCCTTTTTATATGCAAATCTAGCATGGCATATGTTTATTATTTCTAAACCTAGAACTAGAATATAGCATAAAGTACAATGAGCTGTCATACATGTTTTTATATGCAAAACTTTACACCTCAATGTCTTATTGCTAGAAACAATATATATAGTAAAAGATTGCCGAAAAAACAATAACAATAACCTCATTATTTTCTTGTAAAACCGACGATTTCTACCGTTTACGAAGTGGTGAATCCGACGACGTTGTTTTCATTTGAAGCATAATGATATTAGACTAACGATTTCTAACGTTTACGAAGTGTCGAATCCGACGACGTTGTTTTCATTTGAAGCATAATGATATTACACTGTTGTTGCAATAATAATAATGAAGAAGAAGAAGAAAACAATTCTGATATGCATTTATAGAAGGTAACATAATATTAATAAATTGGCATACTAATTGTACGGATATTACGGAATAGTACGAAAATACCTTTTTATATGCAAATCTAGCATGGCATATGTTTATTATTTTGTAAGTCTAGAACTAGAAGATAACATAAATTACAGCTATGTAATAAACTGTCATACATGTTTTTATATGCAAATGTTTACACCTCAGAATCTTATTTGCAGAAACAATATATATAGTTAAATATGGCTAAACAAAAAATATTAACAATAATCTCATTAGTTGCTTGTAAAACCGACGATTTCTAACGTTTATGAAGTGGCGAATCCGATGACGTTGTTTGCATTTGATGCATAATGACATTACACTGTTGTTATAGTAATAATAATTAGGAACAAAACAATTCTGATATATAATTCTTATATGCAAATATAGAAGATAACATAATATTAACAAATTGGTATATCAATTTTATGGAATATTACGAAATAGTATGGAAATGCTTTTTTATATGCAAATCTAGCGTGGCATATGTTTATTTTTTTCTAAATCTAGAACTAGATATAGCATAAAGTACAGCTAGGTTATAAGCTGTCATACATGTTTTTATATGCAAAACTTTACACCTCAATATCTTATTGCTAGAAACAATATATATAGTAAAAATTGCCGAAAAAACAATAACAATAACCTCATTATTTTCTTGTAAAACCGACGATTTCTACCGTTTACGAAGTGGCGAATCCGACGACGTTGTTTTCATTTGAAGCATAATGATATTAGACTAACGATTTCTAACGTTTACGAAGTGGCGAATCCGACGACGTTGTTTTCATTTGAAGCATAATGATATTACACTTTTATTGCAATAATAATAATGAAGAAGAAGAAGAAAACAATTCTGATATGCAATTTTGTTAAATGCATTTATAGAAGATAACATAATATTAATAAGTTAACATACTAATTGTACGGATATGACGGAATAGTACGAAAATACATTTTTATATGCAAATCTAGCATGGCATATGTTTATTATTTTGTAAGTCTAGAACTAGAAGATAACATAAATTACAGCTAGGTAATAAACTGTCGTACATGTTTATATATGCAAATCTTTACACCTCAGAATCTTATTTGCAGAAACAATATATATAGTAAAATATGGTTGAACAAATAATATTAACAATAATCTCATTAGTTGCTTGTAAAACCGACGATTTCTCATGTTTATGAAGTGGCGAATCCGACGACGTTGTTTGCATTTGATGCATAATGACATTACACTGTTGTTATAATAATAATAATTAAGAACAAAACAATTCTGATATGCAATTCTGATATGCAAATATCGAAGATAACATAATATTAATAAATTGGTATATCATTAGAATGGAATATTACGAAATAGTATGGAAATGCCTTTTTATATGCAAATCTAGCGTGGCATATGTTTATTATTTTCTAAACATAGAACTAGAATATAGCATAAAGTACAGCTAGGTTATAAGCTATCATACATGTTTTTATATGCAAAACTTTACACCTCAATATCTTATTTCAAGAAACAATATATATAGTAAACGATTGCCGAAAAAACAATAACAATAACCTCATTATTTTCTTGTTAAACCGACGATTTTTAACGTTTACGATGTGGCGAATCCGACGACGTTGTTTTCATTTGAAGCATAATGATATTACACTGTTGTTGCAATAATAATATTGAAGAAGAAGAAGAAAACAATTCTGAAATGCAATTTTGTTAAATGCATTTATAGAAGATAACATAATATTAATAAGTTGGCATACTAATTGTACGGATATTATGGAATAGTACCAAAATACCTTTTTATATGCAAATCTAGCATGGCATATGTTAATTATTTTGTAAGTCTAGAACTAGAAGATAACATAAATTAGAGCCAGGTAATAAACTGTCATACGTATTTTTATATGCAAATCTTTACACCTCAGAATCTTATTTGCAGAAAAAATATATATAGTAAAATATGGCTGAACAAAAAATATTAACAATAATCTCATTAGTTGCTTGTAAAACCTACGATTTCTGACGTTTATGAAGTGGCGAATCCGACGACGTTGTTTGCATTTGATGCATAATGACATTACACTGTTGTTATAATAATAATAATGAAGAACAAGACAATTCTGATATGCAATTCTTATATGCAAATATAGAAGATAACATAATATTAATAAATTGGTATATCAATAGTATGGAATAATACGAAATAGTATGGAAATGCCTTTTTATATGTAAATCTAGCATGGCATATGTTTATTATTTTCTAAACATAGAACTAGAATATAGCATAAAGTACAGCCAGGTTATAAGCTGTCATACATGTTTTTATATGCAAAACTTTACACCTCAATATCTTATTGCAAGAAACAATATACATAGTAAAAGATTGCCGAAAAAACAATAACAATAACCTCATTATTTTCTTCTAAAACCGACGATTTTTAACCTTTACGAAGTGGCGAATCCGACGACGTTGTTTTCATTTGAAGCATAATGACATTACATTGTTGTTATAATAATAATAATAATGAAGAACAAAACAATTCTGATATGCAATTCTTATGTGCAAATATAGAATATAACATAATATTAATAAATTGGTATATCAATAGTATGAAATATTACTAAATAGTATGGAAATGCCTTTTTATATGCAAATCTAGCATGGCATATATTTATCATTTTCTAAAGCTAGAACTAGAATATAGCGTAAAGTACAGCCACGTTATAAGCTGTCATACATGTTTTTTATATGCAAAATTTTACACCTCAATATCTTATTACAAAAAATAGTATATATAGTAAAAGATTGCTGAACAAAAAAAATGACAATAACCTCATTAGTTGCTTGTAAAACCGACGAGTTCTAACGTTTACGAAGTGGCGAATCCGACGACGTTGTTTGCATTTTAAGCACAATGATATTACACTGTTGTTGGAATAATAATAATGAAGAAGAACAAAACAATTCTGATATGCAATTCTTAAATGCGTATATAGAAGATAAAATAATATTAATAAGTTGGTATACTATTAGTACGGAATATTAAGAAATAGTACGAAAATACCTTTTTGTCCGCAAATCTAGCATGACATATGTTTATTATTTTGTAAGTCTAGAACTAGAAGATAACATAAATTACAGCCATGTAATAAACTGTCATACATTTTTTTATATGCTAATATTTACACCTCAGGATCTTATTTTCAGAAACAATATATATAGTAAAATATGGCTGAACAAAAAATATTAACAATAACCTCATTAGTTGCTTGTAAAACCGATTATTTCTGACGTTTATGAAGTGGCGTATCCGACGACGTTGTTTGCATTTGATGCATAATGACATTACACTGTTGTTATAATAATAATAATGAAGAACAAAACAATTCTGATATGCAATTCTTATATGCAAATATAGAAGATAACATAATATTAATAAGTTGACATACTAATAGTATGGAATACTACGGAATAGTTTAGAAATGCCTTTTTATATGCAAATCTAGCATGGCATATGTTCATTATTTTCTAAACCTAGAACTAGAATATAGCATAAAGTACAGCCAGGTTATAAGCTGTCATACATGTTTTTATATGCAAAACTTTACACCTCAATATCTTATTCCATTAAACAATATATATAGTAAAAGATTTCTGAAGAAAAAAAATAACAATAACCTCATTATTTTCTTGTAAAACCAAAGATTTCTAACGTTTATGAAGTGGCGAATCCGACGACGTTGTTTTCATTTGAAGCATAATGATATTACACTGTTGTTGCAATAATATTAATGAAGAAGAAGAAGAAAACAATTCTGATATGCAATTTTGTTAAATGCATTTATAGAAGATAACATAATATTAATAAGTTGGACTAGCATGCACACCTAAGTGTTTTCCTACTGGATTAAATGTTTTAAACGATTTATATAGGCTTGTTAGCATATGGTAGGCCTTGGGATGTTATATATATATATATATATATGTATATACATTATTGCTTGGCCTATATCTGGCGATGTTGTTGTCGTTTCGACTACTGATGTTGTGTATGCCTACTTTGTGTTTGTGTGCACTGATGTTACGTGTTTGGGTTGTACGTTTGCTCGACCCTGATGTTATACGTGGATGTTTTATATATATACTGTGATATATATAGAGATGTAATTGAAAAGATGTTTACATATACATTTTGTATATGTATATATGAGGATGTTTAGTTCTCGGTAATGAGGATTTGATGGATGTACCCTTTTACTTTTTAAAACTTTTGGTTTGACTATCTTAACTATTACTACTGATGTTATTTACTTAAAACTTGAACTCACTCAGCTCAAGCTGACTTTGTGTGCATGTTAGTGTGAGTTTCAGGTTAGGAAGAGGATGCCTTATCGCTTGGACGTGCACGAAGCTACTTGGACGGTGAAGGGCATACGGGAACTGAAGTTTTACTAATAAACATTTATTATTCAAAGTTTTTATTTAAAGATAACTATGTTGATTTTGGGCAAAATTCCCGGGTTTTGGGAACTCATTTATTATTTATGTTTTCCGCTGAATTATACTCTGAGATGTTTGTTTTAATGGAAGAAACCGTTTTCAAGTTTAATTATTTTCTTAATTGTTTTATATGATTACCAACTGTGGGGTTCCCGGGGTTCGGGGCCTTACAATATGTTTATTATTTTCTAAACCGAGAACTAGAAGATAGCATAAAGTACAGCCAGGTTATAAGCTGTCATACATGTTTTTATAAGCAAAACTTTAAACCTCAATATCTTATTCAAAGAAACTGTATATATAGTAAAAGATTGCTGACCAAAAAAAAATAACAATAACCTCATTAGTTGCTTGTAAAACCGACGATTCTGACATTTAAGAAGTGGCGAATCCGACGACGTTGTTTGCATTTGAAGCATAATGATATTACACTGTTGTTGGAATAATAATAACGAAGAAGAACAAAACAATTCTGATATGCAATTCTTAAATGCATATATAGAAGATAACATAATATTAATAAGTTGGCATACTAATAGTACGGAATATTACGGAATAGTACGAAAATACCTTTTTATATGCAAATCTAGCATGGCATATGTTTATTATTTTTGAAGTCTAGAAGTAGAAGATAACATAAATTACAGCTAGGGAATAAACTGTCATACATGTTTTTATATTCAAATCTTTACACCTCAAGATCTTATTTCTAGAAACAATATATATAGTAAAATATGGCTGAACAAAAAATATTAACTATAACCTCATTAGTTCTGTAAGGCCCCGAACCCCGGGAACCCCACAGTTGGTTATCACTCATAACACTCATAAAATTAAATAAACTCAAAAACTGTTTCTTCCATTAAAACAAACATTTCAGAGTATTAATTTTGAGGAAAACTTGAAAAATGAAATAAGTTCCTGAAACCCGGGAATTTTGCCCAAAATCCAAAGTAAGTATAACTTTTATAAGTTTCCATGAAATAAAACATTCATAACAATTCTTCTTTCCAGTATGCCCTTGACCATCCGAGTAGCTCCGTGCACGTCCAAGCGATAAGGCATCCTCTTCTGAATCCTGAAACTTACACTAACATGCACACAAAGTCAGCTTGAGCTGTAAGGCCCCGAACCCTGGGAACCCCACAGTTGGTAATCATTCAAACACTGGTAAAATTTAGTAAACTTAAAAACCATTTCTTCCATTAAAACAAGCGTATCAGAGTGTAAATTTTGCGGAAACCATGAAAAATGAAATAAGTTCCCGAAACCTCGGAATTTTGCCCAAGAACCAAAATAATTATAACTGTTATAAGTTTCCTTGAAATAAAATATTCATAAAAAATTCTTCCTTCCAGTATGCCCTTCACCATCCAAGTAGCTCCGTGCACGTCCAAGCGATTAGGCATCCTCTTCCAAATCCTGAAACTTACACTAACATGCACACAAAGTCAGCTTAAGCTGAGTGAGTTCAAGTTTTAAATAAGTAGCAACAGTTTTAATAATCATTCCAACGGTTTTAAACGGTAAACGGAAGTACATCGGTTAGGTCACCACATTCAAATAAATAATCATCCTTACGTATGAGCACCTCTATACGTGCATTCCTATATATATATCATTATACGTATATATAACATTCAATAATAACATTCAGGGCCGAGAAAACGTACAACCCAAACACATAACATTCAGCGCATGCAAACACAATGTAGGCATACGCAACATTCAGTAGTCGAGACGACTACAAACATTCAGGGTCGAGCGAACGTACAACCCAAACATGTAACATTCGGCGCGTGCAAACACAAGGTAGGCATACGCAACATTCAGTAGTCGAGACGACTACAAACATTCAGGGTCGTGCAAACGTACAACCCAAACACGTAACATTCGGCGCATGCAAACACAAGGTAGGCATACGCAACATTCAGTAGTCGAGACGGCTACAAACATTCAGGGTCGAGCAAACTTACAACCCAAACACGTAACATTCGGCGCGTGCAAACACAAGGTAGGCATACGCAACATTCAGTAGTCGAGACGACTACAACATTCGCCAAATAATGGCCATTCTAAATATATATAAATATATATATATATACATACACATTCCATAACATTCCAAGGCCTACCGATATTAGCAAGCCTATGTAAAACCATTCATAACATTTCATTAAGTAAGAAAAGCACTTAGGTGTGCATGCTAGCCCAAAACTTAAAAAGATTTAAACGGGGCATCAAGAACTCACCCGAGATCGATCGGATACTTGCAACGAGCTAGGAAGTTCCTAAGGGCAAAATCACAAGCAAGGGCCTGTAAATTATACAATACGCGTTACTAAACTAGACTATAGGAACACTCTAGCCTAATGGGCCGTACCAGCCCAACACTTTGGCCCAAGGCCCAACACTTGGCCCAAGGCCCAACAACTTTGGCCCAAGGCCCAATACTTTGGCCCAAGGCCCAACCACTTGGCCCAAGGCCCAATACTTGGCCCAAGGCCCAAAGATAGTCAAATCGGGTCGAATGCGCGTGAAATAATCCTTAAAACCATTTGTTAACCGAATCAACCCCGAATGGACCAAATTCCGTCTTAAACCTTTTCATTCATCATAAATATGTCACCCGAGTTGATAGGGTTGACGGTTCCTTTTACAACACTTACTTTAACATTTAAACGAAAATTCGCGCATCGCCGACTCGATTGACGAAGCACTAACCCCAACAGCCTCGTGCATCAAAAATATAATTTTCCCGTAGCCCTTAAACTCCCCTAGGGCTGTACAAACTGATTCGGTCGGTCATCCGATCGTTTAACGCATCAAACTCAACAATTGCCAATCCTACACCCGATAAACCCTAGTTTTCGAACTAAAATCGATTAACCGACCTAAACACCTCCATTGGCCATGAAATTTTAGTATATTGTAAGTGACATACCTAAGAATATGACGGAGTACGAAATTCAATTATAACAGCCCCGAAAGATGCGAGAAAGGGCAGCCACCGGTTAAGCCTAAAACGAACTTATTGATCAATACGAATATAACATGCAGATTTTAGCATGCAAAGATGTATTTTATTAAATAGGAAAACCATGGAATTAAATTATTAAATTCTTACCAGTGTTACATAAATATCTTAAGTTTATAAAAGTATTTTTATTATATTTTTCTAGTGGATACAAAAATCATAAAAATTCTTCTAACACAGAAAGGTATGTGCGGCTATTTCAGCTGCGCAACAAAATGGTTTTATTTTTATAAAATTCATTCCCCCGCCAAATTAAACGATTCTAATTGGGTTTGGTTCCTAACTCAAAATATTAACTTTCAGAAGTGGAACCAACCAATTTAGATTTGTTGAAAAAAGGTTATGATGTCGGGAAGACGGACCAGAATCCGTCGTCCCGCATCAGGTTTGACACTCGATTTTATAAAATAATAAAAACTATTCAAATATCGTCCAAAAATTACGTATTATACCTTTCTGGAAACTAGACTCAAAGTAGAACATTATGGAATCAAGAATAGATCAAAAACAGTGGATTAACATCGCGTTACAGACCCTACAATAAATGTATACGAATCAGTCAGCAAGCTGTTATCATCAAAACTCAATCTTAACGACCAATAAGCGCGTTCATATGAGCAATTAAGGTGCAAAAGACATGGGGAATCATAAAACCGACCTTGAATTGAAGTTTTCACGGCTGAACATGGCGGGGCAGAAGAAAAACGAGCAGGGGGGGGGGTTCTTAGCTGCGATCGGCTGCACCTAGGGTTATGAGTTAGGGTTTTTCATTCTTTTATGATATAAAATAAGAAGTTTCATTCTAGCCCCTCAAGTATAAAGTGTGTAGCAACTTGGGTGGAAAGTTACATAATTTTAACGTACCGGGATGACGTAAAGCCTCCGAGGAAAGTCGGATAAATCCCGAGAGATGTACATACTTTACATGCTTTAAATCACTTATCTGAAATTAACGGGCGTTACAAGTCCACCCTGCTTAAAATGGGATTCGTCCCCGAATCCCGATGCGACAGGAACAATTACGGGTAGAGTTTCATTATCTCGCATTCGGATTCCCAAGTAGCCTCTGAACCCCTACGGTATCTCCATTGCACCTTCACCTTCCTAACCACTTTATTTCTCCAACGCCTTTCCTGACGGTCAAGAATTGCGATAGGTTATTCAACGTAGTTCAGTTTACTACCAAGCTCAATGTCATCAAGAGGCACATGGGCATCTTCATCTGCTAAACATTTCCTCAAATGGAACACGTGGATAGTAGCATGAATCCCCGCGAGTTCATTGAGCAATTCCAGTCTATACGATACCTCACTAACACGGGAAAATATACGGGACGGACCAATGAACCTCGGACTAAGCTTCCCCCACTTACGAAAACGAATGATGCCATTCCAAGGAGAAACTTTTAGCATAACTCTATCACCAGCCCCAAAAACAATAGGCCTCCGCCTTTTATCCATGTAGGACTTTTGACGATCCTGAGCGGCCTTCATATATGCCTTAATCTTATCGAGCTTCTCAGTCGTTGCCTCAACCACCTTCAAACTACCCAACTATTTCTGACCAATGGAACCCTAACAGACTGGAGTCCTACACCTCCTACCATACAACATCTCAAACGGTGGCATCCCAATCGTGGCGCGATAACTGTTATTATACGAAAACTCCACCAACGGTAAGTGACGGTCCCAACTATCACCAATGTCGATAACACAAGCCCGCAACATATCCTCGAGAGTCTGAATGGTCCTCTCGGACTGACCATCCGTCTGCGGGTGATAGGCAGTACTGATGAGGAGTTTGGTACCCATCTCCTCGTGAAACCTTTTCCAAAACCTGGAGGTGAAACGCGTATCCCTATCCAAAACAATAGATACCGGCACCCCGTGCCTAGAGACGATCTCACGAATAAACTCATCGGCTAGCTGCTCAGAATTAAAAGTCTCTCGAATCGGCAAGAAGTGAGCGCTCTTGGTCAGTCTATCCCCGGTTACCCAAATGGTGTCCTAAATACCCCTAGGAGTACGAGGCAGTTTAGTCACGAAATATATAGTAAGATGCTCCCATTTCCACTCAGGTATTTCCAATGGCTAAAGTTTCCCAAACGGCTTCTGATGCTCGGCCTTAACCTGAAGACACGTCAAACACTTACTCACATACTGAGCCACCTCAAACTTCATCGCAGGCCACCAATAATTCTTCCTCAGGTCTTGGTACATTTTGGTCGCGCCCGGGTGAATAGAATAGCGCGACTTGTGCGCCTCATCTAAAATTTTACCTCTGAAACCTCCATACCTCGGTACCCCTAAACGCCCATCCTTATACTTCACCCCATCACCGACGTCTTCCAACAACTTTTCCTGACCCCAAACACATTATGACATAATCCATTCCACCTGCAAGGGCTCATTTTGAACGCTGGCTATTTGCTTCAAAATATCAGGTTTAAGGATGAGTTGGTAAGATTTTACACAAATCGGCTTCGGTCTCTCCTTCCGGCTCAACGCGTCAGCCACCACGTTAGCCTTACTTGGTGGTACATAATTTCCAAATCATAATCCTTAATCAACTCCAACCATCGACGCTGGCGCATATTCAATTCCTTTTGTTCGAAGAAATACTTTAAACTCTTATGATCGGTATAGATAACGCAGGGAACACTGTACAAATAATGCCTCCACAACTTAAGCGCAAACACAACCGCCGCCAGCTCTAAATCGCGCGTAGGATAATTCGCCTCATGGGGCATCAACTGCCGCGAGGCATACGCGATGACTCGACCTCGCTGTATCAGAACACACCCAAGCCCCTGGTAAGAGGCATCAGAAAAAACCAACAGATCGTCGGTGCCATCAGGTAGAGCTAAAATCGGGGCATGCGTTAACCTGTTCCTCAACTCGAGAAAAGCCTCTTCCTACTCAGTACCCCAAACGAACTTAACACTCTTCTTAGTCAACCTGGTCAGCGAAGAAGCAATTTTCGAAAAGTCGGGAATAAATTGGCGGTAATACCCCGCCAAACCCAGAAAGTTACGAATTTCAGATGGAGACTTTGGAGACTCACATTCATTCACGGCTTCCACCTTTGCAGGATCAACCAAAATACCACTTGGGTTAATAACGTGCCCCAAGAACTGAACCTCGCGCAACCAAAAAGAACACTTAGAAAACTTCGCCTACAACTTGTTCTGTCGAGAGCTTCAGAAACTTCCATGAGATGACCGGCGTGATCGGATTCATTTTTGAAATACACCAGAATGTCATCGATGAATACAATAACTGAACGGTTGGGCATCGGCCTGCACGCCCGGTTCATAAGATCCATGAACGCGGCCGATGCGTTGGTCAAACCGAAAGACATCACAAGAAATTCATAATGCCCAAAACGAGTGCGGAAGGCAGTCTTAGGAATATCTTCCTCCCGAATCCTCAACTGATGATACCCGGACCTAAGGTCGATCTTCGAGAACCAACTAGCTCCTTGGAGCTGATCAGATAAGTCGTCGATCCTCGGGAGCGGGCACCGATTTTTTTTTTTTTTTTTTTTTTTTAACGTTGAGCTTATTCAACTCACGGTAGTCAATGCTCATCCGCATGCTACCGTCCTTCTTTTTAACGAACAAGACTGGGGCACCCCAAGGCAAGATGCTCGGTCGAATGAAGCCCTTGACGAGCAAGTCTTCCAACTGGGCCATAAGTGCTTTCATCTCATTCGGTGCTAGACAATAAGGGTTCGAGCAACGGGTTTTGCGCCCGCACAAGATCTATCTGGAACTCGACCTCGCGGTCCGGCGGCACATCTGACCAATCATCTGGAATTACATCCGGGAAATCCCGAACGATAGGAACATCACCGACGGTAGCCCTAGACACGAAAACAGATTTCCCTACGGCGACCTCAACCTCAAACATATCGACTACGCGCTCGGGTGATTTATTCAACGAGGAACAGAAAGCGGTAGACACAAAACTTCTACTGGCGCCCGAATCAAATAAGACTGACGCCGGTAATTCATCAAGTAGAAAGGTATCTGGGATAACATCATGCTCCTACTTAGCTAAACAGTTGCTCATACATTCTTGAAGGAGCGAGGAATTTAAGCGGTCAAGTACCAAGGAACCCAGAGTGACAGTATGCTACGCCTCAGCCAAACAATTACGCGCAAAGCGTTCGAGAGGATGGGAAACGAACAGGAGAATTTAGGGAATAAGATAAACTTTAACGCTAACGACTCGAGAGTTAGCCAAATCCTATCCCTACAAAGTTGGAACCCTAACATAGTCAGACACAAGTGGTATTAAAAATATGGAAGGTAAGGGTAAACTGCTAATAACGTTGATCAAGTGTTATTAGTCATTTACTTCACCGGCCCGTTCTAAGCACCCCCTGCCCCTACCCACAAAAGCATTCTATCTAACACTTTACAATTAATCACATACTGGAAACTTTCAAATTCAAAGGAATGACTAAATAATTTAAAGTTACCTCTTGGCGTGCAGCTACTCGCGGCGGGCATACTGGTCTCTTTTCTAACAGTTCGAGTCCAAGCATTCGGGGATGCTCGGATCCCTCGAACCAAGGCCCTGATACCAACTTGTAATGCCCCGAACCCCGGGAACCCCACAGTTGGTAATCATTCAAACACTTGTAAAATTTAGTAAACTTAAAAACCATTTCTTCCATTAAAACAAGCGTATCAGAGTGTAAATTTTGCGGAAAACATGAAAAATTAAATAAGTTCCCGAAACCTGGGAATTTTGCCGAAGAACCAAAATAAGTATAACTGTTATAAGTTTCCTTGAAATAAAATATTCATAAACAATTCTTCCTTCCAGTATGCCCTTCACCATCCAAGTAGCTCCGTGCACGTCCAAGCGATTCGGCATCCTCTTCCAAATCCTGAAACTTACACTAACACGCACACAAAGTCAGCTTAAGCTGAGTGAGTTCAAGTTTTAAATAAGTAGCAACTGTTTTAATAATCATTCCAACGGTTGCAAAACGGTAAACGGAAGTACATCGGTTAGGTCACCACATTCAAATAAATAATCATCCTTACGTATGAGCACCTCTATACGTGCATTCCTATATATATATCATTATACGTATATATAACATTCAATAATAACATTCAGGGCCGAGAAAACGTACAACCTAAACACGTAACATTCAGCGCAAGCAAACACAAAGTAGGCATACGCAAAATTCAGTAGTCGAGACGACTACAAACATTCAGGGTCGAGCAAACGTACAACCCAAACACGTAACATTCGGCGCGTGCAAACACAAGGTAGGCATACGCAACATTCAGTAGTCGAGACGACTACAAACATTCAGGGTCGAGCAAACGTACAACCCAAACACGTAACATTCGGCGCGTGCAAACACAAGGTAGGCATACGCAACATTCAGTAGTAGAGACGGCTACAAACATTCAGGGTCGAGCAAACGTACAACCCAAACACGTAACATTCGGCGCGTGCAAACACAAGGTAGGCATACGCAACATTCAGTAGTCGAGACGACTACAACATTCGCCAAATAATGACCATTCTAAATATATATATAAATACATACACATTCCATAACATTCCAAGGCCTACCGATACTAGCAAGCCTATGTAAAACCATTCATAACATTTCATCAAGTAAGAAAAGCACTTAGGTGTGCATGCTAGCCCAAAACTTAAAAAGATTTAAACGGGGCATCAAGAACTCACCTGAGATCGATCGAATACTTGCAACGAGCTAGGAAGTTCCTAAGGGCAAAATCACAAGCAAGGGCCTATAAATTATACATAACGCGTTACTAAACTAGACTGTAGGTACACTCTAGCCTAATGGGCCGTACCAGCCCAACACTTTGGCCCAAGTCCCAACAACTTGGCCCTAGGCCCAATACTTGGCCCAAGGCCCAATACTTGGCCCAAGGCCCAACACTTGGCCCAAGGCCCAATTCTTGGCCCAAGGCCCAACCACTTGGCCCAAGGCCCAATACTTGGCCCAAGGCCCAAAGATAGTCAAATCGGGTCGAATGCGCGTGAAATAATCCTTAAAACCATTTGTTAACCGAATCAACCCCGAATGGACCAAATTCCGTCTTAAACCTTTTCATTCATCATAAATATGTCACCCGAGTTGATAGGGTTGACGGTTCCTTTTACAACACTTACTTTAACATTTAAACGAAAATTCGCGCATCGCCGACTCGATTGACGAAGCACTAACCCCAACAGCCCCGTGCATCAAAAATATAATTTCCCCGTAGCCCTTAAACTCCCCTAGGGCTGTACAAACTGATTCGGTCGGTCATCCGATCGTTTAACGCATCAAACTCAACAATTGCCAATCCTACACCCGATAAACCCTAGTTTTCGAACTAAAATCGATTGACCGACCTAAACACCTCCATTGTCCATAAAAATTTAGTATATTGTAAGTGACATACCTAAGAATATGACGGAGTATGAAATTCAATTATAACAGCCCCGAAAGATGCGAGAAAGGGCAGCCACCGGTTAAGCCTAAAACGAACTTATTGATCAATACGAATATAACATGCAGATTTTAGCATGCAAAGATATATTTTATTACATAGGAAAACCATGGAATTAAATTATTAAATTCTTACCAGTGTTACATAAATATCTTAAGTTTATAAAAATATTTTTATTATATTTTTCTAGTGGACAAAAAATTCATAAAAATTCTTCTAACACAGAAAGGTATGTGTAGCTATTTCAGCTGCGCAACAAAATGGTTTTATTTTTATAAAATTCATTACCCAGCCAAATTAAAATATTCCAATTGGGTTTGGTTCCTAACTCAAAATATTAACTTCCAGAAGTGGAACCAACCAATTTAGACTTGTAGAAAAAAGTTTATTATGTCGGGAAGACGGACCAGAATCCGTCGTCCCGCATCAGGTTTGACACTCGATTTTATAAAATCATAAAAACTATTCAAATGTCGTCCAAAAATTACGTATTATACCTTTCTGGAAACTAGACTCAAAGTAGAACATCATGGAATCAAGAATCGATCAAAGATATCAGTAGTACAATCATGATAGTCATATCAAAGGTTTTCTAAAAGTAAAAGGGTACATCCATCTAATCATCATTAACAAACTTAAACATCCTCATACATACATATACAAAATGTATATGTAAACATCCATTCAATAACATCCCTATATACATAACAGTATATATATATATCATCCATGTTTAACATCAGGGTCGAGCAAACGTACAACCCAAACACGTAACATCAGTGTATGCTAACACAAAGTAGGCATACACAACATCAGTAGTCGAAACGACTACAACATCGTCAAATAGAGGCCAAGAAATAATGTATATACACATATATATATTTAACATCCCATGGCTTACCATATACTAGCAAGCCTATATAAAATCTTTTTAAATACATTTCATCAAGTAAGAAAATATTTAGGTGCGCATGCTAGCCCAAAAGTAAAATGAGTGAAAAGGGCGTCATGAACTCACCTGAGATCGATCGAATACTTGCAATGAGCTAGGAAGTTCCTAAGGGCAAAATCACAAGCAAGGGCCTGTAAATTATACATAACGCATTACTAAACTAGACTGTAGGAACACTCTAGCCTAATGGGCCGTACAAGCCCAACACTTTGGCCCAAGGCCCAACAACTTGGCCCTAGGCCCAATACTTGGCCCAAGGCCCAATACTTGGCCCAAGGCCCAACACTTGGCCCAAGGCCCAACAACTTGGCCCAAGGCCCAAAGATAGTCAAATCCGGTCGAATGCGCGTGAAATAATCCTTATAACCATTTGTTAACCGAATCAGCCCCGAATGGACCAAATTCCGTCTTAAACCTTTTCATTCATCACAATTATGTCACCCGGGTTGATAGGGCTGACGTTTCCTTTTTACAACACTTACTTTAACATTTAAACGAAAATTCGCGCACCGCCGACTCGATTGACGAAGCACTAACCCCGACACCCCCGAGCACCAAAAAAAAATAATTTTTCCACAGCCTTTAAACCTCCCTAGGGCTGCACGAACAGAATCGGTCGGTCACCCGATCAACTAACGCATCAAACTCAACAATTGGCAATTCTACACCCGATAAACCCTAGTTTTCGAACTAAAATCGATTGACCGACCTAAACACCTCCAATGACCACGAAATTTTAATATGATGTAAATGCCATACCTGGGGTTCTTTCTACACTGAAAACTCTAATTTTTATCCACGGGAAGTGGGTCAATTGCACTCTAGCCGAAATCTGCCGAACGAAAAGTTTTGGCAAAATTGAGCATCAAAACGATTAGGGGTGAGCAAAACGAGTGTAGGGGATTGTAGTACATACCTTGAACTACCTCTAGGAACTTGGAATCGATCAAAAAGTCGAAGCAATGAAGGGGGGGGGGGGCTGGATGTGGCCCATCGGACCTGCTGCCAAGGGTTAGGGTTTTATTTTTTGTTTAATGTTATAATATAAAACATTTTCATTCTAGCCCCTGGAATTTAATAATAATGCAACTTGGAAGAAAAGTTAAGCGATTAGGCGTACCGGGATGACGTGAAGGCTTCCGAAAAACGTCAGTTAAGTCCCGAGAGTTATACATACTCTACAAGCTTTAGTTCTTCAAACCGGAGTTAACAGGTGTTACAAGTCCACCCACCTTACAATGGGATTCGTCCACGAATCCCGATGCAACAGGAACAACTGCGGATAATACTTCCTCATCTCGTCTTCGGACTCCCAAGTAGCCTCGGAACCCCTACGGTGTCTCCACTGCACCTTCACCTGCCTAACCACCTTATTCCTCAATCGTCTCTCCTGACGGTCAAGGATAGCAATCTGTTGCTCGGCGTAGTTCAGCTTACCATCGAGCTCAATATCGTCAAGAGGCACATGGGCCTCCTCATCCGCTAAGCATTTCCTCAGATGAGACATGTGGAAAGTAGGGTGAATCCCCGCGAGCTCCTCGGGTAAATCCAGTCTATAAGCTACCTCACCAACTCGGGCCAAAATACGGAACGGGCCTATAAACCTCGGACTGAGCTTCCCCCTCTTACGAAAACGAATAATGCCCTTCCAAGGAGAAGCTTTTAACATAACCCGATCCCCAACCTCAAACACAATAGGCCTTCGCCTTTTATCTGCATAAGACTTCTGACGATCCTGCGCGGCCTTCATAAATGCTTTGATCTTGTCGAGTTTCTCAGTCGTAGCGTCGACCACCTCTAAACTACCTAACTGCTTTTGACCAATGGAACCCCAACAGACAAGAGTTCTACACTTCCTACCATACAACATCTCAAACGGTGGCATCCCAATCGTAGCGTGATAACTGTTATTATACGAAAACTCCACCAACGGTAAGTGACGGTCCCAACTACCACCAAAGTCGATAACACAAGCCCGCAACATATCCTCGAGAGTCTGAATGGTCCTCTCGGACTGACCATCCGTTTGTGGGTAATAAGCAGTACTAATGAGGAGTGTGGTGCCCATCTCCTCGTGAAACCTTTTCCAAAACCTGGAGGTGAAACATGTATCCCTATCTGAAACAATAGACACCGGCACCCCGTGCCTAGAGATGATCTCACGAATAAACACATCGGCCAGCTGCTCTGAGTTAAAAGTCTCTCGAATCGGCAAGAAATGAGCGCTCTTGGTCAGTCTATCCACAATTCCCCAAATGGTGTCATAATTGCCCCTAGGAGTACGAGGCAATTATTCACGAAATCCATGGTAAGATGTTCCCATTTCCACTCAGGTATTTCCAACGGCTGAAGTTTCCCAAATGGCTTCTGATGCTCGGCCTTAACCTGTAGACATGTCAAACACTTACTCACGTACTGAGCCACCTCAAATTTCATTGCAGGCCACCAATAATTTTTCTTCAAGTCTTGGTACATCTTGGTCGCGCCCGGGTGAATAGAATAGCGCGACTTGTGTGCCTCATCCAGAATTTTATCTCTGAATCCTCCATACCTCGGTATCCATAAACGACCATCCCTATATTTCACCCCATCACCTATGTCTTCCAACAACTTTTCCTGACCCCAAATACGCTCTGACATAATCCATTCCACCTGCAACGCTTCATTCTGTACGTTGGCTAATTGTTTCAAAATGTCGGGTTTGAGAATAAGCTGGTAGGATTTCACACGAATAGGTTTTGGTCTCTCCTTCCGGCTTAACGCGTCGGCCTCCACGTTAGCCTTACCCGGATGGTACATGATCTCCAGGTCGTAGTCCTTAATTAACTCCAACCATCTACGCTTCCGCATATTCAGTTCCTTTTGCTCAAAGAAATACTTTAAGCTCTTATGATCGGTATAAATAACGCATGGAACACCGTACAAATAGTGCCTCCACAACTTAAGCGCAAATACAACCGCTGCCAGTTCTAAATCGTGGGTAGGATAATTCACCTCGTGAGGCTTCAACTGTCGTGAGGCATAAGCGATGACTCGACCTCGCTGCATCAAAACACACCCAAGCCCCTGATAAGAGGCATCAGAATACACCACCAAATCGCCAGTGCCATCAGGTAAAGCTAAGATCGTGGCATGCGTCAATCTGTTCTTCAACTCGAGAAAAGCTTTCTCCTGTTCCGTGCCCCAAACGAACTTAACACTTTTCTTAGTTAGCTTGGTTAGTGAAGAAGCAATTTTTGAAAAATTGGGAATAAAGCGGCGGTAATACCCCGCCAAACCCAGAAAACTACGGATTTCGGTCGGAGACTTAGGAGACTCCCATTCATTCACGGCTTCCACCTTTGCAGGGTCAACCAAAATACCACTCGAGTTAATGACATGGCCCAAGAATTGTACCTCATGTAACCAGAAGGAACACTTAGAAAATTTCGCATACAAATTGTTCTTTCGCAGAGCCTCCAACACTTCCCTGAGATGACCAGCGTGATCGGATTCACTTTTAGAGTACACAAGAATGTCGTCGATGAACACAATAACCGAGCGATCGAGCATCGGTCTAGACACCAGGTTCATAAGATCCATGAATGCAGCCGGTGCGTTGGTCAAACCGAAAGACATCACCAGAAATTCGTAACGTCCATAACGATTGCGGAAGGTAGTCTTAGGAATATCTTCCTCCCGAATCTTCAGCTGATGATACCCGGACCTAAGGTCGATCTTCGAAAACCAACTAGCTCCTTGGAGCTGATCAAATAAATCGTCGATCCTTGGGAGAGGGTACCGATTTTTGATAGTGAGCTTGTTTAATTCACGATAGTCAATGCACATCCGCATGCTACCATCTTTCTTCTTAACGAACAAGAACAGGGCACCCCAAGGCGAGATGCTCGGTCGAATAAAGCCCTTATCAAGCAAGTCTTACAACTGAGCTATAAGTTCCTTCATTTCATTCGGCGCTAGGCGGTAGGGAGCTCGGGCAACGGGTTTGGCGCCCGGTACAAGGTCTATCTAGAACTCGATCTCGCGATCCGGCGGCACATCTGACAAATCATCTGGAAATACATCCGGGAAGTCACGAACAATAGGAACATCACCGACGGTACCCACCTCGGTATTCACATTCATAGTATATGCCAGATACGCCCCGCACCCCCGCTGCATCAACTTCCCCGCCTTAAGCATGGATATAATATGTGGCGTCGCAACCTTCCGATCACCGAAGACCGTAATTCGAGTCCCATCCGGGGCCCTTAGATGAACGAGTTTCTGACCACAAATGATTTGAGCATCAACATTCGCGAGCCAATCCATCCCGAGCACCACATCGAAACAACCAAGCGGCATCAAGTACAGTCGCACCGGAAACCTATAACCGGACAACTCAATGGAACAACCCTGAATAGCCCTAGACACGAACACGTTTTTTCCTACGGCAACCTCAACCTCAAACCCATCGACTACGCGCTCGGGTGATTTATTCAATAAGGAACAGAAAGTGGTAGCCACAAAACTCCTACTGGTGCCCGAATCAAATAAAACTGACGCCTGTAATTCATCAAGAAGAAAGGTACCTGAAACGACATCCGCATCCTCTTTCGCTTCCTTCTTGGAGATGTTGAAGACCCTCGCCCTGGCCTTCGGCTTCTCATAAATTTTCCCCCTCGAGGAAGTCCCCTGCCCGGACACCCCCCGCCTTAAAGGAAGGACAGTTTGATGCCAAGTGACCCGAACCCTTACAGCGGAAACAGGTCAATGTCGGGCACTCGAAATGGGGGTGTCCCACCTTATCACAACGAAAACAAGTGCCAGACCCCATCCTACACTCCCCTTTATGCGGCTTCCCGCACTTCTTGCAATTACCAGACGCTGCATCCTTTCTAAACTCAGAAGTCTCAGTCTTCACCCTTTTCCCGGACGAGTTAAAATTGTTCCCCCTAGCCGCTTACCGTACGAATTTGAGTTCCATGCCCTCCTATTCTTGGTAGGCGGTAATTTCTCCCTATGATCATAAAGCGTACCTGCTAGAGCGACCACTGAGTGAAAAGAGTTCATGTCGGTAGTCAACACACCCCTACGAATATCCACCGGAAGTCCCTTCACGTACTTCTTAATCCTCTTGGCTTCGGGAGTAACCAAGTCAGGACATAAGCGAGCCATCTTGTTAAACATGGTGGTATACTCCCGATACGACAAGGAACCAGCCTCCAAGGTCAAGAACTCCTGTTCTATTTTATCTAATTCATGCGGAGGACAAAACTGATCAAGAACCGATTTCTTCAACTCATCTCACGTCATCCTCCTAACCGCACGATCCCCCATAGCTTGCGCCAAGTTATCCCACCAACATAGTGCCTCGGAACGGAACGAGGCAGTAGCATAAGTCACCATGTCATCCCCCTTGCATTAACTAATCCCCAGAACAGACTCCATCTCCTTCACCCACCGATGTGCTGCCAATGCATCCTTGGTACCATCGAAAGAAGGGGGGTCGCACTTCTTAAAGTCACCATACGAGCAACCGCGGGTCGATACACTAACAGTCCGCACCTCATCATCATCCCCACTCGGCACATACACTTCCTCTTCCCCTTCGACCTGAACCTCCTTACTCTTCCTTCCCTTATCAGACGACTTACTAGCTAGTGATTCTTCCATGACCCTAACGGACTCAGCAACAATTTATGGAATGGCGCTATGGAGCACCTGGTAAACCACATCCGCGATAGCCGCACGTAAAACAGGATCTAAGGCGGGGTTACCCCCCTCCTCATGAATCAGAGTTTCCTGCTGGGGAGTAGGAATCTCATTCTCTGCTTCGGCACGTGGCCTACGACCATGACCACGACCACGACCGCTAGAACCACCTCGCTTGGTTGTTCGAGAATTAACCATGACTTATCCCTATAAAGACAGAGTTTTAATATGATTAAGTACAAGTGGCATTTAGAACATGTAATGTAAGGGTAAACTGCTAATGACGTTGATCAAGTGTGATTAGTCGTTTACTTTACCCGCCCGTCCTAATCACCCCCGGCCCCTAACCATATTAGCACTCTATCTAACACTTAACAGTTAATCACATAAGGGAAATCTTAAATGTACAGGAATGACTAAGTAATTTGAAGTTACCTCTTGGCGTGCATCTACTCGTGGCGGGCATACTGGTCT
The DNA here is from genome assembly GCF_021521415.1 of Bidens hawaiensis. Lineage (NCBI taxonomy): Eukaryota > Viridiplantae > Streptophyta > Magnoliopsida > Asterales > Asteraceae > Bidens > Bidens hawaiensis. Next base: position 1,824,451 of record NW_027491157.1, read on the forward strand.
CTTTTCTTACAGTTCGAGTCCAAGCATTCGGGGATGCTCGTATCCCTCGAACCAAGGCTCTGATACCAACTTGTAAGGCCCCGAACCCTGGGAACCCCACAGTTGGTTATCACTCATAACACTCGTAAAATTAAATAAACTCAAAAACCGTTTCTTCCATTAAAAAAAACATTTCAGAGTATCAATTTTGCGGAAAACATGAAAAATGAAATAAGTTCCCGAAACCCGGGAATTTTGCCCAAAATCCAAAGTAAGTATAACTTTTATAAGTTTCCTTGAAATAAAACATTCATAACAATTCTTCCTTCCAGTATGCCATTCACCATCCAAGTAGCTCCGTGCACGTCCAAGCGATAAGGCATCCTCTTCCGAATCCTTAAACTTACACTAACATGCACACAAAGTCAGCTTGAGCTGAGTGAGTTCAAGTTTTAAGTAAAAGATATCAGTAGTAAAATCATGATAGTCATATCAAAGGTTTTCTAAAAGTAAAGGGTACATCCATCTAATCATCATTAACGAACTTAAACATCCTCATACATACATATACAAAATGTATATGTAAACATCCATTCAATAACATCCCTATATACATAACAGTATATATATATATATCATCCACGTATAACATCAGGGTCGAGCAAACGTACAACCCAAACACGTAACATCAGTTTATGCAAACACAAAGTAGGAATACACAACATCAGTAGTCGAAACGACTACAACATCGCCAAATAAAGGCCAAGAAATAATGTATATACACATATATATATTTAACATCCCAAGGCTTACCATATACTAGCAAGCCTATATAAAATCTTTTTAAAAACATTTCATCAAGTAAGAAAACATTTAGGTGCGCATGCTAGCCCAAAAGTGAAATGAGTAAAAAGAGCATCATGAACTCACCTGAGATCGATCGAATACTTGCAACGAGCTAGGAAGTTCCTAAGGGCAAAATCACAAGCAAGGGCCTGTAAATTATACATAACGCGTTACTAAACTAGACTGTAGGAACACTCTAGCCTAATGGGCCGTACAAGCCCAACACTTTGGCCCAAGGCCTAAAAACTTGGCCCAAGGCCCAACACTTGGCCCAAGGCCCAAAGATAGTCAAATAGGGTCGAATGCGCGTGAAATAATCCTTAAAACCATTTGTTAACCGAATCAGCCCCGAATGGACAAATTCCATCTTAAACCTTTTCATTCATCACAATTATGTCACCCGAGTTGATAGGGTTGACGGTTCCTTTTTACAACACTTACTTTAACATTTAAACGAAAATTCGCGCACCGCCGACTCGATTGACGAAGCACTAACCCCGACAGCCCCGAGCACCAAAAAAATAATTTTTCCACAGCCCTTAAACCCCCCTAGGGCTTCACGAACAGAATCGGTCGGTCACCCGATCAACTAACGCATCAAACTCAACAATTGGCAATTCTACACCCGATAAATCCTAGTTTTCGAACTAAAATCGATTGACCGACCTAAACACCTCCAATGACCACGAAATTTTAATATGATGTAAATGCCCACCTGGGGATCTTTCTACACCAGAAACTCTAATTTTTATCCACGGGAAGTGGGTCAATTGCATTCTAGCCGAAATCTGCCCAACGAAATGTTTTGGCAAAATTGAGCATCAAAACGATTAGGGGTGAGCAAAAAGAGTGTAGGGGACTGTAGTACATACCTTGAACTACCTCTAGGAACTTGGAATCGCTCAAAACGTCGAAGCAATGAAGGGGGGGGGGGGCTGGAAGTGGCCGATCGGACCTGCTGCCAAGGGTTAGGGTTTTATTTTTTGTTTAATGTTATAATATAAAACAATTTCATTTTAGCCCCCGGAATTTAAGAGTAATGCAACTTGGAAGAAAAGTTAAGCGATTAGGCGTACCGGGATGACGTGAAGGCTTCCGAGAAACGTCGGTTATGTCCCGAGAGTTATACATACTCTACAAGCTTTAGTTCTTCAAACCGGAGTTAACGGGTGTTACAAGTTCCTTGTAAAACCGATGATTTCTGACGTTTATGAAGTGGCGAATCCGACGACGTTGTTTGCATTTGATGCACAATGATATTACACTGTTGTTATAATAGTAATAATGAAGAACAGGACAATTCTGATAAGCAATTCTTATATGCAAGTATTGAAGATAACATAATGTAAATTAGTTGGCAGACTAATAATATGGAATATTAAGGAAATACCTTTTTATATGCAAATCTAGCACGGCATATGTTTATTATTTTCAAAACTTAGAACTAGAAGATAGCATAAAGTACAGCCAGGTTATAAGCTGTCATACATGTTTTTATATGCAAAACTTAACACCTCAATATCTTATTCCAAGAAACAATTTATATAGTAAAAGATTGCTGAACAAAAAAAAAATAACAATAACCTCATTAGTTGCTCTTAAAACCGACGATTTCTGATGTTTTAGAAGTGGCGAATCCGACGATGTTGTTTGCATTTGAAGCATAATGATATTACATTGTTGTTGCAATAATAATAATGAAGAAGAAGAAAACAATTCTGATATGCAATTTTTAAATGTGTTTATAGAAGATAACATAATATTAATAAGTTGGCATACTAATAGTACGGAATAGTACAAAAATACCTTTTTATATGCAAATCTAGCATGGTATATGTTTATTATTTTGTAAGTCTAGAACTAGAAGATAACTTAAATTACAGCCAGGTAATAAACAGTCATACATGTTTTTATATGCAAATCTTTACACCTTAGGATCTTATTTCCATAAACAATATATATAGTAAAATATGGCTGAACAACAAATATTAACAATAACCTCATTAGTTGCTTGTAAAACCGATTATTTCGGACCTTTATGAAGTGACGAATCCCACGACGTTGTTTGCATTTGATGCATAATGACATTACACTGTTGTTATAATTATAATACTGAAGAACAAAATAATTCTGATATGCAATTCTTATACGCAAATATAGAAGATAACATAATATTAATAACTTGGAATACTAATAGTACGAAATAGTACGAAAATACCTTTTTATATGTAAACCTAGCATGGCAAATGTTTATTATTTTCTAAACCTAGAACTAAAAGGTAGCATAAAGTACAGCTTGGTTATAAGCTGTCATACATGTTTTTATATGCAAAACTTTACACCTCAATATCTTATTCCAAGAAACAATATATATAGTAAAAGATTGCTGAAAAACTGACGATTTCTAACGTTTACGATTTCTAATCCGACGACATTGTGTGCATTTGAAGCATAATGATATTACACAGTTGTTGGAATAATAATAATGAAGAAGAAAAAAACAATTCTGATATTCAATTCTTATAAGCAAATATAGAAAATAACATAATATTAGTAAGTTAGCATACTAATAGTACGGAATAGTAAGGAAATGATTTCTTAAATTCAAATCTAGCATGACATTTGTTTATTATTTTGTAAATCTAGAACTGGGAGATAACATAAAGTACAGCCATGTTATAAGCTGTCATACACGTTTTTATATGCAAATCTTTACATCTCAAGATTTTATTCCCAGAAACAATATATATAGTAAAATATTGCTGAACAAAAAACATTATTAATAACCTCATTAGTTACTGTTAATACCGACGAGTTCTGACGTTTACGAAGTGACGAATCCGACGACGTTGTTTGCATTTGAAGCATAATGATATTACACTATTGTTGGAATAATAATAATGAAGAAGAACAAAACAATTCTGATATGCCATTCTTATATGCGAATATAGAAAATAACATAATATTAACAAGGTGGCATACTAATAGTACGGATTATTACGGAATAGTACGGAAATAAATAAAGATTTACGAGTTTATTTTAGGTATAGTGTCGTGTTTTGTTGTTAGGTTGATTAATTAATAGTGGAACATGGATAATATTAATAGGAGGTTATTGGACTTAAGAGGGATTATGGGCCAAAAGTCTTTGGGCTTAGCCTATTTAAACCTAAAACCCTAAATCTGTCTTTATCCTCACCATTCCATTATTATTCTCAATCATTGTCACACATCCATACACACACACACTAAACCACTCTACATCAACATTTCTAATACCCAATTCCATCCATTCAAGCATCCAAGATCTAGTAATCAAATCTAAAAGGTAAACGTTATGTTTTAAGGTCAAATTACCCTTTTCATTTCTTTCTCGTTTCATTCCATTTTCGTCGAGATAGTCATAAATGAAGGCGCAACCGACATAAACAAACCCGATTAGACAAGCTTCAATCGAATCAATTAAGGTATTTAACAAAAATAATAATGACAATAACTAGATATTTGACAAAGATAATAATAATAATAATAATAATAATAATAATAATAATAGTTGGATATAACGTGAGGGAGAGCGGCGGTTGTAGCGGAGGCTCGGCGTGAACGGGTTTCAACGGAACCTGGATCCCGAAATAGACCCCATCTGTTTCTCGGATCCATTACATTGGTATACGCTCACCAGCGGCCCACATCGGGACCTGGGTTCGAGTTCCGGCAAAGAGGAACCTGGCTCTAGTGAAGACAGTGCAAGCACGGAACCCAATATGTGACGAAATTAAACCAGTAAGTGAACCAGATCCAAACCTACCTGGACCTATGCGACATGCCAAAAACCATTCGCGCGAGAGACCCGTGCAACGCGAAAACCCACGCGAAGCAGAGCCATGCGAAATTACTGATGCAAAAACGTTCCAAGCGAAATTCTTGGTGCGAAAAAGTTCCAAGCGAAAAACCTATGCGAAAAAGTTCCAAGAGAAAAACCTATGCGAAAAAGTTTCAAGCGAAAAACCTATGCGAAAAAGTTCCAAGCGAAAAACCTATGCGAAAAAGTCCCAAGCGAAATCTCTGAGTGAAGAGAAATCTTCGGTGTGACGTGAAATCCTCTGAGCGAAGCGTGATTCTTGGGTTGTGCTCATGGGTTAAAAGGGAGGATAATGGTGGCGGCGGGTGGCCGGAGAAGTGTGTGGCGGCGGCTCCGGTGAGAAGGAAAGAAAGGAAGAAGAAAGGTAAGTGGGTTGGGGTTGGGTTGGGTTGGGTGGACTTATATATATATAATAATAATATTATAAGTATAATAATAATAACTCTTATTATTAATAATAATAACTAATAATAATAGTAGTAAGAATAAAGAAGGTAAAATTATAATAATAATATTATAACAATAATAATAATGAGTAAAGATAAAATGTATGGAGGTAAAGACTTGGATAAATCCGGACCTGAGACTCGACTCGTCTATCGACTCATTACGCGCCACAAGTAAGGAATATGAAATGGAGATGAGCCACACACACGAACCCGAACCCGCTTAAGGACGATTGACCCATAAACGCGTTAAGGGCATGAGTTAATAATGACAAAGCAAATATAATGTAAATATATAATAACCATAAATGATGATTAAAGTATATTAGATTAATAAGAACGGTTAAAGATGAATACATGTCGGTTCGGTTAATTTAATGGTTAAAGAAAATAAATAATAAACAAATATAGAGAATTAATACGTGTGTATTATTAACAATTAGTTGGGCACAGTTGGAGAAAGGAATTACTATTAACGGCGAGCGTAACAGGATCCAGGTGAGTTATAGCCCCTTTTATGTGTTATGTTTTCGGGGCTGTTTGCATACTACGATGTGTTTAGAATTATACACTTAACTTAAATGGTAATTGTGTAGATATATGTATGCGAATGAATGTGAATTGTATGAATAGATTAACTAGTATGCACGTAGTTGCCATATTAGTTATAATTGAAGAAAGTAGAAAGGAAATGTAACGAGAGTAGAATTGTATGGTTGAATGAATAGAAGGTTGCGGTCCCTACTAATATCTGCGAAAAATAGAGGGTTGCGGACCCTACTATTATCTGCGAAGAATAGAGGGTTGCGGACCCTACTAATATCTGCGAAGAATAAAGTGTTGTGGACCCTAATAATATCTACGAAGATTATAGGGCGAAAGGCTCTTTAAAATATAGAAAGGATGCGTATGTATTAACTAAAGAAAGTTAGATAAGGTATGGAATATTGTACGAATGAAGGCATGCATGTATGTATGAACGAATGTTAGAGGAGCATGTAAGTAATTAATATGTATCTTCGGATGCGTACTAGTAAGTAAGTATCAATACGTATCCTCGGACGCGTATTAGTAAGTAAGCGAAAGTAATGTATGTTAATTAACTAACACTCACTCAGCATAGCTGACTTTTAGTATGCACGTAGGTGAGTAGTACGTGACAAATGGCCTGAGGGAGACACGTGGCGAATCAAGAAAGATTGGCATCGAAGAAAAAAAAAGGGAGTCATATGTTATTTACATTGAATGTTTAAAACTTACGTTATTTTGACTTAAACAGTACTTGATGTTGTATTAATGATTGATGTTTATGTTGCGCGAAATGTTTTAATTAACTCTGATTTTGCGAATTTTGTGAATGAGTAAATCCAACTAGCGAGAAAGTAGGGAACCTGGGTCGGGGGCCCTTTGTATGGCCCCGAACCCCGGAAACCCCACAGTTGGTATAAATACAAAACACTTACAAAAATATTTAAACTTGAAAATAATTCATTTCATTAAAATAACCATTTCAGAGTATAATTCAGCGGAAAACATAAATAAAAAAATAAGTTCCCAAAACCAATTTAAATGTATTTAAATAAATGTTAAAAAGAAAACATTTATTATTATTGAAACATCCGACTAAGTATGCTCTCCACCGTCCAAGTAGCTTCGTGCACGTCCAAGGGACAATGCATCCACCTCCTAACCTGAAACTCACACTAACATGCACACAAAGTCAGCTTGAGCTCAGTGAGTTCATGTTTTTAATAAATAACATCAATATTAATAATCATAATAGTCATTCCCAAAGGTTTTAAACTATAAAAAGGGATACATCAGTTAGGCCATCATCTTTGATAAATAATCATCTTTATGTATATAGACATATACAAACCTACAAATAAACATCTTTATAAGTGCATCCCAATATATATAAATATATATATATAACATCCAAGTAATAACATCAGGGTCGAGCAAACGTACAACCCAAACACGTAACATCTCATAAACATATGCAAAAACAAAGTAGGCATACGTAACATACGTAGTCGATAACGACTACTAACATCGCCAAATATTGGCATACAATAATATATACATACATACTATAACATCCCAAGGCCTACCATATACGAGCAAGCCTATATCAAATAGTTTAAATGTTTCATCAAGCAAAATCGTTTAGGTGTGCATGCTAGCCCAAAACTTATAAAGAGTTAAAAGGGGCATCATGAACTCACTTGACACGAGACACGGATTCACCACGAACTAGAGAATCCCTAAGTAATCCCAAGACTCAAACACCTGCCGGTTTACATTCAATCAATACTAATGACATCAAGATGACTCGTTTATCCTATGAGACGTTCTAACAGGGTTCGGGTCACCTAAAGCCTCGACCTCATCAAACTAAATCACGACAGCCCCCGAGGCCTCACATTCACCAATACGACCCTTAGACACTCCCGGGAATAAAGAATTCCCAAATTACCCCCAGAAGCACTAGGTGATACCAATACCCGCGTTTAAGAGTCGTTTAGGCCGTTAACATCCAACTCAGCCCCGTGTTGACCCATTATGATAAAATCACAGCCAACACGTCCACATGACGCTACACGAGTCAAATGGGTCGGTAACTCGCAAGTACAACGCACCAACTACTCAATAAACGCAATTGTGCATTGTACCGACCCGTTGGAGTAACCGACAACCAATTCAGCCCCATAACTTATAAAAATTATTTTTCAACAGTCCGTACATCAAACTAAGTTCCCCCGAGTGGAATTGGTCGTTAATCACTTCCACCCTCACGTTAAACGCAACAAACTACAATTCTAGTCAACCGAACACTAACAATCAAGCTACAACTATTTGACCAATCTAACGAACACCAATGAACATGATTTTTAGGTATGATATACGGGACAAAAACTATTTGACCAATCTAGGAAGATTGTGGTGCAAAAACTCACTTCAAACAGCCTCGACAATAACACAATTGAACATCCACCGGTTAAGCCTAAAACGAACCTATTGATCAACAACAAGCAAAACGTGCAGATTTTAGCATGCGAAGATGCATTTAATTACATAGGGTAACCTTTGAAATAAATTATTAAATTTTTACCAGACTTTAATAAATGTCTTAGGTTTATAAAAATATTTTTATTATATTTTTCAAGTGGACAAAAAAATTATAAAAATTCCTCCACACAGCAAGGTATGTGCAGCTATTTCTGTGCGCAACAAAATGGTTTTTATAATTTTTATAAGTGCGTTAATATGATCAATAAAACCATTTTGTTGCGCACTGAAATAGCTGCACGTACCTTGCTGTGTTGGAGGAATTTTTATAATTTTTGTGTCCAATAGAAAAATATAATAAAAATATTTTTATAAACCTAAGACATTTATTAAAGTCTGGTAAAAATTTAATAATTTATTTCAAAGGTTATCCTATGTAATTAAATGCATCTTCGCATGCTAAAATCTGCACGTTTTACTCGTTATTAATCGATAAGTTCGTTTTAGGCTTAACCTGTGGATTTGGTTAGTTGAAAGGTTTTAGGGGCTGAGGTAAAGTAATTGGGTATGGGTTGGGCCTTGGGCCAAGTTGTTCGGCCTTGGGCCAAGTGTTGGGCCTTGGGCCAAAGTGTTGGGCTTGAGCAGCCCATTAGGCAAGTGTGTTCTTGCGGTCTAGTTTAGTAACGCGTTGTGTATAATTTACAGGCCCTTGCTTGTGATTGTGCACTTAGGGATTTCCTAGCTCGTTGCAGGTGTTCGATTGATTCAGGTGAGTTCATGACGCCCTTTTTTAATCTTTTTACGTTTTGGGCTAGCATACACACCTTATTATGATTTTAACCGATTTTAATTCGTTTAAACTATTGGTTTGGTATTGTATGATCTTGTTTGTGGTTGCGCCTTTATGAAGACATGTGTAAATTATATTTTATGCCTTAGGATATTTTAGACTCTTTTAAGGTCATATATCCCTTATGGTTATACATGCCTCAAGGTTGCTATTAGGCTTAGTATTAAATGCCTAGATTATCCATTATTTATGGATTGTATGTGGTGATATTGTTGGTTGGATGTTTGAATTAGATGTTTGTATGTGTGTATGTGAATGTGTATGTGATGGTAAACTGTGACCGGGTCAAATATATTACTCGGGGAAGACTAGGGGTGAGGAGGCCCGTGTTGGATGTTTATGACGCGGCTGGGTCAAATATATTACTTGGGGAAGACCCGGGGTGAGGAGGCCCGCCGTTCTATAAACCGTGGTCGGGTCAAATATATTACTTGGGGAAGAAGACCCGGGGTGAGGAGGCCAGTTTCAAGTGTTTGGTATGTTAAACCGCGACCGAGTCAAATATATTACTTGGGGATGACCTGGGGTGAGGAGGCTCGTGTTGCGAGATTTTGCTTTATTAAACTGTGACCGAGTCAAATATATTACATGGGGATGACCCGGGGTGAGGAGGCTCGTGTTGCATGATTTTAACGGTTTTCTTAAACCGCGGCTGGGTCAAATATATTACTCGGGGAAGACCCGGGGTGAGGAGGCCCGTGCTGCGTGAAAAGATGTTTAATGTTTTATTTACTTATGATTTGGTTAAGAAAAGCTATTTATGATTTTATGGACTCATGATTTTCCCCTACATTCCATGCTCATGGAATTTAAAATTGTTTAATGAATGTCGTTTATGAAAACTTGAACTCACTCAGCTCTAGCTGACTTTGTGTGTATGTTAGATTGGTTTTGAGGTTAAGGATTTGAGGTTATCGTTTGGACGTGCTGGGGACTACTCGGAAGGTTGAAGGCATTTCTGGTCGAGGATTTCCAATCAAACGGATATTATATTTATATTTGAGTTTTGGACACTTGTACCCATGTTTGGCATTTTCTTTAAATAATTACACTTTTTTTCCGCTGTTATTTACTCTGAACTTGTTTTAAATAAAAACGAATCGTTTAGTTTTAAATTTTTGTGAAATAATGGATGTGATTACCAACTGTAGGGTTTCCGGGATTCGAGGTCTTACAAATTTAGGTGTATAGGACTTGGGGAATCGTAGAAATAACCTTCAATTGATGTTTTATGCTCAAACCTTGGCTGGAAAGAAGAAAATCGCAGGTGTGGGGGCTGCACAAGTGCCGATCGGACAGCAAGGGAGGTTAGGGTTAGGTTTTGTGTTATAAAAATAAACGTTACGCTCTAGCCCCTCAAATTTAAAGGATATGGAAACTTGAAAGAAAAGCTTAAGTAATTTAATATACCAGAAGGATAATAAGGTCATCGAGGAACGACGGATAACTCCCGAGAATTGCACATACTTTACACGATATTAATCATTAAACCAAAAATTAACGGGCGTTACACCTTACAGTTTGGTATCAGAGCATAAGTTCGAGAGAATAAGCATCCTACATGTTTAGACTCGAACAGAGAATGGGACGAAAAGAAGAAAGAAAGAAGACGCCAGTCAGAAAATACCATGTGTCACTCAAGCAAGCTTAATACGTGAATCCCTTATGGATAACGTAGGGATAGATAAGGAAAGCTATATGAATTGTTAGTGATAGAGTTGTGTGTTTGTAATTAATATGTTTGACTGTTTAACTGCCTTAAGTAAACCGAGCACAAGTAGACTCACAAAAGGAAGTGTATGGGACACGGAGAGTAACGTGAGCAGCTAATCTCAGCTGGCCACTGTTATTACCTGCAGCCTTACTACCCTTGTACTAAATAGTTCCTCATGTGACGATGTTTGTATTTTTCCTTTAGAATTCAAATGGCTGGTGCTAAGACTACTTGACAATGGGGAAGCACGGGACGCCGTGGTAGGCCACGTGTTAACCAAGTACCCACTGAGGAACCCGTTAATGAGCATAGTGAAGAACAAAGCATGAATGTGAGAGAAGAATAGCAATAACTCGATCCTGCTATTCAAGCTACGATTACTCAAGTTGTTGCTGCTGCAGTGAAGAATCTCCAACCAGACAAGTCTACTGGAAGCCGTACTGAGACTGTTGAGAAGACTGGTGAGAGTAGTAAGAGGGATACTGAGACTAAGGATGAGGCATCAAGTGAAGCTCCTCCTGAGCAGGTTAATGGAGGTAAGCGAGGCCGAGGTGGTTGCAAGTACAGAACCTTCAAAGGTTGTGACCCACCCAAACTAACTGGTACTTGTGACGCAATCGCTACTCTTTAGTGGATAACCGCCATGGATAAGGTTATCCGCATTAGCGAGTGCCATCCCAACCAAGCTGTGGGCTTCGCTACTCAATCGTTTGCTGATGAAGCCATGTTTTTGTGGGAAACTGTCGAGTAGAGAAAGTCTGCCGCCGAACGTCCGCACATTGGTCAAGGCGAATAGACCTGCCACTTTTGATTCCGCGGTCGAACTGGCGGAAATGATTTATGATGATCTGGCAGTGAGTGAAGTGGTGGTAGAGGAGAAGAAAGAAAAGGGGTGGGTTGCCCCTGCTAAACGACCCGGTAACCAGTTGGTGGATTCAAGAGAGAAGAAACATAAGGAAGGGGAGAAGATGCCATGCAAAATATGTGGGAAGATGCACGGTGGGGAGTGCAAATGGGGAACCGGTTCTGATGCGTGCCGCAAATGTGGGAAGGCTCATGGTGGAGAATGCAAGTTCGGATCGAATGCTTGCTATAAGTGCGGTAAGATGGGACACTACGCCAATGAGTGCGGTGCAGAACCAACATGCTTCCGATGTGGCAAAACGGGCCACCTGGCGAGGGAATGTGCTAAAGTTGGAAACTGGGGAAGGGAGTTGCAGACTTAGAATCCACTGTCAATGAATGAAACTGGAGGAAGGAGCATTCAAGAAGGACGAGTTATTTTGTTTAATTATTATGTTATGTATGACTTTAAAGATTTTCGTGCTTACTTTTAATTTTAAATTTTAGACTTATGATTGAATGTGATGATTATGGATTGATATGAATGGGTCCTTGTGAACGGCAGTCATGTGACACGTGACCTTAGAATTTAAACTAAGCGGTAGAATTAGAATAGTATAATACAATGTCTCTTAAAGAGACGGGTCGAGACTTGTTAAGTTAAGACAAGGAGCATTTCATCGAGGGCTTCATGGGCAAGCTACCTTGAATAGCTAACACTCGTGACCACCACTCGGTGACTACAAGTTCGGGAGAAGGAAGGATAAACCAACAAGCTAAAAGGTTAGTATGGTTCAAGAAAGAGAGTGAACGTAAGGAGCATTAATTTGTACAACGATTAAGCAGGTTTCGGGGACGAAACCTTTTTAAGGGGGAAAGACTTGTAACGTCCTCGTTTCGACAATAATAAATAAAGAATTACGAGTTTATTTTAGTTATAGTATCGTGTGATGTTGTTAGGTTGATTAATTAATAGTGGAACATGGATAATATTATTAGGAGGTTATTGGACTTAAGAGGGATTATTGGTCAAAAGTCTTTGGGCTTAGCCTATTTAAACCTAAAACCCTAAATCCATCTTTATCCTCACCATTGCATTATTATTCCCAATCATTGTAATACATCCATACACACACACCAAACCACTGTACATCAACATTCCTGATACCCAATTCAAGCATCCAAGATCGAGTAATCAAATCTAAAAGGTAAACGTTATGTTTTAAGGTCAAATTACCCTTTTCATTTCCTTCTCGTTTCATTCCATTGTCGTCGAGATAGTCATTCATGAACGCGAAACCGACATAAAGAAACCCGATTAGACAAACTTCAATCGAATCAATTAAGGTATTTAACAAAAATAATAATAACTAGACATTTGACAAAGATACAAATAATAATAATAATAATAATAATAATAATAATAATAATAATAATAATAATAATAATAATAATAATAATAATAATAATAATAATAATAATAATAATAATAATAATAATAGATTGCATATAACGTGAGGGAGAGCAGCGGCTGTAGCGGAGGCTCGACGCGAACGGGTTCGACGAAACCCGGATTTCCAAATAGCTCGAACCAAACCCGAAATAGACCCCATCTTTTTCTCGGATCCATTGCATTGGTATACGCTCACCAGCGGCCCACATCGGGACCTGGTGTAAGGCCCCAAACCCCGGGAACCCCACAGTTGGTAATCATTCAAAACACTTGGAAAATAATTAAACTTAAAAACAATTCTTTTCATTAAAATAAGCAATTCAGAGTATAATTCAGCGGAAAACATAAGTAATTAAATAAGTTCCCAAAAACCCGGGAATTTAGCCCAAAATCAACATAGTTATCTTTAAATAAAAACTTTTAATAATAAATGTTTAATAGTAAAACTTCAGTTCCCGTATGCCCTTCACCGTCCAAGTAGCTTCGTGCACGTCCAAGCGATAAGGCATCCTCTTCCTAACCTGAAACTCACACTAACATGCACACAAATTCAGCTTGAGCTGAGTGAGTTCAAGTTTTAAGTAAATAACATCAGAAATAATAGTTAAGATAGTCAAACCAAAAGTTTTAAAAAGTAAAAGGGTACATCCATCAAATCCTCATTACCGAGAACTAAACATCCTCATACATACATATACAAAATGTATATGTAAACATCCTTTCAATTACATCTCTATATATATCACAATATATGTATATAACATCCACATATAACATCAGGGACGAGCACACGTACAACCCAAACACGTAACATCAGTGCATGCAAACACAAAATAGGCATACACAACATCAGTAGTCGAAACGACTACAACATCGCCAGATATAGGGCAAGCAATAATGTATATACATATATATATATATATATATTAAACATCCCAAGGCCTACCATATGCTAGCAAGCTTATATAAACTCGTTTAAAACCTTTCATCATGTAAGAAAACACTTAGGTGTGCATGCTAGCCCAAAAGTTAAAAGGGTTAAAAAGGGCATCATGAACTCACCTGAAATCAATCAAACACCTGCAACGAGCTAGGAAAATCCCTAAGTGCACAATCACAAGCAAGGGCCTGTAAATTATACACAACGCGTTACTAAACTAGACCATAAGAACACTCTTGCCTAATGGGCCGTTCAAACCCAACACTATGGCCCAAGGCCCAACAACTTGGCCCAAGGCCCAACAACTTGGCCCAAGGCCTAACAACTTGGCCCAAGGCCCAACACTTGGCCCAAGGCCTAACACTTGGGCCAAGGCACAACAACTTGGCCCAAGGCCCAAGGGTAATCAAATCGGGTCGAATGCGCGTGTAATAAACCTTAAAACCATTTGTTAAACGAATCAGCCCCAAATGGACCAAATTCCATTTTAAATCTCTTTATTCATCAAGATTATGTCACCCAAGTTGATAGGGTTGACGGTTCCTTTTTACAACTCTTACTTTAACGTTTAAACGAAAATTCGCGCACCGCCGACTCGATTGACTAAGCACTAACCACAACAGCCCCGAGCATCAAAATAATAATATTTCCACAGCCCTTAAACCCCCCTATGACTGTACAAATTGATTCGGTCGGTCACCCGATCAATCAACGCATCAAACTCAACAATTTGCAATTCTACACCCGATAAACCCTAGTTTTCGAACTAAAATCAATTGACCGACCTAAACACCTCCATTGGCCATGAAATTTTAATATGATTTACATGTCTTACCTAGTGGAATTTGGATGCAAAAACCTCACTCAAAACAGCCCCGGAAAAGCTCAATTGGGCAGCCACCCGGTTAGCCTAGAACAAGACGTTTTTTGATCAATACACGCAATATAAGGATCAATTAACGTGTAAAAGACTTGGGGAACCGTAGTACATACCTTCAAATTGAAATTTTAAGGCTTAGAATTGGCTGCAAAAAAGAAAATCGTGGGTCTAGGGCCTGCTCTATTTTTCCGATCACAACCTTGTAAGGGGGCTAGGGTTAGTTTATGTTATAACATAAGATATTACAATCTAGTCCCTCCATATTGAAGTGTAAGGCAAAATGGAAGGAAAAGTTAGGTTCTTTAACGTACTGGGACGACGCAAAGGCTTCCGAGAAACGTTGCTTAAGTCCCAATGTAAAGCCCCAAACCCCGGGAACCCCATAGTTGGCAATCACTCAAAACACTCGTAAAATTAAATAAACTCAAAAACCGTTTCTTCCATTAAAACAAACATTTCAGAGTATCAATTTTTGCGGAAAACATGAAAAATGAAATAAGTTCCCGAAACCCAGGAATTTTGCCCAAAATCCAAAGTAAGTATAACTTTTATAAGTTTCCTTGAAATAAAACATTCATAACAATTCTTCCTTCCAGTATGCCCTTCACTATCCAAGTAGCTCCGTGCACGTCCAAGCGATAAGGCATCCTCTTCCGAATCCTGAAACTTACACTAACATGCACACAAAGTCAGCTTGAGCTGAGTGAGTTCAAGTTTTAAGTAAAAGATATCAGTAGTAAAATCATAATAGTCATATAAAAGGTTTTCTAAAAGTAAAAGGGTACATCCATCTAATCATCATTACCGAACTTAAACATCCTCATACATACATATACAAAATGTATATGTAAACATCCATTCAATAACATCCCTATATACATAACAGTATATATATATATATATATCATCCACGTATAACATAAGGGTCGAGCAAACGTACAACCCAAACACGTAACATCAGTGTATGCAAACACAAAGTAGGCATACACAACATCAGTAGTCGAAACGACTACAACATCGCCAAATAGAGGCCAAGAAATAATGTATATACACATATATATATTTAACATCCCAAGGGTTACCATATACTAGCAAGCCTATATAAAATCATTTTAAAAACATTTCATCAAGTAAGAAAACATTTAGGTGCACATGCTAGCCCAAAAGTAAAATGACTAAAAAGGGCATCATGAACTCACCTGAGATCGATCGAATACTTGCAATGAGCTAGGAAGTTCCTAAGGGAAAAATCACATGCAGGGGCCTGTAAATTATACATAACGCGTTACTAAATTAGACTGTAGGAACACTCTAGCCTAATGGGTCGTACAAGCCCAACACTTTGGCCTAAGGCCCAACAACTTGGCCCAAGGCCCAAGGGTAATCAAATCGAGTCGAATGCGCGTGTAATAATCCTTAAAACCATTTGTTAACCGAATCAGCCCCGAATGGACCAAATTCCATCTTAAATCTTACATGAACCCCGAGCACATCCTGGTTTATCTTAGAATCTATCTTTTGGTCTCGAGCACACTTTGTTCTACTCAAGCAAACCTTCTTCCAGCACACTTTGCTTTTGTGCATGCTCAGGAAAAGAAAAAAAAAACTAAGTAATTTTCGAGCAAGGTCTCGAGCAAGCTCGAGTAAAGTCAGAAGCATGCTCGATTAACAACAGAAAAAAAAAGAAGTGTTTGCTCGAGCAAGGTTCTCAAGCAAGCTCGAGTAAGGTCAGAAGCATGCCCGATTAACAACAGAAAAAAAAAGACAAGTGTTTGATCGAGCAAAGTCCTCGAGCAAGCTTTCCAACATGCTAAATGAAGTGTTTTCAAGCATGCTTAGTACAAACTGAGTATGCTCGTGAAGGGACTTTGACTTATGTGTGCTCGTGGACTGAATCCATGGTCGTAAATGAATTACACTTGAGATTTTTTTTTTTTTTTGGTGTCGTTGACCGTTTGGCCAAGCTGACCTTTACGGAAGATCCATACCAGGGGTATTTTGGTAAATTGCCCCGAATAGACCAAAAATAATATCTTTCCACAGCCCTTAAACCTCCCTAGGGCTGCACAAACTGAATCGGTCGGTCACCCGATCAACTAACGCATCAAACTCAACAATTTACAATTCTACACCCGATAAACCCTAGTTTTCGAACTAAAATCGATTGACTGACCTAAACACCTCCAATGACCAGGAAATTTTAATATGATGTAAATGCCATACCAGGGGATCTTTCTACACCATAACTCTAATTTTTATCCACAGGAAGTGGGTCAATTGCACCCAAGCCGAAACCTGTCCAACGAAAAGTTTCGGCAAAATAGAGCATCAAGACGATTAGGGGTGAACAAAAAGAGTGTATGGGATTGTAATACATACCTTGAACTACCTCTAGGAGCTTGGAATCGATCAAAAAGTCGAAGCAAGGAAGGGAGGGGGTGGCTGGAACCTGCCGATAGCAACAGTGGCTGGAAATAGGGTTTAGGATTTTAAAGTAGTGTTATAACATAAAAGTTTTTCATTCTAGCCCCCGGAAAATAACAATAATGCAACTTGGAATAAATGTTATGCGATTAGACGTACCGGAATGACATAAAGGCTTCTAAGAAAGGTCGGATAAATCCCGAGATTTATACATATTCTACAATATTAAATCCTTGAAACCGGAATTAACGGACGTTACAAGTCCACCCCCCTTACAACGGGATTCGTCCCCGAATCCCGATGCGACAGGAACAACTGCGGAGAATGCTTCATTATCTCGACTTCAGACTCCCAAGTGGCCTCGGTACCCCTAAGGTGTTTCCACTGCACCTTCACCTGTCTGACCACCTTATTCCTCAAACGCCTCTCCTGACGGTCAAGAATAGCAATCGGTTGTTCAACGTAGTTCAGCTTACTATCGAGTTCAATATCATCGAAAGGCACATGGGCCTCTTCATCCACCAGGCATTTCCTCAGATGGGACACGTGAAAAGTAGGATGAATCCCCACGAGCTCCTCGGGTAAATCCAGTCTATAAGCTACCTCGCCAACTCGGGCCAAAATACGGAACTGGCCAATAAACCTCGGACTGAGCTTCCCCCTCTTACGGAAATGAATAATGCCCTTCCAGGGAGAAACTTTTAACATAACCCGATCCCCAACCTCAAACATGATAGGCCTTCGCCTTTTATCGGCATAAGATTTCTGACGATCCTGTGCGGCCTTCATAAATGCTTTAATCTTGTCGAGTTTCTCAGTCGTAGCCTCGACCACCTCTAAACTACCTAACTGCTTTTGACCAATGGAAACCCAACAGACAGGAGTCCTACACCTCCTACCATACAACATCTCAAACGGTGGCATCCCAATCGTGGCATGATAACTGTTATTATACGAAAACTCCACCAACGGTAAGTGACGGTCCCAACTACCACCAAAGTCGATAACACAAGACCGCAACATATGCTCGAGAGTCTGAATGGTCCTCTCGGACTGACCATCCGTCTGCGGGTGATAAGCAGTACTGATGAGGAGTTTGGTACCCATCTCCTCGTGAAACTTTTTCCAAAACCTGGAGGTAAAACGCGTATCCTTATCCGAAACAATAGATACCGGCACCCCGTGCCTAGAAACGATCTCACGAATAAACACATCGGCCAGCTGCCCAGAATTAAAAGTCTCTCGAATCGGCAAGAAATGAGCGCTCTTGGTCAGTCTATCCACAATTACCCAAATGGTGTCATAATTACCCCTAGGAGTATGAGGCAATTTTGTCACGAAATCCATAGCAAGATGTTCCCATTTCCACTCAGGTATTTCCAACGGCTAAAGTTTCCCAAATGGCTTCTGATGCTCGGCCTTAACCTGTAGACACGTCAAACACTTACTCACGTACTGAGCCACCTCAAATTTCATTGCAGGCCACCAATAATTTTTCTTCAAGTCTTGGTACATCTTGGTCGCGCCCGGGTGAATAGAATAGCGTGACTTGTGTGCCTCATCCAAAATTTTCTCTCTAAATCCTCCATACCTTGGTACCCATAAACGACCATCCTTATACTTCACCCCATCACCTACGTCTTCCATCAACTTTTCCTGACCCCAAATACGCTCTGACATAATCCATTCCACCTGCAACGCTTCATTCTGTGGGTTGGCTATTTGTTTCAAAATGTCGGGTTTGAGAATAAGCTGGTAGGATTTCACACGAATAGGTTTTGGTCTCTCCTTCCGGCTTAACGCGTCGGCCACCACGTTAGCCTTACCCGGATGGTACATGATCTCCAGGTCGTAGTCCTTAATCAACTCCAACCATCTACGCTGCCGCATATTCAGTTCCTTTTGCTCGAAGAAATACTTTAAGCTCTTATGGTCGGTATAAATAACGCATGGAACACCGTACAAATAGTGTCTCCACAACTTAAGCGCAAATACAACCGCTGCCAGTTCTAAATCGTGGGTAGGATAATTCGCCTCGTGAGGCTTCAACTGTCGTGAGGCATAAGCGATGACTCGACCTCGCTGCATCAAAACACACCCAAGCCCCTGATAAGAGGCATCAGAATACACCACCAAATCGTCGGTGCCATCAGGCAAAGCTAAGATCGGGGCATGCGTCAATCTGTTCTTCAACTCGAGAAAAGCTTCCTCCTGTTCCGTACCCCAAACGAACTTAACACTATTCTTAGTTAGTTTGGTTAGGGAAGAGGCAATTTTTGAAAAATTGGAAATAAAGCGGCGGTAATACCCCGCCAAACCCAGAAAACTACGGATTTCGGTCGGAGACTTAGGAGACTCCCATTCATTCACGGCTTCCACCTTTGCGGGGTCAACCAGAATACCACTCGGGTTAATGACATGGCCCAAGAATTGAACCTCACGTAACCAGAAGGAACACTTAGAAAATTTCGCATACAATTTGTTCTTTCGCAGAGCCTCCAACACTTCCCTGAGATGACCGACGTGATCAGATTCACTCTTAGAGTACACAAGAATGTCATCGATGAACACAATAACCGAACGATCGAGCATCGGTCTACACACCCGGTTCATAAGATCCATGAACGCAGCCGGTGCGTTGGTCAAACTGAAAGACATCACCAGAAATTCGTAATGTCCATAACGATTGCGGAAGGAAGTCTTAGGAATATCTTTCTCCCGAATCTTCAGCTGATGATACCCGGACCTAAGGTCGATCTTCGAGAACCAACTAGCTCCTTGGAGCTGATCAAATAAATCGTCGATCCTTGGGAGAGGGTAGCGATTTTTAACGGTGAGCTTATTCAACTCACGGTAGTCAATGCACATCCGCATGCTACCGTCCTTCTTCTTAACGAACAAGACCGGGGCACCCCAAGGTGAGATGCTCGGTCGAATGAAGCCCTTATCGAGCAAGTCTTCCAACTGAGCCATAAGCTCCTTCATTTCATTCGGCGCTAGACGGTAGGGGGCTCGAGCAACGGGTTTGGCGCCAGGTACAAGGTCTATCTGGAACTCGACCTCGCGATCCGGCGGCACATCTGACAAATCATCTGGAAATACATCCGGGAAATCCCGAACAATGGGAACATCACCGACGGTAGCCACCTCGGTATTTACATTCATAGCATACGCCAGATACGCCCCGCACCCCCGCTGCATCAACTTCCCCGCCTTAAGCATGGATATAATATGTGGCGTCGCAACATTCCAATCACCGAAAACCGTAATCCGAGTCCCATCCGGGGCCCTTAGACGAACGAGTTTCTGACCACAAATGATCTGAGCATCAACATTCGCGAGCCAATCCATCCCGAGCACCACATCGAAACAACCAAGCGGCATCAAATACAATCGCACCGGAAATCTATAACCAGACAACTCTATGGAAAAACCCTTAATAGCCCTAGACACGGACACGGATTTTCCTACAGCGACCTCAACCTCAAACCCATCGACTACGCGCTCGGGTGATTTATTCAACAAGGAACAGAAAGCGGTAGATACAAAACTCCTACTGGCACCCGAATCAAATAAAACTGACGCCTGTAACTCATTCAGTAAGAAAGTACATGGGACGATATTATACTACTGCTTAGCTACACGATCAACACATACGATTTCAATGGAACAAGAAATTATAACGGTGGAATGAAAGCTAAATTAGGAAAAAGTACCTGAAACGACATCTGCATCCTCTTTTGCTTCCTTCTTGGAGATGTTGAAGGCCCTCGCCCTGGCTTTCGGCTTCTCATCTATTTTCCCCCTCGAGGAAGTCCCCTGCCCGGACCCACCCCCCCCCCCTCCACCTTAACGGATGGACAGTTTGATGCCAAGTGACCCGAACCCTTACACCGGAAACAGGTCAACGTCGGGCACTCGAAATGGGGGTGTCCGACCTTATCACAACGAAAACAAGTGCCAGACCCCATCCTACATTCCCCCTTTTGCGGCTTCCCACACTTCTTGCAATTACCAAATGCTGCATCCCTTTTAAACTCAGAAGTCTCAGTCTTTACCCTTTTACCGGACGAGTTAAAATTGTTCCCCCCTGATCGCTTACCGTACGAATTTGAGTTCCATCCCCTCCTATTCTCGGTAGGCGGTAATTTCTCCCTCTGATCATAAAGCGTACCTGCTAGGGTGACCACCGAGTGAAAAGAGTTCATGTCGGTAGTCAACACACCCCTACGAATATCCACCGGAAGTCCCTTCACG
Organism: Bidens hawaiensis; assembly: GCF_021521415.1. Taxonomy (NCBI): domain Eukaryota; kingdom Viridiplantae; phylum Streptophyta; class Magnoliopsida; order Asterales; family Asteraceae; genus Bidens; species Bidens hawaiensis. Next base: position 1,845,957 of record NW_027491157.1, read on the forward strand.
TACTTCTTAATCCTCTTGGCTTCGGGAGTAACCAAGTCGGGACATAAGCGAGCCATCTTGTTAAACTTGGTGGTATACTCCCGATGCGACATAGAACCAGCCTCCAAGGTCAAGAATTCATGTTGTAATTTATCTAATTCATGCGGAGGACAAAACTGATCAAGAACCGATTTCTTCAACTCATCCCATGTCATCCTCCTAACCGCACGATCCCCCATGGCTTGCGCCAAGTTATCCCACCAACATAGTGCCTCGGAACGGAACGAGGCAGTAGCATAAGTCAGCATGTCATCCCCCTTGCACTTACTGACCCTCAGTACGGCCTCCATCTCTCTTACCCACTGATGTGCAGCCAAGGCATCTTTAGTACCATCGAAAGAAGGGGGGTCGCACTTCTTAAAGTCACCATACGAGCAACCCTGGGTCGATACACTAACGGTCCGCACCTCATCATCATCCCCACTCGACACATACACTTCCTCTTCTTCTTCGACCTGTACCTCCTTACTCTTCCTTCCCTTATCCGAACCCTTACCAGCTAGTGATTCTTCCATGATCCTGACAGACTCAGCAACGATCTCTGGAATGCCGCTATGGAGCACCTGGTAAATCTCATCCGCGATAGCCGCGCGTAAAGCAGGATCTAAGGCGGGGTTACCCCCTCCTCATGAATCGGGGTTTCCTGCTGGGGAGTAAGAATCTCATTCTCGGCTTCGGCACGTGGCCTACGACCACGACCACGACCACGACCACTAGAACCACCTCTCCTAGCTGTTCAAGTATTAACCATGACTTATCCCTACAAAGACAGGATTTTAATATGATTAAGTACAAGTGGCTTTTAGAACATGTAAGGTAAGGTAAACTGCTAATTACGTTGATCAAGTGTGATTTGTCGTTTACTTTACCCGCCCGTCCTAATCACCCCCAACCCCTAACCATATTAGCACTCTATCTAACACTTAACAGTTAATCACATACGGGAAATCTAAAATGTAGAGGAATGACTAAGTAATTTAAAGTTACCTCTTGGTGTGCAGCTACTCGCGGTAGGCATACTGGTCTCTTTTCTTACAGTTCGAGTCCAAGCATTCGGGGATGCACAGATCCCTCGAACCAAGGCTCTGATACCAACTTGTAAGGCCCCGAATCCCGGGAACCCCACAGTTGGCAATCACTCAAAACACTTGTAAAATTAAACAAACTCAAAAACCGTTTCTTCCATTAAAACAAACATTTCAGAGTATCAATTTTTGCGGAAAACATGAAAAATGAAATAAGTTCCCGAAACCCGGGAATTTTGCCCAAAATCCAAAGTAAGTATAACTTTTATAAGTTTCCTTGAAATAAAACATTCATAACAATTCTTCCTTCCAGTATGCCCTTCACCATCCAAGTAGCTCCGTGCACGTCCAAGCGATAAGGCATCCTCTTCCGAATCCTGAAACTTACACTAACATACACACAAAGTCAGCTTGAGCTGAGTGAGTTCAAGTTTTAAGTAAAAGATATCAGTAGTAAAATCATGATAGTCATATCAAAGGTTTTATAAAAGTAAAAGGGTACATCCATCTAATCATCATTACCGAACTTAAACATCCTCATACATACATATACAAAATGTATATGTAAACATCCATTCAATAACATCCCTATATACATAACAGTATATATATATATCATCCACGTATAACATCAGGGTCGAGCAAACGTACAACCCAAACACGTAACATCAGTGTATGCAAACACAAAGTAGGCATACACAACATCAATAGTCGAAACGACTACAACATCGCCAAATAGAGGCCAAGAAATAATGTATATACACATATATATATTTAACATCCCAAGGCTTAACATATACTAGCAAGCCTATATAAAATCATTTTAAAAACATTTCATCAAGTAAGAAAACATTTAGGTGCACATGCTAGCCCAAAAGTAAAATGAGTAAAAAGGGCATCATGAACTCACCTGATATCGACTTGCAATGAGCTAGGAAATTCCTAAGGGCAAAATCACAAGCAGGGGCCTGTAAATTATACATAGCGCGTTACTAAATTAGACTGTAGGAACACTCTAGCCTAATGGGCCGTACAAGCCCAACACTTTGGTCCAAGGCCCAACAACTTGGCCCAAGGCTCAAGGGTAATCAAATCGGGTCGAATGCGCGTGTAATAATCCATAAAACCATTTGTTAACCGAATCAGCCCCGAATGGACCAAATTCCATCTTAAATCTTACATGAACCCCGAGCACATCCTGGTTTATCTTAGAATCTATCTTTTGGTCTCGAGCACACTTTGTTCTACTAAAGCAAACCTTCTTCCAGCACACTTTGCTTTTGTGCATGCTCAGGAAAAGAAAAAAAAAACTAAGTAATTTTCGAGCAAGGTCTCGAGCAAGCTCGAGTAAAGTTAGAAGCATGCTCGATTAACAACAGAAAAAAAAGAAGTGTTTGCTCGAGCAAGGTCCTCGAGCAAGCTTTCCAGCATGCTAAATGAAGTGTATTCAAGCATGCTGAGTACAAACTGAGTATGCTTGTGGACTGAATCCATGGTCGTAAATGAATTACACTAGAGTTTTTTGGTAAATTGCCTTTACGGAAGATCCATACCAGGGGTATTTTGGTAAATTGCCTCGAATAGACCAAAAATAATATCTTTCCACAGCCCTTAAACCTCCCTAGGGCTGCACAGACTGAATCGGTCGGTCACCCGATCAACTAACGCATCAAACTCAACAATTTACAATTCTATACTCGATAAACCCTAGTTTTCGAACTAAAATCGATTGACTAACCTAAACACCTCCAATGACCAGGAAATTTTAATATGATGTAAATGCCATACCTGGGGATCTTTCTACACCAGAACTCTAATTTTTATCCACGGGAAGTGGGTCAATTGCACCCAAGCCGAAACCTGTCCAACGAAAAGTTTCGGCAAAATAGAGCATCAAGACGATTATGGGTGAACAAAAAGTGTGTAGGGGATTGTAATACATACCTTGAACTACCTCTAGGAGCTTGGAATCGATCAAAAAATCGAAGCAAGGAAGGGAGGGGGTGGCTGGAACCTGCCGATCGCAACAGTGGCTGGAAATAGGGTTTAGGGTTTTAATGTAGTGTTATAACATAAAAGTTTTTCATTCTAGCCCCCGGAAAATAACAATAATGCAACTTGGAAGAAATGTTAAGCGATTAGACGTACCGGGATGACATAAAGGCTTCCGAGAAACGTCGGATAAATCCCGAGATTTATACATATTCTACAATATTAAATCCTTGAAACCGAAATTAACGGACGTTACACCCGAGAGTTATACATACTTTAAATTCGCTAAATCATTAAACCGGAAGTTTGACGGGTGTTACACCTGCGTTCGAGTTCCGGCAACGAGGAACCTGGCTCCGGTGAAGAAAGTGCTGGCACGGAACCTAATATGTGACGAAATTAAACCAGTAAGTGAACCAGATCCAAACCTACCAGAACCTATGCGACATGCCCAAAATCATTCGCGCGAGAGACCTGTGCGACGCGAAAACCCATGCGAAGCAGAGCCATGCGAAATTTCTGATGCAAAAACGTTCCAAGCGAAATTCCTGGTGCAAAAAAGTTCCAAGCGAAAAACCTATGCGAAAAAGTTCCAAGCGAAAAACCTATGCGAAAAAGTCCCAAGTGAAAACTCTGAGCGAAGCGAAATCTTCGGTGCGACGCCAAATCCTCTGAGCGAAGCGTGATTCTTGGATTGTGCTCATGGGTTAAAAAGGAGGATAATGGTGGCGGCGGGTGGCCGAAGAAGTGTGTGGCAGCGGCTCCGGTGAGAGGGAAAGAAAGGAAGAAGAAAGGTAAGTGGGTTGGGGTTGGGTAGGGTTGGGTGGACTTATATATATATAATAATAATATTATAAGTATAATAATAATAACTCTTATTATTAATAATAATAAATAATAATAGTAGTAAGAATAAAGAAGGTAAAATTATAATAATAATATTATAACAATAATAATAATGAGTAATGATAAAATGTATGGAGGTAAAGACTTGGATAAATCCGGACCCGAGACCTGACTCGTCTATCGACTCATTACGCGCCTCAAGTAAGGAATATGAAATGGAGATGAGCCACACCCACGAACCCGAACCCACTTAAGGACGATTGACCCATAAACGCGTTAAGGGCATGAGTTAATAATGACAAAGAAAATATAATGTAAATATATAATAACCATAAATGATGATTAAAGTATATTAGATTAATAAGAACGGTTAAAGATGAATACATGTCAGTTTGGTTAATTTAACAGTTAAAGAAAATAAATAATAAACAAATATAGAGAATTAATACATGTGTAATATTAACAGTTAGTTGGGCACGGTTGAAGAAATGAATTACTATTAACGGTGAGCATAACAGGATCCAGGTGAGTTCTAGCCCCTTTTATGTGTTATGTTTTCGGGGTTGTGTGCATACTACGATGTGTTTAGAATTATACACTTAACTTAAATGGTAAGTGTGTAGATATATGTTTGCGAATGAATGTGAATTGTATGAATAGATTAACTAGTATGCACGTAGTTGCCATATTAATTATAATTGAAGAAAGTAGAAAGGAAATGTAACGAATGTAGAATTGTATGGTTGAATGAATAGAAGGTTGCGGTCCCTACTAATATCTGCGAAGAATAGAGGGTTGCGGACCCTACTAATATCTGCGAAGAATAGAGGGTTTAATATCCGCGAAGAATAAAGGGTTGTGGACCCTAATAATATCTACGAAGATTATAGGGCGAAAGGCTCTTTAAAATATAGAAAGGATGCTTATGTATTAACTAAAGAAAGTTAAATAAGGTACGGAATATTGTACGAATGAAGGCATGTATGTATGTATGTATGAACGAATGTTAGAAGAGCAGGTAAGTAATTAATATGTATCTTCGGATGCGTACTAGTAAGTAAGTATCAATACGTATTCTCGGACGTGTTTTAGTAAGTAAGCGAATGTAATGTATGTTAATTAACTACAACTCACTCAGCGTAGCTGACTTTTAGTATGCACGCAGGTGAGTAGTACGTGACGGATTGCCTGAGGGAGACACGTGGCGAATCAAGAAAGACTGGCATCAAAGAAAAAGAAAGGGAGTCATATGTTATTTACATTGAATGTTTAAAACTTACGTTTTTTGATTTAAACGGTACTTGATGTTGTATTAATGATTGATGTTTATGTTCCGCGAAATGTTTTAATTAACTCTGATTTTGCGAATTATGTGAATGAGTAAATTCAACCAGCGAGAAAATAGGGCACCCGGGGTCGGGGGCCTTACATTAAGCTGTCATACATGTTTTTATATGAAAATCTTTACAACTCAAGATCTTATTTTCAGAAACAATATATATAGTAAAATATTGATGAACAAAAAACATTAACAATAACCTCATTAGTTGCTTGTAAAACCGACGATTTCTGACGTTTACGAAATGACGAATTTGACGACGTTGTTTGCATTTGATGCATAATGATATTACACTTTTGTTATAATAATAATAATGAAGAACAAAACAATTCTGATATGCAATTCTTATATGCAAATATAGAAGAGAACATAATATTAATAAGTTGGCATACTAATAGTTCGGAATAGTACGGAATGCCTTTTTATATGCAAATCTAGCTTGGCATATGTTTATTGTTTTCTAAATTTAGAGCTAGAAGATAACATAAAGTACAGTTAGGTTATAAGCTGTCATACATGTTTTTATATGCAAATCTAGCATTGCATATGTTTATTATTTTGTAAATGAGACAAGTTTGTATCAATTCTTATTTTGTAAATACATGATAAGCTTATTTATAATATTTTTTAAACATTTCCCATAATATAAATCCGGTGATAACATCATTCTATCTCAAATCAATCAATCTTGATAAAGCTATGTAACATCATGCTATAACATGGGTTGATTTAAAGAGTTGGTTAAAAATATGTCTGTAAGAAGTTCGTTTATGTTCGTCTGCTTAATAATGTTTATTAGTGTCTGTTAGTGTTTGTTTGTTTGTTAACGTCACTTTATAATATTAACGAACGGACACGGACGAACTTAATTCCTTAATGGACGGGCACGGGCATTAATATTTGTTCATAGAGCGTTCGTGAACCGTCCGTCTGATAAAATTTTAACGGACGAATACGAATAAGGCCTCGTGTGTTAGTTATGCAATTCTTATATGCAAATATGGAAAACATAAAGTGCATCCAGGTTATAAGCTGTCATACTGATAGTACGGAAATGTCCTTGTTTTTATATGCAAATCTAGCATTGTATATGTTTATTATTTTGTAAATGAGACAAGTTTGTATAAATTCCTATTTTGTAAATATGTGATAAGTTTATTTATAATATTTTTAAAACATTTCCTATAATATAAATCCACGTGAAAAGTAATTAGTTATTTACAGATTTTATTGTATGAGTTAATTAATTTCTTAACCTTTTAATTTGGTAACCCTCGGGTTAATTTCTTTAAGTTACATAAAAAACATTACAAGCTTTTAATATAATGCAACCCGATCTATTTATCTACACTAATAAAAGAATATCACTTTTGCCACTTGTCAATCTATATTTCATCACATTATTTTCAACCAATTTTAATATATCGTCCTTATTTTTTAAATCATCACAGTAAATGAATTCAATATTTTTATTAAATATAAATCCTAACCGATTCATTTATTAACATTAATGGTGAAATAAAGAAAATAAAGGTGCATCGTTGTGAAAGAATTTGGATTTGTATGGTAAACTACAAATTGTTTTAAACTAGGATTCGAGCAGCCGTTGCAAAATTTTTTATATAAGATTGGTTTCAGATTTGAATTTAATAATTTTCTCATATGCATTTGAACTCAAGAAAATGTGTATTTTCTTAATTTTTTTTCAAACATTTTGTATAAATATTGCAAACACGGAGAATACCTATTATATATATCTTGGTGTTTAGCATTAAATCATTGAAGTTGAATATTATAACTATAACCCATATGTATAAATTTACTATATGAACTATCTGTCATTTTGGAAGGGTATATAAGAAATTAATCCTTTATTTATATTGTTTTTTTATGTAGTATAAAATGTTTTAGCAATAAGAAGAATAATATTTAGTTTTCAATATTTTCTTCAATAACTCAGACCAAAATACTTCAAAGATATATATTTTATGAGTTGATTTATACTTTTTTATACATTTAAATATAGTTAATTTAATATCTCTTATAAGACAAAATTACTTAATTAAAGCATGCAAAATTTTAAACACTATTTTCGTTTTCCAAATTCATTTAAGATATCGAAACCTAGAATATCATTTTCATTAGTTATTTACATCCATATATCTATATATACTATTAAAACAATACGCTTTTCTTGTTTTCTATTGGTAACTTCCATACATACAATACATTTTTAGAATTTGTCGATAAAAAAATAATTCCAAAATAAATTAAATTCAACATAACAGAATTAAATTCTCTAGACCCGTTACACTATTGAGATTTAACTGCCCATGCCGTCACCATCACAAACCCTAATCAGAATTCTTTTTCGCAAGAGATCCACTATTCCCTAGAAACTGCTTGTCCAATCATCTTCAACAAAACACTAATCGATCCATCTTTTGTCTCCCAAGTTAGAGAACATCATCTTCATCACTATCACAAACCCTAATCAAAAGTTTTTTCGCTAAACTATTTCTATATATCACAAAACCCTAGGGCATCGCCTTTTTTCTCCCAAGAAAGTGACCACTCAAACTCGATTCATTCAATCGACTAATCAAGGTGTGTTTTTGGTTTTGATTTAGGATTTCAATCAACAATCTAGCCCTAATCAGTCGTAATCCTCTACTCTTTGTTTAGATTTTTAGATAATATAAAGCACCAGTTATTAGTTTCCATCTAGCATGGACTTTGTTCACTATCGACGATACTTACTTCCAGTCACTTAAAGCATCAGGTATTAGATTCGATCTACTATTTTTATTTCGTTTATTAAGTTTTCAATTTATTAGTTTTCCAGAAACTAATAAATTATTTTGCTTCTTTACCTGTTTCCGGTTAATGATATACTTCTTTATCGGTTATTGAAACCAAAAGAGCTACTTTACAATTAGCTAGCATGGAAAATAGTTAATTATAGATTTCTTTTGGAATCCAACGCATACAAATTTTTATAGATATAATGATGTTTATCTTCGCTGCGTTGGTATGCTATGCATCACATAAAAATGTTAAAATCTCTCATTATTTTTTATTTTTTTTTTTAAATTGGAGGATCATATGTTTTATCTTATGCCCACATAGTTGTTGGACCTTTAAGTCACTCAGTTCACGACCTGTCATGTATTGTGAAGTTTGCGAGACCAATATAAGTTAATCAATCATTTCTTCACCGATTTGGGGGAAAAGAAGTAAATTTATGTTAAATAAAAGCAAGTTTTAATGTTTTGTGTCTGTTGTTATATGACATTTTGAATTGATTTTTTTTGCACGGGAGACAATTGGGTAATGCGTTAAATGAATATTCAATATTGAACCGGACATGATCATCGAGGTTTGACCAGCGTATTAGTTTATTCAATCATTTTCTTGATCAAGATAGAACATTTTTTACATTTAATTTCAAACAATGGATTCTTGCAAGTTTCTTGATGCTTTTTCAATGCTACTTGATGCCGGAAGTTTTCTGGTGATAATGCTCAAAACAATCTCCACATAAAGTTCTTCCAGCCTGGGTCTCTAAATAACATTCTTCTGGGTATTGCTCCTGATAATCTATCTACCATTATAATTAAATTATAGTTAGATGAAGGCAAGTCTATTAATTTGGACATGATCACCGGGTAATCTTATTTTGGTTTATCTTTGCTCCAAGATGTTTTTGGGAATTCATAAAATTTTTCTGGTGTGTAGGACCTATTTTTTGTTACACTGGAAATTGTTTTCATAGATTTTTGATTTTGACTTTGTGCAATATCATGGTGTTTAGGTGTTATATTTCTCATGGTTCAGAAACAACATCAACTTCTTGTAACATTGCTCCAGTACAATGTGCAACGTAGCTGCCACGGAGGTAATACTTTCCTCTTTTGATGTTTCTTTTTAACTATTAGATGATGATGATGATGATTATTATTATTATTATTATTATTATTATTATTATTATTATTATTATTATCATCATCACCATATGTTTAGCTTTTCTAACAATATTAACATTCATGGTTTATGCTGTAATAATCTACAGGCCCTACCAATATACTTGGATAAAATTTTTAATTCATGTGTCTGAAAGGTTGAGTGATTGTTGTTTCTAAAAAAGTTGAGTGATACACATTATTCTCATTTATCATCTAAATTCTAATTTTTGCATTTTTTGTTATCCAATTTGGTTTCAATTAAATGCACACTTTTCATTTTCAAATCTCAGTAAGAGGTATGAGAAGCAAGACATATCAGATGACACGGTAAGTAAATGCACCTTTCATTAGTCCAGTAAAGCTTGTTATAGTTGTGCCATTGCCCGTTTACTTTTGTAACCCTTTTCCTTGTGAATGGGTTGATTTGGGTTGCAAGTTATTTGAAAATGGTTGAATATATAAAAGTTAGTTAAACGAGAATGGTTCAAATGGGTTTAAAGTTGCCCAAAGTCTATTTTTATTGTGTAATTGCATACAACCTCCAAATTCGGTCTCATCAAAGATTTTGATTATTATTGGTATAATACATTTTTTTAGTTCATAACTAACACAATGATCATCCTTAGGAATGGACTGTAACTTCTCTAGTCTAGAATATGTATAATTTTTATATTCTTCTTATTTTATATATGGTCACAACATTATTGTGTGTACTATATGAGTTAATGATTTATTTTTATTATGAAGGAAAAAACTTAAAAAAACAGATAGCCGATGATTTGTGATAATTTGATTATTGTTTTGTGCGATAATATCCATTAGGTATGGTTAAATCATTCTATCCATAGGTAATCTATTTAATACTAAGGTTTCTCGATCTTTCTTACTTAATTGTTTTGTAATTGTAATTATTATAGATCTATTGATATCATAGATGCTTTTGGTCCGCAAGATGTATTGAGGGGTATTTTGGATCGCTAACTATTTTAAATCATTTTATCCATCGGCATTGTGTCCATAGGTATTTTAAGTGGTCTCCTTTACTTAAACGAGACGGTGCTTAAACTTTAAAGGCAGTGTATGCCTTTGTTTCCGATTAAATAGGTGTTTGATTGTTCTTAAAAGCTAAAAGATTTGTTAGCTGTTGTTAGATGTCAAGGTTAAGTGTTATGTATAAATTATCATGATAAATGCAGGATGAATATTTATGTTCAATTTAGTATAATAGTTTAAAGCACACCGCGCAAAGTGGAAACAATAAGATTATTCTGTGTTTCTATTTCTTGAATATGGTTTTGGATGTCGTCAAGAATCAAGAAGCAGTGTGGAATATGGCTTTGTTTAATGTAGCAGCAATGATGCCGAGTTCTACAAGAAAAATTCATTGTAAGTATAATCAATGTACGGATTAAAGATAATTATTCATTTTATTTTGATTTAACCAAAGTAATACCATTTTTTCTATGACATGATGCAGATGCATAACAAACTAAGGAACGTCGTGTGGATCTAGATCGTTGATTACAACGTGATGTTCATGATATCGATACGATTAATCCGAAGTAGATACAGTTAGTGTGTGTGTTCTGAGAGAATTTCGGCAGAGTAACTACTAACAAACAGATTAATAAAAACTTCGATTGCATTACTGATAATGTTAAAGGTATATATTGGGGATTACACATTCGTTAACTTAAGACTTAACGAATGTGTCATTCATTACATTAACTATAACGAATGAAGATACTCATTCGTATTACATTTACTTAACGAATAGCCCTTCATTCGTTTGTCACATTCTTTAACAAGGTTATTGAATTGTGGCTTACATTATAACGAATGTGGCTCATTCGTTACGGAGTAACGAATTGCCTTAGAATAGAGAGAATGGGTTTATTTACCGAGACGCCCAAGTCGTGTATCAACAAACTCCCCCTCGTCTCGAGCTCTTTATACTTCATTTCTGGAACATCTTCGTCTTCCAGTCGTTGTAACTGTGAATCTTGAATGCATAACAAACGCGAAAAACACGTTGAAATTGCATTGAAAGATCATAGTCGCTTACGTTAGCGAATCGGATCTGATTATGAAATAACGCATCGTTATCAGACTCCGTTAACTTAACGAGCCACATCGGATCGATCACCCGTATGAAAATTGTCTTTGATCTGGTACCCAATACAATTACCGCTTCACCCGTTAGATTATCATAGTACCATCGGTTGAACGTGGTGAATAGACTCTGAGGGAATATCTTCACTAGTGCCCTCTTCATCGTCTTTGGTGGCTTGACTTGCAAGATCATCTTTCTCCAGCCAGTGCGAGTATTGATCTCGTCGATATATTTGTGTGTCGGCACTGCGGCTTGAAGAGTTTGAAACCAAATCTGGTTTCATGTTGTAGATGATCATAGAACCACTCATCCCTGATCTTTTCCCCGATTAACAAACGGTCGGTTGGCTAAGGTTCTCACATCCCATCTTTGCATAGTCAAAATATCATGAGGACGCTTAAAATAATAAATACCGTGCTCCCACTTGATGATATATACTTTAAGCTCTGCATCGTATTGCCAAGCAACCAAGTCACCCTTCACATCTTTTGAAGTCTTGTACTTCTTCATCTGGTATGCTGATGCTCGGACCTTCGCTAGTCTATCTTCCTCTTGTTCGTTGTATCGGAAGGTCTCGATCATCTTGTTCATGCGCTTTACGTCTTATCCAAACATACCATCCAAAGCACGTTTCCTCTTCTTCTCTTTTGCTGATAAGTGACTTGTTTTAGCTTCTTTGTTCCACCTATCTCGTTCTTCACGTAAACACTGCTTTGCTGCTTCAAAATGTTCAGTAGTGAAAAACGGAATACCTGAATCATTGTTGTTATCAGCATAAAGATCATGGTGTTGGTTGGGTTGTTTTCAGTTGTGGCTGGTGAAGAAAGAATATCATCATTAACATCATCTAGCTCAAGTGAATCTGTGTCGTCTTTGTAAACTTCAGGTGGTGGAGAGTCAGGTGGAGTTATCTTCTCGATTGTTGCAGTAACATTTGATACAACACCTGCTACAAAAGTATCATCATCCATCTGCTCAGTAACCTGTGAGATCGGATTCACAACCGGTACATTCATCTCCTCATTGACCTCTACCTCTGCATTATCTGCCTCATAGGCAACTTGATCAATCAAAGGCAAAGTTTCCTCAACTACCTCCTATGCATCAACAGTATGATCAATAACCATGTCATTTCCACCTTCCAGGCCATCTCCGCCATCATCATTTTGATTATCATCATCTGCAGCATCTTCTTCTTCTTCATCATCACTATTTCCTGGGGTTCTAGGCACATTTATAGCACCTAGAGCTGGTACCAGTAACCATGGGAGTACATCCCAGTCATCATTGTCAATGAATTTACTCTAAGCATCTTTCATTCTTTTGCATATATTGGGGTCCTGCAGTTTCAAAACCTCCCCCATTCGTTGAAGATCATGTAATTCTCTGTTTATCATGATCTGTAGAAAGCGTGGATACATAAGAAATCTTTGATTGTATTGCTTCTCTGCATTTGATGCCAACCCTTGAAAAATAAGTCTGGAAATGTTGAAGGGTTGCTGATACAGTATTGCTACAGTGAGAGTCCCAAGCTCTCTAATCAACAAAGTCCAAGTCCCTCTCCGAGGAGATAGGGACTGAATCACATGATAAATCAGGAATCTGTAGATTAATGGAAAGCTCCCCTTTTGAAATTGTCCCTCTTTTACACCTCCTTGGTAGCCCTTGGTCTCTTGAAAGACTCGCAGTAATCTTGGAACCGAATACAGTGGTTGAGCTTCAAAGATGTCATTGAGGTCTAATGCAGCACGAATGAAAGCCTCTATAATTTCAATATCATTGTTTAGCACAGATGCCTCGATCCTCTTCCCGTTCAAATCACTGACATTGGTTACTAACTGCCAAAATTCTGTAAGATGGTTCATGTAGAGTGTGGAGTTTTCTCTCAGCGCCATTCGTAAATTGGAGTTTCTTAGAAAATTTATCATGACTTCTAACTCCATGTTTTCATCGTCTAGCTCTAACTGAGCGCACATATTGTGTCGCTTTTCGAATTTAAAAGCCATCAGTTCTACAAAAATAAGTAAATAATTAGTCCGAAAATCAATTGAAAAACCCTAATTTCGAAATCGGTGAGAAGATAATCGAATAACAATGTCTTACCGAAGTCGAAACAGAGCTAATGGCTGTAATCGAAGTAAGAATTGTGTAAACGAGCAAGTAATAAATAGCACGAGCAAAGGGGTTTTTTGTCTAGGTTTAAGAGGAAGATGAAATATGTGAAAAAGTTTCTAAGTCCCCCTTTATACCTAACGTTTGGGTGGTATAGTACCTCATATTGTCGTCTAGCACACGACAGTTGTCATTTAATTTCAAATTTATTGTACCTCCTTTGCTTGAGTATACAGCCAAATTAACAGTTGTATCCAACTATACTCGAGTACACAGTACAACCTCTGCTCGATGTACTTGGGAATATTTGTTCTTGATTACTAGTACACAGGTGAGCGTATGCTCGAATAAACTTGTGCTCAATGCCTTTAGCCAGAGTTTTAATGAATTTCATAGTTCCTGCTCGAGTGATAAGTTGTACTCGAGGTGCAGTGTGCTCAACTATACTTATAAAAATTCATTAAATACAAATTTCTGACACACCAGTAATCTAACCTTACTTGACTATGATGCAATATGCTCGAGATACTTAGAATTATATAATGACAATGTCCTATGCTCGAGATGCATGTGTTAGAGCCTTTGCTCGACTAACTTAGATTACAAAAGCTCAATTGTGCTTGAGGTACCTTATGCTCGAAAGCCTTAGCATATTAAATCATTCCTATGCATGTACTTGAACTCACAACCTAAGTGTCTAGTCTACAAATTTGCTCGAACAACTTAACAAAGTGGTCCAATTGCCTAAGCTCGAACTCTTATGCCTACACACCTAGTGCACTTCTATGCTCGAATAAATACTTGACAAACAAGAACGCAATCATGCTCGACACACATACATTACTATTCACTTCATTTCAGGTGCTCGTAAGCAGGATGCATGCTCGAAACACTTAACAACAGATTTTAGTATTCTTGAAAGTAAGGGTCATGCTCGAAACACTTAACAAATTTTCAGTATGAAAAGTAAGAGTCATGCTCGAAACACTTAATGATTCATACAAGTCACATAAGATGATTCACACAATGTTATCATGCTTAGTAATCTTAGTTCTTCTGCTCGAATCAAAAATGATCAATTCAATTTGATGAGCTGACCTAAACAGTTAGTTTAAGGTGAAATAAGAGATCAAAATCAAGTTCAAAATAAATTCATTTTAGATTATTTGGAAATATCTCAACATGGGATCAGACTTTTTAATACAACAATCACACCACTTCATGGTTAGTGTTATTATGACTCAAGTCAGGTTGACAGCAGGTATACTTAGCATAATGGTCGTTGCTTTCTGTGAAACATTTAGGATTCAATTAGAGCATAAGTTAGGAATGGTTATCACTATAGCTTCATATTGCCTCTAATCTCTTCTCAAATCGTATTTAGCTTTCTCCAAATCACCCCGAATTGACTCCGACCCCCTGATGCCCTGGTCAAAATTAATTTTTGTATAATAGAGCAGTTACTTATTTATATTTTTTTCTTTGATAACAGACTGTAAGGTTGAACGTTGGACTTACATGTCATCCGGACTGACATGCCTTACATTTAGGGTGTTTAGGACTTACTTGTATGCCCCACCCCCGTAGTTCCCTTAGTGCCCCTTAAGTCATGAAATCAGATATAACTTATTTATATATATATATATTATACTTTTGATATTTTTATACTTTTCAATATCTTTCTTTTTATTTTCTTTTGAAAGGTTTTCCATATATCAATAATTTATTTCTGCTCAAATACTTAATAGATATTCTTATAGACCAGAAACACCAAAGGGCTCATGTATGATTGAATAATGACCTTTCTGCCTATCATTCGGAGAGATATGCTAGAGAACATACCTTATTTTCCAATGTTTCACCACATCATAATCACATATTACAACTACAGACTATGGAAAGCTACCGTACTTTGCCAATGACTGTACTCAAAGCCCTTTGAACTTATAATCCATGGGTTAGTTATCTTAAACAGTTTTCTATCATTTCCCATTTTAGGTTGGATTCAATCTCCACATAAAGTAGTTTCTAGATTCTTTGAAGCTGGGAACATGGATAATATTATCATCTCTCTTATGGAACATTCACCGAAAACAGTGTTTCTTAGTCAAAAACTTTTACCATTTTAAAAACCATTTCCTTTTAAATGTTCAATCAAGAAATATTGATTTTTAATAACAGTGTTGTCATTTAAGCATATTTTAAAAAGCACACATTGTCACAGTATCAAAACATATTCATTCAGACAATAGAAATCATTCATATAATCACAAAAGTCTGTAGAGCATGTTCAGAAGTTCATCGAGCATGCTCGAAAGTCAATCGAGCAGACCTAAGATTTATCATTACAGCTTGTGCTCGAAAGACTTAGCTGAGTGCTCGAGCAGTATACTTGTGCTTAAACTACTTAAAGTTTTCGAAGACACATGTCCATGCTCGACCACAAGTAACACATCGTTTGTGCTCGAGTTAGAGAAAGTTCAAGTATGGTTTGTTTGTGCTCGAAGAGCGTTAAACACACCATGCAACACAGAGTTATGCTCGAAATACTTTGGAAATTTTTCAAGACCAAATTTTGTGCTCGAGCAGCTGAGCTATGACATCTGTGCTCGAATGACTTGGAATAGTCTTCTAAGAGCCTTTGCTTGTGCTCAAGGAGCAACAAGCACACTATCAAGCACAGATTCATGCTCGAAGTACTTAGAATCACAGAAATACATCATTCATGCATGGATCAAAGTACCAAATGCTGTAAACACAATAGCCAGATATTTCACCAAGATTTTCACACAATTTAGTCACATACATGATTCATGCAATTAGAATATTCATTTAAGCATAGAAAATCATCATGCCAACATTCAAAGTGAGTAACATAGATAATCAGTTAGCACCTCACTTAAGCACTATAACACCCGTTAACTCCGGTTTGAAGAACTAAAGCTTGTAGAGTATGTATAACTCTCGGGACTTAACCGACGTTTCTCGGAAGCCTTCACGTCATCCCGGTACGCCTAATCGCTTAACTTTTCTTCCAAGTTGCATTATTATTAAATTCCGGGGGCTAGAATGAAAATGTTTTATATTATAACATTAAACAAAAAATAAAACCCTAACCCTTGGCACCAGGTCCGATCGGCCACTTCCAGCCCCACCCCCTTCATTGCTTCGACTTTTTGATCGATTCCAAGTTCCTAGAGGTAGTTCAAGGTATGTACTACAATCCCTCTACACTCTTTTTGCTCACCCCTAATCGTTTTGATGCTCAATTTTGCCAAAACTTTTCTTTGGGCAGATTTCGGCTGGAGTGCAATTGACCCACTTCTCGTGGATAAAAATTAGAGTTCTGGTGTAGAAAGATCCCCAGGTATGGCATTTACATCATATTAAAATTTCATGGTCATTGGAGGTGTTTAGGTCGGTCAATCGATTTTAGTTCGAAAACTAGGGTTTATCGGGTGTAGAATTGCAAATTGTTGAGTTTGATGCGTTAGTTGATCGGGTGACCGACCGATTTTGTACGTGCAGCCCTAGGGTGGTTTAAGGGCTGTGGAAAAATTATTTTTTTGGTGCTCGGGGCTGTCGGGGTTAGTGCTTCGTCAATCGAGTCGGCGGTGCGCGAATTTTCGTTTATTTGTTAAAGTAATTGTTGTAAAAAGGAACCGTCAACCCTCAACTCGGGTGACATAATTATGATGAAAAGGTTTAAGATGGAATTTGGTCCATTCGCGGCTGACTCGGTTAACAAATGGTTTTAAGGATTATTTCCCGCGCATTCGACCCGATTTGACTATCTTTGGGCCTTGGGCCAAGTTATTGGGCCTTGGGCCAAGTTGTTGGGCCTTGGCTTGGCCCTTGGGCCAAGTGTTGGGCCTTGGGCCAAAGTGTTGGGCTTGTACGGCCCATTAGGCTAGAGTGTTCCTACAGTCTAGTTTAGTAACGCGTTATGTATAATTTACAGGCCCTTGCTTGTGATTTTGCCCTTAGGAACTTCCTAGCTCGTTGCAAGTATTCGATCGATCTCAAGTGAGTTCATGATGCCCTTTTTACTCATTTTACTTTTGGGCTAGCATGCGCACCTAAATGTTTTCTTACTTGATGAAATGTTTTTAAAAAGATTTTATATAGGCTTGCTAGTATATGGTAAGCCTTGGGATGTTAAATATATATATATATATATATATGTGTATATACATTATTTCTTGGCCTATATTTGGCGATGTTGTAGTCGTTTCGACTACTGATGTCGTGTATGCATACTTTGTGTTTGCATACACTGATGTTAAGTGTTTGGGTTGTACGTTTGCTCGACCCTGATGTTATACGTGGATGATATATATATATACTGTTATGTATATAGGGATGTTATTGAATGGATGTTTACATATACATTTTGTATATGTATGTATGAGGATGTTTAAGTTCGGTAATGATGATTAGATGGATGTACCCTTTTACTTTTAGAAAACCTTTGATATGACTATCATGATTTTACTACTGATATCTTTTACTTAGAACTTGAACTCACTCAGCTCAAGCTGACTTTGTGTGCATGTTAGTGTAAGTTTCAGGATTTGGAAGAGGATGCCTTATCGCTTGGACGTGCACGGAGCTACTTGGATGGTGAAGGGCATACTGGAAGGAAGAATTGTTATGAATATTTTATTTCAAGGAAACTTATAAAATTTATATTTACTTTGGATTTTGGGCAAAATTCCCGGGTTTCGGGAACTTATTTCATTTTCAGGTTTTACGAGTGTTTGAATGATTACCAACTGTGGGGTTCCTGGGGTTCGGGGCCTTACAAGTTGGTATCAGAGCCTTGGTTCGAGGGATCCGAGCATCCCCGAATGCTTGGACTCGAACTGTACGAAAAGAGACCAGTATGCCCGCCACTAGTAGATGCACGCCAAGAGGTAACTTTAAATTACTTAGTCATTCCTGTACATTTAAGATTTCCCTTATGTGATTAACTGCTAAGTGTTAGATAGAGTGCTAATATGGTTAGAGGCAGGGGGTGATTAGGACGGGCGGGTAAAGTAAACGACTAATCACACTTGATCAACGTCATTAGCAGTTTACCCTTACCTTACATGTTATAAATGCCACTTGTACTTAATCATATTAAAACTCTGTCTTTGTAGGGATAAGTCATGGTTAATACTCGAACAACCAGACGAGGTGGTTCTGGCGGTCGTGGTCGTGGTCGTGGTCGTAGGCCACATGCCGAAGCCGAGAATGAGATTCCTACTCCCCAGCAGGAAACTCCGATTCATGAGGAGGGAGGTAACCCCGCCTTAGATCATGCTTTACGCGCGGCTATCGCGGATGAGGTTTACCAGGTGCTCCATAGCACCATTCCAGAAATCGTTGCTGAGTCCGTCAGGGTCATGGAAGAATCACTAGCTGGTAAGGGTTCGGATAGGGGAAGGAAGAGTAAGGAGGTTCAGGTCGAAGAGGAAGAGGAAGTATATGTGCCGAGTGGGGATGATGATGAGGTGCGGACCGTTAGTGTATCGACTTGGGGTTGCTCGTATGGTGACTTTAAGAAGTGCGATCCCCCTTCTTTCGATGGTACCAAGGATGCATTGGCAGCACATCAGTGGGTGAGGGAGATGGAGTCTGTTATGAGGATTAGTAAATGCAAGGGGGATGACATGGTGACTTATGCTACTGCCTCGTTCCGTTCCGAGGCACTATGTTGGTGGGATAACTTGGCGCAAGCTATGGGGGATCGTGCGGTTAGGAGGATGACGTGGGATGAGTTGAAGAAATTGGTTCTTGATCAGTTTTTTCCTTCGCATGAATTAGATAAAATAGAACAGGAGTTCTTGACCTTGGAGGCTGGTTCCTTGTCGCATCGGGAGTATACCACCAAGTTTAACAAGATGGCTCGCTTATGTCCTGACTTGGTTACTCCCGAAGCCAAGAGGATTAAGAAGTACGTGAAGGGACTTCCGGTGGATATTCATAGGGGTGTGTTGACTACCGACAAGAACTCTTTTCACTCGGTGGTCACTCTAGTAGGTACGCTTTATGATCAGAGGGAGAAATTACCGCCTACCGAGAATAGGAGGGCATGGAACTCAAATTCGTACGGTAAACGGCCAGGGGGGAACAATTTTAACTCATCCGGGAAGAGGGTGAAGACTGAGACTTCTGAGTTTAGAAGGGATGCAGCGTCTGGTAATTGCAAGAAGTTCGGGAAGCCGCATAAGGGGGAGTGTAGGATGGGGTCTGGCACTTGTTTTCGTTGTGATAAGGTGGGACACCCCCATTTCGAGTGCCCGACATTGACCTGTTTCCACTGTAAGGGTTTGGGTCACTTGGCATCAAACTGTCCTTCCTTTAAGGCAGGGGGGTCCGGGTAGGGGACTTCCTCACGGGGGAAAATTGACGAGAAGCCGAAGGCCAGGGCGAGGGCCTTCAGCATCTCCAAGAAGGAATCAAAAGAGGATGCGGATGTCGTTTCAGGTACTTTTTCCTTATTTAGCTTTCATTCCACCGTTATAATTTCTTATTCATTTGAATTCGTACGTAGCGACCGTGTGGCTAAGTAGTAGTATAATATTGTCCTATGTACCTTTCTACTTGATGAATTACAGGCGTCAGTTTTATTTGATTCGGACGCCAGTAGGAGTTTCGTGGCTACCACTTTCTGTTCCTTATTGAATAAATCACCCGAGCGCGTAGTCGATGGGTTTGAGGTTGAGGTTGCTGTAGGAAAATCAGTGTCCGTGTCTAGGGCTATTCAGGGTTGTTCCATTGAGTTGTCTGGTTATAGGTTTCCGGTGCGACTGTACTTGATGCCGCTTGGTTGTTTTGATGTGGTGCTCGGGATGGATTGGCTCGCGAATGTTGATGCTCAGATCATTTGTGGTCAGAAACTCGTTCATCTAAGGGCCCCAGATGGGACTCGAATTACGGTCTTCGGTGATCGGAAGGTTGCGACGCCACATATTATATCCATGCTTAAGGCGGGGAAGTTGATGCAGCGGGGGTGCGGGGCGTATCTGGCATATGCTATGAATCTGAATACCGAGGTGGCAACCGTCGGTGATGTTCCTATTGTTCGGGATTTCCCGGATGTATTTCCAGATGATTTGTCAGATGTGCCGCCGGATCGCGAGGTCGAGTTCCAAATAGACCATGTACCGGGCGCCAAACCCGTTGCCCGAACTCCCTACCGCCTAGCGCCGAATAAGATGAAAGAACTTAGTGCCCAGTTGGAAGACTTTCTCGACAGGGGATTCATTCGACCGAGCATCTCACCTTGGGGTGCCCCGGTCTTGTTCGTTAAGAAGAAGAACGGTAGCATGCGGATGTGCATTGACTACTGTGAGTTGAATAAGCTCACCGTTAAAAATCGGTACCCTCTCCCAAGGATCGACGATTTATTTGATCAGCTCCAAGGAACTAGTTGGTTTTCGAAGATCGACCTTAGGTCCGGGTATCATCAGCTGAAGATTCGAGAGGAAGATATTGCTAAGACTGCCTTCCCCACTTGTTATAGACATTACGAATTTCTGGTGATGTCTTTCGGTTTGACCAACGCACCGGCTGCGTTCATGGATCTTATGAACCGGGTGTGTAGACCGATGCTCGATCGCTCGGTTATTGTGTTCATCGATGACATTCTTGTGTACTCTAAAAGTGAATCCGATCACGCTGGTCATCTCAGGGAAGTGTTGGAGGCTCTGCGAAAGAACAATTTTTATGCGAAATTTTCTAAGTGTCCCTTCTGGTTACGTGAGGGTCAATTCTTGGGTCATGTCATTAACCCGAGTGGTATTCTGCTTGACCCTGTAAAGGTTGAAGCCGTGAATGAATGGGAGTCTCCTAAGTCTCTGACCGAAATCCGTAGTTTTCTGGGTTTGGCGGGGTATTACCGCCGCTTTATTCCCGATTTTTCGAAAATTGCTTCTTCACTAACCAAGCTAACTAAGAAAAGTATTAAGTTCGTTTGGGGCACGGAACAGGAGGAAGCTTTTCTCTAGTTGAAGAACAGATTGACGCATGCCCCGATCTTAGCTTTACCTGATGGCACCGACGATTTGGTGGTGTATTCTGATGCCTCTTATCAGGGGCTTGGGTGTGTTTTGATGTAGCGAGGTCGAGTCATCGCTTATGCCTCACGACAGTTGAATCCTCACGATGCGAATTATCCTACCCACGATTTAGAACTGGCAGCGGTTGTATTTGCGCTTAAGTTGTGGAGGCACTATTTGTACGGTGTTCCATGCGTTATTTATACCGATCATAAGAGCTTAAAGTATTTCTTCGAGCAAAAGGAACTGAATATGCGGCAGCGTAGATGGTTGTAGTTAATTAAGGACTACGACCTAGAGATCATGTACCATCCGGGTAAGGCTAACGTGGTGGCCGACGCGTTAAGCCGGAAGGAGAGACCAAAACCTATTCGTGTGAAATCCTACCAGCTTATTCTCAAACCCGACATTTTGAAACAATTAGCCAACGTACAGAATGAAGCGTTGCAGGTGGAATGGATTATGTCAGAGCGTATTTGGGGTCAAGGAAAGTTGTTGGAAGACATAGGTGATGGGGTGAAATATAGGGATGGTCGTTTATGGATACCGAGGTATGGAGGATTCAGAGATAAAATTCTGGATGAGGCACACAAGTCGCGCTATTCTATTCACCTGGGCGCGACCAAGATGTACCAAGAGTTGAAGAAAAATTATTGGTGGCCTGCAATGAAATTTGAGGTGGCTCAGTACGTGAGTAAATGTTTGACGTGTCTACAGGTTAAGGCCAAGCATCAGAAGCCATTTGGGAAACTTCAGCCGTTGGAAATACCTGAGTGGAAATGGGAACATCTTACCATGGATTTCGTGACTAAACTGCCTCGTACTCCTAGGGGCAATTATGACACCATTTGGGTAATTGTGGATAGACTGACCAAGAGCGCTCATTTCTTGCCGATTCGAGAGACTTTTAACTCAGAGCAGCTGGCCGATGTGTTTATTCGTGAGATCATCTCTAGGCACGGGGTGCCGGTCTATTGTTTCAGATAGGGATACACGTTTCACCTCTAGGTTTTGGAAATGGTTTCACGAGGAGATGGGCACCAAACTCCTCATTAGTAGTGCTTATCACCCGCAGATGGATGGTCAGTCCGAGAGGACCATTCAGACTCTCGAGGATACGTTGCGGGCTTGTGTTATCGACTTTGGTGGTATTTGGGACCGTCACTTACCGTTGGTGGAGTTTTCGTATAATAACAGTTATCACGCTACGATTAGGATGCCACTGTTTGAGATGTTGTATGGTAGGAGGTGTAGAACTCCTGTCTGTTGGGGTTCCATTGGTCAAAAGCATTTAGGTAGTTTAGAGGTGGTCGAGGCTACGACTGAGAAACTCGACAAGATCAAAGCATTTATGAAGGCCGCGCAGGATCGTCAGAAGTCTTATGCAGATAATAGGAGAAGGCCTATTGTGTTTGAGGTTGGGGATCGGGTTATGTTGAAAGTTTCTCCTTGTAAGGGCATTATTCGTTTTCGTAAGAGGAGGAAGCTCAGTCCGAGGTTTATAGGCCCGTTCCGTATTTTGGCCCGAGTTGGTGAGGTAGCTTATAGACTGGATTTACCCGAGGAGCTCGCGGCGATTTACCCTACTTTCCACGTGTCTCATCTGATTAAATGCTTAGCGGATGAGGAGGCCCATGTGCCTCTTGACGATATTGAGCTCGATGGTAAGCTGAACTACGCCGAGCAACCGATTACTATCCTTGACCGTCAGGAGAGACGACTGAGGAATAAGGTGGTTAGGCAGGTGAAGGTGCAGTGGAGACACCGTAGGGGTTCCGAGGCTACTTGGGAGTCCGAAGACGAGATGAGGAAGTATTATCCGCAATTGTTCCTGTTGCATCGGGATTCGGGGACGAATCCCATTGTAAGGGGGGTGGACTTGTAACACCCGTTAACTCCGGTTTAAAGAACTAAAGCTTGTAGAGTATGTATAACTCTCGGGACTTATCCGACGTTTCTCGGAAGCCTTCTGTAATGATTCCGGCAAATCCAGGTATACCCTAGCCGGAATATACTATTTACGTGTTATTTAATGATGATTATATGAGTTATAGCACATTGATACGAATATATATGGTTCACAGTATGAATCATACTCAATTATATAGTGAATCGTATTGGAATTACAATTAATCAATGATCGGTTATTGAAACCCGAACGAATCGGGAATTACATTATAGACGAAGTATATAACGTTTAATGATATTTACGAAGTATTAATGCTTCGGGATAAGTAAATTATAGCACAGAAAAAGGATTTCGATTTAATGGTACGTCGGTACGCTAAACGAAACCTTTAACACCAAACCAAGCAAGAGACGATCAATCAAGCCGAAAAAGATGCGTAATTATTAATAATATGATGTTTTAATGTCATGAGTTAAGTTTTTAAAGTTTTTAAAATCAGTTTTATATAAATTTTATGTTAACCCGAAAAACAACCATTTTAGGCTCGTTTCAAGCCGAATTACGAGTTTAAACGAGAAACGAACTGAACCAGATTATCCACAACATTATCCGGATTGTGTAATCCAAATGTGTGGCCATGGATTGAGATGTGGGCCCCCCCCCCACACCACCATATGGCCGGCCCCTTTACACACCTTTATACATTTTCATTTCTTTTTTCTACTTCACAAATTCTCTCAAACTCTCTCAACCTTCAAACATCCATCCATTTCCTTGATTTCTACCAAAGACTTGAAGGTATAACACTTGTTTTGAAGCTTGAATCTTGTTTTTAATTTCATAATTCTTGAGAAAAGGAAGTTTCATGTGAAAAATGGGTGAAAACCCGAGATGAAACCGATTCTCGTGTGATCAAAGGATGTATACAAGTTATACAAAGGATCTTGATCCAAGTAATTAGTTAAAAGTGTTTAGAATGAATTTTTACGGTTGAAATCTTGTCAAATGAGTTTTCCATGTGAAAGACGGGTGAAAACCCGAGATGAAACCGACTCTTGCATGATCAAGAGATGTATACATGTTATACAAGGGATCATGGTCCAAGAAATGAGTAAAAAGAGTCGAGAACGGATTTTTACGGTCAAAATCGTTGTTTTGATGTTTTAACCGACACTAGGAAAGAAATGGCTTGATTGTGGGTATAGCTTGCTTGGTGTGGTGTTGATGTGCTTGTAAGTGTTGTATCTAGCGGCTAGCAAAGGCTAGAAACCGAGATCCTTGCGATCTAAAGCTAGAAAACACAAAATAGTTCGGTTTTCGTGTGTTTATGAAATTTGGACAGATTTTCGTGTGCTTAGAGTCGGGTCACGAAATTTCACAGAGATGATCTACACATGAAAATATGAGATCTGTGAATTTTTGGTAATTTTTGGATAAAAGATGAATATTTGGTGAATTTAATGCTCGGTTTTGGCCAAAAATAGTGAAAAATAGCTAAACATGATGAACAATTCTGGAAAATTTAAGATAAGCTTTTTATAACATATAAAAGTCACCCACAAAATTTGAGCTCAGTTGGAAAAGTCTAAGTAGGCTTTTCGGTGAAACGAACTCTAGGGCTTTCTAGCTCGGTTTTGGGTGAAAATGGCTTGAAAAATAAGTTTTAAATTCTGGAAAACTTCCAGGAAGTTATGAGGATGATAGAGATCATTCCAGAAAAATTTGGGATTTTTCTAAAGTGTTTTGATATTTTTGACATATTTAGTGTTTTAATAAGATTTAAAAATAGATAAATAAATGTAAATATAGGAAAATAAATCTGGAAAAAATTCCAGGAAGTTATGAGGATGATAGAAATCATCCCAGAAGAATTTGGGATTTTTCTAAAGTGTTTTGATATTTTTGACATATTTAGTGTTTTAATAAGATTTAAAAATAGATAAATAAATGTAAATATAGGAAAATAAATCTGGAAAAATTCCAGGAAGTTATGAGGATGATAGAGATCATCCCAGAAAAATTTGGGATTTTTCTAAAGTGTTTTGGTATTTTTGATATATTTAGTGTTTTAATAAGATTTAAAAATAGATAAATAAATGTAAATATAAGAAAATAAATCTGGAAAATTTTTACATAATTCCTTACTGTCAAATTAAGTTTTGTGCAAAATTTCAAGACCCGAGACTAATCGGGTAATTATTTGTGCTAAAAAGAACATAAAAACAAGTTTTTAAAGCTTAAAACGTGTAAACCGGCAAAGTTCGCATAAGCGAGCTGACTGGTACATGAAAACTCTAAAAATGGACTATTTCGTAAATCTAAGTAAATTAAGTAAAAATAAATCATCCGAAAATAATTCGGATGATTTGGGTAATTTTACCCGATTTTACCGTTTCCGGCACCGAAATGACGGAAACGGGCCCCACGGCCAAACGGGGTGTCAAACCGAGCTATAATTTCATCACCTTAATTAAATTGACTGTCAAACTCTAAGCAATGTCACAATCTGAGTCCTTAGAAGTGTCACGGGGTTAACATTGTCCCCGAATCGAGTACAGTACTGGGTTAACAATGTTCCCAGATGTACCGATTGATACGTATTTAAGTTATGGGAATTATATAGTAACGACTAGATATTATATTACAGATCCAGGCACGTAGCTGTTCCTTATATTACTCACCGACTCACAAAAAGGTGAGTTTTCACGAGCCCCTTTTAATGAATTGTTTTAATTATATTTTCCCGGGGCGGAAAACATGTCTTATTTAAAGTATTTAAGTACATACCGATCGTATGGAAATACTTGTACATTTATATATATATGGTCTGATGCACAGAATATATAAAATGTTTATCATGTGTTATTATTCTGGGGTAACATAGTTCCCAGGGGTTATTATTGTTCTGGGGTAACATAGTTCCCAGGGGTTATTATTGTTCTGGGGTAACATAGTTCCCAGGGGTTATTATTGTTCTGGGGTAACATAGTTCCCAGAGGTTGTGATTGTTCTGGGGTAACATAGTTCCCAGGGGTATTTATTGTTCTAGGGTAACATAGTTCCCAGGGGTTATTATTGTTCTGGGGTAACATAGTTCCCAGGAAGTTAATGGAAATGTTCTGGGGTAACATAGTTCCCAGCATGATTATATTGTTAATAAATGATTATTAAAATGATTTGTCAGTGTTTATTTAAATTAGTGAAACTCACCAACTATTCGTAGTTGACCCGTTTTCTTTACATGTTTTCTAGGTATGCCCAAGTTGGATTGATTGATGTGTGCTTAACTATCTGTGCTACCTGTTGGAAGCTTGCTGCTCTATGTTTTGTAATGAATTTATTAATGTCTTATCGGTAAAATATGTGTGTAACACCTAGACCGTAATGAAACTCGCAACAATGTAATATGTTATAAATTAATGTAGTGGTATTTTCTTTATAAGCAATGCTGTTGATATCAGATGTGTCTGTTGCATCCCGTGTACGTTTCCGCTGCGGTTACGGGGTGTTACAGAACTTGGTATCAGAGCCATTGGTTATAAAGAATTAGGATGTCTGAAAAGATACCTAAAATATAACCAGTAGCTCAAGTATTATAGGATCTGAATATCAACTAATAATATATTGTGACGAGATCGGGATGAACTTGGATGGACAAGTGGGTTATTATGGTCCGGAACATAATAACAGACTTGTCTGCACGAGGGAATTCAGGGAAAGTCACGGGGGACTTAAATAGGTAAAATTGGCAACATATGTGTAAATGTATAATAATATTATTATGTGGCAAAATTGTATAAGTAAGTGCATGATTAATTTAATTATGAATTACACTATGAAAAAGGGACTATATGTTTGTTAACTTGTGTGCAGGTAAAAATGGCAAGAACACCTAGTGTGTCGACGGAAGAGGACCCGGAAGAGGTCAGTTCCGGGGCCTCTGGAAGCCCAAGTGTAGCACCCAGCTCCGAGCCTTCGGAGGCTAGTCATAGTACTTCTAGACAGACCACCCCAGCTAGGAGTGCTAGTTTACCCTCCCCTGCTAGGGTTACCAGGTCTCCTACCCCGCCCGCACCACAGACCGCCCCGATTCCCCCCAGACACGGTCCCCGCCTCACGGCGCGGATCAGTGCCCCGTATGTTCCGCCCACTGTTACCCCACCCAGATCCACATACCACCGGGGCGAGTCTTCCCGCCCCCAACCCGAGCCTGCAACCCTACCTGTGTGGGGTCTGCCAAGGCAGGAGCGGGACTTGGCGGCTTGGCTACGTGTTCTCACCGAGCAGGTGAACGAGCACTCTGCCGCCCTGGTCGTGGGGGTACAGAGGCGGGCGTACCTCGGGGACAGCATACTGGACCACCAGTATGCTATTAACCAGTTAAAAAGGGAGTGCTCATACTCCCACTGGTTGATCGACCAGATGGAAACCCGAATGCGGGTTATGGTGGCGGTGTTGGTAGTGCTGGTGGCGGTGTTGGTGGGGTTAGTTTACCACCATGTGTAGATGTGTTGGATGGTAGAATCTTAAACCGCTTTTTGATACTCCGTGTAAGTAGTTAGTGGTGATACTAACACGGAGTGAATCTTGTTTAGTTATAGTACAACCACTGGCCCATAGGGGGTCTCTTGTAGGGCATATCATTATCGATACTTTTGGGTATCATTCAAGCACTGACCCATTGCGGGTTATGTCGAGGATGATACCAACATAGGCCCTTTGTATTAAAACTTAGTTATGTAAATATAACTGGGAAGTATGTAAATGGATGTTTGTGTAATATGTACTAATGTTTATTAATGTATGGAATGTGTTTTGTGTTTCATAATTTGGAATGGTATTAATTATATGTGTTTCCTTGATGTTGTGTAGAATGGCACCGAAACGATCAACGAAAATATCGGAAGTAGATGTGAGCCGTTTGATTGCTCAACAGTTGGAGGCGGCGATACCGGATATAGTATCGCGCATCGCCGCCAGTATTAATAACTCGACCAATCCAACCCCTCCGAGCAATGAAACGCCCATAAATAATGACGGGGAACAAAATGCTAATCCTCCAAGGAATGACAACACTATTCCGAGTAATGACGCACCGCCTAGGGTGGTCGTTACTGACAGCAATGGCCCTATACCTACGGTAGAGACAAACCGTACGGAACCAATTCGTGCATCCAGGGGATGTTCGATCAAGGATTTCATGTTGTGCAAGCCATTAGAGTTTAGCGGGTCTGAAGGACCGAATGGGTTAGTTAAATGGTTAGAGAAAATCGAATCAGTGGTGAATATTAGCAACTGTCCCGAGGATTGTATCGTTAAGTACGCCACCTGTACATTCACCGACCATGCCTTGACATGGTGGAACACCATAGTACAGACTCGAGGTCAGGTGGCGACAAACCACATGACCTGGACGGAGCTTAAGGCTCTTGTGTTGGAACATTTCTGTCCAAAGAATGAATTGCAGAAACTGGAAAATGAGTGGTGGAATCTGGAGATGAAGGGGGCGGACCACTTGGGTTATACCAATCGGTTCAATGAACTGTCGCGATTAGTACCGTGGTTGGTCACCCCGGAGACGAAGAGGGTGGAACGTTATATTTGGGGACTTACTCCAGTAGTGAGGAGTATAGTCAACGCGGGGGGACACCGGACGTATGAAAGTGCAGTGACACAGGCTGGCATAGTCACGTATGATTTCTTGCGGAGCGGATCACTAAAGGTGACAGGAGAATCCGCTGGGGGAAAACGGGGTGCGCATGATCATAGAGTCCAAGAAAAGCAACAGAGCAAACGAGCTAGGCCCGCTGCCCAGAGCTATGCCATGACTAGTTCGGGCGGAAGGCAAGAACCGCAGAAGGGAACGCTTCCTAGGTGCGGGAAATGTGGTTACCACCATAGTGGCGTGTGCAAGGAGGTGGTGTGCCACCGGTGTGGCAGGGTTGGACACTACGCACCAAATTGTAAGACAAATCTGAACAACCTGAACCGACAACCACAACCTATTCGGGCGCAACCATTTAGAACTCAACCAGCCCGACTGCAGAACCCGCAAGGAAACCAGATGGTGACCACTAGCCGTGCTTGCTACGAATGCGGCAGCACAGATCACTTCAAAAGGAACTGCCCGAAACTGAATCAGGGAGGAAACGGGAGACAACCCGCGGGTCAGCCATCGTCGTCCAATCCGGCGCGAGGCCGAGCATTCGTGATGGGAGCGAACGAGGCGCGCCAGGACCCCAGCGTAGTGACAGGTACCTTCCTCGTCTCTGATCATTAGGCTTCTGTATTATTTGATACAGGCGCCGATAGAAGTTTTGTCTCCGTTAGATTCCTTTCGATAGCAAACCTTCCTATTGGTGAAACCATAGAACCCTACACAGTAGAGGTCGCTAACGGTAAAACCATGATAGTTAATCGGATTGTTCGGAATTGCCCTTTTATTCTAAGCGAACAATCCTTCCTGATTGACTTGTTACCGGTAGAATTGGGTAGTTTTGACGTGATAGTGGGAATGGACTGGTTGGCACGTAATAGGGTAGAAATAAACTGTGAAAAGAAAACCGTCAAGATCCGGGTGTCGGATGACGAGGAGGTATTAGTGCAGGGAGAAAAATCCGGCACCATGATACCATTTATATCCCACCTCAAGGTGTTGAAATATATACGTCAGGGATGTGTGGCGTATCTAGCGAGCCTGACGGCCGCTGATTCTGAGGAAAGACGGGTGGACGATATTCACGTGGTACGCGAATTTCCACAAGTTTTTCCAGAGGAACTTCCTGGATTACCGCCAACCCGACAAGTCGAATTCAGAATCGACTTATTACCTCAAGCCGGCCCTGTTGCTAAGGCCCCTTACAGACTTGCACCGTCCGAGATGCAAGAACTATCCAACCAGTTGCAGGAATTGTTGGATAAGGGGTTTATACGTCCCAGTTATTCCCCGTGGGGTGCACCTGTACTATTTGTGAAAAAGAAGGACGGAAGCCTTCGAATGTGCATTGACTACAGGGAATTGAACAAATTAACCATCAAAAATAGATATCCTCTTCCCCGAATCGATGATTTGTTCGACCAACTACAAGGTGCGAGCTATTTCTCAAAAATTGATCTTAGATCGGGATACCACCAAGTTAGAATTCAAGAGGAGGATATCCCAAAAACCGCGTTTCGGACTCGCTACGGCCACTACGAATTTTTAGTTATGCCTTTTGGGCTAACAAATGCGCCAGCGGTGTTCATGGATCTCATGAACCGAGTCTGTAAACCTTATCTCGACAAGTTCGTCATTGTATTTATTGACGATATTTTGATATACTCGAAGAGTAAAGAGGAGCACGAGCAACACTTAAAGTTAGTTTATAGCTCCTGGATTAGGAGAAGTTATATGCAAAATTCTCCAAGTGTAACTTCTGGTTACAAGAGGTGCAATTCCTCGGTCATGTTATAAACCACCAAGGAATACACGTTGATCCGAGTAAGGTTGAAGCTATTAAGAATTGGCAAGCGCCTAAATCTCCAAAGGAAATCCGCCAATTCTTAGGCTTAGCTGGATACTATCGTCGATTTATAGAGAACTTTTCCAGCATCGCCCAACCTTTAACCCTCTTGACTCAAAAGGATCGGAAATATGAATGGGGTGAAGAGCAGGAAACGGCATTTCAAACACTAAAGCAAAGGTTGTGTCAAGCGCCAATCTTAAGTCTCCCCGACGGAGACGATGGATTTGTTGTATATTGTGACGCATCCCGTAAAGGGTTAGGATGCGTGTTAATGCAAAATAAAAAGGTCATAGCCTATGCGTCTCGACAGTTAAAAGTTCATGAGAAAAACTACACTACTCATGACTTGGAACTGGGAGCAGTCATCTTTGCACTTAAAATCTGGAGACACTATCTCTACGGTACAAAGTGCACCATATTCACTGATCATAAAAGTTTGCAACACATATTCGATCAGAAAGAACTGAATATGAGGCAACGAAGATGGGTCGAGTTGCTGAGTGACTATGACTGTGACATACGATATCACCCCGGCAAGGCTAACGTTGTAGCCGATGCCTTGAGTAGAAAGGATCGAGTCAAGCCACTACGTGTGCGAGCGTTGGGGATGATAGTCCAGTCGAACCTTTCAGATTTGATTCGAGTCGCTCAACGCGAGGCGTTGAAAGAGGGCCAATTGGATAAAGAAGGACTTTACGGGAATGAGAAGAATTTCGAACAGCGTGTGGACGAAATTCTCTATTTCAAAAGTCGGATTTGGATTCCGACCCTCCATGACCTTCGTGAATTAATCATGGACGAAGCGCATGAATCGAAATATTCCATACATCCGGGATCGGATAAGATGTATAAGGATGTGAAGGAGTTCTACTGGTGGCCGGGTATGAAAAAGGATATAGCCACCTACGTCGGCAAGTGTACGACGTGTGCGAGGGTTAAGGCGGAACACCAGAAACCCTCGGGAATGTTGCAACAACCGGAAATTCCGGAATGGAAGTGGGAGCAGATCACAATGGATTTTGTGACACACCTCCCCAAGACGCCCCGAGGTCATGATGCAATTTGGGTAATCGTGGATCGATTAACCAAATCAGCACATTTCATTCCAATTAGGAATAATTTTAACACTGAGAGACTTGCGCAAATTTATATAAATGAAATAGTGTCTCGTCATGGCATCCCCATCTCGATCATCTCCGATAGGGATAGCCATTTCACCTCCAAACTTTGGCAAGCTGTCCAAGAAGCATTGGGAACACGTATTGACCTAAGCACAGCTTACCACCCTCAGACCGATGGTCAGTCTGAGAGAACCATTCAAACTTTGGAGGATTTGCTTCGTGCCTGCGTACTGGACTTTAAGGGAAATTGGGATCAACATCTCCCACTCGTTGAATTTTCCTATAATAACAGTTACCATAGCAGTATAAAGGCAGCACCTTATGAAGCATTGTATGGGCGGAAGTGCCGATCACCACTTTGCTGGTCTGAAGTGGGTGACTCGCAGGTCATTAGATCGGATCTGGTCCAGGAGACGACCAGCAAGATTCTTGAAATTAAGAACAACCTAAAAGCCGCGCGGGATCGGCAGAAGAGTTATGCCGATACCCGTCGAAAACCGTTGTCATTTGAGAAGGGTGAAAAGGTATATTTGAAAGTATCACCGTGGAAGGGTGTGGTTAGATTTGGAAAGGCGGGGAAGTTAGCCCCGAGATATATTGGACCATTCGATATTATTGCAAAAATCGGTCCGGTAGCTTACCGATTAGAACTGCCTGAGGAACTAAGTGCAGTTCACAACGTGTTTCATGTGTCAAATTTAAAAAGATGTCTGGCGGATGAGACATCGGTGTTACCCTTAGAGGGTGTTCAAATAAGTGATAGGCTCAACTTCGTAGAGGAGCCCATTGAAATAGTGGACGGTAAGATCAAGCAACTTAGACACAATAAGATCTCGTTGGTCAAAGTTAGATGGAATTCGCAACGAGGCCCAGAATTTACTTGGGAACGAAAGGATGAATTTCGGAAGAAATACCCCCACCTATTTCCTCAAAAGGAAGTAGTTGACGCGTAAAATTTCGAGGACGAAATTTTTATAACGGGGGGAGAATGTAACGATTCTGGCAAATCCAGGTATACCCTAGCCGGAATATACTATTTACGTGTTATTTAATGATGATTATATGAGTTATAGCACATTGATACGAATATATATGGTTCACAGTATGAATCATACTCAATTATATAGTGAATCGTATTGGAATTACAATTAATCAATGATCGGTTATTGAAACCCGAACGAATCGGGAATTACATTATAGACGAAGTATATAACGTTTAATGATATTTACGAAGTATTAATGCTTCGGGATAAGTAAATTATAGCACAGAAAAAGGATTTCAATTTAATGGTACGTCGGTACGCTAAACGAAACCTTTAACACCAAACCAAGCAAGAGACGATCAATCAAGCCGAAAAAGATGCGTAATTATTAATAATATGATGTTTTAATGTCATGAGTTAAGTTTTTAAAGTTTTTAAAATCAGTTTTATATAAATTTTATGTTAACCCGAAAAACAACCATTTTAGGCTCGTTTCAAGCCGAATTACGAGTTTAAACGAGAAACGAACTGAACCAGATTATCCACAACATTATCCGGATTGTGTAATCCAAATGTGTGGCCATGGATTGAGATGTGGGCCCCCCCCCCACACCACCATATGGCCGGCCCCTTTACACACCTTTATACATTTTCATTTCTTTTTTCTACTTCACAAATTCTCTCAAACTCTCTCAACCTTCAAACATCCATCCATTTCCTTGATTTCTACCAAAGACTTGAAGGTATAACACTTGTTTTGAAGCTTGAATCTTGTTTTTAATTTCATAATTCTTGAGAAAAGGAAGTTTCATGTGAAAAATGGGTGAAAACCCGAGATGAAACCGATTCTCGTGTGATCAAAGGATGTATACAAGTTATACAAAGGATCTTGATCCAAGTAATTAGTTAAAAGTGTTTAGAATGAATTTTTACGGTTGAAATCTTGTCAAATGAGTTTTCCATGTGAAAGACGGGTGAAAACCCGAGATGAAACCGACTCTTGCATGATCAAGAGATGTATACATGTTATACAAGGGATCATGGTCCAAGAAATGAGTAAAAAGAGTCGAGAACGGATTTTTACGGTCAAAATCGTTGTTTTGATGTTTTAACCGACACTAGGAAAGAAATGGCTTGATTGTGGGTATAGCTTGCTTGGTGTGGTGTTGATGTGCTTGTAAGTGTTGTATCTAGCGGCTAGCAAAGGCTAGAAACCGAGATCCTTGCGATCTAAAGCTAGAAAACACAAAATAGTTCGGTTTTCGTGTGTTTATGAAATTTGGACAGATTTTCGTGTGCTTAGAGTCGGGTCACGAAATTTCACAGAGATGATCTACACATGAAAATATGAGATCTGTGAATTTTTGGTAATTTTTGGATAAAAGATGAATATTTGGTGAATTTAATGCTCGGTTTTGGCCAAAAATAGTGAAAAATAGCTAAACATGATGAACAATTCTGGAAAATTTAAGATAAGCTTTTTATAACATATAAAAGTCACCCACAAAATTTGAGCTCAGTTGGAAAAGTCTAAGTAGGCTTTTCGGTGAAACGAACTCTAGGGCTTTCTAGCTCGGTTTTGGGTGAAAATGGCTTGAAAAATAAGTTTTAAATTCTGGAAAACTTCCAGGAAGTTATTAGGATGATAGAGATCATCCCAGAAAAATTTGGGATTTTTCTAAAGTGTTTTGATATTTTTGACATATTTAGTGTTTTAATAAGATTTAAAAATAGATAAATAAATGTAAATATAGGAAAATAAATCTGGAAAAAATTCCAGGAAGTTATGAGGATGATAGAAATCATCCCAGAAGAATTTGGGATTTTTCTAAAGTGTTTTGATATTTTTGACATATTTAGTGTTTTAATAAGATTTAAAAATAGATAAATAAATGTAAATACAGGAAAATAAATCTGGAAAAATTCCAGGAAGTTATGAGGATGATAGAGATCATCCCAGAAAAATTTGGGATTTTTCTAAAGTGTTTTGGTATTTTTTATATATTTAGTGTTTTAATAAGATTTAAAAATAGATAAATAAATGTAAATATAAGAAAATAAATCTGGAAAATTTTTACATAATTCCTTACTGTCAAATTAAGTTTTGTGCAAAATTTCAAGACCCGAGACTAATCGGGTAATTATTTGTGCTAAAAAGAACATAAAAACAAGTTTTTAAAGCTTAAAACGTGTAAACCGGCAAAGTTCGCATAAGCGAGCTGACTGGTACATGAAAACTCTAAAAATGGACTATTTCGTAAATCTAAGTAAATTAAGTAAAAATAAATCATCCGAAAATAATTCGGATGATTTGATTAATTTTACCCGATTTTACCGTTTCCGGCACCGAAATGACGGAAAGGGGCCCCACGGCCAAACGGGGTGTCAAACCGAGCTATAATTTCATCACCTTAATTAAATTGACTGTCAAACTCTAAGCAATGTCACAATCTGAGTCCTTAGAAGTGTCACGGGGTTAACATTGTCCCCGAATCGAGTACAGTACTAGGTTAACAATGTTCCCAGATGTACCGATTGATACGTATTTAAGTTATGGGAATTATATAGTAACGACTAGATATTATATTACAGATCCAGGCACGTAGCTGTTCCTTATATTACTCACCGACTCACAAAAAGGTGAGTTTTCACGAGCCCCTTTTAATGAATTGTTTTAATTATATTTTCCCGGGGCGGAAAACATGTCTTATTTAAAGTATTTAAGTACATACCGATCGTATGGAAATACTTGTACATTTATATATATATGGTCTGATGCACAGAATATATAAAATGTTTATCATGTGTTATTATTCTGGGGTAACATAGTTCCCAGGGGTTATTATTGTTCTGGGGTAACATAGTTCCCAGGGGTTATTATTGTTCTGGGGTAACATAGTTCCCAGGGGTTATTATTGTTCTGGGGTAACATAGTTCCCAGAGGTTGTGATTGTTCTGGGGTAACATAGTTCCCAGGGGTATTTATTGTTCTGGGGTAACATAGTTCCCAGGGGTTATTATTGTTCTGGGGTAACATAGTTCCCAGGAAGTTAATGGAAATGTTCTGGGGTAACATAGTTCCCAGCATGATTATATTGTTAATAAATGATTATTAAAATGATTTGTCAGTGTTTATTTAAATTAGTGAAACTCACCAACTATTCGTAGTTGACCCGTTTTCTTTACATGTTTTCTAGGTATGCCCAAGTTGGATTGATTGATGTGTGCTTAACTATCTGTGCTACCTGTTGGAAGCTTGCTGCTCTATGTTTTGTAATGAATTTATTAATGTCTTATCGGTAAAATATGTGTGTAACACCAAGACAGTAATGAAACTCGCAACAATGTAATATGTTATAAATTAATGTAGTGGTATTTTCTTTATAAGCAATGCTGTTGATATCAGATGTGTCTGTTGCATCCCGTGTACGTTTCCGCTGCGGTTACGGGGTGTTACACCTTCACGTCATCCCGGTACGCCTAATCGCTTAACTTTTCTTCCAAGTTGCATTATTAATAAATTTCGGGGGCTAGAATGAAAATGTTTTATATTATAACATTAAACAAAAAATAAAACCCTAACCCTTGGCACCAGGTCCGATTGGCCACTTCCAGCCCCCACCCCTTCATTGCTTCGACTTTTTGATCGATTCCAAGTTTCTAGAGGTAGTTCAAGGTATGTACTACAATCCCCTACACTCTTTTTGCTCACCCCTAATCGTTTTGATGCTCAATTTTGCCAAAACTTTTCGTTGGGCAGATTTCGGCTAGAGAGCAATTGACCCACTTCCCGTCGATAAAAATTAGAGTTTCCGGTGTAGAAAGATCCCCAGGTATGGCATTTACATCATATTAAAATTTCATGGTCATTGGAGGTGTTTAGCTCTGTCAATCGATTTTAGTTCGAAAACTAGGGTTTATCGGGTGTAAAATTGCAAATTGTTGAGTTTGATGCGTTAGTTGATCGGGTGACCGACCGATTCTGTTTGTGCAGCCCTAGGGGGGTTTAAGGGCTGTGGAAAAATTATTTTTTTGGTGCTCGGGGCTGTCGGGGTTAGTGCTTCGTCAATCGAGTCGGCGGTGCGCGAATTTTCGTTTAAATGTTAAAGTAAGTGTTGTAAAAAGAAACCGTCAACCCTATCAACTCGGGTGACATAATTATGATGAAAAGGTTTAAGATGGAATTTGGTCCATTCGGGGCTGATTCGGTCAACAAATGGTTTTAAGGATTATTTCATGCGCATTCGACTCGATTTGACTATCTTTGGGCCTTGGGCCAAGTTGTTGGGCCTTGGGCCAAGTATTGGCCCTTGGGCCAAGTTGTTGGGCCCTGGGCCAAGTGTTGGGCCCTGGGCCAAGTGTTGGGCTTGTACAGCCCATTAGGCTAGAGTGTTCCTACAGTCTAGTTTAGTAACGCGTTATGTACAATTTACAGGCCCTTGCTTGTGATTTTGCCCTTAAGAACTTCCTAGCTCGTTGCAAGTATTCGATCGATCACCTGATGCCCTTTTTACTCATTTTACTTTTGGGCTAGCATGCGCACCTAAATGTTTTCTTACTTGATGAAATGTTTTTAAAAAGATTTTATATAGGCTTGCTAGTATATGGTAAGCCTTGGGCTGTTAAATATATATATGTGTATATACATTATTTCTTGGCCTATATTTGGCGATGTTGTAGTCGTTTCGACTACTGATGTTGTGTATGCCTACTTTGTGTTTGCATACACTGATGTTACGTGTTTGGGTTGTACGTTTGCTCGACCCTGATGTTATACGTGGATGATATATATATATATATATATATATACTGTTATGTATATAGGGATGTTATTGAATGGATGTTTACATATACATTTTTTATATGTATGTATGAGGATGTTTAAGTTCGGTAATGATGATTAGATGGATATACCCTTTTACTTTTAAAAAACCTTTGATATGACTATCATGATTTTACTACTGATATCTTTTACTTAAAACTTGAACTCTCTCAGCTCAAGCTGACTTTGTGTGCATGTTAGTGTAAGTTTCAGGATTTGGAAGAGGATGCCTTATCGTTTGGACGTGCACGGAGCTACTTGGATGGTGAAGGGCATACTGGAAGGAAGAATTGTTATGAATATTTTATTTCAAGGAAACTTATAAAAGTTATATTTACTTTGGATTTTGGACAAAATTCCCGGGTTTCGGGAACTTATTTCATTTTTCATGTTTTTCGCAAAATTGATACTCTGATACGTTTGTTTTAAATGGAAGAAATGGGTTTTAAGTTTATTAAATTTTACGAGTGTTTGAATGATTACCAACTGTGGGGTTCCCGGGGTTCGGGGCCTTACAAGCACACATCCTAAATCAAACTTCATCATCATTTATCATTCCTAGGCACTTTAACAGAAAATGAAACCTGGTTTTATCTAAAGGTTTGGTGAACAAATTAGCCAAGTTATCAGATGTATCTACCCTTTTCATCTCTATTAAGCCTTTTTCCTGACAGTCCCTAACGAAATGTTGTCTAATTTCAATGTACTTAATCTTAGAATGTTGGACTGGATTCTTAACAAAAAACATAGCAGCAGTATTATCAATTAAAATAGGTGTAATTAAGACATTCAGACCGTAGTCCAGCAGTTGATTTTGAATCCACAGAACCTGTGCACAGCAAGCAAATGCAGCAATATACTCAGCTTCAGTAGTAGAGATTGACACTGTAGTTTGCTTCTTGCATTGCCAAGACACCAGCCTGTTCCCAAGAAACTGGTATCCTCCAGAAGTTGATATTCTACTCATGTGACAACCATCAAAGTCACTATCCGTGTAGGCCATCAAGTCAAAGGAAGGGTTCTTTGGATACCAAATCCCCAATTCTGGTTTTCCCTTCAAATATCTGAATATCCTCTTCACTGCTAGCATATGTGACACCTTAAGGTTAGCTTGAAATCTTGCACAGACACACACAACAAACATAATATCTGGCCTAGATGTTGTGAGATACATCAATGATCCTATCTTGGCCCTATATCTATCCTGGTCCACTGGCTCCCCCTTTTCATTAGGTACCATTATCTCATGTGTGTCCATTGGTGTGGACACTGTCTTGAAGTCTTGGCACTTGAATTTGTTAAGAATCTCTTGTACATATTTTGATTGATTTATGAATATTCTATCAGCTTTCTGTTGCACTTGGAGTCCAAGGAAGAAATTCATTTCCCCATAGAACTCATTTTGTACTTGGACTTCATCACTTGCTCAAACTCTTTGTACATTTGTTCATTTGTAGAGCCAAAAATAATGTCATCCATGTACACTTGCAGCAGCAGCAGCAGATCTTTGTTTCTTTTCTTGTAGAATAAAGTCTTGTCAATGGCTCCTCTGCAGAAACCATTTTCCAGCAAATGGTTTAACAGCTCATCATACCAGGCCCTTGGTGCTTGGTGCAGTCCATAAAGTGCTTTGCGGAGCTTGTAAACCTTGTTTGGATGAACCGGGTCTTCAAATCCAGGAGGTTGAGTGACATAAACTTCTTCATCAATCTTTCCATTCATAAATGCAGATTTTACATCAAGTTGATAGACTTTAATGTTCATTGATGCTGCATATGCAAGAAAGATCCTGATAGCCTCTAGTCTTGCAACTGGAGCAAAGACTTCTTCAAAGTCCACTCCTTCTTCCTGTAAGCATCCTAGAGCTACCAATCTTGCATTGTTCTTGATCACTATCCCCCTTTCATCTTTCTTGTTTCTGAATACCCATTTTGTTCCAATATCATACTTGCCTCTAGGCTTGTCCACCAAGTCCCATACATGCAAGTCTCTAAACTGGGCTAATTCTTCCTGCATAGCTTCTACCCAGCTATTGTCCTTTAATGCTTGATTGATGTTCTTTGGTTCAACTTGGGATAAGAAGCAAGCATACAGGCAGATATTGGCTTTTTCAAATGAGCATCTGGTAACTCTTTCATTTGTCTCCTATGATGTTCTCTGCAGGGTGATTTCTTTCAACAGAGGTGGTCTGCACAACTTGTTGTGCAGAAACTTCTGTCTCTAGATTTTTCATATATAACATAGCAGATTCATCTTCAATTCTCTCTTGGCTTTCATCAAATTCTTGAGTTTGATTAATTTCAGATGTTGATGCTTCATTTACTCCAAATTGCATTGAGTCAAACAAAGATTGAAACCAATCTTCAAATTGATGTATCCCTTCAGTCTAAGCAGGTTGTTGACTCTGAATAGGTTCACTTTCAACATCACTTGGACTTTCATTTGAAACTTCAACAGCAGCCTCCTGTCCATTTCATTCAACTTCAGCTACTCCTTGGGTGCTTCTCCCAAAATTAAATCCATTTGCTTTAGGAGCAACTGATGTCCACAGTTTGTCCAGATCAACTTGTTTGTCTTTTCCTTTTTCTTCAAATCTGGTTCTGTACATACTGTCATCCATATCTTCATTGTAGATTTTAAATGACTTGATCATTTTCTCTAGATCAAATAGCCATTTGGGACCATCGACATTGTTAAAATGATTTTCATTGAAAATTGTGTCTGATGACTGAATGACCACCATGTGCTCCTTCACATAGACTCTGTAAGCCTTTGAATGAGATTAGTAGTCCACAAAGAAGCATTCTAGTGTTAGACTGGAATTTGTTCAAACAGTCCTTTATATTTAGGAGTGAGCATCTGCATCCAAAAGGCTTTAAGAACTTTAAATCAGGCTTTATTTTGAAGATAACCTCAGATGGAGTCTTGTTTCGAGCCTTGTTCAGTAGAACCCTGTTCTGTACATAGCATGCAGTATTGATTGCTTCTGCCCAAAAAGTGACTGACAGATTTGCATCAGCAATCATGGTCCTTGCAGCTTCAATTAATGTTCTGTTTCTTCTTTCTGCAACACCATTTTGTTCAGGAGTTCTAGGTGCACTGTATTGCTGAAATATCCCCTTAGAAGTGCAGAATTCATCCATAATTCCATTCTTCAATTCTGTTCCATTGTCACTTCTAATGACCTTCACCTTCCTCTTAAGCTGATTTTCCATTTTTAGCACATAGGATCTGATCAGGTCTGGTGTTTCATCCTTGCTGCCCATGAAGTATACCCAAGTAAATCTTGAATAATCATCAGTGATCACCAGGCAGTATCTCTTCGATCCAATACTTGGAACACTTACAGGACCAAATAGATCCATATGGAACAGTTCCAATACCTCAGCAATTGTGTTTATCATTTTGCTTTTATGTGAGGATTTATGTTGTTTTCGTTTTAGGCAAGATGTTCATTTTTCTTCCAATTTGAACTCTCTTGTGGGAAGGCCAACAACATGTTCACCTTTTAGAAGTTTGTTCATGTTCTTTAAGTTCACATGACACATCTTCCTATGCCATAGCTTTGTTTCATTTTCAGTTGCTTTGGACATAAAGCATGAACCACCTCTTGTAGTTGCAGTATTCATTCTTAGTTCATAGAGGTTGCCATTTCTTGGAGCCATCATCATTATCATTTCAGTTGGAATCATAAACTCAGGCTTCAAAATCAAGCAATGTTCATCATTGAAGGCTACATTGTATCCTTTGTCACAAACTTGAGAAATGCTCAACAGATTGTATTAAAGTCCTTCAACATGTAGAACATTCTCAAAGGATACCTTGCCATTGGTGAGTGTTCCTCTTCCAACTATCTTTCCTCCATTCTTATCACTCCCAAAGGCAACTGGCCCTTCATTTTTTCTTTCATAGTTGATCAGTGCACTCTTGTCACAAGTCATGTGCCTGGAACATCCACTGTCCATCTACCATAAATCGTTGCTGTTCAAGGACTGTTCCTGCATATACACATAAAACAGAATTAGCTGGATTCTGACTTACAAACTTCATTAGTTTGTAATTCAGTGTCAGTGGAAGATGCATCAGGAGTTGGAACTAGAACTGGAAGTGGATCTTCTTACACAACTTCACATTCTTCATCTGTGTTTGAATCTGACCCATTCTTCACAACTTGTGATTTAATTAATTCTTCAGTCTGCTCAATCACATAGTTCTTTTCCTTAGTCACCTCCTTCTTAGTCTTCCATTGGAACCCACTTGGTTCAAAATCCCTGCTTCGTTAGAAATTTCTCATCTCCATTGAGAATACCAGGTCTAATATTCTCTTTTCCTTTGTCACTAGACCTTCTGTTCTTTGCAGGTTTACTTGATACACTTGGTTCATCCTTGATCTTTAAAATTTGTTTCAGTCTCTTTTCAAGAACTGAACTTTTCTTTTCATCATCTGAATTGCCTCTTTTTTCATTTAAATATTTTTAATTCATTTTCTTGTATCCTTTCATATCAAACCCACAAACTATATCAGGAACCTCAAATTCTTTCTCTTCAAACCAACAAGAGTCAGTGTGGTGACCATATGCATCACACTTCTTGCACCATACCTTTGCATAACAACCCATGTCTTCAAGCAATTGCTTGTCTTTAATTTTGTCACTGGGTTCGGGGAAATCAAAGCCTAGGGAGGTTTTAGGACATAGTGAATTGCTGAAGTCCATCTTGATTGGGTTGTTCAGATCAGGCTCCATATGATATTTTTCTTTGACAAATACAACATGTTTGATCTTGGAGTGGGTTCTTAAACTACTCCCTTTTTCTTCTTTAATTGACCTTTTCCTTGGAACATAATCAACATCCCCAACATCAAATAACTCATGGTTAGAGAAAACTAGATAAATTGGTGGATGTGACTGATCATAGGAAGATTTCATAGTTTCTTCTGTTCTCTTCTTGATAACAGGCTGTGGTCTTGCACATAAGTCAAACACTACATGTTCTCTTCTCATCTTCTCATAGTGCCTTTTCAACTTTGGAGTCATCTTTGGTTGAAGAGGAATCTTATCACTTTTCTTTTTGCTTGATCTTTTCTTTTTTTTGCTCTTAGATGACTTAGAGCTCCCACAGCTGCAATTACTGTCTTCACTTGAGTATTCACTCCACTTCTTCTTCTCACCTTCAATCTTTTCATTTTTCTCAGTCTCTTGCTTCTCACTGTGATTTATAGCAAACTCTCCATCTTTGTCCACAAATACATCATAATACTGCTTAACAAACTCATCTTTATCATCAAAGACATTCTTGAATTGTTTAAGATACTCACTTCTGTTCTTCTTGTCTACCTTCATTGGGAAGCTATCACAAAAAGGTGGTGGCACCTTTTTATAATTCTCTTCTTCAATCATTTTATCAACATAACCCACAATATTGCTTGTAGAGAATTCCATTTGTATCTGCAATTCAGCATTCTTCATTTTTTCTTCTACATACATCTTCTTCAACCCTTCAATTTCAATTATCATTCTTGATTGGGTTTTGTATGCCATCATGCAATCCTCTTCAAGCCCCTTGATTTGACTTTCATAGGTTGCTTCACTTGCTTCATAGACATTTAAGAAGACTTCCTTTCTTCCACACTCAGTTTTCCACTTTCCAATCTCCTGATTTAATTCATCAATGGTAATAAGAAGATCAAAAATTGAGATATCAGATTGTACCTGAGCATTTGAGGATTCAGCCTTGTCATGCACTTTGGCCATGAATGCAACATTTTCCTTTTCCATTTCAGCTTCATGATTGCTCCAATCAAATTCTCCATCCTGTGGCACCCTAGTAACAGCTACATTTCCTTGATCTCTCTGCTGGTTCACATTGTTTTGATTTGGTATGTTTTGATTTGAGTGAACCTGTATTTGATTGTTTCTTTGTGGTTGAAATGTTTGTTGCTGGGTTCTGTTCTGATTTTGATATGGGTTTTGGTTGGAAATTTGATTTCTCTGCTGGAAGTTCTGATTATGGTTCTGATAGAATTGATTCTGGTTAACTTGATTTCCGACTTGCTTGGGCATGTTACACTATCTAGCAAAATGACCTGGTTGTTGACAGTTATAACAGATGGCCTTTGATTTGTCAAACCCAATTCTTTCATTTGGTCCATTGAAACTTGTTCTGCCAGTTCTGTTATACAACCTTTTACTTCTTACTGCCAACATAGCTGCCTGCCATTTTATGTCCATGTCCTCTAACTCATCAGCATCTATTTGTTCTAGATCTTCTTGCACAATGCTTGTGTTTATTAGATTCTTGGCTACAAAAGCATGATATGACTCGGTAAACATGGAAAATAATGCTTGATAATCTGTTCCTTGAGCATTATTGTTCTGCAAGAATGTTGACTGCCCATTTGCTGCAGAGGGAGTGTCATCTTCAATCAGTTGAACATTGAATCTTGATTGGCCACTGCAAGTTGAACTTGTGTCTGATGGTTC
Organism: Bidens hawaiensis; assembly: GCF_021521415.1. Taxonomy (NCBI): domain Eukaryota; kingdom Viridiplantae; phylum Streptophyta; class Magnoliopsida; order Asterales; family Asteraceae; genus Bidens; species Bidens hawaiensis. Next base: position 1,890,258 of record NW_027491157.1, read on the forward strand.
CTCAATAATAGGCTGCTGGGTCTTGATTGAGAGGTTGCTCATTGCTGCTACAAGAGCATTGTTCACTTGAAAGCTTGGCTTGTCTTACCTAATCATATGGTTCTGTATCATCTCATGTTCTGCAGCCTTGAGAAAGGCAATCACATCATCTAAATTGAAGTTCGGAAAACTGGCCTTTTATTTGATAAACTTGCTTGCAATGTACCATTCTCCAGACAATGATGATAAAAGCTTTTTGTTCAGCTCAAAGTCAGAGATTTGTAAATCAGTTGTTCTTATATCATTCATAATTGTCATAAACCTCTGTAACACTGATTTCAGTCTTTCCCCGTCCTTAAAATTGAACCTGTCTAGTTGCTGCTTCAGTCTGTCTTTCTTGATGTCTCTAAGTTCAGTATTCCCTTCAAATATTTCGATAACTGCATCATACATACCCTTTGCGGTCCTATGATGATTGGCAGTTGTCAAAATTTCCCAAGAAATGTAACGCCCGTAAATTTCGTTAATCGGCTCGATCGTTATAAATGTTTGTCGAAAAGCCGGGGTTTCGTCTTTCTAAATTAAAGACTTGTAATACATTTTAAAAGTCCGTTTATCCATTCTTTTGCTCACGACATCACCTCTTATAACTTCAAGTGTTAGATTAGTATGTAGCACCCGACATTTTCGTTTAACAACACGCACGTTGTAGAGTTTGTATATTTATCGGGGTTGACCCCTCATTCTTCGGGGACCTCCTTGTCATTATCGTAAGTTAAATTATTTAACCTTTCATTCAAGCTATCACATTTTTCATGTTTGAGGGACTAGAGTATAATTGTTTATTATAACAAGAAAACCCTAGCCTACTTCTCATTCCTTCCCTTCCTGTTCCGATTGGCGCCCACATTGCAGCCTCCATCCTCGATTTTCGTGCTGGTTCCAGCCATTCTCCGGCCTCCCGAGACTAATTCAAGGTCGATTCTATCTTAGTATAACTCTTTTTCACCATTAAATCCTTTGTTGAACACGTTAGGGTTGAGTTTTGATGATAACAGTTTGCTGACAGATTCGTATTCGTTTGTTGTAGGGTCTGTAACGTGATGATAACCCATTGTTTTTGATCGATTCTTATTTCCATGATGTTCTACTTTGAGTCTAGTTTCCAGAAAGGTATAATACATAATTTTTGGACGAGATTTGAATACTTTTTATGATATTATAAGATCGAGTGTCAAAGCTGACCCATCTAACTCGTGTAGCGTCGTGTGGACTTATTGGCTGTGATTTTACTAAATTTGGTCCACACGGGGCTGAGTCGGTATCTAAGTGATTAAACAACCCGTTAACGCGCGTATTCGATAAAGTCAACAACTTTCGGGGGTAAATAGGGAACCCTTTGTCCCCGGGATTAACTAAGGGTGGTTTTGGTAAGAACATGGCCTCGGGGGTTGATGTAATTGAATTTGTAAATGTCAAGGCTTTAGGTCAATCAAATCATGTTAGAACGTCTAAACGAGTCGGTACGTTTAGTTAGTAATCTTTGTGTGCAATCCGACAGGCTTGTAAACTGTGGATTGGCTTTGAAGTTCTCAAACTCTTTGGTGTTTGTGTGGCTCGTTTCAGGTGAGTTCATGATGCCCTTTTTACTCTTTTCAAGTTTTGGGCTAGCATGCACACCGTAATACAATTTTACACGATTTTACTCGTTACAACTCTTTGGATGGTATTACATAGCCTTATTCATATTTGTGCATTTATGAAACTATTTGTGAACTATATTTTATGCCTTAGGATATTGTAGACTCGTTTATGGTCTTATATTCCTTAAGGTTATACATATTACTTGTGGTCTAGGCTCGAGGTTGCTATTAGGCCAAGTATTAATTCCTAGTATTAAATGATTTTTCCTAATGAAACGTTTAAACTATTTTATATAGGCTTGCTAGTATATAGTTGGCCTTGGAATGTTATAGTATGTATATATATATATATATATATATATATATAAATTATTGTATGGCCTATATTTGGCGATGTTGTAGTCGTTATCGACTACGGAATGTTACGTATGCCTACTTCGGGTTTGCATGCGTTGAATGGAATGTTACGTGTTGGGGTTATACGTTTTTTCGGCCTTGAATGTTAATATTGTTCGGATGGATGGTGGTCTTGGCGGGCCAAACTATACGACTCAGGTTCTTAAATCCTGTGGTGGGCCCTGAAAAGCCCGTTAGGGGGGAGGCTCGTGTGGCATGATCATCATCAGATGTTACGTGTTGGGGTTGTATGTTTTCTCGGCCCTGAATGTTATTATTCTACGGATGGATGATGGTCTTCGCCGGACCAAACTATACGACTCAGGTTCTTAAATCTTGTGGTGGGCCCTGAAAAGCCCGGGAGGGGGGAGGCTCTTGTGGCATGATCATCATCGGATGTTACGTTTTTGGGTTGTACGTGTGCTCGACCCTGAATGTTATACGTGGATGTTATATATATATAAATTTTTATATATAGGGATGTTACGTGTTTGGATTGTACGTGTGCTCGACCCTGATGTTATTATTTGGGTGGTATTTATAGGGATATAAATATATGGATGTATATAGATGTCTAAGCACGAATACTTAGTGTTGATGATGGCCTAACTGTTTGTATCCCGTATTATATTTTAGACTCTTGGAATGTTTTATAATCTCGTTTTTATATTTAAACCCTTGGAATGTTTTATAGTCCCATTTTTATATTTAAACCCTTGGAATGTTTTATAATCCTGTTTTTATATTTAAACCCTTAGAATGATTGATTTAAATGTCTATTATTAAAACTTGAACTTACTCAGCTCAAGCTGACTTTGTGTGTATGTTAGTGTGAGTTTCAGGTTTAGAGGAGGATGCTTACCGCTTGGACGTGCTCGAGACTACTTGGACGGTTGAAGGCATACTAGTCGGAGATTAATACGCAAACTGTTTTCTTTTTATTTATTACTTTAAACATTTAAATTATGGTTTTGGGAACTTGGTTTTAGTACTTGTGATTTTCCGCTGAATTTTATACTCTGAAACGGTTTTAATAAAATGAATTTGCCTTTGGTTTTAAATTTTTGAGAATTTTTGGATATGATTACCAACTGTAGGATTCCCGGGATTCGGGGTCTTACAAGAAAGCCCTAACTTCAGCATAGACAAAGCCTTATCGTCTCGTTTCTTCATTTTTAGCTCAACGGTGGCATTGTTGTTTGGAGCTGTTGAGGGAACATAGTTTCCTTCAGTGATGGAAGTCCAAAGCTCTGGGTCGTTGTAGTTGACGGCTACTTCGAATAGCACCTTCCATTTGATGAAGTTTTCCTGTCCAAGCAAGCTTGGAATCTTGTTGGTGGAAACTTCCTGGTCTTCCATTTTTATCCGATCTGAGATTTGTAGCAGAAAAAACAGAGTAAAGCTTCAAGCTTTATCACACACCTTCAGTCCCGTAGCCTTTAGCGAGCTCACTCAAGCTCTGATACCACTTGTCAGGACCGTGAATCGGGTGAAACCTTCTAGAGGTTGACAAGAACACACCGACTCAAATACCTAAAAGGCCTGTTGAATATCCCGGCGGAATCAGGATATCCAACGTGTGGGAACGAAGGAGTGTAAATAGCAAACACAAAACAGTAATAGATAATCAATCAATGCTCATTCAAAGACAAAGATTCAATGTATTAAATACATCATTAATGGAACAGTGAAAGGAATGTCTAGGGTTTTGTGTGACGGCGGCGGCGGCGGTTGTACGAGGAAAACAAAAGAATAATCTTTGGAATGTTTTTCGTATTCAGTGTGTGCCAGTCTGTATTCCGTCTGGAAATCTGTGTCCTAAAAGGTATCCTAGGACCCTTATTTATAGACCCTGACATTCCTTCTAGAAGTTCCTAATCATTACATAACGAAATACGAAATAATACAAGTGTTGAGTCCTCGAGCAAGGTAACAATCTTGCTCGAGCAAACTGACTATGCTAGGTATGCTCGATGAGTATCCTCGAGCATACTTTACTTAGAATATCTTCAGAGAAGATATTCCCTTCCAGTAGACTTCATCCTTCCTGACTAGTCCATGCTTTGCTCAAACTTGTCCATCGAGCAAGCTCATTCTTCTTGATGTCTTCAGCTTTTCTTTTCAGAAATCTTTAGCATGCTCGAATGTAAATCTTGCTCGGTAACTGAACTGTGCTCGAAGTCCTTGCTTTGATCACGTGACATCTTCTTATTGCATCCATGCTTGTCCCCATGTGCTCGATCATCCTGTGCTCGTAACACTTGGTTAAAACTTGTATGATCAAGCTGTTTGCTAGATTAGCAATCCATGCTCGATAGAAGAATACTCTTGCTCATTGAAGTGTAGCTTGCTCGAAGCCTTAACACTTAGAAGAATCAACCATTTAAGGTTCTAAAGACCATGCTCGAAGTAGCAAAACCATGCTCGATCGTCTAGGCTTGCTCGAAGTCCATACTTAGCCGTTTTCTGAGGAGGTTGAGAAGATTCCAATATTCCCTATCAAAATCCGACCCAACAAGTTCCCCACTTGAAGCCACTATCAATCAAATGGTCAAGCAATGTGCTGTACCATGCTCTCGAGGCCTGGTGTAAACCATATAGAGCCTTGTTTAAACATTAAACATGCTCGGGATAGTCCGGATCTTCAAAGCCGAGAGGGTGCTTCACGTAGACTTCTTCATGAATTTACCCATTCAAGAACGCCGATTTAACATCCATCTGATAAACTTTGAAGTTTTTGTAGGCTGCGTAGTCTAGAAATATGCGTATCGCTTCCAGTCATGCTACTGGAGTGTATACTTCCGTGTAGTCAATGCCTTCTTGTTGATTAATAAGTTGGCATACTAATAGTACGGAATTTTACGGAAGAGTAAGGAAATGCCTTTTTATATACAAATGTATCATGGCATATGTTCATTATTTTGTAAATCTAGAACTAGAAGATAACATAAAATAAAGCCAGGTTATAAGCTGTCATACGTGTTTTTTATATGCAAATCTTTACACCTCAAGATCTTATTCCCAGAAACAATATATATTGTAAAATATTGCTGAACAAAAAACAATAACAATAACCTCATTGGTTTCTAGTAAAACCGACGATTTCTGACGTTTACGAAGTGGCGAATCCGACGACGTTCACATCACCAATTATCTATTCCTGAGGATGATTCGTGTGAATCCTTAAAGTAGGATTCGTAGGTATAGATACATTATCACCAAGATCGGTGATATTTTCTTCTTCTGTGTCTAAAGAGACAGTCGATGATACATCTTCAACTAGAATCGGCTCGGTTGCCTCTTGATGTAACGTCCGTAGTTTTCCGATAAAAAGGTTTAACCTTGTAGTGTTGTGTTCACCTTTCGGGCTTGACCCGACATTCTTCCAAGAGCTCCTTTCCACCCCGTAAATGTATCTTGCTTAACTTTTCATGCAAGTTCAACTCTTAATAAAGTGCAAGGGCCAGAATGTAACATTTTATATTATAATCAAAAATCAAAACCCTAGCCTTCCTAGTATGTCCGATCGGCAGCAGCAGGTTCCCCAAACCATCCGATTTTCTTTTTCCAGCCAACCTTTAAGTTGTAAAAATCTAATTCAAGGTTAGTCCCATGTCCCCTCTAGTCTTTTACACCTTAAACCATCCTTATACATCGCGTATTGATCATTAAACGACTTGTTGTAGACATGTATGGTGGCTATCCAATTGAGGAATTCCGGGACTGTTTTGATTAGGGTTTTTGCACCAAAATCTTACTAGGTATGTCACTTACATTATACTAAAATTCCATGGCCAATGGAGGTGTTTAGGTCGGTCAATCGATTTTAGTTCGAAAACTAGGGTTTATCGGGTGTAGGATTGGCAATTGTTGAGTTTGATGCGTTAAACGACCGGATGACCGGCCAAATCAGTTTGTACAGCCCGGGGAGGGTTTAAGGGCTGTGGGAAAATTATTTTTTGAGGCTCGGGGCTGTTTTGGTTGGTGCTTGATCAATCGAGTCGGCGGTGCATGAATTTTCGTTTAAATGTTAAATTGAGAGTTGTAAAAAGGAACCGTCAACCCTATCAACTCGGGTGACATAATTACGATGTAAGAAAAGGTTAAGATGGGAATTTGGTCCATTTTGGGCTGATTCGTTTGACAATTGGTTTTAAGTTTTACTACGCGCGTATTCGACTCGATTTGATTACCGGCGGGTGAGTTGTGCATCATGGTTAGCCCCGGCCATAATCGTATGGTGGATTTGATTAGTTGAAAGGTTTTAGGGGCTGAGGTAATGTAATCGGGTTTGGGTTGGGCCTCGGCCTAAGTTGTTGGGCCTTGGGCCAAGTTGGTGGGCCTTGGGCCAAAGTGTTGGGCTTGAGCGGCCCATTAGGCAAGTGTGTCCTTGCGGTCTAGTTTAGTAACGCGTTGTGTATAATTTACAGGCCCTCGCTTGTGATTGTGCACTTAGGGATTTCCTAGCTCGTTGCAGGAGTTCGATTGATTCAGATGAGTTCATGATGCCCTTTTTAATCTTTTTACGTTTTGGGCTAGCAAACACACGCTATTACAAATTTTACCCGATTTTAATCGCTTAAACTATTGGATGGTATTACATGGTCTTATTCGTGATTGTGCATTTTGAAAGCTATGTTTGAATTATTTCAATGCCTTAGGATATTTTAGACTCGTTTATGGTCTTATATTACTTAAGGTTATATATATTATTTATGGTCTAGGCTCGAGGATACTATTAGGCCTAATATTAATTTCTAGATTATCCATTATTTATGGATTGTATGTTGTGATATTGTTGGTTGGATGTTAGAATTAGATGTTTGTATGTGTGTATGTGAATGTGTATGTGATGGTAAACTGTGACCGGGTCAAATATATTACTCAGGAAGGACCTGGGGTGAGGAGGCCCGTGTTGCATGTTTACGACGCGGTTGGGTCAAATATATTACTTGGGGAAGACCCGGGGTGAGGAGGCCCGTCGTTCTATAAACCGTGGTCGGGTCAAATATATTACTTGGGGAAGACCCGGGGTGAGGAGGCCCGTATCATGTGTTTGGAATGTTAAACTGCGACCGAGTCAAATATATTACTTGGGGATGACCCGGGGTGAGGAGGCTCGTGTTGCGTGATTTTGTTTTATTAAACTGTGACCGAGTCAAATATATTACTTGGGGATGACCCGGGGTGAGGAGGCTCATGTTGCATGATTTTAACGGTTTTGCTAAACCGCGGCTGGGTCAAATATACTACTCGGGGAAGACCCGGGGTGAGGAGGCCCGTGCTTCGTGAAAAGATGTTTAATGTTTTATTTACTTATGATTTGGTTAAGAAAAGCTATTTATGATTTTATGGACTCATGATTTTCCTCTACATTCCATACTCATGGAATTTAAATTTTTAATGAATATCGTTTATGAAAACTTGAACTCACTCAGCTCAAGCTGACTTTGTGTGTATGTTAGATTGACTTTCAGGTTAAGAAGTGGATGCTACCGCTTGGACGTGCTGGATGCTACTCGGGAGGTTGAAGGCATTTCTGGCCGAGGATTTCAAATAAAACAGAAATTTATTTATATTTGCTTTTTGGACACTTGTACCCGTGTTTGGGATTTTCTTTAAATAAATACACTTTTTCCGCTGTAATTTACTCTGAACTTGTTTTAAATAAAGAAAATGAATCGTTTGGTTTTAAAGTTTTGTGAAATTGTGGAAGTGATTACCAACTGTAGGATTCCCGGGATTCGAGGTCTTACACTTGAGCTTCATCCAACGGAACTGAAGACGTGTCGACGAAGTCAGCGTCATCGAAAGATTCAGAACCATCATTAGATGTTTCTGATACGTTAGGAGTGTCCTTAACATCTAAAGAAGAAGAAGAACTTGGAATTGGAAGACATTGTTCCTTTAAATACGATCGTACCAAGTCTTCAAATATCTCATCAACTGCTGGTGTGAACGAATTAAATAAATCATCATAGTCAAACATCTAATCGGGACCCTTGCCGACTGGAGGTGCAGTGTAGCTCTGACAATCTACATGATACCATTCTTCTACACATCCCGAAGAAAGATTGAAGATTGGCTTCTTGGGAGAATTATAACCCAGAAAGTAACCTTCAAATGTATTTTCATCAAATTTCCCAACATATTTCTTCAACATCGTACATGGACACCCGAGTGGTTCCAAATACTTAATATTAGGCTTACGGTTATTCAGAAGTTCATAACTCGTTTTCTTGAAAGTATTTACCGTTAGGACGCGATTCAACGTATAACAGGCAGTATTTATAACTTCGTTCCAGATTTGCAAGCATCCTTCTAGCATCTTCTATTAATTCTTCCGTTCAGACACGCCGTTTTGTTGAGAAACATACGGTGCACTCAATTCCCGATGTATTCCTTTTTGAATACAAAAGAAATCCAATACATTTTTTTTAAACTCAGTTCCATTATCACTCCAAATTCGTCTCACATTCAGTTTATAAAGTGATTCGATCTTTGTGATAAGGTTCTGAATTAAAACAGGTGTCTGATCTTTAGAACCCATAAATAAAACCCATGAGCACCTTAAGAAGTCATCGGTTACTACCAAACAATACGAATCACCCGCAATAATGGAACGATTCACTGGACCGAATAAATCCATGTGAAGTCGTTCCAGTGGCGTAATAATCGAGTTAATCGATTTGCACTGGTGTGACTTCTTCTTCTGTTTGCCCTTCTTGCATGCAACACAATTATCGTTCAATTTGAAGTATTTAAGGGTCACTCCATCCACCAAATCATTAGCAACTAGATGATTCATCTTGCGAACGTGGATGTGCCTCATGCGTCGATGCCACAGAACACATTTAAGAAGGTGAAATGTTTACTTTAATACTCATGACGAGGACATAAATATCATTTGATCGAGGATACCGCAAGACAACCATCTCTTCAGGAATCGGGTATCCCGGATGAAGGATAACACATTCCTTGTCTGTGAAAATAGTAGTGTATTTCTTGTCACATATCTATGGGACACTCAACAGATTGAGATCTACTTTTTCACAATAATTAACTCTCTCAAATGTAATCATCCCATTTGAGAACTCTCCCTATTTCGTACTCATTCCACCATTATTACCAGCGAATGCAGCATATCCTCCCTGAATATCTTTGACATTGTTAAGAAGATCAAGGTTGCCGGTAATATGCCGAGAGCATCCACTGTCTAATATCCACTTGTGTCCAAATACAAACCTGTATGAAATTTGCACATAAAATAAAATGATTAGTTCAAAAACGCAGCCCAAGCCTTAGTCTTGGCTCACCTTTTGAGATTTAAGAAGATAAGTTTAATTTAACAATCGTGTTTGGCACTTAGGAATATGCGACGGGTTTCTTTGTTTTCTTCTCTAGGTAACCATCACAAATTACTCCCGAGTCCGTATTTTTACAAATAGGTTGATCAAAGTAAACAAATTTGTTCGGGGCCGGCCCATGGGTGTGGCTGGGTGGTCGACGGCCACAGGCCCGACTCCCTGTTAGGCCTGATTTTCTTTATTTTTAAAAAATATATATACGTATTTTTATTAAAAATAATAAGTATATTTAATGTTTAAACACAATTACATAACCACTAGCTTGGTCTAGTGGAAAAAGGGTATTACTCACAATCAAAAGGTTGTGGGTTCTATCCTCATTTGAGACATGTCTTATCCTTTTTTTTATACGAAAGTTTTTTACACAACCCAAATTATAACCAATTAATCCCATATAAAAAGTGGACTGTTTAAACCCAATAAAATACTCCTTTTACGTAAGGCCAAAATAATTTCCGCCTTTGGCCCAAAAGTTTTTTTACTTTCTCGAAGCCAGCCCTGAATTTGCTTAATACATTAGGAACTTCAACCCAAACCACTTTCTTCAGATTAACGTTTGAATACATTACGAACGAATCATCAACTTGAGATTCTTTCGATTGATTTTTCATTTCAACCATTGGACTAGGTTGTTTAGTTGATGACTTGATGTTGTCAACCTTGGCTTTGCATTTCTTAGCCACATGACCGGTTTCACCACACTTAAAACACAAACGAGTGTCTAAACTTTTCTGTTTGCCCTTCTTGCATGCAACACAATGATCGTTCAATTTGAAGTTCTTGAGGGTCACTCCATCCACCAAATCATTAGCAATTAGATGATTCATATTGTGAACGTGGATGTGCCTCATACGTCAACGCCATAGAACAAGTTTCAGAAGGTGAAATGTTTTTGTTAATAATCATGACAAGGACATAAATATCATTTGATCGACGATACCGCATGACAACCATCTCTTCAGGAATAGTGTATCCCGGTTGAAGGATAACACATTCCTTGTCTGTGAAAATAGTAGCGTATTTCTTGTCACATATCTGTCGGACACTCAACATATTGAGATCTACTTTTTCACAATAATTAACTTTCTCAAATGTAATCATCCCATTTGAGACCTCTCCCTCTTTCGTAATCATTCCACCATTATTACCAGGGAATGCACCATATCCTCCCTGAATATCTTTGACATTGTTAAGAAGATCAAGGTTGCCGGTAATATGCCAAAAGCATCCACTGTCTAATATCCACTTGTGTCCAGATACAGACCTGTATGAAATTTGCACAAAATATAAAATGATTTGTTCAAAAAGGCAGCCCAAGCCTCAGTCTTGGGCTCACCTTTTGAGATTTTACGAGATAAGTTTAATTTAACACTCGTGTTTGGCACTTGGGAATATGTGACGGGTTTCTTTGTTTTCTTCTCTAGGTAACCGTCACAAATTACTACCGAGTCCGTGTTTTTACAAATAGGTTGAGCAAAGTCAACAAATTTGTTCGGGGCCGGCCCATGGGTGTGGCTGGGTGGTCGACGGCAACTGGCCCGACTCCCTGTTAGGCCCGATTTTCTTTTTTGTTTAAAAAATAATATATATATGTATTTTTATTAAAAACAATAAGTATATTTAATGTTTAAACACAATTACATAACCACTAGCTTGTTCTAGTGGCAAAAGGGTATTACTCACAATCAAAAGGTTGTGGGTTCTATCCTCATTTAAGACATGTCTAATCCTTTTTTTTTATACAAAAATTTTTTACACAACCCAAATTATAACCAATTAATCCCATATAAAAATTATACTGTTTAAACCCAGTAAAATACTCCTTTTACTTAAGGCCCAAAAAAATTTCCGCCTTCGGCCCAAAAGTTTTTTTGCTTTCTCGAAGCCGGCCCTGAATTTGTTTAATACATTAGGAACTTCAACCCAAACCACTTTCCTCGGATTAACGTTTGAATACATTACGAACGAATCATCAACTTGAGATTCTTTCGATTGATTTTTCATTTCAACCATTGGACTAGGTTGTTTAGTTGATGACTTGATGTTGTCAACCTTTGCTTTGCATTTCTTAGCCACATGACCGGTTTCACCACACTTAAAACACAAACGAGTGTCTAAACTTTTCTGTTTGCCCTTCTTGCATGCAACACAATGATCGTTCAATTTGAAGTTCTTGAGAGTCACTCCATCCACCAAATCATTAGCAATTAGATTATTCATATTGCGAACGTGGATGTGCCTCATACGTCGACGCCATAGAACAAGTTTCAGAAGGTGAAATGTTTACGTTAATAATCATGAAAAGGACATAAATATCATTTGATCGACGATACCGCATGACAACCATCTCTTCAGGAATCGTGTATCCCGGTTGAAGGATAACACGTTCCTTGTCTGTGAAAATAGTAGTGTATTTCTTGTCACATATCTGTCGGACACTCAACATATTGAAATCTACTTTTTCACAATAATTAACTCTCTCAAATGTAATCATCCCATTTGAGACCTCTCCCTCTTTCGTAATCATTCCACCATTATTACCAGGGAATGCACCATATCCTCCCTGAATATCTTTGACATTGTTAAGAAGATCAAGGTTGCCGGTTATATGCCAAGAGCATCCACTGTCTAATATCCACTTGTGTCCAGATACAGACCTGTATGAAATTTGCACAAAATATAAAATGATTAGTTCAAAAAGGCAGCCCAAGCCTCAGTCTTGGGCTCACCTGTTGAGATTTTAGGAGATAAGTTTAATTTAACACTCGTGTTTGGCACTTGGGAATATGTAACGGGTTTCTTTGTTTTCTTCTCTAGGTAACCGTCACAAATTACTACCGAGTCCGTGTTTTTACAAATAGGTCGAGCAAAGTCAACAAATTTGTTCGGGGCCGGCCCACGGGTGTGGCTGGGTGGTCGACGGCCACAGGCCCGACTCCCTGTTAGGCCCGATTTTCTTTTTTTTTTTTAAAAAAAATATATATGTATTTTTATTAAAAACAATAAGTATATTTAATGTTTAAACACAATTACATAACCACTAGCTTGTTCTAGTGGCAAATGGGTATTACTCACAATCAAAAGGTTGTGGGTTCTATCCTCATTTAAGACATGTCTAATCCTTTTTTTTTATACAAAAGTTTTTACACAACCCAAATTATAACCAATTAAGCCCATATAAAAATTATACTGTTTAAACCCAGTAAAATACTCCTTTTACTTAAGGCCCAAAAAAATTTCCGCCTTCGGCCCAAAAGTTTTTTTGCTTTCTCGAAGCCGGCCCTGAATTTGTTTAATACATTAGGAACTTCAACCCAAACCACTTTCCTCGGATTAACGTTTGAATACATTACGAACGAATCATCAACTTGAGATTCTTTCGATTGATTTTTCATTTCAACCATTGGACTAGGTGGTTTAGTTGATGACTTGATGTTGTCAACCTTGGCTTTGCATTTCTTAGCCACATGACCGGTTTCACCACACTTAAAACACAAACGAGTGTCTAAACTTTTCTGTTTGCCCTTCTTGCATGCAACACAATGATCGTTCAATTTGAAGTTCTTGAGGATCACTCCATCCACCAAATCATTAGCAATTAGATGATTCATATTGCGAACGTGGATGTGCCTCATACGTCGACGCCATAGAACAAGTTTCAGAAGGTGAAATGTTTACGTTAATAATCATGACAAGGACATAAATATCATTTGATCGACGATACCGCATGACAACCATCTCTTCAGGAATCGTGTATCCCAGTTGAAGGATAACACATTCCCTGTCTGTGAAAATAGTAGTGTATTTCTTGTCACATATCTGTCGGACACTCAACATATTGAAATCTACTTTTTCACAATAATTAACTCTCTCAAATGTAATCATCCCATTTGAGACCTCTCCCTCTTTCGTAATCATTCCACCATTATTACCAGGGAATGCACCATATCCTCCCTGAATATCTTTGACATTGTTAAGAAGATCAAGGTTGCCGGTAATATGCCAAGAGCATCCACTGTCTAATATCCTCTTGTGTCCAGATACAGACCTGTATGAAATTTGCACAAAATATAAAATGATTAGTTCAAAAAGGCAGCCCAAGCCTCAGTCTTGGGCTCACCTGTTGAGATTTTAGGAGATAAGTTTAATTTAACACTCGTGTTTGGCACTTGGGAATATGTGACGGGTTTCTTTGTTTTCTTCTCTAGGTAACCGTCACAATTACTACCGAGTCCGTGTTTTTACAAATAGGTTGAGCAAAGTCAACAAATTTGTTCGGGGCCGGCCCATGGGTGTGGCTGGGTGGTCGACGGCCACTGGCCCGACTCCCTGTTAGGCCCGATTTTCTTTTTTTTTTTTAAATATATATATGTATTTTTATTAAAAACAATAAGTATATTTAATGTTTAAACACAATTACATAACCACTAGCTTGTTCTAGTGGAAAAAGGGTATTACTCACAATCAAAAGGTTGTGGGTTCTATCCTCATTTAAGACATGTCTAATCCTTTTTTTTATACAAAAGTTTTTTACACAACCCAAATTATAACCAATTAAGCCCAAATAAAAATTATACTGTTTAAACCCAGTAAAATACTCCTTTTACTTAAGGCCCAAAAAAATTTCCGCCTTCGGCCCAAAAGTTTTTTTGCTTTCTCGAAGCCGGCCCTGAATTTGTTTAATACATTAGGAACTTCAACCCAAACCACTTTCCTCGGATTAACGTTTGAATACATTACGAACGAATCATCAACTTAAGATTCTTTCGATTGATTTTTCATTTCAACCATTGGACTAGGTTGTTTAGTTGATGACTTGATGTTGTCATCCTTGGCTTTGCATTTCTTAGCCACATGACCGGTTTCACCACACTTAAAACACAAACGAGTGTCTAAACTTTTCTGTTTGCCCTTCTTGCATGCAACACAATGATCGTTCAATTTGAAGTTCTTGAGGGTCACTCCATCCACCAAATCATTAGCAATTAGATTATTCATATTGCGAACGTGGATGTGCCTCATACGTCGACCCCATAGAAGAAGATTCAGAAGGTGAAATGTTTACGTTAATAATCATGACAAGGACATAAATATCATTTGATCGACGATACCGCATGACAACCATCTCTTCAGGAATCGTGTATCCCGGTTGAAGGATAACACATTCCTTGTCTGTGAAAATAGTAGTGTATTTCTTGTCACATATCTGTCGGACACTCAACATATTGAGATCTACTTTTTCACAATAATTAACTTTCTCAAATGTAATCATCCCATTTGAGACCTCTCCCTCTTTCGTAATCATTCCACCATTATTACCAGGGAATGCACCATATCCTCCCTGAATATCTTTGACATTGTTAAGAAGATCAAGGTTGCCGGTAATATGCCAAGAGCATCCACTGTCTAATATCCACTTGTGTCCAGATACAGACCTGTATGAAATTTGCACAAAATATAAAATGATTAGTTCAAAAAGGCAGCCCAAGCCTCAGTCTTGGGCTCACCTGTTGAGATTTTAGGAGATAAGTTTAATTTAACACTCGTGTTTGGCACTTGGGAATATGTGACGGGTTTCTTTGTTTTCTTCTCTAGGTAACCGTCACAAATTACTACCGAGTCCGTGTTTTTACAAATAGGTTGAGCAAAGTCAACAAATTTGTTCGGGGCCGGCCCATGGGTGTGGCTGGGTGGTCGACGGCCACAGGCCCGACTACCTGTTAGGCCCGATTTTCTTTTTTTTTTTTTTAAATATATATATGTATTTTTATTAAAAACAATAAGTATATTTAATGTTTAAACACAATTACATAACCACTAGCTTGTTCTAGTGGCAAAATGGTATTACTCACAATCAAAAGGTTGTGGGTTCTATCCTCATTTAAGACATGTCTAATCCTTTTTTTTTTATACAAAAGTTTTTTACACAACCCAAATTATAACCAATTAAGCCCATATAAAAATTATACTGTTTAAACCCAGTAAAATACTCCTTTTACTTAAGGCCCAAAAAAATTTCCGCTTTCGGCCCAAAAGTTTTTTTGCTTTCTCGAAGCCGGCCCTGAATTTGTTTAATACATTAGGAACTTCAACCTAAACCACTTTCCTCGGATTAACGTTTGAATACATTACGAACGAATAATCAACTTGAGATTCTTTCGATTGATTTTTCATTTCAACCATTGGACTAGGTTGTTTAGTTGATGACTTGATGTTGTCAAAGTTTTCTGTTTGCCCTTCTTGCATGCAACACAATGATTGTTCAATTTGAAGTTCTTGAGGGTCACTCCATCCACCAAATCATTAGCAATTAGATTATTCATCTTGCGAACGTGGATGTGCCTCATGCGTCGATGCCACAGAACACGTTTCAGAAGGTGAAATGTTTACGTTAATACTCATGACAAGGACATAAATATCATTTGATCGAAGATACTGCATGACAACCATCTCTTCAGGAATCGTGTATCCCGGTTGAAGGATAACACATTCCTTGTCTGTGAATATAGTAGTGTATTTCTTGTCACATATCTGTGGGACACTCAACATATTGAATTTACTTTTTCACAATAATTAACTCTCTCAAATGTAATCATCCCATTTGAGACCTCTCCCTCTTTCGTAATCATTCCACCATTATTACCAGGGAATGCAGCATATCCTTCTTGAATATCTTTGACATTGTTAAGAAGATCAAGGTTGCCGATAATATGCTGAGAGCATCCACTGTCTAATATCAGCTTTTGTCCAGATACAGACCTGTATGAAATTTGCACATAAAATAAAATGATTAGTTCAAAATGCAGCCCAAGCCTCAGTCTTGGGCTCACCTTTTGAGATTTTAGGAGATAAGTTTAATTAAACACTCGTGTTTGGTACTTGGGAATATGTGATGGGTTTCTTTGTTTTCTTCTTTAGGTAACCCTCACAAATTACCCTCGAGTCCGTAGCATAAGTTACCATATCCTTCTCTCTGCACTTACTAACCCTCAATACGGCTTCCATCTCCCTAACCCACTGATGAGCTGCCAACGCATCTTTAGTACCATCGAAAGCGGGAGGGTCGCACTTCTTGGAATCTCCATACGAAGACCCTCTAGAAGACACACTAAACGCACGAACTTCTTCCTCCTTCTCACTTGACACCACCACCTCGTCTTCAACCTGAGTCTCTTGTCCCTTTCCCTGTTTATCTGCACTCTTCCAAACCATAGACTCTTTTGCAACCCTAACCGCCTTAGCAACGATCTCGGGAATAACGCTCTGAAGAACCTGATAAACCTCATATGCGATGGCCGCGCATATAGCAGGACCTAAGACGGGGTTATCCCCTTCCCTTTGAACCGAGGTTTCCTCCTGCTAGAATGTGGGAATCTCACTCTCCGCCTTGGCACGCGGCTTACGACCCCGGCCGCGAACATTCGGACGACCTCTCTTAGCAGTATGAGTATTAACCATGACTTATCCCTACAAAGACAGAATTTTAACACAGTCAAATACAAGTGGTATTAAGAACATGGAAGGTAAGGGTAAACTGCTAATATCGTTGATCAAGTGTTATTAGTTGTTTACTTTGCCCGCCCATCCTAAGCACCCCCTGTCCCTAACCATATTAACGTCCCATCTAACATTCAAGCAATTATTCACATAATAGAACTCTAATACGTATAAAACAAATATAAAAATTTACCTCTTGGCGTGCAGCTACTCGCGTTTGGTATTTCTAGTCCTTTCTTTTGCCGTCCGAGTCCAAGCATTCAAGAATGCTCAGATCCCTCGAACCATGGCTTTGATACCAACTTGTAAGACCCCCGAATCCCGAGAATCCTACAGTTGGTAAACACATCTATAATTTCACAAAAATTTAAAACCCAACAATTCTTTATATTTAAAACAGTTCAGAGTAAATAACAGCAGAAAAGTTTAAGTATTAAAAATCCCAAAACACGGGTACAGGTGTCCATAATCAATTGTAAATAAAATATTCGTTTTATTTGAAATCCTTGACCATAAATGCCTTCAACCTCCCAAGTAGCATCCAGCACGTCCAAGCGGTAGCATCCACCTCTTAACCTGAAAGTCAATCTAACATACACACAAAGTCAGCTTGAGCTAAGTGAGTTAAAGTTTTCATAAACAATAATTCATACTTGTTTTCAAAGTTATAGTTATAAACAATAGAGAGGATAAAATAAATAAATAATATAATTCACTAAGTAATACATTCATCGTCGAACACACGTACACAGGCCTCTCCACCACGAGTCAAGACTCGAGTAATATATTTGACCCGAACGCGGTAAGACCTAAGCATGTGACACGAGCCTCTCCACCACGGGTCAAACCCGAGTAATATATTTGACTCGGTCACAGCTTACACATCCAAGCACGAGATACGGGCCTCTCCACCATGGGTACAACCCGAGTAATATATTTGACCCGATCTCGCATCACACATCCAAGCACGTGATACGGGCCTCTCCACCACGGGTACAACCCGAGTAATATATTTGACCCGATCGCGGCTCAACATCCAACGGGCCTCTTCACCACGGGATTTTAAAACCCGAGTAATATATTTAACCCGCCAAAATGATGATCACGTCACACGAGCCTCTCCACCACGGGTATAACCCGAGTAATATATTTGACCCGGCCGTGAATCACCATGCACACACACATCAATAAGCCTACTCACATCATTCTTAGTCCTGAGGAACTAAATATCATCACACAACCGTAGGCTATAAGGTAACACATACCCATACATACATACATACATACCTCCATACATACGTACATATATATATATATATATATATATCATCCCATACGGGAACTAAGTAAATAGGTCTACTCATATTCAATTACTACCAAGTCTACTAACATCCTCGAGTCTAGACCATTAATAATGTACGTAACCTTAAAGGATGCAAGACCCTAAACGAGTCTAAAATATCCTAATGCGTATAAAATGATCCAAATATAACTTTCAAAATGCACAATCACGAGTGAGACCATGTAGTACCATTCAAATAGTTGTAACGGGTAAAATTGTATAAAATTGGATTTCAGTGTGTATGCTAGCCCAAAACGTAAAAAGAGTAAAAAGGGCATCATGAACTCACCTGAATCAATCAAACACCTGCAACGACCTAGGAAATCCCTAAGTGCACAATCTCAAGTGAGGGCCTGTAAATTATACACAACGCGCTACTAAACTAGAACGCCAGGACACACTTGCCTAATGGGCCGCTCAAGCCCAACACTTTGGCCCAAGGCCCAACACTAGGCCCAAGGCCCACAACTTGGCCCAAGGCCCAACAACTTGGCCCAAGACCATCAACTTGGCCCAAGGCCCAACACTTGGCTCAAGGCCCAACAACTAGGGCCGAGGCCCAACTAAAACCCAATTACTTTACCTCAGCCCCTAAAACCTTTCAACTAACCAAATCCACCCTACGATTATGGCCGGGGCTAACCATGATGCACAACTCGCCCGCCGGTAATCAAATCGAGTCGAATACGCGCGTAATAATTCTTAAAACCAATTGTCAAACGAATCAGCCCCAAACGGACCAAATTCCCATGTTAACCTTTTTTTACATCATAATTATGTCACCCGAGTTGATAGGGTTGACGGTTCCTTTTTACAACTTTCAATTTAACATTTAAACGAAAATTCGCGCACCGCCGACTCGATTGACCAACCACCAACCAAAACAGCCCCGGGTGTCAAAATTTTAATTTTTCCACAGCCCTTAAACCCCCCTAGGGCTGTACAAACTGATTCGGTCGGTCATCCGATCGTTTAACGCATCAAACTCAACAATTGCCAGTCCTACACCCGATAAACCCTAGTTTTCGAACTAAAATCGATTGACTGACCTAAACACCTCCGTTGGCCATGGAATTTTAGTATGATGTAAGTGACATACCTAGTAAGATTTTGGTGCAAAAAACCCTAATCAAAACAGCCCCGAAATTCCTCAATTGGACAGCCACCATACAAGTCTACAACAAGTCGTTTAACGATCAATACGCGATGTTTAAGGATGGTTTAAGGTGTAAAAGACTAGGAGGGACATGGGACTAACCTTGAATTGAAGTTTGGCACTTGGAATTGGTTTCAAAAAAGAAAAAACGAGCCCCTAATAGCTGCTCACAGGTCCGATCGGCCAGGTTCAAGGAGCTAGGGTTTTTTTTTATTATTATAATATAAAATGTTACATTCTGGCCCTTCCACTTTTTTAAGAGTTGAACTTGCACGAAATGTTAAGCAAGATACGTTTACGGGGTGGAAAGGAGCTCTCGGAAGAATGTCGGGTTAAGCCCGAAGGTGTACGCAATCACTACAAGACTAAATCTTTTATAGGAATTTACGAACGTTACATGGTCGACAGCCACAGGGCCGACTCCCTGTTAGGCCCGATTTTCTTTTTTTTTTTTAAATATATATATGTATTTTTATTAAAAAAAATAAGTATATTTAATGTTTAAACACAATTACATAACCACTAGCTTTTTCTAGTGGCAAAAGGTTATTACTCATAATCAAAAGGTTGTGGGTTCTATCCTCATTTAAGACATGTCTAATCCTTTTTTTTTATACAAAAGTTTTTTACACAACCCAAATTATAACCAATTAAGCCCATATAAAAATTAGACTGTTTAAACCCAATAAAATTCTCCTTTTACTTAAGGCCCAAAAAATTTCCGCCTTCAGCCCAAAAGTTTTTTTGCTTTCTTGGAGCCGGCCCTGAATTTGTTTAATACATTAAACAAATTCATGAATTTGTTTAATACATGATGACGGGTCGGTCTGGTACAAGTGTGTCACGGGAGATGTGGAGGAATATATAGTGGGGATTGCGAAGCCACATGTTGGGAGGGAAGTTGTCGCGATGGGAAGGGTGGAGGTGGATGTAACTCTCCTTGAGCGTGTCTTCACTCTTCCTATTACGACTGTTAAAACATTCCTCATAGTTGTCGTATGGCTTTTTCCCAAGCCTTAGTGGGTGCTCTTGGTAAGGTGGCGGCTATGCCAGAGTCTGTTGAGGCGTGGGTGAAACTGTTGTTGTTACCACGTTGCACCTTACGAGTTTTCAGACCTTCTAATCGTCAGCAACGCAGGTCTGGCAATAGAAAGTCTGAGCAATGCCGAATTATTCAACGGTCGCTATCCGCTTGGGGTGACCGTGACGGTTTCTTTGAGCTCCTTATATCGCTTTTTAACCAACCCCTAGGAGATGCCCCGGGTGGTGATGCGTTTGTACCCGAGTCTGACAACGCCGGGTTGTGCGCCAATGTTAAACAATGTTTGCGAAAAGTTGCGGACGGGCATTTCACTGCTGCGGTCAAGGTATTATGCTCTTCAGGGGTTGCACCTTTCGGTAAGGATACTTTGAACGCTTTGTTGTCTAAGCATCCCATCATGGCACCTCCGATTATGCCTGCTTCCTTGCTTTCTGAGTCTCCCCTTGTCGTGGACGTTGATAGTGTGCTTGGGTGCATTAAGTCTTTCCCTAAAGGGACTTCGTGTGGGCGGGACGGTTTGCGAGCCCAACACATTTTAGATGCGTTGTGCGGAGAGGGGTCTCCGATTGCGGATGGTTTGCTCAAGGCCATCTCTGCGGTGGTTAATTTATTTTTGGGGGGAAGGTGTCCTAAGGTGTTGGCAGAGTTTGTTGCGTCTGCCCGACTTACGCCGTTGCTTAAACCGGACAATGGGATTAGACCTATTGCCGTTGGGGCCATTTGGAGGCGGTTGGTCTCTAAGGTGGCTATGAGGGGTGTCGGGAAGGAGATGGTTAAATACCTCGGTGACTTTCAATTTGGGGTGGGAGTCCCCAGTGGGGCAGAGGCCGTGCTTCATAGCGCGAACAGGTTTCTAAATCAGTTTCATTCGGATGGGTCATTGGCTATGCTTACTGTTGATTTCTCCAATGCCTTCAACTTAGTAGATAGGACGACCCTTCTACATGAGGTTCGGAGTTGATGTCCTTCCATTTCTCTTTGGGTGGATTTTTTATATGGGCAGTCGGCTAGGTTATATGTGGGTGATACTTTCATTAAATCCACCACTGGGGTTCAACAGGGGGACCCTCTTGGGCCTCTCCTTTTTGCCTTAGCTTTGCACCCACTTGTTCACCAAATCAGAGATCGGTGCAAGCTTCTCTTTCATGCTTGGTACTTGGATGATGGCACGATTATCGGGGATACTAGAGAGGTAGCCAAAGCATTAGATATTATCAGGTCTGAGGGGCCTCGTTTGGGTCTTGAATTAAACGTTAAGAAAACAGAGTTATTTTGGCCAACATGCAATGGGGTGAAGGCACAGGAGGGGTTGTTCCCTTGCGGGATTGGAAGGCCGGTGCTTGGCGTGAAACTCCTTGGTGGTGCTGTAAGCCAGGATGCGGGGTTTATCAGCAGTTTGGCTATGAAAGGGGCATCTAGCGCTGTGGAACTGATGAGCTGTCTCCCAAGACTTCGGGATCCTCAATGCGAGCTTCTTTTGCTTCGCTCATGTATGGGAGTCGCCAAGCTTTTGTTCGGTTTGAGAACATGCCAACCTATGTATGTGGAGGAAGCTGTTTCTATATTTGACAATGGTCTTCGAAGGGCGATTGAGGACATCGTGGTTTGTGGAGGTCCGTTCTTTGGGGATCTCTAATGGAGGTTGGCGTCACTTCCGATCCGTTATGGGGGGTTGGGTCTCTGTTCGGCCGAGGATGTATCTACATATGCTTTTGTGGCTTCGAGAGCACAGTCGTGGTGTTTGCAAGACCATATTCTTCGGGGTTGTGATATTCATAGGTTGGACTCTGATTATGGGTGTGCGATGGATCGTTTACGTACTTCACTTCCAGATTTTGATCTTAGCGGGTTCTCTACTAAGGACACTGCCCCCCCTAAAGCCCAACATGTTGTGGCGAGTGCCTTATTTAGTGGAAGCGTCAAGAGTTTAGAAGTGAAGTTTGATCTATCCCCTCGCCAAAAGGCGGTGTTTGAATGCCTTCGGGCTCCTCGGGCTCAGGATTTTCTAACGGCTATCCCCATTGAAGGATTAGGCCAACGTATGTCGGGTTTGGAGTATCGGGCTATCCTTAAGTACCGGTTAATGATCCCTATGTTCCCGACGGATGAACCTTGCCCAATTTGTCGCAAGGTCTGTTTAGATTCTTTTGGTGACCATGCGGTGCATTGCAAAGAATTGCCTGGCTTTAAATACAGACATGATCTGGTTAGGGATGTTCTGTGTGATGTTCTTAAACGGGCAGGGATTTCTGCTAAAAAGGAGGCCCCTGTTAACTTTCTCACAGATCCTATTGAAGGGAGGTCTACTTTACGACCAGCTGATATTCTTGTGTTCGGGTGGCAGGGGAGAAACACGCCTGTGTGGATCTTACAGGAGTGTCTCCTCTTGTTGGGCTCAGGGACCGTGGGTTTGTTGTGGGTCAGGCTGCGTTGAAGGCTGAATCGGGCAAAGTTGTTAAACACGAGAAAGCTTGTTTAGATAATCAACATGTCTTTCTACCATTTGCCTTTGATACATTTGGTTTTCTGGCTCCTGAGGCTGTGAAATTTTTGAGTAGGGTTCAGCGCGTCGTACACGGAACCTCTTCAGCTTCTAGGTCTCAAAGCTTCGTTTTTAGCAGGATTGGCTTTGCTGTTCAAAAGGGGGTTGCGGCGCAGCTTGTTGCCCGTTTGCCTGCCACTTTATTGTAATCGTTTTATAGTAAATTATATAAAACTTCGATTATACATTAAGAACTTCAACCCAAACCACTTTCCTCGGATTAACGTTTGAATACATTACGAACGAATCATCACCTTGAGATTCTTTCGATTGATTTTTCATTTCAACCATGGGACTAGGTTGTTTAGTTGATGACTTGGTGTTGTCAACCTTGGCTTTGCATTTCTTAGCCACACGACCGGTTTCACCACACTTAAATCACAAACGAGTGTCTAAACTTTTCTGTTTGCCCTTCTTGCATGCAACACAATGATCGTTCAATTTGAAGTTCTTGACGGTCACTCCATCCACCAAATCATTAGCAATTAGATGATTCATCTTGCGAACGTGGATGTGCCTCATGCGTCGAAGCCACAGAACATGTTTCAGAAGGTGAAATGTTTACGTTAATACTCATGACAAGGACATAAATATCATTTGATTGAGGATACCGCATGACAACCATCTCTTCAGGAATCGTGTATCCATAACACATTCCTTGTTTGTGAAAATAGTAGTGTATTTATTGTCACATATCTGTGGGACACTCAACATATTAACATCTATTTTTTCACAATAATTAACTCTCTCAAATGTAATTATCCTATTTGAGACCTCTCCCTCTGTCGTAATCATTCCACCATTATTACCAGGGAATGCAGCATATCCTCCCTGAATATCTTTGACATTGTTAAGAAGATCAAGGTTGCCGGTAATATGCCAAAAGCATCCACTGTCAAATATCCACTTGTGTTCAGATACAGACCTGTATGAAATTTGCACATATAATAAAATGATTAGTTCGAAAAGGCAGCCCAGGCCTCAGTCTTGGGCTCACCTTTTGAGATTTTGTGACACCCGTAAAACTTTTCGTTTAATGATTTAGCGCGTGTAAAGTATGTATAACTCTGGGGACTTAACCGACGTTTCTCGGAAGCCTTTACGTCATCTCAGTACGTTAAAGAACCTAACTTTTCCTTCCATTTTGCCTTACACTTCAATCTGGAGGACTAGAGTGTAATATATTATGTTATAACATAAACTAACCCTAGCCCCCCACCCCCATTGTTGTGATCAGCAGTAAGATGAGACCCAAGACCCACGATTTTCTTTTTTTTCAGCCAATTCTAACCCTTAGAACTTCAATTCAAGGTATGTACTATGATTCCCCAAGTCTTTTACACGTTAATTGATCCTTATATTGCGCGTATTGATCGAAAAACATCTTGTTGTAGGCTAACCGGGTGGCTGCCCAAATGAGCTTTTCCGGGGCTGTTTTGAGTAAGGTTTTCACATCAAAATCCCACTAGGTATGACATGTACATCATATTATAATTTCATGGCCAATGGAGGTGTTTAGGTCGGTCAATCGATTTTAGCTCGAAAACTAGGGTTTACCGGGTGTAGGATTGACAATTGTTGAGTTTGATGCGTTAATTGATCGGATGACCGACCGAATCAGTTTGTACAGCCCTAGGGGGGTTTAAGGTATGTGGAAAAAATTAATTTTTGATGCTCGGGGCTGTTTTGGTTAGTGCTTCGTCAATCGAGTCGGCGGTGCGCGAATTTTGGTTTAAATGTTAAAGTGAGAGTTGTAAAAAGGAACCGTCAACCCAATCAACTCGGGTGACATAATCATGATGAATGAAAAGATTAAAATGGGAATTTGGTCCATTTGGGGCTGATTAGTTTAACAAATTGTTTTATGGTTTATTACGCGCGTGTTCGACTCGATTTGATTACCTTGGGCCAAGTTGTTGGGCCTTGGGCCAAGTGTTGGGCCTTGGGCCAAAGTGTTGGGCTTGAATGGCCCATTAGGCAAGAGTGTTCTTACGGTCTAGTTTAGTAACGCGTTGTGTATAATTTACAGGCCCTTGCTTGTGATTGTGGACTTAGGGATTTCATAACTCGTTGCAGGTGTTCGATTGATTTCAGGTGAGTTCATGATGCCCTTTTTACTCTTTTAACTTTTGGACTAGCATGCACACCTAAGTGTTTTCCTACTGGATGAATGTCTTAAACGATTTTATATAGGCTTGCTAGAATAGGGTAGGCCTTGGAATGTTGACATACATACATATATATAAACTATTGTTTAGCCTCTATTTGGCGAATGTTGTAGTCGTTTCGACTACTGAATGTTGTGCATGCCTACTTTGTGTTTGCATGCGCTGAATGTTACGTGTTTGGGTTGTACGTTTGCTCAACCCTGAATATTATACGTGAATGTTATATATATATATATATATATATATATATATATATATATATATATATATATATATATATATATGTTGTTATACATATACGGATGTATTTTATAGGATGTTTACATATGTATGAGAATGTCTAGTCTTCGGTAATGAGGACTTAATGAATGTACTCTTATATTTTTACTTTAAAAACTTTTCGTATGTTTATCATAATTTCAATTACTGATAATATTTATTTAAAACTTGAACTCACTCAGCTCAAGCTGACTTTGTGTGCATGTTATTGTGAGTTTCAGGTTAGGAAGAGGATGCCTTATCGCTTGGACGTGCACGGAGTTACTTGGACGGTGAAGGGCATGCAAGAATGAAGATTTGTTTATGAACATTTTATTTCAAAGGACTTATACAAGTTATACTTAATTTGGTTTTGGGCAAAATTCCCGGGTTTCGAGAACTTGTTTCATTTTCATGTTTTCCGCTAAATTGACAGTCTGATATGTTCGTTTTAATGGAAGAAACCGTTTTCAAGTTTAATTATTTCATTAAGCGTTTTGTATGAATACCAACTGTGGGGTTCCTGGGGTTCGGGGCCTTACAAGTGGGTATCAGAGCCATGGTTCGAGGGATCCGAGCATCCCTGAATGCTTGGACTCGAACCGCAACAAAAGAGACCAGTATGCCCACCGCGAGTAGCTGTACGCCAAGAGGTAATTTTAAATTGTTTAGTCATTCCTTTGCATTTAAGATTCCCTGTATGTGATTAATTGTTGAATGTTAGATAGAGTACTAATATGGTTAAGGGCCAGGGGTGATTAGGACGGGCGGGTCCATTCTTGATCAACGTCATTAGCAGTTTACCCTTACCTTACATGTTCTAAATACCACTTGTACTTAATCCTATTAAAATTCTGTCTTTGTAGGGATAAGTCATGGTTAATACTCGAACAGCTAAGAGGGGTGGTTCTAGTGGTCGCAGTCGTGGTCGTGGCCATAGGCCACGTGCCGAAGCCGAGAATGAGATTCCTACTTCCCAGCAGGAAGCCCCGATTCGCGAGGAGGGGGATAACCCCGCCTTAAACTCTACTATGCGCGCGGCTATCGCCGACGAGGTTTACCAGGTGCTTCATAGCGCCATTCCTGAGATTGTTGCTGAGGCCGTTAGGGCCTTGGAAGAGTCACTAGTTGGTAAAAGTTTGGATAAAGGGAAGAAGGGTAAGGAGACGCAGGTCGAGGAAGAGGAAGAGGTGTACGTACCGAGTGGGGATAAGGACGAGGTTCCGACTATTAGTGTATCTACTCGGGGTTGTTCATATGGGAACTTCAAAAAGTGTGACCCTCCTTCCTTCGATGGTACTAAGGATGCTTTGGCAGCTCATCAGTGGGTGAGAGAGATGGAGGCCGTTCTAAGGGATAGTAAGTGTAAGGGGGATGACATGGTGACTTATGCTACTGCCTTGTTTCGTTCCGAGGCACTGTGTTGGTGGGATAACTTGGTGCAAACTATGGGGGATCGTTCGGTTAGGAGGATGACGTGGGACGAGTTGAAGAAATTGGTTCTCGATCAGTTTTGTCCTCCGCATGAATTGGATAAGATGGAACAGGAATTCTTGACCTTGGAGGCGGGTTCTATGTCGCATCGGGAGTATACCACCAAGTTCAACAAGATGGCTCGTTTATGTCCAGATTTGGTTACTCTCGAAGCCAAGCGGATTAAGAAGTATGTGAAGGGGCTTCCGGTGGATATTCGTAGGGGTGTATTGACTACCGATATGAACTCTTTTAATTCGGTGGTTACTTTAGCAGGTACGTTGTATGACCAGAGGGAGAAGTTACCGCCGACTGAGACTAGGAAGACATGGAACTCAAATTCGTACGGTAAGCGGCCCGGGGGAAACAATTTTAATTCATCTGAGAAAAGGGTAAAGACTGAGACCTCTAAATTTAAGAGGGATGCAGCGTTCGTTAATTGTAGGAATTGCGGGAAACATCATAGGGGGGAATGTAAAAGTAGGTCTGGCACTTGTTTTCGTTGTGATAAGGTTGGACACCCTCATTTCGAGTGTCCGACATTGACTTGTTTCCGCTGTAAGGGTTCAGGACACTTGGCATCAAGCTGTCCTTCCAGTAAGGCGGGGGGGTCCGGTCAGGAGACTTCATCGAGGACGAAGATGTATGAGAAGCCGAAGGCCAGGGCGAGGGCCTTCAACATCTCCAAGAAGGAGGCGAAGGATGATGCGGATGTCGTTTCAGGTACTTTTTCTTATTTAGTTTTCATTCCACCATTATAATTTCTTGTTTCTTTGAAATCGTATATGTTGACCGAGTAGCTAAGCAGTAGTATAATATCGTCCCAGGTACTTTTCTACTTGATGAGTTACAGGTGTCAGTTTTATTTGCTTCGGGCGCCAGTAGAAATTTTGTGTCTACCGCTTTCTGTTCCTCGTTGAATAAATCACCCGAGCGCGTAGTCGATGTGTTTGAGGTTGAGGTTGCCGTAGGAAAATCCGTGTCCGTGTCTAGGGCTATTCAGGGTTGTTCCATCGAGTTGTCCGGGTATAGATTTCCGGTGCGGTTGTATTTGATGCTGCTTGGCTGTTTCGATGTGGTGCTCGGGATGGATTCGCTCGCGAATGTGGATGCGCAGATCATTTGCGGTCATAAACTCGTTCGTATAAGGGCCCCAGATGGGACTCAAATTACGGTCTTCGGTGATCGGAATGTTGCGACGCCACATATTATATCCATGCTTAAGGCGGGAAAGTTGATGCAGCGGGGGTACGAGGCGTATCTAGCGTATGCCATAAACATAAATACCGAGGTGGCTACCGTCGATGATGTTCCTATTGTTCGGGATTTCTCTGATGTATTTCCAGATGATTTGTCAGATGTGCCGCCGGATCGCAAGGTCAAGTTCTAGATAGACCTTGTACTGGGCGCCAAACCCGTTGCCCGAGCTCCCTACCGCCTAGCGCCGAATGAAATGAAGGAGCTTATGGCTCAGTTGGAAGACTTGCTCGATAAAGGCTTTATTCGACCGAGCATCTCACCTTGGGGTGCCCCGGTCCTGTTCGTTAAAAAGAAGGACGGTAGCATGCGGATGTGCATTGACTATCGTGAATTAAACAAGCTCACTGTTAAAAATCGGTACCCTCTTCCAAGGATCGACGATTTATTTGATCAGCTCCAAGGAGCTAGTTGGTTCTCGAAGATCGACCTTAGGTCCGGGTATCATCAGTTGAAGATTCGGGAGGAAGATATTCCTAAGACTGCCTTCTGCACTCGTTATGGGCATTATGAATTTCTTGTGATGTCTTCCGGTTTGACCAACGCACCGGCTGCGTTCATGGATCTTATGACCCGGGTGTGTAGGCCGATGCTCGATCGTTCGGTTATTGTGTTCATCGACGACATTCTTGTGTACTCTAAAAGTGAATCCGATCACACCGGTCATCTCAGGGAATTGTTGGAGGCTCTGCGGAAGAACAAACTGTATGCGAAATTTTCTAAGTGTTCCTTCTTGTTGCGTGAGGTTCAGTTCTTGGGTCATGTTATTAACCCGAGCGGTATTCTGGTTGACCCTGCAATGGTGGAAGCCGTGAATGAATGGGAGTCTCCTAAGTCTCCATCTGAAATCCGTAGCTTTCTGGGTTTGGCGGGGTATTACCGCCGCTTTATCCCCGATTTTTAGAAAATTGCTTCTTCACTGACTAGGTTGACTACGAAGAGTGTTAAGTTCGTTAGGGGTACTGAGCAGGAGGAAGCTTTTCTCGAGTTTAAGAACAGGTTGACGCATGCCCCGATTTTAGCTCTACCCGATGGCACCGACGATCTGGTGGTTTATTATGATGCCTCTTGTCAGGGGCTTGGTTGTGTTTTGATGCAGCGAGGCCGAGTCATTGCTTATGCCTCACGGCAGTTGAAGCCTCATGAGGCAAATTATCCTACACACGATTTAGAGCTGGCAGCGGTTGTGTTTGCGCTTAAGGTGTGGAGGCATTATTTGTACGGTGTTCCTTGCATTATTTATACCGATCATAAGAGCCTAAAGTATTTCTTCGAGCAAAGAAACTGAATATGCGACAGCGTCGATGGTTGGAGTTGATTAAGGACTACGATCTGGAGATCATGTACCATCCGGGTAAGGCTAACGTGTTGGCCGACGCGTTAAGCCGGAAGGAGAGACCAAAACCTATACGTGTGAAATCCTACCAGCTTATTCTCAAACCCGACATTTTGAAACAAATAGCTAACATCCAGAATGAAGCGTTGCAGGTGGAATGGATTATGTCAGAGCGTATTTGGGGTCAGGAAAAGTTGATGGAAGACGTCGGTGATGGGGTGAAGTATAAGGACGGGCGTTTATAGGTACCAAGGTATGGAGGATTCAGAGGTAAAATTTTAGATGAGGCGCACAAGTCGCGCTATTCCATTCATTCGGGCGCGACCAAGATGTACCAAAACCTGAAAAAGAATTATTGGTGGCCTGCGATGAAGTTTGAGGTGGCTCAGTATGTGACTAAATGTTTGACGTGTCTACAAGTTAAGGCCGAGCATCAGAAACCGTTTGGGAAACTTCAGCCGTTGGAAATACCTGAGTGGAAATAGGAGCATCTTACTATGGATTTCGTGACTAAACTGCCTCGTACTCCTAGGGGTAATTATGACACCATTTGGGTAATCGTGGATAGACTGACCAAGAGCGCTCACTTCTTGCCGATTCGAGAGACTTTTAATTCTGAGCAGCTGGCCGATGTGTTTATTCGTGAGATCGTCTCTAGGCACGGGGTTCCGGTATCTATTGATTCGGATAGGGATACGCGTTTCACCTCCAAGTTTTGGAAAAGGTTTCACGAGGAGATGGGCACCAAACTCCTCATCAGTACTGCTTATCACCCGCAGACGGATGGTCAGTCCGAGAGGACCATTCAGACTCTCGAGGATATGTTGCGGGCTTGTGTTATCGACTTTGGTGGTAGTTGGGACCGTCACTTACAGTTGGTAGAGTTCTCGTATAATAACAGTTATCACGCCACGATTGGGATGCCACCGTTTAAGTTGCTGTATGGTAGGAGGTGTAGGACTCCGGTCTGTTGGGGTTCCATAGGTCAGACGCAATTGGGCAGTTTGGAGGTGGTCGAGGCCACGACTGAGAAGCTCGATAAGATTAAGGCTTTTATGAAAGCCGTGCAGGATCGTCAGAAGTCCTACGCGGATAAAAGGCGAAGGCCTATTGTTGTTGAGGTCGGGTACCGGGTTATGTTGAAAGTTTCTCCATGGAAAGGCATTATTCGTTTTCGTAAGGGGGGAAGCTCAGTCCGAGGTTCATTCGTCTGTTTCGTATAGTGCCCGTGTTGGTGAGGTAGCGTATAGGCTGGAACTGCCTGATGAGCTCGCGGGGATTCATCCTACCTTCCATGTGTCCCACCTGAGGAAATGCTTAGCGGATGATGAGTCCCATGTGCCTCTTGATGAAATTGAGCTCAACAGTAAGCTGAACTACGTTGAGCAACCGATTGCTATTCTTTACCGTTAGGAGAGGCGTTTGAGGAATAAGGTGGTTAGACAGGTGAAGGTGCAGTGGAGGCACCGTAGGGGTTCCGAGGCTACTTGGGAATCCGAAGATGAAATGATGAGACTGTATCCGCAATTGTTCCTGTCGCCTCGGGATTCAGGGACGAATCCCATTGTAAGGGGGGTGGACTTGTAACACCCGTAAAACTTCCGGTTTAATGATTTAGCACGTGTAAAGTATGTACAACTCTGGGGACAGAACCGACGTTTCTCGGAAGCCTTTACGTCATCCCGGTACGTTAAATAACCTAACTTTTCCTTCCATTTTGCCATACACTTCAATCTGGAGGGACTAGAGTGAAATATATTATGTTATAACATAAACTAACCCTAGCACCCCCCCCCCCATTGTTGCGATCGACAGTAAGAGGAGACCCAACACCCACGATTTTCTTTTTTTGCAGCCAATTCTAAGCCTTAGAACTTCAATTCAATGTCTGTTCTACTATTCCCCAATTCTTTTACACGTTAATTGATCCTTATATTGCGCTTATTGATCGAAAAACGTCTTGTTGTAGGCTAATCGGGTGGCTGCCCAAATGAGCTTTTCCGGGGCTGTTTTGAGTGAGGTTTTCACATCAAAATCCCACTAGGTATGACATGTACATCATATTATAATTTCATGGCCAATGGAGGTGTTTAGGTCGGTCAATCGATTTTAGCTCGAAAACTAGGGTTTACCGGGTGTAGGATTGACAATTGTTGAGTTTGATGCGTTAATTGATCGGATGACTGACCGAATCAGTTTGTGCAACCATAGGGGGGTTTAAGGGCTGTGGAAAAAATTAATTTTTGATGCTCGGGGCTGTTTTGGTTAGTGCTTCGTCAATCGAGTCGGCGGTGCGCGAATTTTGGTTTAAATGTTAAAGTGAGAGTTGTAAAAAGGAACCGTCAACCCAATCAACTCGGGTGATATAATCATGATGAATGAAAAGATTAAAATGGGAATTTGGTCCATTTGGGGCTGATTCGTTTAACAAATGGTTTTAGGGTTTATTACGCGCGTATTCGACTCGATTTGATTACCTTGGGCCAAGGTTTTGGGCCTAGGGCCAAGTGTTGGGCCTTGTGCCAAGTGTTGGGCCTTGGGCCAAGTTGTTGGGCCTTGGGCCAAAGTGTTGGGCTTGAACGGCCCATTAGGCAAGAGTGTTCTTAAGGTCTAGCTTAGTAACGCGTTGTGTATAATTTACAGGCCCTTGCTTGTGATTGTGCACTTCGGGATTTCCTAACTCGTTGCAGGTGTTCGATTGATTTCAGGTGAGTTCATGATGCCCTTTTTACTCTTTTAACTTTTGGGCAAGCATGCACACCTAAGTGTTTTCCTACTGGATGAAATGTTTTAAATGATTTTATATAGGCTTGCTAGAATAGGGTAGGCCTTGGAATGTTAACATATATACATATATATAAATTATTGTTTGGCCTCTATTTGGTGAATGTTGTAGACGTTTCGACTACTGAATGTTGTGCATGCCTACTTTGTGTTTGCATGCGCTGAATGTTACGTGTTTGGGTTGTACGTTTGCTCGACCCTGAATGTTATACGTGAATGTTATATATATATATATATATATATATATATATATATATATATATATATATATATATATATATGTTGTTATACATATATAGATGTATTTTAAAGGATGTTTACATATGTATGAGAATGTCTAGTCTTTGGTATTGAGGACTTAATGAATGTACTCTTTTATTTTTACTTTAAAAACTTTTGGTATGATTATAATAATTTCAGTTACTGATAATATTTATTTAAAACTTGAACTCACTCAGGTCAAACTGACTTTGTGTGCATGTTAGTGTGAGTTTCAGGTTAGGAAGAGGATGGCTTATCACTTGGACGTGCACGGAGTTACTTGGATGGTGAAGGGCATACTGGAATGAAGATTTGTTTATGAACATTTTATTTCAAAGGACTTATAAAGGTTATACTTAATTTGGATTTGGGCAAAATTCCCGGGTTTCGGGAACTTGTTTCATTTTCATGTTTTCCGCTAAATTGACCCTCTGATATGTTCGTTTTAATGGAAGAAACCGTTTTCAAGTTTAATCATTTCATTAAGTATTTTGTATGAATACCAACTGTGGGGTTCTCGGGGTTCGGGGCCTTACAGATATTAGGAGATAAGTTTAATTTAACAATCGTGTTTGGCATTAGGGAATATGTGACGGGTTTCTTTGTTTTCTTCTCTAGATAACCGTCACAAATTACCCCCGAGTCCGTGTTTTTACAAATAGGTTGAGCAAAGTCAACAAATTTGTTGAGGGCCGGCTCACGGGTGTGGCTGGGTGGTCAACGGCCACAGGCCCGACTCCCTGTTAGGACCAATTTACTTTATTTTATTTAAAAAAAAACTATATGTATTTTAATTAAAAATAGTAATTATATTTAATGTTTAAACACAATTACATAACCACTAGCTTGGTCTAGTGGCAAAAGGGTATTACTCACAATCAAAAGGTTGTGGGTTCTATCCTCATTTGAGACTTGTCTAATCCTTTTTTTTAAATAAAAGTTTTTTACACAACCCAAAAGTTATAACCAATTATGCCCATATAAAAATTATACTGTTTAAACACAATAAAATACTCCTTTTACTTAAGGCCTAAAAAAATTTCCGCCTTTGGCCCAAAAGTTTTTATGCTTTCTCGGAGCCGGCCCTGAATTTGTTTAATACATTAGGAACTTCAACCCAAACCACTTTCCTCGGATTAACATTTGAATACATTACGAACAAATCATCAACTTGAAATTCTTTCGATTGATTTTTCATTTCAACCATTGGACTAGGTTGTTTAGTTGATGACTTTATGTTGTCAAACTTGGCTTTGCATTTATTAGCCACATGACCGGTTTCACCACACTTAAAACACAAACGAGTGTCTAAACTTTTCTGTTTGCCCTTCTTGCATGCAACACAATGATCGTTCAGTTTAAAGTTCTTGAGGGTCACTCCATCCACCAAGTCATTAGCAATTAGATGATTCATCTTGCGAACGTGGATGTTCCTCATGCGACGATGCCACAGAACACGTTTCAGAAGGTGAAATGTTTACGTTAATACTCATGACAAGGACATAAATATCATTTGATCGAGGATACCGCATGACAACCATCTCTTCAGGAATCGTGTATCCCGGTTGAAGGATAACACATTCCTTATCTATGAAAATAGTAGTGTATTTCTTGTCACATATCTATGGGACACTCACCAAATTGAGATCTAATTTTTCACAATAATTAACTCTCTCAAATGTAATCATCCCATTTGAGACCTCTCCCTCTTTCGTAATCATTCCACCATTATTACCAAGGAATGCAGCATATCCTCCCTGAATATCTTTGACATTGTTAAGAAGATCAAGGTTGCCGATAATATGCCGAGAGCATCCACTGTCTAATATCCACTTGTGTCCAGGTACAGAACTGTATGAAATATGCATATAAAATATAATGAAGTTCAAAAACACAGCCCAAGCCTCAGTCTTGGGCTCACCTTTTGAGATTTTAGGAGATAAGTTTAATTTAACACTCGTGTTTGGCACTTGGGAATATGTGACGGGTTTCTTTGTTTTCTTCTTTAGGTAACCGTCACAAATTACTTCCGAGTCCGTGTTTTTTCAAATAGGTGGAGCAAAGTCAACAAATTTGTTGAGGGCCGGCTCATGGGTGTGGCTGGGGGGTCGACGGCCAAAGGCCCGACTCCCTGTTAGGACCGATTTACTTTATTTTATTTAAAAAAACTATATTTATTTTAATTAAAAATAGTAATTATATTTAATGTTTAAACACAATTACATAACCACTAGCTTGGTCAAGTGACAAAAGGGTATTACTCACAATTAAAAGGTTGTAGGTTCTATCCTCATTTGAGACATGTCTAATCCTTTTTTTTATACAAAAGATTTTTACATAACCCAAATTATAACCAATTAAGCGCATATAAAAATTAGACTGTTTAAACCCAATAAAATACTCCTTTTACTTAAGGCCCAAAAAAATTTCCGCCTTCGGCCCAAAAGGTTTTTTGCTTTCTCGGAGCCGGCCCTGAATTTGTTTAATACACTAGGAACTTCAACCCAAACCACTTTCCTCAGATTAACGTTTGAATACAATACGAACGAATCATCAACTTGAGATTCTTTCGATTGATTTTTCATTTCAACCATTGGACTAGGTTGTTTAGTTGATGACTTGATGTTGTCAACCTTGGCTTTGCATTTCTTAGCCACATGACCGGTTTCACCAAACATAAAACACAAACGAGTGTCTAAAATTTTCTGTTTGCCCTTCTTGCATGCAACACAATGATCGTTCAATTTGAAGTTCTTGAGGGTCACTCCATCCACCAAATCATTAGCAATTAGATGATTCATCTTGCAAACGTGGATGTGCCTTATGCGTCGATGCCACAGAACACGTTTCATAAGGTGAAATGTTTACGTTTATACTCATGACAAGGACATAAATATCATTTGATCGAGGATACCGCATGACAACCATCTCTTCAGGAATCGTGTATCCCGGTTGAAGGATAACACATTTTTTGTCTGTGAAAGTAGTAGTGTATTTCTAGTTACATATCTTTCGAACGTGGATGTGCCTCATGCGTCGATGCAACAAAACACGTTTCAGAAGGTGACATGTTTACGTTAATACTCATGAAAAGGACATAAATATCATTTGATCGAGGATACCGCATGACAACCATCTCTTCAGGAATCGTGTATCCCGGTTGAAGGATAACACATTCCTTGTCTGTGAAAATAGTAGTGTATTTCTTGTCACATATCTGTCGGACACTCAACATATTGAGATCTACTTTTTCACAATAATTAACTCTCTCAAATGTAATCATCCCATTTGAGACCTCTCCTTCTTTTATAATCATTCCACCATTATTACCAGGGAATGCACCATATCCTCCCTGAATATCTTTGACATTGTTAAGAAGATCAAGTTTGCCGGTAATATGCCAAGGGCATTCACTGTCTAATATCCACTTGTGTCCAGATACAGACATGTATGAAATTTGCACAAAATATACAATGATTAGTTCAAAAAGGCAGCCCAAGCCTCAAACTTGGGCTAACCTTTGGAGATTTTAGGAGATAAGTTTAATTTAACACTCGTGTTTGGCACTTGGGAATATGTGACGGGTTTCTTTGTTTTCTTCTTTAGGTAACCTTCACAAATTACTACCGAGTCCTTGTTTTTATAAATAGGTTGAGCAAAGTCAACAAATTTGTTCGGGGCCGGCCCATGGGTGTGGCTGGGTGGTCGACGGCCACAGGCCTGACTCCCTGTTAGGCCCGATTTTCTTTTTTTTTTTTAAATATATATATGTATTTTTATTAAAAACAATAAGTATATTTAATGTTTAAACACAATTACATAACCACTAGTTTGTTCTAGTGGCAAAAGGGTATTACTTACAATCAAAAGGTTGTGGGTTCTATCCTCATTTAAGACATGTCTAATCCTTTTTTTTTATACAAAAGTTTTTACACAACCCAAATTATAACCAATTAAGCCCATATAAAAATTATACTGTTTAAACCCAGTAAAATACTCCTTTTACTTATGGCCCAACAAAATTTCCGCCTTCGTCCCAAAATTTTTTTTGCTTTCTCGGAGCCGGCCCTGAATTTGTATAATACATTAGGAACTTCAACCCAAACCACTTTCCTCGGATTAACGTTTGAATACATTACGAACGAATCATCAACTTGAGATTCTTTCGATTGATTTTTCATTTCAACCATTGGACTAGGTTGTTTAGTTGATGACTTGATGTTGTCAACCTTGGCTTTGCATTTCATAGCCACATGACCGGTTTCACCACACTTAAAACAAAAACGAGTGTCTAAACTTTTCTGCTTGCCCTTCTTCCATGCAACACAATGATCGTTCAATTTGAAGTTCTTGAGGGTCACTCCATCCACCAAATCATTAGCAATTAGATGATTCATCTTGCGAACGTGGATGTGCCTCTTGCGTCGATGCCACAGAACATGTTTCAGAAGGTGAAATGTTTACGTTAATACTCATGACAAGGACATAAATATCATTTGATCGAGGATACCGTATGACAACCATCTCTTCAGGAATCGTGTATCCCAGTTGAAGGATAACACATTCCTTGTCTATGAAAATAGTAGTGTATTTCTTGACACATATATGTGGGACACTCAACATATTGAGATCTACTTTTTCACAATAATTAACTCTCTCAAATGTAATCGTCCCATTTGAGACCTCTCCCTCTTTC
Organism: Bidens hawaiensis; assembly: GCF_021521415.1. Classification (NCBI taxonomy): domain Eukaryota; kingdom Viridiplantae; phylum Streptophyta; class Magnoliopsida; order Asterales; family Asteraceae; genus Bidens; species Bidens hawaiensis. Next base: position 1,927,455 of record NW_027491157.1, read on the forward strand.
GTAATCATTCCACCATTATTACCAGGGAATGCAGCATATCCTCCCTGAATATCTTTAACATTGTTAAGAAGATCAAGGTTGCCGGTAATATGCTGAGAGCATCCACTGTCTAATATCCACTTGTGTCCAGATACAGACCTGTATGAAATTTGCACATAAAATAAAATGATTAGTTCAAAAAGGCAGCCCAAGCCTCAGTCTTGGACTCACCTTTTGAGATTTTAGGAGATAAATTTAATTTAACACTCGTGTTTGGCACTTAGGAATATGTGACGCGTTTCTTTGTTTTCTTCTTTAGGTAACCTTCACAAATTACTCCCGAGTCCGTGTTTTTACAAATAGGTTGAGCAAAGTCAACAAATTTGTTCAGGGCCGGCCCATGGGTGTGGCTGGGTGGTCGACGGCCACAGGCCCGACTCCCTGTTAGGCCCGACTTTCTTTATTTTTTTTTAAAAAATATATGTATTTTTATTAAAAATAATAAGTATATTTAATGTTTAAACACAATTACATAACCACTAGCTTGGTCTAGTGGCTAAAGGGTATTACTCACAATCAAAAGGTTGTGGGTTCTACCCTCATTTGAGACATGTCTAATCCTTTTTTTTTATACAAAAGTTTTTTACACAACCCAATTATAACCAATTAAGCCCATATAAAAATTAGACTGTTTAAACCCAATAAAATACTCTTTTTACTTAAGGCCCAAAAAATTTCCGCCTTCGGCCCAAAAGTTTATTTGCTTTCTCGGAGCCGGCCCTGAATTTGTTTAATACATTAGGAACTTCAACCCAAACCACTTTCCTCGGATTAACGTTTGAATACATTACGAACGAATCATCAACTTGAGATTCTTTTGATTGATTTTTCATTTCAACCATTAGACTAGGTTGTTTAGTTGATGACTTGATGTTGTCAACCTTGGCTTTGCATTTCTTAGCCACATGACCGGTTTCACCACATTTAAAACACAAACGAGTGTCTAAACTTTTCTGTGGTGGAACACTTGTATTGTTTTCGTGCTTAATTCGTGGAACATCAATTTTTGGTTTCTCAACAGTTACCGAATTTGAAACCTCGTGAGTTAATCCCTTTTTATGTTTATAAAATTCAAGCTTGGTAGTATTCAAGAAATTTCCAATCCTGATGATTTCACAAACTTTATAGGTTGAATAACATTTGTAACTGGTTTCACTTGAACATTTAATAATTTAGATTTTCAAAACATTTGTTCAAGTTCGGTAATTTTTGAAGTGTCATCATTAAAAACACTTTCGATCATTTCGGGCTTAAGAAGATTCAATGGAACTTCTTTACCCGAAAACATTTTCGATATGCCTTTTAATTTAAAAACCTTTCCTTTGGTTGATTCGTGTTGTGGATTGATGAATTTCATCAAGTCCTCATCAGACACAGTAGGCTTGTCTGATTTCTTTACATTAAATGACACTTTCGGTTTTTTCATGAATCTCCCGAGGGCTTCGAACCATACACCCCTTGTTCGAATTCCTCAGGTTCACACAGAATATGATTGTCAAAAGGTATGTTATCGTTTTTGGTATTCACTTTTGGTTCGACTAATTCCTCAATTGGCCCATCTAATTAATTTTCAGTAAATACTGAACTTTTAATATGGATAGGTTCTTGAATTTTTGATTTTGTTGTCTCAACATTTTCTGTTTTGATTGGATCAACACCGGGCATTTCTGAGTTTGCAGATTTCTCCACAACAGGAATGCTCGTGTAGTCTCCTTTGAAAGGAGGAGGAATCTCAACATACCCCAAACCCGCTTTCCCATTTTTCTTACGTACATTATTGACTTCAATGATTTCATTCAAGAGAAATGAAGAGTCTCTAAATTTTCCAATTTTATTTTCCAACTCTATAATTTCATTCTTTAGTTTGGTAATGTTAGTTCGAAGTTTGAGAATCTCCTGAAACTGTTGCTCAACTATCACAAGTTTACAGTTAACTTCCGTTTTCAGATCATGGTTGCTTACAGACAAATTCTTGATTTTAAGTGTAGATTGATCCAACAATTTGGATTTTTGTCTGAAACATTCATTAATCATAGAAAGTTCGTTCACGAGTGTTATGTTGTAAAGCAGACTCAGGTTTAGCTTTGAGTTCACCACAACTACTACACTGTAAGGCCCCGAACCCCGGGAAGCCCACATTTGGTAATCATGCAAAACACTTAAGAAAATAATTAAACTTGAAAACGGTTTCTTCCATTAAAATAAACATCGCAGAGTATAATTCAGCGGAAAACATAAATAATAAAATAAGTTCCCAAAACCCGGGAATTTTGCCCAAAATCAACATAGTTATCTTTAAATAAAAACTTTTATAATAAATGTGTAATAGTAAAACTTCAGTTCCCGTATGCCCTTCACCGTCCAAGTAGCTTCGTGCACATCCAAGCGATAAGGCATCCTCTTCCTAACCTGAAACTCACACTAACATGCATACAAAGTCAGCTTGAGTTGAGTGAGTTCAAGTTTTAAGTAAATGACATCAGTAGTAATAGATAAGATAATCAAACCAAAAGTTTTAAAAAGTAAAGGGTACATCCATCAAATCCTCATTACCGAGGACTAAACATCCTCATACATACATATACAAAATGTATATGTAAACATCCTCTCAATCACATCTCTATATATATCACAGAATATATATATATAACATCCACATATAACATCAGGGTCGAGCAAACGTACAACCCAAACACGTAACATCAATGCATGCAAACACAAAGTAGGCATACACAACATCAGCAGTCGAAACGACAACAACATCGCCAGATATAGGCCAAGCAATAATGTATATACATATATATATATATAATTTACATCCCAAGGCCTACCATATGCTAGCAAGCCTATATAAATCGTTTAAAACATTTAATCCAGTAGGAAAACACTTAGGTGTGCATGCTAGCCCAAAAGTTAAAAGAGTTAAAAAGGGGCATCATGAACTCACCTGAAATCAATCGAACACCTGCAACGAGCTAGGAATCCCTAAGTGCACAATCACAAGCAAGAGCCTGTAAATTATACACAACACTTTACTAAACTAGACCGTAAGATCACTCTTATCTAATTGGCCGCCCAAGGCCCAACAATTGGCCCAAGGCCCAACAACTTGGCCCAAGGCCCAACAGCTTGACCCAAGGCCCAAGGATAGTCAAATCGGGTCGAATGCGCGTGTAATAAACCTTAAAACCATTTATTAAACGAATCAGCCCCGAATGGACCAAATTCCATTTTAAATCTTTTCATTCATCAAGATTATGTCACCCGAGTTGATAGGGTTAACGGTTCCTTTTTACAACTCTTACTTTAACGTTTAAACAAAAATTCCGCGCACCGCCGACTCGATTGACGAAGCACTAACCACAACAGCCCCGAGCATCAAAAAAATAATTTTTCCACAGCCCTTAAACCCCCCTAGGGCTGTACAAACTGATTCGGTCGGTCACCTGATCAATTAACGCATCAAACTCAACAATTTGCAATTCTATACCCGATAAACCCTAGTTTTCGAACTAAAATCGATTGACCGACCTAAACTCCTCCATTGTCCATGATATTATAATATGATGTAAATGTCATACCTAGTGGTATGTTGATGCAAAAACCTCACTCGAAACAGCCCCGGAAAAGCTCAAATGGGCAGCCACCCGGTTAGCCTACAACACGACGTTTTTCGATCAATACGCGCACTATGAGGACCAATTAACGTGAAAAAGACTTGGGGAATCGTAGTACATACCTTGAATTGAAGTTCTAAGGTTTAGAATTGGCTGCAAAAAAGAAAAATCGTGGGTCTTGGCCTTGATGTTCCTGCCGATCGCAACAGCCAGGGGGGGGGGCTAGGGTTTTGTTGCGTTATAACATAAGATATTACACTCTAGTCCCTCCAGATTGAGGTGTAAGGCAAAACGGAAGGAATATTTAGGTTCTTTAATGTACCGGGATGACGTAAAGGCTTCCGAGAAACGTCGGTTAAGTCCCGAGAGTTATACATACTCTACAAGCTTTAAGTTCTTGAAACCGGAATTAACGGGTGTTACATACACTCGGTAACAACTTGGGTAGTTACCATCTCATGTGATTCATTCAAGGATACATTACATGAAGAGTTAGTACAAACCTCTTCAATATTTTCCATGCAGGCGAAAGATTCAGTTTGCTCAGGTGGCGAGTGATCAGAATCAGTCTCTGAATTAGAAGTCTCACTTCCATCTGTTAAGTTATCGCCGCTCGCATCTTCAAATTGCTCTACCGGTTCTACCATAGCAACATTTGCCTGGTTCACCAGTAATCGTTGATACCAATCCAACCCTTCATTAGCAACAAGAGCTTGTGAACTAGCTGCCTTATTCTGATCCCCTTCTGATGATTTCTTCCTTTCAGATCCAGACGAACTTTTTCCTGAAGATCTCTCTGTTTTACGAGGACCTGTGTATTCTTTCTTCGGCTTATCACACTCTTTGGCAAAATGTCCAAAATCTCCACAGTTGTAGCATTTGACTTTTAATTTATTGAACCCAACCCTCTTGTTTATAGTCGGTAAGTCCTTTCCGGTTTGTTGCATAAACCGTTTTACCTTACGGACTATCATAGCCATGTTCCATTTCAGGTCCATGAGCTCTAGATCATCAGGGTCGATCTGGTCATAATCCTTATCAGTGAGTTCGCTAGTCGCAATCTTACTTCCAAAAAGTTGTTCGTAAGATGACATAAACACACTTAAAAATGCGAACTGCTGCTCCGCTTCCTTCAGATTTACATAGGCGGAGAGCTTGATGAGCTTGCACCTGAACCCGAGTTGGCACCTGACGCCATGAAACATACATTAAGCGTGGCATTACTGTTAGGAGACTCTTCTTGAGACGTCTGAGTGAAGAAAGCAATGATAGGGACTGAACTTGAAGCATTGCTTGTTGGTAACGAACCACCATAGAGAGTAGGATTTTGATTATCCTTCAGTGAGTTTTGGCATTTCAATTTGTAATCTCTTTCTTATAACTTGTTAATAAACTGTTCTGAAGTAAGTCGATCATTAGGAAAATAACCATTCTCTTTAAGCACAAATAAGAATGTTGAGTAAGAAGGTGGTAATGCATTCTTCAAAGTATCAATCTTGTCCACCTCTGTTGGTTCCAGTTTAATAGCAGACATTTCTGCCAGAAGATGACAGCAACGACTGATCATTTCTTCCACATTCTCATTCTTCAAGAGAGTAAAATTTCTAAATTGAAATTTCACTAGAGTCTTCTTGCTCTCAAGTGTGTTTCCTAGACTTCGGGTTTTCAAGGAAGCAAATATGGAAGCACAAGTCTTGATATTGTTGTATTGATGAAAGATGTGCTCAGGCAATGCCATAGTGAGATTTGAGTAAGCTTTGGTCTCACTCTCAGCTTCCTTGGTCTCATGAGTTTCATACATATGATGAGCCTTTTTAGTCCAACCTAGTGATTCACTCCCCATAAGTGGTGCCTTATAAAAAACATCCAGAAATCTCACACTACTTAGATGGATGGATCCAAGATGAGCATGTAACCTTGGCTCCCAACGTGAGAATTCAGACAATTTCAGTAGTTTGGGACATTTATTGTGTGACCCAATCTCATTATCCATCGATAACATTTGTTGCATCAAAGCGCTCTGCGAGGCTAAAGCATAATACGAGGCTTGATTTTGAGAAGCCATGATTTGACAAGGTCTAACAGTCAAGGGACTAAACTTGTCAAATGATAAAACTTAAAATCACTGTTCACGAATGTGTATTGTTTAAGCAAATGGGAATAGTAGTTTAACCAATGTGTAAGGTTAACGAACGAGAGGTAGTGTATGTGATTTGGTAACGAATGTGATAAGGTAGCGAATGTGACAAACGAATGTTCAATTAACGAATGAGGAACACGCGAATGGTAAAACACTGTTTTAACGAATGAATATTAACGAATGACGATTTACGAATGATCCATAACTAACGAATGATCAGTTACACAGTTAACGAATCAGTCTTCAACAATAACGAATCAGTCTTCAAACAGTAACGAATCATCCTTCAAACCTTCAAACCATTTTGAATTTCAAACCTAAGTCCAGATTTGTCCGAATTAACTAAAATCTACACCAAAACACTCGGAATTAATTCCGAACCTCGCTAAACCAATCCAAACTCACAATAAAACCAAAACAGACCTCAATCAAATTTCTCTGTTTACCGCCATTACCACAAACGCAAATCACAGATCAAACTCAATCAATTCAGTCCAATTGGCAACTAAACGTAACTCAATCCGTCATTAAACCTTTCAATTACCTTAATACTGAGTCCTATTACAATTTTTAAAGCTCAATTACTATTAACTTATGTTCCTCTGTTTCACAGAAACTCAATTAAATGATGAACGCATCAATTCATGACTGAATTTGATCAACTCAGAGATAAACTGATACAATATGAAGATAAACAACACGCAGATCCGATCCTCAGGCTCTGATACCACTTGAGGAACCTCGTGTGGATCTAGATCGTTGATTACAGCGTGATGTTCATGATATCAATACGATTAATCCAAAGTAGATACAGTTAGTGTGTGTTTGTGCGTGTGTTCTGAGAGAATTTCGGCAGAGTAACGACTCACAAACAGATTAATAAAAACTTTGATTACATTACTGATAATGCTAAAGGTATATATATATATAGGGGATGACACATTCGTTAACTTAAGACTTAACGAATGTGTCATTCGTTACATTAACTATAATGAATGAACATACTCATTTGTATTACATTTACTTAACGAATAGCCCTTCATTCATTTGTCACATTTGTTAAATAAGGTTAACGAATTGTGGCTTACATTATAATGAATGTGGCTCATTCGTTGCGGTGTAACGAATGGCCTTACAATAGAGCGAATGGGGTTATTTACCAAAATACCCCTTACATTATCAAACAATATAATAATAATATAATAAAGATCGAGACGCCCAATTCATCTATCAACACAAATGAGCGATGTGAAAGGAAGTGCCAATATACATAAGGGATTTATCCACATAATTGGTCTAAACAAGTCAATAAAGCATGGCAGAGTGGAAAGTTATTAAATATTTTTTCATCTTATATGTCATATTTAAGTTACTTGATTACAAGTTTATTTGATTTTTAAATTTATAGACTGTATTTATTCATATGTTTTAAAAATATTTTTTTCAACCCGTGTGTCACATAGACATATCAACCTATTCCATACATATAGATGGTTTGATGTGTGCATGTCAACCTTTAACAACTGGTTATTATGTTGTTGTCTTGTTGAGAGTTTTAACAATCACACAATGATGTTTAATATCTTTAAGCTTGAAGGTTTTGAAGTTATAATTGTGTACTTTGAATGTTATTTTGGTTTAACTTTATGTTTGACACTCATTTGTTTTTGTGGCAATATTGTTTACCACTAAATATCATGTTATCGTCCCAAAAAACATATTACAAGTTATGTTGTTCTTTTAATTTACATATGTTTGTTAGACGATTTCATTATTTCCACCCGTGTCATACACTGATCAATAGCCTTGTAACTATATTAAAATAGAGTATACGGTGTATGGATTATGGAATGCTATAATAAAGAAATCCTATAAACAAATAGCTACAAACCAAAAGCATATTTCTCATAACTCCAAGGTACTAAATAACACATAAACTAACCCATTAATTTCCTCACCTACAATACCTCTCCAAATTCAAATTCTTTATCTTAAATTCTTATAATTCATTACAAAACTTTTATTGCCACAGAACGTAAACCAGATGATGTGTTCAAACTCTCAACTAAATCAAAAGTAAGTAATGAAACCATTGGGCGTGACAAGCGATTCGAACACTCAACTACAGACAATATCTCCGGTGATGAACCCGGTTCTGACTCGCGTACCCCATGCCATTTAGCTTGCATGTATTTGAGCTTCCGCCAAGGCGCAATGTGCATTTTTTGATCTTTCATGCACTTCTTTGATGCTAAACATAGTATCTTGATCAATGATTTGAGTCTCTCTGTTTTTCCTACATATATTTCTGGTAGCCGGCTTATTAGACGGTTGTATTCTTCGCTACCCTTAACCATCTCAAATTCGGCCCGGAAATTTAACTCACTGATAACTCTTAGAACACCCTTTTTAGAATTTGAACTGCCCGGTACTTCTATATAGGTGTGTTCGCCTGAAAAATCATAATCACTATAGGTTAAAACAAACCTGTCTGTTTTTAAAAATAATATATTATATTATTTGTCAAAATTTTAATGTTATCATCTTTAATAGATAATAACATATGATTTTACTTTTAATTATTTAATTATGATGTATTTCCGTTAAAAACAATAGTTTGTTTTTGTGCATCAAATTGTTTACCTGCAGGGATCTCTTTCAGATTAGCCCACTTGGCCTTGCAAGTGCCACAGTTATAGCCTGCTCCTTGCAACCGGTCAGTGATCTCCATCTGCAAACACCTCCGGCAACCATCAACCGCCATCACACCTCTACAGTCACAACAGCAAACCGCCTTCATCTCCTTTATGATCTCTTTAGTTGCCTGCCTAATCTTCAACTCAACCGAACTAGTTCTATATAGATTTTCCTGTAACAAAGAATATTATTAATTCATTCCTACAAAACAATTTACAAGAATATATATCTTCTACCGTTAGAAGTTGTTCTTGAGACTCCCAGAAAGATTTGTTCTCTTCCGGATTTTCATCGTCTTCTTCGAAATTGAGATCTCCATTATCATCACTGTGACTGTCCCCGGAATTGAACGAGCTTCCCAATGAAAGCTCACTCTCTTCAACGAACTTGAAGATCATATCAGTTACAAGATTATTATATTGCTCTGATAATTTCGGGTTGCTATTGGCCACTGATAATTCATATTTTATTAACATTCCTGTTTAAAAGAATGGGTCTATATTTTGTTTCAAACTTTTTATATACATAAGTTTTTATGTTATTTATGACGATAAGTCGACAGGTTCAATTTTGGATTATAAAAGTATTGATTATGTGTTTTTTTATTCACTTGGATGAACTTTTTGCTAAGTTGGATTATGACGTTTTCAAAAGTAATTATTTTTTATTCTTAATCTTATCTTTACCAATGAATATTGATGACAAGTATATCGGGTCCGAACACCCACTACGAATAAAAACCATAAACGCACCACACCACGGACTGGGCTCCGAAGCCTAATCTGGAATCGAACATCTAACCATAAGCACGCGAGTCCAAGTGTCAAACTTGGTCGGAACACATAGAAGGACCCGGATCGGATTATACACGTGACGTACCCCAGGATGACAAACGGATTCAAACTCCATCTAGTCGGTTGAAGGGAAACAACTTCCAAGAGATTGACAACTTTGAGTTCCAAGTTCCAACAGAGGAAGTTTCCCAAACAAGACCTAGAAAAGAATACAACTATTAAAGAAAGTAAAGCACGCCCGACACTAAAATAGAACGTGAACATTAATTATATCAGAGATTGCTGTTAACCATAAGAGGACTATAAATAGCAACCACCAAGAATAAGCATTTAATACACTCAAGATATTCACATTCAACACACAAAGGAATGATCTTGGTTCTCAAGCCATCCTTACACGTTGATTTAGATATCTTCAGATCCCCGGCCCGTTTCAACAAATATGTTTCAAGTTTATTTGTAAAAAATGGTTTAAAGTATGTTTAGTGGTGTCAGTGAGAGTTGAAAAATGAGATTAATAAAACGTGTGGATTAGGTCAACCTTCTTCCTATCCTTGATCCGCTATTCCCCTCTCTCGATCTTATGTTACTACAAAATAGATAATGAATTTCAAATTTAATATACATCTTATTATATCTTATATTCCTTAAAACCTTTTAATGTGATAGTTATTATTTTGTTATAGTAGCAACTTACTCCGCAATTACAATTTTGCTTGGTAAGAACTTTGATCAATAAGACCCTAACCTTTAATTGAGTATTGCAATAACATAATTAATCAATACAACAATAAAAAAACAAGTAACTTCTTACAATAAAAACTTTCTATATGAAAACTAAATGTAAAAGCTGGTGATTATGTGGTTATGTAATGATTTTAGTGATAGTTATAGATTGAAGAAGAAATGAGTCCTTTTTAAGGATGGATGAGTCTTTATATGTGAAGGACCCGAGCGGTTAATGTGGAAATATAAGGGTGGTACGAAAGATTTCTGGACGGTTGTGGTAGAAATCTGAAGTCCAAGGATTAAAGTTTACAACTTATTGTTGTTTGTAAACAACATTTGGATAGCGTTGAAATGACCAAGTGCCTACAACTTTCATGACAAAAAGAAGTTGATCCCATACAGTGTGAAGAGATTGCATGAACTTTTCAGCTTTAGTGATATCATCTCTGTTTCTCATATGCCTAAAAATTTATTCTGCCGGCCCAATATACCACTTGGCCCAAACTTGGGCTTTAGGCCCCCAAATCTTAGAGGCCCCGTAATTTAAAAAAAAAAAATTACATTAGGGTTCAGCAGACAGCAGGCCGTTCGATTCATCCACAAGAAGACGGGAAGTCAGAAACAAGATTGGAAGATACCAAGCGACTATCACGCCATCACGGTGTCACGAAATTCATGGATTGGAAAGTGGAAATCATCATTAATGGCTAACGGATCTATTTCCTTCATGTTCATCTTACCAAGTAAGTTCCATACTCTCTGTTTAAACAACATAGTAGATTCTCTGGTTCTTATTATCGTCTATTCTGCTATTTTTAATCAGTTATTGAACAACAATTGCAAATTTTAGTCAATTTCTGGTTCTGACTTCCGAGGCTGAGTGCCATAAGCATCTGGTTCAAGACTTCAATGTGCAGTACTGCAGTTTTTATTTCAATTGCTGCCCCGGTTCAAGTGGATTTACTAAATTGCTATTAGAATCTGCCAATTTGAGGTTAAATTATTGTTATCATATGCCTTTGTCTATATACTGATTTGACGTTTTATAATTTGCCCAATTGAATTCTTGCCCAATTGTATTAGAAATTTAGAATCTGCCCTAACTGAATTTTTGCCCAGTTGTATTAGAGTTTAGAAATTTAGAATCTACTTAATTGAATCCTTGCCCTTTGTTATTTGCTACTTGTTTCAATGTCACATCAACACCGAACTTACGAATCTGGTTATGCAAAAAAGCAAAAAAGACTTAAAAGAGAGGCTTTAATTGAATCACAAAAATGAGACATTTTTAAGTTTTTCACATCCACAAAAACTACAAACAATGAGCCTACAAATGATGATCATCCTATAAATAATGAATTTACAGATGACGAACAACCTATAAATAACAAACCTAAAAATGATGAACTTACAAATGACGAACAACCGACAAATAATGAACCTACAATTGATGGGCTAACAAGTGATGATGAACATATAAATAATGATCAACTTCCAAATGAGAATCAAGCTAATGAACCTCTAAATATTGTTGACCCAAGTCAATGGAATAATATGAATAATGATTTAAAGGATCTACTTGCAGAAAAAGGCCCGGTTAAAATTTATGGTTACAAATTTCCAAAAGATGAATATTCAAGAATTTTCAATACGTCTCTTTATATGCGAAAGTTACCGAATGGAGAAAAAATAGAAAGAAAATGGTTGGTTTATTATATAGAACAAGATAGAGCATTTTTGTTTTTGTTGCAAATTATTTGATGTTAATCAATGTGCAAGTAAATTAGCATCCGAAGGTAGTAACGATTGGAGAAATCTTAGTTCTAAATTAAAGAACACGAGATAAGTAATGTGCATATTATCAATATGAGAACATGGATGGGTTTAGAGATAAGATTGGCAAAAAATAAAACAATTGATAAACAAACTCAAGATCGAATATATAAAGATAAAGAACATTGGAGAAATGTGCTAATAAGAATACTTGCTGTTGTATAGAGTTTTGGTAAACAAAATATAGCATTCCGTGGGAAAAATGAAAAAATTTATCAAGAAAATAACGGTAATTTTTTTAGCTATTGTTGAGATGATTGCAGAATTTGATCCAGTAATGCAAGAACATATTAGACACATAAAAGATAATGAAATTCATAATCATTACATTGGGCACAATATGAAACGAACTGATTTGTTTGTTAGAAAATGAAATAAAAACTAAAATTATTAAAAAACTTAAAAAAGCTAAATATTTTTCAATTATACTTGATTGCACCCCCGATATAAGTCATAAAGAACAAATGTCTATTGTCTTACGATGTGTAGATGTTTCGTCAACTCCAATTCAAGTTAATGAATATTTTTTAGTATTTTTAATAGTAGATGATACAATCGGTAAAGGCCTTTTCGATGTTATTATTGAAGAAATTAATAATTTAGGACTTGATGTAAATGACATTAGAGGACAAGGATATGATAATGGATCAAATATGAAGAGAAAACATCAAGGCGTGCAAAAACGATTGTTAGATATAAACCCTAGAGCATTTTACACACCATGTGGTTGTCATAGTTTAAATTTAGCGATTTCTGATATGGCTATCTGTTGTAACAATGCTGAGGATTTTTTTGGTGTAATACAACGTGTTTATTCTTTGTTCTCATCATCCCCTAAAAGATGGAAAATTTTACAAGATAATGTAAAAAATTTAACTCTTAAACCATTATCACAAATGCGTTGGGAAAGTCGATTAGAAACTGTTAACACAATTAGGTTTCAAGCTTCACAGTTAAGAGAAGCATTATTAGAGTTATATGAGGATAGTGTTGAGGCTAAAAATTTAGTTATTAAAGGTGATGCTAAAAATTTAGTTACTGAACATTTTGAAAATGTTGAATTTTTAATAGCGATGGTTTTTTGGTATGACATTTTGTTTCCTATTAATATAGTTAGTAAAAACTAACAAGCAAAAGATATTGTATAGATGATGTTATAAAACAACTAAATGAACTTATTTGTTTTTTTTTTAAAGTATAGAGATGAGGGATTTAAAAAAGCTATGGACGCACCAAAGAAATAGCTTTAGATATTGGCATTGAACTTGTTTTTCGTGAGAAACATATTATTCGTAGAAATAAAAAGTTTGATAAAAACATTGATAATGGAACTTTAAGAACTCCTATTGAATGGTTTAGAACCGATTATTTCTTATTCATAGTAGATCAAGCTATATCTTCACTCACAAGTAGATTTAATCAATTTAAAGAGTTTGAAACTATTTACGGTTTTTTGTTTAGTATAGAAAAGTTAAAATCGTTCACTGAAGAAACTTTAAAAAAGAAGTGTATTAATCTTGAAATCTTTTTGAAACATGACGGTAAGGTAGATATTGATGGTTTAGATCTATTTCAAGAGCTAAAAATGCTAAGAGATATTATAGATTTATAATCCGAGACACTTATTAACATATTAAATTATATTAAAAACTTTGATTCTTTTTCGAATGCTTAAATTGCCTATAGAATTGTGTTAACTATTCCTGTAACTGTTGCTTCCGCAGAGCGTAGTTTTTCCAAATTAGAGTTGATAAAAAATTATTTAAGATCTACAATGTCACAAGAAAGGTTAAACGGTTTAGCTCTTTTGTCGATTGAGAAGAACTTTTTGATAGATATTGACTATGATTATTTCATTAAACAATTTGCATCTAATAAAGCTAGAAAACTAAATTTCATGTAAGCATTGTTTTCCATCGACAAGATTTAACTTAAAAAAAACATTTTTAACTCCGCCAACTAAAAACGTTTTGGTTTATTATTGCCAGTCTCAAGCCCAGATAAAGGAGGAGGGCTTATATTAGAAAAGATTGAAAAAAAGCCCCTAACTTGATTGTTAGCTTGAGGCCTCTAAAAAACTTGGAGCGCCACTCAATACGATTGTGGGTGTTCTCAAATAAATCTCAATGGTTGGTTCACCTCTATCTTAGAAGAATTTTTCATATTCTCTTACCAAGTTAGAAAGACATCCTATATCTCTTTAGCAGTTTCACATCTCCATATCGTATGATAGACGTGATCGGTTGGACACTTTAGCTTAATTTATCTAGGCTATTCATTATCACTTTGACTTGAGAGTTACCTTGGCTTTAGGTTCTCCATAGTCTTTTTTTAGTAAGATTTACGGTGAAAGTGGAATAGTTGGACCATATAATCTTATGGCCATCCTCTATTTTGTCTTGAGATTATCCATGAAGTTAAATTTTGGTTTTCCATGGCTTTATGTTTTCTCAATCGAATTTTGGATGATTCCAAATTCGTCTATAGGATACAAGTTTTTGGCCTTTGCAAGTTGTTGATGGAGTATGTTAAGAGTGAAGATACACTTTTTTTTTCTCTAACAACCCACTCAGAAAATACTTTAACTTTAAATCTCTGATGGGATTATACTGATACATACAATCTTTAACCTTCTTGCGTGGAAAATCATTTTGTTGAAAAAGAGCAAATTAAATGAATATTCTAAAACTCAGAGGGAATATCCAAATTGTTATTCGATATATTATAAGAAACTATATTATTGCTATCATATCATTATTTTGATTGAAGCACAAATTTCCATAGGATTTGAACCCGAGACATCTGAGTGTTTAAAATAGTTTGTCTTTATTATTAGGGATGTTATATGCAGACACCACTCCCATAGTGTCTATACAGGCCTTACAACATATAGACAATGTGTGCCCGATACATGTGTGGAGAGATGAGAGTCGCAACTTTTTGCATGTTATACGACTCGTATAGTATACAAGTTGTATATAGTCTTCGTACAGGTCTTTGACAGCTTGTATAGGCCTTAACACTCGTACATGTGGTTTTACTTTTAATCACTGACATACGATTTGGATACATGATTACTTCTGTTGAGATATAAGGATGACGTTGAACATTTAACGTCGTACATTAGGGTTGACAGAGTACGTGAAATTAAATTGTATGTGGCACGGGAAGAATTAACATCGGCTATCGGAATGAATCACATGATGATTTTTAGAAGGCTGGCACGCCGAAACGCTTATGCTGTCTATAGGTTGTTCAATTGGTATGAAGTAAAATACGAACATGTAAGTTACGTGTTTATTATTTATAACTATGTTGGATGAAAACAAAAATAAGAAGATGAAAATGTGCCTATATGAGCAATATAGATATCTAACGCTGTGTTCTCGGGACTCATTTAACGAGGGGAGGGGAACGAAGGAGAATTAGGATGAAAAGAAAGGAAATTAAACATTTTTGGTGTTCCCGAGTTAAAAAAAAAGGAAAAGAAAGATAAAATTTTCCTATTATACCCTTTTATGTAATAGGGAGTTTGATATGAGGAATTTAGGAATTGATAGAAAATCATTATTAGACTAAAATATTTTCTCTCCTAATCTCTTTAATTTGGGGGATGATAATATGCTCATATTTTTCAGCATTTTCCCTCTTTTCTCCCCCCCCCCCTCTTAATAAAAAATCTTCGGAATATGATTTTTTTTTTATCTTTTACTCTATTTCCCCTCCCCTCCCCTCCCCTCCCCTCCTAAATGAGACTAGGGAGCACAGCGTAAGAGTCGTATAGACCTATACTGCTATAGTGATATACAAGACACATAAACATACACAAACATAAAACTGACACTAAGTAAAAGAGTCTCTTATATGACTTATATTGGCCTATACAAGTCGTATAAGTTTCAAATGGTGTCCGGATAACCACCGTGGTGTTCAAATATCGCATGTCTAATATTATGATTATTAAAATAATACGGTTCTAAGGCATCCATGGCTTTAGTGAGTGACAAAAGATGGGTGTGATTAACAGCTTAATCCCAATCAGCATGTCCAATAGGAGAAGATGAATGACTAGTTCGGATATACACAAATATTCGAATATTATTATTCTAATTGAACATGAGATCGATATATGTGTATTTTAGTATTAAACTAAAACTTAAACTACCCATTTGATTCGTCCTCGTCTTTCGCGGAAACCAGACTAGGTGATGATCAGTGGGCCTTGGCTTTGGTCATTGTTTTGTCTCTTACAATTATTGTTCTTTATTCTTTATATAATATAATGTTCATAAACGAATCATAGCAAATAAATGAATAAATATATGCATATTTTATTGAACTAAAGATGGTGTATTTTCATGTGTCAAAATTTTAAGCATCAGTTAATTCATTAAATATAATTATAAAAACCATGATGATCATGGGATATAATTTAGAGTGTTACGAGCATTTTAAGATTTTGTTTCACTTACAGAATCTACAATAATGTATCTTAAAATCCCTAAGTTACCATATGTCAAAGATATATAAATATAATATTTATTTACTAGGTTAGTACCTATGTTTCGCATGGGTGAAAAATATAATAAAAATAAAAAATTATTATATGTAATACGTAAATTAAATTGTTTCATATAATAATTTTTACTTATGACTTTTTTTATTAAGTTTTTAATATATTATGCACTATAATTTTAAGTTGAAAACCAAATCTTGATGTTTGATTTATTTCAAATAAAGCATTCATACCGATATTGTTATATTAAATATTATGTGTATAAAAATGATTTTTATAACAAAATGTTGTCACAGATTTAAAAACTAAATTTACAAAGAATAAGGTTCTGTTGTAAAATAAATAGAGTAGCGATGAACAATCTTAAATGGTTGTGTTAAATAGATATGAGAAGACAACATTATTTTTTTTAAAAAAATTCACCACAATAACAAACGTGTTTTTATTTTTAATATGAGTATCATATTGTTATATAAAAATAAAAAAAAATTGTGTTATTAGTTGTTCATTATGATTTTTAATTGAGTTTTTAATGCATTGTGTTATCAATTGGTACTCATATTAAAGCTAACAATTAAGACAAAGATTACGTCAGTGTGTCTTTTTGTTTGTCATTGTGTCTTTGTGTGTCTTTGTACTCATCATTTGTCTTTCTACTCATCATTGTGTAATATATAGTTTCCATTGTATTTTACGTTTCAGGTCATTGTGTTATATATATATATTCACCATTGTGTTTTACGTTTCAGGTGATTGTGTTATATGTATTCATCATTGTGTTTTACGTTTCAAGTATTTGTGTAATATGTATTCATCATTGTGCTTTATGTATTAGATAATTTGTTGTTATTTTATTAGAATATTCACGTATTATTAGCATTTGAAAAAAAACACAACGATGATTTGAAAGACACAATGACGAAAAAAAACACAATGAGAAACAAAAAGACACAATGACGAAAAAAGACACAATGACAAACACAAAGACACAATGACGTAATTTTTGTTTTAATTTTTATATAACAAAGTCATACTCATATTAAAGATAAAAAACCATTGTTACTGTTTTTGGGTAAAAATCAACAAGAGTAATTTCGTAACCAAATCAGTAAGTGAGGTTAGGTGCTTGATAAAAATGCGTGTAAATGCAGTATGACAAGGATTTATTGCGAGGAAAAAGCCTGTTATCCTGAGGATAACAAGAAAAAAATCCCGGGTGGTGAAAACTATCACCACAAATTTATTAAATAATGAAAAAAGTATAACTGTTGGAGCTATCGATCTGGACTGTGTTACAATAATTGAATGTTGCTAAGTATCGAGCATAGGTGTTGTGTGTGTATAGTCCAAGTATCGGCTCTATATAAACAAAAAGTAAGCTAACAAAAAATTCCTAAAAATCAGGAAAACCTAGACTAAATCAAATATAGTCGTTGCTCTCCATGACGCAAGCTGCTTAGGTGGTTGAGAGTGGACCGAGTCTTCAGGAAGACGTGTAGAACGTTGCTTGACCTGTTAACATCAAATAAAAGTGGAGATTTAATTGTTAGTACGATGATATATTAAGTATACCTGTCGTTTGGAGGATACTACATCCTGAGGTTGTCCTGAATAT
This sequence comes from Bidens hawaiensis, assembly GCF_021521415.1. Taxonomy (NCBI): domain Eukaryota; kingdom Viridiplantae; phylum Streptophyta; class Magnoliopsida; order Asterales; family Asteraceae; genus Bidens; species Bidens hawaiensis. The sequence continues at coordinate 1,945,435 of NW_027491157.1, forward strand.
ACCGCAGTTTATGATACCAAAAGATCCACGTATAACAATTGTCCCCAACTAGACGGTTGTAAAGATGGATTACAGCTGTCAATTTTTGAAATTCGAATTCAAAAGTGAGCCCGATAGAGTACACGTGTCGATCATCCGCGAATTGTGACAAATCGGTAAGTTGCATTATTATCCCTACATTTATTCTCGAGGGTTACTTTTATACTCACACAACTTCATCAAGGTAATTATTCTTTCTTTCTTTGTTCTTCATCCATATCTTCATAACCATGAGCAAAAAGCTCAAACATCCGGTATTGCAGATTTTGTTTCACAAAATCTTCTTAAGGATCCTGTCAATGAAGTTTGCACCTTCAATGATATGGATATATGAGCCTTGAAAGCCAAAAACTGTCCCCCCCCAAACCATCATCAAATCCTTCGATCATATGATCAGATCCGACATGATTTCTAAAACCTGGGTCTATTTTCCGTATCTTCCGTTTAAAATTGGCTTTAGCTATTATTTTCCCACCTTCACCACAAGTTTTTTTCGAAGACAACGGTCTGAGCTTTATCCAAACTATGCCGATGGTTTGGAGAACTTTGTTTGTTCTTGAATGCTTGATCTCTGATCATGCTATCGAGTTTTCTCTCTCTAAACTAGCCTATGTGTACGATCTTCGCAGCCACAACTCTAGTCGATACCTTCTAAAAACAAAATTTGACCGAAACCCTCTTATCCTGAGAACTACCCAGAATAATGATCAATGGAAGAAGCAATTCTTCTTCGTTAAAAGGGATTCCCATCCAGACTCCATAAATCTTCCATATCGTTGGGTTACAGAATGCATGATACGTAATGTTGACACATTATGCTGAAATGTTCGGTACTAATTCGCTTTCTTTTTGTTTGTGTTGTAGCTTTGAAGTTCTTTGAGATCGCCCCTCCGACCAGCCAGACTGTGGCCAGGGTCAACGCCTTCTATAACATAGAGGAAGACGAAGAGAACTTTCCAGCTCAAGTTCAGCCATAAATATCCCGAATGAAGGATTCTCCTAGCGATATGTTTGGTAAGAAGAAATTATACGTTAGTCATAAGAGATACAAGTTCGAAGATACTGACCTGTTTATCCGAATGTAGGCAAATCTGTAGCTGTTTTCGGTCTAGAAGATATTGATAGCATGGTCTCCACACGCAGCACTGTCAAGAAGGAAGTTGCCCTGAGCTCGCTCCCCAAGCCGGAAAGTGGACGTCCCAAGAGTTCCAAGCAAAGGAAAAATCAAGAGCAGTCCGACTCTACTTCCATTCATGATGTTGATTTCCAGGATGCCCTGACCAAGATGCAGCAGGTATCCATTTCTGTCTATTGTATCCTGAGAATAACTTAACCTGAAAATTGTTTGTCTTGACAGGGCCTCGAGTAATTCTCCTCTAGATTTGCCTCCGTGAACCAGGAACTGATCGAATTGAATGCCCGAATTGCCGATATGCGAAAGATTGGCTCCTCAAAAACCGCCCTCCTAGAGAAGAAGACTAAGGAGCTTGACGATACGAAGAGCGAGCTTTCTCTGGCCAGGAAGGAGTTGGTGCACATGGAGTGGGATCACGAGGAGAAACTTCAGGAGGTCACAGAGGGGGCTAAGAAATCTGCTGCAATCTCCATCTTCCAATACAGGCTTAGGATGGCCAAGTAGGTGACGGAAGCGGGGTTGGAGACATGTTTCTGGGATGTGGCATCTTGGGAAAAGATTATGGCTGACCTGACTGGAAAGATCATGGATGAGCCCAGGCCAAGCGTGGCGGAAAAGGATGCTGAGGATTCTACAAAGGCCAGGGAGGTTGCGGTGGAGCAGATGGGTGGTGCTGGTTTGCAGAGCGATGAGGGTAAGAATGAAAAGGCCTGAGCTCTGTTTTGTGGTGTTTTTTTTATTATGGTTTGTGGTAGTTGGTTTGTTGAACAATTTACTTTTCATGTCTTTGAACAATAAGTTTAGGGATCTTAAATCCCTCTTAGGATAATCGACATTTTGAAGAACGCAGGTGGAGGGATCCTGGGTTCCAGGACAAAGCCTACGTTATCCTTTGTCCTGACCTTTTAATGGAGCCCGGGTGGATGGGTCTTCTCTTTTTGAGGATGAAGCTTGGGTATCGTTTTTATTTCTCTGCATTTGGATGTTAGTAACATAATCTTTTGGCTTAACTTGTGTTTTGTATGCATGATGTTCGAGATAAGTTATCTTAGCAAAATATCTTAAACATAATATATCAAGAAAAGATTTTCTTTAAAGTCATTTAGGTGAAAGTTGTCACAATTAAGCCGAAAGGTTACACCTTAATAATGAAGTATATAATAAAGCTAGGTGTAAAAGTGTACCTTTGTAGTAGACACTCATAGATCTAACAAACTTACATATGATTTCCCCAAATGCTGAGTATTTTCTGAGTCTTGATTTTAGGATATATGCTAGTTGAGTTAAAGGCAAATAGATTGTGTTTTTCCACTTGGCGACTTGGTTGATCTCTTAGCAAAACTAAGTTAAATAAATATGGTGATAAAGCCTGTTTAGGGTAAAACCATGGTACCGGCGACAAGGCCTTTTCTTGGGTAAACCCATTATGCTGGTGACAAGGCCTTTACTTGAGAGACATGAAAATGTTTAAACCTTAGATAAAACTTGGGAAAGACCCAATCGTGAGCGGCATGAAAATGCCAAAACCTTAAATAACATGAAAATGTTATAAACCTTAGGAACGTATGGGTGACACGTCTGCCACTTATCTTGAGGATCCGAACAATAGCCAACAACAAGATTATCAGCAACTTTTCATAGTCTAGTCCGGCCATCTTGAACTATAGTCGAATATCGTGCGCTCTAGGCGGGGTGTTACTCAATTCGTAAGAAAGGTGAAAACCTTTAAACCTTAGAAGATATCTAGGATATCTTATTCGTGTGGGAGGTGATCAGCCTCTTCCTTTTGACGGGATCCCAGATCCTTGAAATACCTTCATCCAAAAGTGTTGGATATGTGAACATACCAGTTTAAGATACTAGCTGAAATATTTCTTAAGATGTATAGCATTCCAAGCTCTTGGTTTAGGATCACCTTCCATAGTCATCAATCTGTAAGCTCCTTTTCCTGTATCCGAATCAATCATATAAGGACCTTCCCATTTTGGAGCTAGTTTTCCATCTGCTGGGTTGGTGGTATTCTGAATTGCTTTTCTCAATACCATATCTCCTACTTGGAATCTTCGAAGCCTGATATTCTTGTTGTAGGACTTGGCTATTCATTGTTGATATGATGCCATTCTGATCTTAGAGAGATCTCTGAGCTCATTGATAGTGTCTAGGTCTTCAGTAAGGTTTTGACTGTTGGACTCAGTATCTTGCATGCTGGTTCTTGCTTTGGGGATCCCCATCTTTGTAGGGATACCAGCTTCAGCTCCAAACACCAAAGAGAAAGGTGTTTGACCCGTTGCATTTTTTGAAGTAGTCCTATCAGCCCAAAGTATGAACGGTAATTCTTCAGCCCATTTTCCTTTCTTGGATCCCAACTTTTTCTTCAAATTGTTGATGATGATCTTATTTCTTGATTCTGCTTGACCATTGGCTTGAGGATGTACGGGCGTTGAAGTTATCATTTTAATTCCCCAACTTTCACAAAAGTTGGTTGTCCTACTACCAATGAACTGTGAACATTTATCACAAACGATCTCTGCTAGGATACCGAATCTTGTTAGGGTATTGCGCTTGATAAAGAAGATCCCTTCTCTTTCCATCACTTGGGCAAATGCCTTAGCTTCAATCCACTTGGAGAAATAATCTATCATGGCTAGCATAAAGACTTTTCCACCAAGAGCCTTGGGAAACTTTCCCACGATATCCATTCCCCACTTTATAAATGGCCACGGGGATATAATGGGATGTAGTGGTTCAGCTGGCTGATGTAGGATATTGCTGGGTCTTTGACAAGCATCACATTTCCTAGAGAAATCCATCGCATCTTTCTTCATTGTTGGCCAGAAATAACATGTTCTTAGTATCTTGGATACTAAGGCTCTGCCCCCAGTGTGGTTTCCACTGTGACAATCGTCAATTTCAGGTTAACTCCGTTAACTCAACTCCGTCAATTCAAACTTAAGATCATTGAATCTATAACGCACACTTCATTACATTTAAACTAGGGTTTAAATGACGCTTAACACTTACTACATGTGTAGTCTTTCGGGATTTGCACCGAAACGCAAACGAGTTGACGCAAACGATTGATGAATAAACGAAAAACGTCAAAACAGTAATTATGTGATAACTATGTGTTAGACTTATGTGTTATGTGATAACATGGTTATAAACGTAAACTCAAGATGTAAACAAGTTAGTTTAAGCTAGGAAAAGTAATACTTAGAAGTGGAGGGGCCAAAGTGTAACATAGTATTCTATAAATAATAACAATAAACAAACCCTAACACACTTTTTCTTTTCTTTTCCTCCTACCCCGATCGGAAACCCACCCTCCATCACCCTTGGCTGCCGTCACCTATACACACACATACAACCATCAATTCAAGCTTTTGATTGAAGAATTAGGTGCTAGGAAGGTATAATCGATTATCCTATGCATCCTTTATACTTGATTTTGATGTTTGTTGGGTTAATCACAAACCCTAGCTGCCGATTTTGATATGGTGTTGTTTCACTATGATTGTTGTTGATTTGATAATGATATGATAACTAGTATTGATATTGTTACACGTTAATTGTTGTGTCTTTTATTTGAGTTCAAACAAAAACCCTAATCATGTATGTAATGTGTAATTGATGTGCATGGATGGTGTTTATGGAGTCTAGAGTGTTATATGAATGCATGATGGTTCATAGATAGTTAATATGTTGAGTTTGGATGCAAACAGTTTCTGGACAGAATGTGTTAGTGATGTTAAATTGACTGTAACGAGGTGTAAAGGTGAAAATTGGTTGAGATTATTGGTACTACAGTAAACTAGGTTGAGTCTAGTTTCTATAGAGTATAAACTTGTAATTTTTGGACAAGTAGAAGTTAACTTTTATGATTTTACAAAAACGTTGTGCAAAGCTGAGCTGTTAGACCTGCTGTTAGGTTGTTTTGTAAATGTTATATCTCATGAACTACGAGACCAATTGGGTTGGTTCCACTTCTGGAAGTTGACTTATTGAGTTAGAAACCTAACCCAAGTGGTCTTGCATTTATTGGATTTTTCATTTAACGGGAATTTCAAATAACATTCTGTTGCGCATGAATTTGACTGTTATGAGTTTGCTGTAATGATTTGATGATTGTGAGAAAACTATGTGGAATAAAAATATACTAAAATACGTTCTGGAAACCTAAGACATATATGCTTCAGTGATGATTTTTGGTAAATTAATTGAGATGCTATGATCGGTGGAATAGTACAATCTTTCAAGTAGGATTTCTGTCTCGGTGAAACTAGCTGCTGAGTTTTGTGAAAATGCATGAAACATGATACTTGCTAATTTATTATCGTGTTTTGACCAAATTGCCCTTGAGGGGAGTGATTGCAAGTTAATTGTCGTGTTTTGACCAAAATGCCCTTGCGGGGAATAATTGCTAATTAATTGCCATGATTTGACCAAAATGCCCTTACGGGGAGAAATTGCTAGTGATGTACATTATGAATACATGACACGTATATGATTGCTTACACATGTAATGTATCACAAATACACTTGTTAAAGTCACACACGATTAACAAACGAAACACGAAACATGTTATGTGCATAGGTATTATGTGCCGGGTCTAGAGACTCGATAATATTCCGACACTTAGAAAAATCTCCTTGTTGTTTTAGAATGCTAGAGAGAGTTTTTCGGTGACGCGCATCTTGGTGATTTAATTTGGGAATTTCTTCGCAAACAGTGAGTTTCACTTTCCCCTTTTAAACTCTTTAAACGCTTTTCTCTTGGGGGAGATAACATACTCCGAACGCATTTAAGATTTTGTTAATATAGATTATATATCACTTGTAAAGACTAAGTGGCAAACGCGTAAACTAAAGTCCTTCATAACATCGAACCGGTTAATATTTGGATAATAGCGAGTCACTGTTGAGTAGTACTACTGGGTTTGACAAACCCCACCCAACGCTAAACTCGATTGGATGTCGAGCGGGTGTAATCTTGGCTAAACACATACCATGGTCTGGACGACCTGGTGGCAAGGCAAATTGATAAACAGTCAGCTTCGGTGTCGAACACTTAGTGATACTTGTTTTATAGGCTAGCTACCTATAGATATATAATTGACATAACACTATCTGGTAACGCAAAACGCTGTAACGCAAAACGCTGTAACGCAAAACACTTAACGCAAAACGCTGAACGCAAACGCTAAACATTTATTTTTATATAAACTTGTGAACTCACCAACCTTGTGTTGACACTTTTAGTATGTTATTCTCAGGTAGCCGAGGCGGGCGCGCGGTTTAGGAACATGCATTGCTTGAAAACGCTTTTGTTATGCAAACTTACTTTTAACAGTTATCATTGGTTTTAAGTCGTCCTGCGTGACGCAACTTTTAGTTAAAGGTTTTTACGCTTCCGCATTTAATTACTCGTAAACGTTTTCATGGTTTTGAAACTTTGTTTTATGGTTTGGTTATAACTAATGATTCCGATCCTGTTAGTTCACACCCTCTGACGGTAAAACTCCGTTAGTGGATTTTGAGGGTGTGACAGATTGGTATCAGATCCATTGGTTATAGCGAACTAGAAGCTGCATGCATACCAGACTATAACCGCGATGACCCATTAGTTATAATGATACGCACTGCATAGGTTTGTGTAGTCTTGTAATCTTATCTCTTTACCTTTTTCACTCATACGCGCGCGCATACACGGCTTACCTGTAGGAATGTCGACGCCGCCACCTTCATCATCATCTGATGCGATGACTCATGCTCACGGGAAGGAACCGCAGTTACCTACCGCATCGCCACCCCGAGTAGTCCCGTTACTCGAAGCTCCCGCACCCAAGAGGTACCGCCTATCCGGAGGCATATACGAAAACGACGTTAGCTGGGATTGGTACTCTAACATGATCAGACGTATGGTCTATCGCGAGCAAGTTCCCCCGTTACCTCACCCGAACCACCCTGCTTACCCCAACACCCTACCACCCATAACCGAACCTGTAGAGCGAGTTCTCGCAGCTGTTGTTTCTTGCTTGGAGCGTGACGTGGGTTACATGCGCTATACGAGAGCTAACGTTTCCGGACTGTTAAAAGACGGAACCGAGACTAAGGAGGAGATTGCCCGCATGACAGCGGCAATGAAGGAAATGCAAGAGGCTAGTGATCAACAGATGAAGATTATGAGGAAGATGCAAGCCGAGATGATAGACTTGCAAGAGCAACTCCAAGTAGCAAGGACCCGAACCGAGATAGCTCTAGAGCGTTGCGATGTCTTACAAATGCAACTTGCTCAGAACGCAGCCGAACCTGAGGCAGAACCTGAGGCCGAGCCTGAGGCATAGCCTGAAGAGGAACCTGAAGAAGATCCCGAGGAGGAACCCGAAGAAGAACCGGAGGAAGAACCGGCTGAGGAGGAGGCACACTCAGAGGTGTCCTCGGACGATGACATCTAGTGATGATGACACTAAGATGGAGGGGTTGTCTCCATCCGAACTATTATTTTCTATGATTTTAAGGATTGATTGGAAATACTTTGTAGCGAATACAATGGTTTTAATCATGAATTTTTATTTAGATTAATATATGGTTGTGATGGGATGTTGTTTCTTATTTCTTTCTTACCTATCTTTTTATTACATGTATGGTGTGTTGTATATGAAAGAAAAATTCATGTTTAACATTTTATACTGTGATTCTAGGAAATGGCTGGAAGAAACGCTGGACACGGACGTGGTAGCATCAACTTGACTGCAGCTGAACTCCAAACTCTGCTGAACGACCATGCAGCGACCGCTTTAGCCGCACACGGTCAGAATCAAGCTGGGGGTCAAAGTGGAACGTGTACCTTCAAGAACTACCTTGACTGCAAGCCCAGTACGTTTAAGGGCACTGAGGGAGCTATAGGCTTCCTGCGTTGGGCTGAGAAGGCCGAGTCGGCATTTGAGATGTGCAATTGTCCCCCTGCCAGTAGGGTCAAATTCGCTGCTGGAACACTTGAGGATTCTGCCCTCACTTGGTGGAATTCGAACGTGCAGATCCTTGGATTGGAACTGGCTAACGCGATGAATTGGGAGGAGTTCAAAAACATGATGCGAGAGGAGTACTGTCCGAGAGAGGAGATTTCGAAGTTAGAGTCAGAATTTTGGTCACTGAAGATGGTGGGCTCAGAAATTGAAGCCTACACTACCCGTTCTCACGAGTTGGCTGTGATGTGTCCGCGGATGGTGGACCCGCCGAGTAAGAGGATTGAGATGTATATCGATGGGTTAGCACCGCAAATTCAGGGCATGGTGACGTCTTCCAGACCAGCCACGATTCAACAAGCGATCCGTTTAGCTCAGAAACTGACGGATCAGGCTGTGACCCAAGGTGCGTTACCACCTAGGGGTTCAACCACTAAAGCCCGTGACAACCCGAGTAATGACAACAACAGCAACAGCAACCCGAGCAGCGGAAAGAGGAAGTTTGACAACACCAGATCCTCATCCTCGAACCTCCCACAGCAACAACACTACCGTAAGCCCGAATTCACTTTGAGCTTTAACAATCAGAATCACAACAACAATAACAACGGTAGCGGGCAGGGTTCGAGTGGATATGCTGGGAAATATCCGAAGTGCAATAGGTGCAACTATCATCATGTTGGCCCGTGTGACCGTGTCAAGTGTCAGAGATGCGGAAAGATGGGTCACCAGGCGAAGGAATGTAGAGGAGACCTTGCGGCAAAGGGTGCTCCTAAACCACCTATGACGACGAAGGGATGTTTCGAATGTGGGCAGGAAGGTCATTTCAGGAAAGATTGTCCCAAGCTGAAACAGAACGACAACAACGGAGGTAATGGAAGTGGCAGTAGTGGTGGAAGCAATGGCAATGGAAGAGCTTTTGTAATTGGGTCGGGTCAAGCCCACAATGATCCGTACGTGGTGACTGGTAAGTTCCCTGTGAACGATTGTTTTGCTTATGTATTGTTTGACACTGGAGCTGATAGGAGTTTTGTGTCGAAAGCCTTCAGCCAACTCTTAGACTTAACTCCAACTCCGTTAGATGCTAAGTTTCCTGTTGAATTAGCTGACGGTAAGACTATAGTAACGACTCATGTACTTGCGGGATGTAAGTTAAAATTGTCAGGTCATATTTTTGATATCGACCTTATTCCTTTTACGCTTAGTAGTTTCGATGTCGTTGTCGGCATGGACTGGTTATCCGAGAACCGAGCGGAGATTATATGCCACGACAAAATAGTTCACATTACTACCCCTTCCGGCGAGATCATTTCGGTCCGAGGTGAGAGAAGCGGCATGACCACCAGCGTCATTACCCTCATGAAGGCGCAGAAGTATCTACGAAAGGGTCATCCGGCAATTTTGGCGCAGATTGTTGAGAAACCCGCGGAGGAGAAGCGAATTGAAGATATACCGATTGCGCGAGATTTTCCGGAAGTTTTCCCGGAGGATTTGCCCGGACTCCCTCCTATTCGTCAAGTCGAATTCCAAATCGAGTTGACACCCGGTGCAGCACCCATAGCACGAGCCCCGTATCGGCTCGCACCGGCGGAGCTTCAGGAACTGTCCACTCAGTTGCAAGATTTGTTGGATAAGGGTTTTATCCGACCTAGCTCATCGCCATGGGGAGCCCCTGTCTTATTTGTCAGAAAGAAGGACGGGACTTTCCGAATGTGTATCGACTACCGGGAGTTGAACAAGGTGACAGTCAAGAACCGTTATCCTTTACCCTGAATTGATGATCTGTTTGACCAGCTTCAAGGATCGAGTTACTACTCGAAGATCGATCTGCGATCCGGTTATCACCAACTAAGAGTGCGCGAAGAAGATATTACAAAGACGGCTTTCAGAACACGGTATGGTCACTACGAGTTTTCGGTTATGCCTTTTGGCCTAACCAACGCACCAGCCGTATTTATGGATCTCATGAATCGAGTATGCAAGGCGTACCTCGACAAGTTTGTGATTGTTTTCATTGATGATATTCTTGTCTACTCCAAGAACGAAGCTGACCATGAAGAACACTTAAGGGTAATTCTGGAATTGTTGAAGAAGGAACAACTGTATGCTAAACTCTCGAAATGTGAATTTTGGCTTCGCGAGGTTCACTTTTTAGGGCATGTGATCAACGAGAATGGTATCCATGTCGATCCCGGTAAGGTAGAGGCCATCAAAAACTGGGAAGCACCTAAGACTCCGACTGAGGTGCGGCAATTCCTAGGACTGGCCGGCTACTACCGACGTTTCATCGAGGGATTTTCAAAGATTGCTCAACCCCTCACCGCTTTGACTCACAAAGGTACGAAGTACAATTGGGGTGACGCGCAAGAATCCGCTTTTCAACTGTTGAAAACCAAACTCTGTAGCGCCCCTATTCTAGCCCTCCCCGAGGGAACGGAAAATTTTGAGGTACACTGTGACGCATCTATACAAGGTCTCGGTTGTGTGCTGTTGCAACTCGAGAAGGTTATAGCTTACGCCTCTCGACAACTACGGGTTCACGAGAAGAACTACACGACCCATGATTTGGAACTTGGAGCTGTGGTGTTTGCTCTTAAGATATGGAGGCATTACTTGTACGATACCAAGTTTACCATTTACACCGACCACAAGAGTCTCCAGCATATCTACGATTAGAAGGAGCTGAACATGCGACAGCGTCGTTGGGTCGAGTTGCTTAAAGATTACGATTGTGCCATCAAGTACCACCCTGGCAAGGCCAATGTAGTGGCCGACGCCTTCAGCAGAAAAGAAACAGATAAACCCAGACGAGTGCGAGCATTGCAACTCACGATTCATGCAAACTTACCCGACCAGATTCGCGAGGCGCAACACGAAGCTTTGAAAGATGATAATCTTCCATCGGAACTCATGCGGGGCATGAACAAGCAACTTGAAACCAGATCGGACGGGGTCCGATATTTTGAGAACCGGATTTGGGTTCCACGGTTCGGAGAGTTGAGAACTTCGGTGATGGACGAAGCACACAAGTCCAGATATTCTATCCACCCTGGCTCAGATAAAATGTATCATGATTTAAAGGCACTTTACTGGTGGCCGAACATGAAAGCCGACATTGCCACCTACGTGAGCAAATGCTTGACTTGCGCCCGAGTTAAAATAGAATACCAGAAACCATCTGGTCTACTGCAACAACCGGAACTCCCAATGTGGAAATGGGAACACATCTCAATGGATTTTATTACGGGTTTACCTAAGACACCGACGGGATGCGATACCATCTGGGTGATCGTTGACCGGTTGACTAAGTCTGCACACTTCTTAGCGATTAAGGAATCGGACAAAATGGAAAGACTGACTCGTGTTTACATGAAAGAAGTGGTGTCTAGGCACGGAGTGCCTGTCTTAATCATTTCTGATCGAGATTCTCGTTTCACTTCGCACTTTTGGAAGTCGTTGCAAAGCGCACTAGGCACCCGTCTTGATATGAGCACAGCATACCATCCTCAGACGGATGGGCAAAGTGAACGAACTATTCAGACCCTGGAGGATATGTTGCGTGCATGCGTGTTGGATTTCGGAAAAAGTTGGGAACCTCACTTACCTTTGGTAGAGTTTTCGTATAATAACAGCTACCACGCAAGTATTAAAGCAGCGCCGTTTGAAGCGCTGTACGGACAGAAGTGTCGATCACCACTCTGCTGGGCAGAGGTGGGTGACAGCCAAATCACTGGTCCGGAACTGGTACTCGAAACTTCGGAAAAGATTGTTCAAATCCGAAATCGCATGGCAGCAGCACGAGATCGCCAAAAGAGTTACGCCGACAAGCGCCGAAAACCTCTCGAATTTCAAGTGAACGATCGAGTGTTACTCAAAGTCTCACCTTGGAAAGGTGTGGTTCTCTTTGGTAAGCGAAACAAACTCAACCCACGATATGTTGGTCCTTACCGGATAACTGAGCGTATTGGTCCTGTGGCGTACCGACTGGACCTACCAAAGGAACTAAGTAGCGTACACAATGTTTTTCACGTATCCAATTTGAAGAAATGCCTATCTGATGAAACCCAAGTAGTCCCTCTGGAGGAACTGCAAGTCGATGAACAGTTACGCTTCATTGAAGAACCAGTTGAAGTTTTGGACTGGGAAACCAAAACACTCAAGCACAGCAAAATTCCAATCGTTAAGGTTCGTTGGAACTCGAGACGTGGACCGGAGTTCACGTGGGAACGCGAGGATCAAATGATGAAGAAGTATCCTCACCTTTTTGATGGGCTGACCAAACACAGAAAACCGCGAAACCCAGCAAACCGTCAGACATCGCCGGAGGTATGAATTAAATTTCGGGACGAAATTTCTTTCTACTAGGGGATGATATGACAAACTGAAATTTTTCTTACTTTTTCAGACACTCATCACGACTTGACTCAAATTTTCGGGACGAAAATTCTTTAACGTGGGAATGATGTGACAATCGTCAATTTCAGGTTAACTCCGTTAACTCAACTCCGTCAATTCAAATTTAAGATCATTGAATCTATAACGCACACTTCATTACATTTAAACTAGGGTTTAAATGACGCTTAACACTTACTACATGTGTAGTCTTTCGGGATTTGCACCGAAACGCAAACGAGTTGACGCAAACGATTGATGAATAAACGAAAAACGTCAAAACAGTAATTATGTGATAACTATGTGTTAGACTTATGTGTTATGTGATAACATGGTTTGTAAACGTAAACTCAAGATGTAAACAAGTTAGTTTAAGCTAGGAAAAGTAATACTTAGAAGTGGAGGGGCCAAAGTGTAACATAGTATTCTATAAATAATAACAATAAAAAAACCCTAACACACTTTTTCTTCTCTTTTCCTCCTACCCCAATCGGAAACCCACCCTCCATCACCCTTGGCTGCCGTCAACTATACACACACATACAACTATCAATTCAAGCTTTTGATTGAAGAATTAGGTGCTAGGAAGGTATAATCGATTATCCTATGCATCCTTTATACTTGATTTTGATGTTTGTTGGGTTAATCACAAACCCTAGCTGCCGATTTTGATATGGTGTTGTGTTACTATGATTGTTGTTGATTTGATAATGATATGATAACTAGTATTGATATTGTTACACGTTAATTGTTGTGTCTTTGATTTGAGTTCAAACAAAAACCCTAATCATGTATGTAATGTGTAATTGATGTGCATGGATGGTGTTTATGGAGTCTAGAGTGTTATATGAATGCATGATGGTTCATAGATAGTTAATATGTTGAGTTTGGATGCAAACAGTTTCTGGACAGAATGTGTTAGTGATGTTAAATTGACTGTAACGAGGTGTAAAGGTGAAACTTTGTTGAGATTATTACTACTACTGTAAACTAGGTTGAGTCTAGTTTCTATAGAGTATAAACTTGTAATTTTTGGACAAGTAGAAGTTAACTTTTATGATTTTACAAAAACATTGTGCAAAGCTGAGCTGTTAGACCTGCTGTTAGGTTGTTTTGTAAATGTTATATCTCATGAACTACGAGACCAATTGGGTTGGTTCCACTTCTGGAAGTTGACTTATTGAGTTAGGAACCTAACCCAAGTGGTCTTGCATTTATTGGATTTTTCATTTAACGGTAATTTCAAATAACATTCTGGCATGGGAGCTGGAGAGACTTCACGGATAGTACGTTTTGCTCCGGCCGCACTGTCTGGTATGTCTATCGTTCCTACTTCTGTACAGGTTACAAGTATAAGCGCTGCGGATGTTCCCGTGGTGGCTACATCATCTGCTGGCATTCCATCCATCACTACTATTCAGACGTCGACTCCGGAGATCGTGTCTCTATCACCTACAACGCTTACTCAGTCGGTGGTAGCTGCACGATTTGTAGAGTCAACGGTCGTCACTGCTGCAGGGTTATCAGGTATGGTACCACCTGCGGTTACGCCTGCTTCTGATGTCTTGCCTACGCCTATGTCAGACTCAGAGAGAATAGCTTCACTAGAGCGGATCGTGGCAGAGCAATCGAAGACTATTCAACGCCTAGTAGAAGCAAATCAACTACAGTTATCCCTCCTGGTTGAGCATGGGAAAATTATAGATGCCTTGAAGGAGTTCTTGGCATCTCAGGGGGAGATGAGCTGTAAGGGCGACGAGCTAAGGACGAAAAGAAGAAATGACCGAGACAATGATCCCAATGCATCGAAAGATGCAGGTGGTGAGCTGCCAAGAACTTCTCAAGCTCTTGGTACTTCCACAGCTGAGGGGGAGTCTACCGACGCGGCTGGTGGTGATGATGTGGTGTTGGTGGATGATGACGTGATTGATGCGTTGAGGGAACTTGACGATGATATGTTCAGCGACGATGTGTTGTTTGATGAAGATGTGCTGCCGAGTGATGTGATTGAGAAGATCGGTGAGCAGATTGAGATTGAGGATGAGATTGAGGAAGGAGAGATTGTAGAGGAAAATGTCGAACATGACATTCCAGAGGTTGAGACGGCCGATATGGGTGATCAGACGGCAGTTGAGGATACTGAATGGGAAGAGCAGCCGAGGTGGAAGGAAGGATATGCTCAATGGTTCGTCAAAACGAAGAAACCGGCAGTCCCTACCATGTTCAAAAAGAGTTACAACATTAAGGGCTATGCTGAAGCAAAGAAAGGGATTATATGCTGGATTTATGATGAGCAGTTGCGGCTCTTCGTGATTAAACGATATGATGGAATTCAGTACCTTAGAAGAATGTTGAGATCGTTAAACACACTGCCTGAGTGCGAGGTTAAAGACTTAGCCAGATTGGGATTGATCAATCGAAGTGATGATAATATGGCTAGAGTCATCGGGAAAATCGTATGGAAAGAGAGCATAAAGGAAAAGAAGTTTGAGCTGTTGAAACCACAGAAAGGGAAACTTGTTGAAGACAAGGATAGAGGTTTGAGAGCTGATGGAAAGCCTTGGATGGTTATGAAGTATAAACCAATCCGGTGCCTTAAAGAAGTACCGATGAAGCCTATGCCCAAGGATGTGCTCAAAGACCTAAAGTGGTGGTTTGTTGATTGTGAGACAGCGGAGGCAGTGATGGAAGATGAGGATGAACAAGAGATTCTTAGAGTTTACGATCCGATGCATCTTGTTAACTTATCGCAAGCTGATCTGAAGGTGCTTAACGAGAAAAAGATCTTTTATATTCCAGCTTGGAAGGACGAAGCAAGAAAGTATCAACGAGTTGTGTCGGTGTGTGTTAGAGAAGGAGTGCACGCGTGAAGATACAGGATTACGAGACAAGAGCTGAAAGATCAAGATATGAAGCTACTGCCAAGGGGGAGTCTGTTGGTGCATAAATGTCAGTAGTTCATATGTCTAATGTCTGTAATCGAGTCTGTAATATTGTTTATGTATTTGTTTGTTTAAAGCGAAGTTGTTGACAAGTTCGCGTAGGCGAACTTGTTAACCAAGCGAAGTTGTTGACAAGTTCGCCTAGGCGAACTTGTTGAACAAGCGAAGTTATGGACAACTTCGCCTGAGGCGAAGTTGTCGTGTATTTATATAGGTTACGGATTACTGTTTAAGGTGTGGTTATGTTACGTGTAATTCAGTGAGTCAAGTGACGTGAGGTCGAGAGTCTGTAAGTATCACGTGTTGAGTTATTAATATAACGTGTGTTTGTTCGTATCGTATTCGTGTGTTTGTGTGTTTGTGTTCTACGTCCGTAACGATCTACATAGGGATTCCGCACCTGTGTATATCGGGATATCTCGTGTGATCCGTCCAGGGAACCTACAGGGGGGTCCAGGTCCGATAGGCTGCAAATAGATTTAGGGTTAGGGTTTTCTTTTGTTTTATGATATAATAAAAATAGTTACATCCAAGTCCCTCCAAATTGAAGTACGTAGAAACTTGGGTGGAAAGTTAAGTGAGAACGTTTACGAGGTTTGCAAGGAGCTCCCGGGAGAATGCCGGGTCAAACCCGAAAGGTGTACATAACACTACAAGATTAAACCTTTTGTCGGAAATTAACGGGCGTTACAAGGAAATGTCAACCAACAAGATTCCAAGGCTACTTGGACAAGAGAACTTCATAAAGTGGAAAGTGCTATTTGAAGCTGCAGTGAACTATAACGACCCGGAACTTTGGATGTCTATCACTGAAGGGAACTATGTTCCTTCAGCAGCTCCAAACAACTACGATGCGGTTGATTTGAGAATGAAAAAGAGGGATGATAAAGCTCTGTCAATGCTGAAGTTGGGGATTTCATGGAAAATTTTAAACACTGTCAATCATCATAAAACCACAAAGGATATGTATGATGCAGTGATTGAAATGTTTGAAGGTGTAGGTTCCCTGGACGGATCACACGAGATATCCCGATATACACAGGTGCGGAATCCCTGTGTAGATCGTTACGGACGTAGAACACAATCACACGAACACACGAATACTATACGAACAAACACACGTTATATTAATAACTCAACACGTGATACTTACAGACTCTCGACCTCACGTCACTTGACTCACTGAATTACCCGTAACTTGAACTACTAGAACTCTACGTAAACAGTAATCCGTAATCTATATAAATACACGACAACTTCGCCTCAGGCGAAGTTGTCCATAACTTTGCTTGTTCAACAAGTTCGCCTAGGCGAACTTGTCAACAACTTCGCTTGGTTAACAAGTTCGCCTAAGCGAACTTGTCAACAACTTCGCTTTAAACAAACAAATACATAAACAATATTACAGACTCGATTACAGACATTAGACATATGAACTACTGACATTTATGCACCAACAGAAGGAAACACTGAATTGAGAGATATTAAGAAAGACCGACTGAAGCAGCAGTTAGACAGATTTAAGTTCAAAGGAGAAAGGTTGAAGTCAGTGTTACAAAGATTTATGACAATTGTGAATGAAATTAGGACCACTGATTTACAGATTTCTGACTTTGAGCTGAACAAGAAGCTTCTGTCATCTTTATCTGGCGAATGGTACACTGCAAGCAAGTTCATCAAGGAAAAAGCAAGTTTTCCTAGCTTCAAACTAGATGATGTGATTGCCTTTTTTAAGGCTACTGAGCATGAAATGATTGAAAATCACATGATTAAAGAGGATAAACCCAGTTTTTAGATGAACAATGCTCTCATAGCACCGATGGGAAACCTCACAATCAAATCTCATCAACCAATCATTGAAGAACCATCAGACACAGGTTCAACCTGCAGTGGACAGTCAAGATTTAACGTCCAATTGATTGAGGATGAGGCTCCATCTGCTGCTGGTGGACAATCTGCTTTCTTACACAACAACAGTGCCAATGGAACATATTATCAAGCCCTGTTTTCAATGTTCACTGATTCATATCATGCCTTTGTTGCCAAAAATCTCATCAATACAAGCATTGTGCAGGATGATCTATAACAAATTGATGTTATTGACTTGGAAGATATGGATATCAAGTGGCAGGCAGCCATGCTAGCAGTAAGAAGCAAGAGATTATATAACAGGACTGGAAGGACAAGTTTCAATGGACCTAATGAGAGAATTGGATTTGATAAATCTAAGGCCATTTGCTACAACTGTCAACAACCCGGTCACTTTGCAAGAGAGTGTAATCTGCTTAAACAAGCTGGAAACCAATTGAACCAGACTCAATTCTACCAAAATCAGAACCAAAACTTCCAGCAAAGAACTCAAATCTCCAACCAGAACCCATATCAACACCAAAACAGAAATCAGCAACAAACCTTTCAACCTTAGAGAAATAATCAGATGTAGGTTCACACAAACCAAAACAGACCAACTCAAAATGTTGTGAACCAGCAAAGGGATCAAGGGAATGTAGCTGGTACAAGGGTGGCTCAGGATGGAGAGTTTGACTGGAGTAATCATGCTACAGAGATGGAGAAGGCCAATGTTGCATTCATGGCCAAAACTCATGACAAGGCAGAATCCTCCAACACTCAGGTACATTATGATATTTCTATTTCTGATCTTCTTGCTAAAATTGATGAATTAAATCAGGAGGTTATAAAAAATGGAAAACTGAATGTGGAAGGAAGGATGTCTTTCTGAATGTGTATGAGGCAAGTGAGGCAACATATGAAAGTCAAATCAATGGATTGGACGATGATTGTATGGTATCATATCAAGCTCAATCCAGAATGAGAATTGAGATAGAGGGACTAAAGAAAATGTTTGCTGAAGAAAAACTCAAGAATGCAGAGTTGTTGATTGAAATGGAGTTTTTGAAAAACCTTGTTTCTACTGGAAACATTGTTGGTCATATTGAAAAAATGACAGAGGAAGAGAAGTACAAGAAGGTACCACCACCATTCTATGACAGTTACCCATTAAAGGTTGATAAAGAGAGCAGGAGTGAGTATCTCAAACAGTTCAAAAATGTGTTTGATGATAAGCCTGAATTTATCAAGCAGTATGATGATGTGATTGTAGATCAGGATGGAGAATTTGTGATGAAACAGACTGACAAACAAGAAACTGTGATTGATGAACAGCTTCAAGTAGAGAAAAAGAAGTGGAGTGAATACTCCAGTGAAGAAAGCAATTGTAGCTGTGGAAGCTCAAAGTCATCAAAGGGTTAAGAAGAAGAAAAGAGTGAACAAAAAGAAAATTGACAAGATTCCAGTTCTGCCACCTATGACATCAAAGGTAAGAAAGCACCACGAGAGAATGAGAAGAGAACATGTTCCATTTGATCTATGTGCTAGACCACAGCCAGTCATCAAGAAGAGAACAGAACAACCAATTAAATCCTCTTATGATCAGAGTCATCCACCAATCAACCCAGTCTTTTCCAATCATGAATTATTTGATATTGGAGATGTGGATTATGCTCCAAGAAGAAGATATTCAAAAGAACAAGAGGGAAGCTCTTCAAGATTGCCATTCAAGCTGAAGAAAATTGTTTTTGTCAAAGAAAAATATCCACAGGCAATTGACATCAGCAAGCCAATCAAGATGGATTTCTCCAACACTTTTAATCCAAAGACATCTTTAGGATTTGACTTCCCTAAACCAAGTGACAAGATCAAAGACAAGAAACTTCTTGAAGATATGGGAAGCTTTGCTAAAGTATTCTGCAAGAAATGTGATGCATATGGGCATCACACTGACTCTTGCTGGATTCTTGAGGATATTTTTGAAATTCCAGATGTGGTAAGTGGATTTAACATGAAAAGCTACAAAGAAATGTATGAGAGATACTTGAATGAAAATAAAAACCCATCTGAAGATAAGAACCATCAGCCAGTGTTGGAACATAGGCTCAAGACAATCTTGAAGATAAAAGAGAATGACCAAATCCTGACAAGAACAGACAAGAACAGAAGGCCACTTAATGAAGAGAAAGCCAAGAGGAGACCAGGTGTTTTGAATGGTGATGAGAAGTTTCTATTAAAACAAGGATTTGAACCTAGAGGATTCAAGTGGAAGACAAAGAAGGAGGTAGAAGAAGGGAAGGATAAGGTGATTAAGGAAGTTGATAGTAGCATTAAGGTGTCTGCTGTGTACTTTGGATCAGAGTCAGACACAGATGAGGATTATGAAGTTGTGTATGAAGATCCACCACCAGTTCCAATTCCAACTTCTGATGCATCTTCCACTATCTCTGAATTACAAACTGATGGAGTTTGTAACTCAGAATCAAACTGATTCCTTTTTGTGTATGTGCAGGAACAGTCCATGAGTAGCAATGATCTATGGTATATGGACAGTGGATGTTCAAGGCACATGACATGTGACAACACTGCATTGATTAATTATGCGAAGAAATATGAGGGACCAATTGCATTTGAGAGTGATGAAAATGGAGGAAAAATTGTTGGAAAAGGAACACTCACAAATGGCAAAGTATCCTTTGAGAATGTTCTACATGTTGAAGGACTACAGTACAATTTGCTGATCATTTCTCAAGTATGTGACAAAGGATACAAGGTTGCCTTCAATGACGAACATTGCCTGATTTTGAAGCCAGAGTTTGTGATTCCAACAGATATGATCATGATGATGGCTCCAAGAAATGGCAACCTCTATGAACTGAGAATGAATACTGCAACTTCAAGAGGTGGTTCATGCTTTGTGTCAAAGGCAACTGAGAATGAAACCAAGCTATGGCATAGGAAGATGTGTCATGTGAATTTGAAGAACATGAACAAACTAGTGAAAGGTGAACACGTTGTTGGCCTACCCATAAGAGAGTTCAAGCTAGAAGAAAAATGCACATCTTGCCTAAAAGGAAAAAAACACAAATCCTCATACAAGAGCAAAATGATAAACACAATAAATGAGGTCTTGGAATTACTTCACATGGACTTGTTTTGTCCAGTGAGTGTTCCAAGTATTGGAAAGAAGAGATACTGCCTAGTGATAACTGATGACTTTTCAAGATTCACTTGGGTATATTTCATGGGCAGCAAGGATGAAACCCCAAACCTGATCAAATCCTGTGTACTCAAGATGGAAAATCAACCTGAGAGGAAAGTGAAGGTAATTAGAAGTGACAATGGGACAGAATTCAAGAATGAAACTATGTGTGAATTCTGCACTTCTAAGGGTATTTTCCAACAGTACAGTGCTCCTAGAACCCCTGAACAAAATGGTGTTGCAGAAAGGAGAAATAGAACTTTAATTGAAGCTGCAAGAACCATGATTGCTGATGCCAACCTTCCTGTTACCTTCTGGGCAGAAGCAATTAATACTGCATGTTATGTGCAGAATAGGGTTCTACTTAACAAGGCTCAAAACAAGACTCCATATGAAATTCTCTTCCAAAGAAAGTGTCACACCCCGACTAGCAAAATGCGGAAGCGTAAAACGTGAATGTAACAGACACCTCTGATATCAACACATTGTTTATAAAGAAACCTTACAAACTAATTTACAATATATTACATTTCTTCGTTCTACCATTGTTTTACAGTCTAGGCGATACAAACAAAACTAGTTCGTTAACTATACATTCTTACTACTATCGCCCTTGCTTCTATTCACGTAGCATTAACCACACACCTCAGGCAAGTAACAGGTCACCAAATCATTCCAATTTAGGTACACCTGAAAAGCAGTTTAAAACGGGTCAACTACTAGAGTTGGTGAGTTTCACGAGTTTCAAGAAATCAGTAATGAGTATTCACAAGTCAACACTTGTAATCATGAAATAAGTATGTATGTATGTAAATGATGTATGTGATGTAATCATGCTAAGCTACAGTGAAGCCTGGACTGTTCGTGCTGCGTGCCTCTATTTTCCACGCTCAATCAACCACTGTGGCCCCTTTCCGCCCACAACATGCCCCGGTAGCTATGTCTAACACTACATAGCTGGTTCGTAAAAATTATGGACATGTGCAAACGGGATAATGTATCAGCAACCATGCTGGCCCCGCCTGGGTTTGTCAAACCAATAGTACTATTCACAAGCCACCGGCTCGAAGTTAATCACTGTGTTAGTGGGGACTTCCGTGTGTTAGCACTTAGATAATTCACATCAATACATGTTTCAGGTATGTATATGTAATCAAACATGCTTTTCACCCCAAAAGTTTGTAAAACAGTTTAGAAGTGGGGTCATGAAACTCACGGTTTAGTAGATATTCAGTACTGTATCAGCTCGTGGTTTGTTCGGTCCGCTATCAGTAGTTCCTTTAATCAATATTATAATAATATTAATATTTTAATATTATTATAATATCAATACTAAACTGGGCTACATAACTAATCTAGGTGTAGCTGGAACGCCCAGAAAGTGGCAATAGGCTTAGGTTGTGATGTTGTTCAATGTCTAATACTTAAAACCGAACTTGGCTCAGATTCCCGTTTTCCCAGCTAGGCTAAGTTGTTCGTTTACGCGTTCAGAAAACAGTTATGGGGAAATAAGCTTAGGTAAATGTATTGGTTAACAAAATGATTAAGTTATAAAGAAGAATCACCTATTAGGGTCTTGGATTAGCCACGGGGCCCGTTTTCGTTTATTAGTTTGATTTGAGAAGAAACGCATACAATCCACCCGGATTGTCCAGGTTTCTCATAGAAAAGTTCATTTTCACTTAATTAGTCCAAAATATGATTTTTGATCACTCTTGGTGTTTTGGTATTCTCGCAGGTTCGTTAGTCGCAAACTTGCCGGTTTTTATAAAAACTGAATTTGTGTAATATTCAAATTAGTATAATTAATTAACCGTTAATCATTAAATTATGAAAATTTAACTACTTATCAATTAAAATATGTAGATTTTTATAAAAATATTTCTGGAATTATTTACTGATTTATTAATTTATAAAAATTCATTTTATCAGCTATATTTCGCCTGAAAATCGTCCGTTTACCCCAAAAAATTTCCAAAAATTCCACAAAAATTCCTAAATGCTCAAATCATGTCCCAAATCAACTTGTATCAATTCCAGAATGTAAAAAGTTCGTGCAATATTCTTTTCAGCCCAAATTCGGCTATAAAAATTCACACGAACGCAAATAATCAAAACACCTTTAAACTTCTCCAAATGATCCCAAAATTCATATGTGATTAAAATACATCAAATCAGAGTTCCCAGAAAATTTTCATAATTTTTGAAGTATTTTAACTATTTTTACTAAATAAACATCCCAATTTGGTAATAAATTCGCCAAATATTCTCGGATGGTCAAAAAATTACCAAATTTCAACAGGGACTCGATGACATGGTCCCTGAATTCCCTGAAAAATTTCAGGGCCCAAAAATATGCACATCACAACCTTAACCTAAATAGCCCGTAAGCGAGTGTTTCGGCATTACCTTAGCGGGTTTGGCTCGTTTCCGACTTTTTAATCAAGTTTTCAGGTTCTTGTGCTTCTAAGTAAGCTAGGTAAAAGTCCTATATCACAAACCAAGCAATTTTTCATCAACATAACAGCCCTTAACTTAGGGTTTCGGTTAGTGCACAAAAACGAACTTTTGAACCGTAAAAACGCCGTTTCAACCCTTTAATCCGTGTTTATGGCCAAAAAAACTATCAAAACAGGTTCCCTACCATGTGTATAATCAAAACATGTTTATGGACCATTTTTAGGATTTTTACATGGTTAGGAATGATTTTTAGTAACCAAGACATGTTTTTATGGTATTAAACAAGTTTAAACAAGTTTAAACAAGTACAAAAGCTACTTATTTAAGCTCCTTACCTTAGGGTTTGAAGGTTTTCTGGAAATTCAGCTTGCAGCTGCTTGGACGTCAACTTTTATAAACCAAAATGAATAAACAAGCTTCCAAAACAAGTTTTATAAAAAGAATGGGGGATGGGTTGGGCTGTCCGATCGGGATTCCTTATGGGCCTCCTTTGGGCTGTTTTGGCCCAATAATCTGGTTTCTCAAGCCCAAATACGAAAAGCCCGGTCCAAATTTAGTTCGGGTTCAGTTTTTGGCGCTAAAAACTTATATGGTGCGTTAATCAGCGCGAAAACAAGTGTTTTTCGGCTAGTTTTGTGTAAAATTATAAAAACATACTATATGTTTGTAAAAATCAAAAATATTTTCACGGATTGCTTAAAACATTTCAAGTAAGTGTTTGGTAAGTCTTTTTCGGCTTAACGGATGATACAATGCTTGGTTTGTAACTATCTTTCGCGTTTAAATCTATAGCGGGTAGTTAAACGAGCATGTTTTCGTTTAACTTGTTTGCTATCAAACTAAGACCATATTTCTAATATTTTAGCTTGTATAGATTGTATATCACTTATAGATGCCCCCCCGAGATATCTGGGTCATAACCCGACCCGTTCGGTTAATCGTTCGTTTGTTACGCAACAGGCGTTTATTTGCTTAATCGGTAAATACGTACTGAGGTGTACCTTGTTTTGGCTCAAATGTCACATTCTCCCCCCGTTAGAAAATTTCGTCCCCGAAATTTGATTATTCAACTTTGTCTTTGTTTGGAAACAGGTGCGTGTATTTCTCTTTGAATTCAGATTTCCGCTCCCACGTGAATTCGGGTCCCCTTTGTGAATTCCACCGAACTTTTACTAGAGAGATTTTGTTGTGTCTTAATTGTTTTATTTTTCCCTCAAATATTTCCACCGGTTCTTCAACGAAATTCATTTTTTCGTTTATGTTTAAGTCTTTTAATGACACGATTTCAGTTTCGTCAGTAAGACACTTTTTCATGTTCGAAACATGAAAGACATCGTGAATAGAACTCAACTCCACAGGAAGTTTCAGTCGGTAAGCTACCAGACCTATCTTAGAAATGACTTCATATGGCCCAATGTATCGCGGAGCTAGTTTACCGGTTTTTCCGTATCGAATGACGCCTTTCCACGGGGATACTTTCAGAAAAACTTTGTCGCCTATTTCAAGGGACAACGGCTTTCTACGAACATCAGCGTAGCTTTTCTGTCGATCTCGGGCGATTTTCAATTTGTTTGTAATCTTACGGATTTTGTCGGTGGTTTCTTGAATCAAGTCAGATCGTGTAATTTGGGTATTTCTAACCTCAGTCCAGCACAAGGGTGATCTACATTTCCGTCCGTACAGCGCTTCATACGGTGCCGCTTGAATGCCACTGTGATAGCTGTTATTGTATGAGAATTCAACTAGTGGAAGATGTTGATCCCAGTTTCCACCGAAGTCTAGTACACAAGCGCGAAGCAAATCTTCTAAGGATTGAATGGTTCGCTCAGATTGACCGTTGGTTTGGGGATGGCAGGCGGTACTTAGGTCAATTCGGGTTCCCAAAGCTTCTTGTAATGCTTGCCAGAAACGAGAGGTGAAATGGCTATCGCGATCAGAAATAATTGAAACGGATACGCCGTGTCGGGATACGGTTTCATTGATGTAGATGTGAGCAAGTTTTTCGGTTGTGTAAGTGGTTCGGATTGGAAGGAAGTGTGCGGACTTGGTTAATCGGTCAACTATCACCCATATTGCATCGTTTCCTCGGGAAGTTTAGGGAGGTGTGTTACAAAATCCATGGTAATTTGTTCCCATTTCCATTGTGGTATTTCCGGTTGGTGCAACATTCCCGAAGGTTTTTGATATTCAGCCTTAACTCTCGCACACGTTAAACATTTACTGACGTACGTGGCTATATCCTTTTTCATACCGGGCCACCAATAATACTCCTTCAAGTCCTTGTACATCTTATCCGTTCAAGGATGAATGGAGTATTTGGACTTATGGGCTTCGTCCATGATCAAGTCACGCTGATTACTGAAAGTGGGAATCCAAACTCGATTTTTGTAGTATAGATTTCGTCAGTTCTTTCTTCAAAATGTTGTTCGGTCCCATGCAAGTTTTCATCTTCTAAGTGATCTCCTTTCAGAGCTTCGTTTTGAGCAATACGAATTTGTTCGATGAGACTGGTTTGGATGATCATTCCAAGTGCTCGGACCCGTAGTGGTTTGATCCTTTCTTTTCTACTCAAAGCATCTGCTACTCTATTAGCCTTGCCCGGGTGATATCGAATCTCACAGTCATAGTCGTTCAACAGCTCTACCCATCTCCTTTACCTCATGTTTAATTCTTTCTGGTCAAAAATATGCTGTAGGCTTTTGTGGTCGGTGTATACTGTACACTTGGTGCCATACAAATAGTGCCTCCAGATCTTGAGCGCAAAAATAACCGCGCCCAGTTCCAAATCATGGATGGTATAATTCTTCTCGTGCACCTTTAATTGTCGAGAAGCGTATGCTATGAATTTGTTTCTTTGAATAGGTACACATCCCAACCCTTTCCGGGACGCGTCGCAATAAATAACCAGATCATCAGTTCCCTCTGGAAAACTTAGTATCGGGGCTTGGCATAGTTTATGTTTCAGCAATTGAAAAGCCGCTTCTTGTTCTTCTCCCCAAACATAAGCACGATCTTTTTGAGTCAAAAGAGTTAAAGGTTGGGCTATGCTGGAAAAATTAGCAATAAAACGCCGATAATACCCAGCTAAACCAAAAAATTGGCGAATTTCTTTTGGTGACTTTGGGGCTTGCCAATTTTTAATGGCTTCAATCTTACTCGGGTCTACATGGATACCGTGTCGGTTAACAACGTGTCCTAGAAATTGTACCTCTTGTAGCCAAAATTCACACTTTGACAGCTTAGCATACAACTTTTCTTGCCTCAACAGCTCCAAGATAGTTCGTAAATGCTGCTCATGTTCCTCCTTTGTTTTCGAATATATCAAAATGTCATCAATAAACACGATAAAAAATTTGTCGAGGTACGGTTTACAAACTCGATTCATAAGGTCCATGAAAACTGCGGGAGCATTAGTCAGTCCGAACGACATAACTAAAAATTCGTAGTGGCCATAACGAGTTTGGAACGCCGTTTTAGAAACGTCTTCCTCTTGGATTTTAACTTGATGGTAACCGGATCGAAGGTCAGTTTTCGAGAAATAGTTTGCCCCTTTGAGTTGGTCAAACAAGTCATCTATTCGTGGAAGAGGGTATCAGTTTTTGTCGAGGTACTTCTTCTTCCACTCTTCCTCCTCCTCCGGTTCCTCTTCTGGGTCCTCCTCTTCTGGATCCTCTTCTTCTGGATCCTCATCTGATTCTTCCTCGGGGTCCTCCTCAACAGAGATTACCGGTTCTTCTTCCGGTACGTACTCGTTATTCCTTGACATGACTCTGCACAAAGGTTAGTTATAAGAATAATAACTATTGCTATCGCTAACTATTGTCGAGGAGATTAATTAATTAAACCAAATTTAATATTAATTATATTAGAATATAATATTAGTTTTATTAAAATTTTAATTATTATTATTATTTAAATCAATACTGAATATAAATGAATATAATATTCATAGTAAAATTTACCGTCATTAACAGTATCGTACGTACACGTATTCATACACCTTGTTCCAAATAAGCACGTATAAGTGTTACATATATATATACTTTCACATTACCTTTTATACACATATGTTGCCACTTTTACCTAACCACACGTTCCGTGACTTCTCTCCGAATTCCCTCGTACAAGCAAGTCTGTTATTATGTTCCGGACCACAATAACTCACTTGCCCTACAAGTTCCTCCCGACATCCATCAGTATATAATATTAATTTATTATTTAATTATTTTCCCAGAGTTAATCGAGACTACGGTTATATTTTAGGTACCCTAAGGGATAACCTAATCCTTTATAACCAATGGCTCTGATACCAACTTCTGTCACACCCTGACTAGCACAATGCAGAAGCGTAAAACGGGAATGTAACAGACACCTCTGATATCAACACATTGTTTATAAAGAAACATTACAAACTAATTTACAATATATTACATTTCTTCATTCTATCATTGTTTTACAGTCTAGGCGATACAAACAAAACTAGTTCGTTAACTATACATTCTTACTACAATCGCCCTTGCTTCTATTCACGTAGCATCAACCACACACCTCAGGCAAGTAACAGGTCACCAAATCATTCCATTTTAGGTACACCTGAAAAGCAGTTTAAAACGGGTCAACTACTAGAGTTGGTGAGTTTCACGAGTTTCAAGAAATCAGTAATGAGTATTCACAAGTCAACACTTGTAATCATGAAATAAGTATGTATGTATGTAAATGATGTATGTGATGTAATCATGCTAAGCTACAGTGAAGCCTGGACTGTTCGTGCTACGTGCCTCCATTTTCCACGCTCAATCAACCACTGTGGCCCCTTTCCGCCCACAACATGCCCCGGTAGCTATGTCTAACACTACATAGCTGGTTCGTAAAAATTATGGACATGTGCAAACGGGATAATGTCTCAGCAACCATGCTGGCCCCGCCTGGGTTTGTCAAACCAATAGTATTATTCACAAGCCACCGGCTCGAAGTTAATCACTGTGTTAGTGGGGACTTCCGTGTGTTAGCACTTAGATAATTCACATCAATACATGTTTCAGGTATGTATATGTAATCAAACATGCTTTTCACCCCAAAAGTTTGTAAAACAGTTTAGAAGTGGGGTCATGAAACTCACGGTTTAGTAGATATTCAGTACTGTATCAGCTCGTGGTTTGTTCGGTCCGCTATCAGTAGTTCCTTTAATCAATATTATAATAATATTAATATTTTAATATTATTATAATCTCAATAATAAACTGGGCTATATAACTAATCTAGGTGTAGCTGGAACGCCCAGAAAGTGGCAATAGGCTTAGGTTGTGATGTTGTTCAATGTCTAATACTTAAAACCGAACTTGGCTCAGATTCGGTTAATCGTTCGTTTGTTACGCAACAGGCGTTTATTTGCTTAATCGGTAAATACGTACTGAGGTGTACCTTGTTTTGGCTCAAATGTCACAGAAAGCCTTATGTGAAGTTCTTGAAGCCTTTTGGATGCAGATGCTCACTCTTGAACACAAAGGACTACTTGAACAAATTCTAGTCAAAATCACTGGAATGTTTCTTTGTGGGCTATTCATCTCATTCAAAAGCTTATAGAGTCTATGTGAAAGAGCACATGGTGGTCATTGAATCATTTGACATAATCTTCAATAAAAATCAGGTCAACAATACTGATGGTCCAAAATGGCTATTTGATCTTGAGAAAATGATCAAATCATCTAAAATCTACAGTGAAGATATGGATGATAGTATGTTCAGAACCAGCTTTGAAGAAAAAGGAAAAGCAAAACAAGTTGATCTGGACACACTATGGACATCAATTGCTCCTGAAGCTACAACTTTGAAAGAAGTATCCAAGGAGAAGTTGAAGTAGAGTGAGTTGGACAAGAGGCTGCAGTTGAAGTCTCACATGAGGTCCAAGTGATATTGAAAGTGAGCCTATCCAGAGTCACCAACCTTCTCAGACTGAAGAAATGCATCAGTTTGAAGATAGGTTTCAGACTCTGTTTGACTCATTGCAACTAGGAGGAAATGAGGCATCTACTTCAGAACTCAATCATGTTCAAGACTCTACTGAAAATAAAGACAGATCTGAAGATGAATCTACTGAGATGAATATGACAAATCCAGAGGCAGAAGTGTTTATACCACCAGTTGTTCAAACTACCTCTGTTTAAAGAGATCACCCTGCAGAGAACATAATTGGAGACCTACATGAAAGAGTTACCAGAAGTGCATCTGAAAGAGCAAATATCTGCCTGTATGCTTGCTTTCTATCCCAAGTTGAACCAAAGAATATCAATCAAGCTTTAAAGGACAACATCTGGGTGGAAGCTTTGCAGGAGGAATTGGCTCAGTTTAGAGACTTGCATATGTGGGACTTGGTGGACAAGCCCAGAGGCAAGTATGCCATTGGTACAAAATGGGTCTTTAGAAACAAGAAGGATGAAAGGGGGATAGTGATTAAGAACAAAGCTAGATTGGTAGCTCTAGGGTGCCTACAAGAAGAAGGAGTAGACTTTGAAGAGGTATCTGCTCCTGTTGCAAGACTAGAGGCTATTAGGATTTTTCTAGCATATGCAGCATCAATGAACTTTAAAGTCTATCAGCTTGATGTAAAATCTGCATTTCTGAATGGAAAGATAGATGAAGAAGTTTATGTCACTCAACCTCCTGGATTTGAAGATCCAATTCATCCAAACGAAGTCTACAAGCTCAGCAAGGCACTTTATGGGCAACATCAGGCACCAAGAGCCTGGTATGATGAGCTGTCTAACCATCTGTTAGAACATAGTTTCTGCAGAGGGGCCATTGACAAGACTTTGTTTTAAAAAAGAAAAGGAAAAGATTTGCTACTGCTGCAAGTGTATGTGGATGACATTATTTTTGGCTCAACAAATGAACAAATGTGCAAGGAATTTGAGCAAGTGATGAAGTCCAAATACAAAATGAGCTCAATGGGAGAAATGAATTTCTTCCTTGGACTGCAAGTGCAACAGAAGGCAGATGGAATTTTCATCAATCAATCAAAATATGTTTAAGAGATTCTCACCAAGTTCAAGTGCCAAGACTTCAAGTCAGTGTCCACACCAATGGACACACATGAGAAAATGGTACCTGATGAAAAGGGGGAGCCAGTGGACCAGCATGAATATAGGGCTAAGATAGGATCATTGATGTATCTCACAGCATCTAGGCCATATATTATGTTTGTTGTGTGTGTCTGTGCAAGATTTCAAGCTAACCCCTAGGTGTCACATATGCTAGCAGTGAAAAGAATATTCAGATACTTGAAAGGAAAACCAGACTTGGGAATTTGGTATCCAAAGAACCATTCCTTTGATTTGATGGCTTATACTGACAGTGACTATGATGATTACAACATGAGTAGAAAATCAACTTCAGGAGGATGTCAATTTCTTGGAAATAGACTCGTGTCATGGCAATGCAAGAAACAAACCACAGTGTCAATCTCTACTGCTGAAGCGGAGTACATTGCTGCATCTGCTTGCTGTTCACAGGTTCTGTGGATTCAAAACCAACTGCTGGATTATGGTCTGAATTTCTTACTCACACCTATTTTAATTGATAACACCGCAGCTATGTTTATAGTTAAGAATCCAGTCCAACATTCTAAGACTAAGCATATTGAAATTAGGCATCATTTCATTAGAGATTGTCAAGAAAAGGGCTTAATAGAAATGAAAAGGGTAGATACATCTGAAAATTTGGCTAATCTGTTCACCAAACCTTTAGATAAAACCAGATTCCTTTTTCTGTTAAAATGCCTAAGAATGATTAATGCTGATGAAGTCTGATTTAGGATGTGTGCTTAGGTGAGGTGCTAATTGATCATCTATGTTTCTCACTGTGAATGTTTGCATGATTGATTGCTGTGCTTAACTGACTATTCTGCTTGCCTTAATCATGTGTGTGACTATTTATTCTGTGTGCTGAAATGATCAATCTAGTCATGAGTGTGACTAATCATGAATCTATCGAGCAAGAATCTGCGTGGGATGAAGTATTTGTCGCTTCACGAGCACAAATGGTCATGCTTTATAAACTCTGTTTCGAGCATGACTATGTGCTTGGTACTGTGCTTAATGTTCCTTGAGCACAGGCAGTGGTACTTGTATTGACTTCTTAATTGTTAGTCCTTCGAGCATAGTTGAATGACTGCTGTTCGAGGATCGATATGGTTACCCGAAAGGTAAACTTATCCCTTACTCGAGCATGCAACAATGAGCACAAAACCCTTCTGAATATTCTAAGTCTGCTTGTTTATTCTATTCTGCTTGAAAGGATTTCGAGTATGCTCGATAGATTACTGAGCATACTTGACTGAATTATGTGCTGTAGCAAGTTGTGTGTAACAGTTCCAAAGTGTCTGCTAATCAATTGTGCTTAAAAGACAACACAGTTTTCAAAATCTAAGCTTAAAAATGACCTGTCAAAAGAAATGATTTTGAAACTGTAAAATGTTTTAAGATAAGCAACACTGTTTTGGTGATCATACAAGAGAGATGATAATATTATCTAAGTTCCAAATCGGAAGTGAAAATTGATTTTGAAGTGGAGATTGAATCCAACTAATGAATGGGAAATGATAGTATATTGTTTAATCTCCTAACTCATGGATTATAGGCTTAAAAGATTTCTGTTCAGTAAACTGACAGTTTGTGTGGCTTCCTCTCATGAGTGCAATGACCTAAGTGATACAAATACTATAATCATGCTAAGTTTGATGTGGTGATTCATTTGAAAACTAAGGTATGTTTCCTTGCACATCTCTCTGAATGATAGGCAGAAAGGCAATTATCCAATCATACACGAGCCTGTTGATGTTTTGGTCTAACAATAAAAGTCCTCCAATTATGAGCAGATACTAAATAGCTATATATATATGTGAAAGTTTATCAAAAGAAAATGAAGCAAATGAAAAAGAGTTAAAAAGAAAATGAAATATGCTTCAAAATAATTAATGATAAATAAATATATCATTACCTTAAGGGGCACTAAGAGAACTATAAGAGTGGGGCATTCAAATAAATCCTAAACACTCTGAATGTAAGGCATGTAAGTCCGGATGGCTTGTAAGTCCAACGTTCAACCTTATGGTCTAATATCTATATATCTTAATATTAACTAAACTGCTCGAACAAACAAATATTTTGACCAAGGCATCAGGGGTTGAAGTCAATTCGGGGTGATTTGGAGAAAGCTAAATAAGCTTTGAGAAGAGATAAGGAACAACTGAAGTCTAAAATGTGACCATTCTAACTCAAGCAACTAACTAAACCTTAAGAATATCACAAAAAGTCATAAGAATCATGCTAAGTGCATACACCTAGTGTCAACCTGACTTAAGTCATAATACGGCTAAAAATGAAGTGGTGTGACAGTTATTGGACAATCTGATCCCATGTTGAGATCTCTCCAATTAATTGAAATAACTTTTTGAACTGGATTTTGATCTCTTGTTCACCTCAAACCCAAGCTTGAGCAAACGGAATGATTTCATTAACTTGTAATCTTAATTATTGCAAAGTTTGAGTGTGATCTTTGTCTTAACTTCTAGGCAAATGATATTGACTTCACCAATGTTATATGTGTTTGTTATAAGTATTTTTGAGTATGATCTAGGAATTAGACTGTACTTCAAGCTTGCTTTTGATGTGTTTATGTTATCTTTGTTCTTCGAGCACGAAGATATGCTTTGTTATTTTATTAAGTATCTTCGAGCATGATTGCGTGAGTAAGTGTTTGATTTCAAGTCTAAGAGCACGAGAACTGACTGATAGGAAACATCTACGTGTTTCGAGCAAAGTGTGTGCTAGGTGTCTTAGTGAGAGTTTCGAGCTTAGGAGATAGATGAATCTATTGCTAAGTATTTTTCGAGCACACCAGGGTACCAGATTTGAGTGTTCGAGCACGAGCTTAGGAAAGAGCAAATGTGCCAAGGCTTTCGAGCATAGTGTACTTCGAGCATATTGGGCTATAGATGCCTAAAGCTAAGTTCACACAGGAATGCATCTCGAGCATAGGGAATTGGCATGATATATTTCTAAGTACTCTCAAGCATGAGGCATCGTCAAATAAGGTAAGTACTAGTGTGGCTCAGGATTCAATATTTAGTGAACTTTAAAAGGTACATTCGAGCACACTCCACTTCAAGCAAGACGAGAAAGTACCTTGTACCATGTACTCATGTACAGGGGAAGTTAGCTTTTGCTTTGTCTTTTATACTGACAGTACCATGTAGAAGAGCAAGGACTGAGAATATTCCAAGTACCTCTAGCAAGAATTGTACCATGTCCTTGTGTAAAGGGGGAGCCAGCTTTTATTTTGGCAGTATGCTCGAGCAAGGGAGGTACATTTGAATTTGAAATTAAATGACAACTGCCATGTGCTAGACGACAAACCAAGGTACTGTACCACCCAAACGTCAGGTATAAAAAGGGGGACTTAGAAAGTTTTTCACATATTTCTCTCTGATTAAACCTAAACGAAATCCTTCTTACTCGTGCTATCTCCCTCTTGCTCGCTGTTCTATTACTTGCTTAATTTCACTTCGATTATAGCCATTAGCTCTGTTTCGACTTTGGTAAGACATCGATGTTCGATAATCGTCGCACCAATTTTGAAATTAGGGTTTCTAATTGAACTAATTGACTAACTGTTTACTTGTTCTGACAGGTACGCATATTACTATGGAACAGGTTAATCAAAGACGCCATTACTCATCTCTCCTTTCTCATATACAAGTTCTACTTCTTTGTATACTGAAATTCTCTTATTGTTGCAGAACTGATGGCCTATAAATTTGAAAAGAGGAACAATATGTGCGCTCAATTGGATCTAGATGATGAAAATATGGAGTTAGAAGTCATGATAAATTTCCTACGAAACTCCAATCTACGACTGGCACTAATAGAAAACCCCACACTCTACAGGAACTATCTTACGGACTTTTGGCAGTCCGCGACCTATGTCAATGAAATAAATGGGAAGAAGACCGAGGCATCTGTGTTAAACAATGATATTGAAATTACAGAGGCTTCCATTCGAGCTGCTTTAAACCTCAATGACAACCTTGAAGCTCAACAACTGTATTCAATTCCAAGATTGCTGCGAATTTTTCAAGAGACGATGGGATACCAAGGGGATGTTAAGGAGGGACAATTTAAGAAAGGGAGTTTTCCTTTAATCTACCGATTCCTGATTCATCATGTGATTCAATCCCTATCTCCTCGGAGAGGAACTTGGACTTTGCTGAGTAGAGAGCTCGGGTCTCTTACTGTAGCTATCTTGTATCAGCAGCCCTTTAATATTTCGAGACTTATCTTTCAAGGGCTAGTTTCAAATGCAGAGAAGCCAATCAATCTACGATTTCTCATGTATCCACGTTTTCTACAAATTTTATTCAACAGAGCTCTACCGGAAATTCAAAGAACATGACAAGTTTTGAGGTTTCAGGACCCAAATATCTACAAGCGCATGAAAGATGCAAAGAGTAAGTTCATTGATAATGATGAATGGGATGTGCTTCCATGGTTACTTGTACCAGCTCTCGGGGCTATTGATGTTCCAAGGTCCCCTGGAAACAGTGATGAGGAGGATAGAGTTGGTATGGATGATAATGGTGATGATAATGATAATGATGATGGTGATGAGGGTGGTAATGACATGTTGGTTGGTAGTAATGATGTGCCTTTAATTGAACAGACTGCACAAGAGGAAGTCATTGCAGAGGTTGAAGTACAGGAGGAGACCAATGAGCCGATGGATAAGGATGTGTTTGTTGCTTAGGTTGTATCAGATGTTGCTGACACATTAACCAAGATCACTCCACAAGACTCCCCACCACCTGCAGTTCGCCATGATGACACAGAGTCTGTTGAGACAGAGGATGAAAATAATGATGTCAATGATGATGTTCCTGCTTCCCCAGCAACCACTGAACCTCCTGTATCTAATAATGATCAAATCAATGACATTCCTTCACCACCTTTTTCCACCCAACCAATTCAAGACCAACCAATCACTGAACCACATAAAGTCGCATCCCCTGACACTGCAGAGTCTCAACCTTTTTCTGAACCAACTTCAAAACCAAATGTTGAAACCCCACAATCAAGCCCAAATCTTTATGAAGTTGTGTGTGAAAATGCAATGCTTGAGTTTGAGAACATTATGCTAAGAGAACAGAATGCTATTCTGGCGTCAAGAAACTCGGCTTCTGAAGACTGCTCTCAATGAAGCATTACTGAAAATTCGAACCCTTGAGGGGCAGTCTGGGGTTGAGAAGACATCAGATGCACCAAAACAGGGGGAGAAACCTGAAGGTGTAGAGAGCTTAAACGTAAATGAAAAAATGTATGAAAGTACTGATGAAGAGATTGTGGAGGAGAATGTGGAGGTTGCTCCATCATATGCTTTACACATGTTAAATCAAGCATATGAAGAGGAAGAGTCTGATGTTGAGGGGGAAGATAAAGAAAGTGAAGAAATAGAAGAAGAAAATCTTGGGGAAAGGGGGTTGCACTTACAGATGATGATTTACACCCCCTGCCCCAGCATACAGTTCAATATGAGGATATACTGTTTAAAGAAGATGTGGTTGATCCGGATGTAACTGAAGTTGAATAAGTGAAAACAACAATCAATCTTATGAATGAAGAATTGGAAGCACTAGAGAGAGAAAAGATATATCAAGAGGAGGAGGAAATTCCTCAGGGGGTGATAGAAGCCATAATAAAATTAAAGACAAAGAGGAGGCAGATGAGAGGAAATTAAAAGAAGCTGATGCAGCAATCAAGGCTACAATTGATGCCTTGAATGAAAATTTGAATGTTGACCAACAAGAAAGTGAACAAGAAAAGGTTGCAGAACTTATGATTACTAAGCCTGAAGAGTCTGAAGTGAATGAGGATGAACTGGGCTTGGGTCCTGTCACAAATGAAGAAGATGAGACTGTTGAGATCTCAGCAAGTACAATGGTCAAACTGGTAATAATGAAAGATATAACACTCATACTAAACAACCCAGTAAGACATCACCCAAATATAGTAACAGCAGCAAGGAAAGCACAACAAGAATTCATCAATATGGGTAGAGAAAGAGAACAACATGAACTAAATGAGCCCATTATTGAAGAAGTTACTGAAGAACCTGCAGACACCCACACAGTTGAAACTGAAAATGATGAATCTGAGTCAATTGATGAAGAAATCATTCTAGAAGAACCAGAGGTTAATCAACACAAAAATGACACTTTCACTCCAACCCAATCTGGTCCAAAAAGAAAATCCTTATCTGAAATTGAGAAACCAAATCCAAAGAGACAAAAATCTGTGAAGAAGATGGTATATAAACTTCGGTCAGAAATACTTGAACAGAGAAAAAGAGCTCAATCCAAGCAAAATGAAGAACCCATGATTGATGCTCTTCATGATCTTATAGAAGAAGCTGACTTAGAAGTTGAGGAGGAGAAAGAGAAAAGTGTGAAGATTACTGAGAAAACAAATGAAGATGATGAATATCTAATCAGTTTGGGCTATGATCCACTTTATCTTCAAAGACTATCAAGAGAGGATGTAGCAAAAGAAGCTGAGGGTCGGAAAGTGAGGAAAGGAAAAAGAGAAGTACTAATAAAGGCTGGTCAGAAGCCTGCATTCCTCAACTTACAACCTTTTGACAATATTGATAGTATATACAAAAGGGCTCTCACAGAGGATCTATCTGAGTATGTGAGGAAGGTGTCCAAAAGAAAGGAAGAGAAAGAAAAGAAATTCACAGAATCAGATAGTAGTAGAAAAGGGACTGAAAAGAAACAAAAAGATGAAGAAAAGTATGAATCCTTGATGTCTAAGCATACGGATATCAAATTTCTCCAACTTTATGGATACAAGTATAATCAGTTGATAAATCTCTCTCATGAAGAACTAGAAAGAAAAATACAACAAGTGAAAGACTCTCACAAGGATCAAGCTAGTCAAGAAAAATATGAGAAAGAACAGGAGCTGAAAATCAGGATGCAGAAAGAAAAGGAAGAAAAGGAAAAGAAAGATCAAGAAGCAAAGAAGTGGTTTGAGGCAAGAAATGTTGAAAGCATTTGTAATAGATAAAGGGATATCACAAGAACAGTTTCAGAACATGTCTCTTGATCAGTTAATGGAAATATATCACAGAGAGCAGATGATGTATCTTGAAACACAGAGGAAGTTACAAGAAGATAGAAGGAGGGCTGAAGAAGAGGTTTATGCAGAGATGATGAATGCCCTCCATAAAAAGGGAGTTAAAATGTCAAGACTGTTGATGCAAACAGAAGATACAATAAAGAGATTGTATGTTGAAGAGGGTCTTGACAAGATAAAGAAAGCTAAAATTGGGAGCTCAAACAGAACCCCTAAGTCAGAAAGTGTGAGGCCTGTGCAGCCAAGGAACTTTAATTTTCCCACATGTCTCTACTTTGACAGAAAATCAAAGACCTTAAGGGCTGTGACTGAGGATAAGAAAGAACATCTCATCATCTTCAGGGATGATTTGAGAAATTTTACAAAGGAGCAACTGACCAAGATGGCTGAACTGACTTTATATGATAATCAAAATAAGAAGTCAACCGTCTGGTCAACTGAGGAATGATCTCTCTAAGTTTTTGAAAGAACAAGCAGAAAGGGGATTCCCATTTCTGAAGCAGAAGAGAAGAGAGATCAAGAGTCAAACGGAGAGGGAGAAGAGAAACAAGAGGATAAGTGAAGTTCACATATCTGAACTCTCCATGTTTGATCAAAAGAAGAGAAGGACTCAAGCAAGCAGCTCCCATCACAAAAGGAATACCTTAAAGGAATGCTTGGCTATGAGGGAAGTAATGAAGGAGCCCAACTCAAGAGTACAGCAGTTTGGAAGAATCACATACATAACGTACAATTAACATGATGATTCTACCACTCTGAGAAATGAGTCCGGGATACCCATTGCAACCATAAGAGAAGATGGAGATCTGCATTACATGCATCCTGAAGATTTGCAAGACCTAATTGATGCTAGATTTCCAACAGATGCTTCTGACTCCTCAGAGCTTGACATGTTGTAACAAAGAGCTGCGTATGTGAAAAGACTGAAGATGGCAGTTGAAGCCAGGAGCAGAGGAAGAAGATAGCAGAAGAAGCTAAAGGATTATAGATTGTATTTCTGTTTATCTTTGTATTTTGTTTGAGTTGTAAAAACTTTAGTTTGTAATGCCCATGAGGCAGAATTCCAATTATGTAATGAAATGACATGTTCTTAAATGATATATCTTGAAATTTGATAGATATGTAACTCTATGCAGGTATGTTTTGGTGCATCTGAGCTTGTTCCAATCTAGGGGGAGATTGTTGGGTCGGATTTTCTACAAGGAAGATTGCAATCTTCTCAACCTCCTCAGAAACGGCTAAAGTATGGAATTCGAGCAAGCCCAGACGATCGAGCATGGTTTTTACTACTTCGAGCAAGGTTCTGAACCTTAAATGGTTGATTCTTCTAAGTGTTAAAGGCTTCGAGCAAGCTACACTCCAACGAACAAGAGTATTCTTCTATCGAGCATGGATTGCCAATCGAGCAAACAGCTTGATCATACATGTTCTAACCAAGTGTTACGAGCACAGGATGATCGAGCACATGTGGACGAGCATGGATGCAATAAGAGGATTTCACGTGAATCAAAGCAAAGACTTCGAGCACAGTTCAGTTACCGAGCAAGACTTACCTCCGAGCATGCTAAAGATTGCTGAATAAGAAAAGCTGAAGACATCAAGAAGAATGAGCTTGCTCGATGGACTTATTCGAGCAAAGCTTGAACAAGTCAAGAGGAACGAAGCTTACTCAAAGGGAATATGTATTCTTCGAAAGAGAATATATTCCAAGTAAAGTCTACTCGAGGACATTCACCGAGCACACCTAGTATAGGAAGTTTATTCGAGCAAGGTATGTACCTTGCTCGAGGACTGTAACACTTGTATTTGATTTGTCTTTCATTATGTAATGATTAGGACTTCTAGAAGGAATGTCAGGGTCTATAAATAGACGTCCTAGGATACCTTTTAGGGCACGGATATTCCAGACGGAATACAGGCTGGCACGCACTAATTACGAAAAACATTCCATTTTGTTTGTCGTACAATAGCCGCCGCCGTCACACAAAACCCTAGACATTCCATTCACTGTTTCATTAATGAATCATTAAATATAGTGAATCTTTGTCTCTGAAATAGCATTTACTGATTATCATTTCCTGTCTTGTGTTTGATCATTGTTCACAATCCTTCATTCCCAATCATTGGATATCCTGATTCCGCTGGGATATTCAATCGGTCTTTGGGTATTCGAGTCAGTGTGTTCTTGTCGAACCTTTGCTAAGGTTTCACCCGACTCACGGTCCTGACATTGTCTGCATCAAACTTTAGATATGCTGAAATGGAAGACCAGGAAGTCTCTACGAACAAGATTCCAAGACTTCTTGGACAAGAAAACTATATTAATTGGAAGGTACTTTTTGAAGCAGCTGTGAACTATAACGATCCCGAACTCTGGACTTCTATCATAGAGGGAAATTATGTTCCTTCGACTACTACAAACAGCAATGTCACTATTGAGCTGAAAATGAAGAAAATAAATGATAAGGCACTGTCTATGCTGAAGCTAGGTCTATCTTGGGAAATACTAACAACTGTCAATCATCACAAAACTACTAAGGATATGTATGATGCAATTATTGATATGTTTGAAGGCAACACAAAGCTGAGAGACATTAAGAAGGATAGACTGAAGCAACAGCTGCATAGATTCATGTTTAAGGATGGTGAGAGATTAAAATCAGTTTTGCAAAGGTTCATGGTGATTGTGAGATATAAGAACTACTGACTTGCAAATCTCTGATTTTGAGCTAAACAAAAAGCTCCTGTCATCTTTGTCTGGTGAATGGTATATAGCCAGCAAATTCATAAAGGAAAAGGCTAGTTTTCCCAACTTTAAGTTAGATGACGGGATAACTTTTCTCAAAGTAGCTGAACATGAGATGATTGAGAATCATATGATTAGAAAGGATAAACCCAGTTTTCCAATGAACAATGCTCTTGTAGCACCGATGGGGAATCTCTATGTCAACAATAAGCAACCGATCATTGAAGAGCCTTCTGTGACAAGTTCGGTATGTCGAGGATAGACAAGATTCAATGTCCAGTTGATAGAAGATGATGTTGCTTCAACAGCAAGTGGACAGTCTACATTTGTGCAGAACAATACAAGCGAAGGAACTGCTTATCAAGCATTGTTCTCAATGTTCACTGAGTCATATCATGCATTTGTGGCCAAGAACCTGATCAACACAAGCATTGTGCAGGAAGACCTTGAGCAAATTGATACTGATGACTTAGAAGATATGGACATCAAATGGCAGGCTGTTATGTTAGCTTTGAGAAGTAAGAGGCCGTACAACAGGATAGGAAGATCAAGCTTCAATGGACCCAATGAAACAATAGGCTTTGACAAATTAAAATCCATTTGCTACAACTATCAACAACCTGGACACTTCGCCAGAGAATGCAATATGCCTAAACAAGCGGGAAATCAAATGAATCAAAATCAGTTTTACCAGAATCAGAACCAAAACTACCAGCATCAAAGAAATCAAATCTCAAATCAAAACCCCTATCAGAACCAGAATAGACCCCAGCAGCAACCTTTTCAGTCTCAAAGAAACAACCAACTGCAGATTCAGAACAACTTGAACAGAGTCAATCAAAATGAAGTGAATCAAGTTAGAGACCAAGGGAATGTTGCAATCACTAGGGAACCTCAAGATGAAGAGTTTGACTGGAGTAATCATGCTTCAAAAATGGAAAAAGCAAACGTTGCTTTCATGGCCAAGGTGCAGGATAAGCCAGAATCATCAAATTCACAGGTACATTCTGATATCTCCATTTCTGATATTCTTATTACAATTGATGAACTCAGTCAGAAAATTAGGAAGTGAAAGTCAGAATGTGGAAGAAAAAAAGTATTTCGGAGTGTGTATGAGACTAGTGAATCAACCTATGAAAACCAAAGAAGATTGCATGCAGGCTTGCAGAACTCAATCAAGAATGACAATTGAGATTGAGGAATTGAAAAAGATGTATTCGAATGAAAAGCTTAAGAATCTGAATTGTTGATTCAAATGGAATTCCTTAAAAACCTGTTGTCTACAGGAAACCTAGTTAGACATGTAGACAAAATGACAGATGAAGAGAAATACAAAAAGGTGCCACCACCTTTTTGTGATAGCTATCCATTAAAAGTGGATAAAGAGAGTAGAAATGAGTATTTGAAATAGTACAAAAATGTCTTTGAAGATAGAACTGAATTTGTAAAACAATATGAAGATGTGATTGTTGACCAAAAGGGAGAGTTTGTGATGAAACAAAATGAGAAATAAAATAA
The DNA here is from genome assembly GCF_021521415.1 of Bidens hawaiensis. Classification (NCBI taxonomy): domain Eukaryota; kingdom Viridiplantae; phylum Streptophyta; class Magnoliopsida; order Asterales; family Asteraceae; genus Bidens; species Bidens hawaiensis. The sequence goes on from NW_027491157.1 coordinate 1,986,868, forward strand.
GATGGAGGAAGAAAGAAAGCTGAAGTGAAGAAGAAATGGAGTGAATACTCTAGTGAGGGCAGTACTTGTAGCTGTGGAAGTGCCAAGTCATCAAAAGGCAAGAAAAATAAGAAGGGATCAGGCAAGAAAAGTGATGACAAGATTCCAAGATTGCCTAAGATCACCCCCAAAATAAAGAAACATTATAAAAAGATGAGAAGAGAGCATGTGGTATTTGACCTTTATGGCAGGTTTCAAACAGAAGTCAAGAAAAGGAGTAACGTACCTCAGAAATCTTCATATGATCAAGCGCACCCACCAATTTATCCAGTTTTCTCTAATTATGAATTGTTTGACATTGGGGATGTGGATTATGTACCAGTGAGGAGATATTCAAATGAACAAGAAGGAAGCTCTTCAAGAACTCCAACCAAGCTGAAGAAAATTGTGTTTGTAAAAGAAAAGTATCCAAAAACAATTGACATCAGTAAGCTCATCAAGATGGATTTTTCTAATACATTGTGTCCAAAAACCTCCTTAGGCTTTGACTTCCCAAGGCCAAGTGACAAAATCAAAGACATGAAAATGCTTTAAGAAATGGGAAGTTTTGCCAAAGTCTGGTGCAAGAAATGTGATGCCTATGGACATCACACTGATTCTTGCTGGATTGTTGAGGACACATTTGAGATTCCTGATGTGGTAAGTGGTTTTGATATAAAGAGTTACAAAGAAATGTATGAGGAATACTTAAATGGAAACAGAAGTTCATCTGATAGTGAGAAACAAAAGCTGATTCTAGAAAAGAGGCTCAACACAATCCTGAAGATTAAAGAAAATGAACAAATGACAAATAAGGAAATGAAGAACAAAAGGTCAAATGATAAAGGAAAAGGTAAAATGAGACCTGAAGTTCTTAATGGAGATGAAAAGTTCTTATTGAAGCAAGGGTTTGAACCAAAAGGGTTTTAGTGGAAGACTAAGAAGGAGTTGAACGAATGGAAAGATTATGTAATTGATCATATTGAAAACAACATTAACTCACCAATTGTGAAAGTTGAGTCAAACTCAAACTCAGAAGAAGATTGTGAAGTTGTCTATGAAGATCCATTTCCACTTCCAGTCCCAATTACCGATTAATCTTCAATTGAATTTGATTTGTAAGCTGATATAGTTTGCAACTCAGAATCTAACTGATTCTCTTTTGTGTATATGTGCATGAACAGTCCATGAACGTCAATGACTTATGGTATATGGACAGTGGATGTTCCCGGCACATGACCTGTGACCAGGTAGCACTCATTAACTATGAAAGAAAGTATGAAGGTCCAGTTGCTTTTGGGAGTGATGAAAATGGAGGGAAGATTGTAGGAAGATTTACACTCACCAATGGCAAGGTATCCTTTGTGAATGTGCTGCATGTTGAAGGACTACAATATAACCTACTCAGCATTTCTCAAGTTTGTGACAAAGGATACAAAGTGGCTTTCAATGATGAACATTGCCTAATCCTAAAACATGAATTTGTGATTCCAACTGAGATGATCATGATGATAGCTCCAAGGAAAGGCAATCTCTATGAGCTTAGAATGAACACAGCTACATCTAGAGGAGGTCCATGCTTTGTTTTCAAGGCCACTGAATGAGACTAAATTGTGGCATACGAAGATGTGTCATGTCAATTTGAAGAACAAGAACAAGCTAGTGAAAGGTGAACATGTTGTTGGCCTACCCACCAGAGAATTTAAGCTTGAAGAAAAATGCACATCTTGCCTAAAGAGAAAACAACACAAATCCTCTCACAAAAGAAAATTGATAAATACCATTGATGAGGTCTTGGAACTAATTCACATGGATCTTTTTGGTCCAGTGAGTGTTCCAAGTATTGGAAAGAAACGATACTGCCTGATGATCATAGATGACTACTCATGATTTACATGGGTTTACTTCATAGGTAGCAAGGATGAAAACCCTCAACTGATCAAAACTTATGTGCTAAAAATGGAAAATCAACTATAAAGGAAAGGTAAGGTCATTAGAAGTGACAATGACATAGAATTCAAGAATGGATCAATGAAAGAATTCTGCACTTCTAAGGGGATCTTTCAACAGTACAGTGCTCCAAGAACTCCTAAGCAGAATGGTGTTGCAGGGAGAAGAAACAGGACTTTGATTGAAGATGCAAGGACCATGATTGCTGATGCAAATCTGCCAGTTACCTTCTGGGCAGAAGCAATCAACACTGCCTGCTATGTGCAGAACAGGGTTCAAAATAAAACTCCATATGAGGTTATCTTCACAAGAAAACCTTATGTGAAATTCTTAAAGCCTTTTGGATGTAGATGCTCACTTTTGAATACAAAGGACTATCTAAACAAATTCTAGTCAAAATGTTTGGAATGTTTCTTTGTGGGCTACTCAACTCATTCAAAGGCTTACAGAGTCTATGTGAAGGAGCACATGGTAGTCATTGAGGCCTCTGACATTATCTTCAATGAAAACCTTTTTAATAATGTTGAAGGACCCAAATGGCTATTTGATCTGGAGAAGATGATCAAATCCTTCAATATTTATAGTGAAGACATGGATGACAGTATGTACAGAACAAGTTTTGAAGACAAAGGTAAACAAAAGCAACTTGATCTGGACAAACTATGGTCAGCAGTTGCTCCTGAAAATAACGGATTCACTTTTGAAAGAAAGAATCAAGAAGCATGTGAAATAGATATCACTGGTCAAGAAGTAGTCATTGAAATATCAAATGAAGGACCAAGTGAGATGTAAAGTGAACCAGTGCCAAGTCAACAACAGGCTCAACCTGAAATGATAAATCAAGCTGAAGACAAGTTCCAGTCTCTGTGTGACTCTCTCCAAATTAGGACAAATGAAATATCATCCTCTGAAATTGATCAAACTCGAGAAGCTCCTGAAACTCAAGAAGGAATTGAAAATGAAGCTGCTGAGATAAATATGACAAATCATGAAACAGATGTTCCAGCACAACAAGTTGTGCAGTCTACTTCTGTTGAAAGAAATCATCCTGCAGAGAACATCATTGGAAAGTTGCATGAATGAGTGACTAGAAGTTCTTCTGAAAGATCAAACATCTGTCTGTACGCCTGCTTTATATCCCAAGTTGAACCAAAGAACATTAATCAGGCTTTAAAAGACAACAGCTGGGTAGAAGCTATGCAGGAAGAGTTAGCTCAATTCAGAGACTTACAAGTATGGGACTTGGTAGACAAACCCAGAGGCAAGTATGCAATTGGAACCAAAGAGTTAGCTCAATTAGATGTGAAATCTACATTTTTAAATGGAAAGATTGATGAGGCGGTGTATGTGACTCAACCTCCTGGATTTGAAGATTCCATTCATCCTAACAAGGTGTATAAGCTCAGCAAGTCTATGGACTTCATCAAGCTCCTAGAGTATGGTATGATGAGCAATCAAACCACCTGTTAGACAATGGTTTCTGCAGAGGAGCTACTAACAAGACCCTGTTCCACAAAAGATGGAACAAGGATCTGCTACTGTTGCAAGTCTATGTAGATGACATCATTTTTTGGCTCTACCAATGAACAAATGTTCAAAGAATTTTAGCAAGTAATGAAGTCTAAATACAAGATGAGTTTAATGGGAGAAATGAACTTCTTCCTTGGACTTTAAATATAGCAGAAGGCAGATGGGATCTTTATCTCTCAATCAAAATATGTCCAAGATATTCTTAACAAGTTCAAGTGCCAGGATTTCAAGACGGTGTCTATACCAATGGAGACACATGAGAAGATAGTACCTGATGAGAAGGGGGAGCCGGTGGACCAGCATGAATATAGGGCCAAGATAGGATCACTGATGTACCATACAACATCTAGGCTAGATATTATGTTTACTGTGTGTGTCTGTGCAAGATTCCAAGCTAACCCTAAAGTCTCACACATGCTAGCAGTAAAGAGAATTCTCAGATATCTCAAAGGGAAACCAGATTTGGGGATTTAGTATCCAAAGAACTTTTCTTTTGATATGTTGACCTACACAGATAGTGACTATGATGGTTGCAACATGAGTAGAAAATCAACATCAGGAGGCTGCCAGTTTTTAGGGAACAGGTTGGTGTCATGGCATTGCAAGAAGCAGACTACAGTGTCCATCTCAACTGCTGAGGCTGAATACATTGCTGCATCCGCTTGCTGTGCATAGGTTCTATGGATTCAGAATCAACTGCTGGATTATGGTCTGAATTTCTTACTTACTCCACTTTTAATTGATAATACTGTTGCTATGTTTATTGTTAAGAATCCAGTCCAACATTCTAAGACTAAGCATATTGAAATTAGGCATCACTTTGTTAGGGACTGTCATGAAAAAGTCTTGATAGAAATGAAATGAGCTGATACATCTGATAACCTGGCTGATTTATTCACCAAACCGTTAGATAAAACTAGGTTTCACTTTCTGTTAAAATGCCTAAGTATGATAAATGCTGATGAAATCTGATTGATGATGTGTGCTTATATGAGGTGCTAACTAATTATCTTTGTGTTTCACTATGAATGTTTGCATGATTTAGCGATGTGCTTGACTGATTAGTCTAATTGCATGAATCGTGTATGTGATTGTTTTTGTATGATACATTTTCATTTCTTTTATGTTCTTGCTCTCTATACATAGATCTATGCTTAAGTGATACATCTGTATGATCCAAGTATTTCGAGCATGAATCTTTGCTTGATACTGTGTTTGTTGCTCTTCGAGCACAAACAATGCTACTTGAAGACTTCTCTAAGTACTTCGAGCACAGATAACATGTCTCGGCTGCCCTAACATAGAAACCTTCCTTGGAAAACTTAAATATTTTGAGCATGGTTCTATGTTTGATTGTGTGTTTGCTGCTCCTCGAGCACAAACAGTCATACTTGAGAAATTTCAAGTATTTTGAGCACATGTGACATGTATTGATTGTTCGAGTATTGAAGTATGTTGGAAAACTGTTACTTGTTTTCCGAGCATACTTCTTGTGTCTCAAAAACATACTGAAATTCTAAGTACTCCGAGCACATGAATTGAACTGACAAATTTGAGTTAAGTTTATCGAGCACATGTGTTGACTTGATAAATTTTATAGCTTGCTTGACATAATACTTGTGTGGTCGAAGTAAGAGTACATTCAAATCTGAGTGAATTTGCAAATTGTGTGCTACCAGTGTGCTGTTTGTTAGTCTTATGGGTTTAAATGACAAAATGTATTTGAAAATTAGAAGCAAAAACGGACTTTTCAAAGAAACTAATTTTTGATACATAAATATCTTGAGAAAGCAAACAGTTTTTGGTGATTTCATAAGAGATATGATAATATTATCCATGTTCCAAGCTTTAAAGAAGCTGAAAAATGTTTTGTGTGGATATTGAATCCAACAAAAATGGGAAATGATAGTATATTGTTTAATTTCCTAACCCATGGATTACAAGCTTAAAAGATTTATGTTCAGTAAATTGACAATTCGTGTGGTATCTTCTCATGAGTGTAGTGACTTAAGTGATACAAATATAATGAAAAATGATAAGTCTAACGTAGTGACTCATTGAAAGACCAAGGTATGTTTCCTTACACGTCTCTCCAAATGATAGGCAGAAAGGCAATTATCCAATCATACACGAGCCTGTTGATGCTTTTGGTCACACAAAATTATATTTACAAAGTATCTAAGCAGATATATAATTATTGCTATACAAAGGCATATCAAAAGGAAAAAGAAAGAAAAAGAAAGATGTGAAAAAGGAAATTATAGTATATCAAAATATTATTAGTCATCAAATAATAATATATCATGACTTAAGGGGAACTACGGGAACTACAAGGGTGGGGCATTCTAGTAAGCCCTAAACACCCTGAATGTAAGGCATGTAAGTCCAACGTTCAACCTTATAGTCTGATATCTATATATCTATATATATATATATATATATGTATGTATGTAAATAAGCTGCTCAACTAAACAAATATTTTAACCAAGGCATCAGGGGGTTGAAGTCAAATTGGAGTGATTTGGAGAAAGCTAAATAAGCCTTGAGAAGAGATAAGGAACAACCGGAAGTTCAAAATGTAACCATTCTCACTCAAGTAATTAATTGAACCTTAAGTATATCACAAAGTCATGAGAATCATGCTAAGTGTTTACACCTAGTGTCAACCTGACTTAAATCATAATAAGGCTGAAAATGAGATGGTGTGACAGTTATTGGACAATCTGATCCCATGTTGAGATCTTTCCAAAAGGATTGAAATGAATTTTTGAACTAGATTTTGATCTCTCATTTCTCCTTAAACAAGCTCAATGTTCCAAAATGATTATTGTTTATGCAAAATTGCAAATTGAGCAAAGGATGTGTGTGAAAGTATCCAGACTGATTGGCATAGGATGTGTTGATCTCACAATCTGAACTGAAAAAACATTTAAGTGTTTCGAACAAAGAAACTTTGCTTGTTTGTGTGATTACATTGCTTCGAGTATGCTATATGAACTGTAAGATTCATCTATGTATTTCAAGCATACATGTTACTTTCGAGCATCCTAATGAACTGAAAATTGTTGTTAAAAGAGTTTCGAGCATGCATCTTACTTTCGAGCACCTGCTAGGTCATGAAAATTGATGTTATTTGTTTCGAGCATGATTGCATGTTGACTGGTTAGACCTAAATTTTTGAGCACAAGGAATTGAATGATAGGAGACATTAATTGTTTCGAGCAAAGTTGTGTGCAAGATACTTAGGTTTGTGAGTTCGAGCTAGGATATTGATGAATAAAATTGTTAAGTGATTCGAGCAAACGTGTGTGCTAGTCTCTTAATGTATTCGAGTATAGACATAGGAAGGATAGAATCTGCTAAGGCTTTCGAGCATGAGTGTATTATGAGCACATTGAGTTGTCATCTAAATCATTCGAGCATAGGTTACAACACTGAGAATAGAAGTTGCATCTCGAGCATAGGTTTTGTCATGATAGATTTTTAAGTAATGTCGAGCATGATGCATAGTAGAGTAAGGTTCAGCAATAAGTGTAACTCTGGTATACATAACTAAGTGAATTTTACTAACTACTGTCGAGTACACTCCATGTCGAGCATGATCCTACACTCGAGTATATGATGTATAACATTTGACTAAGGCATCGAGCACAAGTGTATTCGAGCAAACTATCTCGAGTATACTGGTTCTCGAGCATCATAAACGTACAAGGGTTTCGAGCATGGATAGTACTATAGTTTCGAGTACAGTGGGAGACAGCTGTTCTCTTGGCTGTATGCTCGAGCAAGAGAGGTACTTTAAATTTGAATTAAGCTTAACTGTCGTGCACTAGACGGAAAAATCGTACTGTACCAACCAAACGTTAGGTATAAAAGGGGGACTTAGAAACTTTTTCACATATTTGATTTCCCTCTCTTAAACCTAATTGTGAAACCTCTTCTCGTGCATCCCCTGTCTACTCAAATCTTCGATTACTGCTCGATTATACTTCGAAATTAACCATTAGCTGTGTTTCGACCTCGGTAAGATATCGATACTCGATTATCGTCTCACCAATGTCGGAACTAGGGTTTCTGATTGAATATCATACTAATTGTTTACTTGTTTGTGTAGGTACGCATATTACTACGGAATAGGTTACTGAAGACATTATTTCTCTTTACCTATCCTCGACTTTGGTTTATGCATCTATTGTTACTGATTATCTTCTTGTTTTGCAGAACTAATGGTGATGAAATTTGAAAAGAGACATAACATGTGTGCCCAGTTAGAGGTAGATGATGAAAATTGAGAGGTGGAACTGATGATAAACTTCCTAAATAACTCCAACTTACGAGTAGCCTTGACCGAGAACCCAACGATATACAGGAATCATATTTCTGACTTTTGGGAATCCACCACATATGTAAATGATGTAAATGGAGAGGGGATTGAGGCCTCTATGCTAACTAATGATATTGAGGTTACTGAAACTTTAGTCAGAGCTGCACTAAACTTAAATGAAAATCATGCCGTGCAACCATCATATTCTGTTCCAAGGCTGTTGAGAGTGTTTCAGGAGACTATGGGTTACCAAGGAGAGGTTAAAGAAGGACAGTTTCAAAAGGACAGTTTCCCACTCATTTACATATTCCTTATTCATCACGTTATTTAGTCCTTATCTCCAAGGAAGGGACTTAGACTCTTTCGAGCAAGGAGTTTGCTACCTTAACAGTCGCCATTCTGTATCAACAACCATTTAATGTGTCAAGACTCATCTTCAATTGGTTAGTATCAAATGCTATGAAGGCTGTGAACCGGAGATTCCTCATGTATCCGAGATTCTTACAGATTCTTATAAATAGGTCTTTGTAAGATCTACAGCAGACGGGTGAATTTCTGAGACTATAAGATCTAAACATTTGTCAGAGAATGAAGGATGCCCATAGTAAATTCGTTGATAGTGATGATTGGGATGTTCTCCCATGGCTGCTTGTTCCTGCCTTAGGTGCTATTAATGTACCTCACACTCCAGGAATTAGTGATGATGAAACTGATGATTAGGGTGAACATGATGCGATTGAAGGTGGGAATAATGATGACAATGATGATAATGATAATGATGATGGAGGTGTGGAACTGATAAATGAACCAATTGCTCATGAGGCTGAAAATGTTAAAAATGGCGATAATGATGCTAAAGTGAATGAGCCGGTTATCGGTGCAGATGGGAGTGAGATGGTTATCTTTACTGGTATTGGATCTGATGCTTAGATGGAAAATGAGGAAGGGGATGAAAGACTAGAAATTGATGTGACTAATCCGGTTGATGAATCAGTTGTGGGTCAAAGTCATGCAGATACAGCACCTGTTGATGAGGATGATTTCGTAGCCGATGTAGTTGCTAATGTGACTGATACTATCAATAAAATCACTCCTCCAGATTCACCAAACCCCAAGGTAGAGAATATGAATACTGATTCAATGGATACTGACACATCAAATGATGACATACTTTCCTTCCCTGCCACCACTGATCCCATCCACTCAGACCATGAACTCGATCAAGACCCACAGATTCAAACACCACCCACATCTCCCATCAAAGAAACAATCATATCCATACCACCTGTGTCCCCATCAGCCAAACCTACTGAAAATATACATGTCCCAACTCCTCCTACATCTCCTGTTAAAGAAACACTTATCTCTACCCCACCAACCTCACCTCTCAAAGACACTACTCCAGCTGAAACCATTCAACCTATCAAACCCATTTCACATGAACCTGAAACCTATAAACCACTATCACCCGAAACCTCTGAACTAGAACCTTATTCAAAGCCTGACTTTAAACCTACCAAAGAAACCACACCATCCAGTCCCAATCTCTATGACATTGTTGTTGAAAATACAGAGCTTGAATTTGAAAACATTTTGTTAAAAGAAAGGAATGTTGTGCTGACACTGAGGAATAAAGCACTTGAAACAGCTTTGCAACAGGCGTTAACGAAGATTCAAACCCTTGAGGGACACTTTGAGGTTGAGAAGACTTCAAATGCACCAAAACAGGGGGAGAATACTGAAGATTCAAGGGCGTTGAAATTAATTGAAAATTTATATGCCAGCTCTGATAAGGAAATTGCAGAAGCTGGACCCTCAAATGCTTTAAATATGATTAATCAAGAGTATGAGAGAGATGCTAATGATGAGGGGGAGCATGATGAAATAGATGAACCTGAGGAAGAAAAACTAAGAAGAAAACATAAAGGGAAAGGGATTGCATACACAGATGATGATCTACATCCCTAGTCCCTACACAATGTGCAATATGGTGATGACATACTTTTAAATAACAATGTGATTGATCCAGACATGTCTGAAGTTGAATCAGTCAAAACAGTCATAAGACTCATGAATGAAGATCTGGATACAATAAATCAAAAGGCTCAAGAAGAAGTTAATGAAATTGACCAGAAAGTACTTGAAGCATTGATGAATATGAGGAAGAAGGAGGAGGCAGAGGAGAGGTTGAGAAAAGAAGCTGATGATGCGATTAAAGAAATGTTGGACTCAATAAAAACAACACAAATTGATGTACAAACTCCAACTGAACAAAAGGATGATGAGCAAGATGTAATGCCCGTTAATTTCCGGTTTTAAATCATGTAAAGTATGTATACTTCGCTGGAGTTATCCGGCATATTTCGTTGACCCTATCAACTTCCCGATACGTTAAGTTATCTAATATTTCTTTCCAAGTTGCCATATCTCTTAAATTAGAAGGGCTAGAGTGTAGCATGTTTATTTATTTAAAACAAAAATAAAACCTAAACCCTAGCCTCTCTACTCAACCGTTCGGAGCTTTGGCAGCCTCATCCCCTTCGATTTTGCTTCTTTCTAGCCAGGTTTAAGCCATAAAACTTCAATTCAAGGTCGGTTTTATGATTTTCCATGTCTTTTACACCTTAATTGATCATATTAACGCGCTTATCGGTCGTTAAGGTTGAGTTTTGATGATAACAGTTTGCTGACAGATTCGTATACGTTTATTGTTGGGTCTGTAACGCGATGATAATCCATTGTTTTTGATCAATTCTTGATTCCATGATGTTCTACTTTGAGTCTAGTTTCCAGAAAGGTATAATACATAATTTTTGGACGATATTTGAATGGTTTTTATGAATTTATAAAATCGAGTGTCAAAGCTGATGCGGGATGATGGATTCTGGTCTGTTTTCCCAACGTCATAACCCTTTTTCGACAGGTCCAAATTGGTTGGTTTCACTTCTGGAAGTTATTATTTTGAGTTAGGAAACAAACCCAATTGGAATCGTTTAATTTGGTTGGGTATTGAATTTTATAAAAATAAAACTATTTTGTTGCGCACTGAAATAGCTGCACGTACCTTGCTGTGTTGGTGGAATTTTTATAAATTTTGTGTACACTAGAAATATATAATAAAAATATTTTTATAAACCTAATACATTTACTAAATTCTGGTAAAACTTTAATAATTTATTTCTAAGGTTATCCTATATAATTAAATCCATCTTCGCATGCTAAAATCTGCACGTTTTACTCGTTATTGATCGATAAGTTCATTTTAGGCTTAACCGGTGGATGTTCTATTGTGTTCTTGTCGGGGATGTTTGAAGTGGGTTTTTGCACCACAATCTTCCTAGGTATGTCCCGTATATCATACTTAAAGATCATGTTCATAGGTGTTCGTTAAGTTGATCAACTAGTTGTAGTTTGATTGTTATGTTCGGTTGTCTAGAATTGTAGTTTGGCGCGTTTAACGCGAGGGTTGAAGTGATTAACGACCAATTCAGCTTGGGGACACTTGGTTTGATGTACGGGCTGTTCAAAATTCATTTTTATAAGTTATGGGGCTGAATTGGTTGTCGGTTACTCAACGGGTCGGTACAAAGCGCAATTGTGTTTATTGAATAGTTGGTGCGTTGTACTTGCGGGTTACCGACCCATTTTACTCGTGTGGCGTCGTGTGGACTTGTTGGCTGTGATTTTATCATAATGGGTCCACACGGGGCTGAGTTGGATGTTAACGGTCTAAACGACTCCTAAACGCGCGTGTTAGTGTCACCTACTGCTCTCGGGGGCAAATTGGGAATTCTTTATTCCCGGGAGTACCTAAGGGTCGTTTTGGTGAATGTGAGACCTCGGGGGCTGTTGTGATTAAGTTTGATGAGGTCGAGGGTTTAGGTAACTCAAACCATGTTAGAACGTCTCGTAGGATAAACGAGTCATCTTGATGTCATTAGTATTGACCGAATGTAAACCAACAGGTGAGTTTTGGGATTTCTTAGGGATTCTCTAGCTCGTGGTGAATCCGCGTCTTGTGTCAGGTGAGTTCTTGATGCCCCGTTTAACTCTTTTTAAGTTTTGGGCTCGCATGCACACCTAAGCAATTTTGTTTGATGAAATGTTTTAAACGATTTTACATAGGCTTGCTAGTGTTGGTAGGCCTTGGAATGTTAAAGAATGTGTGTATGTATATATATATTATAGAGTGGCCAATATTTGGCGAATGTTGTAGTCGTCTCGACTACTGAATGTTGCGTATGTCTACATTGTGTTTGCATGCGCTGAATGTTACGTGTTTGGGTTGTACGTTTCCTCGACCCTGAATGTTATTATTGAATGTAATATATATATATATATATATATATATATATAGGAATGTACGTATAGAGATGTTTATGCGTAAGGATGATTATTTATTAAATGTGATGACCTAACTGATGTATTTCCGTTTACAGTTTTAAAACCGTTGGAATGAGTATTAAGACTTTTGTTATTTAAAACTTGAACTCACTCAGCTTAAGCTGACTTTGTGTGCATATTAGTGTGAGTTTCAGGTTAGGAAGAGGAAGCCTTATCGCTTGGACGTGCACGAAGCTACTTGGACGGTGAAGGGCATACGGGATTTAAAGATTTTATTATTAAACATTTATTTTTAAAAATTTTTATTAAAGATAATTATGTTGGTTTTGGGCAAAATTCCCGGGTTTTGGGAACTTATTTTGTTATTTACGTTTTCCGCCGAATTATACTCTGTGATGCTTATTTTAATGAAAAGAATTGTTTTTAAGTTTAGCTGAGGCGTAGCATACTGTCACTCTGGGTTACTTGGTACTTGACCGCTTAAATTTCACGTTCCTTCAAAAATGTATGTGCAACTGTTTAGCTATGTAGGAGCATAATGTTATCCCAGATACCTTTCTACTTGATGAATTACCAGCGTCAGTCTTATTTGATTCAGGCGCCAGTAGAAGTTTTATGTCTACCACTTTCTGTTCCTCGTTGAATAAATCACCCGAGCGCGTAGTCGATGTGTTTGAGGTTGAGGTCGCCGTAGGAAAATCTGTTTGCGTGTCTAGGGCTACCGTCGGTGATGTTCCTATCATTCGGGATTTCCCGGATGTAATTCCAGATGATTTGTTAGATGTGCCGCCGGACCGCAAGATCGAGTTCCAGACAGATCTTGTGCCGGGCGCAAAACCCGTTGCTTGAGCCCTTATCGTCTAGCACCGAATGAGATGAAAGAACTTATGGCCCATTTGGAAGACTTGCTCGACAAGGGCTTTATTCGACCAAGCATCTCACCTTGGGGTGACCCGTTCCTGTTCGTTAAAAAGAAGGACGGTAGCATGCGGATGTGCATTGACTATCGTGAATTGAGCAAGCTCACTGTTAAAAATCGGTACACTCTTCCAAGGATCGACGATTTATTTGATCAGCTCCAAGGAGCTAGTTGGTTCTCGAAGATCGACCTTAGGTCCGGGTACCATCAGCTAAAAATTCGGGAGGAGGATATTCCTAAGACCGCTTTCCGCACCCGTTATGGACATTATGAATTCCTCGTGACGTCTTTCGGTTTAACCAACGCACCGGTTGCGTTCATGGATCTTATGAACCGGGTGTGTAAGCTGATGCTCGATCGTTCGGTTATTGTGTTCATCGATGACATTCTTGTGTATTCCAAAAGTGAATCCGATCACGCCGGTCATCTCACGGAAGTTTTGGAAGCTCTGCGAAAGAACAAGTTGTATGCAAAATTTTCGAAGTGTTCCTTCTGGTTACACGAGGTTCAGTCTTGGGTCATGTTATTAACCCGAGTGGTATTTTGGTTGACCCTGCGAAGGTGGAAGCCGTAAACGAATGGGAATCTCCTAAGTCTCCATCCGAAATTCGTAGTTTTCAGGGCTTGGCGGGTCATTACCGCCGCTTCATTCCCGATTTTTCGAAAATTGCTTCGTCATTGACCAAGTTGACTAAGAAGAGCGTCAAGTTCATTTGGGGCACTGAGCAAGAAGAGGCATTTCTCGAGCTGAAGAACCGGTTGACGCAAGCTCCGATTTTCGCTTTACCTGATGGCACCGATTATTTGTCGTGTATTCTGATGCCTCTTATCAGGGGCTTGGGTGTGTTTTGATGCAGCGAGGTCGAGTCACCGCTTATGCCTCACGGCAGTTGAAGCCTCATGAGGCGAACTATCCTACTCATGATGTTGGTGCGTAAATGTCAGTAGTTCATAGTCTAGTGTCTGTAATCGAGTCTGTAATGTTATTTATGTTTAAGCGAAGTTGTTAACAAGTTCGCCTAGGCGAACTTGTTGAACAAGCGAAGTTATGGACAACTTCACCTGAACATATCAGGCGAAGTTGTCGTGTATTTATATACCAGCTTACGGCTTGGTTTAGAGTTGGTCGTTTAAGTTCGTTTCAGTAGTTCGAGTTCGTTGTAACGTGAGGACGAGAGTCTGTAACAGTGATATTACGTCACGTGGTTGAGTTATAACATATAACGTGTGTTCGGTTATTCGTGTGTTTGTTTGGTTTGTGTTCTATACTCGTAACGATCCACGCAGGGATTCCGCACCTGAGTAGACCGATATATCTCGTGCGATCCGTCCAGGGAACCTACAATTGGTATCAGAGAATTTGCTCGATTGTGTGGTTCGGGATATACACGCGGGTGTAGAAATCGTCCCGTTTCGACTATTCGCGGGACGTGTTTTCTGTGTTTTTGATCATTCTTACCTCCTACCATCGTGTTCAAGCCTTTACACCGTCAAAAACCTCCTTAAAATCCGATTTACAGATCTGCAAATCTTCCGTGTTCATCAGGCGAAGTTGCCGTCACTGTGCGTAGGGTTTCGGCGAAGATATAAGGTTAAGCGAAGTTATCCACAACTTCGCCTACCTTCTCAAGTTCGCCTAACTCAAGAGAAGTTCTCTACAACTTCGCCTACCTCTTAAGTTCGCTTACCTCAAGCGAAGTTAAGAATCAGCGAAGTTAATCAGCAGTGTTATCAGCGAAGTTCTTCAGCGAAGTTCTCTACAACTTCGCCTACTTCAAGCGAAGTTATCCGTAACTTCGCCTACAGTACTTTAATATAAAAAAAAAAAAAAAAAACTTCTTAATTTTTTCAGGTTTCTTACTTTTCGGGAAAGATGTCGTCGATCAACATCTCTGAGTTAGTGAAGATGGAAGTTGAAGCAGGGTCAGCTACCAAGGCCCCAAGATTGCTGAAGGGAACCGATTTCGTTGCATGGAAGGATCGGTTCATACAATACGTCAAATACCAGGATGCGAAGATGTGGGTATGCATCCAGGATGGTTATATTCCACCAGTTATGGAGTATGAAGGTCGTGATCAAATTAAAAAGTATAGTAAAATGGAAGAAGAAGAGAAAAAGATGTATGAGGCCGAGAGCAAGGCTCATGCTGCTATTACTATGGCTCTTCCTCAAGAGATCCTTCATACGTTCAGAAAGTATACGTCAGCAAGAGAGCTTTGGGAAGCTCTTGAGAACAGATTTGAAGGGAATGTAGGAATCCATGCTTCAAAGATAAAATTGCTCAAAACCCAGTTCTCAGTCTTCAAGTATTTGAAGAATGAATCCTTAGATGATATTATCACTCGATATTACCATCTGATGACTGAATTGAGCAACTATTCAATTTCTTACCGAGAAGAAGAAATAGTTGAGAAGCTTCTAGATGCTCTCCCACCAAAATGGGAGATGTACACTGTGCTGATGAGGGAAGACAAGGACTTTCCCACATATGATCTTGAAACGGCAGCAACAAGCTCAGAACCTTTGAGCTTAACATGGTCAGAAAAGAGACACCTATGGATCAGGTTCAAGATCCAGGTATGTATGGAGCTAAAGTCAACACTAGCTCAGGATCGAAGACTGAATCTGCTGCCTACTACACAAAGGGAGAGTCGGGCCCCAACTCATCACATGAGGGGCATGTGTCAGTTAACACAAATGGGGATGTTTGCTATGTAGCAGCTGGATCAAGTGGTTCTCAACCCCAGGTAAGCAAGAGTAGTTGCTCTCCAAGTATTCCCAGCAACAACTACTCCAATATGCCTATGAGTGTCAAGTCTGCTGAAGAGCAGTTTGGTCTCTATGCTTCTTTTATTACTTCCTATGAGAACTACATTCAAGGGAAGGTTGTTGATCCAGCTATGTTGGATGAAGATTATGACCAGATTGATGCTGATGATCTGGAGGAAATGGATCTGCAATGGCAGATGGCCATGATCGTAAGAAGAGTGAAGCGGTTTATGAGGAAGACCGGAAGAAAGTTTGTCGGTGGAAAGCCAGGGTTTGACAAGACGAAGGTGAGATGCTACAATTGTCAGCAAAACGGTCACTTTGCAAAAGAATGCAGGAATGAGCGTGTGGAACGAAGTCAGGGTAGGTCTCCACAGCAAAGTGAGGGTAGAAAAGATTATAGTGCCATGATGTCCAGAGAAGATGGTGAATACAACTGGAACCTGCTTTCTAAAGAAACTTTTGAGCAGGCAAATTTGGCAAAGGTAGAAACTGAAGAAAGTGAGAAGGTTACCGGAGAGGAAAAAGCTCTTATGGCAGACGTTAATGACCAGCTCTCCGAGGTATGTTCTAAACTTACATGCTCTAAATGTGAAAACTTGTCTGAGCAATTAGCAACTATAACCGATCAGTATGTTAGGTTGGATGCTGAATTTAAAACCTTAAAAGAAGATCATCATTTTACAAAAGCAAGAGAAAATAGCTATAAAGTCAAAATAAAAGCTTGTGAAAAAGATGTTAAAAGTTTAAAAACAAAACTTGCTGAAAAAATTGAAGTGATTGATTTAAGTTATGAAGTTTTGGAAGAAAAAACCAAACTAATTGCTGATAGAGAAAAACAGATTGCTGATCACCAGGTAAAAGTGGTGGAACTGAATAGAAAACTAGAGCAGTTCAGAAATTCTTCTGCTATTCTTGATCACCTTGTTAGTGATCAAGGTTCCTCTGCTAAGAGAGGAGGAATCGGTTATCATGAGGTTCCACCACCTTATAATCACAATTACACTTTTAACCCTAGTGTTCAGAAATGTGTTGATTTTGAGGTTGCTCAGACAGTACCAGTTAAAGTAACTTGTAAAGAACCAAATGTTAGTGGAGGCGAAACAAGTTCGCCTGTTTCAAGTGTTAAAATTTATGATCCAAGTCCAGTCTCATCAGATTCGGATAAGTCATCCGAGTCTGGTAAGGCAAAAGAGGAGGTGATATTACCCAATGGTGGAGAGAAAGATAAGACGAATAAAAAGAGTACTCCACTAAACCCGTACGTCCCACCATATGTGAGACGAACGGGCGGTATTAAATCCTCGACATCTAAAACACCGGTTGATAAAAAAGTTGAGCATAGGTGTTGTTTTAGATGTAATCAATTAGGACATCTTGTTGAAAATTGCCCTCTGAAGCAGCGATTCAGAGGTGTAAGGCCTACTAAAGCTGAGAATAAACCTAATAGTAATTATCATGCTGCTAAAAATGAAAACCACTTAAAATTCAAAAATGTGACTAATTCAGGTTTTCATAGAAACAAATCTCAGTTTTACACTGCTAATAACCAAACCACAAGCTATAATTCTTTCAATTCACAAAGGTTTGGAAGGCCTCACAATCAATCTACAAGGAGGTATCCCAGTAGGACTTACAGGAATTATCAAGATACTAACTTTGGAAAGCCAAAGTTTGGGATGTATAGATCCAAGACCAATTGGTCTTGGGTCCCTAAATTCTAATCTTTTGCTTTATTGTGCAGGAACAGTTGAACAGGGCTGCCAACAATCTTTGGGTTGTAGATAGCGGCTGTTCCCGGCACATGACGGGTAACAAATACTTGTTACATGATTTAAAACCTGTTCAAGGAGGCAGAGTGAGCTTTGCCGGTGAAAGTGGTGGCAAGATTACTGAAATGGGAACGGTGTCAAACGGAAAGATGACTTTGGAGAAGGTTAACTTTGTAGAAGAATTGAAGCACAATCTGCTGAGTGTGTCGCAGATCTGTGATAAGGAGTACACCGTTCATTTTACAAAGAATGAGGCGATTGTGTTGAAACCTGGTTTTCAGATACCAGAGGAGTGGATTGTGATGAAGGCTCCACGTGAAAGAAATACATATATTATGGATATGAGATCAACTGAAATGGCCACGGCAGAATCATGCCTTATGACAAAAGCGAGTGAATCAGAGTCCAAATTGTGGCATAGGAGAATGGGGCACATTCATCTTCGGAAGATGAACCACATTGTCAGGAATGGACTTGTGCTGGGCGTTCCCTTGAAGAATTTCAATTTTGAAGATAAATGTATAGCATGCAAGAAGGGAAAGCAGCACAAGAAATCCCATCTCACCAAGAAAGTCAATTCAATTGCCAGTACTCTAGAATTGCTTCACATGGATCTCTTCGGTCCCGTGAATGCAAAAAGTCTAGGAGGTGCTTCTTATTGCTTGGTGATCACTGATGACTACTCACGATATTCGTGGGTGTATTTCCTGAAATCAAAAGACGAAACGGCTCAGATTGTGAAGAATTTGATTACCAAAGTTGAGAACGTTATGGATAAAAGGGTTAAGTTCATCAGGAGTGACAATGGAACGGAGTTCAAGAATTTTGAGATGGAGATCTTCTGCCTTCAGAGAGGGATTGAACACCAATACAGCGCTCCGTATACACCGCAACAGAATGGAATGGCTGAAAGGAAGAACAGAACATTAATTGAAGGAGCCAGAACAATGCTGGCTGATTCAAAGCTTCCTGTGGTGTTTTGGGCTGAAGCTGTTGCTACAGCCTGTTATGTTCTGAATAGAGTCTTAACTGTTAAAAGACTTGGTAAAACGTGTTATGAGCTTATGCATGGGAGAAAGCCCAACTTGAGTGGTCTTGAACCATTCGGGTCCCCTTGTTCGATTTTGAAGACAAATTCTAAATTTGGTGAAGTAGCCGATGAAGGAATCTTAGTCGGTTATGTTGTTGGGACTCCCAACAGACGTGTCTTCAATACATCGACCAGCAAGGTTGAGGTGGTGTGTAACACCGATATCACAAGTTACCAACCGCCAAAACCAAGCAACGGACCTGCTGAGTTTTTGACTATGTTAAACTTTTTAAGTCTTTTAACATACCGTATTTGGATATTGCTGAAGAAGAAGAGAGAGTTGCTACGAAGATGATCCTTGATGAGGAAGAAAACCTATTGCAAAGACAGCTGATCGATAAATGTCAACCTTCCTCATCAAATGCTGTCGATACCCCTGCTACCTCGACTGAAGAAGAATTTTGCAATCCATTTCACTCTCAGCATGAAACAACCATTGACGAGCTCTCTTCTAACTTGGAAGACAATTTGCATGTCGGTTCTGTTCCGACCACGAGAATTCATAAAGATCACCCTTTGGAGAATGTGATTGGTGATGTGTCCTCCGGTGTACAAAAAAGACGTAGCTTGAATGAGCACACCTGTGTTTACACAAGCATCAAGGAGACAGGGATAATCAACGAATGCTTGTACACCTGCTTTATCAGCCAGATTGAACCAAAGAATTATCAAATGGCTCTCAAGGACAGCTCGTGGGTCGAAGCTATGCAAGAAGAGTTGGCTCAATTCAAGAAAATGTAAGTTTGGACTTTGGTTGAAAAACCGAAGCATGTGCATGCGATAGGCACAAAATTGGTGTTTAAGTGCAAGAGAGATGAGAAAGGGATTATCATAAGAAACAAGGCGAGGCTAGTCGTTAAAGGTTTTAATCAACAAGAGGGGATTGATTATAATGAAGTGTTCGCTCCTGTCGCAAGGTTGGAAGCCATTAGATTGTTTTTGGCGTTCGCTACTTATAAGAAGATGAAGGTATTTCAGTTGGATGTGAAGAGTGCGTTTCTGAATGGGAAAGTTGATGAGGTAGTGTATGTTGAGCAACCTCCGGGTTTTCCTGACCCAGACTTTCCTGATCACGTGTACAAGTTAAGCAAGGCATTGTATGGACTACATCAGGCACCTCGTGCCTGGTATTCAACTTTATTAGATTACTTGCTTGAAAATAGGTTTGAAAGAGGCAAGATTGATAGCACGTTGTTCGTTAAGAGAGAAGGAAGCGACTTCCTGCTGGTGCAAGTCTACGTGGATGACATTATCTTTGCTGCATCTAAAGTCTCCATGTGTCAGGAGTTTGAGGCCGTCATGAAGAAAAGGTTTGAAATGAGTGCTATGGGTGAACTAACTTTCTTTTTAGGATTGCAAGTTGATCAGAAGAAGGATGGGATGTTCATTCATCAGACCAAGTATGTCCATGATGTGCTCAAACGCTTCAAGATGGAGGACAGCACTCCATTCGACACTCCAATCTGCGTCAATCACAAATTGGGTGCTGAGTCAGACGGTGATGCAGATGTGGACCCAACTCAGTATCGGGCTATTATAGGTTCTTTAATGTACTTAACTGCTTCTAGGCCTGATATAATGTTTGCTGTTTGTCTTTGTGCTCGTTTTCAGGCAAACCCAAAGGAATCTCACATGAAGGGTGTGAAGAGGATCTTGCGGTATCTCAAGGGCAAACCGAAGCTGGGGTTGTGGTACCCGAGAGGAGGAGACTTGGAGCTAGTCGCTTACACAGATTCTGATTATGGAAGGTGCAATCAGAGTCGGAAGTCAACAACTGGAGGATGTCAGTTTCTTGGTGGCAGATTGGTGTCGTGGCAATGCAAGAAACAAACTTCGGTCGCAATTTCAACCTGTGAAGCAGAATACATGGCAGCATCCAACTGCTGCTCCCAGGTTCTTTGGATTCAACAACAGTTGCGCGACTATGGTCTGAATTTCTTACTTACACATATTTGCATTGATAACACAGCTGCTATCTCAGTAACTAACAATCCCGTGAAGCATAGTAAAACTAAACATATTGACATACGTCATCATTTTATACGGGATTGTGCTGAGAAGAAACTGATTGTGCTTGAAAAGGTGGATACGCTTGATAATTTCGCTGATCTTTATACTAAAGCGTTTGACAAAACAAGATTTCAAAACCTTATCGAGCTGAATGGGATGATCAATCCCGAGTAACCATGCTTTTCATGTTATATTTAAAAAAAAAAAAAAAAAAAAAAAAAACGTCACTATCGCTTAAAATATGTCGGTTACCTCAGTTTGAAGGACTTGTCTTCGGATATGTTTTGGTCCTCATTTTCTACTTGTAGATTTTGAGGATAGCCATTAACCAGATGACTGAAAGTGACCGGGGCGGTTTATGATGAGTTTTCATTCTTTCGCTTAAAATTAGTCGATCATATTTTAGCTATGTTTAACAGAAAATTGAAATTATTTTTCAAGTCTACTACTTCGTAAGACGTTCGTTAGCTATGTTTAACAGAAAATTGATCCAACCTTGGAAAATGATAGATATACTGATTCTGTGTGCTTAACTAGTGAAGTTATTAGGCTTAAAAGGCTTTAGGACAGTCATTGTATGTCATGGTAACTTTTTATGGTGCGTAAAAGTAGATGTGATACAAACTAAAACTACTTGATTTTACGTGGAAACTCCTTACGAGTTTTGCATGTCTTCATATATATCTTTCCGAATGATAGGCAGAAAAGCGATTACCCAGTCATACACGAGCCCGTAAGTGTTCTGATTCCCGTGAAGATAGCGTTTCAAGAAACTGCAGTGATCCAGATTCGGGACTTGCAGTTGGTTACTACTCTGAAGTCTATGTAAATGTTTATCATAAAAAAAAAAAAAAAAAAAAAAAAAAACTTATGAGTTATTGAAACATTCTAGAGTTCAACATATCAAGAATTCTTAATCATAGAGTAAGAAAGAGAACGGGAAGCAGATGAAGAGTAAACTTAATCAGACACTAAGGGTCGAAGTCAATTCGGGGTGACTTGGGGAAAGCCAAATATGCTTTGAGAATAGATAGGAGGCATCATAATCTCTGAGTTGTTGCCCACTTAATTTTTGAGCTTAATTGAACTTAACTTGTATCACAGAAACGATGAAAACCATCTTAAGTTATTTACCTGCTTACAACCTGTTTCTTTATGTCATAATACAGCTAAACACGGATCTATGTGACAATCACATAATTAGTATGATTCCTGTTCGGATCTTTTCTAAAACGTAGTAGTCCCTATCGAGACTGAAATTTGATCCCTTATACTTTATTTTTTAAAAGTTTCTTGTACTTAGGTAGTTTTATAATTTTGTATCTGGTTACTTGGACTTGATCGTGTCATTTAAATTCTTAAAGGGAAGTTTTAGAACTTAATTGCAAAATTTTAGTATTATAAGGGTTGATCTTGTAAATATAGGCGATGTTGTTAAACAGGCGAACTTGTGAATAACTTCGCCTAGGCGAAGTTAACCGTAACTTCGCCTGTTTAACTCCGCCCCTATATAAAGAATTCTTAAGGTCAACAGTGTTCATAATTTCTAATCTCAGCGAACTTATTGAATATTTCTCGGCGAACTTATCGTTTGATTATCCGGCGAACTTGTCGTTATTCCGATTACTTGTTCTTTTTCCCAGTTTCCGTTACGTTTCAAGGTTCGTGATGCCATTACATTGTATAATCATTGTTCTTCAATGATAATCAGTGGTCGTTTCGACCCGATTATGAACCTCGAACCGTCGGACCTTCAAATCGGACTTTCAAATCTTGTTGTTACTTGTTAATAACCAAACTGATCGTCAACATATCCTTAAAAGCTTGAGTTTAAGAGTCCTAAATCGTCAAAATACCCAGAAAACCTCAGATTTTCGAGTTTGAATCAATCTATCTGTCGCCGATTCATATTCAGGCGAACTTAGGGTTTCGGCGAAGTTATCCGTAACTTCGCCTGATGCTTATCTCCGCCTGAGGCGATGTTGTCATTAACTTCGCCTGAGGCGATGTTGTGGTAAGGCGAACTTAACGTTGAAGCGAAGTTGTGCCCAAGTTCGCCCCAACATTAACTTCGCCTGGACCTTTTTCTGATTAGTCATTAGACGAACTTAACGTTGAAGCGAAGTTGTGCCCAACTTCGCCCCAACGTTAACTTCGCCTATACAGAAGTTATCACAACTTCGCACATGGTAACAAGCGAACTTGTGGTACGCCTTAATGTTTATCTAACTTGATTCGTTTGTTACAGATATGGCTGCTGTTGCCGGTGCTGGAGGTGCTGGAGGAGATGACGGAGGAGATAATCAGAGACAATTCTTCCCGGGTCACAACATGTTCATCACCTTAGACCCGGAAGCGAGTGGTGTGAAGGATTACCGCGAGATAATCACATTCCTCCTTCGCTCGAGGATATTCCACGCAATCACTACGACTCTGCCGATTTCCTTACATAATATTGAGGATTTCTGGCAGACGGTGGAATACGATTGCCGCGTTGAGCCCCCGGTTATGCGAGCAACCGTCAACAATCAGGAGGTTCAGTTCTCATCTGAACAAATACGGGTGGCTTTACGTTTCGGTGAGGAGACTAGGGATGACCCTACGGAGTTTGTTGCTCCGTTTCGTGATGGAGCATTCCTACAAATGGGATATTCTGGTCCCTTGGGCGATACCCAGAGACGGAAGGGGTTCCTGCTCGATCAGTGGCGCTTCCTCATGCATGTCATGATTGTGTGTATGTCTGGGAGGAAGGCGGGTACCGACGGAATGGGTGCGACCATGCAATCAGCAATGACTGCTCTGACTTATAACAAACGTTATAGCTTTAGTCAGATGGTCTTTTATGAGATCGATAGACAGAGGAGAGCGATGGCTCGTGAGCGGTTCATAATGTATCCAAGATTCATCTAGATGATCTTGAACCATGTGGCTCCAAATTTGCCTCAACGACGTCCAATACGATACGTGGAGAATGTGAGCAAACGTATCTTCGCTCAATGCCGCACATCCAGTGCGAGGAGCAAGCCTGAACTGCGTCCAAGGCATACTCCACTCTTTGGGTACTTAATAAACCCGGGTATATGCCAGCTCGTGGGGATGAGTTCAGAGACCCTCAACCACGACAGGTAGGAGCACCTCGAGATGTACCTGCTGTGCCTGTTGTGTCGGCTGAGGAGGATGTAGACCTTGATGCTGCATTTGGCGGCTAAAGATTCTTCGACATGGACCGGTTTGATCCGCAAGAAGAGGTGCAGGTCTCTGCTGCACAGGTTCGGGAAGTGAATGTTACTAGAGCAGCTACGACGGTGGCTGACTCAGATCTTGATGATGTTATGGATGATGCGAGAAGGATGTTGGTGAGACGAGAAAGGACGATTGGGAAGAGAAAGAGGACAGTTGATGATACTGACTCAGAAGAAGAAGAAGAGGATATTCACAAGCTGATTAGACGATCAAGACGTGAAAGGACAGGTGCAGGTATGGGAGCTGGAGAGACTTCAAGAGTTGTACGTTTTGCTCCGCCAGCACTGTCAGGTATGTCGATTGTTCCTACATCTGTCCAGGTCACAGGTTTAAGCGCCGCGGAAGTTCCCGTGGTGGCTACATCAGCTGTCGGCATCCCATCAATCACTACTATCCAGCTGACGACTCCGGAGATTGTGTCTTTACCACCTCCAACGCTTACTCCTTCAGAGGTGGTGGCACAATTTGTAGAGTCGACAGTCGTTGCAACTGCAGGGTTGTCGGTCACGATACCACCTGCGGTTACGTCCACAACTGCTTCGGATGTCCCGGTTACATTCGAGATCCCTGCTGAGTATACTCAAGACACATCTAACATGAGGTTTGATTTCGATGCAACCCTCTCAGACTCGGAGAGAATAGCTGCACTTGAACGGGTCGTGGCAGAGCAATCGAGGATAAACTTTATCCAGACCCAGGCTATTCAGCGCCTTGTAGCAGAGAATCAACTACAGTCGTCCCTCCTGGTTGAACATGGGCGAATTATAGATGCTATGAAGGAGTTCTTGGCATCTCAGGGGGAGACAGGCTGTAGAGGCGACGAGTTAAGGACAAAGAAGAGAAATGATAGAGACGATGATCCCAATGCATCGAAAGATGCAGGTGGTGAGTTGCCAAGAACTACTCAAGCTCTTGGGACTTCCACAGCTCAGGGGGAGTCTGCAGGTGCAGTTGGTGGTGATGAGGTGGTGATGGTTGATGATGAAGATGATGTGATTGATGCTTTGAAATAATTAGATGATGATATGCTAGATGATGATGTGATGTTTGATGAAGATGTGCTGCCTATTGAGGAGATTGAGAAGATTGGAGCTCAGATTGTGATTGAAGAAGATGTTGAAGAAGGTGAAATAGTAGAAGAAAATGTTGAACATGAGATCCCAGATATTGAGAAAGCCGATATGGGTAATGAGATGGAAAATGATGAGACTGAATGGGAAGAGCTGCCTAGGTGGAAGGAAGGCTATGCTCAGTGGTTCGTCAAAACGAAGAAACCAGCGGTCCCTACAATGTTTAAGAAGAGTTACAATATTAAAGGCTATGCCGAAGCGAAGAAAGGGATTATTTGCTGGATCTATGATGAGCAGTTGAAGCTCTTTGTGATTAAACGGTATGACGGCGTTCAGTACTTTAAAAGAATGTTATGGTCGTTGAATACACTGCCGGAATGTGAAGTGAAAGACTTAGCCAGATTGGGGTTAATCAATCGAAATGACGATAATATGGCTAGAGTCATTGAGAAAATTGTATGGAGAGAGAGTATAAAAGAAAAGAAGTTTGAGCTGTTGAAACCGCAGAAGGGAAAACTTGTTGAAGACAAGGATAGAGGTTTGAGAGCTGATGGAAAACCTTGGATGGTCATGAACTATAAACCGATCCGGTGCCTTAAAGAAGTACCGATGAAGCTAATGCCCAAGGATGTGCTTAAAGACCTAAAGTGGTGGTATGTGGATTGTGAGACAGCAGAGGCGGTGATGGAAGACGAGGATGAACAAGAGCTCCTAAGAGTTTACGATCCGATGCATTTGGTAAACTTATCGCAAGCTGATCTGAAGGTGCTTAATGAGAAGAAAATCTTTTATATTCCTGCTTGGAAGGACGAAGCGAGGAAGTATCAAAGAGTTGTGTCAGTTTGTGTTAGAGAATGAGTGCATGCGTGAAGAGACAAGATTGAAGATTACGAGACAAGTGCTTAAAGATCAAGATATGAAGCTACTGCCAAGGGGGAGTCTGTTGGTGCATAAATGTCAGTAGTTCATAGTCTAGTGTCTGTAATCGAGTC
Source organism: Bidens hawaiensis (assembly GCF_021521415.1). Taxonomy (NCBI): domain Eukaryota; kingdom Viridiplantae; phylum Streptophyta; class Magnoliopsida; order Asterales; family Asteraceae; genus Bidens; species Bidens hawaiensis. The sequence continues at coordinate 2,012,900 of NW_027491157.1, forward strand.
TGTAATGTTATTTATGTTTTTGTTTAAGCGAAGTTGTTAACAAGTTCGCCTAGGCGAACTTGTTGAACAAGCGAAGTTATGGACAACTTCGCCTGAACATATCAGGCGAAGTTGTCGTGTATTTATATACCAGCTTACGGCTTGGTTTAGAGTTGGTCGTTTAAGTTCGTTTCAGTAGTTCGAGTTCGTTGTAACGTGAGGACGAGAGTCTGTAACAGTGATATTACGTCACGTGGTTGAGTTATAACATATAACGTGTGTTCGGTTATTCGTGTGTTTGTTTGGTTTGTGTTCTATACTCGTAACGATCTATGCAGGGATTCCGCACCTGAGTAGACCGATATATCTCGTGCGATCCGTCCAGGGAACCTACACATGACTTGGAGCTGGCGGCGGTTGTGTTTGCGCTTAAGTTGTGGAGGCATTATTTGTACGGGGTTCCTTGCGTTATCTATACGGATCATAAGAGTTAAAGTATTTCTTCGAGCAAAAGGAACTGAATATGCGACAGCGTCGATGGTTGGAGTTGATTAAGGACTACGATCTGGAGATTATGTACCATCTGGGTAAGGCTAACGTGGTAGCCGACGCGTTAAGCCGGAAGGAGAGACCAAGACCTATTTGTGTGAAGTCCTATCAGCTTATTCTCAAACCCGACATTTTGAAACAAATAGCCAACGCCTAGAATGAAGCGTTATAGGTGGAATGGATTATGTCAGAATGAATTTGGGTCAGGAAAAGTTGTTGGAATACGTCGGCGATGGAGTAAAGTATAAGGATGGGCATTTATGGGTACCGAGGTATGGGGGATTTAGGGGTAAAATTTTAGATGAAGCACACAAGTTGCGCTATTCCAGTCATCCGGGCGCGACCAAGATGTACCAAGACCTGAAGAAGAATTATTGGTGGCCTACGATGAAGTTTGAGGTGGCTTAGTATGTGAGTAAGTGTTTGATGTGTCTACAAGTTAAGGTCGAGCATCAGAAGCCGTTTAGGAAACTTCAGCCGTTAGAAATACCTGAGTAGAAATGGGAACATCATACGATGGATTTTGTGACTAAACTGCCTCGTACCCCTAGGAGTAATTATGACACCATTTGGGTAATCATGGATAGACTGACCAAGAGAGCTCATTTCTTGCCGATTCGAGTGACTTTTAATTCTGAACAGCTGGCCGATGTGTTTATTCGTGAGATCATTTCTAGGTCCGGGGTCCCGGTATCTATTGTTTCGGATAGGGATACGCGTTTTACCTCCAGGTTTTGGAAGAAGTTCCACGAGGAGATGGGTACCAAACTCCTCATCAGCACTGCTTATCACCCGCAGACGGATGGTCAGTCCGAGAGGACCATCCAGACTCTCGAGGATATGTGTGTTATCGATTTTGGTGGTAGTTAGGATCGTTACTTACCGTTTGTAGAGTTCTCGTATAATAACAGTTATCACGCCATGATTGGGATGCCACCGTTTGAGATGTTGTATGGTAGGAGGTGTAGGACTCCAGTCTGTTGGGGTTCCATTGGTCAGAAGCAGTTGGGTAGTTTGGAGGTGGTCGAGGCTACGACTAAGAAACTCGATAAGATTAAGGCTTTTATGATGGCCGCTCAGGATCGTCAAAAGTCCTATGCGGATAAAAGGCGAAGACTGATTGTGTTTGAGGATGGGGACCGGGTTATGTTGAAAGTTTCTCCTTGGAAGGGTATCATCCGTTTTCGTAAGAGGGGGAAGCTTAGTCCGAGGTTTATTGGTCCGTTTCGTATTTTGTTCCGAATTGGTGAAGTAGCTTATAGGCTGGAATTGCTCGAGAAGCTCGCGAGGATTCATCCTACTTTTCACGTGTCCTATCTGAGGAAATGTTTAGCCGATGAGGAGGCCCATGTGCCTCTTGATGACATTGAGCTGGATAGTAAGCTGAACTATGTTGAGGAACCTATTGCTATACTTGACCGTCAGGAAAGGCGTTTGAGGAATAAGGTGGTTAGGCAGGTGAAGGTGTAGTGGAGGCACCGTAGGGGCTCCGAGGCTACTTGGGTGTCCGAAGACGAGATGATGAAACTCTATCCGCAGTTGTTCCTGTCGCATCGGGATTCGGGGACGAAACCCATTGTAAGGGGGTGAACTTGTAACGCCCGTAAAATTCCGGTTTAAGGATTTAAATCATGTAAAGTATGTATACTTCACTAAAGTTATCCGGCATATTTCGTTGACCCTATCATCTTCCTGGTACGTTAAGTTATCTCTTAAATTAGAAGGGCTAGAGTGTAGCATGTTTATTTATATAAAACAAAAATAAAACCTAAACCCTAGCCTCTCTACTCAGCCGTTTGGAGCTTTGGCAGCCTCATCCCCTTCGATTTTTCTTCTTCAAGCCAGGTTTAAGCCACAAAACTTCAATTCAAGGTTGGTTTTATGATTCCCCATGTCTTTTACACCTTAATTGATCATATTAACGCGCTTATCGGTCGTTAAGGTTGAGTTTTGATGATAACAGTTTGCTGACAGATTCGTATACGTTTATTGTAGGGTTTGTAACGCGATTATAATCCATTGTTTTTGATCGATTCTTGATTCCAAGATGTTCTACTTTGAGTCTAGTTTCCAGAAAGGTATAATACATAATTTTTGGACGAGATTTGAATGGTTTTTATGAATTTATAAAATCGAGTGTCAAAGCTGATGCGGGATGACGGATTCTAGTCTGTCTTCCCGACGTCATAACCCTTTTTCGACAGGTCCAAATTGGTTGGTTCCACTTCTGGAAGTTAGTATTTTGAGTTAGGAACCAAACCCAATTGGAATCGTTTAATTTGGTTGGGTATTGAAGTTTATAAAAATAAAACTATTTTGTTACGCACTGAAATAGCTGCACGTACCTTACTGTGTTGGAGGAATTTTTATGAATTTTGTGTACACTAGAAAAATATAATTAAAATATTTTTATAAATCTAAGACATTTACTAAAGTCTGGTAAAACTTTAATAATTTATTTTAAAGGTTATCCTATATAATAAAATCCATCTTCGCATGCTAAAATCTGCACGTTTTACTCTTTATTGATCGATAAGTTCGTTTTAGGCTTAACCGATGGATGTTCTATTGTGTTCTTGTCGGGGCTGTTTGAAGTGGGTTTTTGCCCCAAATTCTTCCTAGGTATGTCCCGTATATCATACTTAAAGATCATGTTCATAGGTGTTCGTTAAGTTGATCAACTAGTTGTAGTTTGATTGTTATGTTCGGTTGTCTAGAATTGTAGTTTGGCGCGTTTAACGCGAGGGTTGAAGTGATTAATGACCAATTCAGCTCGGGGACACTTGGTTTCATGTACGGGCTGTTCAAAATTCATTTTTATAAGTTATGGGGCTGAATTGGTTGTCGGTTACTCCAACGGGTCGGTACAAAGCGCAATTGTGTTTATTGAATAGTTGGTACGTTGTACTTGCAGGTTACCGACCCATTTTACTCGTGTGGCGTCGTGTGGACTTGTTGGCTGTGATTTTATCATAATGGGTCCACATGGGGCTGAGTTGGATGTTAACGGCCTAAACGACTCCTAAACGCGCGTGTTAGTGTCACCTAGTGCTCTCAGGGGCAAATTGGGAATTCTTTATTCCTGGGAGTACCTAAGGGTCGTTTTGGTGAATGTGAGATCTCGGGGGCTGTTGTAATTAAGTTTGATGATGTCGAGGGTTTAGGTAACTTGAACCATGTTAGAACGTCTCGTAGGATAAACAAGTCATCTTGATGTCATTAGTATTGACCGAATGTAAACCGACAAGTGTTTGAGTTTTGGGATTTCTTAGGGATTCTCTAGCTCGTGGTGAATCCGCGTCTTGTGTCAGGTGAGTTCTTGATGCCCCGTTTAACTCTTTTTAAGTTTTGGGCTAGCATGCACACCTAAGCGGTTTTGTTTGATGAAATGTTTTAAACGATTTTACATAGGCTTGCTAGTGTTGGTAGGCCTTGGAATGTTAAAGAATGTGTGTATATATATATATACTATAGAATGACCAATATTTGGCGAATGTTGTAGTCGTCTCGACTACTGAATGTTGCATATGCCTACTTTGTGTTTGCATGCGCTGAATGTTACGTGTTTGGGTTGTACGTTTGCTCGATCCTGAATGTTATTATTGAATGTTATATATATATATATATAGAAATGTACGTATAGAGATGTTTATGCGTAAGGATGATTATTTATTAAATGTGATGACCAAACTGATGTATTTCTGTTTACAGTTTTAAAACCGTTGGAATGAGTATTAAGACTTTTGTTACTTATTTAAAACTTGAACTCACTCAGCTTAAGCTGACTTTGTGTACATGTTAGTGTGAGTTTCAGGTTAGGAAGAGGATGCGTTATCGCTTGGACGTGCACGAAGCTACTTGGACGGTGAAGGGCATACGGGATTTGAAGATTTTATTATTAAACGTTTATTTTTAAAAATTTTTATTAAAGATAATTATGTTGGTTTTGGGCAAAATTCCCGGGTTTTGGGAACTTATTTTGTTATTTACGTTTTTTGCCGAATTATACTCTGTGATGCTTATTTTAATGAAAAGAATTGTTTTTAAGTTTAAATATTTTTACGAGTGTTTTGAATGATTACCAACTGTGGGGTTCCTGGGGTTTGAGGCCTTACACAAGAACACAAACAAACTGAGACAGAAATAACAGAACTTGAAACTGAAGATCCTGAAACAACAAAAGAACCTGAGCTCGGTCTAGGTCCAGTAGCTTATGTGGATGAGGATGAAAAAATTGTGATATCAGCAAGTTCTATGGTGAAGCTAGTCATAATGAAAGACTTGATAGACATATTGAACAAGCCAGAAGGGCATCACCCTGAGATAGTGGAAGCTGCTAAAAAGGCACAGAAAGACTTCATAAACTTAAGCAGAAGTTCAGAACCAGTAGTTGAAGAACCTATTGAAACCACTGAACCAGTAATTAATGAAGTGACTGAAGAAGATGAAAAAACACATGTGCAAGAACCAGTGGTTGAAGAGATCTTTGAAAAAGAACCTGTAAAACAATCAGATGAACCCATAATCACAGAAACTGTTGGTGATGAAGTGTTACAGACTGTAATTGAAGACCCAATTATCACTGAGCCAACAAAACCCGAAACTGAAGTTGAGGGGGGGGTGTAAAAAGAAAGGAGATAACTGAAGTGGAACCTCCAAAGGCAAAAAGACAGAAATCTGTATACAAAAGAGGTCTGAAATCCAAGTTTGTATTCAAGTCTCCTGAACCTGAAATTAAAGAACCAATAATTGGGGCACTTCACAATTTGGATGAACAACTTGATGACAATGAAGAAGAAGAAGGATCGAAAGATGATGAAAGGGAGAATCAAGATAAAGCTTATTTGATAAGTCTTGACTATGACTTGAAATATCTTAAAAGATTATCAAAAGAAGACATTACCAAAGAAGCTAGAGGATGGAGGAAGAGGGAAACAAGGAGTGAAGTTTTAATCAAGGCTAGACACAAGCCTGCCTTCCTAAATCTCCAGTCATTTGACTTTATTGACAAAGTCTACAAGAGAGTTCTTGTAGATGACATTGCTAATTTTGTGGAGAAGGAAAACAAAAGGAAGAGGACCAGAGATGAAACTGAATATGAAGTATTGAAGGCCAAACACAATGACATAAAGTTTCTCCAACTATATGGTTACAGTTGCAACTCGTTGATAAATCTTTGTGTTGAATATCTGAAAAGAAAATTTCAGTTAGTAAAAGATTCCCACAAAGATAAGAAGAGCCAGGAAGAATATGTGAGAGAACAAGAGCTAAGAATGAGAATGGAGACGGAGAGAAAAGAGAATGAAGGAAAGGAGAAGGAGGTAAGAGAGTGGTTTGAAGATCCTCTAAGGGTTCAAACGTTAAAAGAGATTGCGATGAGAAAGGGTATGACTGAAGAACAGTTTAACAACATGCCTCATGAACAACTGTTAGACATATACAATCGAGAGCAGAGATTATATATGGAAACACAAAGAAGATTGCAAGAAAAAAAGAGAAAAATGGAGGAACTTGTGAGGGCAGAGATGATGAGTGCTCTGCATAAGAAAGGTGCAAAAATGTCAAGACTACTGGTACAGACTGATGATACAATAAAGAGATGGTATGAAGAAGCTGGGCTAGAGCTGACAAAGAAACATCCACAGGGAAGCACAATCCTAACCCCAAAGTCAAAGATTGTAAGGCCTGGACCACCAAGAAATTTAAACTTGCCTACAAATATCTATTATGACAAGAGATCAAAGACCTTGAGGGTGGTCACTGAAGAAATGGAAGAACTCTCATCATCTTCAGAGATGATTTGAGAAATTTCTCTAAAGAGCAATTGAAGAAGATGGCTACACTGAAATTACATGACAATCAGGATAGAAGCCAACTGGTAGGGCAACAAAGAAATGATATCTCAGGACTTATTAAAGAACATTAAGAAAAGGGATTCCCATTCCTGAAGCAGAAGAGAAGGGAGATACGTAGACAGGTTGAGAGGGAGAAAAGAAACAAAAGAATTAATGAAGTGCATACCTTTGAACTCTCCCTCTTTGAAACCAAGAAAAAAAAAACTCAAGCTAGCAGCTCACACGAGAAAAGAAAGACTTTAAGGGAGTGCTTAGGAATGAGGCAAGAGATGCTGGAACCCAATTCTGTAGTGCAACAAAATGGAAGGATCTCTCATCTTACGTATAACAGACATAATGACTCAACCACCTTGAGGAACGCATCTGGAGGCACAATTGCAATAATCTTGTACGACAACGACCTCCAGTTCATGCATCCTCAAGATCTTCAGGATACAGTAGATGCAGAGTTTCCCCTCGACTCCCAGGATGCTGTGGAACTTGATATTATTAAACAGAAGGCTGCCCTTGTCATTCTAAACAAAGAAAAAGCTGACACAAGGAGCAGGAGGAGGAGATAGCAGAATGGACACTTAATGATGATTAATTTGATTTTGTTTATCTTTGTAATTTTGGTTTCAGTTGTATTTTGAAATGTAAAAATTGATGTGTAATGCCCAAGTGGTAGAATTCCTTGTTATGTAATGAAATGATATGTTCTTAAATGATTTATCTTTGATATCTGATAAATGTGTACCTCTATGCAGGTGTGTTTTGATGAATCTGAGTTTGTTCCAATCTAGGGGGAGATTGTTGGGTCGGATTTTTGATAAGGAAGATTGGAATCTTCTCAACCTCCTTAGTAAACGGCTATCGAATCAACGAATCAAATAAATTTAAAATAACTAAAAAAAACACAATTTGGAAGTATTACCATTTAGCCGGATATGTTTACCACGCAACCGTTTAGCCGATTACGGGTACCACTTAAAGTTATGGTTGTACGGCATTTGTCATACCCCCCATGCTTCAAGGTGAAGAAGCAAAACAAAACACGTGAATTCTTAAGGAATTTCCCACAATAAAGTATAGTCTACCAAAATAAAAGATTTAGAAAAATATTTTGAATGTGAGGTATAGCCTCGAAATTTTTGTGTGTGTGTGTAATAAATAAATAAAATACAATACAATAAAATAATTAATCTAATTAAGCTGTAAACAATTAAATAGCACATAAGGCAGTTTAGATAAGCACGCATAGGGTTCCTAACACATGTCTAGGACAATTTCTAACGACCTATCTTATAACCTTCGGCTCTGATACCAATCTGTCATACCCCAGCCTAAGGCGGAAATGCCGGGGCGTGATCCGATTGCTCACAGCTCGAAGATACTATCATTGAACATAAGTGACAATATCTAATTAATTATTTTGTTTTAGGTATACACACATTACTCAAATACAACAACGATTTAAAATACACGAATATAAACTCAAATAAAGATTAACTTGATTATATCCTAAAGTATTGTTTACGTGTCCAAACTTCAATCTTCAATACAAGCAACCTGCATATGCGTAGAAAATGGAGTTTTCTCAACATAAAGTTGAGTGAGAATATCACCAGGTTTGACACAACAATATAAATAAGCATAACGTGATAAGTGCAGTAAATGTAATTAAACCATAACAAGTATGTAGACCGTTGGCAAGCGAATCGGGCGCTGGTCAATAGAAGGAACACCCACTATACAAATGAATGAATAGTAACATAAGTAAGCAAGAAGCACGTATGTTTGATTAAGTCACTCACAATTACACGTATGCATTTGTTTGAATATATATATATATATATATATATATATATATATATATATATATATATAGTATGAAATACGGATACGTACGCATATGTCCCCAAAATGATTTGAAAAGTTACAAAATAGGGGAATGATAAACTCACCTGATCAAATAAGCCAAACGGAAACGAATACGACAAGAAAGTGGAAATCACTCTCTTCGGAAATTTACCAAGAATCCTAATTAAATAATATAACATTATGAGTTAATCATAAATGATATAATACGTATAATGAATTTAAGATTTCGATGTGGATTGAGTTACAATTATGATTGGTACGTTATGGATTGAACGATTCATCTCTACGGATTATTGTTATTCCAAAAACAATATTATTAGTTACCATTTAATTGCAAAAGTCATTGTTTAACGTATAATTCGAATTTACAATTAATTAATTTAAATAAATATGAATTGAGATATACTATAATGATAAATGTTTAAATATATAATTATTTTAAAAGTTTCATATTTTAGAATCTTTAACGAAATCCGGTAGCAAAAATATAATTAACACGTTTAACGTGTTTAATACGTTTATTATAGTTTAGTTTAAGAAGACTAATACATATATATATATATACATATTTATATATACATATATATATATACATACATATATATATATGGTAAGGTTAAAATGAAAACCCACTTGAGTTGTGAAAACCCGTGAAAACCCCATGTACATCGGTTTTTTTTTGCTACATGTAATATATGTTGTAACATTTAATACAAAATATCGAAACATCAAAAAAAATAATGTTTTGCTTTTTTTTAACATTTTTTTACTAATTTTTATATATGTTTCAGGATAGAGAAAAAGTTATATTTATATTTACATTTTTTATTCACTTTAATTGTGGACCACAAGATTTAAAAATTAATTAAAAACATATGGGTGAGAATGAGTTTCAAGTGAGTTTTCATTTTATACTTAGCCTATATATATATATAGGATCAGGATCATGTGAAAGCGTTTTGGGAATTGAGAACTATGAGAACCATTTTTGACCACAAAAAAACCCAAAAATAAAAAAATTCATAAAACAAAAAAAAACACAAAAATAAAAAAAAGTAAGAAAACCAAAGTTCTAATTTATCATCTCGGTTTTTAAAAAAACGTAAAAAAAAATTCTCGGTTTAGCTAAATTATACATATACATATATGTATAATATGTACATATATGTACACACATGTTTTTTTTCCTATACACATATGTATAATTTAAGGTAAATGATAATGTACATATGTGTACATTACATGACTAGAGATTAAATGAAAGTATACGTATGTGTATAGGTATAATACGAATTAAAAAGAAAAAAAATCGGTTTTTTTATTATACATATATGTATAATATGTACACGCATGTTTTTTCCTATACACATATGTATAATTTAAGGTAAATGATAATGTACATATGTGTATATTACGTAACTAGAGATTAAATGAAAGTATACATATGTGTATAGGTATAATACGAATTAAAAAGAAAAAAAAATTCTATTTTTTTTAATGAAACTGGAATGAAATATAAGAATTTTGGTTTTTTTTACTTTTTTAAAATTTTCGGTTTTGTTTGTTTTATAATTTTTTTAATATTTTTTAGAGGGTTATTTTAGTGGTCCAAAATGGTTCTCAATTTGCCAATGGTTCTCTTATGATCCTTACCCTATATATATATATATATACATATATATATATATACATATAATATAATATGAGCAAATTTATAAAGACGTTTTAACATCGAGAAACCTCAATATTGGTGTCGGGTTTTAATAAGATAATGATGGTTTATTATTAATAAGATATATATATATATATATATATATATATGTATATGTACGAAAACTTGTAATGTAATTAATTGACAAGAAACGACGACTCAATGATGTCGGCTTAAATAAATACATTTATTTGATATTTAATATTAATTTTTAATGCATTATAAACCATTGAAAACAAGTTAAAACCACTAAAAAAATACAAATACCAAAAACGGCTAGCTGGGACTTGAACCCGGGTGGACAGCGGCTCAAGAGTTTAACACACACACACCAGCCACTCGCGCTGATGTGTTAGTTGGTGAGAAATATAATCAATGTTATTTATATAACACTAACCAAAACCCAAATTTGAATAAGAACCCTAATTCAGCAATTGAGCAATTCGTTAAAGGTTTGACGAATTGATGTTAGGGTTATTCTTTTCTGATGATATACGAACTTACTGCATGTTTCAATTACCTAGATTGATGATGAAACCACAGGCGACACCCCATCGCTGCGGCAAGAATGGGGTCCAAACGGAGGGGTTACGGCCAATCTCAAAGCAATTAAAGTTAGGGGTTTAAGTCGCTGGGTTATAGAGGAGGTGCAGACACGAGCAATTGAATTATGATTAATCGTACGTTATATAATCGATTTAGGCCAAGTCGGTTTATCAAATATATCAATACGCATCAAATTAGATCTTGTTTCTTAATTAACGAGGTTGGTTAGGCCGATAATGGCAAGAGAAATCAAAAACATGATTCAATTCCTAGTTTATGATGAAAATTTTGGCTCAAGCTAGATGAACAGGTCACGGTTATGGGTAAACGGGTATGGACCATGGGTTACGGGTTCAGGGTCCAATGGGTTATAAAAATATTATGCAGAAATTGCATTTTAGTCCCTGGAGATTTGAGATGGAAACAATAAAGGTTTTTAAGTTTAGTTTTGGGTTAAAAGTGTATATTTTTCAAAGTTACATATATATATTAAATAAATATAATAAACCCATAAAATTTTAATGATTACTCAATAAACGCAATATTTTTCCGTGATAGTATTTTCCGAACATAAACGTGTCGGGTAACAAATATAAATTAATACGTGGAAAAACCGAGTTGTTACACAAAGCATCTAGTTGGATGATATTCACGGAGCCCCCGCCATCAATAATTCTCCTGAGCACAAAACAGTTAGCTATACTTAAAGTAATTACCAAACCATCATGGTGGGGATCTTGAGGGTCGTATCGATCGTCTTCTTCGAAGGATATAGTCCTTCGGGTAGTCAATGTGGAGTTACCACGTTTCTTGGCCATTGAGCATGAAGTTCAACAGATGTTTGATCCTCTAGAGATAAAGGCAATGACCTTTGCTTCGGGTGGTGGAGAAACCGCCCTTTCAGTTATCTTGGGAGGATCCTGACTCTTGTTCTTGTTCTTTCCAAACAGCTCTTTTAGGTATCCCTTGCTTAGTAGGTATCCTATTTCCTTTCGAAGTGCTATACATTCATCAGTGTGATGGCCAAAGTCTTCATGGTATGCATACCATTTGGACTTATCCCTGCCGGATCCTGACTTCTCATTTTTTTCTTATGCCATCTAGCCTTGTCACCTAAATCCAGGATCATGGCTAGGTATCTGGTATCTTGAGCTCCGATGACTTGTAGCTCTTGTAAGAGTGGCTGCAGGATAAGGTTGCATTTGCATAAGGATATCATCCCCTATATGTACTTCCGAGGATACTATGGGAGGCCCTGAAAAGAACGAGCCTGCTGGCATGGTTGAACGAGGCAGCGTGTGGATGGGATCTGGCCTCATAGTTCGGCTCAATCATTTATAAATGTTGGTCAAAAAGTCAGGGTTTCATCTTTAAAATTTAAAGCCTTGTAATACGTTATAAAAGTCCGTTTGTCCATCCTTTTTCCCAAAACATCCCCTCTTACGACTTAAAGTATTATATTAGTATGTAGCACCCGACATTTTCATTTATCGGCATGCACGTTGTAGAGTTTGTATATTTATCGGGTTTGAACCGGCTTACTTCGGGGACCTCCTTGTCATACCCGTAAGTTGAATTAATTGACTTTCCACCCAAGTTGCTACACACTTCATACTGGAGGGACTAGAGTGTAATTTATTTTATATCATAATATTAAAAAAGAAAAACCCTAACCCTAACTCTATTCCCAGCAGCCGATCGGCCTCAAGACCCCCCCTGCTTGTTTTTCTTCTGCCCAGCCAAGTTCCAGCCGTGAAAACTTCAATTCAAGGTCAGTTTTATAATTCCCCATGTCTTTTACACCTTAATTGATCATATTAACGCGCTTATTGGTCGTTAAGGTTGAGTTTTGATGATAACAGTTTGCTGACAGATTCGTATATGTTTATTGTAGGGTCTGTAACGCAATGATAATCCATTGTTTTTGATCGATTCTTGATTCCATGATGTTCTACTTTGAGTCTAGCTTCCAGGAAGGTATAATACGTAATTTTTGGACGATATTTGAATGGTTTTTATGAATTTATAAAATTGAGTGTCAAAGTTGATGGGGGGTGATGGATTCTGGTCTGTCTTCCCGACGTCATAACCTTTTTTCTACAGGTCCAAATTGGTTAGTTCCACTTCTGGAAGTTAGTATTTTAAGTTAGGAACCAAACCCAATTGGAATCGTTTAATTTGGTTCGGTAATGAATTTTATAAAAATAAAACCATTTTGTTGCGCACTTAAATAGCTGCACGTACCTTGCTGTGTTAGAGGAATTTTTATAATTTTTGTATCGAATAGAAAAATATAATAAAAATATTTTTATAACATAAGACATTTATTAAAGTCTGGTAAAAATTTAATAATTTATTTCAAAGGTTATCCTATGTAATTAAAATGCATCTTCGCCTGCTAAAATCTACACGTTTTACTCGTTATTAATCAATAAGTTCGTTTTTGGCTTAACCGGTGGATTTGGTTAGTTGAAAGGTTTTAGGGGGTGAGGTAAAGTAATTGTGTATGGGTTGGGCCTTGGGCCAAGTGTTGGGCCTTGGGCCAACATGTGGGGCCTTGGGCCAAAGCGTTGGGCTTGAACGGCCCATTAGGCAAGAGTGTTCTTACGGTCTAGTTTAGTAATGTGTTGTGTACTATTTACAGGCCCTTACTTGTGAGTGTGCACTTAGGGATTTCCTAGCACGTTGCAGGTGTTCGATCGATTCCATGTGAGTTCGTGATGCCCTTTTTACTCTTTTCAGGTTTTGGGCTAGCATGCACACCGTAATACAATTTTACACGATTTTACTTGTTACAACTATTTGGATGGTATTACATATCCTTATTCATATTTGTGCATTTATGAAACTATTTGTGAACTATATTTTATGCCTTAGGATATTGTAGACTCGTTTATGGTCTTATATTCCTTAAGGTTATATACCTGAATATGGTCTAGACTCGATGATGTTAATAGGCTTGGTAGTAATTGAATACGAGTAGACCTATTTACTTAGTTCATGTATTGGACTGATTAATATATATTACCTAATGGCACATAGGCTTACTTGTAATTTAGAATGTCTTGGGATGATATATATATATATGTATGAATGTATGGAGGTATGTATGTATGTATGAGTATGTGTTACCTTATAGCCTACGGTTGTGTGATGATATTTAGTTCCTCGTGACTAAGAATGATGTGAGTAGGCTTATTGATGTGTGTGTGCATGGTAATCACGGTCGGGTCAAATATATTACTCGGGTTTTCAAATCCTGTGGTGGAGAGGCCCGTGTGGCGTGATCATCATTTTGGTGGGTCAAATATATTACTCTGGTTTTAAAATTACTTGTGGTCTAGGCTCGAGGTTGCTATTAGGCCTAGTATTAATTCCTAGTATTAAACGATTTTTCCTAATGAAACGTTTAAACTATTTTATATAGGCTTGCTAGTATATAATTGGCCTTGGAATGTTATAGTATGTATATATATATATATATATATAAATTATTGTTTGGCCTATATTTGGCGATGTTGTAGTCGTTTCGACTACTGATGTTGTGTATGCCTACTTTGTGTTTGCATACGGATGGATGGTGATCTTGGCCGGGCCAAACTATACGACTCAGGTTCTTAAATCCTGTGGCGGGCCCTGAAAAGCCCGTGAGGGGGGAGGCTCATGTGGCATGATCATCATCGGATGTTACGTGTTTGGGTTGTACGTGTGCTCGACCCTGATGTTATTACTTGGATGAGATGTTACGAGTTTGGGTTGTACGTGTGCTCAACCCTGATGTTATTATTTGGACGGTATTTATAGGGATATAAATATATGGATGTATATAGATGTCTAAGTACGAATACTTAGTGTTGATGATGGCCTTACTATTCGTATCCCGTATTATATTTTAAACTCTTGTAATGTTTTATAATCCCGTTTTTTATATCTAAACTTTTGGAATGTTTTATAATCTCGTTTTTATATTTAAACTCTTGGAATGTTTTATAATCCCATTTTTATATTTAAAATCTTGGAATGTTTTATAATCCCGTTTTACATTTAAACCCTTGGAATGATTTATTTAAATGTCTATTATATAAACTTGAACTCACTCAGCTCAAGCTGACTTTGTGTGTATGTTAGATTGATTTTCAGGTTAAGGATTGGAGGTTATCGCTTGGACGTGCTGGGGACTACTTGGAAGGTTGAAGGCATTTCTAGTCGAGGATTTCCAATAAAAAGGATATTATATTTATATTTGATTTTTGGACACTTGTACCCATGTTTGGGATTTTCTTTAAATAATTACACTTTTTCCGCTATTATTTACTCTGAACTTGTCCTAAATAAAAACGAATTGTTTGTTTTTTTTAATTTTTGTGAAATTGTGGATGTGATTACCAACTATAGGATTCCCGGGATTCGGGGTCTTACAATTTCCCTAGTATCCTGACTGTTCTTGAGACCGAGCCCTCGCTGTTTGTACCCCCGAGGATCCTTGATTCTGGAGGATAGATGATCCTGGAGAAACAAAATCAAGGGTTATGGGCATGAGTGGAGTAGTATCCTCCCATGGCTTCTTCTTGATCCCTTCAATCTCTTTGAATAGCTTTAGGTTGGTCTTTTCTTGCTGATCCATGTGAGTTATTACCTGTTTCATCAAAGAAAGAATATCATTGTTAGAAATAACAGGATCTACCCGTGTAGAGCTTCACGAGTATGTTGGAAGATCTCCTCTAGGCTGAGTGTTTGTCTTCGGAATTGGTGGAGGACTAGGGTTGACATTTGGAGCAGTGCTGATCACTTGAGCAAAGATGGAATTGGTTTTTGGCTATGAAGACATGATGAAGGGATGAAAGTAATCGAGGATGATGTTGCAAAGGGTTTTGAAAAATCGAAGCACCGATTGCCCCACGGTGGGCGCCAAATTGTTTTGGGTAAAAATCAGCAAGAGTAATTTCGTAACCAAATTAGTAAGTGAGGTTAGATGCTTGATAAAAATGAATGTAAATGTAGTAAGACAAGGATTTTTTGCAAGAAAAAAACCTCTAATCTTGAGGATAACAAGAAAAAAACCCCGGGTGGTGAAAACTATTACTACCAATTTATTAAATAATGAAAAAAGCACAACTGTTGGAGCTATCGATCTAGGCTGTGTTAAAATGATTGAATGTTGCTATGTATTGAGCGTAGGTGTTGTGTGTGTATAGTCCAAGTATTGGCTCTATACGTACAAAAAGTAAGCTAACACAAAATCCAAAAAATCAGGAAAACCTAGACTAAATCAAATATAGCCTTTGCTCTCCATGACGCACGCTGCTTAGGTGGTTAAGAGTGGACCGAGTCTTCAAGAAGACGTGTAGAACGTTGCTTGACTTGTTAACATCAAATAAAAGTGGAGATTTAACTGTTAGTACGATGATATATTAAGCATACTTATCGTTTGGAGGATACTGCATCCTGAGGGTGTCCTTAATATACCGCAGTTTAAGATACCAAAAGATCGATGTATAACAGTTATTATGGTGATTTAAAAAATATATATATCATATGAAAAAGTTATAGACGTTTTAAAATTATGGAGTATTTGACATGTGACTTGTATGTGGAGAGAGAAAATATGTACTATTATTTTTATACCCTTTTTCCTTTGGTCCCCACTTGACATATGTCAATTTATTATGGCTTCTCACCATCTCATTTTTATTAGCCTTTTTAGAATAACTCAACACTATGGGGTAAAATTAAAATACAAAGGACAACAAAAATAAGAAGGGTGATAAGGAATCTAAAACATTAATCATAGATTTGAATGGTGGAGATTAATTTAAGAGAATAAATTGATGGGAAATGCGTAAAGGTAATAACTGATGGTTGGGTAAAATTTAGTTATTATATATTAATTAGATATATTTAGGTAAATAAATGAATGAACATTGGTACTTCAAGCATTGTTTACGTGTTTCAGGATATTGGACGCTTTGGAGCTTAACGAGGATATTTACGGGCTTGGAATGAAGATCGAGAAGTGAAAGATTGGAAGTGCACGCATCAAGAGGCATTAAAGAAAAGAAAATAAAAAAATGCAGAAAAGTTACATCTTTGCGATACGCGAAGATGCAAAGAAGGGCAACTTCATGATACGCGAAGTTGCAGAATTACGGCCGCGACTAGTATGTCCTTCGCGATATGCAAAAAAGCATCCTTTACATCTTCGCGATACGCGAAGATGCTTAAGTCGGCCAAAAATTTAGGTTTTCCCTATTTAAACCCCTTAACCTCCCCATTCGGCTAATATAGACTTCTAGAGGCAGAAGAGGTGTTCTAAGATGACTTTCAGCCATCTCGAAGCTTCCGGTTCCATCATTGATCATATGTTCATCAAGATAAGTGCTTTAACGATTATGTCGATGTCCGGCTAGTCGTGTGTGTTAGTTATAGGCTAAGGTTTTGTGTGAAATACTGTTATGATCAGATTCTTATGCTTAATGAATATAGCTTGATTGATTTTATATGAATTTGTCTTGCTTAATTAGTTATTTGGTTTATTATGTTGGGTTGGATTTATGATAAGGAAGATTGGAATCTTCTCAACCTCCTCAGAAAACAGCTAAGTATGGACTTCGAGCAAGCATAGACGATCGAGCATGGTTTTACTACTTCGAGCAAGGTCTTCAGAACCTTAAATGGTTAATTCTTCAAAGTGTTAAGGCTTCGAGCATGCTACACTTCAATGAGCAAGAGTATTCTTCTACATAGCATGGATTGCCAATCGATCAAACAGCTTGATCATACAAGTTTTAACCTAGTGTTACGAGCACAGGATGATCGAGCACATGGGGAAAAGCATGGATGCAATAAGAAGATGTCAAGTGATCAAAGCAAGGACTTTGAGCACAGTTCAGTTCCCGAGCATGATCTACATCCGAGTATGCTAAAGATTGCTGAATAAAATTAACTGAAGACATCAGGAAGAATGAGCTTTCTCGATGGATTGGTTCAAGCAAAGCATGGACTAGTCAAGAAGAATGAAGTCTACTGGAAGGGAATATCTTCACTAAAGATATTCAAAGGAAAGTACGCTTGAGGACAGTCAACGAGCATACCTAGCATAATGAGCTTGCTTGAGCAAGACTGTTTATCTTGCTCGAGGATTCAACACATGTATTATTTTGTATTTCATTAGGTAATGATTAGGAACTTCTAGAAGAAATGTCAGGGTCTATAAATAGGGGTGCTAGGATACCTTTTAGGACACGGATTTCCAGACGGAATACAGGCTGACATGCACTGAATACGAAAAACATTCCAAAGAATATTCTCTTTGTTTTCTCGTACAATCGCCGCTGCCGTCACACAAAATCCTAGACATTCCTTTCACTGTTCCATTAATGATGTATTTATTACAGTGAATCTTTGTCTATTGAATGAGCTTTTATTGACCATTTATTACTGTTTTGTGTTTATTATTCACACTCGTTCGTTCCCACTCGTTGGATATCCTATTTCCGCCGGGATATTCAACAGGTCTTTGGGTAATCGAGTCGGTGTGTTCTTGTCAACCTTTCTAGGGTTTCACCCGACTCACGGTCCTGACATATTAAAGTTTGTGTTTGCGATTATTGATTTGTGTAACGTTTGTTTGGTTGTTCATCAACATTTAGGGTTAAAGCTCTTGTGTCATTGAACTAGAACCATCAAACCTTAACATTGAGTTAGTTGTCCTAGACATAGGTTTGACAATTGTGGAGTCCGGGTTCATTTGTGTCAACAATTTGGTTAGGGTATCGTTTGTCATCATAAATTAAACCATAGGACTAGCAATTATTATAACACCAAAGACGAGAGAATCTGTGATTAACGTATGGAACACATAACCCGAACTTAGAATAAATACTTTTAATTAATATTGTTTACAAATCGTTTTAAGTAATCATTAGTTTTAATTAAATCTTTTTCTAAAAACAGCTTGACATTGTCTGTCCGCTTAGACTTAATAGTTAGTTATAAATTAAATAAACTCGCACTTTCCTTGAGTCTCTATGGAGACGACCTCACTTACCCGTACTTATTATAGGTATTTAAGTCTTAAAATTAATTGTTTGAATAGATTGCGACAACCTACGTCAAAATGGCGCCGTTGCCAGGGACTCAACGCGCTTGGTGCTAGTTTAAATTAGTTTAATTTTTTTTCTTCATTGATTTTACGCGGGGTGTGCTTGTTTATTGTGTGAAGTTAATCTTTTAGGTTGATGCATACGAGGTTTGCTCGAGACAAGGAGGTGTTGCAGTTTGATCCCGAGATTGAGAAAGCCGTAAGAAGAAACCGAGCAAAATTAAGAGGGGGTGAAACTTCAATACAGAAAGAAGAAGACATGAATCATAAAGAAGATAACCCCTACCCGGTTCCATCTGTGTTTCAACCCGATGACCTTAAGCCACCGCACAATCGAGAACAACCCATTCCACAAAACATTCCATAAAACCCACCAATCCATGACCTACCACCATTCAACCCACCCATTCACCAAAACCGAAACTTGAGAGCTCAAAGAAGATATCAAATGAGAGATGATCTTTCAATCAGGTCTGAGCAATCACACAATAGAGTCGAGTTCGAGTATGATCGGCGGAGGAGATTTGATGACTTTGATGAGTTCGAGGATGAAGCGGAGATGGAAGACGTGCAAGGGGATCGGTATTACAGAAGACAACAACAACAACCTCCCAGAAACTGAACACCCGAGCCCGCTCAACCACCAAGAAACCGTCGAGAAAGAAGACGACAAGAGATTCCCTAGACACAGTTTCCCGAGTATGAATTTCATGATGGAGTCCCGAGGGCATTCATTATGTCGCCCGTTCGGGGGGTTCAAAGCCACTTCATTCCACAAGTGGCCACGAACTCGCTTCCCATTGTGATTCCGGTTAAAGAAGGAAGAATGTTTTTAGTGAGGCAAAGAAACCTGACCGGGATGCCTACCTTTCATGGGAAAGCATCAGAAGAACCGTACTTGCATTTGAGCGAGTTTAATGCGATTTGTGCCACCATCTCGAGTCAAGGATTTATTGCTGATGAAGTCAGGCTAGTCGTGTGCCTAGAATCCCTGGAAATAGTGATAATGAAGAAGATGATGGTGTAGATGACGATGATCGAGGTGATGATGGGAACAATGGTCCGGAGGGTGGACATGGTGTGGTCATTGGTAATGTTGATGCACAAGAGATTATTGAGGGACATATGCCTTTGCTTTAACAAGTTACACATGAGCCAGTTAATGCAGAAGTGGAGGTGCAGGAGGAGATAGATGCACAGGATGAGGATGTAGTCAACCAAGCTGTAGAGGCAATGGATGATGATATTTTTGTAGCTCAGGTTGTAACAAATGTTGCAGAAACAGTTAACAGGATAACTCCACCTGACTCACCACCACCTACAGTTTATCATGATGACACAGATTCCATTGAGGTGAATGATGGACATGACGATATTACCTCTTAACCAGCCACCACTGAGCCTGCTTTATCTGACATTGAACCAACAGCTAACATTCATTCACCACCTCAATCAACCCATCCAATTCAAGATCAACCTGTTTCTGAACCTACCCCACCAACTCAACCAATCCCATCCTCTGAACCCGCTCCAGAGCCTACTCCAGAAACCACACCGTCAGGCCCCAATCTTTATGATGTTGTTTGTGAAAATGCCAGACTTGAGTTTGAGAACATAATGTTAAAAGAACATAATGCCATTTTGGCTGCAAGGAACTCGTCGCTAGAAAATGCACTGAATAAAGCTCTACTGAAAATTCGAACCCTAGAGGGGCAATCTGAGGTTGAGAAGACCTCAGATGCACCAAAACAGGGGGAGAATCCTGATGTTGCAGAAAACTTATGAGTTATTGGTGAATTATATGAGAGTTCTGAAGAGGAAGTGGTGGAGGTTGAACCATAAAATGCCTTAAACATGCTAAATCAAACTTATGATAGTGGAGAATTAGAGGTTGAGGGGGAGGATAAAGAAAAAGAAGAAGAATCTACACAGACTAAAGAGCCAATTTTCACTGTGCCTGAAGAGCCAACAACTAATTAACCAGAATAATCGGAGATTGAACCTGACAATCCTGAAAAGGAACAAGAACTTGGCTTGAGACCAGTTATCCATGAAGAAGATGAAACCATTGAAGTCTCAGCAAGTACTATGGTTAAATTGGTTATAATGAAGGATCTTACACTCATTCTAAATAACCCAGAAAGACATCATCCAGAGATAGTGAAAGCAGCAAGAAAGGCTCAACAAGACTTCATTAATTTGAGTAAAGAAATAGAACCAAGAGTTGAAGAGCATGTTGAACCAAATGAGCCCATTATTCAAGAAGTTACTGAAGAATCTGAAGAGACTCATATAGATGAACCTATTACTGAAAAATCTGAGTTAGTGAATGAGGAAATCATAATTGAAGAACCAGAAACTGAAGTAGAGCAACCTGACACATCTACTGCATCTCAATCATCTTTGAAGAGGAAGGACACATATGAATTTGAGACACCAAAACCTAAAATACAGAAATCAGTAAATAAAATGGTGTACAAAATCAGATTAAAAAAACTGGAAGAGA
This sequence comes from Bidens hawaiensis, assembly GCF_021521415.1. Classification (NCBI taxonomy): domain Eukaryota; kingdom Viridiplantae; phylum Streptophyta; class Magnoliopsida; order Asterales; family Asteraceae; genus Bidens; species Bidens hawaiensis. The sequence continues at coordinate 2,034,007 of NW_027491157.1, forward strand.
GAAAGAGGGCTTACTCTGAAAGAAATGAAGAACCAATGATTGAGGCTCTCCATGATCTTGAAGAAATAGTGGATTTGGAGGATTTGAAAGAAGATGATGAGGGATCAAAGAATGTTGAAATTGAAAATGAAGACAAAGATTATCTGATCAGCTTGGGATATGATCCATTATATTTCCAAAGACTATCAAAATAAGATATAGCAAAAGAAGCTGAGGGGTGGAGAAGAAGGAAAACAAAAAGAGAATTGCTGATGAAGGCTGGTCACAAGCCTGCATTCCTTAACATGCAACCATTTGATAAGACTGACAAAATGTACAAAAGGGCACTAGTAGATGATATATCTGACTATGTGAAGAAGGTATCAAAGAAGAAGGAAGATGGTGAAAAGGTTTTAAAAGAATCGGACAGTAGTAGAAAGAGAACTGAAAAGAAAGCCAGTGATGAAGAAAACTATGAATCATTAAAAGCTAAACAAAAAGATATCAAATTTCTTCAACTGAAAGGCTACAATTATAACTATTTGATACATCTTTCTCATGAAGAATTGAAAAGAAGAATTCAACAGATAAAGGACTCTCACAAGGATTAGGCAAGTAGAAAAAAATTTGAGAGAGAACAGGAGTTAAAGATGAGGTTACAAAGGGAAAAAGATGAAGCTGAAAAGAAAAATCAAGAAGTGAAGAAATGGTTTGAAGACCCCAATAGGGTACAAACCTTGAAGGAAATTATAATGGGAAAGGGATGACTGAAGAACAATTTGAAAATATGCCTCATGACCAACTGATAGACATATACAACAGAGAGCAAAGGTTATATATGGAAACCCAGAGAAAACGACAAGAATATATGAAGAGAGCAAAAGAGGAAGTAAGAGCTGAAATGTTGGGTGCTATTCACAGGAAAGGGGTAAAAACGTCAAGGTTGTTGGTGCAAATAGACGAAACAATTAGAAGATGGTATGTAGAAAAAGGGCTCGATAAAACCAAGACAACTCAACAAGAGAGCTCGAGCAGAACTCCAAGGTCTGAGAGTGTGAGGCCTGTGCAACCAAGAAATTTGAATCTACCCACACATCTCTTCTTTGATAAACGGTCAAAGACCTTGAGGGTTATTGATAGAACCAAGCCCCGGTGCGGAAGCGTGAATAATGGTCGTTATTAACGGTGGAGCTCGGATCTGTGGAAGGATCGAATCGTATTCACTCTTGAATGGTATATGGACATGTAATCGAAACACAAAAAAAGTGGTTGTATGATTTCATAAGTCAAAGATTTTCATACAAAGCACTCATACATACAATAAAGATCAGCCACCTCCAGGAAAGCTCATCCCGGAGGCGGCGGCTCTCTAATAGGGATAAAACCCTAGATCTCACCAAATACAAAATACACTCATACTAGACAAATTAGCAAATACATCTATTTATACTAGTCTAGCATGTCTTGGTCTTCAAGCCATACACCCTTGGTTGAGACCAACAATATTAATTATTTTTCACCCAAAAAAATAATAATTCGATGCGTCGGTCTAAAATATAAGTCCCAACAATCTCCCCTTTAGACCGATGCCATCGAATTTCTACTCAATGTGATCATCAAATAATATTCCATTCTTCAAACCCGTTTCTTCCCTCGTAAGTCATCTTCAAACCTTTCCTTTGCTAGGTATGCTCTATGAGTATCTTCGAGCAGATTTTTCTTGGAATATATTCTCTTTCGAAGAATACATATTCCCTTTGAGTACGCTTCGTTCCTCTTGACTTGTTCAAGCTTTGCTCGACTAAGGCCATCGAGCAAGCTCATTCTTCTTGATGTCTTCAGCTTTTCTTATTCAGCAAACTTTAGCATGCTCGGATGTAAATCTTGCTCGGTAACTGAACTGTGCTCGAAGTCTTTTCTTTTATTCACGTGACATCCTCTTATTGCATCCATGCTCGTCCCCATGTGCTCGATCATCTTGTGCTCGTAACACTTGGTTAGAACTTGTATGATCAAGCTATTTGCTCGATTGGCAATCCATGCTTGACAGAAGAATACTCTTGCCCATTGAAGTGTAGCTTGCTCGAAGCCTTTAACACTTAGAAGAATCAACCATTTAAGGTTCAGAACCTTGCTCGAAGTAGTAAATCATGCTCGATCGTACCATACTCACAAACAATGAAACATCTATAAAGAATCTTGGATTATTGATCAACTTTTCCTTAACTTGAGTCTTTTCACTTGATTTGAAGCAAGCAATTTGCAATGAAATTCAAGAATTTTTACTCCCCCAATTTCGTTGCAATTGTCTTTGAAAAATGTGTCTTCAAATCAAGTATGGGTGAAAACATGAAACTCTTCAATTTCAACAATCTTTATGGTTGATAGTTGACGTTTGACTTTGTCAACTTATGAAATGATCCGGAAAAATCAACCATCTTGATCTTGTAAGCACCTTGTTGAAGTTGTGAAGTTTTGGTGAATTTTGCCGAATTTTTGCTCAAAAATCTTCAAAAATGACCAAAATGCCCCTCGTTGACCCGACACGGTCAACAGCTGAGTTGACCAGAAAAGTCACTTCCAAACAGTCACTCAAACTTGGGCAAACATTTTTCGTTAAAAGCACATGGTCAAAAAGTCAACGGATAAGCCAATTTTAAGTATTTTCTTCATCTTGGCCAGTTTGACCTCAGAAAGTCACCTCAATAAAAAAAATCCAAAAGTTTCTTCAAAACTTGTAATTCAATCACGAGCATGGATTATCGGTTCACGAGCACACATAAGTCAAAGTCCCTTCACGAGCATACTACCAATTTTTTATTTTTTTCTACTACTCGAGCATGGACCATGCTCAAGAAAACACTTAATATTTTTCTGTAGTTACTCGAGCATGCTAGAGGGCTTGCTCGAGACCATGCTCGAAAATACTTAGTTTTTCTCTTTTCCTGAGCATGCTCAAAAGCAAAAGTGTGCTCAAAAAGACTTGTCTTTTTGTTCTCTTTTCATGGGCATGCTCAGGAGCCAAAATGTGCTCGAAGAGGGTTTACTCAAGTAAAACAAGGTGTGCTCGACACCAAAGTGTGCTCGAAAGCACTTGTATTTTTCTTAATGATCAGGAGCAAAGGTGTGCTCGAAGAATAACAAACACACCAAGCACAGTTTTATGCTCGAAATACTTGGAAAGTTTTTCAAGACATGACAGAGGTCGAGCACCTGACATGACATTTGTGCTCAACTTTGCATGCTCAAGCAATCGATAAGCTACCTTTCGAGTAACAATATCGATGCATGTGCTCGAATCCAAACTTGATGTGCTTGAAAGAGGATTATATGCTCGGGGTAAAAACTTAACTTTTTCTGCACACATACTACTTGTTTCAGCTTCAAAATCATCAATTTCAGCACTAAAGTAAGCATTTTCAGCACCAAATTCAGCAACAGCAGCACTAAAATCAGCAGCATCAACATCTCGTTAACAGCGCTTTATAATCAGCAAACAATCAGCTCGTTAACAGCATGTTTTAATCAGCAATTTCAGCACATTTTAACAGCAATTTTCAGCACGCTAACAGCACTTTTAACAACAATTTTGGTCCGTTAACAGCACGTTTTAACAACAATTTTGGTGTTCGGGATCAGCCTTAAAAAGAAAATATACTCATTTCATCTTCAAAAAGACGCGAATACCCCTACAGAACCTGTATTACAGCAGCAATACACTTGCACCAGCTACAAAAAGTCCATTCAGCATGTTAATAATCTATTTAGCTGTTGCATACGTTTTTAAAATTACTATTCTGCCCTTGCAGCAAGTGTTCGAGACTAAACAACCCATAATCATTTGTTATTTGTCCTTTACTATTTGTGCAGCAACAATATCATATCAGCAACAAATATATCAGCCCATTAATGTTCGACAACAAAATTATGCAGCAACTACAGCCCTTAATTGTTCGTGATTGCTGCTGCAACAACTTGTTAATTAATCAAACCCACAGCAGCACCTATCCATGAATAATCAGTAGCCAACTGCTCGTGTTTAACAATTTCATCAAACAGTGCAGCAGTAGCAGCTTTACTCAAACACATATTCATTCAGCAGGTATATCAGCAAACAATACAATAGCTCGTGAAAGAATCCATCAGCAGTTCTAACTACTCGAGGACACCCTCATAACAAATCGTAAACAAACAGATATAACAAGCACTGTTTTATCTGCTCATCAACTATGCTTGAGCACAATAAACGGCACTGTAGCAACTCAACACGTACTGTAGCAACTCGTGAACAGTAACACGGACCACTGTAGCACCCCAAATTGTCGTTTTCCCCCAAAACTTAAACATATGAACCCTAATTTCTTAGATCCAAAATTAAACGCTAATAAACTTAAATTGAACATTAAAATCTCGTCAAATCATCTCACAAAAATCAGTTTATCATCAATCTAGTATCAATTTCATCAAACAATCACATCTAGAGCATCAAATACAAACGAGTTCGACCTAAAACGAACCGATAAATGCAGATCTGGATGAATCTGAACATAAAAATGTGAAATCGACGTTGAATCTTCGAACTAGTCATCAACTCAAGCATCAATTCACATAAGTCATCTTCAAATCATCAAATATCATCCAAATCCATGCAAAAACACACAAAACTTCAACAAACTTCAAAGTTTACCGTCCATGGCGGATTCAAGAGCGAATTGAATCAGATTCAGCGGTTAGTCTAAACGATTCGGTAACCCGCTCTGATACCACTTGTGAGAACCGAGCCCTGGTGCGGAAGCGTGAATAATGGTCGTTATTAACGGTGGAGCTCGGATCTAAGCAAGGATCGAATCGTATTCACTCTTGAATGGTATATGGACATGTAATCGAAACACTAATAAAGAAGTGGCAGTATGATTTCATTAGTCAAAGATTGTCATACAAAGCACTCATACATACAATAAAGATCAGCCACCTCCAGGAGAGCTCATCCTGGAGGCAGCGGCTCACTCAAAGAGATAAACCCTAGATCTCACACAATACATAATACAGTCGTCCAAGACAAATTAGCAAATACATCTATTTATACTAGTCTAGCATGTCTTGGTCTTTAAGCCATTCACCCTTGGTTGAGACCAACAATATTAATTATTTTTCACACATAAAAATAATAATTCAATGCGTCGGTCTAAAATATAAGTCCAAACAGTTATCTTTGAAGATAAAGAAGAACATTTAATCATCTTCAGAGATGACTTGAGACAGTTTACAAAAGAACAATTAACCAAGGTGGCTGAATTGACACTTCATGACAAAGAAATGATCTCTCGAAATTTATCTAAGAAAAAGCAGAAAGGGGGTTCCCATTCTTGCTACAAAAGAAAAGAGAGCTAAGAAGCCAGACTGAGAGGGAGAAGAGAAAAAGGAGGATCAGTGAAGTGCATATCTCAGAACTCTCCCACTTCGATACTAAGAAACAAAGGACTCAAGCAGGCAGCTCACACTATAAAAGGAAGACCTTGAAGGAGTGCTTGGCTATGAGAGAAGTGATGCACGAACAAAACTCAAGGGTGTAACAATTTGGAAGATTCACGTACATAACGTACAATCAGCATAATGATTCAATAACTTTGAGAAACGAGTCTAGAATACCTATTGCAGTGATAAAACATGATGAAGATCTTAAGTTTATGCATCCACAAGACCTTCAAGACTTAATTGGTGCAAAGTTTCCAAATGACTTCTCAGATGCTGTGGAACTGGATATGATCAAACAAAGAGCTGCCTATGTCAAGAGATTAAAGGAAAGATCTGATGCAAGGAACAGAGGAAGAAGATGACAGAATGGAGATAATGGATGATGGATTTTATTTCTGCTTATCTTTGTATTTTGGTTTAATTTGTAAAAACTTTAATTTGTAATGCCCATGAGGTAGAATTCCTAATTATGTAATGAAATGATATGTTCTTGAATGATATATATTCTCTGTCTGATACATATGTAACTCTATGCAGGTATGTTTTGGTGCATATGAGCTTGTTCCAATCTAGGGGGGAGATTGTTGGGTCAGATTTATGATAAGGAAGATTGGAATCTTCTCAACCTCCTCAAAAAATAGCTAAGTATGGACTTCGAGCAAGCCTAGACGATCGAGCATGGTTTTACTAATTCGAGCAAGGTCTTCAGAACCTTAAATGGTTAATTATTTTAAGTGTTAAGGCTTCGAGCAAGCTACACTTCAACGAGTAAGAGTATCCTTCTATCGAGCATGGATTGTCATTCGAGCAAATAGCTTGATCATACAAGTTTTAACCAAGTGTTACGAGCAAGGGATGATCGAGCAAATCGGGACAAGCATGGATGCAATAACAAGATGTCAAGTGATCAAAGCAAGGACTTCTAGCACAGTTCAATTCCCAAGCAAGATTTACATCCAAGCGTGCTAAAGATTGCTGAATAAGTATAATTGAAGACATCAAGAAGAATGAGCTTGCCCGATGGACTGGTTCGAGCAAAGCATGGACTAGTCAAGAAGAATGAAGTCTACTGGAAGGGAATATCTTCACTAAAGATATTCTAAGGAAAGTATGCTCGAGGACAGTCAACGAGCATACCTAGCGTAGTGAGCTTGCTCGAGCAAGACTTATCTTGCTCGACGACTCAACACTTGTATTATTTTGTATTTCATTATATAATTATTTTGTATTATTTTGTATTTCATTATATAATGACATGGATTTCCAGACGGAATACAGGCTGGCACGCTCTGAATACGAAAAAAATTTTAAAGAATATTCTCTTTGTTTTCTCGTACAATCGCCGCCGCCGTCATACAAAACCCTAAACATTCCTTTCACTGTTCCATTAATGATGTATTTATTATATTGAATCTTTGTCTATTGAATGAGCTTTTATTGACCATTTATTACTGTTTTGTGTTTATTATTCACACTCGTTTGTTCCCACTCGTTGGATATCCTGATTTCGTCGGGATATTCAACAGGTCTTTGGGTAATCAAGTCGGTGTGTTCTTGTCAACCTTTCTAAGATTTCACCCGACTCACGGTCCTGACATAATAAAGTTTGTGTTTGCGACTATTGATTTGTGTAACGTTTGTTTGGTTGTTCATCAACATTTAGGGTTTAAGCTCTTGTGTCATTGAACTAGAATCATCAAACCTTATCATTGACTTAGTTGTCCTAGACATAGGTTTGACAATTGTGGAGTCCGGGTTCATTTGTGTCAATAATTCGGCTAGGGTATCGTTTGGCATCATAAATCAAACCATAGGACTAGCAATTATTATAACACCAAAGACGAGAGAATCTGTGATTAACGTATGGATCACATAACCCGAACCTAGAATGAATACTTTTAGTTAATATTATTTACAAATCGTTTTAAGTAATCATTAGTTTTAATTAAATCTTTTTTCTAAAAACCCCTTGACATAGTATGTCTGTTTAGATTAAATAATTAGTTATAAATTAAATAAACTTGCACTTTCCTTAAGTCCCTGTGGAGACGACCTTACTTACCCGTACTTATTATAGGTATTTAATTCTTAAAATTAATTGTTTGAGTAGACCGCAACAGCCTACGTCAAAATGGCGCCGTTGCCGGGGACTCAAGTTCTTAGTGCTAGTTTATTTTAGTATAAATTGATGTAATTTAGTTTAATTTCTTTTCTTCGTTGATTTTACGCGGGGTATGCTTGTTTGTGGTGTGTCGTTAATCTTTCAAGTTGATGCATACGAGGTTTGCTCGAGACAAGGAGGTGTTGCAGTTTGATCCTGAGATTGACAAAGACGGGGTGAAACTTCAATACCGAAAGAAGAAGACATGAATCATCAAGAAGATAACCCCTACCCGGTTCCACCAGTGTTTCAACCCGATGACCTTAACCCGCCGCACAATCGAGTACAACCCATTCCACAAAACCAACCAATCCATGACCTACCACCATTCAACCCACCCATTCACCAAAACCGAAACCCGAGAGCTCAAAGAGGATATCAAATGAGAGATGATTGTTCAATTAGGTCTGAACCACCACACAATAGAGTCGAGTTCGAGTATGATCGGCGGAGGGGATTTGACGACTTTTATGAGTTCGAGGATGAAGAGGAGATGGAAGACGTGCAAGGGGATCGGTATTACAGAAGACAACAACAACAACCTCCCAGAAACTGAACACCCGAGCCCGCTCAACCACCAAGAAACCTTCGAGAAAGAAGACGACAAGAGATTCCCGAGCCACAGTTTCCCGAGTATGAATTTGACGATGGAGTCCCGAGGGCATTCATTCCACCGCCCGTTCGGGGGGTTCAAAGCTATTTCATTCCACAAGTGGCCACAAACCCGCTTCCCATTGTGATTCCGGTTAGAGAAGAAAGAACATTTTCAGTTAGGCAAAGCAACCTGACCGGGATGCCTACTTTTCATGGGAAAGCATTAAAAGAACCGTACTTGCACTTGAGCAAGTTTAATGCGATTTGTGCCACCATCTCGAGTCAAGGATTTATTGCTGATGAAGTTAAGCTAGTCGTGTTCCAGTTCAGCCTTAGAGCTCTAGCAAAGCAGTGGTTCTTATCCTTACCGTCAGCAAGTATCTATATGTGGCAAGACCTGGCTCAGCAATTCTTAGAGGAGTATTACACACCGCAAAGAACTTCCGAGGCCCGAACCTCCATCAGAAATTTTCAGCAAAGTTCAGGTGAGACTTTTCATGAAGCATTTACGAGGTTCAAGAGGTTGTTGAGAACTTGTCCGAATCACGGGATTGCGTTGTGGGAGTTGATTAAGGCGTTTCATGACGGGTTTTCGAGTGACAATGTGCATGATCTTCAGTCGACCACAAATGGCTCGTTTTTGACAAATGACGAGAATGAAGATTGGCAACACTTGGAGAGACATGCAATTAACTCAAAGAGGCAAGCTCAATCAAATCGCATGGTAAAAAGGGCGGTTGTGAAAGCCGTGGATAGTGATGAGTCGGATGATCGTATGGCTAGGGTGGAAAGAAAGTTGGATCAATTGATGGGTGTGGGAGTGAAAGAGAAAGGTAAGTCAGGAAAGGCATATCCAGTTTGTGAGGGTTGTGGTGGAATAGGCCACGTAGTGGCTACTTGTGGGGTTGTGTTGGAAGATGAAGAAGAAGAGGAAGAAGAGGAGGTGGACTTTGTTCAGGGTGAGAAGAGATATAATAATAATATAAATTCAAATACCTATCACCCGGGCCTCCGAAACCATCCCAACTTCTGCTACGGAAACCCAAACACGCAACAAAACCCGAATTTTCAAAGTAATTCCCAAAAAGCAGTTTATCAGTCAAATCCAGCATTAATATGGGAAGGATAGGGGTAGAGGTCAAAGCGGGTATAATCAAAGTGAGTCGGGAGGTTATAATAAGGTTTATCAGAAGAGTTATCAACAGGGTCAACAAAGTCAAGGGGCAGCTCAAGGTCAAGGAAATTCTTCGGGTAATAAGGAAGAGTCGATTAAAGATGTGATGGACTTCCTGAAGCTAATGAAAACGGATCAAGAGGCTCAGAATAAAAGCGGGAATCAAAGATTAGAGATCCAAGAGAAAGCTAATGCTGCGAGAGACAAACAGGTGAGCCAGCATGCAGAAGAAGTGGCTAGTTTGAAAAGGAATCCATCCAAGCTACCAAGTGATACTGTGAAGAACCCGAGCCGTCAGAGTAGCAGTTCATCAAATGGTAAAAACGTACACATTAGTACAATCACCATTTAAGATCATGGGGTGAACGACACGGCTGAAGAATTTGAAATAGGGGCACCACTTATTCTCATTCAGATTGGCGAATTCAAGACCACCAAGGCGCTAGTTGATTATGGTGCGAGTGTAAGTGTTCTACTGGGGAGTGTTTATGACCGGTTTGAGTTTGGACCTTTACAAGAAGTTGACACCACATTGGTGTTGGCTGATTTCACTTGAAGACAGACCCAAGGGAAGTTGGTTGGAGTTGTAGTAAAGGTTGGTGAGTTTTATTATCCTGAAGATTTTCTTGTTTTGGATTATGAATTGTAGATAATGAAGAATAGCCGAGAGTGATATTGGGGAGACCGTTTTTGGCAACATCAAATGCTCAAATCAATTGTTGAGACGGAACAGTGTGCATGGCCTTTGGTAATCGTAAGTTAGTTTTGCATATTTTTTCAAATTCATTTGATTATTCTTGTGAAAATAAATCTTTTAGGTCAGGTGCTACTAACATGTGTCTTCCTCATATAAGTGAGGATGACACCAAAGAAAAAAGTTTTGTGTTTGATAGGTCGAAGCGGGAGAGAGAAAAAGTGGAGCTAAATGCGGTAGAGATACGTGTTGCAGAGGTGGAAAAGTCAGGTGATGATTTCAAACATGCAAGAAAAAAGGTGGTTCATGATGAGACAGGTAAGACAAGTAAGGAGAAATCGCCAAAGAAGGAGAAGGTGAGGAAGCCACCAGGGTTTGAAAATGAACAAAGAAGATTGGCATGTTTCGAGCCAAGATGGAGTGTCATGGTCAGTGCACCACTATGTTGGAGGAACAAAAAGAACGAGGTGGAGGAAGGTAAGCACTCCATTAAACCACCATAACCGCCAAATCAGGTAAGGTCCGTCAGAAGACCTTAACAAAAACTTAGCGCTAACCGGGAGGCAACCCGACCTTGTATTCCGATACGTGTATATTTTGTATTTGAACTCTGTGGTTGTAGTTCACTATAAACCCTCACGAGACCATACTCGTCCACCCGGGCTACTGGGGGGGGGGGGGTTTAAAGGGCTTGTTGCATACGCTAAATGTAAACGTGATTCCTACGAAAGTGAGTTAGGTCTTTTAACATTTTAACTTGTTTAACAAATTTGGTTATAAAATGAATTAATCTTGATTGGTAATTAAAAATTAATGGTTTTTGCAAACGGTTTAAAAGACCAATCTTTTTAACATTTGTGAGAAGCTTGCTTCTACATGTTTGAGAGTTTTGCAGATTTTATTTTGAGAGTTGAGGAGGTAAGGTTCACCGAGAGCATCACTGAGTTCATCGAGAGTTGCACATGAGAGTTTTATTTTCTATCAGGTGATTTCGTTTTCATAACCTTATTTTTTTATTAGTTTTTGTGTAAAAAGTGTAATTGTATTTTTGTATATTTAATAACCACCATCACATTAGGCCCCGTTTGAAAATTGTCAAGTGTATTTTAAACCCCGTCCCTATTTTATGTCTTAAATTTTAAACATTGAGGACAATGTTTGCCTCAAGAGTGGAGATGGGGGAGAAATTGAAAAGTTTAAGATTTTTTTGCATAATAATGGAAAATGATAGAAAAATCGGGGGTTATTTTTCAAAATTATTAGATAATAAGAGATAATAAAAACGAGAACGCACTTAATTTGGGATGTGTTGGTAGGCTCAGCCTTGAGAATGAAAGGATAATTTGGTTGTTGACTTAATTGAACTTTAAATGCTTGATTTTTAGTGTGAAACGCCTTCAGGGTTTTGTTTGTTTAGCTAAGCCTGTGTAAGACTGCAATGAATGATTAGGCCATACTCAAGCCATACTATTAGATTTGATAACTAAAAATAAATGAATGAACATTGGTACTTCAAGCATTGTTTACGTGTTTCAGGATATTGGACGCTTTGGAGCTTAACGAGGATATTTACGGGCTTGGAATGAAGATTGGAAGTGCACGCATCACGAGGCAGTAAAGAAAAGAAAATAAAAAAATGCAGAAAAGTTACATCTTCGCGATACTCGAAGATGCAAAGAAGGGCAAGTTCGTGATACGCAAAGTTGCAAAATTACGGCTGCGACTATTTTGTTCTTCGCGATACGCGAAGAAGCATCCCTTACATCCTCGCGATACGCGAAGATGCTTAAGTCGGCCAAAAATTTAAGTTTTCCCTATTTAAACCCCTTAACCTCCCCATTCGGCTAATATCGACTTCCAGAGGTAGAAGAGGTGTTCTAAGACGACTTTCAGCCATCCCGAAGCTTCCGGTTCCATCATTGATCATAGGTTCATCAAGATAAGTGCTTTAACGATTATGTCGATGTCTGGCTAGTTGTGTGTGTTTGTTCTAGGCTAAGGTTTTGTGTGAAATACTATTATGATCAGATTCTTATGCTTAATGAATAAAGCTTGATTGATTTTATGTGAATTTATCTTGCTTAATAAGTTAGTTGGTTTATTAAAGTTTGTGTTTGCGATTATTGATTTGTGTGTTTGGTTGTTCATCAACATTTAGGGTTTAAGCTCATGTGTCATTGAACTAGAATCTTCAAACCTTATCATTAAGTTAGTTGTCCTAGACATAGATTTGACAATTGTGGAGTCCGGGTTCATTTGTGTCAACAATTCGGTTCGGGTATCGTTTGTCATCATAAATCAAACCATAGGACTAGCAATTATTATAACACCAAGGACGAGAGAATCTGTGATTAACGTATGGAACACATAACCCGAACCTAGAATGAATACTTTTTTAATTAATATTGTTTACAAATCGTTTTAAGTAATCATTAATTTTAATTAAATCTTTTTCTAAAAACCGCTTGACATCGTCTGTCGGCTTAGGTAAATAATTAGTTATAAATTAAATAAACTTGCACTTTCCTTGAGTATCTGTGGAGACAACCTTACTTACCCGTACTTATTATAGGTATTTAAGTCTAAAAATTAATTGTTTGAGTAGACGGCGACAGCCTATGTCAATAACCCACTTTTGTTGACTTTCTCTTTTCACATGCAAGACACATATCAATTCCCCCATCATTTTAAAACGTCAACAACTTTTCATGCAAAATTCTCTTTTAAACTAAATTTCACCATAATAACAAACGTTTTTTTATCTTTAATATGCGTATCATATTGTTATATAAAAATAAAAAAAAGTTAGTGGGTTTTTTATGATGTGTTATTGGTTGTTCATTGTGGTTTTTAATTGGGTTTTTATACGCATTGTGCTATAGATTTTGGTGATTGTGTTATCAATTGGTACTCATAATAAAGAGAACAATTAAAACAAAGATTACGTCATTGTGTCTTTTTGTTTGTCATTGTGTCTTTCTATTTATCATTGTATTTTGGTCATTTTGGAGAAAAAAGTATTATGTTCATTGTTTATTAAGTTCATGTCATTGTGTAGTATGTAGTTTCTATTGTGTTTTACGTTTCAGGTCATTGTGTTACATGTATTCACCATTGTGTATTACGTTTCAAGTAATTGTGTAATATGCATTAATCATTATGTTTTATGTAATAGATAATTTGTTGTTATTTTATCATTATATTTACGTATTATTATTACACAACCGTATTATTATCATTTAAGAAACACAATGATGATTTGAAAGACACAATGACAAAAAAAACACAATGACAAGCAGAAAGACACAATGAAGAAAAAAGACAATTGTTTTGGTCAAAAATTGACAGAGGCGATTTCGGAACCAAATTAGTAAATGGGACTTGGTGCTTGCTTGAAATGAATGTAAAACTGCTAGAACACAGAGATTTGTTGCGACGAAAAAACCCGTTATCCTGAGGATAACAAGAAAAAAACCCTGAGCAGTGAAAACTATCACCACCAGTTTATTAATAACAAAATGTGGTTACAAATGTTGGAGCTTTTCTCCTTGGATCGTGTTACAGAATGCTCCTAAGTCTATTGTGAGACTTGTGTGTGTTTGGATCCATATGAGAGCTCTATATATACAAAATTAAAGCTAACAATAATGCCTACAAATTAGGTAATGAAAGACTAAATCTAATTCGTCGTTAATTCCCCCGTTAAGCACGTTTCCTTTTTGAACACGTTATATTAGCTGCAGGTCCGTGTCTTTAGGGAATCATGATAAGTCTCTTGACCTGGTAAACAAGGAAAATAGCGAACAATTTGTTAATTATACAATGTATTTAGGATACTTGTTACCTTGGAGGATACCATATCCTGGAGTTATCCTGAACATATTGCTTGCCTAGGTTACTGAAAATCCGAGACCTAACAATTGTCCCCAAAATTAACGGCTGTTAAAGTGGGAAACAGCTGTTAATTTTTGAATTTTGAATTTCGCTGTTTGTGTAGATCTCTATATTTATCCAAGATAAATATTTCCTAAATCATCCGATCGTCTTCATAGGTAATTTTCTCAACTTCTCTGATCTTCATCTTCTATAATCATGAGTCCAAGCTTCACACTTCCGGTATTGAAGATTTTATGTCACAAAATATTCTCGCAAGCCCCGCGAGTGAAGTATGTACTTTCAACAACACCGACATCATGAATCTACAGTCTCGAGGCTGTTTCCCTCCGGGGACCGTCTTCAGACCTTTTGACCCAACCGTTATGTCCGACCTTATCTCGAAAATCTGGATTTGCTTTTCATATTTGCCTTTTAAGATTGGATTTTCTTACCAATTTCCGGCAATTACCACCAAGTTCTTCAACAGAACTAGTCTTAGTTTTGCCTAAACCATGCCCATGGTTTGGAGGACCCTATTCGTACTAAAGAGGCTAATTACTGATCATCTCTTAGATCTCACCCTTTCTGAGCTCGCTTTTGTTTATGACCTTCGTAGCCACGGCTCCTTAAGATACCTCCTCAAGACCAAATCTGACTAAACCCCACTCGTTTTGAGAAAAAACCAAAATAACGACCAATGGAAGAAACAATTCTTCTTTGTCAGGAGAGATTCCCTTCCTCATCCTGACAATCTTCCGTATCTTTGGATCACCAAAAGTAGGATACATTATCTTGAAGCTGTATGCTGATATGTCTGTGACTGATACGCTTTGTCTTGTTTGCAACTTTGAGGTTCTTTGAGATTAATCCTCCTAGCAAAGACCGAAAGCAAATTGAATCTGTTCTATCTTATTGACGTGGAGGAAAGAACCTTTCACTTCCAGTCAAGCCTCCAAGAACCATCGCCGTCAGCGGACTCCGCTATGTCTTGTAAGAAGTATTAATACATTAGTTGAAAAATTAAAGGTTAGAGATACTAACCTGTGTTTTCTATACGTAAATTTGCTCCTGTTTTCGTTCTTAACGACATTGACAGTATGGTCTACACACGTAGCACCAAGAAGAAGGAATCCATTCCTGTGACCCAGCCAAAACCCGAAAGCAGTCGTGCCAAGGGTTCAAAAAAGAGAAAGACCTAGGATACCTCTGAATCCTCCCTGACGTGTGACCTTGAGTTCAATCAGGTATGTCTTATCCTGTCCTCGTTTCTTGAAGATAATATATGTTGAGGACGTTTTATTTTGAGCAGGGTCTAGGGCTGTTGTCTTCTATGTAACGCCCGTAATTTTCGGTTTAAAGATTTAAAGTTTGTAAAGTATGTGCATCTCTCGGGAATTAACCGACATTCCTCGAAAACCTTCTCGTCACCCTGGTACGTTAAGCATTTAAATTTTCTTTCTAGTTGCCATATCCTTCAAATTAGAAAGGCTAGAATGTAACATGTTTATTTATTTCATAAAAAAAAACCTAACCCTAGCCTCCCCCTAGCAATCCGATCGGCAGCAAGAAACCCCCCCCCTACGATTTTCTTCTTTCCAGCCAAGGTTTGAGCATAAAACATCAATTGAAGGTTATTTCTACGTTTCCTCAAGTCATTTACACCTTAACTGATCATTATATCACACGTATTGATCGTTAAATTACGTATTGTAGGCTTACCAGGTGCCTGCCAATTCTAACCTTTCCGGGACTGATTTGAGTGAGGTTTTGAACCACAATCCTCCTAGGTATGTCTAGTATATCATACTTAAAAATCATGTCCATTGTTGTTCGTTTGATTGGCCAATTATTTGTAGTTTGAATGTTAGTGTTAGGTTGACTAGTATTGTAGATTCTTGAGTTTAACGCGAGGGTTGAAGTGATTAACGACCAATTCAGCTCGGGTGAACTCGGTTTGATGTACGGGCTGTTGAAAAATCATTTTTATGAGTTACGGGGCTGAATTGGTTATGGGTTACTCAAACGGGTCGGTACAACGCGTAATTGCGTTTATTGAATATTTGATGCATTATACTTGTGAATTACCGACCCATTCGACTCGTTTTGCGTCATGTGGACTTGTGGGCTATGAATTTGTCATATTGGGTCCACACGGGGCTGAGTTGGATGTTAATTCCCTAAACGACTCTTAAACGCGCGTGCTAGTGTCACCTAGTGCTTCCGGGGGTTATTTGGGAATTCTTTAATCCCAGGTGTATCTGTGGGTCGTGTTGGTAAACTTAAGGCCCGGGGGGCTATTATGATTGAGTTTGATGAGTTCGAGGCTTTAGGTAACTCGAACCATATTAGAACGTCTCATAGGATAAACAAGTCCTTTCGATGTCATTTCTGATGATTGTATGTTTACCGGCAGGCGTTTGAGTTTCGGGGATACTTAGGGTTCTCTAGCTTGTGGTGAATTTGTGCCTTGTGTCAGGTGAGTTCATGATGCCCCTTTTTACTCTTTTTATGTTTTGGGTTAGCATGCACACCTAAGCAATTGTGCTTGATGAACCGTTTTAAACTATTTTTTATAGGCTTACTTGTATAGGGTAGGCCTTGGGATGATGTTATAGTATGTTTATATGTATTATTGTATGGCCAATAATTGGCGATGTTTATTAGTCATTATCAACTAAGGATGTTACGTATGCTACTCTGTGTTGCATACGTTGGATGAGATGTTACGTGATCGGGTTGTACGTGTGCTCGACCCTGATGTTATTACTTGGATGATATATATATATATATATATATATATATATGGATGTAGGGGAGATTTCAATTAAGAACCCCTTTGACTTTTAAGAACTCGAAAGAACTTAGTGTAACGATTTTTTTTTTCGAATTTTTTTTACACATTCTTAATATATGTAAGTTAAATACACGTAAAAAAATTACATAATTTTTTACGCACCGAGTCGACTTTTTACACATGTGTAACGGACGTTAAATTTAGTGTAACAACTTACATATTTATTCTCTCTCCTACTTTGACTTTTTTGCCAGATTTAATCTCAACCACATATTCCAATCCATTTAATTAAATGTGTGGCCTAGAATTGAGTTCTTAAGTTCTTAAAACTCAACATGGTTCTCAAAAAATCCCTCCTCTAGGGATGTAATTATAAAGATGTTTATATGTATATGTATATGTATATATATGTAAGGATGATTATTTATTGATGATGATGGCCTAACTGTTGTATGCCTTTTATTTTAAAACTCTTGGAATGATTTTTATGATTATTATTATAGATGCCAATTATTTAAAACTTGAACTCACTCAGCTCAAGCTGACTTTGTGTGCATGTTAGTGTGAGTTTCAGGTTAGGAGATGGATGCAATACCGCTTGGACGTTCACGAAACTACTTGGACGATGGAGGGCATGCTTGGTCGGAAGTTTTAATAATAATAAACATTTTCTTTTAATGCTTTATTAAATGCATTTCTACTTGGTTTTGAGCACAATTCCTAGGTTTTGGGAACTAGTTTTATTAATTATGATTTTTTGCTGAACTATACTCTGAATTGGTTATTTTAATGGAACGAACAGTTTTCAAGTTTAAGTATTTTTATACGTATTATGGATGCATACCAACTGTAGGATTCCCAGGATTCGGGGTCTTACAAGTTGGTATCAGAGCCATGGTTCGAGGGATCCGAGTATCCCTGAATGCTTGGACTCGAACCGTAAGGGAAGAGACTAGAATGCCCACCGCAAGTAGCTGCACGCCAAGAGGTAACTTTAATTTTTAGTCATTCCTTTGAATTTTAAAGTTCCTAGTATGTGATTAATTGTTTAATGTTAGATAGAAGGCTAATGTGGTTAGGGGCAGGGGGTGGTTAGGACGGGTGGGTAAAGTAAACGACTAATTACACTTGAGCAGCGTCATTAGCAGTTTACCTTTACCTTACATGTTCTAAATGCAACTTGTACTTGACCATGTTAAAATTCTGTCTTTGTATGTAACATCTGCTTTTCTGAGAATTATAAATAAAAGAAAGTTCTATAATTAACTGTGTGTCGTTAACTTAATTGGGTGTATTAACTTAATTGTGTGTGTTAATGTTTCGATTATGTTATTGTTTAAGACTTAATGTATTTTGTTAAGACAAGTACTTATGTTATGTAAGAATGTTTAATATTAAGTATTCCGCAAAAAGTTTTTAATTAACTCTGATTTTAGAACTGTGTTTATGAGTAAATCCAACACCAAAGTAGGGTTACCGGGACCGGGACCTTATAAGTTGGTATCATAGCATAAGTTCGAGAGAAATAAGCATCTCACGTGCTTAGACTCGAACAAAGAATGGGACTTAAGGAAGAAAAGAAAGAAGATGCCAGTCCAAGAATGCCATGTGTCTCCCAAGAAAGCTTAGAAAGTAACAATATTGTGTAGGTTGATCATGATCTTGTGTATAGTAAAGAATGAGTAAGAAAGCTAAGTTAATAGCTAGATATAGAATTGCTTGTTTATGTGTGAGGATGTGAAACGTGTGATCAACCAACTATTATACGTAGAAACTAGCACAAGTGGACTTACAAAGGGAAGGGTGTAGGACACGGAGAGTACTGTGATCTGCTAATCACAACTAGCCACTATTATTATCTGTTAGCCTTACTATTCCAGTACTAAACAATTCCTGAAGTGATGACGTTTGTGTTTTCCTATAGAATCCGAATGGCCGGTACTAAGAAAACTACTGGAGAAGGAAGTCGCACGAGTCGACGGGGTAGACCACCTGTTACCCAAGTACCCCCCGAGGAACCAATCCATGAATCTGAGGAAGAGAAAGACATGACAGTGTAGGATGAATGGCAGCAGCTCGACCCTACTATCCAAGCTGCCATCACTCAGGCAGTAGCTGCTGCAATGCAAAATCACCAGCAAGAAAAGTCAACCGCAAGCAGTACCGGAACTGGTGGGGAGACGGGGGAAGGTAGTAAGAAGGATGAAGAAACTGAAGTAGAGGAATCAAGTGGAGATCGGTCTGCGAAGATCAGTGCTGGTAAGAGGGGCCGTGGTGGGTGCAGCTACAGGTTGTTCAAAGGTTGCGACCCACCAAAGTTTTCTGGTACAGGGGATGCAATCGCTACTCTCCAATGGATAACCGCAATGGACAAGGTTATCCGAATTAGTGAGTGTCTCCCCAACCAAGTAGTGGGTTTTGCTACCCAATCATTCGAGGAAGAAGCTATATTTTGGTGGGAAACGGTAGAGTAAAGGAAGACTGCTGCTGAGATCAAAGCTTTGAGGTGGGAAGATTTGAAGAATATGGTCATGAAGAAGTTTTGTGCGGAAGCTGAAGTCGAGAGATCGGAGATGAAGTTTCCGAATTTGAAAGCCGAGAAAACGAAACACCGCGAGTACACCACCGAGTTTAATCGTATGTCAAGACTTGTGCCCGAAATGGTGAACACTAAGGCAAAGAGGATCAAGTGCTACATAAGGGGACTACCACAAAATATCCGCACCTTTGTCCGGGCTAGTAAAGTTGCTACTTTAGATTCTGCTGTCGAACTTGTAGAAATGGTTTATGATGACCTGGCTGTGGATGATGTGGTGGTGGAAGAGAAGAAGGAGAAGAAGTGAGTTGCTCCTTCCAAGCGACCTGGTACTCAAATGTGGAGCCCTAGGGATTAGAAACAGAAGGTGTGGAAGAAAAAGTCATGCAAGACTTGTGGGAAAATGCACGATGGCGAGTGCATGTGGGGCAAGAGTAGTGATGTGTGCAACAAGTGTGGGAAATCCCATGGAGGGGAGTGCAGGCTAGGGTCAAATGCCTGTTATAAGTGTGGAAAGATGGGGCATTACGCAAACGAATGTAACGCGAAACCTGCCTGTTACAAATGTAGAAAGACGGGTCAAATGGCAAGGGAGTGCACTGAAGGTGAAGCTGGGGGAAGCGGAAGAAAGGATGCTAAGCAGGCTAGGCCAAGAACCAGAGCCTACATGTTGACACAAGAACAAGCCAAACAAATCCCAGATGTTGTGACAGGTACATTTCTAGTAAACGGTATTTCCGCTTCCGTATTTTTTGACTCAGGTGCGACCAGGAGTTTTGTATCTACCCAGTTTTGTAAGACAGCTAAGATGAAATGTTGTCATATGCCTAAAACTTTTATGGTGGAAACCGCTAATGAGACCTCAGTTAAAATCATGAGGTTGGTTAAGAATTATAAGATAAAATTGGAAGGACACGAATTCCCTGCTACCCTGTATGTTTTAACCTTAGGAGGATTCGATGTAGTATTGGGGATGGATTGGCTGTCTGAATTCGAAGCTCAGATAGTGTGTAGGAGTAGATTGGTAAGACTGAAGTCTTCGGACGGTGGTACAGTAACAGTTTATGGTGATAGAGAAAGTTCAGGGCTTAACGTCATTTCGATGATAAAAGCCGAAGGTTTGCTAAGACGAGGGTGTAGTGCCTACCTGGCGTATGTTGTCAAAGCTGCGGCCGAGACGAAGGAAGTGAAAGACGTTCCTGTAGTGTGTGACTACCAAGAAGTATTCCCTGAGGACCTTCCGGGGTTACCACTGGAACGAGAAGTAGAATTCCAGATAGAATTGATACCAGGAGCACAGCCCGTTGCGAAAGCACCTTACCGCTTAGCGCCGTCTGAGATGAAGGAATTGATGTCCCAACTGCAAGAACTCCTCGACAAAGGTTTTATAAGACCGAGTGTTTCCCCGTGGGGCGCATCGGTGTTGTTCGTTAAGAAGAAACACGAAAGCATGAGGATGTGCATTGACTACAGGGAATTGAATAAGCTTACTGTGAAGAATAGGTATCCGTTGCCACGGATCGATGATTTGTTTGATCAGTTGCAAGGTGCTAGTTGGTTCTTGCGAATAGACCTCAGATCGGGTTATCATCAGCTGAAGGTGAAAGAGGCGGACATCCCTAAGACAGCATTTCGGACGCGGTACGAACACTACGAGTTCCTTGTGATGTCCTTTGGTCTAACCAACGCTCCCGCGGCCTTTATGGACATGATGAACAGAGTATGTCGGCCTATGTTAGACAAGATGGTTATCGTTTTCATTGACGATATATTAATTTATTCAAAGACCGAGTCTGACCATTCTAAACACCTGAGGGAAGTATTGGAAGTTTTGAAGAAGGGGAAATTGTATGCAAAGTTCTCGAAGTGTGCATTTTGGCTGCGAGAGGTACAGTTTTTGGGTCACATAATCAATCCCAAGGGGATTACTATGGACCCAGTCAAGATAGAAGCGATAAAGAATTGGAAGACTCCGCTAAACCCGACCGATATACGCAGCTTCCTAGGGTTAGCTGGCTATTATAGGATATCCATTACGGGCTTCTCCAAGATAGCGGCACCGTTGACCTGCATGACCCGGAAGACTGTAGTATTTAGTTGGGGTAAGAATCAGGAAGAAGCGTTCGAAGAATTGAAGAGAAGACTCACTTAGGCTCCAATCCTTGTTCTGGCCGATGGTGAAGAAGATTTGGTAGTTTGCACTGATGCTTCATATCAGGGGTTAGGTTGCGTGTTGATGCAACGAGGGAAGGTCATAGCTTATACGTCTAGGCAATTGAAAGTTCACGAATGTACGTACCCGACGCATGACCTAGAGTTAGCGGCTGTGGTGCATGCTCTCAAGATTTGGAGGCACTACTTGTATGGTACCAAGTGTACTATATATACAGATCATAAGAGTTTGAAATACTTCGTCGAGCCGAAAGAGCTGAACATGAGGCAGAGAAGGTGGTTAGAACTGATAAAGGATTATGACTGTGACATCAAGTACTATCCCGGAAAGGCTAATGTAGTCACTGACGCCTTGAGCCGGAATAACGCAGAAGTTATCGCGACGGTCAAGTCTTACAAGTTGGTTATCAATTTGGATTTCTTCAAAGAAATCAGCACGGTGCAGTCAGTAGTGTTGGTAGATGAAGTGTTGATGAAGAAAGACAGAATTTTTGGGCAGCAGAATGAGTTGCTAGATAATACTCATGGTGTTAAGACCAGGTTTGACCGGATGTGGATCCCATGACATGGGAAACTTAGAGGTCGAATCCTAGATGAGGCCCATAAGTCCTGTTACTCGATTCATCCAGGATCCACCAAGATGTATCAGGACTTGAAGAAAGACTACTGGTGGCCGGGTATGAAGAACGAGGTGGTGGATTATGTTAGTAAGTGCTTGACTTGCATGCAGGTTTAGGCCGAGCACCAGAAACCATATGGGAATATGAAGCCATTGGAGATACCGGAATGGAAATGGGAACACATCACCATGGATTTCATAACTAAGCTACCGCGTACAGCTAGAAAACATGATACCATATGGGTGATTGTGGACCATCTGACGAAGAGTGCTCAATTTCTGCCAATACGAGAGGCCATCTCGTCAGAAACGTTGGCCCACGTGTTCGTCAAGGAAGTGGTTACAAAGCACGGGGTGCCGTTATCGATTGTGTCAGACAGGGATACCCGCATTATTTTAAAATTCTGGAATAAGTTCTACGAAGCTTTGGTGACAAGACTGAACATCAGCACGGCGTATCATCCTCTGTTGATGCATATTTTGTTCGTCTCGATCTTTATCAGGACTTTAATGTAATAGGTTAAAAGTATAGGGGTTATAATGTAAATATGGTAAACATGCCATTCGCTCAATTGTAAGTTACATTCGTTACCCCGTAACGAATGCAACAAATTCGTCTAAATGTAAGCTCATTCATTAACCTTGTTTAACGAATGAGATAACGAATGACCATTCGCTATCATTTAAAGTATTAACAAATAAGCGTGTTTATTCGTTAAGTAATTGTAATGAATGACTTATTCGTTAAGCTTATCTTAACGAATAAGGGTCATCGTCTATATAAACCCCTGTAATCTATTTTAAAGTAACAGTTCTGATTTTTTCCATCTATCATCTCGTTACTCTGTCCGATTGCCATCTCAACACACACCCTACACCTACTAATGTATGTCAGCCTAATCGTATAACGAATCAACATGAACATCGATGTAATCACAAGATCTAGATCCTTATATGCTCTCACAAGTGGTATCAGAGCCTGAGATCTGATCTTCGATGATTCTCGTGTTGTTAATCGTACAATTCATCTCGTATTTGATTCAATTCATGGTGAATTGATAGGATTTGAAGTTTAATTGAGTTGAATTGAAACATAGAATCGTATTTCATTGAAATTGGAACTGTAATTAACGTAATTAGGAGTATTGATCAGTTAATTGAATAATCATGAAGGTTAGAGTTCGTTTGAATGAGGTTAGAGTTTAAATTGATAACGAATTAAGCTCCGATTGAGTTGTGGTTTGGATGTTACGAACTGGTTAAGAACTATGTTAAGAACTATGTGGTTAATTGTGGTTTGTTGTTTGCGAATCCGGACAAGTGAGATCAGGTTCGGAATTCATCTGTGAGTTGATTGATAACAAATCATGGATTTCGGATTAGTTTAGACTGTGATATGAGAGTTTGAAAAGTTTGAATATATGAGTTCTTATTCGCTACTAATGAAGAGTGATTCGTTAAATCTTAACTACTCATTCGTTAAGACTTAACCGCTCATTCGCTAATACTCAACGACTCATTCGTTAATCCCACACTTTCGTTAAAACCACATTCGTTACTCAAACTTCTTTCTCTTAAACCTTATTCGCTAAAAGCTCATTCGTTCATCCATTCGCTATTCATTCTCTATTTTGTGATACTCATTCGTTATATTGCTCATTCGGTTCATTCTAACGAATATCATTCATTCGTTAAGCAATTCACATTCGTTACTGTTTTCCCATTTGTGTGAACAGTAACCTAAAGGTTTTAAGTATTGACAATTTTAGTCCTTGAAGTTTCAACAAGTGTGATCATGTCTTCTCAAAACGCCTCGTTCTATGCTTAAGCGTCTCAAAATGCCATAATGCAGCAAATGCTTACCATGGACAATGAAATTGGGAGCCACAACAAGTGTACAAAACTGTTGAAATTATCCGTTTTCGCTCGGTGGGAACCGAGATTTCGTGCTCACTTGGGATCCGTTCATCCGAGTAGTGTTCGTTATCTTGATGTTGTGTATGCTGCACCGTTGATTGGAAGTAACAATCTTGGCTGGACTCCTAAAGAATTCAAGAATTATGAAACTCAAGAGTTAAAAGACTTTAAGAGTGAGACTAAGGCTTATTCAACTCTCACTATGGCACTACCTGAACACATCTTTCATCAATACAGCACCATAAAGGTTTGTGCATCATTATTCGATACTTTGAAGAGAAGAAGTCAAGGCAACACCCTAGAATGCAAGAAAACGCTTGTAAAGTTTCAATTCAAAAACTTTATTATGATGAAGAATGAAACGGTTGAAGAGATGATAAATCGTTTTAGTCATCTAGTGGTTGAAATGGCCAGTGTTAATTTGGAGTCGACTGAGACTGACAAGATAGATACATTGAAGAATGCATTACCTTCGTCATATTCGACTTTTCTCTTTGTGTTGAAAGAAAACGGTTTCTTTCGTAATACTGAACTTACTGCAGTCCAGTTTATCAACAAAATTAAGGAAAGAGAATTTGAATTAAGGTGTCAAACATCATTGAAGGACAATCAGAATCAGAATTCTTCAATTTATGGTGGAGCAATGCCAGCAAACTCTTCAAGTCAAAGTTTAGTCCCAATTACTGCTTTCTTCACTCAAACTAAAGAGGAGAATTATAATGTAAACAATTCAGCTAATGTATGCTTTATGGCATCAGGGTCGAAATCCGAGTCTACCACCAATCCTTCAAGTACATTACCTAAAGTAAACCTTCAAGAAGCTAAACATCAGTTTGCTTTTTTATATGCTTTCATGACATCATACGAACAATTGGTGGGTAGCAAAATTGCCACTAGTGATCTAACCGATGAAGATTATGATCAAATTGATCCTGATGATCTTTAATTGATGGATCTAAAATGGAATATGGCTATGATTGTGCGAAAGGTCAAGAAGTTCATGCAAAGAACAGGGAAATATCTTCCAACGTTGAATAAACGAGTTGGTTTTGATAAGTTGAAAGTTAAATGCTATAACTGTGGGGACTTTGGTCATTTTGCCAAAGAATGTGACAAGCCAAGAAAAGAATATTCCGGTCCACGCAATGCTGAGAGATCACAAGGAAAGAATTCATCGGGTAATGATCAAGGCAATAGGATTTCCTCTGAAGGAGATAAGAACAAGTTAAACAACAATCAAGCTATTGTCGCTAATGAAGGGGTTGATTGGTCGCAGAGGTTATTGGGGAATCAAGCCAATCTTGCGGTATTTAAATCAGTTGAACAATTTGAAGATGCAAGTATTGATCAAGTATCTGAAAAGAGTTACACATCACACTCTGAAACTGATTCTTATAAGAGTTCGTTTGATAACTCAACTATGCAAGCCAAATCTGACAATTCAAATTCTGATCAAATTAAATCTTATGCTTGCATGTCTAAGTTTGACGAGGTATGTCCTGAACCTCAAGTTAACGTAACTAAACCTTTAAATGTTGTGTTAGAATGTTCTGAATGTGCTGAAATCAAATCTAAACTAGAAATCGCTTTAACTCAGAACAGTTCTCTCACAAAAGAGCTTTTTATGATCAATGAATGCTACAAACAGAAATCAAAATTAATAGAACAATCAACTTTAAAAATCCAAAAACTGTCTGAAAGCAATCATGATCTAAAAGCTGAGGTTCAATGTAAGATTATAGTGGTTGAACAACGTTTTCAGGAGATTCTCAGACTCTGAACCTGCATTTCTAAACTGGAAAATGAAATTCTGGAATTGAAAAATAAACTTGGAAAATTTCGATATTCCTCGTTTTTACTAAATAAATAATTGAAGTAAACAGTTCCCACAAGAAAAATGGGAAAGCAGGTTTAGGGTTTGTTGAGATTCCTCCTCCCTTTAAAGATGATTACTGTAGCATTCCAGACATTAAACAATGTCCTGAAGTAATTACAGTTGAACCTGAAAGTGTTGATCAAACCAAATCAACTCAAGAACCGATTCACATTAAAAGTACCTCCGTTTTACCAAAAGTGAATTAGATGGTTCCGTTGAGGAGTTAGTTGAACAAAATGAGATTGTAAAAAATAAGAATATTCCTGCTGACAATCTATAACACCCGTCAAACTTCCGGTTTAGTGATTTAGCGCTTGTAAATTATGTATAACTCTCGGGACTTAACAGACGTTTCTCGGAAGCCTTTACGTCATCCCGGTACGTTAAAGAACCCAACTTTTCCTTCCATTTTTCCTTACACTTCACTCTGGAGGGACCAGAGTGTAATATCTTATGTTATAACATAAACTAACCCTAGCCCCCTTACAAAGTTGCGATCGGCAGAATAGAGCAGGCCCTAGACCCACGATTTTCTTTTTCGCAGCCAATTCTAAGCCTTAGAACTTCAATTCAAGGAATGTACTATGGTTCCCCAAGTCTTTTACACGTTAATTGATTCTTATATTGCGCGTATTGATCAAAAACGTCTTGTTGTAGGCTAACCGGGTGGCTGCCCAATTGAGCTTTTCCGGGGCTGTTTTGAGTGAGGTTTTCGCATCCAAATTCCACTAGGTATGACACGTATATCATATTATAATTTCATGGCCAATGGAGGTGTTTAGGTCAGTCAATTGATTTTAGTCCGAAAACTAGGGTTTATCGGGTGTAGAATTGCAAATTGTTGAGTTTGATGCGTTGATTGATCGGGTGACCGACCGAATCAGTTTGTACCGCCCTAGGAGGGTTTAAGGGCTGTGGAAAAATTATTTTTTTGATGCTCGGGGCTGTTGTGGTTAGTGCTTAGTCAATCGAGTCGGCGGTGCGCGAATTTTCGTTTAAACGTTAAAGTAAGAGTTGCAAAAAGGAACCGTCAACCCTATCAACTCGGGTGACATAATCCTGATGAATAAAAAGATTTAAAATGGAATTTGGTCCATTTGGGACTGATTCGTTTAACAAATGGTTTTAAGGTTTATTACACGCGCATTCGACCCAATTTGATTACCCTTGGGCCTTAGGCCAAGTTGTTGGGCCTTTGGCCATGTTGTTGGGCCTTGGGTCAAGTGTTGGGCCTTGGGTCAAGTTGTTGGGCCTTAGGCCAAGTGTGAGGCCTTGGGCCAAGTTGTTGGGCCTTGGGCCAAGTGTTGGGCCTTGGGCCAAGTTGTTGGGCTTGAACCGCCCATTAGGCAAGAGTGTTCTTATGGTCTAGTTTAGTAACGTGTTGTGTATAATTTACAGGCCCTTGCCTGTGATTGTGCACTTAGGGATTTTCCTAGCTCGTTGCAGGTGTTCGATTGATTTTAGGTGAGTTCATGATGCCCCTTTTTACTCTTTTTACTTTTGGGCTAGCATGCACACCTAATTGTTTTTCTTACTTGACGAAATGTTTGAATGGTATTACATAGGCTTGCTAGTATTAGCAGGCCTTAGAATGTTATAGAATGTGTATGTATATATACATTTGTATATATTTAGAATAGCCAAGAATTGGCGAATGTTGTAGTCGTCTCGACTACTGAATGTTGCGTATGCCTATCTTGTGTTTGCATGCGCCGAATGATACGTGTTAGGGTTGTACGTTTGCTCGACCCTGAATGTTTGTAGTCATTTCGACTACTGAATGTTGCGTAGGCCTACTTTGTGTTTGCATGCGCTGAATGTTACGTGTTTGGGTTGTACCTGTTCTCGGCCCTGAATGTTATTTTTGAATGTATAGGAATGCACGCATAGAGATGCTCATACGTAAGAATGACTATTTATTGAATGTGGTGACCTAACCGATGTACTTCCATTTGCTGTTTTATAACCGTTGGAATGATTATTAACACTGCTGCTACTTATTTAAAACTTGAACTCACTCAGCTTAAGCTGACTTTGTGTTCATGTTAGTGTGAGTTTCAGGTTAGGAAGAGGATGCCTTATCGCTTGGACGTGCACGGAGCTACTTGGACGGTGAAGGGCATACTGGAATGAAGAATTACTTATGAACCTTTTGATTTTAGTTTTGGGAACTCATTCATCTATTTATGTTTTCCACCGAATTATACTCTGTAAATGCTATTTTAATGCAAAGAATTGTTTTTAAGTTTAATTATTTTCACAAGTGTTTTGTATGATTACCTACTGTGGGGTTCCCGGTTTTCGGGGCCTTACAAGTTGGTATCAGAGCTATGGTTTGAGGGATCTGAGCATCCCCGAATTCTTGGACTCGAACTGTAAGAAAAGAGGCTAGTATGCCCACCGCGAGTAGCTGCGCGCCAAGATGTAACTTTTAATTGTTTAGTCATTCCTGTAAATTTAACAGTTCCCGGTATGTGATTAACTGTTTAAGTGTTAGATGGAAGGCTAACGAGGTTAGGGCAGGGGGTGGTTAGGACGGGCGGGTAAAGTAAACGACTAATTACACTTTATCAACGTCATTAGCAGTTTACCCTTACCTTACATGTTCTAATTACCATTTGTACTTGACCGTGTTAAAATTCTGTCTTTGTAGGGATAAGTCATGGTTAATACTCGAGCTGCTAAGAGAGGTGGTCCTAGTGTTCGCAGCCGTGGTCGTAAGCCACGTGCCGAAGCCGAGAGAGAGATTCCTACTCCCCAGCGGGAGGAGACCCTGATTTTTGAGGAGGGGGTAACCCCGCCTTAGATCCAGCTTTGCGCGCGGCTATCACGGATGAGGTTTACCAGGTGCTCCATAGCGCCATTCCTGAGATCGTTGCTGAGGCCGTCAGGGCCATGGAGAAGTCGCTGGTTGGTAAGGGTCCGGATAGGGGAAGGAAGAGTAAGGAGGTGCAGGTGTATGTGCCGAGTGGGGATGAAGATGAGGTGCGGACTGTTAGTGTATCGACCCGGGGTTGCTCGTATAGTGAATTTAAGAAGTGCGACCCCCCTTCCTTCGATGGTACTAAAGACGCTTTGGCAGTGCATCAGTGGGTGAGAAAGATGGAGGCCGTTCTGAGGGTTAGTAAGTGCAAGGGGGATGACATGGTCACTTATGCTACGGCCTCGTTTCGTTTCGAGGCATTATGTTTGTGGGATAATATTGTGCAGGCTATGGGTGATCGATTGATTGTGAGGATGACATGGGATGGATTGAAGAAGTTGGTCCTCGATCAGTTCTGTCCTCCGCACGAATTGGAAAAAATTGAACAGGAATTCTAAACCCTGGAGGCGGGCAGTATGACACATCAGGAATACACCACAAAGTTCAACAAGATGGCTCGCTTATGTCCCGATCTGGTTACCCCTGAGGCAAAAAGGATTAAGAAGTATGTGAAGGGCCTCCCGGTGGATATTCGTAGGGGTGTGGTAACCACCGACATGAACTCCTTTCACTCGGTGGTTACCTTGGCAGGTACATTGTAAGAGCAGAGGGAGAAGTTACAGCCGAACGAGGCTAGGAAGACTTGGAACACTAATTCGTAAGGTAAGCGGCCCGGGGGAAATAATTTTAGTTCATCTGGTAAGACGGTGAAGACTGAAACTTCTGAGTTTAGGAGGGATGCGGCGTTCGGTAATTGCAAGAAGTGCGGCAAACTTCACAAGGGGGAGTGTAAGATTGGGTCCGGCACCTGTTTTCGTTGTGATAAGGTTGGGCACCCCCATTACGAGTGCCCGACTCTAACTTGTTTCCGCTGTAGGGGTTCTGGTCACTTGTCATCAAACTGTCCTACCAGTAATGTGGGGAGGTCCGGTCAGGGGACGTCCTCAACAGGGAAGATGGAAGAGAAGCCGAAGGCCAGGGCAAGGGCCTTCAACATCTCCAGGAAGGAAGAGAAAGAGGATGCGGATGTCGTTTCAGGTACCTTTTTCCTTATTTAGCTTTCATTCCACCGTTATAACTTCTTGTTCCTTTGAAATCATATGTGTTGACCGTGTAGCTAAGCTGTAGTATCATATCGTCCCAGGTACTTTTCTACTTGATGAGTTATAGGCGTCAGTTTTATTTGATTCGGGCGCCAGTAGGAGTTTTGGGTCTACCGCTTTCTGTTCCTTGTTGAATAAATCACCCGAGCGTGTAGTCGATGGGTTTGAGGTTGAGATCGCCGTAGGAAAATCCGTGTCCGTGTCTAGGGCTATTCAGGGTTGTTCCATCGAGTTGTCTGGTTATAGATTTCCGGTGCGATTGTATTTGATGCCGCTTGGTTGTTTCGATGTGGTGCTCGGGATGGATTGGCTCGCGAATGTTGATGCTCATATCATTTGTGGTCAGAAACTCGTTCGTCTAAGGGCCCTGGATGGGACTCGAATTACGGTCTTCGGTGATCGGAATGTTGCGACCCCACATATTATATCCATGCATAAGGCGGGAAAGTTGATGCAGCGGGGGTGCGGGGCATATCTAGGGTATGCTATGAATGTGAATACCGAGGTGGCGACGGTCGGTGATGTTCCTATTGTTCGGGATTTCCCGGATGTATTTCCAGATGATTTGTCAGATGTGCCGCCGGATCGCGGGGTCGAGTTCCAAATAGACCTTGTACCGGGCGCCAAACCCGTTGCCTGAGCTCCCTACCGCCTAGCGCCGAATGAAATGAAGGAACTTATGGCTCAGTTGGAAGACTTGCTCGATAAGGGCTTTATTTGACCGAGCATCTCGCCTTGGGGTGCCCCGGTCTTGTTCGTAAAGAAGAAGGACGGTAGCCGCTCCCGAGGATCGACGACTTATTTGATCAACTCTAAGGGGCTAGTTGGTTCTCGAAAATCGACCTTAGGTCTGGGTATCATCAGCTGAAGATTCGGGAGGAAGATATTCCTAAGACTGCCTTCCGCACTCGCTATGGACATTATGAATTTCTGGTGATGTCTTTCGGTTTGACCAACGCACCGGCTGCGTTCATGGATCTTATGAACTGGGTGTGTAGACCGATGCTCAATCGTTCGGTTATTGTGTTCATTGACGACATTCTTGTGTACTCTAAAAGTGAATCCGATCACGCCGGTCATCTCGTGGAAGTGTTGAAGGCTCTGCGGAAGAACAAACTGTATGCAAAATTTTCTAAGTGCTCCTTCTGGTTGTGTGAGGTTCAATTCTTGGGTCATGTTATTAACCCAAGTGGTATTCTGGTTGACCCTGCAAAGGTGGAAGCCGTGAATGAATGGGAGTCTCCTAAGTCCCCAACTGAAATCCGTAGTTTTCTGGGTTTCGAGGGGTATTACCGCCACTTTATTCTCGATTTTTCGAAAATTGCTTCTTCACTGACCAAGCTGACTAAGAAGAGTGTTAAGTTCGTTTGGGGTACGGAACAGGAGGAGGCCTTTCTCGAGTTAAAGAACAGATTGACGCATGCCCCGATCTTAGCTTTACCTGATGGCACCGATGATTTGGTGGTGTATTCTGATGCCTCTTATCAGGGGCTTGGGTGTGTTTTGATGCAGCGAGTTCGAGTCGTCGCTTATGCCTCACGGCAGTTAAAGCCTCATGAGGCGAATTATCCTACCCACGATTTGGAGCTGGCGGCGGTGGTGTTTGCGCTTAAGTTGTGACATTATTTGTACGGTGTTCCTTGCGTTATCTATACCGATCATAAGAGTTTAAAGTATTTCTTCGAACAAAAGGAACTGAATATGCGCCAGCGAAGATGGTTGGAGTTGATTAAGGATTATGATTTGGAGATTATGTACCACCCAGGTAAGGCTAACGTGGTGGCTGACGCGTTGAGCCGGAAGGAAAGACTGAAGCCGATTCGTGTAAAATCTTTCCAGCTTTTCCTTAAACCCGATATTTTGAAACAAATAGCCAACGTCCAGAATAAAGCGTTGCAGGTGGAATGGATTATGTCAGAACGTGTTTGGGGTCAGGAGAAATTGTTGGAAGCCGTCGGTGACGGGGTGAAATATAAGGATGGTCGTTTATGGGTACCGAGGTATGGGGATTCCGAGATAAAATTTTGGATGAGGCGCACAAGTCGCGCTATTCCATTCATCCGGGCGCGACCAAGATGTACCAAGCCTTAAAAAAAGAATTATTGGTGGCCTGCGATGAAGTTTGAGGTGGCTTAGTACGTGAGTAAGTGTTTGACGTGTCTACAAGTTAAGGCCGAGCATCAGAAGCCATTTGGGAAACATCAGCTGTTGGAAATACCTGAGTGGAAATGGGAGCATCTTACTATGGATTTCGTGACTAAATTGCCTCGTACTCCTAGGGGTAATTATGACACCATTTGGGTAATCGTGGATAGATTGACCAAGAGCGCTCATTTCTTGCCGATTCGAGAGACTTTTAATTCTGAGCAGCTGGCCAATGTGTTTATTCGTGAGATCGTCTCTAGGCACGGGGTGCCGGTATCTATTGTTTCGGATAGGGATACGCGTTTCACCTCCAGATTTTGGAAAAGGTTTCACAAGGAGATGGGCACCAAACTCCTCATCAGTACTGCTTATCACCCGCTGACGGATGGTCAGTCCGAGAGGACCATTCAGACTCTCGAGGACATGTTGCGGGCTTGTGTTATCGACTTTGGTGGTAGTTGGGACCGTCTCTTACCGCTTGTAGAGTTCTCGTATAATAACAGTTATCAAACCATGATTGGGATGCCACCGTTTGAGATGTTGTATGGTAGGAGGTGTAGGACTCCAGTCTGTTGGGTTCCATAGGTCAGAAGTAGTTGGGTAGTTTGGAGGTGGTCGAGGCTACGACTGAGAAACTCTACAAGATTAAAGCATTTATGAAGGCCGCGCAGGATCGTCAGATGTCTTATGCAGATAAAAGGCGGAAGCCTATTGTGTTTGAGGCCGGGGAGGAAGATCAGTCCGAGGTTTATTGGTCCGTTCCGTATTTTGGCCCGAGTTGGTGAGGTAGCTTATAGGATGGAATTACCCGCGGAGCTCGCAGGGATTCATCCTACCTTCCAAGTATCCCACCTGAGGAAATGTTTAGAGGATGATGAGGCCCATGTGCCTCTTGATGAAATCGAGCTCAACAGTAAGCTGAACTACGTTGAGCAACCGATTGCTATTCTTAATCGTCAGGAGAGGCGTTTGAGGAATAAGGTGGTTAGACAGGTGAAGGTGCAGTGGAGGCACCGTAGGGGTTCCGAGTCTACTTGGGAATCCGAAGATGAGATGGTGAGACTGTATCCGCCATTGTTCCTGTCGCCTCGGGATTCTGGGACGAATCCCATTATAAGGGGGTGGACTTGTAACACCCGTCAAACTTCCAGTTTAATGATTTAGCGCGTGTAAAGTATGTATAACTCTCGGGACTTAACCGACGGTTCTCGGAAGCCTTTACGTCATCCCGGTACGTTAAAGAACCCAACTTTTCCTTCCATTTTGCCTTACACTTCAATCTGGAGGGACTAGAGTGTAATATCTTATGTTATAACATAAACTAACCCTAGCCCCCTTACAAGGTTGCGATCGGCAGAATAGAGCAGGCCCTAGACCCACGATTTTCTTTTTTGCAGCCAATTCTAAGCCATAGAACTTCAATTCAAGGTATGTACTACGGTTCCCCAAGTCTTTTACACGTTAATTGATCCTTATATTGCGCGTATTGATCAAAAAACGTCTTGTTGTAGGCTAACCGGGTGGCTACCCAATTGAGCTTTTCCGGGGCAGTTTTGAGTGAGGTTTTCACATCCAAATTCCACTAGGTATGACATGTACATCATATTATAATTTCATGGCCAATGGAGTTGTTTAGGTAGGTCAATTGATTTTAGTTCGAAAACTAGGGTTTATCGGGTGTAGAATTGCAAATTGTTGAGTTTGATGCGTTGTTTGATCGGGTGACCGACCGAATCAGTTTGTACAGCCCAAGGGGGGTTTAAGGGCTGTGGAAAAATTAATTTTTTGATGCTCGGGGCTGTTGTGGTTAGTGCTTAGTCAATCGAGTCGGCGGTGCGCGAATTTTCGTTTAAACGTTAAAGTAAGAGTTGTAAAAAGGAACCGTCAACCCTATCAACTCGGGTGACATAATCTTGATGAATAAAAAGATTTAAAATGGAATTTTGTCCATTTGGGGCTGATTCATTTAACAAATGGTTTTAGGGTTTATTACATGCGCATTCGACCCGATTTGATTACCCCTGGGTCAAGTTGTTGGGCCTTAGGCCAAGTGTTGGGCCTTGGGCCAAGTTGTTGGGCTTGAACGGCCCATTAGGCAAGAGTGTTCTTATGGTCTAGTTTAGTAACGTGTTGTGTATAATTTACAGGCCCTTGCTTGTGATTATGCACTTAGGGATTTTCCTAGCTCATTGCAGGTGTTCGATTGATTTCAGGTGAGTTCATGATGCCCCTTTTTACTCGTTTTACTTTTGGGCTAGCATGCACACCTAAGTGTTTTTCTTACTTGATGAAATGTTTTGAATGGTTTTACATAGGCTTGCTAGTATTAGTAGCCCTTAGAATGTTATAGAATGTGTATGTATATATATATTTGTATATATTTAGAATGGCCAAGAATTGGCGAATGTTGTAGTCGTCTCGACTACTGAATGTTGCGTATGCCTACCTTGTGTTTGCATGCGCCGAATGTTACATGTTTGGGTTGTACATTTGCTCGACCCTGAATGTTTGTAGTCGTCTCGACTACTGAATGTTGCGTATGCCTACTTTGTGTTTGCATGCGCTGAATGTTACGTGTTTGGGTTGTACCTGTTCTCGGCCCTGAATGTTATTATTGAATGTTATAAATATATATATATATATATGTATATATATATATAGATATATATATATATATATATATATATATATATATATATATATATATATATATATATATATATATATATATCTTGATATATATAGGAATGCACGCATAGAGATGCTCATACGTAAGAATGACTATTTATTGAATGTGGTGACCTAACCGATGTACTTCCGTTTGCTGTTTTAAAACCGTTGGAATGATTATTAACACTGTTGCTACTTATTTAAAACTTGAACTCACTCAGCTTAAGCTGACTTTGTGTGCATGTTAGTGTGAGTTTCAGGTTAGGAAGAGGATGCCTTATTGCTTGGACATGCACGGAGCTACTTGGATAGTGAAGGGCATACTGGAACGAAGAATTACTTTTGAACCTTTTATTTCAAAAGACTTTTAAAAGTTATACTAAATTTTGATTTTGGGAACTCATTAATCTATTTACGTTTTCCGCCGAATTATACTCTGTAAATGCTATTTTAATGCAAAGAATTGTTTTTATGTTTAATTATTTTCACAAGTGTTTTGTATGATTACCAACTGTGGGGTTCCCGGGGTTCGGGGCCTTACACAATCACATTTTATGTGAATCCGAAGAATTTGAACTGGCAGTCTGTGGTTCAAAATCTTTGGGTGAAACTTCTAAAACTCCTATGGTTTTACCTAATGTTTCTCAATCAGACAAACCTTCGATATCTGATGAGTAGTTGGATGAGATTCATAAATCCTCAACCAAAATCTTCAAGCGGGGAGATATTTAAATGAAAAGGTCTTTCAAAGGTTTTTTCGGATAAGGAAGTTCCTCTGAATCTTCTTAATCCAGAATTAATTGAAAGTGTTTTTCAGGATGACACTTCAGAAGTCACTAAACTTGAACAATAATTTAACAAATCTAAATTCAAAAACGTTCAAGAAAAAGCAACGGACATCACATTTAAATCCATAAAATTTGTCAAATCGTCTGGAATGGAGAATTCATCTAATTCTACCAATCTTGTATTTTTCGAAAATAAAAAGGGACTTAAATCTGTTGGTACAAAGAAAGTGACTTTTGAAGCATCAAAAACTGAGATTCAACCTGTGAAGGAAAATCAACCTAGTGGTTCACTACAAAAGTTTTTAGATTCACGATTATGTTCTAAATGTGGTGAACCTGGACATGTTTCTAAAAATTGTAAACCAAAGGTTGATGAGATCAAAGTTTCATCAAAGTGTAAGTCTTACTTGAAAGAAAAACCAAAAGAAAACCAAGTTGATAAAAGTTTAATAATGTATTCTGATGTCAATCACAGAAAAGTTGTTACGATTGAGTCTTTTAATGTAACAAACAAATGTGTTGACCATGCTCAACCGATTTGTTTAAACACTGATTCGGGAATTATTCGTGACGGGTACCTAAAGAAGAAAAACAAGAAACCGGTCACATATTCTCAATTCCCGAATAATAGTGTTAAGTTAACTTATTCTCCGAAAATATCAAAGGGTGAGCTCAAGACTGAGGCTTGGCACTACAAAAAAAAATGTCATTTAGTGGCACACATTTTTAGTGTCAAATAACTTTTGTGCCACAGTTTCAGGTTTTAATGGCACTCTTTGTATGCCGCATTTGCTTGGCACACACTTTTAATGACATTTAACATTAGTGTGACTAAAATTTAGGTTTTAATGACACTTTGTGTATGTCATATTTCTTTGGCATAAACGTTTAGTAGCATTTAGTATTTGTGTCACTAAAACGCAAGTTTTAATGGCACTTTGTGTATGCCATGTTTGCCTAGCACATATTTTTAGTGATATTTAGTATTTTTGTTACTAAGATAATTAACGACAACTTGCGTTTTTATTTAGAAGCTGTGAATTTTGCTAAAGACCGTTACTTTTATGTTGAAATGTTAGCAAATTTTATTTATTTACAACTTTTTGTTACAAAAGTTGCAACTTTTTCCATATAATACAGATAGAAAAACATATACTACATATGAATCTTTTTTTAAGAGTTGGTTTTGAATAAAGTTTACATGTATTAAAACTCATTTTAGTTTTGAATATAGTTTAAAGTTTACATATATTACATATGAATCTCTCGTTGTTTTTTTCTTTTGAATAGGAACAATGGGGGATACATTTTAATTTGTTAAATTTTCGCATTTTTTATTTATATTTGTAGTTATAATTTTTTTTAATTTACTTTTTAAGAGGATTTTTTTACGTGGCACAATTCATTCTTACGCTTTTTATTTTTTCATCCTTCTAACCTTACCTTAACTTAACTTTACCCTTAATCCTATTATATCAGACTTTATAATTGGGCGGTTCTAAATTAAAATACAAAGAGGATAAGGGCGCTAGCTTAAAAATTTTTGTTTTCCCTCTTAATCACTCTAAAAATTTACAATAAGCAGTTCAATCGCCAAAAGGGTTACGATTGGTTTAATCGCAACTTCAACCCACCTTCAATCCTAGGTCAGTAAAAGGAAATGATTAGGCTCAATTGATCAATATTGCGTGACTGTATGTTTATGTTCCGATTGGGCGATGTGTTTCTATTTTTTTAATTGGTTAAATTTTGTATTCATTGTTTCGTGCTTTGGTTTGATCCATATAATCTGATTTATAGGAGTTCTAGAGAAATGATTTGGTTACCAACAACTTGCTCACCAACTGTTTGATGAATTGCTTAACACTAGGGACTCGTGGATGTTTATTCTGATTTAATTGTTTGTTGGTAATATGTTACTTCTAATTTGCAAATTGCTCAAGTGAAATCTGTAAATTAAATGACTGATTAAAACCTTTTGGACTCAACAAAAAAACTTAGACTCATAGTTTTCCTGTGTGATGAAGTTTTTGAAACTGAAAAAGATAACTCTGCACACTTTTAAGAATTTAAAAGGTTTTATAGCAAGGTATATATATTTCTTTTAATTTACGAATTTAATATGTGAAATTATTCAACCAAAAAATAAGAAATTGGATTGATGATCAAAACGCCAATTTTTCTTAGAAGAAAGGGAGAGAAAGTTAATATTTTTGTTGCAAATTACATGGTATAAATGGCTCGTTAATTTGTATTAATCTTTTTTATATGTTATTATTATTAATATTATATCTGTTTAAAATTTATAGAAGAAAAGTTTGAAGTGGAAAATGGAGGACGATTTCGTTGAAGAAATCACAGTAAAAGGTGTTCATCTTACTAAAATGGAACATGATGGTGTTGTTTCTATGATCAATTATAAAGCATCTGAGTTGTTTATTAGTAAAAAAAATGGTTTCGTAGGGGCGTTCTTATTTAAGTGATCCAATAAAAAAAATGATTCTTTAATCCAACAGTACAGCTAGTTTAGGTGGGTTGATGATCCATTTATTTATCAAATATTATTTGTTTTCTAAATTTAAAAAAAATGCAAACGTGCTACACAGCGGTTTTATTTGCAAAAGAATGCAGTATGCCAGAAACTATTATGTTCATTAGGATGTGCATTCAGTCATATCAATGAACAAAGAGAGATATTGGAGGCTTCACCAAATGAAATCTCAGAGGTAAAAAGATAAATTCTGTGTTTTTTCTCAATGTTCTTGTATGCTTATATGATGATAGTACTGATATGGGTGTGGTGATGCGGCATGCAGTGTCATTTTGGTCTTTCTCAAGCAGTAGGTAGGTCTTGAAATCCCTAATGGTGAGTCTTATTTTGTTTCAACTGTATATTTTGGTTATATTGTTTGGATGTGAAATGATTTAGAGTGTAAACAAATCAAACAAAACCCAAGCTCGACTATGTTCTATCTTGGCAGGTTTCGAGTTTCTTTGGGTGTTTTTGTATGCTTCATCACTTAGTTTTCTTGTTGATTATTAATGACGTATTGTTCACGTTCTTTTCAGGTAAGAAAGTGGAGAAAGTATACTAGATGTGTTGCATTGTTGTCAACAAAATTGCCATTTTTTCGATATTAAAAGTCTTGTTACCAAAGTAATTGGTGAGCACAAACCAATTGCCAATTTATGTCACGATACCTTCTTGTGTTGGGAACTAACCGAATTGTCATTTTTTTTATTATCATGCTTATGGCATTTTGTAGGAAAAAAAATGATCGGATTATGAATTGCAATAGTTTGGTATTGAGCTATGCTTCAATGTGGGGACGCCTAAAGCTACATTTGGCTCAGTACACTAATTTTGGGTTATGTTTTAACATAGATCAAGCAACCTTTTAAAGAAGGTATTGATTGTTGTTGTATATTACTATTTTCTCTCAAGTCGTGCCTATGTGGTATATAATTATTATTTTCTTTTACATGTTTTTCTTTAAAATCAATAACAATGGCTTTCATAAATAAAATAACTTTTAGATTTTTCCTGAATATATATTAATGCTTGTTTTTTTTTTTTTGATGATGACAGAGTAGATTTCATGAGAAGCTTTGGAGTTAAGTTTTTTACAAGTTAAATTCTTAGCAAAAAGAAAGTTTAGACTAATCATGTAAATATTTGTAATATGTTATTTATTACACAATTTTTTTCTAACATTTGGAATATGTTTTGGATTGAACTTATTATTGAAATTATAATATTATGAATTTATGTTTACATTTTTATCTAACTTCTATTATATATTTATATTGTAAATCATGTGATTTATATAGAAAAGTGCCACTAAAACTAGTATGGCTATGTAATTAAATTACTTTTTTAAGGCACAATAATTGTGTCACAATAGTCTTGTTATATATTATGGCAAAAAAAAAGTGTCACTAAAAGCATTAAAACTTTGTGCGGCAGATCAAAAAAGTGTCACTAAAAGGCTTTAGCGTCACTGCTTCTAGTGACACTTTTTTTGTGTGCCACACATTTTTATGAGGGTCTTTAGTGAGACTTTTTTGTTTTTCAGTGACACTTATTGTGTGTCACTATACGGCATTTTTTTTATAGTGTGGGCTGTCTTTTTGAACTAATCATTTACTTGTTTGTGCAGAGTTCATCCAGGTCCTTGTCTACTCGTAAATGGATTTTGAACAGTGGATGTTCTAGGCATATTACTAGCAACCTCGATCTTCTTAATAATTTTAAGGATATTCAAGGAGGTTATGTTACGTTTGCAGGTAACAATGAGGGAATAATTACGAAAGAAGGAGAAGTTTCAAACTGGAAAGTAACGTTTGAAAAGGTAAAATTATTGTGAAAAGGTGGATCACAATTTACTAAGTGTTTCTCAGATATGTGATAAAAAGTTTACCACTGTCTTCACAGACAAGGAATGTGTTATCCTTCAACCGGGATACACTATTCCTGACGATATGGTTCTCATGTGATCACCACGATCGAATGATATTTATGTACTGGATATGAGTTACGATGTCATTGTTTCACCCTCAACTACATGCTTCATGTCTAAAGCTATCGAAAAGGAATCTATCCTTTGGCATCAACGCATGGGACACATTCACATACGCAAGATGAATTTTCTTATTTCAAATGAGTTGGTGTATGGTGTATCCCTTAAAAATTTCAAGATCAATGATCATTGCGTTGCGTGCAAGAAGGGGAAACAAAAGAAGAAATCACATCCAAGCAAGTCACTCAACACTATTGTTACACCACTGGAACAACTTCATATGGATCTCTTCGGTCCAGTGAATCGTGCTAGTATTGCTGGAGATTGGTACTGCTTGGTGGTGACTGACGATTTCTCACGTTACTCATGGGTGTTATTTATGGGGTCGAAAGATCAAACACTGTTCTTAATTCATAATCTAATTACTAAGATCGAATCACTTTACAAACTAAAAGTGAGACGAATTCGTAGTGACAATGGAACTGAATTTAAGAATAATGTATTGGATTTCTTCTGCATACAGAAAGGAATTCATCGTGAATTCAGTGCGCCTGATGTTCCTCAACAGAATGGTATATCTGAAAGAAAGAATCCTACGTTGATTAAAGCTGCAAGAACGATGCTTGCTGATTCAAAGCTTCCTGTTCAATTCTGGAACGAAGCAGTGAACACAGCATGTTATACTATGAATCGCGTACTAACAGTAAAGAAGCTCAAGAATACTAGTTACTAGCTTCTGAACAATCGTAAACCGAACTTAAAGTATTTGGAACCATTCGGGTGTCCGTGTACTGTGTTAAAGTGAGATGCTGGAAAGTTTGATGAAAAAGCGTTTGAAGGTTACTTTTTGGGATACAATTCTCCTAAGAAACGAATCTTCAATATCTCTTCGGGGTGTGTGGAAGAATGGTATCACGTTGATTGCCAAAGTTATACTACTCCGCCAACTGGTACAGGTCCCGATTGGATGTTCGATTACAACGGTTTATTTAATTCGTTCACGTCAGTGGTTGAAGAAGTAAATGAAGATCTTATTAGATGTTATCTGGAAGAACAATGTCTTCCGATGTAAAGGTCTTCTTCGGTTCATGTAAATGACTCTCCTAATGTATCAGAAACATTGAATGAAGTTTCTGAATATTCAGATGATGCTGATTTCGTTGATTCATTGTCAGTACCCTTGGATGAAGCTCCAGAAACAAACGAGCCAATTCAAATCGTTGATGAATCACCGACTGTCTCTCTAGAGACAATAGAGGAAAAAATTACCAATTTGGGTGATAACATATCTGTCCCTGTCAATCCTTTCTTAAGGATTCATTCGAGTCATCCATAGGAACAGATAATCGGTGATGTGAACGATGGGGTTTGACCAAGACACCATTTAGCTAATGTATGTGATGATCAAGTTGATTGTAACGTATCTCCTACCGAGGATTCAATAGTTTGTGCTTATGCGGATTTGCACTCTTCTGGTATCCTCAGTATTGCACAATACACCTGCTTCCTATCATAGATAGAACCAACAAGTGTCGCAATGGCACTCCAGGAACTGTCTTGGGTTGAAGCTATGAAGGAGGAGCTGCAACAGTTCATACGACTGAGTGTATGGGACTTAATTGATAAACCCGATCACGTGAAAAAGCCGATTCCAACTAAATGGGTCTTTAAGTGCAAAAAGGACTACCGCGGGGTAATTTGAGAAACAAGGCAAGGTTGGTCGTACTTGGTTATAATCAACAAGAGGGCATAGATTATACCGAAGTATATGCTCCGGTTGCACGACTGGAGGCTATACGTATCTTTCTTGCCTATACAGCCTATAAAAATTTTATGGTTTATCAAATGGACGTGAAATCGACATTCTTAAACGGAGCTATTCATGAGGAAGTGTATGTGAAGCAGCCTCCCGGTTTTGAGGATCCAGACTTTCCAGAGCGTGTTTACCAATTAAACAAAGCACTTTATGGTTTACACCAAGCCCCGAGAGCCTGGTACAGCACGTTGGCTGACCATCTGCTAGAAATTGGATTCACGAGAGGGATTGTGGATTGTACATTATTTATAAGAACGTGGGTGATCATTTTCTCCTCGTCCAAATCTATGTGGACAACATAATTTTTGGTTCGACGAACGACAGCTTGTGTAAAGATTTTTAAAAGACGATGCAAACCAAATTCGAGATGAGCATCTCGTTGGGAGATATGAACTTTTTCTAAGGATTGCAAGTTCACCAGTCTGATTCTGGGATCTTTATCCATCAGACAAAATATGTGAGCGATGTCTTGAGCCGATTCAAGATATCCGATGGCAAAATTCCTTCGACACCTCTTCCCGTGGGTCACAATTTATCACCGGAAGAATTGGAGGATACCGTAGATATAACCCTGTATCGTGCTATGATTAGATCTCTCATGTATTTGACTGCATCGCGACCTGATATTATGTTTGTTGTTTGTTTGTGTGCTAGGTACCAATTGAGTCCCCGAGTGACTCACCTAGCGGCAGTAAAGCGCATCATACATTATCTGAGGGGACATCCAGACATCGGGTTATTGTTGGGCCTACTTATTTGGTTTGTACTTAGTATGTTTGTTTTGTTTAGGCCGTGTATGTAAACCGAGATCCATTTGGATCTCTGTGAGCTTTTGGTTAGTATTGGGCTTGAGTGGTAGGTTTCCTATATATATATAGAATGCATTGTATAGGGTAAAAGGTTGTTCATTCACGTGATTTTGGCTGTCTAAGGGTTATCATAGACGAGTATTGTATTAATAGTGCTTAAGCACCCGACGTTAATATTAACGTGTGTTTTGAAGCCATTTGTGTGTTTTACGTGTGTGTGTTTGTTAGTGTTCTTG
The DNA here is from genome assembly GCF_021521415.1 of Bidens hawaiensis. NCBI lineage: Eukaryota > Viridiplantae > Streptophyta > Magnoliopsida > Asterales > Asteraceae > Bidens > Bidens hawaiensis. The sequence goes on from NW_027491157.1 coordinate 2,076,884, forward strand.
AATCATCTAGCGTTGGATTTCCGCACCAACACCTAGATTGTTGATATCATATTTGTAGTGATCCAGATTCGGGACTTACAATTTATGGTACCCCAAGGACGATAAGTTCATTCTCACCGCTTTCACTGATTCGGACTACGGAGGATGCAAAATCAACTTCAAGTCTACAACAACGGGATGTCAATTTTTAGGAAACCGGCTTGTTTCCTAGCAGTGTAAGAAGCAGACAACGGTCTCAACTTCAACAGCCGAAGCGGAGTATGTGGCGGCCTCGAGTTGCTGCTCACAGGTTCTCTGGATCCAGTAACACTTGCGGGATTACGGTTTGAAGTTTCTTACTACTCCCATTTATATTGATAATTCTGCTGCAATTTTAATCACCAAAATCCGGTTAACCATTCAAAAACCAAACACATTGAAATCCGTTATCACTTCATACGTGATTGTTTTGAAAAGAAGTTAATATCAATTGATAAAATTCACACGGATTTTCAAAAGGCTGACATTTATACCAAAGCGTTTGACAAAACACATTTTCAATATCTGCAGGGTATAAATGGTTTAAAAACTTTAAAAGATATTCAAAAGCTTGGTTAAATCATTTTATTTCTTGTTTTGTTTCGATTTTTGTTGTTTTTAGGGGGAGAAAAATATAACATCCAAAAAATATTGTGGTTTCTATTTGTACAGAGAAAATTAAAAGCTCCAAAAACATTCAAATATTGAAAAATTTCAAAAACAATGAAAAATGCTCCTCAAAATGAGTTTTAATGCAAAAAAGGGAAAATGATAGTACATTGATGGAATTGATCTAGTACATGGATAAACTAGATAAAAAATTACCGTAAGGCCAACAATATGATATGCGAAGATAGGCTTGACAGACTATATAGGAAATGATAAGATATAAAGATAATGAATGCCGAATCTAGTGGAATTACATCTTGAAAGATTGATACTATATCTGATTTAAAGAAAAGTCAAAAGTCAAAATGATTACTGTGTGTGCATACTTTCATTTTTGAAGAAAATTCTGCTTTGTTTTTATTTTATTTTGCAAAGAAATTCAACTTTATTTTTATTTATTTTTATTCAAATATTGGATCCTCTCCTGCGCGATTTGATTATCCGACCTGAGGGTTAATATTTGAGTATTCTGCTTTATTTTCTTGGTGTTTCTTATAAAATCTTGGACTTTCTCCACACGATAAGACGGGATTATCCGAATTGAGAGTTAAATTTTGACGTTCTGCTTTATTTTCCTTTTATTATTTTTGCATGAGTCACAGTTAATCAAAATTTGGAAAATCAAAGAAAAACGTACATGTGGTATTCACTGTATAAGAGATAGAAATGTTATATTTGATTGATGGGGTCCACATATAGTCTGTGAAAAGTTTAAGAGGATAATTATATCTGCAATCATCGTTGGGTTACATGTATAATAATCATCGAAATTGAAGTGTTACTTAGTGACATTTTCATCAATATGATTCCCTGCTCAACTCACAAAAATATGTACTGCTTTAAGTAGTTTAGTTATTTACTGGTTTTTGTTACTGGTTAATTGAAAATTTTAGAAAAACCAAAAAGATTGTTTTTCTTTTCTGCTTTAGTTTCGATTTACCAAGCTAGCGAATAATTCAAAAGAAAAAGAAAAAGATTGATCCCCATAGATTTTAAGTTATTCGTGCTTAACGTAACTTACAACTGGTATCAGTTGTGATTTTAACGTAAAAATCCGTTTAAGTTAAATATTACCGATCCGTGGATGATCGGGTATTTTAATGTATGCAATTAAAACCTAAAATAGATTTAATTGATTATTTTATTATTTGTTTTAAAATCGTAATTGGTTTTAATATTATTTAATTCCTTAATGAGATTTTTGTCTCATTCGCTAAGGAAAACTGGTGATTCGTTAATTAGTTTAACGAATGTAAAGCTTTTCGTTATTTAACTATAAAGAATGAGTTTATCATTCGCTATCAAGACATTTGCTTCCGTTGTGCATAACGAACGAAATACATTCGTGTGACCATTAACGAATGGAAAGAATTTAATGTATTATTCGTTAAAATTTAAACGAATGACATTCTTATTCGTTAGAAACATTAATGAATAACGTATATTCGTTAAAGTTTAACGAATAAATCCTTATTCATTTAAAAGGTTAAACGAATCAGGACGAATATGTTAACGAATGAGGCCATTCGTTAGTTCAAATTTGAACGAATGACCTCGGGTGTTTGAAATTTTTGGGGTTTATAATCCCAAAGACAGACGAATGTTGTTTCATTCGCCATTTTCCTGTTTCACTATCACCCTAAACGAACTATTGCAGATTTTTCCCAGAATCATTTGCTTGCTTATTACCGATATTGATTAACATCTTTACATTCTACACGTATTAACGATCACAATGATATGAGATTCATGGGTTTTCATTGTTGTTTTATGGGTTAATTAATTAATTGAAAATCTGAATTTGAATCTAACAATTAACAGATTAGAAAACTCTTAACTCATTAAATTTTAGATAAATGACAAATAACTAGTGGTTTAAACAGGATTATGATCATTGTTGATAAGGTTAATTCGTAATTGTAATGGATAATCAAAGGTTTCGACGGTTATGTTCGTCGTCTTTGACTTTGATTAGTCAAAATTAAAATGTAAATTGACTCTGGTGTAGTCAAATTGTTTATTTTAGTCAGATTCGTTATTCATATAACGAATGATATTCAGATTCGTTAGATTGTTAACGAATAACTATTTGATTCGCTAAGGGAACGAATGTATAGTTAAAATAATTATAACGAATCAGGATTAATTCGTTAGATCAAAAAGGTTTGATAACGAATGAATTCACGTGTAAGTGTGATTCGTTACGTGTAACGAATGTACTTGTTAAATGTTTAACGAATGTCTCATTCTTCATAACAAGTGAAATGATCATTCATTAAAACAGAGTATTATATTATTGAATGTTTTACTAAGTTTGTTTGTTGAAGAGTAATGGCAGATGAAAATGTTCAAAACCCGGTTCCCGAGCAACAACCTGTAGATAATCCAGTACCTGAACAAGCTCCTGTACTGCTATCGTGGAACAAAAGCCACAACATCTATGCCTATCTTGAGCCAAACTTTGAAGATTCTTCTATATTCGGGGGCATGATTAGCTTCTTGACACGCTCAAGAATTTACAAGGCAATCTCGACTCGTGCAGTTGTCTATCAGAAGATAATTCGTGAATTCTAGAATAACTAGACTCAACGAAGTAGAAAATCAGATTGAAGCAGTAATTCAAGAAAAACGGGTAGTGATTGATGTTGGGGTAATCCGAGACTCGTTGGGATTTCGTGATACAATCGATGACAGGTGCGAGTTTGATAGGGAGTTGATATGTGGATTATTTGGACGAGTAAAGTATAATGGGGATTTGGGAAGATCTATGTATAATAAAGCAAAATTGTGTGAACAATACAAGTATTTGCTTCATGTATTAATTCATTGCCTCGGCGGACGTAAAGGAGGATTTGATGAATGCCGAGTGATGCTGCAGTCTGCTTTCGTTACTCTTGTGCTGAATAAACCATTTAACTTTTCTGAATTGGTTTATTATCATTTGAAAGAGAACATTACAAGCAGACATAAATTTCTAATGTATCCAAGATTTCTACAAATGATAATCAATGATTTGGTGCCAGACTTGGAGAAAGATCAAACTGATGTTATGAAGCTTGACCACATGAACGAAGAAACTATGAGATGGTTGAGATCTAATAGAGGGCAGAGTCTGAAAGATCGACCAAGGTTTAAACGATTGATTGGTCATTTAGCGAATATTGATCATGGTACAGGTGGTGGGGTAGATCAGCAACCGGGCGGAAGTTCCACACCGTCGGCAGGAAATAAGACTGATGCATGTGCTGGTGGATCTGGAGATAATCAGCTACAAATAGTACCATACAAGGATTACACGAGAGCTAAACCAATTGATGTCATTCCAGCAAATATGATTTTACTTGTGGGGAAGGATGGAGTTGTTTATAGTATGGTGAATGTGGTTGAGATCGAAGAAGGTGAATTTGTTGATCATTCGTTAACAAAAGAACAATTTGCCTTGCTTTTGGATCTAAATGAAGAAGAGGTGGATGTGTTGGGAAAGAGTGTGGATGTGGATATTGAAATAGAAGAAAGTACTAATACAGGCATTCCACACGGGAATGTGCCTGATTTTGATGAGGTAGAGGTTGAAGACGTAACTGCTGAGGAGTACCCTGAGTTCTACACCGACAACAACAACGACTCAGGTATTCCGTTTTTCACTACTGAGACATTTTGATGCAGAAGAACGTCATTTGCAAGAAGAGAAAGATAAATTTAAAGCTGCTGGAACAAGTCATGTCTCTCCTACTGAGAAAAAGCGTAAACGTGCTTTGGATGGTATGTTTGAATGTAATGTTGCAAAGATGAACAAGATGATCGAGACTTTTCGTTATCATGAACGAGAAGAAGTCAAAGTGGATAAAGCTCGAGCATCCGCATACCAAATGAAGAAGTACAAGCCAGCTAAAGATGTAAGAGGTGATTTGGTGGCATGGCAGTATGATTCAGATCTTAAAGTATATATCGTGAAATGGGAACACGGTATTTATTACTTCAAGCGCCCATACGATATCTTATCTATGCCCAGATGGGATGTGAGAACACTAGCAAACAGACCGTTCGTGAATCTTGGGAACGATCAGTGGGCTGGGTGGTTTTATAAGCAGTTATTACATGAAACCCACTTCGATTTCAAGTTTTTCAAGCCACAGGTGCCGACTTATAAGTATATAGATGAGATTGATACACGCACGGGATGGAGGAAGATGATATTGCAAGTGAAGCCAACAAAGACGATGAAGAGGGTTCCAATGAAGATCTTTCCTCAGAGTCTGTTCACCTCGTTTAATTATTGGTATTACGACAATCATACAGGTGAAGCGGTTATTGTATTCGGTCATGTTTCAAACCCAAAGATGATACGTATTATTGATCCGATGTGGCTGGTTAACTTATCTGAGTCTGACAATGATGCGTTATTTACAAGTCAAATCAGGTTTGCTAACGTATGCGACTACGAGCTTGCTATGCAGTTTCAGAAGGTTGTTAGAGTCTATTACGCATACAAGATTCACAGTTGTGTTGACTGGAAGACAAAGATGTTCCAGAGATGAAAGATAAAGAGCTCAAGACGAGGGCGAGTTTGTTGATGCATATTTTGTTTATCTCGATCTTTATCAGGACTTTAATGTAATAGGTTAAAAGTATAGGGGTTATAATGTAAATATGGTAAACATGCCATTCGCTTAATTGTAAGTTACATTCATTACCAAGCAGCTCACATTCGTTATATAGTTTTTGAACAAGTTCCTCAAGGTTTTAAGTATTGACAATTTGAGTCCTTGAAGTTTCAACAAGTGTGATCATGGCTTCTCAAAATGCCACGTTCTATGCTTTAGCGTCTCAAAATTCCCTAATGCAGCAAATGCTTACCATGGACAATGAAATTGGGAGCCACAAAATGTGTCAAAAACTGTTGAAATTATCCGATTTTGCTCGGTGGGAACCGAGATTTCGTGCTCACTTGGGATCCGTTCATCCGAGTAGTGTTCGTTATCTTGATGTTGTGTATGCTGCACCTTTGGTTGGAAGTGACAATCTTGGCTGGACTCCTAAAGAATTCAAGAATTATGAAACTCAAGAGTTAAAAGACTTTGAGAGTGAGACTAAGGCTTATTCAACTCTCACTATGGCACTACCTAAACATATCTTTCATCAATACAGCACCATAAAGGTTTGTGCATCATTATTCGATACTTTGAAGAGAAGAAGTCTAGGCAGCACCCTAGAAAGCAAGAAAACGCTTGTAAAGTTTCAATTCAGAAACTTTATTTTGATGAAGAATGAAACGGTTGAAGAGATGATAATCGTTTTAGTCATCTAGTGGTTGAAATGGCCAGTGTTAATTTGGAGCCGACTGAGACTGACAAGATAGATATATTGAAAAATGCATTGCCTTCGTCATATTCGACTTTTCTCTTTGTGTTGAAAGAAAATGGTTTCTTTCGTAATACTGAACTTACTGCAGTCCAGTTTATCAACAAAATTGAGGAAAGAGAATTTGAATTAAGGTGTCAAACATCATTGAAGGACAATCAGAATCAGAATCCTTTAATTTATGGTGGAGCAATGCCAGCAAACTCTTCAAGTCAAAGTTCAGTCCCAATTACTGCTTTCTTCACTCAAACTGAAGAGGAGAATTCTAATGTAAACAATTCAGCTAATGTATGCTTTATGGTATCAGGGTCAAAATCCGAGTCTACCACCAATGCTTCAAGTACATTACCTAAAGTTAACCTTCAAGAAGCTGAACATCAGTTTGCTTTTTTATGTGCTTTCATGACATCATACGAACAATTGGTGGGTAGCAAAATTGCCTCTAGTGATCTAACCGATGAAGATTATGATCAAATTGATCCTGATGATCTTGAATTGATGGATCTAAAATGTAATATGGCTATGATTGTGCAAAAGGTCAAGAAGTTCACGCAAAGAACAGGGAAAGATCTTCCAACGTTGAATAAACGAGTTGGTTTTGATAAGTTGAAAGTTAAATGCTATAACTGTGGGGACTTTGGTCATTTTTCCAAAGAATGTGACAAGCCAAGAAAAGAATATTCCGGTCCACGCAATGCTGAGAGATCACAAGGAAAGAATTCATCGGGTAATGATCAAGGCAAAAGGAGTTCCTCTGAAGGAGATAAGAACAAGTTAAACAACAATCAAGCTCTTGTCGCTAATGAAGGGGTTGATTGGTCGCAGAGGTTATTGGGGAATCAAGCCAATCTTGCGGTATTTGAATCAGTTGAACAATTTGAAGATGCAAGTAGTGATCAAGTATCTGAAGAGAGTGACACATCAGACTCTGAAACTGATAACTCAACTACGCAAGCCAAATTTGACAATTCAAATTCTGATCAAATTGAATCTTATGCTTGCATGGCTAAGTTTGATGAGGTATGTCCTGAACCTCAAGTTAACGTAACTGAACCTTTAAATGTTGTGTTAGAATGTTCTGAATGTGCTGAAATCAAATCTAAACTAGAAATCGCTTTAACTCAGAACAGTTCTCTCACAAAAGAGCTTTTTATGATCAATGAATGCTACAAACATAAATCTAAAATTACTAGAACAATCAACTTTAAAAATCCAAAAACTGTCTGAAAGCAATCATGATCTAAAAGCTGAGGTTCAATGTAAGATTATAGTGGTTGAACAACATTTTCAGGAGATTCTCAGACTCCGAACCTGCATTTCTAAACTGGAAAATGAAAGCTGAGGTTCAAGGTAAGATTATAGTGGTTGAACAACATTTTCAGGAGATTCTCAGACTCCGAACCTGCATTTCTAAACTGGAAAATGAAATTCTGGAATTGAAAAATAAACTTGGAAAATTTCGAGATTCCTCGTTTTTACTAAATGAAATAATTGAAGTAAACAGTTCCCACAAGAAAAATGGGAAAGCAGGTTTAGGGTTTGTTGAGATTCCTCCTCCCTTTAAAGATGATTACTGTAGCATTCCAGACATTAAACAATGTCCTGAAGTAATTACAGTTGAACCTGAAAGTGTTGATCATACCAAATCAACTCAAGAACCGATTCACATTAAAAGTACCTCCGTTTTTACCAAAAGTGAATTAGATGGTTCCGTTGAGGAGTTAGTTGAACAAAATGAGATTGTCAAAAATAAGAATATTCCTGCTGACAATCACATTTTATGTGAATCCGAAGAATTTGAACTGGCAGTCTATGGTTCAAAATCTTTGGGTGAAACTTCTAAAACTCCTATGGTTTTACCTAATGTTTCTCAATCAGACAAACCTTCGATATCTGATGAGTAGTTGGATGAGATTCATAAATCCTCAACCAAAATCTTCAAGCGGGGAGATATTTAAATGAAAAGGTCTTTCAAAGGTTTTTTCGGATAAGGAAGTTCCTCTGAATCTTCTTAATCTAGAATTAATTGAAAGTGTTTTTCAGGATGACACTTCAGAAGTCACTAAACTTGAACAATAATTTAACAAATCTAAATTCAAAAACGTTCAAGAAAAAGCAACGGACATCACATTTAAATCCATAAAATTTATCAAATCGTCTGGAATGGAGAATTCATCTAATTCTACCAATCTTGAATTTTTCCAAAATAAAAAGGGACTTAAATCTGTTGGTACAAAGAAAGTGACTTTTGAAGCATCAAAAACTGAGATTCAACCTGTGAAGGAAAATCAACCTAGTGGTTCACTACATAAGTCTTTAGATTCACGATTATGTTCTAAATGTGGTGAACCTGGACATGTTTAAAAAAATTGTAAAACAAAGGTTGATGAGATCAAAGTGTCATCAAAGTGTATGTCTGACTTGAAAGAAAAACAAAAAGAAAACCAAGTTGATGAAAGTTTAATAATGTATTCTGATGTCAATCATAGAAAAGTTGTTAAGATTGAGTCTTTTAATGTAACAAACAAATGTGTTCACCGTGCTCAACCCATTTGTTTAAACACTGATTCGGGAATTATTCGTGACGGGTACCTAAAGAAGAAAAACAAGAAACCGGTCACATATTCTCAATTCCCGAATAATAGTGTTAAGTTTACTTATCCTCCGAAAATATCAAAGGGAGAGCCCAGGACTGAGGCTTGGGCTGCCTTTTTGAACTAATCATTTACTTGTTTGTGCAGAGTTCATCCAGGTCCGTGTCTACTCATAAACGGATTTTGGATAGTGGATGTTCTAGGCATATTACTGGCAACCTCGGTCTTCAAAATAATGTTAAGGATATTCAAGGAAGTAATGTTGCGTTTGCTGGTAACAATGGGGGAATGATTACTAAAGAAGGAGAATTTTCAAACGGGAAAGTAACGTTTGAAAAAGTAAATTATTGTGAAAAGGTGGATTACAATTTACTGAGTGTTTCTCAGATATGTGATAAAAAGTTTACCACTGTCTTCACAGACAAGGAATGTGTTATCCTTCAACCGGGATACACTATTCCTGACGATATGGTTCTCATGTGATCACCACGATCGAATGATATTTATGTACTGGATATGAGTTACGATGTCAATGTTTCACCCTTAACTACATGCTTCATGTCTAAAGCTATCGAAAAGGAATCTATCCTTTCGCATCGACGCATGGGACACATTCACATACGCAAGATGAATTTTCTTATTTCAAATGAGTTGGTGGATGGTGTATCCCTTAAAAATTTCAAGATCAATGATCATTGCGTTGCGTTCAAGAAGGGGAAACAAAAGAAGAAATCACATCCAAGCAAGTCACTCAACACTATTGTTACACCACTGGAACAACTTCATATGGATCTCTTCGGTCCAGTGAATCGTGCTAGTATTGCTGGAGATTGGTACTGCTTGGTGGTGACTGACGATTTCTCACGTTACTCATGGGTGTTATTTATGGGGTCGAAAGATCAAACACTGTTCTTAATTCATAATCTAATTACTAAGATCGAATCACTTTACAAACTAAAAGTGAGACGAATTCGTAGTGACAATGGAACTGAATTTAAGAATAATGTATTGAATTTCTTCTGCATACAGAAAGGAATTCATCGTGAATTCAGTGCGCCTGATGTTCCTCAACAGAATGGTATATCTGAAAGAAAGAATCCTACGTTGATTAAAGCTGCAAGAACGATGCTTGCTGATTCAAAGCTTCCTGTTCAATTCTGGAACGAAGCAGTGAACACAACATGTTATACTATGAATCGCGTACTAACAGTAAAGAAGCTCAAGAATACTAGTTACTAGCTTCTGAACAATCGTAAACCGAACTTAAAGTATTTGGAACCATTCGGGTGTCCGTGTACTGTGTTAAAGTGAGATGCTGGAAAGTTTGATGAAAAAGCGTTTGAAGGTTACTTTTTGGGATACAATTCTCCTAAGAAACGAATCTTCAATATCTCTTCGGGGTGTGTGGAAGAATGGTATCACGTTGATTGCCAAAGTTATACTACTTCGCCAACTGGTACAGGTCCCGATTGGATGTTCGACTACAACGGTTTATTTAATTCGTTCACGTCAGTGGTTGAAGAAGTAAATGAAGAATTTATTAGATGTTATCTGGAAGAACAATGTCTTCCGATGTCAAGGTCATCTTCGGTTGATGTGAATGACTCTCCTAATGTATCAGAAACATCGAATGAAGTTTCTGAATATTCAGATGATTCTGATTTCGTTGATTCATCGTCAGTACTCTTGGATGAAGCTCCAGAAACAAACGAGCCAATTCAAATCGTTGATGAATCACCGACTGTCTCTCTAGAGACAATAGATGAAAATATCACCAATTTGGGTGATAACATATCTGTCCCTGTCAATCCTTCCTTAAGGATTCATTCGAGTTATCCAAAGGAACAGATAATTGGTGATGTGAACGATGGGGTTCGAACAAGACACCAATTAGCTAATGTATGTGATGAACAAGTTGATTGTAACGTATCTCCTACCGAGGATTCAATAGTTTGTGCTTATGCGGATTTGCACTCTTCTGGTATCCTCAGTATTGCACAATACACCTGCTTCCTATCACAGATAGAACCAAGAAGTGTCGCAATGGCACTCAAGGAACCGTCTTGGGTTGAAGCTATGCAGGAGGAGCTGCAACAGTTCATACGACTGGGTGTGTGGGACTTAATTGATAAACCCGATCGTGTGAATAAGGCGATTCCAACTAAATGGGTCTATAAGTGCAAAAAGGACGACCGCTGGGTAATCGTGAGAAACAAGGCACGATTGGTCGTACTTGGTTATAATTAACAAGAAGGCATAGATTATACCGAAGTATATGCTCCGGTTGCACGACTGGAGGCTATATGTATCTTTCTTGCCTATGCAGCCTATAAAATTTTAAGGTTTATCAAATGGACGTGAAATCGGCGTTCTTAAACGGAGCTATTCATGAGGAAGTGTATTCGAAGCAGCCTCCCGGTTTCGAGGATCCAGATCTTCCAGAGCGTGTTTACCGATTAAACAAAGCTCTTTATGGTTTACACCAGGCCCCGAAAGCCTGGTACGGCACGTTGGCTAACTATATGCTAGAAAGTGGATTCACGAAAGGGACCATCTGTTCACAGGTTCTTTGGATCCAGCAACACTTGCGGGACTACGGTTTGAAGTTTCTTACTACTCCCATTTATATTGATAATTCGGCTGCAATTTCAATCACCAAAAATCCGGTTCACCATTCAAAAACCAAACACACTGAAATTCGTTATCAATTGATAAAATTCACAAGGATTTTCAAAAGGCTGACCTTTATACCAAAGCGTTTGACAAAACACGTTTTCAATATCTGCTGGGTATAAATGGTTTAAAAACTTTAAAAGATATTCAAAAGCTTGGTTAAATCATTTTATTTCTTGTTTTGTTTCGATTTTTGTTGTTTTTAGGGGGAGAAAAATGTAACATCCAAAAAATATTGTGGTTTCTGTTTGTACAGAGAAAATTAAAAACTCCAAAAAATTCAAATATTGAAAAATTTCAAAAACAAAGAAAAATGCTCTTTAAAATGAGTTTTGAAGCAAAAAAGGGAAAATGATAGTACACTGACGGGATTGATCTAGTACATGGATAAACTAGATTAAAAATTACCGTAGGCCAGCAATATGATATGCGAAGATAGGCTTGACAGACTATATAGGAACTGATAAGATACAAGGATAATGAATCCCGAACCTAGTGGAATTACATCTTGAAAGATTGATACTATATCTGATTTAAAGAAATCAAAAGTCAAAATGATTACTGTGTGTGCATGCATTCGTTTTTGAAGAAAATTCTGCTTTATTTTTATTTTATTTTGCAAAGAAATTCAACTTTATTTTTATTTACTTTTATTCAAATATTGGATCCTCTCCTGCGCGATAAGATTATCCGACCTGAGGGTTAATATTTGAGTATTCTACTTTATTTTCTTGGTGTTTCGTATAAAATCTTAGACTTTCTCCGCACGATAATACGCGATTATCTGAATTGAGAGTTAAGATTTTATCCAACTTCTACTTATTTTTATCTTTTTATTTTGTTGAAATGGAACCTTATCTGCGTGTAGTAATACCGATCTTAAGGGAAAATTTTGACGTTCTGCTTTATTTTCCTTTTATTATTTTTGCATGAGTCACAGTTAATCAAAATTTGGAAAATCAAAGAAAAAAACACGTGATATTCACTGTATAAGAGATAGAAATATTATATCTTATTGATGGGGTCCACATATGGTTTTGTGCCTAATTGATCCAAATTAAAGCATATCGTAAAGTTTCCGACTAGTCTGTGAAAAGTTTAAGAGGATAATTATATCCTCAATCATCTTTGAGTTACATGTATAATAATCATCGAAATTGAAGTGTTACTTAGTTACATTTTCATCAATATGATTCCCTGCTCGACTCACAAAAATATGTACTTGTTAATTGAAAATTTTAGAAAAACCAAAAAGATTTTTTTTCTTTTCTGCTTTAGTTTCGATTTACCAAGCTAGCGAATAATTCAAAAGAAAAAAAAATATTGATCCCCAACAATTTTAAGTTAATCGTGCTTAATGTAACTTACAACTGGTATCAAAGCTAGAGGTTGCTCGTGATACGTTATTTCGTGTTCGTCGGGTTAAAGCACTGTTTAATCGGATTTGGAAGTGATTCTGTGGATAATCGATGAATATGATGATAGAATCATGTTCCTGATCAAAATCCGAATCCTCGTGTGAAATTTGGTGCTTAATTATGGTGAATTGAAAAATCCGCCATGGATGGTTAAGTTATGGTTGATCAGAATTTGACTGCATTTAATTATTAATTGATAAAATTGATGATGAATTTGTGTTAGATTGGAATCCGAGTCTTCGTACGCATTTTGATGGTGATTTGATGTTGTTTTGATGATATCCGCCATTTACAGCCATGGTTGAAGCTTGAATTCCAGATTCCGGCCACTGTAACCGTATTTCCCGTCCATTCGCGTTTTTCCGGTGTCTACAGTAAAGGCCCAACAACCCATTCTTAAACGAAATTTTTCGGGGATATTTTAAATATGCGGGATACTCTTCTGGCAAAATTTGGTGATATGTTTTCCGGCCGACTTTTCGCGCATTTCGAGGGGCCGAGAGGGAGTAACCGGTTAAGTTAACGAGACTTTTATTAAGGATTTTTGAAGAATTGTTCAAGACCTTGCCTAATTTGTCAAGAAAATGGGGAGATAAAACATTCAAAGAGCTTATTGGATTGTTATCTTTCTACCTTCACAAGTGTGTCTTGAATACTGCAATTTGGGAGGTAATTCGTGATTGCAAAGCTATGTTTGACCGAGTTCGAGAATGCAATTGTTCTTCTATCGTGGATTGATTTGTTCAAGATTGAAACCTGACTATGTGGGATACAAGTGTCTATCCAATTACTTCTTTCTGAGGGACTTTGATCCTGACTATGTTGGTTACAAGTATTCGGCGGATTGCTTCTGTTGAATGGGACAATTATTGAATGGGTTGATCTGATTGAGGATTATACGAGTCTTGTCATCTGATTGAAGAATGTGATTGTTCGGTGTTGATTAATGAAGGTTGGAACTTTGAATCATATGCCCAAGCATTAGCGTATCCAAGCGTATTGGGATAGACGTTATCGAGAGAGTGAAGACCTAAGTGAAATATGTTGAGTGATCGGGTTTTTCATGAAGATGTGTGACGAGGTTAAACGTAAGGATATTTTTGCTTTACCGGTGCGACAGATAGCCGATGACTTGCTGCTAATTGATTCGTTTGATCGAACCATATCATATGCCAGTTGGATGATCGGAATGATCACATGGATATCCTGATTTGAGGGGGAGATCTAATACGAGTATCTATAAGTTGTTGGTTTGCTTACGAAGAGTTATATTTTGTCTGTTCGTACAAGCCCGAGAATCATTAGTCAATGAGGAGGTTGGCTGTACGGTTGATGATATGCAGATAAAGTATTAACGGTTAAAGTAAGAGACTTTAACGTATTCATCGCTAAAGTATTGGATGCTAAAGTATTGGAAAGCATTCGACAGCTACGGTAAAGGGGAAGTCTGTAAGTGCACGGATTTGGTGTCCGCAGCTGTTCGAATAGGATAGGGCTAGTTTGGTGTTTATATTAATGTATAAAGGCTCATTTTCTAAGGATGTTTAGCGAATGAGGCCTGATTCGTTAAATACTAGGGCCATCCGTTAACGTAAGAGCCCCTTCGTTACTACAGTGTAACGAATGGCAGCTCATTCATTAAGGTATACCCATTCGCTAAGGGTGTTTAGCGAATGGGGCTATGGAAAGACCTTATTCGTTAACCTTGTTAACGAATGAGAAGTCTCATTCGTTACTACAGTATAACGAATGAGACCAGCCTATAAATAGGCCTTCCATAGTTAGTTAGCAAGAGAGATCTATGCTATATTTATCCCATGTAACGTTATGCTGTTGGATTCTCTCTAGATCCTTAATGTATTCATCATCCATGTAATGTAATCATCCTTTAATTTATGAACATGATCATTAATGTATCGATTTGTGACTAGATTCCTGGCTCGTAAACGTTTTATATAACGTATTCTCAACTGGTATCAGAGCTGAAGGTTTTAAGTATTGACAATTTTTGAAATCACGATACCATATGGGTGATTGTGGATCGTCTGATGAAGAGTGCTCATTTTCTGCCTATACGAGAGGCCATCTCGTTAAAAACATTGGCCCACGTGTTCGTCAAGGAAGTGGTTACAAAGCATGGGGTGTCGTTATCGATTGTGTCAGACAGGGATACCCGCTTTACTTCAAGATTCTGGAAGAAGTTCCACGAAGCCATGGGGACAAGACTGAACATCAGCACGGCGTATCATCCTTAGACTAAAGGACAGCCCGAAAGGACTATCCAAACCCTTGAGGATATGCTACGTGCTTGTGTGCTAGACTTTCAAGGAAGCTGGGATGATCATTTGCACTTGGCAGAATTCTCTTACAACAACAGCTATCATTCAAATATTGGCATGCCTCCTTTTGAGATGTTGTATGGTAGACGTTGTAGAACTCCCGTATGTTGGGGAGAAATTGGAAGTTTAGAAATGGTGCAAGAAACCTCCTCAAGGTTTGATTCGTTAAAGGCTAGAATGAAAGCTGCCCAAGATCGTCAGAAGTCATATGCCGATAAGCAGAGACGGCCGATATTTTTTAATGTTGGAGACCACGTGACGCTTAAGATCTCGCCTTGGAAGGGAATTATATGTTTTAGAAAGAGGGGAAATTTGAGTCCAAGGTACATCAGACCGTTCAGAATCATAGCCCGAGTGGGTGAAGTGGCTTACAAACTTGATCTACCCGATGAGCTGGAAGGAATTCACTCTACATTTCATGTATCCCACTTGAGAAAATGTCTAGCTGATGACACGTCCCACGTGCCATTGCTGGACATCGAGGTGGACGAACAGTTGAACTATGTTGAGCAGCCTATCGAGATAGTTGACCGCAAGGAGAAGCGTCTTCGTCATAAGGTTATTCCCCGAGTAAAAGTGATATGGAAGCATCGTAAAGGATCAGATGCTACTTGGGAAGTCGAAGAAGAGATGCACAAATTTTACCCGCCTTTGTTCAGTAGTAATGGTTAGGTTCCCCGAAACCTCTTTTAAGGAGGGTAGACTTGTAACATCCGCTTTTCTGAGAATTATAAATAACAGAAAGTTCTATAATTAACTGTGTGTTGTTAACTTAATTGGGCGTGTTAATGTTTGGATAATAAATGGAATTAGAAGTGTGAGTGGGTTGTGGGGCCCATACTCCCCTATATAAACCCAACCCCCTCCTTCCTTTCACCACTTTCTTCCCTTTCGCCACACACACACACACACACTCAAGAATATACACATTTTCTCTCAAGACCCGAATCCGAATCCGAGATAAAGCAAGGAAGATCTAGGTGTTTGAGTATCTCAAACATAAAGAAAACGTCCAGATCTTCGGGGTTGTCCAAATCTGAACTGAACCCGGAGCAAAAAGGTAAGCTTCGGCCAAAGGGTTAAGTTTTATGGTTAGAATCGACATGCAAAACGATATAATGATAGATCAGGTTGTGAAATGTAAGAAAAACATGAATTTGGTGAGTTCTAGCCTCACGGATGTATTATAGAACAAAAAGGTGACGTCTGGACTATGAGAAACACGAGTATACAGAGTTGGTAAAACTTAAAACCCATAAAAAGAGTAGAATCGGGTCCTAAGGAGGATACAAGGAGAAAAATGGCTTAAAAATGGTAAAAATGACGAAAGGCAGGAATTTCGCATCGCACAGCCATGCGAAGCAAATATCAATATTTTCGCATCGCACAGTCATGCGAAGAGAAAAAGTCATGCAAACCGAAATTCCATGCGAAGAGAAATTCCATGCGAAGCGAAATTCTTCCTTGTGAAATTTCATGAAATTCATTTTCTGATGCATTTTAGTTAAAGTAATGTTAGTGAAAATAAAATTTTCCAAGCTGACCTTGGACCCCAGCCAGGGGCTCGGCCCCTTAGACCCTGCTAGGGGCTGCCGCCCCTAGACCCTGCTAACAGGGGCGCTGCCCCCGGACCCCCGTTAGTTGAGGGTTTCACTAACTTAGATGTAGGAAGTAGTAGTAATGGATAATTGACACGCGTAATGTGTTGTACAGTTAGCCGTGCGCAACTAAGGAAGGGCATTACCATTAAAAGCGAGAGAACCGACTCCAGGTGAGTTCAAGCCCTTATATCTCCTATGTAGTAAATAATAAACTTACTTGATTGGTAAGTGTATGATACGTGTATGATTGTGTATTGAATGTATTGTTACATAATGATTGTATGAATGAGTACGTATATATATTTATAACTAGAAGATATGTAAAGTATGCACGCATGATAAAGGTATGGTTATTCGGGACAGAAGGGACCATACCCTTATAATATCTGTGATGTTACGGACCAGACCCTTATAATATATGTGATGTTTAAGATAGAATAGCTTATGGTATACCATAGGGTTTCATGAAAGAAAGTATGTAAGAACTTATGCATATATGTAAAGTATGTACGACAGAAGTGATAGTAAATAAGGTATAAATACGTATCTCCGGATATGTATGCGTATAGTATGAATGTAATGTATGTTAATTGATTAACTAGAACTCACTCAGCGTAGCTGACTTTTAGTATGGACGCAGGTGAGTAGGAATAGGCATGTTGCTTGAGGTGGGGCACGTGACAAATGGATGGACACTGGCATCGAAGACAGAAGATTCACGTGTCGTTCATGTTATTGTTTAAGACTTAATGTATTTTGTTAAGACAAATACTTATGTTATGTAAGAATGTTTAATATTAAGTATTCCGCGAAAATTTTTTAATTAATTCTGATTTTAGAACTGTGTTTATGAGTAAATCCAACACCAAAGTAGGGTTACCGGGGACTGGACCTTACATTGTAGCGATAAGTCATGGTTAATACTCAAGCAGCTAAGAAATGTGGTCCTAGTGTTCATGGCCGTGGTCGTAAGCCACGTGCCGAAGCTGAGAGAGAGATTCCTACTCCCTAGCTGGAAGAAAACCCGATTCATGAGGAGGGGGATAACCACGCCTTAGATCCTGCTATGTGCGCGACAATTGCGGACGAGGTTTATCAGGTGCTCCATAGCGCTATTCCTGAGATCGTTACTAAGTCCGTTAGGGCCATGGAGGAGTCTTTGGTTGGAAAGGGTTCGAATACGGAAAGGAAGGGTAAGGAGACGCGGGTCGAGGAGGAAGAGGTTTATGTACCAAGTGAGGATGAAGAGGAGGTTTGTGCTATTAGTGTATCTACTCGGGGTTGCTCATATGGTGATTTTAAGAATTGTGATCCTCCTTCTTTCGATGGTACTAAGGATGCTTTGGCGGCAAATCAGTGAGTGAGGGAGATGGAGGCCGTTCTGAGAGTTAGTAAATGCAAGGGGGATGACACGGTGACTTACGCTACTGCCTCGTTTCGTTCTGAGGCACTTTGTTGGAGGGATAATCTGGCGCAGACCATGGGTGATCGTTCGATTAGGAGGATGACGTGGGATGAGTTGAAAAAATTGGTCCTTGATCAGTTTGTCCTTCACTTGAAATGGATAAGATTGAACTGGAATTCTTGACCGTCGAGGCGGGTAGTATGACGGATCGGGAGTATACCACGAAGTTTAATAAGATGGCTCGATTATGTCCCGATCTGGTTACTCCTAAAGCTAAAAGGATTAAGAAGTATGTGAAAGGTATTCCGGTGGATGTTCGTAGGGGTGTGGTGACCAGCTACATGAGCTCGTTTCACTCGGTGGTTACCCTAGTGTTGGGCTATATTTGTGGTTTATGCTTGTATGTTGGGCTTAGGTAAGGTATATTATGTAAACCGAGAACTTTATGGTTCTCGGTGGGCTTTGGGCTTTTGTTGGGCCAGTATGTTAGTTCCCTATATATATAGAATGCTTTGTATAGGGTTAGGAGTTGTTCATTCACGTGTGATTTTGGCCGTCTAAGGGTTATCATAGACGAGTATTGTACTGTTAGTGCTTAAGCACCCGACGTTAATATTAACGTGTGTTTTGAAGCCATTTGTGTGTTTTACGTGTTTGTGTTTGTTAGTGTTCTTGAACCATCTAACGTTGGATTTCCACACCAACACCTAGATTGTTGATATCATATTTGTAGTGATCCAGATTCGGGACTTACAATTTGTATCAGAGCCTTAGACCTATTCAGGCTCGTTATTGTGATATCAAGGATTCAAGATTTTTATCTTTGGTGGTTGTGTTTAATTTTCCGGTGATAGTCTCGTCGGAGAAGGAAAGACTTCCTTTTTGGATTGAAGATTGACCTAATGTTGGTTAAAATTCAAATCCCAGAGATTTCGGGATTTAATTTGTTACCAAAATTATCTAGTCAAGGCATCTTTGGGTTTCCTGGAAGTTCTCGGACAATTTTCATTGTTTTCGGCCAGCATTTGGTCGTTCTCGGTGAAATTTGTTGGTTCTCGGCCAAATCTGCCTGTTCTCGACCAAGTTTGTCAGTTCTCAGCTACATCCAAGAGTTCTCGGTTGACTAAAAGTGTTTTCTGTTGACTAAGAGTGTTCTCTGTTGACTTCCTAGCTCTCGGTCAATATTGTTCTCGGTTTCTTTTCTCGGCTGCCATTAGTTCTTGGTCAACTTTTATTTGGACCTGACACTTGGACTAAAATTTAATCTTAAGTAAAATAAAATGGAACAATTAACCAACTACAATGTGTCATCAAATGCTCTACTTCATCAAGAACTGGATTCCATAATGGAGACAACCACTCGTGTACCTCGTCTATTGTCTCATGAGGGGTTCAGTGAGTGGAAATTTTGATTCGAGAAGTATGTTAAAATGAAAGATGCTAAGATTTGGAAAAGCATAGTTAAAGGACCACAAATTATCACGAATCAACGTGAGAATTCAACCGAGGTTGTCGTAAAGCCGGTTGCACAGTATGATGATGATGATTTTGCCAAAGTTGAAGAGGATGAAAGGGCCCTATCAACTCTAACCATGGCACTTTCACCTGAAATTGCCCTTGATTTTAGAGAACTTCAATCTGCTAAGGAACTATAGGAGGCATTAATCGAGGTGTATAAGGGAAACGAAGATATGAAAAGGAGTCGCCAAGACTAGCACAATGCGGAAGCGTAAAACGGGAATGTAACAGACACCTCTGGTATCAACACATTGTTTATAAAGAAACATTACAAACTAATGTACAATATATTATATTTCATTGTTCTATCATTGTTTTACAGTCTAGTTGATTCAAACAAAACTAGTTCGTTAACTATACGATCTTACTACTAGTATCCTTGCTTCTATTCACATAGCATCAACCACACACCTTGGGCAAGTAACGAATCACCAAATCACTCCGATTTAGGTAAACCTGAAAAGCAGTTTAAAACAGGTCAACTACTAGAGTTGGTGAGTTTCACGAGTTTCGAGAAAACAGTAATGAGTATTCACAAATTAACACTTGTAATTGTGAAATAAGTATGTATGTATGTATGTAAATGATGTAATTATGCTAAGCTACAGTGAAGCCTTGACTGTATGTGCTGCGTGCATCCATTTCCCACGCTCAATCAACCACTGTGGCCCATTTCCGCCCACAACATTGCCCAAGTAGCTATGTCTAACACTACATAGCGTGTTGTATAATTATGGTCATGTGCAAACGGGGTAAAGTCTCAGCAATACATGCCGGCTCCGTTTGGCTTTGTCAAACCAATGGTACTATTCACAAGCCACCGGCTTGAAGTTAATCACTGTGTTAGTGGGGACTTTCGTGTGTTAGCACTTAGATAATTCACATCAATACATGTTTCAGGTATGTATATGTAATCAAACATGCTTTTCACCTCAAAAGTTCGTAAAACTGTTTAAAGAGTGGGGTCCTGAAACTCACGGTTTAGTAGATAATCAGTACTGTATCAGCTCGTGGTTTGTTTGGTCCGCTATCAGTAGTT
Organism: Bidens hawaiensis; assembly: GCF_021521415.1. Taxonomy (NCBI): domain Eukaryota; kingdom Viridiplantae; phylum Streptophyta; class Magnoliopsida; order Asterales; family Asteraceae; genus Bidens; species Bidens hawaiensis. Next base: position 2,097,519 of record NW_027491157.1, read on the forward strand.
CCTATAATCAATATTATAATAATATTAATATTTTAATATTATTATAATATCAATAGTAAACTGGGTTGTATAACTAATCTGGGTGTAGCTGGAACGTCCAGAAAGTGACAATAGGCTTAGGTTGTGATGTTGTTCAATGTCTAATACTTAAAAGTGAACTTGGCTCAGATTCCCGTTTTCCCAGCTTGACCAAGTTGTTCGTTTACACGTTCAGAAAACAGTTATGGGAAAATAAGCTTGGGTAAATGTATTGGTTAATAAAATGATTAAGTTATAAAGAAGGATCACATACTGGGGTCCCGGATTAGCCACGGGGCCCGTTTCCGTTTATTCAGATTGATTTGAGAAGAAACGCGCACAATCCACCCGAATTGTCTAGGTTTCTCATAGAAAAGTTTGTTTTCACTTAATTAGTCCAAAAATATGATTTTTGATCACTCTTGGTGTTTTGTTATTCCCGCAGATTCGTTAATCGCGAACTTGCTGGTTTTTATAAATACTGAATTTGTTTAATATTCAAATTAGCATAATTAATTAACCGTTAATCATTAAATTATGAAAATTTAACCACATATCAATTAAAATATGTAGATTCTTATTAAAATATTTCTGGAATTATTTACTGGTTTATTAATTTATAAAAATTCATTTTATCAGCTATATTTCGCCTGAAAATCGTCCGTTTACCCCAAACAATTTCCAAATATTCCACAAAAATTCCTGAATACTCAAATCATGTCCCAAAACAACTTGTATCAATTCGAGAATGTAAAAAGCTCGTGCGATATTCTTTTCGACCCAAATTCGGCTATAAAAATTCACACGAACGCATATACACAAAACACCTTTAACCTTCTCCAAATGATCCCAAAATTCATATATGATCAAAATACATTAAATCTGAGTTCCGAGAAAAATTTCATAATTTTTGAAGTATTTTAGCTATTTTTCCCAAACAAACGTCCCAATTCGGTAATAAATTCGCCAAATATTCTCGGATGGTCGAAAAATTACCAAATTTGAACAGGGACTCAGTGAAATGGTCCCTGCTGTCCCTACAAAATTTAAAGTCCTAACAATATGCACATCACAACCTTAACCTAAATAGCCCGTAAGCGAGTGTTTCGGCATTACCTTAGCGGGTTTGGCTCGTTTTCGACTTTCTAATCAAGTTTTCACGTTCCTGTGCTTCTATTGCAAGCTAGATACATGTCCTATATCACAAATCAAGAGGGTTTCATCAATAGAACAACCCTTTAACTTAGGGTTTCAGCTAGTGCACAAAAACGAACCTTTAAACCGTAAAAACGCCGTTTCAACCCTTTAATCCGTGTTTATGGCCAAAAAAGATCATGATTCTGATTTGAAACTAGGTTTAACATCAAAGTATGTTTTTGAATGATTTTTTAGAGTTTTACATGGTTAACTATGATTTTTAACAATCAAGACATGTTTATATGTTGTTAAACGAGTTTAAACGAATCAAAAATCGATTAATCATAAGGTTTTTACCTAGTTTTCTTGCTGGTTTTGGCTGTAGAAGAAGAGTTTCAGAAGTTGTGTTTGAAAATATGTGTAAAAATATCTCAAATCTAGTTTATATGTGAAAGGAAAAAAAATGGGGGTGGGTGGGGTGGCGGCTGCGGGCGGAAGTCCATGGGCCCATTTTGGCCCAAGTGTCAGATTTCTCAAGCCCAAATACGAAAAGCCCGGTCCAAATTTAATTCGGGTTCGGTTTTTGGCGCGAAAAACTTATCGGGTGCGTTAAACAGCGAAAACGAGTGTTTTTCGGCTAGTTTTGTGTAAAATTATAAAAACATACTATATGTTTGTAAAAATCAAAACTATTTTCTCGGATCGCTTAAAACATTTCAAATAAGTGTTTGGTAAGTCTTTTTCGGCTTAACGGATAATACAATGCTTGGTTTGTAACTATCTTTCGCGTTTAAATCTATAGCGGGAAGTTAAAACGAGCATGTTTTGGTTTAACTTGTTTGCTATCAAACTAAGGCCATATTACTAATATTTTAGCTTTTATAGATCGTATATCACTTATAGATGGCCGCCCGAGATATCTGGGTCTTAACCCGACCCGTTCAGTTAATCGTTCGTTTGTTACGCAAAAGGCGTTTATTTGCTTAATCGGTAAATACGTACTGAGGTGTACGTTGTTTTGGCTCAAATGTCACATTCTCCCCCCGTTAGAAAATTTCATCCCCGAAATTTGATTATTCAACTTTTTCTTTGTTTGGAAACAGGTGCGGGTATTTCTTTTTGAATTCGGATTCCGCTCCCACGTGAATTCGGGTCCCCGTTCTGAATTCCAACGAACTTTTACTTGAGAAATTTTATTGTGCCTTGGTTGTTTTATTTTTCCCTCTAATATTTCCACCGGTTCTTCAACGAAATTTAGTTTTTCATTTATGTTTAAGTCTTTTAATGTCACGATTTCGGTTTCGTCAGTAAGGCACTCTTTCAGGTTCGAAACATGAAAGACATCGTGAATAGAGCTCAACTCCAAAGGTAATTTCAATCGGTAGGCTACAGGACCGATCTTAGAAGTTACTTCATACGGTCCAATGTATCGCGGAGCTAGTTTACCGGTTTTTCCGAATCGAATAACGCCTTTCCACGGCGATACTTTCAGAAAAACTTTGTCGCCTATTTCAAAGGATAACGGCTTTCTACGAACATCAGCGTAGCTTTTCTGTCGATCTCGGGCGATTTTCAATTTACTTGTAATTTTACGGATTTTGTCGGTGGTTTCTTGAATCAAGTCAGATCGTGTAATTTGGGTATCTCCCACCTCAGTCCAACACAAGGTTGATCTACATTTCCGTCCGTACAGCGCTTCATATGGTGCCGCTTGAATGCTACTGTGATAGCTATTGTTGTACGAAAATTCAACCAGTGGGAGATGTTGATCCCAGTTTCCACTGAAGTCTAGTACACAAGTGAGAAGAAAATCTTCTAAGGTTTGAATGGTTCTCTCAGATTGACCATCGGTTTGGGGATGGTAGGCGGTACTTAGGTCAATTCGGGTTCTCAAAGCTTCTTGTATGGCTTGCCAGAATTGAGAGGTGAAATGGCTATCACGATCAGAGATGATTGAAACGGGTACCCCTTGTCGGGATACGATTTCATTTATGTAGATGTGAGCAAGTTTTTTGGTTGTGAACGTGGTTCGAATTGGAAGGAAGTGTGAGGATTTGGTTAGTCGGTCAACTATAACCCATATTGCATCATTTCCTCGGGAAGTTTTTGGGAGGTGTGTTACAAAATCCATGGTAATTTGTTCCCATTTCCATTGTGGTATTTCCGGTTGGTGCAACATTCCCGAAGGCTTTTGATATTCGGCTTTAACCCTCGCACAGGTTAAACATTTACTAACATACGTGGCTATATCCTTCATACCGGGCCACCAATAATACTCCTTCAAGTCCTTATACATCTTATCTGTTCCAGGGTGAATGGAGTATTTGGACTTATGGGCTTCGTCCATGATCAAATCACGCAGATTAGTGAAAGTGGGAATCCAAACTCGGTTTTTGTAGTATAGAATTTCATTAGTTCTTTCTTCAAAGTTTTGTTCGATCCCATGCAAGTTTTCATCTTCCAAGTGATCTTCTTTCAGAGCTTCGTTTTGAGCAATACGAATTTGTTCGATGAGACTGGTTTGGATGATCATTCCAAGTGCTCGGACCCGTAGTGGTTTGATCCTCTCTTTTCTGCTCAAAGCATCTGCTACTATATTAGCCTTGCCCGGATGGTATCGAATCTCACAGTCATAATCGTTCAATAGTTCTACCCATCTCCTCTGCCTCATGTTTAGTTCTTTCTGGTCGAAAATATGTTGTAGGCTCTTGTGGTCGGTGTATACTGTACATTTGGTGCCATACAAATAGTGCCTCCAGATCTTAAGTGTGAAAATAACCGCGCCCAGTTCCGAATCATGGGTGGTATAATTCTTCTCGTGCACCTTTAATTGTCGACAAGCGTATGCTATGACTTTGTTTCTTTGCATTAGTACGCATCCTAACCCTTTCCGGGACACGTCACAATAAACTACCAGATCATCAGTTCCCGCTTCTTGTTCTTCTCCCCAAACATAAGCACGATCTTTTTGATTCAACAGAGTTAAAGGTTGGGCTATGCTGGAAAAATTAGCAATAAAACGCCGATAATACCCAGATAAACCCAAAAATTGGCGAATTTATTTCGGTGACTTTGGGACTTGCCAATTTTTGATGGCTTTAATCTTGCTCGGGTCTACATGGATACCGGGTCGGTTAACAATGTGCCCTAGAAATTGTACCTCTTGTAGCCAAAATTCACATTTTGATAGCTTGGCATACAACTTTTCCTGCCTCAACAATTCCAAAATGGTTCGTAAATGCTGCTCGTATTCCTCCTTGGTTTTCGAATATATCAAAATGTCATCAATAAACACGATAACGAATTTGTCGAGGTACGGTTTACAAACCCGATTCATAAGATCCATGAAAACTGCGGGAGCATTAGTCAGTTCGAGCAGCATAACTAAGAATTCGTAGTGGCCATAACGAGTTCGGAACGCCGTTTTAGACACATCTTCCTCTTGAATATTAACTTGACGGTAACCGGATCGAAGGTCAATTTTCGAGAAATAGTTTGCCCCTTGAAGTTGGTCAAACAAATCATCTATTAGTGGAAGAGGGTATCAGTTCTTGATGGTAACTTTGTTTAATTCCCGGTAATCGATGCACATTCTAAAACTTCCATCTTTCTTCTTTACGAACAATACCGGTGCTCCCCAAGGAGAATAACTAGGACGAATGAAACCCTTATCTAACAACTCCTGTAACTGGTTAGATAATTCTCGCATTTTAGAGGGTGCCAATCAGTAAGGTGCCTTAGCAATAGGGGCTGATCCTGGAATTAAGTCAATACGGAATTCAACCTGTCGGTTCGGTGGTAATCCAGGTAGATCATCGGGAAAGACATCGGTGTATTAACTTACAATGGAAATCTCTTCTATGCGTTTCTCATCAGGGTTCTTTATAGTTACGTTTGCCAAAAATGCCATACAACCTTGGCGTAAACATTTCCACACTTTAATATGAGACACGAGAGGTAATATCGAACCAGACTTGTCTCCCTGTACTATAATCATTTCACCTTCCGAAAGGGGAATTCTTACCGTCTTGTTGTTACGCACAATCTCTGCCTTATTCTTGGTTAACCAGTCCATGCCGACAATAACATCAAAACTTTCCAACTCTACCGGGAGTAGGTCAATAAGGAATGGGTGGTCATTAAGAATAATGGAACAGTTTTGGATTATTTGGTTAACAGTTATAGAGTTACCGTTAGCGAGTTCTATAGTATATAGGGATTTGTTAGTTCACTAACTGGCATATTACCCAGGGATACAAAGCTAGAGGAAACAAAGCTTCTATCGGCACCAGTATCAAATAACACAGAAGCATATTGATCAGAAACAACAAATGTACCTGTTACTACGTTCGGGTCTTGTCGTGCTTCTCCAGACCCGATAACAAACGCGCGTCCTTGAGACGCCCCAGAGGTTGATGCTTGGTTCCGACCGGTGACTGCTCCTTGATTTAACTTGGGGCAGTCTTTTCTAAAATGCTCTGTGCTACCACATTCATAGCAAGCACGGCGGTTTGCTGGCGCTGTGATTTGTTGGATAGGTTGTTGACGAATCGATTGCGCTCTAGGTGGTTACGGACGACGAGGTTGAGTTGCTTGGGTTGGCCGGTTGACAATTCCCATACTGACTCTACAACTGGGGCCATTATGCCCCGTTCTCCCACAATTCTGACAGATTAATGGCCTGCACTCACCCACATGATGAAAACTACATTTATCACATTTTGGCCATTGTCCCTTGTACCTGTCTCGTTTCACCTCAGAACTGCTCATGACATAATTTTGTATTGTCGGGCGTGCACATTTACTTGCTGGCCTTCCTTGTGATCCTGATCCATAATTAATTCATTTCATACTCGATGATTCCCCGGCCATTCTCAACACTCTGCTTCTTACCAAGTCAAAAGTTACGATGCTGGCCTGAGTCACGGCATTCTCAAATGATGTATGGCCAACAGAGTTCACCAAATCCTCACTTTTTGGGCTAAACCCCATATATAACGTTCAACTCGTTTATCTTCAGGAGTTACTAACCATGGTACTAGGCGAGCCAGTTCGTTGAAGCGGTTGGTATACTCCAGATGATCCGCTCCTTTCATTTCTAAACTCCAGAGTTCATGTTTTAACCTTTATACTTCATTCTTTGGGCAAAAATGTTCTAGCATCAATGTTTTGAGTTCGGCCCATGTCATACGATTAACCGTATCTTGACCTTTTATCTGCATCGTAGTGTTCCACCACATTAATGCGTGATCAGTGAATGTAGAGGCAACATACTTGACCATGTTTTCGGGTGGACAATTGCTGATATTGAGGACAGATTCAGTTTTCTCGATCCACTTGATTAACCCTTTTGGCCCTTCAGTGCCCTTGAAATCAATCGGTTTACAGGCCATAAAGTTTTTGATCGAATATTCCCTTCGAGGGGGATTAGGGTTGTTATTGTTATTGTTTGGGTTCGGTGGGGGATTATTGTTGTTGACATTATTTGCATCAGGTGGGGGATTATTATTTGTAACTGTTTCAGTGTTGGTTGGGGGAGCATTATTGATTTGTTGCTGGTTTGTTTGTATATTGGCATTAACACCAGCAGTTACATGTGTTACAATAAGTGGAATTACTGCCTGCATTTGCCGAGCAATCATCTTGGCTATTTCTGCCTCAGTCAGAGGGTTTGCTTTCTTTGGGGCCATTCAATAATGATAAACAAATATAAGACAATTAGTACTAATTCCAGTCTACGGCACTATGTAATAATAATTACAATAAATGTTGTACAGGTAAACCAGATAACATACTGACATTTCACAAATTGTTCCGTAAATTGATATCAAAAGGTACATAGACTTAGCCTGATAAAGGCCAGTGCTTGCATGTATATATCAAAATCTGTCACTAAGTGACTGTTAGACTTAACCCTATAAGAGTCAGTGCTTGTAACAATGTACAAAATTGTGCCCCATATTAACATAACATACTACTATATACATACATAGAGTATCAAAAGATCATGTACACATATCTGTAACATTTTGCCTTTAACCGTACAAACGATAGGCTAACCACAAAAATAAAAATAACAACACCTTAATCATCCAGTAACAGTTCCACAATCCGAACAGTCACCCTATCCAAATACCAGTGGTGGTAGGTATCTAGCAGGTGAATGATAATGACTGTTAACTTTGTCTTGATCCCTACGTGGTGACCTGGGTGGATAACTATCGCATTTGTAGCCGGATAGATCAGGCACATTTCTGGCTAGCTCTCTACAGATAACTTCTTCTTCCACCTCTTCCTCCTCCTCCGGTTCCTCTTCTGGGTCCTCCTCTTCTGGATCCTCCTCTTCTGAATCCTCCTCTGATTCTTCCTCGGGATCCTCCTCAACAGAGATTACCGGTTCTTCTTTCGGTACGTACTCGTTATTCCTTGACATGACTCTTCATAAAGGTTAGTTATAAGAATAATATCTATTGCTAGCGCTAACTATTGTTGAAAAGATGAATTAGTTAAACCAAATTTAATATTAATTATATTAGAATATAATATTAGTTTTATTAAAATTTTAATTATTATTATTATTTAAATCAATATTGAATATAAATTAATATAATATTCGTAGTAAAATTTACCGTCATCAACAGTATCGTACGTAAACGTATTCATACACCTTGTTCCAAATAAGCGCGTATGAGTGTTACATATATATATATATACTTTCACATTACCTTTTATACACATATGTTGCCACTTTTACCTAACCACACGTTCCGTGACTTCTCCCCGAATTCCCTCGTACAAGCAAGTCAGTTATTATGTTCAGGACCACAATAACTCACTTGCCCTATAAGTTCATCCCGACATCCATCAGTGTATTATATTAATTTATTATTTAAATATTTCCCAGAGTTAATCGAGCCTACGGTTATATTTTAGGTACCCTAAGGGATAACCTAATCCTTTATAACCAATTGCTATGATACCAACTTCTGTCACACCCCGACTAGCACAATGCGGTAGCATAAAACGGGAATGTAACAGACACCTCTGGTATCAACACATTGTTTATAAAGAAACATTACAAACGAATTTACAATATATTACATTTAATTGTTCTATCATTGTTTTACAATCTAGGTGATTCAAACAAAACTAGTTCGTTAACTATACGATCTTACTACTAGTATCATTGCTTCTACTCACATAGCATCAACCACACACCTTGGGCAAGTAACGAATCACCAAATCACTCCGATTTAGGTACACCTGAAAAGTAGTTTAAAACAGGTCAACAACTAGAGTTGGTGAGTTTCACGAGTTTCGAGAAAACAGTAATGAGTATTCACAAATTAACACTTGTAATCGTGAAATAAGTATGTATGTATGTAAATGATGTAATTATGCTAAGCTACAGTGAAGCCTTGACTGTATGTGCTGCGTGCATCCATTTCCCACGCTCAATCAACCACTGTGGCCCCTTTCCGCCCACAACATGCCCCAAGTAGCTATGTCTAACACTACATAGCGTGTTATATAATTATGGTCATGTGCAAATGGGGTAAAGTCTCAGCAATACATGCCGGCTCCGTTTGGGTTTGTCAAACCAATAGTACTATTCACAAGCCACCGGCTCGAAGTTAATCACTGTGTTAGTGGGGACTTTCGTGTGTTAGCACTAAGATAATTCACGTAAATACATGTTTCAGGTACGTATATGTAATCAAACATGCTTTTCACCCCAAAAGTTCGTAAAATTGTTTAAAGAGTGGGGTCATGAAATTCACGGTTTAGTAGATAATCAGTACTGTATCAGCTCGTGCTTTGTTTGGTCCGTTATCAGTAGTTCCTATAATCAATATTATAATAATATTAATATTTTAATATTATTATAATTTCAATACTAAAATGGGCTGTATAACTAATCTGGGTGTAGCTGGAACGTCTAGAAAGTGGCAATAGGCTTAGGTTGTGAGGTTATTCAATGTCTAATACTTAAAAGTGAACTTGTCTCAGATTCTCGTTTTCCCAGCTGGGCCAAGTTGTTCATTTACGCGTTCAGAAAACAGTTATGGGAAAATAAGCTTAGGTAAATGTATTGGTTAATAAAATGATTAAGTTATAAAGAAGGATCACATACTGGGGTCCCGGATTAGCCACGGGGCCCGTTTCCGTTTATTCAGATTGATTTGAGAAGAAACGCGCACAATCCACCCGAATTGTCTAGGTTTCTCATAGAAAAGTTTGTTTTCACTTAATTAGTCCAAAAATATGATTTTTGATCACTCTTGGTGTTTTGTTATTCCCGCAGATTCGTTAATCGCGAACTTGCTGGTTTTTATAAATACTGAATTTGTTTAATATTCAAATTAGCATAATTAATTAACCGTTAATCATTAAATTATGAAAATTTAACCACATATCAATTAAAATATGTAGATTCTTATTAAAATATTTCTGGAATTATTTACTGGTTTATTAATTTATAAAAATTCATTTTATCAGCTATATTTCGCCTGAAAATCGTCCGTTTACCCCAAACAATTTCCAAATATTCCACAAAAATTCCTGAATACTCAAATCATGTCCCAAAACAACTTGTATCAATTCGAGAATGTAAAAAGCTCGTGCGATATTCTTTTCGACCCAAATTCGGCTATAAAAATTCACACGAACGCATATACACAAAACACCTTTAACCTTCTCCAATTGATCCCAAAATTCATATGTAATCAAAATACATCAAATCTGAGTTCCCAGAAAAATTTCATAATTTTTGAAATTTTTTTAGCTATTTTTCCCAAATAAACGTCCCAATTCGTTAATAAATTCGCCAAATATTCTCGGATGGTCGAAAAATTACCAAATTTGAACAGGGTCTCATTGACATGGTACCTGATGTCCTTGAAAAATTTCAAGTCCTAACAATATGCACCTCACAACCTTAACCTAAATAGCCCGTAAGCGAGTGTTTCGGCATTACCTTAGCGGGTTTGGCTCGTTTCCGACTTTCTAATCAAGTTTTTAGGTTCCTGTGCTTCTATGCAAGCTAGATACAAATCCTATATCACAAACCAAGCAGGTTTCATCAATAGAACAGCCCTTTAACTTAGGGTTTGATGTATGTCTATTAACCCTATAATAATGACCTTCACAACTAAGCTTTAGTATTAAAACGAAAATCCTAAAACCACACACAACCGGCAGGTGTACCGATCGCAAGTAGTTTAGACCTTGGAAGTCCGAGTATCGAACAAGTGGACACGTAAGAAGCTAACGATTACTAACCCTAGACAAGACCTACCTTAGAATAATATTTAATTGATTTTTGATTTTTAATTACTTAACTGAACTAACTAGACTGACTGACAAAACTTACCAAAAATAGAAACTTAACGACAAACTAACTGTGTTAACTTAGGATGGAGAAAAAAGTCTACTTAGGTCTGAATCAAATTGTAGGCCTGACAAGCTAATGGACTGAATGACTTCAAGACACCGGTCCCTAAAGATGACACGACTAAGGATCGCTCGGGCTCACTGGATCACCTATCGGTCTCACTCAACAAGCCTAAACTACTCAAAATTGCCTAAAACGACCAAACCGGGAAATAATTGCAAACGTGTTCTAATGAAGGATCACCTGTCGGTCTCACCAACACTCGACCCTAATGGAAATGAATACTACACAACCAAGGATAGAGGAACAATTCAACTAAAATTAAAATAGATCAACTAGTCGCTCAAAACACCTAAACCTGACAAGAAACGAACTCGCTCTCGCGCAATCCTTATTCTAGCATGCAAAGTTAATGAGACGACCCTAACTTCCTATCACCTCTCGGTCTCAAAGATGGTGTTTAACCACTGTACTTAATCCAAATAATCACTCAACAAAACCCTACGGTGGTACCTACCGCAAACAAACCCTAAACACAAAGTCTAGAATCAAACAATGCACAGATCAATCAATACAAAACTGATTAATCAACACACGGGGTTTATGCAATGAATCACCAAAATTTCCAGCCCTTAAACACAACCTATTTCATGCGTAAATCAAATGTTACAATAACAATTCAAGTCTATCAATCAAACAATCCATAAAACCTATCAAACACTAACAAGAATCATCATTCCTAGGTAGAACTAACAAGTTTAGCCGAGAATCATTTTTGGACAGCAGCAAACATTTAATAAACATATCATTAATCTCATACCAAACATCTTAACAATCATCCAATGATCAACAATAATCAATAACAATTCAATCTCTCAATCAATTGCAAAACAATTCAACAATTAAACAAGAAAATCAAAGTGTATGAACAATGAAAAAGATGTAAGGATATGGATGTTTCCGGGCTGCTCCTTGGCTGTAAAAACTGATGGTGAATGATCCCGAGGCTTGATTATTGTGTCTTCTTCATTCCCTAGCCGCCACAAGTCCCAACCCTAGCTCCACAAAACTTTTTTCCTTTTCTTTTCCCCTTGCTGCCTGCCGATCGGAACCTGTTCCAGCCCTTAGGGTTTTTTTATTTTTTATATATTATATTATAATGTAAGATTTGGGCCTCCATGATGCATACGGGCCAGGCCTTGAGCTTTGTCTTGAACTTGTATGCGTAAAAGGCTTGTAAAATGCTCGAAAAGTCCCGCTTTCTTCCTTTCTTTTACCCAAAACCTACAAGATTAATAAATGTATGTAAAACCTATCTAAAACGAGTTAAAACATATAAAATATAATATAATACGTATATAAAACGTGCGGAGAATACGTGTGTTTTACAACACATCAGGGTTTCGGCTAGTGCACAAAAACGAAATTTTGAACCGTAAAAACGCCGTTTCAACCCTTTAATCCGTGTTTATGGCCAAAAAAGATCATGATTCTGATTTGAAACTAGGTTTAACATCAAAGTACGTTTTTGAATAATTTTTGAGAGTTTTACATGGTTAACTATGATTTCTAACAATCAAGACATGTTTATATGTTGTTAAACGAATTTAAAAATAATCAAAAATCGATTAATCATAAGGTTTTTATCTAGTTTTCTTGTTGGTTTTGGCTGTAGAAGAAGAGTTCCAGAAGTTGTGTTTGAAGATATGTGTAAAAATATCTCAAATCTAGTTTATATGTGAATGGAAAAAAAAAGGGGGTGGGGGTGGCGGCTGTGGCCGGAAGTCCATGGGCCCATTTTGGCCCATGTTTCTGATTTCTCAAGCCCAAATACGAAAAGCCCGGTCCAAATTTAGTTCAGGTTTGGTTTTTGGCGCGAAAAACTTATTGGGTGCGTTAAACAGCGAAAACGAGTGTTTTTCGGCTATTTTTGTGTAAAATTATAAAAACATACTATATGTTTGTAAAAATCAAAAATATTTTCACGGATCGCTTAAAACATTTCAAATAAGTTTTTGGTAAGTATTTTTCGGCTTAACGGATGATACAATGCTTGGTTTGTAACTATCTTTCGCGTTTAAATCTTTAGCGGGTTATTAAACGAGCATGTTTTCGTTTAACTTGTTTGCTATCAAACTAAGGCCATATTACTAATATTTTAGCTTGTATAGATCGTATATCACTTATAGATGGCCCCCCGAGATATTTGTGTCATAACCCGACCCGTTCGGTTAATCGTTCGTTTGTTACGCAAAAGGCGTTTATTTGCTTAACCGGTAAATACGTACTGAGGTGTACCTTGTTTTGGCTCAAATGTCACATTCTCCCCTCGTTAGAAAATTTCGTCCCCGAAATTTGATTATTCAACTTTGTCTTTGTTTGGAAACAAGTGCGGGTATTTCTTTTTGAATTCGGATTTCCGTTCCCACGTGAATTCGGGTCCTCGTTCTGAATTCCAACGAACTTTTACTAGAGAAATTTAGTTTTTCGTTTATGTTTAAGTCTTTTAATGGCACCATTTCGATTTCGTCAGTAAGGCACTTTTTCAGGTTCGAAACATGAAAGACATTGTGAATAGAGCTCAACTCCAAAGGTAATTTCAATCGGTATGCTACAGGACCGATCTTAGAAGTTACTTCATACGGTCCAATGTATCGCGGAGCTAGTTTACGGGTTTTTCCGAATCGAATAACGCCTTTCCACGGGGATACTTTCAGAAAAACTGTCACCTATTTCAAAGGATAACGGCTTTCTACGAACATCAGCGTAGCCTTTCTGTCGATCTCGGGCGATTTTCAATTTAGTTGTAATTTTACGGATTTTTTCGGTGGTTTCTTGAATCAAGTCAGATCGTGTAATTTGGGTATGTCCCACGTCAGTCCAGCACAAGGGTGATCTACATTTCCGTCCGTACAGCGCTTCATATGGTGCCGATTGAATGCTACTGTGATAGCTATTGTTGTACGAAAATTCAACCAGTGGGAGATATTGATCCCAGTTTCCACCGAAGTCTAGTACACAATCGCGAAGCAAATCTTCTAAGGTTTGAATGGTTCTCTCAGATTGACCGTCGGTTTGGGGATGGTAGGCGGGTACTTAGGTCAATTAGGATTCATCCTGATGATGTTGAGGAAATGGATATTGCTTGGCAAATCGCCATGGCAGTGTTTCGTGCCAAGAAATTCACTAAGAGGACTGGTAGAAACAATTGGAACATGCCTAATAATCAGAAAGTGGGTTTTAACAAGAAAACTCTGAGATGCTATAACTGTTACAAGCCGGGTCATTTTGCTCGTGAATGTACTAACCCAGCGAATGAAGGAAACACAGAAAGGGCGCTGGTTCCAGTGGGTAATACTAGGGGAGATGTTGGTGAGAGTTGAGGAAATGGTGAAGGGGATTGAATGCTCAACAATTCTCTTAGGAGGATCAGATGGCTGCTCTCAACATAGGAAATCAGACCGCAAATTTTGCAAATGTTGAAGACATTGAAGAGGAAAATGCTGCTGAGGAGCAAGTCAAGGAACTTCAATTCGCGTTCATGGCGTTCACTCCCTCCAGCTCATCTGAGGTAAACTTTCAACCATGTTCTCTAGATTGTGTTGATAAAATCAACTTATATAAACTTCATAATGATAACTTGATCAGAGACATGGAAAGAGTAAAATCAGAAAACTTTAAACTTAAGAAAAATGAAAAATCCTTCTTTAGATAAAATAAAAGCATATAAAAAGGATATCTCTAAGCTTAAGTCTGAATACAGCATAAAGTGTTGTCACCACCTAGATGCCAAGCAGGAAATTGCTGAATTAACTGCTAAACTGGAAGCCTCCAAATTAGAAATTTTGAACTTAAATGCTAAATTTGAAAGAGCTGAACATGATTTTAAAAAGTTCGAGGGTTCCAGTAAGGTTGTTAATTCAATGATTGACAATCAATTAAGGTGGAAGGAGGAGGAAGGTGAGGGATTAGGATACAGCAAGGTACCTCCACCTTACATTGACAACTATGTTCAACTTCCTGTCACCAAAGAAGAGGAAGAAAAGGTACAGGACATGAAGTACGGTAAACATGATAAGAATGATGTATCTGATCATGTTAGTGCATCCACCTCAGGAGTGAACGATACTAACGTGTTTACTTCATGTGTAGAGAAAGTAATTGTTGAGGATTGGACTGATGAGAATGATGAAGCTTGTGTTTCGTTTAATAAAGACTTTAATTATGATGTTACTTTAAAACTACCTGCTTTGAATTCTGTTATTCCGACTGTTTGTGTGGGCTTTGTTTTAAAGAGCGACAATTCTTGTGTGGTTGATTCAGTTGAAACTTTAAATTCTGATAACGTGGTTTCAAATAAAATTGAAAAACCCAAAAAATTCAACAAGTATTTACCACCAAAATTTGTTAAAGAGGGATGCTCTAATGACAAACGAGGTGATATGTTTCACAATGTGAAACATGGCTCTCGCGACGTTAAACAAACTGGTCCACACAACCAGTCTAGACAAGGAGTTGCCCAAAATGATTTTTACATAAAACGACAAACATGTTTTAACTGTGGCACTCCCGGTCATATTGCCATAAATTGTCCACATCGTCCATATGTTCCATATTATGGATTTTATCACAGGAATATGCCCTATATGCCTCACAATTCATACAGGCAAAGATTTAGGCATCATACGGCTAATTCCTCTGACGGTGATTGGAACCGAAACAAATCGGGCAGGTTTAGTCCTCATCAGACCAAGCCTAACATGTCTCAGAAAAGGGTGGAAACCATGTTTCTACTTCAAAAATTAACTCGATTTCTAAACTTCAGCCTGTCGGGAGAAAAATTCGTTTGTTCCCTTTATACGCAAACCAGAGACTAAACCATCCATTCGTACAAACAACAGTAAATCTTACAATGGTAAATATAAATGGATGCCTAAGTCTCCGGTAAAGAAGGTTTCTTCTTCCATATTAGATAATCGAGAAGATATGTCATGGCAGCCCGTAACTAGTGTAGATGAGTCAGGTGTACCCAGTGTCACAATGGACTGGGTGCCAAAATCTAACTAATTCCGCACTTTGTGCAGGAGCAGCTATGGAGGAAATATCATCAGACCTTGGTATGTTGATAGTGGCTGTTCCAGGCACATGACAGGAGGCATTTCCCAGCTACACGACATTCAAACCTTTAATGGTGGGTATGTTTCTTTTGCGGGTGGAGAAAAGGGAAAGATCACACAGAAGGATACTGTAAGTAACGGTGTTCTAAAGTTTGAAAACGTAAATTTTGTCCCAGAACTGAAGCACAGTTTATTGAGCGTGTCACAAATCTGTAATAAAGGGTTTACAACTCATTTTACTAAAAAGTAGTGTTTGATTTTGAAACCAGGTATTATTATACCAGAAGACTGGATTCTTGTTCGATCACAGAGAAAGGATAATGCTTACGTGATCGACATGAACAAAAAAGTTCCTGATGAAATAACCTGTTGTTCTCAAAAGTGTCTGAGCATAATGCAATGCTTTGGCATCGTCGTCTTGGTCATGCAAATATGAAAAATCTAAACCGACTTGCTAAAAATGATTTGTTACGTGGATTACCCATTAAGGATTTTGTTACCATTGAAAAGTGTGTGGCTTGTGCTCTGGGCAACCATCATCGTAAATCTCACAAGCCAAAACTGATCAACACCATCTCCTTAGTTCTTCAGCTATTGCATATGGATCTTTTTGGTCCGGTTCATGTTTTAAGTCTCTCTCGCAGTTCTTATTGTTTGGTTATCACTGATGATTACTCACGTTTTACTTGGGTGTTTTTCTTGTCCAATAAGAGTGAAACTACAGAGCTGATCAAGAGATTCATGGTGCTTATGAAAAATCAGTTGAATTTGAAGCTGAAAGGAATTTGTTGTGACAATGGTACGGAATTCAAGAATGCATCCTTGAATCATTTTTGTTCTGAGAGGAGAGTGCTTCGTCAGTACAGTTCCGCTCGGACTCCATAACAGAATGGTGTGGCTAAAAGGAGAAACAAGACTCTTATCGAGGCGACAAGGACCATGCTTTGTGATTCTAAGCTGCCATTATTTTTCTGGGCAAAAGCTATTAATACGGCCTGTTATGTTCAGAATCGGGTGATAATCAACAAATCACAAATGAAGACTCCTTATGAGATTGTCTATGGACACAAGCCTACTGTCGCGCACTTCAAGGCTTTTGGTTGCCCATGCACCCTACTGAACCTCGAGTCTACTCCGAAATTTGGGGCCAAACTGATGATTGCTACTTTGTTGGTTATGCGGGCCACACTGCCTACAAGGTCTACAACAAGTCTACCAAACAGATTCTAGAATCTTATGATATTCATTGGTTGGAAGAAAACGAGACTGATGCTCGTGTTGGTCCGGACTGGTTATTCGATTATAATGAACTTATCAAACCGTTCAATGTGTTTCCGGTCATCAACACAGAACCTTCAGGTAGCACTATAGTGGATGCTGAGAAAGATGATTCACATGCAATATCCCACATCTCTCCACTTCTGGATGATGACATCCCAGAACCAGTTATTGACGACAAACTGGCATCCGTCTCTCAGCCGATAGCAGTTCCGGAAAATGAATGTTCGCCAAGTCCACCTAAAGATACCACGACAGTTGAGGGGGAGAGTCCTACTCGTCAGATTTTCGGGAGCACACTATTTCCCGATGTCATTCCAAATGAATATGTCGCCAGCACTTCGTACTCAAATAGTACAGTGACCTCCGGATGGAAGAACCTCCTTGCTAACATTGACGTGACTTTGTCAAACTTGAATTCTACCAGTGATGTTTCCGATCAATTACTTCCTTCAAGAATTCAGAAAGATCATCCAATTGAGAATGTCATAGGTCCTCTTGAAATGGGCGTGTCCACCAGAAGTCAGACTGGAAATATAGACAGTTGTTTGTTTTCCTGTTTCATATCTCAGATAGAGCCAAAGACAGTAGACATGGCCCTCCAGGAACCCAGTTGGGTAGACGCTATGCATGAAGAGTTAAATAAGTTTGACAAGTTGAAAGTTAAATAAGTTACCGGAGGGAAAGAAAGCATTTGATACGAGATGGGTGTTCCGAAACAAGCATGATGACACCGGGGTTATTGTTTGAAACAAGGCTCGATTGGTAATTCATGGTTTTCGTCAAGTTGAAAGGTTGGATTACACTGAGGTGTATGCTCCGGTGGCTAGACTTGAAGCCATCAGAATTTTTCTGGCCTTCGCTTCATTTATGGGGTTCAGAGTGTATCAAATGGACGTTAAGACTGCATTTCTGTATGGCGACGTCAAGGAAGAGATATATGTGGAACAGCCACCGGGTTTTATTGATTCAAAGAAGCCAAATCATGTTTACAAATTAGACAAGGCATTGTATGGGCTTAATCAAGC
Source organism: Bidens hawaiensis (assembly GCF_021521415.1). Classification (NCBI taxonomy): domain Eukaryota; kingdom Viridiplantae; phylum Streptophyta; class Magnoliopsida; order Asterales; family Asteraceae; genus Bidens; species Bidens hawaiensis. The sequence goes on from NW_027491157.1 coordinate 2,115,491, forward strand.
TCCTCGAGCATGGTATGCTACATTGACAGCACATCTTCTAGATCATGGCTACAAGCGAGGAACCATTGATCAAACTCTGTTCCGCAAAACTGTCGGAAAAGATTTGATCTTAGTCCAGAACTATGTAGACGACATTATCTTCAGATCCACCAGTGCTGAGTTGTGCGCGGAGTTTGAAGAAGTAATGAAGAAACGTTTTGAGATGAGTTCGCTGGGTGAAATGACAATATTTCTGGGATTAAAGGTTTGCCAAAGCTCGGCAGGAATTTTACTGCATCAAGGGAAGTATGTTGAAGATATGCTCGCAAAGTTTAAGTTTCAAGACTCCAAGAGTGCTAACACTCCCATGGCGGAAAGGCCTTTACTGTCATCTGATCCGGAAGGGAGTCCCGTAGATCAAACATACTATCGATCAATGATCGGGTCTCTAATGTACCTCACCACCAGCCGACCCGATATCATGTTTGCAGTCTGTTAGTGTGCTTGTTTTCAGGCTAATCCTAAACTCTCTCATTTAATTGTTGTCAAACATATTTTTAGATATCTGAAGGGACAGCCGAAGTTAGGTCTTTGGTATCCCAAACATTCAGAACTTGATCTTTATGCTTTTGCTGATAGCAATTATGGTGGAGATGATATTGACAGGAAATCTACATCTGCCGGATGCCAGTTCTTAGGAGATCGTCTCATTTCATGGCAGTGTAAGAAACAACAGACGGTGTCCACCTCGACTGCCGAAGAGGAGTATGTTGCTGCATCAGCCTGCTGCTCTCAGGTTATCTGGATGCAAAATCAACTGCTGGATTACGGTTTGGAATTTTTTGATACTCCCATTTTTGTGATAATGATGCTGCCATTGCAATTGTTAAGAATCCCGTTCAGCATTCTAAAACCAAGCACATTGACATTAAAATTCATTTTATCCGTGAGTGTTACGACCGGAAGCTATTTCATCTTGAACAGGTCCACACTGATAATAATGTGGCGGACCTATTTACGAAGCCGATCGGAACAGCTAGATTCAATGTGCTTGTAGGGTTTCTCAAGATGCTGCGTTTTGAACACTGAGTATTTTTGAGGTTTAAATTGTGTATATAAATTTTTTTGTGTCATAATTTCTGTACAAATTTATGGTGAGAAAAAGAAAAATACAAAAAGAGTGTGCGTGTGTGTGTGTGTGCGCTTATTTAAAAAATAAATAAATAAATAAAATAAAAAATAAAAAAATTCAAAAATTTTTGTTCTCTTGCTTAAAATCATACCGGTTACTCAAGTTCAATGGACATATTTCATATGTTTGGTCCTGTCATCAATTCTTGACTCACGGGATAGCCATTAACCTTAGGACTGAAAGTGACCGAGGCAAGTGATAAAACTACACTCAAATAACCTTAACATACAAAAATTTTTAATTAAAGTTAGTTATTATATATATATATATATAATAATAATAATAATAATAATAATTAACTTAAAAACTCCTAAAGAAATATTTTTAATTAAAAATAAAACTCGCTGTAATGCACATACGTATTACTGTACGAAACCGTAGTATTACACATGTGTATTACTATGTATTTTTAAGTTCAATAGTATTTAATTGCATATATTCAATATTTGTGTATTGTATATGTGTAGTAGTGTTGTATTATATGAAGAAAAATAATAATAAAATAAAAGTCGATGTAGTGCACATGTGCGTTAATGTTGTATTACGCATACGTATTAATGTGTATTCGATATGCGTATTAGTCCTATATTACATATATACAATAGAGTACGTCAAATATATCCAATAGTGTTGTATTATATGCAATACAACACTTTTGCATATATACAATGCATACTATTACACATGTGCACTACACCGACGAGGTTACCGACAAGTTTTTTTTTTAACCGATAACAACATATAAAAATAATGGAAAAAACGAAACTTCAAAAAAAAAATTAAAAAAAAAGTTAAAAATAATTTTTTTGGAATTTTTAAGTTTTCTCTTTAAGATGAGTTTTCACTTGAACCCACCCCTATATATATATATATATATATATAAAAATTATTGTCGATTCACTTCTCACAAATACAATATATTCAAATATAAAGTAAATGGAATGCAACAAAAAATAACGCCCCAACCTAGAAGAATGATAATGATACCACCATCCTCGACAACCAAAGTTGAAGCATAGGTAGCGCAGGTACGTCTTGTCGGACCTTCCCACTTTGATGTTTGATGTACCAACCATAAAGCGTTAAACACATTGCACATTATACACATATAGTCATCATAAACAATATGAAAGAATATTATTAGCATGCGTTTCATAATTGCGAATCGGTTCGTAAACAATGATTATGAAATAACGAGAAGCATGGTAACGTGTTACACCCCAAAAATGTTAAATGTAACATCTGTCTTTTGAAAATAATAAATAAAGAAAGTTTTATTATTAAAATTTGTGTTGTTATTTAAGTGTGTTAAATAATAATGGGGTTGGGTGATAGGCTTAGAAATAATATATGAACTTGGATATATGGTTACGGGCCTAAGGTCCATGGGTTTGGAGTATTTAAACTCCTTAAACCTCCCTAAAACCCTAAACTTCTCATTTCCATCACCTTTGCCTCCATACACACACAAACACTCCTTTCTCTCATCCGGATCCGAGATCTAAGAGAAACCAAGGAGATTTCGTGTACAAGCGTCATCAAACAACAAGATACACGTCTAGATTCACGTGTTGGTCTAGATCTGAACCAACCGGAACCCATAAGGTATGTTCTTAATATAAAGGTTAGGTTTTTTATTTCGGTTAGTTTTAAGATCTGATACAAAGGTAAATCGGACCCCATAATTTAAGAGAAACATAAACTTTGTAGTAAAAAGGTTGTTTAGAATGGAACGAGATGAACAAGTGACGTTCGAACTGTGTTAAAGCGAGAAAAAGTGAAGTTGTTATGACCCATAACTCGTTTTATCAGTAAAAAGGGCATAATGGATGTAAGGAAGTGATTAGAATGGAAAGACACGAAAAACCTTATTTGAATCAAGTTCTAAGAAACTTGATTTGTTTGAAGGAAGAATCTGTGACATTTGAGCCAAAACAAGGTACACCTCAGTACGTATTTACCGATTAAGCAAATAAACGCCTTTTGCATATCAAACGAACGATTAATCGAACGGGTCGGGTTATGACCCAGATATCTCGGGGGGCCATCTATAAGTGATATACGATCTATACAAGCTAAAATATTAGAAATATGGTCTCAGTTTGTTAGCAAACAAGTTAAACGAAAACATGCTCGTTTAACTACCCGCTATTGATTTAAACGCGAAAGATAGTTACAAACCAAGCATTGTATCATCCGTTAAGCCGAAAAAGACTTACCAAACACTTATTTGAAATGTTTTAAGCGATCCGTGAAAATATTTTTGATTTTTACAAACGTATAGTATGTTTTTATAATTTTACACAAAACTAGCCGAAAAACACTTGTTTTCGCGCTGTTTAACGCACCCGATAAGTTTTTCGCGCCAAAAACCGAACCCGAACTAAATTTGGACCGGGCTTTTTGTATTTGGGCTTGAGAAATCAGAAACTTGGGCCAAAATGGGCCCAAAAAGGGGCCCATGGACTCCGCCCGCAGCCGCCACCCCACCCCCCTTCATTTTCTTTTCACATATAAACTAGATTCAAGCCATTTTCAACCTCATTTCTTGAAAATTCTGGACACAACTTCTGCTCCATCCAGAAAAACTTCAAACCCTAAGGTAAGGAGCTTAAATAAGTAGCTTTTATACTTGTTTAAACTTGTTTAATACCATAAAAACATGTCTTGATTACTAAAAATCATTCCTAACCGTGTAAAAATCCTAAAAATGGTCCATAAACATGTTTTGATCATACACATGGTAAGGAACCTATTTTGATAGTTTTTTTTGGCCATAAACACGGATGAAAGGGTTAAAACGGCGTTTTTACGGTTCAAAAGTTCGTTTTTGTGCACTAGCCGAAACCCTAAGTTAAGGGCTGTTATGTTGATGAAATATTGCTTGGTTTGTGATATAGGACTTGTACCTAGCTTGCTTAGAAGTACAAGAACCTGAAAACTTGATTAAAAAGTCGGACACGAGCCAAACCCGCTAAGGTAATGCCGAAACACTCGCTTACGGGCTATTTAGGTTAAGGTTGTGATGTGCATATTTTTAGGACTTGAAATTTTGTAGGGAAATCAGGGACCATGTCAATGAGTCCCTATTCAAATTTGGTAATTTTTCGACCATCCGAGAATGTTTGGCGAATTTATTACCGAATTGGGACGTTTATTTGGGAAAAATAGCTAAAATACTTCAAAAATTATGAAAGTTTTCTGGGAACTCCGATTTGATGTATTTTGATCACATATGAATTTTGGGATCATTTGGAGAAGTTTAATGTGTTTTGTTTATATGTATTCTTGTGAATTTTTATAGCCGAATTTTGGCCGAAAAGAATATTGCACGAACTTTTTACTTTTAGTAATTGATACAAGTTGATTTGGAACATGAATTGAGTATTCAGTAATTTTTGTGGAATTTTTGGAAATTGTTTGGGATAAACGGACGATTTTCAGGCGAAATATAGCTGATAAAATGAATTTTTATAAATTAATAAATAAGTAAATAATTCCAGAAATATTTTTATAAAAATCTACATATTTTAATTGATAAGTGGTTAAATTTTCATAATTTAATGATTAACGGTTAATTAATTATACTAATTTGAATATTAAACAAATTCAGTTTATATAAAAACCGGCAAGTTTGCGACTAGCGACTCTGTGGGAATATCAAAACACCAAGAGTGATCAAAAATCATATTTTTGGACTAATTAAGTGAAAGTGAACTTTTCTATGAGAAACCTGGACAATCCGGGTGGATTGTGCGCGTTTCTTCTCAAATCAAACTGAATAAACGGAAACGGGCCCCGTGGCTTATCCGGAACCCTAATAGGTGATCCTTCTTTATAACTTAATCATGTTATTAACCAATACATTTACCCAAGCTTATTTTCCCATAACTTTTTTCTGAACGTGTAAACGAACAACTTGGCCCAACTGGGAAAACGGGAATCTGAGCCAAGTTCAGTTTTAGGTATTAGACATTGAACAACATCACAACCTAAGCCTATTGCCACTTTCTGGGCGTTCCAGCTACACCCAGATGAATTATACAGCCCAGTTTAGTATTGAGATTATAATAATATTAAAATATTAATATTATTATAATATTGATTATAGGAACTACTGATAGCGAACCGAACAAACCACGAGCTGATACAGTATTGATTTTCTACTAAACTGTGAGTTTCATGACCCCACTTTTAAACTGTTTTACGAACTTTTGGAGTGAAAAGCATGTTTGCTTATATCTATATACTTATCTGAAACATGTGATGATGTGAATTATCTAAGTGCTAACACAAGAAAGTCCCCATTAACACAGTGATTAACTTCGAGCCGGTGGCTTGTGAATAGTACTATTGGTGTGACAAACCCAGGCGGGGCCAGCATGGTTGCTGAAACATTTTCCCGTTTGCGCATGTCCATATTTTTTACAAACCAGCTATGTAGTGTTAGACATAGCTACCGGGGCATGTTGTGGGCGGAAAGGGGCCACAGTGGTTGATTGAGCGTGGGAAATGGAGGCACGCAGCACGAACAGTCCAGGCTTCACTGTAGCTTAGCATAATTACATCACATACATCATTTACATACATACATACTTATCTCATGATTACAAGTGCTAACTTGTGAATACTCATTACTGTTTTCTTGAAACTCGTGAAACTCACCAACTCTAGTAGTTGAGCCGTTTTAAACTGCTTTTCATGTGTACCTAAATCGGAATGATTGGGTGATCTGTCACTTGCCTGAAGTGTGTTGTTGATGCTATGTGAATAGAAGCAAAGGCGTTAGTAGTAAGAACGTTTAGTTAACGAACTAGTTTTGTTTGTACCACCTAGACTGTAAAACAATGATAGAACGAAGAATGTAATATAATGTAAATTAGTTTGTAATGTTTCTTTATAAACAATGTGTTGATACCAGAGGTGTCTGTTACATTCCCGTTTTACGCTTCCGCATTGTGCTAGTCGGGGTGTGACAGAATCGAATCGAATTGAAAGGTATCGAATCGAAATTAAAGGAATCTAATCGAAATTAAAGGAACCGAATCAAATTTAAAGGAATCGAATCGAATGTAAACTCGACTCGATTACTTGAACTCGGCTCGATTAGTTGAACTTGACTCGATTACTTGAACTCAACTCAATTAGTGGAACTCGACTCGATTACTTGAACTCGACTCGATTAGTTAAACTCGACTCGATTACTTGAACTCAACTCGATTAGTTGAACTTGAATTAATTAGTTGAACTCGACTCGATTTGTTTGAAACTCGAATTGATAAGAATGAGATTCGATTAAAATGGACACAGCTCGACCCCAGCCAGGCGCTCTTCCCCTTGGACCCTACTAGGGGCACTGTCCCCGGACCCCTGTTCGTTGAGGGTTAACTAACCTAGAAGTATGAGATAGTTAGAACTAGTTAATTGACACTTATGATTGTTACACAGTTAGTCGTGCATAGCTAAGGAAGGGTATTAAAGTTAACTTAGAAAGAAACCGGATTCAGTTGTGTTTCTAGACCCTTTCTCTGTTATGTTTTTCGGGGATGTGTGCATACTCCTATGTGTTTAGTTAATACACTTACCTTAAGTAGTTGCTATATGAATGTTTATGAATGTAAATTGAATTATACAGAAAGGGTTGAGAGTATGTATGTATGTATATGTATATGAATATATATAACTAAAGATACCTATGTTTGCATGGTTGTATGAAAAAGAATGTATGGTTGCATGGTGGTATGGTTGAATGGTTAAAGGGTTGCAGACCCTAATAATATATGCAAAGGTTAAGGGGTTGTAGACCCTAATAATATCAGCGAAGAATAAAGGGTTGTAGACCCTAATTATATATGCGAAGGTTAAAGGGTTGCAGACCCTAATCATATCAGCGAAGAATAAAGGGTTGCAGACAGGTAGTCAATGCACATCTGCATGATACCCGGACCTAAGGTCGATCTTCGAGAACCAACTAGCTCCTTGGAGCTGATCAAATAAGTCGTCGATCCTTTGTAGAGGGTACCGATTTTTAACAGTGAGTTTATTCAATTCACGGTAGTCAATGCACATCCGCATGCTACCGTCCTTCTTCTTAACGAACAACACCGGGGAACCTCAAGGTGAGATGCTCGGTCGAATGAAGCCCTTGTCGAGAAAGTCTTCCAATTGAGCCATCAGTTCTTTCATTTCATTTGGTGCTAGACGGTAGGGAGCTCGAGCAACGGGTTTCGCGCCCGGCACAAGGTCGATCTTAGAGCTCTACCTCGCGATCTAGCGGCACATCTAACAAATCATCTGGAAATACATCCGGGAAATCCCAAACAATAGGAACATCACCGACGGTAGCCACCTCGGTTTTCCCGCATTAAGCATGGATATGATATGTGGCGTCGCACCATTCCGATCACCGAACACCGTAATTTGGGTCCCATCCGGGGCCCTGAGACGTACAAGTTCCTGACCACAAACGATCTGAGCATCAATACTTACGAGCCAATCCATCCCAAGCACCACATCGAAATAGCCAAGCGGCATCAAGTACAACCGCACCGGAAATCTATACCCAGACAACTCGATGGAACAACCCTGAATAGCCGTAGACACGGAAACGGAATTTCATACGGGGACCTCAACCTCAAACACATCGACTATGCGCTCGGCTGATTTATTCAACGAGGAACAGAAAGCGGTAGACACAAAACTTCTACTAGCACCCGAATCAAATAAGACCGATGCCTGTAATTCATCAAGTAAAAAGGTACCTGAAACAACGTCCGCATCATCCTCTGCCTCTCTCTAGGAGATGTTGAAGGCCCTCGCCCTGGCCTTCGGCTTCTCTTCCACCTTCCCTCTCAAGGAAGTCCCCGGACCGGACCCCCCCCCCCCCCCCCCCGCTTTGATGGTAGGATAGTTTGATGCCAAGTGGCCGGCACCCTTACATTAGAAACATGTTAACGTCGGACACTTGAAATGGGGGTGTCCACCTTATCACATCAAAAACAGGAGTCGCACCCAATTTTATATTCCCCCTTGTGCGGTTTCCCGCACTTCTTGCAATTACCAAACGCCACATCCCTCTTAAAATCCGAAGTCTTAGTCTTTACCCTCTTCTAAGGCGAATTAAAATTGCTTCCCCAGGGTCATTTACCGTACTAGTTTGAGTTCCATGTCTTCTTAGTCTCGGTTGGCGGTAACTTCTCCCTCTGATCATACAATGTGCCTGCTAGGGTAACCACCGAGGGAAAGGAGCTCATGTCGGTGGTCACCATGCCCCTACAAATATCCACCGGAAGACCCTTCACATACTTCTTAATCCTCTTAGCTTCGGAGCAACCAGATCGGGACATAATTGAGCCATCTTATTAAACTTCGTGGTATACTCCCGATGCGTCATACTACCCGCCTCCAAGGTTAAAAATTCTTGTTCACTCTTGTCCAATTCATGTGGAGGAAAAAACTGATCAACGACTAATTTCTTCAACTCATCCCACGTCATCCTCCTAATCGAACGATCACCCATGGCTTGCGCAAGATTATCCCACCAACATAGTGCCTTGGAACGAAACGAGGCAGTAGCATAAGTCACCATGTCATCCCCCTTGCATTTACTAACCCTCAGAACGGCCTCCATCTCCCTCACCCACTGATGTGTTGCCAACGCATCCTTAGTACCATCGAAAAAAGGAGGATCACACTTCTTAAAGTCGCCATAGGAACAACCCCGAGTAGATACACTAATAGCCCGTACATCGTCTTCATCCCCACTCGGCACATACACCTCTTCCTCCTCCTCGACCTGCGCCTCCTTACCCTTCCTTCCCTTACCAGAACCAATCAAGGACACCTCCATGGCCCTAACAGCCTTAGCAACGATCTCGGGAATGGCTCTATGGAGCACCTGGTAAACCTCATCCGCGATTGCCGCGCGCATAGCAGGATCTAAGGGGGGGGATTATCCCACTAATAATAAATAGGGGTTTCTTCTTGCTGGGTAGTAGGGATCTCACTCTTGGCTTCGGCACGTGGCTTACGACCACGACCATGAACACTAGGACGGCCTCTCTTAGCTGCACGAGTGTTAACCATGACTTATCCCTACAAAGACAGAATGTTAACACGGTCAAGTACAAGTGGCATTTAGAACATGTAAGGTAAGGGTAAACTGCGAATGACGTTGATCAGGGTGTAATTACTCGTTTACTTTACCCGCCCGTCCTAATCACCCCTGCCCCTAACCACACTAGAATTCTATCTAACACTTAAACAATTACTCACATACTGTAACTTTAAAATTCAAAAGAATGACTAACAATTAAGTTACCTCTTGGCGTGCAGCTACTCGTGGCGGGCATACTAGTCTCTTCCCTTACAGTTCGAGTCCAAGCATTCGGGGATGCTCGGATCCCTTGAACCATGGCTCTGATACCAACTTGTAAGACACCAAATCCCGGGAATCCTATAGTTGGTATTCATCCAAAACACATACAAAATACTTAAACTTAAAACTGTTCTTTCCATTAAAACAACCAATTCAGAGTATAATTCAGCAGAAAACCATAATTAATAAAATAAGTTCGCAAAAACCTGGGAATTATACCCAATATGAATTTAAATGTATTTGATAAAATTTTAAAAAGAAATGTTCAATATTTAAAACTTCCATCTACGTATGCCCTTCACCGTCCAATTAGCTTCGTGCACATCCAAGCGCTAATGCATCCCTCTCCTAACAAGAAACTTACACTAACATACACACAAAGTCAGCTTAAGCTGAGTGGGTTCATGTTTTAATTAAATAACATCAATAATAATAATCATAATAGTCATTCCAAGAGTGTCAAAATAATTGGGATATAACAGTTAGGCCTTCATCAATAATAAGTAATCATCCTTATAGGTATATATAAACATCCTTATAATTATATATATATATATATATATATATATATATATATATATATATATATATATATATATATATATATCATCCAAGTAATAACATCAGGGTCGAGCACACGTATAACCCAAACACGTAATATCTCATCCAACGTATGCAAACACAAATTAGGCACACGTAAACATCCTTAGTCGATAACAAATAAATAACATCGCCAAATATTGGTCATACAATAATATATGTACAAACATACGTACAAACATACAATAACATTATCCCAAGGCCTACCCTATACAAGCAAGCCCGTATAAAATAATTTACCGGTTCATCAAGCAATATCGCTTAGGTGTGCAAGCTAGCCCAAAAACGTAAAAAGAGTAAAAAGGGGCATCATGAACTCACCTGACACAAGGCACGAATTCACTACGAGCTAGAGAACCCTAAGTATCCCCAAAACTCAAATGCCTGCCGGTTTACATACATACAATACTAATGACATCGAAAGGAATTGTTTATCCTACGAGACGTTTTAACATGGTTCGAGTTACCTAAAGCCCCCGGGGCCTTACATCCACCAACACGACCCTTAGATACTCCCGGGAATAAAGAATTCCCAAACTACCCCCGAAAGCACTAGGTGACACTAGCACGCGCGCTTAAGAGTTGTTTAGGGGATTAACATTCAATTCAGCCCCGTGTGGACCCAATATGATTAACATTCAATTCAGCCAACAAGTCCACACGACGCTACACGAGTCAAATGGGTCGGTAACTCGCTAGTACAACGCATCAATTATAAAATAAACGCAAATGCGCGTCGTACCGACCCGTTTGAGTAACCGACAACCAATTCAGCCCCGTAACTTATAAAAATGATTTTTCAACAGCCCGTGCATCAAACCGAGTTCAGCCGAGCTGAATTGGTGGTTAATCACTTCAACCCTCGCGTTAAACGCAACAATCTACAATTCTAGTCAACCGAACACTAACATTCAAACTACAATTAGTTGACCAATCAAACGAACACCAATGAACATGGTTTTAAAGTATATTATACTAGACATACCTATGAAGATTTTGGTGCAAAAACCTCAATCAAAACAATCCCGGAAAGGTTAGAATTGACAGCCACCCGGTAAGCCTATAACACGAATTTAACGATCAATACGCGTGATATAATGATCAATTAAGGTGTAAAAGACTTGGGGAAACATAGAACTAACCTTCAATTGAAGTTTCGGACCTTAACCATGGCTGCACAAAAGAAAATCACAGGGGGGGGGGGGCTTCTTTGGTCCGATCGGCTAAAAGAATGGGGAGGGGGGTTAGGGTTTTGTGTTTTGTGTTATAATATAAAATATTTTCATCCTAGCCCCTCCAAATTGAATGATAAGGAAACTTGGAAGAAAAGTTAGACGGTTTAGCGTACCGGGATGACGAGAAAGTTTCCGAGAAATGTCATTTAAATCCCGAGAATTATACATACTTTACAAGCTTCAAATCTTTGAACCGAAAATTAACGGGTGTTACAAAGTATGAAAGTACGAGCATATGTAAGCATGTATGAATGAAAGGTAAGCAGGTTAAATATGTAATATGTATCTTCGGATGCGTATATTTAAGTTTGTGAATGTAATGTATGTTACCTGATTAACTAGAATTCACTCAGCTTAGCTGATTTTTAGTATGCATGCAGGTAAATAGGTTAAAGGAGCTGGCTTGAGGATGACACATGGTATGGACTAAGTGACTTGCATCTAGAGAAGGAAGACCCGATGTTTCATTTTATGTTTTAAGTTAACACAATTGAATATTTTAAACAGGAATGTTTAGTTATGTAATGAATGGTTGACCTTTTTATTATTCCACGAAAAATTTTAATTAACTCTGATATTTAGAACTGTGTTTATGAGTAAATCCAACACCTAAGTTAGGGCACTGGGATCAAGGCCTTACATTAAAAGATGAAAATGGGGTTATGAAAAACTCACCTTGAAAATGAGGACGATAGTTTGAACGAGTCGAATAAACGCGGCGGAGAATCAAGGTGGATTATCCTAAACAAGTAAATACGTAAACTAGATTTTTACAACAAGTCTAAATCAAAAGGAAACTATGACAAGTTGGGACTTAGGGATTTTTGATCTAAAATGAGTTTAACTAAAATGAATTAAAGTTTAAATAAATCATTTAATATTTATTAGTTGAAGAATGATTTGTAAATGCACAATTATAACGTTGTCAAATAACAAATTAATTTTCTAATTAATTAATTTAAAGGTTTTTACATGAATTATTTTAAAGAAATTATACATATTATTTTATGTTGAACAAAATAAACAATAATAATTTACCCAATTAATTATTTAGAGATATCAAGAAATATTTAAATAAAACATTTTTTTTTATAAATCAACTTATTTCAAAGAAAGTTCATAACTTTGTGATAATCAACGGATCATAAAATTAAGCTAAATAATTGTGTTTGTTCTTGCAAAATAACAAGGTTTGATCTAATACTTAGAAATCAAAGTGTTTATCTTCGATATCCATGATTATGAAGAACAGCTTACGAACAAGTATGAAAATTCATGGTAAAATCAAAACGAAAGCAAAAAAATGCATGAAATCGTAAAACTTACTTGTTAGTGCTATCAAGCTTAAGAAATAATATATTGAGGTGATAGTATGATGGAGGATTAGTCCTCTTTTTACAGTAAAATTGTAGAGTTGTTATGTTTAAAAAATTTATAGAATTTAATCATCTTTAAATTAAAAACAAAAATTAAAATGGTTTAAGAGGTTTTCAAAGTCTTTAACTCTTTCAATAAGTTTTATTTAATTAAAATATTCATTGGTTTTTTTTATTAGTTAAATACAGCATATGAAAATATGGTAATAATAGTAATGTTAAATATCCAAGAATAATTTTAGTGATTAGCATGGGTAAAGTTCACGAATAAATAATCATGATTAGGGATTTGTAAATAAAATTGTATAAAAATGATCACGGGATTGCCAAGGCAATGTACAATAAATAAAATACCAATTTCATTAAATATTAAAATGGGTCGGGTTTCAAAAACGGAGTTTGAAAATTAACGATGTTATAGGATTCACAACATTTTGGAAATTTATCCTGAAATTAAATTAAAATAAATTTAAAAAAGAAAACAATTACTTGATGGAGTTGTTAAAAGTTTTAATAGATTTTGAATAACCTGAAAAATGCCACAGATGGCTAATTTGCCAAGGACACTTATATAGGATGTATCAGCGGCGTATCCATCATGCCCTTTATCTTAGTGCATTTGTCCCGTTTTTCAAAATCATTCCAAGTTCAGAGTTATTGCACACAGCCATACTTATTATGTTTTTCATGCGACGACTTGGATAATTACGTATCAACCCATAATTACCTTTATCGTCGGGTGGTCCCCATAATACGTCCCATTGTGTGGATTTTAAGATATAACAATAAGTAAAACAAATTCTTATATGTAAACTTGGAAATCAAGAACAATAAATTATAAGGAAAATAATTAACAAATTATGTAAACAACCCTTGAGGTCAAGGATAACGCGAAAATATTAGGTCAAGATAAATATATGAAACCGTTGAAGATTAAACAAGCCAAACGATGTTATTGAAGTTTTAAACAAAATAAGCGAGATTCAAGAGTAACCCAAAATAATACGAAAAAATAAATGAACACATCAAGATCATGAACTATCACAATAATTAGACGAAACATTGGATTCGAGAATAACAGAATAAATAGATGTAACATTAAGCTAACAAAATATAAACACGTAAGTCGATAAAGCATTGGGTTCGAGAATAAAATAGATAGACGAAAATTTAATGTCAAAATATCAAAATAAATTAATTCTTGGAGTCAATAGTGATACGTTAAACAAATGAGAATTTCAAATAAAATAAAATATCAGTATGAATAAAATAAACATTATGATTAAGAATATCAGATTAAATAATTGAAACATCGAGATCAAAGTAAAACATTGGACTCAACTTGATGAAATATTAAGATCAAGAATAACAAGATGTTTCGATGAAACACTGAGCGGAAAAAGAACCAAACAAACAACAAAAAAACTCGTGTAAAAATACTTATAAACCTATCATGTGCATGTGACTTCTATTAAATAACTATAAACACAGCCTAGATTTTAAGTAAATGAATCCGTTCAGAGGTAACCAGTCATTGATTGTCAATGTAGGAATACGTTTTCTATTAGATAACTATATACACAACCATGTTCATAGTCCCAATATCCGCTAATCGATTACGTTTATAGGAAATCGGTCATAAACCGCGAGATTGAGATAATAGAAGTAAACCGATTCAATAATGCGACTATGTACTAGAAATAATTCATGTATTTGTGTGTTTTGTGCTTGAGAGTAAATACCAACAAAAATAGCTCAACAATCAATAAATAACCAAACTTAAATATAAATTTCATAAACAACTTTCAAAAGAATTAAATACATAGAATTATTTCGATTATATCCAAATAGAATTATGTATAAAAATAAATAAATATACATGAAGAAGAAGGAAAGAAAAACAAAATGCAACTTGCGATGCTTGTCTTCTCGAAGGTGGGTTTGTGGTATGAAAGCTAGTGTGGGGGTGGTGTCATGATTTCTTAAGCGAAACTCATTGGCGTTGACAAAAAGGGGGGAAACGATTTTTAAGAGATTCGTTTTAGTTCGTGAAAATCGGTTGCAAAAACCTGATGCTTTTGTGACTAAAGGTAAAACTTTTTTTATCTTTATGATATACAAAAAGTCCTTGGCTAGCACTAAAACTTGCGAAACTTTGTGAATTTTTTAACGTAAAATAAAGATTTTGGGCGGTGTCCCAGAAATTTGAGTATTGCTGGATAAAATGACTTGTTGTAGAAAAATAGTCTCAAAGGTTTAAGACTTGTTTGAAGCAAAATATTTTATTTTATTTCATTTTTAAGATTTCACTGGAAAGTTAAAACTAATAATAATAATAATAATAACAACAACAACAACAACAACAATAGTAGTAATAATAATAATAATAATAATAATAATATTAGTAATGATAACAGATATAATAATAATAATAATAATAATAATAATAATAATAGCAATGATGATGATAAATCATTTAATTTGACTTAAAGTTCTTTTGAGGAAAATCAACTTGATTAAATATTCATTATTTAATTATTTATAATAATCAAGGATTTGAATTATAAGTATACGGTGTTCATAAAAGGAATAAATGTCGAAAAGTTTGCATGGGTTTAAAAAAAAAAGATAGGCATATTTTGTAACATTTCGGATTTTCCGTACTCATATGTGTATTCGTTATCGGGTTACGAACATTATTTGGATCTTTCTTATTAATAAAATTATGCATATATTAGTGAAATAATTATTTTATCTTAGTTTATAATTCCTTAACTTTCATTTTATAAGACCCTGAATCCCGAGAATCCCACAGTTGATAACGATATCCAAAATTTCACAAAAATTTAAAACCCAAAGCAAGTCATTTTATTTTGAAACCAGTTCAGAGTAAATATTCAGCGGAAAGTCATAAGCGTCACAAACGTTAAAGTCAAAAACAAGTTTAATTTATTAAAATCGTTTCAGAGTTAAATAGACAGCGGAATAACGAGTACCACAGTTCCCAAACCAGGAAAAGTACCAATCCATGATTAGTGGAAAAACATTAAGTATTGAAATTTTCAAAACTATAAAATAAAATAATTGTCTTATTGGAAGTCCTCGACTAGAAATGCCTTCAACCCTCCGAGTAATCTCTAGCACGTCCAAGCAGTAATCTCCAATTCTCAACCTGAAAGTCAAATTAACATACACACAAAGTCAGCTTGAGCTGAGTGAGTTCAAGTTTTAAATAAGCAATATTCATTAAACAATTAAAGTTCATAAATATAAAATATAGGAGAAAATCATTAGTGATTAAATAAATACTTTTTCCTTGGTCAAACACACGGCACGGGCCTCCTCACCCTGGGTCATCCCCAAATAATATATTTGACCCGGCCGCGGTATAACAAAACCAAAAATCACGCAACACGAAACTCCTCACCCCGTGTCATCCCCAAGTAATATATTTGACTCGGTCACGTTTAACAAACCTAAACACGTGATATGGGCCTCCTCACCCCGGGTCTTCCCCAAGTAATATATTTGACCCGACCACGTGTCAGGACCGCGAGTCAGGTGAAACCTTAGAAAAGGTTGACAAGAACACACCAATTCAATAACCCGAAGGCCTATTGAATATCCCGGCGGAATCAGGATATCCAACAAGTGGGAACGAAGGAGTGAAAATAACAAATACGAAACGATAATAAATAATCAATAAAAGCACATTCAAAGACAAAGATTCACTTTATTAAATGAGTCATTAATGAAACAGTGAAAGGAATGTCTAGGGTTTCGTGCGTGACGGCGGCGGCAGCAGTATGAGGAAACAAATAGAATATTCTTTTTAGAATTGTTTCTCATATTATATGCGTTCTTGTCCATCTTTTCCTGTCTCTAAATGGAAACCTAGGACCCTATTTATAGACCCCGACATTCCTTCTAGAAGTTCCTAATCATTACATAACGAAATACTAAATAATACAAGGGTTGAGTACTCGAGCAAGGTAACAATCTTGCTCGAGCAGACTCACTATGCTAGTATGCTCGATGATTGTCCTCGAGCATACTTTACTTAGAATATCTCAAGTGAAGATATTCTCCTCCAGCAAGATTCATTCCTCTTGACTAATCCATACTTTGCTCGAACAAGTCCATCGAGCAATCTCATTCTTCTTGATGTCTTCAGTCTTCTTATTCAGCAATCTTTAGCATGCTCGGATGTAAATCTTGCTTGGGGAATTGAACTGTCCTCGAAGTCCTTGCTTTGACCACTTGACATCTTCTTATTGCATCCATGCTTGTCCCCATGTGCTCGACCATCCTGTGCTCGTAACACTTGGTTAAAACTTGTATGATCAAACTGTTTGCTCGATTGGCAATCCATGCTCGATAGAAGAATACTCTTGCTCGTTGAAGTGTAGCTTTCTCGAAGCCTTAACACTTAGAAGAATCAACCATTTAAGGTTCTAAAGACCTTCCTCGAAGTAGTAATACTATGCTCGATCGTCTAGGCTTGCTCGAAGTCCATACTTAGTCTTTTTTTCTGAGGAGGTTGAGAAGATTCCAATCTTCCTTAACAAAAATCCGACCCAACAATCTCCCCCTAGATTGGAACAAGTTCAGATGCACCAAAACACACCTGCATAGAGTTACACATGTATCAGACATCAAAGATATATCATTTAGGAATATGTCATTTCATTACATAATTAGGAATTCTGCCTCTTGGGCATTACACATTAAAGTTTTTACATCAATTACAATTTAAAAAAAAATTACAAGATAAACAGAAACAAAAATTAATAATCATTTATCCCTTTTCTGCTATCTTCTCCTCCTGCTCCTTGTATCAGATTTTTCTTTCATTCTTTTGACAAGGGCTGCCTTTTGTTTAATCATGTCAAGTTCCATAGGATCAGATGAGTCATATGGAAATTTAGCATCAATTAAGTCTTGAAGATCTTGAGGATGCATAAATTTGAGATCTATATAATATCTTATCACTGCTATGGGTATACCCGACTCATTTCTCAATGAAATTGAATCATTGTGCTGATTGTAGGAGATATACGTAATTATTCCATATTGTTGCACCATTGAATTTGATTCCTGCATCTCCTCTCTCATAGCTAAGCACTCTTTTAAAGTCTTCGTTTTACCATGTGAGCTGCTTGCTTGAGATTTTCTTTTCTTGTCTTCAAAGAGGGAGAGTTCTAAGGTATGCACTTCATTAATTCTTTTGTTTCTTTTCTCCCTCTCAGCCTGGCTACATATCTCTCTTCACTTCTGTTTCATGAATGGGAATCCCCTTTCTGATTGTTCTTTTATAAACCTTGAGAGATCATTTCTTTGTTGCCCTGCCAGTTGGCTTCCCTCCTGATTGTCATACAATTCCAGTTCGGCCAATCTTTTCAACTGCTCCACCGAGAGTTTTCTCAAATCATCTCTGAAGATGATGAGATTTTCATAATGGTCTTCAGTAACAACCCTCAAGGTCTTTGATCTTTTATCGTATAAGAGATGTGTGGCAGATTCATATTTCTTGGTTGCTCAAGCCTCACAATCTCAGACCTTAGGGTTTGGCTCGAGCTTCCTTCAGTAGTTGTCTTTATTTTATATAGCACTCATCATTTCTACTCGAACTTCTTCTTCTGCTCTTTGCTTATCTTCCTGCAGTTTTCTTTGGGTTTCCAAATACAGTTTCTGCTCTCTATTATATATTTCAATTAATTGTACATGAGGCATGTTTTGAAACTGTTCTTCGGTCATCCCTTTCTCCATTACTATCCTCTTTTACATTTGTACCCTTTGAGGGTCTTCAAACCATATTTTCACTTCTTCTTCCTTCTTTTTGGCGTCATCTCTTTCCCTTTGCTGTCTCATCCTCAACTCCTGTTCTCTCTCATATTTTTCTTGACTCTTCTAATCTTTGTGAGAGGCCTTTACCAGTTAAAATTTTCTTTTCAATTCTTCTGGAGAGAGATTTATCAAGAAATTATAGCTGTAGCATTACAGTTAAAGAAACTTTAGTCATTATGTTTTGCCTTTAATATTTCATAGTTTGTTTCATCACTGGCTTTCTTCTCAATTCTCCTTTTGCTACTGTTTGACTCCTTTAAAACCTTTTCTCTCTCTACCTTCTTCTTTGATAACTTTTTCAAGAGCATTCCTGTATAATCTGTCTATTGTGTCAAAAGATTGTAAGTTCAGGAATGCAGGCTTGTGACCGGCTTTAAGCAAAGATTCCCTTTTAGACTTCCTCATTCTCCAACCTTAAGCTTCTTTGGCTATGTATTCTTTGGATAATTTTAGAAGATACTTTAGGTCATAGTCCCAGCTGATCAGATAGTTTCTGTCTTCATTCTCCTTTTCAGCACCTTTCATTTCACCTTCACTATCATCTTCTATATCAATTGTTTCTTCAAGATTGTGAAAAGCCCTAATCATTGGTTCTTCATTACTTGCAGATTGAGCCCTTCTACTTTCTTCTATATCAATTGCTTCTTCAAGATTGTGAAAAGCCCTAATCATTGGTTCTTCATTACTTGCAGATTGAGCCCTTCTCCTTTCTTCAAGTTTATCCAATCTTCTTTTGTACACCATCACCTTTACTGATTTTTGTCTTTTAGATTTAGGTGTTTCAATCTCTTCTCTTTCTTTTCTTTTTAGTAAATCTTTTGCTTCAGTTTTTGGTTCAGAAGATTTAGAAGATTCTGATGATTGAGATGGGATTGGTTTTGTCACTTGAATTTCTGGTTCCTCAACTATAATTTCTTCATCAATCGATTCAAACGTCTTGGATTCTTCATCATTGATCTCTTCTATTAGTGGTTCTGTTCCATCAACATCTTCATCACAGACTTTATTGACTGTTGGCTCAGATATGTCTTTTAACAGGAGTTGGCTTTTGTCTTTGTTCTTCTTGAGCTCTCCTGGTGACAGCCACAGTTTCTGTCTATATTCTTCAGGGTGTAAGAGAATGTAAAAATGTGTCCTTATCATTACCAACTGAGAGATGAACTTTACATACACATTCCACGGCATCTTTGGCGCCTCATCTCTCTTTGGTTCTTCTCTTATTCCCAGACCGGTTTCTTGTTCTTTATCAGTTTCCATCTCAGAATTTACCGGTTCATTTTCAAATTGTTCCGGTTCAGTTACCATAGGCTCATCAGGCTCAGTTGTTACTAGTTCTTCAGTTTGTACACTCTCTTGTTCATCAACATCCAGATTTGCTTTTAGAGCATTCAGTGTGGCCTTGATTGCCTCATCTGCCTCCTTCATCCTTATTTCATCCTCTTTTTCTTTCTTCTTCATATTGATTAGGGCTTCAAGCGCTTCTTGAGGTATTTCCTCCTCATCTTCTCGATCCAAATACTTCAAATCTTCATTTATTAATCTCATCGCAGTCTTTACTGATTCAACTCTTGCTACGTTAGGATCAATCACATTTTCTTTGTGAAGTATATCATCACCAGATTGAATTTTTTGTTGGGGCTTGGGATGTAAATCATCATCTGTAAAAGCAATCCCTTTCCCTTTTTCTTTCCTTTTCAACTTATCCTGTTTAGTTTCATCTTCACTTTCACTCTCCCTCTCATTACCAGATTCTCCATCTTCATATGCTTGATTTATCATATTTAATGCATCTTATGGTCCAACTTCTTCAACATCTTCCTCAGAGCTAGCATATACATCTTCAATTATCTTTAAGCCCTTTGCATTTTCACATTCATTTTTCTCCCCCTGTTTTGGTGCATCTGAGGTCTTCTCAACCTCAGAATGCCCCTCTAGGGTTCGAATCTTCAACAAAGCTTCAGTCATCTCAACATATGGCATTCTGTTATCTCAACATGATGTTCTCATATTCAAGCTTGGCATGTTCACAAACAATGTCTTAAAGATTAGGGCTTGAGTGTGGAGTTTCTTGAGTTGGCTTTGGGGCAAGTTCAGAGAATGGTTCAGACTCAGCTGTTTCTGGAGATGGAACATTATAAGGTTCAGAAGATGGAATTGATTGAGTTGGTGGAGCAATTGTAGTAGCAGGTTGGTCTTTTATTGGAGAGGAGTGTGGTGTTGGAATGTGTGTGTCTCGGATGTGTTGGGATGGCTGGGAAACAGGTGAGGTATAAAGTGGATCATATAATAGAGATGTTGGTGGTGTAGGGACATGGGTGTCATTAAATGGTTCAGCATCATATAAGGCAGGTTTAGTTGTAGATGGGGAGGAAAAACATTGTCATCTACATCATTGAGGTCAATGGATTGTGTGTCATCATTGTAAACCTCAGGTGGTGGTGAGTCTGGTGGAGTTATCTTGTTGATGGTTTCCGCAACATCTGATTCAACATTTGCTATAAATACATCATCATCCATTGGCTATGTAGCTTGGTGGATTGGACCTACAACTGGTTCATCTATCTCTTCATGTACCTCCACTTCTGCATTATCTCCTTCATGAGCAAATTGTTCAATCATAGACACATTTCCCTCAACAACTTCTTGTGCATCATTATTAACACCCATCACCATTGCATTGTCACCCACTGAACCATTGTCCCCATCATCATTCTGATTATTGTCATCATCTGCACCATTATCATTTCCGTCATCATCCTCTTCATCATCATTGTTACCAGGGGTTCGAGTCACTTCAATAGCACCTAGAGCCGACACAAGCAAACATGGGAGAATATCCCAATCATCATTGTCTTCAAAGTTTCTCTTGGCATCTTTCATGCGTTTGCAGATGTTGGGATCTTGTAATCGCAATATCTGTCCTGTTCGTTGAATATCTGGTAAAGCTCTGTTTATCAAAATTTACAGGAAACGAGGATACATAAGAAATCTCTGATTGACTTCGTTCTCTGCGTTTGACACTAACCCTTGGAAGATAAGTCTTGAAATGTTAAAGGGTTGTTGGTAGAGTGTCGCCACAGTGAAAGTCCCGAGCTCTCTGCTCAATAATGTCCAAGTCCCTCTCATCGGAGATAAGGACTGGATGACGTGATGTATCAGAAAACGGTAGATTAGGGGAAAACTTCCCTTCTGGAATTGGCCCTCCTTCACACCTCCTTGGTATCCCATAGTCTCTTGAAAGAATCTTAATAATCTTGGGACTGTGTAAGATGGTTGAGCATCAAAATTGTCATTAAGTTCTAATGCTGCTCTGATAGAAGCTTTTGTTACTTCAATGCCATTATTTAGGATCGATGCCTCAATTCTTTTCCCATTAATATCATTGACATAAGTAGCTGAACCCCAAAAATCCGTAAGATGGTTCCTGTATATTGTGGGGTTTTCAGTTAATGCTACCCACAAGTTGGAGTTTCTGAGAAAGGTAATTATGTGTTCCAACTCCATGTTTTCATCGTCAAGCTCGAACTGGGCGCACATATTGTGCCTCTTCTCGAATTTGAAGGCCATCAGTTCTGCAAGATAAGAAAATATTATAGTACACAAGGTTGCAAAACTAATATATGAGGATAATTAGATGATTAATGGCGTCTTCAATTAACCTGTTCTGTAGTAATATGCGTACCTGCAAAAACAATAGTTAGTAAGTCGATTAGAAACCCTAAATTTCGAAATCGGTGAAATGATTATCGAATAACGATATCTTACCGAAGTCGAAACAGAGCTAATGGCTGTATTCGAGGTATAATCAAAAAAGAGAGTAATCGAGCAAGCAGGGAGAAGCACGAGCAATAGGGTTTTGCTTTAGGTTTAAGAGAACGAAGAAGAAATAGGTGAAAAAGTTTCTAAGTCCCCCTTTTATACCTAACGTTTGGGTGGTACAATACCTCATTTTGTCGTCTAGTGCACGATATTTGTCATTTAATTTCAAATTTTAATGTACCTCCCTTGCTCGAGCAAACAGCCAAAAGAACAGCTGGCTCCCCCTTTGAACTCGAGTACATTGTAAAGTTCTTGCTCGACGTACATGGAATTAATGCTCGAGCACTAGTATACTCGACGCCATGTGCTCGAATAGACTTGTGCTCGATTCCTTAGCCAGATGTTTAATCATAACTTGCTCGAGTATTGAGTCATACTCGAGGGTTAGTGTTCTCGAACTTAGAAAAATCTTACTCAAACACGTATACCTGAGTCACACCTGCAATCTAACCCTACTCGACTATGCATCATGCTTGAGATACTTAGAAATCTATCATGACAATATCCTATGCTCGAGATGCACTCATAATTGAGATGAATTTTTGAACTGGATTTTGATCTCTTGTTTCACCTTAAACAAAATGCTTAGGTCAGCTCATAAAGTTGAAATGATCATCTTTAATTCGAGTAAAGAAACTTTGCTTGCTAAAGTGATAGCATTGTGTCGAGTATACTATGTGACTTGTATGAATTATCTATGTATTTCAAGCATGTGTATTACTTTCGAGCATCATGATGATCTGAAGATTGCTATTAAGTGTTTCAAGCATGCATCTTGCCTTCGAGCACCAGTTATAATGTGAAAATTAATATTATGTTATTCGAGCATAAGTGCATGGGTTGGCAGGATTGTGACAAAATTACTAAGTGACTCGAGCATGACTGTGTGCTAGATACTTAGGTATGAGAACTCTAGCTTAGGATCTTGATGGATAAATGTGTTAAGTAGTTCGATCACACTTGTATGCTAGACTTAGAATGTGTGTTCGAGTACGTGCATAGGAAGGATTAAATCTGCTAAGGTTTTCGAGCATGACGGTACATCGAGCATATTAAGTTGTAGTGATCTAAGTGAGTCGAGCAAAGGTTACAACACTGCTAAGAATACATATCGAGCATAGGTTACTGTCATGATAGATTTCTAAGTATCTCGAGCATGTTGCATTGTCAAGTAGGGTTAGATAACAGGTGTCTCATGCATATATATTTTGATAAATACATTCGAGCACACTACCCCTCGAGTATGACTCAATACTCAAGCAAGTAATAATCATAACATGTGGCTAAGGCATCGAGCACAAGTCTACTCGAGCACACTGTCTCGAGTATACTAGTGCTCAAAGAGCATTATATTCCAAGTACGTCGAGAAAGGGTCGTACTCTGTACTCGAGTACAGGGGGAGCCAGCTGTTGTTTTGGCTGTTTGCTCGAGCAAGGGAGGTACATTAAAATTTGAAATTAAATGACAACTATTGTGCACTAAACGACAAAATGAGGTACTGTACCACCCAGACGTTAGGTATGAAAGGGAGACTTAGAAAAATTTTCACTTATTTCTTCTTCTTTCTCCTAAACCTAAACACAAAACCCCCTTGCTCGTTCTTCTCCCTGCTTGCTCGAATACTTTTTGATTATACATCGAATACAGCCACTAGCTTTGTTTCGACTTCAGTAAGACATCATTGTTTGACAATCATCACACCGATTTCAAAATTAGGGTTTATAATTGATTTACGGACTGATTGTTTACTTGTTTGTGCATGTACGCATATTACTACGGAACAGGTTATTGAAGAAGCTCTTATCATCTAACTATCATCTAATATTAGTTCTACAACTTTGTGTACTGACATATGTTCTTGTTTTGCAGAACTGATGTCATAATATGTGCTCTCAGTTGCAGCTCGATGATGACAACCAGGAGTTGGAGCCAATGACAAACTTTTTGAGAAACTCCAACCTGAGGGTAGCATTAACTGAAAACCCCACAATATACAGGAACCATATTACAAATTTTTGGGGGTCAGCTACCTACGTCAATGATGTTAATGGAAAAAGAATTGAGGCATCAATTCTAAATAATGACATTGAGGTAACAGAAGCCTCAATTAGAGCTGCATTAGAACTTAATGACAATTTTGATGCTTAGCCATCTTACACAGTCCCAAGACTGTTAAGGGTCTTTCAAAAGACTATGGGATATCATAGAGGAGTAAAGGAGGGCCAATTTCAAAAAGGGAGTTTTCCACTAATCTACCGGTTCCTGATCCATCAAGTAATCCAGTCCTTATCTCCTAGGAGAGGGACTTGGACATTATTAAGCAGAGAGCTGGGGACTCTCGCAGTAGCAATTCTCTATCAGCAACCCTTTAACGTTTCAAGACTTATTTTTCAAGTGTTAGTGTCGAATGCGGAATAGGACGAGGATCAAAGATTCCTTATGTACCCAAGGTTTCTACAAATCTTAATAAACAGAACTTTGCCTGATATTCAAAGAACAGGGGAGATTTTAAGACTCCAAGATCCCAATATATGCAAACGGATGAAAGATGCTCAAAGCAAATTTGTTGACATTAGTGACTGGGATGTTCTCCCATGGTTGCTTGTACCAACACTAGGTGCTATTAATGTGCCTCGTACCCCCGGTAATAGTGACGATGAAGAGGATGATGATGTGAATGATGATGATCAAAACGATGATGGGGACAATGGTCCAGAAGGTGGAAATGCAATGGTTATTGGTGGAAATGATGATGCACAAGTGTTTATTGAGGGAAATGTGCAAATGATTGAACAATCTGCTCAGAAAGGAGATGCTGCTGGTTTGGATGTAGGTGAAGAAACCAATGAACCAGTTGAGGATGAAGCTATAGAGCCAATGGATGATGATGTATTTGTGGCTAATGTTATATGAGATGTTGCGGATACCATTGAGAAGATAACTCCACCAGATTCACCACCACCTGAAGTCTACAATGATGACACATACTCCATTAAACTAAATGATGTAGATGACAATGTTCCTTCCTCACTAGCTACAACCGAACCAGCCATCTCAGACTCTGAACCAATCAATGACCCTCATATCCCTTCACCACCAACATCACCACTTACTGAACCTATTATCACAACACCTGTTTCCAACCTGGTCAAGATATATCTCTTCAAACCCCACCATCCTCTCCGTTAAAAAATACACATGCCACCACCACTACCCAGCCATCACAACCACTTCCCAAAGAATCTGAACCTTATAAAGTTCCATCTCAAGAGACAGTTGAGTCTGAACCATTTTTTGAACCTGCACCAAAGCCAAATCAAGAAACTCCACCCTCAAGAACTAATCTTAATGATATTGTTTGTGAGAATGCCAAGCTTGAATTTAAGAACATCATGTTGAGAGAACGGAATGCAATATTAGCTACAAGGAACTCAGCATTGGAGGCTGCATTAAATGAAGCTTTGTTTAAGATTCGAACCCTAGAGGCGCAGTCTGAGGTTGAGAAGACCTCAGATGCACCAAAACAGGGGGAGAAAACGGAAGGTGCAGAAAGTTTAAAGGTGATTGGAGAGTTACATGAAAGTTCTGATGAGGAAGTTGTGGAAGTTGGACCATAAATGCTTTGAACATGATTAATCTAGCATATAAAGATGGAGAATCTGGTGATGAGGGGGAGAGTGTCAGTGAAGTTGAAACTGAAGAGGATAAGTTGAAAAGAAAAGGGAAAAGGGATTGCTTTCACAGATGATGATTTACATCCCCTGCCCCAACACAAAGTTCAATCTGATGAGATACTTCACAAAGAAAACATAATTGATCCAGACATAGCAGAAGTTGAATCAGTAAAGACTGCTATAAGGTTAATGAATGAAGATTTGGAGTCTCTAGATAGAGAAGATGAGGAGGAAATACCTCAAGAAGTGCTTGAAGCATTAATAAACATGAAGGAGAAAGAAAAGGAGGATGAGAGAAGGTTGAAGGAGGCAGATGAGGCAATTAAGGCCACACTGGATACTCTAAAAGCAAATCTGAATGTTGAAGAACAAGAGAACACACAAACTGAAGAACCAGTGACAACCTGAGCCTGCGGAACCCATGGTAACTGAACATGAACAATTTGAACCTGAACATGAACAAGAGACTGGTCTGGGAATCAGAGAAGAATCTGAAAGAAATGAGGCACCAAAAATGCCATGGAATGTATATGTCAATTTCATTGCTCAGTTGGTTATGCTTAGAACACATTTTGACATTCTCCTACATCTTGAAGAATTTAGACCAGAAACTATGGCTGTAGTCAGGAGAGCTCAAGAAGAACAAAGACAAGAACATTGGAAGAAAAGCCAACTCCTGATTAAGGACAAACCTGAGCCAACAGTAAGTGATGTCTGTGATGAAGAGGATCTTGGAACAGAAGAGATTAATGATGAAGTATCCAAGACCTCTGAATCGGTTGATGAAGAGATTATAATGGAGGAACCAGAAATTGAAATGACACCACCTACCTCACCTATCCAATCAGAACTAATCCTAACTGAGCAACCGGAACCAAAAACTGAAGAAAATGAATCATTAAAATGAAAAGAAAGAGCTGAGATTGAAACACCCAAATCAAAAAGGCAAAAATCTTTAAAGGTAATGGTGCACAAGAGGAGATTGGATAAGATTGAAGAAAGGAAGAGAGCACAATCTGAAGAAATGAAGAACCAATGATTGGGGCACTCCATAACCTTGATGAACTATTGATATTGGAGATGATAGTGAAGATGAAATGAAAGATGTTGTAAAAGAAAATGAAGACAGAGATTACTTGATCAGCTTGAAATATGACTTAAAGTACCTACTAAGACTATCAAAAGAAGACATAACTAAAGAAGCTGAAGGGTGGAGAATGAGGAAGTCGAAGAGAGAGTCACTGATTAAAGCCGGTCACAAGCCTGAATTCCTAAACTTACAATCTTTTGACACAATAGACAGACTGTACAGGAATGCTCTTGTAGAAGACATCTCAGACTATGTGAAGAAGGTATCAAAAAAGAAGGTAAAGGGAGAAAAGGTATTAAAGGAATCGGACAGTAGTAAAAAGAGAACTGAAAAGAAAGCCATTAATGAAACAATCTATGAAGCATTAAAAGCTAAACATAAAGATATCAAGTTTCTTCAACTATATGGTTACAGCTATGAGTCCTTGATAAATCTTTCTCTTTAAGAACTTAAAAGAAAAGTTCAACTAGTAAAAGACTCTCACAAAGATCAGAAAAATCAAGAACAATATGTGAGAGAACGGGAGCTTAAGATGAGATTGCAAAAGGAGAGAGATGAGGCGAGGAAGAAAGAAGAAGAAGTAAAAAAGTGGTTTGAAGACCCTCAAAGGGTACAAATATTGAAGAAAATTGTCATGTAGAAAGGGATGACTGAAGACCAGGTTCAACATATGCCTCATGAACAATTAATTGAAATATACAATAGAGAGCAGAAACTATATTTGAAGACCCAAAGAAAATAGCAAGAAGCGAAGAAGAGAGCCGAAGAAGAAGTTCGAGCTGAAATGATGAGTGCTCTACATAAAAAAGGGAGCAAAAATGTCAAGGCTAATCATACAAACAGATGAGACAATCAGAAAGTGGTATGAAGAGGCTGGGCTGTATCAAACAAAGACAAATGCACAAGGAACCTCGAGCTGAACCCCAAGGTAAGAGATTGGGAGGCCTGAGCCACCGAGAAACTTAAATTTGCCCACACATCTCTTTTTCGACAAAAGATCCAATACCTTGAGGGTTGTAACTGAAGATCAAGAAGAAACCCTCATCATCTTTAGAGACGACTTGAGGGACTTTACAAGAGAACAATTAACAAAGATTGTTGAATTAACACTGCATGACAATCAAATCAGAAGTCAGCCATCTAGTCAACCAAGAATGAACTATCAAAATTTCCTAAACATCAATCAGAAAGGGGATTCCCATTCTTGCTACATAAGAGAAGAGGGATACGAAGCCAGGCAGAGAGGGAGAAAAGAAACAAAAGGATTAATGAAGTGCAAACCTCAGAACTCTCCTTTTTTGAAATCAAGAAAAGAAAGTCTCAAGCAAGCAGCTCACATGGTAAAAGGAAGACTTTAAAAGAGTGCTTAGCTATGAGAGAGGTAATGCAAGAACCAAACTCATTGGTGCAACAATATGGGAGAATTACATACATCTCTTACAATCAGCACAATGATTCAATTTCATTGAGAAATGAGTCTGGTATACCCATAGTCGTGATAAGAAATGATGGGGGATCTTAAATTCATGCACCCTCGAGATCTACAAGACTTAATTGATGCTAAATTTCCATTTGACTCCTCTGATGCTGTGGAACTCGACATGATTAAACAAAAAGCAGCCCTTGTCAAAAGAATGAAAGAAAAATTTGATACAGGGAGCAGGAGGAGAAGATAGCAGAAAAGGGACAAATGATGATTAATTTTTGTTTCTGTTTATCTTGTATTTTTTGTTTAAGTTGTAATTGATGTAAAGACTTTAATGTGTAATGCCCAAGAGGTAGAATTCCTAATTATGTAATGAAATGACATATTCTTGAATGATATATCTTTGATATCTGATACATGTGTAACTCTATCCAAGTATGTTTTTGTGCATCTCAGCTTGTTCCAATCTAGAGGGAGATTTTTGGGTCGAATCAATGATAAGGAAGATTGAAATCTTCTCAACTTCCTCTGAAAACGGCTAAGTATGGACTTCGAGCAAGCCTAGACGATCGAGCATGGTCTTACTACTTCGAGCAACGTCTTTAGAACCTTAAATGGTTGATTCTTCTAAGTGTTAAGGCTTCGAGCAAGCTACACTTCAATGAGCAAGAGTATTCTTCTATCGAGCATGGATTGCCAATCGAGCAAACAGCTTGATCATACATGTTTTAACCAAGTGTTACGAGCACAGGATGGTCGAGCACATGGGGACAAGCATGGATGCAATAAGAAGATGTCACGTGATCAAAGCAAGGACTTCGAGCACAGTTCCGTACCCCGATCAAGATTTACATCCGAGCATGCTAAAGATTGCTGAATAAGACGACTAATGAATCAAGAAGAATGAGCTTGCACGATGGACTAGTTCGAGCAAAGCATGAATTGGTCAAGAGGAATGAAGCTTGCTAGGAGATAATATCTTCAGTGAAGATATCCTAAATAAAACTATGCTCGTGGACACTCACCGAGCATACCTAGTATAGGAAGTGTGCTCGAGCAAGATGTTTACCTTGCTTGAGGACTTTACACTTTTATTTATTTCATATTTCATTATTTAATGATTAGGACTTCTAGAAGGAATGTCAGGGTCTATAAATAGACATTCTAGGTTTCCATTTAGATAGGGATAACGACGCATGCAATACGAGAAACATTACAAAAGGAATATTTTATTTGTTTCCTCGTACAGCCGCCGCCATCACGAAACCCTAGACATTCCTTTCACTTTTACATTGAATGATGCATTTATTACAGTGAATCTTTGTCTTTGATTGTGCTTTATTGATTATCGATTATTGTTTCGTGTCTGTTATTTTCACTCCTTCGTTCCTACTTACTGGATATCCTGATTTCGCCGAGATATTCAATAGGCCTTTGGGTAATCGAGTCGGTGTGTTCTTGTCAACACTTTCACGGTGTTCACCCGATTCACGGTCCTGACATAATAGGCTACTGGTTCTTGATTGAGAGGTTGCCCGTTGGTGCTACTAGAGCATTATTCACTTGAAAACTTGGCTTGTCCTCTCTAATCATATGATTTTCAATCATCTCATGTTCTGCGGCCTTGAGAAATGCAATTACATTATCCAACTTAAAGTTGGGGAAACTGGCTTTTTCCTTGATAAACTTGCTGGCAGTGTACCATTCACCGGACAAGGATGATAAAAGCTTTTTGTTCAGCTCAAAGTCAGAAATCTGCAGATCAGTTTTCTTATGTCGTTTACAATCATCATAAACCTCTGCAAAACTGATTTTAATCTTTCTCCGTCTTTAAACTTGAACCTGTCTAGTTGTTGCATCAGTCTATCTTTCTTGATGTCTTTTAGTTCAGTATTTCCTTCAAAAATGTCGATAACAGCATCATACATACCCTTCAGACAGTTGTCAAGATTTCCCAAGAAATCCCTAACTGCAATATAGACAAAGCCTTATCGTCCCGTTTCTTCATTTTTAGCTCAACAGTGGTATTGTTGTTCGGAGCTGTTGAAGGAACATAGTTTCCTTCAGTGATGGAAGTCTAAAGCTCTGGGTCGTTGTAGTTTACTGCTGCTTCGAAGAGCACCTTCCATTTGATGAAGTTTTCTTGTCCAAGCAATCTTGGAATCTTGTTGGTAGAGACTTCTTGGTCTACCATTTCAGCAGATCTGGAATTTGTAGTAGTGAAACAGAGTAAAGCTTCAAGCTTTTTCACAAACCTTTTGTCCCGTGGCCTTCAGCGAGCATCCAAAAGCTCTGATACCACTTGTCAGGACCGTAAGTCGGGTGAAACCATAGAAAAGGTTGACAAGAACACACCAACTCAATAACCCAAAGGCCTATTGAATATCCCGGCAGAATCAGGATATCCAACAAGTGGGAAGAAGGAGTGAAAATAACAAACACAAAACAATAATAAGTAATCAATAAAAGCACATTCAAAGACAAAGATTCACTGTATTAAATGAGTTATAATGAAACAGTGAAAGGAATGTCTAGGGTTTCGTGCGTGACGGCGGCGGCAGTACGAGGAAACAAATAGAATATTCTTTTTAGAATTTTTTCTCGTATTCTGTGCGTTCTTATCCGTCTTTTCCTGTCTCTAAATGGAAACCTAGGACCCTATTTATAAACCCCGATATTCCTTCTAGAAGTTCCTAATCATTACATAATGAAATACAAAATAATACAAGTGTTGAGTCCTTGAGCAAGGTAACAATCTTGCTCAAGCAGACTCACTATGCTAGTTATCCCCGATGATTATCCTCGAGCATACTTTACTTAGAATATCTCAAGTAAAGATATTCTCCTCCAGCAAGCTTCATTCCTCTTGACTAATCCAAGCTTTGCTCGAACTAGTCCATCGAGCAAGCTCATTCTTCTTGATGTCTTCAGTCTTCTTATTAAGCAATCTTTAGCATGCTTTGATGTAAATCTTTCTCGGGGAACTGAACTGTGCTCGAAGTCCTTGCTTTGATCACTTGACATCTTCTTATTTCATCCATGCTTGTCCCAATGTGCTCGACCATCCTGTGCTCGTAACACTTGGTTAAAACTTGTATGATCAAACTGTTTGCTCAATTGGCAATCCATGCTCGATAGAAGAATACTCTTGCTCGTTGAAGTGTAGCTTGCTCGAAGCCTTAACACTTAGAAGAATCAACCATTTAAGGTTCTGAAGTCCTTGCTCGAAGTAGTAAAACCATGCTCGATCGTCTAGGCTTGCTCGTAGTCCATATTTAGCCTTTTTTCTGAGGAGGTTGAGAAGATTCCAATCTTCCTTTTCAAAAATCCGACCCAACACCACGATTTAGCAGAACGGCGGGCCTCCTCACCCCGGGTCTTCCCCGAGTAATATATTTGACCCACCAGGACATAAACATGCAACACGGGCCTCCTCACCCCGGTCTTCCCCAAGAAATATATTTGACCCGGTCACAGTTTACCAACACATACACATTCACATACACACTAACAAACATCTAATTCAAATATTCAACCAAACAATATCATCACATTCAATCCATAAATAATGGATAATCTAGGAATTAATACTAGGCCTAATAGCAACCTCGAGCCTAAACCACAAGTAATATGTATAACCTTAAGAAATATACGACCACAACGAGTCTAAAATATCCTAAGGCATAGAATATAATTCAAACATAGATTCCTAAATGCACAATCACGAATAAGGCCATGTAATACCATCCAAATAGTTTAAAACGAGTAAAATCGGGTAAAATTGTAGTAGGGTGTGTATGCCAGCCCAAAACGTAAAAAGAGTTAAAAGGGGCCTCATGAACTCACCTGGCACAAGGTACACAATCACAAGGAGCTAGATAACCCTAAGTATTCCCACAACTCAAACACCTGTTAGATTACACACATAGATTACTAACAGTACCGAATCGACTCGTTTATCATACGAGGCGTTCTAACATGGTTCGAGTTACCTAGAGCCTTGACCTCACCAAGTTTAATTACAACAGCCCCCGGGGCCTTGTATTTACCTTAGATACTCCCGGGAATAAAGAATTCCCAAACTACCCCCGGGGGTTGCTAGATAAGACGAATATGCGTGTTTATGATTTTTTTATGCTCTTAGCAACCAACTTAGCCCCGTGTGGCCCAAGTTTAATAAAAACACAGCCAACAAGTCCACATGACGCTACACGAGTTGGATGGGTCGGTAATTCGCAAGCACGACGCACAAATTACCAACAAACGCGAATTTACGTTGTACCGACCCGTTTGAGTAACCGACAATCAATTCAGCCCCAATACTCAAAAAAATCAGCTTTTCACAGCCAAAAAATCATACCGAGTCTACAACATTCGAATTGGTTGTTAATTCCCTCAAACAACGCGCTAGACACAACAATTCACAAACTATTCAACCGAATCCTAGTTTTCAAACTATCACTAGTTGACCAATCAAACGAACACCAATGCACACGATTGTAAAATATGTTATATTGGACATACCTAAGAATTTATGAAGCAAAAACCTCAATCAAAACAGGCCCAAAAGTGTTCAAAAGGAAAGCCACCGGTTAAGCCTAAAACGAAAGTATCGATCAATAACTAGTATAACATGCAGATTTTAGCATGCAAAGATATATTTTATTACATAGAAAAACCATAGAAATAAATTATGAAAATTTTACCAGGGTTTAATAAATGAATTAAGATTATAAATATATTTTTATTATATTTTTTTAGTGCATATAAAAATCATAAAAATTCCTCCAACACAGAAAGGTACGTGCAGCTATTTTAGTGCGCAACCAAAGTGTTTTACTTTTTTAAAAATAATTATTAATCCAAATTAAATGATTCCAATTGGGTTAAAATCATAACTCAAAATGTGAACTTTCAGAATTAGAATCAACCAATTTGGAATTGTCATAAAGGAATTATGATGTCCGGAAGACAGACCAGAATCTGTCACCCCGCATCAGCTTTGACACGCAATTTTATAAAATAATAAAAACCATTCAAATCTTGTCCAAAAATTACAAATTATACCTTTCTGGAAACTAGACTCAAAGTGGAACATAATGGAAATAAGAATCGATCAAAAAAATAAAATTTCATCGAGTTACAGTCCAAACAATAAATGAGTACGAGTCTGTCAAAAACTGTTATAATCAAAACTCAACCTTAACATGTTCAACCAAGGGTTTAATGGTGAAAAAGACTTGCATGGACGTTAGACTAACCTTGATTTGATGTTTTACACCTTGAGAGTGGCTGGAAAAAGAAAAACGTTGGGGTTCGGGGCCTGCAGCAATTTCGATCGGAGGTAGGAAGGGGGGGAATTAGGGTTTTGTTATAATTATAATAATATTTACACATTAGCCTCTCTACTTTGCAAGATGCAACAACTTGGATGAAAGGTCATTAAATTAACTTACGGGAATCACAAGGAGGTCCCCGAAGTAAGTCGGTTCGGACCCGGGAATAAACAAACTCTAAAGGCTTCCATCTCGAAATGAAAATTGACGGGTGTCACACATTTGTGCCAAATAGCCCTTAGAAACTCTGAAAATCGCTTTAAACGGCTTAAAAATGCGTTTTTGGAACTACATGGACTAAAACCGTCAAAAGTTGAAAGTCTGGTGAAGCCGCACCTTCACGCGGTGCGAAGATGTCAGCCTTGCATCTTAGCGCGGTGCGGAGATGCAACCAGATCAGCCTAATTAGTTCGTGATCTTCGTTTAATGCTATATCTTTCCTAAATCAACCCTAAATCACGAAATTTGAGCCACAAGTTATTGTATTTAGTGTGTAATGATGTCTAGGTTCATAATCAGTAATTTGGTTAATATCTTGATGAATATATGATCCGATTTCGTTTTTAATTATGTGATTCGGTTACCAAATTCGACCCGTTTCTTGTCCAACAAGGTGATTTAACATCTATATAAACTCTTCCTAACTCCAAACCTTAAAGTTTACTGCACCTAAGTATTCCCAACCGTCACCTACTCTTAACCGACGTTTTCTTGCTCGTTTTTGCTCATTCACTTGAAGACTAAGAGCTGCAGTTTGACTTTGACATTCGTTAAACCTTTGACCTTGATTTCTAGCTAAAACAAACACCATCTGGGTAAGTTGTAAACTGATCAAACGTTCATTAATACTCACTTGTCGATAACCCTCAATCAATTTCTGAGATTGAGGAGTGTTGACGGGTCAATTAGAATCAAACCCGTTTAAGGGTAAAATAGTCAATAACTTTGACTATCCGTTTTCTCATACTTCTAATCGGATTCAACGTTCGATCCAGAAGACTTTTATTCTTGTAACGAAATGTTAAGGCTGCTAACCAAAACCCGACTTCCAACTCGCTATTCGGATTCTGGTCAGTACCAGCTAGCTTAATTCTTAAATATAACATAACTTGAGTTCTAAATGTCCATTTGGATTGATTCCAGTGGCCACAAGTTCGCTTTTACTTATATTATCATATCTTTAAGATTTAGATTCTGATTGTTTATATCGTTTGACGTGTAGTGGACGACTCGCTTATTCGTTAGCTTGTTTAATCGCATTTATATTCGCTTGTCATTAATCTAAGCTGAGTTTTATCATTCCCCTATTTTACTCAATTTTCACAAAGTTTTGGGAACATATGCGTATATCATATTATACATATATAACAAAAACAACAAACGTGTAATTGTGTGTGTTTAATCAAATATACTTGTTATGTGCTTACTTGTTTATGTGCGCTTTCGTGCTTGGAGTGGTCCCGCATATCCCCACGTATTGGGTTCTCATATTATTGACGAACGCTCGATTCGCTTGACAATGATTTTATTATTATTTGCTCATAGTTGATATACCAGCGCCCGATTCGCATGGAAATGGTTTAATTGACAACTTATTTACTCATGGTTTGATTTCATTACCGCATTTTTTACGTTTTGATTATTTCTCTTAATTATTATATTAACATTATTTTATTGCAAAACTGGTGATAAATTCACTCAACATGTGTTGTTGACAAACTCTGTTTTCTACACATATGCAGGTTGCTATTGAATTGAAGTTGAAGTATGGACACTTATAAAGACCTTAGGGTTTTAATGAAGAAAAACATGAATTTAAATTTGTTATATATATTTATTTGAATTATTTTGTTGTGTTTGAATATTGTGTGCACATTTAAAATAAAAAAATTAAATAGATATTGTCACATTTATATTATGATAGTATCTTCGAGCTCTGAGCAATCGGATCATGCCCCGGCATTTCCGCCTTAGGTTGCGGTGTGACATATTTGATGAGTATGAAGGGACTAAGTATTGATGCCAGAAAAGGAATAAACTTTAAGTGGACAAGGGATGTGGGGTAAGGTATTGCATGGCGGAAACAAGTTAGGCCATTCGGAGTATTGCGAGTGTGTCTGGGTCACTACAATGGGTAGAGGCTCGCATGGTTGAATATGCTCGGGCATAAGGTACGACATTGGGTTGAGTAGAGAGTTGAATAACGACATAGTTTTTTTGTTTATTGGTGTGGTTTTGATGAATCTGGGCTGTCATTTTGCGGGTTGAGTTTCGAGGGAGACGTCAAGAAAAAAGAGAACATATGCAGTAAAGCGTGAAGGATTCGCTTGACATGGAAAGTAAATATGAAATTCGTATTAACAACCAAAAGAAACATTACATGAAACATTCCTAAAATCGGAATCAATCTATATAAATCGTAAAATTAAATAAAGAAATAAAATCGCATGAAACAAAATTTGAAATCGAAATTGAAATGTCCATGAACAACAATGAGTTTTCGCATTTCAATAACAATATCATAAGTTTCCAAATAACCATATGAAAACTATATCAAAGTTGAAACTAGAATATCCAAGAACCACTATGGATGTTCCTATCCCAACATAAAATTCATATAAGCAGTGAAGTCGAACTGAAAATCGAGTGCTTATGTACCATCATAACTATTCGAATTTTCAATTCAAACCATAAGAATAAATGAATATATACTAACAAACAAAACGAATTGAAACTCGACTATTCATGTATCACCACGACTTTTCGAATTTTCAATCGAAACCTCAATAATAAATGGATATATAAATAAAGAAAACGAATTGAATCTCGACTATTCATGTATCACTATGACTTTTCGAATTTTCAACAAAAACCACAATATAAACATTTGAGTCTTTGGAATCACACGTTGCATGAACCACCATGACTCGAATGCAAATTTAAAAGTAAGAGTGCAACAATTTTCGCTTCACAAAGAAAAATGGTCACATTATCAACTTAAAGTTGTGGTTCATATGACATTTGGAGCGGTACGCTTTGGCCTAATAAGTTCCAGTTCCCTTTTCAAAGCCTTCAGGTAAGCAACCGGGTCCCGCAGCTAATTGGGATTTATACGCATTGCTTATCCTTTGGTTTAAGAACCTTGATGTCAGGGGTTCGAAAAACAAGTGTATCCCTCTTCCATTTACTTTATACCCATCACGTAAACCATCTTTAAGGAGCACGAAAAATCGAAATATCGAAATATGAATTTTTAATTCAAATATCACAAAATCATAAAAATATACAAAAGATTATAAAATGGAATAGGAATAAGCCTTAGAATTTGTGTGTGAATATGTGTACAAGTGACATTATAAAATATTATAAATATAATTTCGAGCGTATGAATGAAATTTAAATAAAAGTGCGGGCACATAACACATAAGGTATACATGCAGTAGGGGACCTGAAATAGACTATAACTATACTAGGTTGTTACCGTCTAGCCATCTATCTTATAGTCACGACTCTTATTCCAATCTCTAACACCATGGCTTTAAGCGGTATACGCCTGGGTGCAACGTACAAATCACTCATAAGCTCGTAACACTATTAATAGTGACAATAGAATTATTTTATTTCGTAAATTTGCTAGTACACAAATAGTTTGATAATAAGACAAATATTATTGCATCTTAATAAAACAAATATTATTCGTTATTTAAATATCTTAAGGTCAACTAATGATCTTCGTCCTTAGCACATCATTGAATTCAACATGTAACACGTTTAAACTAATATATTTTTGTCAACAACAAATGTTCGTGAGCTTTCATAGGTTTTGTGTGTGTGTGTGTATAAGTATATACATATATATATATATATATATAGATAGATAGATATGGGTGAGTTCTAGTGAAAAATCCTCTTAAAGAGAAAACTTAAAAACTCCTAAAAACTTCTAAAAAACTATTTTTAACTTTTTTTTATATTTTTTTTTAAGTTTCTTTTTTTCCATTATTCTTATATATTGTTATTGGTTCAAAAAAAAAAAAAACTTGTCGGTATATTGCGCATGTGTAATAGTGTGCATTGCATATATGCAAAAGTGTTTGTATTGCATAGAATACAACATTATTGCATATATTTGATACACACCATTATATATATACAATATAAGAATAATACACACATCGAATACACATTAGTACGTATGTGTAATACAACATTAACGCACATGTGCACCACATCGACTTTTATTTTATTAGTATTTTTTTCCATATAATACAACACTACTACACATATACAATACACAAATATTGAATATATACAACTTGACACTATCGAATACACAGTAATACGTATGTGCATTACAGCGGGTTTTTTTTGTGTTTTTTTATTTATTTTTTTATTTTTTTAAAATTTTTCGAGTGAAATATAAGTAAGTATAAGAATAATGGCTAAAACAGAATTTTGAAAATATTTTTTTATTTTTAATTAAAAATAATTCTTTAGGAGTTTTTAAGTTTTCTTTTTAAAGGTGAGTTTTCTCTTGATCATCTCCCTATATATATATATATGTAAAATGTTTGTTGATTCACCTGTCACGAACGCAATATATTCAATCATAAACTAAATGGAATGCAACAAAAAATAATGCCTTAGCCTAGGGAAATGATAATGGTACCACCATTCGCGGCAACCAAAGTCGAAGGATAGGTAGCGCGTTTACGTCCCGTCGGATCCTCCCGCTTTTGTTTGATGTACCAACCATAAAGTGTTAAACGCATTGCACATTATACGCGTATAGTCATCATAAACAATATGAAAGAATATTATTAGCATGCATGACATAATTGTGAATCGGTTTGTAAATAATGATTATGAAATGAAGAGAAGCATGGTAGCGTTTTACATCCAAAAATGTTAAAAGATGAAAAAGAGGTTATTAAAAACTCACCGAGAAAATGAGGACGATAGTTTGAACGAGACGAACAAATGAGACGGAGAAACACAGTGGATTGCCCTAAACAAATAAATACGTATGCTAGATTTTAACAAGTTTAAATGGAAAAAATCTACAACAAATTGGGACTTATGGAGTTTTGGTTTAAAATGAGTTTAACTAAAATGAATTAAAGTTAAAATAAATCATTTGATATTTGTTGGTTGAAGAATGATTTGTAAACGAATAATTATAACTTATAAATATAATCTTATATAACAAGATTAAACACAATTTACGATTAAGCGTTTCATTTTTTGAGTCACATAATAAATTAATTTGCTAATTAATTAATTTAAACGCTTTTGTAAACGAATAATTATAACTTATAAATATAATCTTATATAACAAGATTAAACACAATTTACGATTAAGCGTTTCATTTTTTGAGTCACATAATAAATTAATTTGCTAATTAATTAATTTAAACGCTTTTAAATGATTTATTTTAAAAAAAATATACATATTAATACACAGTAATTAATTTACTCATTTAATTATATAGAGATATCTAGAAATATTTAAATAAAATAATTTTTTTATAAATCATCTTATCTTAAAGAAAGTTTATAAGTTTATGATGATCAGCGGAACATAAGATTTAACTAAATATTTATGTTTGTTTTTGCAAAATAAATAGGTTTGATTCAATATTTTGAAAACCAAAGTATTTATCTTGGATATCCATGATCATGAAAAACAACTTATGAAAAAGTATGAAAATTCAAGGTAACATCAAAACAAAAGCTATAAAACATATAAAGTCGTAAAACTTACTTGTTAGTGCTATCAAGCCTTAGAAAATAATATACTGAGATGTGAAAATGATGGAGGGTTAGTCCTCTTTTTATAGTGAAATTTTAGATTTGCTAGGTTTATAGAATTTATGAAATTTAATTATGTTTAATATAACTAAAAGTAAAAATTAAAATTGTTTAAGCGGTTTTCAAAGGTTTAACTCTTTCAATAAATTTTATTTAATTAAAGTAGTCATTGGTTTTTTTTGTTAGTTGAATATAACATATAAAAAGATGGTAATAATAATAATAATAAATATCTAAGAATAATTCTAGTAATTTGAATGGGAAAAGTTTATGAATAAATAATCATGATTGTGGATTTTTAGATAAAATTGTATAAAAATGATCACGAGATTGCAAAGATAACATACAATACATAAAAGACCAATTTCATTAAACATCAAAACTGCTTGGGTTTTAAAAATGGATTTTAAAAATTAACTAATGTTACATTTACAACCTCTTATATTTTTACATCATCCCACGACCCCACTTTTAATATTTAATTTTAATATTTAATTTTAATATTCAATATGTTTATCGCACATAGCATGTGTCTAAGTACAAGTTAGGGTGTTTTGTTCTGAACCCTTGGGGTCCGCACTAATTTTTTTTGTATAATGAAACAATAACTAGAGTACTTTTCCTTATAAGCCACTCCAAGGTTTATCTCGTCTTTTATATCAGACAAATACTCATCATTCCACTCATGTTCTTATCAATTTTTGCAGCTTAGTAAGCCACAAACAATAATTTTTTCAAGTTTAGGTATCTCATTCATTTTAACTTATTTTGGATTAGATTTGTTACTAATGAAACTCTTGCTAAGAATCCAGAAAATAATAATTATATGAATCATAATTTTATATGGGTTTAAAGTTAATAAGAACACATTTGTCACTTGGTTGTTATTATTAAAATAAAAAATAAATACTTTTGCTTATAAACAGAATAAAAAACCCATAAGAATAATGAATTTAGTTCTTAAACGAGTCTTCTCGTACTAATAAACATTATTCAATCATAAAAACTAAAAATAAAAAAACACTTATAGATAAATTTAGTGTCGTTTATTTAAGTGAATAAATTTATTTTCGTTTATTTAAGTGAATACATCAAAAGAGATATCCATCGTAAATTGTTCTCTATTAAACATAATTAGTCGTATATCTAACGAACACGGTCAAACATGTTTGTGGTATTTGATGTGAGGTTCCTTATGCCCGATTATGTCTCAAGCGAGGGGAATAGAACAATGTGAGACTTATTTAAACCACCACACGTCAATTACTAGACCTACATGTCTAAATACAACATGACTAGTAAATAATAACTCATGATCATACATGAAAGCTAGCAGTAATTACATATTTAAATATGTTAATGTAAATAAGATTATATAGATATATTATGTTTTAAACAACTAATATAATCTACTTCTAAAGTTTATTGAGGGAATTAAACCCTCCCTCTAAAGTGAGAGAGAACATACCCCACCACCAAACTATAATATTATATTATATTTTATGTTAATAGTTTGAACCAAAACCTATGTTTAATAGGTAATTAGACACAAAACTACTAATATTTTGATAAGAGTAAACGTCATAATCAATATTCTCATCATCATGTAAATGAGTTAGCAGATTATTAAATTAAAAGTAATTTAATATTTTTAATTGTGACGTCTTGGAAAAAGCGCATGGCTTCATTGTTATCTAATGTACTTTTATCACTTTTGGGGGCATGCTTTTATCTTATTCATCCTTTGACATCCAAATAATAATATTGTTAGAAAATAAACCCTTCTATTATAGTAACATCATATACAACATTTAATATTGATCTATTATCCAAAACCTTTTTTAAATAACTTGTAGTTTCTATCTTATAAAGAGTATTGGTTAACAAAAGATTATTATAAAGTTGACATTCTGATTCAATAGCATGGAGCGATAGTTAAAACTTGAGATATCATGGACTCAAGTTTGAAACCTGACATATAGGGTTTCTCACACCCTGGTGGGTTTCCTTTTTGATGGTTTTTCTGTGTGAGTTGAGGTTAAAGCCTCAAAATCAGTATAAACGGTTAGTATCTCGTCTTAGAAAAGTCTACTCAGGTAGTATCGACAGTTCCAAATTTGGTTAAAAAGAAACACTTTTATAGTTCATTTATGAATTGGTTTTAAAATTCATAAATAACGTACTCAACCCCTCCTTTTTGCTAGTTATTAAAATATATCCTTATGATTTCATATAAATTGATTGGAGTGTATTTAATTCAAATAAAAAAATAAATCATATAAATTCATGTGGCTAATAAAAACTCTGAAATTAACACATAATCCTTTAATTCTAAATATTATTAACTTTGTTATCTTAAATATTATTTAATTTAACGTAGTGGATGATCCTACTCTAATGGAAGTTCGAAGATTTTCTTTACGTATTTAATTAATTTATAACAATGATTAAGAGGTAAAAGACGAAAATTGGTGAAAGTCTTATGTGTATCATAAATTATATTTGTAACCACTAAAGTGGAAAGGTAATTTTAGTTAAATTAAAGTGATGCGCTTTTATGACGTATTGATGAATAAAGCTTTAGTAATTTAAATTATTTGTGTGTGGGGACCTTTTTAATGACGCAACAATGAATATTTGTGAATAAACACTTTCATTTTTACTTAATTGCTGTTCGTACTTATGTGGTTAGCATAGTTCTGCAGGTTGCAACCATTGTATTTGATTTTTTGTGTCTGACACCCTGACATCTTTAGGATGTGGCAAATTGAATCTTGTTGTCAGACAATCATTTGAAATCTGATGAAAAGACTATTATACCCCTGCATTTTCCATCCATATGATGTTTAAAAATATAAAGTTTAAACCTCGTTTATTTTTCCCCTCAAATCTGAATAATGAATGTTGTGTTTGACTTAATTATACTTTGACAATGTGTTTGACTTTCTATTTGTGTTAATCAAACATATTGAACAAACATAATTCTAGCATTAATCAAATTGACTAACATAATACTAACAAGTTTGACTCTCAGTTTGATCACTTATTTTGACTTTTGGTTTTGTGTGTTTGACCACTATGTATTGATCACATCCAAGCAGTGTTCGTTTTCTTGATGAAGTCTACAAGGCATCTCTTGTAGGTAGTGATACACTGGGTTGGACTCCGAAGGATCATAAACATTATGAAGCCCAAGAGATTAAGGATTATAAGAGTGAGACCAAAGCGTATTCTACTCTCACGATGGCCTTGCCCGAGCAAATCTTTCACCAGTATAGCACTATCAAGACGTGTGCATCTTTGTTTGCTACTTTAAAGACCACAAGTTTGGGAAACATTCTTGAAAGTAAAAAGACTCTAGTAAAATTTCAGTTTCGAAATTTTACTTTGCTGAAAAATGAAACGGTGGAAGAGAAGATAAGTCGATTTTGTCATCTGGTTGTGGAGATGACTACTGGGAATTTGGCACCGACTGAGTCAGATAAGATTAACACCTTGAAGAATGGTTTACCAACTTCGTATTCTACTTTCTTATTGGTGCTAAAGGAAAACGGTTATTTTAGAAATGATCAACTCACTGCTGAGCAATTCATTAACAAGATTGAAGAAAGATAATTCGACTTGAAGTGTCAAACTTCATTGAAGGATAATCATAATCAAAACCATTCTCTGTATGGTGGTTCATTACCGGCTAATAATTCTTCAAGCTCTGTCCCAATTACTGCATTCTTCACACAGACCACGCCAGAAGAGTC
This sequence comes from Bidens hawaiensis, assembly GCF_021521415.1. Taxonomy (NCBI): domain Eukaryota; kingdom Viridiplantae; phylum Streptophyta; class Magnoliopsida; order Asterales; family Asteraceae; genus Bidens; species Bidens hawaiensis. The sequence goes on from NW_027491157.1 coordinate 2,159,009, forward strand.
TGTTAATGGTAATAATGGTAACGGTTCTCCTAAAGTATGCTTCATGGCATCTGGTTGTAATTCGGGTTCAAGTGTAAGTTCTTCAAACTCGTTGCCTAATGTAAATCTTCAAGAAGCTGAGCAGCAATTTGCTTTTGTTTGTGCATTCATGACTTCTTACGAACAACTCGTTGGGAGTAAGATAGCCACAAGTGAATTGACTAACGAAGATTTTGACCAAATTGATCCATATGACCTTGAGTTGATGGATCTTAAGTGGAACATGACATTGATTGTCAAAAAAGTGAAAACATTCATGCAACGGACAGGAAAAGATCTACCGACTTTGAACAAGCGAGTTGGGTTTGACAAACTGAAGGTTAAGTGTTATAATTGTGGAGATTTCGGTTACTTTGCAAAAGAGTGTGATAAACCAAGGAAGGAATATTCGGGTCCATGCAATTCTGAGAGAACTACGGGAAAGAATTCATCTGGTGTATGACCCCAAATACCGGAAATCACACAGTTGGTAATCATGACAAAACTTTGCAAAAATTTAAAACACAACTCAATTCACTTTATTTCAAAAATAGTTCAGAGTATAAATTCAGCGGAAATCATAAGTACTAAACAAGTCCCCCAAAACCCGGGAAATGTGCCCAAAATCAAATTTAAACATAACTAGTAATAATTGAAAAGAAACAGTGTTTATAAGTAAAATCCCTAACTAGATATGCCTTCAACCGTCCAAGTAGTCTCGAGCACGTCTAAGCGGTAAGCATCCTTTTCGTAACCATAAAACTCACACTAACATACACACAAAGTCAGCTTGAGCTGAGTGAGTTCAAGTTTTAATAATTGACATATGTATAAATCATTCCAAGAATTTTAAATATAAAATGGGATATAAATGGTTAGGCCATAATAAACGGTAAGTAGTCATACTTATATATCTATATAATTATATCCCTATTCATAACATCCAAGTAATAACATCAGGGTCGAGCACACGTACAACCCAAACATGTAACATTCCATCCAACATATGCAAACACAAGGTAGGCATATGCAAACATCCTTAGTCGATAACGACTAATTAACATCAGTGTCGAGCACACATACAACCCAAGCACGTAACATTCCATCCAATGTACGCAAACACATAGTAGGCTTACGCAAACATCCTTAGTCAATAACGACTAATTAACATTGCCAATCATTGGCCATACAATAACACATGTATTATACGTATATATATTATTCCAAAATATACCATACTACACGTAAGCCATCCTTAGTCTCTAATTACTAACTAACATCCCTAATCATAGGCCACATGGTAACACATGTGTAAACATACATACATAACATCCCAAGATGTACCATAATACAAGTAAGCCTATGGGCCATAAGTTAACACATGTGTATACATACATAATTAACCTCCCAAACATACCATAATACAAACAAGCCTATGGGAAATCGTTTAAAAGGTTCATCATGTAAAATCAATTGGGTGTGTATGCTAGCCCAAAACTTGAAAAGAGTAAAACGGGGCATCAAGAACTCACCTGACACAAGTCACGAATTCACCATGAGCTAGAGAACCCCTAAGTATCCCTACAACTCAAACGCATGTCGGTATACATACAATCATTACTAATGACACCGAAAGGACTCGCTTATCCTACGAGATGTTCTAACATGGTTCGAGTTACCAAAAGCCTCGACCTCATCTAACTCAATCATAAAAGCCCCTGGGGCCTTACATTTACCGACACGACCCATAGATACTCGGGAATAAAGAATTCCCAAATTACCCCTGGATGCACTAGGTGAGAACAATATGCGCGTTTAAGAGTTGTTTTGGTACATAACATCCAATTCAGCCCCGTGTGGACCCAATTAGAAAAATTCACAGCCAATAGGTCCACACGAAGCTACACGAGTTGAATGGGTCGGAAACTTGCAAGCACAACGCACTAACTATTCAATAAACGCGAATACGCGTTGTACCGACCCATTTGAGTAACCGACAACCAATTCAGCCCCATTACTTATAAAATAACTTTCCAACAGCCCGTACCCCAAACAGAGGTCACTCGGACTGAATTGGTCATCAATTACTTCAACCATCGCGTTAAACGCAACAATCTACCATTCTAGCCAACCGAAAACAATCTTTCAAACTACAACTAGTTGACCAATCAAATGAACACCAATGCACATATTTTTGAAGTATGTTATACTAGACATACCTAGGAAGATGTTGGTGCAAAAACCTCCACCAAAACAGTCCCGGAATTGCTCAATTGGACAGCCACCCGGTTAGCCTAGAACAAGCCGTTTATCGATCAATACACGAGATAGAATGACCAATTAAGGAGTAAAAGACTTGGGGAACATGGAACTAACCTTCAATTGAAGTTTTAGACCTTCACCTTGGCTGCAAAAAGGAAAAAACGAAGGTCTTGAGGCTGCAAGAGTGCTGATCCGCTGCTAAGGGGGGCTAGGGTTTTAATTTTATGATATAATATAAAATGTTACGTTCTAGCCCATCCATTTTAAAGAATATGGCAACTTGAAAGAAATTTTTAAACAACTTAACGCACCTGAAAGATGATAAGGTCATCGAGGAATGCCGGATAACTCCCGAGAAATATACAAGCTTTAAATCTTTGAACCGAAAAATTAACGGGCGTTACAAGTCCACCCCCCTTACAATACAGGAACAACTGCGCATAGAGTTTCATCATCTCGTCTTTGGATTCCCAAGTGGCCTCGGAGCCCCTGTGGTGCCTCCACCGCACCTTCACCTGCCTAACCACCTTATTACTCAAACGCCTTTCCTGACGGTCAAGTATAGCGATAGGTTCTTCAACGTAGTTCAACTTACTATCAAGCTCAATATCACCAAGAGGCACATGGGCCTCCTCATCTACTAAACATTTCCTCAAATGAGACACGTGGAAAGTAGGATGAATCCTAGCGAGCTCATCGGGCAATTCTAGTCTATACGCTACCTCACCAACCCGTGACAAAATACGGAACGATCCAATGAACCTCGGACTAAGCTTCCCCCTCTTACGAAACACGAATGATGCCCTTCCAAGGAGAAACTTTTAACATAACTCGATCACCAGCCTCGAACACAATAGGCCTCCGCCTTTTGTCCGCATAGGACTTTTAACGATCCTGAGCGGCCTTCATGAGAGCCTTAATCATATTGAGCTTCTCAGTTGTAGCCTCAACCACCTCCAAACTACCCAACTATTTCTGACCGATGGAGCCCCAACAGACTGGAGTCCTACACACACGCCCATATAACATCTCAAATGGCGGCATCCCAATAGTGGTGTGGTAACTGTTATTATAGGAAAATTCGACCAACGGTAAATGACGATCCCAACTACCACCAAAATCGATAACACAAGCCCGCAACATATCCTCGAGAGTCTGTATGGTCCTCTCGGATTGCCCATCCGTCTGCGGGTGATAAGCGGTGCTAATGAGGAGTTTGGTACCCATCTCCTCATGAAACTTCTTCCAAAACCAGGATGTAAAACGCGTATCCCTATCCGAAACAATCGATACCGGCACCCCGTGCCTAGAAACAATCTCACGAATATTTACATCGGCCAACTGCTCGTAATTATAAGTTTCTTAAATCGGCATGAAGTCAGCGCTCTTAGTCAATCTATCCACGATTACCCAAATGGTGTCATAGCTACCTCTGGGAGTACGAGGCAACTTAGTCACAAAATCCATCGTAATATGCTCCCACTTCCACTCAGGTATGTCCATGGGTTGAAGTTTCCCGAAAGGCTTCTGGTGCTCGGCCTTAACTTGTAGACACGTCAAACACTTACTCACGTACTGAGTCACCTCATACTTCATCGTAGGCCACCAATAATTCTTCTTCAGGTCTTGGTACATCTTGTTCGCGCCTGGATGAATGGAATAGCGCGACTTGTGTGCTTCATCCAATATCTTACTCCTGAATCCCCCATACCAGGGTACCCATAAACGACTGTCCTTATACATCACCCCATCACCGACGTCTTCTAAAACCTTTTCCTGACCCCAAATACATTCTGAGATAATCCATTCCACCTGTAAAGCTTCATTATGAACACTGGCAATCTGTTTCAAAATATCGGTTTTGAGAATAAGCTGGTAAGATTTCACGCGAATAGGTTTCGGTCTCTGCTTCCGGCTCAACGCGTCGGCTACCACATTAGCCTTACCGGGATGGTACACAATCTCCAAGTCATATTCCTTAATCAATTCCAGCCACCGACGCTGACGCATATTCAGTTCCTTTTGTTTGTAGAAATACTTTAAGCTCTTACGATCGATATAGATAACACAAGGGACACCGTACAAATAATGTCTCCACAACTTAAGCGCAAACACAACCGCCGCCCCTGGTAAGAGGCATCAGAATAAACAACCGGATTGTCAGTGCCATCGGGTAACGCTAAAATCGGAGCATTCGTCAACCTGTTCTTTAATTCGAGAAAAGCCTCCTCTTGTTCATAACCCCACACAAACTTAATGCTCTTCTTAGTCAACTTGGTCAACGACGAAGCGATCTTCGAAAACTCGAGAATTAAGCGGTGGTAATACCCCGCCAAGCCTAGAAAACTGCGAATTTCGGACGGAGACTTAGGAGATTCCCATTCGTTTACAGCTTCCACCTTTGCAGGGTCAACCAAAATACCACTCGGGTTAATAACATTACCCAAGAACTGAACCTCGCGTAACCAAAAAGAACACTTAGAAAATTTCGCGTACAACTTGTTCTTTTGCAGAGCATCCAAAACCTCCGTGAGATGACCGGCATGATCAGATTCACTTTTGGAATACACAAGAATGTCGTCGATGAACACAATAACCAAACGATTGAGCATTGGCCTACACACCCGGTTTATAAGCTCGATGAACGCAGCTGGTGCGCTGGTCAAACCGAAAGACATCACGAGGAATTCATAATTACCATAACGAGTGCGGAAGGCAGTCTTAGGGATATCTTCCTCACGAATTTTCAACTGATGTTACCCGGACTTAAGGTCAATCATCGAGAACCAACTAGCTCCTTGGAGCAGATCAAATAAGTCATCGATCTTTAGTAGAGGGTACCGATTCTTCACAGTGAGTTTATTCAATTCACGGTAGTCGATGCACATCCGCATGCTACCGTCCTTTTTCTTGACGAGCAGGACCGGGGAACCCCAAGGTGAGATGCTCGGTCGAATGAAGCCCTTGTCGAGCAAGTCTTCCAATTGAGCCATAAGTTCTTTCATTTAATTCGGTGCTAGACGGTAAAGGGCTAGAGCAACGGATTTTACACCCGGCACAAGGTCTATCTGGAACTCGACCTCGCGATCCGGCGGCACATCTGACAAATCATCTGGAAATACATCCGGGAAATTCCGAACAATAGGAACATCACCCACGTTAGCTGATATAACGTTTAATATATGTTCATCCCGTGTACATTTATTTAATATTTTATTAGTTTATGTTCGGTTTCTCATAATATTTGTATACTACTAACTTAGTTGATTAAATGTAGGTCTCGGGATTGAATTCTGGTGAAAAGAGGGCGAAAAAGGAACAAAAACAAGCCGAACCGGTGAACCGACACATCAAGAAACGAACCGGACCAAACCAGGAGTTAACCGGACCAGACCAGACCAGACGACCCCCCCCCCTTAGGCCGGAGTGCCGTGCGACGGGGAGGGAGAAGCCCACCGCGCGGCGCGGCGGGTGCAGGTCCCATTATTTTAGTTTCGTTGGCCGACTTCACTTATTTTTTGACCCCTGTTGCCTATAAAAAGACCCCTAAACTCACCATTAAGCATACCTTGAAGTCCAGATGAAGTGCTTAAACATTCAAGGACGAAGGCTCCGGTAGAGATGCTGCCATGTATTCAGCTCATCACCCTTACAGCCCGTCTCCCCCTGAGATGCTGCCATGTATTCTGCTTCACAGGTAGAAATGGCGACTGAGGTCTGCTTCTTGCACTGCCATGACACTAATCTGCCTCCAAGAAACTGACATCCACCTGTTGTTGACTTCCGATTCTGATTGCATCCTCCATAATCAGAATCTGTGTAGGCGACTAACTCCATGTCTCCTCCTTTCGTGTACCACAACCCTAGCTTAGGCTTGCCTTTGAGATATCGCAATATCTTCTTCACACCCTTCAAGTGAGATTCCTTTGGGTTTGCCTGAAAGCGAGCACAAAGACATACTGCAAACATAATATCAGGTCTTGAAGCAGTTAAGTACATTAAAGAACCTATGATTGCCCGATATTGGGTGGGGTCCACGTCTGCATCACTGTCTGAATCAGCACCCAATTTATGGTTGACGCAAACTGGAGTATCAAATGGAGTGTTGTCCTCCATCTTGAAGCGTTTGAGAACGTCATGGACATACTTAGTCTGATGAATGAACATCCCATCTTTCTTCTGATCAACCTGCAGTCCTAAAAAAAAAGTTAGTTCACCCATAGCACTCATTTCAAACCTCTTTTTCATGACGGCTTCAAATTCCTGACACATGGCGACTTTTGATGCAGCAAAGATGATGTCGTCAACGTAGACTTGCACCAGAAGAAAGTCGCTTCCTTTTCTCTTAAAGAACAGTGTGCTATCGATCTTTCCCTTTTCAAATTCATTCTCAAGCAAGTAATCGGATAGAGTTGCGTACCAAGCACGAGGGGCCTGATGTAGCCCATAAAGCGCTTTACTTAGGTTGTACACGTGGTCAGGAAAGTCTGGGTCAGGAAAACCCGGAGGTTGCTCAACGTACACAACCTCATCGACTTTATCGTTAAGAAACACACTCTTCACGTCTAACTGGAACACCTTCATCTCCTTGTGTGCAGCAAATGCCAAAAACAGTCGAATCGCTTCCAATCTCGCCACAGGAGCAAACACTTCATTGTAGTCGATCCCCTCTTGCTGATTAAAACCCTTTACAACCAGCCTCGCCTTGTTCCTGATAATTATCCCTTTTTCATCTCTCTTGCATTTGTAAACCCATTTTGTGCCAATCGCATGCACATTTTATGGTTTTGCAACCAAATTCCATACCTCCATCTTCTTGAACTGGGCTAACTCTTCTTGCATGGCTTCAACCCACGAGCTGTCCTTGAGAGCCATTTGATAGTTCTTTGGTTCAATCTGGCTGATGAAGCAGGTGTACAAGTATTCGTTAATGATGCATGTATCTTTAATGCTTGTGTAAACACAGGTGTGCTCATTCAAGCTTTGTCTTGTTTGTACACCGTCGGACAGATCACCTATCACGTTCTCCAAAGGGTGATTTTTGTGAACTCTCGTAGTCGGAACCGAACTGACTTGCAGATTGTCTTCCAGGTTCGAAGGTAGCTCATCAATGGGTGATTGTTGTTGAGAGTGAAACGGATTGAAGAATTCCTCTTCAGTAGAGGCAGCAGGGGTATCGACAGCATTTGACGAGGAAGGTTGACATTCATCGTACAGCGGTCTTTGCACAAAATTGTCTTCCTCATCGTAAAGCATCTTCGTAGCTATTCTCTCATCAACTTCTGCACAATCCAAGTAAGGCATGTTAAAAGATTTAAAAAGCCTATCATAGTCGAAAGCCCCAGCGGGTCCCGTGCTTGGTATTGGTGATTTGTAACTTTTGATGTCAGTGTTACACACCACCTCAACCTTGCTAGTCGATAGATTAAAGACTCGTCTGTTGGGAGTCCCAATAACATATCCGACTAAAATACCTTCGTCGGCTATTTCACCAAATTTTGAGTTCGTCTTTAATATTGAACACGGGGACCCGAATGGTTTGAGACCACTCAAGTTAGGCTTTCTCCCATGCATAAGTTCATAACATGTTTTATTCAATCTTTTAACAGTTAACACTCTATTAAGGATATAACAGGCTGTTGCAACAGCTTCAGCCCAGAACACCACAGGAAGTTTCGAATCAGCCAGCATGGTTTTGGCTCCTTCAATTAACGTTCTGTTCTTCCTCTCAGCCACCCCATTTTGTTGCGGAGTATATGGGGCGCTGTACTGGTGGTCTATCCCTTTCTGTAAGTAGAAGATCTCCATCTGATAGTTTTTGAACTCTGTCCCATTGTCACTCCTGATGTATTTAACCTTTTTCCCCATAATATTCTCAACCTTGGTAATCAAATTTATTACCATCTGAACCGTTTCATCCTTTGTCTTAAGGAAATATACCCAAGAATATCGTGAGAAATCATCAGTGATCACCAAACAGTATGATGTTCCACCTAGGCTTTTTACATTCACGGGACCGAAGAGATCCATGTGAAGTAGGTCTAGGGTACTGACTATTGAATTAACCTTCTTGGTGTGATGGGATTTCTTGTGTTGCTTTCCCTTTTTGCACGATAAGCATTGGTCTTCAAAGTTGAAATTTTTCAAGGGAACACCAGCACCAGCCCATTCTTGACAATGTAGTTCATTTTCCGAAGATGAATATGCCCCATTCTTCGATGCCATAACTCGGACTCTGATTCAGTTGCTTTTGACAGATGACACGATTCTTCTGTTGCCATCTCAGTCGACCTCATCTCCATAACATACGTATTCTTTTCCCTTGGAGCCTTCATTACTATCCAATCCTCTGGTATCTTGAAACCAGGATACAGTACGATCGCTTCATTCTTGGTAAAGTGCACAGTGTAATCTTTGTCACAGATCTGCAATACACTCAGCAGATTATGCTTCAGTTCTTCAACGAAATTCACTTTCTCTAACGTCATTTTACCATTAGTCACCGTCCCAATTCCAGTAATCCTTCCACCACTCTCTCCAGCAAAACTCACTCTTCCTCCCTGAACAGGTTTCCATCGTGTAACAAATTCTTGTTACCCGTCATGTGCCAGGAACAGCCGCTATCCACAACCCATAGATTGTTTGCAGCCCTGTTCAACTGTTCCTGCACGATTAAAGCAGAGGATTAAAATCTGGGGACCCAAGACCTATTGGTCTTGGGTCGATACATCCCGTACTTTGGCTGTCCAAAGTTAGTATTAGTATGATTTCTGTAACTCCTAAAAGGATACCTTCTTGTAGATTGACTATGAGGCCATCCAAACCTTCGTGAATTAAATGAATTATTACTAATGGTTTGGTTGTTAACAGGGAAAAACTGAGATCGATTTCTTTGAAAACCTGGATTAGTCCAATATCTGAACTTTGATGAATTTTCATTTTTACAATTATAGTAATTACCGTTAGTTCTATTCTTAGGTTTTGAAGGCCTCATACCTCTGAATCTCTGCTTCAGAGGGCAATCAGCAATCAGGTGTCCTAATTGATTGCATCTGAAACAACTCCTGTGTTCAACTTTCGTATCAATAGTTGTTTTAGATGTTGAGGCTGCATTACTGCCCGTTTGTCTAACATATGGTGGGATATACGGGTTTAGTGGAGAATTCTTTTCAGTTGGTTTATGTTCCTCTCCACGTTTTGGTAACACTGCCTCTTCTTTTGTCTCACTCGACTCGGATGACTTGTCCGAATTTGATGAGACAGGACTAGGAACAGAAATCTTAACCTTAGAAACAGGCTTACTCGTTTCGCCTTTACTAACTTCTGGATCTTTAATCGTAACCTTAACCGGAACTGTCTGGCCAATTTCAACATCAACGGATTTCTGATTACTAGGGTCATAAGTGTAGTTATGATTATAAGGTGGTGGAACTTCATTATATCCAATTCCTCCCCTTTTAACTGGGGAACGTTGATCACTTACAAGGTGATCAAGTATAGCAGAGGAATTTCTAAATTGCTCAAGCTTTCTGTTAAGTTCCACCACTTTCACCTGGTGATCAGCTATCTGTTTATCCCTTTCAGCTATTAGTTTGGTTTTCTCTTCTAACACTTCATAGCTAAGATCAATTACTTGTATTTTATCAGCTAGACTGGCTTTAAGACTTCTGATATCTTTCTCACTAGCTTTTATTTTTACCTTGTAACTATTTTCTCTAGCTTTAGTGTAATGATGATCTTCTTTTAATGTTTTAAATTGAGCATCTAAACTAACAAACTGATCAGTTATTGTTTTCAATTGTTCAGACAGATTTTCACATTTCGTACAAGGGAGTTTAGTACTTACCTCGGAGAGCTGATCTGTCACTTCTGCATGTAAGTTTGATTTTCTCCAGTTAGTTTCTCACTTCCTGCAGTTTCGATGTTCGCCAAATTGGCCTGTTCGAACACTTCCTCAACATGCAGATTCCAATTGTATTCCCCGTTCTGTCTGGATATCATCGCCCTATTCTCACTACTTCCACCACTCTGTTGTGTAGACCTGTTCTGACTACGTTCAACTCTGTCATTTGTGCATTCTTTAGCAAAGTGGCCATTCTGTTGACAGTTGTAACACCGAACCTTTGACTTATCAAAACCTGGTCTTTCACCAACAAACTTTCTACCAGTCTTCTTCATAAACCTTTTAACCCTTCTTACAATCATCGCCATCTGCCACTGTAGATCCATCTCTTCCAGATCATCAGCATCGATCTGATCATAGTCTTCGTCAAAAGTTGCAGGATCAACAATCTTGCCTTTAATGTAATTTTCATACGAAGCAATGAAAGATGCATAGAGAGCAAACTGCTGTTCAGCAGATTTAACACTCATGGGCATCTGAGAGTAGTTGTTGTTCGGAACACTTGAAGAGAAACTACCCTTGGTTGCTTGAGGTTTAGAAGCATTTGTACCACCAGCTACAAAACACACATCACCATCCATGTTGAGAGTTACATGACCTTCATGTGTTGAGTTAGCGCCCGAGTCTCCCTTAGAGTAGTACGCAGATGATTCTGACTTCGAACTTGAACTTGAATTAACTTTCGCACCATACATTCCCGGATCCTGAACCTGATCAGTTGGTGTTTCTTTTCGAACCATGTTAAGTTCAAAAGTTCGTAGTTTGTTGACTGCTGTTTCCAAGTCATAGTCGGCAAACTCTTTGTCTTCTCTCATCAAGACAGTGTACATCTCCCATTTCGGTGGGAGAGCATCAAGGAGTTTTTCCACGATCTCCTCTTCTTTGTAAGCAATGGAATAATTGCTGAGTTCGGTCATCAGGTGATAATATCTCGTGATGATATCATCAAGTGATTCATTCTTCAAATACTTGAACACCGAGAATTGGGTTTTGAGTAGTTTAATCTTGGATGTACGAATCCCCACATTACCTTCAAATCGGTTTTCAAGTGCTTCCCATAGCTCTCTAGCTGTTTTATACTTCCTGAAGGTGTGAAGAATCTCTTGTGGAAGAGCCATTGTAATCGCAGCATGAGCTTTGCTTTCAGATACATCTTCTTTTCTTCCTCTTCCATCTTGTTGTATTTCTTAATCTGTTCACGACCCTCATACAAAGCAGTTGGTGGAATGTATCCGTCTTGAATGCACACCCACATCTTAGCGTCTTGGTATTTAACATACTGCTCAAACCGATCTTTCCAAGCCACAAAATCGGTACCCTTAAGCATTTTCGGTGCCTTAGTAGCTGAACCTGCTTCCACTTCCATCTTCACCAGTTCCGTAATATTTATCGAAGTCATCTTTTACGAAACGAAAACACAAAGAAACCCGAAGAATAAAAATTTTATCCTTAACAGTACTGTAGGGGAAGTTGTGGATAACTTCGCTTAAGTCTTAACTTCGCTTGAATTCTTAACTTCGCTCTCCTTTTTAAATTCGCTTGATTTGGCGAAGTTGTGAGGTAGGCGAAGTTGTGGATAACTTCGCTTGAGATAAGCGAACTTGTGAGGTAGGCGAAGTTGTGGATAACTTCGCTTAACCTTATATCTTCGCCTAAACCCTACAAACAGTAGCGGGAACTTCGCCTGATGAACACGATGATTTTGCAGGTTTGATTTTGACGTTTTGCGAGGTATGTGAATGTGTAATGGGTTGTTTTTGATGGTGGGAGGTGAGTAGGACACAAAAACTCGGTAAACTCGTCCCGCTAATAGTCGAACGGAACGATTTCTACACCCGCGTGATAATCCTGAACCACACAATCACGAGCAAAAGCTCTGATACCAATTGTAGGTTTCCAGCCGGATCTACACGGAATATCTCGTTCTACGTAGGTGCGGAATCCCTACGTAAGACGTTACGAGCGTAGAAGACGATACACGTTAACACGATCAAACACACGTTACAATAAACAAAGACACGTTGTATTGCAACTGGAAACACGTGATTCACTGATCACCGATTACACAAACTGAATAACTCGTAAAAACTAAAAACTTAAAACTCTGCCGTAACCTAGGCTATTTAACAGTCGACAACTTCGCCTAACATGTTTAGGCGAAGTTGTCTCTAACTTCGCTTATTCCACAAGTTCGCCAATATCAGCGAACTTGTGAGCTAACTTCGCTTAATACAAAATACAAATCCAACTAACTCGATTACAGACACTTGACACTGAACTACTGACATCATGTACCAACAGACTCCCCCTTGGCAGTAGCTTCATATCTCTATCTTCAAGCACGTGTCTTGTAATCTTCAACAATCTTGTATCTTTCATCTTCAAGCATGAACTCCTTCTCGTACACAAACCGAAACAACTCTTTGATATTTCTTCGCTTCTTCTTTCCAAGCAGGAATATAAAATATTTTCTTCTCGTTCAGCACCTGCAGATCAGCTTGAGACAAATTCACCAAGTGCATTGGATCATACACTCTCAGCAGCTCTTGTTCATCTTCATTCTCCATTACTGCTTCAGCTGTTTCACAATCAACATACCACCACTTCAGATCCTTGAGCACATCCTTGGGCATTTGTTTCATCGGCACTTCTTTTAAACACCGGATCGGCTTATACTTCATGATCATCCAAGCCTTGCCATCTGCTCGCATCCCTCTATCTTTATCTTCAATAAGTTTTCCTTTCTGTGGTTTCAACAGCTCGAACTTTTTCTCCTTTATACTTTCCTTCCAAATAATTTTTCCAATGACCCTAGCCATGTTATCATCACTCCTGTTTATCAACCCCAACCTGGCTAAGTCCTTCACTTCACACTCAGGCAACGTATTCAACGATCTCAACAGTCTCTTGAAGTACTGAACCCCATCATACCTTTTAATCACAAAGAGCCTCAACTGCTCATCATATAACCAGCATATAATCCCCTTTTTCGATTCAGCATAACCCCTGATGTTGTAACTTTTCTTGAACATAGTAGGGACCGCCGGTTTCTTAGTCTTTACGAACCACTGAGCGTAGCCTTCTTTCCATCTTGGCTGCTCCTCCCATTCCGTCTCATCGCTTCCCATATCTTGACCCATATCTGCCTTATCAACTTCCGGAATCTCGTGCTCAACGTTCTCCTCCACAATCTCTCCTTCTTCAATCTCACTATCAATGACAATCTCAGCCCCTATCTTCTCTATCTCCTCCATCGGTAACACATCCTCATCACCTATAACATCATCTAACACCTCCTCAGCATCCACAACCACCACATCATCACCCCCTGAACCGCCAGCTGCACTCGTTGACTCCCCCTGAGATGTGGAAGTCCCAAGAGCTTGTTCAGTTCTTGGCAACTCTCCACCTGCACCTTTCGATGCATTGGGATCATCGTCTCGATCATTACGCTTCTTCGTCCTCAGCTCATCACCCTTACAGCCCGTCTACTTGAACTGGACACACAATACTCTAATTTTCTGGATACTCAAACCTAAACAAGACACATATATATATATCGAAACAACTTCGCGGGCTTGGGCTTGGGCCAGTAGGCGAAGTTGTTCTAACTTCGCCTATGGCAGAAGTTGTTACAACTTCGCCTATGGCGAAGTTGTTATAACTTCGCCTATGGTGAAGTTGTTCTAACTTCGTACTTCGTTTCCGCTGATCAGAATTGCATAGCGACGGTCACAAAATGCACCAACAGACTCCCCTTTGACCATTGCTCTCAATTCTAACAAACACAAAAGATCATCTGTTACAAAACATGCACAAACACGGTTTTATCGCCTTTATTCTTTTGTTCTTATTTATTGTCGCCATGATTTCGTCTATTACTGTTTTGTTTGATTTTAAAATGCTAGGCTAAACATTATATACTGCCTAGGCTTATGATGAACCTATTTTGATGTTTGATTTTGACTTGATTTATTTATCGTTATGGTTTTATGAACTAGTAAAAGGTTTACTTATATTAAATTGATGCATATGGATATTTAGGATTGTTTGATTAATTATTATTATTCCATAGTTGCCTTGATTATTGTTTGTCATTATGATAGGTCGCTATTAGGTCAATTACTTTGTGTTCTTGATTATTTTATGATTGATATGCATTAAGATCATAGGAATAATATTAGTTAATCAAATAAATCTAAGTGTGCTGCTAACCTAAATAGCTGTAAGGAGCTAGGTTTTTGGTAGGTCTTTGTTGATCATGATTACTAGATTTAGTTCTTCGTAAGAAGTCCGTCTAGGTTTGATTGGCTAACTTTGTCTATCAAGTCAATTGAATATATTAGACTGCCTTTGATTTTACAATCCTAGTTCCATAACAAAGTATTATTCCGGGTTAATTGATAACTGATATTTAAGGGATTCTAGCCTAGTTAGTTATCTTGTCATCATTTGAATTAAGTCTAGGGTTAAGTCGTTTTTAAGTCTTAGTGATTAAGTTAATATTAGTTTTAAGTAAAACCCCCCATAATAAATAGTCGTGTCTGTAGTTAAGTCTAATTTAGCTAGTTTACGTAATTTAAAGAGTCTCGTAGGTTTGATATCTGGACTTACTTAGCTGTACTAGAGTCGATCGTTTCACTTGCCGGTTAATAGTTTTAGTTAAGTTAAGAGTCTAGAATTTATTACTTAGTGTCTAGATTAGCGTGTTTTTATTAGACTACTTTTAGCAAATCAAGTTTTAGGCGCCATTGCCGGGGACTCTTGGCGATTGCATTAGTAGCATTGATTAGACTTACTTGCCTATATACGTGCTATTTGAATTTTGTTTTGTTTTTGAGTCATAGAACTTAGGTTAATATAGTTTAGGTTTGTTTGGTAGTCTTTTAGTAGAGTCTACGCACGTGTTATTTTATTTTGAGCCGTAGGAGTCTAATTGTCCGTGTCTTTTATTTCTTTTGAGTCTCGTAAATATGTGTGAGATTTGTGGTGGGCCCCATTTTACACTCATATGTCCGCAATATGTGGGATGTTTATCACATTATTATGCTAACCCTCCTGTGAAGACGCAACAAAATTTTTGGTAGGGGCATCCTTCGTATTATTATGATGATCTATATCAGCAGCATCAGCATAATCAGGGTCAATTCGATGATCAATATTCTAGCAACAACCCTGTTGATAGTAGTATATTCGAGAAGGTGAATAAATTAGAAAATATGTTGACTCAATATCTACCCAACAGAAGTTAGCCTAGCATGCTATCATCCTCAATAATTAGAAGAGCATTATTACAGATCTCCAACGTACATTAGAGAGCATTACTAGGAGATTAAATGAAGAAAATGAGGAAGAAAAGAGATTGGAGTTATTGGAGTATGTTGACAAGTCAGATGAGGGGATCACTCAAGTAACGGAGAAGAAAATGGACGATGAAGTCCCGTCCCCGGTTCCATAGGTCACTATTGCTAATTACTGGAATGACTCTGATTATGATGTAGTCGAAGAAGAATAGGCTGCTTATCAGAGGTCATTAGTGAAGAAAGAAGTGATAGAGGAGGAAGTGGATTTCGGAGACTCACTTGAGTTGATGTTTGGTATTGAAAAAGAGATAGAGGAGAAAGTGGATTTGAGAGATTCACTTGATTTGACGTTTAGTGTTGAGGAAGAGGTTGAGAATACGTTATGTGAAGAGGATGAGTGTAAGGATTTCGAGTTAGAAGGGTTGCCTGAGTATGATGAGATAGATGAGTTCGATTCGGAGGGTGACTTAGCATTTTTTTGAATCCCTGCTAGAAGATATAGAAGTGGTGGTAGTGGAAGACCTCCATAGCAGGCCTATGGCACTTAAAATAAATGTTGCTCATAAATCAAAACCACGGGAGAAGGCAAAGAGAAGAGCATCTACAAACCGGAATAATTTGCAAGTCAGAAGATGGTCTACAGGAAAGAAGAAGCCATTGAAGTTCAAGAACGACTAGTCTTCTCGATACACGTCATGCATCCGGTTCTTGCTAGGTAAGTTTAAATTTTGGTGGTCTAACCCGTTAAAAAGTTTTAAAGTATTTTTCAATTCCACCTAGAACATTTCAATTTTTAACGAGTACCGGGTGGAACTGAACGGGTTGGATAGGGTCCAGATCAATGAAAAACCTCCTGATTAAGTTTAAGTGTGGGGAGGTTATGCGGAGTTTGTATAATTTTCGAGTCACTAACGTAGTCTTTTGTAGTTTTTTCTTTGTTTTTGTATATTTAAGTTTTGTTGGATTGAGAGAGCTAGAAAAATGACCCCCTTGAAGTATAATTCAACATTCAAGTGTGGGGATGGAGTAGTTGGAGCTGTATACTTTTCTGATTATTTATTTGCTGCTTTTTATTCATATTTATTAGTTTGATTGGTTGGTCCGGTTCCATACTTTGAAGGATTTATATCTATCGAGGTTGATAAAATGAGTTTTAGATATTGTTCGTGTTGTTGCCGCTTCCGTTCGTGTACGAGAGAAAGGTGATACTAGTTGTGGAGCACGTTCGGAGATGGAGGGCAGTTATGGACGAAGACTTTAGCGTCATACTTCACTCGCATATTACCAGCTAAGTTTTTTCCTTTTTACTTTTTTTTGTATTTTTAGTTTTGTTTCGTTTTTATTTATGTTTGTATTTTTAGGTTTTGTTTTCTTTTAAAATTATTGAGTCGTGTTTCCATCCCTGCATTGAGGACAATGCATATTTTAAGTGTGGGGATAGGAACACATGTTTGTTTTGCTGTTTTTATCTATAATTAATTTTTTTTTTTTTTTATAAAATGTTCCTTGAAATTGGTTTTTGTGTTTAAATGAGAGATGAGGATATTTATTGGGAATCGGTTTTTCAAACTACTAATAATAAGATATAATTAAAGAACATGCAATACGAGATGAAAGGTCGGGCCATACTTAGAATGAAAGGGCAGTTTGATAGTTGGTTTAAATCGATAAAATATGATTTTTAGTGGGATACATGTTAAGTCTGTATAAAATACGAGATGAAAGGTCGGGCCATATTCAAGCCTCATTTTTAGTTTGATTGTAGAATTATATATTTTATAGAAATCTGAATACGCTATCATATGATGCTTAGGTAGGTTTAAACATTAAAGTATACCCTGTAGCCTGTGATATAAACTTAAATCTTGCATTTCTAGTTTTAGTGGTTAACACTTCATTGGCGTATGGTTTTATGGCCTTAAATACTGTATTGATGGGATGCTCCGGGGTTTGGACACCATGGTCTGTATGCAGTTATTCATCTGGTATTCATATTTCCTAAGTGGATTATGGATATTTCAAAAAGCCAAAAAAGAGCAAACCCACAGTTTATCTGCCAAATTATAAGTCAATTAACATGATCACAAAGTGCTTTAAAAGTACAAATTTACTACTGACTTGTTCATATACGCTGTTAGTCATATGGGGTCCCCGTGCTCGCGTCTCATTACAATTAAGAAATGGACCACACGGGACGCGTCATATGTAAGCCTACAGATGAATTCGTGCATACTCACCTATGGAGATGGGCTTTGGGGTATTGCTTGATAAAGGGGGTATGTCATGTAGTGGGGAACACTAGCTAGTTAGTTGAATAATTGAATCTTAATCGTATCTAATGGCTGCTTGGTATACTCTGATGTTTAAATTTAGGTGGATAAACAATATCCTTGATCGTCTTAGCTGTTCATGAAAAATGTGCAACAATGTTTTAATCTCCTATTATGAGGTTTAAGTCAAGTTGAGGTGGTTTGATCTGGTAAAATCTAAAATAAAGCGGGGTTCCACTAGATTATATACAAAATAATAATTATAATTGGATCTTACTTGTCCCGGTAAAGACAAAGGCATGGGTTTAAGTGGACAACAATATCGGTGATCGTAGTTTTTGCGTTGTTCTATAAATTTTAAGATAATCTATATGTTTGTAAGACTTTGTTTCTCCGATTCTGATCGCGTTGCAATGAGACTTTTTCAGGGACGAAAAAAGGTTAAGTGTGGGGATATTTGATATAACGTTTAATATATGTTAATCTCGTGTACTTCTATTTAATATTTCATTAGTTTATGTTCGGTTTCTCGTAAGATTTGTATACTACTAACTTAGTTGATTATATGTAGGTATCGGGTTTGAATTCCGGTGAAAAGAGGGCGAAAAAGGAGCAAAAACAAGCCGAACCGGTGAACCGACGCATCAGGAAACGAACCGGACCAAACCAGGAGTGAACCGGACCAGACCAGACCAGATGACCCCCCCCCCACCCTTAGGCCGTAGAGCTGCGCGACCTAGCACAACAAGTAATAAAAACCTAGAATACCCTAAACCAAACCACTAGCAACAGGCAATTGAACCTATCGGGTGTAGAATAACTATGGGAAGTCCGGGAATATCGAACACTAGAGACACTTATTAAATCAACAAAACTAGATTCTAAAAGCTAATTTAATTAGTAATTAAGAAAAAGAATATTTTTAGATTTTTATTTATTTTATTTTAAAACTAATTATTATTTATACTAATTAATTAAGCTAAAGTAACTAATAAATTAAACTTAAATTCTAAGACTTAGATGAAAACCACTAATGAGAAAGGCGTTACCTAGGCTTGAAATCCTATTTGTGAATCTTGGATGCTTATCGGCTATGGAAACTGTGATGGAACCGGGATTTAAAGATACGACGCCCTAGACATCCTAGTGGATCCCTGATCATTCTCTGGGTGTCACCTAAAAGGAATACCTAAGGGACGTATGACGCAAATCGGTTTGTTGGATTACCTCTCAGTCTCTCCAACAATATTAAAGTACTCGAATGGCTATATCACCTCTCAGTCTCACTAATCACAATATATCCGGGAGTGTAAGGGACGTAAGGAGTAACCTAAAAATATTTAAAAAGACTTAGGATAGAAAAAATCAAAAAGCAATAAGGGGGAAACCCACTCTCGAGTAATCTATACCCAAACCGCCTAATGAATAAGATAACCCCAACTATCTATTACCTCTCAGTCTCAAGATAGGTAGAACACTTAAAATCTCTAAACTCTCAAACAATAGTTCCTATGGATTATGTCGACTATAAACCATAAAGTAGTTACGAACACACAGTAGGTAACCTAATATGTGTCTACACATGAAAGACTTTCACAATGACACATATGGAATAATTGAATAAAAGTAAATTAATAATAAGTATGCATATTTATCTTAAAACATCAAAAAGTCTATTACAATAATATTAATCCAACACCAATAACCCAATACCGACAAGCAAACCAAACTCAACAAATATTCATTCAAAGCCTAGGTAACTAAAAAGTTTTTTGCCAATAGTCAAACTCAAAACAAGAATAAAATAAATAAGTGTAATAATTGAGTTCATCATAAAATAATAAAGTTCAAACCTATAGAACGTGCACTTTCTCTCTTCTCTTATTATATATTGTTTTTCTCTCTCTGTTTGACTTTGCTCCGACTGAACAAATGCATGTAATTCTCATGTCACACCCGGCCCTGAGCGGCGGAAACAGCCGGGCGCGCGCGAGTGGGGATTGATACTTAAGCACGGGCCATTGCAAAACATTCAAAGATTTTTATTGCGCATGAGAAGTTTAATACAAATACATTACATTGTTTAAGTATTACATAAAAACATCCAAGTACAAAAACTGAAGATTTTCTCGCCATATCCCCTTGCGCGGCGGGTAACTGTGCGCATCGAGGGGATAAAACCAAAATCTTCCAAAAAGCTTGTTTTAGATGTTCAGCGTGTGGTGCTCTAAGTGTGACTCCATGCGCTACCTAGTTATCTCCTGAAAGACACGTAAAAACATTTGAATCAGTATAAACTGAGTGAGTTCACAAGTTTTAGTAACTTGATAAATCGTATTGCATCATTCTGAAACATAATTCTGTTAGCATCATTAAAACACATGCTTGGTAAAACATAGTTCTATCAACATATTCTGATAAAATCGTTCCGCGGGTTACGCGCGAACATTTCTGGGAACTGTGCTCGTCTGTGTAAGTGGCGCTGCCACTACGAGCTAAAATAACGTAATACCGTCCCGCGGGTTACGCGCGGACACTTCTGGAAAAAAACTGTGCTCGTCTGTGTAAGTGGCGCTGCCACTACGAGCGAATATATGCTGTAATACCGTCCCGCGGGTTACGCGCGGACGTTGTGCCGGAAAACAAGGCGCTCGTCTGCGTAAGAGGAGCGACCTCTACGAGCGGGCTCAAACCCATAGTACTGCCCCATGACCATACTAGGCACTCGTCTATGTAAGAGGTGCGACCCCTACGAGTGGGCGGATCAAACCAGCAGTCCCTACCCTTAGAGTTCCAATGGTAAAGTGATCACTTACTCGAATCTGGTGCACTATCATCGAAAAACCATAGATAACTGTTCGCATTGTTCATCATGAAACATAACTTAAACACGTAATCGTTTGCTTAGCTTGTAAATATACCATGATAAAACATTATTTAAATACGTGTCCCTCGCCCCGAAAACAGTTTAAAATGGTGAAAACAGTGAAAATAGGGGCTGTGAGACTCACCTGTGGTTCTTGTTAAGGGATTAATCGAGATTCGGGTTTTCTTGGTGTTGGCCTCGGAATCGAAGGTCTAGAATACGATTAAATAACAAATATATATATTAAGATCAAGATATAAGGGTTGGAAAGTAGATCTCAAGGTTATAATCTCGGCTTACCTAGTAACAGGATCGGAGCTGGAAACAACGGATGCTTGGGAAAGGATTAGTGCAAGTTTGTAGTTCTTTGAAGTGTGTTTTGGGTGATAATTTAGGCTACAAATTTATAGGCAAACTCAAGGGAACATAATCCCTTGCTTTAGGGAATTGTAATCTTTTGAAATGATGATAAAGTATGGAAATTATTATTATTTATTAAAAAGAGTAGAAAAGTAGATTAAAGATTCTGATTTGATATGGACAGGACATGCAGGGCTGTGGTTGGTGAGAGTGGGTGGCTGGCAGTTGACTTTTACAGTTTGCTTTTTCAGTGCTTTAGACAGTGTACAGTAAAAAGTAGAAGTTTTCTGAAACACGCAACCGCCCTCTTTTGGGCGGGGACAATTTCCTTAAATCTGAACATTTTGACTAAGTGTTGTTCTGCGCGTATAACTTGGTGCGCATAGCTTTCTGCGTGTAGGACATTTCTTTGCTGCGGGTAGGTGCGTAACCTTCTCGCAGTTAGGGACGTTTGAGTTTCATTTGTAGATTCTCCAGGTGGTTTTGGTATTTCAACATAGTGATCAGTCATGTTGAAGTCAATTCCATCCTGGAGCTTCAGACAAACTAGCTCTCAAAGTTCCCGCCATGCGGGTAGGTTAGTTCCCTTCCGCACGCGCATAAACGATGTAGGATGCACCCGCCTTAGCATCATGCGGGATGGTCAACCCATAGACAACATAACGTTTAAGTTACATGAAAACATAAGGCCAAAACGTTCACGCATGGCGCATATAACATATGCTCACGCTGGTTCTTAACATGGTGCGCTCGCGCAGGGCGCACATAACACATGCACGCGCTGACTAACATGGCGCGCTCGCGCAGGGCAAACATAAATGCCCGCGCTGATCCTTAACATAGCGTGCTCGCGCAGGGCGCACATAACAAATGCACGTGCTGACTATCATGGCGCGCATAATATTTACAATCACCTAATTATTAGGTTGATTACTTAGTTTAAGGGGTTGGGAAATTACCGGGTGTCACATTCTCCCCTCGTTAAACGAATTTCGTCCCGAAATTTAGGAGACGTTGCTGGCAGAAGCCATATTCTGAAAGAGGTGTGGGTATTTTATGCGCATCTGATCTTCTCTTTCCCAAGTGAA
Organism: Bidens hawaiensis; assembly: GCF_021521415.1. Lineage (NCBI taxonomy): Eukaryota > Viridiplantae > Streptophyta > Magnoliopsida > Asterales > Asteraceae > Bidens > Bidens hawaiensis. The sequence goes on from NW_027491157.1 coordinate 2,181,079, forward strand.
TTCAGGCCCACGCCTTGAGTTCCATTGAACTTTTACCAACTTGATTCTGCTTCTGCGCAACCTTTGTTCTTTCCAATCGGTTACTGCTATAGGCTCTTCTACGAAGTGCAGCTGTTTGTCAATATGAATTTCTTCCACCGGTAAAATCAACGTTTCGTCAGATAAACATTTCTTGAGGTTGGATACATGAAACGTATCATGAACTCCACTGAGTTCGGCGGGTAGACGGAGTTTATAAGCAACTGGACCGATCCTCTCCAGGATCTCAAAAGGTCCAATGTAGCGCGGATTTAGCTTTCCTCGCTTACCGAAACGGGGGACTCCCTTCCATGGAGAGACTTTCAAAAGTACTTTATCCCCTACTTGAAACTCCAACGGTTTCCTTCTCATATCAGCATAACTTTTCTGTCTGTCGCGTGCTGCCTTAAGGCGATCCCTTATCTGAAAAATCTTGTCTGTTGTTTCTTGGATCACTTCTGGACCAGTCATTTGCTTGTCGCCCACTTCAGCCCAACACAGTGGGGATCTACACTTGCGCCCATATAAAGCTTCGAACGGCGCAGCCTTAATGCTTGTGTGATAACTGTTATTGTAAGAAAATTCAACCAACGGGAGGTGGGTATCCCAACTACCTCCAAAATCGATCGCGCACGCGCGCAGCATATCTTCCAATGTCTGGATCGTTCGTTCGCTTTGTCCATCCGTTTGGGGGTGATAAGCCGTACTCATGTCCAGTCGAGTACCTAACCCCTCTTGTAATGATCTCCAAAACCTTGAGGTGAACCGACTATCTCTATCAGAAATGATGGACACTGGGACTCCATGTTTTGAAACTATTTCTCGAATATATAGTCGGGCTAGCTTTTCCATTTTATCAGTTTCTTTAATCGGCAGGAAGTGCGCTGACTTAGTTAGCCGATCTACAATAACCCATATCGTGTCATAACCCCCAGGTGTCCTTGGTAGTTTGGTGATGAAGTCCGTAGAGATTTGTTCCCACTTCCACATGGGAATTTCTGGCTGCTGAAGCAACCCCGATGGTTTCTGGTATTCAGCCTTTACTTTTGAACACGTCAGGCACTTACTGACATACATCGCGATGGCGCCTTTAAGATTGGGCCACCAATACAGCGTTTTAACATCTTGGTACATCTTGTCTGCGCCAGGATGTACGGAATATCGCGTCTTGTGAGCTTCGTTTAATACCTGCTCGCGCAATCCTCCCTTGAGAGGGACCCATATGCGGTTGGCAAAATATCGAGTGTTGTTCCCTTTAAGTTCCAAATTCTTAATCATACCCCCAAGGCATTCGTTTTTAACAAACTCTGGTTTCAAGGCTTCTTGCTGAGCGTCTCGGATGCGGGTAGAGAGATCTGCGTGAATGGTCAACCTTAGAGCCTTGACTCGTAGCGTTTTTATTCGCTCCTTTCTGCTTAGCGCGTCTGCTACCACATTCGCTTTCCCCGGATGATACTTGATCTCGCAATCATAATCATTCAACAATTCAACCCATCTTCGTTGCCTCATGTTTAATTCCTTCTGATCGAATATATGTTGGAGGCTCTTATGATCCGTAAAGATTACACATTTCGTACGGTAGAGGTAATGGCGCCAAATCTTTAGCGCGAAGACAACAGCTCCAAGTTCTAAATCATGCGTTGTGTAGTTCTTCTCATTGGTCTTAAGTTGGCGCGAGGCATACGCTATGACTTTGTCTCGCTGCATAAGGACACATCCGAGTCCTTGATGTGAAGCGTCGCAGTAAACAACGATGTCATCTGTCCCCTCGGGCAGGGATAAGATTGGCGCACTACATAACTTCTGTTTCAACATTTGAAACGCTGCTTCCTGGTTTTCGCCCCAAACAAACATCCTGTCTTTCTGAGTTAGCGCGGTCAGAGGTAGAGCTATCTTGGAGAAGTTCTCAATGAAGCGTCGATAGTAGCCAGCTAGTCCAAGGAATTGCCTCACCTCAGTTGGGGTTTTTGGCGCTTCCCAGTTTTCGATGGCCTTGACTTTGGAAGGATCAACGTGAATTCCTTTCTCGTTTACAACGTGACCGAGGAAGTGAACTTCTCTAAGCCAAAATTCGCACTTGGAAAACTTCGCATACAACTTTTCTTTCCTTAACAATTCCAAAATCAATCTCAGGTGTTGCTCATGCTCGGCCTTGGTTCGAGAGTAAACCAAAATATCATCTATGAACACAATCACAAACTTGTCCAAATATGGTTTGCACACGCGGTTCATCAGATCCATGAATATAGCCGGCGCATTAGTTAGCCCGAAAGGCATCACTAAGAACTCATAATGGCCATATCTGGTTCGGAAGGCTGTCTTTGGCGCGTCTTCCTCATGGACCCTAAGTTGGTGGTATCCTGACCGTAGATCTATCTTCGAATAATAACTGGATCCCTGCAACTGGTCAAATAAGTCGTCAATCCTCGGTAAGGGGTACCGATTTTTGACTGTCAGCTTGTTCAGCTCCCTGTAGTCAATACACATTCTGAACGAACCATCTTTCTTCTTTACAAACAGTACTGGAGCTCCCCAAGGTGAAAAGCTTGGGCGTATGAAACCCTTATCCAATAGTTCCTGTAACTGATTGGATAGCTCTTGCATCTCAGATGGAGCTAAGCGATAAGGCGCTCGAGCTACTGGCGCAGCTCCTGGGACCAAATCAATACGAAACTCGACTTGTCGCGGCGGCGGTAACCCGGGCAAATCTTCAGGAAAAACTTCTGGAAATTCGCGCACTACTGGTAAGTCTTCAATTCTTCGCTCATCTCCTTTCTTTACTACATGCGCCAGGAAGGCGTAGCACCCTTTCCTTAGGCACTTACGCGCCTTTAGGCATGAAATCAGTTTCGTCGCAACTCCCCTTCTTTCCCCTTGAATCATCAAAGTTTCTCCGTTCAACAGTGGAATTCGAACCTGCTTCTCATGACAAACAATCTCCGCGAGATTCTCGACCAACCAATCCATACCTACCACAATATCGAAACTTCCCAAATCTATTGGCAACAAGTTTATATTGAACTCATGACCTCCCATGACTAACACACATTGCTCAGTCCTTTCATTCGCGCATAACTGCCTACCATTGGCTAGTTCTATAGTATAAGGTTTGTCTAGCCTACTGGTCGCTAAGCCCAGGGAGTTTTTAAACTCATGGGATATAAAACTTAGGTCAGCGCCAGTATCAAATAAGACAGATGCATAATGACCGTTAAGCAAAAACGTACCGGTTACCACATTCGGCTCTTCCTTTGCTTCACCCGCGCCGATCACAAAAGCTCTCCCGCGAGCTTGGTTTCCTTTCTGTGGGCAATCCCGACTGAAGTGTCCAGGCTTCCCGCATGCGTAGCAGCTATCGCTCGATCCAGCTTCTCTGATGCGACAATTCATCGCCTTGTGTCCTGGTCTGCCACATTTGGCGCACGTGACGTTCGCGCATTCGCCTTCGTGGTGATACTTGCATTTGTTGCACCATGGGTAAGGCCCGCTGTATCCTTTCCTTGATGGTTCCGCGGCTTGAATCGCGTAAACCCTTGTGCTTTCCTGCTTCTTGGGCGGTGGCTGCTTGAAGTCTGATCCTCGGTGGGAGTTCCATTTTCTCTTGGAGTCAGAGGTTCGCTGCTCGTTCAAGCGGGTGGTCAACATACCCGCACGAACCGTATCCCTTGTAAGGGTGATGGCTCGCGCAACCGCCTCGTCAAAGGTCGGAGGTGCGGCGGCGTTGAGCGGGACCCTAACGACAGGAGGTAACCCAAAGATGTACCTCTCGATTTTCTTTTCTTCTGTGTTTGCCATGTCTGGCACCAGCTGGCAAAGCTCGTTGAAACGATTGGTGTAGGCATCGATATCTGTTCCTACCATGGTGTGGTTCCAGAATTCTTGTTGCAAGCTCTGAATTTCTGCGCGAGAGCAGAACTTTCTCATCAACATTTCTTTCAATTCTTCCCAGGTCTTGTGAAGAGCAACTTCTCGCCCCAAAGTCTTTACTTGGAGCTTCCACCAAGATGAAGCTGCTTCTTGGAACATGCAGGTCGCGTAAAGGACCTTCTGGTTTTCACTACATCCGCTGATGGAGAGAACTGTCTCCATCTTGTCAATCCAATTGTAGAGCCCAATGGCTCCTTCGGTGCCTTTGAACGGCCAAGGCCTACAGGCCATGAATGTTTTATAGGAGCAACCTTTGTCCAAGGCTCCTGATTCGGGTTCTGGGGTCTCGTTCTCTTGGCGACCCTGACTAGATTCGGCCTTGCTGGCCTCATGCGTTGCAATCGCCTGCGCGATTATTTCTGCGAGCTCCTCGGGTGTCATGGTAATTCCCTTGGCTCTGGTTGGAGGCATTCTTTTCATAAAAAGAAAATGTAACAAACTTAGCGCATGTACTCAGAGCACATAATGTTCTTATCTCTAGACACTGTGACCCGTGTTCCTAAGTGCGTGTGTGATTTTTCTTTTGAAAATATTCTTTGAAAAATATTTCATGCGATTCCCCAAAGGTTATAGTCTAGGTTAAAAACTTCTTTTCCTAGTTCGCTATAACCAGTGCTCTGATACCAATCTGTCACACCCGGCCCTGAGCGGCGGAAACAGCCGGGCGCGCGCGAGTGGGGATTGATACTTAAGCACGGGCCATTGCAAAACATTCAAAGATTTTTATTGCGCATGAGAAGTTTAATACAAATACATTACATTGTTTAAGTATTACATAAAAACATCCAAGTACAAAAACTGAAGATTTTCTCGCCATATCCCCTTGCGCGGCGGGTAACCGTGCGCATCGAGGGGATAAAACCAAAATCTTCCAAAAAGCTTGTTTTAGATGTTCAGCGTGTGGTGCTCTAAGTGTGACTCCATGCGCTACCTAGTTATCTCCTGAAAGACACGTAAAAACATTTGAATCAGTATAAACTGAGTGAGTTCACAAGTTTTAGTAACTTGATAAATCGTATTGCATCATTCTGAAACATAATTCTGTTAGCATCATTAAAACACATGCTTGGTAAAACATAGTTCTATCAACATATTCTGATAAAATCGTTCCGCGGGTTACGCGCGAACATTTCTGGGAACTGTGCTCGTCTGTGTAAGTGGCGCTGCCACTACGAGCTAAAATAACGTAATACCGTCCCGCGGGTTACGCGCGGACACTTCTGGAAAAAAACTGTGCTCGTCTGTGTAAGTGGCGCTGCCACTACGAGCGAATATATGCTGTAATACCGTCCCGCGGGTTACGCGCGGACGTTGTGCCGGAAAACAAGGCGCTCGTCTGCGTAAGAGGAGCGACCTCTACGAGCGGGCTCAAACCCATAGTACTGCCCCATGACCATACTAGGCACTCGTCTATGTAAGAGGTGCGACCCCTACGAGTGGGCGGATCAAACCAGCAGTCCCTACCCTTAGAGTTCCAATGGTAAAGTGATCACTTACTCGAATCTGGTGCACTATCATCGAAAAACCATAGATAACTGTTCGCATTGTTCATCATGAAACATAACTTAAACACGTAATCGTTTGCTTAGCTTGTAAATATACCATGATAAAACATTATTTAAATACGTGTCCCTCGCCCCGAAAACAGTTTAAAATGGTGAAAACAGTGAAAATAGGGGCTGTGAGACTCACCTGTGGTTCTTGTTAAGGGATTAATCGAGATTCGGGTTTTCTTGGTGTTGGCCTCGGAATCGAAGGTCTAGAATACGATTAAATAACAAATATATATATTAAGATCAAGATATAAGGGTTGGAAAGTAGATCTCAAGGTTATAATCTCGGCTTACCTAGTAACAGGATCGGAGCTGGAAACAACGGATGCTTGGGAAAGGATTAGTGCAAGTTTGTAGTTCTTTGAAGTGTGTTTTGGGTGATAATTTAGGCTACAAATTTATAGGCAAACTCAAGGGAACATAATCCCTTGCTTTAGGGAATTGTAATCTTTTGAAATGATGATAAAGTATGGAAATTATTATTATTTATTAAAAAGAGTAGAAAAGTAGATTAAAGATTCTGATTTGATATGGACAGGACATGCAGGGCTGTGGTTGGTGAGAGTGGGTGGCTGGCAGTTGACTTTTACAGTTTGCTTTTTCAGTGCTTTAGACAGTGTACAGTAAAAAGTAGAAGTTTTCTGAAACACGCAACCGCCCTCTTTTGGGCGGGGACAATTTCCTTAAATCTGAACATTTTGACTAAGTGTTGTTCTGCGCGTATAACTTGGTGCGCATAGCTTTCTGCGTGTAGGACATTTCTTTGCTGCGGGTAGGTGCGTAACCTTCTCGCAGTTAGGGACGTTTGAGTTTCATTTGTAGATTCTCCAGGTGGTTTTGGTATTTCAACATAGTGATCAGTCATGTTGAAGTCAATTCCATCCTGGAGCTTCAGACAAACTAGCTCTCAAAGTTCCCGCCATGCGGGTAGGTTAGTTCCCTTCCGCACGCGCATAAACGATGTAGGATGCACCCGCCTTAGCATCATGCGGGATGGTCAACCCATAGACAACATAACGTTTAAGTTACATGAAAACATAAGGCCAAAACGTTCACGCATGGCGCATATAACATATGCTCACGCTGGTTCTTAACATGGTGCGCTCGCGCAGGGCGCACATAACACATGCACGCGCTGACTAACATGGCGCGCTCGCGCAGGGCAAACATAAATGCCCGCGCTGATCCTTAACATAGCGTGCTCGCGCAGGGCGCACATAACAAATGCACGTGCTGACTATCATGGCGCGCATAATATTTACAATCACCTAATTATTAGGTTGATTACTTAGTTTAAGGGGTTGGGAAATTACCGGGTGTCACATCTCATCACCTCAAGGTTTAAATATTAAGGTAATACTCGCTATGCCTTCTTGAATTTTCAGCTTCACTATTCCCTCTCAAGATAAGAACCCACAAGGTTTATGATTATTAGGTATATTAATAATTATCAGCGGAAACCTTTCAAGGCTAGTTGGGCCTACCGACACATCCCAAATTAAGTACGCTTTCTATTTTTTTTATCTCATATATATTAGTAGTTTTAAAAACCAATCCCCAATTTTCTACCATTTTCCATTTTGTTGCAAAATATTTAATTCAAGGGACACAACAATTTTTTTTTTTACTTTTTTTATTTTCTTTTTTATTTTTTATATGAATATATACTTTTTTTTAACCTACCTAAAAAAACGCCAGTTTCCCATCCCCACACTTAAATTTCACATTGTCCTCAATGTGAGACAGGAAAAAGACCAAAATAAAGCAGAAATAAAATAAAATAAAATAAAGCAAAGCATAAAGAAAATGGAACAGACTCCCCTGGTAATAAGGCAGTGATCTTCATAAGTCATGTTCCGATAAAGCGACCATATAGCATTTCTTTCGCGGCCGCAGCTTTTGGATACTCTCCTAAAATCAATAAGCTCAGAATGCCCCCGTCCGAATGGAGATTGAGTACGAACGTTAGCATCCAAACCTGCAAAACAAAGCTCAAAGCACCCAAAGTAGACATCAAACAGACTCTAAAACTTAAAAACTGACTAAAAATACAAAAATAAAAGAAAACAAATACAAACATATACAAACTCTACACTCGGGTATTCACCCAAGGTCCTATCCCTATCAATCAATTAACCTAGGGATGTCGACGAGAAACACGTCTTCCTCAATCGGCCCACCAATATAATGCTTCAACCTATGGCCGTTCACCTTCCATGAGCTCCTATCAACATCTCGAACTTCAACAGAACCATGCGGGAACACCTCCTTGACCGTATACGGTCCTCCCCATCTCGATCTAAGTTTACCTGGAAATAACTTAAGACGGGAATTATAAACCAACACTCGATCCCCACACTTAAACTCTTTCACCTTCTTCAACTTCCGATCGTGTAACGCCTTCGTACGCTCTTTATAACTCCAAGATCTTGCATACGCCTCATCTCTCAACTCCTCAACCTCATGAATTTGGAGATACCGGTTTATCGCAGCCTGGGTCATGTCAAGATTAACGGATCTCAACGCCCAATACGCTCCATGCTCTAACTCAACCGGTAGATGACACGCTTTCCCATAAACTATCCTAAATGGTTTGGTCCCAACAGGCATTTTAAAAGCTGTGCGGAAAGCCCAAAGCGCATCATCTAATTTATTAGACCAGTCCTTGCGGTTCTTGCCGACCGTTTTCTCCAAAATACGCTTAACGCCTCGGTTTGCGTTCTCCACGTGCCCGCTCGTCTGTGGGTGATAGGCGGTGGACAACCGATGGGTGACCCCATACCGTGCCAACGTCTTCTCATTCTGGGAATTGCAAAAGTGTGTGCCCCTATCACTAATCAAGGCCTTGGGAGTAGGAAATCGACTGAACAACCTCTTCAAGAATCCCACAACAACTTGGGCGTCATTAGTGGGAAAGGCTTGAGCCTCAACGCACTTGGAAACATAGTCGATAGCCACGAGAATGTATTGGTTCCCTCGAGAAGAAAGGAACATACCCATGAAATCAATGCCCCAAACATCGAAAACCTCACAAACCTGAATAGGGTTTTGGGGCATCTCGTTACGGGATGAGATGTTACCAGTACGCTGACATGGGTCACACTGTCTGACAAACTCGTGTGAGTCTTTGAAAATCGATGGCCAATAAAAACTGGAATCTAGAACTTTCCTCGCAGTGGAAGATGGACCATGGTGGCCACTAGTTAAACTCTCATGACAATCTCTAAGAATCTCACGGTCCTCTTCCCTGCTTACACACCTCCTCAACACTCGATCGGCGCCTACACGAAACAAATACGGTGAATCCCTTATGTAGTGGCTGGCATCTGCGAAAAACTTCCTTCTCTACTGATAACTCATGCCCTTGACCACCACTCCCTCGGCCCGATAATTCACAATGTCGGAGAACCATGGCAGACCCTCCTTTTCAGCACTCACGTATAAAACTGGCTCGCTCTCAGATCTCACTCTCACCATCATCAATGACTCGTGGGGAAACCTATCCCCAATGGCGTCCTCTCTAATCTCCTCTCTCTTCGGATCCTCCAAACGTGACAAGTGATCCGCAGCAACATTCTCCGCTCCCTTTTTATCTCTAATCTCAATATCGAACTCGGAAAGCAGGAGAATCCATCGTAAATGAGGCTTGGCATCTTTCTTGGCGAACAGGTATCGCAATGCCGTATGATCAGTATAAACGATGGTTTTCGATAGCACGAGATAAGAACGGAATTTTGTCGAACGCGAAGACCTAGAACAGCCCCGACTGCAAAATCACTAGCGTCACACATGAGCTCGAAGGGTAAGCTCCAGTTGGGTGCTAACAAGATAGGGGCATTAACCAGCTGCCCCTTGAGAAAATCAAACGCCTTCAGACAATCAGAATCAAAGTCGAATGTGATGTCCTTGTCTAGAAGGCGAGTCATGGGCCGGGTGATCTTAGAAAAATCTCTGTTGAACCTACGATAAAAACCCGCATGTCCGAGAAAACTATGAACGGATTTCACACTAGTCGGTGGAGGAAGTCTACTGATGGTGTCAATCTTAGCTCTGTCTACCTCAATACCGTCGCGCGAAATCTTGTGCCCAAGCATAATGCCTTCAGTCACCATGAAGTGGCACTTCTCCCAGTTCAGCATCAACTTTGTCTCTTTGCACCGCTTCATCAACCTCTCAAGATTAGAAAGACATTGATCAAAAGAGTCCACATATACCGAAAAATCATCCATAAAGACCTCCGTGGAACTCTCGATCATGTCCTGGAATATTGCTACCATGCAACGCTGGAATGTAGCCGGAGCATTACATAACCCGAAAGGCATACGTTTGTACGCGAAGGTACCGTATGGGCATGTATATGTGGTCTTTTCCTGATCCTCATGCACGACGGGGATCTGGAAATAACCTGAAAATCCATCAAGAAAACAGTAGAACTGTTGTCCCGACAGACGCTCCAACATCTGATCAATGAACGGAAGGGGAAAGTGGTCTTTCCTAGTAGCGTCGTTAAGCCTCCTATAGTCAATGTAAACCCGCCAACTTGTGACTGTCCTAGTCGGAATAAGCTCGTTACGCTCGTTAGTGACAACTGTCATCCCTCCCTTCTTAGTGAAGACCTAAACGGGACTCACCCATGTAGAATCGGAGATGGGATAAATCAGGCCAGCGTCGAGGAGTTTGATAACCTCTTTCTTGACCACCTCTGACATGTTAGGGTTGAGCCTCCTCTGAGATTGGATTACAGGCCTGTACTCATCCTCCATGAGTATCCTGTGCGAGCAAAAGTTCGGGCTGATGCCCTGAATGTCCATGAGTTTCCACACAATAGCCTGTTTTTGTGCCTTAAGCAAATCAACCAACCTCGACTTCTCATCATCCGTCAACCGGGAAGAAATGATGACGGGCAAATCGGCCTCACCATCCAAGAAAGCATACTCAAAATGAGGAGGTAGCTCTTTAAGCTCAAGGGATGGTGGTGCCTCAATCGATGGTCTCTCCTTCGGTCCCTCGGTGCTAACGGCAACCGTGAACACCTCGGGGTATTCAGGAGGTGAGCTAGCAAGAACGCACAGGTCGTGCTCCGGGGGAACGTCAACCTCGGTCTCCTGATTGAGCAAATCAGCTCTAGAGATGTAGTCAAGACAGCGCTCGAACTGAGATATGAACGTGTCAAGAAAGTAAACGAAATCGTCCTGACTACTGGAGTTCCTCATCGATTTGACAACATCGAAGGTGACGTTCTCCTCCCCTACACAAAGTGTAATTTTGCCGTCGAAGACGTCAATAAGCGCTTTAGCACGCATGAAGGGTCGTCCCAAAATGAGCGGCACCCAATCGTCAGCCTCCATGTCAAGAATAACAAAATCCAAGGGGAAAACGAATTTATCGACTTTAACGAGTATGTTTTCCACGATTTCCCGTGGATATTTGACCGAACGGTCGCCCAAGGATAAACTCATGCGCGTTGGGACCGGCTCGCCAAGATCTAGCTTTTTATAAAGAGAATATGGCATCAGATTTATGCTAGCACCTAAATCGGCCAACGCATAGCTCTCAGTCGAGCTGCCAAACAAACACGGAATCTTGTTCTGGACTACCGCAGAGCATTCTTCAGTTAGACATACCGTCGAAAGCCCCTCCTGCTTCTTCTTATTTGAAAGAAGATCTTTTAAGAATTTAGCATATTTGGGCATATGCTGGAGTGCTTCGACAAACGGAAGATTGATTCTAAGTTGTTTAAACATGTCCCAGAAATGTCCATATTCCTCCACATACTTCTACCGCAGAAGACGAGCAGGATACGGAACTCGAGTAAGATCGACTTCGGGACTCTTCTTTTCTTCAATCTTTTTCTTAACAACCTTCTCCACAGGAGACTCACCGTTTGACGTGGTACTTGCTGGGGCTCGCCTCTCGTGCGTTCTTATATGAGCCTCTATCTCTATCTCCTCGTCCACCGGATCCTCATCATCTGCCCGCGGCTGCTCTCTATCGCCTCCTTTACCACTGCGGGTGGTCACCGCTTTCAACTGTGCCTTCGGATTAAGCTCGGTGCTTCCCTGAAACGCTCCGACCTGCTTATTAGGTAGCATATGCTTCATCATCTCATCCACCTTTCGAGACATCTCCAAAATTGACGACTGCTGGTTCTTCAATAAGGTGTCGTGTTCAGCCAGTCTATTCTGTGTGTTATTATCTATGTCAATAAATTGGGAAAGCATGGTAGATTGCTTAGTTAGAAACTCCTTAAGATCTGGATCCATACCACTGCTCTTCCCCGCACTCGAACTCCCTAGACATCCTAGTGGATCCCTGATCATTCTCTGGGTGTCACCTAAGAGGAATACCTAAGGGGCGTATGGTGCAAACCGGTTTGTTGGATTACCTCTCAGTCTCTCCAACAATATTAAAGTACTCTAATGACTAGATCACCTCTCAGTCTCACTAATCACAATACATCCGGGAGTGTAAGGGACGTAAGGAGTAACCTAAAAATGCTTAAAAAGACTTACGATAGAAAAAATCAAAAAACAATAAGGGGGAAACCCACTCTCATGTAATCTATACCCAAACCGCCTAATGAATAAGACAACCCCAACTATCTATTACCTCTCAGTCTCAAAATAGGTAGAACACTTAAAATCTCTAAACCTTCAAACAATACTTCCCATGGATTATGTCGACTAAAAACCATAAAGTAGTTACGAACACACAGTAGGTAACCTAATATGCGTCTACATATGAAAGACATTCATAAAGAAACATATGGAACAATTGAATAAAAGTAAATTAATAATAAGTATGCATATTCATCTTAAAAACATCAAAAAGTCTATTACAATAATATTAGTCCAACATCAACAACCTAATACCGACAAGCAAACCAAATTCAACAAATATTCATTCAAAACCTAGGTAACTAAAAACTTTTTAACCAATAGTCATACTCAAAACAAGAATAAAATAAATAAACGCAATAATTGAGTTCATTATGAAAACAATAAAGTTCAAACCGATAGCACGTACACTTTCTCTCTTCTCTTATTATATATTGTTTTTCTCTCTCTGTTGGACTTTGCTCCCACTGAACAAATGCACGGGTCTCTGCCTTTCTTTTCTTTGTATCACTTCAAAGAAAATAATATAATAATTCCCAAGAATTAAAAAAAAATCCTTCCTGATGTGCTTTCTTTCAAGAATATCTTGTAGATGTGCTCCCCACGACAAAAATCAATATGTGAATGGCGGCCCCCTTCTGTCCTCCTTCCCTCGGGTTTTTACATAAATCAATCCACCGCCTCTAAACTGGGTGACCTATTAGGCTTCTCCTTCAAATTGCCGGCCCAAATTAGACTCCATAATATAATTCACTAGTTTAGATCCCGTGTCACACATGTAATGATTTAAATTATAAAATTACAAATAAAAAAATTAATTACATAACGTATATTATGTGTACATAAATTAATTTTATATATATTACAAAATGATTTTTTTTAAACGCACGTGTAAAAACGTATCCGATAACGCTCTTTCTATTGAAAATTTCATTCTCAGTGTCATAAATGTATAATTGAAAAAATTTTGGTTATTAATCAATTTAGGGAGTAAGACTTTTCATACAATAGTAGTTCTAACCACTCAGCTTAAATATAGAATATATATTACCTTTATTGATATATTTATCATTTACCACCAATCGAAGGAAATGAGAACATTAAATTGTAATAACGGATATTCTTCAAAAATTATGTTTTTCTGAGCTACACCATGAAAAAGATTTTGATAAATTTCAGGGAGCCTCTCGACTTTGACATAATGACAACATAAAAAATAACATGTTAACTCATTCTATTTTGTGAATATTTTGGTTCATTTGAGCATAGTTTTGCATGACATGCTTCCCATACAATGTTCTTAATCATATATTTATAATTTAATGATTAAAAAATTACTTTATAAAATGAAATCATATTCGAGTTTTGTTTTTTTACAATTTTCTATAATATACATAGTACAATATGTTAATGATAACATTTGAAATTATATTCTTTTCAATCTTTGACAAACATGATTTATTGTTATTTTTGGATTTCACCTTGTATTTTTAATACATAGTAAATAATATGTTAATATATATTTTTATAAAAATGTATAGATATAATGTAATTTGAGTATAAAAGGAAAGAGAATATTTTTATTGATCTATTACATATATTAGGGTTAATTAAGATATTAGTTTTGGAGGAATAAATATTGTAAGAATTAATTAAAAGATGACAAAGTTTGCATAATTACTTTACTTTATTAAAATAGATAGATTTAATTTGCGTAATTGTATCTGGCCTAGTTGACTTTTAGCATCTTGACAATTTTTACCTGAATGAAATTTTACGAACCCACGATCAAAAGAAACATTTAATTTTTATTATTAGACTTACTTTATTTTTCAAGACTCTAGCAAATTACTTTTATATCTCGTTTAATTTCTCAACACATAAACATATTTGTAAATTAACAATTCACTCATATAAACCAAATATTAATAATATTCAATAAAAACTTGGCTCAAAAGTACTTAAAAGTATAGGGAATATTTATATAATAATATGTATAAATGAGACCACATCACTTAGTGTCTAGATTAGCGTGTTTTTATTAGACTACTTTTAGCACATCAGTAGCCACCTCGGTTTTCACGTTTATAGCATACGCCAGATACGCCCCGCACCCCCGCTGCATCAGTTTTCCCGCCTTAAGTATAGATATGATATGTGGCGTCGCACCATTCCGATCACCGAAGACCGTAATTTGGGTCCCATCCGGGGCCCTTAGACGTACAAGTTTCTGACCACAACCGATCTGAGCATCAAAACTTGCAAGCCAGTCCATCCCAAGCACCACATAGAAACAGCCAAGCGGCATCAAATACAGTTGCACCAGAAATCTATATCCCGACCACTCGATGAAACAACCCTGAATAGCCCTAGACACGGAAACGGACTTCCCTACGGCGACCTCAACCTTAAACACATCGACTATACTCTCCGGTAATTTATCTAACGTGGAATAGAAAGCGGTAGACAAAAAAGTTCTACTGGCACCCGAATCAAATAAGACCGAAGCCTGTAATTCATCTAGTAAAAAGGTATCTGAGATAACATTACACTCCTACTTAGCTAAACAGTTACAGATACATTCTTGAAGGAGCGAGGAATTTAAGCGGTCAAGTACAAAGGAACCCAGAGTGACAGCATGCTACGCCTCAGCTAAACAATTACACGCAAAGCGTTCGAGAGGATGGGAAATGAACTGGAGAATTTAAGGAATGAGATGAACTTTAACGCTAACGACACGAGAGTTAGCCATATCCTATCCCTACAAAGACGGAACCCTAACATAGTCAGACACAAGTAGTATTTAGAACATGGAAGGTAACGGTTAACTGCTAATAACATTGATCAAGTGTTATTAATTGTTTACTTTACCCGTCCATCCTAAGCACCCTCTGTCCCTAACCATATCAGCATCCCATCTTACCCTTAAGCAATTATTCACGAAATGACGTCTTAAACTTGTAAGAATGACTACATAATTAAAATTTACCTCTTGGCGTGCAGCTACTCGCGGCTGGCATTTCTAGTCCCTTCTTCTATAGTTCGAGTCCAAGCAATCGGGAATTCTCAGATCCCTCGAACCATGGCTCTGATACCAACTTGTAAGACCCCAAATCCCGGGAATCTCACAGTTGGTAATAATGACAAAACTTTGCAAAAATTTAAAACTCAACTCAATTCACTTTATTTAGAAAACAGTTCAGAGTATAAATTCAGCGGAAATCATAAGTACTAAAAAAGTCCCCAAAAACCTGGGAAATGTGCCTAAAATCAAATTTAAACATAACTAGTAATAATTGAAAAGAAACAGTGTTTATAAGTAAAATTCCCGACTAGGTATGCCTTCAACCGTTCAAGTAGTCTCGAGCACATCCAAGTGGTAAGCATCCTCCTCGTAACCTGAAAACTCACACTAACATACACACAAAGTCAGCTTGATCTGAGTGAGTTCAGTTTTAATAATTGACATATGTATAAATCATTCCAAGAATTTTAAATATAAAATGGGATATAAACAGTTAAGCCATAATAAACGGTAAGTAGTCTTACTTATATATCTATATAATTATATCCCTATTCATAACATCCATGTAATAACATCAGGGTCGAGCACACGTACAACCCAAACACGTAACATTTCATCCAACGTATGCAAACACAAGGTAGGCATACGCAGACGTCCTTAGTCTATAACGACTAATTAACATCAGGGTCAAGCACACGTACAAGCCAAACACGTAACATTCCATCCAACGTATGCATACACAAAGTAGGCATACGCAAACATCCTTAGTCGATAACGACTAATTAACATCGCCAATCATTGGCCATACAATAACACATGTATAAACATACATATATATATTATTCTAAAATATACCATACTACAAGTAAGCCATCCTTAGTCTCTAATTACTAACTAACATCCCTAATCATAGGCCACATGGTAACACATGTGTAAACATACGTACATAACATCCCAAGATGTACCATAATACAAGAAAGCCTATTGGCCATAAGGTAACATATGTGTATACATACATAATTAACCTCCCAAACATACCATGTTGGGTCGGATTTTTGATAAGGAAGATTGGAATCTTCTCAACCTCCTCAGAAAATGGCTAAGTATGGACTTCGAGCAAGCTTAGCCAATCGAGCATGGTTTTACTACTTCGAGCAAGGTCTTCAGAACCTTAAATGGTTAATTTTTCTAAGTGTTAAGGCTTCGAGCAAGCTACACTTCAACGAGCATGAATATTCTTCTATCGAGCATGGATTGCCAATCGAGCAAACAACTTGATCATACATGTTTTAACCAAGTGATACGAGCATAGGATGATCGAACACATAGGGACAAGCATGTATGCATAAGAAGATGTCAAGTGATCAAAGCAAGGACTTCGAGCACAGTTCAGTTTCCGAGCAAGATTTACATCAGAGCATGCTAAAGATTGCTGAATAAGTATAACTGAAGACATCAAGAAGAATGAGCTTGCTCGATGGACTAGTTCGAACAAGGCATGGACAAGTCAAGAAGATCGAAGCTTACTGGAGGAGAATATATTCTCTGAAAGAGTATTCTAAGTAAAATATGCTCGAAGACACTCATCGAGCATACCTAGAATAGTGAGTATGCTCGAGCAAGATAGTTACCTTGCTCGAGGACTCAACACCTGTATTATTTTGAGTTTCATTATGTAATGATTAGGAACTTCTAGTAGGAATGTCAGGGTCTATAAATAGGGTCCTAGGTTTCCATTAAGGGCACGTTTTTTGACATGGCGCTCTGCACGGAAAACATTCTAAAGGAATATTCTTTTGTTTCCTCGCATAGCCGCCGCCACCTGCGCCGTCACACGAAACCCTAGACATTCATTACCTGTTTCATTAATGAGTTATTAAATACAGTAAATCTTTGCCTTGAAATCGTTCTTACTGATCATTCATTTACGTTTCGTGTTTGTTATTCTTTCACTCCTTCGTTCCCACTTGTTGGATATCCTGATTCTGCCGGGATATTCAATAGGCCTTTGGGTTAGCAGAGTCGGTGTGTTCTTGTCAACCTTTCGAGGTTTCACCTGATTCACGGTCCTGACAAGTGGTATCAGAGATTGAGTAAGCTCGCTGAAGGCCACGGGACAGAAGGTTGTGAAGAAGCTTGAAGCTTTACTCCGTCTTCACTACTGCAAACTCCAGATCTACTGATATGGAAGACTAAGAAGTTTCAACAAACAAGATTCCAAGGCTACTCGGACAAGAAAACTTCAAAAAATGGAAAGTGCTATTTGAAGCGGCTATGAACTACAATGACCTAGAGCTTTGGATGTCTATCATTGAAGGAAACTACGTTCCTTCAACAGCTCCAAACAACAATGCAACTGTTGAACTGAAGATGAAGAAGAGGGATGATAAAGCTCTGTCTATGCTGAAATTAGGGCTTTCTTGGGAAATTCTGACAACCGTAAATCATCACAAGATTGCAAAGGGCATGTATGATGCAGTTATTGAAATGTTTGAGGGGAATACAGAATTGAGAGACATCAAGAAAGACAGATTGAAACAACAGCTTGACAGATTCAAGTTCAAGGAAGGAGAAAGACTTAAGTCAGTTCTGCAAAGGTTCATGATGATATGAATGAAATTAGAACAACAGACCTTCAGATATCTGATTTTGACCTGAACAAGAAACTTCTATCATCTTTGTCCGGTGAGTGGTACACTGCCAGCAAGTTCATCAAAGAGAAGACCAGCTTTCCTAATTTCAAGTTAGATGATGTGATAGCCTTCCTCAAGGCTACAGAACAAGAAATGATTGAAAACCATATAATTCGAGAGGACAAGCCAAGCTTTCAAATGAACAATGCTCTTGTTGCACCCATAGGCAGCCTCTCAATCAAGAATCAACAGCCTTTTTTTGAGGAACCATCAGAAACCAACTCATCTTGCAGTAGTCAATCAAGATTTAATGTTCAGTTGATTGAAGATGACACACCATCTCCAGCAAATAGGCAAACTACTTTCATGAATCACAACCCAACTCAAGGAACAGACTACCAGGCCTTGTTCAACATGTTCACTGAGTCATACCATGCCTTTGTGGCCAAGAATCTGATAAATACAAGCATTGTGCAAGAAGACCTAGAACAAATGGATGCTGATGATTTAGAAGATATGGATATTAAATGGCAAGCAGCTATGCTAGCAGTGAGGAGCAAGAGATTGTACAACAGGATAGGTAGAACAAACTTCAATGGTCCAACTGAAAGAATTGGATTTGACAAATCAAAGGCCATCTGTTATAACTGTCAATAACCTGGACACTTTGCAAGAGAATGTAACATGCCAAGGCAAGCTGGAAATCAATTGAATCAAAATCAATTCTACCAGAAACAGAATCAAAATTTCCAGCAACAAAGAAATCAGATTACCAACCAGAACCCCTACCAAAATCCGAACAGACCCCAACAGAACATTTCAACCTCAAAGAAACAACCAATTGCAGGCTCACACAAACTAGAACAGATCAAATCAGAACAATATGAACCAGCAGGGTGTCACAGGATGCGGAATTTGATTGGAGCAATCATGCTGCTGAAATTGAGAGGGCAAATGTTGCATTTATGGAAAAGGTGCATGACCAGGCTGAATCTTCAAATACTTAGATACAATCTGATATCTCAATTTCTGATCTTCTTATTACTATTGATTAACTTAATCAGGAGATTGGAAAATGGAAAACTGATTGTGGGAGGAAGGAAGCCTTTTTGAATGTGTATGAAACAACTGAGGCAACCTACGAAAGTCAAATCAAAGGACTTGAGGATGACTGTATGATGGCATACCAGACCCAATCAAGAATGACCATTGAAATTGAAGGGTTGAAAAAGATGTATGCAGAAGAAAAGATGAAGAATGCAGAATAGCTAATTCAAATGGATTTCTTAAAGAACCTTGTTTCTACTGTCAATATTGTGGGATATGTTGATAAAATGACTGAAGAAGAGAAGTACAAAAATGTTCCACCGCCTTTTTATGACAGCTACCCACTGAAAGTAGACAAGGAGAGTAGAAGTGAATACCTTAAGCAGTTCAAGAATGTTTTTGATGACAAAGAAGAGTTTGTAAAGCAATATGCTGATGTGTATGTAGACCATAATGGAGAGTTTGCAGTAAAGCAGATTGAGGAACCAGAGACAGAGAAGAATGAAAACAAGGAAGGTAAGAAAAAAAAGTGGAGTGAGTACTCCAGTGAACATAGTAACTGTAGCTGTGGAAGCTCAAAGTCATCTAAGGGAAAGAAGAAAAAAGGATCAAGCAAAAAGAAAAGTGAAAAGATTCCTCTTCTGCCAAAAATGACTCCAAAGATGAAAAAGCACTATGAGAAGATTAGAAGAGAACATGTGGTGTTTGACATCTGTGCAAGACCACAGACTGAAATCAAGAATAGAACAGAAGAAAATGTGAAATCTTCCTATGATCAGTTACATCCTCCAATTTATCCAGTCTTCTCAAACCATGAACTTTTTGACATTGGAGATGTGGAATATGTTTAAATGAGAAGATCCGTTGGAAATGAAAAAGGAAGCAGTTTGAGAACCCATTCCAAGTTCAAGCCTATTGTATTTATTAAAGAAAAATATCATCTGGAGCCTGATCTGAACAAACCAATCAAGATGGACTTCAGCAATTCACTATGTCCTAAAACCTCCCCAGGCTTTGATTTTCCCAAACCCAGTGACAGAATTAAAGACAAGCAATTGCTTGAAGATATGGGGAGCTATGCAAAGATCTGGTGCAAGAAGTGTGATGCATATGGTCATCACACTGACTCTTGTTGGTTTGAAGAGGAAGAATTTGAAGTTCCTGATGTGGTTTGTGGGTTTGATATGAAAGGATACAAGAAAATGTGTCAAAGATATTTAAATGAAGAAAAAGGCAGTTCAGATGATGAAAAGAAAAGGTCAGTGCTTGAAAAGAAACTGAAACAAGTCTTAAAAATCAAAGATGAACCAAATGTGTCTAGAAAACCTACAAAGAACAAAAAGTCGAGTGACAAAGGAAAGGAGAAGATTAGACCTGGTGTTCTTAATGGAGATGAGAAATTTCTAATGAAGCAGGGCTTTGAACCAAGAGGGTTCCAATGGAAGACTAAGAAGGAGATGACTGAAAAGAAGAACTATGTGATTGAGCAAACTGAAAAACTATTCAAAACACAAGTTGTGAAGAATGGGTCAGATTCAGACACAGAAGAAGAATGTGAAGTTGTGTATGAATACCCACTTCCAGTTCCAACTACAACTCCTGATGAATCTTCCACTGACTCTGAATTACAAACTGATGCAGTTTGTAAATCAGATTCAAACTAATTCTGTTTTATGTGTATGTGAAGGAACAGTCCTTGAACAAAAATGACTCACGGTATATGGACAGTGGATGTTCCAGGCACATGACCTGTGATAAGGGTGTGTTAATAAACTATGAAAAGAAATATGAAGGGCCAGTTTCCTTTGGGAGTGATGAATATGGATGAAAGATTGTTGGAAGAGGAACACTCACAAATGGCAAAGTATCATTTGAGAATGTGTTGCATGTTGAAGGACTACAATACAACTTGCTCAGCATTTCCCAAGTCCGTGATAAAGGGCCAGTTGCCTTTGGGAGTGATGAATATGGAGGAAAGATTATTGGAAGAGGAACACTCACAAATGGCAAAGTATCTTTTGAGAATGTGTTGCATGTTGAAGGACTACAATACAACTTGCTCAGCATTTCCCAAGTCTGTGATAAAGGATACAAAGTGGCTTTTAATGATGAACATTGCCTGATCTTGAAGCCTGAATTTGTTATTCCAACTGACATGATTATGATGATGGCTCCAAGAAATGGCAACCTCTATGAACTGGGAATGAATACTGCAACTTCAAGAGGTGGTTCATGCTTTGTGTCAAAAGCAACTGAAAATGAAACTAAGCTATGGCATAGGAAGATGTGTCATGTGAATTTAAAGAACATGAACAAACTTGTAAAAGGTGAACATGTTGTTGGCCTTCCCACAAGAGAGTTCAAATTGGAAGAAAAATGCACATCCTGCCTGAAAGGGAAACAACACAAATCCTCACATAAAAGCAAAATGATAAATACTATTGATGAGGTCTTGGAACTGCTACACATGGATCTTTTTGGTCTTGTAAGTGTTCCAAGTATTGGGAAGAAAAGATACTGCTTGGTAATTACCGATGACTATTCAAGGTTTACTTAGGTATACTTTATGGGAAATGATAGAAAACTGTTTAAGATAACTAACCCATGGATTGTATGTTCGAAAGGCTTTGAGTACAGTCACTGGAAAAGTATGGTAGCTTTCCCTAGTCTGTAGTTGCAATATGTGATATACACTTAAACTGGTTGAATTATGATGTGGTGAAACATTGGAAAATAAGGTATGTTCTCTAGCACATCTCTCCGAATGATAGGCAGAAAGGTCATTATCCAATCATACACGAGCCCGTTGGTGTTTCTGGTCTACAAAAATCTATTAAGTATTTGAGTAGATATAAATTATTGATATATGGAAAACCCCACAAAAGAAAAGAGAGAGAAAAAAAAGATTGAAAAATATAAAAAGATCAAAAGTATAATATATATATATATATATAAATAAGTTAGCTGATTTCATGACCTAAGGGGCACTAAAGGAACTATAGG
Source organism: Bidens hawaiensis (assembly GCF_021521415.1). NCBI lineage: Eukaryota > Viridiplantae > Streptophyta > Magnoliopsida > Asterales > Asteraceae > Bidens > Bidens hawaiensis. The sequence continues at coordinate 2,202,902 of NW_027491157.1, forward strand.
GGTGGGGCATACAAGTAAGTCCTAAACACCCTGAATGTAAGGCATGTAAGTCTGGATGGCATGTAAGTCCAAAGTTCAACCTTACAGTCTGTTATCAAAGACAAAATATAAATAAATAACTGCCCTAGTATACAAAAATAAATTTTGACCAGGGCATCAGGGGGTCAGAGTAAATTCGGGGTGATTTGGAGAGAAGAGATTAGAGGCAATCTGAAGCTATAGTGATTACCATTCCTATTTTGTGCTCTAATTGAATCCTAAATGTATCACAGAAAGCAATGACCATTGTGCTAAGTATACCTGCTGTCAACCTGACTTGAGACATAATAACACTGACCATGAAGTGTTGTGATCGTTGTCTTAAATAGTCCGATCCCATGTTGAGATCTTTCCAATTGACTTAAAATGAATTTTATTTTTGAACTGGATTTTGATCTCTTATATCACCTTAAACTAATTGCTCATTTGATTTATTGTTATGAAATGATTATTCTTTGGTAAAAGTTAAAATTTTGAGCACAAGACATGATTACTCATGTCTTGAATCAGTGGCATAAAAGTTGTGGTTCTCAAACTAAATTGAAATTTAAGTGTTTCGAGCAAGGAAACTGTACCTGCTTATGCATTGCTGCTTCGAGTATACTATGAGATGTGTGAATTGACTATCTGTTTCTAGTATGACATGAGACGTTTTGCTGTTAAAGGTTTCGAGCATGCATCTTATCTTCGAGCACCTGCTATGTTATGAAGATTGGTGTTATGTGTTTCGAGCATGATTGCATGGTAACTAGCTAATATCTAAGTTTTCGAGCACAAAGACCTGAAAGGAGACATTTATGTGTTTAGAGCATCGTTGTGTGCTAGATACTTAGGTATAAGCATTCGAGCTGAGGAACTTGATGAAGATCATTATGTTAAGTAGTTCGAGCAAGCTCATTTACTAGACACTTAGGATGTAAGTTCGAGAAAAAAAAATAGGAAAGATTTAATCTGCTAAGGCTTTTGAGCATAGTGTACTTAGAGCATATAGAGCTATAGATATCCAGAGCGAAGTTTCTAACACTGGAATGAATCTCGAGCATAGAGTAGATATGATAAATGTCTAAGTACACTTGAGCATGATGCATAGTCGAGTAAGGTAAGATTACTAGTGTGACTCAGGATTGAATATTGAATGAATTTTAACAAGTACATTCGAGCACACTACACCTCGAGTATGACTCAATGCTCTTCAGTAAATTAATTTAAGGTAATCGAGCACAAGTCTAGAGGAATATTGTTTTGTCTCATTGGTTGTACCATGTACTCGAGAAAGGACTGAGAATATTCCAAGTACATCGAGCAAGAGTTGTACCATGTACTCGTGTATAGGGGGAGCCAGCTTTTACTTTGGACAGCTCGAGCAAGGGAGGTACAATTAAATTTGAAATTAAATGACAACTGTCGTGTGCTAGACAACAAGCCAAGGTACTGTACCACCCAAACGTTAGGTATAAAAGGGGGACTTAGAAAGTTTTTCACACATTTCTCTCTGTTGAACCTAAACGAAAGTCCTTTTGCTCGTGCTATCTCCCTCTTGCTTGCTGTTCTATTACTTGCTTAACTTCACTTCGATTATAGCCATTAGCCCTGTTTCGACTTCGGTAAGACATCGTTATTAGATAATCGTCGCACCAATTTTGAAATTAGGGTTTCTAATTGAACTAATTGACTAGCTGTTTAATTGTTCTGACAGGTACACATATTACTACGGAACAGGTTAATTGAAGACGCCATTGATCATCTATCTATCCTCATATACCGGTTTTGCAACTTAGTTTACTAACATTCTCTTATTTTTGCAGACCTGATGGCGTTTAAATTCGAAAAACGGCACAATATGTGTGCTCGACTGGAAATAGATGATGAAAATCGCGAGTTGGATCCAATGATAAATTTCCTAACCAACTCTAATCTGCGAGTGGCATTGACAGAAAACCCCACGATATACAGAAATCATATCTCAGATTTTTGGGGCTCCGCAACATATGTCAACGATGTCAATGGAGAAAGAATGGAGGCTTTGGTTCTAAACCACGACATTGAGATAACAGAAGCTTCAATCCGGGCTGCACTACACTTGAAAGATAATTTTGGGGTTCAGCCATCTTAGTCAGTCCCACGGCTGCTATGAGTCTTTCAAGAGACCATGGGCTACCAAGGAGGAGTTAAGGAGGGGCAATTTCAAAAGGGAAGTTTTCCCTTTGTCTACAGGTTCCTGATCCACCACGTTATACAGTCCTTATCTCCTCAGAGAGGTACATGGACTTTATTGAGCAGAGAGCTTGGCACTCTCACTGTAGCAATACTGTACAGGAAACCCTTTAATGTCTCACGTCTTACCTTTCAAGGGTTAGTTACAAACGCGGAGAAGGATGAAGGACAAAGATTCCTCATGTATCCAAGATTTTTACAGATTTTGATAGACGGGGTCTTGCCTGATCTTCAGAAAACTGGTGAAGTTTTGAGACTTCAGGATCCAAACATTTGCAAAAGAATGAAGGATGCTCAGAGCAAGTTTGTTGAAAATGATGAATGGGTTTTACTACGATGGTTGCTCGTACCAGCATTTGAAGCTATTGATGTACCAAGGACTCCAGGGAATAGTGTTGTTGAAGACAGTGATGGGGCAAATGATGATGGTGATGATAATGATGGTGATGATGGTGCGGAAGGTGGAAATGACATGATCATTGGTACTAATAATGCTGCACAGGAGGAAATTGAAGTAAATGCGCCTTTGATTGAGCAGGCTACACATGAGGTAGTTAATGAAGATGTTGAGGTGCACAGGGAGGCAGTTGCATAAGGTGAGGATGTGGTTAACCGTGCTACAGGGCCGATGGATGAAGATGATTTTGTAGCCCAGGTTGTAACCAATGTGGCAGAAACAGTAAACAAGATAACTTCACCAGACTCTCCACCACCTGTGGTTTATCATGATGATACAGATTTTGTAGAGCCAAATGTTGTTGATGATGGTGTTACTTCTTCACCAGCCTCCACTGAACCTATTGTATCTGACAATGAGCCAATCAATGACATTTCTTCACCACCTCTGTCAACTCAACCAATTCAATACCAACCAGTCACTGAACCTTCTCCACTAGCCAAACCAACCCCATCCTCTGAACCATATAGAGTTCCATCTCCTGAAACTGCAGAGTCTCAACCATTTTCTGAACCCTTTTCAAAGCCACTTCAAGAAACCCACCATCGAGCCCGAATCTATATGATGTTGTGTGTGAAAATGCCAAGCTTGAGTTTGAGAACATAATGTTAAAAGAACAGAATGCCATTTTGGCTACAAGAAACTCAGCTTTAGAGGCTGCTTTGAATGAAGCTTTACTGAAGATTCGAACCCTTGAGAGGCAGTCTGAGGTTGAGAAGACCACATATGCACCAAAACAGGGGGAGAAACCTGAAGATATAGAGAGCCTAAAAGTAATTGGAGAAATGTATGAGAGTTCAGAAGAAGAGACTGTGGAGGTTGGATCAAATATGGAGATTGGACCATCAAATGCCTTAAACATGATCAATCAAGCATATGATGATGGAGATTCGGAGGATGAGGGGGAGAATGAAGTAGAAGAAGAAAATAAAGAAGAAAAATTAAAAAGAAAACAGAAGGGAAAGGGGATTGCAGTTACTGATGATCATTTACATCCCCTGCCCCAACACAATGTTCAATCCGAAGATATACTGTTCAAAGAAAATGTAGTTGATCCAGATATAGCAGAAGTTGAATCTGTGAAAACTACAATCAATTTAATGAATGAAGAGTTAGAAGCATTAGAGAGGGAAGAGTTAGAGGCTCTGGAGAGAGAGGAGGAGGAGGAAATTCCTCAAGAAGGGATTGAGGCTCTAATCAACATGAAAGAGAAAGAAGAATCAGATGAAAAGAAAATGAAAGAGGCTAATGAAGCTATAAAAGCTACACTTGATGCGCTAAGAGAAAGAATGAATGTTGATGAATCTGAAAAGAATGAAACTGAAGAGCCTGAAACCATTGAGACTGAAGAGCCAATAATCAAAGAACCAGAACAATCAATGGTTGAACCTGAAATACCAGAAACTTTAGAGATTGAAGAAGAAAAAGAAAATGAGCAAGAAAAGGGTCTGGGCAGAAGAGAAGAAACTGAGGCACCAAAGATTCCATGGAACGTATATGTAATGTTCATCTCTTAATTGGTGATGCTCAGGACACACTGTGACATCCTTCTACATCCGAATGAGTTCAGACCAGAAACTGTGGCTGCTGCAAAAAGAGCTCAAGAAGAATACATGAAAGAACAGTGGAATAAAAGCCAACTTCTGATCAAATACATGCCTGAGCCAACTGTAAGTGAAGTATTTGATGAAGATGCAGCCATCACAGAAACAATAATAGAAGATGTTGATGATTAAGTATCTGAGACTTCAAAATCAGTTGATGAGGAGATTGTTCTAGAAGTACCAGAGGTTGAATTACATCAACCTTACACTCCCACTCAATATCAATCAAATTGAAAGACACATCTGAAATTGAAACACCAAAGCCCAAAAGACAAAAATCTGTAAAGAAGATGGTGTATAACATAAGGATGAACAAGCTTGAAGAAAGGAGAAGAGCTCAATCCACACAAAATGATGAACCAATGATTGAGGCTCTTCATAATCTTGAAGAAGTAATTGATGTGAATGATGAAAATGAAGAAGAGGAAGGGTTGAAGGAAACTGAGAAAGAAATTGAAGATAAAGATTATCTTATCAGCTTGGGATATGATCCACTATATCTCCAAAGACTATCAAAAGAAGATTTAGCAAAAGAAGTTGAGGGGTGGAGAACAAGGAAAGCAAAAAGAGAATTATTTATGAAAGCTGGTCACAAAAGTGCATTTCTTAACCTTCAACCATTTGATAAGATTGACAGACTGTACAAACGGGCTCTTATGGAAGATATATCTGATTATGTGAAGAAGGTGTCCAAAAAGAGGGATAGGGAAGATAAGGAGTTAAAGGAATCAGACAGCAGCAAGAAAAGAACAGAGAAGAAGGCAAGGGATGAAACGGAATATGAATCTTTGAAAGAAAAACACAATGATATAAAATTTCTCCAGCTGTACGGGTACAGCTACAACTTCTTAATAAATCTCTCTCATGAAGAACTTAAGAGAAAAATTGAACTTGTAAAAGCCTCTCATAAAGACAAGAAAAGTCAGGAAGAATATCAAAGAGAACAAGAGCTAAAAATGAGATTGGCAAGAGAAAGAGAGGAGGCTAAGAAGAAGGAAGAAGAGGCAAAGAAGTGGTTTGAAGACCCTCAGTTGGTAGATATGTTGAGGAAGATTGTGATGGAGAAAGGAGTGACAGAAGAATAGTTTCAGAATATGCCTCTTGAACAATTAACGGAAATATATAACAGAGAGCAGAAACTGTACATTGAAACACAAAGAAAATTACAGGAAGATAGGAGGAGAGCTGAAGAAGTAGTGCATGCTGAAATGATGAGTGCTCTCCACAAAAAGGGAGTAAAAATGTCAAGGTTGTTGGTGCAAATAGAAGAAACAATTAAAAGATGGTATGTAGAAGAAGGGCTATATAAGACAAAGACAACTCAAATTGGGAGCTCGAGCAGAACCCCTAGGTCTGAGAGTGTGAGGCCTGTACCGCTAAGAAACTTAAATTTGCCCACACATCTATACTTCGACAAAAGATCAAAGACCTTAAGGGTTGTAACCGAAGATAAGGAAGAAAATCTCATCATCTTTAGGGATGATTTGAGAAATTTCACAAAGGAACTACTAACCAGGATGACTGAACTGACCTTGTATGACAATCAAATTAGAAGTCAGCCATCTGGTCAACAAAGGAATGATCTCTCTAAATTCTTAAAGGAATAGGAAGAAAGGGGATTCCCATTCCTGAAGTAGAAGAAAAGAGAAATTAAAAGTCAGACAGAAAGGGAGAAGAGGAACAAGACGATAAATGAAGTACACACATCCGAGCTCTCCCTCTTTGACTTAAAGAAACAAAGAACACAAGCAAGCAGCTCACACCACAAAAGAAAGACCTTGAAAGAGTGCTTGGCTATGAGAAAGGTTATGTAGGAACCAAACTCAGAGGTACAACAATTCGGGAGAATCACATACATAACATACAATCAACACGATGATTCCACTACCTTAAGAAATGAGTCTGGAATACCAATTGCGGTGATAAGACATGATGAAGATCTGAAATTCATGCATCCACAAGACTTACAAGATCTTATTAATGCATGATTTCCAAGTGATGCCTCCGATTCCTCAGAGCTCGACATGCTCAATCAAAGGGCTGCCTATGTCAAGAGACTAAAGGAAAGATCTGAAGCTAGGAGCAGAGGAAGAAGATAAAAGATTGGAACAAACTGACGATTATTTTTTTGTTTCTTTTTACCTTTGTAAATTTTTATGTTTGATGAATGAAAACCTTAATTTGTAATGCCAAAGAGGCAGAATTCCTAATTGTGTAATGAAATGACGTGTTCTTGGATGATATATATTATATGTCTGATACGTGTGTAACTCTATGCAGGTATGGTTTGGTGCATCTGAGCTTGTTCCACTCTAGGGGGAGATTGTTGGGTCGGATTTTTGATAAGAAAGATTGGAATCTTGTCAACCTCCACAGAAAATGGCTAAGTATGGACTTCGAGCAAGCTTAGGCAATCGAGCATGGTTTTACTACTTCGAGCAAGGTCTTCAGAACCTTAAATGGTTAATTTTTCTAAGTGTTAAGGCTTCGAGCAAGCTACACTTCAACGAGCAAGAGTATTCTTCTATCGAGCATGGATTGCCAATCAAGCAAACAGCTTGATCATACATGTTTTAACCAAGTTTTACGAGCATAGGATGATCGAGCACATGGGGACAAGCATGTATGCAATAAGAAGATGTCAAGTGATCAAAGCAAGGACTTCGAGCAAGCTACACTTCAACGGTCCTGATATACCATAATACAAACAAGCCTATGGGAAATCGTTTAATCGGTTCAACATGTAAAATCAGTTGGGTGTGTATGCTAGCCCCAAACTTGAAAAGAGTAAAAAGGGGCATCATGAACTCACCTAACACAAGGCACGAATTAACCACGAGCTAGAGAACCCCCTAAGTATCCCCACAACTCAAACACCTGTCGGTATATATACAATCATTACTAACGAACCTGAAAGGACTCGCTTATCCTACGAGATGTTCTAACATGGTTCGAGTTACCTAAAGCCTCGACCTTATCAAACTCAATCATAACAGCCCCCGGGGCCTTACATTTACCGACACGACCCATAGATACTCCCGAGAATAAAGAATTCCCAAATTACCCCCGGAAGCACTAGGTGAGACCAATATGCACGTTTAAGAGTTGTTTAGGTACATAACATCCAATTCATCCCCGTGTGGACCCAATTAGATAAATTAACAGCCAATAAGTCCACACGACGCAACACGAGTTGAATGGGTCGGTAACTCGCAAGCACAACACACTAACTATTCAATAAACGCGAATACGCGTTGTACCGACCCATTTGAGTAACCGACAACCAATTCTGCCCCATTACTTAAAAATAACTTTCCAACAGCCCGTACCTCAAACCGAGGTCACCCAGACTGAATTGGTCATCAATTACTTCAACCCTCGCGTTTAACGCAACAATCTACCATTCTAGCCAACCAAAAACAATCTTTCAAACTGCAACTAGTTGACTAGTCAAACGAACACCAATGCGTATAATTTTGAAGTATGTTATACTAGACATACCTAGGAAGATGTTGGTTCAAAAACCTCCACCAAAATAGTCCCGGAATTGCTCAATTGGACAGCCACCCGGTTAGCCTAGAACAAGCCGTTTATCGATCAATACGCGAGATAGAATGACCAATTAAGGAGTAAAAGACTTGGGGAACATGGAACTAACCTTCAATTGAAGTTTTAGACCTTCACCTTGGCTGCAAAAAGGAAAAAACGAAGGTCTTGAGGCTGCAAGAGTGCCGATCGGCTGCTAGGGTGGGCTAGGGTTTTAATTTTATGATATAATATAAAATATTAAGCTCTAGCCCCTCCAATTTAAAGAATATGGCAACTTGAAAGAAAAGTTTAAACAACTTAACATACCAGAAAGATGATAAGGTCATCGAGGAATGCCGGATAACTCCCGAGAAATATACATACTTTACAAGCTTTAAATCTTTGAACCGAAAAATTAACGGGCGTTACATCTGGTAATGATCAGAATAAGAAGAGTTCATCAGATGGCGACAAGAATAAACCGACCAACACTCAAGCTCTTGTTGCCAATGACGGTGTAGACTGGTCTCAATGGCTTTTGGGAAATCAAGCTAACCTTGCTTTGGTTGAACCGGTTGAAAAGTTTGAAGGTGCAAGTAGTGATAATCTATCTGAACAAAATGACACCTCGGATTTAGAAACTGATTAGGATCTTTCAGCACCTGAACAAACCGAATCCTTTGCATGTATGGCTAAAATTGAAGAGGTATGTCCTAATCCTTCAAGTAATGTATCTGAATCAAAAGAAACAATAACATCACCTGTTGTGACAGAGTGTGCTGAGTGTGTTGAACTCAAAGTCAAACTTGAGTCAGCATTACAACAGAACACTTCTCTCACAAAAGAGCATTTCATGGTCAATGAATGCGAAAGACAAAAATCAAAATTATTGGAACAATCGACTTTGAAAATTAAAAATTTGTCTGTTAGCAATCACGATCTCAAAGCTGAGGTTAATTGTAAGGTTGTAGTTATTGAACAACATTTCAAGGAGATTCTTAGACTGCGAACCTGCATTTCCAACTTAGAAAATGAAGTTTTGGAACTGAAAAATAAAGTTGGAATATTTTGAGATTCCTCGTTTCTTTTAAATGAGATTATTGAAGTTAATAATGCTCACAAGAAAAATGGGAAAGCTGGTTTAGGGTATGTTGAGATTCCTCGTCCTTTCAAATGAGATTACAGTAGCATTCATGTTGTTGAACAATTTATAACTCCTGAAATGCCTACTGTTTAATCTGAAAATGTTGAATCAACTGAAATAACTCATGAACCAATTCATATTAAGAGTAAATCAGTTTTTGCTGAAAATGAGTTGGATGGTTCAATTGAGGAATTGATAGAACCAGATGTGATTGTCAAAATAAGAACAAACCTTCTGACAATCATATCTTTTGTGAACCCGAGGAATTTGAACAAGCAGTTTATGGATCAAAGGCCTCAAGTGATTCAGTAAAAACTCCTAAGGTATCGTCTAACGTGCAGAAATCAGATAAGCCTTCTGTGTCTGATTAGGAGTTGCTGAGGTTCATCAATCCTCAACCTGAATCTGTCAATGGGAAAATCTTTAAGATAAAAGGGTTATCTAAAGTATTTTTGGATAAGGAAGTTCCTTTGAATCTTCTGAATCCTGACATGATTGAAAGTATCTTTCAAGAAGACATTTCAAAGGTTACTGAACTTGAACGACAATTTAACAAATCAAAATTAAAGAATGTTCAAGTGAATGCTAATGTCAAAAAGTATAACCCTATAAAATTTGTGAAATCATCCGGATTGTAGGCTTCATAGAATTCCACAAATCTGGAATTTTATCAAAATAAAAAGGGATTAAAATGTGAAGTTTCAAAAAAAGTAACTTTTGAAAGTTCCAAGGTTGATATTCCTCAATCTTTGCTTAAAAACAAATCAAGTGTTTCACCTCAAAAATCTTTAGACACTCGTTTGTGTTTTAAATGTGGTGAACCGAGTCAAGTCTCAAATAAGTGCAAAGCAAAGGTTGACGATATAAAGTCGTCATCAACCCGTAAGACTGAAATGAATCAGAATTTGAAAGAAAATCAAACTGATGAGTGTGTTATAATGTATTCCAATGTCAATCCAAAGAAAGTGGCTCGGGTTGAAACTTTTAATGCATCAAACAAATTTGTTGACCGTTCTCAACCGATTTGCAAAAACATTGATTCGAGAATAGTACGGGACGGTTACCTTAAAAAGAAAAACAAGAAACCCGTTACCTATTCTCAAGTACCGAATGCAAGTGTTAATTTAAATTTATCTCCAAAATTATCAAAGGGAGAGCCCAAGACTGAGGTTTGGGCTGCCTTTTTGAACTAATCATTTTACCTTTGTATGTAGAGTTCATCCAGGTCTGTGTTAAGTCACAAGTGGATATTGGACAGTGGATGTTCTCGGCATATTACTAGCAACCTGGATCTTCTTAATAACATCAAAGATATTTAGGGTGGTTATGTAGCGTTTCCTGGTAATAACGGTGGGATGATTACCAAAGAAGAAGAGGTTTCAAACTGGAAAGTTACGTTTGAAAAGTTTAATTATTGAGAAAAAGTGGATCATAATCTGTTAAGTATTTCGCAGATTTGAGATAAAAAGTACACCACGATTTTCAAAGACAAGGAATGTGTTATCCTTCAACCAGGATACACAATTCATGAAGAAATGGTTGTCATGCGATCACCTCGATCAAATGATATTTATGTACTTAACATGAGTGTTAATGTAAACATTTCTCCCTCGGCTATGTGTTTTATCTCCAAGGCCACGGAGAAAGACTCGATACTATGGCATCGATGCATGCGACACATCCATGTTCGCAAAATGAATCATTTAATCTCTAATTATTTAGTGGATGGAGTAACCCTCAAGAACTTCAAGTTAAATGATTTAATGGATGGGAAACAGAAGAAGAAGTCACACCCATGCAAGTCAATTAATTTGATTGTCACGCCACTAGAACGACTTCATATGGATTTATTTGGTCCAGTGAATCGTGCTAGTATTGCGTGTGATCTGTACTGCTTGGTTGTTACTGATGACTTCTCAAGATACTCATGGGTCTTATTTATGGGTTTGAAAAATCAGATGCATGTGTTAATTCAGAATCTTATCACGAAGATCGAATCACTTTACATATTGAAAGTGAGACAAATTCATAGTGATAATGGAACTGAGTTTAAAAACAACGTATTAGATTTCTTCTCTATTCAAAAGGGAATGCATCGGGAATTCAGTGCACCATATGTTCCTCAACAAAATGGCGTGTCTGAGCGAAAGAATCGAACGTTGATAGAGGCTACGAGAACAATGCTTGTTGATTCTAAGCTTCTGGTTCAATTTTGGAACGAGGCTGTGAATACAGCAAGTTATACGTTGAATCGTGTATTAACTGTAAAGAAGTTGAAGAAAACAAGCAATGAACTTTTAAATCGTCGCAAGTCGAACTTAAAGTATTTGGAACTATTCGGGTGTCCATGTACGGTATTGAAGAGAGATGCCGGTAAGTTTGACGAAAAGGCATTCGAGGTTTACTTTTTAGGGTATAATTCTCCTAGGAAGCGTATCTTCAATATCTCTTCGGGATGTGTAGAAGAATGGTACCACGTAGACTGTCAAAGCTACACTATACCTCCTGCCGGTTTTGGTCCCGATTGGATGTTTGACTACGATGGGTTATTTAATTTGTTTACTCCAACAGTGGAAGTCATACCTAAAGACTTTATTCGATCTTATTTGGAAGAACGATGTCTTCCGATTCCAAGTTCTTTGTCTTTTGATGTAAATGACTCCCCTAGCGTATCAGAGACATCTCATGATGTTTCTGACTCTTCCAGTGATGCTGATTTTGTTAATTCGTCTTCAATTCCATTGGATGAAGCTCAAGAACCACACGAGCCAATTCTAGTCAAAGATGTCTCATCATCTGATTCTGTAGACACAGCAGAGGAAAATGTCACCAATCTTGGTGATAATGTATCTGTGCCTGCGAATCCTTTATTAAGGATTAACACGAACCATCCACAGGAACAGATAATTGGGGATGTGAACGATGGGGTGCGCATGAGAAACCAATTAGCTAATGTATGCGATGATGTGATTGAATGCAACTTATCTCCTACTGAGGATCCGATTGTATGTGCTTATGCAGATTTGCACTCATCGGGGATTCTTAATATTGCACGATACACCTGCTTTTTATCTCAGATTGAACCAACAAGTGTCACATTGGGACTCAAGGAACCATCTTGGGTTGAAGCGATGTAGGAGGAGCTGTAGCAGTTCGTGAGACTAGGTGTATGGTATCTCGTTGATAAACCGGACCGTCTTTACAAGGCTATACCGACCAAATGGGTTTTTAAGTTGAAAAAGGACGAACGCGGGGTAATCGTGAAAAACAAGGCATGATTGGTCATCTTGGGTTACAATCAACAAGAAGGCATTGACTTGTAAGGCTTTGTTCCCGATAACCCTACTTTGGCGTTGGATTTGCTCACAAACACAGTTCTAAAATCAGAGTTAATTAAAACTTTCGCGGAATAATTAAAACTTCATACATTTCATTACAAAACATCAAATCATGTCTTAACATACAAGTTGTCTTTAATAGACATTAACATAAAACAGTCATGACACTTCTTCATATGTGCCATTCTCTTTAGCTCATGCCATGTGTCCCTCCTCAAGCCAGCTGCCTCAATCTATTTGCCTACGTGCATACTAAAAGTCAGCTATGCTGAAAGTTCTAGTTAATTAATTAACATATATTACATTCATATCCTTACTCATACGTGTCCGTAGATACATATTCATTCCTTACCTGTTATACCTCTTTCATACATACTTTATATACAGGCATACGTACTTACATACTCTCTTTCATAAACCCTATGGTATACCATAAGCTATTTTATCTTAAACATCACAGATATTATAAGGGTCTGGTCCCTAACATCTCAGATATTGTAAGGGTCTGGTCCCTAACATCTATTATATTATGAGGGTCTGGTCCCTATCATCTCGTATATTATGAGGGTCTGGTCCCTAACATCTCAGATGTTATGAGGGTCTGGTCCCTAACATCTCAAATATTATGAGGGTCTAGTCCCTTCTGTCTCGAATAACGATACATTTATCATACATGCATACTTTACATATCTTCTAGTTAAAAATATATACATACTCATTCATACAATCATTATGTAATAATACATTCAATACACTACCATACACGTATCACACACTTGCCCTTCAAGTAAGTGTATTATCTACCACATAGTAGTATGCACATAGCCCCGAAACGTAACTGATAAAGGGGGCTAGAACTCACCTGGTTCAATTTCTCTCACCGTTAATGGTAATGCCCTTCCTTAGTTGTGCACGGCTAAATGTATAATACATTACGTGTGTCAATTAACCATTACTACTACTTCCTACATCTAAGTTTATGAAACCCGCAACTAACGGGGGTTCGGGGGCAGCGCCCCTTCGCTTCGCATGACCATTTCGCTTTGCATGGCCATTTCGCTTCGCATGGCCATTTTTCTTCGCATGCTTATTTCGCTTCTCTTGCTTATTTTGTTTCGCATGGCCATTTCGCTTCGCATGGCCATTTCACTTCGCATGACCATTTCCCTTCGCATGCTTATTTCGCTTCTCATGCTTATTTCGCTTCGCATAGCCATTTCGCTTTGCATGCTTATTTCGCTTCGCATGACGTGCGATGCGAAATTCTTAGATACGAAGCCCTTTTTCATGCAATTAAGACCCGATTACCTTATTTTGTCATTTTAGAGCCATCATACCCCGAGACCCTTCCTTAGAACCCGTCTGAACCCTTTTTATGGGTTTCGGGTTGTACCAACTTTGTATACCCGTGTTTTACAAGGTCCAAACATTACCTTTTTGTTCTATAGCACACCCGTGAGGTTATAACTCACCAAGTTTATGTTTTTCTAACTTCCTACGACCCGATCTACTAGTATAACAAGTTGCATGTCGAATCCGACCTCAAAACTTAACCTTTTTAAACAAACTCACCTTTTGCTCTCGTGTTCGGTTCAGATCCGAAACAACTCGAGGATCTGGATGTGATTTTTTGTGTTTGATGACGTTTACACACGAGGTTCTACCTTCCTTTTGCTTGGATTCGGATGTGGGTGCTAGAGAGAAAATGTGTGTTCTAGTGTGTGTGTGTATACTTGGAAAGGAAAAGAAAATGGGGAAGTGTTGGGATATTTATAGGCATGGGCCATATGGCCCATAACCCATTCCCAAGCCCGAATCCCAATCACAATCCACACTTTTCATATAACTATTTTAATGACACACAGATAATCATAAAACTTTCTGTTATTTACTATTTAACAAAAGTTGGATGTTACATGACTAAACTGAAGTATATGCTCCTGTGGCACGACTGGAGGCTATACATATCTTTCTTGCCTATGCAGCCTACAAGAACTTTAAGGTTTATCAGATGGATGTTAAATCGGCGTTCTTAAACGGAGAAATTCACGAAGAAGTATATGTGAAGCAGCCTCCCGGCTTTGAGGATCCTGACAATCCAGAGCGTGTTTATCGCTTAAACAAAGCTCTTTATGGTTTACACTAGACCCCGAGAGCCTGGTACAGCACGCTTGCTGACCAATTGTTTGATAGTGGCTTCAAGAGGGGGACTGTGGACTGTACATTATTCTACAAGAACGTTGGTGATGATTTTCTCCTCGTCCAAATTTACGTGGACGACATTATTTTCCTTTCAACAAACGACAGCCTATGCAAAGATTTCGAGAAGACGATGCAAACCAAATTCGAAATGAGTTCGAAGGGGGAGATGAGCTTTTTCTTAGGATTCAGGTTCACCAGTGTAACGCCGCAAATTTTTGTTAAAAGGATCTATGTGTTGTAGAATTTGTATTTTTACGGAGACTCGATCTGGCCTTCCTCGGGGACCTCTTTGTCTTTCTTGTAAGCCTATTTTGTTAACGTTTAATCCAAGACATCATAATTTATAAATGGATGGGCCTAGATGTAAAATTTTTATAACATAAACCCTAACTTGCTTCCATCCTCCTAATTTCTGATCGACAGCCATGGGAGGGTCTCCTCCTCGATTTCCGTGCAGGTTTCAGCCATTCTCCGGCCTCCCGAGTCTAATTCAAGGTCGGTTCTATAATCATACAACTCTTTTTCACCATTAAAACCTCTGTTGAACATGTTAGGGTTGAGTTTTGATTATAACAATTTCTGACAGATTAGTACTCGTTTATTGCTCGGTCTGTAACTCGATCAAAATATATTGTTTTCGATTGATTTTTGTTTCTATGATATTCTACTTTGAGTCTAGTTTCCAGAAAGGTATAATACGTAATTTTTGGACGAGATTTGAATACTTTTTATGATTTTATAAGATCGAATGATGCGGGATGACGGATTCTAGTCTGTCTTCCCGACATCATAACCTTCTTTCGACAAGTCTAAATTGGTTGGTTCCACTTCTGGAAGTTAATATTTTGAGTTAGGAACCAAACCCAATTGGAATCGTTTAATTTGGCTGGGTAATGAATTTTATAAAAATAAAACCATTTTGTTGCGCACTGAAATAGCTGCATATACCTTTCTGTCTTGGAGGAATTTTTATGATTTTTGTGTCCACTAGAAAAATATAATAAAAATATTTTTATGAACTTAAGATATATATTCAACTCTGGTAAAATTTAATAATTTATTTTCATGGTTTTCCTATGTAATAAAATACATCTTTGCATGCTAAAATCTGCAAGTTATATTAATTATTGATCGATAAGTTCGTTTTAGGATTAACCGGTGGCTACCCTTTCTCGCATCTTTCGGGGCTGTTATAATTGAAGTTCGTGCTCTATCATCTTCTTAGGTATGTCTAGGTTTCGGTTGTCTAGTTTGTTAATTGTTGCGTTTAGCGTGTTGTTTGAGGGAATTAACAACCAATTCGGATGTTGTAGCCTCGGTATGATTTGTTGGCAGTGAAAAACTATATTTTTATGTTATTGGGGTTGAATTGGTTGTCGGTTACTCAAACGGGTCGGTACGGCGCAAATTCGCGTTTATTGGTAATTTGTGCATCGTGCTTGCGAATTACCGACCATCCAACTCGTGTAGCGTCGTATGGACTTGTTGGCTGTGATTTTACTAAATTTGGTCCACACGGGGCTGAGTCGGTATCTAAGTGCATAAACAACCCGTTAACGGCGCGTATTCGATAAAGTCAACAACTTTCGGGGGTAAATTGGGAACCCTTTGTCCCCGAGATTAACTAAGGTGGTTTTGGTAAATACATGGCCCTAGGTGCTGATGTAATTGAATTTGGTAATGTCAAGGCGTTAGGTCAATCAAATCATGTTAGAACATCTCGTAGGATATACGAGTCGGTACGTTTAGTTAGTAATCTTTGTGTGCAATCCGACAGGCTTGTAAACTGTGGATTGGCTTTGAAGTTCTCAAACTTTTTTGTGTTTGTGTGGCTCGTTTCAGGTGAGTTCATGATGCCCTTTTTACTCTTTTCAAGTTTTGGGCTAGCATGCACACCGTAATACAATTTTACACGATTTTACTCGTTACAACTATTTGGAAGGTATTACATAGCCTTATTCATATTTGTGCATTTATGAAACTATTTGTGAACTATATTTCATGCCTTAGGATATTGTAGACTCGTTTATGGTTTTATATTCCCTAAGGTTATACATATTACTTGTGGTCTAAGCTCGAGGTTGCTATTAGGCCTAGTATTAATTCCTAGTATTAAGCGATTTTTCTGATGAAACGTTTAAACTATTTTATATAGGCTTGCTAGTATATAGTTGGCCTTGGAATGTTATAGAATGTGTGTATGTATATATATTATTGTATGGCCAATATTTGGCGAATGTTGTAGTCGTTATCAACTACGGAATGTTGTGTATGCCAAATTATACGACTCAGGTTCTTAAATCCTGTGGCGGGCCCTGAAAAGCCCGTGAGGGGGGAGGCTCGTGTGGCATGATCATCATCGAAATGTTACGTGTTTGGGTTGTACGTGTGCTCGACCTTGAATGTTATACGTGGATGTTATATATATAAATTGTTATATATATAGGGATGTTACGTGTTTGGGTTGTACGTGTGCTCGACCCTGATGTTATTATTTGGGTGGTATTTATAGGGATATAAATATATGGATGTATATAGATGTCTAAGTACGAATACTTAGTGTTGATGATGGCCTAACTGTTCGTATCCCGTATTATATTTTAGACTCTTGGAATGTTTTATAATCCCATTTTTATATTTAAACCCTTGGAATGATTTATTTAAATGTCTATTATTAAAACTTGAACTCACTCAGCTCAAGCTGACTTTGTGTGTATGTTAGTGTGAGTTTCAGGTTTAGAGGAGGATGCTTACCCCTTGGACGTGCTCGAGACTACTTGGACGGTTGAAGGCATAACTAGTCGGAGATTAATACGCAAACTGCTTTCTTTTCATTTATTACTATAAACATTTCAATTATGGTTTTGGGCACTTGGTTTTAGTACTTGTGATTTTCCGCTGTTTATTACTCTGAAACGATTTTAATAAGATGAAATTGTTTGACTTCAAATTTTTGAGAAATTTTGGGTATGATTACCAACTGTAGGATTCCCGGGAATCGGGGTCTTACAACCAGTCTGATTCCGGGATCTTCATCCATCAGACCAAATATATGAACGATGTCTTGAGCCGATTTAAGATATCGGACGGCAAAATTCCTTCGACACCTCTTTCGGTGGGACACAATTTGTCACCGGATGAATTGGAGGATACCATAGATCCCACCTTGTATCAAGCGATGATCGGATCTCTAATGTATTTGACTTCATCTCGTCCTGATATAATGTTTGCTGTTTGTTTGTGTGCTAGATACCAATCGAGTCCCCGAGTGACTCATCTGGCGGTAGTAAAGCGCATCTTACATTATCTAAGGGGAAATCCAGACATCGGGTTGTGCTACCCCAAGGACGATATGTTTGATCTCACCGCTTTTACTGATTCAGACTACGGAGGATGCAAGATCAATTTCAAGTCTATAACATCGCGTTGCCAATTTTTAGGAAACCGGCTTGTTTGCTAGCATTGTAAGAAACAGACAATGGTCTCACCTTCAACAGCCGAAGAGGAGTATGTGGCGGCCTCGAGTTGCTGTTCAGAGGTTCTATGGATCTAGCAGAATCTGCAAAATTACGGTTTGAAGTTTCTTACTACTCCTATTTACATTGAAAATTCGGCCGCTATTTCTATCACCAAAAATCCGGTTCAACATTCGAAAACAAAACACATTGAAATCCGTTACCGCTTTATACGTGATTGCTTTGAAAAGAAATTAATTGATATTGAAAAAATACATACGGATTTTCAAAAGGCTGACCTTTATACCAAGGCGTTTGACAAAACACGTTTTCAATACTTGCTGTGTATAAACGGTTTAAAAAGATTAACAGATATTCAACAGCTAGGTTGAATCATTTTCTTTTCATTTCTCTTATTTTTGTTTTATTTGTCGTTTTTAGGGGGAGAAAAATATAAAAATCCAAAAAGATTGTGATTTTCAGTTGTGTACAGAGAATTAAAAACTCCAAAAAGAAAAAAAACATTCAAATATCAAAAAAATACAAAAACATGGAAAAATGCTCCTCAAAATGAGTTTTCGAGCAAAAAGGTAAAATGATAGTACATTGGTCATTTGCTCCTAAGTCCACTAAAAAGTAAGTAATAAAAGACTTTGTGCTTAATTGCATTGATGTATTTGTAGGTCTTTTAACAAACAAGTATGGGCTAGTAAGTGATATAAACATAAATTACTGAATACTCAGGGAGATTAATTCTATAAAAGGTCTTGATAATGATGGCAGAAATGTAACAATCCGGTCATACTCCAGCCTTCTAATCAATTTGAAAAACCATTTTAAAGAAAAAAAAGTCTAGTTGGTGGTTAACGCTTCAACGATGTATGGTCTTATGGCCTTAAATCCTGTATTGATAGGATGCTTTAAGGTTCCTGACACCATTGAGTCTTTATGCGGTTTTACATATGGTATTCATTTCGATGAATATTAAAAATGCTTGTAAAAAGCGAACCCGCAGTGTAACTGCTTAAGTCTCTAAACTTAA
This sequence comes from Bidens hawaiensis, assembly GCF_021521415.1. Classification (NCBI taxonomy): domain Eukaryota; kingdom Viridiplantae; phylum Streptophyta; class Magnoliopsida; order Asterales; family Asteraceae; genus Bidens; species Bidens hawaiensis. The sequence goes on from NW_027491157.1 coordinate 2,221,925, forward strand.
TCGCAAAATGTACTTGGTGTACAAAATGAATTACAGACTTGATCAAACCACGCTGTGAGTCATACATTGTTCCCTTGCTTGCGTCTTATTACCATTAAGAAAAGGACCACAAGGGACACAATGTCTGTAAACCGACAGATGGAATCGTGCATACTCATCCATGGAAACGGACCGTAGGGTATTGCTTGATAATGGGGGTATATCTTGTAGTGGGGATTACAGACTAAGATTGCTTAAATATAATCATTTTACATCAAATTGGTTCTAAGGTTTAAGTTAAGTTGGGATGATTTGGAGAAAAGCAAATTACACTTGAATCAAGATTTGAACTAATTCTTTTTGATATTTGTGCCTAATTGAACTAATTAAGAAATATCACCGAACGTTCTGAAAAATATGTTAGAAGATTTAGGTGGATAACAATACCAATAATCGACTTCACACCAGCCATAATAAAAGCTGAAAATAATTTGTTTTTGTTTAACAATTTCAAAAATCCAAAAATATTTTTTCTGCTTTATTTTTCGATTTACCGAGCTGGCGAATAATTCATAACAAAAGGAAAACTTGTTGCCCCAAAATTTTAAGTTAATCGTGCTTAACGTGTTTACAACTGGTATCAGTTTATTTTTAATGTAAAAATCCCCTTTATTTAAACATTACCGATCTTTGGATTGATCGGGTATCTTAATGTATGCAATTTGAAACCCTAATTGGTTTTAATGATTATTTAATTCGTTGTTAAAACCCTAATTGGTTTTAGTGATTATTTAAATCCTTAATGAGATTCTATCACATTCGCTAAGGATATTTGGTGATTCGTTAACATTGGTTTAACGAATGTCAAGCCTATCGTTATTTAAACATAACGAATGTGTTTCTCATTCATTCGTTATAATGACATTTGCTTCCGTTGTGCATAATGAATGGAAGACATTTGTTTAAACAGTTAACGAATGGAATCATAATGTATCATTCGTTAAAATTTTGACGAATGACTTTCAGATTCGTTATAAATTTAATGAATGAAAGAATTAAAGTATGGAAATTATTCTTTTAAAATCTTGAACGAATCAGATTGTAAGTTAACGAATGAGGCCATTCGTTAGTTCAAATTTGAAAGAATGACCCTTTATTCGCCTGTTCCTATTTCATTGCCTCTCTAAACGAACTATTGAAAAATTTTTCCAGAATAGTTTGCCTTCTTAATTGTTCAATTGATTGATATAGTCTTATTCTCCAGGTAACGACGACTTCAGTGATTTGATTTTCATGGGATTTCATCGGTGTTTTAAGGGTTAACTGAGTCATCTGAGAATTAGTTATAAAACCGAACAGTTAACCATTCACAAAACACATATTTTGATCAAAATTAGTATCGATGTTTATTGTTTAGCATATGAAACCGGTATCTGACTACTGTAATTGAGATCAATTGTGAAAATTGATGAGAAATCAAAGGTTTCATAGATGACATTCATCGTCTTTGACTGTAATAAGACCAAATTATTTTGATTTTTGACCTCTGAGAAATCAAACGGATAATTCACTCAGATTCTTTATGCATATAACGAATGACTGATCAGATTCGTTAGTTTTGTAATGAATGTTCAAGTCAGATTCATTAAATCGTTAATGAATAACTATCTGATTCGCTAAGGTAGCGAATGGACAGTTAAATTGATAACGAGTAAGTGTAACGAATCAGAGTTGATTCGTTAAAGTAATATGATTTGTTTCGTTACTATAACGAGGGACTTAATGTATAATTTTGATTCATTATTTTTAACGAATGTAAAACATTAATTGTATAACGAATGTCTCATTCGTTTAGTATAACGAATGAGATGCTTATTCGTTAATCAGTATAAGTCTTTAAACAGTCTACTGTTTTCTTTTATTCTTTTTTAAACAGAATATGTTGACGATATTATTCAAAACCCTGTTCCCGAGCAACAACTAGCAGCTAATCCAGAGCAACAACCTGAGGCTCAAGCTGAACCTGAACAAGCTTCAGTTCTATTATCGTGGAAGAAAACCCATAACATCTGTGCCTTTCTAGAGATGAACTTTGAGGAGTCACCGATCTTTGGGAGCATGATTAGTTTCTTGATATGCTCCAGGATATACAAGGCCATCTCTACACAGACTGTGGTTTATCAAGGCATTATTCGAGCTTTTGGGATACCGCTAGATTTAATGAGGCCAAGAATCAGATAGAAGCGGTTATTTAGGATAAACGAGTGGTGATCGATGTTGGAGTTATTAGAGACTCATTGGGCTTTTGTGATACAGTATACGATAGATGCGAATTCGATAAGGGTTTGATTCGTGGGTTGTTCGAACGGGTTAGGTATAATGGTGATTTGGTTAAATCGATGTACAACAAAGCAAACTTGTGTGAACAATACAAGTATTTTCTTCATGTGTTGATACATTGTCTCGATGGACGCAAATAAGATTTTGATGAGTTTTGAGTGATGCTACAGTCTGCGTTTGTTACCTTAGTGTTAAATAAACCATTCAAATTACCAGAGTTGGTTTTTTATCACTTGAAGGAGAATCTCACAAGCCGTCACAAGTTCCTGATGTATCCGAGATTCTTGCAGTTGATTATCAATGATCTTCAACCGATTTTGGTTAAAGATCCAAATGATTTATTGAAGGTAGATCAAATGAATGCGGAGACTATGACATGATTGAGATCTTATCGTGGTCAAAGTGTGAAAGCTCACCCGAGGTACAAGAGGTTGATTGGCCATCTTGCCAATATCGACTATCAAGAGCCATCCGATGATCGTTAGGCTCATGATGATTCGGATTCTGAGCGGGAGTGTGGTGGTGATGGTGGTAATTGTGGTGATGATGGTTTTATGGTGGTCTAGGACCACAAGTTGAGTTAACGTATGAGCAGAAGCGAAAGCGTAAAGGCAAAGAACCTATGGTGGATAAGGGGGAGAAACCGAAGAAGCAAAGGGTACGACGTGGATCGGGTATTGAGATTCCGAGTCAACCTTTTGAACGATCGACTCCACCATTATCTATTTCAGCTCCTATTCCTACTTCTCCATTGCCTATTCCGAGATCTCCTGATCCTATTATGACTCGATCTCCGACTCCAGTGAATATGCCTATCTCTCCGATACCTCCGTCTATGACATTAATGACTACTTCAAGACTGGATCTAGTATTTGGTGACGTGCTTTAGACCGTATTGGCACGTATGCCTTCTCCACAACCTATAACTCCAGTTACACCAGTTACTCCTACACAGTTGCAAAGACCTGGGCATTCTTTCATGGCTTTTAATCGTCCTTAGGGTCCAATGCAACCAGTTAATCTTACCTTTTATGGTATGTCTCCTCAAGCTCAATGGTTTCACATGATGAATTTGCTGCATCTTTAACAAACTCAGATGCAAGCTGACAGAGCTGCCCATGAGCTAGCACAGAGGAATATGTATCGACATATTCAGTTCGTTCAACGAGAAAACAGGGAACTTAGAGCCCTTGTTGCTGCTCAGGGGGAGAGACTTGATAAGCAAGACGAGATCATAAATCATCTCATGTGCAAAGATGACGAGTTGAAGAAGTTGAAGAATGATGAAGATGATCAGGATGGAGCAGGTGGTCTTGATCAGCAACCGGGCGGTGGTTTTGCACCGTCGGCTGGTAATAAGGCTGATACAAGTACTGGTGGTGGTGGTAGTGAGGGGAGTAATCTGCAGATTGTACCGTATAAGTATTATACGAGAGCCAAAACGATTGATGTTATTCTGGCTAATATGCTTTTGTTTGTTGGTATGGACGGGATTGTATAAAGTATGGTGAACACTGATGAGATCGAAGAGGGTGAGTTTGTTGATCACTCATTGACTAAAGAACAAATTACCCTGCTTCTGATCTGAATGATGAGGAGGTTGAGGAACTTGGGAAGACTGTGGAGGTTGATGTTGAGTTTGAGGAAAGTGTTAATCCAGGTAATCCACGCGGGAATGTGCCTGAGTATGAAGAACTTGAGGTAGAAGACGTGACTGCTGAGGAGTATCATGAGTTCTACATAGACAACAACAACGATTCAGGTATTCCATTCTTTACTACAGAACACTTTGATTCAGCAGAACAACGTTTACGAGAAGAAATCGAGAAGCGGAATAAGGCAGCCGAGGAAAGTCACCTAACTGAGAAAGAAAAGAAACGGAAACGTGCTTTGGAGGGTATGTTTGAGCATGATGTGAAAAGGATGAACAAGATTATTGAGGCCTTTCGTTATCATGAACAGGAAGAAGTAAGATTAGCCAAGGCTCGAGCGTCTGCATACAAGATGAAGAAGTACAAGACCGTTAAAGATGTGAGGGGTGATTTGATTGCTCGGCAGTATGATTCGGAGCTTAAGGTATATATCATGAAGTGGGAACACGGTATTTATTATTTCAAGCGCCCACACGATATTCTTTCTATCTATGCCGAGATGGGATGTTAGAACACTAGCCAACATACCATTTGTGAATCGAGGGAAAGATGTATGGGTTGAGTGGTTCTGTGCTCATGTACAACATGAAACCCATATGGTTTGAAGTTCTTCAAGCGGCAAGTGCCGACACACAAGTATATAGATGAGATTGATCCGCGCACTGGACGGAGAAAGATGATCTTACAGGTAAAGCCGCCGAAGACTAAAAGAGGGCACCGATGAAGATATTCCCTCAGAGTCTGTTAACCACGTTAAACAGATGGTGCTACGACAACCAGACGGGTGAAGCGATAATTGTATTGGGCACCGGATCCAACACGAGGATTATACGTGTGATTGATCCGATGTGGCTCGTTAACTTATCTAAGTCTGACAACGACGCGTTATTTCAAAGTCAGATCAGATTTGCTAACGTAAGCGACTACGATCTTGCGATGCAGTTTCAGAGAGTTGTACGAGTCTGTTATGCATTCAAGATACATAGCTGCAACGACTGGAAGACAAAGATGTTCCAGAAATAAAGGATAAAGAGCTCGAGACGAGGGGGAGTTTGTTGATACACGTTTCGGACGTCTCGGTCTTTATTAGTTTATTATTTTAATTAGTTTCTAATGTAAGGGCTATTAATGTAAATATGCCCATTCACTATATTGTAAGTTACCTCGTAATGAATGTATCACATTCGTATTAATGTAAGCTCATTCGTTAACCAAGCTTAACGAATAAGATAACAAATAAGGGCTGTTGGGTCGGATTTATGATAAGGAAGCATGGACTTCAAGCAAGCCCATTCGCTGTATTGTAAGTTACATTCGTTACCTCGTAACGAATGTATCACATTCGTATTAATGTAAGCTCATTTGTTAACCAAGCTTAACGAATGAGATAACAAATGAGGGCTGTTGGGTCGGATTTATGATAAGGAAGCATGGACTTCGAACAAGCCTAGACGATCGAGCAGGATTTTACTACTTCGAGCAAGGTCTTCAAAACCTGAAATGGTTGATTCTTCTAAGTGTTAAGGCTTCGAGCAAGATACACTTCAACGAGGAAGAGGATTCTTCTATCAAGCATGGATTGCCAATCGAGCAAACAGCTTGATCATACAAGTTTTATCCAAGTGTTACGAGCACAGGATGATCGAGCACATGGGGACAAGCATGGATGCAATAAGAAGATGTCACGTGATCAAAGCAACGACTTCAAGTACAGTTCAGTTCCAGAGCAAGATTTACATCCGAGCATGCTAAAGATAGCTGAATAAGAAAAGCTGAAGACATCAAGAAGAATGAGCTTGCTCGATGGACTAGTTCGAGCAAAGCTTGGACCATTAAGAGGGATGAAGTCTGCTGGAAGGGAATATCTTCTTTGAAGATATTCTAGTTAAAGTATGCTCGAGGACACTCATTGAGCATACCAAGCATAGTGAGTTTGCTCGAGCAGGATTGTTACCTTGCTCGAGGACTCAACACTTGTATTATTTTGTATTTCATTATGTAACGATTAGGAACTTCTAGAAGGAATGTCAGGGTCTATAAATAGGGGACGGATTCCATTTAGAGACGGATTTACAGATTGGTACAGACAGAATACGAGAAACATTCCAAAAGAATGTTCTATTTGTTTCTTCGTATAGCCGCCGCCGTCACACACGAAACCCTAGACATTCCTTGCACTGTTTCATTAATGAATCATTTAATACGGTGAATCTTTGTCTTTGAATGATCTTTTATAGATTATCTATTATTGTTTTGTGTTTGCTATTTTCACTCTTTCGTTCCCACTTATTGGATATCCTAATTCCTCCGGGAAATTCAAAAGGCCTTTGGGTAATCGACTCGGTGTGTTCTTGTCAACCTTTTGTAAGGCCCCGTTCCCAGTAACCCTACTTTGGTGTTGGATTTACTCTTAAACATAGTTCTAAAATCAGAGTTAATTTAAACTTTCAAGGAATAATTTAAAACTTCAACATCACATTACAAACTTTCATCTTTGTCTTAACATACAAATTGTCTTTTCATAACATAACATAAAATAGTCATGACACTTCTTCATAGATGCCAGTCTCTTTAGCTCGAGCCATGTGTCCCTCCTCAAGCCAGTTGCCTCAACCTATTTGCCTGCGTGCATACTAAAAGTCAGCTATGCTGAGTGAGTTTTAGTTAATCAATTAACATACAATACATTCCTATCCTTATTCATACGTGTCCGAAGATACGTATTCATACCTTACTTTGCTATTACTTCTTTCACACATACTTTATATACATGTATACGTACTTACATACTTCCTTTCATAAAACCCTATGGTATACCATAAGCTATTCTATCTTAAACATCTCAGATATTATAAGGGTCTGGTCCCTAACATCTTAGATATTTTAAGGGTCTGGTCCTTATCATCTCAGATATTATAAGGGTCTGGTCCCTATCATCTCAGATATTATGAGGGTCTGGTCCCTATCATAAGCGCATACTTTACTTGTCCTATGTATATAATATTTACATACACATTCATTCACATAACCATCATATAGTAATAACATTCAATGCACGATCATACATGTATCATATACCTATCACTTAAGATAAGCATTTTAACTGCCACATAGGAGTATGCACACAGCCCCGAAAACATAACAAGGAAATGGGGCTAGAACTCACCTGGAGCCGGTTTCTCTCACCGTTAATGGTAATTCCCTTCCTTAGTTGTGCATGGCTAACTGTACAATACATTACGCGTTTCAATTATCCATTTTTTCTTAAAATGCCTAGGATTGATAAATGCTGATGAAATTTGATTTAGGATGTGTGCTTAAGTGAGGTTTTTACTAATTATCTGTATTACTCACTTTGAATGTTTGCATGATAATTTTCTATGCTTGACTAATTACTTAAATTGCATAAATCATGTATGTGACTGTCTTTGTATGATAAATTTTGATAGAACTGCTAATTATAGCTTTTGGTACTATGATCTGTGCTTGCATGATGTATTTCTGTGATTCTAAGTACTTCGAGCATGAATCTGTGCTTGATAGTATGCTTGTTGCTCTTCGAGCACAAGCAAAGACTCTTGTAGGACTATTCCAAGTAATTCGAGCATAGATGTCATAGCTCAGCTTCTCGAGCATAGAATTCTGTCTTGAAAAACCTTTTTCAAGTATTTTGAGCATAATTATGTGTTGCATGGTGTGTTTAATGCACTTCGAGCACAAACAAACCATACTTGAGGTTTCTCAAGTAACTCCAGCACAAATGATGTGTTACTTGTGGTCGAGCATGGACATCTGTTATGGAAAAATTTAGAAGCATTTCAAGCACAAGTATACTGCTTGAGCACTAAGCTAAGTCTTTCGAGCACAATATCTGAAATGATAAATCTTAAGCCTGCTCGAGTAACTTTCGAGTGTGCTCGATGAACTTCTGAGCATGCTCGACAGACTCATGTGATTATCTGAATGATTTCTACTTTCTGAATGAATGTGTTTTCATACTGTGATAATGTGTGCTAATTAAACATGCTTAAATGACAACACTGTTTTTAAAAATTAATATTTCTCAATTGAACTTTCAAAACGAAATGGTTTTTAAAATGGTAAATGTTTTTAACTAAGCAACACTGTTTTCGGTTAATATTTCACAACAGAAATGATAATATTATCTAAGGTCCCAGATTCAAAGAAGCTAGAAACTGTTTTATGTGGAAATTGAATCCAACATAAATTGGGAAATGATAGTATATTGTCTAATCTCCTAACCCATAGATTGAAAGCTTAAAAGATTTATGTTCAGCAAATTGAAAATTCGTGTGGTATCTTCTCATGAGTGTAGTGACTGATGTGATACAAACCTAAAAATTGTGCTAAGTTTGATGAGGTGATTCGTCCGAAGATCAAGGTATGTCTTCTTAAACATCTCTTCAAATGATAGGCAGAAAGGTGATTACCCAATCATACACAAGCCAGTTGCTGTGCTGGTCACTCAAAAATTAAAATCTATAAAAATATGAGCATCAAAAGAAATATATGCTGTTGAAAGTCTATATTTGCTAAAAAAAGCAAAAAGAAAAATATTGGAAAGAATGTTACAATACTGCTTAAAAAAATATTATTACGTATAAATAAAATATCTTGACTTTAAGGGGCACCAAGGGAACTACAGGAGTGGGGCATTCAAATAAGTCCTAAACACTCTGAATGTAAGGCATGTAAGTCCGGATGACTTGCAAGTCCAACGTTCAATCTTGAAGTCAGATATATATAAATATATATATATATATATATATATATATATATATATATATATATATATGACTGCTCAAATAAATAAATATTTGACCAAGGCATCAGGGGGTTGAAGTCAAATTGGGATGATTTGAAGAAAGCTAAATAAGCTTTGAGAATAGATTAGGAACAACCTGAAGTCCAAAGTGTAACCGTTCCAACTCAAGCTCTTAATTGAATCTTAAGAATATCACGAAATTTATAAGAATCATGTTAAACTACTTGCTCAATTGAATCTTAAGAATATTAAAAATGAATTTTATTTTGAACTGGATTTTGATCTCTTATTTCTCCTTAAACTACTTGCTCAATTTAACTTACTGTTCTGCAATGATCATTCTTAGTGAAAGTTGAAATTTTGAGCACAAGACATGATTGATCATGTCTTGGATTTGTGACAACAATTGTGATTCTCAAACTGAATTAACTATCTATTTCGAGCATAGAGACTGTGCTTGCTTATGTATCACTGCTTCGAGCAGAATATGTGACGTGTGAATTGACTATCTGTTTCGAGCATGACTATAAAATTTGCTGTTAAGTGTTCCGAGCATGCATCTTGCTTTCTAGCATCTGCTATGATATGAAAATCATTGTTTTTCGAGCATGTTTGCATGTTTGCATAATAGGAACCATTTAAGTGTCTCGAGCATAGAAGTGTGATGAAGATGTTGGCATGAGAGTTCGAGCTTACGCAACTGGATTATTTTGTTAAGTTGTTCGAGCAAACTAGTGAGCTAGACACCTAGGTTGTAAGTTCGGGTACAGGCAAAGGAATGATTTAATATGCAAAGGCTTTCGAGCATAAAGGTACACCGAGCATAATGAGCATTAGCAATCTAAGTAAGTCGAGCAAAGGTGCTAACACTTAAGAATACTTCTCGAGCATAGGATATTGACATGATATATTTCTAAGTATCTCGAGCATGTTGCATAGTTGAGTAAGGTTAGAGTACTGGTGTATCAGGAATTTATATTGAATAAATTTTGATAAGTACATTCGAGCACACTACACCTCGAGAAGACTCAATACTCAAGCAAGTAATTTGATGCTCATTGAACATTTGGCTAATGCAATCGAGCACAAGTTTAGCTGAGCACTCTGTCTCAAAGTATACTAGTGCTCAAGGGCAGAGAATATTCCAAGTACATCGAGCAAGGGTTGTACCATGTACTCGTGTACAGGGGGAGCCAGCTTTTCCTTTGGTTGTATGCTCAAGCAAGGGAGGTACATTAAATTTGAAATTAAATGACAACTGTCGTGCGCTAGACGAGAAAAGAAAGTACTGTATCACCCAAACGTTAGGTATAAAAGGGGGACTTAGAAACTTTTTCACATATTTCTTCCTCTTTTAAACCTAACCACAAAAACCCTCTTGCTCGTGCTATCTTCCTCTTGCTCGATTGCTCTAATACTTGATTTTACTTTGATTACAGCCATTAGCTCTGTTTCGACTTCGGTAAGACATCGTTATTCAATTATAGTCGCACCGATTTTGAAATTAGGGTTTTCAATTGTTTTACGAACTAACTGTTTACTTGTTTTTGCATGTACGCATATTACTACGGAACAGGTCATTGAAGACACTAAAATCATCCACTCATCTTCGATCATTAGTTCTGCAATTTTGTGTACTGACATATTTTCTTGTGTTTACAGAACTGATGGCTTTCAAATTCTAAAAGAGGCATAATATGTGCGCTCAATTGGAGATAGAGGAGGACAGCCGAGAACTGGAGCCAATGATAAACTTTTTGAGGGACTCTAACTTGCGAGTAGCCCTTACTCAAAGCCCCACAATTTACAAAAATCATGTTGCAGATTTTTGGGGCTCGGCTACATATGTGAATGATATTAACGGGGAAAAGGTTGAGGCATCGATCCTGAATAATGACATTGAGATAACAGAAGCATCTGTACGAGCTGCTTTGGAACTGAACGATAACTTTAATGCTCAGCCATCTTACTCGGTCCCAAGGTTGTTTAGAGTTTTTCAAGAGACTATGGGATACCAAGGAGGAGTAAAGGAGGGACAATTTCAGAAAGGGAGTTTTCCATTGATCTACAGGTTCCTGATTCATCATGTGATCCAGTCCTTATCTCCTAGGAGAGGGACTTGGACTTTATTGAGTAAAGAGCTTGGAACTCTCACAGTAGCCACACTCTATAAGCAACCCTTCAACATTTCCAGACTTATCTATCAAGGGTTGGCATCAAATGCAGAGAAACAAGTCAATCAAAGATTTCTTATGTATCCCAAATTTCTACAGATCTTGATATACAGAGAATTGCCTGATCTTCAAAGAATGGGAGAGGTTTTGAAACTGCAGGACCCCAACATATGCAAACGAATGAAAGATGCTCAGAGAAAATTTGTTGACAATGATGACTGGGATATACTCCCATGGTTGCTCGTACCAGCTTTAGGTGCTATTAATGTGCCTAGAACCCCAGGGAATAGTGATGATGATGTAGATGATGATGATCAAAATGATGATGGGGACAATGGTCTAGAGGGTGGACATGGCATGATGGTTGATAATGATGATGATGCACAGGAGGTAGTTGAGGGAAATGTGCCTTTGATTGAACAAGTTGCACATGAGGCAGATAATGCAGAGGTAGTAGAGCATGAGGAGACAGATGAACAGGGTGAGGGTTAAGTCAACCAAGCTGCAGAGCCAATGGATGATGATGTTTTTGTAGCCCAAGTTGTAACAAATGTTGCGGACACAGTCGACAAAATAACTCCACCAGACTCACCACCGCCTACAGTTTACCATGATGACACAGATTCTATTGAGATTGATGATGTGAATGACAATATTACCTCCTCACCAGCCCCAACAGAACCTGCCCTATCTGATAATGAACCTACTGATAACGTTCCTGTTCCTACACCACCTACATCTCCACTTCAAGACATACACATTCAAACACCACCATCTTCCCAAATCCAAGATCAACCTGCTACTGACATTACCCCACCAACTCAATCGATCCCATCTTCTAAACAATATAAAGTTCCATCTCCAGAAACTGCTGATTTTGAACAACTCTCTGAACCCGCCTCAAAGCCAAATCAAGAAACTCCACCATCAAGCCCTAACCTATATGATATTGTTTCTGAGAATTCCAGGCTTGAGTTTGAAAATATAAAGTTGAAAGAAGAAAATGCCATATTGACTACAAGGAACTCGGCATTGGAGGCTGCACTGACTGAAGCTCTATTGAAAGTTCAAACCCAAGAGGGGCAGTCTGAGGTTGAGAAGACCTCAGATGCACCAAAACAGGGGGAGAAACCTGAAGGTGTAGAGAGCTTAACGGTGATTGGAGAGATATATGAGAATTCTGATTAGGAAGTTGTGAAAGTGGGGCCATCAAATGCTTTAAACATGCTAAATCAAGCATATGATGATGGAGATTCGGGTGATGAGGGGGAGAATAAAGAAGAAAAGGAAACTGAAGAAGAAATTTTGAAAAGAAACGAAAAGGGAAAGGGGGTTGCACTTACTGATGATGATCTACATCCCCTGCCCCAACATAAAGTTCAATCTGATGATATTTTGCACAAAGAAAATGTAGTTGATCCAGATGTTGCAGAAGCTGAATCTGTAAAGACAGCCATAAACTTAATGAATGAAGATTTGGAGGCTTTAGAGAGAGAAGAGGAGGAGGAAATCCCTCAGGAAGTGCTTAAAGCAATAATAAACATGAAAGAGAAGGAAGTGGAGGATGAGAGGATGTTGAAAGAGAGGCAGGTGATCCCTTTAAGGCTACAATTGAAGCTCTCAAAACAAATCTAAATGAAAATGAACAAGAACCTACACAAACTGAAGAGCCAGTTATCACTGAGCTGGAAGAGCCCATAATAAATGAACTAGAACAATCTCAGACTGAACCTGACAATCCTGAAATGGAACAAGAACTTGGATTGGGACTCGTCATTTGTGAAGAAGATGAAATCATTGAAGTCTCAGCAAGTACAATGGTAAAATTGGTCATAATGAAGGATCTTACACACATTCTAAATAACCCAGAAAGGAATCACCCTAAATAGTATCTGCAGCCAGAAAGGCACAAAAAGACTTCATTAACATGACAAAGAAAGAGAACAAAATGTTGAAGAGCCTGCTGTTGTAAGTGAACCAGTCATAGAAGAAATTATTGATGAAGAACAAAGACCTCTGAGTCAGTTGATGAGGAAATCATACTTGAAGAGCCAGAAGCTGAAGTGACACAACCCGACACATCCACTCCAACTCAATCATCTTTGAAGCGAAAGCATACAGCAGAAACTGAGATACCCAAATCTAAAAGACAAAAATCCATAAAGAAAATGGTGTACAAAATAAGATTGGAGAAACTGGAAGAAAGAAGGAGGGCCCAATCTGAAAGAAATGAAGAACCAATGATTGAGAGTCTCTATAATCTTGATGAAACAGTTGATTTAGAAGTTGAGAATGAAGATGATGAGGAGTCAAAGGAAGTTGAAATGGAGAATAAAGACAATGATTATCACATCAGTTTGGAATATAACTTAAAGCACCTTCAAAGACTATCAAAAGAAGAAATGGCAAAAGAAGCTGAAGGGTGGAAGATAAGGAAGTCTAAAAGAGAAACTTTGATTAAAGCCGGTCACAAGTCTGAATTCCTTAACTTACAATCTTTTGACACAATTGATAGACTATATGGGAATGCTCTTGTAGATGACATCTCAGACTATGTGAAGAAGATATCAAATAAGAAGGTAGAGGGTGAAAAGGTATTAAAAGAGTCTGAAAGTAGTAAAAAGAGAACTGAAAAGAAAGCAACTTGTAAATACGTTATTACGAGCCATGACCTAGTCGCAAATCAATACGTTAAATCATGTTCATTCAATACGTTAATGGAGATCAATACATTAAGCCTGGAGAGAATCCGGCATCATAACATTACAGAGGATAAATATGGCACAGATCTCTATGCACATTCACTAGGGAAGGCCTATTTATAGGCAGTCCTCCTCATTTGTTAACATCACTAACGAATGAGGCTTCCCATAGCGAATGTCCTCCCATTCGCTAAACATCCTTAACGAATGGGCATTACTTTAACGAATGAGCCTTCATTCGTCATACAGTAGTAACGAATGAGCTCTTACATTAACGAATGTCTAGTCTTTAACGAATCAGGCCTCATTCGCTAAACAACCTTAGCGAATGAGCCTTTATACATTATGTGTAAAGACTAAACTACCCCTAGTTTATTCGAACAGCTGCGAACACCAAATTCGTGCACTAACAAACTCCCCCTTGTTCGTAGCTCTCGAATTCTTTCCAATACTTTAGCATCCAATACTTTAGTCTTCAATACTTTAGCGTCCAATATTTTAACGTCTAATATGTTAACAACGAATACGTTAAAGACCAATACATTAATGTCGAATACGTTAACAACGAATACGTTAAAGATGAATACTTTAATCGCTAATACTTTAACTGCATATCATCAGTCGTACATCCAACCTCCCCCTTGACTGACAATTCTCGGGCTTGTGCAAACAAACAAAATATAACTCTTTGTAAGCAAACCAACAACTTGTAGCTACTCGCATCAGATCTCACCCTCAAACAAGCATGTCCAGGTGATCATTTCGATCATCCAGCTGGCATATGATATGGTTCAATCAAACGAATCAATTAGCAGCAAGTCATCGGCTGTCTGTCGCACCGGTAAAGTACAAATGTCTTTACGTTTAACCTCGTCACACATCTTCATGAACAACCCGATCATTCCACATCTTTCACAACGGTCTTCACTCTCTTGATAACGTCTATCCCAAAATATAACTCTTTGAAGCCCCTCGACATCCCATTCGTTAGGACGCTTAGCCAATGCTTTGGGCATATGATTTAGAGTTCCAACCTTTGTTAATCAATCCCGAACAATCAAATTCATCAATCTGATGAGAAGACACGTATATTCTTCAACACGATCAACCCATTCAAGAATTGTCCCCTTCAACAGAAGCAATCCGCCGAATACTCGTAGCCAACATAGTTAGGATCAAAGTCCCTCAGAAAGAAGTAAACGGACAGACACTCGTATCCCACATAGTTAAGTTTCAATCTTGAACAAATCAATCCACGATCGAAGAACAATTGTAGTCTCGAACCCGGTTAAACATAGTTTTGCAATCACGAATTACCACCCGAATTGCAGTAATTTTTCAAGAAACACTTGCGAAAATAGAAAGATAACGATCCAATAAGCACTTTGAAAGTTTTATCTCCCCCTTTTCTTGACAAATTAGGCAAGGTCTTGAACAATTCTTCGAAAATCTTCAAGAAAATTCTCGTTAACTTAGTTGGTTACTCCCCTTCGGCCCCTCGATATGCGTGAATAGTCGGCCGAAAAATATGTCACCAAAATTTGCCAGAAGAGTATCCCGCATATTTAAAATATCCCCGAAAAATTTCGTTTAAGAAAATTTTCCGAAAATACTTTATTACGAGCCAAGACCTAGTCGCAAATCGATACGTTAAATCATGTTCATTCAATACGTTAATGGAGATCAATACATTAAGCCTGGAGAGAATCCGGCAGCATAACGTTATAGAGGATAAATATGGCACATATCTCTATGCACATTCACTAGGGAAGGCCTATTTATAGGCAGTCCTCTTCATTCGTTAATATCACTAACGAATGAGGCTTCCCATAGCGAATAACCTACCATTCGCTAAACATCCTTAGCTAATGGGCGTTACTTTAACGAATGCGCCTTCATTCGTTACACAGTAGTAACGAATGAGCTCTTACATTAACGAATGTCTAGTCTTTAACGAATCAGGCCTCATTCGCTAAACA
Source organism: Bidens hawaiensis (assembly GCF_021521415.1). Classification (NCBI taxonomy): domain Eukaryota; kingdom Viridiplantae; phylum Streptophyta; class Magnoliopsida; order Asterales; family Asteraceae; genus Bidens; species Bidens hawaiensis. The sequence continues at coordinate 2,237,537 of NW_027491157.1, forward strand.
AGTTTGGCGAATGAGCCTTTATACATTATGTGTAAAGACTAAACTAGCCCTAGTCTATTCGAACAGCTGCGGACACCAAATCCGTGCACTAACACAACTGATGAAGTAAACTATGAAGCATTAAAAGCTAAACACAATGATATCAAGTTTCTTCAACTATACGGCTACAGCTATAACTTCTTGATAAATCTCTCTCCTGAAGAACTGAAAAGAAAAATTCAACTTGTAAAAGCCTCTCACAAAGATCAAAAGATTCGAGAAAATTATGAGAGAGAACAAGAGTTGAAGATGAGACTGCAAAGGGAAAGAGAGAATGCAAAAAGAAAAGAAGAAGAATTGAAACGATGGTTTGAAGACCCTGAGAGGGTAGAAATGTTAAAGAAGTTTGTTATAGAGAAAGGAATGACAGAAGAACAGTTCCAAAACATGCCTCATGAACAATTAATGGAAATATACAACAGAGGGGAGAATTTGTATCTTGAAACAAAAGAAAACTGCAGGAAGCGAAGAAGAGAACCGAAGAAGAAGTAATAGCAGAAATGATGGGTGCTCTACATAAAAAGGGAGTAAAAATGTCCAGGATAGTCATTCAAACTGATGAGAAAATCAAAAGATGGTTTGAAGAGGAAGGGCTGGATAAAGCAAAGAAAACTCAACAAGGAAGCACCAGCCGTGGACCATTAAGATCTGAGAGTGTGAGGCACGAGCAACCAAGAAATTCGAATCTGCCCACACATCTCTTCTTTGATCAAAGGTCAAAGACCTTGAGAGTCATTACTGAAGATAAAGAAGAGCATCTCATCATATTCAGAGATGACTTAAGAAAGTTTACAAAAGAACAGTTGACAATGATGGCTGAACTGACACTATATGACAATCAAATCAGAAATCAGCCATCTGGTCAACAAAGAAATGATCTCTCAAGATTTATAAAAAAACAAGCAGAAAGGGGGTTTCCATTCCTGCAACAGAAGAAGAGAGAGATAAGAAGCCAGACAGAGAGGGAGAAAAGAAACAAAAGGATCAATGAAGTACATATCTCTGAACTCTCCCTCTTTGAGATGAAGAAAAGACAGTCTCAAGTCAGTAGCTCGCATGGTAAAAGGAAAACATTAAAAGAGTGCTTAGCCATGAGAGAAGTGATGCAGGAACCAAACTCATGGTGCAACAATTTGGGAGAATCATTTACATAACGTACAATCAGCATAATGATTCAATTACATTGAGAAATGAGTTTGGCATACCCATTGTAGTGACAAGACATGATGAAGATCTCAAATTTATGCATCCACAGGACCTTCAAGACTTGATTAATGCTAAATTTCCATATGACTCCTCCGATGCCGTAGAGCTTGAGATGAATAAACAGAAGGCTGCCTTTGTAAAGAGAATGAAAGAAGGAACTGATACAGGGAGCAGGAGGAGAAGATAGCAGAAAAGAGGATGAACGATGATTAATTATTTCTTTCTGTTTACCTTTGTATTTTTAGTCTGTACTTGATGTAAAAACTTTAATGTGTAATGCCTAAGAGGTAGAATTCCTACGTATGTAATGAAATGACATACCTTAAATGATATATGTATGATACATGTGTAACTCTATGCAGGTATGTTTTTGGTGCATCTGAACTTGTTCCAATCTAGGGGGAGATTGTTGGGTCGGATTTATGATAAGGAAGATTGGAATCTTATCAACCTTCTCAGAAAATGGCTAAGTGTGGACTTCGAGCAAGCCTAGACGATCGAGCATGGTTTTACTACTTCGAGCAATATCTTCAGAACCTTAAATGGTTGATCCTTCTAAGTGTTAAGGCTTCGAGCAAGCTACACTTCAATGAGCAAGAGTATTCTTCTATCGAGCATGGAATGTCAATCGAGCAAATAACTTGATCATACAAGTTTTAACCAAGTGTTACGAGTACTTGATGATTGAGCACATGGGGACAAGCATGGATGCAATAAGAAGATGTCATGTGATCAAAGCAAGGACTTCGAGCACAGTTAAGTTCCCGAGCAAGATTTACATCCGAGCATGCTAAAGATTTCTGAATAAGTAAAAATGAAGACATCAAGAAGAATGAGCTTGCTCGATGGACTAGTTTGTGCAAAGTTTGGACCAGTCAAGAGGGATGAAGTCTGCTGGAAGGGAATATCTTCTTTGATGATATTCTAAGTAATGTATGCTCGAGGACACTCATTGAGCATCCTTAGCATAGTGAGTTTGCTCGAGCAGGATTGTTACCCTTGCTCGAGGACTCAACACTTTTATTATTTTGTATTTCATTATGTAATGATTAGAAACTTCTAGAAGGAATGTCAGGGTCTATAAATAGGGGTCCTAGGATTCCATTTGGAGACGGATTTACAGGTTGGCACACATAGAATACGAGAAACATTCTAACAGAATATTCTATTTGTTTCCTCGTACAGCCGCCGCCGTCATTCACGAAACCCTAGACATTCCTTTCACTATTTCATTAATGAATCATTTAATACAGTGAATCTTTGTCTTTGAATGAGCTTTTATTAATTATCTATTATTGTTTTGTGTTTGCTATTTTCACTCCTTCATTCCCACTCGTTGGATATCCTGATTCCGCTGGGATATTCAACAGGCCTTTGGGTAATTGAGTCGGTGTGTTCTTGTCAACCTTTTTAAGGTTTCACCCAATTCACGGTCCTGACAAGGGCCATTCTCTTAGATTAAATATATTAATGAATGAGTATGTTCATTCGTTAGGTTAATGTCACGAATGACACATTCGTTAAGGATATCTTAACGAATGTAGTCATCACCTATATATACCCTATAAGATAAAGTATAATGTAACAGTTCTTATTATTATTCCTCTAGTGTCGTTACTCTGCCAAAATATCCTCTCAAACACACACAATACACACACTTAAACGTAATAGACCTAATCGTATACCAAATCAACAAATCACACGATGTTATCCGAGATCTAGATCCGTATAAGGCTCTCTCAAGTGGTATCAGAGCCAACTGATCTGATCTTCGTGGTGTTTCGTTGTTTAATTGTGTTAATGCATCACGTATTAAGTCAATTAGCTTTGAATCGGTATGAATTGATGTTTCTGTGAAACATAGGTTTCTTAGTAACAATAATTAGACAGATATAAGTGCATTTGGTTGTGTTCTTAAGGTAATTGAGACTGATTATGGAGGTTTGAGTTCGGTTTGAGTTGAATTGAGAATTGTATTGATAGAATTTGAATTAGTGTTAATGGCGGTAAACAGCGATTTACGAACTGGTTTAATTAAGAGTATTAATAGTTGTTTGTGATTGCGGACTAGTGTAATAAGGTTCGGAATTGAGTTATGAGCAGATTGATATAGGTTTTAGTAATTTCGGACTAGTATGGAGTAAGATCTGAATGTTTGAAGATTTGAATACTGATTCGTTAACCGATAGAAGACTGATTCGTTAACCTTTCAGCTGATCATTCGTTATCTCAAATCACTATTCGCTACCCATCTATTCACCATTCGTTAACCTCAGTCGTTACATTTCTCATTCGCTAAGACTTCCTACATTCGCTATTCATTTCAGATTCATTACTCTTACCATTCGCTATCAGTCCCATTCGTTACTTCTTTCCTATTCGTTTGAACAGTAACTTCATTTGAACAGTAACCATAAGTTTTAATTTGACAAGTTTGGTCCCTGATTTTTCAAAATTGTGATAAAATGGCTTATCAAAATGCCACGTATTATGCATAAGCATCCCAGAATGCTTTAATGCAATAGATGCTCTCATTGGACAACGAAATTGGTACTCATAACAAGTGTCCAAAACTTCTGAAGCTTTCTGAGTTTGCTCGGTGGGAACCGAGGTTTCGTGCACATTTAGGTTCGGTACATCCAAGCAGTGTTCGTTTTCTTGATGAAGTCTACAAGGCACCTCTTGTAGGTATTGATACACTGGGTTGGACTCCGGAGGATCATAAACACTATGAAGCCCAAGAGATTAAGGATTATGAGAGTGAGACCAAAGCGTATTCTACTCTCACGATGGCCTTGCCCGAGCAAATCTTTCACCAGTATAGCACTATCAAGACGTGTGCATCTTTGTTTGCTACTTTAAAGACAAGAAGTTTGAGAAACACTCTTGAAAGTAAAAAGACTCTAGTAAAATTTCAGTTTCTAAATTTTACTTTGCTGAAAAATGAAACGGTGGAATAGATAATAAGTCGATTTTGTCATTTGGTTGTGGAAATGACTGCTGTGAATTTGGAACCGACTAAGTCGGATAAGATTGCCACCTTGAAGAATGCTTTACCACCTTCGTATTCTACTTTCTTATTGGTGCTAAAGGAAAATGGTTATTTTAGAAATGATTAACTCACTGTTGAGTAATTCATTAATAAGATTGAAGAAAGAGAATTCGACATGAAGTGTCAAACATCATTGAAGGATAATCAGAATCAAAACCCTTCTCTGTATGGTGGTTCATTACCGGCTAATAATTCTTCAAGCTCAGTCCCAATCACTGCATTCTTCACACAGACTTCACCAGAAGAGTCTGCTAATGGTAATAATAGTAATGGTTCTCCTAAAGTATGCTTCATGGCACCTGGTGGTAGTTCGGGTTCAAGTGCAAGCTCTTCAAACTCGTTGCCTAATGTAAATCATCAAGAATCTGAGCAGCAATTCGCTTTTGTTTGTTCATTCATGACATCTTACGAACAACTCGTTGGGAGTAAGATAGCCACAAGTGAATTGACTGATGAAGATTATGACCAAATAGATCCCGATGATCTTTAGTTGATGGATCTTAAGTGGAACATGCCAATGATTGTCAGAAAGGTTAAAAGATTCATGGAACAGACAGGAAAAGACCTTCCCACTCTAAACAAGAGAGTTGGGTTTGACAAACTGAAGGTCAAGTGTTATAATTGTGGAGATTTTGGTAACTTTGCAAAAGAGTGAGATAACCCGAGGAAGGAATATTCAGGTCCACGCAATTTTGAGAGAAATTCGGGAAAGAATTCATCTACTCTTCCGATGATGCTGATTTTGTTGAATCATCTTCAATTCCATTGGATGAAGCTCAAGAACCGCACGAGCCGATTCTAGTCGAAGATGTTCCATCATCTGTTTCTTTAGACATAGCAGAGGAAAATGTCACCAATCTTGGTGATAATGTATCTATGCCTGCGAATCCTTCATTAAGGATTCACACGAACCATCCATAGGAACAGATAATTGGGGATGTGAACGATGGGATTCGCACGAGAAACCAATTAGATAATGTATGCGACGACGTGATTGAATGTAACTTATCTCCTTCTAAGGATCCGATAGTATGTGCTTATGAGGATTTGCACTCATCGGGGATCCTTAATATTGCACGATACACCTGCTTTTTATCTCAGATTGAACCACAAGTATCACAATGGCACTCAAGGAACCATCTTGGGTTGAAGCGATGCAGGAGGAGCTGCAACAGTTTGTACGGCTGGGTGTATAGGATCTAATTGACAAACCCGAATGAGTTAAGAATGCGATACAGACCCAATGGGTTTTTAAGTGCAAAAAGGACGACCGTGGGGTAATCTTGAGAAACAAGGCATGATTGGTCGTATTGGGTTACAATCAACAAGAATGTTGGTGATGATCTGCTCCTCGTCTAATTTACGTGGACAAGATTACTTTCGGTTTGACAAACGATAGCCTGTGCAAAGATTTCAAGAAGACGATGCAAACCAAATTCTAGATGAGTTCGATGGGAGAGATGAGCTTTTTCTTAGGATTGCAGGTTCACCAGTCTGATTACGGGATCTTCATCCATCAGACCAAATATGTGAACGATGTCTTGAGCCGATTCAAGATATCTAACGGCAAAATTCCTTCGACACCTCTTCCCGTGGGTTACAATTTATCACTGGATGAATTGGAGGATATCATTGATCCAACTCTTTATCGAGCGATGATCGGATATCTTATGTATTTGACTGCATCTCGATTTGATATAATGTTTGATGTTTGTTTGTGTGCCACGTACCAATCGAGTCCCCAAGTGACACATCTGGCAGCAGTTAAGCGCATCTTACATTATCTGAAGGGAAATCCCGACATCGGGTTGTGGTACCCCAAGGACGATATGTTTGATCTCATCTCTTTTACTGATTCGGACTACGGAGGATACAAGATCAACTTCAAGGTTACAACAGCGGGTTGTCAATTCTTAGGAAACTGGCTTGTTTCCAGGAAGTGTAAGAAGCAAACAACAGTCTCAACTTCAACAGCCGAAACGGAGTATGTGGCGGCCTCGAGTTGCTGTTCATAGGTTCTCTGGATCTAGCAGGATCTGAGGGATTACGATTTGAAGTTTCTTACTACTCCTATTTACATTGACAATTCGGCCGCTATTTCTATCACCAAAAATCCAGTTCAACATTTGATAACAAAACACATTGAAATCCGTATCACTTTATAGGTGATTCCTTTGAAAAGAAATTAATCGATATTGAAAAAATACATACGGATTTTCAAAAGGCTGACCTTTATAACAAGGCGTTTGATAAAACACGTTTTCAAAACTTGCTGGGTATAAACAGTTTAAAAAGATTAACAGATATTAAATAGCTCGGTTGAATCATTTTCTTTTCATTTTTCTTATTTTTTTTGTTTGTCGTTTTTAGGGGGAGAAAAATATAAAAATTCAAAAAGATTGTGATTTTTAGTTTGTACAAAAAACTTAAAAACTCCAAAAAACATTCAAATAATGAAAAATTAAAAAACAAGTGAAAAATGCTCTTCAAAATGAGTTTTCAAGCAAAAAGGGAACATGATAGTACATTGGTCATTTGCTCCTAAGTCTAGTAAAAAGTAAGTAATAAAAGATTGTGTGCTTAGTTGCATTGATGTATTGGTAGGTGTTTTCATAAACAAGTACGGACTAGTAAGTGATAAAATAAAATGCTAAATACTCAGGGAGATTAGTTCTATAAAAGGCCTTGAAGATGACGGCAGAAATGTAATAATCCGGTCATACTCAAGCCTTCCAATCAATTTGAAAACCATTTTTAAAGAAAAAGAGTCTAGTTGGTGGTTAACGCTTCAACGATGTATGGACTTATGGCCTTAAATCCTGTATTGATGGGATGCTTTAAGGTTATGCTGGAATCTATTTGTCATGCTTAAAGCGCATGACACATCCGGTCTACTACATACCATTGCATACATGATGGATCCAATAGCCGATGCATACGGGATTCCATTCATTTTCTCTCGCTCATCCTTTGAGCTTGGACATTGAGATGCACTCAATATCGTTCCTCTTTGAATATGTACCAAACCTCTCTTAGAGTTCTCCATCTTGAACCTTTTCATGATTTTGTCAATGTATGCACTTTGGTTTAAACCTATCAACCGCCTTGATCTATCCCTATAGATCTTTATTGCCAAAATATAGGCAGCGTCACCAAGATTCTTGATTGAAAAACAACTTCCAAGCCATGCTTTTACACCTTCCACGGTTGGAATGTCATTCTCAAATAGTAGTATGTCATCAACATACAATACTAAGAAGGTAATATTGCACCCACTAGCTCTCTTGTACACACAAGTTTCATCACCATTCTTGATGAATCCAAATTTGTTAACTTCTTCATCAAAACGGTGATTCCACCTTGCATAGATTGATTTCTTTAACTTGCATACATTATTAGGATGTTGTGGATCGACAAAACCTTCGGGTTGAAGCATATAGACATCTTCCTCAAGATGCCCATTTAGAAAAGCGGTTTTGACATCCATTTGCCATATCTCATAGTCATAATGTGCGGCTATGGCAAACAATATCCTAATAGACTTTAGCATTGCTACGGGAGAAAAAGTTTCATCATACTCAACCCCTTGAGTTTGAGTGAAACCTTTTGCTACAAGTCTTGCTTTATAAGTATCCAAGTTTCCATGCATATCAGTTTTCTTCTAGAAAACCCATTTACTTCCAACCGGTTTGGAATTAAGAGGAGGTACGACCAAGTCTCATACTTGGTTGTCATGCATGGATTGCATCTCAACGTTCATGGCTTCAAGCCATTTGTCACAATCAGATTGTGACATTGCATCATGATATGTGGTGGGTTCATCCGAATCTACCACATAGCACCCATCCATGAGAAATTCATATCTTTTGGGTGGATGACTAATTCTACCGAACTTGCGAACGTTTTGTGTGTCTTGATCAACCATTTAATCATTCTCAACAACCACTTGTTGATTGCTAGTATCAACCAAACGTGTACCGTCTTGTGGTTCTTGATCCTCCTCGAGTTCCACCATTCTACTAGTACCTTCCATAAGGAACTTAGTTTCCATGAACTCGGCCTTTCGAGCAACGAACACCTTTTGCTCGGTTGGGTTGTAGAAATAATATCCCATAAAGTCCTTGGGATAACCTACAAAGATACACTTAGTGGATCGACTTTCAAGTTTTTTTGGGTGTTGTTCTTGACATAAGCCTCACAACCCCATACCTTTAAATATGATAACGATGGAGCCCTTCCATTCCATATTTCAAAAGGTGTTTTGTCCACTTTCTTGGTTGGGGCCATATATAGAATACGGGCCGCGGAGAGTAAAGCGAAACCCCAAAATGATAGAGGCAATGTGCTTCTAGCCATTATAGATCGAGCCATATCCAATAGAGTTTAATTCCTCCTTTCAGACACACCATTGTGTTGTGGTGTTCCGGGTGGAGTAAGTTGTGAGATGATCCCATAACTTCTAAGATGATCTTGGAAAGCATCACTTAGGTGTAAGGCGCCGAACCACGGGAAACCCCATAGTTGGTAATCATACAAAACACTTGAGAAATTAAATAAACTTAAAAACAATTCTTTGCATTAAAATAGCATTACAGAGTATAATTTGGCAGAAAACATAAATAGATGAATAAGTTCCCAAAATCAAAATTAATTATAACTTTTAAAAGTCTTTTGAAATAAAAGGTTTATAAGTAATTCTTCGTTCCAGTATGCCCTTCACCGTCCAAGTAGCTCCGTGCACGTCCAAGCGATAAGGCATCATCTTCCTAACCTGAAACTCACACTAACATGCACACAAAGTCAGCTTAAGCTGAGTGAGTTCAAGTTTTAAATAAGTAGCAATAGTTTTAATAATCATTCCAACTGTTTTAAAACGGTAAACGGAAGTACATCGGCTAGGTCACCACTTTCAAATAAATAATCATCCTTACGTATGAGCATCTCTATACGTGCATTCCTATATATATATATAACATTCAGGGCCGAGAAAACGTACAACCCAAACACGTAACATTCAGCGCATGCAAACACAAAGTAGGCATACGCAACATTCAGTAGTCGAGACGACTACAACATTCTCCAAATAATGGCCATTCTAAATATATATATATACATACACATTCCATAACATTCCAAGGCCTACCGATACTAGCAAGCCTATGTAAAACCATTCAAAACATTTCATCAAGTAAGAAAAACACTTAGGGGTGCATGCTAGCCCAAAACTTAAAAAGAGTTAAACGGGGCATCGAGAACTCACCTGAAATCAATCGAACACTTGCAACGAGGTAGGAATATCCCTAAGTGCACAATCACAAGCAAGGGCATGTAAATTATACACTACACGTTACTAAACTAGACCGTAAGAACACTCTTGCTTAATGGGTTGTTCAAGCCCAACACTTTGGCCCATGGCCCAACAACTTGGCCCAAGGCCCAACAACTTGGCCCACAGCCCAACACTTGGCCCAAGGCCCAACAACTTGGCCCAAGGCCCAACACTTGGCCCAATGCCCAAGGACAATTAATTCGGGTCGAATGCGCGTGCAATAAACCTTAAAACCATTTGTTATACGATTCAGCCCCGAATGGACCAAATTCCGTTTTAAATCTTTTCATTCGTCAAGATTATGTCACCCGAGTTGATAGGGTTGACGGTTACTTTTTACAACTCTTACTTTACCGTTTAAACGAAAATTCGCGCACCGCCGACTCGATTGACGAAGCACTAACCACAACAGCCCCGAGCATCAAAAAAATAATTTTTCCACAGCCCTTAAACCCCCCTAGGGCTGTACAAACTGATTCGGTCGGTCACCCGATCAATTAACGCATCAAACTCAACAATTTGCAATTCTACACCCGATAAACCCTAGTTTTCGAACTAAAATCGATTGACCGACCTAAACAACTCCAATGACCACGAAATTTTAATATGATGTAAATGCCATACCTGGGGATCTTTCTACACCGAAAACTCTAATTTTTATCCAAGGGAAGTGCTCAATTACACCTTGGCCGAAAATATGTCCAACGAAAAGTTTCGGCAAAATTGAGCATCAAAATGATTAGGGGTGAACAAAAAGAGTGTTGGGGTTTGTAATATATACCTTGAACTACTTCTAGGAGCTTGGAATCAATCAAAAAGTCGAAGCACGGAAGGGAGGGGGTGGCTGGAAGGGGCCGATCGCAGCAGTAGCTGTGGATTAGGGTTTAGGTTTTTGTTTAGTGTTATATCATAAAACATTTTCATTATAGCCCCTGGAATTTAATAATAATGCAACTTGGAAGAAATGTTAAGCGATTAGACATACCGGGATGACGTAAAGACCTCCGAGAAACGTCGGATAAATCCCGAGAATTATACATACTCTTCAAGCTTTAATTCTTGAAACCGGAATTAACGGGCGTTACAAGTTCACCTCCCTTATAATGGGATTCGTCCCTGAATCCCGATGCGACAGAAAAAACTGCGGATAATGCTTTATCATCTCGTCTTCGGACTCCCAAGTGGCCTCGGAACCCCTACGGTGTTTCCACTGCATCTTCACCTGTCTAACCACCTTATTCCTCAAACGCCTCTCCTGACTGCCAAGAGTAGCAATCGGTTGCTCAACGTAGTTCAGCTTACTGTCGAGCTCAATCTCATCAAGAGGCACATGGGCCTCACCATCCGCTAAGCATTTTCTCAAGTGGGACACATGGAAGGTAGGATGAATCCCCGCGAGCTCATCAGGCAGTTCCAGTCTATATGCTACCTCACCTACACGGGACACTATACGAAATGGACCAATGAACCGCGGACTAAGCCTCCCCTTCTTACGAAAACGAATAATGCGCTTCCAGGGAGAAACTTTTAAGATAACCCGGTCCCCAACCTCAAACACAATAGGCCTTCGCCTCTTATCTGCATAAGACTTCTGAAGATCCTGCGCGGCCTTCATAAATGCTTTAATCTTGTCGAGCTTCTTATAGCCTCGACCACCTCTAAATTACCCAACTGCTTTTGACCAATGGGACCCCAACAGACTGGAGTCCTGCACCTCCTACCATACAACATCTCAAACGGTGGCATCCCAATCGTGGCGTGGTAACTGTTATTATACGAAAAATCCACTAACGGTAAGTGACGGTCCCAACTACCACCAAAGTCGATAACACAAGCCCGCAACATATCCTCGAGAGTCTGAATGGTCCTCTCGGACTGACCATCCGTCTACGGGTGATAAGCAGTGCTGATGAGGAGTTTGGTGCCCATCTCCTCGTGAAACCTTTTCCAAAACCTGGAGGTGAAATGCTTATCCCTATCTGAAACAATAGATACCAGTACCCCGTGCCTAGAGACGATCTCACGAATAAACACATCGGCCAGCTGCTCAGAATTAAAAGTCTCTCGGATCGGCAAGAAATGAGCGCTCTTGGTTAATCTATCCACGATTACCCAAATGGTGTCATAATTACCCCTAGGAGTACGAGGCAATTGAGTCACGAAATCCGTAGTAAGATGTTCCCATTTCCACTGAGGTATTTCCAACGGCTGAAGTTTCCCAAATGGCTTTTGATGTTCGGCTTTAACTTGTAGTCACGTCAAACACTTACTCACGTACTGAGCCACCTCAAATTTCATCGCAGGCCACCAATAATTTTTCTTCAAGTCTTGGTACATCTTGGTCGCGCCTGGGTGAATAGAATAGCGCGACTTGTGTGCCTCATCCAAAATTTTATCTCTGAATCCCCCATACCTCGATACCCATAAGCGACCATCCTTATACTTCACCCTGTCACCGACGTCTTCCAACAATTTCTCCTGACCCCAAGCACGTTCTGCATAATCCATTCAACCTGTAATGCTTCATTCTGTATGTTGGCTATTTGTTTCAAAATGTCGGGTTTGAGAATAAGCTAGTAGGATTTCACACGAATCGACTTCGGTCTCTCCTTCCGGCTCAACGCGTCGGCCACCACGTTAGCCTTACCGGGGTGGTACATAATATCCAAATCATAATCCTTAATCAACTCCAACCATCGTCGTTGGCGCATATTCAGTTCCTTTTGTTCAAAGAAGTATTTTAAACTCTTATGGTCGGTATAAATAACGCAAGGAGCACCGTACAAATAATGTCTCCACAACTTAAGCGCAAACACCACCGCCGCCAGCTCGAAATCGTGGGTAGGATAATTCGCCTCATGAGGGTTCAATTGCCGTGAGGCATAAGCGATGACTCGACCTCGCTGCATCAAAACACACCCAAGCCCCTGATAAGAGGCATCAGAATACACCACCAAATCATCAGTGCCATCAGGTAAAGCAAGATCGGGGCATGCGTCAATATGTTCTTCAACTCGAGGAAAGCCACCTCCTGTTCCGTACCCCAAACGAACTTGACACTCTTTTTAGTCAGCTTGGTCAGAGAATAAGCAATTTTTGAGAAATCGGGAATAAAGTGGCGGTAATACCCCGCCAAACCCAGAAAACTACGGATTTCGGTTGGAGAGTTAGGAGACTCCCATTCATTCACGGCTTCCACCTTTGCAGGGTCAACCAGAATACCACTCGGGTTAATAACATCAATACATGTTTCAGGTATGTATATGTAATCAAACATGCTTTTCACCCCAAAAGTTTGTAAAATTGTTTAAAGAGGGGGGTCATGAAACTCACGGTTTAGTAGATAATCAGTACTGTATCAGCTCGTGGTTTGTTCGGTCCGCTATCAGTAGTTCTTATAATCAATATTATAATAATATTAATAATTTAATATTATTATAATCTCAATACTAAACTGGGCTGTATAACTAATCCGGGTGTAGCTGGAACGCCCAGAAAGTGGCAATAGGCTTAGGTTGTGATGTTGTTCAATGTCTAATACTTAAAACTGAACTTGGCTCAGATTCCCGTTTTCCCAGCTAGGCCAAGTTGTTCGTTTACGCGTTCAGAAAACGGTTGCGGTCTAGGTGGTTGCGGACGACGAGGTTGAGTTTCTTGGGTTGGTCGGTTGACAATTCCCATACTGACTCTACAACTGGGGCCATTATGCCCCTTTCTCCCACACTTCTGACAGATTAACGACCTGCACTCACCCACATGATGAAAACTACATTTATCAAATTTTGGCCATGGTCCCTTGTACCTGTCTTGTTTCACCTCAGAACTACTCATGGCATAATTTTGTATTGTCGGGCGTGCACGTTTACTTGCTGGCCTTCCTTGTGACCCTGATCCATAATTGGTTCGCTTCATACTCGATGATTGCCCGGCCATTCTCAACACTCCACTTCTTACCAAGTCAAAAGTTACGATGCCGACCTGAGTCACGGCATTCTCAAATGATGTATGGCCAACAGAGTTTACCAAACTCCTCACTTCTGGGGCTAAACCCCAGATATAACGTTCAACTCGTTTGTCCTCGGGAGTTACTAACCATGGTACTAGGCGAGCCAGTTCGTTGAAGCGGTTGGTATACTCCAGATGATCCGCTCCTTTCATTTCTAAACTCCAGAGTTCATGTTCTAATATTTGAATTTCGTTCTTTTGGCAGAAATGTTCCAGCATCAATGTTTCGAGTTCAACCCATGTCATGCGATTAACCATATCTTGACCCTTAATCTGCTCCGTAATGTTCCACCACATTAATGCGTGATCAGTAAATGTAGAGGCAACATACTTGACAATGTTTTCGGGTGGACAATTGCTGATATTGAGGACAGATTCAGTTTTCTCGATCCACTTGATTAACCCGTTTAGCCCTTCAGTGCCCTTGAAATCAATCAGTTTACAGGCCATAAAGTTTTTGATCGAATATTCCCTTCGAGGGGGATTAGGGTTGTTATTGTTATTGTTTGGGTTCGGTGGGGGATTATTGTTGTTGACATTATTTGCATCAGGTGGGGGATTATTTGCATTGGTAGGGGCATTTGTGTTAGGTGGGGGATTATTATTTGTAACTGTTTCAGTGTTGGTTTGGGGAGCATTATTGATTTGTTGCTGGTCTGTTTGTATATTGGCATTAACACCAGCAGTTACTTGTGTTACAATAAGTGGTATTACTGTCTGCAATTGACGAGTAATCATCTCGGCTATTTCTGCCTCAGTCATGGGGTTTGCTTTCTTTGGGGCCATTCTATAATGATAAACAAATATAAGACAATTAATACTAATTTCAGATAACAATAATAAATGTGTAATAATAATCACAATAAATGTTGTGCAGGTAAACCAGATAACATACTGACATTTCACAAATTGTTCCGTACATTGATATTAAAAGGTACTTAGACTTAGACTGATAAAGGCCAGTGCTTGTGTGTATATATCAAATCTGTCACTAAGTGACTGTTAGACTTAACCCTATAAGGGTCAGTGCTTGTAATAATGTACAAAATTGTGCCCTATGTTAACATAACATACAACTATATACATACATGGAGTATCAAAAGATCATGTACACATATCTGTAACATTCTGCATTTATCCGTACAAACGATAGGCTAACCACAACAATAAAAATAACAACACCGTAATCATCCAACAGTTCCGCAGCCGAACTGTCACCCTATCCAAACACCAGTGGTGGTAGGCATCTGACTGCTGCAAGTTCAGTACTATCTAATGTAACATCGATAAGCACTGGGTCACGTCCCTCCTCTCCTGGTTAATATTAGCTATGGCTATCGAGTGGTCTATCACACGGTTAGTCAGGATAGCCATCCAAGAGTTGTTTCCTGCCTTTGGGAAGTCAGGGCGAGGGGTAGGTATACTAAATGAACGGGAAGATGAAGTATCTGCCCTAGGGCGTGAAGGTCCTCCCCGGTCGTGGGTAGATCTGAATGGAATTGAGGTAGGGTCAATCGGGGTTACCCGAATACGAGCAGTCTGTCGGACTCGCGCAGTAGATGAAGTCGTCGGCGACAGATGAATGGGTGGAGTGGGTGATCGGGCTACTCTAGCAGGTGAATGATACTGACTGTTAACTTCATTTTGATCCCTGCGTGGTGACCTGGGTGGATAACTATCGCATCTGTAGCCGGATAGATTAGGCACATTCCTTGGTAGCTCTCTACAAATAACTTCTTCTTCCACCTCCTCCTCCGGTTCCTCCTCTTTTTGTCCTCTTCGGATTCCTCCTCTGGATCCTCCTCCGATCCTCCTCTGGATCCTCCTCAAAAGAGATTACCGGTTCTTTTTCCGGTACGTACTCGTTATTCCTTGACATGACTCTGCACAAAGGTTAGTTATAAGAATAATATATATTTCTAGCGCTAACTATTGTAAAAAAGATTAATTAATTAAACCAAATTTAATATTAATTATCTTAGAATATAATATTTGTTTTATTAAAATTTTAATTATTATTATTTAAATCAATATTGAATATAAATGAATATAATATTCATAGTAAAATTTACCGTCATCAACAGTATCGTACGTACACGTATTCATACACCTTGTTCCAATTAAACACGTATGAGTGTTACATATATATATACTTTCACATTACCTTTTATACACATATATTGCCACTTTTACGTAACCACACGTTCCGCGACTTCTCCCCGAATTCCCTCATACAAGCGAGTCTGTTATTATGTTCCGGACCACAATAACTCACTTGCCCAACAAGTTCATCCCGACATCCATCAGTATATAATATTAATTTATTATTTAAATATTTCCCAGAGTTAATCGAGCCTACGGTTATATTTTAGGTATCCTAAGGGATGACCTAATCCTTTATAACCAATGGCTTTGATACCAACTTCTGTCACACCCCGACTAGCACAACGCGGAAGCGTAAAACGGGAATGTAACAGAAACCTCTGGTATCAACACATTGTTTATAAGGAAACATTACAAACTAATTTATAATATATTACATTTCATTGGTCTATCATTGTTTTACAGTCTAGGTGATTCAAACAAAACTAGTTCGTTAACTATACGATCTTACTACTAGTATCCTTGCTTCTATTCACATAGCATCAACCACACACCTTGGGCAAGTAACAGATCACCAAATCACTCCGATTTAGGTACACCTGAAAAGCAGTTTAAAACATGTCAACTACTAGAGTTGGTGAGTTTCACGAGTTTCGAGAAAACAGTATTGAGTATTCACAAGTTAACACTTGTAATCATGAAATAAGTATGTATGTATGTAAATGATGTAATTATGATAAGCTACAGTGAAGCCTTGACTGTATGTGCTGCATGCATCCATTTCCCACGCTCAATCAACCACTGTGGCCCCTTTCCGCCCACAATATGCCCCAAGTAGCTATGTCTAACACTACATAGCTTGTTGTATAATTATGGTCATGTGCAAACGGGGTAAAGTCTCAGAAAGACATGCCGGCTCCGTTTTGGTTTGTCAAAGCAATAGTACTATTCACAAGCCACCGGCTCGAAGTTAATCACTGTGTTCGTGGGGACTTTCGTCTGTTAGCACTTAGATAATTCACATCAATACATGTTTCAGGTATGTATATGTAATCAAACATGCTTTTCACTCCAAAAGTTCGTAAAACTGTTTAAAGAGTGGGGTCATGAAACTCACGGTTTAGTAGATAATCAGTACTGTATCAGCTCGTGGTTTGTTCGGTCCGCTATCAGTAGTTCCTATAATCAATATTATAATAATATTAATATTTTAATGTTATTATAATCTCAATACTAAACTGGGCTGTATAACTAATCTGGGTGTAGCTGGAATGCCCAGAAAGTGGCAATAGGCTTAGGTTGTGATGTTGTTCAATGTCTAATACTTAAAACTGAACATGGCTCAGATTCCCGTTTTCCCAGCTGGGCCAAGTTGTTCGTTTACGCGTTCAGAAAACAGTTATGGGAAAATGATTTTTACTTAATTAGTCCAAAAACTGAATTTGTTAGTTGCGAACGTGCTGGTTTTATAAAAACTGAATTTGTTTAATCTTTAAATTATCATAATTAATTAACCGTTAATCATTAAATTAAGAAAATTTAGCCGCTTATCAATTAAAATATGTAGATTTTTATAAAAATATTTCTGGAATTATTTACTGTAGGTTCCCAGCCGGATCTACACGGAATATCTCGTTCTACGTAGGTGCGGAATCCCTACGTAAGACGATACGAGCGTAGAAGACGATACACGTTAAACACAAGCAAACACACGTTACAATACTCAAAAGACACGTTGTATTGCAACTAGTAACACGTGATATCAATCACCGATTACACAAAACTGAACAACTCCTACCAAAACCTAGCCGCAGCTAAACATTTATAACATACGACAACTTCGCCTAACATGTTTAGGCGAAGTTGTCACTAACTTCGCTTGTTTCACAAGTTCGTCCATATCAGGCGAACTTGAGACACAACTTCGCATAATTTCAAATACAAAACATACTAACTCGATTACAGACACTAGATACTGAACTACTGACATCATGTACCAGCAGACTCCCCCTTGGCAGTTGTAGGTTCCTGGACGGATCGTACACGGGATGTCGCTAACAACGCAGGTGCGGAATCCCTGCGTAGGTAGATACGAGTGTAGAGTATGTAGAGATCAAACACACAAGCAATAAACCAAACACGTTATATTGATAACAAACACGTGACCCGAAGTCACTATTACAGACAATGACACGTAACACACGAAGTGAACAGCTGAAACGAAAACCCTAAAAGACCAACACAAACTGTTTCGGCTGAAACAGTATATAAACACGACAACTTCGCCACAGGCGAAGTTGTCAATAACTTCGCTGATTCAACAAGTTCGCCAGAGCGAACTTGTTGAACACTTCGCGTGTTACAAATATAAACATAATCAAAACATAATTGCATTACAGACTCGATTACAAATGCTAGACTATGAACTACTGACACACATGTACCAACAGACTCTCCCTTGGCAGTAGCTTCATATCTTGATCTTCAAATCTTGAGTCTTGTAATCTTGCATCTCTACGCATGCGCCCCTTCTCTAACACATACCGACACCACCCGTTGATATTTCCTAGCTTGATCCTTCCAAGCAGGAATGTAGAAGATCTTCTTCTCGTTGAGCACTTTCAGATCAGCCTGCGATAGATTAACAAGATGCATCGAGTCGTAAACCCGAAGTACTTCTTGTTCATCCTCATCTTCCATTACCGCCTCAGCTGTCTCACAATCCACGTACCACCATTTTAGATCTTTGAGCACGTCCTTGGGCATGAACTTCATCAGTACTTCTTTAAGGCACCGGATCGGTTTGTATTTCATAACCATCCAAGGTTTTCCATCAACTCTCAGACCTCTATCCTTGTCTTCGACAAGTTTCCCCTTTTGTGGTTTCAGTAGCTCAAACTTTTTCTCTTTAACGCACTCTTTCCACACGATCTTCGCAATGATTCTAGCCATGTTGTCTTCACTTCTGTTTATCAATCCCAATCTGGCTAAATCTTTTACTTCACATTCTGGCAGTGTGTTTAGAGATCTCAACTTTCTCTGGAAGTACTGAATGCCATCGTATCTCTTGATCACGAAGAGCCGCAGCTGCTCGTCGTATAACCAGCAGATAATACCTTTCTTGGCTTCCGCGTATCCCTTAATATTGTAACTTTTTCTGAACATCTTAGGGACCGCCGGCTTCTTCGTCTTTACGAACCAGTGGGCACAACCCTCCTTCCATTTCGGTTGTTCCTCCCACTCAGCATCTTCCTCCGCGTTCTCATCACCCAACTCTGGTCTCTCAACCTCCGGAATCTCGTGTTCCACGGAGTCATCAACAATCTCCCCTTCCTCTATCATGTTTTCAACAGTAATCTGCTCTCCGATCCTCTCGATCTCATCAACTGGCAGCACATCATCTTCAATCATAAACTCCTCATCCAACTCTTTCAATGCGTCGATAACATCTTCAACATCAGCATCATCATCAATATCTGCAACGTCGTCACCAACTGCATTTGTAGACTCCCCCTCAGCTGTGGAAGCCCCAAGAGCCTGAGAGGTTCTTGGCAGCTCACCACCTGCACATTCCGGTGCATTGGGATCATCGTCATGATCTTCTCTCCGTTTCGTCCTCAACTCATCTCCCCTACAAGTCTTCTCCCCCTGAGATGCCAAGAATGCCTTGAAGGCATCTATAACTTTACCGTGTTCAACCAGGAGGGCTGCTTGTAGTCGATTGGATTCCACTAGGCTGTGAATGGTCTTTGTCTGTTCAGCAACAATCCGCTCTAGTGATGTAATCCTCTCGGAATCTGAAGTAGGCGTCGGAGTTGGCGGGACATCAGCAGCAGAAGTGACCGCAGGTGGTACACTTGGTAACCCTGCAGTAGTAGTGATGGTCGACTCAACAAATCGTGCAACTACCACCGGTGGATTAAGCGGTTGGGGTGGTAGAGACACAATTGCTGGGGCCGACGTCTCGACAGCAGTAACCTGTGCTGTGGAAGGAATAAGAGACATACCAGACAAGGCAGGTGGAGCAAAACGTACCAGCCTCGAAGATTCTCCAGCTCCGGAACCCATACCTGTCCGTTCTCTTCGTGAACGTCTGAGCACAATCTGCACTGCCTCCTCTTCATCAACTTCGTCCTCATCCTCGTCTACAGTTCTCGGCCTCTTTCCCGTATTTCTCTCCCGAGACACCACAAGTCGTCTCGCTTCAGCAAACGTTTCGTCTAGATCGGAGTCAGCTACCGAAGTAACTGCTCTAGTAACATCCATAAACTGAGGACCCGAGACATCCATATCAAACAAACCATGTCCGCCAAAGGCAGCATCAAGATCAACGTCTTCAGCAGCAGACACAGCAGGAGATACCGCAGCTGGCACAGCAGCAGAGGCAACAGTAGATACAACAGGCGCAGCTGATACAGCATGTGGTTCTGCCGCCTGATGTGGTTGCGGGTCTCTGAACTCGTCCCCTCCTGCAGGAACATACTCCGGATTGATGAGATACCCGAATAATGGAGTATGCCTGGGACGCAGCTCAGGCTTGCTACGAGTGCTTGAAGTGCGGCACTGAGCAAAGATACGTTTCGTCACGCATTCGACGTATCTAATCGGGCGTCTCTGCGGTAGCGACGGAGCGACATGATTCAAAATCATCTGTAAGAAACGAGGATACATAGTGAATCGCTCGCGCGCCACAGCCCTTCTCTGACGATCGATCTCGTAGAATATTAGCTGACTAAAAGAATATCGGCGGTTGTAAGTCAGCGCTATCATGGCTGACTGCATCGTCGCGCCCATCCCATCTGTTCCTGCCTTCCTGCCGGACATGCATACAATCAATACATGCATCAGGAAGCGCCATTGATCCAGCAAAAACCCTTTCCTCCTCTGCGAGTCCCCCAGCGGACCCGAATAACCCATCCTCAAATAAGCTCCATCACGGAAAGGAGCTACGAACTCCATTGGGTCATCTCTTGTTTCTTCACCGAACTGCAGAGCCAACCGTATATCTTCCGAGGAAAACTGTATGTCATGACCATTTACGGTTGCTCGCATCACCGGAGGCTCAGGCCTGCAATCATAGTACACTGTCCGCCAAAAGTCTTCAATGTTAGGCAGAGAAATGGGCAGTGTATTTGTGATCGCATGAAAGACTCTTGATCATTGGAGAAACGTGATAATCTCCCTGTAGTCTTCTACGCCTCGTGCGTCTGGATCTAAAGTGATGTACTGGTTATGGGCTGGAAAGAATTGTCGTTGATCATCACCGTCGTCACCACCAGCACCTCCAACAGCAGCCATATCTGCACAAAACAAAACAAGTTAGAGAACAGTTAAGCAACTCACAAGTTCGCTTTGTACCACGTGCGAAGTTGTGATTAAACCTGTACAGGCGAACTTATAGGTGAGGCGAAGTTGGGAACAACTTAGCTTCAACTGTAAGTTCGTCAAAAAAACTGTTAAGTAAATTGGTATAGGCGAAGTTGATGATAACTTCGCCTTATCACAACATCGCCACAGGCGAACTTGAGTTCAAGGCGAAGTTACGGATAACTTCGCCACAGGCGAAATTAAGCTTCAGGCGAAGTTGCGGATAACTTCGCCTTAACCATAACTTCGCCTGAATCTGAAACGGCGACTGTTCAGATTCAATCGGCCAAGATCCGATGTTTTCGCACAAATTTGACGATTTAGGAGTGACGAACAACACATAATAATGGTGTTAAGACGTAAAGCTCGTCCATGAACACGTAATACACGGTTGAAAAACTAGGTTTTGAAGGTTCGACGACCCGAGGTATCGAACCGGGTAAAACTATAACGAACGAGTAAGTTTGGGAATGATATTGACAACACATACCGTCAATGAACACAAGAATCTGGAAACAAAGATCGAAATCGAAAAGTAAACAAGATCGCCGGAATAACCGTTTTTGTTTTTGATTATAAGTTCGCCGGAATTGTGAAAATAAGGGTACTGTTCCAGTTTTAAAGTCCTTATATAGGGCAGATTCTGTTCAGGCGAAGTTACGATTAACTTCGCCTAGGCGAAGTTAAGCACAACTTCGCCGAATTCAACAACTTCGCCCGTAATTTCAAAATCAGCCCTTTAAGTTTGAAGAATCTTGCACTTAACATTAGAAGTTTCCAAAAAGAGTTAAACAAAAATGATCATGTCCAAGTAACCAGTTATACAATAATACAACTACAAAAATAGAAAAACTTATAAAAATTTAACGAAATAAGGGATCAAATTTCAGTCTACTCAGGGACTACTACGTTTTAGACAAGATCCCAACAAGAATCATACTAACTATGTGACTGTCACTTGGATCCGTGTTTAGCTGTATTATGACATAGAGAAACAGGTTGTAAGCTTGTAAATAACTTAAATGGTTTTCATCATTTCTGTGATACGGATTAAGGTTCAGTTAAGCTCAAAATTTTAAGTGGGCAACAACTCAGAGATCATAATGTCTTCTATCTATTCTCAAAGCGTATTTGGCTATACCCAAGTCACCCCGAATTGACTTCGACCCATAGTGTCTGATTAACTTGTATATACTCGTTGTCTGCTTCCCGTTCTCTTCTTACTCCAGAATTGAGAAGTCTTGATTGTTACTATGTCTCATAAGTACTAAAAAAAATATACATGTATAATAATTTTTTTTTTTTTTTTTTTTTTTTAAACCAAACATTCTTATTGACTTCGGAGTACTAAACCACTGCAAGTCCCGAATCTGGATCACTGCAGTGTCTTGAAATACTTTCTTCACGGGAATCAGAACACTCACGGGCTCGTGTATGACTGGGTAGTTGCTTTTCTGCCTATCCTTCGAAAAGATATGTATGAAGACATACAAAACTCTTAAGGAGTTTCCACGTAAATTCGAGTAGTTTAAGTTAGTATCACATACACTTTTACGCACCATAAAAATTACCATGACATACAATGACTGTTCTAAAGCCTTTTAAGCCTAATAACTTCACTAGTTAAGCACACACAATCAGTATATATATCATTTTCCAAGGTTGGATCAATTTTCTGTTAAACACAGCAAAGAACTTCTTACGAAGTATTAGACTTGAAAAGTAATTTCATTTCCCAGAAAAATTTTGATTTCAATCGCCCCGATCACGTCAAAGTCGTTAGGTAAACGGCAATCCTGAAGATCCAATGGATCAACTGGACCGACCACATACAAGTATGTGTCCTTCTTACTAAGAATGACCGACTAATTTTCAGCAACTGAAAGAACACACGTCATATCTGCCCCGGTCACTTTCAGTCTTCCGGTTAATGGCTAACCTCATTCTCTAAGTCGAAACGAGGACCAAAACATATCCGAGGATACGTCCATCAAACTGAGGTAACCGACTAATTTTAAGCAATAATGACACAAAAGTTTTTTTTTTTTTTTTTTTTTTAAATAAACACAAAGGCATGGTTACTCGGGATTGATCATCCCGTTCAGCTCAATTAGGTTTTGAAATCTGGATTTATCAAACGCTTTTGTAAACAAGTCAGCAAAATTTTCAAGTGTATCAACTTTTTCGATCTTGATCAGTTTCTTCTCAGCACAATCCCGTATGAAGTGATGACGAATGTCAATATGCTTAGTTTTACTGTGTTTCACGGGATTGTTAATTACTAAGATGGCGGCAGTGTTATCAATTAAAATAGGAGTGAGTAAGAAATTCAGACCATAGTCGCGTAATTGTTGCTGAATCCACAAAACCTGAGAGCAGCAGTTGGATTCTGCCATGTATTAAGCTTCGCATGTTGAAATTGCAACTGATGTCTGTTTCTTGCACTGCCAGGAAACTAATCTTCCTCCAAGAAACTGACAGCCTCCTGTTGTTGACTTCCGACTCTGATTGCATCCCCCATAATCAGAATCTGTATATGCCACCAGTTCAACGTCTCCTCCCTTTGGGTACCACAACCCTAGTTTCGGCTTGCCTCTGAGATATCGCAAAATCCTCTTCACACCTTTCATGTGAGATTCCTTTGGGTTTGCCTGAAAACGAGCACAAAGACAAACAGCAAACATTATATCAGGCCTGGAAGCAGTTAAATACATTAATGAACCTATTATCGCCCGATACAGAGTTGGGTCCACATCTGCGTCACCATCTGATTCAGCACCCAATTTGTGATTGACGCAGATTGGAGTATCATATGGGGAACTGTCCTCCATCTTGAATCTTTTCAGCACATCATGAACGTACTTCGTTTGATGAATGAACATCCCGTCCTTCTTCTTATCAACCTGCAATCCTAGAAAGAAAGTTAGTTCACCCATAGCACTCATCTCGAATCGTTTCTTCATGACAGCCTCAAAATCCTGACACATGGATACTCTTGATGCAGCAAAAATGATATCATCCACGTAGACTTGAACCAGTAGGAAGTCACATCCTTCTCTCTTCACAAACAACGTACTGTCAATCAATCCCCTTTCAAAACCATTTTCCAGCAAGTAGTCCGATAACGTTGAATACCAGGCACGAGGTGCCTGATGTAACCCATATAACGCCTTGCTCAACCTGTATACGTGATCAGGAAAGTCTGGGTCAGGAAAACCCGGAGGTTGCTCAACATACACAACCTCATCAACTTTCCCGTTTAGAAACGCGCTCTTCACATCCAACTGAAATACCTTCATCTTTTTAAATGCAGCAAACGACAAAAACAATCGAATCGCTTCTAACCGGGCGACAGGAGCGAACACCTCATTGTAATCAATACCCTCTTGCTGATTAAAACCTTTAACAACCAGCCTCGCCTTATTTCTTACGATAATTCCCTTATCATCTCTCTTACACTTGAACACCCATTTTGTGCCTATAGCATGCACATTCCTTGGTTTTTCAACCAAGGTCCAAACTTCCATTTTCTCGAACTGAGCCAACTCTTCTTGCATGGCCTCGACCCACGAGCTGTCCTTTAAAGCCATTTGATAGTTCTTTGGTTCAATTTGGCTTATAAAGCAGGAGTACAAACATTCGTTCATTATACCCGTTTCTTTAATGCTTGTATAAACACAGGTGTGCTCATTCAAGCTACTTCTGGTTTGTACACTGGAGGACACATCACCTATAACGTTCTCCAATGGGTGATCTTTGTGAATTCTCGTGGTCGGAACAGCACCGACATGTAAATTGTCTTCCAAGTTTGAAGAGATCTCATCTATGATTGTTTCAGGTTGAGAATGAAAAGGATTAATAAATTCTTCTTCAGTTGAGGCCGCAGGGGTATCGATAGGGTTTGATGTGGAAGGTTGAGATTTCTCAAACATCTGATGTTGCAACAGATTCTCTTCCTCATCAAGTATCATCTTCGTCACAGCTCTTTCGTCTTCTTCAGAAATTTCCAAATCAGGTACGTTAAACGACTTAAAAAGTTTAACATAATCGAAAAGCTCAGCAGGTCCATTGCTTGGTTTTGGCGGTTGGTAACTAGTAATGTCGGTGTTACAAACCACCTCCACCTTGCAAGTCGACGTATTGAAGACCCGTCTGTTGGGAGTCCCAACAACATAACCGACTAGGATTCCCTCATCGGCTACTTCACCAAATTTCGAATTAGTCTTCAAAATCGAACAAGGAGACCCAAATGGTTCAAGACCCCACAAGTTGGGCTTCCTTCCGTGCATAAGCTCGTAACAAGTTTTTCCAAGTCTCTTAACGGTTAACACCCTATTCAGAACATAGCAGGCTGTAGCAACTGCTTCAGCCCAGAACATCACAGGAAGCTTCGAGTCTGCCAGCATAGTTCTGGCTCCTTCAATTAACGTTCGGTTCTTCCTTTCAGCCACTCCATTCTGTTGTGGAGTATACGGAGCGCTGTATTGATGTTCAATTCCCTTCTGAAGACAGAAGATTTCCATTTCAAAGTTCTTGAACTCTGTCCCATTGTCGCTTCTGATGTATTTAACTGATTTACTCATGACGTTCTCAACTTTTGTAATTAGATTCTTCACCATCTGAGTTGTCTCGTCTTTTGTTTTCAGAAAATATACCCACGAGTATCGCGAGTAGTCATCAGTTATCACCAAGCAGTAAGAAGTACCACCTAGACTTTTTACATTCACTGGACCGAAGAGATCCATATGAAGTAGTTCTAGAGTACCGGCAAAAGAATTAATCTTCTTGGTGAGATGGGATTTCTTGTGTTGCTTTCCCTTCTTGCATGCTATACATTTGTCTTCAAAGTTAAAACTTTTTAAGGGAACGCCCATCACAAGCCCATTCTTGACAATGAAGTTCATCTTCCGAAGATGAATATGTCCCATTCTCCTGTGCCACAATTCTGATTCTGATTCGCTTGCTTTTGTCATTAAACAAGATTCTCCGGTGGCCATTTCAGTAGACCTCATGTCCATCACATATGTATTCGTTTCACGTGGAGCTTTCATAACTATCCATTCGTCTGGTATTTGAAAACCAGGCTTCAATACGATCGCTTCATTCTTCGTGAAATGGACAGTGTAATCTTTATCACAAATCTGCGACACACTCAGCAGATTGTGCTTTAATTCCTCCACAAAGTTTACATTCTCAAGTGTCATTCTCCCATTCGACACTGTCCCTCTACCAGTAATCCTACCACCGCTCTCACCAGCAAAACTAACTCTTGCTCCCTGAACAGGTTTTAAGTCTTGCAACAAGTGTTTGTTGCCTGTCATGTGCCGGGAACAGCCGCTATCTACAATCCAAAGATTGTTGGCAGCCCTGTTCAACTGTTCCTGCACAATAAAACAAAGAGTTAGAATCTTAGGACCCAAGACCAATTGGTCTTGGATCGATACGTCCCGTACCCTGGCTTTCTCAAGTTAGCATCAGGATAATTTCTGTAAGTCCTGTTAGGGAATCTCCTTGCAGATTGAGTGTAATGCCTTCCAAACCTTTGAGAGTTGAAAGTATTATATCTTGTGGTTTGGTTGAAAAACTGAGGTTTGATTTTATAAAAACTTGAATTAGTTACATTTTTGCAATTTGAAAAGTTTTCATTTTTAGCAGTAACAAAATGACGCTTATCCTCAGTTGTATTTGGCCTCACACCTCTAAATCTCGGCTTCAGAGGGCAATCTGCAACTAAATGCCCTAATTTGTTACATCTAAAGCAACACCGACTCTCCATTTTCTTGTCAAATGTTGGTTTGGATGTAGAGGCAGTGTTACCATCCGTTCGTCTCACATAAGGTGGGACGTACGGATTGAGTGGAGAACTCTTTTTAGAAATTTTATTTTTGTCTCCACCGTTGGGTAACCCTACTTTCTCTTTTGTCTGACCAGATTCGGACAACTTATCCGAATCCGATGAGACTGGACTCGAAACAGAAATATTCACACTAGAAACAGGCGAACTCGTTTCGCCACAGCTAACACTTGGTTCTACCCTTGTAATCTTGATTGGAGTTGTCTGAGTAACCTCGAAATCAACAGATTTCTGAACACTCGGATTATAAGTATAGTTGTGGTTGAAGGGTGGTGGAACTTTGTGATAACCGATTCCTCCCCTCTTTGCAGAGGTACCTTGATCACTCACGAGGTGATCAAGGATGGCCGAGGAATTCCTGAACTGCTCAAGTTTGCGGTTCAGTTCCACCACCTTCACCTGATGGTCAGCAATCTGTTTATCCCGATCAGCAATCACTTTAGTTTTTTCTTCTAAAACTTCATAACTAAGATCAATTATTTCAATTTTCTCAGCAAGTTTAGTTTTTAAGCTTTGAATGTCTTTTTCACATGCTTTTATTTTAATTTTATAACTTGTTTCTCTTGCTTTCGTAAAGTGGTGATCTTCTTTAATAGTTTTAAAATCAGCATCTAAACGGACGTACTGATCAGTTATCGTAGTGAGTTGCTCAGACAAATTCTCACAACTAGTACAAATATTCTTAGTACTTACCTCGGAGCGATTATCCTTGTCATCTGCCATGAAAGCGGTTTCTTCTTCATTAGCTTTTTCATTTCCATCAACCTTCTCACATTCTTCAACTTCAGACTCAGCCATGTTCGCTTGCTCACCAGAACCACTTGAATGCGGGTTCCAGTTGTACTCACCTGCTTCTCTGGTCAACATGGCGTTAATCTCTCTGTTAACTCCAGAGTGTTGTGTAGGCCGACCTTGTCCTCGTTCAACCCTCTCATTTCTGCATTCCTTGGCAAAGTGCCCGTACTGTTGACAATTATAGCACCTTACCTTGGATTTGTCGAACCCGGGCCTACCACCAACAAACTTTCTCCCAGTTTTGTTCATAAACCGTTTTACACGCCTCACAATCATTGCCATTTGCCATTGCAAATCCATCTCCTCCAGATCATCAGCATCGATCTGGTCGTAGTCCTCATCCAGTACAGCAGGGTCCACAATCTTCCCCTGGATGTAGTTTTCGTAGGAAGCAATAAATGATGCATAGACTGCAAACTGCTCTTCAGCAGATTTTACACTCATAGGCATCTTGGAATAATTATTGCTTGAGGCATTTGCAGAAAAACCACTTGAGGATGCTTGAGGCTTTGAAGTACTTGATCCTCCAGCAACGAAACAGACATCACCATTCGAGTTTACAGAAACGTTTCCTTCATGAGAAGAGTCAGAACCTGACTCCCCTTTTGAGTAATATGTAGCAGATTCAGGCCTCGAACTTGAGCCTGAGTTAACCTTTGCACCGTACATACCAGGGTCTTGTATCTGATCTGTTGGTGTTTCTTTTCGAACCATATTAAGCTCATAAGTTCTGAGCTTGTTTACTGCCGTTTCAAGATCATAATTAGGAAAGTCTTTGTCTTCCCTCATAAGAACGGTGTACATTTCCCACTTCGGTGGGAGAGCATCGAGAAGCTTTTCAACGATCTCTTCTTCTCGGTAAGCAATCGAATAATTGCTAAGCTCTGTCATTAGATGATAGTATCTGGTGATAATATCATCCAGTGACTCGTTCTTCAAAAATTTGAAGACGGAGAACTGAGTCTTTAAAAGTTTAATCTTTGATGCACGGATACCCACGTTCCCCTCGAATCTATTTTCAAGAGCATCCCAAAGCTCTCTCGCAGAAGTGTACTTTCGGAACGTATGGAGAACCTCTTGAGGAAGTGCCATTGTTATCGCAGCATGGGCCTTGCTCTCAGCCTCATACATTTTCTTTTCTTCGTCCTCCATTTTGCTGTACTTCTTAACCACGTCACGGCCTTCGTATTGCATAGTTGGAGGGATATATCCGTCCTGGATGCACACCCACATTTTGGCATCCTGGTATTTAATGTATTGGATGAATCTGTCCTTCCATGCCACGAAGTCAGTTCCTTTCATCAACCTCGGGGCCTTAGTGGCTGATCCCGCTTCTACTTCCATCTTGACCAAATCGGAGATGTTAATTGACGACATCCTTGCGAAAACCTGAAAAACCTGAAAATAAAATAAAAAAAATATTAAAACAGCTCAGTAGGCGAAGTTAAGAATAACTTCGCTTGAAAGTTAACTTCGCTGAAAAGAGAACTTCGCTGGGTCTTAAATTCGCTTGACTTGGCGAAGTTAAAAATAACTTCGCTAAGGCGAACTTAGGAGGTAAGCGAACTTGGGTGGAAAGCGAAGTTGCGGATAACTTCGCTAAGGCGAACTTATGAGGTAAGCGAAGTTGTGGTTAACTTCGCTAATCCTTATATCTTCGCCGAAACCCTAATTCCAGTGACGGCAACTTCGCCTGAAGAATGGTAACTTCGCCCGAAGAACGGTAACTTCGCCCGATGAACAAGGAAACTGTTCAGATCTGATTTCGTCAATCCAGCAGTTTCCGATCAATGCAATGGCTTGAAAATGACTGTCAAGCACGAGCAAAACACAATCCCAACAAAAACACGTCCCGCGAATAGGTCAAACGAGACGTTTTCTACACCCGCGTGAAATCCCGAACCTCACAATCGAGCCGATGGCTCTGATACCAATTGTAGGTTCCTGGACGGATCGTACACGGGATGTCGCTAACAACGCAGGTGCGGAATCCCTGCGTAGGTAGATACGAGTGTAGAGTATGTAGAGATCAAACACACAAGCAATAAACCAAACACGTTATATTGATAACAAACACGTGACCCGAAGTCACTATTACAGACAATGACACGTAACACACGAAGTGAACAGCTGAAACGAAAACCCTAAAAGACCAACACAAACTGTTTCGGCTGAACCAGTATATAAACACGACAACTTCGCCACAGGCGAAGTTGTCAATAACTTCGCTGATTCAACAAGTTCGCCAGAGCGAACTTGTTGACAACTTCGCGTGTTACAAATATAAACATAATCAAAACATAATTGCATTACAGACTCGATTACAAATGCTAGACTATGAACTACTGACACACATGTACCAACAGCAGTAGCTTCATATCTCTATCTTCAAACACATGTCTCGTAATCCCAAAAATCTTGTATCTTCCATCTTCAAGCATGAACGCCTTCTCGTACACAAACTGAAACTACTCTTTGTTATTTCTTTGCTTCTTCTTTCCAAGCAGGAATGTAAAATATCTTTTTCTCGTTCAGCACCTGCAGATCAGCTTGAGACAAATTCACTAAATGCATAGGATCATATACTCTCATCAGCTCTTGTTCATCTTCATCCTCCATTACTGCTTCAGCTGTTTCACAATCAACGTACCACCATTTTAGATCTTTGAGCACATCCTTGGGCATTTGTTTCATCGGCACTTCTTTTAGACACCGGATTGGCTTATACTTCATTATCATCCAAGGCTTGCCATCTGCTCTCATTCCTCTGTCTTTGTCTTCAACGAGCTTTCCTTTCTGTGGTTTCAACAGCTCGAACTTTTTCTCCATTATGCTTTCCTTCCAGACTATCTTCCCAATGATCCTAGCCATGTTATCATCACTCCTGTTTATCAACCCCAACCTGGCTAAGTCCTTCACTTCACATTCAGGCAACGTATTCAACGATCTCAACAGCCTCTTGAAATACTGAACCCCATCATACCGTTTAATCACAAAAAGCCTCAACTGCTCATCATATAACCAGCATATAATCCCCTTTTTCGATTCAGCATAACCCCTGATGTTGTAACTTTTCTTGAACATAGTTGGGACCGCCGGTTTCTTAGTCTTTACGAACCACTGAGCGTAGCCTTCTTTCCATCTTGGCTGCTCCTCCCATTCTGTCTCATCACATCCC
This sequence comes from Bidens hawaiensis, assembly GCF_021521415.1. Taxonomy (NCBI): domain Eukaryota; kingdom Viridiplantae; phylum Streptophyta; class Magnoliopsida; order Asterales; family Asteraceae; genus Bidens; species Bidens hawaiensis. Next base: position 2,268,465 of record NW_027491157.1, read on the forward strand.
GTATCTTGACCCAAATCTGACTTTTCAACCTCTGGAATTTCATGCTCAACATTCTCCTCCACAATCTCTCCCTCTTCGACTTCACTATCAATCACGATCTCAGCCCCTATCTTCTCTATCTCTTCCAACGGTAACACATCCTCATCACCTATAACATCATCTAACACCTCCTGAGCATCCACAACCACCACATCATCACCCCCTGAACCGCCAGCTGCACTCGTTGACTCCCCCTGAGATGTGGAAGTCCCAAGAGCTTGTTCAGTTCTTGGCAACTCTCCACCTGCACCTTTCGATGAATTGTGATCATCGTCTCGATCGTTACGCTTTTTTGTCCTCAGCTCGTCACCCTTACAGCTCATCTCCCCCTGAGATGCCAAGAACTGTTTCAAGGCATCAATTATTTTACCATGCTCGATCAGGAGGGACGACTGAATTTGATTCTCCGCAACGAGGCACTGAATAGCATGAGTCTGGATAAGATTTACTCTTGATTGTTCTGCCACGACCCTTTCAAGCGCTGCTATTCTTTCCGAATCGGATAAGGTTGCATCGAAATCAAACCTCATATATGATATGTCTTAAGCGTACGGAGGAGGGATTCCCAATGTAACCGGCACCTCAGAAACAGGTGGAAACGTAACCGCAGGTGGTATCGTGACCGACAACTCTGCAGTAGCAAAACTGTCGACTCAACAAACCTTGCTACGACCTCCGTTGGAGTAAGAGTTGGAGGTGGCAAGGACACAATCTCCTGAGCCGAGAGCTGGAATGTAGTGGGTGGGATGCCGAAGGAAGACGAGGTAGTCACCACGGGAACATCCGTGGCGATTGGCCCTGTAACTGGCAATGGTGTAGAGACAATAGTCATACCAGATAGTGCGGGTGGAGTGAAACGAACCACCCTTGAGCTCTCACCAGCTCCCGAACCTGCACCTGCCCTTTCTCTTCTCGATCTATGGACCAACTGTTGTAAATCTTCCTCAAAGTCTGAATCACTGTCATCGTTGTCTCTCTTCCTCTTCCCATGAATCCTTTCTTGTGTAACTAAAATCCGTCTAGCTTCAGCCACATCATCATCTGAGGAATCAGAATCAGCCTCTGTCGTAGCTGCCATAGCAACATCCACACTAGTAACCCGTGCAAACGAGACTTGCACCTCTTCCTCAGGATCAACACGTTCCATATCGAAGAAACCTTGACCGCCAAAAGCAGCTTCAAGGTCTACAGTTTCCTCCGGTGCCACAACAGGAGCAGCAGGTAAAGCTTGTTGTACCTCAGGTGGTGTTTGAGGTGCTCCAGCCTGTTGTGGTGCCGGATCCCGAAACTCCTCCCCACGAGCTGGGACATACTCTGGGTTGATCAAGTACCCAAATAATGGAGTATGTCGAGGACGGAGCTCAGGTTTACTTATTGCACCTGATGATCTACACTAAGCGAAGATCCTCTTGCTTACACTCTCCACATATCTAATAGGGCGGCGCTGAGGTAACGTGGGAGCAACATGATTCAAGATCATTTGAAGGAATCTTGGATACATCAGAAATCTCTCACGCGCCACCGCTTGTCTTTGACGGTCTATCTCGTAGAACACCATCTGACTAAAGCTATAACGCTTATTGTAAGTCAGTGATGTCATTGCCGACTGCATGGTCGCACCCATTCCATCTGTACCAGCCTTTCTCCCTGACATACACACGATCATTACGTGCATAAGAAATCGCCATTGGTCTAACAAGAATCCCTTTCGTCTTTGAGTATCTCCCAATGGACCAGAATATCCCATTCTCAGAAAAGCACCATCTCTGAATGGAGCCAAGAAATCTGTAGGATCGTCTCTCGTTTCATCCCCAAACTGCAAAGCCACCCTGATCTGTTCAGACGAGAACTGCATTATCTGATTGTTAACCGTTGCACGCATAACCGGGGGCTCGACTCGACAATCATACTCCACTGTCTGCCAGAAATCTTCTATGTTTGGCAAAGATATAGGCAGTGTTGTGGTAATAGCGTGGAAGATACGCGAGCGGATAAGAAACGTGATGATCTCGCGGAAATCATCAACACCGCTCGCATCCGGGTCCAAAGTTATGTACATGTTATGCCCCGGGAAAAACTGCCGATTGTTATCTCCTCCTTCGTCACCACCTGCACCACCTGCTCCAGCTACAGCTGCTATTTCTGCAACAAAAACAGTCTAAGTTAGAGAATCGTCGAGTCAAATCACAACTTCGCCTGTTACCCTGAGCGAAGTTATGATTTATTCTGTATAGGCGAAGTTAGGGGTGGGGCGAAGTTGGTAATAACTTCGCCTTAACTTGAACTTCGCCTGATAAATGTTAAATAAAAAGGGCCAGGCGAAGTTAATGATAACTTCGCCTAACCACAACTTCGCCTCATATACTGTTACATAATTAAATATCAGGCGAAGTTAAACCTTAGGCAAAGTTAAGGATAACTTCACCTAAACTGTAACTTCGCCTGAATATGAATCGAAAACAGTTTAGACGTTCAAACGAAGTGATTTTGGTCAATTTGGAGATTGCGGACTCAACCAAACATGTTTTGACAGAGATCAACACGATCAAGTTGAATATGACTACGTTAAAACAAGTTTGAAAAGCGGGTGTTAGATGTTTGAAAGAACGGGGTCGTGAATCGGGTCGAAACGATCTCTGATTAACGTCATGACATAGATTATAAGATATGACGACACTACACACCTATAAATCAGATTGGTATTTGTCAAAGATAACAAAGATTGAATCGAAAAATAACTTCGCCGAGGTTACTGGAAGATAAGTTCGCTGGGTTTGAAAATAATGATGAGTCTGACCAATAATGTCTTTATATAGGGTCAAAGATGAACAGGCGAAGTTGGGGCTAACTTCGGTTACCCCTTAAGTTCGCCTGTTATATTAACTTCGCTTGATAACCATGTTACAAAACAGACCCTCTAATTTGAACATTATGCTTTTAACTTTTAAACCTTCCTTTAAAAAGTAGAATGTTACGATCAAAGACCAAGTAACCAGATATAAAGACATAAAACGACATAAGTAGAATAAAACTTAGAAATAAAGTACACGGGATCAAATTTCAGTCTCGACAGGGACTACCACGTTTTAGAAAAGATCCGAACAGGAATCATACTAATTAAGTGACTGTCACATAGATCCATGTTCAGCTATATTATGACATAAAGAAACAGGTTGTAAGCAGGTAAATAACTTAGAATGGTTTTCATCGCTTCTGTGATACGGGTTAGGTTCAATTAAGCTCAAAATATAAATGGGCAACACCTCAGAGATTATGATGTCTCCTATCTATTCTCAAAGCGTATTTGGCTTTCCCCAAGTCACCCCGAGTTGACCTCGACCCGTAGTGTCTGATTAAATAGTAAGTACACGTCGATCAATAGAGTCTTCTTCCCGTTCTCTATCTTGCATCTTGATTGAGAAGTATTAACATTATAAGCTTTAGAATGTCTCAATAACACATAAATTTTATTTTATTTTATTTTATTTTTTTTTAATAAATATTTACACAGTTTCAGAGTAGTAAACAACTGCAAGTCCCGAATCTGGATAACTGAAGTTTCTTGATACGCTATCTTAACGGGAATCAGAACACTCACGAGCTCGTGTATGACTGGTTAATCGCTTTTCTGCCTATCATTCGGAAAGATATATGCGGAGACATACACAACTCTTAATGAGTTTCCACTTAAGATCGAGGAGATTTAGTTAGTATCACTTCTACTTTTACGCACCATAAAAAGCTACCATGACATACAATGACTGTTCTAAAGTCTTTTAGGCCTAATAACTTCACTAGTTAAGCACACAGAATCAGTTTGTCTATCACTTTCCAAAGTTGGATCAATTTTCTTTTAAACATAGTAAAGAAACTTCTTACGAAGTAGTAGACTTGAAAAATTATTTCATCTCCCAATAAAAAAAATTTAACTTCTATCGCCCCGATCAAGTCGAAGTCTTCAGGTAAACGGCTATCCTGAAGATCCAATGGATCAGCTGGACCGACCACATACGAGTATGTGTCCTTCTAACTAAGTATGAACGACTAATTTTCAGCGAAAGAATAAAAACACATCATAAACCGCCCCGGTCACTTTCAGTCATCTGGTTAATGGCTATCCTCATACTCTACAGGTAGAAATGAGGACCAAACATATCCGAACATATGTCCTTCAAACTGAAGCAACCGACATAATTCTAAGCGATAGTGAGGTTTTTTTTTTTTTTTTTGTTGTTTTTTTTTAAACAAAAACGAAAAACACGGTTACTCGGGATTGATCATCCCATTTAGCTCAACAAGGTTTTGAAAACGAGTTTTGTCGAACGCTTTAGTAAACAAATCAGCGAAATTATCTAACGAATCAACCTTTTCGAGCACTACCAATTTCTTCTCAGCACAATCCCGTATAAAATGATGACGGATGTCAATGTATTTAGTTTTGCTATGCTTTACGGGATTGTTAGTTACTGAGATAGCAGCAGTGTTATCAATGCAAATAGGAGTATGTGTGGCGATTGAGGTCTGCTTCTTGCACTGCCATGACACTAATCTGCCTCCAAGAAACTGACATCCACCTGTTGTTGACTTCCGATTCTGATTGCATCCTCCATAATCAGAATCTGTGTAGGCGACTTACTCCAAGTCTCCTCCTTTCGTGTACCACAACCCTAGCTTAGGCTTGCCTTTGAGATATCGCAATATCCTCTTCACACCCTTCATGTGAGATTCCTTTGGGTTTGCCTGAAAGCGAGCACAAAGACAAACTGCAAACATAATATCAGGTCTAGATGCAGTTAAGTACATTAAAGAACCTATGATTGCCCGATATTGGGTGGGGTCCACGTCTGCATCACTGTCTGAATCAGCACCCAGTTTATGGTTGACGCAAACTGGAGTATCAAATGGAGTGCTGTCCTCCATCTTGAAACGTTTGAGAACGTCTTGGACATATTTAGTCTGATGAATGAACATCCCATCTTTCTTCTGATCAACATGCAGTCCTAAAAAGAAAGTTAGTTCACCCATAGCACTCATTTCAAACCTCTTTTTCATGACGGCTTCAAATTCCTGACACATGGTGACTTTTGATGCAGCAAAGATGATGTCGTCCACGTAGACTTGCACCAGAAGAAAGTCGCTTCCTTTTCTCTTAACGAACAGTGTGCTATCGATCTTTCCCCTTTCAAATTCATTGTCAAGCAAGTAATCGGATAGAGTTGCGTACCAGGCACGAGGAGCCTGATGTAGCCCATATAGCGCTTTACTTAGCTTGTACACGTGATCAGGAAAGTCTGGGTCAGGAAAACCCGGAGGTTGCTCAATGTACACAACCACATCGACTTTACCATTAAGAAACGAACTTTTCACGTCTAACTGGAACACCTTCATCTCCTTGTGTGCAGCAAATGCCAAAAACAATCGAATCGCTTCCAATCTCGCTACAGGAGCAAACACTTCATTGTAGTCGATCCCTTCTTGCTGATTAAAACCTTTTACAACCAGCCTCGCCTTGTTCCTGATAATTATCCCTTTTTCATCTCTCTTGCATTTGAAAACCCATTTTGTGCCAATCGCATGCACATTTTTCGGTTTTGCAACCAAATTCCATACCTCCATCTTCTTGAACTGGGCTAACTCTTCTTGCATGGCTTCGACCCACGAGCTATCCTTGAGAGCCATTTGATAGTTCTTTGGTTCAATCTGGCTGATAAAGCAGGTGTACAAGCATTCGTTAATGATGCCTGTATCTTTAATGCTTGTGTAAACACAAGTGTGCTCATTCAAGCTTCGTCTTGTTTGTACACCGTCGGACAGATCACCTATCACGTTCTCCAAAGGGTGATTTTTGTGAACACTCGTAGTCGGAACCGAACTGACTTGCAGATTGTCTTCCAGGTTCGAAGGTAGCTCATCAATGGGTGATTGTTGTTGAGAATGAAACGGATTGAAGAATTCCTCTTCTGTAGAGGCAGCAGGGGTATCGACAGCATTTGACGAGGAAGGTTGACATTCATCGTACTGCGGTCGTTGCACAAAATTTTCTTCCTCATCATAAAGCATCTTCGTAGCAATTCTCTCATCAACTTCTGCACAATCCAAGTAAGGCAAATTAAAAGATTTAAAAAGCCTATCATAGTCGAAAGCCCCAGCGGGTCCCGTGCTTGGTTTTGGTGATTTGTGACTTGTGATGTCAGTGTTACACACCACCTCAACCTTGCTGGTCGATAGATTAAAGACTCGTCTGTTGGGGGTCCCAACAACATATCCGACTAAAATACCTTCGTCGGCTATCTCACCAAATTTTGAGTTCGTCTTTAATATCGAACACGGGGACCCGAATGGTTCGAGACCACTCAAGTTAGGCTTTCTACCATGCATAAGTTCATAACATGTTTTATTCAATCTTTTAACAGTTAAAACTCTATTAAGGATATAACAGGCTGTAGCAACAGCTTCAGCCCAGAACACCACAGGAAGTTTAGAATCAGCCAGCATGGTTCTGGCTCCTTCAATTAGCGTTCTGTTCTCCCTCTCAGCCACCCCATTTTGTTTCGGAGTATACGGAGCGCTGTACTGGTGGTCTATCCCTTTCTGTAAGTAGAATATCTCCATCTGATAGTTTTTGAACTCTGTCCCATTGTCAGTCCTGATGTATTTAACCTTCTTCCCCATAATATTCTCAACCTTGGTAATCAAATTCATTACCAACTGAACCGTTTCATCCTTTGTCTTCAGGAAATATACCCAAGAATATCGAGAGAAATCATCAGTTATCACCAAGCAGTATGATGTTCCACCTAGGCTTTTTACATTCACGGGACTGAAGAGATCCATGTGAAGTAGGTCTAGGGTACTGACTATTGAATTAACCTTCTTGGTGTGATGAGATTTCTTGTGTTGCTTTCCCTTTTTGCACGATAAGCATTGGTCTTCAAAGTTGAAATTTTTCAAGGGAACACCTAGCACCAGCCCATTCTTGACAATGTAGTTCATTTTTCGAAGATGAATATGCCCCATTCTTCGATGCCATAACTCGGACTCCGATTCAGTTGCTTTTGACAGATGACATGATTCTTCTGTTGCCATCTCAGTCGACCTCTTGTGCATAACATATGTATTCTTTTCCCTTGGAACCTTCATTACTATCCATTCCTCTTGTATCTTGTAACCAGGATACAGTACGATCGCTTCATTTTTGGTAAAGTGCACAGCGTAATCTTTGTCACAGATCTGAGATACACTCAGCAGATTATGCTTCAACTCTTCAACGAAATTCACTTTTTCTAACTTCATTATACCATTAGTCACCGTCCCAATTCCAGTAATTCTTCCACCACTCTCTCCAGCAAAACTTACTCTACCTCCCTGAACAGGTTTCCATTCGTGTAACAAATTCTTGTTACCCGTCATGTGCCGGGAACAGCCGCTATCCACAACCCATAGATTGTTTGCAGCCCTGTTCAACTGTTCCTGCATGATTAAAGCAAAGGATTAAAATCTGGGGACCCAAGACCTATTGGTCTTGGGTCGATTAAATCTGTTAAAAGGCATCCCGTACTTTGGCTGTCCAAAGTTAGTATTAGAATGATTTCTGTAAGTCCTAAAAGGATACCTTCTAGTAGATTGACTCTGAGGCCATCCAAACCTTCGTGAATTAAATGAATTATTACTAATGATTTGGTTGTTAACAGGGAAAAACTGAGATCGACTTCTTTGAAAACCTGGATTAGTCCAATATCTGAACTTTGATGAGTTTTCATTTTTACCATTATAGTAATTACTGTTAGTTCTACTCTCAGTTTTCGAAGGCCTCATACCTCTGAATCTCTGATTCAGAGGGCAATCAGCAATCAGGTGTCCTATTTGATTGCATTGAAACAGCTCCTGTGTTCAACTTTCGTCTCAACAGTTGTTTTAGATGTTGAGGTTGCATTACTGCCCGTTTGTCTAACATATGGTGGGACATACGGGTTTAGTGGAGAATTCTTTTCAGTTGGTTTATGTTCCTCTCCACGTTTTAGTAACACAGCCTCTTCTTTTGTCTCACTAGATTCAGATGTCTTGTCCGAATTTGATGAGACAGGACTAGGAACAGAAATCTTAACATTAGAAACAGGCTTACTTGTTTCGCTTTTACTAACTTCTGGATCTTTAATCGTAACCTTAACAGGAACTGTCTGACCAATTTCAACATCAACAGATTTCTGATTACTAGGATCATAAGTATAGTTATGATTATAAGGAGGTGGAACTTCAGAATATCCAATTCCTCCCCTTTTAACTGGGGAACGTTGATCACTTACGAGGTGATCAAGTATTGCGGAGGAATTTCTAAATTGCTCAAGCTTTCTGTTTAGTTCCACCACTTTCACCTGGTAATCAGCTATCTGTTTATCCCTTTCAGCAATTAGTTTGGTTTTCTCTTCTAACACTTCATAGCTAAGATCAATTACCTGTATTTTTTCAGCTAGACTGGCTTTAAGACTTCTGATATCTTTCTCACTAGCTTTTATTTTTACCGTGTAATTTTTTTCTCTAGTTTTAGTGTAATAATGATCTTCTTTTAATGTTCTAAATTGAGGATACAAACTAACAAACTGATCAGTTATTGTTTTCAGCTGTTCAGACAGATTTTCACATTTTGTACAAGGGAGTTTAGAACTTACCTCAGAGAGCTGATCTGTCATCTCTGCCATATAAGCTTGATCTTCTCTTGTCTCTCTGTTTTTTCCTTCAGTTTCGATGTTAACCAAGTTGGCCTGTTCGAACACTTCCTCAACTTGCAGATTCCAATTGTATTCCCCGTTCTGTCTGGATATCATCGCCCTATTCTCGTTACTTCCCCCCATTTGGTTGTGTTGGCCTGTTCTAACTACGTTCCACACGTTCATTTGTGAATTCTTTAGCAAAGTGTCCATTATGTTGACAGTTATAACACCGAACCTTTGACTTATCAAAACCTGGTCTTTCACCAACAAATTTTCTACCAGTCTTCTTCATAAACCTTTTAACTCTTCTTACTATCATTGCCATCTGCCACTGCAGATCCATCTCCTCCAGATCATCAGCATCGATCTGATCATAGTCTTCGTCTAAAGTTGCAGGATCAACGATTTTACCTTTAATGTAATTTTCGTAAGAAGCAATGAAAGAGGCATAGAGAGCAAACTGCTGTTCAGCAGATTTAACACTCATGGGCATCTGAGAGTAGTTGTTGTTCGGAATGCTTGAAGAAAAACTACCCTTTGTTGTTTGAGGTTTAGAAGTGTTTGATCCACCAGCTACGAAACACACATCACCATCCATGTTGAGAGTTACATGACCATCATGAGTTGAGTTAGAGCTCGAGTCTCCCTTTGAGTAGTAAGCAGACGATTCTGACTTCGAACTTGAACTTCAATTAACTTTCGCACCATACATTCCCGGATCCTGAACCTGATCAGTTGGTGTCTCTTTTCGAACCATGTTAAGTTCAAAAGTTCGTAGTTTGTTGACTGCTGTTTCCAAGTCAATGTTGGCAAACTCTTTATCTTCTCTCATCAAGACAGTGTACATCTCCCATTTCGGTGGGAGAGCATCAAGGAGTTTTTCTACGATCTCCTCTTCTTTGTAAACAATGGAATAATTGCTGAGTTCGGTCATCAGGTGATAATATATTGTGATGATATCATCAAGTGATTCATTCTTCAAGTACTTGAACACCGAGAATTGGGTTTTGAGTAGCTTAATCTTGGATGCACGTATCCCCACATTACTTTCAAATCGGTTTTCAAGCGCTTCCCATAGCTCTCTAGCGGTTTTATATTTCCTGAAGGTGTGAAGAATATCTTATGGAAGAGCCATTGTTATCGCAGCATGAGCTTTGCTTTCAGGCTCATACATCTTCTTTTCTTCCTCTTCCATCTTATTGTATTTCTTAATTTGTTCACGACCCTCATACAAAGCCGTTGGTGGAATGTATCCATCTTGAATGCACACCCACATCTTAGCATCTTGATATTTAACATACTGCTCAAACCGATCTTTCCAAGCTACGAAATCGGTACCCTTAAGCATTTTCGGTGCCTTAGTAGCTGAACCTGCTTCCACCTCCATTTTCACCAGTTCCGTAATATTTATAGAAGTCATCTTTGGAAGAAATACAAACGAGCACTCAAAGAAACCAAAAATAAAAATTTTATTCTGAACAGTACTGTAGGCGAAGTTAAACTTAACTTCGCTTAAGTCTTAACTTCGCTTGAATTCTTAACTTCGCTCCTTTTTAAATTCGCCTGATTAGGCGAAGTTGTAGATAACTTCACTTAAGATAAGCGAACTTGTGAGGTAGGCGAAGTTGTTAATAACTTCGCTTAACCTTATATCTTCGCCTAAACCCTACAAACAGTAGCGGCAACTTCGCCTGATGAACAGTTGTTTTTGCAGGTTTGATTTTGACGTTTTGCGAGGTATGCGAAGGTGTAATGGGTTGTATTTGATGGTGGGAGGTGAGTAAGACACAAAAACTCGGCATATTAACGTAAACTCGTCCCGCGAATTGTGTGATAATCCCGAACCACACAATCACGAGCAAATGCTCTGATACCAATTGTAGGTTCCCAGCCGGATCTACACGGAATATCTCGTTCTACGTAGGTGCGGAATCCCTACGTAAGACGATACGAGCGTAGAAGACGATACACGTTAAACACAAGCAAACACACGTTACAATACTCAAAAGACACGTTGTATTGCAACTAGTAACATGTGATATCAATCACCGATTACACAAAACTGAACAACTCCTACCAAAACCTAGCCGCAGCTAAACATTTATAACATACGACAACTTCGCCTAACATGTTTAGGCGAAGTTGTCACTAACTTCGCTTGTTTCACAAGTTCGCCCATATTAGGCGAACTTGAGACACAACTTCGCTTAATTTTAAATACAAAAAAAACTAACTCGATTACAGACACTAGATACTGAACTACTGACATCATGTACCAACATTTACTGATTTATTAATTTATAAAAATTCATTTTATCAGCTATATTTTGTCTGAAAATCGTCCGTGTACCCCAAACAATTTCCAAAAATTCCACAAAAATTCTTGAATACTCAAATCGTGTCCCAAATCAACCTGTATCAATTCCAAAATGTAAAAAGCTCGTGCGATATTCTTTTCGGCCCAAATTCGGCTATAAAAATTCACACGAACACATATAAACAAAACACCTTTAAACATCTTCAAATGATCCCAAAATTCATATGTGATCAAAATACATCAAATCTGAGTTCCCAGAAAAATTTCATAATTTTTGAAGTAATTTAGCTATTTTTCCCAAATAAACGTCCCAATTCGGTAATAAATTCTCCAAATATTCTCGGATTGTCAAAAAATTACCAAATTTAAACAGGGACTCATTGACATGGTCCCTGATGTCCCTGAAAAATTTCAAGGCCTAATAATATGCACATCACAACCTTAACCTAAATAGCCCGTAAGCGAGTGTTTCGGCATTACCTTAGCGGGTCTGGCTCATTTAAGTTTTTAGGTTCTTGTGCTTCCATGCAAGCTAGATACAAGTCCTATATCACAAAACAAGCAGTTTTCATCAATAGAACAACCTTTTAACTTAGTGTTTCGGCTAGTGCACAAAAACGAACTTTTGAACCGTAAAAACGCCGTTTCAACCCTTTAATCCGTGTTTATAGCAAAAAAAATCATGATTCTGATTTGAAACTAGGTTTAACATCAAAGTATATTTTTGAATGATTTTTGAGAGTTTTACATAGTTAACTATGATTTTTAACAATCAAGACATGTTTATATGTTGTTAAACGAGTTTAAACGAATCAAAAATCGATTAATCATATGGTTTTTACCTAGTTTTCTTGCTGGTTTTGGCTGTATAAGAAGAGTTCCAGAAGCTGTGTTTGAAAATTTGTGTAAAAATATCTCAAATCTAGTTTATATGTGAAAGGAAAAAAAAGGGGGGGGGGTGGGGTGGTGGCTGCGGCCGGAAGTCCATGGGCCCACTTTGGGCCCATTTTGGCCCAAGTTTCTGATTTCTCAAGCCCAAATACGAAAAGCCCAGTCCAAATTTAGTTCTGGTTCGGTTTTTGGCGCGAAAAACTTATCGGGTGCGTTAAACAGCGCGAAAACGAGTGTTTTTCGGCTATTTTTGTGTAAAATTATAAAAACATACTATATGTTTGTAAAAATCAAAAATATTTTCACGGATCGCTTAAAACATTTCAAATAAGTGTTTGGTAAATCTTTTTCGGCTTAACGGATGATACAATGCTTGGTTTGTAACTATCTTTCGCGTTTAAATATATAGCGAGTAGTTAAACGAGCATGTTTTCGTTTAACTTGTTTTCTATCAAACTAAGGCCATATTACTAATATTGTCAGGACCGTCTGTTAGGTGCAACCTTAGCAAAGGTTTGACAAGAACACACCGACTTAATTACTCAAAGACTGATTGAGTATCCCGGCGGAATCAGGATATTCAATTATTGAGAATGAAAGCTTGTGGAGAATTATCAAGCACAAAACAATAAATGATAATCAGTAAAGACTATTTCAACGACAAAGATTCACTATATTAAATGATACGTCAATGATACAGTGAATGGAATGTCTAGGGTTTTGTGTTACGGCGGCTTTTGATATTCGTCTGCAAAGATTGTCAGTATGAGTGCCAAAAAAACCCGTGCGCTAGTCGTACCCTAGGATGTCTATATATAGACCCTAACATTCCATGTATACGTCTTAGACATTACATAATGAAAGATAAATCTAATACAAGTATTTCAGACCTCGAGCAAGGTATATACCTTGCTCGAGCAAGCTTCCTATACAAGGTGTGCTCGAAGAGTGTCCTCGAGCATACTTTACTTGGAATATATTCTCTTTCGGAGAATACATATTCTCTTCGAGTAAGCTTCATTCCTCTTGACTTGTTCAAACTTTGCTCGAATAAGTCCATCGAGCAAGTTCATTCTTCTTGATGTCTTCAGCTTTTCTTATTCAGCAATCTTTATCATGCTCGGATGTAAATCTTGCTCGGTAACTGAACTGTGCTCGAAGTCTTTGCTTTGATTCACGTGACATCCTCTTATTGCATCCATGCTTGTCCCCATGTGCTCGATCATCCTGTGCTCGTAACACTTGGCTGGAACTTGTATGATCAAGCTGTTTGCTCGATTGGCAATCCATGCTTGATAGAAGAATACCCTTGCTAGTTGAAGTGTCGCTTGCTCGAAGCCTTCAACAATTAGAAGAATCAACCATTAAAGATTCAGAAACTTGCTCGAAGTAGTAAAAACCATGCTCGATCGTCTGGGCTTGCTCGTATTCCATACTTACCCGTTTCTGAGGAGGTTGAGAAGATTCCAATCTTCCTTATCAAGAAATCCGACCCAACAATCTCCCCCTAGATTGGAACAAGCTCAGATGCACCAAAACATACTTGCACAGTGTTACACATGTATCAGATTTCTAGATAAATCATTTAAGAACGTGTCATTTCATTATATAATTGGATTTTTGCCACATAGGCATTACACAATAAATTTTTACAACTCAAACAAAATACAAAGATAAACAGAATTAAAAATCAATCATCCATTAGCTCCATTCTGTTATCTTCTTCCTCTGTTCTTGGCTTCAGCCCTTTCTTTCAATTTCTTCACATATGCAGCTCTTTGCTTCAGCATGTCAAGTTCAGAGGAGTCAGAGGCATCACTTGGGAATCTTGCATCAATCAAATCTTGTAAATCTTGTGGATGCATTTAATGCAGATCACCATCCTCCCTTATGACTCCAATAGGTATCCCTGACTCATTTCCCAAAGTGGTCGAATCATCATTTTGATTGTACGTTATGTATGTGATTCTTCCAAATTGTTGCACTCTTGAGTTGGGATCCTTCATCACTTCTCTCATAGCCAAGCACTCTTTTAAGGTCTTCCTTTTCTGATGAGAGCTGCTTGCTAGAGTTCTTTGTTTATTTGATTTAGAGAGGGAAAGCTCGGATATGTGAACTTCACTTATTCTCTTCCTCCTCTTCTCTTTTTCTGCTTGACTCCTGATCTCTCTCTTCTTTTGCTGCAGAAATAGGAATCCCTTTTCAGCTTGATCTTTTAAAAACTTTGAGAGATCATTCCTTAGTTGACCAGATGGTTGACTTCTTACTTGATTGTCATATAAATTCAGCTCAGTCATCTTGATCAGTTGTTCTTCTGAAAAGTTTCTCAAATCATCCCTGAAGATGATTAGATGTTCTGCTTCATCTTCAGTGACAACCCTTAAGGTCTTTGATCTTCTATCAAAGTAGAGATGTGTGGGTAAATTTAAATTTCTTGGCTGCACAGGCCTCACACTCTCTGACCTATGGGTTCCACTTGAGCTCCCCTTTTCAACTTTCTTAATTCTATCAAGGCCCTCTTCAACATACCATCTCTTTATCGTTTCATCTGTTTGTACCAACAACTTTGACATTCTTACTCCCTTTTTGTGGAGAGCACCCATCATTTCAGCACGTACCTCCTCTTCAACTCTCCTCCTTTCCTCCTGTAATTTTCTTTGGGTTTCAAGATACAGTTTCTGCTCTCTATTATATATCTCCATTAATTGTTCAACAGGCATGTTTTGAAACTGTTCTTCTGACACACCCTTTTCCATCACAATTCTTTTTAACAACTCTACCCTCTGAGGGTCCTCAAACCACTTCTTTAATTCTTGATTTTTCTTTTCAGCTTCATCCTTTTCCCTTTGTAACCTCATTTTCAATTCCTGCTCTCTTTCAAAATTTTCTGGACTTGCTTGATCTTTGTGAGAGTCTTTAATTTGTTGAATGTTTCTTTTCAATTCTCCATGAGAAAGATTAATCAAGAAGTTGTAGCTTTAGCCATACAGCTGGAGGAATTTGATATCCTTGTGTTTGGCTTTCAAGGATTCATAATATTCTTCATTGTTCTGTTTCCTTTCAGTCTTCTTCAATTTTTCCTCATCTTCATTTTCTTTTTCGACTTTCTTCAATTTTTCTTCATTTTCACTTTCACCATCCAATTCAATTACTTTTTCAAGGTCATGAAGAGCCTCAATCATTGGTTCATCAGTTTGTTTGGATTGATCTCTTCTACCTTCTTCAAGTTTGTCTAACCTCAATTTGTACACCATTTTCCTTGACAGATTTGTCTTTTGGTTTTTGGTGTCTCAACATCATCAGTTGTGTCTTTTCTTTTTAAACTTGATTGAGTTGGAGTAGATGTATCGGGCTGCTCCACTTCTGTTTCTAGTTCTTCAATAATTATCTCCTCATCCACAGACTCAGATTCTTCAATAACATCTTCGTTTCTATGAGTCTCTTCAGTTTCTTCAGTGACCTCTTGAATGATGGGTTCATTTGGTTCAACATGTTCTTTAGGTCTTGATTCTCCTTTTCTCAGATTTATAAATTCTAGTTGAGCCTTTCTTGCTTCCATCACAATCTCTGGATGATGTCTCTCTAGATTATTCAGAATCAGTGTAAGATCCTTCAATATTATCAACTTAACCATAGTGCTTGCTGAGACTTCAATGGTTTCATCTTCTTCATGAATAACTGGTCCCAACCCAAGTTCTTGTTCTTTTTCAAGATTTTCAGGTTCAGTCACTGATTTTTCTGGTTCATTGGTTGTTGGCTCTTCAGTCTCAATTTTTGTAGGTTCTGCAGCCTTTTCTTGATCATTATTCAGACTTTCATTGAAGGCATCAATTGTAGCCTTGATTGCTGCATCAGCTTCCCTTAACCTCCTCTCATCTTCTTCGTCTTTGTCTTTCATGTTTATCAATGCTTCAATTACTTCCTGAGGGATTTCCTCCGTTTCTTCCATCATCTGTTCCCTCTCTAGAGCATCCAGCTCTTCATTCATTAAATCAATTGCAGTCTTTACAGACTCGGCTTCAGCTACATCCGGATCAACAACATTTTCTTCAAACAAGATATCTTCTGATTGGACTGGGTGCTTAAGCAGGGAATGTAGATCATCTTCAGTCATTGCAACCCCTTTGCCTTTTGCTTTTCTTTTTAAACTTTCTTCCTCAGTTTCTTTATCTTCCATATTCTCCCCCTCAACTTCTGACTCATCATCATATAGCTGATTGATCATGTTTAGGGCATCAGATGGTCCAACCTCCTGTTCAACATTAATATTCTCCCCCTGTTTTGGTGCATCTGAGGTCTTCTCAACCTCAGACTGACCCTCAAGGGTTTGAATTTTCAATAAAGCCTCCTTCAGTGCAGCTTCCATTGCCGAGTTCTGTTGGAATTACGTATGCCCGAGACACATACTTATACTAATGTGGCTAACTGTGTTTGATCCAAGTCGGGTCATACCCAATAACAAGCTAGACGACACCAAATGTATTCTTTTAATGATTTGATCATTTAAACGAATACCGAACACTACGTGTGTAGAAAATTGGTTTTCTAAACAAACACACTTGAGGATTTAAATAAATTATCTGGATAATTTGTTTATATAAATTAATTATTTAATTGGTTAAATAATTACATAAATGTATGTGCATTTTATAAAAATGAGTTTTATAAAATAAAAGGAGATGTTTTAAATGGTTAAAACAAAACAACAAAAAAAAAAAAAAAAAAAAGGGAAAACCGGCCACCCCATGTGGGTGGTGGTTTTGGTTCAACCAAATGTTTTGTCCTTTTGTGTGGACCATCTCTTTATACTCCACCATTCACAAGACATGCATTTTTGATCTTGTCCCCATTTTGAATTCAAGAGTTGAATCAAAAATCCTCTCTCTCTTCCTCCTCCAAAACTCACGGCCAAAGAGGGGATTTTGGGAGAGCTTGGTGAGCTTGTTTAAGTGTTCATAAATCCTAGCAATCAAATTGGTGTTGTCACAAATAGCTTGGGGTATCACTATCTTGAGGTCTTCTTCTTTGGAGGCTTGCCATTCATCCACCATCATCTTCAATATCTTACTTATTCTTCTAAAGGTAGAAGAAGGTACATTTACATTTTGTGAGCATATTGTTCTTGTAATTTTGATCCTTGTTCATTGGGTTTTGATTTTAACATAATGGTATGTTCATAACTAGATTTAAAATCTAAGCTTCCGTTGCGTTTTCTAGTTAAATATGGTTAACTTGACTTTGATAAACTTGTATAAAACCCAACAATGGCATCAAGAGCCGGTTACAAGGACTTATGCTCCTTGCATGTTCATAGATTTCGGTTTTTTCATGGGTGAAAAAGGGGTCCGAAATTTTGGTGGATTTTACCCCTCATGGTTTTGTAAGATCTTGACATGCATGCAAAGATCTTAGGAAACCATTTAACATTTGGATGTTGAAATATCAAAATTGCAAAAATTTTGGGGGGGGGGGATGGGCCGTAGCCTCTTGGGGG
Source organism: Bidens hawaiensis (assembly GCF_021521415.1). Taxonomy (NCBI): domain Eukaryota; kingdom Viridiplantae; phylum Streptophyta; class Magnoliopsida; order Asterales; family Asteraceae; genus Bidens; species Bidens hawaiensis. The sequence goes on from NW_027491157.1 coordinate 2,285,914, forward strand.
GGGGGGGGGGGCCGATTCCTTTTGGTGATTTTGGGCATTGGTTGCTTAGGTTGCATGCTTAGAACATTTGGTATGTTTGATTGTGTCATAACCGAAACCGAGACCTTGGATGTGTTGATTGTTGTTTGTGTATGTTGATTATGTTTATTATTCAATATGGTTGTAATAATTCATAATCTTAGGCTTATGTAATTTATTTATTCATAAGTTGGTATGTAATAAATAGATTAGTTGCATTTTCTTTTTTTTAGAAAAATATGTATTAGGATACATTTTGTAAAAATTGAAGATGCAAGAATTGGTGGATTTGGGCCTTGGACCGAAATTTTGGGCTTGTTGGGCCTCACCGGCCCATCATGGGATTCAAGCCCATTAGGCCCATAAATTTCACTCTTGGGCCCAAGAAGACTTTTGGAAGTTTGGAGCCCATTTACAAGCCCAACAAGAACACAACAACTTGGAAAGGATACTTGAAGCATTTGGATGCAAGGTCAAGTGGGAGTCAACATTCCATCCTTGTGTCATGTTTTGTCCCTTAGGTGAGACTTATGACCTATACTTGTTTCGGCTAACAAGTATGGTCAAACTTAGCGGTTCTCGGTTATGACTATATTTTGCATGTATGCTTGGTTGTTTGTTTTACTTTATGTAATGTGTGGTTGATAGATATTAGGATATCCAAACCGTCACATAGGAACGACAACTAGCATAAAACGGGTTCTAATATATATTTGGTAATATCGCGTCAATTAGTTAATAAAATGGGTTTATTAAAACTAAGCGATTACTCACATATAATAAAATTGGTTTTATTATAACTAGAACCTTGAAAATTGGTTTTCAAAATCGCCATATTACTAAATGCATGTTAGGATATGGCATAATGTTTTTCAAACTAGAATATTGGAAAACTTAAAAATCCCTTTTTCATAATTACCAAGGAAACAAGTCTAACACCATCCTTTTGTAAGACACTTAACCTATTAGGAAACTTTAAATGGGATAAAGGTCACCTAACCATTTTAGAGCAAACTAATATACTTAAGGTAATATTAACATAATTGTGGGATAAAGGTCACCTAACCACTTGTATGTTAATCTTACATGTTTATACAAGTAGGACGACTTGAATTGGAAACCATGTGATAAAGGTCACCTAAGCATGGGGTCCAATGGTGTTGATGGGATAAACATGCCAACACGAAATAAGGATTTCGAATGGTCCCATACCTCTAGAAGTTGCAAAGGGTTGCAATTGTCAAGGTTGACTACCTTGTTAAATCAAATAACGGGATAAAGGTCACCTAACCGAAATTTGATTTATCATTGGATTCTAGAATTTAATTATTATTTTAAAATTTGGAATAAAAGGGTATTAATAATTAAATTGTTTATAATACTAAAATAAAACTTTGTTAAATTTTGTAGATGGCCGCTAACAATGCAAACACCTCTACCCATAACACCCGTAACCTATCCTTAAGAACCATCCTTGAAAAGGATCGTCTAAACCATAATAACTTTATGGATTGGTATCGCAACTTGAGAATAGTTCTCAAACAAGAAGAGATATCATATGTCTTAGACGATCCCATTCCCGACGAGCCTAACGTGGAAGATGAGGAGGCTTATTACGATTGGGTTAAGTACACCAAAGATTCGGTGCAAGCCTCTTGCCTCATGTTGGGAACTATGATTCCCGAAATCCAAAAGGATTTCGAGCATCATGGGGCATACGACATGATAACTCAATTGAAGGAAATGTTCCTTCAACAAGCTAGAGCGGAACGTTTCGAAACGGTTCGAGCGTTTCATGCATGTCGTATGGAGGAAACCCAAAGCGTCTCATCTTATGTCCTAAAGATGAAAAGCTACATTGAAAAGCTTCGTAGGTTGAATTGTCCCGTCTCTAATGAGTTGGCTACGGATTTGATCCTCAACTCTTTGACCAAAAGGTTTGAAACCTTTGTCATGAACTATAACATGAACGGGTGGGACAAAAGCATTGGTGAGCTTCACGCAATGCTAAGAACGGCCGAAGCGGGAATGGGTAAAAGGGTTTTACCCGTTCTAACAATCAATGAAGGCAAAAGGGGACATAACTCCAACCCCAAAGCAAGTGTTGCTAAGGGCAAGGGCCACGTCCAAGGAAAGGGAAAGAGGAAAGCCATCACGCCCTACAAACCGAAGGAAAAGAAGCAAAAGGTTGCGACGCAAGATCCATGCTTTGAGTGTGGAGAGATAGGTCATTGGAAAAGAAATTGTCCGACCTATCTCAAAGCGTTAAAAGATAAGAGGGATGCGGAGCAAACCTCAGGTATTATCTTTACTATATATGTTGAACTAAATGTTATTTCTTCAAATACATGGGTACTTGATACCGGATGTGGAACTCACATTTGCAATTTGTTGCAGGGGTTCAAAAGAAGTAAGCAACTCAACAAAGGGGACATTAGTCTCTTTATGGGCAATGGAGCAAGAGTTGAAGTCCAAGCTCAAGGAGACTACATGTTAAAGCTTCCAAGTGGTTTGGAAGTAATTTTGAAAAATGTTTTGTATGCTCCTAAGTTAAGGAGAAACATTATTTCCGTGTCCCTTTTAAAACAATGTGGCTTTGATCTTAAGTTTATTGATTATGATATTCATGTTTTGATGAATGGCATATTTTATTTTAAAGCTATACCCATGAATGGTATATATGAAATAGATCAAAGTGGTATGTCACATAGTAGTTCAATGTATAATGTCAACACCAAGAAACTCAAGAAGGACTTGGGTGATTCCTATCTTTGGCATTGTCGCCTTGGACATATAAGCAAGAATCGCATGCAAACTCTTCGCAAGAGTGGTATTCTAGAAACCAATGAGTTTGATTCATTTGATGTATGTGAATCTTGTTTACAAGGCAAAATGACAAAGCAACCCTTTAATAAGACTTTTGAAAGGTCAAAAGAATTATTGGGTATCATACATTCGGATGTATGTGGTCCTTTTAGACCAATAACTAGGAATGGTGAAAGATACTTCATTACCTTTATTGACGATTATAGTCGATATGGTTATGTGTACTTAATGAAACACAAAGATGAAGCTTTTGAAATGTTCAAAGACTTCAAAACTGAAGTAGAAAGACAACTTAAGACAACAATCAAAGTACTTCGTAGTGATAGAGGAGGTGAATACCTAAGTGGTGTTTTTCAAGATCATCTTAAGAGTTGTGGAATTATTTCACAACTTACTCCACCTGGAACACCACAACATAATGGTGTGTCTGAAAGGAGAAATCGTACCCTATTAGATATGGTTCGATCGATGATGGCTAGAAGCACTTTACCTCTATCATTTTGGGGCTATGCTTTACTTTCCGCTGTTCGCATATTGAATATGGCTCCAACCAAGAAAGTGGAGAAGACACCTTTTGAAGTATGGCATGGAAAGGCTCCATCGCTATCATTCTTAAAAGTTTGGGGTTGTGAAGCTTATGTAAAGCAATACACCCCAAACAAATTAGAAGTCCGATCCACTAAGTGTATCTTTATAGGTTATCCTAAAGATGATTTAGGATATTACTTTTACGATCCTAGTGAGCAAAATGTTATTATTGCTCGAAAGGGTAAGTTCTTGGAAACTAAGTTCCTTGAGGAAGGAACTAATAGTAGAACAGTGAAATTTGATGAGGATCAAGAATCACAAGATGATACACAATTGGTTGATACTAGCACTCAACAAGAGGTTGTTGAAAGTGATCAAGTGGTTGATCAAAACACACAAAACGTTCGCAGATCTGGTAGAATTAGCAATCCACCTGAAAAATATGGATTTTTTGTAGAAGGTTGCTACGTGGTAGATTCGGATGAACCGACCACATACCGTGATGCAATGTCCAAGAATGATTGTGACAAATGGCTTGAAGCCATGAACGTTGAGATGCAATCCATGTATGACAACCAAGTTTGGGAATTGGTTGAACCACCACTCAACTCCAAAGCTGTTGGAAGTAAGTGGGTTTTCAAAAGGAAAACTGATATGCATGGAAACTTGGATACTTATAAAGCAAGACTTGTAGCTAAAGGTTTCACTCAAACTCAAGGGGTTGATTATGATGAAACTTTTTCGCCTGTGGCAATGCTAAAGTCTATTAGGATATTATTTGCCATAGCTGCACATTATGATTATGAAATCTGGCAAATGGATGTCAAGACCGCTTTCCTAAATGGATATCTTGAGGAAGATGTCTATATGGTTCAGCCTGAAGGTTTTGTCGATCCAAAACATCCTAATAAAGTATGCAAGTTAAAGAAATCAATCTATGGATTGAAACAAGCATCTAGAACTTGGAATCATCGTTTTGATGAAGAAATCAAAAGTTTTGGATTCATCAAGAACGCTGATGAGGCTTGTGTGTATAAGAAAGCTAGTGGGAGTATAATTACCTTCTTAGTATTGTATGTCGATGACATTCTACTATTTGGAAATGACATTCCAACCATGGAAAGCGTTAAGGCTTGGCTTGGAAGTAGATTTTCCATCAAGGATCTTGGTGAAGCTGCCTATATTTTGGGAATAAAGATCTATAGGGATAGGTCAAGGCGCTTGATAGGTTTGAACCAAAGTACATACATTGATAAGATCTTGAAAAGGTTCAAGATGGAAAACTCCAAGAAAGGTTTTGTACCTATTCAAAGAGGGACCATATTGAGTTCAGCTCAATGTCCAAGCTCAAAGGGTGAGCAAGACATGATGAAACAAATCCCATATGCTTCTGCTATAGGATCCATCATGTATGCGATGATATGTACTAGACCGGATGTGTCATGCGCTTTGAGCATGACAAGCAGATACCAACAGAATCCAGGAGACAGTCATTGGATGGCTGTTAAGAGCATATTGAAATACCTTAGGAGGACTAAGGATATGTTTCTGATATATGGATCTGGTGAGGAGGAACTCGCTATAAAAGGTTACACGGATGCGAGCTTCCAAACTGATCGAGATGATTCTCGATCACAATCTGGGTATGTGTTCACTCTTAATGGAGGAGCTGTCTCTTGGAAGAGCTCAAAACAGGAAGTGGTAGCATTGTCCACTACAGAATCAGAATACATCGCCGCTTCATTGGCAGCTCAGGAAGCTGCATGGTTGAAGAAATTCATTACTGATCTAGGGGTGGTCTCTTCCATTCAAGACCCCCTAGAAATCTTTTGTGACAACGAGGGTGCGATTGCACAAATCAAGGAACCTCGTTCGCACCAAAAGACAAGGCACATAGAGCGGAGATTCAACTACATAAGGGATGAAGTTGAAAAGGGAAAGATATGTATTCGCAAAGTTGGAACTGATCAAAATCTTGCGGATCCATTCACGAAGCTCCTAGAAAGACCGAAACATGAGCGTCATGCGAGTGGCTTAGGACTTCGATATTCTAGTAATTGGATTTGATCTATTTTGTATTACGTTTAAAAGACTTTTGTAATTTAACTCTTTTATATGATTATGGAATCTTGAGTTAAATTCTAATATTGCATGTTTAATCCATGAATAAGTTATCTTATTCTAAAAGTCCGTAGTCGATCACATTTGTGGGAACAAATATGAAGCAAGACTATTATGAACTAGGATTGGTGGATATTCATAAGGAATGAATATGGAGCATAGGTTTGCTGCCAAAGTTCATAGATATTTGTGGGATACAAATATTGGACTGACCCGCTCTCAATATTACTACATGGAGTCGATTGACCTGATCATTAGTAATTTTGAGTAAAGGAGAATTTCATATTATCCTTAGACCTGAGATGTATATTGGGTCTTGATTTTCACCGAGTATTACACTTTGACTCTCCCCTTCGCTATTCGTAAAAGATGGTACATAAGGATGAGCTCAGGTGGAGTATAAAGTGATAGTGAGAGGCGTATACAGTCAAGACGGAATTTGTTCCTCTTATGTGTTGAGAGTTTAGATGTCTAAGGCCTGATAAAGTTGAATTGTAAAGAGAATGATCACCTATGTCTCTTAGATTCAACATGACATCTAGTAACAAAGGGATATAATGATAGATTCACCTAAATCATATCAAGTAAGGGACTTGAAGGGATGATGTTATTGAATGGCACTTCGTCAAACACATTAAGGGTGGTGAACTGTTGTTAGGCGGTATTCACCACTTGCATTAATTTTCTATGTATCTCGTGCAAGTGGGAGATTGTTGGAATTACGTATGCCCGAGACACATACTTATACTAATGTGGCTAACTGTGTTTGATCCAAGTCGGGTCATACCCAATAACAAGCTAGACGACACCAAATGTATTCTTTTAATGATTTGATCATTTAAACGAATACCGAACACTACGTGTGTAGAAAATTGGTTTTCTAAACAAACACACTTGAGGATTTAAATAAATTATCTGGATAATTTGTTTATATAAATTAATTATTTAATTGGTTAAATAATTACATAAATGTATGTGCATTTTATAAAAATGAGTTTTATAAAATAAAAGGAGATGTTTTAAATGGTTAAAACAAAACAACAAAAAAAAAAAAAAAAAAAAAGGGAAAACCGGCCACCCCATGTGGGTGGTGGTTTTGGTTCAACCAAATGTTTTGTCCTTTTGTGTGGACCATCTCTTTATACTCCACCATTCACAAGACATGCATTTTTGATCTTGTCCCCATTTTGAATTCAAGAGTTGAATCAAAAATCCTCTCTCTCTTCCTCCTCCAAAACTCACGGCCAAAGAGGGGATTTTGGGAGAGCTTGGTGAGCTTGTTTAAGTGTTCATAAATCCTAGCAATCAAATTGGTGTTGTCACAAATAGCTTGGGGTATCACTATCTTGAGGTCTTCTTCTTTGGAGGCTTGCCATTCATCCACCATCATCTTCAATATCTTACTTATTCTTCTAAAGGTAGAAGAAGGTACATTTACATTTTGTGAGCATATTGTTCTTGTAATTTTGATCCTTGTTCATTGGGTTTTGATTTTAACATAATGGTATGTTCATAACTAGATTTAAAATCTAAGCTTCCGTTGCGTTTTCTAGTTAAATATGGTTAACTTGACTTTGATAAACTTGTATAAAACCCAACAAGTTCTTTGTAGCCAAAATGGCATTTTTCTCTTTTAACATTATGTTCTCAAACTCCAGTTTGGCATTTTCACATACAATATCATAGAGGTTTGGAGTTGATGGTGGGGTTTCAGCGGTTGGTTTTGGAACTGGGTCAGTGGATGGTTCAGATTGAGCGGTAGGGTCATGAAAAGTGGAGTCTTGCATTGGTGAAGTAGGAATAGGTTCAACAAGTACATCTTCATCCATAGGCTCAGTTAACTCTCCCTGTTCATGAATATCATTAGTAACCCCCTCATCTTCAGCTTGTTGAATCAACGGTCTCTCATCACAACCAATCAACATTTCAGGACCACCATCATCACCATCATCATGATCATTATCATCAGTATCATCCTCTTCATTATCATCACCATCATCATCTTCCTCATCACTATTACCGGGGGTCCTTGGAACATCAATCGCACCCAGTGTAGATAGGAGTAACCATGGGAGTACATCCCAGCCATCATTTTCAATGAACTTACTTTGAGCATCCTTCATCCGTTTGCATATATTTGAGTCTTGCAATTTCAAAATCTGCCCTGTCCTCTGAATTTCTGGTAACTCTCTGTTTATTATGATCTGCAGAAAACATGGGTACATTAAGAATCTTTGAGTGAGTGGCTTTTCAGCATTTGAAATCAACCCTTGAAAGGTGAGTCTCGAAACATTGAAGGGTTGATAGTAAAGAATTGCGACTGTGAGTGTCCCTAGCTCTCTGCTCAAAAAAGTCCAAGTCCCTCTCCGAGGAGATAAGGACTGGATGACATGATGAATCAAAAACCTGTATAATAAAGGAAAACTTCCTTTTTGAAACTGACCCTCCTTTACTACTCCCTGATAACCCATTATTTCTTGAAATACTCTTAGTAACTTGGGGACGGAGTAGGACAGTTGAGCTACAAAATTGTCATCAAGGTTCAGTGCAGCTCTGATTGAGGCTTCAGTTATTTCAATGTCATGATTTAGAATCGACGCCTCAATTCTTTCCCCATTGGCGTCATTTACATGTGTTGCATACCCCCAAAAATCCGAAATGTGATTTCTGTATATTGTGGGGTCGGTAGTTAACGCCACCCTCAGATTTGAGTTTCTTAGAAAGTTTATCATTGGCTCCAACTCACGGTTGTCATCGTCTATCTCCAATCGAGCACACATATTATGCCGTTTTTCGAATTTGAAAGCCATCAGTTCTACAAAAACACAAAGTGTTGTCAGTACACAAAGTTGCAGAAGTAATCTATGAGAAAGGATAGATGATTAATGGCTTCTTCAATTAACCTGTTCCGTAGTAATGTGCGTACCTGCAAAACAAGTAAACAGTTAGTCAAGTTATTCAATTGGAAACCCTAATTTCAAAATCGATGCGACGATTTTCGAACAGCAATGTCTTACCGAAGTCGAAACAGAGCGAATGTCAATTATCGAAGTGAAATTGAGTGTAAAAGATCAGCGAGTAAGAGGACTACAGGACGAGCAAGAGGGCGATAGCACGAGCAAGAGGGTTTTTGTTTTGGTTTAATTAGAGAGAAGTGTGAAAAACTTTCTAAGTCCCTTTTTTATACCTAACGAGTTGGTGGTACAGTACCTTAGATTGTCGTCTAGCACACGACAGTTGTCATTTAATTTCAAAATCACATTTACTACCCTTGCTCGAGTATATAGCCAAAATAAAAACTTGCTCCCCCTGTACACAAGGACATGATACAATGCTTGCTCGAGCATACTTAAAAATATATCATATCAATTTCTTATGCTCGAGATGCATTCCTGTGTGCTTGAAGTACAGTGTGCTCGAAAGCCTTAAAATCATTCCTAATCCCGCACTCGAGCACAGAAATTGGTACCCTAGTGTACTCGAAAATTTTGTAGCAATAAAATCATCTTTACTCATTTCGAAATTTTAACTCAATCATCAATACACGCTCACTAAGACACTGAGCACAGACCTTGCTCGAAACACTTAGATGTTTCTTATCATTCAGTTGTCGTGCTCGTAGTCACGAAATCATAGTTACTCATGCAATCATGCTCGAAGATACTTAGTAAAATAACAAAGTATATCTTCGTGCTCGAAGATCAAAGATAACAAAACACATAAAAAAAAAAAAACATGCTCGAAGTACAGTCTAATTCCTAGATCATACTTGAAAATACTTAGAACAAACACAGATAACAGTGGTGAAATCAAAATCATTTGCCTATAAGTTAAGACAAAAATCACACTCAAACTTTGCAATAATTACGATTACAAGTTAATGAAATCATTCCGTTTGCTCAAGCTTGGGTTTGAGGTGAACAAGAGATCAAAATCCAGTTCAAAAGTTATGTCAATTCATTGGAAAGATCTCAACATGGGATCAGATTGTCCAATAACTGTCACACCACTTCATTTTCAGCCGTATTATGAGTTAAGTCAGGCTGACACTAGGTGTAGGTTCTTAGCATGATTCTTATGAACTTTTGTGATATTCTTAAGGTTCAATTAGTTGCTTGAGTTAGAATGGTCACACTTTAGACTTTAGTTGTTCCTTATCTCTTCTCAAAGCTTATTTAGCTTTCTCTGAATCAACCCGAATTGACTTCAACCCCCTGATGCGTTGGTCAAAAATTTTAATTGTTTGAGCAGTTTATTTAATAATAACATACATAGATATCAGACCGTAAGGTTGAACGTTGGACTTACAAGCCATTCGGACTTACATGCCTTTCATTCAGAGTGTTTAGGACTTATTTGGATTCCCCATTCTTGTAGTTCTGTTAGTGCCCCTTAATGTCATGATATATTTATTTATCATTAATGATTTTTGAAGCATATTTCATTTTCTTTTTCACTCTTTTTCATTTGCTTCATTTTCTTTTTATGAACTTCCAGATATATATATATATTGCTATTTAGTAGCTGCTCATAATTTGATAAACTGTTTTGATAGACCAAAACATCAACGGGCTCGTGTATGATTGGATAATTGCATTTCTGCCTATCATTCGGAGAGATGTGCAAGGAAACGTACCTTAGTTTTCAAATGAATCACCACATCAAACTTAGCATGATAATAGTATTTGTATCACATAAATCACTGCACTCATGAGAAAATGCTACACAAATTGTCAGTTCGCTGAACAGAAATCTTTTAAGCCTATAATCCATGAGTTAGGAGATTAGACAATATACTATCATTTCCCATATTAGTTGGTTTCAATCTCCACCTGAATAACAATATTCATTTCTGAATATGAACTTGGATAATATTATCATCTCTTTTGTGTGATCACCAAAACAGTGTTGCTTATCATAAAACATGTTACATTTTCAAAATCATTTATTTGATAGGTCATTTTTAAGGTTAGATAATAAAAATAGTACAGTCTTGTAGTCACATTTGACAAGCAGACATTTCACAAGTGTCACACACAATACTCACATAGCACATTTCATTCAGCAAAGCACACAATACAGTCGAGCATACTTAGAAATCCATCGAGAATACTCGGAAGTCTATCGAGCTATGATCGGATCTCTCATGTATTTGACTGCATCGCGACCTGATATTATGTTTGCCGTTTGTTTATGTGCTAGGTACCAATCAAGTCCCCGAGTGACTCACCTAGCGGCAGTAAAGCGCATCTTACATTATCGGAGGGGAAATCCAGACATTGGGTTATGGTACCCCAAAGACGATAAGTTCGATCTCACCGCTTTCACTAATTCGGACTACGGAGGATGCAAAAACAACTTCAAGTCGACAACAGAGGGACGTCAATTTTTAGGAAACCGGCTTGTTTCCTGGCAGTGTAAGAAGCAGACAACGGTCTCAACTTCAACAGCCGAAGCGGAGTATGTGGCGGCCTCGAGTTGCTGCTCACAGGTTCTCTGGATCCAGCATCACTTGCGGGATTACGGTTTGAAGTTTCTTACTACTCCGATTTATATTGATAATTATGCTGCAATTTCAATCACCAAAAATCCGGTTCACCATTGGAAAACCAAACACATTAAAATCCGGTATCACTTCATATGTGATTCTTTTGAAAAGAAATTAATATCAATTGAAAAAATTCACCGGGATTTTCAAAAGGCCTGACCTTTATACTAAAGCGTTTGACAAAACACGTTTTCAATATTTGCTGGGTATAAATGGTTTAAAAACTTTAAATGATATTCAAAAGCTTGGTTAAATCATTTTCTTTCTTGTTTTATTTCAATTTTTTTGTTGTTTTTAGGGTGAGAAAAAATATAAAATCCAAAAATATTGTGTTTTCAGTTTGTACAGAAAAATTTAAAAACTCCAAAAACATTCAAATATTGAAAAAGTTCAAAAACATTGAAAAATGCTCCTCAAAAATGAGTTTTGAAGCAAAAAGAGAAAATGATAGTACATTGACGGGATTGATCTAATACATGAATAAATTAGATTAAAAATTACCGTAAGGCCAGCAATATGATATGCAAAGATAGGCTTGACATGCTATATAGGAACTGATAAGATATAAAGATAATGAATGCCGAACCTAGTGGAATTACATCTTGAAAGATTGATAGTATATCTGATTTAAAGAAAAATAAAAAATAAAAATGATTACTATGTGTGCATGCTTTCATTTTTGAAGAAAATTCTGCTTTGTTTTTATTTTATTTTGCTAAGAAATTCAACTTCATTTTTTCTTTATTTTTATTCAAATATTGGATCCTCTCTTGTGCGATAATATTATCCGACCTAAGGGTTAATATTTGAGTATTCTGCCTTATTTTTCTGGTGTTTCGTATAAGCCTTGGACCTTCTCCGCGTATACTATAAGCACAAATGTCTGAAAGTCATGTATCGAACTGGGGGTAAAGGCCCGTACAACTTCAACTTATTTTTATCTTTTTATTTTGTTGAAATAGAACCTTATCTGCGTGTAGTAATACCGATCTTAAGAAAATCAAAAGTTAGAAATCAAAGAAAAAGTTTCCGACATATGGTTTCGTGCGTAATTGAACCAAACTAAAGCATATCGTAAAGTTTCTGACAAGTCTGTGAAAAGTTTAAGAGGATAATTATATCTGCAATCATCGCTGGGTTATGTGTATAATAATCATCAAAATTGAAGTGTTACTTAGTGACATTTTCGTCAATATGATTCCCTGCTCAACTTACAAAACATATGTACTGCTCTCATAGTATAGTTGTTTTCGGTTTTTAGTTAGTTGTTAATTGAAATTTTCTAAAACCCAAAAGGATTTTTCTTACTTTTTCAATTCTATTTTAGTTTCGATTTACCAAGCTAGCGAATACATCAAAAGAAAAAGAAGAATTTGATCCCCAAAAAGTTTTATGTTAATCCTGCTTAATGTATTTACAACTGGTATCAGTTGTGATTTAACGTAAAAATCCGCTTAAGTTAAATATTACCAATCTGTGGTTGATAGGGTATATTAACGTATAAAATCAAAACCCTAGTTGGATTTGATTGATTATTTTATTATTTGATTAAAACCCTAATTGGATTTTAATATTAGTTAATTCCATAATGAGATTTTTGTCTCATTCGCTAAGGATATTTGGTGATTCGTTAATTGGTTTAACGAATGTAAAGTCATTCGTTATTTAAAACATAACGAATAAGTTTCTTATTCGTTATATCTTCATTCGCTTCCGTTGTGCATAACGAATGGAAGGCATTCGAGTGACCTTTAACGAATGGAATGGATTTAATGTATCATTTGTTAAGAGTTTAATGATGACACTCTTATTCGTTAGAAAAGTTAATGAATAACGTATATTCGTTAAAGTTTAACTAATGTGAATTCTATTCATTTAAAATCTTGACGAATAAGGATCATAAGTTAACGAATAAGGCCATTCGTTAATTCAAAATTTGAACGAATGATCTCGGGGTGTGTGTGAAGTCTGAGGGTTAATAATCCCAAGGTCAGACAAATGAGATCTCATTCGCATGTTCCTTCCTTCTTCTTCTAAGAAAACTCCTGCCAAATTTTTCTAAAAATCTATACTTGATTATCTGCTCAATCGAATAAGATTTCCTTGTTATAAAAGTATTGCCAATGATGATCATCTAAGTTGTAGAGTTTTCCATCGGATGATCTTGGATTAACTGATTGATTAACATATGCATGTTTATTAAACTGTTGGCAGCGATGGTTCAGTATAATCGAATCAATTATCAAGCAAACAATGAATATTAATGTTTGAAAATGGCTATCGATTGTCTTAGATAAGATGAATTGATAAACGTCATATGTAGGTTATCATATTAGATAATTAGTCGATGTCCTTCTTTCGTCTTTGACTTGTTTGAAGTTAAAATTAATTTTCTAATTGGACTTTTAATTGTAAAAGTGTTATCAGGAAAGACTTGTTAACTAATGAATTATGACGAATCAGGTCGATTCGTTATAGATACAATCTCTGATTCGTATAACAAATGTTAACGAATAAGGTTGATTCGTTACGGGTAACGAATGTCACCTTTTAATGTATAACGAATGTATTATTCGTCTTAAGTCAACTAACGAATGAAATAACCATTCGGTATTCAGAATATAATTTTTGAATATTATACTAATGTTTTTATTGATTTTAACAATAAAGGTTGATGAAAACGTTTAGAATCCAGTTCCCGAGCAAAACCCGGAGGCTAACCCTGCTCAAGCTGAACCTGAACAAGCTCCTGTGATGCTATATAGGAACAAAAGCCACAATATCTGTGCCTATCTTGAGCCGAATTTTGAAGACTCTCCGATATTCGGGGGTATGATTAGCTTTCTGACACGCTCAAAAATTTACAAGGCTATTTTGACACGTACGGTAGTTTATCAGAGGATAATCAGAGAATTCAGGAATACTGCTAGATTCAATGAGACAGAAAATCAAATTGAGGCAGTGATTCAGAATAAACGAGTAGTGATTGATGTTGGGGTAATCCGAGAATCGTTGGGATTTCGTGATACGATTGATGACAGGTGCGAGTTTGACAGAGAGTTGATATGTGGATTGTTTGGACGTGTAAAGTATAATGGTGATCTGGGAAAGTTAATTTATAACAAAGCAAACTTGTGTGAACAATACAAGTATTTGCTTCATGTATTGATTCATTGCCTCGGCGGACGTAAAGGCGGTTTTGATGAATGCCGAGTGATGCTGCAGTCTGCTTTTGTTGCTCTCGTATTGAATAAATCATTCAATTTCTCGGAATTGGTTTATTATCATCTGAAAGAGAACATTACAAGCCGACATAAGTTTCTAATGTATCCGAGATTTCTACAGATGATAATCACTGATTTGGGGTCAGATTTGGATAAAGATCAAGATGATGTTATGAGACTTGAGCACACGAACGAAGAAACAATGAGACGTTTGAGGTCTTATAGAGGTCAGAGTCTGGCTGATCGACCATTGTTTAAACGATTGATTGGTCATTTAGCGAATATTGATTATGTTGCGCCACCTAATGATCGTTGGGCTCATGACGACTCGGATTCCGAACGTGAAGGTGGTGATGGTGGAAATGATAATGAAGGTGGTGATGGTGGTCCAGGACCACAAGCTGCTTTAAGTTATGAGCAGAAGCGTAAACGTAAAGGGAAAGAACCGTTGGTGGAAAAGAGTGAGAAAGCCAAAAAGCAAAGGGTTAGAAGAGGTTCAGGAATTGAGATTCCGAGTCAACCATTTGTTCATTCTACTCCTCATGTATCTATTTCAGATCCTATTCCTACATCTCCTATGCCTCCACAGATTCCAAGGTCACCTACTCCGGTACATCTGCCCGTATCTCCGGTACCTCCTGTTGGACTCGTTATGCCCAAGACACATATTTTATAGATGTGGCTAGTACGTCATTATGCAAGTCGGGTCATACCCAATAACAAGCTAGACAAACACCAATAGTATTTGTTTATATATGATATGATCATTACAAATAAATATTAACACTTGAGTTATTTAGAAAGGGGTTTCTAAAAACAACGTACTTGTGAAATAAATAAATCATATGGTTAATTTATACTTTGAGAGAAAGCATTTCATATTGTTACTTAAGATGGTTAAGTAACAATATATTAAGCATGGTACCTATAATGTGTTATTGTTGTGTTTGACACAATACAAGTTATAACACAATATAAGTTTTATAACACAACACACTTATGGAAAGGTTAGATAATAAAATTAAGAAAGGAAGGAGGTGGCCGCCCCCCCCCCCCCTCGATCTCCATTTGCTTATTTTATTATTATCTTTCTCCTTAGTGGAGACATGCAATGCTTTCTATTGGCTCCTTGGGTGGTGCCATTTGAAAGATTTTATTATCTTTCTTTCTTTGTTTTCTTCTCTCATAACAAAAACATAAGTAACAAAAGCTAGAGAAGAAAAATCCTCTCAACTCTTCTTTCTCTCTTGGTGATTTCGGCCAAAGGAAGGAGCAAGAAGGAAGTGATTTCAAGTGTAAAATCCTAGCTTAATCAAGGTGTATTGTCGGAGGTTTGGGGTATGCAAGCTTGAGGACCTTCCCTTTGAAGTTCTTGCCTTCCATCCATACTCTCCGTCACCTGGATTTGTTATCTTGAAAGGTATCTTTAACATGCATTTACTTATGCATGTGTTTGCTAGTATGTATTTCGTATTTGGATCCGGGTTTGGGTTTTGCATGTGTAAAATTGGGTTTATAAATATCAAATTAACAAGATTTAAAACTTATATCTGCTGCGTTTTTGATAAAATTGGGATTCTATCACTTTGATAATCTTGTTAAAATCCATCAATGGCGCCTTAATTGTTGCTTCTCAAACGAGTTAGCCACGGATTTGATCCTAAACGGCTTAACTAAAAGGTTTGAGACATTTTTTATGAATTATAACACGAATGGACGGGACAAGAGCATTGGTGAGCTTCACGCAATGCTTAAGACGGCCGAGACGGGAATGGGCAAAAAGGTTTTGCCCGTTCTCACAATAAGAAAAGGCATCACCCGGAACCCAAGGCAAAGGTTTCCAAAGGTAAGGGACAAGTCAAGGGCAAGTTCAAGGGACAGCTAAAGTGGAACCACCCAAACCGAAGAAGCTAAAGGTTAGCTCGGAGGATCCATGCTTTGGATGTGGTGAGATAGGACATTGGATGTGGAATTGTCCAACCTATCTAAAAGAGTTGAAAGCAAAGAGGGATGCAGGGCAAACCTCGGGTACAACTATCATGCTTCATATTGATCTTAATCTTATTTCCTCTAACACATGGGTATTGGATACCGGATGTGGAACTCATATTTGCAATTTATTGCAGGGGTTCAAAGGAAATGAAGGATTCAAAAAAGGAGATATTAGTCTCTTCATGGGCAACGGAGCAAAGGTTGTTGTCGAAGCCCGAGGAGACTATACATTGAAGCTTCCAAATGGTTTGGAAGTTATTTTGAAAGATGGTTTGGAATTTGACTAGGAACATTATCTCCATTTCTTTGTTAAGACAATATGGTTATAATTTTAAGTTTATGGATGATGGTATTTGTGTTTTCATGAATAATGTCTTTTATTTTAAAGCAATGCCGTCTAATGGCATTTATGAATTAGTTCATGATAACACATCCTTTGATAACATGTTGTACCAATCTAGAACCAAGAAACTCAAAATGGATTTGATTAAGACTTATCTTGGCATTGTCGCCTTGGTCACATAAACAAAGACCGTATACATACACTTCATAAGAATGGTCTTTTGGAATCAAATGAAGATGATTCATTTGATAAGTGTGAGTCTTGTTTACATGGGAAGATGACCGAGGACCCCTTTAGTGGGACAAACGAAAGGGCAAAAGACTTATCGGGTATCATACATTTGGATGTATGTGGTCCCTTTAAGGCAATGACAAGAAATGGTGAAAGATACTTCATTACTTTTATCGAAGATTATAGTCGTTATAAGTATGTGTACTTGTTAAGACACAAAGATGAAGCCTTTGAAATGTTCAAAGTATTCCAAAATGAAGTACAAAATCAACTCGATAAAACCATCAAAGTACTTCGTTCGGATAGAGGAGATGAATACCTAAGTGATGCTTTCCGAGATCATCTTAGGAGTTGCGGGATCATCTCACAACTTACTCCACCCGGAACACCACAACATAATGGTGTGTCCGAGAGAAGGAATCGAACTCTATTGGATATGGTTCGATCTATGATGGCTAGAAGCACATTGCCTCTATCATTTTGGGGTTTCGCTTTGCTCTCCGCGGCCCGTATTCTAAATATGTCCCCAACCAAGAAAGTTGACAAAACACCTTATGAAATATGTAATGGAAGGGTTTCATCATTGTCATATTTAAAGGTATGGGGTTGTGAAGCTTATGTCAAGAACAACACCCAAAACAAGCTTGAAAGTCGATCCACTAAGTGTATCTTTGTAGGATATCCCAAAGGACTCTATGGGATATTATTTCTACAACCCAACTGAGCAAAAGGTGTTTGTTGCTCGAAAGGCCGAGTTCATGGAAACTAAGTTCCTTATGGAAGGTACTAGAAGAACGGTGGAACTCGAGGAGGATCGAGAACCACAAGACGATACACGTTTGGTTGATACTAGCAATCAACAAGAGGTTGTTGAAAATGAATAAATGGTTGATCAAGACACACAAAATGTTCGCAAATCCGGTAGGATTAGTCATCCACCCGTAGATAAGGATTTTTCATGGATGGGTGCTATGTGGTAGATTCGGATGAACCCACCACATACCGTGATGCAATGTCACAATTCGATTGTGACAAATGGCTTGAGGCCATGAACATAGAGATGCAATATATGCATGACAACCAAGTATGGGATTTGGTTGTACCACCTCTTAATTCCAAACCAGTTGGAAATAAGTGGGTTTTCAAGAAGAAACTGATATGCATGGAAACTTGGATACTTATAAAGATAGACTTGTAGCAAAAGGTTTCACTCAAACTCAAGGGATTGACTATGATGAAACTTTTTCTCCCATAGCAATGCTAAAGTCTATTATTATATTGTTTGCCATAGCCGCACATTATGACTATGAGATATGGCAAATGGATTTCAAAACCACTTTCCTAAATGGGTATCTTGAGGAAGATGTCTATATGGTTCAACCCGAAGGTTTTGTCGATCCACAACATCCTTACAAAGTATGCAAGTTAAAGAAATCAATCTATGGATTGAAACAAGCATCTAGAAGTTGGAATCACCGATTTGATGAAGAAATTAACAAATTTGGGTTCATCAAGAATGGTGATGAAGCTTGTGTGTATAAGAAATATATTTGGAGCATCATTACCTTCTTAGCATTGTATGTTGATGACATACTACTATTTGGTAATGACATTCCAACCATGGAAGGGGTAAAAGCATGGCTTGGAAGTTGTTTTTCTATCAAGGATCTTGGTGAATCCGCCTATATTTTGGGAATAAAGATCTATAGGGATAGATCAAGGCGGTTGATAGGTTAAAACCAAAGTGCATACATTGACAAAATCTTGAGGAGGTTCAAGATGGAGAACTCTAAGAAAGGTTTGGTACCTATTCAAAGAGGAACGATATTGAGTAGGTCTCAATGTCCAAGCTCAAAGGATGAGCAAGGGAAGATGAATGGATCCGATACGCATCGGCTATTGGATCCATCATGTATGCAATGGTATGCACTAGACCGGATGTGTCATGCGCTTTAAGCATGACAAGTAGATTCCAACATAATCCGGGAAGTAGCCATTGGATGGCGGTTAAGAGTATATTGAAATACCTTAGAAGGACTAAGGATATGTTTCTAATATACGGTTTGGGTGAGGAGGAACTCGTTGTAAAGAGTTACACGGATGCGAGTTTCCAAATTGATCGAGATGATTCTAGATCACAATCGGGATATGTTTTCGTTATGAATCGTGGGGCAATCTCTTGGAAGAGCTCAAAGCAAGACGTGGTAGCATTATCCACCACAGAATCGGAATACATCGCCGCCTCATTGGTAGCTCAAGAAGCTGCGTGGATTAGAAAATTCATTGCCGACCTAGGGGTAGTCTGTACCATTCAGGACCCTCTAGAGATATTTTGTGACAACGAGGGTGCGATTGCTCAAATCAAGGAACCTCGTGCACATCAAAAGACGAGGCACATTGAGCGGAGGTTCAACTACATAAGAGATGAAGTTGAAAAGGGAAAGATATGTATTCGAAAAGTTCACACCGATCAAAACATTGCGGATCCACTCGCGAAGTTCCTTGAAAGGCCAAAGCATGAGGGTCATACTTGTGCCTTAGAACTTCGATATTCTAGTGATTGGATATGATCGAATTTTGTATTTTGTATTTACATAACGTACAATCAGCACAATGATTCAATTACATTGAGAAATGAGTTTGGCATACCCATTGTAGTGATAAGACATGATGAAGATCTCAAATTTATGCATCCACAGGACCTTCAAGACTTGATTAAGGCTAAATTTCCATATGACTCCTCTGATGCCGTAGAGCTTGAGATGATTAAACAGAAGGCTGCCTTTGTAAAGAGAATGAAAGAAGGAACTGATACAAGGAGCAGGAGGAGAAGATAGCAGAAAAGAGGATGAACGATAATTAATTATTTCTTTCTGTTTACCTTTATATTTTTAGTTTGTACTTGATGTAAAAACTTTAATGTGTAATGCCTAAGAAGTAGAATTCCTACGTATGTAATGAAATGACATATTCTTAAATGATATATCTTTAATGTATACATGTGTAACTCTATGCAGGTATGTTTTTGGTGCATCTGAAGTTGTTCCAATCTAGGGGGAGATTGTTGGGTCGGATTTATGATAAGGAAGATTGGAATCTTCTCAACCTTCTCAGAAAATGGCTAAGTATGGATTTCGAGCAAGCCTAGATGATCGAGCATGGTTTTACTACTTCGAGCAATGTCTTCAGAACCTTAAATGGTTGATCCTTCTAAGTGTTAAGGGTTCGAGCAAGCTACACTTCAACGAGCAAGAGTATTCTTCTATCGAGCATGGATTGTCAATCGAGCAAACAACTTGATCATACAAGTTTTAACCAAGTGTTACGAGCACGTGATGATCGAGCACATGGGGACAAGCATGGATGCAATACGAAGATGTCATGTGATCAAAGCAAGGACTTCGAGCACAGTTAAGTTCCCGAGCAAGATTTACATCCGAGCATGCTAAAGATTTCTGAATAAGTAAAATGAAGACATCAAGAAGAATGAGCTTGCTCGATGGACTAGTTTGTGCAAAGTTTGGACCAGTCAAGAGGGATGAAGTCTGCTGGAAGGGAATATCTTCTTTGATGATATTCTAAGTAATGTATGCTCGAGGACACACATCGAGCATCCCTAGCATAGTGAATTTGCTTGAGCAGGATTGTTACCCTTGCTCGAGGACTCAACACTTTTAATATTTTGTATTTCATTATGTAATGATTAGAAACTTCTAGAAGGAATGTCAGGGTCTATAAATAGGGGTCCTAGTATCCCATTTGGAGACGAATTTACAGGTTGGCACACATAGAATACGAGAAACATTCCAAAAGAATATTCTATTTGTTTCCTCGTAAAGCCGCCGCCGTCATACACGAAACCCTAGACATTCCTTTCACTGTTTCATTAATGAATCATTTAATACAGTGAATCTTTGTCTTTGAATGAGCTTTTATTGATTATCTATTATTGTTTTGTGTTTGCTATTTTCACTCCTTCATTCCCACTCGTTGGATATCCTGATTCCGCTGGGATATTCAACAGGCCTTTGGGTAATTGAGTCGGTGTGTTCTTGTCAACCTTTTTAAGGTTTCACCCAATTCACGGTCCTGACAAGGGCCATTCGCTTAGATTAAATGTATTAATGAATGAGTATGCTCATTCGTTAGGTTAATGTCATGAATGACTCATTCGTTAAGGATATCTTAACGAATGTAGTCATCACCTATATATACCCTATAAGATTAAGTTTAATGTAACAGTTCTTATTATTATTCATCTAGTGTCATTACTCGGCCAAAATATCCTCTCAAACACACACAGTACACACACTTAAACGTAATAGACCTAATCGTATACCAAATCAACAAATCACACGATGTTATCCGAGATCTAGATCCGTATAAGGCTCTCTCAAGTGGTATCAGAGCCAACTGATCTGATCTTCGTGGTGTTTCGTTGTTTAATTGTGTTAATGCATCACGTATTAAGTCAATTAAGCTATGAATCGGTATGAATTGATGTTTCTGTGAAACAGAGGTTTGTTAGTAACAATAATTAGACATATATAACTGTTTTTGGTTGTGTTCTTAAGGTAATTGAGACTGATTATGGAGGTTTGAGTTCGGTTTGAGTTGAATTGAGAATTGTATTGATAGAATTTGAATTAGTGTTAATGGCGGTAAACAGCGATTTACGAACTGGTTTAATTAAGAGTATTAATAGTTGTTTGTGATTGCGGACTAGTGTAATAAGGTTCGGAATTGAGTTATGTGTAGATTGATATAGGTTTTAGTAATTTCGGACTAGTATGGAGTAAGATCTGAATGTTTGAAGATTTGAATACTAATTCATTAACCGGTAGAAGACTGATTTGTTAGCTTTTCTACTGATCATTCGTTATCTCAAATCACTATTCGCTAACCATCTATTCACCATTCGTTAACCTCAGTAGTTACATTTCTCATTCGCTAAGACTTCCTACATTCGCTATTCATTTTAGATTCATTACTCTTACCATTCGCTACCAGTCCCATTCGTTACTTCTTTCCTATTCGTTTGAACAGTAACTTCATTTGAACAGTAACCATAAGTTTTAATTTGACAAGTTTGGTCCCTGATTTTTCAAAATTGTGATAAAATGGCTTATCAAAATGCCACGTATTATGCATTAGCATCCCAGAATGCTTTGATGCAATAGATGCTCTCATTGGACAACGAAATTAGTACTCATAACAAGTGTCCAAAACTTCTTAAGCTTTCTGAGTTTGCTCGGTGGGAACCGAGGTTTCGTGCACATTTGGGTTCGGTACATCCAAGCAGTGTTCATTTTCTTGATGAAGTCTACAAGGCACTTCTTGTAGGTATTGATACATTGGGTTGGACTCCAGAGGATTATAAACACTATGAAGCCCAAGAGATTAAGGATTATGAGAGTGAGACCAAAGCGTATTCTACTCTCACGATGGCCTTACCCGAGCAAATCTTTCACCAGTATAGCACTATCAAGACATGTGCATCTTTGTTTGCTACTTGAAAGACAAGAAGTTTGGGAAACACTCTTGAAAGTAAAAAGACTCTAGTAAAATTTCAGTTTCTAAATTTTACTTTGTTGAAAAATGGAACGGTGGAATAGATAATAAGTCGATTTTGTCATCTGGTTGTGGAAATGACTGCTGTGAATTTGGAACCGACTAAGTCGGATAAGATTGCCACCTTGAAGAATGCTTTACCACCTTCGTATTCTACTTTCTTATTGGTGCTAAAGGAAAATGGTTATTTTAGAAATGATTAACTCACTGTTGAGCAATTCATTAATAAGATTGAAGAAAGAGAATTCGACTTGAAGTGTCAAACATCATTGAAGGATAATCAGAATCAAAACCCTTCTCTGTATGGTGGTTCATTACCGGCTAATAATTCTTCAAGATCAGTCCCAATCACTGCATTCTTCACACAGACTTCACCAGAAGAGTCTGCAAATGGTAATAATAGTAATGGTTCTCCTAAAGTATGCTTCATGGCACCTGGTGGTAGTTCGGGTTCAAGTGCAAGCTCTTCAAACTCGTTGCCTAATGTAAATCTTCAAGAATCTGAGCAGCAATTCGCTTTTGTTTGTTCATTCATGACATCTTACGAACAACTCGTTGGGAGTAAGATAGCCACAAGTGAATTGACTGATGAAGATTATGACCAAATAGATCCCAATGATCTTGAGTTGATGGATCTTAATTGGAACATGCCAATGATTGTCAGAAAGGTTAAAAGATTCATGCAACAGACAGGAAAAGACCTTCCCACTCTAAACAAGAGAGTTGGGTTTGACAAAACTGAAGGTCAAGTGTTATAATTGTGGAGATTTTGGTAACTTTGCAAAAGAGTGAGATAACCCGAGGAAGGAATATTCAGGTCCACGCAATTTTGAGAGAACTTCGGGAAAGAATTCATCTACTCTTCCGATGATGCTGATTTTGTTGAATCATCTTCAATTCCATTGGATGAAGCTCAAGAACCGCACGAGCCGATTCTAGTCAAAGATGTTCCATCATCTGTTTCTTTAGACATAGCAGAGGAAAATGTCACCAATCTTGGTGATAATGTATCTATGCCTGCGAATCCTTCAGTAAGGATTCCCACGAACCATCCATAGGAACAGATAATTGGGGATGTGAACGATGGGATTCGCACGAGAAACCAATTAGATAATGTATGCGACGACGTGATTGAATGTAACTTAGCTCCTACTGAGGATCCGAGAGTATGTGCTTATGTGGATTTGCACTCATCGGGGATCCTTAATATTGCACGATACACCTGCTTTTTATCTCAGATTGAACCACAAGTGTCACAATGGCACTCAAGGAACCATCTTGGGTTGAAGCGAAGCAGGAGGAGCTGCAACAGTTTGTACGGCTGGGTGTATAGGATCTAATTGACAAACCCGAATGAGTTAAGAATGCGATACAGACCCAATGGGTTTTTAAGTGCAAAAAGGACGACCGTGGGGTAATCTTGAGAAACAAGGCATGATTGGTCGTATTGGGTTACAATCAACAAGAATGTTGGTGATGATCTGCTCCTCGTCTAATTTACGTGGACAAGATTACTTTCGGTTTGACAAACGATAGCCTGTGCAAAGATTTCAAGAAGACGATGCAAACCAAATTCGAGATGAGTTCAATGGGAGAGTTGAGCTTTTTCTTTGGATTGGAGGTTCACCAGTCTGATTACGGGATCTTCATCCATCAGATCAAATATGTGAACGATGTCTTGAGCCGATTCAAGATATCTGACGGCAAAATTCTTTCGACACCTCTTCCCGTGGGTTACAATTTATCACTGGATGAATTGGAGGATATCATTGATCCAACTCTTTATCGAGCGATGATCGGATATCTTATGTATTTGACTGCATCTCGTCCTGATATAATGTTTGATGTTTGTTTGTGTGCCACGTACCAATCGAGTCCCCGAGTGACACATCTGGCAGCAGTTAAGCGCATCTTACATTATCTGAAAGGAAATCCCGACATCGGGTTGTGGTACCCCAAGGACGATATGTTTGATCTCATCACTTTTACTGATTCGGACTACGGAGGATACAAGATCAACTTCAAGGTTACAACAGCGGGTTGTCAATTCTTAGGAAACTGGCTTGTTTCCAGGAAGTGTAAGAAGCAAACAACGGTCTCAACTTCAACAGCCGAAACGGAGTATGTGGCGGCCTCGAGTTGCTGTTCATAGGTTCTCTGGATCTAGCAGGATCTGCGGGATTACGATTTGAAGTTTCTTACTACTCCTATTTACATTGACAATTCGGCCGCTATTTCTATCACCAAAAATCCAGTTCAACATTTGATAACAAAACACATTGAAATCCGTTATCACTTTATAGGTGATTCCTTTGAAAAGAAATTAATCGATATTGAAAAAATACATAAGGATTTTCAAAAGGCTGACCATTATAACAAGGTGTTTGATAAAACACGTTTTCAAAACTTGCTGGGTATAAACAGTTTAAAAAGATTAACAGATATTAAATAGCTCGGTTGAATCATTTTCTTTTCATTTTTCTTATTTTTTTTTGTTTGTCGTTTTTAGGGGGAGAAAAATATAAAAATTCAAAAAGATTGTGATTTTTAGTTTGTACAAAAAACTTAAAAACTCCAAAAAACATTCAAATAATGAAAAATTAAAAAACAAGTGAAAAATGCTCTTCAAAATGAGTTTTCAAGCAAAAAGGGAACATGATAGTACATTGGTCATTTGCTCCTAAGTCTAGTAAAAAGTAAGTAATAAAAGATTGTGTGCTTAGTTGCATTGATGTATTGGTAGGTGTTTTGACAAACAAGTACGGACTAGTAAGTGATAAAATAAAATGCTAAATACTCAGGGAGATTAGTTCTATAAAAGGCCTTGAAGATGATGGCAGAAATGTAATAATCCGGTCATACTCAAGCCTTCCAATCAATTTGAAAACCATTTTTAAAGAAAAAGAGTCTAGTTGGTGGTTAACGCTTCAACGATGTATGGACTTATGGCCTTAAATCCTGTATTGATGGGATGCTTTAAGGTTATGCTGGAATCTATTTGTCATGCTTAAAGCGCATGACACATCCGGTTTAGTATATACCATTGCATAAATGATGGATCCAATAGCCGATGCATACGGGATTCCATTCATTTTCTCTTACTCATCCTTTGAGCTTGGACATTGAGATGCACTCAATATCGTTCCTCTTTGAATAGGTACCAAACCTCTCTTAGAGTTCTCCATCTTGAACCTTTTCATGATTTTGTCAATGTATGCACTTTGTTTTAAACCTATCAACCGCCTTGATCTATCCCTATGGATCTTTATTGCCAAAATATAGGCAGCGTCACCAAGATTCTTGATTGAAAAACAACTTCCAAGCCATGCTTTTACACCTTCCATGGTTGGAATGTCATTCTCAAATAGTAGTATGTCATCAACATACAATACTAAGAAGGTAATATTGCACCCACTAGCTCTCTTGTACACACAAGCTTCATCACCATTCTTGATGAATCCAAATTTCTTAACTTCTTCATCAAAACGGTGATTCCACCTTGCATAAATTGATTTCTTTAACTTGCATACATTATTAGGATGTTGTGGATCGACAAAACCTTCGGGTTGAAGCATATAGACATCTTCCTCAAGATGCCCATTTAGAAAAGCGGTTTTGACATCCATTTGCCATATCTCATAGTCATAATGTGCGGCTATGGCAAACAATATCCTAATAGACTTTAGCATTGCTACGGGAGAAAAAGTTTCATCATACTCAACCCCTTGAGTTTGAGTGAAACCTTTTGCTACAAGTCTTGCTTTATAAGTATCCAAGTTTCCATGCATATCAGGTTTCTTCTAGAAAACCCATTTACTTCCAACCGGTTTGGAATTAAGAGGAGGTACGACCAAGTCTCATACTTGGTTGTCATGCATGGATTGCATCTCAACGTTGATGGCTTCAAGCCATTTGTCACAATCAGATTGTGACATTGCATCATGATATGTGGTGGGTTCATCCGAATCTACCACATAGCACCCATCCATGAGAAATTCATATATTTTGGGTGGATGACTAATTCTACCGAACTTGCGAACGTTTTGTGTGTCTTGATCAACCATTTAATCATTCTCAACAACCTCTTATTGATTGCTAGTATCAACCAAACGTGTACCGTCTTGTGGTTCTTGATCCTCCTCGAGTTCCACTATTCTACTAGTACCTTCCATAAGGAACTTAGTTTCCATGAACTCGGCCTTTCGAGCAACGAACACCTTTTGCTCGGTTGGGTTGTAGAAATAATATCCCATAAAGTCCTTGGGATATCATACAAAGATACACTTAGTGGATCGACTTTCAAGTTTTTTTGCGTGTTTTCTTGACATAAGCCTCACAACCCCATACCTTTAAATATGATAACGATGGAGCCCTTCCATTCCATATTTCAAAAGGTGTTTTGTCCACTTTCTTGGTTGGGGCCATATATAGAATACGGGCCGCGGAGAGTAAAGCGAAACCCCAAAATGATAGAGGCAATGTGCTTCTAGCCATTATAGATCGAGCCATATCCAATAGAGTTTAATTCCTCCTTTCAGACACACCATTGTGTTGTGGTGTTCCGGGTGGAGTAAGTTGTGAGATGATACCATAACTTCTAAGATGATCTTGGAAAGCATCACTTAGGTGTAAGGCGCCGAACCCCGGGAAACCCAATAGTTGGTAATCATACAAAACACTTGAGAAATTAAATAAACTTAAAAACAATTCTTTGCATTAAAATAGCATTACAGAGTATAATTTGGCAGAAAACATAAATAGATAAATAAGTTCCCAAAATCAAAATTAATTATAACTTTTAAAAGTCTTTTGAAATAAAAGGTTTATAAGTAATTCTTCGTTCCAGTATGCCCTTCACCGTCCAAGTAGCTCGGTGCACGTCCAAGCGATAAGGCATCCTCTTCCTAACCTGAAACTCACACTAACATGCACACAAAGTCAGCTTAAGCTGAGTGAGTTCAAGTTTTATATAAGTAGCAATAGTTTTAATAATCATTCCAACTGTTTTAAAACGGTAAACGGAAGTACATCGGTTAGGTCACCACTTTCAAATAAATAATCATCCTTACGTATGAGCATCTCTATACGTGCATTCCTATATATATATATAACATTCAATAATGACATTCAGGGCCGAGAAAACGTACAACCCAAACACGTAACATTCAGCGCATGCAAACACAAAGTAGACATACGCAACAATCAGTAGTCGAGACGACTACAACATTCTCCAAATAATGGCCATTCTAAATATATATAAATATATATATATACATACACATTCCATAACATTTCAAGGCCTACCGATACTAGCAAGCCTATGTAAAACCATTCAAAACATTTCATCAAGTAAGAAAAACACTTAGGGGTGCATGCTAGCCCAAAACATAAAAAGAGTTAAACGGGGCATCGAGAACTCACCTGAAATCAATCGAACACTTGCAATGAGGTAGGAAAATCCCTAAGTGCACAATCACAAGCAAGGGCATGTAAATTATACACTACACGTTACTAAACTAGACCGTAAGAACACTCTTGCTTAATGGGTTGTTCAAGCCCAACACTTTGGCCCAATGCCCAACACTTTGCCCATGGCCCAACAACTTGGCCCAAGGCCCAAAAACTTGGCCCACGGCCCAACACTTGGCCCAAGGCCCAACAACTTGGCCCAAGGCCCAACACTTGGCCCAAGGCCCAAGGACAATTAATTCGGGTCGAATGCGCGTGCAATAAACCTTAAAACCATTTTTTATACGATTCAGCCCCGAATGGACCAAATTCCGTTTTAAATCTTTTCATTCGTCAAGATTATGTCACCCGATTTGATAGGGTTGACGGTTACTTTTTACAACTCTTACTTTACCGTTTAAACGAAAATTCGCGCACCGCCGACTCGATTGACGAAGCACTAACCACAACAGCCCCGAGCATCAAAAAAATAATTTTTCCACAGCCCTTAGACCCCCTTAGGGCTGTACAAACTGATTCGGTCGGTCACCCGATCAATTAACGCATCAAACTCAACAATTTGCAATTCTACACCCGATAAACCCTAGTTTTCGAACTAAAATCGATTGACCGACCTAAACAACTCCAATGACCACGAAATTTTAATATGATGTAAATTCCATACCTGGGGATCTTTCTACACCAGAAACTCTAATTTTTATTCACGGGAAGTGCTCAATTACACCTTGGCCGAAAATATGTCCAACGAAAAGTTTCGGCAAAATTGAGCATCAAAACGATTAGGGGTGAACAAAAAGAGTGTTGGGGTTTGTAATACATACCTTGAACTATTTCTAGGAGCTTGGAATCAATCAAAAAGTCGAAGCACGGAAGGGAGGGGGTGGCTGGAAGGGGCCGATCGCAGCAGTAGCTGTGGATTAGGGTTTAGGTTTTTGTTTAGTGTTATATCATAAAACATTTTCATTCTAGCCCCCGGAATTTAATAATAATGCAACTTTGAAGAAATGTTAAGCGATTAGACATACCGGGATGACGTAAAGACCTCCGAGAAACGTCGGATAAATCCCGAGAATTATACATACTCTTCAAGTTTTAATTCTTGAAACCGGAATTAACGGGCGTTACAAGTTCACCTCCCTTATAACGGGATTCGTCCCTGAATCCCGATGCGACAGGAAAAACTGCGGATAATGCTATATCATCTCGTCTTCGGACTCCCAAGTGGCCTCGGAACCCCTACGGTGTTTCCACTGCATCTTCACCTGTCTAACCACCTTATTCCTCAAACGCCTCTCCTGACTGCCAAGAATAGCAATCGGTTGCTCAACGTAGTTAAGCTTACTGTCGAGCTCAATCTCATCAAAAGGCACATGGGCCTCACCATCCGCTAAGCATTTCCTCAAGTGGGACACATGGAAGGTAGGATGAATCCCCGCGAGCTCATCAGGCAGTTCCAGTCTATACGCTACCTCACCTACACGGGACACTATACGAAATGGACCAATGAACCTCGGACAAAGCTTCCCCTTCTTACGAAAACGAATAATGCGCTTCCAGGGAGAAACTTTTAAGATAACCCGGTCCCCAACCTCAAACACAATAGGCCTTCGCCTCTTATCTGCATAAGACTTCTGACGATCCTGCGCGGCCTTCATAAATGCTTTAATCTTGTCGAGCTTCTTATAGCCTCGACCACCTCTAAATTACCCAACTGCTTTTGACCAATGGGACCCCAACAGACTGGAGTCCTGCACCTCCTACCATACAACATCTCAAACGGTGGCATCCCAATCGTGGCGTGGTAACTGTTATTATACGAAAAATCCACTAACGGTAAGTGACGGTCCCAACTACCACCAAAGTCGATAACACAAGCCCGCAACATATCCTCGAGAGTCTGAATGGTCCTCTCGGACTGACCATCCGTTTACGGGTGATAAGCAGTGCTGATGAGGAGTTTGGTGCCCATCTCCTCGTGAAACCTTTTCCAAAACCTGGAGGTGAAATGCGTATCCCTATCCGAAACAATAGATACCAGTACCCCGTGCCTAGAGACGATCTCACGAATAAACACATCGGCCAGCTGCTCAGAATTAAAAGTCTCTCAGATCGGCAAGAAATGAGCGCTCTTGGTCAATCTATCCACGATTACCCAAATGGTGTCATAATTACCCCTAGGAGTACGGCAATTTGGTCACGAAATCCGTAGTAAGATGTTCCCATTTCCACTCAGGTATTTCCAATGGCTGAAGTTTCCCAAATGGCTTTTGATGTTCGGCTTTAACTTGTAGTCACATCAAACACTTACTCACGTACTGAGCCACCTCAAATTTTATCGCAGGCCACCAATAATTTTTCTTCAAGTCTTGGTACATCTTGGTCGCGCCTGGGTGAATAGAATAGCGCGACTTGTGTGCCTCATCCAAAATTTTATCTCTGAATCCCCCATACCTCGATACCCATAAGCGACCCTCCTTATACTTCACCCTGTCACCGACGTCTTCCAACAATTTCTCCTGACCCCAAGCACGTTCTGACATAATCCATTCAACCTGTAATGCTTCATCTGTATGTTGGCTATTTGTTTCAAAATGTCGGGTTTGGGAGTAAGCTAGTAGGATTTCACACGAATCGACTTCGGTCTCTCCTTCCGGCTCAACGCGTCGGCCACCACGTTAGCCTTACCGGGGTGGTACATAATATCCAAATCATAATCCTTAATCAACTCCAACCATCGTCGTTGGCGCATATTCAGTTCCTTTTGTTCAAAGAAGTATTTTAAACTCTTATGGTCGGTATAAATAACGCAAGGAGCACCGTACAAATAATGTCTCCACAACATAAGCGCAAACACCACCGCCGCCAGCTCGAAATCGTGGGTAGGATAATTCGCCTCATGAGGGTTCAACTGCCGTGAGGCATAAGTGATGACTCGACCTCGCTGCATCAAAACACACCCAAGCCCCTGATAAGAGGCATCAGAATACACCACCAAATCATCAGTGCCATCAGGTAAAGCTAAGATCGGGGCATGCGTCAATATGTTCTTCAACTCGAGGAAAGCCTCCTCCTGTTCCGTACCCCAAACGAACTTGACACTCTTCTTAGTCAGCTTGGTCAGAGAATAAGCAATTTTTGAGAAATCGGGAATAAAGTGGCGGTAATACCCCGCCAAACCCAGAAAACTATGGATTTCGGTTGGAGAGTTAGGAGACTCCCATTCATTCACAGCTTCCACCTTTGCAGGGTCAACTAGAATACCACTCAGGTTAATAATATCAATACATGTTTCAGGTATGTATATGTAATCAAACATGCTTTTCACCCCAAAAGTTCGTAAAACTGTTTAAAGAGTGGGGTCATGAAACTCACGGTTTAGTAGATAATCAGTACTGTATCAGCTCGTGGTTTGTTCGGTCCGCTATCAGTAGTTCTTATAATCAATATTATAATAATATTAATAATTTAATATTATTATAATCTCAATACTAAACTGGGCTGTATAACTAATCCGGATGTAGCTGGAACGCCCAGAAAGTGGCAATAGGCTTAGTTTGTGATGTTGTTCAATGTCTAATACTTAAAACTGAACTTGGCTCAGATTCTCGTTTTCCCAGCTAGGCCAAGTTGTTCGTTTACGCGTTCAGAAAACGGTTGCGGTCTAGGTGGTTGCGGACGACTAGGTTGAGTTGCTTGGGTTGGTCGGTTGACAATTCCCATACTGACTCTACAACTAGGGCCATTATGCCCCGTTCTCCCACACTTCTGACAGATTAACGACCTGCACTCACCCACATGATGAAAACTACATTTATCACATTCTGGCCATGGTCCCTTGTACCTGTCTCGTTTCACCTCAGAACTACTCATAGCATAATTTTGTATTGTCGGGCGTGCACGTTTACTTGCTGGCCTTCCTTGTGACCCTGATCCATAATTGGTTCGCTTCATACTCGATGATTCCCCGGCCATTCTCAACACTCCACTTCTTACCAAGTCAAAAGTTACGATGCCGGCCTGAGTCACGGCATTCTCAAATGATGTATGGCCAACAGAATTTACCAAACTCCTCACTTCTGGGGCTAAACCCCAGATATAACGTTCAACTCGTTTTTCCTCAGGAGTTACTAACCATGGTACTAGGCGAGCCAGTTCGTTGAAGCGGTTGGTATACTCCAGATGATCTGCTCCTTTCATTTCTAAACTCCAGAGTTCATGTTCTAATCTTTGAATTTCGTTCTTTTGGCAGAAATGTTCCAGCATCAGTGTTTCGAGTTCAACCCATGTCATGCGATTAACCGTATCTTGACCCTTTATCTGCTCCGTAATGTTCCACCACATTAATGCGTGATCAGTAAATGTAGAGGCAACATACTTGACAATGTTTTCGGGTGGACAATTGCTGATATTAAGGACATATTCAGTTTTCTCGATCCACTTGATTAACCCGTTTAGCCCTTCAGTTCCCTTGAAATCAATCAGTTTACAGGCCATAAAGTTTTTGATCGAATATTCCCTTCGAGGGGGATTAGGGTTGTTATTGTTATTGTTTGGGTTCGGTGGGGGATTATTGTTGTTGACATTATTTGCATCAGGTGGGGGATTATTTGCATTGGTAGGGGCATTTGTGTTAGGTGGGGGATTATTATTTGTAAATGTTTCAGTGTTGGTTGGGGGAGCATTATTGATTTATTGCTGGTCTGTTTGTATATTGCCATTAACACCAGCAGTTACTTGTGTTACAATAAGTGGTATTACTGTCTGCATTTGCCGAGTA
Organism: Bidens hawaiensis; assembly: GCF_021521415.1. Classification (NCBI taxonomy): domain Eukaryota; kingdom Viridiplantae; phylum Streptophyta; class Magnoliopsida; order Asterales; family Asteraceae; genus Bidens; species Bidens hawaiensis. The sequence goes on from NW_027491157.1 coordinate 2,318,562, forward strand.
ATCATCTCGGCTATTTCTGCCTCAGTCATGGGGTTTGCTTTCTTTGGGGCCATTCTATAATGATAAACAAATATAAGACAATTAATACTAATTCCGCATAACAATAATAAATGTGTAATAATAATCACAATAAATGTTGTGCAGGTAAACCAGATAATATACTGACATTTCACAAATTGTTCCGTACATTGATATTAAAAGGTACTTAGACTTAGCCTGATAAAGGCCAGTGCTTGCGTGTATATATCAAATCTGTCACTAAGTGACTGTTAGACTTAACCCTATAAGGGTCAGTGCTTGTAATAATGTACAAAATTTTGCCCCATGTTAACATAACATACAACTATATACATATATGGAGTATCAAAAGATCATGTACACATATCTGTAACATTCTGCATTTATCCGTACAAACGATAGGCTAACCACAAACATAAAATTAACAACACCGTAATCATCCAGTAACAGTTCCACAGCCGAACTGTCACCCTATCCAAACACCAGTGGTGGTAGGCATCTGACTGCTGCAAGTTCAGTACTATCTAATGTAACATCGATAAGCACTGGGTCACGTCCCTCCTCTCCTGGTTAATATTAGCTATGGCTATCGAGTGGTCTATCACACGGTTAGTCAGGATAGCCATCCAAGAGTTGTTTCCTGCGTTTGGGAAGTCAGGGCGAGGGGTAGGTATACTTAATGAACGGGAAGATGAAGTATCTGCCCTAGGGCGTGAAGGTCCTCCCCGGTCGTGGGTAGATCTGAATGGAATCAAGGTAGGGTCAATCGGGGTTACCCGAATACGAGCAGTCTGTCGGACTCGCGCAGTAGCTGAAGTCGTCGGCGACAGATGAATGGGTGGAGTGGGTGATCGGGCTACTCTAGCAGGTGAACGATACTGACTGTTAACTTCATTTTGATCCCTGCGTGGTGACCTGGGTGGATAACTATCGCATATGTAGCCGGATAGATTAGGCACATTCCTTGGTAGCTCTCTACAAATAACTTCTTCTTCCACCTCCTCCTCCGGTTTCTCCTCTTTTTGTCCTCTTCGGATTCCTCCTCTGGATCCTCCTCCGATCCTCCTCTGGATCCTCCTCAACAGAGATTACCGGTTCTTCTTCCGGTACGTATTCGTTATTCCTTGACATGACTCTGCACAAAGGTTAGTTATAAGAATAATATATATTGCTAGCGCTAACTATTGTCAAAAAGATTAATTAATTAAACCAAATTTAATATTAATTATCTTAGAATATAATATTTGTTTTATTAAAATTTTAATTATTATTATTTAAATCAATATTGAATATAAATGAATATAATATTCATAGTAAAATTTACCGTCATCAACAGTATCGTACGTGCACGTATTCATACACCTTGTTCCAATTAAACACGTATGAGTGTTACATATATATATACTTTCACATTACCTTTTATACACATATATTGCCACTTTTACGTAACCACACGTTCCGCGACTTCTCCCCGAATTCCCTCATACAAGCGAGTCTGTTATTATGTTCCGGACCACAATAACTCACTTGCCCAACAAGTTCATCCCGACATCCATCAGTATATAATATTAATTTATTATTTAAATATTTCCCAGAGTTAATCGAGCCTACGGTTATATTTTAGGTATCCTAAGGGATAACCTAATCCTTTATAACCAATGGCTTTGATACCAACTTCTGTCACACCCCGACTAGCACAATGCGGAAGCGTAAAATGGGAATGTAACAGAAACCTCTGGTATCAACACATTGTTTATAAGGAAACATTACAAACTAATTTATAATATATTACATTTCATTGGTCTATCATTGTTTTACAGTCTAGGTGATTCAAACAAAACTAGTTCGTTAACTATACGATCTTACTACTAGTATCCTTGCTTCTATTCACATAGCATCAACCACACACCTTGGGCAAGTAACAGATCACCAAATCACTCCGATTTAGGTACACCTGAAAAGCAGTTTAAAACATGTCAACTACTAGAGTTGGTGAGTTTCACGAGTTTCGAGAAAACAGTATTGAGTATTCACAAGTTAGCACTTGTAATCATGAAATAAGTATGTATGTATGTAAATGATGTAATTATGCTAAGCTACAGTGAAGCCTTGACTGTATGTGCTGCATGCATCCATTTTTCACGCTCAATCAACCACTGTGGCCCCTTTCCGCCCACAATATGCCCCAAGTAGCTATGTCTAACACTACATAGCTTGTTGTATAATTATGGTCATGTGCAAACGGGGTAAAGTCTCAGAAAGACATGCCGGCTCCGTTTTGGTTTGTCAAAGCAATAGTACTATTCACAAGCCACCGGCTCGAAGTTAATCACTGTGATCGAGGGGACTTTCGTGTGTTAGCACTTAGATAATTCACATCAATACATGTTTCAGGTATGTATATGTAATCAAACATGCTTTTCACCCCAAAAGTTCGTAAAACTGTTTAAAGAGTGGGGTCATGAAACTCACGGTTTAGTAGATAATCAGTACTGTATCAGCTCGTGGTTTGTTCGGTCCGCTATTAGTAGTTCCTATAATCAATATTATAATAATATTAATATTTTAATATTATTATAATCTCAATACTAAACTGGACTGTATAACTAATCTGGGTGTAGCTGGAATGCCCAGAAAGTGGCAATAGGCTTAGGTTGTGATGTTGTTCAATGTCTAATACTTAAAACTGAACATGGCTCAGATTCCCGTTTTCCCAGCTGGGCCAAGTTGTTCGTTTACGCGTTCAGAAAACAGTTATGGGAAAATGATTTTTACTTAATTAGTCCAAAAATATGATTTTTGATCAGTCTTGGTTATTTGATATTCCCGCAGGTTCGTTAGTTGCGAACGTGCCGGTTTTATAAAAACTGAATTTGTTTAATCTTTAAATTAGCATAATTAATTAACCGTTGATCATTAAATTAAGGAAATTTAGCCGCTTATCAATTAAAATATGTGGATGTTAATAAAAATATTTCTGGAATTATTTACTGATTTTTTAATTTATAAAAATTCATTTTATCAGCTATATTTTGTCTGAATATCGTCCGTGTACCCCAAACAATTTCCAAAAATTCCACAAAAATTCCTGAATACTCAAAACGTGTCCCAAATCAACCTGTATCAATTACAAAATGTAAAAAGCTCGTGCGATATTCTTTTCGGCCCAAATTCGGCTATAAAAATTCACACGAACACATATAAACAAAACACCTTTAAACATCTTCAAATGATCCCAAAATTCATATGTGATCAAAATACATCAAATCTGAGTTCCCAGAAAAATTTCATAATTTTTGAAGTATTTTAGCTATTTTTCCCAAATAAACATCCCAATTCGGTAATAAATTCTCCAAATATTCTCGGATTGTCAAAAAATTACCAAATTTAAACAGGGACTCATTGACATGGTCTCTGATGTCCCTGAAAAATTTCAAGGCCTAATAATATGCACATCACAACCTTAACCTAAATAGCCCGTAAGCGAGTGTTTCGGCATTACCTTAGCGAGTTTGGCTCGTTTAAGTTTTTAGGTTCTTGTGCTTCCATGCAAGCTAGATACAAGTCCTATATCACAAAACAAGCAGTTTTCATCAATAGAATAGCCTTTTAACTTAGTGTTTCGGCTTGTGCACAAAAACGAACTTTTGAACCGTAAAAACGCCGTTTCAACCCTTTAATCCGTGTTTATAGCAAAAAAAATCATGATTCTGATTTGAAACTAGGTTTAACATCAAAGTATATTTTTGAATGATTTTTGAGAGTTTTACATAGTTAACTATGATTTTTAAGAATCAACACATGTTTATATGTTGTTAAACGAGTTTAAACGAATCAAAAATCGATTAATCATATGGTTTTTACCTAGTTTTCTTGTTGGTTTTGGCTGTAGAAGAAGAGTTCCAGAAGCTGTGTTTGAAAATATGTGTAAAAATATCTCAAATCTAGTTTATATGTGAAAAGAAAAAAAAAGGGGGGTGGGGTGGTGGCTGCGGCCGGAAGTCCATGGGTCCACTTTGGGCCCATTTTGGCCCAAGTTTCTGATTTCTCAAGCCCAAATACGAAAAACCCAGTCCAAATTTAGTTCGGGTTCGGTTTTTGGCGCGAAAAACTTATCGGGTGCGTTAAACAGCGCGAAAACGAGTGTTTTTCGGCTATTTTTGTGTAAAATTATAAAAACATACTATATGTTTGTAAAAATCGAAAATATTTTCACGGATCGCTTAAAACATTTCAAATAAGTGTTTGGTAAGTCTTTTTCGGCTTAACGGATGATACAATGCTTGGTTTGTAACTATCTTCCGCGTTTAAATATATAGCGGGTAGTTAAACGAGCATGTTTTCGTTTAATTTGTTTGCTATCAAACTAAGGCCATATTACTAATATTGTCAGGATCGTCTGTTGGGTGCAACCTTAGCAAAGGTTTGACAAGAACACACCGACTTAATTACTCAAAGACTGATTGAGTATCCCGACGGAATCAGGATATTCAATGATTGAAAATGAAAGCTTGTGGAGAATTATCAAACACAAAACAATAAATGATAATCAGTAAAGACTATTTCAACGACAAAGATTCACTATATTAAATGATACGTCAATGATACAGTGAATGGAATGTCTAGGGTTTTGTGTTATGGCGGCTTTTGATATTCGTCTGCAAAGATTGTCAGTATGCGTGCCAAAAAAACCCGTGCCCTAGTCGTACCCTAGGATGTCTATATATTGACCCTAACATTCCATGTATACGTCTTAGACATTACATAATGAAAGATAAATCTAATACAAGTGTTTCAGACCTCGAGCAAGGTATATACCTTGCTCGAGCAAGCTTCCTATACAAGGTGTGCTCGAAGAGTGTCCTCGAGCATACTTTACTTGGAATATATTCTCTTTCGGAGAATACATATTCTCTTCTAGTAAGCTTCATTCCTCTTGACTTGTTCAAACTTTGCTCGAATAAGTCCATCGAGCAAGTTCATTCTTCTTGATGTCTTCAGCTTTTCTTATTCAGTAATCTTTATCATGCTCGGATGTAAATCTTTCTCGGTAACTGAACTGTGCTCGAAGTCTTTGCTTTGATTCACGTGACATCCTATTATTGCATCCATGCTTGTCCCCATGTGCTCGATCATCATGTGCTCGTAACACTTGGCTGGAACTTGTATGATCAAGCTGTTTGCTCGATTTGAAATCCATGCTTGATAGAAGAATACCCTTGCTCGTTGAAATGTCGCTTGCTCGAAGCCTTCAACAATTAGAAGAATCAACCATTAAAGATTCAGAACCTTGCTCGAAGTAGTAAAAACCATGCTCGATTGTCTGGGCTTGCTCGTATTCCATACTTAGCCGTTTCTGAGGAGGTTGAGAAGATTCCAATATTCCTTATCAAGAAATCCGACCCAACAATCTCCCCCCTAGATTGGAACAAGCTCAGATGCACCAAAACATACTTGCACAGTGTTACACATGTATCAGATTTCTTGATAAATCATTTAAGAACGTGTCATTTCATTATATAATTGGAATTTTGCCACATAGGCATTACACAATAAATTTTTACAACTCAAACAAAATACAAAGATAAACATAATTAAAAATCAATCATCCATTAGCTCCATTATGTTATCTTCTTCCTCTGTTCTTGGCTTCAGCCCTTTCTTTCAATTTCTTCACATATGCAGCTCTTTGCTTCAGCATGTCAAGTTCAGAGGAGTCAGAGGCATCACTTGGGAATCTTGCATCAATCAAATCTTGTAAATCTTGTGGATGCATATAATGCAGATCACCATCCTCCCTTATGACTCCAATAGGTACCCCTGACTCATTTCCCAAAGTGGTCGAATCATCATTTTGATTGTACGTTATGTATGTGATTCTTCCAAATTGTTGCACTCTTGAGTTGGGATCCTTCATCACTTCTCTCGTAGCCAAGCACTCTTTTAAGGTCTTCCTTTTCTGATGAGAGCTGCTTGCTAGAGTTCTTTGTTTATTTGATTTAGAGAGGGAAAGCTCGGATATGTGAACTTCACTTATTCTCTTCCTCCTCTTCTCTTTTTCTGCTTGACTCCTGATCTCTCTCTTCTTTTGCTGCAGAAATAGGAATCCCTTTTCTGCTTGATCTTTTAAAAACTTTGAGAGATCATTCCTTAGTTGACCAGATGGTTGACTTCTTACTTGATTGTCATATAAATTCAGCTCAGTCATTTGGTCAGTTGTTCTTCTGAAAAGTTTCTCAAATCATCCATGAAGATGATTAGATGTTCTGTTTCATCTTCAGTGACAACCCTTAAGGTCTTTGATCTTCTATCAAAGTAGAGATGTGTGGGTAAATTTAAATTTCTTGGCTGCACAGGCCTCACACTCTCTGACCTATGGGTTCCACTTGAGCTCCCCTTTTCAACTTTCTTAATTCTATCAAGGCCCTCTTCAACATACCATCTCTTTATCGTTTCATCTGTTTGTACCAACAACTTTGACATTCTTACTCCCTTTTTGTGGAGAGCACCCATCATTTCAGCACGTACCTCCTCTTCAACTCTCCTCCTTTCCTCCTGTAATTTTCTTTGGGTTTCAAGATACAGTTTCTGCTCTCTATTATATATCTCCATTAATTGTTCAACAGGCATGTTTTGAAACTGTTCTTCTGACACACCCTTTTCCATCACAATTCTTTTTAACAACTCTACCCTCTGAGGGTCCTCAAACCACTTCTTTAATTCTTGATTTTTCTTTTCAGCTTCATCCTTTTCCCTTTGTAACCTCATTTTCAATTCCTGCTCTCTTTCAAAATTTTCTGGACTTGCTTGATCTTTGTGAGAGTCTTTAATTTGTTGAATTTTTCTTTTCAATTCTCCATGAGAAAGATTAATCAAGAAGTTGTAGCTTTAGCCATACAGCTGGAGGAATTTGATATCCTTGTGTTTGGCTTTCAAGGATTCATAATATTCTTCATTGTTCTGTTTCCTTTCAGTCTTCTTCAATTTTTCCTCATCTTCATTTTCTTTTTCGACTTTCTTCAATTTTTCTTCATTTTCACTTTCACCATCCAATTCAATTACTTTTTCAAGGTCATGAAGAGCCTCAATCATTGGTTCATCAGTTTGTTTGGATTGATCTCTTCTACCTTCTTCAAGTTTGTCTAACCTCAATTTGTACACCATTTTCCTTGACAGATTTGTCTTTTGGTTTTTGGTGTCTCAACATCATCAGTTGTGTCTTTTCTTTTTAAACTTGATTGAGTTGGAGTAGATGTATCGGGCTGCTCCACTTCTGCATCTGGTTCTTTAATAATTATCTCCTCATCCACAGACTCAGATTCTTCAATAACATCTTCGTTTCTATGAGTCTCTTCAATTTCTTCAGTGACCTCTTGAATGATGGGTTCACTTGGTTCAACATGTTCTTTAGGTCTTGATTCTCCTTTGCTCAGATTTATAAATTCTAGTTGAGCCTTTCTTGCTGCCATCAAAATCTCTGGATGATGTCTCTCTAGATTATTCAGAATCAGTGTAAGATCCTTCAATATAATCAACTTAACCATAGTGCTTGCTGAGACTTCAATGGTTTCATCTTCTTCATGAATAACTGGTCCCAACCCAAGTTCTTGTTCTTTTTCAAGATTTTCAGGTTCAGTCACTGATTGTTCTGGTTCATTGGTTGTTGGCTCTTCAGTCTCAATTTTTGTAGGTTCTGCAGCCTTTTCTTGATCATTATTCAGACTTTCATTGAAGGCATCAATTGTAGCCTTTATTGCTGCATCAGCTTCCTTAACCACCTATCATCTTCTTCGTCTTTGTCTTTCATGTTTATCAATGCTTCAATTACTTCCTGAGGGATTTCCTCCGTTTCTTCCATCATTTGTTCCCTCTCCAGAGCTTCCAGCTCTTCATTCATTAAATCAATTGCAGTCTTTACAGACTCGGCTTCAGCTACATCCGGATCAACAACATTTTCTTCAAACAAGATATCTTCTGATTGGACTGGGTGCTTAAGCAGGGGATGTAGATCATCTTCAGTCATTGCAACCCCTTTGCCTTTTGCTTTTCTTTTTAAACTTTTTTCCTCAGTTTCTTTATCTTTCATATTCTCCCCCTCAACTTCTGACTCATCATCATATAGCTGATTGATCATGTTTAGTGCATCAGATGGTCCAACCTCCTGTTCAACAGTAATATTCTCCCCCTGTTTTGGTGCATCTGAGGTCTTCTCAACCTCAGACTGACCCTCAAGGGTTTGAATTTTCAATAAAGCCTCCTTCAGTGCAGCTTCCATTGCCGAGTTCTTTGTAGCCAAAATGGCATTTTTCTCTTTTAACATTATGTTCTCAAACTCCAGTTTGGCATTTTCACATACAATATCATAGAGGTTTGGAGTTGATGGTGGGGTTTCAGCGGTTGGTTTTGGAACTGGGTCAGTGGATGGTTCAGATTGAGCGGTAGGGTCATGAAAAGTGGAGTCTTGCATTGGTGAAGTAGGAATAGGTTCAACAAGTACATCTTCATCCATAGGCTCAGTTAACTCTCCCTGTTCATGAATATCATTAGTAACCCCCTCATCTTCAGCTTGTTGAATCAACGGTCTCTCATCACAACCAATCAACATTTCAGGACCACCATCATCACCATCATCATGATCATTATCATCAGTATCATCCTCTTCATTATCATCACCATCATCATCTTCCTCATCACTATTACCGGGGGTCCTTGGAACATCAATCGCACCCAGTGTAGATAGGAGTAACCATGGGAGTACATCCCAGCCATCATTTTCAATGAACTTACTTTGAGCATCCTTCATCCGTTTGCATATATTTGAGTCTTGCAATTTCAAAATCTGCCCTGTCCTCTGAATTTCTGGTAAGTCTCTGTTTATTAAGATCTGCAGAAAACGTGGGTACATTAAGAATCTTTGAGTGAGTGGCCTTTCAGCATTTGAAATCAACCCTTGAAAGATGAGTCTCGAAACATTGAAGGGTTGATAGTAAAGAATTGCGACTGTAAGTGTCCCTAGCTCTCTGCTCAAAAAAGTCCAAGTCCCTCTCCGAGGAGATAAGGACTGGATGACATGATGAATCAAAAACCTGTATAATAAAGGAAAACTTCCTTTTTGAAACTGACCCTCCTTTACTACTCCCTGATAACCCATTATTTCTTGAAATACTCTTAGTAACTTGGGGATGGAGTAGGACAGTAGAGCTACAAAATTGTCATCAAGGTTCAGTGCAGCTCTGATTGAGGCTTCAGTTATTTCAATGTCATGATTTAGAATCGACGCCTCAATTCTTTCCCCATTGGCGTCATTTACATGTGTTGCAGACCCCCAAAAATCCGAAATGTGATTTCTGTATATTGTGGGGTCGGTAGTTAACGCCACCCTCAGATTTGAGTTTCTTAGAAAGTTTATCATTGGCTCCAACTCACGGTTGTCATCGTCTATCTCCAATCGAGCACACATATTATGCCGTTTTTCGAATTTGAAAGCCATCAGTTCTGCAAAAACACGAAGAGTTGTCAGTACACAAAGTTGCAGAACTAATCCATGAGAAAGGATAGATGATTAATGGCGTCTTCAATTAACCTGTTCCGTAGTAATGTGCGTACCTGCAAAACAAGTAAACAGTTAGTCAAGTTATTCAATTGGAAACCCTAATTTCAAAATCCATGCGACGATTTTCGAACAGCAATGTCTTACCGAAGTCGAAACAGAGCGAATGTCAATTATCGAAGTGAAATTGAGTGTAAAAGATCAGCGAGTAAGAGGACTACAGGACGAGCAAGAGGGCGATAGCACGAGCAAGAGGGTTTTTGTTTAGGTTTAATTAGAGAGAAGTGTGAAAAACATTCTAAGTCCCTTTTTTATACCTAACGAGTTGGTGGTACAGTACCTTAGATTGTCGTCTAGCACACGACAGTTGTCATTTAATTTCAAATTCACATTTACTACCCTTGCTCGATTATATAGCCAAAATAAAAACTTGCTCCCCCTGTACACAAGGACATGATACAATGCTTGCTCGAGCATACTTAAAAATATATCATATCAATTTCTTATGCCCGAGATGCATTCCTGTGTGCTTGAAGTACAGTGTGCTCGAAAGCCTTAAAATCTTTCCTAATCCCGCACTCGAGCACAGAAATTGGTACCCTAGTGTGCTCGAAAATTTTGTAGCAATAAAATCATCTTTACTCATTTCGAAATTTTAACTCAATCATCTATACACGCTCACTAAGACACTGAGCACAGACCTTGCTCGAAACACTTAGATGTTTCTTATCATTCAGTTGTCGTGCTCATAGTCATGAAATCATAGTTACTCATGCAATCATGCTCGAAGATACTTAGTAAAATAACAAAGTATATCTTCGTGCTCGAAGATCAAAGATAACAAAACACATAAAAAAAAACATGCTCGAAGTACAGTCTAATTCCTATATCATACTTGAAAATACTTAGAACAAACACAGATAACAGTGGTGAAATCAAAATCATTTGCCTAGAAGTTAAGACAAAATCACACTCAAACTTTGCAATAATTACGATTACAAGTTAATGAAATCATTCCGTTTGCTCAAGCTTGGGTTTGAGGTGAACAAGAGATCAAAATCAAGTTCAAAAGTTATGTCAATTCATTGGAAAGATCTCAACATGGGATCAGATTGTCCAATAACTGTCACACCACTTCATTTTCAGCCGAATTATGAGTTAAGTCAGGCTGACACTAGGTGTAGGTTCTTAGCATGATTCTTATGAACTTTTGTGATATTCTTAAGGTTCAATTAGTTGCTTGAGTTAGAATGGTCACACTTTAGACTTTAGTTGTTCCTTATCTCTTCTCAAAGCTTATTTAGCTTTCTCTGAATCAACCCGAATTGACTTCAACCCCCTGATGCGTTGGTCAAAAATTTTAATTGTTTGAGCAGTTTATTTAATAATAACATACATAGATATCAGACCGTAAGGTTGAACGTTGGACTTACAAGCCATTCGGACTTACATGCCTTTCATTCAGAGTGTTTAGGACTTATTTGGATTCCCCATTCTTGTAGTTCTGTTAGTGCCCCTTAATGTCATGATATATTTATTTATCATTAATGATTTTTGAAGCATATTTCATTTTCTTTTTCACTCTTTTTCATTTGCTTCATTTTCTTTTTATGAACTTCCAGATATATATATATATTGCTATTTAGTAGCTGCTCATAATTTGATAAACTGTTTTGATAGACCAAAACATCAACGGGCTCGTGTATGATTGGATAATTGCCTTTCTGCCTATCATTCGGAGAGATGTGCAAGGAAACATACCTTAGTTTTCAAATGAATCACCACATCAAACTTAGCATGATAATAGTATTTGTATCACATAAATCACTACACTCATGAGAAAATGCTACACAAATTGTCAGTTTGCTGAACAGAAATCTTTTAAGCCTATAATCCATGAGTTAGGAGATTAGACAATATACTATCATTTCCCATATTAGTTGGTTTCAATCTCCACCTGAATAACAATATTCATTTCTGAATATGAACTTGGATAATATTATCATCTCTCTTGTGTGATCACCAAAACAGTGTTGCTTATCATAAAACATGTTACATTTTCAAAATCATTTATTTGATAGGTCATTTTTAAGGTTAGATTCTAAAAATAGTACAGTCTTGTAGTCACATTTGACAAGCAGACATTTCACAAGTGTCACACACAATACTCACATAGCACATTTCATTCAGCAAAGCACACAATACAGTCGAGCATACTTAGAAATCCATCGAGAATACTCGGAAGTCTATCGAGCTATGATCGGATCTCTCATGTATTTGACTGCATCGTGACCTGATACTATGTTTGCCGTTTGTTTGTGTGCTAGGTACCAATCAAGTCCCCGAGTGACTCACCTGGCGGCAGTAAGAAGCAGACAACGGTTATCTGAGGGGAAATCCAGACATTGGGTTATGGTACCCCAAAGACGATAAGTTCGATCTCACCGCTTTCACTAATTCGGACTACGGAGGATGCAAAAACAACTTCAAGTCGACAACAGAGGGATGTTAATTTTTAGGAAACCGGCTTGTTTCCTGGCAGTGTAAGAAGCTGACAACAGTCTCAACTTCAACAGCCGAAGCGGAGTATGGGGCGGCCTTGAGTGCTGCTCACAGGTGTTGGAATTACGTATGCCCGAGACACATACTTATACTAATGTGGCTAAATGTGTTTGATCCAAGTCGGGTCATACCCAATAACAAGCTAGACAACACCAAATGTATTCTTTTAATGATTTGATCAATTAAACGAATACCGAACACTACATGTTTAGAAAATTGGTTTTCTAAACAAACACACTTGAGGATTTAAATAAATTATCTGGATAATTTGTTTATATAAATTAATTATTTAATTGGTTAAATAATTATATAAATGTATGTACATTTTATAAAAATGAGTTTTATAAAATGAATGGAGATGTTTTAAATGGTTAAAACAAAACAAAAAAAAAAAAAAAAATATAAAATAAATATAACCGGCCACCCCATGTGGGTGGAGGTTTTGGTCCAATCAAAAGTTTTGTCTTCTTGTGTTAACCATCTTATTTATCTCCATTCACATTACATGCATTTTGGTCTTGTCCCTTTTGAATTCTCAAGTAATTTTGAAGTTTTCTAAACTCTCTCTTCTCTCTCAAAACTCACGGCCATATTGGCCTCAAATTGGGAGTTTTGTGAGTCTAAAATTGGTGTTCAAATCCTAGCACAAATTGGTGTTGTTGCTACAAAAGCTTGGGGTATACAAAGCTTGAGGGTTTCTCCTTTGCAACCTTGCCATTTGAAGACATCATCTTCTTCATCCACCTACATCTTATTATAAGGTATAAGAAGGTACAACTTACATTATGTGAGCATTTTGTTCTTGTAATATTGATCCTTGTTCTTCGGGTTTTAGTTTTAACATAATGGTATGTTCATAACAAGTTTTAAAATCTAAGCTTCCGTTGCGTTTTCTTGTTAAATATGGTTAACTTGAACTTTGATAATCTTGTATAAAAACCCAACAATGGCATCAAGAGCCGGTTACAAGGACTTATGCTCCTTACATGTTCCTAAATTTCGGGTTTTTTCATGGGTGAAAAAGGGGTCCGAAAATTTGGTGGATTTTACCCCTCATGGTTTTGTAAGATCTTGACATGCATGGAAAGATCTTAGGAAACCATTTAACATTTGGATGTTGAAATATCAAAATTGTAAATATTTTGGGGGGGTGGCCGTAGCCTCTTGGGGGGGGGGGGCACCTTTTGTCTTTGTGATATTTTGGGCATTGGTTGCTTAGGATGCATGCTTAGAACATTTGGTATGTTTGGATGTGTCATAACCGAAACCTAGACCTTGGATGTGTTGATTGTTGTTTTGTGTATGTTGATTATGTTTATTATTCAATATGGTTGTAATAATTCATAATTTTAGGCTTGTGTAATTTATTTGTTCATAAATGGTATGTAATAAGTAGATTAGTTGCATTTTCTTCATTTTAGAAAAATATGTATTAGGATACATGTTGTAAAAATTGAAGATGCAAGAATTGGTGGATTTGGGCCTTGGGCCGAAATTTTGGGCTTGTTGGGCCTCACCGGCCCATCATGGGATTCAAGCCCATTAGGCCCATAAATTTCACTCTTGGGCCCAAGAAGACTTTTGGAAGTTTGGAGCCCATTAACAAGCCCAACAAGAACACAACAACTTGGAAAGGATACTTGAAGCATTTGGATGCAAGATCAAGTGGGAGTCAACATTCCATCCTTGTGTCATGTTTTGTCCCTTAGGTGTGACTTATGACCTATACTTGTTTCGGCTAACAAGTATGGTCAAATTTAGCGGTTTTCGGTTATGACTATATTTTGCATGTGTATGCTTGGTTGTTTGTTTTACTTAATGTAATGTGTGGTTGATAGATATTAGGATATCCAAACTGTCACATAGGAACGACAACAAGCATAAAACGGGTTCTAATATATATTTGGTAATATCGCGTCAATTAGTTTAATTAAATGGGTTTATTAAAACTAAGCGATCACTCACCTATAATAAAATTGGTTTTATTATAACTAGAACCTTGAAAATTGGTTTTCAAAATCGCCATATTTCTAAATGCATGTTAGGATATGGCATAATGTTTTTCAACTAGAATATTTGAAAATTTAAAATCCCTTTTTCAAATTACCAAGGAAACAAGTCTAACACCATCCTTTTGTATGACACTTAACGTATTAGGGAACTTTAAATGGGATAAAGGTCACCTAACCATTTTGAACAAACTAATATACTTAGGGTAATATTAACATATTTGTGGGATAAAGGTCACCTAACCACTTGTATGTTAATCTTACATGTTTATACAAGTAGGACGACTTGAATTGGAAACCATGTGATAAAGGTCACCTAAGCATGGGATCCAATGGTGTTGATGGGATAAACATGCCAACACGAAATAAGGATTTCGAATGGTCCCATACCTCTAGAAGTTGCAAAGGGTTGCAATTGTCAAGGTTGACTACCTTGTTAAATCAAATAACGGGATAAAGGTCACCTAACCGAAATTTGATTTATCGTTGGATTCTAGAATTTAATTATTATTTTAAAATCTGAAATAAAAGGGTATTAATAATTAAATTGATTATAATACTAATAGAACTTTGTTAAATTTTGTAGATGGCCACTAACAATGCAAACACCTCTACCCATAACACCCGTAACCTATCCTTAAGAACCATCCTTGAAAAGGATCGTCTAAACCATAATAACTTTATGGATTGGTATCGCAACTTGAGAATAGTTCTCAAACAAGAAGAGATATCATATGTCTTAGACGATCCCATTCCCGATGAGCCTAACGTGGAAGATGAGGAGGCTTATAACGATTGGGTCAATTACACCAAAGATTCGGTGCAAGCCTCTTGCCTCATGTTGGGGACTATGATTCCCGAAATCCAAAAGGATTTCGAGCATCATGGGGCATACGACATGATAACTCAATTGAAGGAAATGTTCCTTCAACAAGCTAGAGCGGAACGTTTCGAAACGGTTCGAGCGTTTCATGCATGTCGTATGGAGGAAACCCAAACCGTCTCATCTTATGTCCTAAAGATGAAAAGCTACATCGAAAAGCTTCGTAGGTTGAATTGTCCCGTGTCTAATGAGTTGGCTACGGATTTGATCCTCAACTCTTTGACCAAAAGGTTTGAAACCTTTGTCATGAATTATAACATGAATGGGTGGGACAAAAGCATTGGTGAGCTTCACGCAATGCTAAGAACGGCCGAAGCGGGAATGGGTAAAAAGGCTTTACCCGTTCTAACAATCGATGAAGGAAAAAGGGGACATAACTCCAACCCCAAAGCAAGTGTTGCTAAGGGCAAGGGCCACGTCCGAGGAAAGGGAAAGAGGAAAGCCATCAGGCCCATCAAACCGAAGGAAAAGAAGCAAAAGGTTGCGGCGCAAGATCCATGCTTTGAGTGTGGAGAGATAGGTCATTGGAAAAGGAATTGTCCGACCTATCTCAAAGCGTTAAAAGATAAGAGGGATGCGGGGCATACCTCAGGTATTATCTTTACTATACATATTGAACTAAATGTTATTTCTTCAAATACATGGGTACTTGATACCGGATGTGGAACTCACATTTGCAATTTGTTGCAGGGGTTCAAAAGAAGTAAACAACTCAACAAAGGGGACATTAGTCTCTTTATGGGCAATGGAGCAAGAGTTGAAGTCCAAGCCCAAGGAGACTACATATTAAATCTTCCAAGTGGTTTGGAAGTAATTTTGAAGAATGTTTTGTATGCTCCTAAGTTAAGGAGAAACATTATTTCCGTGTCCCTTTTAAAACAATGTGGCTTTGATCTTAAATTTATAGATTATGATATTCATGTTTTGATGAATGGCATATTTTATTTTAAAGCTATACCCATGAATGGTATATATGAAATAGATCAAATTGGTACGTCACATAGTAGTTCAATGTACAATGTCAACACCAAGAAACTCAAGAAGGACTTGGGTGATTCCTATCTTTGGCATTGTCGCCTTGGACATATAAGCAAGAATCGCATGCAAACTCTTCGCAAGAGTGGTATTCTAGAAACAAATGAGTATGATTCATTTGATGTATGTGAATCTTGTTTACAAGGCAAAATGACAAAGCAACCCTTTAATAAAACTTTTGAAAGGTCAAAAGAATTATTGGGTATCATACATTCGGATGTATGTGGTCCTTTTAGACCAATGACTAGGAATGGTGAAAGATACTTCATTACCTTTATTGACGATTATAGTCGATATGGTTATGTGTACTTATTGAAACACAAAGATGAAGCTTTTGAAATGTTCAAAGACTTCAAAACTGAAGTAGAAAGACAACTCAAGACCACAATCAAAGTACTTCGTAGTGATAGAGGAGGTGAATACCTAAGTGGTGTTTTTCAAGATCATCTTAAGAGTTGTGGAATTATTTCACAACTTACTCCACCTGGAACACCACAACATAATGGTGTGTCTGAAAGGAGAAATCGTACCCTATTAGATATGGTTCGATCGATGATGGCTAGAAGCACTTTACCTCTATCATTTTGGGGCTATGCTTTACTTTCCGCTGTTCGCATATTGAATATGGCTCCAACCAAGAAAGTGGAGAAGACACCTTTTGAAATATGGCATGGAAAGGCTCCATCGCTATCATTCTTAAGAGTTTGGGGTTGTGAAGCTTATGTAAAGCAATACACCCCAAACAAATTAGAAGTCCGATCCACTAAGTGTATCTTTATAGGTTATCCTAAAGATGATTTAGGATATTACTTTTACGATCCTAGTGAGCAAAATGTTATTATTGCTCGAAAGGGTAAGTTCTTGGAAACTAAGTTCCTTAAGGAAGGAACTAATAGTAGAACAGTGAAACTTGATGAGGATCAAGAACCACAAGATGATACACAATTGGTTGATACTAGCACTCAACAAGAGGTTGTTGAAAGTGATCAAGTGGTTGATCAAAACACACAAAACGTTCGCAGATCTGGTAGAGTTAGCAATCCACCTGAAAGATATGGATTTTTTGTAGAAGGTTGCTACGTGGTAGATTCGGATGAACCAACCACATACCGTGATGCAATGTCCAAGAATGATTGTGACAAATGGCTTGAAGCCATGAACGTTGAGATGCAATCCATGTATGACAACCAAGTTTGGGAATTGGTTGAACCACCACTCAACTCCAAAGCTGTTGGAAGTAAGTGGGTTTTCAAAAGAAAAACTGATATGCATGGAAACTTGGATACTTATAAAGCAAGACTTGTAGCTAAGGGTTTCACTCAAACTCAAGGGGTTGATTATGATGAAACTTTTTCGCCTGTGGCAATGCTAAAGTCTATTAGGATATTATTTGCCATAGCTGCACATTATGATTATGAAATTTGGCAAATGGATGTCAAGACCGCTTTCCTAAATGGATATCTTGAGGAAGATGTCTATATGGTTCAGCCTGAAGGTTTTGTCGATCCAAAACATCCTAATAAAGTATGCAAGTTAAAGAAATCAATCTATGGATTGAAACAAGCATCTAGAACTTGGAATCATCGTTTTGATGAAGAAATCAAAAGTTTTGGGTTCATCAAAAACGCTGATGAGGCTTGTGTGTATAAGAAAGCTAGTGGGAGTATAATTACCTTCTTAGTATTGTATGTCGATGACATTCTACTATTTGGAAATGACATTCCAACCATGGAAAGCGTTAAGGCTTGGCTTGGAAGTAGATTTTCCATCAAGGATCTTGGTGAAGCTGCCTATATTTTGGGAATAAAGATCTATAGGGATAGGTCAAGGCGCTTGATAGGTTTGAACCAAAGTACATACATTGATAAGATCTTGAAAAGGTTCAAGATGGAAAACTCCAAGAAAGGTTTTGTACCTATTCAAAGAGGGACCATATTGAGTTCAGCTCAATGTCCAAGCTCAAAGGGTGAGCAAGAGATGATGAAACAAATCCCATATGCTTCTGCTATAGGATCCATCATGTATGCGATGATATGTACTAGACCGGATGTGTCATGCGCTTTGAGCATGACAAGCAGATACCAACAGAATCCAGGAAACAGTCATTGGATGGCTGTTAAGAACATATTGAAATACCTTAGGAGAACTAAGGATATGTTTCTGATATATGGATCTGGTGAGGAGGAACTCGCTATAAAAGGTTACACGGATGCGAGCTTCCAAACTGATCGAGATGATTCTCGATCACAATCTGGGTATGTGTTCACTCTTAATGGAGGAGCTGTCTCTTGGAAGAGCTCAAAACAGGAAGTGGTAGCATTGTCCACTACAGAATCAGAATACATCGCCGCTTCATTGGCAGCTCAGGAAGCTGCATGGTTGAAGAAATTTATTTCTGATCTAGGGGTGGTCCCTACCATTCAAGACCCCCTAGAAATCTTTTGTGACAACGAGGGTGCGATTGCTCAAATCAAGGAACCTCGTTCGCACCAAAAGACAAGGCACATAGAGCGGAGATTCAACTACATAAGGGATGAAGTTGAAAAAGGAAAGATATGTATTCGCAAAGTTGGAACTGATCAAAATCTTGCGGATCCATTCACGAAGCTCCTAGAAAGACCGAAACATGAGCGTCATGCGAGTGGCTTAGGACTTCGATATTCTAGTAATTGGATTTGATCTATTTTGTATTTACGTTTAAAAGACTTTTGTAATTTAACTCTTTTATATGATTATGGAATCTTGAGTTAAATTCTAATTTTGCATGTTTAATCCATGAATAAGTTATCTTATTCTAAAAGTCCGTAGTCGATCACATTTGTGGGAACAAATATGAAGCAAGACTATTATGAACTAGGATTGGTGGATATTCATAAGGAATGAATATGGAGCATAGGTTTGCTGCCAAGGTTCATAGATATTTGTGGGATACGAATATTGGACTGACCCGCTCTCAATATTACTACATGGAGTCAATGGACCTGATCATTAGTAATTTTGAGTAAAGGAGAATTTCATATTATCCTTAGACCTGAGATGTATACTGGGTCTTGATTTTCACCAAGTATTACACTTTGACTCTCCCCTTCGCTATTCGTAAAAGATGGTACATAAGGATGAGCTCAGGTGGAGTATAAAGTGATAGTGAGAGGCGTATACAGTCAAGATGGAATTTGTTCCTCTTATGTGTTGAGAGTTTAGATGTCTAAGGCCTGATAAAGTTGAATTGTAAAGAGAATGATCGCCTATGTCTCTTAGATCCAACATGACATCTAGTAACAAAGGGATATAATGATAGATTCACCTAAATCATATCAAGTAAGGGACTTGAAGGAATGATGTTATTGAATGGCACTTCGTCAAACACATTAGGGGTGGTGAACTGTTGTTAGGCGGTATTCACCACTTGCATTAATTTTCTATGTATCTCGTGCAAGTGGGAGATTGTTGGAATTACGTATGCCCGAGACACATACTTATACTAATGTGGCTAAATGTGTTTGATCCAAGTCGGGTCATACCCAATAACAAGCTAGACAACACCAAATGTATTCTTTTAATGATTTGATCAATTAAACGAATACCGAACACTACATGTTTAGAAAATTGGTTTTCTAAACAAACACACTTGAGGATTTAAATAAATTATCTGGATAATTTGTTTATATAAATTAATTATTTAATTGGTTAAATAATTATATAAATGTATGTACATTTTATAAAAATGAGTTTTATAAAATGAATGGAGATGTTTTAAATGGTTAAAACAAAACAAAAAAAAAAAAAAAAAATATAAAATAAATATAACCGGCCACCCCATGTGGGTGGAGGTTTTGGTCCAATCAAAAGTTTTGTCTTCTTGTGTTGACCATCTTATTTATCTCCATTCACATTACATGCATTTTGGTCTTGTCCCTTTTGAATTCTCAAGTAATTTTGAAGTTTTCTAAACTCTCTCTTCTCTCTCAAAACTCACGGCCATATTGGCCTCAAATTGGGAGTTTTGTGAGTCTAAAATTGGTGTTCAAATCCTAGCACAAATTGGTGTTGTTGCTACAAAAGCTTGGGGTATACAAAGCTTGAGGGTTTCTCCTTTGCAACCTTGCCATTTGAAGACATCATCTTCTTCATCCACCTACATCTTATTATAAGGTATAAGAAGGTACAACTTACATTATGTGAGCATTTTGTTCTTGTAATATTGATCCTTGTTCTTCGGGTTTTAGTTTTAACATAATGGTATGTTCATAACAAGTTTTAAAATCTAAGCTTCCGTTGCGTTTTCTTGTTAAATATGGTTAACTTGAACTTTGATAATCTTGTATAAAAACCCAACAACAGGTTCTCTGGATCCAGCATCACTTGCGGGATTACGGTTTGAAGTTTCTTACTACTCTGATTTATATTGATAATTATGCTGCAATTTCAATCACCAAAAATCCGGTTCACCATTGGAAAACCAAACACATTAAAATCCGGTATCACTTCATACGTGATTCTTTTTTAAAGAAATTAATATCAATTGAAAAAATTCACCCGGATTTTCAAAAGGCTGACCTTTATACTAAAGCGTTTGACAAAACACGTTTTCAATATTTGCTGGGTATAAATGGTTTAAAAACTTTAAATGATATTCAAAAGCTTGGTTAAATCATTTTCTTTCTTGTTTTATTTCATTTTTTTGTTGTTTTTAGGGTAAGAAAAAAATATAAAATCCAAAAATATTGTGTTTTCAGTTTGTACAGAGAAATTTATAAACTCCAAAAACATTCAAATATTGAAAAAGTTTAAAAACATTGAAAAATGCTCCTCAAAAATGAGTTTTGAAGCAAAAAGGGAAAATGATAGTACATTGACGGGATTGATCTAATACATGAATAAATTAGATTAAAAATTACCGTAAGGCCAGCAATATGATATGCAAAGATAGGCTTGACATGCTATATAGGAACTGATAAGATATAAAGATAATGAATGCCGAACCTAGTGGAATTACATCTTGAAAGATTGATACTATATCTCATTTAAAGAAAAATCAAAAATAAAAATGATTACTATGTGTGCATGCTTTCATTTTTGAAGAAAATTCTGCTTTGTTTTTATTTTATTTTGCTAAGAAATTCAACTTCATTTTTTCTTTATTTTTATTCAAATATTGGATCCTCTCTTGTGCGATAATATTATCCGACCTGAGGGTTAATATTTGAGTATTCTGCCTTATTTTTTTGGTGTTTCGTATAAGCCTTGGACCTTCTCCGCGTATACTATAAGCACAAATGTCTGAAAGTCATGTATCGAACTGGGGGTAAAGGCCCGTACAACTTCAACTTATTTTTATCTTTTTATTTTGTTGAAATGGAACCTTATCTGCGTGTAGTAATACCGATATTAAGAAAATCAAAAGTTAGAAATCAAAGAAAAAGTTTCCGACATATGGTTTAGTGCCTAATTGAACCAAATTAAAGCATATCGTAAAGTTTCTGACAAGTCTGTGAAAAGTTTAAGAGGATAATTATATCTGCAATCATCGCTGGGTTATGTGTATAATAATCATCAAAATTGAAGTGTTACTTAGTGACATTTTCGTCAATATGATTCCCTACTCAACTTACAAAACATATGTACTGCTCTCATAGTATAGCTGTTTTCGGTTTTTAGTTAGTTGTTAATTGAAATTTTCTAAAACCCAAAAGCATTTTTCTTTCTTTTTCAATTCTATTTTAGTTTCGATTTACCAAGCTAGCGAATACATCAAAAGAAAAAGAAGAATTTGATCCCCAAAAAGTTTTATGTTAATCCTGCTTAAGTTAAATATTACAACTGGTATCAGTTGTGATTTAACGTAAAAATCCGCTTAAGTTAAATATTACCAATCCGTGGTTGATAGGGTATATTAACGTATAAAATCAAAACCCTAATTGGATTTGATTGATTATTTTATTATTTGATTAAAACCCTAATTGGATTTTAATATTAGTTAATTCCTTAATGAGATTTTTGTCTCATTCGCTAAGGATATTTGGTGATTCGTTAAATGGTTTAACGAATGTAAAGTCATTCGTTATTTAAAACATAACGAATAAGTTTCTTATTCGTTATATCTTCATTCGCTTCCGTTGTGCATAACGAATGGAAGGCATTCGAGTGACCTTTAACGAATGGAATGGATTTAATGTATCATTTGTTAAGAGTTTAATGAATGACACTCTTATTCGTTAGAAAAGTTAATGAATAACGTATATTCGTTAAAGTTTAACGAATGTGAATTCTATTCATTTAAAATCTTGACGAATAAGGATCATAAGTTAACGAATAAGGCCATTCGTTAATTCAAAATTTGAACGAATGATCTCGGGGTGTGTGTGAAGTCTGAGGGTTAATAATCCCAAGGTCAGACGAATGAGATCTCATTCGCCTGTTCCTTCCTTCTTCTTCTAAGAAAACTCCTGCCAAATTTTTCTAAAAATCTATACTTGATTATCTACTCAATCGAATAAGATTTCCTTGTTATACAAGTATTGCAATTGATGATCATCTAAGTTATAGAGTTTTCCATCGGATGATCTTGGATTAACTGATTGATTAACATATGCATGTTTATTAAACTGTTGGCAGCGATGGTTCAGTATAATCGAATCAATTATCAAGCAAACAATGAATATTAATGTTTGAAAATGGCTATCGATTGTCTTAGATAAGATGAATTGATAAACGTCATATGTAGGTTATCATATTAGATAATAAGTCGATGTCCTTCTTTCGTCTTTAACTTGTTTGAAGTTAAAATTAATTTTCTAATTGGACTTTTAATTGTAAAAGTGTTATCAGGAAAGACTTGTTAACAAATGAATTATGACGAATCAGGTCGATTCGTTATAGATACAATCTCTGATTCGTATAACAAATGTTAACGAATAAGGTTGATTCGTTACGGGTAACAAATGTCACCTTTTAATGTATAACGAATGTATTATTCGTCTTAAGTCAACTAACGAATGAAATAACCATTCGGTATTCAGAATATAATTTTTGAATATTATACTAATGTTTTTATTGATTTTAACAATAAAGGTTGATGAAAACGTTTA
Organism: Bidens hawaiensis; assembly: GCF_021521415.1. Lineage (NCBI taxonomy): Eukaryota > Viridiplantae > Streptophyta > Magnoliopsida > Asterales > Asteraceae > Bidens > Bidens hawaiensis. The sequence goes on from NW_027491157.1 coordinate 2,341,707, forward strand.
GAATCCAGTTCCCGAGCAAAACCCGGAGGCTAACCCTGCTCAAGCTGAACCTGAACAAGCTCCTGTGATGCTATCTAGGAACAAAAGCCACAATATCTGTGCCTATCTTGAGCCGAATTTTGAAGACTCTCCGATATTCGGGGGTATGATTAGCTTTCTGACACGCTCAAAAATTTACAAGGCTATTTTGACACGTACGGTAGTTTATCAGACGATAATCAGAGAATTCTGGAATACTGCTAGATTCAATGAGACAGAAAATCAAATTGAGGCAGTGATTCAGAATAAACGAGTAGTGATTGATGTTGGGGTAATCCGAGAAACGTTGGGATTTCGTGATACGATTGATGACAGGTGCGAGTTTGACGGAGAGTTGATATGTGGATTGTTTGGACGTGTAAAGTATAATGGTGATCTGGGAAAGTTAATTTATAACAAAGCAAACTTGTGTGAACAATACAAGTATTTGCTTCATGTATTGATTCATTTCCTCGGCGGACGTAAAGGCGGTTTTGATGAATGCCAAGTGATGCTGCAGTTTGCTTTTGTTGCTCTCGTATTGAATAAATCATTCAATTTCTCGGAATTGGTTTATTATCATCTGAAAGAGAACATTACAAGCCGACATAAGTTTCTAATGTATCCGAGATTTCTACAGATGATAATCACTGATTTGGGGCCAGATTTGGATAAAGATCAAGATGATGTTATGAGACTTGAGCACATGAACGAAGAAACAATGAGACGTTTGAGGTCTTATAGAGGTCAGAGTCTGGCTGATCGACCATTGTTTAAACGATTGATTGGTCATTTAGCGAATATTGATTATGTTGCGCCACCTAATGATCGTTGGGCTCATGACGACTCGGATTCCGAACGTGAAGGTGGTGATGGTGGAAATGATAATGAAGGTGGTGATGATGGTCCAGGACCACAAGCTGCTTTAAGTTATGAGCAGAAGCGTAAACGTAAAGGGAAAGAACCGTTGGTGGAAAAGAGTGAGAAAGCCAAAAAGCAAAGTGTTAGAAGAGGTTCAGGAATTGAGATTCCGAGTCAACCATTTGTTCATTCTACTCCTCCTGTATCTATTTCAGATCCTATTCCTACATCTCCTATGCCTCCACAGATTCCAAGGTCACCTACTCCGGTACATCTGCCCGTATCTCCGGTACTTCCTGTTGGACTCGTTATGCCCAAGACAAATATTTTTATTGATGTGGCTAGTACGTCATTATGCAAGTCGGGTCATACCCAATAACAAGCTAGACAAACACCAATAGTATTTGTTTATATATGATATGATCATTACAAATAAATATTAACACTTGAGTTATTTAGAAAGGGGTTTCTAAATACAACGTACTTGTGAAATAAATAAATCATATGGTTAATTTATACTTTGAGAGAAAGCATTTCATATTGTTACTTAAGATGGTTAAGTAACAATATATTAAGCATGGTACCTATAATGTGTTATTGTTGTGTTTGACACAATACAAGTTATAACACAATATAAGTTTTATAACACAACACACTTATGGAAAGGTTAGATAATAAAATTAAGAAAGGAAGGAGGTGGCCGCCCCCCCCCCCCCTCGATCTCCCTTTGCTTATTTTATTATTATCTTTCTCCTTAGTGGAGACATGCAATGCTTTCTATTGGCTCCTTGGGTGGTGCCATTTGAAAGATTTTATTATCTTTCTTTCTTTGTTTTCTTCTCTCATAACAAAAACATAAGTAACAAAAGCTAGAGAAGAAAAATCCTCTCAACTCTTCTTTCTCTCTTGGTGTTTTCGGCCAAAGGAAGGAGCAAGAAGGAAGTGATTTCAAGTGTAAAATCCTAGCTTAATCAAGGTGTATTGTCGGAGGCTTGGGGTATGCAAGCTTGAGGACCTTCCCTTTGAAGTTCTTGCCTTCCATCCATACTCTCCGTCACCTGGATTTGTTATCTTGAAAGGTATCTTTAACATGCATTTACTTATGCATGTGTTTGCTAGTATGTATTTCGTATTTGGATCCGGGTTTGGGTTTTGCATGTGTAAAATTGGGTTTATAAATATCAAATTAACAAGATTTAAAACTTATATCTGCTGCGTTTTTGATAAAATTGGGATTTTATCACTTTGATAATCTTGTTAAAATCCATCAATGGCGCCTTAATTGTTGCTTCTCAAACGAGTTAGCCACGAATTTGATCCTAAACGGCTTAACTAAAAGGTTTGAGACATTTTTTTATGAATTATAACATGAATGGACGGGACAAGAGCATTGGTGAGCTTCACGCAATGCTTAAGACGGCCGAGACGAGAATGGGCAAAAAGGTTTTGCCCGTTCTCACAATCAATGAGGGAGGCAATAAGAAAAGGCATCACCCGGAACCCAAGGCAAAGGTTGCCAAAGGTAAGGGACAAGTCAAGGGCAAGTTCAAGGGACAGCTAAAGTGGAACCACCCAAACCGAAGAAGCTAAAGGTTAGCTCGGAGGATCCATGCTTTGGATGTGGTGAGATAGGACATTGGATGTGGAATTGTCCAACCTATCTAAAAGAGTTGAAAGCAAAGAGGGACGCAGGGCAAACCTCGGGTACAACTATCATGCTTCATACTGATCTTAATCTTATTTCCTCTAACACATGGGTATTGGATACCGGATGTGGAACTCATATTTGCAATTTATTGCAGGGGTTCAAAAGAAATGAAGGATTCAAAAAAGGAGATATTAGTCTCTTCATGGGCAACGGAGCAAAGGTTGTTGTCGAAGCCCGAGGAGACTATACATTGAAGCTTCCAAATGGTTTGGAAGTTATTTTGAAAGATGGTTTGGAATTTGACTAGGAACATTATCTCCATTTCTTTGTTAAGACAATATGGTTATGATTTTAAGTTTATGGATGATGGTATTTGTGTTTTCATGAATAATGTCTTTTATTTTAAAGCAATGCCGTCTAATGGCATTTATGAATTAGTTCATGATAACACATCCTTTGATAACATGTTGTACCAATCTAGCACCAAGAAACTCAAAATGGATTTGATTAAGACTTATCTTGGCATTGTCGCCTTGGTCACATAAACAAAGACCGCATACATACACTTCATAAGAATGGTCTTTTGGAATCAAGTGAAGATGATTCATTTGATAAGTGTGAGTCTTGTTTACATGGGAAGATGACCGAGGACCCCTTTAGTGGGACAAACGAAAGGGCAAAAGACTTATCGGGTATCATACATTTGGATGTATGTGGTCCCTTTAAGGCAATGACAACAAATGGTGAAAGATACTTCATTACTTTTATCAAAGATTATAGTCGTTATAAGTATGTGTACTTGTTAAGACACAAAGATGAAGCCTTTGAAATGTTCAAAGTATTCCAAAATGAAGTACAAAATCAACTCGATAAAACCATCAAAGTACTTCGTTCGGATAGAGGAGGTGAATACCTAAGTGATGCTTTCCGAGATCATCTTAGGAGTTGCGGGATCATCTCACAACTTACTCCACCCGGAACACCACAACATAATGGTGTGTCCGAGAGGAGGAATCGAACTCTATTAGATATGGTTCGATCTATGATGGCTAGAAGCACATTGCCTCTATCATTTTGGGGTTTCGCTTTGCTCTTCGCGGCCCGTATTCTAAATATGTCCCCAACCAAGAAAGTGGACAAAACACCTTATGAAATATGGAATGGAAGGGTTCCATCATTGTCATATTTAAAGGTATGGGGTTGTGAAGCTTATGTCAAGAACAACACCCAAAACAAGCTTGAAAGTCGATCCACTTAGTGTATCTTTGTAGGATATCCCAAAGGACTCTATGGGATATTATTTCTACAACCCAACTGATCAAAAGGTGTTTGTTGCTCGAAAGGCCGAGTTCATGGAAACTAAGTTCCTTATGGAAGGTACTAGAAGAACGGTGGAACTCGAGGAGGATCGAGAACCACAAGACGATACACGTTTGGTTGATACTAGCAATCAACAAGAGGTTGTTGAAAATGATCAAATGGTTGATCAAGACACACAAAACGTTCGCAAATCCGGTAGGATTAGTCATCCACCCGTAGATAAGGATTTTTCATGGATGGGTGCTATGTGGTAGATTCGGATGAACCCACCACATACCGTGATGCAATGTCACAATTCGATTGTGACAAATGGCTTGAGGCCATGAACATAGAGATGCAATATATGCATGACAACCAAGTATGGGATTTGGTTGTACCACCTCTTAATTCCAAACCAGTTGGAAATAAGTGGGTTTTCAAGAAGAAACCGATATGCATGGAAACTTGGATACTTATAAAGCTAGACTTGTAGCAAAAGGTTTCACTCAAACTCAAGGGATTGACTATGATGAAACTTTTTCTCCCATAGCAATGCTAAAGTCTATTAGGATATTGTTTGCCATAGCCGCACATTATGACTATGAGATATGGCAAATGGATGTCAAAACCACTTTCCTAAATGGGCATCTTGAGGACGATGTCTATATGGTTCAACCCGAAGGTTTTGTCGATCCACAACATCCTAACAAAGTATGCAAGTTAAAGAAATCAATCTATGGATTGAAACAAGCATCTTGAAGTTGGAATCACCGATTTGATGAAGAAGTTAACAAATTTGGGTTCATCAAGAATGGTGATGAAGCTTGTGTGTATAAGAAAGATATTTGGAGCATCATTACCTTCTTAGTATTGTATGTTGATGACATACTACTATTTGGTAATGACATTCCAACCATGGAAGGGGTAAAAGCATGGCTTGGAAGTTGTTTTTCTATCAAGGATCTTGGTGAATCCGCCTATATTTTGGGAATAAAGATCTATAGGGATAGATCAAGGCAGTTGATAGGTTAAAACCAAAGTGCATATGTTGACAAAATCTTGAGGAGGTTCAAGATGGAGAACTCTAAGAAAGGTTTGGTACCTATTCAAAGAGGAACGATATTGAGTAGGTCTCAATGTCCAAGCTCAAAGGATGAGCAAGGGAAGATGAATGGATCCGATACGCATCGGCTATTGGATCCATCATGTATGCAATGGTATGCACTAGACCGGATGTGTCATGCGCTTTAAGCATGACAAGTAGATTCCAACATAATCCGGGAAGTAGCCATTGGATGGCGGTTAAGAGTATATTGAAATACCTTAGAAGGACTAAGGATATGTTTCTAATATACGGTTTGGGTGAGGAGGAACTCGTTGTAAAGAGTTACACGGATGCGAGTTTCCAAATTGATCGAGATGATTCTAGATCACAATCGGGATATGTTTTCGTTATGAATCGTGGGGCAATCTCTTGGAAGAGCTCAAAGCAAGACGTGGTAGCATTATCCACCACAGAATCGGAATACATCGCCGCCTCATTGGTAGCTCAAGAAGCTGCGTGGATTAGAAAATTCATTGCCGACCTAGGGGTAGTGTGTACCATTCAGGACCCTCTAGAGATATTTTGTGACAACGAGGGTGCAATTGCTCAAATTAAGGAACCTCGTGCACATAAAAAGACGAGGCACATTGAGCGGAGGTTCAACTACATAAGGGATGAAGTTGAAAAGGGAAAGATATGTATTCGCAAAGTTCACACCGATCAAAACATTGCGGATCCACTCGCGAAGTTCCTTGAAAGGCCAAAGCATGAGGGTCATACTTGTGCCTTAGAACTTCGATATTCTAGTGATTGGATATGATCGAAAATTGTATTTTGTATTTACATAACGTACAATCAGCACAATGATTCAATTACATTGAGAAATGAGTTTGGCATACCCATTGTAGTGATAAGACATGATGAAGATCTCAAATTTATGCATCCACAGGACCTTCAAGACTTGATTAAGGCTAAATTTCCATATGACTCCTCCGATGCCGTAGAGCTTGAGATGATTAAACAGAAGGCTGCCTTTGTAAAGAGAATGAAAGAAGGAACTGATACAAGGAGCAGGAGGAGAAGATAGCAGAAAAGAGGATGAACGATAATTAATTATTTCTTTCTGTTTACCTTTGTATTTTTAGTTTGTACTTGATGTAAAAACTTTAATGTGTAATGCCTAAGAGGTAGAATTCCTACGTATGTAATGAAATGACATATTCTTAAATGATATTTCTTTAATGTATACATGTGTAACTCTATGCAGGTATGTTTTTGGTGCATCTGAACTTGTTCCAATCTAGGGGGAGATTGTTGGGTCGGATTTATGATAAGGAAGATTGGAATCTTCTCAACCTTCTCAGAAAATGGCTAAGTATGGATTTCGAGCAAGCCTAGACGATCGAGCATGGTTTTACTACTTCGAGCAATGTCTTCAAAACCTTAAATGGTTGATCCTTCTAAGTGTTAAGGGTTCGAGCAAGCTACACTTCAACGAGCAAGAGTATTCTTCTATCGAGCATGGATTGTCAATCGAGCAAACAACTTGATCATACAAGTTTTAACCAAGTGTTACGAGCACGTGATGATCGAGCACATGGGGACAAGCATGGATGCAATACGAAGATGTCATGTGATCAAAGCAAGGACTTCGAGCACAGTTAAGTTCCCGAGCAAGATTTACATCCGAGCATGCTAAAGATTTCTGAATAAGTAAAATGAAGACATCAAGAAGAATGAGCTTGCTCGATGGACTAGTTTGTGCAATGTTTGGACCAGTCAAGAGGGATGAAGTCTGCTGGAAGGGAATATCTTCTTTGATGATATTCTAAGTAATGTATGCTCGAGGACACACATCGAGCATCCCTAGCATAGTGAGTTTGCTCGAGCAGGATTGTTACCCTTGCTCGAGGACTCAACACTTTTAATATTTTGTATTTCATTATGTAATGATTAGAAACTTCTAGAAGGAATGTCAGGGTCTATAAATAGGGGTCCTAGGATTCCATTTGGAGACGGATTTACAGGTTGGCACACATAGAATACGAGAAACATTCCAAAAGAATATTCTATTTGTTTCCTCGTAAAGCCGCCGCCGTCATACACGAAACCCTAGACATTCCTTTCACTGTTTCATTAATGAATCATTTAATACAGTGAATCTTTGTCTTTGAATGAGCTTTTATTGATTATCTATTATTGTTTTGTGTTTGCTATTTTCACTCCTTCATTCCCACTCGTTGGATATCATGATTCCGCTGGGATATTCAACAGGCCTTTGGGTAATTGAGTCGGTGTGTTCTTGTCAACCTTTTTAAGGTTTCACCCAATTCACGGTCCTGACAAGGGCCATTCGCTTAGATTAAATGTATTAATGAATGAGTATGCTCATTCGTTAGGTTAATGTCATGAATGACACATTCGTTATGGATATCTTAACGAATGTAGTCATCACCTATATATACCCTATAAGATTAAGTTTAATGTAATAGTTCTTATTATTATTCCTCTAGTGTCATTACTCTGCCAAAATATCCTCTCAAACACACACAGTACACACACTTAAATTTAATAGACCTAATCGTATACCAAATCAACAAATCACACGATGTTATCCGAGATCTAGATCCGTATAAGGCTCTCTCAAGTGGTATCAGAGCCAACTGATCTGATCTTCGTGGTGTTTCGTTGTTTAATTGTGTTAATGCATCACGTATTAAGTCAATTCAGCTATGAATCGGTATGAATTGATGTTTCTGTGAAACAGAGGTTTGTTAGAAACAATAATTAGACATATATAACTGTTTTTGGTTGTGTTCTTAAGGTAATTGAGACTGATTATGGAGGTTTGAGTTCGGTTTGAGTTGAATTGAGAATTGTATTGATAGAATTTGAATTAGTGTTAATGGCGGTAAACAGCGATTTACGAACTGGTTTAATTAAGAGTATTAATAGTTGTTTGTGATTGCGGACTAGTGTAATAAGGTTCGGAATTGAGTTATGAGTAGATTGATATAGGTTTTAGTAATTTCGGACTAGTATGGAGTAAGATCTGAATGTTTGAAGAGTAGAAGACTGATTCGTTAGCTTTTCAACTGATCATTCGTTATCTCAAATCACAATTCGCTAACCATCTATTCACCATTCGTTAACCTCAGTTGTTACATTTCTCATTCGCTAAGACTTCCTACATTCGCTATTCGTTTTAGATTCATTAATCTTACCATTCGCTATCAGTCCCATTCGTTACTTCTTTCCTATTCGTTTGAACAGTAACTTCATTTGAACAGTAACCATAAGTTTTAATTTGACAAGTTTGGTCCCTGATTTTTCAAAATTGTGATAAAATGGCTTATCAAAATGCCACGTATTATGCATTAGCATCCCAGAATGCTTTGATGCAATAGATGCTCTCATTGGACAACGAAATTGGTACTCATAACAAGTGTCCAAAACTTCTGAAGCTTTCTGAGTTTGCTCGGTGGGAACCGAGGTTTCGTGCACATTTGGGTTCGGTACATCCAAGCAGTGTTCGTTTTCTTGATGAAGTCTACAAGGCACCTCTTGTAGGTATTGATACATTGGGTTGGACTCCAGAAGATTATAAACACTATGAAGCCCAAGAGATTAAGGATTATGAGAGTGAGACCAAAGCGTATTCTACTCTCACGATGGCCTTGCCCGAGCAAATCTTTCACCAGTATAGCACTATCAAGACATGTGCATCTTTGTTTGCTACTTGATAGACAAGAAGTTTGGGAAACACTCTTGAAAGTAAAAAGACTCTAGTAAAATTTCAGTTTCTAAATTTTACTTTGCTGAAAAATGGAACGGTGGAATAGATAATAAGTCGATTTTGTCATCTGGTTGTGGAAATGACTGCTGTGAATTTGGAACCGACTAAGTCGGATAAGATTGCCACCTTGAAGAATGCTTTACCACCTTCGTATTCTACTTTCTTATTGGTGCTAAAGGAAAATGGTTATTTTAGAAATGATTAACTCACTGTTGAGCAATTCATTAATAAGATTGAAGAAAGAGAATTCGACTTGAAGTGTCAAACATCATTGAAGGATAATCAGAATCAAAACCCTTCTCTGTATGGTGGTTCATTACCGGCTAATAATTCTTCAAGCTCAGTCCCAATCACTGCATTCTTCACACAGACTTCACCAGAAGAGTCTGCTAATGGTAATAATAGTAATGGTTCTCCTAAAGTATGCTTCATGGCACCTGGTGGTAGTTCGGGTTCAAGTGCAAGCTCTTCAAACTCGTTGCCTAATGTAAATCTTCAAGAATCTGAGCAGCAATTCGCTTTTGTTTGTTCATTCATGACATCTTACGAACAACTCGTTGGGAGTAAGATAGCCACAAGTGAATTGACTGATGAAGATTATGACCAAATAGATCCCAATGATCTTGAGTTGATGGATCTTAAGTGGAACATGCCAATGATTGTTAGAAAGGTTAAAAGATTCATGCAACAGACAGGAAAAGACCTTCCCACTCTAAACAAGAGAGTTGGGTTTGACAAAACTGAAGGTCAAGTGTTATAATTGTTGAGATTTTGGTAACTTTGCAAAAGAGTGAGATAACCCGAGGAAGGAATATTCAGGTCCACGCAATTTTGAGAGAACTTCGGGAAAGAATTCATCTACTCTTCCGATGATGCTGATTTTGTTGAATCATCTTCAATTCCATTGGATGAAGCTCAAGAACCGCACTAGCCGATTCTAGTCGAAAATGTTCCATCATCTGTTTCTTTAGACATAGCAGAGGAAAATGTCACCAATCTTGGTGATAATGTATCTATGCCTGCGAATCCTTCATTAAGGATTCACACGAACCATCCATAGGAACAGATAATTGGGGATGTGAACGATGGGATTCGCACGAGAAACCAATTAGATAATGTATGCGACGACGTGATTGAATGTAACTTAGCTCCTACTGAGGATCCGATAGTATGTGCTTATGTGGATTTGCACTCATCGGGGATCCTTAATATTGCACGATACACCTGCTTTTTATCTCAGATTGAACCACAAGTGTCACAATGGCACTCAAGGAACCATCTTTGCTTGAAGCGATGCAGGAGGAGCTGCAACAGTTTGTACGGCTGGGTGTATAGGATCTAATTGACAAACCCGAATGAGTTAAGAAGGCGATACAGACCCAATGGGTTTTTAGGCGCAAAAAGGACGACCGTGAGGTAATCTTGAGAAACAAGGCACGATTGGTCGTATTGGGTTACAATCAACAAGAATGTTGGTGATGATCTGCTCCTCGTCTAATTTACGTGGACAAGATTACTTTCGGTTTGACAAACGATAGCATGTGCAAATATTTCAAGAAGACGATGCAAACAAAATTCGAGATGAGTTCGATGGGAGATATGAGCTTTTTCTTAGGATTGCAGGTTCACCAGTCTTATTACGGGATCTTCATCCATCAGACCAAATATGTGAACGATGTCTTGAGCCTATTCAAGATATCTAACGGCAAAATTCCTTCGACACCTCTTCCCGTGGGTCACAATTTATCACTGGATGAATTGGAGGATGTCATTGATCCAACTCTATATCGAGCGATGATCGGATATCTTATGTATTTGACTGCATCTCGTCCTGATATAATGTTTGCTGTTTGTTTGTGTGCCAGGTACCAATCGAGTCCCCGAGTGACACATCTGGCAGCAGTTAAGCGCATCTTACATTATCTGAAGGGAAATCCCGACATCGGGTTGTGGTACCCCAAGGACGATATGTTTGATCTCACCGCTTTTACTGATTCGGACTACGGAGGATACAAGATCAACTTCAAGGTTACAACAGCGGGTTGTCAATTCTTAGAAAACTGGCTTGTTTCCAGGAAGTGTAAGAAGCAAACAACAGTCTCAACTTCAACAGCCGAAGCAGAGTATGTGGCGGCCTCGAGTTGCTGTTCATAGGTTCTCTGGATCCAGCAGGATCTGCGGGATTACGGTTTGAAGTTTCTTACTACTCCTATTTACATTGGCAATTCGGCCGCTATTTCTATCACCAAAAATCCAGTTCAACATTTGAAAACAAAACACATTGAAATCCGTTATCACTTTATAGGTGATTCCTTTGAAAAGAAATTAATCGATATTGAAAAAATACATAGGGATTTTCAAAAGGCTGACCTTTATAACAAGGCGTTTGATAAAACACGTTTTCAAAACTTGCTGGGTATAAACAGTTTAAAAAGATTAACAGATATTAAATAGCTCGGTTGAATCATTTTCTTTTCATTTTCTTATTTTTTTTGTTTGTCGTTTTTAGGGGGAGAAAAATATAAAAATTCAAAAAGATTGTGATTTTTAGTTTGTACAAAAAACTTAAAAACTCCTAAAAACATTCAAATAATGAAAAATTAAAAAACAAGTGAAAAGTGCTCTTCAAAATGAGTTTTCAAGCAAAAAGGGAACATTATAGTACATTGGTCATTTGCTCCTAAGTCTAGTAAAAAGTAAGTAATAAAAGATTGTGTGCTTAGTTGCATTGATGTATTGGTAGGTGTTTTGACAAACAAGTACGGACTAGTAAGTGATATAAAAATAAAATGCTAAATACTCAGGGAGATTAGTTCTATAAAAGGCCTTGAAGATGATGGCAGAAATGTAATAATCTGGTCATACTCAAGCCTTCCAATCAATTTGAAAACCATTTTTAAAGAAAAAGAGTCTAGTTGGTGGTTAACGCTTCAACGATGTATGGTCTTATGGCCTTAAATCCTGTATTGATGGGATGCTTTAAGGTTATGCTGGAATCTATTTGTCATGCTTAAAGCGCATGACACATCCGGTCTAGTACATACCATTGCATACATGATGGATCCAATAGCCGAAGCATACGGGATTCCATTCATTTTCTCTCGCTCATCCTTTGAGCTTGGACATTGAGATGCACTCAATATCGTTCCTCTTTGAATAGCTACCAAACCTTTCTTAGAGTTCTCCATCTTGAACCTTTTCATGATTTTGTCAATGTATGCACTTTGGTTTAAACCTATCAACCGCCTTGATCTATCCCTATAGATCTTTATTGCCAAAATATAGGCAGCGTCACCAAGATTCTTGATTGAAAAACAACTTCCAAGCCATGATTTTACACCTTTCATGGTTGTAATGTCATTCTCAAATAGTAGTATGTCATCAACATACAATACTAAGAAGGTAATAATGCTCCCACTAGCTCTCTTGTGCACACAAGCTTCATCACCATTCTTGATGAATCCAAATTTCTTAACTTCTTCATCAAAATGGTGATCCCACCTTGCATAGATTTATTTCTTTAACTTGCATACATTATTAGGATGTTGTGGATTGACAAAACCTTTGGGTTGAACCATATAGACATCTTCCTCAAGATGCCCATTTAGAAAAGCGGTTTTGACATCCATTTGCCATATCTCATAGTCATACTGTGCGGCTTTGGCAAACAATATCCTAATAGACTTTAGCATTGCTACGGGAGAAAAAGTTTCATCATACTCAACCCCTTGAGTTTGAGTGAAACCTTTTGCTACAAGTCTTGCTTTATAAGTATCCAAGTTTCCATGCATATCAGTTTTCTTCTAGAAAACCCATTTACTTCCAACCAGTTTGGAATTAAGAGGAGGTACGACCAAGTCTCATACTTGGTTGTCATGCATGGATTGCATCTCAACGTTCATGGCTTCAAGCCATTTGTAACAATCGGATTGTGACATTGCATCACGATATGTGGTGGGTTCATCCGAATCTACCACATAGCACCCATCCATGAGAAATTCATATCTTTTGGGTGGATGACTAATTCTACCGGACTTGCGAACGTTTTGTGTGTCTTGATCAACCATTTGATCATTCTCAACAACCTCTTGTTGATTGCTAGTATCAACCAAACGTGTATCGTCTTGTGGTTCTTGATCCTCCTCGAGTTCCACCATTCTACTAGTACCTTCCATAAGGAACTTAGTTTCCATGAACTCGGCCTTTCGAGCAACGAACACCTTTTGCTCAGTTGGGTTGTAGAAATAATATCCCATAAAGTCGTTGGGATATCCTACAAAGATACACTTAGTGGATCGACTTTCAAGTTTTTTTGGGTGTTGTTCTTGACATAAGCCTCACAACCCCATACCTTTAAATATGATAACGATGGAGCCCTTCCATTCCATATTTCAAAAGGTGTTTTATCCACTTTCTTGGTTGGGGCCATATATAGAATACGGGCCGCGGAGAGCAAAGCGAAACCACAAAATAATAGAGGCGATGTGCTTCTAGCCATTATAGATCGAGTCATATCCAATAGAGTTTAATTCCTCCTTTCAGACACACCATTGTGTTGTGGTCTTCCGGGTGGAGTAAGTTGTGAGATGATCCCATAACTTCTAAGATGATCTTGGAAAGCATCACTTAGGTGTAAGGCCCCGAACCCCGGGAAACCCCATAGTTGGTAATCATACAAAACACTTGAGAAATTAAATAAACTTAAAAACAATTCTTTGCATTAAAATAGCATTACATAGTATAATTTTGGCAGAAAACGTAAATAGATGAATAAGTTCCCAAAATCAAAATTAATTATAACTTTTAAAAGTCTTTTGAAATAAAAGGTTTATAAGTAATTCTTCATTCCAGTATGCCCTTCACCGTCCAAATAGCTCCGTGCACGTCCAAGCGAAATGCATCCTCTTCCTAACATGAAACTCACACTAACATGCACACAAAGTCAGCTTAAGCTGAGTGAGTTCAAGTTTTAAATAAGTAGCAATAGTTTTATTAATCATTCCAATGGTTTTAAAATGGTAAACGGAAGTACATCGGTTAGGTCACCACTTTCAAATAAATAATCATCCTTACGTATGAGCATCTCTATACGTGCATTCCTATATATATATATATATATATATATATATATATATATATATATAACATTCAATAATAACATTCAGGGCTAAGAAAACTTACAACCCAAACACGTAACATTCAACGCATGCAAACACAAAGTAGGCATACGCAACATTCAGTAGTCGAGACGACTACAAACATTCAGGGTCTAGCAAACATACAACCCAAACACGTAACATTCGGCGCGTGTAAACACAAGGTAGGCATACGCAACATTCAGTAGTCGAGACGACTACAACATTCTCCAAATAATGGCCATTCTAAATATATATAAATATCTATATATACATAAACATTCCATAACATTCCAAGGCCTACCGATACTAGCAAGCCTATGTAAAACCATTCAAAACATTTCATCAAGTAAGAAAAACAATTAGGTGTGCATGCTAGCTCAAAACTTAAAAAGAGTTAAACGGGGCATCGAGAACTCACCTGCAATCAATCGAACACTTGCAACGAGCTAGGAAAATCCCTAAGTGCACAATCACAAGCAAGGGCATGTAAATTATACACTACACGTTACTAAACTACACTGTAAGAACACTCTTGCCTAATGGGTTGTTCAAGCCCAACACTTTGGCCCAAGGCCCAACGTCTTGGCCCAAGGCCCAACACTTGGCCAATGGCCCAACAACTTGGCCCAAGGCCCAACAACTTGGCCCACGGCCCAACAACATGGCCCAAGGCCCAACGACTTGGCCCAAGGCCCAACGACTTGGCCCAAGGCCCAAGGACAATTAATTCTGGTCGAATGCGCGTGCAATAAACCTTAAAACCATTTGTTATACGATTCAGCTACGAATGGACCAAATTCCGTTTTAAATCTTTTCATTCGTCAAGATTATGTCACCCGAGTTGATAGGGTTGACAGTTACTTTTTACAACTCTTACTTTACCGTTTAAACGAAAATTCGCGCACCGCCGACTCGATTGACGAAGCACTAACCACAACAGCCCCGAGCATCAAAAAAATAACTTTTCCACAGCCCTTAAACCCCCCTAGGGCTGTAAAAACTGATTCGGTCGGTCACCCGATCAATTAACGCATCAAACTCAACAATTTGCAATTCTACACCCGATAAACCCGAGTTTTTGAACTAAAATCGATTGACCGACCTAAACAACTCCAATGACCACGAAATTTTAATATGATGTAAATGCCATACCTGGGGATCTTTCTAAACCGGAAACTCTAAGTTTTATCCACGGGAAGTGGTCAATTACACCTTGGCCGAAAATATGTCCAACGAAAATTTCGGCAAAATTGAGCATCAAAACGATTATGGGTGAACAAAAAGAGTGTTGGGGTTTGTAGTACATACATTGAACTACTTCTAGGAGCTTGGAATCAATCAAAAAGTCGAAGCACGGAAGGGAGGGGGTGGCTGGAAGGGGCCGATCGCAGCAGCAACTGTGGATTAGGGTTTAGATTTTTGTTTAGTGTTATATCATAAAACATTTTCATTCTAGTCCCCGGAATTTAATAATAATGCAACTTGGAAGAAATGTTAAGCGATTAGACGTACCGGGATGACGTAAAGACCTCCGAGAAAAGTCGGATAAATCCCGTGAATTATACATACTCTTCAAGCTTTAATTCTTGAAACCGGAATTAACGGGCGTTACAAGTTCACCCCCCTTATAATGGGATTCGTCCCCGAATCCCGATGCGACAGGAAAAACTACGGATAATGCTTTATCATCTCGTCTTCGGACTCCCAAGTGGCCTCGGAACCCCTACGGTGTTTCCACTGCATCTTCACCTGTCTAACCACCTTATTCCTCAAACGCCTCTCCTGACTGTCAAGAATAGCAATCGGTTGCTCAACGTAGTTCAGCTTACTGTCGAATCTCAATCTCATCAAGAGGCATATGGGCCTCACCATCCACTAAGCATTTCCTCAAGTGGGACACATGGAAGGTAGGATGAATCCCCGCGAGCTCATCAGGTAGTTCCAGTCTATACGCTACCTCACCTACAAGGGACACTATACGAAATGGACCAATGAACCTCGGACTAAGCTTCCCCCTCATACGAAAACGAAAAATGCCCTTCCAGGGAGAAAATTTTAAGATAACCGGTCCCCAACCTCAAACACAATAGGCCTTCGCCTCTTAACTGCATAAGACTTCTGACGATCCTGCACGGCCTTCATAAATGTTTTAATCTTGTCGAGCTTCTCAGTCGTAGCCTCGACCACCTCTAAACTACCCAACTGCTTTTGACCAATGGGACCCCAACAGACTGGACTCCTGCACCTCCTACCATACAACATCTCAAACGGTGGCATCCCAATCGTGGCGTGGTAACTGTTATTATACGAAAACTCCACCAACGGTAAGTGACGGTTCCAACTACCACCAAAGTCGATAACACAAGCCCGCAACATATCCTCGAGAGTCTGAATGGTCCTCTTGGACTGACCATCCGTTTACGGGTGATAAGCAGTGCTGATGAGGAGTTTGGTGCCCATCTCCTCGTGAAACCTTTTCCAAAACCTGGAGGTGAAACGCGTATCGCTATCCGAAACAATAGATACCGGTGCCCCGTGCCTAGAGACGATCTCACGAATAAACACATCGGCCAGCTGCTCAGAATTAAAAGTCTCTCGGATCGGTAAGAAATGAGCGCTCTTGGTCAATCTATCCACGATTACCCAAATGGTGTCATAATTACCCCTAGGAGTACGAGGCAATTTGGTCACGAAATCCGTAGTAAGATGTTCCCATTTCCACTCAGGTATTTCCAACGGCTGAAGTTTCCCAAATGGCTTTTGATGTTCGGCTTTAACTTGTAGACACGTCAAACACTTACTCACATACTGAGCCACCTCAAATTTATCGCAGCCCACCAATAATTATTCTTCAAGTCTTGGTACATCTTGGTCGCGCCTGGGTGAATAGAATAGCGCGACTTGTGTGCCTCATCCAAAATTTTATCTCTGAATCCCCCATACCTCGATACCCATAAGCGACCGTCCTTATACTTCACCCTGTCACCGACGTCTTCCAACAATTTCTCCTGAACCCAAGCACGTTCTGACATAATCCATTCAACCTGTAATGCTTCATTCTGTATGTTGGCTATTTGTTTCAAAATGTCGGGTTTGAGAATAAGCTAGTAGGATTTCACACGAATCGGCTTCGGTCTCTCCTTCCGGCTCAACGCGTCGGCCACCACGTTAGCCTTACCGGGGTGGTACATAATATCCAAATCATAATCCTTAATCAACTCCAACCATCTTCGTTGGCGCATATTCAGTTCCTTTTGTTCAAAGAAGTATTTTAAACTCTTATGGTCGGTATAAATAATGCAAGGAGCACCGTACAAATAATGTCTCCACAACTTAAGCGCAAACACCACCGCCGCCAGCTCGAAATCGTGGGTAGGATAATTCGCCTCATGAGGCTTCAACTGCCGTGAGGCATAAGCGATGACTCGACCTCGCTGCATTAAAACACACCCAAGCCCCTGATAAGAGGCATCAGAATACACCACCAAATCATCAGTGCCATCAGGTAAAGTTAAGATCGGGGCATGCGTCAATATGTTCTTCAACTCGAGGAAAGCCTCCTCCTGTTCGGTACCCCAAACGAACTTGACACTCTTCTTAGTTAGCTTGGTCAGAGAAGAAGCAATTTTTGAGAAATCAGGAATAAAGCGGCGGTAATACCCCGCCAAACCCAGAAAACTACGGATTTCGGTTGGAGAGTTAGGAGACTCCCATTCATTCACGGCTTCCACCTTTGCAGGGTCAACCAGAATACCACTCGGGTTAATAACATCAATACATGTTTCAGGTATGTATATGTAATCAAACATGCTTTTCACCCAAAAAGTTCGTAAAACTGTTTAAAGAGTGGGGTCATGAAACTCACGGTTTAGTAGATAATCAGTACTGTATCAGCTCGTGGTTTGTTCGGTCCGCTATCAGTAGTTCTTATAATCAATATTATAATAATATTAATATTTTAATATTATTATAATCTCAATACTAAACTAGGCTGTATAACTAATCCGGGTGTAGCCGGAATGCCCAGAAAGTGGCAATAGGCTTAGGTTGTGATGTTGTTCAATGTCTAATACTTAAAACTGAACTTGGCTCAGATTCCCGTTTTCCCAGCTAGGCCAAGTTGTTCGTTTACGCATTCAGAAAACAGTTATGGGAAAATAAGCTTGGGTAAATGTATTGGTTAATAATATGATTAAGTTTAAAGAAGGATCACATACTGGGGTCCCGAATTAGCCACGGGGCCCGTTTCCGTTTGTTCAGTTTGATTTAAGAAGAAACACGCACAATCCATCCGGATTGTCCAGGTTTTTCATAGAAAAGTTTTTTTTTACTTAATTAGTCCAAAAATATGATTTTTGATCACTCTTGGTGTTTTCATATTCCCGCAGGTTCGTTAGTCGGGAAATTGCTGTTTTCGATAAAAACTGAATTTGTTTAATCTTTAAATTAGCATAATTAATTAACCGTTAATCATTAAATTATGAAAATTTAACCACTTATCAATTAAAATATATAGATTTTTATAAAAATATTTCTTGAATTATTTACTGATTTATTAATTTATAAAAATTAATTTTATCAGCTATATTTCGCCTGAAAATCGACCGTTTACCCCAAACAATTTCCAAAAATTACACTAAATTCCTGAATACTCAAATCATGTCCTAAATCAACCTGTATCAATTCCATAATGTAAAAAGCTCGTGCAATATTCTTTTCAGCCCAAATTCGGCTATAAAAATTCACACGAACGCATATAAACAAAACACCTTTAAACTTCACCAAATGATCCCAAAATTCATATGTGATCAAAATAAATTAAACATGATTTCCCAGAAAAATTTCATTATTTTTGATGTATTTTAGCTTTTTTTCCCAAATAAACGTCCCAATTCGGTAATAAATTCTCCAAATATTCTCGGATTGTCGAAAAATTACCAAATTTAAACAGAGACTCATTGACATGGTCCCTCATGTCCCTGAAAAATTTCAAGGCCTAATAATATGCACATCACAACCTTAACCTAAATAACCCGTAAGCGAGTATTTCGGCACTACCTTAGCGGGTTTGGCTCGTTTTCGACTTTCTAATCAAGTTTTGAGGTTCTTGTGCTTCTATGTAAGCTAGATAAAAGTCCTATATCACAAACCAAGCAGGTTTCATCAATAGAACAGCCCTTTAACTTAGGGTCTCGGCTAGTGCACAAAAACGAACTTTTGAACCGTAAAAACGCCGTTTCAACCCTTTAATCAGTGTTGATGGCAAAAAAAAATCATGATTTTGATTTGAAACTAGGTTTAACATCAAAGTATATTTTTGAATGATTTTTGAGAGTTTTACATGGTTAGCTATGATTTTTAACAATCAAGACATGTTTATATGTTGTTAAAAGAGTTTAAACGAATCAAAAATCGATTAATCATAAGGTTTTTACCTAGTTTTCTTGCTGGTTTTGTCTGTAGAAGAAGAGTTCCAGAAGTTGTGTTTGAAAACATGTGTAAAAATATCTCAAATCTAGTTTATATGTGAAAGGAAAAAAAAGGGGGGTGGGGGTGGTGGCTGCGGCCGGAAGTCCATGGGCCCACTTTGGGCCCATTTTGGCCCAAGATTCGGATTTCTCAAGCCCAAATACGAAAAGCCCAGTCCAAATTTAGTTCGGGTTCGGTTTTTGGCGCGAAAAACTTATCGGGTGCGTTAAACAGCGCGAAAACGAGTGTTTTTCGGCTACTTTTGTGTAAAATTATAAAAACATACTATATATTTGTAAAAATTGAAAATATTTTCACGGATCGCTTAAAACATTTCAAATAAGTGTTTGGTAAGTCTTTTTCGGCTTAACGGATGATACGATGCTTGGTTTGTAACTATCTTTCGCGTTTAAATCTATAGCGGGTAGTTAAACGAGCATGTTTTCGTTTAACTTGTTTGCTATCAAACTAAGGCCATATTACTAATATTTTAGCTTGTATAGATTGTATATCACTTATAGATGGCCCCTCGAGATTTCTGGGTCATAACCTGACCCGTTCGGTTAATCGTTCTTTTGTTACGCAAAAGGCGTTCATTTGCTTAATCGGTAAATACTTACTGAGGTGTACCTTGTTTTGGCTCAAATGTCACATTCTCCCCCCGTTAGAAAATTTCGTCCACGAAATTTGATTATTCAACTTTGTCTTTGTTTGTAAACAGGTGTGGGTATTTCTTTTTGAATTCAGATTTCCGCTCCCACGTGAATTCTGGTCCCCGTTCTGAGTTCCATCGAACTTTGACTAGAGAGATTTTGTTGTGTCTTAATTGTTTTATTTTTTCCTCTAATATTTCCACCGGTTCTTCAATAAAATTCAGTTTTTCATTTATGTTTAAGTCTTTTAATGGCACGATTTCAGTTTCATCGATAAGACACTTTTTCAGGTTCGAAACGTGAAAGACATCGTGAATAGAACTCAACTCAACAGGAAGTTTTAGTCGTTAAGCTACCGGACCTATCTTAGAAATGACTTCATACGGTCCAATGTATCGCGGAGCTAGTTTACCGGTTTTGCCGAATCGAATGACGCCTTTCCACGGGGATACTTTCAGAAATACTTTGCCACCTATTTCAAAGGATAGCGGCTTTCTACGAACATCAGCGAAGCTTTTCTGTCGATCTCGGGCGATTTTCAATTTATTAGAAATTTTACGGATTTTATCGGTGGTTTCTTGAATCAAGTCAGATCGTGTAATTTGGGTATCTCCAACCTCAGTCCAACACAAGGGTGATCTACATTTCCGCCCGTACAGTGCTTCATTTGGTGCCATCTGAATGCTACTGTGATAGCTATTATTGTACGAAAATTCAACCAGTGGGAGATGTTGATCCCAATTTCCACCAAAGTCTAGTACACAAGCACGAAGCAAATCTTCTAAGGTTTGAATGGTTCGCTCAGATTGACCGTTGGTTTGGGGATGGTAGGCGGTACTTAGGTCAATTCAGGTTCCCAAAGCTTCTTGTACGGCTTGCCAGAAATGAGAGGTGAAATGGCTATCACGATCAGAAATAATTGAAACGGGTACGCCGTGTCGGGATACGATTTCATTGATGTAGATGTGAACAAGATTTTCGGTTGTGTAAGTGGTTAGGATTGGAAGGAAGTGTGCGGATTTGGTTAGTCGGTCAACTATCACCCATATTGCATCATTTCCTCGGGAAGTTTTACGGAGGTGTGTTACAAAATCCATGGTAATTTGTTCCCAATTCCATTGTGGTATTTCTGGTTGGTGCGACATTCCCGAAGGCTTTTGATATTCGGCTTTCGTACAGGTTAAACATTTACTGACATACGTGGCTATATCCTTCTTCATACCGGGCCACAAATAATACTCCTTGAAGTCCTTGTACATCTTATCTGTTCCTGGGTGAATGGAGTATTTGGACTTATGGGCTTCGTCCATGATCAAGTCACGCAGATTACTGAAAGTGGGAATCCAAACTCGGTTTTTGTAGTATAGAATTTCGTCAGTTCTTTCTTCAAAGTTTTGTTCAGTCCCATGTAAGCCTTCATTCTCCAAGTGATCTCTTTTCAGAGCTTCATTTTGAGCAATATGAATTTGTTTGGTTAGACTGGTTTGGACAAACATTCCAAGTGCTCGGACCCGTAGTGGTTTGATCCTGTCTTTTCTACTCAAAGCATCTGCTACTATATTAGCCATGCCCGGATGATATCGAATCTCACAGTCATAATCGTTCAACAGCTCTACCCATCTCTTTTGCCTCATGTTTAGTTCTTTCTGGTCGAAAATATGCTGTAGGCTCTTGTGGTCGGTGTATACCGTACATTTGGTGCCATACAAATAGTGCCTCCAGATCTTAAGTGCAAAAATAACCGCGCCCATTTCAAAATCATGGGTGGTATAATTCCTCTCGTGCACCTTTAACTGTCGAGAAGCGTATGCTATGACTTTATTTCTTTGCATTAGTACGCATCCCAACCCTTTCCGGGAGGCGTCACAATAAATTACCAGATCATCAGTTCCCTCTTGAAGACTCAGTATCGGGGCTTGGCATACTTTATGTTTCAGCAATTGAAAGGCAGTTTCTTGATCTTCTCCCCAAACATAAGCACGATCTTTTTGAGTCAAAAGGGTTAAAGGTTGAGCTATGCTGGAAAAATTAGCAATAAAGCACCGATAATACCCAGCTAAACCCAAAAATTGGCGAATTTCTTTCGGTGACTTTGGGGCTAGCCAATTTTTAATGGCTTCAATTTTGCTCGGGTCTACATGAATTCCATGTCGGTTAACAACGTGACCTAGAAATTGTACCTCTTGTAGCCAGAATTCACATTTCGACAGCTTGGCATATAACTTTTCCTGCCTCAACAACTCCAAGATAATTCGTAAATGCTGTTCGTGGTCCTCCTTGGTTTTCGAATATATCAAAATGTCATCAATAAACACAATAACGAATTTGTCGAGGTACGGTTTACAAACTCGATTCATAAGATCCATGAAAACCGCGGGAGCATTAATCAGTCCGAATGGTATAACTAAGAATTTATAGTGTCCATAACGAGTTCGGAACGCCGTTTTAGACACATCTTCCTCTTGAATTTTAACTTGATGGTAACCGGATCGAAGGTCGATTTTTGAAAAATAGTTTGCCCCTTGAAGTTGGTCTAACAAGTCATCTATTCGTGGAAAAGGGTATCGGTTCTTGATGGTAACTTTGTTTAATTCCAGATAATCGATGCACATTCTAAAACTTCCATCTTTCTTCTTTACGAATAATACCGGTGCTCCCCAAGGGGAATAACTAGGACGAATGAAACCTTTATCTAACAATTCCTATAACTGGTTGGATAGTTCTTACATTTCAGAGGGTGCCAATCGGTAGTGCCTTAGCAATAGGGGCTGATCCTGGTATTAAGTCTATGCGGAATTCAACCTGTCGTTTCGGTGGTAATCCGGGTAAAT
Organism: Bidens hawaiensis; assembly: GCF_021521415.1. NCBI lineage: Eukaryota > Viridiplantae > Streptophyta > Magnoliopsida > Asterales > Asteraceae > Bidens > Bidens hawaiensis. Next base: position 2,364,465 of record NW_027491157.1, read on the forward strand.
CGTAAGGAAAGACATCGGGGTATTCATGTACAACGGGAATCTCTTCTATGCGTTTGTCATCAGGATTCTTTATAGTCACGTTTGCCAAAAATGCCATACAACCTTGGCGTAAACATTTCAACACTTTGAGATGAGACACGAGAGGTAAAATCGAACCAGACTTCTCTCCCTGTACTATAATCATTTCACCATTCGAAAAGGGAATTTTAACTGTCTTGTCGTTACACACAATTTCTGACTTATTCTTGCTTAACCAGTCCATGCCGACAATAACATAAAAACTTCATAACTCTACCGGGAGTAGGTCAATAAGGAATGGGTGGTCATTAAGAATAATGGAACGGTTTTGAATTATTTGGTTGACAGTTATAGAGTTACCGTTAGCGAGTTCTATTGTATATGGATTTGTTAGTTCACTAACTGGCATATTACCCAGGGACACAAAACTAGTGGAAACAAAGCTTCTATCTGCACCAGTATCAAATAACACAGAAGCATATTGATCAAAAAAAAACAAATGTACCTGTTACTACGTTCGGGTCTTTTCGTGCTTCTCAAGACCCGATAACAAACGCGCGTCCCCGAGACGCCCCAGAGGTTGTTGCTTGGTTCCGATCGGTAACCGCTCCTTGATTCAACTTGGGGCAGTCTTTTGTAAAATGCTCCGTGCTACCACATTCATAGCAAGCACGACGGTTTACTGGTGCTGTGATTTGTTGGATAGGTTGTTAACAAATCGGTTGCGGTCTAGGTGGTTGCGGACGACGAGGTTGAGTTGCTTGGGTTGGTCGGTTGACAATTCCCATACTGACTCTACAACTGGGGCCATTATGCCCCGTTCTCTCACACTTCTGACAGATTAACGACCTGCACTCACCCACATGATGAAAACTACATTTATCACATTTTGGCCATGGTCCCTTGTACATGTCTCGTTTCACCTCAGAACTACTCATGGCATAATTTTGTATTGTCGGGTGTGCACGTTTACTTGCTGGCATTCCTTGTGACCCTGATCTATAAATGGTTCGCTTCATACTCGATGATTCCCCGGCCATTCTCAACACTCCACTTCTTACCAAGTCAAAAGTTACGATGCCGGCCTGAGTCACGGCATTTTCAAATGATGTATGGCCAACAGAGTTCACCAAACTCCTCACTTCTGGGGCTAAACCCCAGATATAACGTTCAACTCGTTTGTCTTCGGGAGTTACTAACCATGGTACTAGGCGAGCCAGTTCGTTGAAGCGGTTGGTATACTCCAGATGATCCGCTCCTTTCATTTCTAAACTCCAGAGTTCATGTTCTAATCTTTGAATTTCGTTCTTTTGGCAGAAATGTTCCAGCATCAGTGTTTCGAGTTCAACCCATGTCATGCGATTAACCGTATCTTGACCCTTTATCTGCTCTGTTGTGACACTCGTCAATTTCAGGTTAACTCCGTTAACTCAACTCCGTCAATTCAAACTTAAAGATCACTGAATCTATAACGCACACCTCATTACATTTAAACTAGGGTTTAAATGACGCTTAACACTTACTACATGTGTAGTCTTTCGGGATTTGCACCGAAACGCAAACGAGTTGACGCAAACGATTGGTGAATAAACGAAAAACGTCAAAACAATAATTATGTGATGATTATGTGTTAGACTTATGTGTTATGTGATAACATTGTTATAAACGTTAACTCAATGTGCTAGAACTAGTTAATTAAGTTAGAAAAGTAACATTTGAAAGTGGAGGGACCTAGATGTAACATGTTATTATTATTAATAATAATAAACCTAAAACCCTAATCTCCCTCTTTCCCTCCCTCTAGACCGATCGGCCCCTCCCCCTTTGTTCTTGGCTGCCGTCAATCACACACACACATATACACAAGATCTTTCAAGTTTAATCGAAGATTAAGGTGCTAGGAAGGTATAAACAACTATCCTATGTATTTTACATGCTTAATTTTGAGTTTGAATGGGTTAATTATAAACCCTAAAATCTGGAAATTTCATATATTGTGTTCATATGATCTTTGTTTAATTTGATGATGTATTGATGATGATTTGATAACTAGAATTGATATTGTTACATGTTAATTGTTGTGTCTTGATTTTGAGATCAAATAAAACCCTAACCATGTATGTATGGTGTAATTGATATGCATGGATAGTGGTTATGGTGTTTAGAGTGTTATATGAACGGATTATGATCCATAGATGGTTAATATGTTGAGTTTTGTTGCAAACAGTTTCTGGACAGATTGTGTTGTTGATGCTCAATTGACTGTATCTGGGTGTAAATGTTAAAATTGGTTGAGATTATTGATACTACAGTAAACTAGGTTGAGTCTAGTTTCTAAAGAATATAAATTTGCAATTTTTGGACGTGTATAAGTTAACCTTTATGATTTTACAAAAACATTGTGCAAAGCTGAGTTATTAGACCTGCTGTTAGGTTGTTTTGTAAATGTTATATCTTATGAACTACGATACCAATTGGGTTGGTTCCACTTCTGGAAGTTGACTTCTTGAGTTAGGAACCTAACCCAAGTGGTCTTGCATTTGTTGGATTTTTTGTTTAACAGGAATTTCAAATACAATTCTCTTGCGCATGATTTTGACTGTTATGAGCTTGCTGTAATATTTTGGTCATTATGAGAAACCTATGTGGAATAAAAATAAAATAAAACATGTTCTGGAAACCTAACACATATATGCTTTTGTGATGATTTTTGGTAAATTAATTGAGATGCTATGATCTGTGGATTAGTACAATCTTTCAAGTAGAATTTCTGTCTCGGTGAAACTAGCTGCTGAATTTTGTGAAAATGCATGAAACATGATACTTGCTATATAATTTTTATGTTTTGACCAAATTGCCCCTGTGGGGAATACTTGCTAAATAGTTGTCGTGTTTTGACCAAATTGCCCATGCGGGGAATAGTTGCTAGTGATGTACATTATTAATACATGACACGTAAACGATTGTTCACACACGTAGCGTATCACAAATGTGCTTGTTAAGTCACACACGATTCACAAACAAACACGAAACGTGATATTTGCATAGGTACTACGTGCCAGGTCTAGAGACTCGATATTAGTTCTGATACTTAGAAAATCTCCTTGTTGTTTTAGAACGCTAGAGAGAGTTTTCTGTGACGCGCATCACCTGGTGATTTATTTTGGGAATTCTTCGCAAACAGTGAGTTTCACTTACCACTTTAAACTGTTTTAAACGCTTTTCACTTGGGGGAGATAACATACTCCGATAAACTCATCTAAGATTTTGTTAGTAAATTATATATCACTTGTAAAGGCTAAGTGGCAAACGAAACATTTGAAGTCCTACACATCGAACCGGTTAATATTTGGAATAGCGAGTCACTGTTAAGTAGTACTACTGGGTTTGACAAACCCCACACAACGCTAAACTCGACTGGAGGTCGAGCGGGTGTTATTTTGGCTAACACGTACCATGGTCTGGATGACCTGGTGACAAGGCACTTGATATATAATTGATTTAACACTATCTGGTAACGCAAAACGCTGAACGCAAAACGCTAAACGCAAAACGCTGAACGCAAACGCTAAACGCTTTACTTTATATAAACTTGTGAACTCACCAACCTTGTGTTGACACTTTTAGTATGTTATTCTCAGGTAGCCGAGGCGGGCGCGCGGTATAGGATCATGCATGGTTTTTGAACATTCTGATATGCAAACATGTTTTAACTATTATTACTTGGGTTTTTAAGTCGTCCTGCGTAACGCAACTTTTGCCTTTTGGTTTTTAAGCTTCCGCACTTAATTTCATTTAAACGTTTTTATGGTTTGATTATAACTGATGATTCCGATCCTGTTAGTTCACACCCTCTGACGGTAAAACTCCGTTAGTGGAATTTGAGGGTGTGACAGATTGGTATCAGAGCCATTGGTTATAGCGAACTACAAATTGCATGCATGCTAGACTATAACCGCGACGACCCATTAGTTATAATGATACGCACTGCATAGATTTGTGTAGTCTTTGTTATCTTATCTCTTTACCGCTTTCACTCATACGCGCGCATACAGGGCTTACCTGTAGGAATGTCGACGCCGCCATCATCATCATTATCCGATCCGATGACTTATGCTCACGGGAAAGAACCGCAGATACCTACCGCATCGCCACCCCGAGTAGTTCTGGAACTCGAAGCTCCCGCACCGAAGAGGTATCGCTTATCCGGAGGCATGTACGAAAACGAAGTTAGCTGGGATTGGTACCCTAATATGATCAGACGTATGGTCTATCGCGAACAAGTTCCCCCGCTACCCCACCCGAACCATCCTGCTTATCCCAACACCTTACCACCCATAACCGAACCTGTAGAGCGTGTGCTCGCAGCTGTTGTTTCTTGTTTGGAGCGTGATGTTGGTTACATGCGCTATACGAGAACGAACGTTTCTGGACTGTTAAAATATGGAACCAAAACTAAAGAGGAAATTTCCCGCATGACAGTAGCAATGAAGGAAATGCAAGAGGCTAGTGATCAACAGATGAAGATTATGAGAAAGATGCAAGCCGAGATGATAGACTTGCAAGAGCAACTCCAAGTAGCAAGGACCCGAACCGAGATAGCTTTAGAGCGCTGCGATGTCTTACAAATGCAAATTGCTCAGAACGCAGCCGAACCTGAAGCAGAGCCTGAGGCAGAGCCTGAAGAGGAACCCGAAGAAGATCCCAAATAGGAGCCTGAGGAGGATCCCGAGGAAGATCCAAATGAGGAACCTGAAGAAGAACCGGAGGAAGAACCGGCAGAGGAGGAGGCACACTCAGAGGTGTCCTCAGAAGATGACATCTAAGGATGATAACACCTAGATGGAGGGGTTGTCTCCATCTAAACTATTATTTTTCTATGATTTTAAGGATTGGTTTTAAATACTTTGTAGCGAATACAATGGTTTTAATCATGAATTATTATTTGGATTAATATATGGTTGTGATGTGATGTTTGTTCCTTTATTTCTTTCTTACCTATCTTTTATTACATGTATGGTGTGTTTCATATGAAAGAAAAATTCATGTTTAACATTTTATGCTGTGATTCTAGGAAAAGGCAGGAAGAAACGCTTGACACGGACGTGGTAACATCAACCTGACTGCAGCAGAACTCCAAACTCTGCTGAATGACCATGCGGCGGCCGCTCTAGCCACACATGTACAGAACCAAGCTGGAGGTCCAATTGGAACGTGTACCTTCAAGAATTACCTTGACTGCAAGCCCAGTACGTTTAAGGGCACCGAGGGAGCTATAGGCTTCCTGCGTTGGGCTGAGAAGGCCGAGTCGGCGTTTGAGATGTGTAATTGTCCCCCTGCTAGTAGGGTCAAATTTGCTGCTGGAACACTTGAAGGTTCTGCCCTCACATGGTGGAATTCAAACGTGCAGATCCTTGGATTGGAACTGGCTAACGCGATGAACTGGGAGGAGTTCAAAAACATGATGCGAGAAGAGTACTGTCCTAGGGAGGAGATTGCAAAGTTGGAATCCGAGTTTTGGTCATTGAAGATGGTGGGTTCAGAAATCGAGGCCAACACCACCCATTCTCACGAGTTGGCGGTGATGTGTCCATGGATGGTAGACCCGCCGAGTAAGAGGATTGAAATGTATATTGATGGGTTAGCACCGCAAATTCAGGGCATGGTGACGTCTTCCAGACCAGCCACGATTCAACAAGCGATTCGGTTAGCTCACAAACTAACGGATCAAGCAGTGACCCAAGGTGCGCTACCACCTATGGGTTCAACCACTAAATCCCGTGACAACCCGAGTGCTGACAACAACAGCAACAACCCGAGCAGCGGAAAGAGAAAGTTTGACAACACCAGATCCTCATCCTCGAACCACCCACAGCAACAACAGTACCGTAAGCCCGAATTCACCCGGAACTTCAACAGTCAGGGTCATAACAACAATAACAACGGTAGCAGGCAGGGTTCAAGCGGCTATGCTGGGAAGTACCCGAAGTGCAACAGGTGTAACTATCATCATGCTGGCCCGTGTGACCGTGTCAAGTGTCTGAGATGCGGAAAGATGGGTCACCATGCAAAGGAATGTAGAGGAGACCTTACGGCAAAGGGTGCTCCTAAACCACCTATGACGACGAAGGGATGTTTCGAATGTGGGCAGGAAGGTCATTTCAGGAAAGATTGTCCCAAGCTGAAACCGAACGACAACAATGGAGGTAATGGAAGTGGCAGTGGTGGTGGAAACAATGGTAAAGGAAGAGCTTTTGTTATTGGGTCGGGTCAAGCCCGCAATGATCCGTACGTGGTGACTGGTAAGTTCCCTGTGAACGATTGTTTTGCTTCTGTATTGTTTGACACTGGAGCTGATAGGAGTTTTGTGTCGAAAGCCTTTAGTCAACTCTTAGACCTAACTCCAACCCCGTTAGATGCTAAGTTTCCTGTTGAATTAGCTGACGGTAAGACTATAGTAACGACTCATGTACTTGCGGGATGTAAGTTAAAACTGGCAGGTCATGTCTTTGATATCGACCTTATTCCTTTTACGCTTAGTAGTTTCGATGTCGTGGTCGGCATGGACTGGTTATCCGAGAACCGAGCGGAGATTATATGTCACGACAAGATAGTCCACATTACTACCCCTTCCGGCGAGATCATTTCGATCCGGGGCGAGAGAAGCGGTATGACCACCAGCGTTATCACCCTCATGAAGGCGCAGAAGTTTCTACGAAAGGGTCATCCGGAAATTTTGGCGCAGATTGTTGAGAAACCCGCGGAAGAGAAGCGAATTGAAGATATACCGATTGTGCGAGATTTCCCGGAAGTTTTCCCGGAGGATTTGCTCGGACTCCCTCCTATTCGACAAGTCGAATTCCAAATCGAGTTGAAACCCGGTGCAGCACCCATAGCACGAGCCCCGTATCGGCTCGCACCGGCGGAGCTTCAGGAGCTGTCCACTCAGTTACAAGATTTGTTGGATAAGGGTTTTATCCGACCTAGCTCATCACCATGGGGAGCCCCTGTCTTATTTGTCCGAAAGAAGGACGGGACTTTCCGCATGTGCATCGACTACCGGGAGTTGAACAAGGTGACGGTCAAGAACCGTTATCCTTTACCCCGAATTGATGATCTGTTTGATCAGCTTCAAGGATCGACTTTTTACTCGAAGATCGATCTGCGGTCTGGTTACCATCAATTAAGAGTGCGCGAGGAAGATATTCCAAAGACGGCTTTCAGAACACGGTATGGTCACTACGAGTTTTCGGTTATGCCTTTTGGACTAACCAACTCACCAGCCGTATTTATGGATCTCATGAATCGAGTATGCAAGGCGTACCTCGACAAGTTTGTGATCGTGTTTATTGACGATATCCTGGTCTACTCCAAGGACAAGGCTGACCATGAGGAACACTTAAGGGTAATTCTGGAATTATTGAAGAAGGAACAACTGTATGCTAAGCTCTCGAAATGCGAATTTTGGCTTCGTGAGGTTCACTTTTTAGGACATGTGATCAACGAAAATGGTATCCATGTTGATCCCGGTAAGGTAGAGGCCATCAAAAACGGGGAAGCACCTAAGACTCCGACTGAGGTGCGGCAATTCCTAGGACTGGCCGGCTACTACCGGCGTTTCATTGAAGGATTTTCAAAGATTGCTCAACCCCTCACCGCTTTGACTCACAAGGGTACTAAGTACAATTGGGGTGACGCGCAAGAATCCACTTTTCAACTGTTGAAAACCAAACTCTGTAGCGCCCCTATTCTAGCCCTACCCGAGAGAACGGAGAATTTTGAGGTACACTGTGACGCATCGATACAAGGTCTCGGTTGTGTGCTGATGCAACTTGAGAAGGTTACAGCCTATGCCTCTCGACAACTACGGGTTCACGAGAAGAACTACACGACCCATGATTTGGAACTCGGAGCTGTGGTGTTTGCCCTTAAGATATGGAGGCATTACTTGTATGGTACCAAGTTTACCATTTACACCGACCACAAGAGTCTCCAGCATATCTACGATCAGAAGGAGCTGAACATGCGACAGCGTCGTTGGGTCGAGCTGCTTAAGGATTATGATTGTGCCATCAAGTACCACCCTGGCAAGGCCAATGTAGTGGCCGACGCCCTCAGCAGAAAAGAAACAGATAAACCCAGACAAGTGCAAGCAATGCAACTCACGATTCATACCAACTTACCCGATCAGATTCGCGAGGCGCAACTCGATGCTTTGAAAGATGATAATCTTCCATCGGAACTCATGCGGGGCATGAACAAGAAACTTGAAACCAAATCGGACGGGGTCCGATATTTTGAGAACCGAATTTGGGTTCCACGATACGGAGAGTTGAGAACTCTGGTGATGGACGAAGCACACAAGTCCAGATATTCTATCCACCCAGGCTCAGATAAAATGTATCATGACTTAAAGGCACTTTACTGGTGGCCGAATATGAAAGCCGACATTGCCACCTATGTGAGCAAATGCTTGACTTGTTCCAAAGTCAAAATAGAATACCAGAAACCATCTGGCCTACTACAACAACCGGAACTTCCAATGTGGAAATGGGAACACATTTCAATAGACTTCATCACGGGATTACCTAAGACACCGACGGGATGCGATACCATCTGGGTGAATGTTGAACGATTGACTAAGTCTGCACACTTCTTAGCGATTAAGGAATCGGATAAAATGGAAAGATTGACTCGCGTCTACATGAAGGAAGTAGTGTCTAGACACGGAGTGCCTGTCTCAATCATTTCTGATCGAGATTCCCGTTTCACTTCGCACTTTTGGAAGTCGCTACAGAGAGCACTAGGCACCCGTCTGGATATGAGCATAGCATATCATCCTCAGACGGATGGGCAAAGTGAACGAACTATTCAGACCTTAGAGGACATGTTGCGTGCCTGCGTGTTGGATTTCGGAAAAAGTTGGGAACCTCACTTACCTTTGGTAGAGTTTTCGTATAATAACAGCTACCACTCAAGTATTAAAGCAACGCCGTTTGAAGCACTGTATGGACGGAAGTGTCGATCACCTCTCTGCTGGGCAGAGGTGGTTGACAGCCAAATCACTGGTCCAGAACTAGTACTCGAAACTTCGGAAAAGATTGTTCAAATCCGAAACCGCATGACAGCAACACGGGATCGCCAAAAGAGTTACGCCGACAAGCGCCGAAAACCTCTCGAATTCCAAGTGAATGACCAAGTATTACTCAAAGTCTCACCTTGGAAAGGTGTGGTTCGCTTTGGTAAGCGAAACAAACTCAACCCCCGATATGTTGGTCCTTACCGGATAACGGAACGCGTTGGTCCGGTGGCGTACCGGCTGGACTTACCAGCGGAACTCAGCAGTGTACACAATGTTTTTCACGTATCCAATTTGAAGAAATGCCTATCTGATGAAACCCAAGTAGTCCCTTTGGACGAACTGCATGTTGATGAATAGCTACGCTTCATTGAAGAACCAGTTGAAGTTTTGGATTGGGAAACCAAAACACTCAAGCATAGCAAAATTCCAATTGTTAAGGTTCGTTGGAACTCGAGACGTGGACCGGAGTTCACGTGGGAACGCGAGGATCAAATGATGAAAAAGTATCCTCACCTTTTTGAAGGGCCGACCAAACACAGAAAACCGCGAAACCCGACAAACAGTCAGAAATCACCGGAGGTATAAATTAAATTTCGGGACGAAATTTCTTTCTACTAGGGGATGATATGACAAACTGAAAAATTTTTCTTACTTTTTCAGACACTCATCACGACTTGACTCAAATTTTCGGGACAAAAATTCTTTAACATGGGATTGATGTGACACTCGTCAATTTCAGGTTAACTCCGTTAACTCAACTCTGTCAATTCAAACTTAAAGATCACTGAATCTATAACGCACACCTCATTACATTTAAACTAGGGTTTAAATGACGCTTAACACTTACTACATGTGTAGTCTTTCGGGATTTGCACCGAAACGCAAACGAGTTGACGCAAACGATTGGTGAATAAACGAAAAACGTCAAAACAATAATTATGTGATGATTATGTGTTAGACTTATGTGCTATGTGATAACATTATTATAAACGTTAACTCAATGTGCTAGAACTAGTTAATTAAGTTAGAAAAGTAACATTTGAAAGTGGAGGGACCTAGATGTAACATGTTATTATTATTAATAATAATAAAACTAAAACCCTAATCTCCCTCTTTCCCTCCCTCTAGACCGATCGGCCCCCTCCCCCCTTGTTCTTGGCTGCCGTCAATCACACACACACATATACACAAGATCTTTCAAGTTTAATCGAAGATTAAGGTGCTAGGAAGGTATAAACAACTATCCTATGTATTTTACATGCTTAATTTTGAGTTTGAATGGGTTAATTATAAACCCTAAAATCTGGAAATTTCATATATTGTGTTCATATGATCTTTGTTTGATTTGATGATGTATTGATGATGATTTGATAACTAGAATTGATATTGTTACATGTTAATTGTTGTGTCTTGATTTTGAGATCAAATAAAACCATAACCATGTATGTATGGTGTAATTGATATGCATGGATCGTGATTATGGTGTTTAGAGTGTTATATGAACGGATTATGATCCATAGATGGTTAATATGTTGAGTTTTTTTGCAAACAGTTTCTGGACAGATTGTGTTGTTGATGCTCAATTGACTGTATCTGGGTGTAAATATGAAAATTGGTTGAGATTATTGATACTACAGTAAACTAGGTTGAGTCTAGTTTCTAAAGAATATAAATTTGCAATTTTTGGACGTGTAGAAGTTAACCTTTATGATTTTACAAAAAACGTTGTGCAAAGCTGAGTTGTTAGACCTGCTGTTAGGTTGTTTTGTAAATGTTATATCTCATGAACTACGAGACCAATTGGGTTGGTTCCACTTCTGGAAGTTGACTTCTTGAGTTAGGAACCTAACCCAAGTGGTCTTGCATTTGTTGGATTTTTCGTTTAACAGGAATTTCAAATAACATTCTGTTGCGCATGAATTTGACTGTTATTGCTGTAATATTTTGGTCATTATGAGAAACCTATGTGGAATAAAAATAAAATAAAACATGTTCTGGAAACCTAACACATATATGCTTTTGTGATGATTTTTGGTAAATTAATTGAGATGCTATGATCGGTGGAATAGTACAATCTTTCAAGTAGAATTTCTGTCTCGGTGAAATAGCTGCTGAATTTTGTGAAAATGCATGAAACATGATACTTGCTATATAATTGTTATGTTTTGACCAAAATGCCCCTGTGGGGAATACTTGCTAAATAGTTGTCGTGTTTTGACCAAATTGCCCCTGCGGGGAATAGTTGCTAGTGATGTACATTATTAATACATGACACGTAAACGATTGTTCATACACGTAGCGTATCACAAATGTGCTTGTTAAGTCACACACGATTCACAAACAAACACGAAACGTGATATTTGCATAGGTACTACGTGCCTGGTCTAGAGACTCGAATATTAGTTCCGATACTTAGAAAATCTCCTTGTTGTTATAGAACGCTAGAGAGAGTTTTCTGTGACGCGCATCACTTGGTGATTTATTTTGGGAATTCTTCGCAAACAGTGAGTTTCACTTACCCCTTTAAACTGTTTTAAACGCTTTTCACTTGGTGGAGATAACATACTCCGATAAACGCATTTAAGATTTTGTTAGTAATTATATATCACTTGTAAAGGCTAAGTGGCAAACGAAACATTTGAAGTCCTACACATCGAACCGGTTAATATTTGGAATAGCGAGTCACTGTTGAGTAGTACTACTGTGTTTGACAAACCCCACCCAACGCTAAACTCGACTGGAGGTCGAGCGGGTGGAATTTTGGCTAACACGTACCATGGTCTGGATGACCTGGTGACAAGGCACTTGATAAACAGTCAGCTTCGGTGTCGAACACTTAGTAATACTTGTTGTATAGGCTAGCTACCTATCGATATATAATTGATTTAACACTATCTGGTAACGCAAAACGCTAAACGCTGAACGCTGAACGCAAACGCTAAACGCTTTACTTTATATAAACTTGTGACTCACCAACCTTGTGTTGACACTTTTAGTATGTTATTCTCAGGTAGCCGAGGCGGCGCGCGGTATAGGATCATGCATGGTTTTTGAACATTCTGATATGCAAACATGTTTTAACTATTATTACTTGGGTTTTTAAGTCGTCCTTCGTGACGCAACTTTTGCCTTTTGGTTTTTACGCTTCCGCACTTAATTTCATTTAAAAGTTTTTATGGTTTGATTATAACTGATGATTCCGATCCTGTTAGTTTACACCCTCTGACGGTAAAACTCCGTAAGTGGAATTTGAGGGTGTGACATCCGTAATGTTCCACCACATTAATGCGTGATCAGTAAATGTAGAGGCAACATACTTGACAATGTTTTCGGGTGGACAATTGCTGATATTGAGGACAGATTCACTTTTCTCGATCCACTTGATTAACCCGTTTGGCCCTTCAGTGCCCTTGAAATCAATCGGTTTACAGGCCATAAAGTTTTTGATCGAATATTCCCTTCGAGGGGGAATAGGGTTGTTATTGTTATTGTTTGGGTTCGGTAGGGGATTATTGTTGTTGACATTATTTGCATCAGGTGGGGGATTATTTGCATTGGTAGGGGCATTTGTGTTAGGTGGGGGATTATTATTTGTAACTGTTTCAGTGTTGGTTGGGGTAGCATTATTGATTTGTTGCTGGTTTGTTTGTATATTGGCATTAACACCAGCAGTTACTTGTGTTACAATAAGTGGTATTACTGCCTGCATTTGCCGAGTAATCATCTCGGCTATTTCTGCCTCAGCCATGGGGTTTGCTTTCTTTGGGGCCATTCTATAATGATAAACAAATATAAACCAATTAATACTAATTCCAGTTTACGGCACTGTGTAATAATACTCACAATAAATCTTGTGCAGGTAAACCAGATAACATACTGACATTTCACAAATTGTTCCGTACATTGATATTAAAAGGTACTTAGACTTAGCCTGATAAAGGCCAGTGCTTGCGTGTATATATCAAATCTGTCACTAAGTGACTGTTAGACTTAACCCTATAAGGGTCAGTGCTTGTAATAATGTACAAAATTGTGCCCCATGTTAACATAACATACTACTATATACATACATGGAGTATCAAAAGATCATGTACACATATCTGTAACATTTTGCATTTATCCGTACAAACGATAGGCTAACCACAAACATAAAAATAACAACACCGTAATCATCCAGTAACAGTTCCACAGCCAAACTGTCACCCTATCCAAACACCAGTGGTGGTAGGCATCTGACTGCTGCAAGTTCAGTACTATCTAATGTAACGTCGATAAGCACTGGGTCACGTCCCTCCTCTCCTGGTTAATGTTAGCTATGGCTATTGAGTGGTCTATCACACGGTCAGTCAGGATAGCCATCCAAGAGTTGTTTCCTGCGTTTGGGAAGTCAGGGCGAGGGGTAGGTAAACTAAATGAATGGGAAGATGAAGTATCTGCCCTAGGGCGTGAAGGTCCTCCCCGATCGTGGGTAGATCTGAATGGAATTAAGGTAAGGTCAATCGGGGTTACCCGAATACGAGCAGTCTGTCGGACTCGCGCAGTAGCTGAAGTCGTCGGCGACAGATGAATGGGTGGAGTGGGTGATCGGGCAACTCCAGCAGGTGAACAATACTGACTGTTAACTTCATTTTGATCCCTGCATGGTGACCTGGGTGGATAACTATCGCATCTGTAGCCGGATAGATTAGGCACATTCCTTGGTAGCTCTCTACAAATAACTTCTTCTTCCACCTCCTCCTCCGGTTCCTCCTCTTTTTGTCCTCTTCGGATTCCTCCTCTGGATCCTCCTCCGATTCCTCCTCTGGATCCTCCTCAAAAGAGATTACCGGTTCTTCTTCCGGTACGTACTCGTTATTCCTTTACATGAATCTGCACAAAGGTTAGTTATAAGAATAATATATATTGATAGCGCTAACTATTGTCAAAAAGATTAATTAATTAAACCAAATTTAATATTAATTATCTTAGAATATAATATTAGTTTTATTAATATTTTATTTATTATTATTTAAATCAATATTGAATATAAATGAATATAATATTCATAGTAAACTTTACCGTCATCAACAGTATCGTACGTACACGTATTCATACACCTTGTTCCAATTAAGCACGTATGAGTGTTACATATATATATACTTTCACATTACCTTTTATACACATATATTGCCACTTTTACGTAACCACACGTTCCACGACTTCTCCCCGAATTCCCTCATACAAGCAAGTCTGTTATTATGTTCCGGACCAAAATAACTCACTTGCCCAACAAGTTCATCCCGACATCCATCAGTATATAATATTAATTTATTATTTAAATATTTCCCAGAGTTAATCGAGCCTACGGTTATATTTTAGGTATCCTAAGGGATAACCTAATCCTTTATAACCAATGGCTTTGATACCAACTTCTGTCACACCCCGACTAGCACAAAGCGGAAGCGTAAAACGGAATGTAACAGAAACCTCTGGTATCAACACATTGTTTATAAGGAAACATTACAAACTAATTTACAATATATTACATTTCATTGGTCTATCATTGTTTTACAGTCTAGGTGTTTCAAACAAAACTAGTTCGTTAACTATACGATCTTACTACTAGTATCGTTGCTTCTATTCACATATCATCAACCACGCACCTTGGGCAAGTAACAGATCACCAAATCACTCCGATTTACGTACAGCTGAAAAGCAGTTTAAAACAGGTCAACTACTAGAGTTGGTGAGTTTCACGAGTTAAGAGAAAACAGTAATGAGTATTCACAAGTTAACACTTGTAATCATGAAATAAGTATGTATGTATGTAAATGATGTAATTATGCTAAGCTATAGTGAAGCCTTGACTGTATGTGCTGCGCGCATCCATTTCCCACGCTCAATCCACCACTGTGGCCCCTTTCCGCCCACAATATGCACCAAGTAGCTATGTCTAACACTACATAGCGTGTTGTATTATTATGGTCACGTGCAAATGGGGTAATGTCTCAGAAATACATGCCGGCTCTGTTTTGGTTTGTCAAAGCAATAGTACTATTCACAAGCCACCGACTCGAAGTTATTATAATCTCAATACTAAACTGGGCTGTATAACTAATCTCGGTGTAGCTGGAATGCCCAGAAAGTGGCAATAGGCTTAGGTTGTGATGTTGTTCAATGTCTAATACTTAAAACTGAACATAGCTCAGATTCCCGTTTTCCCAGCTGGGCCAAGTTGTTCGTTTACGCGTTCAGAAAACAGTTATAGGAAAATGATTTTTACTTAATTAGTCCAAAAATAAGATTTTTGATCAGTCTTGGTGTTTTGATATTCCCGCAGGTTCGTTAGTTGCGAACTTGCCGGTTTTTAAAAAAACTGAATTTGTTTAATCTTTAACTTAGCATAATTAATTAACCGTTAATCATTAAATTATGAAAATTTAGTTGCTTATCAATTAAAATATGTAGATTTTTATAAAAATATTTCTGGAATTATTTACAGATTTATTAATTTATAAAAATTCATTTTATCAGCTATATTTTTCCTGAAAATCGTCCGTGTACCCCAAACAATTTCCAAAAATTCCACAAAAATTTCTGAATACTCAAATCATGTCCCAAATCAACCTGTATCAATTCCAGAATGTAAAAAGCTCGTGCGATATTATTTTTGGCCCAAATTCGGCTATAAAAATTCACACGAACACATATAAACAAAACACCTTTAAAATTCTCCAAATGATCCCAAAATTCATATGTGATCAAAATACATCAAATATGAGTTCGCAGAAAAAGTTCATAATTTTTGAAGTATTTTAGCTATTTTTCCCAAATAAACGTCCCAATTCGGTAATAAATTCCCCAAATATTCTCGGATTTTCCAAAAATTACCAAATTTGAACAGGGTCTCATTGACATGGTCCCTGATGTCCCTGCAAAATTTCAAAGCCTAATAATATGCACATCACAAGCTTAACTTAAATAGCCCGTAAGCGAGTGTTTCGGCATTACCTTAGCGGGTTTGGCTCGTTTCCGACTTTCTAATCAAGTTTTTAGGTTCTTGTGCTTCCATGCAAGCTAGATACAATTCCTATATCACAAAACAAGCAGGTTTCATCAATAGAACAGCCTTTTAACTTAGGGTTTCGGCTAGTGCACAAAAACGAACTTTTGAACCGTAAAAACGCCGTTTCAACCCTTTAATCCGTGTTTATAGCCAAAAAAAATCATGATTCTGATTTGAAACTAGGTTTAACATCAAATTATATTTTTGAATGATTTTTGAGAGTTTTACATGGTTAACTATGATTTTTGACAATCAAGACATGTTTATATGTTGTTAAATGAGTTTAAACGAATCAAAAATCGATTAATCAAAAGGTTTTTACCTAGTTTTCTTGCTGGTTTTGGCTTAGAAGAAGAGTTCCAGAAGTTGTGTTTGAAAATATGTGTAAAAATATCACAAATCTAGTTTATATGTGAAAGGAAAAAAAAGGGGGGTGGGGTGGTGGCTGCGGCCGGAAGTCCATGGGCCCACTTTGGGCCCATTTTGGCCCAAGATTCTGATTTCTCAAGCCCAAATACGAAAATCCCAGTCCAAATTTAGTTCGGGTTCGGTTTTTGGCGCGAAAAACTTATCAGGTGCGTTAAACAGCGCGAAAACGAGTGTTTTTCGGCTATTTTTGTGTACAATTATAAAAACATACTATATGTTTGTAAAAATCAAAAATATTTTCACGGATCGCTTAAAACATTTCAAATAAGTGTTTGGTAAGTCTTTTTCGGCTTAACGGATGATACAATGCTTGGGTTGTAACTATCTTTCGCGTTTAAATTTATAGCGAGTAGTTAAACGACCATGTTTTCGTTTAACTTGTTTGCTATCAAACTAAGGCCATATTACTAATATTGTCAGGACCGTCTGTCGGGTGCAACCTTAGCAAAGGTTTGACAAGAACACACCGACTTAATTACTCAAAGACCGATTGGGTATCCCGGCGGAATCAGGATATTCAATGATTGAGAATGAAAGTTTTGTGGAGAATTATCAAACACAAAAAAATAAATGATAATCGGTAAAGACTATTTCAACGACAAAGATTCACTATATTAAATGATACGTCAATGATAAAGTGAATGGAATGTCTAGGGTTTTGTGTTTCGGCGGCTTTTGATATTCGTCTACAAAGATTGTCAGTATGCGTGCCAAAAAAACCCGTGCCCTAGTCGTACCCTAGGATGTCTATATATAGACCCTAACATTCCATGTATACGTCTTAGACATTACATAATGAAAGATAAATCTAATACAAGTGTTTCAGACCTCGAGCAAGGTATATACCTTGCTCGAGCAAGCTTCCTATACAAGGTGTGCTCGAAGAGTGTCCTCGAGCATACTTTACTTGGAATATATTCTCTTTCGGAGAATACATATTCTCTTCTAGTAAGCTTCATTCCTCTTGACTTGTTCAAACTTTGCTCGAATAAGTCCATCGAGCAAGCTCATTCTTCTTGATGTCTTCAGCTTTTCTTATTCAGCAATCTTTATCATGCTCGGATGTAAATCTTGCTCGGTAACTGAACTGTGCTCGAAGTCTTTGCTTTGATTCACGTGACATCCTCTTATTGCATCCATGCTCGTCCCCATGTGCTCGATCATCCTATACTCGTAACACTTGGCTGGAACTTGTATGATCAAGCTGTTTGCTCGATTGGCAATCCATGCTTGATAGAAGAATACCCTTGCTCGTTGAAGTGTAGCTTGCTCGAAGCCTTCAACAATTAGAAGAATCAACCATTAAAGATTCAAAACCTTGCTCGAAGTAGTAAAAACCATGCTTGATCGTATGGGTTTGCTCGGATTCCATACTTAGACGTTTCTGAGGAGGTTGAGAAGATTCCAATCTTCCTTATCAAGAAATCCGACCCAACAATCTCCCCCTAGATTGGAACAAGCTCAGATGCACCAAAACATACCTGCACAGTGTTACACATGTATCAGATTTCTAGATAAATCATTTAAGAACGTGTCATTTCATTATATAATTGGAATTTTGCCACATAGGTATTACACAATAAATTTTTACAACTCAAACAAAATACAAAGATAAACAGAATTAAAAATCAATCATCCATTAGCCCCATTCTGTTATCTTCTTCCTCTGTTCTTGGATTCAGCCCTTTCTTTCAATTTCTTCACATATGCAGCTCTTTGCTTCAGCATGTCAAGTTCAGAGGAGTCAGAGGCATCACTTGGGAATCTTGCATCAATCAAATCTTGTAAATCTTGTGGATGCATATAATGCAGATCACCATCCTCCCTTATGACTACAATAGGTATCCCTGACTCATTTCTCAAAGTGGTCGAATCATCATTTTGATTGTACATTATGTATGTGATTCTTCCAAATTGTTGCACTCTTGAGTTGGGATCCATCATCACTTCTCTCGTAGCCAAGCACTCTTTTAAGGTCTTCCTTTTCTGATGAGAGCTGCTTGCTAGAGTTCTTTATTTATTTGATTTAGAGAGGGAAAGCTCGGATATGTGAACTTCACTTATTCTCTTCCTCCTCTTCTCTTTTTTTGCTTGACTCCTGATCTCTCTCTTCTTTTGCTGCAGAAATGGGAATCCCTTTTCTGCTTGATCTTTTAAAAACTTTGAGAGATCATTCCTCAGTTGACCAGATAGTTGACTTCTTACTTGATTGTCATATAAATTCAGCTCAGCCATCTTGGTCAGTTGTTCTTCTGAAAAGTTTCTCAAATCATCCTGAAGATGATTAGATGTTCTGCTTCATCTTCAGTGACAACCCTTAAGGTCTTCGATCTTCTGTCAAAGTAGAGATGTGTGGGCAAATTTAAATTTCTTGGCTGCACAGGCCTCACACTCTCTGACCTATGGTTTCCACTTGAGCTCCCCTTTTCAACTTTCTTAATTTTATCAAGACTCCCTTCAACATACCATCTCTTTATCGTTTCATCTGTTTGTACCAACAACTTTGACATTCTTACTCCCTTTTTGTGGAGAGCACCCATCATTTCAGCACGTACCTCCTCTTCAACTCTCCTCCTTTCCTCCTGTAATTTTCTTTGGGTTTCAAGATACAGTTTCTGCTCTCTATTATATATCTCCATTAATTGTTCAAGAGGCATGTTTTGAAACTGTTCTTCTGACACACCCTTTTCCATCACAATTCTTTTTAACAACTCTACCCTCTGAGGGTCCTCAAACCACTTCTTTAATTCTTGATTTTTCTTTTTAGCTTCATCCTTTTCCCTTTGTAACCTCATTTTCAATTCCTGCTCTCTTTCAAAATTTTCTCAACTTGCTTGATCTTTGTGAGAGTCTTTAATTTGTTGAATTTTTCTTTTCAATTCTCCATGAGAAAGATTGATCAAGAAGTTGTAGCTGTAGCCATACAGCTGGAGGAATTTGATATCCTTGTGTTTGGCTTTCAAGGATTCATAATATTCTTCATTGTTCTGTTTCCTTTCAGTCTTCTTCAATTTTTCCTCATCTTCATTTTCTTTTTCGACTTTCTTCAATTTTTCTTCATTTTCACTTTCACCATCCAATTCAATTACTTCTTCAAGGTCATGAAGAGCCTCAATCATTGGTTCATCAGTTTGTTTAGATTGATCTCTTCTACCTTCTTCAAGTTTGTCTAACCTCAATTTGTACACCATTTTCTTGACAGATTTGTCTTTTGGTTTTTGGTGTCTCAACATCATCAGTTGTGTCTTTTCTTTTAAACTTGATTGAGTTGGAGTAGATGTATCGGGCTGCTCCACTTCTGTTTCTGGTTCTTCAATAATTATCTCCTCATCCACAGACTCAGATTCTTCAATAACATCTTCGTTTCTTTGAGTCTCTTCAGTTTCTTCAGTGACCTCTTGAATGATGGGTTAACTTGGTTCAAAATGTTCTTTAGGTCTTGATTCTCCTTTGCTCAGATTTATAAATTATAGTTGAGCCTTTCTTGCTGCCATCACAATCTCTGGATGATGTCTCTCTGGATTATTCAGAATCAGTGTAAGATCCTTCAACATAATCAACTTAACCATAGTGCTTGCTGAGACTTCAATGGTTTCATCTTCTTCATGAATAACTGGTCCCAACCCAAGTTCTTGTTCTTTTTCAAGATGTTCAGGTTCAATCACTGATTGTTCTGGATCATTGGTTGTTGGCTCTTCAGTCTCAATTGTTGTAGGTTCTGCAGCCTTTTCTTGATCATTATTCAGACTTTCATTGAAGGCATCAATTGTAGCCTTGATTGCTGCATCAGCTTCCCTTAACCTCCTCTCATCTTCTTCGTCTTTGTCTTTCATGTTTATCAATGCTTCAATTACTTCCTCAGGGATTTCCTCCATTTCTTCCATCATTTGTTCCCTCTCCAGAGCTTCCAGCTCTTCATTCATTAAATTAATTGCAGTCTTTACAGACTCAGCTTCAGCTACATCCGGATCAACAACATTTTCTTCAAACAAGATATCTTCTGATTGGACTGGGTGCTTAAGCAGGGGATGTAGATCATCTTCAGTCATTGCAACCCCTTTGCCTAAAGCCTCCTTCAGTGCAGCTTCCAATGCCGAGTTCTTTGTAGCCAAAATGGCATTTTTCTCTTTTAACATTATGTTCTCAAACTCCAGTTTGGCATTTTCACATACAATATCATAGAGGTTTGGAGTTGATGGTGGGGTTTCAGCGGTTGGTTTTGGAACTGGGTCAGTGGATGGTTCAGATTGAGCGGTAGGGTCCTGCAAAGTGGAGTCTTGCATTGGTGAAGTATGAATATGTTCAACAAGCACATCTTCATCCATAGGCTCAGTTAACTCTCCCTATTCATGAATATCATTAGTAACCCCCTCATCTTCAGCTTGTTGAATCAACGGTCTCTCATCACAACCAATCAACATTTCAGGACCACCATCATCACCATCATCATGATCATTATCATCAGTATCATTCTCTTCATTATCATCACCATCATCATCTTCCTCATCACTATTACCGGGGGTCCTTGGAACATCAATCGCACCCAGTGTAGGTAGGAGTAACCATGGGAGTACATCCCAGCCATCATTTTCAACGAACTTACTTTGAGCATCCTTCATCCGTTTGCATATATTTGAGTCTTGCAATTTCAAAATCTGCCCTGTCCTCTGAATTTCTGGTAAGTCTCTGTTTATTAAGATCTGCAGAAAACGTGGGTACATTAAGAATCTTTGAGTGAGTGGCCTTTCAGCATTTGAAATCAACCCTTGAAAGATGTGTCTCGAAACATTGAAGGGTTGCTGGTAAAGAATTGCGACTGTGAGTGTCCCTAGCTCTCTGCTCAAAAAAGTCCAAGTCCCTCTCCGAGGAGATAAGGACTGGATGACATGATGAATCAAAAACCTGTATAATAAAGGAAAACATCCTTTTTGAAACTGACCCTCCTTTACTCCTCCCTGATAACCCATTATTTCTTGAAATACTCTTAGTAACTTGGGGACGGAGTAGGACAGTTGAGCTACAAAATTGTCATCAAGGTTCAGTGCAGCTCTGATTGAGGCTTCAGTTATTTCAATGTCATGATTTAGAATCGACGCCTCAATTCTTTCCCCATTGGCGTCATTTACATGTGTTGCAGACCCCCAAAAATCCGAAATGTGATTTCTGTATATTGTGGGGTCGGTAGTTAACGCCACCCTCAGATTGGAGTTTCTTAGAAAGTTTATCATTGGCTCCAACTCACGGTTGTCATCGTCTATCTCCAATCGAGCACACATATTATGCCGTTTTTCGAATTTGAAAGCCATCAGTTCTGCAAAAACACGAAGAGTTGTCAGTACACAAAGTTGCAGAACTAATATATGAGAAAGGATAGATGATTAACGGCGTCTTCAATTAACCTGTTCCGTAGTAATGTGCGTACCTGCAAAACAAGTAAACAGTTAGTCAAGTTATTCAATTGGAAACCCTAATTTCAAAATCGATGCGACGATTTTCGAACAACAATGTCTTACCGAAGTCGAAACAGAGCGAATGTCAATTATCGAAGTGAAATTGAGTGTAAAAGATCAGCGAGCAAGAGGAGTACAGGACGAGCAAGAGGGCGATAGCACGAGCAAGAGGGTTTTTGTTTAGGTTTAATTAGAGAGAAGTGTGAAAAACTTTCTAAGTCCCTTTTTTATACCTAACGAGTTGGTGGTACAGTACCTTAGATTGTCGTCTAGCACACGACAGTTGTCATTTAATTTCAAATTCACATTTACTACCCTTGCTCGAGTATATAGCCAAAATAAAAACTTGCTCCCCCTGCACACAAGGACATGATACAATGCTTGCTCGAGCATACTTAAAAATATATCATATCAATTTCTTATGCTCAAGATGCATTCATGTGTGCTTGAAGTACAGTGTGCTCGAAAGCCTTAAAATCTTTCCTAATCCCGCACTTAGAGCACAGAAATTGGTACCCTAGTGTGCTCGAAAATTTTGTAGCAATAAAATCATCTTTACTCATTTCGAAATTTTAACTTAATCATCTCTACACGCTCACTAAGACACTGAGCACAGACCTTGCTCGAAACACTTAGATGTTTCCTATCATTCAGTTGTCGTGCTCGTAGTCAGGAAATCATAGTTACTCATGCAATCATGCTCGAAGATACTTAGTAAAATAACAACGTATATCTTCGTGCTCGAAGATCAAAGATAACAAAACATAAAAAAAAAAAAAAAAAACATGCTTGAAGTACAGTCTAATTCCTAGATCATACTCGAAAATACTTAGAACAAACACAGATAATAGTGGTGAAATCAAAATCATTTGCCTAGAAGTTAAGACAAAAATCACACTCAAACTTTGCAATAATTACGATTACAAGTTAATGAAATCATTCCGTTTGCTCAAGCTTGGGTTTGAGGTGAACAAGAGATCAAAATCCAGTTCAAAAGTTATGTCAATTCATTGGAAAGATCTCGACATGGGATGAGATTGTCCAATAACTGTCACACCACTTCATTTTCAGCCGTATTATGAGTTAAGTCAGGCTTACACTAGGTGTAGGTTCTTAGCATGATTCTTATGAACTTTTGTGATATTCTTAAGGTTCAATTAGTTGCTTGAGTTAGAATGGTCACACTTTAGACTTTAGTTGTTCCTTATCTCTTCTCAAAGCTTATTTAGCTTTCTCTAAATCAACCCGAATTGACTTCAACCCCCTGATGTGTTGGTCAAAAATTTTAATTTTTCGAGCAGTTTATTTAATAATAACATACATAGATATCAGACCGTAAGGTTGAACGTTGGACTTACAAGCCATTCGGACGTACATGCCTTTCATTCAGAGTGTTTAGGACTTATTTGGATGCCCCATTCTTGTAGTTCTGTTAGTGCCTCTTAATGTCATGATATATTTATTTATCATTAATGATTTTTGAAGCATATTTCATTTTCTTTTTCACTCTTTTTCATTTGCTTCATTTTCTTTTTATGAACTTCTAGATATATATATATATATATATATATATATATATATATATATATATATATATATATATATATATATTGCTATTTAGTAGCTGCTCATAATTTGATAAACTGTTTTGATAGACCAAAACATCAACGGGCTCGTGTATGATTGGATAATTGCATTTCTGCCTATCATTCGGAGAGATGTGCAAGGAAACATACCTTAGTTTTCAAATGAATCAACACATCAAACATAGCATGATAATAGTATTTGTATCACATAAATCACAGCACTCATGAGAAAATGCTACACAAATTGTCAGTTTGCTGAATAGAAATCTTTTAAGCCTATAATCCATGAGTTAGGAGATTAGACAATATACTATCATTTCCCATATTAGTTGGTTTCAATCTCCACCTGAATAACAATATTCATTTCTGAATATAAACTTGGATAATATTATCATCTCTCTTGTGTGATCACCAAAACAGTGTTGCTTATCATAAAACATGTTACATTTTCAAAATCATTTATTTGATAGGTCATTTTTAAGGTTAGATTCTAAAAATAGTACAGTCTTGTAGTCACATTTGACAAGCAGATATTTCACAAGTGTCACACACAATACTCACATAGCACATTTCATTCAGCAAAGCACACAATACAGTCGAGCATACTTAGAAATCCATCAAGAATACTCGGAAGTCTATCGAGCAACCTTAAGATGTAGCATTACAGAGTTTGTGCTCGAAAGACTTGAACATTGTGCTTGAGCAAGAAACTTGTGCTAGGAATAGAAAGTTTTCCATAGTACATGTCCATGCTCGAACATCAAAACATATCATTTGTGCTTGAAATATGGTTTGTTTGTGCTCGAAGAACAACAGACGCACCATTACAAAAACATGCTTGGAATACTTAGAAAAGTTTTCCAAAGCAAGTCTATGCTCGAGCAACTGAGCAACTGACATCTGTGCTCGAATGAGTTAGAATTGTCTTTGAGAAGCCTATGCTTGTGCTCGAAGAGCAATAAGCACAACATCGAGCACAGATTCATGCTCGAAGTACTTAGAATCATAAACATTTATCATGCAAGCACAGATCAAAGTACTAACAGCTGTAAATATCAGATTTAACAGAAATTCCACATACACACATTGCAAACATGATTATGACACCCAGAACAGTCACACACATGATGAAAGCAAACAGACAATTCAGATTAGCACAACTATCAATCATGTAAACATTCCTAGTGAGAAACATGGATCATCAGTAAGCACCTCACTTAAGCACACATCCTAAATCAAACTTCATCAGCATTAATCATTCCTAGACATTTTAACAGAAAATGAAATCTGGTCTTATCTAAAGGTTTGGTGAACAAATCAGCCAAATTATCAGATGTATCTACCCTCTTCATTTCTATAAGCCCGACTAGCATAATGCGGAAGCGTAAAACGGGAATGTAACAGACACCTCTGGTATCAACAACATTGTTTATAAAGAAACATTACAACTAATTTACATTATATTACATTGGTCTATCTTTTATTACAAACTAGGTGTTACACCAAGATATACTCATAAGCTACTCTAGCCATACTGGTAGCCTTGCCTCTATTCACACTGCATCGATCACATTTAGTAACAGGTAGCACACAATCACGGATTTTCCAACTTCGGTAACCCTGAAAAGCAGTTTAAAACGGGTTAACTACTGGAGTTGGTGAGTTTCACGAGTTTCAAGAAAACAGTAATGAGTGTTCACAAGTCAACACTTGTAATTATGAAATAAGTATGTATGTATGTAAATGATGTATGTGATGTAATTATGCTAAGCTACAGTGAAGCCTGGACTGTTCGTGCTGCGTGCCTCCATTTCCCACGCTCAATCAACCACTGTAGCTCCCCTTCCGCCCACAACATGCCCCGGTAGCTATGTCTAACACTACATGGCCTGTATGTTTAAATATGGTCATGTGCAAACGGCGCTATGTGACACGGCAATCAGGCCGATTCCGTTTGGGTTTGTCAAACCAATAGTACTATTCACAAGCCACCGGCTCGAAGGTAATCACTGTGATTGTGGGGACTTTCGTGTGTTAGCACTTAGATAATTCACATCAGTACATGTTTCAGGTATGTATGGATATAAGCAAACATGCTTTTCACCCCAAAAGTTCGTAAAACAGTTTAAAAGTGGGGTCATGAAACTCACGGTTTTGTAGATATTCTGTACTGTATCAACTCGTGGTTTGTTCAGTCCGCTATCAGTAGTTCCTATAATTAATATTATAATAATATTAATATTTTAATATTATTATAATCTCAATACTAAACTGGGCTGTATAACTAATCTGGGTGCAGCTGGAACGCCCAGAAAGTGGCAATAGGCTTAGGTTGTGATGTTGTTCAATGCCTAATACTTAAAACTGAACTTGGCTCAGATTCCCGTTTTCCCAGCTGGGCCAAGTTGTTCGTTTACGCGTTCAGAAAACAGTTATGGGAAAATAAGCTTGGTTAATGTATTGGTTACTAAAATGATTAAGTTATAAAGAAAGATCACATATTGGGGTCCCGGATTAGCCACGGGGCCCGTTTCCGCTTATTCAGTTTGATTTGAGAAGAAACGCGCACAATCCACCCGGATTGTCCAGGCTTCTCATAGAAAAGTTCATTTTCACTTAACTAGTCCAAAAATATGATTTTTGATCACTCTTGGTGTTTTGATATTCCCGCAGATTCACTAGTCGCGAACTTGCCGGTTTTTATAAAAACTGAATTTGTTTAATATTCAGATTAGCATAATTATTTAATCGTTAATCATTAAATTATGAAAATTTTACCACTTATCAATTAAAATATGTATATTTTTATAAAAATATTTCTGGAATTTATTTACTGATTTATTAATTTATAAAAATTCATTTTATCAGCTATATTTCGTCTGAAAATCGTCCGTTTACCCCAAACAATTTCCAAAAATTCACCAAAAATTCCTGAATACTCTAATCATGTCCCAAAACAACCTGTATCAATTCCAGAATGTAAAAAGCTCGTGCGATATTCTTTTTGGCCCAAATTCGGCTGTAAAAATTCACACGAACGAAAATAAACAAAACACCTTTAAACTTCTCCAAATGATCCAAAAATTCATATGAGATCAAAATTCATCAAATCTGAGTTCCCAGAAAAATTTCATAATTTTTGAAGTATTTTAGCTATTTTTCCCAAATAAACGTCCCAATTCGGTAATAAATTCGCCAAATATTCTCGGACGGTCGAAAAATTACCAAATTTGATCAGGGACTTATTGACATGGACCCTGATGTCCCTGCAAAATTTGAAGTCCTAAAAATATGCACATCACAACCTTAACCTAAATTGCCCGTAAGCGAGTGTTTCGGCATTACCTTAGCGGGTTTGGCTCGTTTCCGACCTTTTAATCAAGTTTTCAGGTTCTTGTGCTTCTAAGAAAGCTAGGTACAAGTCCTATATCACAAACCAAGAAATATTTCATCAACATAACAGCCCTTAAGTTAGGGTTTCGGCTAGTGTACAAAAACGAACTTTTGAACCGTAAAAACGTCGTTTCAACCCTTTAATCCGTGTTTATGGCCAAAAAAACTATCAAAACAGGGTCCTTACTATGTGTATGATCAAAACATGTTTATGGGCCATTTTTAGGATTTTTACACGGTTAGGAATGATTTTTAGTAACCAAGACATGTTTTTATGGTATTAAACAAGTTTAAACAAGTAAAAAAGCTACTTATTTAAGCTCTTACCTTAGGGTTTCTTGAGTTTTTTTGGCTGGAACAGAGTTTATTTCCATAATTTTCAAGAAAATGAGGCAAAAATATCTTGTATCTAGTTTAAATATGAAAGCAAAACAAGGGGGCTGCTGAATTGCGATCGGACCATCATGGGCCCACCTTGGGCCCATTTTGGCCCAAGTTTCTGTTTTCTCAAGCCCAAACACGAAAAGCCCGGTCCAAATTTAGTTCGGGTTCGGTTTTTGGCGCGAAAAACTTATCGGGTGCGTTAAACAGCGCGAAAACGAGTGTTTTTCGGCTAGTTTTGTATAAAATTATAAAAACATACTATATGTTTGTAAATATCAAAAATATTTTCACGGACCGCTTAAAACATTTCAAATAAGTGTTTGGTAGGTCTTTTTCGGCTTAACGGATGATACAATGCTTGGTTTGTAACTATCTTTCGCGTTTAAATCTATAGCGGGTGGTAAAACGAGCATGTTTTCGTTTAACTTGTTTGCTATCAAACTAAGACCATATTTCTAATATTTTAGCTTGTATAGATCGTATATCACTTATAAATGGCCCCCCCGAGATATCTGGGTCATAACCCGACCCGTTCGGTTAATCGTTCGTTTGTTACGCAAAAGGCGTTTTTTTGCTTAATTAGTAAATACGTAATGAGGTGTACCTCATTTTGGCTCAAATGTCACATTCTCCCCCGTTAGAAAATTTCGTCCCCGAAATTCGATTATTCAACTTTGTCTTTGTTTGGAAACATGTGCGGGTATTTTTTTTTGAATTCAGATTTCCGCTCCCACGTGAATTCGGGTCCCCTTTGTGAATTCCACCGAACTTTTACTAGAGAGATTTTGTTGTGTCTTAATTGTTTTATTTTTCCCTCTAATATTTCCACCGGTTCTTCAACGAAATTCAGTTTTTCGTTTATGTTTAAGTCTTTTAATGGCACGATTTCGGTTTCGTCAGTAAGACACTTTTCAGGTTCGAAACATGAAAGACATCGTGAATAGAGCTCAACTCCACAGGAAGTTTCAGTCGGTAAGCTACCAGACCTATCTTAGAAATGACTTCATATGGCCCAATGTATCGCGGGGCTAGTTTACAGGTTTTTCCGAATCGAATGACACCTTTCCACGGGGATACTTTCAGAAAAACTTTGTCGCCTATTTCAAAGTATAACGACTTTCTACGAACATCAGCGTAGCTTTTCTGTCGATCTCGGGCGATTTTCAATTTGCTTGTGATTTTACGGATTTTGTCGGTGGTTTCTTGAATCAAGTCAGATCGTGTAATTTGGGTATCTCCAACCTCAGTCCAACACAAGGGTGATCTACATTTCCGTCCGTAAAGCGCTTCATACGGTGCCGCTTGAATGCTACTGTGATAGCTGTTATTGTATGAGAATTCAACTAGTGGAAGATGTTGATCCCAATTTCCACCAAAGTCTAGTACACAGGCGCGAAGCAGATCTTCTAAGGTTTGAATGGTTCGTTCAGATTGACCGTCAGTTTGGGGGTGGTAGGCGGTACTTAGGTCAATTCGGGTTCCCAAAGCTTCTTGTACGGTTTGCCAAAAACGAGAGGTGAAATGGCTATCGCGATAAGAAATAATTGAAACGGGTACGCCGTGTCGGGATACGATTTCATTGATGTTGATGTGAGCAAGTTTTTCGGTTGTATAAGTGTTGGAATATCGTATGCCCGAGACACATAATTAAGTTAATGTGGCTAGTTATGTTTGATCCAAGTCGGGTCATACCCAATAACGAGTTAGACACACACCAATTATGTATTTGTTAAGATAAGATCTATAAGACAAATACAGAACACGACACTTTCAGAAAAATGGGTTTCTGAATAATTACTTGAAAGTATTAAATAATTAATTGGTTAATTTATTTATTTAAATAATTATTATTGGAATGATTATTTAACTATGTATTCTTTTATAAAATGGTTTATAAAAGATGGGGTGTTTATATATTTTATAAAGTATAGAATATATATAATAAATAAAAAAAAAAAAAAAAAAATAATAATAATGTTGGGGCCGGTTTTGGGTGGGCCCCACACCCCACCAACTTGGTCATATTGTCAACATGCAAAAAGAGATTGAGTGTGGACTTGTATATAACTAAATCTTATGTATGCATGTGAATAAAAAAGTTCTTACAACTTTCAAGTAACCATTTTGAAAAACAACACCCATTCTCTCTTTCTCTCTAGCTCACGGCCAAAGAAGAAAGATTTCGGGTCTCGGGTTTTTCGTGTTCAAGCTCCCTAGCATAGCTCGGTGCGTGTTGGAGGCTCGGGGTATATTCCGTTTGAGGGTTTTTTTGAAAATCTAGCATTCACATCATCATCTTCTTCAACATCCACTAAACTCTTAAAGGGTTAAGATTGTAAGTGTTTATATGCTTTGATAGTTTAGTTGTTCCCGTATCATTTGATCCTAGCTTCGGGTTTCTAGTAAATAGATTATTGGTAATCTTGAAATGAATAAACTAGGTTGTTCATATGTTTAGTTTGTCTATCACGTTTCCGCATATATTATAACTAGTTAATCGGTTAACTAAGTTTGTTAAATCCTATAGAAACCCAACAAATGGCATCAAGAGCCGGGATACGGGAAACTAAGCTACGGGTTCTCGGTTTTTTATTTTCCCCTTGAAAGATTTATACAAAAATTAACATGCATGATATTTTTGTATTTAATCTTGTTATTGTTTTTGGCTTAGTTCAAAATTCAAAAAAAAAAAAAAAAAAAAAAAAAAAACCGAGCAAATGGGCCGAAGCCCAATTCGGGTGAATTTGGGCCGAAGCCCACTTGAAAAAGGGTTATTGGGCTAACCGGTTTTATAAAAATTTTTGGGCCGAGCCCATAAGGATTTTGGGCCGAGCCCATGGGTTTTTATATTGGGCCGGGCCCATAAGTTTTGTTTGGGCCGAGCCCATGCAGTTTTGATTGGGCCGAAGCCCATAATCTTGGTATTGGGTCAAGCCAAAATGGGTTGGGCTAGGCCCGATAAAGGCAAGGGGTTTTGGAACGGGTTCCTATGACATAACGGGTTATGTTTGCTAATACTAGACCGAGCCGTAGACCAATGTGGATGTTTGTTTGTGGTTGATGTTGTGATTGTAGTTAATTATTCAAGTTTCGGTTTGTAATAATTAATTATGGGCAATTTTGTAATTTTGTAATTATTTATTCATATGGGTATGTAATAAATAGGTTATTTGTAATTTCTTTATTTTATAGAAAAAATGTATTAGGACATTTGATTTTGTAAAATTAAAGAAGATTGCAAAATTGGAAGTTTGGGCCTAATTGGGCCGGGTATGGTGATAATGGGTTTCACAAGCCCATTAAGGGATTCAAGCCCAAAAGGACCTAAGCCCACCAATTGAGCCCAAGTGGAAGCTTATGGAAGCTAAGGCCCAAGTTCAAGCCCAATGGATCACAACAAGGTTGAAGAAGATGCTCGAAGCATTTGGATGCGGGATCGAGTGGGAGCTACAACATCCATGTGTCATGTGTCCCTTAGGATCGGACCTAAGACACACACTTGTTTCGGCTAACAAGTGTGGTCTAACTTAGTGGCTCGTGTCTAGTATAATTGTGTATGCTTGTTAATTGATTGTTTGATTGTGTGGTTGTTAGATATTAGGATATCAACTTCGTCACATAGAATTAATTAACAAAGCATAAAACGGGTTCTAATAATTATCGGTAATTACGTGACACATAGTTTAATAAAATGGATTTATTAACTAGCCGTCTCACGCCCATAATAAAATGGCTTTATTATAAATTAGAATTTTGAAAATGGTTTCAAAATATCATGTTACTAAATGCATGTTAGAACATGATTTAAAGTTTTACAACTAGAATTATTAAAACTAAAAATCCCTTTTTTAAATTTAAGGATAATAAGTTAAACACCATCCTTTTGTATAACACTTAACATATTAATAAGCTCTTAGTGGGAAAAAGGTCACCTAACCGCATAGAGTAAATTAACATGTTGAGGTAATATTGGCATAAAATGGGAAAAAGGTCACCTAACCGTTTGTATGTTAATATTACAAGTTGATACAAGTAGGACGACTTAAATTAGAACCATGTGAAGAGGGTCACCCAAGCATGGGGTCTAATAGGTGTTGATGGGATAAACATGCCAACACGAAATATGATTTCGAACCGGTCCCATAAATTCTAGAAGTTGCAAAAGGGTTTGCAATTGTTATGAATAACTACCTTGATAAACCGACAATGGGAAAAAGGTCACCTAACCGGAGTCGGGTTTATCGTTGGATTCTAGATTTTAATTATTAATTATATTTGCATATATAAAAAGGGTATTAATAATTAAAAGGTAAAACACTAAAATGAACTTAATTAAAATTCTGCAGATGGCCGCACACGTCGACGACAACATAATCCCTAACGTCCAAAACGTATCTCTCCGATCTATTCTCGCTAAAGACCGTCTTAACCACAATAACTTTTCGGATTGGTTCCGAAATTTAAGGATTGTTCTAAAACAAGAAAAATTATATCATGTTTTGGAAACACCTATCCCCGAAGAACCGGAAGAGGGAACTGAGGTCGAATACATGAATTGGGTCAAACTCACGGAAGATTCCATTCAAGTATCATGCCTCATGTTGGCGACTATGGTTCCCGAAATCCAAAAGGATTTCGAAAACCATAATGCGTACGACATGATTACTCAACTTAAGGAAATGTTCCTTAAGCAATCGAGAGTGGAAAGGTTCGAAACGGTTCGAGCCTTGCATGCATGTAGAATGGATGATAATCAACCAGTTTCAACTTATGTACTTAAGATGAAAAGTTACATTGATCGCCTCGCCAAGCTCAATTGTCCCATCTCAAAAGAGCTAGCAACGGATTTGATCCTTAACTCTTTGTCGAAAAGGTTCGACACTTTCGTGTTAAATTATAACATGAACGGGTGGGACAAAACCATTGGAGAACTTCACTCAATGCTTAAAACAGCCGAGGCGAGCATGGGCAAAAGGGTTTTACCCGTGTTTGCGATCAATGAAGGTAGATCCAAGAATCGATCTCAACCCAATCTTAAGGCTAAGGTAGCAAAAAGAAAGGGTCCCCCTATGCATCTTAAGGGTAAGGGCAAATCACCGGTTATGGCAAAGAAACAAAAGGTTATGGAACCGAGGGGTCATAAGGATGATCCTTGTTTTGGTTGTGGGGAGACCGGACACTGGAAACGCAATTGCCCGGTCTACCTAAAAGAGCTAAAAGACAAGAGGAATGCGGCGCATACCTCGGGTAATGTCTTTATGATTAATGTTGAGCTAAATCTTATTTCTTCTAACACATGGGTATTGGATACTGGATGTGGAACTCATATTTGCAATTGGTTGCAGGGGTTCAAAAAGAATGAAGACTTAAAGAAGGGCGAAGTGAATCTTTTCATGGGCAACGGTGCAAGAGTACACGTGGTCGCTAGAGGAGACTTCACTTTATCACTTCCAAGTGGTTTGGAAGTTGTTTTAAAAAATGTTTTGTATGCTCCTAGTTTGACTAGGAACATTATTTCTGTGCACCTTCTTAGACAATGTAACTTTGACTTTAAATTTGTAAGATCGGAAATGCATGTGTCATCTAATGGTATCTTTTATTTTAAAGCTGTACCAAACAACGGTATTTATGAATTGGTTCATGATAATACCTCAAATAGCTCATTATATCAAACTTCTACTAAAAGACTCAAAAAGGGTTTGAGTGATTCCTACATTTGGCATTGTCGCCTTGGACACATAAACAAGAATCGTATAAATACTCTCCAAAAGAAAGGTCTTTTGAAAACAAACGAGTTAGGTTCGTTTGATGAGTGTGAATCTTGTATTCAAGGCAAGATGACCAAAGAGCCTTTCAAAGGTACAAATGAAAGGGCTAAGGATTTGTTAGGTATCATACATACGGATGTATGCGGACCTTTCAAGCCAACTAGTAGGAATAGTGAAAGGTACTTCATTACCTTTACCGACGATTTTAGTCGATATGGGTATGTTTATCTAATGAAACACAAACATGAAGCCTTTGAAATGTTCAAAGAATTTCAAAATGAAGTGCAAAATCAGCTCAACCGAACAATCAAGGTACTCCGCTCCGATAGAGGAGGCGAATACCTAAGTGATACCTTTCAAAGTCATCTTAGAGATTGTGGAATTATTTCACAGCTCACTCCTCCTGGAACTCCTCAACATAACGGAGTATCCGAGAGGAGGAATCGAACACTGTTGGACATGGTTCGATCAATGATGGCACGAAGCTCACTACCGCCATCATTTTGGGGATATGCGCTACTCACAGCGGCTCGTATTTTGAATATGGCCCCGACCAAAAAGGTGGATCGAATACCCTATGAAGTGTGGCATGGAAAGGTTCCATCCTTTTCATATTTAAGGGTATGGGGATGCATAGTTTATGTTAAACGTGACACCCCAAATAAGCTTGAGGCTCGATCCATCAGGTGTGTCTTCATAGGATACCCAAAGGATGATATAGGATATATATTCTATGATCCTAGTGAACAAAGAGTGTTTGTTTCACGCAAAGGATACTTCTTAGAAACTAGGTTCCTTATGGAAGGACCTAGTGAAAAGAGAGTGGAACTTGAAGAGGTTCAAGAATCACTGGATGATACACAGTTGGTCGATACTAGCTTTCAACACGAGGATGTTGAAGATGATCAAATGGTTGATCATACACACGTTGCTCGCAGATCTAGTAGGGTTAGTCAACCTCCCAAGAGATATGGATTTCTTGTGGATGATTGCTACTTGGTCGATTCGGATGAACCGATCTCCTACAAAGATGCTATGTCACAACCTGATTGTGACAAGTGGCTTGAAGCCATGAGCGCCGAGATGCAATCCATGCACGATAATCAAGTTTGGGAATTGGTTGATCGTCCACTTAACTCCAAACTGGTTGGATGTAAGTGGGTCTTCAAAAAGAAGACCGATATGCATGGAAATTTAGATACTTACAAAGCTCGACTTGTCGCAAAAGGTTTCACGCAAACTCAAGGGATTGATTATGATGAAACCTTCTCGCCAGTCGCGATGCTTAAGTCGATCAGGATATTGTTTGCCATTGCAGCTCATTTTGATTATGAGATATGGCAAATGGATGTCAAGACCGCTTTTCTAAATGGATATCTTGAGGAAGATGTCCATATGGTTCAGCCTGAAGGTTTTGTCGATCCATCTAATCCTGATAAAGTTTGTAAGTTAAAGAAATCAATCTACGGGTTGAAACAAGCATCACGGATGTGGAATCATCGTTTTAATGAAGAAATCAAAGCGTTTGGTTTCGTCCAAAACGGTGATGAGGCGTGTGTGTATAAATGGGCTAGTGGGAGTATAATCATGTTCCTTATTTTGTATGTCGATGATATACTTTTATTTGGAAATGATATACCAAGTATGGAAAACGTTAAAGCGTGGTTAAGTAGTCGTTTCTCAATTAAGGATCTTGGAGAAGCGACATATATCTTGGGAATAAAGGTCTATAGGGATAGACAAAGGAAATTGATCGGACTCAATCAAAGTGCGTACATTGATAAAATCCTAAAGAGGTTTAGGATGGAAAACTCTAAGAAAGGTTTGGTGCCTATTCCTAGAGGAACCGTATTAAGCTCATCCCAAAGTCCTAGCTCTAAGGAAGAGCAGGATAGGATGAAGCATGTTCCTTATGCTTCGGCAATAGGATCTATCATGTATGCAATGATGTGCACTAGACCGGATGTCTCGTATGCTTTAAGCATAACAAGTAGATACCAGCACAACCCAGGTGACAGTCATTGGATGGCTGTCAAGAATATATTAAAATACCTTAGAAGGACTAAGGATATGTTTTTAATATATGGGTCTGGTGAGGAGGAACTCGTCGTAAAGGGTTACGTGGATGCGAGTTTCCAAACTGACCGAGATGATTCTCGGTCACAGTCGGGATATGTTTTCATCTTAAATGGAGGCGCTGTCTCTTGGAAGAGTTCGAAGCAGGATGTTGTCGCGTTATCCACTACAGAATCTGAGTACATCGCCGCTTCAATGGCAGCCCAAGAGGCTGCATGGATGAAAAAGTTCATCATGGATCTAGGGATTATCTCTTCCATTCAGGAGCCCCTAGAGATATTCTGTGACAATGAGGGTGCTATTGCACAGATCAAGGAACCTCGTGCTCATCAGAAAACGAGGCACATTGAGCGCAGATTCAACTACATAAGGGATGAAGTTGAAAAGAGAAAAATATGTATTCATAAAGTTCATACCGATCAAAATATTGCGGACCCACTCACGAAGCTCCTCGATAGGCCAAAGCATGAGGGTCATGTTTGTGCATTAGGACTTCGGTATTCTAGTGAGTGGATTTAAATCCGTGTTTAGTGTTTGTATAAGAACGAATGTAATGGGTATCTCATGAAATTAATTAAGTTTTAATTATTAAATGAGTTATGTTCTAATTTTGCATGTTTAATCCATGAATGACTTATGTTATTCTAAACGTCCGTAGTCGATCATGCTTGTGGGAACAAGTATGAAGGTAAGACTATTATGAACCCGGATTGGTTGATATTCATGTGATGAATATAAGGCATAGGTTTGCCACCAAGGTTCATAGATATTTGTGGGATACAAATATTGGACATGATCCGCTCTCAAGGATCACTGCATGGAGTTAGTGCAACTGATCATAAGTAATCCTTGAGTAAAGGCGAGTATCATTGTGTCCTTTGACCTGAGATGCATATTGGATCTGGCTTTTCATCAAGTCTGATAACTTGACTCTCTTCTTTGTTTTTCGGTAACACGATGACATAAAAGAAAGAGCTCAGATATCATACGAGATGTCAACAAGGATGTATGCAGTCAAGATGGAATTTGTTCCTCTTATGTGTTGAGAGTTTAGATGTCTAAGGCCTGTTAAGTTAAATCAATGAGAGAATGATCAATCTGTGTCTCTCCGATTTGACAGGACATCTAGAAACAAAGGGATGTAGTGATAAGACTTACCTATATCATATCAAGTATGGACTTGAAGGGGATGATGTTATTGAATGGCACTTAGTCAAACATACTAGGGGTGGTGACCTGTTGTTAGGCGGTATTCACCATTAGCATTAACTTCCTATGAGTCTCGTGCAAGTGGGAGATTGTTGGAATATCGTATGCCCGAGACACATAATTAAGTTAATGTGGCTAGTTATGTTTGATCCAAGTCGGGTCATACCCAATAACGAGTTAGACACACACCAATTATGTATTTGTTAAGATAAGATCTATAAGACAAATACAGAACACGACACTTTCAGAAAAATGGGTTTCTGAATAATTACTTGAAAGTATTAAATAATTAATTGGTTAATTTATTTATTTAAATAATTATTATTGGAATGATTATTTAACTATGTATTCTTTTATAAAATGGTTTATAAAAGATGGGGTGTTTATATATTTTATAAAGTATAGAATATATATAATAAATAAAAAAAAAAAAAAAAAAAATAATAATAATGTTGGGGCCGGTTTTGGGTGGGCCCCACACCCCACCAACTTGGTCATATTGTCAACATGCAAAAAGAGATTGAGTGTGGACTTGTATATAACTAAATCTTATGTATGCATGTGAATAAAAAAGTTCTTACAACTTTCAAGTAACCATTTTGAAAAACAACACCCATTCTCTCTTTCTCTCTAGCTCACGGCCAAAGAAGAAAGATTTCGGGTCTCGGGTTTTTCGTGTTCAAGCTCCCTAGCATAGCTCGGTGCGTGTTGGAGGCTCGGGGTATATTCCGTTTGAGGGTTTTTTTGAAAATCTAGCATTCACATCATCATCTTCTTCAACATCCACTAAACTCTTAAAGGGTTAAGATTGTAAGTGTTTATATGCTTTGATAGTTTAGTTGTTCCCGTATCATTTGATCCTAGCTTCGGGTTTCTAGTAAATAGATTATTGGTAATCTTGAAATGAATAAACTAGGTTGTTCATATGTTTAGTTTGTCTATCACGTTTCCGCATATATTATAACTAGTTAATCGGTTAACTAAGTTTGTTAAATCCTATAGAAACCCAACAATAAGTGGTTCGGATTGGAAGGAAGTGTGCGGATTTGGTTAGTCGGTCAACTATCACCCATATTGCATCGTTTCCTCGGGAAGTTTTTGGGAGATGTGTTACAAAATCCATGGTAATCTGTTCCCATTTCCAATGTGGTATTTCCGTTTGGTGCAACATTCCCGAAGGTTTTTGATATTCAGCCTTAACTCTCGCACACGTTAAACATTTACTGACGTACGTGGCTATATCCTTTTTCATACCGGGCCACCAATAATACTACTTCAAGTCCTTGTACATCTTATCTGTTCCTGGGTGAATGGAGCATTTGGACTTATAGGCTTCGTCCATGATCAAGTCACGCAGATTACTGAAAGTGGGAACCCAGACTCGGTTTTTGTAGTATAAAATTTTGTCAGTTCTTTCTTCAAAGTTTTGTTCAGTTCCATGCAAGTTTTCATTTTCCAAGTGATCTCCTTTCAGAGCTTCGTTTTGAGCAATACGAATTTGCTCGGTGAGACTGGTTTGGACGATCATTCCAAGTGCTCGAACCCATAGTTGTTTGATCCTGTCTTTTCTGCTCAAAGCATCTGCCACTATATTAGCCTTGCCCGGATGATATCGAATCTCACAGTCGTAATCGTTTAACAATTCTACACATCTCCTCTGCCTCATGTTTAGTTCTTTCTGGTCAAAAATATGCTGTAGGCTTTTGTGGTCGGTATATACTGTACACTTGGTGCCATACAAATAGTGCCTCCAAATCTTGAGTGCGAAAATAACCGCGCCCAGTTCCAAGTCATGGGTGGTATAATTCTTCTCGTGCACCTTTAATTGTCGAGAAGCGTATGCTATGACTTTGTTTCTTTGCATAAGTACGCACCCTAAACCTTTCCGGGACGCATCACAATAAACTAACAGATCGTCAGTTCCCTCTGGAAGTCTCAGTATCGGGGCTTGGCATAGTTTCTGTTTCAGCAATTGAAAAGCCGCTTCTTGTTCTTCTCCCCAAACGTAATCACGATCTTTTTGAGTCAAAAGAGTTAAAGGTTGGGCTATGCTGGAAAAGTTAGCAATAAAACGCCGATAATACCCAGCTAAACCCAAAAATTGGCAGATCTCTTTCGGTGACTTTGGGGCCTTCCAATTTTTGATGGCTTCAATCTTACTCGGGTCTACATGGATACCGTGTCGATTAACAACGTGTCCTAGAAATTGTACTTCTTGTAGCCAAAATTCACATTTTGACAGCTTGGCATACAACTTTTCCTGCTTCAACAGCTCCAAAATAGTTTGTAAATGCTGCTCGTGTTCCTCCTTGGTTTTCGAATATATCAAAATGTCATCTATAAACACCATAACGAATTTGTCGAGGTATGGTTTACAAACTCGATTCATAAGGTCCATGAAAACTGCGGGAGCATTAATCAGTCCGAACGACATAACTAAGAATTCGTAGTGGCCATAACGAGTTCGGAACGCCGTTTTAGACACGTCTTCCTCTTGGATTTTAACTTGATGGTAACCGGATCGAAGGTCAATTTTCGAGAAATAGTTTGCCCCTTGGAGTTGGTCAAACAAGTCATCTATTCGTGGAAGAGGGTATCGGTTCTTGATGGTAACTTTGTTTAATTCCCAGTAATCGATGCAGATTCTAAAACTTCCATCTTTCTTCTTCACAAATAATACCAGTGCTCCCCAAGGAGAATAACTAGGACGAATGAAACCCTTATCTAACAATTCTTGTAACTGGTTGGATAATTCTTGCATTTCAGAAGGTGCCAACCGGTATGGTGCCTTAGTAATAGGGGCTGATCCTGGGATTAAGTCAATACGAAATTCAACCTGTCTGTTTGGTGGTAATCCAGGTAAATCGTCAGGAAAGACATCGGGGTATTCACGTACAACGGGAATTTCTTCTATGAGTTTCTCATCAGGGTTCTTTATAGTCACGTTTGCCAAGAATGCCATACAACCTTGGCGTAAACATTTCAACACTTTGAGATGAGACACGAGAGGTAACATCGAACCAGACTTCTCTCCTTGTACTACAATCACCTCACCATTCGAAAAAGGAATTTTAACTGTCTTGTCGTTACACACAATCTCCGCCTTATGCTTGGTTAACCAGTATATGCCGACAATAACATCAAAACTTCCTAACTCTACCAGGAGTAAGTCAATAAGGAATGGGTGGTCATTAAGAATAATGGAACAGTTTTGGACTATTTGGTTGACAGTTATAGAGTTACCGTTAGCGAGCTATATAGTATAGGGATTTGTTAGTTCACTAACTGGCATGTTACCCAAAGATACAAAACTAGTGGAAACAAAGCTTCTATCGGCACCAGTATCAAATAACACAGAAGCATACTGATCAGAAACAGTAAATGTACCTGTTACTACGTTCGGGTCTTGTCGTGCTTCTCCTGACCCAATAACAAACGCGCGTCCCCGAGACGCACCTGAAGTCGATGCTTGGTTTCGACCGGTGACTACTCCTCGATTCAGCTTGGGGCAGTCCCTTCTAAAATGTGTCCGTGCTCCCACATTCAAAACAAGCACGGCGATTCACTACAGTTGAGTTTTGATGAGCTGTTTGTTGACGAATTGGTTGTGGTCTCGGTAGTTGGGGACGACGGGGTTGGGTTGTCTGGGCTGGTCGGCTCACAATCTCTACACCTGCTCTGCAATTAGGGGCATAATGCCCAGTTCGACCACATTTTTGGCATACCGGTAATCTGCACTCTCCCACATGATGGTAATTACATTTGTCACACTTTGGCAAGGGTCCCTTATACCTGTCTTGCTTCGTATCGGAACCAGTTATAGCATAATTTCTGATTGTCGGACGTGCACGTTTGCTTGATTGTCCTCCTTGTGCTCTCGTCCCATAGTCAGTTCGTTTTATACCTGATGATTCCCCGACCTTTCTCAACACTCCGCTTCTTACCAAGTCGAAAGTTACGATGCCGGCCTGAGTCACGGCATTCTCGAACGAAGTGTGACCCACGGAGTTCACCAAACTCCTCACTCCCGGGGCTAAACCCCAAATATAACGTTCAACTCGTTTATTTTCAGGAGTCACTAACCATGGTACTAAGCGAGCCAATTCATTGAAGCGGTTCGTGTATCCCAAATGACCCGCTCCTTTCATCTCCAAACTCCAGAGTTCGTGTTCTAATCTTTGAATTTCGTTCCTTGGGCAGAAATGTTCCAGCATCAGTGTTTTGAGTTCAGCCCATGTCATGCGATTCACCGTATCTTGACCTTTTATCTGTACCGTAGTGTTCCACCACATTAATGCGTGATCAGTGAAAGTAGAAGCAACATACTTGACAATGTTTTACGGTGGACAATTACTAATATTGAGAACAGATTCAGTTTTCTCAATCCACTTGATTAATCCGTTTGGTCCTTCAGTGCCCTTGAAATCAATCGGTTTACAGGCCATAAAGTTTTTGATCGAATATTCCCTTCGAGGGGGATTAGGGTTGTTATTGTTATTGTTTGGGTTCGGTGGGGGATTATTTGCATTGGTAGGGGTATTTGTATTAGGTGGGGGATTGTTATTTGCAACTGTTTCATTGTTGGTTGGGGGAGCATTATTGTTTTGTTGTTGGTTTGTTTGCATATTTGCGTTTACGCCGGCAGTTACTTGTGTTACAATAAGCGGGATTACTGCCTGCATTTTCCGAGCAATCATCTCGGCTATTTCTGCCTCAGTCATAGGGTTTGCTTTCTTTGGGGCCATTCTATAATGATAAACAAATATAAGCCAATTAGTACTAATTCCAGTCAACGGCACTGTGTAATAATAATCACAATAAATGTTGTACAGGTAAACCAAATAACATACTGACATTTCACAAATTGTCCTGTACATTTATATCAAAAGTACATAGACTTAGCCTGATAAAGGCCAGTGCTTGCATGTATATATCAAAATATGTCACTAAGTGACTGTTAGACTTAACCCTATAAGGGTCAGTGCTTGTAATAATGTACAAAATTGTGCTCCACGTTAACATAACATACTAATATATACATACATGGAGTATCAAAAGATCATGTACACATATCTGTAATATTCTGCATCTATCCATACAGACGATAAGCTAGCCACAAACATAAAAATAACAGCACCGTAATCACCCAGTAACAATTCCACAGCCGAATTGTCACCCTATCCAAACACCAGTGATGGAAGGCATCTGACTGCTGCAAGTTCAGCACTGTCTACTGTAATGTCGATAGGCACTGAGTCACGTCCCTCCTCTCCCGGTTATTGTTAGCTATGGCTATCGAGTGGTCTATCACACGGTCAGTCAGGACAGCCATCCAAGAGTTGTTTCCTGCGTTTGGGAGGTTAGGACGAGGGGTAGGTATACTTAATGAACGAGAAGATGAAATATCTACCCTAGGGCGTGAAGGTCCTCCCCGGTCATGGGTAGATCTGAATGGAATCGAGGTAGGGTCAATCGGGGTTACCCGAATACGAGCAGTCTGCCGGTACGTAGTCGTTATTCCTTGACATGAGTCTGCACAAAGGTTAGTTATAAGAATCATAACTATTGCTATCGCTACTATTGTCGAGGAGATTAATTAACTAAACCAAATTTAATATTAATTATATCATAATATAATATTAGTTTTATTAAAATTTTAATTATT
This sequence comes from Bidens hawaiensis, assembly GCF_021521415.1. Lineage (NCBI taxonomy): Eukaryota > Viridiplantae > Streptophyta > Magnoliopsida > Asterales > Asteraceae > Bidens > Bidens hawaiensis. The sequence continues at coordinate 2,406,570 of NW_027491157.1, forward strand.
ATTATTATTTAAATCAATACTGAATATAAATGAATATAATATTCATAGTAAAATTTACCGTCATCAAAGAGTATCGTACGTACACATATTCATACACCTTGTTCCACATAAACACGTATTAGTGTTACTTATATATATACTGTCCCATTACCTTTTATACACATATGTTGCCACTTTTACCTAACCACACGTTCCGCGATTTCTCCCAGAATTCCCTCTTACAAGCAAGTCTGTTATTATGTTCCGGACCACAATAACTCACTTGCCCTACAAGTTCATCCCGACATCCATCAGTATATAATATTAATTTATTATTTAAATATTTCCCAGAGTTAATCGAGCCTACGGTTATATTTTAGGTACCCTAAGGGATAACCTAATCCTTTATAACCAATGGCTCTGATACCAACTTCTGTCACACCCCGACTAGCATAATGCGGAAGCGTAAAACGGGAATGTAACAGACACCTCTGGTATCAACAACATTGTTTATAAAGAAACATTACAACTAATTTACATTATATTACATTGGTCTATCTTTTATTACAAACTAGGTGTTACACCAAGATATACTCATAAGCTACTCTAGCCATACTGGTAGCCTTGCCTCTATTCACACTGCATCGATCACATTTAGTAACAGGTAGCACACAATCACGGATTTTCCAACTACGGTAACCCTGAAAAGCAGTTTAAAACGGGTCAACTACTGGAGTTGGTGAGTTTCACGAGTTTCAAGAAAACAGTAATGAGTGTTCACAAGTCAACACTTGTAATTATGAAATAAGTATGTATGTATGTAAATGATGTATGTGATGTAATTATGCTAAGCTACAGTGAAGCCTGGACTGTTCGTGCTGCGTGCCTCCATTTCCCACGCTCAATCAACCACTATGGCTCCCCTTACGCCCACAACACGCCCCGGTAGCTATGTCTAACACTACATAGCCTTGTATGTTTAAATATGGTCATGTGCAAACGGCGCTATGTGACACGGCAATCAGGCCGATTCCGTTTGGGTTTGTCAAACCAATAGTACTATTCACAAGCCACCGGCTCGAAGGTAATCACTGTGATTGTGGGGACTTTCGTGTGTTAGCACTTAGATAATTCACATCAGTACATGATTCAGGTATGTATGGATATAAGCAAACATGCTTTTCACCCCAAAAGTTCGTAAAACAGTTTAAAAGTGGGGTCATGAAACTCACGGTTTTGTAGATATTCTGTACTGTATCAACTCGTGGTTTGTTCAGTCCGCTATCAGTAGTTCCTATAATTAATATTATAATAATATTAATATTTTAATATTATTATAATCTCAATACTAAACTGGGCTGTATAACTAATCTGGGTGCAGCTGGAACGCCCAGAAAGTGGCAATAGGCTTAGGTTGTGATGTTGTTCAATGCCTAATACTTAAAACTGAACTTGGCTCATATTCCCGTTTTCCCAGCTGGGCCAAGTTGTTCGTTTACGCGTTCAGAAAACAGTTATGGGAAAATAAGCTTGGGTAAATGTATTGATTACTAAAATGATTAAGTTATAAAGAAAGATCATATATTGGGGTCCCGGATTAGCCACGGGGTCCGTTTCCGCTTATTCAGTTTGATTTGAGAAGAAACGCGCACAATCCACCCGGATTGTCCAGGCTTCTCATAGAAAAGTTCATTTTCACTTAACTAGTCCAAAAATATGATTTTTGATCACTCTTGGTGTTTTGATATTCCCGCAGATTCACTAGTCGCGAACTTGCCGGTTTTTATAAAAACTGAATTTGTTTAATATTCAGATTAGCATAATTAATTAATCGTTAATCATTAAATTATGAAAATTTAACCACTTATCAATTAAAATATGTATATTTTTATAAAAATATTTCTGGAATTTATTTACTGATTTATTAATTTATAAAAATTCATTTTATCAGCTATATTTCGTCTGAAAATCGTCCGTTTACCCCAAACAATTTCCAAAAATTCACCAAAAATTCCTGAATACTCTAATCATGTCCCAAAACAACCTGTATCAATTCCAGAATTTAAAAGCTCGTGCGATATTCTTTTTGGCCCAAATTCGGCTGTAAAAATTCACACGAACGAAAATAAACAAAACACCTTTAAACTTCTCCAAATGATCCAAAAATTCATATGTGATCAAAATACAACAAATCTGAGTTCCCAGAAAAATTTCATAATTTTTGAAGTATTTTAGCTATTTTTCCCAAATAAACGTCCCAATTTGGTAATAAATTCTCCAAATATTCTCGGACGGTAAAAAAATTACCAAATTTGATCAGGGACTTATTGACATGGTCCCTGATGTCCCTGAAAAATTTCAAGTTCTAAAAATATGCACATCACAACCTTAACCTAAATAGCCCGTAAGCGAGTGTTTCGGCATTACCTTAGCGGGTTTGTCTCGTTTCCGACCTTTTAATCAAGTTTTCAGGTTCTTGTGCTTCTAAGAAAGCTAGGTACAAGTCCTATATCACAAACCAAGCAATATTTCATCAACATAACAGTCCTTAAGTTAGGGTTTCGGCTAGTGTACAAAAACGAACTTTTGAACCGTAAAAACGTCGTTTCAACCCTTTAATCCGTGTTTACGGCCAAAAAAACTATCAAAACAGGTTCCTTACCATGTGTATGATCAAAACATGTTTATGGGCCATTTTTAGGATTTTTACACGGTTAGGAATGATTTTTAGTAACCAAGACATGTTTTTATGGTATTAAACAAGTTTAAACAAGTAAAAAAGCTACCTATTTAAGCTCTTACCTTAGGGTTTCTTGAGTTTTTTTGGCTGGAACAGAGTTTATTTCCAGAGTTTTCAAGAAAATGAGCCCAAAATATCTTGTATCTAGTTTAAATATGAAAGCAAAACAAGGGGGGGGGGCTGCTGAATTGCGATCGGACCATCATGGGCCCACCTTGGGCCCATTTTGGCCCAAGTTTCTGATTTCTCAAGCCCAAACACGAAAAGCCCAATCCAAATTTAGTTCGGGTTCGGTTTTTGGCTTGAAAAACTTATCGGGTGCGTTAAACAGTGCGAAAACGAGTGTTTTTCGGCTAGTTTTGTATAAAATTATAAAAACATACTATATATTTGTAAAAATCAAAAATATTTTCACGGATCGCTTAAAACATTTCAAATAAGTGTTTGGTAAGTCTTTTTCGGCTTAACGGATGATACAATGCTTGGTTTGTAACTATCTTTCGCGTTTAAATCTATAGTGGGTGGTTAAACGAGCATGTTTTCGTTTAACTTGTTTGCTATCAAACTAAGACCATATTTCTAATATTTTAGCTTGTATAGATCGTATATCACTTATAAATGGCCCCCCGAGATATCTGGGTCATAACCCGACCCGTTCGGTTAATCGTTCGTTTGTTACGCAAAAGGCGTTTATTTGCTTAATCAGTAAATACGTAATGAGGTGTACCTCGTTTTGGCTCAAATGTCACACCACATCTGGAATTTCAAAACTATCCTCAAGAATCCAGCAAGAGTCAATGTGATGCCCATATGCATCACATTTTTTACAGAACACTTTAGCAAAGTTTCCCGAATCCTCAAGAAGTTTCTTGTCCTTGATCTTGTCACTTGGTTTAGGGAAATCAAACCCTAAAGATGTTTTTGAGTACAAAGTGTTGGAAAAGTCCATCTTGATTGGCTTGCTGAGATCAATTGGTTAGGAACATTTTTCTTTAACAAAAACAATCTTCTTCAGCTTAGATGGCAATTGTGAAGAACTTTCCTCTTGTTCTTTTGAACATCTTCTTCTTGGAGCATAGTCCGCATCACCTACATCAAATAATTCATGATTAGAGAAAACTGGGTAGATAGGTGGACGACTTTGATCATAAGAGAATTTGCTTTGTTTTTCTGTTTTCTTCTTGATGGCCGGTGGTGATCTAGCACATATATCAAATGGAACATGCTCTCTTCTCATTTTCTCATGATGTTCTCTCACCTTTGATGTCATAGGTGGCAGAAGAGGAATTTTGTCACCTTTCTTCTTCTTTGCTCCTTTCTTCTTCTTCCTCTTTGATGACTGAGAGCTTCCACAGCTACAATTTCTTTCTTCACTGGAGTATTCACTCCACTTCTTTTTCTCTCCTTGAAGCTGTTCATCCACCACAGTTTCTTGCTTGTCAGCCTTTTTCATTACAAATTCTCCATTCTGATCTACTATCACATCATCATATTGCTTGATAAATTCTAGCTTATCATCAAACACATTTTTGAACTGTTTGAGATACTCATTTCTGCTCTCTTTATCAACTTTCAATAGGTAACTATCACAGAACGGGGGTGGAACTTTCTTGTACTTCTCTTCTTCAGTCATCTTTTCAGCATGACCAACAATGTTTCTAGTAGAGACTAGGTTTTTTAAAAACTCAATTTCAATCAACAACTCAGCATTCTTGAGTTTCTCTTCAGCAAACATTTTCTTCAGTCCTTCTATCTCAATTCTCATTCTGGATTGAGCTTGATATGCTACCATGCAATCATCCTCCAAACCTTTGATTTGACTTTCATATGTAGCCTCACTTTCAGCATACATATTTAGAAAGACATCCTTCCTACCACATTCAATTTTCCATTTTCCAACCTCCTGATTTAATTCTTCAATTTTAGCAAGAAGATCAGAAATAGAAGTATCCGAATCTACCTGAGTGTTTGAAGTTTCAGCCTTCTCATTAATTTTGGCCATTAATGCAACATTTACTCTGTCCATCTAAGCAGCATGATTACTCCAGTCAAACTCTCCATCCTTAGCCACCCTTGCAACGACCACATTCCCTTGATCTCTTTGCTGGTTCACACCATTTTTAGATGGTCTGCTTTGATTTGTATGAACCTGCATTTGATTAGTTCTCTGAGGTTGAAATGTTTGTTGCTGGGTTCTATTCTGATTTTGATAAGGATTTTGATTTGGCATTTGAGTCCTTTGCTGCTGAAAGTTCTGATTCTGATTCTGATTCTGATAGAACTGACTTTGATTGAGTTGATTTCCAAACTGTCTTGGCATGTTGCACTCTCTTGCAAAGTGTCCAGGTTGTTGACAGTTATAACAGATGGCCTTGGATTTGTCAAATCCAATTCTTTCATTTGGTCCATTGAAACTACTTCTTCCAGTTCTGTTATACAACCTTTTACTTCTTACTGCAACATGGGCGCTTGCCATTTGATGTCTATATCTTCTAAATCATCAGCATCAATTTTTTCTAAGTCTTCTTGCATGATGCTTGTGTTTATCAGATTCTTGGCCACAAAGGCATCATAAGACTCAGTGAACATTGAGAACAAGGCCTGATAGTCTGTTCCTTGAGTCTGGTTGTGATATGCAAAATTTGATTGCCCATTTCCAGTAGATGAATGGTTATCTTCAATCAGTTGCACATTGAATCTTGACTGATTGTTACATGAGGAGTGTGCATCTGATGGTTCCTCATCAATAGGTTGTTGATTCTTGACAGAGAGGTTGCCCATGGGTGCCACAAGTGCATTGTACATTTGGAAGCTTGGCTTGTCCTCTCGAATCATGTGATTCTCTATCATTTCATGTTCAGCAGCCTTGAGGAAGGCAATCACATCATCTAGTTTGAAGGTAGGAAAACTTGCGTTTTCCTTTATGAACTAGCTTGCAGTATACCATTTCCCAGACAGAGATGATAAAAGCTTCTTGTTAAGCTCAAAGTCGGAAATCTGCAAATTAGTGGTCCTTATTTCATTTACAATGGTCATGAACCTTTGTAACACTAACTTTAGACTTTCTCCTTCCTTAAACTTGAACCTGTCCAACTGCTGCTTCAGTCGATCTTTCTTTATGTCTCTTAACTCAGTGTTACCTTCAAACATTTCAATCACTGCATCATACATATCCTTAGCATTCTTTTGATGATTTACAGTGGTTAGAATCTCCCATGAAAGTCCCAACTTCAGCATGGACAGTGCTTTGTCATCCCTCTTTTTCATTCTTAGATCTACCACAGCACTATTATTTGGAGCGGCTGAAGGAGTGTAATTCCCTTCAGTAATAGCCATCCAAAGTTCTGGATCGTTGTAGTTCACAGTAGCCTCAAACAACACCTTCCACTTTATGAAGTTCTCTTGTCTAAGTAATCTTGGAATCTTGTTGGTTGAAACTTCTTGATCTTCCATTTTACCAGATCTGATGTTATCAATAGCAATGCACAGTTAATCTTCACTTTTCCTCACAAACCTTCAGTCCCGTGATCTTCAGTGAGCTTACTAAAGCTCTGATACCACTTGTCAGGACCGTCTGTCGGGTGCAACCTTAGCAAAGGTTTGACAAGAACACACCAACTTAATTACTCAAAGACCGATTGAGTATCCCAGCGGAATCAGGATATTCAATGATTGAGAATGAAAGCTTGTGGAGAATTATCAAACACAAAACAATAAATGATAATCGGTAAAGACTATTTCAAGGACAAAGATTCACTATATTAAATGATACGTCAATGATACAGTGAATGGAATGTCTAGGGTTTTGTGTGACAGCGGCTTTTGATATTCGTCTGCAAAGATTGTCAGTATGCGTGCCAAAAAAACCCGTGCCCTAGTCATACCCTAGGATGTCTATATATAGACCTTAACATTCCATGTATACGTCTTAGACATTACATAATGAAAGATAAATCTAATACAAGTGTTTCAGACCTCGAGCAAGGTATATACCTTGCTCGAGCAGGCTTCCTATACAAGGTGTGCTCGGAGAGTGTCCTCGAGCATACTTTACTTGGAATATATTCTCTTTCGGAGAATACAAATTCTCTTCGAGTAAGCTTCATTCCTCTTGACTTGTTCAAACTTTGCTCGAATAAGTCCATCGAGCAAGCTCATTCTTCTTGATGTCTTCAGCTTTTCTTATTCAGCAATCTTTATCATGCTCGGACGTAAATCTTGCTCGGTAACTGAACTGTGCTCGAAGTCTTTGCTTTGATTCACGTGACATCCTCTTATTGCATACATGCTCGTCCCCATGTGCTCGATCATCCTGTGCTCGTAACACTTGGCTGGAACTTGTATGATCAAGCTGTTTGCTCGATTGGCAATCCATGCTTGATAGAAGAATACCCTTGCTCGTTGAAGTGTAGCTTGCTCGAAGCCTTCAACACTTAGAAGAATCAAAAATTAAAGATTCAGAACCTTGCTCGAAGTAGTAAAAACCATGCTCGATCGTCTGGGCTTGCTCGTATTCCATACTTAGCCGTTTCTGAGGAGGTTGAGAAGATTCCAATCTTCCTTATCAAGAAATCCGACCCAACAAATATTTTAGCTTGTATAGATCGTATATCACTTATAGATGGCCCATCGAGATTTCTGGGTCATAACCCGACCCGTTCGGTTAATCGTTCGTTTGTTACGCAAAAGGCGTTCATTTGCTTAATCGGTAAATACGTACTGAGGTGTACCTTTTTTTGGCTCAAATGTCACACGTATGCCCCATGAAGTTCAAATTACTTTTGAATCTCGAGAGTCATAATTCCCAACATGAGGCAAGAAACTTGCACCAAATCCTCATTGTGCTTAACCCAATCGTTATGGTCTTGGACATCGTCAACGCTAGGTTCATCGGGAATAGGCTCGTCTATTACGTAGTATTTCTTTTCTTGCTTGAGAACGATTCTCAAGTTTCGATACCAATCCATAAAGTTGGTATAGTTTAGACGATCCTTATCAAGAATAGATCTTAGTGATAGGTTATTAACAGGTGGAATAATAACGTTAGGTGGATTGTTGATTGCGGCCATCTACAAATATAACAAAGCTCAATTTTAGTATTTTCAATATCAATAATTTTAATTGTTAATACCCTTTATGTCTCCAAGAAAATTAATGATTAAAATCTAGAACCCAACGTTACATTCAAATAGTAGTTAGGTGACCTTTATCCTACTATTTAAATTAACAAGGTAGTCAACGTTTGACGATTGCAACCCTTTGCAACTTCTAGTTTTATGGGATCGGCTAAACATCTCATGTTTAGTTGGCATGTTTAATCCCATCAACACCTTTGTACACCATGCTTCGGTGACCCTATTCACATGGTTTCCAATTTAAGTCGTCCTACTTATATACACATGTGAGTTTACACATACAAGTGGTTAGGTGACCTTTATCCCACAAATATGGCAAACCCACCTCAAACTCACAAGTTTCCTCCAATGCGGTTAGGTGACCTTTATCCCACATCGAGTTCCCAAGTGATTCGAGTGTTGTATAAAAGGACGGTGTTTAACATATTTTATAAAAGGGATTTTTGTTTTCTAAATTCTAGATTGGAAAACAATTTATATACCTTTCATTTGCATGCATTCAAATGTATGGTACTTAGTTGAAAAACCCATTTTCAAAGTTCCTATTAATAAAAACCATTTTATTATGATATCATTAGCCTTAAATAAAACCAATTTTATTACCTAACGATTTCTAAGGAACCAATTTTATGCTAGTTGTTGATTTTAAGTTGCTAGCAAACCACATTGCAATAACACAAACAAAAGTAAATCAACCATGCAAGAATAAAACATACAACCACAAGTTCATAACCATAGCCTCCTATTGTTGACTACACTTGTTGACTGAAGACAAGCGTGCCAAAAGGTCTCTCCTAAGGGACTCAAAAGGAGATGTGCTTGTGTCGGTGAACTCCCACTTGATCCCGCATCCAAATGCTCCAAGTGTTCACCCCCGTGTTGTGGTCTCCAACATTTTATTTAGGCTTTCTTCCTTGCATCTTCTTTTACAAAAAAATATATCCTAATACATTTTTCTCTCGTTAAAGAAATGCATCTAATCTACTTGTTATTACAAACCAATTGAAATAAACAAATAGATTACAAACCCAAATAAATATTACAACCATATCGAATGAACAAACAACCACTTGAATGAACAAACACATAACAACACAAGCATTCAACCATACACATGGCCATGGCTAGGTTATGAACATCTATTACACATCTAAATATGCAATAACACAATGACCAAAATGGTTCCCCTTCACCCCTTGAAACTTTTGGCCAAACAAACCAAAAACGAAGGTTTCGGGTTTTTGTCCAAACAAAATAAACAATCATCCAAATGACTTAGTTTTTCAAGATTACCACATGCATGTAAAGTATTGTAAGGCCCCGAACCCCGGGAACCCCACAGTTGGTAATCATATAAAACACTTAAGAAAATAATTAAACTTGAAAACGGTTTCTTCCATTAAAACAAACATCTCAGAGTATAATTCAGCGGAAAACATAAATAATAAAATGAGTTCCCAAAACCCGGGAATTATGCCCAAAATCAACATAATTATCTTTAAATAAAAACTTTGAATAATAAATGTTAATAGTAAAACTTCAGTTCCCGTATGCCCATCACCGTCCAAGTAGCTTCGTGCACGTCCAAGCGATAAGGCATCCTCTTCCTAACGTGAAACTCACACTAACATGCACACAAAGTCAGCTTGAGCTAAGTGAGTTCAAGTTTTAAGTAAATAACATCAGTAGTAATAGTTAAGATATTCAAACCAAAAGTTTTAAAAAGTAAAAGGGTACATCCATCAAATCCTCATTACCGAGAACTAAACATCCTCATACATACATATACAAAATGTATATGTAAACATCTTTTCAATTACATCTCTATATATATCACAGAATATGTAGGTTCCCTGGACGGATCACATGAGATATCCCGATATACACAGGTGCGGAATCCCTGTGTAGATCGTTACGGACGTAGAACACAAGCTCACGAACACACGAACACGATACGAACAAACTCACGTTATATTAATAACTCGAACCGTGATACTTACAGACTCTCGACCTCACGTCACTTGACTCACTGAATTACACGTAAATTAACCAACCAAAATCAACTTTTAAACAGAAACCCGTAACCTATATAAATACACGACAACTTCGCCTCAGGCGAAGTTGTCCATAACTTCGCTCGTTCAACAAGTTCGCCTAGGCGAACTTGTCAACAACTTCGCTTGGTTAACAAGTTCGCATAAGCGAACTTGTCAACAACTTCGCTGTATACAAACAAATACATAAACAATATTACAGACATTTGACATATGAACTACTGACATTTATGCACCAACAGACTCCCCCTTGGCAGTAGCTTCATATCTTTGATCTTTCAGCTCTTGTCTCGTAATCCTGTATCTTCACGCGTGCACTCTTTCTCTAACACATACCGACACAACTCGTTGATACTTTCTTGCTTCATCCTTCCAAGCTGGAATATAAAAGATCTTTTTCTCGTTGAGCATCTTCAGATTAGCTTGCGATAAGTTTACAAGATGCATCGGATCGTAAACTCTAAGGATCTCTTGTTCATCCTCATCTTCCATCACGGCTTCAGCAGTCTGGCAATCAACGTACCACCATTTTAGATTCTTCAACACATCTTGAGGCATAGTATTCATTGGAACCTCCTTGATGCATCGGATCGGTTTGTACTTCATCACCATCCATGGCTTGCCATCTGCTCTCATTCCCCTTTCTGTATCCTCCACGAGCTTTCCCTTCTGTGGCTTTAATAATTCAAACTTCTTCTCTTTTACGCTTTCTTTCCACACGATCTTCCCAATCACTCTTGCCATGTTGTCTTCACTTCTATTTATCAGGCCCAACCTGGCCAAATCCTTCACCTCACATTCCGGCAACGTATTGAGAGATCTCAACATTCTTTTGAAGTATTGAATACCATCATAACGCTTCACCACAAACAACTTTATCTGTTCATCATATATCCAACAGATAATTCCCTTCTTCGACTCAGCATAGCCTTTGATGTTATAACTCTTCTTGAACATGGCTGGAACAGCAGGCTTCTTGGTCTTAATAAACCAATGAGCACAGCCTTCCTTCCACCTAGGCTGCTCCTCCCACTCAGTCTCATCCATCTCAGTACCCATGTCGGCTTTCTCAACATCAGGGATTTCGTGTTCAACGTTTTCTTCTACTATCTCCCCCTCTTCTATCCCATCTTCAATCTCAATCTGCTCACCGATCTTCTCAATCACCTCACACGGCAGCACATCCTCATCAAATAACACATCGTTACTGAACATATCATCGTCAAGCTCCCTCAACGCATCAATCACGTCATCTTCAACCAACACCACATCATCACCACCAGCCGCGTCGGTAGACTCCCCCTCAGCTGTGGAAGTACCAAGAGCTTGAGAAATTCTTGGCAGCTCACCACCTGCGTCTTTCGATGCATTGGGATCATCGTCTCGGTCATTTCTTTTCTTCGTCCTGAGCTCGTCGCCCTTACAGCTCATTTCCCCCTGAGACGCCAAGAACTCCTTCAAGGCATCTATAACTTTCCCATGCTCAACCAGGAGGGATGACTGTAGGTGATTTGCTTCCACTAGGCTTTGAATAGTCTTCGATTGCTCTGCCACGATCCGCTCTAGTGAAGCTATTCTCTCTGAGTCTGACATAGGCGTCGGCGAGACATCAGAAGCAGGCGTAACCGCAGGTGGTACCATACCTGATAACCCTGCAGTAGTAACGACCGTTGACTCTACAAATCGTGCAGCTACCACCGACTGAGTAAGCGTTGGAGGTGGTAGAGACACGATCTCCGGAGTCGACGTCTGGATAGCAGTGATGGATGGAATGCCAGCCGATGATGTAGCCACCACGGGAACATCCGCAGCGCTTGTACTTGTCACCTGTACAGAAGAAGGAACGATAGACATACCAGACAGTGCGGCCGGAGCAAAACGTACCATCCTTGAAGTCTCTCCAGCTCCCATGCCAGCACCTGTCCTTTCCCGTCTTGATCTTCTTATCAGCTTATGTATATCTTCTTCCTCTTCTGACTCATCATCATCCTCCGTTCTCTTTCTCTTCCCTATCGTTCTCTCTCGAGACACCATCAACCGTCTCCCCTCATTCATAATCTCATCCAAATCGGAGTCAGCAATCGACGTTGCTGCTCTAGTAACACTCACACCCGTACCTTGTGCAGCCGAGACCTGCACCTCTTCAACTTGATCCATATCAAAATAACCTTGACCTCCAAAAACAGCGTCAAGATCTATATCCTCTGAAGCCGACACAACAGGCACAGCAGGAGCAGGAACAGCTTGAGTTGCTCTTGGCTTTCGTGGTTGAGGATCTCTGAACTCGTCCCCACCAGCAGGAACATACTCTGGGTTGATTAAAAACCCAAACAGTGGAGTATTCCTCGGACGACGTTCAGGGTTGCTCCTCGCACTTGAAGTGCGGCATTGAGCAAAGATACGTTTGCTCATAGATTCCACGTATCTTATCGGGCGTCTCTGAGGTAGACTCGGAGCCACATGGTTCAATATCATCTGTATAAAACGTGGATACATAATGAACCGCTCCCGAGAGATCGCCCTTCTCTGTCTGTCTATCTCGTAAAAGACCATCTGACTAAAACTGAAGCGTTTATTGTAAGTCAGTGCAGTCATTGCAGACTGCATGGTCGCACCCATACCGTCAGTGCCCGCCTTCCTCCCAGACATGCAAACTATCATAACGTGCATGAGGAAGCGCCACTGACCAAGCAGAAAACCCTTCCGCCTCTGTGAATCGCCTAATGGACCAGAATAGCCCATTCGGAGAAACGCTCCATCACGAAACGGAGCTACGAACTCAGTTGGGTCGTCTCTCGTCTCTTCTCCAAATCGTAACGCCACCCGAATCTGTTCAGAATTGAACTGAACTTGTTGATTGTTCACCGTCGCTCGCATGACCGGGGGCTCAACACGACAGTCGTATTCGACCATCTGCCAGAAGTCTTCGATATTTGGCAGAGATATCGGTAGAGTGTTTGTGATGGCATGAAAAATCCTCGAGCGTAGGAGGAAAGTTATGATCTCGCGGTAATCGTCCACACCGCTCGCCTCCGGGTCAAGGGTGATGTACATATTGTGACCCGGGAAAAATTGACGTTGGTTATCACCATCGTCTCCTCCTGCACCACCAGCACCAGCTATCGCAGCCATATCTGCAACAAACTAAACAAGTTAGATAAACGTTAATGGATAACACAAGTTCGCTGGTTACCATGAGCGAAGTTGTGATAAACTCTGTATAGGCGAAGTTAAAGGTGAGGCGAAGTTGAGAACAACTTCGCTTCAGCTTTAAGTTCGTCTAATTAATATTAAGTAAAAATGATCTAGGCGAAGTTAATGTTAACTTCGCCTCATCACAACATCGCCTCAGGCGAATTTAAGTTTCAGGCGAAGTTACGGATAACTTCGCCTCAGGCGAACTTAAGCTTCAGGCGAAGTTACGGATAACTTCGCCTAAACCCTAACTTCGCCTGAATCTGAATCGGCGACAGTGAGGATTATGGAATAACGTGCAGTTGATGTTTTCGTGTTTAAGGAATCCGGAAAACATGAATGAACATGGAATATGTGATAAATCGACATCTCGAACCTTGAACGTAATGAAATCTAGGAAAAATAACTCGGAATCGAAATAAAACAACAAGTTCGCTGGAGAATCGGTAAGTTCGCCGGATAAGTTCGCTGGATATTTGAAAAGTGATGAACAGTTTACCTGTTGAACATCCTTATATAGGGTCTGGGTTATACAGGCGAAGTTACGGATAACTTCGCCTAGGCGAAGTTATTCACAACTTCGCCTGTTTAACAACATCGCCTATATTTACAAAATCTAACCTTATAATTTGAACCTTTTTTCAAATAACTCTTTAAAACTTCCCTTTAAGAAATAAATGACGTGATCAATTCTAAGTAACCAGTTAAAAATCATAAAACTATCTAAGTACAAAAACTTAAAAAATTTAAACGAATAAGGGATCAAATTTCAGTCTCGATAGGGACTGCTACGTTTTAGAAAAGATCCGAACAGGAATCATACTAAGTATGTGACTGTCACATAGATCCGTGTTTAGCTGTATTATGACATATAGAGACAGGTTGTAAGCAGGTATAACTTAAAGTGGTTTTCATCGTTTCTGTGATACGAGTTAGGTTCGATTAAGTCTCAAAATTTAAGTGGGCAACAACTCAGAGATATTGATGCCTCCTATCTATCCTCAAAGCGTATTTGGCTTTCCCCAAGTCACCCCGAATTGACTTCGACCCATAGTGTCTGATTAAGTTGTAAGTACTCTTCTTGATCTGCTTCCCGTTCTTCTCTCTTACTCAATGATTGTGAAGTCTTTATTTTATCATCACTAATATGTTTCAATAACTTCAAAATTTTTTTTTTTTTTTTGAATAAACATAGACTTCAAAGTAGAAATTAACTGCAAGTCCCGAATCTAGATCACTGCAGTATCTTGAGACGCAATCTTCACGGGAATCAGAACACACATGGGGTCGTGTATGACTGGGTAATCGCTTTTCTGCCTATCATTCGGAAATATACATATGAAGACATACAAAACTCTTAAGGAGTTTCCACGTAAAATCAAGTAGATTTAGTTTGTATCACGTCTACTTTTACGCACCATAAAAAGTTACCATGACATACAATGACTGTCCTAAAGCCTTTTAAGCCTAATAACTTCACTAGTTAAGCACACAGAATCAGTATAACTATCATTTTCCAGGGTTGGATCAATTTTCTGTTAAACATAGCAAATGAACTTCTTACGAAGTAACAGACTTGAAAAATAATTTCATTTCCCCATCTTTCAAAATTTTAACATTAATCGCCCCGACCAAAACAAAGTCTCCAGGTAAACGGCTATCCCGAAGATCCAATGGATCAGCTGGACCGACCACATAATAGTATGTGTCCTTTTAACTAAGTATGATCGACTAATTTTAAGCGAAAGAATGAAAAACTCATCATAAACCGCCCCGGTCACTATCAGTAATCTGGTTAATGGCTATCCTCAAAATCTACAAGTAGAAAATGAGGACCAAAACATATCCGAAGACAAGTCCTTCAAACTGATGTAACCGACATATTTTTAAGCGATTAGTGACGTTTTTTTTTTTTTTATTTTATTTTATTTTTTTTTATTATTATTTTTTTTAAATATCACAAGAAAAGCATGGTTACTCGGGATTGATCATCCCATTCAGTTCAATAAGGTTTTGAAATCTGGATTTGTCAAACGCTTTAGTATATAAATCAGCGAAATTATCAAGCGTATCCACCTTTTCAAGCATTATCAGTTTCTTCTCAGCACAATCCCGTATGAAATGATGACGTATGTCAATGTGTTTAGTTTTACTATGTTTCACGGGATTGTTAGTTACTGAGATAGCAGCTGTGTTATCAATGCAAATAGGAGTAAGTAAGAAATTCAGACCATAGTCGCGCAACTGTTGTTGAATCCAAAGAACCTGAGAGCAGCAGTTGGATGCTGCCATGTATTCTGCCTCACAGGTTGAAATTGCGACTGAAGTCTACTTCTTGCACTGCCACGACACCAATCTGCCACCAAGAAACTGACATCCTCCAGTTGTTGACTTCCGACTCTGATTGCACCCTCCATAATCAGAATCTGTGTAAGCGACCAGCTCCAAGTCTCCTCCTCTTGGGTACCACAACCCCAGCTTCGGCTTGCCCTTGAGATACCGCAGTATCCTCTTTGCACCTTTCAAATGAGATTCTTTTGGATTTGCCTGAAAACATGCACAAAGACAAACAGCAAACATTATATCAGGCCTAGATGCAGTTAAGTACATTAAAGAACCTATTATTGCCCGATATTGAGTTGGGTCCACATCTGCATCACTGTCTACTTCAGCACCCAATTTGTGATTGACGCAGATTGGAGTATCATATGGAGAACTGTCCTCCATCTTGAAGCGCTTGAGCACATCATGAACATACTTCGTCTGATGAATGAACATCCCGTCCTTCTTTTGATCAACCTGCAATCCTAGAAAGAAAGTTAGTTCACCCATAGCACTCATTTCAAACCTTTTCTTCATGACGGCTTCAAACTCCTGACACATGGAGACTTTTGACGCAGCAAATATTATGTCATCCACGTAGACTTGTACCAGCAGGAAGTCGCTTCCATCTCTTTTGAAGAACAACGTGCTATCAATTTTCCCTCTTTCAAAACCATTCTCGAGCAAGTAATCCAATAAAGTTGCATACCAGGCACGAGGTTCCTGATGTAATCCATACAACGCCTTGCTCAACCTGTACACGTAATCTGGAAAGTCTGGGTCAGGAAAACCCGCAGGTTGCTCAACATACACAACCTCATCAACTTTCCCATTCAAAAACGCACTCTTCACATCTAGCTGAAACACCTTCATCTTTTCATAAGCAGCAAACGCTAAAAACAATCTTATGGCTTCCAACCTAGCGACAGGAGCGAACACTTCGTTATAATCAATCCCCTCTTGTTGATTAAAACCTTTAACGACTAGCCTCGCCTTGTTTCTTATAATAATCCCCTTATCATCTCTCTTGCACTTAAACACCCATTTTGTGCCTATCGCATGCACATTCTTTGGTTTTTCAACCAAAGTCCAAACTTCCATCTTCTCGAATTGAGCCAACTCTTCTTGCATGGCCTCGACCCACGAGCTGTCCTTTAAAGCCATTTGATAATTCTTCGGTTCAATCTGGCTTATAAAGCAGGTGTACAGACATTCATTAATTATTCCTGTCTCCTTAATGCTTGTATAAACACAGGTGTGTTCATTCAAGCTACTTCTTGTTTGTACACAAGAGGACACATCACCAATCACATTATCCAAAGGGTGATCTTTATGAATTCTCGTGGTCGGAACAGAACCGACATGCAAATTATCTTCCAAATTAGAAGAGATCTCATCAATGGTTGTTTCATGCTGAGAGTGAAAAGGATTGATAAATTCTTCTTCAGCAGAGGCAGCAGGGGTACCAATAGTGTTTGATTAGGAAGGTTGACATTTATCAATCAGCTGTCTTTGCAATAGATTTTCTTCCTCATCGAGTATCATCTTCGTCGCAACTCTTTCTTCTTCTTCAGAAATTTCCAAATCCGGTACGTTAAACGACTTAAAAAGCTTAACATAGTCGAAAAGCTCAGCAGGTCCATTGCTAGGTTTTGGCGGTTGGTAACTTGTGATGTCAGTGTTACACATCACCTCCACCTTGCAGGTCGAAGTATTGAAGACACGTCTGTTGGGAGTACCAACAACATAACCGACTAATATTCATTCATCGGCTACTTCTCCAAATTTAGAATTTGTCTTCAAGATCGAACAAGGGGACCCGAATGGTTCAAGACCACTCAAGTTGGGCTTCCTTCCATGCATAAGCTCGTAACACGTTTTACCAAGTCTCTTAACGGTTAACACTCTATTCAGAACACAGCAGGCTGTAGCAACTGCTTCAGCCCAGAACATCACAGGAAGCTTCGAATCTGCCAGCATAGTTCTGGCTCCTTCAATCAAAGTTCGGTTCTACCTTTCAGCCACTCCATTCTGTTGCGGAGTATACGGAGCACTGTATTGATGTTCAATTCCTTTCTGAAGACAGAAGATTTCCATTTCAAAATTCTTGAACTCCGTTCCATTGTCACTTCTGATGAACTTAACTGTTTTACTCATGACGTTCTCAACTTTCGTAATCAAGTTCTTCACCATTTGAGCCGTCTCATCTTTCGATTTCAGAAAATATACCCACGAATATTGCGAGTAGTCATCAGTGATCACCAAGCAGCAAGAAGTACCTCCTAGACTTTTTACATTCACGGGACCGAAGAGATCCATGTGAAGCAGTTCTAGAGTACTAGCAATAGAGTTTACCTTCTTGGTGAGATGGGATTTCTTTTGTTGCTTTCCCTTCTTGCATGCTATACATTTGTCTTCAAAGTTAAAACTTTTCAAGGGAACTCCCATCACAAGCCCATTCCTGACAATGTGGTTCATCTTCCGAAGATGAATGTGCCCCATCCTCCTGTGCCACAGTTCGGATTCCGATTCGCTTGCTTTCGTCATTAAACATGATTCTCCAGTGGCCATTTCAGTAGACCTCATATCCATCACATAAGTGTTTGTATCACGTGGAGCTTTCATCACTATCCACTCGTCTGGTATCTGAAAACCAGGCTTCAACACGATCGCCTCATTCTTCGTGAAATGAACAGTATACTCCTTGTCACAAATCTGTGACACACTCAGCAGATTGTGCTTCAACTCTTCTACAAAGTTCACATTCTCAAGAGTCATTTTCCCATTGGACACCGTTCCTTTTCCAGTATTTCTGCCTCCACTTTAACCGGCAAAGCTAACTCTTGCTCCTTGAACAGGTTTTAAGTCGTGCAACAAGTATTTGTTACCCGTCATGTGCCGGGAACAGCCGCTATCTACAATCCAAAGACTGTGGGCAGCCCTGTTCAACTGTTCCTGCACAATAAAGCAAAGGATTAGAATCTAGGGACCCAAGACCAATTGGTCTTGGATCTATACATCCCGTACTTCTGCTTTCCAAAGTTAACATCTGGATAATTCCTGTCAGTCCTATTAGGAAAACTCCTTGGAGATTGAGTGTGAGGCCTTCCAAACCTATGTACATTGAAAGTATTATATCTTGTGGTTTGGTTATTAGCATTGTTAAACTGAGGTTTGTTTATGTGAAAACCTGAATTAGTTACATTTCGGAACTTTGAAGGGTTTTCATTTTTAGCAGTATTAAAATTACCATTAGCCTTACGCTCAGTTTTAATAGGCCTCACACCTCTTAATTTCGGTGTCAGAGGGCAATCTGCAACAAGATGTCCTAACTTATTACACCTAAAACAACACCTATGCTCCATTTTCTTTTCAAAGGTTGTTTTGGATGTAGAGGCTGTGTTACCAGCCGTTCGTCTCACATAAGGTGGGACGTACGGGTTGAGTGGAGTACTCTTTTTATAAGTTTTATCTTTTTCTCCACCAGTGGGTAACACTACCTTCTCTTTTGTCTTACCCGATTCGGACAATTTACCCAATCCGATGAGACTGGACTTGTAACAGAAATTTTCACACTTGAAACAGGCGAACTCGTTTCGCCACTACTAACACTTGGTTCTTTACTCGTAACCTTGATTGGAACTGTCTGAGGAACTTCAAAATCAACAGATTTCTGAACACTAGGGTTATAAGTATAATTGTGGTTATAAGGTGGTGGAACCTCGTGATAACCAATTCCTCCCCTCTTCGCAGAGGTACCTTGATCACTAACAAGGTGATCAAGAATAGCTGAGGAATTTCTGAACTGTTCAAGTTTTCGGTTCAGTTCCACCACTTTCACCTGGTGGTCAGCAATCTGCTTTTCTCGTTCAGCAATCAGTTTAGTCTTTTCTTCTAAAACCTCATAACTTAGATCAATTACTTCAATTTTTTCAGCAAGTTTTGTTTTTAAGCTTTTAACATCTTTTTCACACGCTTTTATTTTAACTTTGTAACTGTTTTCTCTTGCTTTCATAAAGTGATGATCTTCTTTAAGAGTTTTAAATTCAGCATCTAAACGAACATACTAATCAGTTATGGTAGCAAGTTGCTCAGACAAATTCTCACATTTAGTACAAATATGTTTAGAACTTACCTCGGAGAGTTGATCCTTGTTATCTGCCATGAAAGCTTTTTCCTTACCAGTAGCTTTCTCTTCTCCGTTAATCTTCTGACATTCTTCATTCTCAACCTTAGCCATATTTGCCTGCTCACTAGATTCATTCGAATGCAGGTTCCAGTTGTATTCACCTGCTTCTCTGGACATCATGGCATTGACTTCTTTACTACTCACAGTGTGCTGTGCAGACCGGCCCTGACCACGTTCAACTCGCTCGTTTCTGCAATCTTTGGCAAAGTGCCCGTTTTGTTGACAGTTATAGCACCTCACCTTAGACTTGTCGAACCCTGGCCTGCCACCAACAAACTTTCTCCCCGTCTTTCTCATAAACTTCTTCACTCTCCTCACTATCATGGCCATCTGCCATTGTAAATCCATTTCCTCCAGATCATCAGCATCGATCTGGTCATAGTCTTCATCTAGCATCGCTGGATCAACCACCTTTCCTTGGATATAGTTTTCATATGAAGCAATAAATGAAGCATAGAGGCCAAACTGCTCTTCAGCAGATTTGACGCTCATTGGCATCTTAGAGTAATTATTGCTTGAGGAACTTGAAGATCCACTAATCTTGCTTGCTGGCTGTTGAGTACCACTTGATCCACCGGCTACAAAGCAAACATCCCCATTTGAGTTTACTGACACATGCCCCTCCTGTGAAGACTTGTCACAAGACTCGCCCTTCGAGTAGTAGGCGGCAGAATCAGTCTTTGAACTTGAATTTAAGTTTACTTTAGCACCGTACATGCCTGGATCTTGAACCTGATCCATAGATGTTTCTTTCCTTACCATATTAAGCTCAAAAGTTCTGAGCTTGTTGACAGTGGTTTCAAGATCATAAGTAGGGAAGTCCTTGTCTTCCCTCATCAGTACAGTATACATCTCCCATTTTGGTGGGAGAGCATCGAGAAGTTTTTCCACAATCTCTTCTTCTCGGTATGAAATGGAGTAGTTACTCAATTCAGTCATTAGATGATAATATCGAGTGATAATGTCATCCAGAGATTCGTTCTTTAAGTACTTAAAGACTGAAAATTGAGTCTTGAGCAACTTTATCTTTGAAGCCCGAATACCTACATTCCCTTCAAATCTGCTCTCAAGAGCTTCCCAAAGCTCTCTAGCTGATGTATACTTTCTGAACGTATGGAGGATCTCCTGTGGAAGAGCCATTGTGATTGCAGCATGAGCCTTGCTCTCGGCTTCATACATCTTTTTCTCCTCCTCTTCCATTTTACTGTATTTCTTGATTTGGTCTCGACCCTCATACTCCATGATTGGTGGAATATATCCATCTTGGATGCATACCCACATTTTCGCATCCTGGTACTTAACATATTGTATAAACCGATCCTTCCACGCGACAAAATCGGTTCCCTTCAGCAACCTTGGGGCCTTTGTAGCTGACCCCGCTTCAACTTCCATCTTTACAAGCTCCGAAATGTTGATCGACGACATTCTTCTTGAAGACTAAGAAACCCGGAAAAATTCTGAGTAGGCGAAGTTAAACAAAAATTCCTCTGAACAGTACTGTAGGCGAAGTTAAGGATAACTTCGCTTAAGTAATAACTTCGCTGGATTCTTTCTGAAATTCGCGTGACTGGGCGAAGTTGAGAATAACTTCGCTTAGGGTAAGCGAACTTAGAAAGTAAGCGAACTTGAAGAGAACATCGCTGAACTAGGCGAACTTGATGAGAACTTCGCTGAGTTAGGCGAAGTTGAGGAGGTAGGCGAAGTTGTAAATAACTTCGCTTCTCCTTATATCTTCGCTGAAACCCTACGTATCCTGACGGCAACTTCGCCTGATGAACAGCAACTTCGCCTGACGAACTTAAACTTTCTGCAGATTTGAAAAACGGATTTTAACGACGTTTTTGACGGTTTAAAGGCTTGAACACACTGGTAGGAGGCTAGAATGAGCAAAAACACCAAAAACTCGTCCCGAGAATACCCGAAATGAGACGAATTCTACACCCGCGTGAATATCCCGAACCACACAATCGAGAAAAAGCTCTGATACCAATTGTAGGTTCCCTGGACGGATCACACGAGATATCCCGATATACACAGGTGCGGAATCCCTGTGTAGATCGTTACGGACGTAGAACACAAGCTCACGAACACACGAACACGATACGAACAAACTCACGTTATATTAATAACTCAAACCGTGATACTTACAGACTCTCGACCTCACGTCACTTGACTCACTGAATTACACGTAAATTAACCAACCAAAATCAACTTTTAAACAGAAACCCGTAACCTATATAAATACACGACAACTTCGCCTCAGGCGAAGTTGTCCATAACTTCGCTCGTTCAACAAGTTCGCCTAGGCGAACTTGTCAACAACTTCGCTTGGTTAACAAGTTCGCCTAAGCGAACTTGTCAACAACTTCGCTGTATACAAACAAATACATAAACAATATTAAAGACTCGGTTACAGACATTTGACATATGAACTACTGACATTTATGCACCAACAGAATATATATATAACATCCATGTAAAACATCAGGGTCGAGCAAACATACAACCCAAACACGTAACATCAGTGCATGCAAACACAAAGTAGGCATACACAACATCAGTAGTCGAAACGACAACAACATCGCCAGATATAGGCCAAGAAATAAAGTATATACATATATATATATTTAACATCCCAAGGCCTACCATATGCTAGCAAGCCTATATAAATCGTTTAAAACACTTAATCCAGTAGGAAAACACTTAGGTGTGCATGCTAGCCCAAAAATTAAAAGAGTTAAAAAGGGGCATCATGAACTCACCAGAAATCAAACGAACACCTGCAACGAGCTAGGAAATTCCTAAGTGCAGGATCACAAGCAAGGGCATGTAAATTATACACAACACATTACTAGACTAGACCGCAAGAACACTCTTGCCTAATGGGCCGTTCAAGCCCAACACTTTGGCCAAAGGCCCAACACTTTGGCCTAAGGCTCAACACTTGGCCCGAGGCCCAACAACTTGGCCCAAGGCCCAAAAACTTTGCCCAAGGACCAACACTTGGCCCAAGGCCCAACAACTTGCTCAAGGCCCAACAACTTGGCCCAAGGCCCAACTCTTAGCCCAAGGCCCAACAACTTGGCCCAAGCCCCAACAGTTGGCCCAAGCCCCAACACTTGGCCCAAGGCCCAACAACATGGCCCAAGGCCCAAGGACAATTAAATCGGGTCGAATGCGCGTGTAGTAAACCTTAAAACCATTTATTAACGAATCAGCCCCGAATGGACCAAATTCCATTTTAAATCTTTTCATTCATCAAGGATATGGCACCCGAGTTGATAGGGTTGACGGTTCCCTTTTACAACTCTTACTTTCACGTTTAAACGAATATTTGCGCACCGCCGAGTTGATTGACGAAGCACTAACCCCAACAGCCCCGAGCATCAAAAAATTTTTTTTTCCACAGCCCTTAACCCCCCCCCCCCTAGGGCTGTACAAACTGATTCGGTCGGTCACCCGATCAATTAACGCATCAAACTCAACAATTTGCAATTCTATACCCAATAAACCTTAGTTTTCGAACTAAAATCGATTGACCGACCTAAACACCTCCAATGGCCATGAAATTATAATATGATGTACATGTCATACCTAGTGGGATGTTGATGCAAAAACCTCACTCGAAACAGCCCCGGAAAAACTCAATTGGGCAGCCACCCGGTTAGCCTACAACACGACGTTTTTCGATCAATACGCGCAATATAAGGATTAATTAACGTGTAAAAGACTTGGGGAATCGTAGTACGTACCTTGAATTGAAGTTCTAAGGCTTAGAATTGGCTCCAAAAAAGAAAATCGTGGGTCTTGGGTCTCCTTCTACTTGCCGATCGCAGCTAGGGTGGGGGGCTAGGGTTAGTTTATGTTATAACATAATATTTTACACTCTAGTCCCTCCAGATTGAGGTGTAAGGCTAAATGGAATGAAAAGTTAGGTTCTTTAACGTACCAGGATGACGTAAAGGCTTCCGAGAAACGTCGGTCAAGTCCCGAGAGTTATATATATACTTTACACGCGCTAAATTCTTAAACCAGAAGTCTGACAGGTGTTACAAGTCCACCCCCCTTACAATGGGATTCGTCCCTGAATCCCAAGGCGACAGGAACAATTGCGGATGCAGTTTCAACATCTCATCTTCGGTCTCCCAAGTGGCCTCGGAACCCCTACGGTGTTTCCACTACGCCTTCACCTGTCTAACCACCTTATTCCTCAAACGCCTCTCCTGACGGTCAAGAATAGCAATCGGTTGCTCAACGTAGTTCAGTTTACTATCGAGTTCAATTTCCTCAGATGGGACACGTGAAAAGTAGGATGAATCCCCGCGAGCTCCTCGGGCAATTCTAGCCTATACGCTACCTCACCAACACGGGACTCTATACGAAACGGACCAATGAACCTCGGACTAAGCTTCCCCCTCTTACGAAAACGAATAATGCCCTTCCAGGGAGAAACTTTTAAAATAACCCGATCCCCAGCCTCGAACACAATGGGCTTTCACCTTTTGTCTGCATAAGACTTCTGACGATCCTGCGCGGCCTTCATAAATGCTTTAATCTTGTCGAGCTTCTCAGTCGTAGCCTCGACCACCTCTAAACTACCCAACTGCTTTTGACCAATGGAACCCCAACAGACTGGAGTCCTACACCTTCTACCATACAACATCTCAAACGGTGGCATCCCAATCGTGGCGTGATAACTGTTATTATACGAAAACTCTACCAACGGTAAGTGACGGTCCCAACTACCACCAAAGTCGATAACACAAGCCCGCAACATATCCTCGAGAGTCTGAATGGTCCTTTCGGACTGACCATCCATCTACGGGTGGTAAGCAGTACTGATGAGGAGTTTGGTGCCCATCTCCTCGTGAAACCATTTCCAAAACCTGGAGGTGAAACGCGTATCCCTATCCGAAACAATAGATACCGGCACCCCGTGCCTAGAGACGATCTCACGGATAAACACATTGGCCAGCTGCTTAGAATTAAAAGTCTCTCGAATCGGCAAGAAGTGAGCGCTCTTGGTTAGTCTATCCACGATTACCCAAATGGTGTCATAATTACCCCTAGGAGTACGAGGCAGTTTAGTCACGAAATCCATAGTAAGATGCTCCCATTTCCATTCAGGTATTTCCAACGGCTAAAGTTTCCCAAACGGCTTCTGATGCTAGGCCTTAACTTGCAGACATGTCAAACACTTACTTACATACTGAGCCACCTCAAACTTCATCGCAGGCCACCAATAATTCTTTTTCAAGTCTTGGTACATCTTGGTCGCGCCTGGATGAATGGAATAGCGCGACTTGTGCGCCTCAACTACCACCAAAGTCGATAACACAAGCCCGCAACATATCCTCGAGAGTCTGAATGGTCCTTTCGGACTGACCATCCATCTACGGGTGGTAAGCAGTACTGATGAGGAGTTTGGTGCCCATCTCCTCGTGAAACCATTTCCAAAACCTGGAGGTGAAACGCGTATCCCTATCCGAAACAATAGATACCGGCACCCCGTGCCTAGAGACGATCTCACGGATAAACACATTGGCCAGCTGCTTAGAATTAAAAGTCTCTCGAATCGGCAAGAAGTGAGCGCTCTTGGTCAGTCTATCCACGATTACCCAAATGGTGTCATAATTACCCCTAGGAGTACGAGGCAGTTTAGTCACGAAATCCATAGTAAGATGCTCCCATTTCCATTCAGGTATTTCCAACGGCCAAAGTTTCCCAAACGGCTTCTGATACTAGGCCTTAATTTGCAGACATGTCAAACACTTACTTACATACTGAGCCACCTCAAACTTCATCGCAGGCCACCAATAATTCTTTTTCAAGTCTTGGTACATCTTGGTCGCGCCTGGATGAATGGAATAGCGCGACTTGTGCGCCTCATCTAAACTTTTACCTCTGAAACCTCCAAACCTCGGTACCCATAAACGCTCATCCTTATACTTCACCCCATCACCAACGTCTTCCAACAACTTTTCCTGACCCCAAATACGCTCTGACATAATCCATTCCACCTGCAACGCTTCATTCTGGACGTTGGCTATTTGCTTCAAAATGTCGGGTTTGAGAATAAGCTGGTAGGATTTCACACGAATCGGCTTCGGTCTCTCTTTCTGACTCAACGCGTCGGCCACCACGTTAGCCTTAACGGGGTGGTACATAATATCCAATCATAATCCTTAATCAACTCCAACCATCGTCGCTGGCGCATATTCAGTTCCTTTTGTTCAAAGAAGTATTTTAAACTCTTATGGTCGGTATAAATAACGCAAGGAACACCGTGCAAATAATGTCTCCACAACTTAAGCGCAAACCCCACCGCCACCAGCTCCAAATCGTGGGTAGGATAATTCGCCTCATGAGGCTTCAACTGCCGTGAGGCATTAGCGATGACTCGACCTCGCTACATCAAAACCCACCCAAGCCCCTGATAAGAGGCATCAGAATACACCACCAAATCATCGGTGCCATCAGGTAAAGCTAAGATAGGGGCATGCGTCAATCTGTTTTTCAACTCGAGAAAAGCCTCCTCCTGTTCCCTACCCCAAACGAACTTAACACTCTTCTTAGTCAGTTTGGTCAGAGAAGAAGCAATTTTTTGAAAAATCGGGAATAAAGCGGCGGTAATACCCTGCCAAACCAAGGAAACTACGGATTTCGGTTGGAGACTTAGGAGACTCCCAATCATTCACGGCTTCCACCTTTGCAGGGTCAACCAGAATACCACTTGGGTTAATAACATGGCCCAAGAATTGAACCTCACGTAGCCAGAAGAAACACTTAGAAAATTTCGCGTACAATTTGTTCTTCCGAAGAGCCTCCAACACTTCCCTGAGATGACCGGCGTGATCGGATTCACTTTTAGAGTACAAAAGAATGTCGTCGATGAACACAATAACCGAACGATCGAGCATCGGTCTACACACCCAGTTCATAAGATCCTTGAACGCAGCCAGTGCGTTGGTCAAACCGAAAGACATCACCCAATATTCGTAATGTCCATAACGAGTGCGGAAGGCAGTCTTAGGAATATCTTCCTCCCGAATCTTTAGCTGATGATACCCAGACCTAAGGTCGATCTTCGAGAACCAATTAGCCCCTTGGAGCTGATCA
Organism: Bidens hawaiensis; assembly: GCF_021521415.1. Taxonomy (NCBI): domain Eukaryota; kingdom Viridiplantae; phylum Streptophyta; class Magnoliopsida; order Asterales; family Asteraceae; genus Bidens; species Bidens hawaiensis. The sequence continues at coordinate 2,433,303 of NW_027491157.1, forward strand.
AATAAGTCATCGATCCTCGGGAGCGGGTACCGATTTTTAACAGTGAGCTTATTCAACTCACGGTAGTCAATGCACAATCGCATGCTACCATCCTTCTTCTTAACGAACAAGACCGGGGCACCCCAAGGCGAGATGCTCGGTCGAATAAAGCCCTTGTCGAGCAAATCTTCCAACTGAGCCATAAGTTCCTTCATTTCATTCGGCGCTAGGCGGTAAGGAGCTCGGGAAACGGATTTGGCGCCAGGTACAAGTTCTATTTGGAACTCGATCGCGCGATCCGGCGGCACATCTGACAAATCATCTGGAAATACATCTGGGAAATCTCGAACAATAGGAACATCACCGACGGTAGCCACCTCGGTATTCACATTCATAGCATACGCTAGATATGCCCCGCACCCCCGCTGCATCAACTTTCCCGCCTTAAGCATGGATATAATATGTGGCGTCGCAACATTCCGATCACCGAAGACCGTAATTCGAGTCCCATCCGGGGCCCTTAGACGAACTAGTTTCTGACCACATCGAAACAACCAAGCGGCATCAAATAAAATCGCACCGGAAATCTATAACCAGACAACTTTATGGAACAACCCTTAATAGCCCTAGACACGGACACGGATTTTCCTACGGCGACCTCAACCTCAAACCCATCGATTACGCGCTCGGGTGATTTATTCAACAAGGAACAAAAATCGGTAGACACAAAACTCCTACTGGCGCCCGAATCAAATAAAACCGACGCCTGTAACTCATCCAGTAGGAAAGTACCTGGGACGATTTTATACTACTGTTCAGCTACACGGTCAACACATACGATTTCAAAGGAACAAGAAATTATAACGGTGGAATGAAAGCTAAATAAGGAAAAAGTACCTGAAACGACATCCGCATCCTCCTTCGCTTCCTTCTTAGAGATATTGAAAGCCCTCGCCCTGGCCTTCGACTTCTCATCCATCTTCCCCCTCGAGGAAGTCCCATGCCCGGACCCCCCCCCCCCCCCCCCCCGCCTTACTGGATTGACAGTTTGATGCCAGGTGACCTGAACCCTTACAGCGGAAACAGGTCAATGTCGGACACTCGAAAATGAGGGTGTCCTACCTTATCACAACGAAAACAAGTGCCAGACCCAATCCTACATTCCCCTTTGTACGGCTTCCCGCGCTTCTTGCAATTACCGAACTCCGCACCCCTTTTGAACTCAGAAGTCTTAGTCTTTACCCTTTTCTCAGACGGATTAAATTTGCTTCCCCCGGGCCGCTTACCGTACGAATTTGAGTTCCATGTCCTCCTATTCTCGGGCGGCAGTAACTTCTCCCTCTGATCATACAGCGTACCTGCTAGAGTGACCACCGAGTGAAAAGAGTTCATGTCGGTAGTCAACACACCCCTACGAATATCCACCGGAAGCCCCTTCACGTACTTCTTAATCCTTTTGGTTTCGGGAGTAACCAAGTCGGGACGTAAACGAGCCATCTTGTTAAACATGGTGGTATACTCTCGATGTGACATAGTACCAGCCTCCAAGGTCAAGAATTCCTGCTCTATCTTATCCAATTCATGTGGATGACAAAACTAATCGAGAACCAATTTCTTCAACTCATCCCATGTCATCCTCCTAATCGAACGATCACCCATAGCTTGTGCCAAGTTACCCCACCAACATAATGCCTCAGAACGAAACGAGGCAGTAGCATAAGTTACCATATCATCCCCCTTGCACTTACTAACCCTTAGAACAGCCTCCATCTCTCTCACTCACTGATGTGCTGCCAATGCATCTTCAGTACCATCGAAAGAAGGGGGGTCGCACTTCTTAAAGCCACCATACGAGCAACCCCGGTTCGATAAACTAATTGTCCGCACCTCATCTTCATCCCCACTCGGCACATACACTTCCTCCTCCTCTTCGTCTTGTACCTCCGTACTCTTCATTCCCCTATCTGAACCCTTACCAACAAGTGACTCCTCCTTGGCCCTGACGGCCTCAACAACGATCTCAGGAATGGCACTATGAAGCACCTGGTAAACCTCATCCACGATAGCCGCGCGCATAGCATGATCTAAGGCAGGGTTATCCCCCTCCTCTTGAATCGGGGTGTCCTGCTAGGAAGTAGGAATCTCCCTCTCGGCTTCGGCATGTGGCTTACAACCACGACCACGACCACGAACACTAGAACCACCTCTCTTAGCTGCTCGAGTATTAACCATGACTTATCCCTACAAAGACAGAATTTTAATATGGTCAGGTACAAGTGGCATTTAGAACATGTAAGGTAAGGGTAAACTGCTAATGACGTTGACCAAGTGTAATTAGTCCTTTACTTTACCCGTCCGTCCCAATCACCCCCTGCCCCTATCCACATTAGCCTTCTATATAACACTTAAACATTTAATCGCATACTGGAAGCTTTTAAATTTAAAGCAATGACTAAATAATTAAAAGTTACCTCTTGGCGTGCAGCTATTCGCGGTGGGCATACTGGTCTCTTTTCTTACAGTTCGAGTCCAAGCCTTCGGGGATGCCCAGATCCCTCGAACCAGGGCTCTGATACCAACTTGTAAGGCCCCGAACCCCGGGAACCCCACAGTTGGTAATCATATAAAACACTTAAGAAAATAATTAAACTTGAAAACGGTTTCTTCCATTAAAACAAACATCTCAGAGTATAATTCAGCAGAAAACATAAATAATAAAATGAGTTCCCAAAACCGAGGAATTTGGCCTAAAATCAACATAATTATCTTTAAATAAAAACTTTGAATAATAAATGTTTAATAGTAAAACATCAGTTCCCGTATGCCCTTCACCGTCCAAGTAGCTTCGTGCACATCCAAGCGATAAGACATCCTCTTCCTAACCTGAAACTCACACTAACATGCACACAAAGTCAACTTGAGCTGAGTGAGTTCAAGTTTTAAGTAAATAACATCAGTAGTAATAGTTAAGATAGTCAAACCAAAAGTTTTAAAAAGTAAAAGGGTACAACCATCAAATCCTCATAACCGAGAACTAAACATCCTCATACATACATATACAAAATGTATATGTAAACATCTTTTCAATTACATCTCTATATATATCATAGAATATATATATAACATCCACGTATAACATCAGGGTTGAGCAAACGTACAACCCAAAAACGTAACATCAGTGCATGCAAACACAAAGAAGGCAAACACAACATCAGTAGTCGAAACGACTACAACATCGCCAGATATAGGCCAAGCAATAATGTATATATATATATTTAACATCCCAAGGCCTACCATATGCTAGCAAGCCAATATAAATCGTTTAAAACATTTAATCCAGTAGGAAAACACATAGGTGTGCACGCTATCCCAAAAGTTAAAAGAGTTAAAAAGGGGCATCATGAACTAACCTGAAATCAAACGAACACCTGCAACGAGCTAGGAAATTCCTAAGTGCACGATCACAAGCAAGGGCCTGTAAATTATACACAACACGTTACTTGACTAGACCGCAAGAACACTCTTGCTTAATGGGCCGTTCAAGCCCAACACTTGGCCCAAGGCCCAACACTTGGCTCGAGGACCAAAAACTTGGCCCAAGGCCCAACTCTTGGCCCAAGGCCTAACAACTTGGCCCAAGGCCCAACACTTGGCCCAAGGCCCAACAACTTGGCCAAGGCCCAACACTTGGCCCAAGGCCCAAGGACAATCAAATCGGGTCGAATGCGTGTGTAGTAAACTTTAAAACCATTTATTAACGAATCATCCCCGAATGGAACAAATTCCATTTTAAATCTTTTCATTCATCAAGGATATGGCACCCGAGTTGATAGGGTTGACTGTTCCTTTTTACAACTCTTACTTTAACGTTTAAACAAAAATTCACGCACCGCCGACTTGATTGACGAAGCACTAACCCCAACAGTCTCGAGCATCAAAAAAAATAATTTTTCCACAGCCCTTAACCCCCCCCCTTAGGGCTGTACAAACTGATTCTGTCGGTCACCCGATCAATTAACGCATCAAACTCAACAATTTGCAATTCTACACCCGATAAACCCTTGTTTTCGAACTAAAATCGATTGACCGACCTAAACACCTCCATTGGCCATGAAATTATAATATGACGTACATGTCATACCTAGTGGGATGTTGATGCAAAAACCTCACTCGAAACAGCCCCGGAAAAGCTCAATTGTGCAGCCACCCGGTTAGCCTACAACACGACGTTTTTCAATCAATACGCGCAATATAAGAATCAATTAACGTGTAAAAGACTTGGGGAATCGTAGTACATACCTTGAATTGATGTTCTAAGGCTTATAATTGGCTGCAAAAAAGAAAATCGTGGGTCTTGGGTCTCTTTCTACCTGCCGATCGCAGCTAGGGGGGGCTAGGGTTAGTTTATGTTCTAAGGCAAAATGGAAGGAAAAGTTAGGTTCTTTAACGTACCGGGATGACGTAAAGGCTTCCGAGAAATGTCGGTTATGTCCCGAGAGTTATATATATACTTTACATGCGCTAAATCCTTAAACCGGAAGTCTGACGGGTGTTACAAGTATAACCTTGAAAAACCATGGGGTAACCAAAACCCCTAAAATTTTTGGCCATATGGTAAAACCCCACCATAAACCAGAACATTTTCGGGTCTAATGAAGCATGCATCCGAATAAGCGGCTCTTGATGCCATTGTTGGGTTTTAACAAGATTATCAAAGTCACAAAACCCCATTTTTATGAAAAATGCAGCGGAAATTATTTTTAAATCTTGTTAGTTTATAGTGCATAAAACCGATTTTACACATGCAAAACCCCAGCCCGGATCCAAATATGAAATACATGCTATCAAACACATGCATGACACTAAGAGTCCATGCATGTAAAGACTACCTTTCAAGTAGCAAAACCGGGTGAAGGATGTAAGGCCCCGTTCCCGGTAACCCTACTTTGGTGTTGGATTTACTCATAAACACAATTCTAAAATCAGAGTTAATTAAAACTTTCGCGGAATAACTTAAAACTTCAACCATCACATTACAAAACATTCATTTTTGTCTTAACATACAAATTGTCTTTCCATAAACATTAATTAAAACAGTCATGACACTTCTTCGTAGATGCCAGTCTCTTCCGTTCATGCCATGTGTCCCCCTCCTCAAGCCAGCTGCCTCAACCTATTTGCCTGCATGCATACTAAAAGTCAGCTATGCTGAGTGAGTTCTAGTTAATCACTTAACATACATTACATTCATATCCTCACTCATAGGTGTCCGAAGATACGTATTCATACCTTACCTGTTATTTCTTCTTTCATACATACTTTACATACATGCATGCATTCTTACATACTTTCTGTCATATAACCCTATGGTATACCATAAGCTATTCTATCTTAAACATAACAGATATTATAAGGGTCTGGTCCCTAACATCATAGATATTATAAGGGTCTGGTCCCTAACATCACAGATATTATAAGGGTCTGGTCCCTAACATCACAGATATTATGAGGGTCTGGTCCCTATCATCACAGATATTATAAGGGTTTGGTCCCTTGTGTCTCGAATACCCTTGCCTTTATCATACGTGCATACTTTACATGTCTTCTAGTTATAAATATATATACATAATCGTTCATACAATCATTATGTAATGATGCATTCAATACACGTATCATACACTCACCAATCAAGTAAGCGTATTATCTACCACATAGGAGTATGCACACAACCCCGAAAACATAACAGATAAGGGGCTAGAACTCACCTGGAGTCGATTTCTCTCGCCGTTAATGGTAATTCCCTTCTTTAGTTGTGCACGGCTAACTGTAAAATACATTATGCGTGTCAATTATCTATTACTACTACTTCCTACATCTAAATTTATGAAACCCTCAACTAACCGGGGTCCGGGGGCAGCGCCCCTGGTAGCGGGGTCTAGGGGCGGCAGCTCCTAGCAGGGTCCAAGGGGCAGCGCCCCTGGACTATTTTCATTAATAGTCCTTTAACAAAAATGCATCAGAAAATGAATTTTATAAAATTTCTCATGGAAGAATTTCGCTTCGTATGAATGGAATTTCGCATCGCATGACTTTTTTGCTTTGCATGCTTTCCGCTTCGCATGGAACTTTTTCGCTTCGCATGGAGCTGTTTCGCTTCGCATGGAACTGTTTCGCTTAGCATGGCTTATGCGATGCGAAATTCTTCTTTTTCTTCGTTTTTACCATTTAATGGCCATTTTACTTCATGACTCTTCCTTAGGACCCGGTTTTACCCTTTTTAAGGGTTTTGGGTTGTACCAACTTTGTATACTTGCGTTTTATAAGGCCCGAACATCTCATTTTTACCATATAACATTCTCGTGGGGTTATAAATTATTAAGTTCATGTTTTTCTTCCATCATATACCCCGATCTATCCTTCTATCGGTTTGCATGTCGATTCTAACCATAAAACTTAACCATTTAAACCGAAACCTACCTTTTGCTTTGGGTTCGAGTTCAGGTCCGGACAATACGCAGGATCTTCGAAACGTTTCTTGTTGCTCGTTAACGTTGAACACAAGATTCACCTTTCTTTTGCTCGGATTTGGATCCGGGTGTTTGAGAGAAGAAGTGTGTGTTTTTCTAGTGTGTAGGGAGAGACAAAATGGTGAAATGGTGGTGGGTTGGGTTTATATAGTGGGTTATGGGTCCCACCACCCACTCTCCATTCCCATTTCAAATCCTTATCCAAATATTTAACACACGACTAACTTAACAACACATGATTAATAATAAAAATTTTCCGCCATTTATTATTTAACAAAAAGTTGGATGTTATAAAGGAGAGGATGATTGAAAGGCAAGAACTTGAATATGGAAGCTCCTCAAGCTAGCATACCCCAAGCCACCGACAATACACCTTCGTAGCTAGGATTTTACACTCTTGAAAATCCTTGTTCTTGTTCCCTTCCTTTAGCCGAATTCAATGGAGGATGTAGAAGAGAGAAAAGGTTTTGTTACTTGTGAATTATAGGTGTGAAAGAGAGAGATTTTTATTTTGTCTTCAAGGCACCACCCAAGTACCCAATAGGAAGACTTGCATGCACCCACTATGTTTTAAATAATAATAAAATATACATTGTGTTATAAAACATATACTATGTGATACACACTTATACTGTGTTATACACAATGCCTGTATTGTGTTATACACAATGCTTATATTATAGGTAACATGCTGGGTAACATTTTCACATATTGTCACTTAACCATCTTAAATAACACTATGGAATGCTCTCTCTCAAAGTATAAATCATCCATATGATTTATTCTTTTCACAAGTACATTGTATTTAGAAACCCTTTCAAAATAACATAAGTGTCATTACTTATTTACTTATGATCATATCATGTATAAACAAATATAATTGGTGTTTGTCTATGTGAGAGCTTAAACTGATCTAGATCTTGTGATTACAACGATGCATTCGTTATCTAGGTATACGATTAAGCTGAGATACATTAGTGTGTGTAGTGTGTGTGTTGAGAGAGTATTTGGACAGAGTAACGAGAAAGAATCAAGGATAAATCAGAACTGTTACATTAATGATAATTTACAAGGTATATATAGGGGATGAATACATTCTTTAAGTTAACACTTAACGAATGTGTCATTCAATATATTAACATATACGAACGAATACTTCATTCGTTAATACACTTAATCCATAACGAAAAGCCCTCGTTCGTTATCTCATTCGTTAATCAAGGTTAACGAATGAGCTTACATTTAATACGAATGTGTTACATTCGTTACAGGGTAACGAATGTAACTTACATTAGAGCGAATGGCATGTTTTACCATATTTACATTAAAGCCCCTATACTTTTAGCCTATTCTATAAAAGTCCTGATAAAGATCGAGACGTACAAAACATGTATCAACAAACTCCCCCTCATCTCGAGCTCTTTATCTTTCATCGCTGGAACATCTTGGTCTTCCAGTCAAGAAAAACTGTGAATCTTGTATGCGTAACAGACTTGAAAGACTTTCTGAAACTGCATAGCAAGCTCGTAGTCGCATAAATGTGAACACATGGTTAACGTATGAAGCTACTGTTGTAGCGAATGAGGATGATTTTGAATGAAATCATTGAAGTTAACCATTCATATAAGAAAAATGGAAAAACATGTTTGGATATGTCGAGATTCCTCCTCCTTTTAAAGGAGATTACAGTAGCATTCCCGATGTGGAAAAATGCTCAGATATGCCTACTTTTAAATCTGAGGATGTGATTCAACTAAAACTACTCAAGAACCAATTCATATCAAAAGTAACACTGTTTTTACAAAAAATGACTTGGATGGTTCAATCGAGGAGTTAACTGAACCCGATGAGATTGTCAAAAACAAAGATATACCTGTTGACAATCACATTATGTGTGAACCTGAAGATTTTGAGCAAGCAGTTTACGGCTCAAAGTCATCGGGAGGTTCATTGAAAAGGTCTAATGTAATTTCTAACTCAAAGAAATCAGATAAACTGACTGTCACTGATGAGGAGTTGATGAAATTTGTCAATCCTCAGTTTGTTTCTTCGACAGGGAAAGTTTTTAAATTGAAGGGTTTGTCTAAAGTTTTTTAAGACAAAGAAGTTCCATTGAACCTTCTTAAACCTGAAATGATTGAAAGTGTATATCAGGATGACACTTTAAAAGTTACTGAACTTGAACAACAATTTAACAAATCAAAATCTAAACATGTTCAAGAAAAGACAAAGAGCACCACATTTAAACCCATAAAATTTGTCAAATCATCTGGGATGGAGAATTCATCTAACTCTACCAACCTAGAATTTTTCCAAAATAAAAAGAGATTTACATCTACTGGTACTAAGAAAGTGTCTTTTGAAAAATCAAAATCTCAACCTGAGCTTGACAATCAAACTAATGTTTCACTACATAAGTCTTTAGACTCACATTTATGTTTTAAGTGTGGAGAACCGGGACATGTTTCTAAAAAATGTAGAGCAAAGGTTGATTAGATAAAGGTGTCATCAAATTATAAGACTGAACTAAATATAAAACCAAAAGAAAAACAAATTGATGAGGGTGTCACAATATATTCTGATGTTAATCCAAGAAAAGTTATTAGGATTGAATCATTTAAAGTAACGAACAATTGTGTTGATCATGCTTAACCAATTTGTTCAAACACTAATTCGGGGATTATACGTGATGGATACTTAAAGAAGAAAAACAAGAAACCTGTCACCTATTCTCAAGTACCGAATACGAGTGTTAAATTATCCTTTTCTCCGAAAGTATCAAAGGGAGAGCCCAAGACTGAGGCTTGGGCTGCCTTTTTGAACTAATCATTTACTTGTTTGTGCAGAGTTCATCCAGGTCTGGGTCTACACACAAATAGATTTTGGATAGTGGATGTTCTAGGCATAATACTGGCAACCTCAATCTTCTGAAGAATGTTAAAGATATTAAAGGTGGTTACGTTGCGTTTGCTGGTAACAACGGGGGAATGATTACAATGGAGGGAGAAGTGTCAAACGGGATTGTGACGTTTGAATGAGTAAATTATTGTGAAAAAGTGGATCATAATTTGTTGAGTGTATCACAAATTTGTGGTAAACAATATACCACAGTTTTCACAAACAAGGAATGCTTATCTATCAACCGGGATATAAAATTCCTGAAGAAATGGTTGTCATGAGATCACCTCGATCGAATGATATTTATGTCCCAGACATGAATCTTAATGTAAATGTTTCTCTTTCATAAACGTGTTTTGTCTCCAAAGCCACGGAGAAAGATACGATTCTTTGGCATTGACGTATGGGACACATCCATGTTCGTAAAATAAATCATTTGGTTTCAAATGACTTGGTGGATGGTGTAACCCTTAAAAATTTCAAGTTGAATGATCAATGCGTCGCTTGCAAGAAAGGAAAACAAAAGAAGAAATCACACCCGTGTAAATCGATTAATTCGATTATTACACCCCTACAACGACTTCAAATGGATTTATTTGGTCCTGTGAATCGTGCTAGCATCGCGGGTGATTTTTATTGCATGGTCGTGACTGAAGATTTCTCACGCTACTCTCGAACGAAGCTGTGAACACAGCGTGTTATACTCTAAATCGTGTACTAACAGTAAAGAAGCTCAAGAAGACGAGTTACGAGCTTCTGAACAATCGTAAACCGAACTTAAAGTATTTGGAATCGTTCGGGTGTCCATGAATAGTTTTAAAGAGACAGGCTGGCAAGTTTGATGAAAAAGCCTTTGAAGGGTATTTCTTGGGATACAATTCTCCGAAGAAGAGAATTTTCAATATATCTTCTGCTTGGAAGAGTGGTACCATGTGGATTGTCAAAGTTATACCATTCCACCTATAGGCAAGGGTCCCGATTGGATGTTCGATTACGACGGTTTATTTAATTCGTTCACTTCTGCAGTGGAAGATATACCTGAAGATTTTATTCGATCTTATTTGGAGGAACAACGTCTTCCAATTCCTAATTCTTCGTATGCTGATGTAAATGACTCTCCTAATGTATCAGAGACATCGAATGATGTTTCTGAGTCTTCCGATGAAGCTGATTTTGTTGATTCATCGTCAGGACCATTAGAGGAAGTTCTAGACACTAATGAGCCTATTCTAATTGATGATGATTCTCCAACTGTCTCTTTAGACATGGCTGAGGAAAATATCACCAATCTGGGTGATCACGTATCTGTACCTGCCAATCCTTCCTTAAGGATTCATTCTAATCATCCGCAGGAACAGATAATTGGTAATGTACATGACGGGGTCCGTACACGACACCAATTAGATAATATATGTGACGAACAAGTTGAGTGTAATTTATCTCCTACTGAGGATTCGATTGTTTGTGCTTATGCGGATTTACACTCTTGGGGTATCCTTAGTATTGCACAATACACCTGCTTCCTATCACAGATAGAACCGAAAAGTGTCGCAATGGCACTCAAGGATCCGTCTTGGGTTGAAGCTATGCAGGAGGAGCTGCAACAGTTTATTCGACTGGGTGTATGGGACTTAATTGATAAACCCGATCACGTGAAAAAGGCGATTCCAATTAAATGGCTTTTTAAGTGCAAGAAGGACGATCGAGGGGTAATAGTGAGGAACAAGGCACGATTGGTCGTTCTTGGTTACAATCAACAAGAGGGCATAGATTACATCGAAGTATATGCTCAGGTTGCACGACTGGAAGCTATACGTATCTTTCTTGCTTATGCAGCCTATAAAAATTTTAAGGTTTATCAAATGGACGTGAAATCGGAGTTCTTGAACGGAGCTATTCATGAGGAAGTATATGTGAAGCAGCCTCCCGGTTTCGAGGATCCAGATTTTCCAGAGCTTGTTTACCGATTAAACAAGGCTCTTTATGGTTTACACCAGGCCCCGAGAGCCTAGTACAGCATGTTGGCTGACCATCTGATTGAAAGTGGTTTCACAAGAGGGATTGTGGATTGTACTTTATTTTATAAGAACGTGGGTGATGATTTGCTCCTCGTCCAAACCTATGTGGACGACATAATTTTTTGTTCATCAAATAAAAACTTGTGTAAAGATTTTGAAAAGACGATGCAAACCAAATTCGAGATGAGCTAGATGGGGGAGATTGCAAATTCACCAGTCTGATTCTGGGATTTTTATCCATCAGACTAAATACGTGAACGATGTCTTGAGCCGATTCAAGCTATCCGACGGCAAAATTTCTTCGACACCTCTTCCCGTGGGTCCCAATTTATCACCGGATGAATTGGAGGATACCGTAGATCCAACCATATATCGAGCTATGATCGGATCTCTCATGTATTTGACTGCATCGCGACCTGATATTATGTTTGCCGTTTGTTTGTGTGCTAGGTACCAATCAAGTCCCCGAGTGACTCACCTGGCGGCAGTAAAGCGCATCTTACATTATCTGAGGGAAAATCCAGACATTGGGTTATGGTACCCCAAAGACGATAAGTTCGATCTCACCGCTTTCACTAATTCGGACTACGGAAGATGCAAAAACAACTTCAAGTCGACAACAGAGGGACGTCAATTTTTAGGAAACCGGCTTGTTTCCTGGCAGTGTAAGAAGCAGACAACGGTCTCAACTTCAACAGCCGAAGCGGAGTATGTGGCGGCGTCGAGTTGCTGCTCACAGGTTCTCTGGTTCCAGCAACACTTGCGGGATTATAGTTTGAAGTTTCTTACTACTCTGATTTATATTGATAATTATGCTGCAATTTCAATCACCAAAAATCCGGTTCACCATTCGAAAACCAAACACATTGAAATCCGGTATCACTTCTGTGACAATCGTCAATTTCAGGTTAACCCCGTTAACTAAACTCCGTCAATTCAAACTTTAAGATCGTTGAATCTATAACGCACACTTCATTACATTTAAACTAGGGTTTAAATGACGCTTAACACTTACTACATGTGTAGTCTTTCGGGATTTGCACCGAAACGCAAACGAGTTGACGCGAACGATTGATAAATAAACGACAAACGTCAAAACACTAATTATGTGATTATTATGTGTTAGATATATGTGTGTTACTTGATTGTTATGTGGAACGTTAAACAAGAAACAAGAACCAACTAGTTTAGGCTAGAGATGTAACACTTGAAAGATTAGGGGCTAGAGTGTAACTTGTATATCTATAAATATAACCTTAACTACAAACCCTAACCTATTTTATTAACCTACAACCCGATCGGCCTCCCCCTTGCTCTCTCTTGGCTGCCGTCCACAAACACACACACATACACCATCAATTCAAGCCTTTGATTGAAGAACAAAGTGCTAGGAAGGTATATTTGATCATCCTTCACATCCTTGTTGATTGAATTTGATGTTTGTTGGGTTAATAACAAACCCTAGCTGGCCGATTTTGTTCATGCATATGATTAATATGATTGTTGTTATTTGAATAATGAATTGATAACTAGTTTGATAGTATTGCATGTTAATTGTTGTGTCCTTGATTGTGAGTTCAAATAAAACCCTAACCATGTGTGTATGGTGTAATTGATATGCATGGATAGTAGTTATAGTGTCTAGAGGGTTATATGGATGCATGATAGTTCATAGATTGTTATTTTGTTGAGTTTTGATGTGAACAGATTCTGGACAGAATGTATATACGATGTTTAACTGACTGTAACGAAGTGTAAACGTGAAAATTGATTGAGATTGTGGGTACTGCAGTAAACTAGGTTGAGTCTAGTTTCTATAAAGTATAAATTCGTAATTTTTGGATAAGTGGAAGTATACTTTTATGATTTTACAAAAACGTGATGCAAAGCTGAGCTGTTAGACCTGCTGTTAGGTTATGTTGTAAATGTTATATCTCATGAACTACGAGACCAATTGGGTTGGTTCCACTTCTGGAGGTTGACTCACTGAGTTAGGAACCAAACCCAAGTGGTCTTGCATTTATTGGATTTTTCGTTTAACGGGAATTGCAAATAACATTCTGATGTGCATGAATCTGACTGATATAAGTTAGCTGTAATGTTTTGATCATTATGAACAATCTATATGGAATAAAAATAAGATAAAAGATGTTCTGGAAACCTAAGATATGTATGCTCCTGTGGTAATTTTTGGTAAATTAATTGAGACGTTATAATCGGTAAACTAGTGCAATCTTTCAAGTAGAAATTCTGTCATAACGAAACTAGCTGCTGAGTTGTATAGGAATGCATGAAATATGATAGTTTTTATATAATTGTTGTATTTTGACCAAAATACCCTTGCGGGGAATAGTTGCTAGTTGATTGCCATGAATTGACCAAATTGCCCTTATGGGGAATAATGGTTAGTTAGTCTTTGTTTGTTGACCAAAATGCCCCTACGGGAATAATTGCTAATAAGTATGTTATTAATACGTGACACGAAAGTAATTGCTCACTCATGTATCGTATCACAATTTTACTTGTTTAAGTCACACACGATTCACAAACGAAACACGAAACATGTTACGTGCATAGGTATTATGTGCCGAGTCTAGAGACTCGTTAAACATTCCGATACTTAGAAAATCTCTTTGTTATTTTAGAACGCTAGAGAGTTTTCTACGACGCGCATCACTCGGTGATCTAGATCGGATATTCTTCGCAAACAGTGAGTTCACTTACCCCACTCTTAAACTGTTTTCAAACGTTTTTCACTTGGGGGAGATAACATACTCCGATAAACATATTTTCTGAGATAAACGCATATGAAAGATTTTGTTATAAATTATATATCACTTGTAAAGGCTAAGCGGCATACGTAACATTTGAAGTCCCACACATCGGACCGGTTAATATTTGGAATAGCGAGTCACTTTTGGGTAGTACTACTGGGTTTGACAAACCCCACCCGACGCTAAGCTCAACTGGAGGTTGAGTGGGTGTAAATTTTGGCTAACACTTACCATGGTCTGGAGGACCTGGTGACGGGCACTTGATAAACAGTCAGCTTCGGTCGCGAACCACTTAGCGATACTTGTTGTATAGATTAGCTACCTATCGATATATGATTTGACATAACACTATCTGGTAATGCAAAACACTTAAACGCTGTAACGTGGTTACACACTTAAACGCTGTAACGTGGTTACACACTTAAACGCTGTAACGTGGTTACACACTCAAACGCTGTAACGTGGTTACACACTCAAACGTCGTAACGGGGTTACGCAACATTTAAACGTCGTAACGAGGTTACGCAAAACGCTAAACGATTTATCTTATTTTACTTGTGAACTCACCAACCTTGTGTTGACACTTTTAGTATGTTATTCTCAGGTAGCCGAGGCGGGCGCGCGGTTTAGGAGCATGCATTAATGAAAACACTTTTATTCTGCAAACTTAATTTTAACAGTTACATTTGGTTTTAAGTCGTCCTGCGTGACGCAACTTTTGAATTAAGGTTTTACGCTTCCGCACTTACTTTCATTTAAACGTTTTTCTTTGGTTTGGTTATAACTAATGATTCCGATCCTGCCAGTTCACACCCTCTGACGGTAAAACTCCGTTAGTGGATTTTGAGGGTGTGACAACTTCATACGTGATTCTTTTGAAAAGAAATTAAAATCAATTGAAAAAATTCACCCGGATTTTCAAAAGGCTGACCTTTATACTAAAGCGTTTGACAAAACACGTTTTCAATATTTGCTGGGTATAAATGGTTTAAAAACTTTAAATGATATTCAAAAGCTTGGTTAAATCATTTTCTTTCTTGTTTTATTTCAATTTTTTTTTGTTGTTTTTAGGGTGAGAAAAATATAAAATCCAAAAATATTGTGTTTTCAGTTTGTACAGAGAAATTTAAAAACTCCAAAAACATTCAAATATTGAAAAAGTTCAAAAACATTGAAAAATGCTCCTCAAAAATGAGTTTTGAAGCAAAAAGGGAAAATGATAGTACATTGACGGGATTGATCTAATACATGAATAAATTAGATTAAAAATTACCGTAAGGGCAGCAATATGATATGCAAAGATAGGCTTGACAGGCTATATAGGAACTAATAAGATACAAAGATAATGAATGCCGAACCTAGTGGAATTACATCTTGAAAGATTGATACTATATCTGATATAAAGAAAAATCAAAAATTAAAATGATTACTGTGTGTGCATGCTTTCATTTTTGAAGAAAATTCTGCTTTGTTTTTATTTTATTTTGCTAAGAAATTCAACTTCATTTTTTCTTTATTTTTATTCAAATATTGGATCCTCTCTTGTGCGATAACATTATCCGACCTGAGGGTTAATATTTGAGTATTCTTCCTTATTTTTTTGGTGTTTCGTATAAGCCTTGGACCTTCTCCGCGTATACTATAAGCACAAATGTGTGAAAGTCATGTATCGAACTGGGGGTAAAGGCCCGTACAACTTCAACTTATTTTTATCTTTTTATTTTATTGAAATGGAACCTTATCTGCGTGTAGTAATACCGATCTTAAGAAAATCAAAATTTAGAAATCAAAGAAAAAGTTTCCGACATATGGTTTCGTGCCTAATTGAACCAAATTAAAGCATATCGTAAAGTTTTTGACAAGTCTGTGAAAAGTTTAAGAGGATAATTATATCTGCAATCATCGCTGGGTTATGTGTATAATAATCATCAAAATTGAAGTGTTACTTAGTGACATTTTCGTCAATATGATTCCCTGCTCAACTCACAAAAAATATGTACTGCTTTCATAGTATAGCTGTTTTTGGTTTTTAGTTAGTTGTTAATTGAAATTTTCTAAAATCCAAAAGGATTTTTCTTTCTTTTTCAATTCTATTTTAGTTTCGATTTACCAAGCTAGCGAATACATCAAAAGAAAAAGAAGAATTTGATCTCCAAAAAGTTTTAAGTTAATCCTGCTTAATGTATTTACAACTGGTATCAGTTGTGATTTAACGTAAAAATCCGCTTAAGTTAAATATTACCAATCCGTGGTTGATAGGGTATATTAACGTATAAAATCAAAACCCTAATTGGATTTGATTGATTATTTTATTATTTGCTTAAAACCCTAATTGGATTTTAATATTATTTAATTCCTTAATGAGATTTTTGTCTCATTCGCTAAGGATATTTGGTGATTCGTTAAATGGTTTAACGAATGTAAAGTCATTCGTTATTTAAAACATAACGAATAAGTTTCTTATTCGTTATATCTTCATTCGCTTCTGTTGTGCATAACGAATGGAAGGCATTCGAGTGACCTTTAACGAATGGAATGGATTTAATGTATCATTTTTTAAGAGTTTAATGAATGACACTCTTATTCGTTAGAAAAGTTAATGAATAACGTATATTCGTTAAAGTTTCACGAATGTGAATTCTATTCGTTTAAAATCTTGACGAATAAGGATCATAAGTTAACGAATAAGGTCATTTGTTAATTCAAAATTTGAACGAATGACCTCGGGCTGTGTGTGAAGTCTGAGGGTTAATAATCCCAAGGTCAGAAGAATGAGATCTCATTCACCTGTTCCTTCCTTCTTCTTCTAAGAAAACACCTGCCAAATTTTTCTAAAAATCTATACTTGATTATCTGCTCAATCGAATAAGATTTCCTTGTTATACAAGTATTGCCGATGATGATGATCTAAGTTGTAGAGTTTTCCATCGGATGATCTTGGATTAACTGATTGATTAAGATATGCATGTTTATTAAACTGTTGGCAGCGATGGTTCAGTATAATCGAATCAATTATCAAGCAAACAATGAATATTAATGTTTGAAAATGGCTATCGATTGTCTTAGATAAGATGAATTCATAAATTTCATATGTAGGTTATGATATTAGATAATTAGTCGATGTCCTTCTTTCGTCTTTGACTTGTTTGAAGTCAAAATTAATTTTCTAATTGGACTTTTAATTGTCAAAGTGTTATCAGGAAAGACTTGTTATATGTTAACGAATGTTTGTGATATTCGTTAAAATTTGTTAAAGAATGATCAAATAACTTGTTAACAAATGAATTATGACGAATCAGGTCGATTCGTTATAGATTCAATCTCTGATTCGTATAACAAATGTTAACGAATAAGGTTGATTCGTTACGGGTAACGAATGTCACCTTTTAATGTATAACGAATGTCTTATTCGTCTTAAGTCAACTAACGAATGAAATAACCATTCGGTATTCAGAATATAATTTTTGAATATTATACTAATGTTTTTATTGATTTTAACAATAAAGGTTGATGAAAACGTTCAGAATCCAGCTCCCGAGCAAAACCCGGAGGCTAACCCTGCTCAAGCTGAACCTGAACAAGCTCCTGTGATGCTATCTAAGAACAAAAGCCACAATATCTATGCCTATCTTGAGACGAATTTTGAAGACTCCGATATTCGGGGGTATGATTAGCTTTCTGACACGCTCAAAAATTTACAAGGCTATTTTGACACGTACGGTGGTTTATTAGACGATAATCAGAGAATTCTGGAATACTGCTAGATTCAATGAGACAGAAAATCAAATTGAGGCAGTGATTCAGAATAAACGAGTAGTGATTGATGTTGGGTAATCCAAGAATCGTTGGGATTTCGTGATACGATTGATGACAGGTGCGAGTTTGACAGAGAGTTGATACGTGGATTGTTTGGACGTGTAAAGTATAATGGTGATCTGGGAAAGTCAATTTATAACAAAGCAAGCTTGTGTGAACAATACAAGTATTTGCTTCATGTATTGATTCATTGCCTCGGCGGACGTAAAGGCGGTTTTGATGAATGTCGAGTGATGCTGCAGTCTGCTTTTGTTGCTCTTTTATTGAATAAATCATTCAATTTCTCGGAATTGGTTTATTATCATCTGAAAGAGAACATTACAAGCTGACATAAGTTTCTAATGTATCCAAGATTTCTACAGATGATAATCACTGATTTGGGGCCAGATTTGGATAAAGATCAAGATGATGTTATGAGACTTGAGCACATGAACGAAGAAACAATGAGACGTTTGAGGTCTTATAGAGGTCAGAGTCTGGCTGATCGACCATTGTTTAAACGATTGATTAGTCATTTAGCGAATATTGATTATGTTGCGCCACCTAATGATCGTTGGGCTCATGACGACTCGGATTCCGAACGTGAAGGTGGTGATGGTGGAAATGATGATGAAGGTGGTGATGGTGGTCCAGGACCACAAGCTGCTTTAAGTTATGAGCGGAAGCGTAAACGTAAAGGGAAAGAACCGTTGGTGGAAAAGAGTGAGAATGCCAAAAAGCAAAGGGTTAGAAGAGGTTCAGGAATTGAGATTCCGAGTCAACCATTTGTTCATTCTACTCCTCCTGTATCTATTTCAGATCCTATTCCAACATCCCCTATGCCTCCACAGATTCCAAGGTCACCTACTCCGGTACATCTGCCCATATCTCCGGTACCTCCTGTTGGACTCGTTATGCCCAAGACACATATTTTTATTGATGTGGCTAGTACGTCATGATGCAAGTCGGGTCATACCCAATAATAAGCTAGACAAACACCAATAGTATTTGTTTATATATGATATGATCATTACAAATAAATATTAACACTTGAGTTATTTAGAAAGGGGTTTCTAAATACAACGTACTTGTGAAATAAATAAATCATATGGTTGATTTATACTTTGAGAGAAAGCATTTCATATTGTTACTTAAGATGGTTAAGTAACAATATATTAAGCATGGTACCTATAATGTTTTATTGTTGTGTTTGACACAATACAAGTTATAACACAATATAAGTTTTATAACACAACACACTTATGGAAAGGTTAGATAATAAAATTAAGAAAGGAAGGAGGTGGCCGCCCCCCCCCTCGATCTCCTTTTTCTTATTTTATTATTATCTTTCTCCTTAGTGGAGACATGCAATGCTTTCTATTGGCTCCTTGGGTGGTGCCATTTGAAAGATTTTATTATCTTTCTTTCTTTGTTTTCTTCTCTCATACAACACAACAAAAACATAAGTAACAAAAGCTAGAGAAGAAAAATCCTCTCAACTCTTCTTTCTCTCTTGGTGATTTCGGCCAAAGGAAGGAGCAAGAAGGAAGTCCTTTCAAGTGTAAAATCCTAGCTTAATCAAGGTGTATTGTCGAACGCTTGGGGTATGCATGCTTGAGGACCGTCCCTTTGAAGTTCTTGCCTTCCATCCATACTCTCCGTCACCTGGATTTGTTATCTTGAAAGGTATCTTTAACATGCATTTGCTTATGCATGTGTTTGCTAGTATGTATTTCGTATTTGGATCCGGGTTTGGGTTTTGCATGTGTAAAATTAGGTCTATAAATATCAAATTAACAAGATTTAAAACTTATATCTGCTGCGTTTTTGATAAAATTGGGATTTTATCACTTTGATAATCTTGTTAAAATCCATCAATGGCGCCTTAATTGTTGCTTCTCAAACGAGTTAGCCACTGATTTGATCCTAAACGGCTTAACTAAAAGGTTTGAGACATTTGTTATGAATTATAACATGAATGGACGGGACAAGAGCATTGGTGAGCTTCACGCAATGCTTAAGACGGCCGAGACAGGAATGGGCAAAAAGGTTTTACCCGTTCTCACAATCAATGAGGGAGGCAATAAGAAAAGGTATCACCCGGAACCCAAGGCAAAGGTTGCCAAAGGTAAGGGACAAGTCAAGGGCAAGTTCAAGGGAAAGCTAAAGTGGAACCACCCAAACCGAAGAAGCTAGAGGTTAGCTCGGAGAATCCATTCTTTGGATGTGGTGAGATAGGAAATTGGATGTGGAATTGTCCAACCTATCTAAAAGAGTTGAAAGCAAAGAGGGATGCAGGGCAAACCTCGGGTACAACTATCATGCTTCATATTGATCTTATGGGTATTGGATACCGGATGTGGAACTCATATTTGCAATTTATTGCAGGGGTTCAAAGGAAATGAAGGATACAAAAAAGGAGATATTAGTCTCTTCATGGGCAACGGAGCAAAGGTTGTTGTCGAAGTCCGAGGAGACTATACATTGAAGCTTCCAAATGGTTTGGATGTTATTTTGAAAGATGGTTTGGAATTTGACTAGGAACATTATCTCCATTTCTTTGTTAAGACAATATGGTTATGATTTTAAGTTTATGGATGATGGTATTTGTGTTTTCATGAATAATGTCTTTTATTTTAAAGCAATGCCGTCTAATGGCATTTATGAATTAGTTCATGATAACACATCCTTTGATAACATGTTGTACCAATCTAGCACCAAGAAACTCAAAATGGATTTGAGTAAGACTTATCTTGGCATTGTCGCCTTGGTCACATAAACAAAGACCGCATACATACACTTCATAAGAATGGTCTTTTGGAATCAAGTGAAGATGATTCATTTGATAAGTGTGAGTCTTGTTTACATGGGAAGATGACCGAGGACCCCTTTAGTGGGACAAATGAAAGGGCAAAAGACTTATCGGGTATCATACATTTGGATGTATGTGGTCCCTTTAAGGCAATGACAAGAAATGGTGAAAGATACTTCATTACTTTTATCGACGATTATAATCGTTATATGTATTTGTACTTGTTAAGACACAAAGATGAAGCCTTTGAAATGTTCAAAGTATTCCAAAATGAAGTACAAAATCAATTCGATAAAACATCAAAGTACTTCGTTCGGATAGAGGAGGTGAATACCTAAGTGATGCTTTCCGAGATCATCTTAGGAGTTGTGGGATCATCTCACAACTTACTCCACCCGGAACACCACAACATAATGGTGTGTCCGAGAGGATGAATCGAACTCTATTGGATATGGTTCGATCTATGATGGCTAGAAGCACATTGCCTCTATCATTTTGGGGTTTCGCTTTGCTCTCCGCGGCCCGTATTCTAAATATGTCCCCAACCAAGAAAGTGGACAAAACACCTTATGAAATATGGAATGGAAGGGTTCCATCATTGTCATATTTAAAGGTATGGGGTTGTGAAGCTTATGTCAAGAACAACACCCAAAACAAGCTTGAAAGTTGATCCACTAAGTGTATCTTTGTAGGATATCCCAAAGGACTCTATGGGATATTATTTCTACAACCCACCGAGCAAAAGGTGTTTGTTGCTCGAAAGGCCGAGTTCATGGAAACTAAGTTCCTTATGGAAGGTACTAGAAGAACGGTGGAACTCGAGGAGGATCGAGAACCACAAGCCGATACACGTTTGGTTGATACTAGCAATCAACAAGAGGTAGTTGAAAATGATCAAATGGTTGATCAAGACACACAAAACTTTCGCAAATCCGGTAGGATTAGTCATCACCCGAAGATAAGGATTTTTCATGGATGGGTGCTATGTGGTAGATTCGGATGAACCCACCACATACCGTGATGCAATGTCACAATTCGATTGTGACAAATGCCTTGAGGCCATGAACGTAGAGATGCAATATATGCATGACAACCAAGTATGGGATTTGGTTGTACCACCTCTTAATTCCAAACCAGTTGGAAATAAGTGGGTTTTCAAGAAGAAAACCGATATACATGGAAACTTGGATACTTATAAAGCTAGACTTGTAGCAAAAGGTTTCACTCAAACTCAAGGGATTGACTATGATGAAACTTTTTCTCCCATAGCAATGCTAAAGTCTATTAGGATATTGTTTGCCATAGCCGCACATTATGACTATGAGATATGGCAAATGGATGTCAAAACCGCTTTCCTAAATGGGCATCTTGAGGAAGATGTCTATATGGTTCATCCACAACATCCTAACAAAGTATGCATGTTAAAGAAATCAATCTGTGGATTGAAACAAGCATCTAGAAGTTGGAATCACCGATTTGATGAAGAAGTTAAGAAATTTGGGTTCATCAAGAATGGTGATGAAGCTTTTGTGTATAAGAAAGATATTTGGAGCATCATTACCTTCTTAGTATTGTATGTTGATGACATATTACTATTTGGTAATGACATTCCAACCATGGAAGGGGTAAAAGCATGGCTTGGAAGTTGTTTTTCTATCAAGGATCTTGGTGAATCCGCCTATATTTTGGGAATAAAGATCTATAGGGATAGATCAAGGCGGTTGATAGGTTAAAACCAAAGTGCATACATTGAAAAAATCTTGAGGAGGTTCAAGATGGAGAACTCTAAGAAAGGTTTGGTACCTATTCAAAGAGGAACGATATTGAGTAGGTCTCAATGTCCAAGCTCAAAGGATGAGCAAGGGAAAATGAATGGATCCGATACGCATCGGCTATTGGATCCATCATGTATGCAATGGTATGCACTCGACCGGATGTGTCATGCGCTTTAAGCATGACAAGTAGATTCCAACATAATCCGGGAAGTAGCCATTGGATGGCGGTTAAGAGTATATTGAAATACCTTAGAAGGATTAAGGATATGTTTCTAATATACGGTTCGGGTGAGGAGGAACTCGTTGTAAAGAGTTACACGGATGCGAGTTTCCAAACTGATCGAGATGATTCTAGATCACAATCGAGATATGTTTTCGTTATGAATCGTGGGGCAATCTCTTGGAAGAGCTCAAAACAAGACGTGGTAGCATTATCCACCACAGAATCGGAATACATCGCCGCCTCATTGGCATCTCAAGAAGCTGCGTGGATTAGAAAATTCATTGCCGACCTAGGGGTAGTCCGTACCATTCAGGACACTCTAGAGATATTTTGTGACAACGAGGGTGCGATTGCTTAAATCAAGGAACCTCGTGCACATCAAAAGACGAGGCACATTGAGCGGAGGTTCAACTATATAAGGGATGAAGTTGAAAAGGAAAAGATATGTATTCGCAAAGTTCACACCGATCAATACATTGCGGATCCACTTGCGAAGTTCCTTGAAAGGCCAAAGCATGAGGGTCATACTTGTGCCTTAGAACTTCGATATTCTAGTGATTGGATATGATCGAATTTTGTATTTGGATATCAGAAAAATTGTTATTTTGACTCATTCATATGATTATGGTTTATGATTATGACATTTTGAATTATGTTCCATTTTAGCATGTTTAAAACCATGAATAAGTTACTTATTCTTAATGTCCGTAGTCGCTCATATTTGTGGGAACAAATATGAAGGTAAGACTATTATGAACTTGGATTTGTGGATATTCATGGGATATGAATATAGAGCAAGAGTTGCTGCCAAGGTTCATAGATATTTATGGGTTAAAAATATTGGACTGACCCGCTCTCAAATATTACTACATGGAATCCTTGTGATTGATCATAAGTAAATTTGAGTAAAGGCGAATATAATAGTATCCTCCGACCTGAGATACATATTGGTTCTTGATATTCACCAAGTATTATACTTTGACTTAGTTCTTCGTTGCTCTGAAACATGACATTACATAAGGCTAAGATCAGGTCTGGTACAAGGTGATTGTGAGAGACATATGTAGTTAAGAGAGGATTTGTCCCTCTTATTTGTTGAGAATGAGATGTCTAAGGCCTGAAAGTTAAATCAACAGAGAATGATCACTCTGTGTCTCTAGATTTGACATGACATCTGTGGCAAAAGGATAAATGATAGATGTACCTAAATCATTTCAAGTAAGGGACTTGAAGGGGATGATGTTATTGAATGGCACTTCGTCATGCGTATTAGGGGTAGTAAACCGTAATTAGGCGGTATTTGCTGCTTACATCAATCTTCTATGTATCATGTGCAAGTGGGATATTTGTGGACTCGTTATGCCCAAGACACATATTTTTATTGATGTGGCTAGTACGTCATGATCCAAGTCAGGTCATACCCAATAACAAGCTAGACAAACACCAATAATATTTGGTTATATATGATATGATCATTACAAATAAATATTAACACTTGAGTTATTTAGAAAGGGGTTTCTAAATACAACGTACTTGTGAAATAAATAAATCATATGGTTGATTTATACTTTTAAAGAAAGCATTTCTTATTGTTACTTAAGATGGTTAAGTAACAATATATTAAGCATGGTACCTATAATGTGTTATTGTTGTGTTTAATACAAGTTATAACATAATATAAGTTTTATAACACAACACATTTATGGAAAGGTTAGATAATAAAATGAAAGGAAGGAGGTGGCCGCCCCCCCCCCCCTATCTCTCTCCCTTGGCTTATTTTATTATTATTTTTCTCCTTAGTGGAGACATGCAATGCTTCCTATTGGCTACTTGGGTGGTGCCATTTGAAAGATTTTATTATCTTTCTTTTTTTGTTTTCTTCTCTCATACAACACAACAAAAACACAAGTAACAAAAGCTAGAGAAGAAAAATCCTCTCAACTCTTCTTTCTCTCTTGGTGATTTCGGCCAAAGGAAGGAGCAAGAAGGAAGTGCTTTCAAGCGTAAAATCCTAGCTTAATCAAGGTGTATTGTCAGAGGCTTGGGGTATGCAAGCTTGAGGACCTTCCCTTTGAAGTTCTTGCCTTCCATCCATCCTCTCCTTCACCCGGATTTGTTCTCTTGAAAGGTAGGTTTAACATGAATGTACTTTTAGTGACATCCATGTGTTTGATAGTATGTATTTTGTATTTGGATCCGGGCATGGGTTTTGCATTTGTAAAATTTGTTTTATAAATATCAAATTAACAAGATTTAAAACTTATATCCGCTGCGTTTTTGATAAAATTGGGATTTATCACTTTGATAATCTTGTTAAAACCCAACACCTCCGTCTATGACCTTGATTACTACTGCACGACCAGATCCTGTATTTGGTGACATTCTTCTGACCGTTTTGGCACGTATGCCTACCACGCATCCTACTACTCCTGCTACTCCTTCTATTCCTACACAGTTGTCAAGACCTGAGCATTCGTTTATGACATTTAATCGTCCTCAAGGTCCGCTGCAACCAGTTCATCCTAATTTTTCAGCTTGAATCTTCAGACTCAATGGTTTCATATGATGAATCTGATGCACCTTCAACAGACTCAAATGCAAGCAAATAGAGCGGCCCATGAGCTAGCACAAAGAAATTTGTTGCGACATATTCAGTTCACTCAACATGAAAACAAGGAACTTAGAGCCCTTGTTGCTGCTCAGGGGGGAGAGATTGGATAAACATGATGAGATCATTCTTCAGTTGACGTGTAAAGACGATGAGTTGAAGAAATTAAAGAACGATGAAGATGATCAAGATGGTACAAGTGGTGGGGTAGATCAGCAACCGGGCGGTAGTTCTACACCGTCGACAGGTAATAAGACTGATGCGAGTGCTAGTGGTAGATCTGGAGATAGTCAGTTGCAGATTGTGCCATACAAGGATTACACGAGAGCTAAGCCGATTGACGTTATTCCAGCAAATATGAATTTATTTGTGGGAATTAACAGAATAGTGTATAGTATGGTGAATGCGGGCGAGATCGAAGAAGGTGAATTTGTTGATCATTCATTAACAAAATAACAAATTTCCATGGTTCTGGATCAAAATAAAGAAGTGTTGGATGTGTTGGGAAAGAGTGTGGACGTGGATGTTGAAATAGAGGAAAGTACTAACACAGGCATTCCACACGGGAATGTGCCTGATTTTGATGAGGTAGAGGTTTAAGACGTAACTGCTGACGAGTATCCCGAGTTCTACACCGATAACAACAATGACTCAGGTATTCTGTTTTTCACTACTGAGCATTTTGATGCAGCAGAACGTCGATTACAAGAAGAAAAAGAAAAATATTAAGCTGCTGAAAGAAGTCATGTCTCTACTACTGAAAAAAGGGTAAAAGTGCTTTGGATGGTATGTTTGAGCATAACGTTACGAAGATGAATAAGATGATCGAGACATTTCGTTATCATGAACGAGAGGAAGTCAAAGTGGAAAAGGCTCGAGCATCAGCAAACCAAATGAAGAAGTACAAGCCAGCAAAAGATGTAAGAGGTGATTTGGTGGCATGGAAGTTTGATTCAGAACTTAAGGTATATATCGTTAAGTGGGAGCATGGTATTTATTATTTCAAACGCCCACACGATATATTATCTATGCCTAGATGGGATGTGAGAACACTAGCAAACAGACCGATCGTAAATCGTGGGAACGATCAGTGGGCTGGGTGGTTGCAATTATTACATGAAACACGTTTTGGTTTCAAGTTCTTCAAGCCACCGGCGCCTACTCTTAAGTACATTGATGAGATTGATACATGCACAGGCTGGAGAAAGATGATATTGCAAGTGAAGCCGCCAAAGACAATGAAGAGGGCTACAATGAAGACATTTCCTCAGAGTCTATTCACCTCGTTTAATTATTGGTACTACGACAATAATACAGGTGAAGCGGTTATTGTATTCGGCCATGGTTCAAACACGAAGACGTTACGTGTGATTGTTCCGATGTGGCTGGTTAACTTATCTGAGTCTGACAATGATACGTTATTTACATGTCAGATCAGGTTTGCTAACGTATGCGACTACGAGCTTGCTATGCAGTTTCAGAAAGTCTTTCGAGTCTGTTACGCATACAAGATTCACAGTTGTGTTGACTGGAAGAGCAAGATGTTCCAGCGATGAATGATAAAGAGATCGAGACGAGGGGGAGTTTGTTATTACATGTTTATCATGACTTTAATATAATAGGTGAAAAGTATAGGGGCTTTAATGAAAATATGGTAAAACATGCCATTCGCTCTAATGTAAGTTACATTCGTTACCCTGTAACAAATGTAACACATTCGTATTAAATGTAAGCTCATTCGTTAACCTTGATTAACGAATGAGGGCTTTTCGTTATGGATTAAGTGTATTAACGAATGAAGTATTCATTCGTATATGTTAATGTAACGAATGACACATTCGTTAAGTGTTAACTTAAGAAATGTAGTCATCCCCTATATATACCCTGTAAATTATCATTAATGTAACAATTCTGATTTATCCTTGATTCTCTCTCGTTACTCTGTCCAAATACTCTTTCAACACACACACTACACACATTAACGTATCTCAGCATAATCATATACCTAGATAACGAATTCATCGTTGTAATCACAAGATCTAGATCAGTTTAAGCTCTCACAAGTGGTATCAGAGCCTCGGATCTGATCCTCGATGATATTCGTTGTTTAATTGTATAAATTCATAAATTAGTGAAGTAATTTCATCATGAATTGATTAGTATTGTAGTTCGATTGAGTCCTGGTAAAACAGAGTTTCATATTAAGTGTAATTGGACTGATATAATTGCAATTAGGAAAGGTATTAAGGAAATTGAGACTGGATTATGAAAGTTTGAGTTCAGAATTGAGGTGAATTAATTATGTATATTGAGTGAATTTAACTTTGAATTGTGTGGTTGATGGCGGTTGATTAATTGATCAATTAAGGTATGGTTTGAAGAGTTAGTAATTTCGGACAAACATAGAGAGGTTTGGAATCGAATTGCGAACAGATTGATATAGGTTTTATGGTGAATAAGTTGGATTTGGACGGATTTGAAGTTTAGTTTGAATTTCAGATCAGATGAAGATTTGAATACTCATTGGTTACGATGAAGACTGATTCATTAAGTCTTAACTGCCCATTCGTTAAGTCTTAACTACTCATTCGTTAAAACTTAATAGCTTATTCGTTAAAATCTTAACCATTCGCTATTCAAATCACATTCGCTAAATCTGAGTCCTTATTCATTTCAAGTTGATTCATTATACACATTCGTCATTCCTCATTCGCTAAACTCATTCGTCTATACTCATTCGTTATCCACTTTCGTTTCACTTAATAATGAATATCAATCCATTTGTTAATCAGTTCATTCGTGTAAATCATTAACGAATATCATTCATTCATTAATCTTGACAATTCACATTCGTTACTGTTCTGACATTCGTGTGAACAATAACCATAAGTTTTAAGCATTTACAAATTTGATCCTTGAAGTTTCAACAAGTGTGTACTCATGGCTTCGGAAAACGTTTCTTACTATGCATTAGCATCTCAGAACGCGTTAATGCAGCAGATGCTGACCATGGATAATGAAATTGGCAGTCACAACAAATGTCCCAAATTGTTAAAACTTTCAGACTTTGCTCGTTAAGAACCGAGGTTTCGTGCTCACTAGGGATCAGTTCATCCAAGTAGCGTACGATTTCTCAATGACGTGTATGCGGCACCTCTGGTAGGCAGTGACAACATGGGGTGGACTCCTAAGGAATTCAAGGATTATGAAACTCAAGAGTTAAAAGATTTTGAGAGTGAAACTAAAGCTTATTCAACTCTCATTATGGCATTACCTGAACAAATTTTTCATCAATACAGTACCATTAAGATCTGTGCTTCATTGTTCACAACTTTGAAAACTAGAAGTTTGGGGAACACTCTAGAGAGTAAGAAGACTCTCGTAAAATTTCAATTTAGAAATTTTATTATGATGAAAAATGAAATGGTTGAAGAAATGATTAACAGATTTAGTCAACTGATCGTTGAGATGTCGAGTGTCAATCTTGAGCCAACTGAAACAGATAAGATTGATACACTGAAGTAACGCCCGTCAATTCCGGTTTCAGGAATTAAAGCTTGTAGAGTATGTATAATTCTCGGAATTTATCCGACGCTTCTCGGAAGCCTTTACGTCATCCTGGTACATCTAATCGCTTAACATTTCTTCCAAGTTGCATCATTATTAAATTCCGGGGGCTATAATGAAAACGTTTTATAATAAAACACTAAACAAAAAAACCCGAAACCCTATTTCAGCAGCCAATCGCAGCTAAGACCCCCCTCCCCCGCTCGTTTTTCTTCTGCCCAGCCAAGTTTCAGCCGTGAAAACTCCAATTCATGGTCGGTTTTACGATTCCCCATGTCTTTTACACCTTAATTGATCATATTAACGCGCTTATTGTTCGTTAAGGTTGAGTTTTGATGATAACAGTTTGCTGAAAGATTCGTATACGTTTATTGTAGGGTCTGTAACGAAATGATAATCCTCTGTTTTTGATCGATTCTTGATTCCATGATGTTCTACTTTGAGTCTAGTTTCCAGAAAGGTATAATACGTAATTTTTGGACGAGATTTGAATGGTTTTTATGAATTTATAAAATCGAGTGCCAAAGCTGATGAGAGATGACGGATTCTGGTCTGTCGTCCCGACGTCATAATCTTTTTTTGACAGGTCAAATTGGTTGGTTTCACTTCCTGAAGTTATTATTTTGAGTTAGGAACCAAACCCAATTCGAATCGTTTAATTTGGTTTGTTAATGAATTTTATAAAAATAAAACCATTTTGTTGCGCACTGAAATAGCTGCACGTACCTTGCTATGTTGGAGGAATTTTTATAATTTTTGTGTCCAATAGAAAAATATAATAAAAATATTTTTATAAACCTAAGTCTGGTAAAAATTTAATAATTTATTTCAAAGGTTATCCTATGTAATTAAATGCATCTTCGCATGCTAAAATCTACACGTTTTACTCGTTATTAATCGATAAGTTCGTTTAGGCTTAACCAGTGGATTTGGTTAGTTGAAAGGTTTTAGGGGCTGAGGTAAAGTGTTGGGCCTTGGGCCAAGTGTTGGGCCTTAGGCCAATGTGTTGGGCCTTGGGCCAAGTGTTGGGCCTTTAGCCAACGTGTTGGGCCTTGGGCCAACGTGTTGGGCCTTTAGCCAACGTGTTGGGCCGTTAGCCAAGTGTTGGGCCTTGGACCAAGTAGTTGGGCCTTGGGCCAAATTTTTGGGCCTTGGGCCAAAGTGTTGGGCTTGAACGGCCCATTAGGCAAGAGTGTCCTTACGGTCTAGTTTAGTAACGCGTTGTGTATAATTTACATACCCTTGCTTGTGATTGTGCACTTAGGGATTTCCTAGCTCGTTGCAGGTGTTCGATTGATTTCAGGTGAGTTCATGATGCCCTTTTTACTCTTTTTACTTATGGGCTAGCATGCACACCTAAGTGTTTTCTTACATGATGAAATGTTTTAAATGAATTTATATAGGCTTGCTAGCATATGGTAGGCCTTGGGACGTTATATATATATATATGTATATACATTATTGCTTGGCCTATATTTGGCGATGTTGTAGTCGTTTCGACTACTGATATTGTGTATGCCTACTTTGTGTTTGCATGCACTATGTTACGTGTTTGGGTTGTACGTTTGCTCGACCCTGATGTTATACGTGGATGTTATATATATATATATTGTTATATATATAGGGATGTAATTGAAAGGATGTTTACATATACATTTTGTATATGTATGTATGAGGATGTTTAGTTTTCGGTAATGTTGATTTGATGGATGCACCCTTTTACTTTTAAAACTTTTGGTATTACTATCATAACTATTACTACTGATATTATTTACTTAAAACTTGAATTCACTCAGCTCAAGCTGACTTTGTATGCATGTTAGTGTCAGTTTCAGGTTAGGAAGAGGATGCCTTATCGCTTAGACGTGCACGAAGCTACTTGGACGGTGAAGGGCATACGGGAATTGAAGTTTTATTATTAAACATTTATTTTTAAAAGTTTTTATTTAAAGATAATTATGTTGATGTTGGGCAAAATTCCCGGGTTTTGGGAACGCATTTACTTATTTACGTTTTCCGCCGAATTATACTCTGTGACGCTTATTTTAATGAAAAGAATTGTTTTTAAGTTTAATTATTTTTACAAGTGTTTTGAATGAATACATTCTGTGGGGTTCCCGGGGTTCGGGGCCTTACAAGTTGGTATCAGAGCCATGGTTTGAGGGATCCAAGCATCCCCGAATGCTTGGACTCGAACTGTAAGAAAAGAGACCAGTACGCCCACCGCGAGTAGCTGCACGCCAAGAGGTAACTTTAAAATATTTAGTCATTACCTTAAATTTAAGATTTCCAGTATGTGATTAATTTTTAAGTGTTAGATAGAATGCTAATGTGGTTAGGGGCAGGGGCTGCTTAGAACGAGCCGGTGAAGTAAATGACTAATAACACTTGATCAACGTTATTAGCAGTTTACCCTTACCTTCCATGTTTTAAATACAACTTGTGTCTGACAATGTTAGGGTTTCATCATTGCAGTGATAGGATTTGGCTAACTCTTGAGTCGTTAGCGTTAAAGTTTATCTTATTCCCCAAATTCTCCTGTTCGTTTCCCATCCTCTCGAACGCTTTGCGCGTAATTGTTTAGCTGAGGCGTAGCATACTGTCACTCTGGGTTCCTTGGTACTTGACCGCTTAAATTCCTCGCTCATTCAAGAATGTATGAGTAATTGTTTAGCTAAGTAGGAGCGTGATGTTATCCCAGATACCTTTCTAGTTGATGAATTCCCAGCGTCAGTCTTATTTAATTCGGGCGCCAGTAGAAGTTTTGTGTCTACCGCTTTCTGTTCCTCGTTGAATAAATTACCCGAGCGCGTAGTCGATGTGTTTGAGGTTGAGGTCGCCGTAGGAAAATCCGTGTCCGTGTCTTGGGCTATTCAAGGTTGTTCCATCGAGTTGTCTGGGAATAGGTTTCCGGTGCGGTTGTATTTGATGCCGCTTGGTTGCTTCAATGTGGTGCTCGGGATGGACTGACTCACGAGTGTTGACACTCAAATCATTTGTGGTCAGAAGCTTGTTAGTTTGAGGGCCCCGGATGGGACCCAAATCACTGTCTTCAGTGATCAGAATGGTGCGACGCCACTCATCATATCTATGCTTAAAGCGGGGAGGTTGATGCGGCGGGGTTGCGGGGCGTATCTGGCGTATGCTATATATATGAAAACCGAGGTGGCTACCGTTGGTGATGTTCCTATTGTTCGGGATTTCCCGGATGTATTTCCAGATGATTTGTCAGATGTGCCGCCGGACCGCGAGGTCGAGTTCCAGATAGACCTTGTGCCGGGCGCAAAACCCGTTGCTCGAGCCCTTATCGTATAGCACCGAATGAGATGAAAGAACTTATGGCCCAGTTGGAAGACTTGCTCTCAAGGGCTTCATTGGATCGAGCATCTTGCCTTGGGGTGCCCCGGTCTTGTTCGTTAAAAAGAAGGACGGTAGCATGCGGATGTGCATTGACTACCGTGAGTTGAATAAACTCAACGTTAAAAATCGGTACCTGCTGCCGAGGATCGACGACTTATCTGATCAGCTCCAGGGAGCTAGTTGGTTCTCGAAGATCGACCTTAGGTCCGGGTATCATGAGTTGAGGATTCGGGAGGAAGATATTCCTAAGACTGCCTTCCGCACTAGTTTTGGGCATTATGAATTTCTTGTGATGTATTTCGGTTTGACCAGCGCACCGGCCGCGTTCATGGGTCTTATAAACCTGGTGTGTAGGCCGATGCTCGATCGTTCGGTTATTGTGTACTCTAAAAGTGAATCCGATCACACCGGTCATCTAGTGGAAGGGTTGGAGGCTCTGCGGAAGAACAAACTGTATGCGAAATTTTCTAAGTGTTCCTTCTGGTTGCGTGAGGTTCAATTCTTGGGTCATGTTATTAACCCGAGTGGTATTTTGGTTGACCCTGCAAAGGTGGAAGCCGTGAATGAATGGGAGTCTCCTAAGTCTCCATCTGAAATCCGTAGCTTTCTGGGTTTGGCGGGGTATTACCGCCGCTTTATTCCCGATTTTTCAAAAATTACTTCTTCGCTGGCCAGGTTGACTAAGAAGAGTGTTAAGTTCGTTTGGGTACTGAGCATGAGGAGGCTTTTCTCGAGTTGAAGAACCGGTTGACGCATGCCCCGATTTTAGCTCTACCTGATGGCACCGACGATCTGGTGGTTTATTCTGATGCCTCTTACCAGGGGCTTGGGTGTGTTCTGATGCAGCGAGGTCGAGTCATCACGTATGCCTCGCGGCAATTAAAACCTCACGAGGCGAATTATCCTACTCGCGATTTGGATCTTGCGGTCGTTGTGTTTGCGCTTAAGTTGTGGTGGCATTATTTGTACGGTGTTCCCTACGTTATCTATACCGATCATAAGCTTCGATGGTTGGAGTTGATTAAGGATTATGATTTGGAGATTATGTACCACCCAGGTAAGGCTAACGTGGTGGCTGACGCGTTGAGCCGGAAGGAGAGACCGAAGCCGAT
The DNA here is from genome assembly GCF_021521415.1 of Bidens hawaiensis. Lineage (NCBI taxonomy): Eukaryota > Viridiplantae > Streptophyta > Magnoliopsida > Asterales > Asteraceae > Bidens > Bidens hawaiensis. The sequence continues at coordinate 2,466,751 of NW_027491157.1, forward strand.
TCGTGTAAAATCTTACCAACTTATCCTTAAACGTGATATTTTGAAGTAAATAACCAGCGTTCAGAATGAGGCTTTGCAGGTGGAATGGATTATGTCAGAACGTGTTTAGGGTTAGGTGGAATTGTTGGAAGACGTCGGTGATGGGGTGAATTATAAGGATGGTCATTTATGGGTACCGAAGTATGGGGGATTCAAGAGTAAAATTTTAGATGAAGCACACAAGTCGCGCTATTCTATTCACCCGGGCGCGACCAAGATGTACCAAGACCTGAAGAAGAATTATTGGTGGCCTGCGATGAAGTTTGAGGTGGCTCAGTATGTGAGTAAGTGTTTGACGTGTCTACAAGTTAAGGTCGAGAATCAAAAGCCGTTCAGGAAGCTTCAACCTTTAGAAATACCTGAGTGGAAGTGGGAGCATCTTACTATGGATTTTGTGACTAAATTGCCTCGTACACCTAAGGGTAGTTATGACACCATTTGGGTAATTGTCGATAGGTTGACCAAGAGCGCACATTTCTTGCCGATCCGAGAGACTTTTAACTCCGAGCAGTTGGCCGATGTGTTTATTCGTGAGATCGTTTCTAGGCACTGGGTGCCGGTGTCTATTGTTTCGGATAGGGTTACGCATTTCACCTCCAGGTTTTGGAAAAGGTTTCACGAGGAGATGGGCACCAAACTTCTTATCAGTACTGCCTATCACCTGCAGACGGATGGTCAGTCCGAGAGGACCATTCAGACTCTCCAGGATATGTTGCGGGCTTGTGTTATCGACTTTGGTGGTAGTTGGGATCGTTACTTACCGTTGGTAGAGTTCTCGTATAATAACAGTTATCACGCCACGATTGGGATGCCACCGTTTGAGATGCTGTATAGTAGGAGGTGTAGGACTCCAGTCTGTTGGGGTCCCATTGGACAAAAACAGTTGGGTAGTTGGAGGTAGTTGAGGCTAAGACTAAGAAGCTCGATAAAATTTAGGCGTTTATGAAGGCCGCCCAGGGCCGACAAAAGTCTTACGCGGATAAAAGGCGAAGACCTATTATGTTCGAGGCTGGAGATCGGGATATGTTGAAAGTTTCTAATTGTTTTTAAGTTTAATTATTTTTACAAGTGTTTTGAATGAATACCAACTGTGGGGTTCCCGGGGTTCGGGGCCTTTCAACTGAAGAATGCCTTTCCTCCTTCATATTCGACTTTCCTGTTTGTATTGAACGAAAACGCTTTCTTTCAAAATACCGAGCTTACAACTATACAATTCATCAATAAGATTGAGGAAAGGGAATTTGATATCAAATGTCAAAACTCGTTGAAGGAAAATCAAAATCAGCATCCTTCAAATCAAAATCCTTCACTCTATGGGGGTGTTATGCCAGCAAATCACTCTTCAAGTTCTGTACCAATTAATGCTTTCTTTGCCCAAGCTCAAGAAGAAATTCCTAATGTAAACTGTCCTCCTAATGTATGCTTTATGGCTAATGGAGCTAATGCATGCATAAATACTCCAGCTTCAAGCTTGCCTAAAGTAAATCTGCAAGAAGCTGAACAACAGTTTGCATTCGTGTGCTCTTTCATGACGTCATATGAACAGCTTGTTGTAAGCAAAATAACCACGAGTGAATTAACAGATGAAAACTATGATCAAATTGACCCAGATGATCTTAAATTAATGGACCTCAAATGGAACATGGCTATGATTGTTCGAAAAGTCAAGAGATTTATGCAGAGAACTGGGAAAGATCTACCTAGTTTGAATAAAAGGATTGGAATTTAATAAACTGAAGGTGAAATGTTACAATTGCGGGGACTTTGGCCATTTCGCCAAAAAATGTGATAAACCTAGAAAAGAATATTCGGGGCCACACAATTCAGATAGACCTTCAGGAAAGAATTCATCTGGTGGGGATAAGAGTAAAACGAATTCATCTGGTGGTGAACAAGATAAGTCTCCTGCTACTCAAGCTTTGGTGGTGAATGAAGCTGTTGATTGGTCTCAATGTTTGTTGGGTAATCAAGCAAATGTAGCTATTTTTGAACCGGTGAAAAAAATTCGAAGATGCAAGCAGTGATAATGTATCTGAGGAAAGTGATTCATCTGACTCTGAGACTGATACTGATCAAAGTTCATCATCTCAAACCGAATCAATTCCTAATCAAGTTGAATCTTATGCTTGTATGGCTAACATTGATGAGGTATATCCTAAACCTCAAATTATTGCATCTAAATTTTCATCTGAAGTGATTGAGTGTACTGAATGTGCTGTATTTAAAGCCAAACTTGAAACAGCTTTAAATCAGAACAATACTCTCACAAAAGATCACTTTATGATCAATGAATGCTACAAATAGAAATCAAAATTACTAGAACAGTCAACTCTTAAAATTCAAAAACTGTCTGAAAGCAATCATGATCTTAAAGCTAAGATTCAGTGTAAGAATATCGTTGTTGATTAACATTTTAAGAAGATTCTTCGACTCCGAACCTGTATTTCTAATCTCGAAAATGAAGTGATGGAACTTAAAAATAATCTTCGAAAATTTAGAGATTCATCATTTCTTTTGAATGTAATCATTGAAGAATTCATTCGTATATGTTAATGTAACGAATGACACATTCATTAAGTGTTAAGTTGACGAATGTAGTCATCCCCTATATATACCTTGTAAATTATCATTAATGTAACAGTTCGGATTTATCCTTGATTCTCTCTTGTTACTCTGTCCAAATACTCTCTCAACACACACACTAACGTATCTCAGCATAATCGTATTCCTAGATAACGAATGCATCGTTGTAATCACAAGATCTAGATCAGTTTAAGCTCTCATATGGTTCGATCAAACGAGTCAATCAGCAGCAAGTCATTAGCTATCTGTCACCCTAGTAACGTAAAAATGTCTTTAAGTTTAACCTCGTCACACATCTTCATGAACAACCCGATTACTCAACATCTTTCACTTTGGTCTTCACTCTCTCGATAACGGCTATCCCAAATCATCACTCTTTGAAGCTCTTTTGGCAACCAACACGCTTGGATGCACTACTGCTTTGGTGTGACATTTGAGCCAAAACAAGGTACACCTCAGTACGTATTTACCGATTAAGCAAAAATAAGCTCTTTTGCGTAACAAACGAGCGAATAACCGAACGGGTCGGGCTATGACCCAGAAATCCCGGGGGGGGGGGGGGGCATCTATAAGTGTTATACGTTTAATATAAGCTAAAATATTAGTAATATGACCTTAGTTTGATAGCAAACAAGTTAAACGAAAACATGCTCGTTTAACTACCCGCTATAGATTTAAATGCGAAAGATAGTTACATACCAAGCATTGTATCATCCGTTAAGCCGAAAAAGACTTACCAAACACTTATTTGAAATGTTTTAAGCGATTTTCCGTGAAAATATTTTTGATTTTTACAAACAAAATAGTATGTTTTTATAATTTTACTCAAAACTAGCCGAGAAACACTCGTTTTCGCGCTGTTTGTCGCACCCGATGAGTTTTTCACACCAAAAACCGAACCCGAACTAAATTTGACTGGGCTTTTCGTTTTTGGGCCTTTAGAATCAGAAACTTGGGCCAAAATGGGCCCATAAGACTTCCGTCGGTCAAGCATACCCCCCCCCCATTTTTTTTATAAAACTTGTTATGTAAGCTTGTTTATTCATTTTATTTGATAAAAAGTTGAGGTCCAAGCAGCTGCAAGCAAAAACTCCAGATTTTTTCCAAAACCCTAAGGTAACAACTTAAATAAGCAACTTTTATATTTGTTTAACCTTGATTAATACCATAAAAACATGTCTTAATTGCTAAAAATCATTCCTAACCATGTAAAAATCCTAAAAATGGTCCATAAACATGTTTTGATCATTCACATGGTAAGGAACTTGGTTTGATAGTTTTTTTTGGCCATAAACACGGATTAAAGAAACGGCATTTTTACGGTTCAAAAGTTTGTTTTTGTGCACTAGCCGAAACCCTAAGTTAAAGGGCTGTTCTATTGATGAAACCTACTTGGTTTGTGATATAGGACTTGTATCTAGCCTACATAGGAGCACAAGAGCTTGAAAAGTTGATTAGAAAGGCGGAAACGAACCAAAGCCGCTAAGGTAATGCCGAAACACTCGCTTACGGGCTGTTTAGGTTAAGGTTGGGATGTGCATATTATTAGGCCTTGAAATTTTACAGGGACATCAGGGACCATGTCATTGAGTCCCTGTTCTAATTTGTTATTTTTTTGACCATCCGAGAATATTTAGTGAATTTATTATCGAATTGGGACGTTTAATGGGGAAAAATAGTTAAAATGTTCCAAAAATTATGAAATTTTTCTGGGAACTCAGATTTGATGTATTTTTATCACATATGAATTTTGAGAGATTTTTCTAGGTATTAGTTATACAGCCCAGTTTAGTATTGAGATTATAATAATATTAAAATATTAATATTATTATAATATTGATTATAGGAAACCGTGATTGCAAGTTCTACAAACCTCGAACAGACGTGCTCCTGATTATCTACTAAACAGTGAGTTTCATGACCCCACTCTTTAAACCGTTTTACGAACTTTTGGGTTGAAAAGCATGTTTGATTACATATACATACCTGAAACATGTATTGATGTGAATTATCTAAGTGCTAACACACGAAAGTCCCCACCATCACAGTGATTAACTTCGAGCCGGTGGCTTGTGAATAGTACTATTGGTTTGACAAACCCAAACGGAATCGGCCTAGTTGCCGTGTCACATAGCGTCGTTTGCACATGACCATATTTATACAAACAGGCTATGTAGTGTTAGACATAGCTACCGGGGCATGTTGTGGGCGAAAGGGGAGCCACAGTGTTCGATTGAGCGTGGGAAATGGATGCACGCAGCACATACAGTCAAGGCTTCACTGTAGCTTAGCATAATTACATCATTTATATACATACATACATACTTATTTCATGATTAAAAGTGTTAACTTGTGAATACTCATTACTATTTTCTTGAAACTCGTGAAACTCACCAAGTCTAGTAGTTGACCAGTTTTAAACTGCTTTTCAGGTGTGCCTAAATCGGAATGATTTGGTGATCTGTTACTTACCCAAGGTGTGTGGTTGATGCTATGTGAATAGAAGCAAGGGCGTTGGTAGTAAGATCGTATAGTTAATGAACTAATTTTGTTTGTATCGCCTAGACTATAAAATAATGATAGAACAATGAATTGTATTATATTGTAAATTAGTTTGTGATGTTTCTTTATAAACAATGTGTTGATACATGAGGTGTCTGTTGCATTCCCGTTTTACGCTTCCGCATTGTGCTAGTTGGGGTGTGACAGAAGTTGGTATCAGAGCCATTGGTTATAAAGGATTAGGTTATCCCTTAAGGTACCTAAAATATAACCGTAGGCTCGATTAACTCCGGAAAAATAATTAAATAATAAATTAATATTATATACTGATGGATGCCAGGATGAACTTGTAGGTCAAGTAAGTTATTATGGTCCGGAACATAATAACAGACTTGCTTGTACGAGGGAATTCGGGGAGAAGTCGCGGAACGTGTAGTTAGGTAAAAGTGGTAACATATGTGTATAAAAGGTAATGGGTAAGTATATATATATGTAACACCCATACATGCTTATCTGAATCAAGGTGGGTAAATACGTGTACGTACGATACGGTCGATGACGGTAAATTTTGTTATAAATATTATATTCATTTATATTCAGTATTGATTTTAATAATAATTAAAATTAACATTTTAATAAAACTAATATTATATTCTACTATAATTAATATTAAATTTGGTTTAATTAATTAATCTTCTCGACAATAGTTAACAATAGATATTATTCTTATAACTAACCTTTGTGCAGAGCCATGTCAAGGAATAATGATTACGTACCGGAAGAAGAACCGGTAATCTCTGTTGAGGAGGAGGATCCAGAGGAGGACGATCCAGAGGAGGAATCAGAGGAAGATCCAGAAGAGGAGGACCCAGAAGAGGAACCGGAGGAGGAGGAAGAGGTGGAAGAAGAAGTTATTTGTAGAGAGCTACCCAGAAATGTGCCTGATCTGTCCGGCTACAGATGCGATAGCTATCCACCCAGGTCACCACACAGGGATCAAAACGAAGTTAACAGTCAGTACCAGTCACCTGCTAGAGTAGCCAGATTACCCACTCCACTTATTCACCTGTCGCCGACGACTTCAGCTACTGCACGAGTCTGACAAACTGCTCGTATTTGGGTAACCCCGATTGACCCTACCTCGATTCCATTTAGATCTACCCACTGCCGGGGAGGACCTTCACGCCCTAGGGCTGATACTTCATCTTCCCATTTGTTGAGTGTACCTACTCCTCGCCCTGATCTCCTAAACATAGGAAACAACTCTTGGATGGCTGTCATGATTGACCGTGTGATAGACCACTTGATAGCCATGGCTAACATTAACCAGGAAAGGAGGGACGTGACCCAATGCTTATCGATGTTACAACAGATAGTACTGAATTTGCAGCAGTCAGATTCCTACCACCGTTGGTGTTTGGATAGGGTGACAGTTCGATTGTGGAACTGTTACTGGATGATCACGGTGTTGTTGTTTTTATGTTTGTGGTTAGTCTATCGTTTGTACGGATAAATGCAGAATGTTATAGATATGTGTACGTGATCTTTTGGTACCCCATGTATGTATATAGTAGTATGTTATGTTAATATGGGGCACAATTTTGTACATTATTACAAGCACTGACCCCTATAGGGTTAAGTCTAACAGTCACTTAGTGACAGGTTTTGATATATACATGCAAGCACTAGCCTTTATCAGGCTAAGTCTATCTACCTTTTATTATCAATGTACAGAACAATTTGTTAAATGTCAGTATGTTATCTAGTTTACCTGTACAACATTTATTGTGATTATTATTACACATTGCTGTAGACTGGAATTTGTATTAATTGGCTTATATGTGTTTATCATTATAGAATGGCCCCAAAAAAAGCAAATCCTATGACTGAGGTAGAAATAGCCGAGATGATTGCTCGGCAAATGAAGGCAGTGATCCCATTTATTATAACACAAGTAACTGCCGGTGTAAATGCTAACATACAAACAAACCAACAACCAATCAAAAATACTCCCCCAATCAACACTGAAACAGTTACAAATAACAATCCCCCACCTAATACAAACGCCCCTCCCAATGCAAATAATCCCCCACTTGATGCAAATAATGTCAATAACAATAATCCTCCACCGAACCCAAACAATAACAATAACAACCCTAATCCTCCTCGAAGGGAATATTCGATCAAAAACATTATGGCCTTTAAACCGATCGAATTCAAAGGTATCGAAGGGCCAAACGAGCTGATTAAATGGATAGAGAAGACGGAATCTGTACTCAATATTAGCAATTGTCCACCCGAAAACATTGTCAAGTATGTTGCTTCTACTTTTACGGATCATGCTTTGATGTGGTGGAACACTACAGTTCAGATAAAAGGGCAAGATACGGTTAACCGCATGACTTGGGCTGAACTCAAAACATTAATGCGAGATCATTTCTGTCCAAAGAACAAAATAAAAAGGTTACAACAAAATACAAAGGTTAGAACTCTGGAGTTTGGAAATGAAAGGAGCGGATCATTGGGGATACACGAACCGCTTCAATGAATTGGCCCGCTTAGTACCCTGGTTAGTAACTCCCGAGGACAAATGAGTCAAACGTTATATTTGGGGTTTAGCCCCAGAAGTGAGGAGTTTGGTAAACTCCGTGGGTCACACATCGTTCGAGAATGCCATGACTTAAGCTGACATTGTGACTTTTGACTTGGTAAGGAGTGGAGTATTGAGAAAGGCTGGAGAATCAGTGGGTATGAAACGAACCAATTACGGGACGAGATCACAAGAAGGACAATCAAGCAAACGTGCACGTCCAACAATAAGAAATTATGCTATAACTGGTTCCGATACAAAGCAAGACAGGTATAAGGGACCCTTGCCCAAGTGCGATAAATGTAATTACCATCATGTGGGAGAATGCAGACCGCTGGTATGTCAGAAATGTGGACGAACTGGGCATTATGCCCCTAATTCCAGAGCAGGTGCAGTGTGACAATCGTCAATTTCAGGTTAACTCCGTTAACTCAACTCCATCAATTCAAACTTAAAGATCATTGAATCTATAACGCACACTTCATTACATTTAAACTAGGGTTTAAATGACGCTTAACACTTACTACATGTGTAGTTTTTCGGGATTTGCACCGAAACGGAAACGAGTTGACGCAAACGGTTGATGATAAACGAAAAACGTCAACATAATAATAATGTGATAATTATGTGTTAACATATGTGTTACTTGATTATATTGTGTGTAATTGTAACGCCCTGAAATTCGATTAGTAAACTAAGATCGTGAAATCATCGGAAACTATAGACTTTGGGTTCTGGACGATAAGTTCGGAACCCATATCATTGGAAAAATCTGTTTTTATCATTTAAAATGTTTATTTCATAAAACGACATTTACGCCTGAAAAATATTAATTTTTATGCTTTCGAAAAATAAAATGTTTTTATTTAAAAAGATTTCAAATAATTATTCGAAAAATGATTCTATAAAAGTTTTGCTGAAAAAGTTTTAGTTTGTTTAAAAAACTTATGAACTCGACTAGGCTTGACCCGTAGGTAGCCTAAACCCGAACCCGAGTCACCCGAGTATTTAAGCGGGAAATCAAGTGTTCTTGCACCACCTCTTTCATTTTCACAAACACTTTCACAAAACCCACCCAAACACTCTCATTCTAGAGAGAGAAACTAGAGAGAGAAGTCTTCAAACTTCAAATCCGAGTCCACAAATCTGTTTGTTGTTGTTTTTGGTAAGATCTTCTTGAAAATCATACGTTTTTATCATCAAATCCGGCCCCGAATCGAGCAAAAACCCCAACTTTTGTGTCAAGTGTGTTCTTGGTCAAAAACCGTCATTTTTGGTGTCAAAATGCAAGTTTTTGTTGTTATAAATACTAGGAATCATTAGGTCTTTGAATTCCGAGCATTTCCATGTATAAAACATCAATTTTGGTCGAAAAATCACAAAAATCGCGATTTCCCGTAGGTTTCTCCGTCACCCGGCTTGAAGGAGTCGAATCAGATCCTATTCGGTCGAATCAGATCCTATTTGGTCGAATCAGATCCTATTCGGTCGAATCAGATCCAATTCGGTCGAATCAGATCCTATTCGGTCGAATCAGATCCAATTCAGTCGAATCAGATCCTATTCGGTCGAATCAGATCCTATTCGGTCGAATCAGATCCTATTCGGTCGAATCAGATCCTATTCAGTCGAATCAGATCCTATTCAGTTGAATCAGATCCTATTCAGTTGAATCAGATCCAGCCTCCTGTTTTTTTTTTTTTTTCAGCTTTAAAACCCAGTTTTTGCTCGAGGTCGCGTAGGCTTGTACTCTTAGACTTATAACACGTTGTTAACCTATTATGCCCTATTCTAGACTTAGAGGATCAACAAATTGGATAGCACTCGTCGCCTCTAGCAGCCTTACTAAACCAACAAGGTGAGTTCATAGCCCCTATTTAAGCTTTTCAAAACTATGGGGGTGGAAACATGGTAACTTTACACGGTTGGACAAAATCATTTATGCAAACACTCTTTAAACTATAAACCTTTGGATTTCTACACACGTGCGGAAATCCACAAGCTTTTTGGTAATCTATAAACTTTGGAAATCTATGAACATGGGGAAACCCATCAACTTATGGAGATCTAAGAACATTGGAAATCAATGAGTATGGGAAATTCTATGAACATTGACATCATGGGAATGGGAATCATATTCATGTCATCATAGTCATCGTGTCAGTATGGAAATCTAGAGATCAAAGCATCATGAATTGAATTGGACGTGAGAGTCTATTCTACTCTCGGTAGAACTCACGACCATGAGTGGCAATTCTATTCTCGGTGGCACTCGTAACTCATGGGATTCTATACTAGTCTCGGTGGAATCCATAACTCTTGAGGACCTATACTAGTCTCGGTAGGGACCAAGAGAACCCAGGATTCTTTGGGGAGTCTATCCTACTCTCGGTAGAACCTAGCTGAGTCCTGGATGGCAAGAGCGAGGTAGTCTTGGTTTAAGTCTTGCGTGGGTTCAAATCAAGTCTTGTGTGATCATTGGGCTTCGTCATCATTCATCATCATTCATCATCATTCATTCACCATCATCTTGGATACTAGTAACACTTGGTATCTTGGCGTTGGATTATCTAGTAAACTTAGTATGCTCTAATTCATATGTCCTTGTTTATGCTTAACTGTTATGTGCTACATGTACCGTTGGGAGACCACAAATCTTTGAGTAATCTTATCACATACGACTCTAGTGGGAGAGTTATAACCTCGCTGAGAGTCCAGGAGAACATTTCATGTTTTACTTACTACAAAAACCTCTTTGGGAAAACCAAGAGATCTTTTCTTACAAGCCTTTTTTTTAAAAACCGGGTATTATACCCAAACATAGTAGTATAAATTGTAGGAGTGGTGGGTTAGCCGCAGGTACACCCTATATATAAACCCCTACAACCTATACTAGTATGTTTGTGTATAAACTCTTTTTCTTTAAACCTATGAATTCACTCATCTACTTTATGTAGTTGACAGTTTGTTACATGTTTTCAGGAAATAAAGCAGCAGGAAATCCCTAGCAAGTTTAGAGGCCTTAGAGAGATGAAGGCTAGGCTAGAAGTTGTTTGGAACTTGATATTTTGTTTTAAAACAATTTGTTTCATGTTACCTGGTTGATGTAATATTTGACATTTTGGTTATGTTTATGCATTTAGACTTTTACACTATTGTGCTCAACAATCACGACTTCGTCGCCGCACCTCGATTTTTCCGCCATCGCGATCGGGGTGTGACAGTAATGCTAGACAAGAAACAAGAACTAAGTTAGTTGAGTTAGAGAAACAACAATTGAAAGTGGAGGGACTTGAGTGTAACTTGTTATGTTTATAAATATATCCTTAATAACTTAACCCTAACTATTATTATTATTCTCCCAAGTCCCGATCGGAACCTCTAACCCAAACCCTTGGCTGCCGTCGACTTTACACACACATACAACCCTCAATTCAAGCTTTTGATTGAAGAACTAGGTGCTAGGAACGTATAATTGATCATCCTTTACATCCTTATTGCTTGATTTTGATGTTTAATGTTTTAATTGAAAACCCTAGCTTGACCGATTTCATGTATGTATAGTTAATATGATTTGTTGTTGATTGGATAACGATTTGATAACTAGATTGAATGTTGTTGCATGTTAATTGTTGTGTCTATGATTGGAGTTCAAACAAAAACCCTAATCATGTATGTAATGGGTAATTGATGTGCATGGATGGTGTTTATGGAGTCTAGAGTGTTATATGAATGCATGATAGTTCATAGCTTGTTAATATATTGAGTTTGGATGCAAACAGTTTCTGGACAGAATGTGTATTTGATGTTTAAGTGACTGTAACGAAGTGTAAATGTGAAAATTGGTTGGGATTATTGGTACTACAGTAAACTAGGTTGAGTCTAGTTTCTATAGAGTATAAATTTGTAATTTTTGGACAAGTAAAGGTTAACTTTTATGATTTTACAAAAACGTTGTGCAAAGCTGAGCTGTTAGACCTGCTGTTAGGTTGTTTTGTAAATGTTATATCTCATGAACTACGGGACCAATTGGGTTGGTTCCACTTCTGGAAGTTGCTCATTGAGTTAGGAACGTAACCCAAGTGGTCTTGCATTTATTGGATTTTTCGTTTAACGAGAATTGCAAATAACATTCTGTTGCGCATGAATTTGACTGTTATGAGTTTGCTGTAATGATTTGATGATTGTGAGAAAACTATGTGGAATAAAAATATAATAAAATATGTTCTGGAAACCTAAGACATATATGCTTCTGTGATGATTTTTGGTAAATTAATTGAGATGCTATGATCGGTGGAATAGTACAATTTTTTAAGTAGAATTTCTGTCTCGGTGAAACTAGCTGCTGAGTTTTGTGAAAATGCATGAAATATGATACTTGCTAATTTATTATCGTGTTTTGACCAAATTGCCCTTGAGGGGAATGATTGCAAGATAATTGTCGTGTTTTGACTAAAATGCCCTTGCGGGGAATAACTGCTAATTGATTGTCATAATTTGACCAAAATGCCCTTATGGGGAATGATAGCTAGTTAATTGTCATGATTTGACCAAAATGCCCTTACGGGGAAAAATTGCTAGTGATGTACTTTATGAAAACATGACACGTATATGATTGCTTACACAGGTAATGTGTCACAAATACACTTGTTAAAGTCACACACGATTCACAAACGAAACACGAAACATGTTATGTGCATAGGTATTATGTGCCGGGTCTAGAGACTCGATAATATTCCGACACTTAGAAAAATCTCTTTGTTGTTTTAGAACGCTAGAGAGAGTTTTTCTGTGACGCGCATCTTGGTGATTTAATTTGGGAAATTATTCGCAAACAGTAAGTTTCACTTTCCCCTCTTTAAACTGTTTTCAAACGCTTTTCACTTGGGGGAGATAACATACTCCACAACGCATTTAAGATTTTGTTATAAATTATATATCACTTGTAAAGGCTAAGTGGCAAACGAAACATTTGAAGTCCTACACATCGAACCGGTTAATGTCGACGCCACCCTCATCATCATCCGATTCGATGACGCATGCTCACAGGAAGGAACCGCAGTTACCTACCGCATCGCCGCCCCGAGTAGTCCCGGAACTAGAAGCTCCCGCAACGAAGAGGTACCGCCTATCCGGAGGCATATACGAAAACGACGTTAGCTGGGATTGGTACCCTAACATGATCAGACGTATGGTCTATCGCGAACAAGTTCCCCCGTTACCCCACCCGAACCACCCTGTTTATCCCAACACCCTACCACCCATAACCGAACCTGTAGAGCGAGTTCTCGCAGCTGTTGTTTCATGCTTGGAGCGTGACGTGGGTTACATGCGCTATACGAGAGCGAACGTTTCCGGACTGTTAAAAGACGGAACCGAGACTAAGGAGGAGATTGCCCGCATGGCAGCGGCAATGAAGGAAATGCAAGAGGCTAGTGATCAACAGATTAAGATTATGATGAAGATGCAAGCCGAGATGATAGACTTGCAAGAGCAACTCCAAGTAGCAAGGACCCGAACCGAGATAGCTCTAGAGCGTTGCGATGTCTTACAAATGCAACTTGCTCAGAACGCAGCCGAACCTGAGGCAGAGCCTTAGGCCGAGCCTGAGGCGGAGCCTGAAGCCTAACCTGAAGAAGATCCCGAAGAGGAGCCTGAAGAAGATCCCGAGGAAGATCCATAGGAGGAACCCGAAGAGGAACCGGAGGAAGAACCGGCTGAGGAGGAGGCACACTCAGAGGTGTCCTCAGACGATGACATCTAGTGATGATGACACTTAGATGGAGAGGTTGTCTCCATCCGAACTATTATTTTCTATGATTTTAAGGATTGATTGGAAATACTTTGTAACGAATACAATGGTTTTAATCATGAATTTTTATTTAGATTAATATGTGGTTGTGATGTGATGTTGTTTCTTATTTCTTTCTTACCTATCTTTTTATTACATGTATGGTGTGTTGTATATGAAAGAAAAATTCATGTTTAACATTCTATACTATGATTCTAGGAAATGGCTGGAAGAAACGCTGGACGTGGACATGGTAGCATCAACTTGACTGCAGCTGAACTCCAAACTCTGTTGAACGACCATGCAGCGACCGCTTTAGCCGCACACGTTCAGAATCAAGCTGGAGGTCCAAGTGGAACGTGTACCTTCAAGAACTATCTTGACTGCAAGCCCAGTACGTTTAAGGGCACTGAGGGAGCTATAGGCTTCCTGCGTTGGGCTGAGAAGGCCGAGTCGGCATTTGAGATGTGCAATTGTCCCCCTGCCAGTAGGGTCAAATTCGCTGCTGGGACACTTGAGAATTCTGCCCTCACTTGGTGGAATTCAAACGTGCAGATCCTTGGATTGGAACTGGCTAATGCTATGAACTGGGAGTAGTTCAAAAACATGATGCGAGAGGAGTACAGTCCGAGAGAAGAGATTTCGAAGTTAGAGTCAGAATTCTGGTCACTGAAGATGGTGGGCTCGGAAATTGAAGCCTACACTACTCGTTCTCACGAGTTGGCTGTGATGTGTCCGCGGATGGTGGATCCGCCGAGTAAGAGGATTGAAATGTACATCGATGGGTTAGCACCGCAGATTCAGGGCATGGTGACGTCTTCCAGACCAGCCATGATACAACAAGCGATCCGTCTAGCTCACAAACTGACGGATCAGGCTGTGACCCAAGGTGCATTACCACCTAAGGGTTCAACCACTAAAGCCCGTGACAACCCGAGTAATGACAACCACAGCAACAGCAACTCGAGCAGCGGAAAGAGGAAGTTTGACAACACCAGATCCTCGTCCTCGAACCTCCCACCGCAACAAAACTACCGTAAGCCCGAATTCACTCGGAGCTTTAACAATCAAAGTCACAACAACAATAACAACGGTAGCGGGCAGGGTTCGAGCGGATATGCTGGTAAACATCCGAAGTGCAATAGGTGCAACTATCATCATGTTGGCCCGTGTAACCGTGTCAAGTGTCAGAGATGCGGAAAGATGGGTCACCAGGCGAAGGAGTGTAGAGGAGACTTTGCGGCAACGGGTGCTCCTAAACCACCTATGACGACGAAGGGATGTTACGAATGTGGGCAGGAAGGTCATTTCAGGAAGGATTGTCCCAAGCTGAAACATAACGACAACAATGGGGGTAATGGAAGTGGCAGTAATGGTGGAAGCAATGGCAAAGGAAGGGCTTTTGTGATTGGGTCGGGTCAAGCCCGCAATGATCCGCACGTGGTAACTGGTAAGTTCCCTGTAAACGATTGTTTTGCTTCTGTATTGTTTGACACTGGAGCTGATAGAAGTTTTGTGTCGAAAGCTTTTAGCCAACTCTTTGTAAGGCCCCGTTACCGGTAACCCTACTTTCGTGTTGGATTTACTCATAAACACAGTTCTAAATATCAGAGTTAATTAAAACATTTACGCGGAATATAAAACTTTCATAAATCATTACAATATTTCATAACTTGTCTCAAAACGTCCTTTGTCTTTCACATTAAAACATTAAAATTAAAACATCGTAAGTCTTCAGATGCCAGGCTCTTATTCTTCTGCCAGGTGTCCCCGCTCAAGCCAGCTGTCTCATCCTACTCACCTGCGTGCATACTAAAAGTCAGCTACGCTGAGTGAGTTCTAGTTAATCACATAATCATACAATACATTCTTTACATTTCATACTTAACCTCCTAACTTTCTTTCATACACACTTAAGTGCTTTTACTTTCATTTTTACCTTCATACTTTCTTTACATACATAATCATACGTTTTAAAGAGCCTTTCGCCCTATAACCTCACAGATATTATAAGGGTCTGGTCCCTAGTTTTCGAATATTAGAAGGGTTCGATTCCCTAACATCACAGATATTATAAGGGTCTGGTCCCTAACATCACAGATATTATAAAGGTCTGGTCCCTAGTTTTCGAATATTAGTAGGGTTCGATTCCCTAACATCACAGATATTATAAGGGTCTGGTCCCTAGCATCACAGATATTATAAGGGTCTGGTCCCTAGTTTTCGAATATTAGTAGGGTTCGATTCCCTCTTCGTTACCATACATTACACCCCGAGTATTTTTAGGGCTCGGTACCCTTTTCGTAACCATACAACCATACATCATACCTCGAGTATTATTAGGGCTCGGTACCCTTTTCGTAACCATACAACCATACATCATTATTTCCTTCTTTTATTATCTCTATCACGTTCATACGCATAAGCATTCATATTATACTTACCTTATACATAGCATTACAACCTGACAGTACGTGCAATATCCGAAGATCGTTCACGTACCATCAAGCAATCATTCTTACATAACACATATATCACATAGGGCATACACTTATCACTTAGGATAAATGTATTAACAACACATCAAGTATGCACACAGCCCCGAAAACATAACAAGGAATGGGGCTAGAAACTCACCTGAACACGGTTACGTTCACCGTTAATCGTAATTCCTTTCTTCAGTTGTGCACGGCTGACTGTATAACAAGTATACGTATCAATTAACTATCACTTCTCATAATGTATGTCTATCTTTATATGACCCACAACGAACGGGGGTCCGGGGGCAGCGCCCCTGGCAGCGGGGTCTAGGGGCGGCAGCCCCTAGCAGGGTCCAAGGGGCAGAGCCCCTGGCTGGGGTCGAGTTGTTCTCACGCTTTGAAGGCGAGCTGTTCTCACGCTTCGCCTAAACCTTAGGCGAACTTAGCTGTAGGCGAAGTTAAACCTTAGGCGAACTTAGCTTTAGGCGAACTTAGCTTTAGGCGAAGTTGTCATCAGGCGAACTTGGCTTTAGGCGAAGTTGTCATCAGGCGAACTTGGCCTCAGGCGAAGTTGTCATCAGGCGAACTTAGCTTGCAGGCGAAGTTCATCAGGCGAACTTACCTTGCAGGCGAAGTTCATCGCTTTGAAGGCGAAGTTGCCCAGACAGCCGCTGTTCGGTTTCTTTCCAGCATTTTGAGCGATTTTAACACCCTTGCTATGGTTCAATATCACCCACTACGCTTCCCGACCATTTTCGGTCGCTTATACACTAAAAAAGCTTGGATCTTTAAACTTCAAAGATCAAGAATCATACCTTTTTGGGCTTGTTTGGATTTTGTTTACTTGCTAGTACACTAATCGCTCTCTCTCGGACCTGCCCGACTCTTCCTTTGGCTCGGCCGGCCGGCGGCGGTATGCGTGTGGTGTGTGTGTGTGTTTTGGGGTGTTAGGGAGTTTGGTGAAAATGAAGATATTTTGGGATTTTGGGGGTATTTATATCCCTGAAATCCCATTCTCATTTAACCCATCTAAATTAATCCACGTCCAAGACCCGCTCCCTACCCGATATTAATTAATTACGCGAAATCACTAAACATAACTTCCTTTATTCATCATTAAAATTTTTTAGGATGTTACAAGTCTTCCCCCTCTTAAAGAGGTTTCGTCCCTGAAACCTAACTATTACATAAACAAACTAGGGTATAACTTGCGCATCTCATCCTCGGCTTCCCAAGTAGCATCCGATCCTTTGCGGTGTTTCCATATCACTTTTACCAAAGGTATAGTCTTGTGACGAAGCTGCTTCTCCTTACGATCAACGATCTCTATCGGTTGCTCGATGTAGTTCAATTGCTCATCAACCTCAATATCCATCAACGGCATGTGAGACGTGTCATCAGCTAGACACTTCCTCAGATGAGAAACATGGAAGGTTGAATGAATTCCTTCTAACTCATCGGGTAAATCCAGTTTATAAGCTACTTCACCCACACGACCTACAATCTTGAACGGTCCAATGTACCTCGGACTCAACTTTCCTCTTTTCCTAAAACGGATAATTCCTTTCCAAGGCGAGACCTTAAGCATCACCTTGTCACCAACGTTAAACTCAATTGGTCGTCGCCGCTTATCTGCATAAGACTCTTGTCTGTCTTGAGCGGCTTTCATTCTTGCTTTGATCCGATCGAACTTTGAAGACGTTTCCTGAACCACTTCTAGGCTTCCCATTTCTTTCTGACCAATCTCACCACAACACACAGGGGTTCTACATCGTCTACCATAAAGCATCTCAAACGGTGGCATACAAATACTTGAATGGTAACTGTTGTTATAGGAGAACTCTGCCAGATGCAGATGATCATCCCAACTTCCACCAAAATCTAAGACACAAGCACGTAGCATATCCTCAAGGGTTTGGATCGTCCTTTCAGACTGTCCATCGGTTTGAGGATGATACGCCGTACCGATGTTCAACCTCGTCCCCATAGCTTCATGGAATTTCTTCCAGAACCTCGAAGTAAACCGTGTATCCCTATCAGACACGATTGATAACGGTACTCCATGCTTGGTTACAACTTCCCTGATGAACAAGCTTGCTAACGTTTCTGACGAGATGGCCTCTCGTATGGGCAGAAAGTGAGCACTCTTGGTCAAACGGGCTACAATCACCCAGATGGTATCATGTTGCTTAGCTGTACGAGGTAGCTTAGTTATGAAATCCATGGTGATGTGTTCCCATTTCCACTCAGGTATCTCTAGCGGTTGCATCTTCCCATAAGGCTTTTGGTGTTCGGCTTTGACTTGTAAGCAAGTTAAGCACTTACCAACATAATCCACTACATCGTTCTTCATTCCTGGCCACCAGTAATCTCTTTTCAAGTCTTGGTACATCTTTGTAGCTCCAGGATGGATTGAGTACCTTGACTTATGAGCTTCATCTAAGATTCGACTTCTAAGATCACCATGGCGTGTGATCCACATACGGTCGAACCTAGTTTTAACTCCATGAGTGTTTTCAATCAACCCATCTTGCTGGCCATAAATCCTTTCTTTCTTTACTAACCCTTCGTCTACTAACACTTCTGACTGCACTTTGATGATTTCTTCAAAAAGACTTGAGTTCATGATCAACTTGTATGACTTCACTGTTGCAATGACTTCCTCATTCTTACGACTTAGCGCATCAGCGACCACGTTAGCTTTACCGGGGTAATACTTAATCTCACAGTCGTAATCCTTTATCAATTCTAACCATCTTCTCTGCCTCATGTTCAATTCTTTCTGTTCGAAGAAGTACTTTAAACTCTTATGATCTGTATAGATAGTACACTTAGTACCGTACAGATAATGCCTCCATATCTTGAGAGCATGCACTACAGCTGCTAACTCCAAATCATGCGTCGGATAAGTACTCTCATGGACCTTCAACTGCCTAGATGCGTAGGCTATCACCTTCCCTCGTTGCATCAACACGCAACCAAACCCTTGATGCGAGGCATCAGCAAAAACAACGAAATCCTCGTCGCCATCGGGTAAAGTAAGGATTGGAGCTTGCGTGAGTCTCTTCTTCAATTCTTCAAAGGCTTCCTCCTGAAACTTCCCCCAACTGAATACTATCGACTTTCGGGTCATACCGGTCAGCGGTGCGGCTATCTTGGAGAAACCTTCGATGAATCTCCTATAGTAGCCAGCTAACCCTAGGAAGCTTCGTATATCAGTCGGATTCTGCGGAGTCTTCCAATTCGTTATCGCTTCAATCTTAGCTGGGTCCACGGTAATTCCTTCCGGATTAATCACGTGACCTAAAAATTGCACTTCTCTTAACCAGAACGCGCACTTCGAAAACTTGGCATACAACTTCTCTTTCTTCAGAGTCTCCAATACCTCTCTCAGATGCTCAGCATGTTCAGACTCGTTCTTTGAATAAATAAATATATCGTCAATGAAGACGATAACCGACTTATCCAACATCGGTCGACACACCCTATTCATCATGTCCATAAATGCTGCAGGAGCATTGGTTAGACCGAATGACATTACGAGGAACTCGTAGTGTCCATACCGCGTTCGGAACGCTGTCTTAGGGATGTCTGCCTCCTTCACCTTCAGCTGATGGTAGCCTGATCTGAGATCTATTCGTGAGAACCAACTTGAACCTTGCAGTTGGTCAAACAGATCATCAATCCTTGGCAAAGGATATCTATTCTTTACCGTAAGCTTATTCAACTCACGATAGTCTATGCACATTCTCATACTTCCATCCTTCTTTTTCACGAACAATACTGGTGCGCCCCACGGGGAAACACTTGGTCTTATGAAACCTTTGTCGAGGAGTTCTTGCAGTTGGGACATCAATTCTCTCATCTCCGACGGTGCTAGACGGTAAGGCGCTTTCGCGACAGATTGGGCTCCTGGTATTAAATCTATCTGAAATTCTATCTCTCGCTCTGGCGGCAACCCTGGAAGATCCTCAGGGAATACTTCTGGGTAGTCGCGTACAATAGGAACATCTTTCATTTCTTTCGTCTCGGCCGCAGCGTTGACGACATACGCCAGGTAGGCACGACACCCTCGCCTTAGCAAACCCTCGGCTTTTATCATCGAAATGACACTAAGCCCAGAACTTTCCTTATCACCATAAACCGTTACCGCACTACCATACAATGACTTTAACCTTATCATCCTACTCTTACATACTATCTGAGCCTCAAACTCAGACAACCAATCCATACCCAAAACCACATCGAACCCTCCCAAGGTCATAACGTACAAGGTAACCGGGAACTCATGTCCTTCCAATTCTATCTTACAGTTCTTAACCATTTTTGTTATTTCAACCGAAGTGTCACTGGCGGTTTCTACTACAAAAGTTTCAGACACTCGGCAACATTTCATTTTAGCTAGTTTACTAAATGGTGTGGCTACGAAACTTTTGTTTGCGCCCGAATCAAATAATACAGAAGCGGAAACACCGTTCACTAGAAACGTACCTGTGTCGACATCCGGAATCTGCTTGGCTTGTTCTTGGGTCAGCATGTAGGCTCTAGTTCTTGGCCTAGCTTGATCGGCATCCTTCCTTCCACTACCTCCAGCTTCACCATCTGTGCACTCTCTCGCCACGTGGATTGTCTTGCCACATTTGTACCATGCTGGCTTTGCACTGCACTCATTGGCATAATGCCCTACCTTCCCACACTTATAACACACATTAGACCCCATCCGGCATTCCCCACCGTGAGCCTTTCCACATTTGAGACAAACACCAGAACTTTTACCCCACTTGCACTCACCACCATGCATCTTTCCGCAGGTCTTACACGATCTCTTCTCCCACACTCTCTGCTTCTTATCCTTGGGGTTCCATAACTGAGTACCGGGTCGTTTAGCAGGAGCGGCCCATTTCTTCTCTTTCTTCTCGTCTCCCACCACCACATCATCCGCAGCCAGGTCTGCATAGACCATCTCTGCGAGTTCGACAGCAGAATCGAAAGTAGCAGGTTTACTTGTCCTGACTAACATGCGGACTCTCTGTGGTAATCCCCTCACATAACACTTGATTCTCTTAGCCTCAGTGCTGACCATATCGAGTACCAACCAAGACATTCGATTGAACTCTGTAGTGTACTCACGATGTGTCATCGTCCCAGCTTTCAAGTTTAGGAACTTCATCCCCGCCCTTTCAACCTCGGCGTCAGCACAGAACTTCTTCATCACTAACTCCTTCAGATCGTTCCACTTCATCTCCTTGATCTCTTCACGGGTCTTCCTCTGCTCCACACTCTCCCACCAATACATAGCCTCGTCCTCGAATGATTGAGTAGCATAACCTACCGCTTGATCGGGACGGCACTCGCTAATGCGGATAACCTTATCCATGGCGGTTATCCACTGAATAGTAGCGATTGCGTCTCCTAAACCAGTCAGCTTAGGCGGGTCACAACCTTTGAAGGACTTATAGTTGCAACCGCCTCGGCCCTTCTTCCTATCATCATCTTTCACAGACCTTACCTCACTTGAGTCACCCCTTTCCCTCTCGTCATCCTTCCTACAATTACCACCTGCCCCTTCAACAGTTCTTTCACGGCTTCCAGCAGACCTTCCCGGGGTAATATTCTTCACAGCAGTGGCCACAGCTTGAACAATAGCTGCTTGAATGGCGGGATCCAGTTGAACTCCTTCATTGTTTTCCGGGTTTCTTCCCGCTGTGCTTCCTTCAGCTTCGGTGTTGGAAGCTGTCTTAACCGAAGGTTGCTGGACACGACGAGGCCTGCCACGTCGTCCAGTGCGACCTCCAGCCCCAACAATGTCTCCAGCTTCAGCCATCGTATTCTAAAAGGGAAAACACAAACATCATCACTCAAGGAACTATTTAGTACAAGGATAGCAAGGCTAACAGGTAATAACAGTGGCCAGCTGTGACTAGCTGATCACATTGCTTTCCGTGTCCTATACCCTTCCCTTTATGAGTCTATTTGTGCTGGTTCTACTTAAGAAATTAGTCAAATCACCAATCAATTATTCCTATCCCTTTTGTTCACATATATTTTCTTTCTCATTAACATATATCATTTAATCATACAATTTACCTTTACTGATCATGCTTGAGCGACACATGGCATTCTTGGACTGGCATCTTCTTTCATTTCTTACTTATATCCCATACTCTGTTCGAGTCTAAGCATGTAGGATGCTTAAATCTCTCGAACTCTACTCTGATACCAACTTGTAAGGCCCCGTTACCGGTAACCCTACTTTCGTGTTGGATTTACTCATAAACACAGTTCTAAATATCAGAGTTAATTAAAACATTTACGCGGAATATAAAACTTTCATAAATCATTACAATATTTCATAACTTGTCTCAAAACGTCCTTTGTCTTTCACATTAAAACATTAAAATTAAAACATCGTAAGTCTTCAGATGCCAGGCTCTTATTCTTCTGCCATGTGTCCCCGCTCAAGCCAGCTGTCTCATCCTACTCACCTGCGTGCATACTAAAAGTCAGCTACGCTGAGTGAGTTCTAGTTAATCACATAATCATACAATACATTCTTTACATTTCATACTTAACCTCCTAACTTTCTTTCATACACACTTAAGTGCTTTTACTTTCATTTTTACCTTCATACTTTCTTTACATACATAATCATACGTTTTAAAGAGCCTTTCGCCCTATAACCTCACAGATATTATAAGGGTCTGGTCCCTAGTTTTCGAATATTAGAAGGGTTCGATTCCCTAACATCACAGATATTATAAGGGTCTGGTCCCTAACATCACAGATATTATAAGGGTCTGGTCCCTAGTTTTCGAATATTAGTAGGGTTCGATTCCCTAACATCACAGATATTATAAGGGTCTGGTCCCTAGCATCACAGATATTATAAGGGTCTGGTCCCTAGTTTTACAATATTAGTAGGGTTCGATTCCCTCTTCGTTACCATACATTACACCCCGAGTATTTTTCGATTCCCTCTTCCTTTTACGCTTAGTAGTTTCGATGTCGTTGTCGGCATGGACTGGTTATCCGAGAACCGAGCGGAGATTATATGTCACGATAAGATAGTTCACGTTACTACCCCTTCCGGCGAGATCATTTCGGGCCAAGGTGAGAGAAGCGGCATGACCACCAGCGTAATTACCCTTATGAAGGCGCAGAAGTATCTACGAAAGGGTCATCCGGCAATTTTGGCGCAGATTGTTGAGAAACCCGCGGAGGAGAAGCGAATTGAAGATATACCGGTTGTGCGAGACTTTCCGGAAGTTTTCCCAGAGGATTTGCCTGGACTCCCTCCTATTCGTCAAGTCGAATTCCAAATAGAGTTGACACCCGGTGCAGCACCCATAGCACGAGCCCCGTATCGGCTCGCACCGGCGGAGCTTCAGGAATGGTCCACTCAGTTGCAAGATTTGTTGGATAAGGGTTTTATCCGACCTAGCTCATCGCCATGGGGAGCCCCTGTCTTGTTTGTCCAAAAGAAGGACGGGACTTTCCGCATGTGTATCGACTACCGGGAGTTGAACAAGGTGACGGTCAAGAACCGTTATCCTTTACCCCGAATTGATGATTTGTTTGACCAGCTTCAAGGATCGAGTTACTACTCGAAAATCGATCTGCGATCCGGTTACCATCAGCTAAGAGTGCGCGAAGAAGATATCTCAAAGACGGCTTTCAGAACACGGTATGGTCACTACGAGTTTTCGGTTATGCCTTTTGGCTTAACCAACGCACCAGCCGTATTTATGGATCTCATGAACCGAGTATGCAAGGCGTACCTTGACAAGTTTGTGATTGTTTTCATTGATGATATTCTGGTCTACCCCAAGAACGAAGCTGACCACGAAGAACACTTAAGGGAAATTCTGGAATTGTTGAAGAAGGAACAACTGTATGCTAAACTCTTGAAATGTGAATTTTGGCTTCGCGAAGTTCACTTTTTAGGACATGTGATCAACGAGAATGGTATCCATGTCGATCCCAGTAAGGTAGAGGCCATCAAAAACTGGGAAGCACCTAAGACTCTGACTGAGGTGCGGCAATTCCTAGGACTGGCCGGCTACTACCGGCGTTTCATCGAGGGATTTTCAATGATTGCTCAACCCCTCACCGCTTTGACTCACAAAGGGTCTAAGTACAATTGGGGTGACGCGCAAGAATCCGCTTTTCAACTGTTGAAAACCAAACTTTGTAGCGCCCCTATTCTAACCCTCCCCGAGGGAACGGAAAATTTTGAGGTACACTGTGACGCATCTATACAAGGTCTCGGTTGTGTGCTGATGCAACTCGATAAGGTTATAAGCCTACGCCTCTCGACAACTACGGGTTCACGAGAAGAACTACACGACCCACGATTTGGAACTCGGAGCTGTGGTGTTTGCTCTTAAGATATGGAGGGATTGCTTGTACGGTACCAAGTTTACCATTTACACCGACCACAAGAGTCTCCAGCATATCTACGATCAGAAGGAGCTGAACATGCGACAGCGTCGTTGGGTCGAGCTACTTAAAGATTACGATTGTGCCATCAAGTACCACCCTGGCAAGGCCAATGTAGTGGCCGACGCCCTCAGCAGAAAAGAAACAGATAAACCCAGACGGGTGAGAGCATTGCAACTCACGATTCATGCCAGCTTACCCGATCAGATTCGCGATGCGCAACTTGAAGCTTTTAAAGATGACAATCTTCCATCGGAACTCATGCGGGGCATGGACAAGCAACTTGAAACCAGATCGGACGGGGTCCGATATATTGAGAACCGGATTTGGGTTCCACGATACGGAGAGTTGAGAAATCTAGTAATGGACGAAGCTCACAAGTCCCGATATTCTATCCACCCTGGCTCAGATAAAATGTATCATGATTTAAAGGCACTTTACTGGTGGCCGAACATGAAAGCCGACATTGCCACCTACGTGAGCAAATGCTTGACTTGTGCCAGAGTCAAGATAGAATACCAGAAACCATCTGGCCTACTGCAACAACCGGAACTCCCAATGTGGAAATGGGAACACATCTCAAAGGATTTTATCACGGGTTTACCTAAGACACCGACGGGATGCGATACCATCTGGGTGATCGTTGACCGGTTGACTAAGTCTGCACACTTCTTAGCGATTAAGGAATCGGACAAAATGGAAAGACTAACTCGTGTTTACATGAAAGAAGTGGTGTCTAGACACGGAGTGCCTGTCTCGATCATTTCCGATCGAGATTCTCGTTTCACTTCGCACTTTTGGAAGTCGCTGCAAAGCGCACTAGGCACCCATCTTGATATGAGCACAGCATACCATCCTCAGACGGATGGGCAAAGTGAACGAACTATTCAGACCTTGGAGGATATGTTGCGTGCATGCGTATTGGATTTTGGAAAAAGTTGGGAACCTCACTTACCTTTGGTAGAGTTTTCGTATAATAACAGCTACCACGCAAGTATTAAGGCAGCGCCGTTTGAAGCGCTGTACGGACGGAAGTGTCGATCACCACTCTGCTGGGCAGAGGTGGGTGACAGCCAAATCACTGGTCCAGAACTGGTACTCGAAACTTCGGAAAAGATTGTTCAAATCCGAAATCGCATGGCAGCAGCACGAGATCGCCAAAAGAGTTACGCCGACAAGCGCCGAAAGCCTCTCGAATTTCAAGTGAACGATCGAGTGTTACTCAAAGTCTCACCTTGGAAAGGTGTGGTTCGCTTTGGTAAGCGAAACAAACTGAACCCACGATATGTTGGTCCTTACCGGATAACTGAGCCCATTGGTCCGGTGGCGTACCGACTGGACCTGCCAACGAAACTCAGTGGCGTACACAATGTATTCCACGTGTCCAATTTGAAGAAATGCCTATCTGATGAAACCCAAGTAGTTCCTTTGGAGGAACTGCAAGTTGATGAACAGTTACGTTTCATTGAGGAACCAGTCGAGGTTTTGGATTGCGAAACCAAAACGCTCAAGCACAGCAAAATTCCAATCGTTAAAGTTCGTTGGAACTCTAGACGTGGACCGGAGTTCACGTGGGAACGCGAGGATCAAATGATGAAAAAGTATTCTCACCTTTTTGAAGGGCTAACCAAACACAGAAAACCGCGAAACCCAGCAAACCGTCAGGTATCACCGGAGGTATGAATTAAATTTCGGGATGAAATTTCTTTCTACTACGGGATGATATGACAAA
The DNA here is from genome assembly GCF_021521415.1 of Bidens hawaiensis. NCBI lineage: Eukaryota > Viridiplantae > Streptophyta > Magnoliopsida > Asterales > Asteraceae > Bidens > Bidens hawaiensis. The sequence goes on from NW_027491157.1 coordinate 2,492,907, forward strand.
CTAAAATTTTTTTTTCTTATCCTTTCAGACACTCATCACGACTTGACTCAAATTTTCGGGACGAAAATTCTTTAACATGGGAATGATGTGATAATCGTCAATTTCAGGTTAACTCCGTTAACTCAACTCCATCAATTCAAACTTAAAGATCATTGAATCTATAACGCACACTTCATTACATTTAAACTAGGGTTTAAATGACGCGTAACACTTACTACATGTGTAGTCTTTCGGGATTTGCACCGAAACGCAAACGAGTTGACGCAAACGGTTGATGAATAAACGAAAAATGTCAACATAATAATTATGTGATAATTATGTGTTAACATATGTGTTACTTGATTATATTGTGTGTAATGCTAGACAAGAAACAAGAACTAAGTTAGTTGAGTTAGAGAAACAACAATTGAAAGTGGAGGGACTTGAGTGTAACTTGTTATGTTTATAAATATATCCTTAATAACTTAACCCTAACTATTATTATTATTCTCCCAAGTCCCGATCGGAACCTCTAACCCCAAACCCTTGGCTGCCGTCGACTTTACACACACATACAACCCTCAATTCAAGCTTTTGATTGAAGAACTAGGTGCTAGGAACGTATAATTGATCATCCTTTACATCCTTATTGCTTGATTTTGATGTTTAATGGGTTAATTGAAAACCCTAGCTTGACCGATTTCATGTATGTATAGTTAATATGATTTGTTGTTGATTGGATAACGATTTGATAACTAGATTGAATGTTGTTGCATGTTAATTGTTGGGTCTATGATTGGAGTTCAAACAAAAACCCTAATCATGTATGTAATGGGTAATTGATGTGTATGGATGGTGTTTATGGAGTCTAGAGTGTTATATGAATGCATGATAGTTCATAGGTTGTTAATATATTGAGTTTGGATGCAAACAGTTTCTGGACAGAATGTGTATTTGATGTTTAAGTGACTGTAACGAAGTGTAAATGTGAAAATTAGTTGGGATTATTGATACTATAGTAAACTAGGTTGAGTCTAGTTTCTATAGAGTATAAATTTGTAATTTTTGGACAAGTAAAGGTTAACTTTTATGATTTTACAAAAATGTTGTGCAAAGCTGAGCTGTTAGACCTGCTGTTAGGTTGTTTTGTAAATGTTATATCTCATGAACTACGAGACCAATTGGGTTGGTTCCACTTCTGGAAGTTGAATCATTGGGTTAGGAACCTAACCCAAGTGGTCTTGCATTTATTGGATTTTTCGTTTAACGGGAATTGCAAATAACATTCTGTTGCGCATGAATTTGACTGTTATGAGTTTGCTGTAATGATTTAATGATTGTTAGAAAACTATGTGGAATAAAAATATAATAAAATATGTTCTGGAAACCTAAGACATATATGCTTCTGTGATGATTTTTGGTAAATTAATTGAGATGCTATGATCGGTGGAATAGTACAATCTTTTAAGTAGAATTTCTGTCTCGGTGAAACTAGCTGCTGAGTTTTGTGAAAATGCATGAAATATGATACTTGCTAATTTATTATCGTGTTTTGACCAAATTGCCCTTGAGGGGAATGATTGCAAATTGTCATGATTTGACCAAAATGCCCTTACGGGGAAAAATTGCTAATGATGTACTTTATGAATACATGACACGTATATGATTGCTTACACATGTAATGTGTCACAAATACACTTGTTAAAGTCACACACGATTCACAAACGAAACACGAAACATGTTATGTGCATAGGTATTATGTGCCGGGTCTAGAGACTCGATAATATTCCGACATTTAGAAAAATCTCTTTGTTGTTTTAGAACGCTAGAGAGAGTTTTTCTGTGACGCGCTTCTTGGTGATTTAATTTGGGAAATTCTTCGCAAACAGTGAGTTTCACTTTCCCCTCTTTAAACTGTTTTCAAACGCTTTTCACTTGGGGGAGATAACATACTCCACAACGCATTTAAGATTTTGTTATAAATTATATATCACTTGTAAAGGCTAAGTGGCAAACGAAATATTTGAAGTCCTACACATCGAACCGGTTAATATTTAGAATAGCGAGTCACTGTTGAGTAGTACTACTGGGTTTGACAAACCCCACCCAACGCTAAACTCGACTTGAGGTCGAGCGGGTGTAATTTTGGCTAACACGTACCATGGTCTGGAGGACCTGGTGACAAGGCACTTGATAAACAGTCAGCTTCGGTGTCGAACACTTAGTAATACTTGCTTTATAGGCTAGCTACCTATAGATATATAATTGACATAACACTATCTGGTAACGCAAAACGCTGTAATGCAAAACGCTTAACGCAAAACGCTGAACGCAAACGCTAAACATTTATTTTTATATAACTTGTGAACTCACCAACCTTGTGTTGACACTTTTAGTATGTTATTCTCAGGTAGCCGAGGCGGGCGCGCGGTTTAGGAACATGCATTGCTTGATAAACTTTTAACTATGCAAACTTACTTTTAACCGTTATCATTGGTTTTAAATCGTCCTGCGTGACGTAACATTGTTTTCTATGGTTTTACGCTTCCGCATTTAATTACTCGTAAACGTTTTCATGGTTTTGAAACTTTATTTTAGGGTTTGTTTATAACTGATGATTCCGATCCTGTTAGTTCACACCCTCTGACGGTAAAACTCCGTTAGTGGATTTTGAGGGTGTGACATGCAGAAATTGTGAGCCGACCAACCCAAGCAACTCAGCCTCGTCGTCCATAACTACCCTGACCTAAGCCAATCCGCCAAAAACCTATCCAGCAGACTGCAGCCGCAACCACCTACCGTTCCTACTATGAATGTGGCAGTACAGAACATATTAGAAGAAACTGCCCCAAGTTGAATCCAAGAGCATTTACTAGACCGAACCAAGCATCGACGTCTGGTGCGCCTAGAGGACACGCGTTCGTTATCGGGTCAGGAGAAGCACGACAAGACCCGAACGTAGTAACAGGTACATTTGTTGTTTCTGATCAATATGCTTTTGTATTATTTGACATAGGTGCCGATAGAAGCTTTGTTTCCACTAGTTTTGCATCCCTGGGTAATATACCAGTTAGTGAACTAACAAATCCCTACACTATAGAACTCGCTAACGGTAACTCTATAACTGTCAACCAAATAGTCCAAAAGTGTTCCATTGTTCTTAATGACCACCCATTCCTTATTGACTTACTCCCGGTAGAGTTTGGAAGTTTTGATGTTATAGTCGGCATGGACTGGTTAACCAAAAATGAGACAGAAATTATGTGTAATGACAAGACAGTTAAAATTCCCTTTTCGAATGGTGAAATGATCATGGTACAGGGAGAGAAGTCTGGTTTGATTTTACCTCTTGTGTCTCATCTTAAGGTGTTGAAATGTTTACGCCAAGGTTGTATGGCATTTTTGGCAAACGTGACTATAAAGAACCCTAATGAGAAACACATAGAAGATATCCCCGTTGTACGTGAATACCCCTATGTCTTTCCCGATGATCTACCTGGATTACCACCGAACCGACAGGTTGAATTCCGCATAGACTTAATCCCAGGATCAGCCCCTATTGCTAAGGCACCTTATCGGCTGGCACCCTCTGAAATGCAAGAATTATCTAACCAGTTACAGGAGTTGTTAGATAAGGGTTTCATACGTCCTAGTTGTTCTCTTTGGGGAGCATCGGTATTGTTTGTAAAGAAGAAAGATGGAAGTTTTAGAATGTGTATCGATTACCGGGAATTAAACATAGTTACCTTCAAAAATCGATACCCTCTTCCACGAATAGATGACTTATTTGACCAACTTCAAAGGGCAAACTATTTTCGAAAATTGACCTTCGATCCGGTTACCATCAAGATAAAATTCAAGAGTTAGATGTGTCTAAAATGGCGTTATGAACTCGTTATGGCCACTACGAATTCTTAGTTATGCCGTTCGGACTGACTAACGCTCCCGCAGTTTTCATGGATCTTATGAATCGAGTTTGCAAACCGTATCTCGACAAATTCGTTATCGTATTTATTGATGACATTTTGATATATTCGAAAAGCAAGGAGGAACACGTGCAGCATTTATGAACTATCTTGGATCTGTTGAGACACGAAAAGTTGTATGCCAAGCTGTCAAAATGTGAATTTTGGCTACAAGAGGTACAATTTCTAGGGCACGTTGTTAACCGACACGGTTTCCATGTAGACCCGTGTAAGACTGAAGCCATCAAAAATTGGCAAGCCCCAAAGTCACCGAAAGAAATCCGCAAATTTTTGGGGTTAGCTGGGTATTATCGGCGCTTTATTGCTAAATTTTCTAGCATAGCCCAAACTTTAAACCTTTTGACTCAAACAGATCGTGCTTATGTGTGGGGATAAGAACAAGAAGTGGCTTTTCAATTGCTAAAACAGAAACTATGCCAAGCCCCGATACTCAGTCTTCCAGAGGGAACTGTTGATCTGGTAGTTTATTGCGAAGCGTGAAAGGGTTGGGATGCGTACTAATGCAAAGAAATAAAGTCACAGCATACACTTCTCGACAATTAAAGGTGCACGAGAAGAATTATACTACCCATGATTTGGAACTGGGCGCGGTTATGTTCGCACTTAAGATCTGGAGGCACTATTTGTATGGCACCAAATGTACAATACACACTGACCACAAGAGCCTACAGCATATTTTCGACCAGAAAGAACTAAACATGAGGCAGAGGAGATGGGTAGAGCTGTTGAACGATTATGACTGTGAGATTCGATACCATCCGGCCAAGGCTAATATAGTGGCAGATGCTTTGAGCAGAAAAGACAGGATCAAACCACTACGGGTCCGTGCACTTGGAATGATCGTCCAAACCAGTCTCACCGAACAAATACGTATTGCTCAAAATGAAGCTCTGAAAGGAGATCACTTGGAAGACGAAAACTTGCATGGGACCGAACAAAACTTTGAAGAAAGAACTGACGAAATTCTATACTACAAAAACCGAGTTTGGATTCCCACTTTCAGCAATCTGCGTGACTTGATCATGGACGAAGCCCATAAGTCCAAATACACCATTCACCCAGGAACATATATGATGTACAAGGACTTGAAGGATTATTATTGGTGGCCCGTTATGAAGAAGGATATAGCCAAGTACGTCAGTAAATGTTTAACCTGTGCGAGGGTTAAGGCCGAATATCAAAAACCTTCGGGAATGTTGCACCAACCGGAAATACCACAATGGAAATGGGAACAAATTACCATGGATTTTGTAACACACCACCCTAAAACTTCCTGAGGGAACGATGCAATATGGGTGATAATTGACTGACTACCAAATCCGCACACTTCCTTCCAATCCGAACCACTTACACAACCGAAAAACTTGCTCACATTTACATAAATGAAATCGTATCCCGACACGGCGTGCCCGTTTCAATTATTTCTGACCGAGATAGCCATTTCTCCTCTCGTTTCTGGCAAGCCGTACAAGAAGCTTTGAGAACCCGAATTGACCTAAGTACCGCCTATCATCCCCAAACCGACGGTCAATCTGAGCGAACCATTCAAACCTTAGAAGATTTGCTTCGTGCTTATGTACTAGACTTTGATGGAAACAGGGATCAACATCTTCCACTGGTTAAATTTTCGTACAACAATAGCTATCACAGTAGCATTCAAGCAGCACCATATGAAGCGCTGTACGGGCGGAAATGTAGATCACCCTTGTGTTGGACTGAGGTTGGAGATGCCCAAATTACTCGATCTGACTTCATTCAAGAAACCACTGACAAAATCTGTAAAATGACAAACAAATTAAAAATTGCCCGAGATCGACAGAAAAGCTACGCTGATGTTCGTAGAAAGCAGTTATCCTTTGAAATAGGCGATAAAGTATTCCTCAAGGTATCCCCGTGAAAAGGCGTTATTCGATTCAGAAAAACCGGTAAACTAGCTCCGCGATACATTGGACCGTATGATGTAATTTCTAAGATCGGTCCTGTAGCCTACCGACTGAAATTACCTTTGGAGTTGAGTTCTATTCATGATTTCTTTCACGTTTCAAACCTGAAAAAGTGCCTTACTGACGAAACCGAAATCCTGCCATTAAAAGATTTAAACATAAACAAAAAACTGAATTTCGTTGAGGAACCGGTAGAAATATTAGAGGGAAAAATAAAACAATTAAGGCACAACAAAATCTCTCTAGTCAAAGTTCGATGGAATTCAGAACGGGGACCCGAATTCACGTGTGAACGGAAATCCGAATTTAAAAAGAAATACTCGCACCTGTTTCCAAATAAAGACAAAGTTGAATAATCAAATTTCGGGGACGAAATTTTCTAACGGGGGGAGAATGTGACATTTGAGCCAAAACAAGGTACACCTCAGTACGTATTTAGCGATTAAGCAAATAAACGCTTTTTACGTAACAAACGAACGATTAACCGAACGGGTCGGGTTATGACCCAGAAATCCTGAGGGGCCATCTATAAGTGTTATAAGTTTAATATAAGCTAAAATATTAGTAATATGACCTTAGTTTGATAGCAAACAAGTTAAACGAAAACATGCTCGTTTAACTACCCGCTATAGATTTAAACGCGAAAGATAGTTACAAACCAAGCATTGTATCATCCGTTAATCCGAAAAAGACTTACCCAACACTTATTTGAAATGTTTTAAGCGATCTGTGAAAATATTTTTAATTTTTACAAATATATATAATGTTTTTATAATTTTACTCAAAACTAGCCGAAAAACACTCGTTTTCACGCTGTTTGTCTCACCTGATAAATTTTTCGTGCTAAAAACCGAACCCTAACTAAATTTGGACTGGGCTTTTCATTTTTGGGCCTTTAGAATCAAAAAATTGGGCCAAAATGAGTCCAAAATGGGCCCATAAGACTTCCGATCGGCCAAGCATACCCCACCCCCTCATTTTTTTTATAAAACTTGTTATGTAAGCTTGTTTATTCATTTTATTTGATAAAAAGTTGAGTTCCAAGCAGCTGCAAGCAAAAACTCCAGATTTTTTCCAAAACCCTAAGGAAACAACTTAAATAAGCAACTTTTATACTTGTTTAACCTTGATTAATACCATAAAAACATGTCTTAGTTGCTAAAAATCATTCCTAACCATGTAAAAATCCTAAAAAAGGTCCATAAACATGTTTTGATCATACACATGGTAAGGAACCTTGTTTGATAGTTTTTTTGGCCATAAACACGGATTAAAGGGTTGAAACGGCATTTTTAGGGGTTCAAAAGTTCGTTTTTGTGCACTTGCCGAAACCCTAAGTTAAAGGGCTGTTCTATTGATGAAAGCTTCTTGGTTTGTGATATAGGACTTGTATCTAGCCTACATAGGAGCAAAAGAGCTTGAAAGGTTGATTATAAAGGCAGAAACGAACCAAAACCGCTAAGGTAATGCCGAAACACTCGCTTACGGGCTGTTTAGGTTAAGGTTGTGATGTGCATATTATTAGGCCTTGAAATTTTTCAGGGACATCAGGGACCATGTCATTGAGTCCCTGTTCAAATTTGGTAATTTTCGACCATCAGAGAATATTTGGCGAATTGATTACCGAATTGGGACGTTTAATGGGGAAAAATAGTTAAAATGCTCCAAAAATTATGAAAATTTTTCTAGGAACTCAGATTTAATGTATTTTGGCCAAATATGAATTTTGAGATAATTTGGAGAGATCTAAAGGTGTTTTGTGAACTCAGATAATGTTCGTGTGAATTTTTATAGCCGAATTTGGGCCGAAAAGAATATTGCACGAGCTTTTTACATTCTGGAATTGATACAGCTTGTTTTGGGACATAATTTGAGTATTCAGAAATTTTTGTGGAATATTTGGAAATTTGTTGGGATAAACGGACGATTTTCAGGCGAAATATAGCTGATAAAATGATTTTTTATAAATTAATAAATCAGTAAATAATTCCAGAAATATTTTTATAAAAATCTATATATTTTAATTGATAAGTGGCTAAATTTTCATAATTTAATGATTAACGGTTAATTAATTATGCTAATTTAAAAATTAAATAAATTCAGTTTTTATAAAAACCGGAAAGTTCGCGACTAACGAACCTGCGGGAATATCAAAACACAAAGAGTGATCAAAAATCATATTTTTGGATTAATTAAGTAAAAACGAACTTTTCTATGAGAAACCTGGACAATCTGGATAGATTGTGCGCGTTTCTTCTTAAATCAAACCGAATTAACGGAAACGGGCCCCGTGCCTAATCCGGGACCCCAGTATGTGATCCTTCTTTATAACTTAGTCATTTTATTAACCAATACATTTACCCAAGCTTATTTCCCCATAACTGTTTTCTGAACGCGTAAACGAACAACTTGGCACAGCTGGGTAAACGGTAATCTGAGCCAAGTTTAGTTCTAGATAATTGACATTGAACAACATCACAACCTAAGCCTATTGCCACTTTCTGGGCGTTCCAACTATACCCAGATTAGTTATACAGCCAAGTTTAGTTTTAAGGTTATAGTAATATTAAAATATTAATATTATTAAAATATTGATTATAGGAAACCTTGATTGCAAGTTCTACAAACCTCGAACCGACGTGCTACTGATTATCTACTAAACAGCGAGTTTCATGACCCCACTCTTTAAACAGCTTTACGAACTTTTGGGGTGAAAGGCATGTTTGATTACATATACATACCTGAAACATGTATTGATGTGAATTATCTAAGTGCTAACACATGAAAGTCCTCACGATCACATTGATTAACTTCGAGCCGGTGGCTTGTGAATAGTACTATTGGTTTGACAAACCCAAACGGAATCGGCTTGGTTGCCGTGTCACATAGCGCCGTTTGCACATGACCATATTTATACAAACAGGCTATGTAGTGTTAGACATAGCTACCGGGGCATGTTGTGGGCGGAAGGGGAGCCACAGTGGTTGATTGAGTGTGGGAAATGGATGCACGCAGCACATACGGTCAAGGCTTCACCGTAGCTTAGCATAATTACATCATTTACATACATACTTATTTCATGATTACAAGTGTTAACTTGTGAATACTCATTATTGTTTTCTTAAAAATCGTGAAACTCACCAACTCTAGTAGTTGACCTGTTTTAAACTGCTTTTCAGGTGTACCTAAATCGGAATGATTTGGTGATCTGATACTTGTCCAAGGTGTGTGGTTGATGCTATGTGATTAGAAGAAAGGGTGTTAGTAGTAAGATCGTATAGTTAACGAACTAGTTTTGTTTGTATCGCCTAGACTGTAAAACAATGATAGAACAATGAATTGTAATATATTGTAAATTAGTTTGTGATGTTTCTTTATAAACAATGTGTTGATACCAGAGATGTCTGTTACATTTCTGTTTTACGCTTCCGCATTGTGCTAATCGGGGTGTGACATTTGGGCATATGATACAGAGATCCAACCTTCGTTAATCAATACTGAAACGATCTCATTCTTCAATTAGATGACAGACTCGTATATTCCTCAATAAGATCAACCCGTTCAAGAATTGTCCCCCTCAATAGAAGCAATCCGCCGAATACTCGTAGCTAACATTGTCAGGATCAATGTCCATCAAAAAGAAGTAATCGGACAGACACTCGTATCGCACATAGTCAGGTTTTTATCTCGAACAAATAAATCCACAATCAAAGAATAATTGTAGTCTTGAACTCAGTCAAACGTCTTTGCAATCATGAATTACCACCCGAATTGCAGTAATTTTTCAAGAAACACTTGCGAAGGTAGGAAGATAATAATCGAATAAACTCTTTGAAAGTTTTATCTCCCCCTTTTCTTGACAAATTAGGCAATATCGTGAACAATTCTTCGAAAATCTTCAATAAAATTCTTGTTAACTTAGTCGGTTACTCCCCGTCGGCCCCTCGATAAGCGTGAAAAGTCGGCCGGAAAATATATCATCAAATTTTATCAGAAGAGTATCCCGCATATTTAGAATATTCCCGAATTTTTTTATTTTTTACTCCTCATACGTTATCTTGTTGTTCTTTTTCGCTAGAACAGTGTACAACGAATGGCACCTTCTCCTCATTCTTTACTCTTGAACGAATGAGTCACATTCATTATAAATAACCACACCTTCCACATTCGTTAAATCATGAATTAATAGGAACACATTCGTTACTCACATTCGTTATGAACTTGACGAATGTCAGAAAAAAAATAACAAATGAGTCCATCTCCGTAGCGAATAAGCACATAACGAATGTCCACATACGTTATCTCCCCTCATTCGTATGAACAGTACACGAATGATGTCTCATTCGTTGTGAAATCCCTATTCGTTAAATTCCTTAACGAATGAACTCATTCGTTAAAACTCCGTAACGAATGAGTATAAATTAACGAATGAGTTGTTAGGGCAGTTACTGTAGACCGGAAAAACGTGTTTCGTCGGAAAATATGGTTATGATGGCCGGAAACTTCAAATCTTCAAGCTCCTTTCATGGTAGATTCATCCAAACTTCATAATTAACATCTAGAATCATCACAGATACTCGGAATTACCTTATGATCATGATTCAAACATCAATTTTCTTAATAACACTCAGAATCATCATCAATCAAGATCAACAGTAACCATGGCCATTAATGGCGGATTCACTGATTAATCTTAATTAACCATCTGATTTCATCACGAAGCATCGGATTTTGATCAGGAATACGATTATATCTTCAATTTCATGATTCAAAGACGAAATCATTCCAAATCAGATAAAAATCATACTTTAACTCTGATGAACACGAAGAACGCGAACTGGTATGTATCACGAGCAACTGCCGACTCTGATACCAATTGTGAAAACGTTATAGAAATGTTTACGAGCCAGGAATCTAGTCACAAATCGATACGTTAAGGTTTCGTGTTCATACATTAATACGTTAATGTTCAATACATTATGAAGGATGAAGATACATTAAGAATCTAGAGAGAATCCGTCATGGTAACGGTATACGAATAAGTTATCGCACAGATCTATATGAAAGTTTACTATGGAAGTCCTATTTATAGGCATGCCCCATTCGTTATAACTGTAGTAACGAATGAGGTGTCTCATTCGTTAACCAGGTTAACGAATAAGTCTTTCCATAGCCCAATTCGCTAAACACCCTTAGCAAATGGGTATACCTTAACGAATAATCCTCCATTCGTTACACTGTACTAACGAATGGGCTGTTACATTAACAGATGGCCCTAGTCTTTAACAAATCAGGCCTCATTCGCTAAACATGCTTAGCGAATGAGCCTTTATACGTTAACATAAATACTAAACTACCCCTATCCTATTCGAACAGCGGCGGACACCAAATCCGTGCACTTACAGTCTAGCTTGTTATTGGGTATGACCCGACTTGGATCATGACGTACTAACCACATCAATAATAATATATGTCCTGGGCATACCGAGTCCAACAGATAGATGCGAGTTCGATAAGGGTTTGATTCGTGGGTTGTTCGGATGGGTTAGGTATAATGGTGATTTGGGTAAATCGATGTACAACAAAGCAAACTTGTGTGAACAATACAAGTATTTGCTTCATGTGTTGTTACATTGTCTCGGTGGACGCAAAGGAAGTTTTGATGAGTGTCGAGTGATGTTACAGTCTGCGTTTGTTGCCTTAGTGTTAAATAAACCATTCAATTTATCTGAGTTGGTTTCGTATCACTTGATGGAGAATCTCACAAGCCGTCACAAGTTCCTGATGTACCCGAGATTCTTGCAGATGATGATCAATGTTCTTCAACCGACTTTGGTTAAAGATCCAAATGATTTATTGAAGCTAGATCAAATGAATGCGGAGATTATGAGACGATTGAGATCTTATCGTGGTCAAAGTGTTCAAGCTCGCCCGAGGTACAAGAGGTTGATTGGCCATCTTGCCAATATCGACTATCAAGAGCCATTCGATGATCGCTAGGCTCATGATGATTCGGATTCTAAGCGTGAAGGTGGTGGTGATGGTGGTAATGGTGGTGATGATGGTGGTGATGGTGATCCAGGACCACAAGCTAAGTTAACGTATGAGCAGAAGCGAAAGCATAAAGGCAAAGAATCTATGGTGGATAAGGGGGAGAAACCGAAGAAGCAAAGGGTACGACGTGGATCGGGTATTGAGATTCCGAGTCAACCTTTTGAACAATCGACTCAACCATTATCTATTTCAGCTCCTATTCCTACTTCTCCATTGCCTCAGAGTATTCCGAGATCTCCTAATCCTATTATGACTCGTTCTCCGACTCCTGTGCATATGCCTATATCTCTGGTACCTCCGTCTATGACGTTGATGACTACTTCAAGACCGGATCCAGAATTTTGGTGATGTGCTTCAGACTGTATTGGCACGTATGCCTACTCCATAGCCAACAAATCCAGTTACTCCTACACAGTTGCAAAGACCTGAGCATTCTTTCATGGCATTTAATCGTCCACAGTGTCCAATGCAACCAATTCATCCTAATTTCTATGGTATGTCTCCTCAGGCTCAGTGGCTTCACATGATGAATCTGTTACATCTTCAACAGACACAGATGCAGCCTGACAGAACTGCTCATGAGCTAGCACAGAGGAATATGTATCGACATATTCAGTTCGTTCAACGAGAAAACAGGGAACTTAGAGCCCTTGTTGCTGCTTAGTGGGGAGAGACTTGATAAGCAAGACGAGATCATCCTTTAGCTCACGTGCAAAGATCACGAGTTGAAGAAGTTAAAGAATGATGAAGATGATCAGGATTGAGCTGGTGGTGTTGATCAGCAACAGGGCGGTGGTTCTACACTATCGGCATGTAATAAGGCTAACACGAGTACTGGTGGTGGTGGTAGTGAGGGGAGTAATCTGCAGATGGTACCATACAAGGATTATACGAGAGCCAAACCGATTGATGTTATACCGGCTAACATGCTTTTGTTCGTTGGTATCGATGGTATTGTATACAGTATGGTGAACACTGATGAAATCGAAGAGGGTGAGTTTGTTGATCACTCATTGACTAAAGAACAAATTTCCCTGCTTCTGGATCTGAATGAAGAGGAGGTTGAGGAACTTGGTAATACTCTGGAGGTTGATATTGAGTTCGAGGAGAGTGTTAATCCAGGAATTCCACACAGGAATATGCCTGAATATGAAGAAGTTGAGGTAGAACACGTAACTGCTGATGAGTATCCTGAGTTCTACATAGATAGCAACAATGACTCAGGTATTCCATTCTTTACTACATAACACTTTGATTCAGCAGAATAACGTTTACGAGAAGAAATCGAGAAGTGGAATAAGGCAGCCGAGATAAGTCACCTAACTGAGAAAAAGAGGAAAAGGAAACGTGCTTTGGAGGATATGTTTGAGCATGATGTGAACAGGATGAACAAGATGATCGAGGCCTTTCGTTATCATGGACAGGAGGAAGTAAGATTAGCCAAGGCTCGAGCGTCTGCATACCAGATAAAGAAGTACAAGACCGTCAAAGATGTGAAAGGTGATTTGATTGCTTGGCAGTATGATTCTAAGCATAAGGTATATATCGTTTAGTGGGAACATGGTATTTATTATTTTAAGCGCCCACACGATACCTTATCTATGCCGAGGTGGGATGTGAGAACGCTAGCCAACAGACCGTTTGTGAACAGAGGAAAAGAACAATTGGCTGAGTGGTTCTATGCTCATCTACTTCATGAAACCCGTTATGGTTTCAACTTCTTCAACCCGCAAGTGTCGACACAGAAGTACATTGACGAGATTGATTCGCGCACTCGCTGGAGAAAGATGATCTTAGAGGTAAAGCCGCCTAAGACAATGAAGAGGGCACCGATGGAGATATTCCCTCAGAGTCTAGACGGTGAAGCAGTTATTGTATTAGGCACGAAAACCAGACGGTGAAGCAGTTATTGTATTAGGCACCGGGTCTAGCACGAGGATTATACGTGTGATCTATCCGATGTGGCCCGTTAACTTATCTGAGTTTGATAATGACGCGTTATTTCATAGTCAGATCAGATTTGCTAACGTAAGCGACTACGATCTTGCGATACAGTTTCAGAGAGTTGTACGAGTCTGTTATGTATTCAAGATTCACAGTTGCACCGACTGGAAGACTAAGATATTCCAGCTATAAAGAATAAAGAACTCCAGACGAGGGGGAGTTTTTTGATACACGTTTTGGAGCTCAAGGTCTTTATTTGTTTATTATTGTAATTAGTTTATAATGTAAGGGCTATTAATGTAAATATGCCCATTCGCTCTATTGTAAGTTACATTCGTTACCCCGTAACGAATGCATCACATTCGTATTAATGTAAGCTCATTCTTTAACCAAGCTTAACGAATGAGATAACGAATAAGGGCCATTCGCTTAGATTAAATGTATTACCGAATGAGTATATTCATTCATTAGGTTAATGTCACGAATGACACATTCGTTAAGGATATCTTAACGAATGTAGTCATCACCTATATATACCTTGTAAGGTTATGTTTAATGTAACAGTTCTTATTATTATTCCTCTAGTGTCGTTACTCTGCCAAAATATCCTCTCAAACACACAGAGTACACACACTTATACGTAATCAACCTAATCTTATACCAAATCAAAGAATTACACAATCTCATCTGAGATCTAGATCTGTATAAGTCTCTCTCATTAACGAATGTGGTCATCCCCTATATGTTCCCTGTAAGGTTATGATTAATGGAACAGTTCTATTTTATTCTCTCTAGAGTCGTTACACTGCCCAAATTTAGTCTCAACACACAGAGTACACACACATAATCGTATTCTACCTAAACGTATACCAAATCAACGAAGAACATGATGGCATCCGAGATCTAGATATTTATCAGGCTCTCTCAGCTGCAATGACTGGAAGACGAAGATGTTCTAGAGATAAAGTATAAAGAGCTCGAGACGAGGGGGAGTTTGTTGATACATCAAACGAGCGTCTCGGTCTTTATCTTATTATTATATTAGTTTATTAATTGTAAGGGCATTTTGGTAATTGCAGCCCATTCGCTCTAATGTAAGACACATTCGTTACCCCGTAACGAATGTATCACATTTGTATAAATGAAAGCTCATTCGTTAACCAAGATTAACGAATGAGATAAACGAATGTGGGGCCATTTGCATATGATAATGTATAACAAATGAATGTCTAGTTCGTATGGCTTTTAATGTAACGAATGACACATTCGTTAAGTATTAACTTAAGAAATGTGCTCATCCTCTATATATACCTGTAATTATTCTAAGGGAAAATCTCATAGAATAGTAACCAACTTTCAAAAGTGTTCCAATTAGTTCACTTATGCATATTTTCCCTTAATCAGGTCACTAAATCTTCAAATCAAGTCTCACCGATTTTTTTGTGCGTCAAGGATGAAATGGAGGATAAGACGTGGGCGTCGGAATTTGCAAAATATGTAGTTGAATTTAAAATTTTTTTAAAAACGTTAATCATATAAAAATTTAAAAATAAAAAAATAAAATTCATGTCGCCACTCAGCGTCAACTTCAAATAAAATATAAAAAGATTTCCTATATAAAACAAAACTAAAAGACTAAAAAACATGTTAAAACCTTTAATTTAATCAAACATGAAAGTTGAGTGACTTAATTAGAACACTTTTTAAAGTTAAGTGACCAAATTGGAATAATTTTGAAAGTTGGTTACTATTCTATGAGGTTGCCCCTTATTCTAAAGTAATAATAAGTTTCTGAGAATAATCGTATTACACTGTTACGCTGTCCAAATACTCTCAGAACACACACAAACATACACACTCACGTAATCATTCCAACTAATCGTATAATCAATCACAATGTTATCATGATCTAGATCCGGTTCTAAGCTCTATTCAAGCTTTCACAATTTAACCTATTTTATATCTTCATAACTTTTAAACTCGTCTAACAACTATTAGAAACTCTTGAAATCGCTTAAAACGGCTAAAAATTGCGTTTATGGAAGTACATGGACTAATTTTGCAAAAAATGAATGTTTGGAGACCCCCAACCATGTTGCGTCACGCGAAGAGGGAAACCTAGGTAGGCCTCATGACGTGGGCACCTAGCTGCATTAGTTTGTGTTTCGTTTGACTCGCTTATTTGTTTTTAATGCTTAATCAGGCCTAATTTGATCTAAATCCTGATAATTAAGGTCCAAGATATGTCAATTAATGTTGTAAAATATCCCAATTCGTTTCTTGATGCTCAAGACGTGATATTTTAGTTATTGGACATGATTTTTTCATAAAATTGATTATTCGGGTTTCTTTAACGAGTTATTTCCTAATAAACGAATTTAGGGTGTTGTATTTAATCAAAGCGAATCATTAAGCCCTAAAATAAAATGTATTTCAGCCATCATACCTGTAACTCTTGAAATCCCTATCCCCCATTGTCGGTTTCTTCAAGAACTTTAAGCTTTAGTTTGACTTTGGTGTTCAAGACCCTTTTGACCTCAATTATCTCCTAGTTCTATTCATCGTTCGAGTAAGTTGTCTTGTTTGTTTTCATTCACTTAAAAAAGCCCTCAATCAATTTTAGTGATTGAAGTTGTTTTGATGGTCAATTTGATCCCGACCTGTTTAAGGGTATAAAAGTCAATTTTAATGGTTTTACAGTTACTACTACTTCTAGTAGAAACTAGCTTTCGGGTCAGAAGACTTTTTTGTTCATCGTTGTAACATCTCGAATTTTTTGTATTTGTTTAAACCAATTCGGGAACGTAATTCGGATCTTTCGAACTATTTAAAACTTGTATTTATTGGTATTTAACTTGGTTTAACTTATTTTATAATTTCATAACTTTCAATTATTCCAAATAGCCCTTAAAAACCTTTAAAATCGCTTAAAACGGCTAAAAATCGCATTTTCGGGAACTACAGGGACTAGCTTTGACAATTCTTTCCTATTTTCGATTAAATTATCGAAACTTAAACTCCAAGAAATGTTATAGTTGGTCCAATTTCGTTTTCTTGGTGTCCAAGCCAAATTTTGTTATTTATTGTACTAGATTTTCTTATTAAATAGCTTATTTCGTTTCCTAATTTGTTTTTAGCATTCAAATCGCTTATTTTTTGCATAAATCGGCTAAATTAAGGTCCAATAAAAGGATTATAACTAAAATACAAGTCCATATTTTTAAATTACTGATATATCATGAAATCTTTGATTTATTACATCGATATTCTCATTAAAAGCGTATTTTGTTACTTAAACAAGTAAATCTTCCAAATACGGTTTGTTTTTGTAATCTCTATATAAACACATCATAATTCTCTGCCACAAACCTGTATCCTAACCCTAGAGAGACCTCCTAGCCGTCACCTACCTCTGACCATCACCAAACCCTTCGGTTTTTGCTTATTCGTTGAAGATACAATGCTTGTTCGTTTGACTTTGCATGCGTATGGACCTTTGACTCATCATATCTCTTGATTCTTTCACTTTCTGGGTAAGTTGTAAACATAGGAATCATTTATATACATTCCCTTGTCAATAACCTTCAATAAAATTCGGTGGTTGAAGGGTGTTGACTGGTCAAATCGTTTAAAACTCGTCAAAGGGCAAAATAGTCAACAAGTATGACTATCCATTTTCCCATACTTCTGTTCAGATTCAACATTCAGTCCAGAAGACTTTTATTCTCGTAACGTAATTTTAAGGCTACTGACCAAAACCCGACTTCCGAATCGTTGTTCGGATTCTGGTTAGTACCAGCTCGCTTAAATGTTAAAACAAACATAACTTGAATTCTAAACGTCTGTTTGGATTGATTCCAGTGGCAACGAGTTTGTTTTTATTTATATTATCATATCCTAAATTCTCAGATTCTGAATTGTTTATATCATTTGACATGTAGTGGACGACTCGCTTATTCATTAACTCGCTTAATCGTATTTTATATTCATTATTCATTAATCTAAGGTGAGTTTATCATTCCCCTGTTTTACCCAATTTTCTAAATTTTTTAGGAATATATGAGTACGTATTTGTATTTTATACTATATATATATATATATATTCAAACAAATGCATACGTGTTATTGTGAGTGATTTAATCAAACATACGTCCTACTTGCTTACTTGTGTTACCATTCAATCTATCGTATATTGGGATTACTATTCAATCAATCATATAGCGGGTGTTCCTGCTGGTGATCAACGTCCGATTCGCTTGGCAACAGTCTACATACTTGTTTGTGTTTTGATTATATTTACCGCACTTATCACGTCATGCTTATTTATATAGTCGTGTCAAAACTGGTGATATTCTCACTCAACTTTATGTTGACAAACTCCATTTTATATGCATATGCAGGTTGCTTGTATTGAAGATCGAAGTTGGACACGTAGACAAGACTTTAGGATATAATCAAGCTAATCGTTATTTGAACTTATATTCATATTTGTAAATTATGTTAAAATTGGATAGTGTGTATTATTTGAATTAAATAATTAATTAGATACTGTCACATTTTATATATGATAGTATCTTCGAGTTGTGAGCAATCGGATAACGCCCCGGCATTTCCGCCTTAGGTTGGGGTGTGACAATCGTGAAATTTTTACTCTTCTGGCTAAAACCTGACATCAGATTTGAAGTTCAGATTCCAACACTACCAGCTCACTTAAATATTAAAAGTTTCATATCTAGAGTTTTAGAGATCTTTTTAATCTGATTCCAGTGGCATTATTCTCGGTTTTAATTCTACTTAGTTTTTTTCAAGTTTCAGGTTCATTAGTGTCGGCAAAGTCAACACGTTAAATTTTAAGTTTCGGTTTTACGTTCTTATTTTCACTAAACTCGTCTAATTAATAAGTGAGTAATCAATCCTCTATTTTACTGTTTTTAAACAATCTTTTTGGGGACTGTATGCGTAGTTATTATAATTTTATACTACATATTATCAATAACAGGATATCATGATTACGGGGTGTAAAACAATTGAATGCTGATGTGCTACATGCGTACTTGCTTATTTGTTTATTTTATCGCACTTTGAGAGGTCTGTCGTTAAAGTCTTTTATTGGACATATGTCATATACCGCCTTAGTAGCCAAACCCCGATTCGCAAGACAATAGTCAAACGACATAAATTATTTGCTCATTGTTTAATTGTTGATGCCCACAATAATGGTTTGCTTATTTCTTACATATTGAACTATTACAACAAAATCTGGTGATTACCAGTGGCTGAAATAAAGAGGGGGGGGGGATCAGGAGGGTCAGTTAACCTTCCGACCGGCCAAATTTTCCATTAACGATGGTTTTAGTTTCAAATGCATTTTTATAGTTTGACCGTTCTAAAACTCTCATCGATGGAGTAGTTGAAGCAAGGAAAGAAGAACAATAAACATAAAGAGATTTTTTTTGGCGATAAGCGACACTAGAGTAGTTCTCTGGTAGCATACTTGAAGACAGAAGAAGAAACAAAAATGAGAAAAATAAAAGAAAAGGTAAGGTAGGTCATAGGTGATAGGAAGAAAGAAAGTAAACCTACAAGCGTATGTTCTATCTAGTTGTACACCTAAAATTTTCTTTTACCTTTTTTAAACCGTTGAGTTTTTTACTTACACTTTAATTTATTAGCTTATTTTTAGTATATTATAATACTATACTATTATTTAATTACTTATGTGTAATTTTTTTTGATTAAATACATTGATGATAGATATTTGGAATGCTTACTTTTTTTTCTACTTTTGTCTAAGAAAATGTTTCACTGATCGTTAACAATAATAGAATTTGAAAAGATTTCATATTGATGATTACCATCATGAGATTAAATTAAGTTTTTATTTAATTTATATTGTAAGGTAATTTTTTTAGTTATTGAAATTTGTCAGAGAGTCTAAATAAATTTCTTTTACCCCCCTAGACTAAAACTTCTATTTTTGCCACTGGTGATTACTTACTCAACATTGTATTGACAAGTATATATATTCTATTTTGTATGCATATTGCATGTTATCATATACTTTGGAGTGAAGATTGAAGATTACATAGAATGGGCTTTAGGATATTAAAAAAAATGATAAGTTGTTTTTGCATTATTTGTTTTGGTTTGATTTGTTATTGATTGAGATTTGCGTACTCGATTTGAAATTAATAAAGTAATTTAGATATTGTCATTTAAATTGTATGATAGTGCCTTGTAGCTGAGAACCAATAGTTGGCACCCCAAAATATTCCGGCGTAGGTTGGGGTGCGACAGATTGGTATTAGAGCCAAAGGCTATAAGTAGGTCGTTAGAAATGTCTTAGTAACATGCTTAGGACCCTATATGTGCTTACTTGACTGTCATATATGTTTTATTCAATGGTTTACAGCTTATTTAATATTTAATTATTTTATTATTTAATCGCGTGCACGCACACACAAACACTGAGGCTACGCCTCACTCTCAAAGTATTTTCTTTAATAAATTATCTGATTGTTTTTATTTATGGGAAATTCCTTAAGAATTCCCACGATTTTTATTTTTACCCCCCCCCCTTCTCCTTAAGACAAGGGGGCATGACGAGTTCTTATAGTAACTCGAAGGGGGAGAATACTATGAGTCGGGTCTTGCCAAAACAATTCCGAGTTCTTGGAATGTTTACTTTTTTTCTACTTCATCTTTTAAAACTTTATTTTTTGTCCTCGTAGAATGTCTTATTTAAGAAACCATCGTCGCGCTCAACGTCGTTCAGTTGGGTCTCATAATCGTCATCTGGCCGCAAGGATCACCAATGAAATGGCTGCTGCAATGCCTACTATCGTGACTCAAATCCGAAACCTCAACTCGAATGGTTCTATTTCATCTACTTCTCCGAACAACTTTAGATACAAGCAATTCACTAGTGCTAAGCCACCCAAATACCTTGGAGAAGAATACGCCACTAAAGTTCTTTAATGGTTTGAGAGGATGGAGAGCATATTCATCCATTGCGAATGTCCGGACGACAAAAGGCCTAAGTTTGCATCGAGCTTCTTTGACGATCAGGCTCTCACTTGGTGGGACACTTTCAAGACCATCCAAGGAAACAATGTCGCCATGGCCATGCCATGGGATGATATCAAGGAAGCTATAAAGAAGGAATTTGGCCTCGAATATGAGCTACAAAGGCTTGAAACTGAATTATGAGAACTTAAGCAAATTGGTGGTGACAATGCTACTTACTTGAACCGCTTCAAAGAACTCAGTCTTCTGGTACCCTACCTCGTAACACCCATAGCCCATGCCATTCGCAAGTACATCAAAGAGTTAACAACAATTTTCTTGATGCTCTAGTCAGTCGTGACCCTCTTACCATTGGTGAAGTTATTACCCTTGATTCTACCCTTTCAGATGACCATGTTAAGGATGGAACCCTCTCTCTGAAAGATTCCAAACCTACCCCTGATAAAACCAAGGTCGAATCCTCAACCGATGCTAAGGTCGAACCTGAAACTACTCCGCACAACAACTGTAACATCCGTAATTTGAGAATTATAAATAAAAGAGAATTTCAGAACTTATTGTGTTTGTCGTTATTTAATTTCGTTAAATATAAAGAGATTGAGTGATGGGTCTAGGACTTATGAATGGGCTTGAGAAAATGTATTCGGGCCCAAGACCCATAGGGTGGGGTATTTAAACCCCAACCTTGTCCACCAACTCCTTACTTTCCTATTTCTCTCTCTTTACTTCCAAACACACACTCAAGAACACACACATATTTCTCTCAAACCTGGATTCCAATCCGAGCCAAAGGTAAGACAAATCTCGTGTTCAACATCTTTAACAACAAGAACACGTCCAGATCTACAGATTGTCCAGATCTGAACCCGACATAGACCAAAAGGTGAGTTTTGGCCAACAAGGCTAAGTTTTTATGGTTGGTTTCGACGTGCAAACTAATATAACGATAGATCAGGCTGTAGGATGTAAGAAAAACATAAACTTAGTGAGTTATAGAACCTCACGGGTGTGTTATAGGACAAAAAGGTGATGTTCGAACCTTATAAAACACGGGTATACTTAGTTGGTACAACCCAAAAACCAATATAAAGGGGTAAAATCGGGTCCTAAGGAAGAGTCACGGAGGAAAACGGCTTAAAATTGGTAAAAATGAAGAAAAGGAAATTATGTTCGCACCGAAAGGAATCGCATCGAATGGTTCCAAGTGAAGCAAATGGTTCCATGCGAAGCGAATGGGTCCATGCGAAGCGAATTGTTCCATCCGAAGCGAATTCTTCAATGCGAATTCTTCCATGCAAATTCTTCCATGCGAATTCTTTCAAATTGCTGTAAAACGTGACCCGATTCATTTTCTGATGCGAATTCTTCCAGCTGGACTCCAGCCAGGGGCTTTGCCCCTTGGACCCTGCTAGGGGCTGCCGCCCCTAGACCCCGATACCAGGGGCGCTGCCCCCGGACCCTAGTTAGTTGAAGGGGTTCATTAATATAGATGTATGAAGTAGTAGTAATAGATAATTGATACTCGTGACTTGTTACACAGTTAGCCGTGCACCGCTAAGGAAGGGCATTACCATTAACTTAGAGAGAAACCGACTACAGGTGAGTTCTAGCCCCTATTTCTATTTGAAATGTTTTTGGGGCTGTGTGCATACTTGTAAGACTAGAAGTATAAATATATATGTTGAAGGAGAACAACTAATGCGAGAACAAAAGAATGTGGTAAGAATTTGTATATGCTTAGTTTGATAACTAAATGTGATTGTAAGAGTCAAATACAATATAATGAAATAGTCAGGGTGGCAGGCCCTTCTAATACCTGGGCAAGAATAGAGTGGCCGACTCTATGATATCGGTGCAAGAGGTCGGGTGCCAGACCCTTATAATATATGTGCAAGTGGTTGGGTGGCAGACCCTTATAATATCTGTGCAAGAGGCTAGGTGGCGGCCCTTATAATATTTGTGCAAGAATGTAAGAATAGTTGTATGCTATGTTAGAAAATGTAAGAATAATGTAAGAATAGTACGAAATAATATTTGTACACAAATAAAAGAACGTGTATGAATAATCCTATGACTTGGTAAACTAGAACTCACTCAATGTAGCTGACTTTTAGTATGCACGCAGGTAAATAGGATAAAGCAGTTGGCTTAAGGAGAGGCTCATGGCATAAACTGAAGAAGCTGGCATCTACGAAGAAGTGTCATGACTATTTTATATTAATGTTTATGAAAGGACAATTCGTATGTTTAAGACAAAAACTAATGTTTTGTGATGAAATGTTTGAAGTATTAAGTATTTCGCAAAAGTTTTAACTTACTCTGATTTTAGAACTGTGTTTATGAGTAAATCCAAAGCCAAAGTAGGACTCCCGGGAACGGGGCTTTATAACAACACTTCCCAATACAACACGAAACATAAACCCAATCACCAAAACTATGCTCTTAACCAAGCATAATTCGTCCCAACCGTCTTAAACAAGAAATCTTACTCTGGTTCTTTCCCGTTATGCTCTACTTGTAACCGTCATCATCTAGCTCAAACCCCATGTCGTTTTTGCAACCAATGCAACTGTTACGGTGTTATTGCTAATACTTGTCGTGTGCCACCTGGTGCATAAGCCATCCCACAACGATCAGTGCTGCCTGCTCAACCCGGTGAACCTACCCTACGTGTTTGCTACAATTGTGGAGACCATAATCAGTTCTGCAACAAGTGTCCTTAGCTCACTGATGTTCGTCAAGCTCAAGTCATACCCACACCCTATTACACTACCCATGCTCATGAAGTTTAAATCTTCCAACCCTACATCCTTCAAGCTCTTCCGATTAATCAAGATCATCCTTACCTAACCCAAACCTATCAAATCACATACTCGCAAGCTCATGTTTATCAAACTTACTCTAACCAAATCCCACTCTTGCTACACGTTCAAGCTCAACCAATTCAAGCTATCTCAAATCAATCCACCTCGACTGCACGAGTTCATATGGATAAAACTCCTCAAGGTGCTCCAAGTCAAATGAATCAAGTCAACAGTGACTAAGCTACTCAGAGACTATGAATACCCTTGTTGCTTGCGTTATTCTATCTTAAGTTATTTTATCTTATCAAATTATGTATTGTAACAATTCATTATTTAAATATGGTATTGAATAATTTCCGTTCGAATTAGTTGTCCTTTGCATATTTCTATTTCATGGATAAAATTTATTTTATTTCTCAAGCTAATTATTTATGGTACTGTACTCCTATCTTATTTTCCTATTCTTGATCATTGTGACCAGCTTCGTTATCTCATTCAAAAGTTTTAATCTCAACTTAACGGATTTCGTTTCCTTACAATTTTAAGATTTTTACATTGCTTTAATTAATCAAACTCAAAATTTCACCTCATTTGCTTTATTAGAAATATTTTATACATTGATGGTCATCTTGTTTTACAATTAACATTTATCAAAACTTTTTCTTTCCCACAAATTTATGTCTTTAAAATATTTTGTAACCCACACGATCGAGCGACTCTTGTGGACCATCCGACGATAAAAGTAATTAGTGTCTGGAACATAATTATCAAAGTTCTCGC
Source organism: Bidens hawaiensis (assembly GCF_021521415.1). Taxonomy (NCBI): domain Eukaryota; kingdom Viridiplantae; phylum Streptophyta; class Magnoliopsida; order Asterales; family Asteraceae; genus Bidens; species Bidens hawaiensis. The sequence continues at coordinate 2,517,423 of NW_027491157.1, forward strand.
ATGGAATCATAATATCTACGATTGTGTGACATAACTTTGAACCAAAAGTGGTATTTGGGTAACGATACAAATGTGAATATGAAAAGGGCATTGTGGATACGACGCTGATACTTCTTATATATACGTGCCATTATCATATTTTCATTTGGAGCGTAGCTCCGACTACTCGAAGTTCCATGTTATGTTAATATTTTAAATCTTATTTAAAAAGTTATTCCTTAAAGTTTAATTATTTTTAACATGATTTTGTTTTAGTTTTCTCTAATTTCGGGATGAATTTTCAAAAGTAAGTGATACTGTAACATCCTGGGTTTTTCGTAATTGAATTCATTTGTGTTTACTTGACTTGGGAATATAATTTGAATATTTTGTATTAATCAAAACTTGTATTTAAATTGTTCAAGCCTATTGTATATCCTCATAAATTTTAAACCCGACAAACAACTCTTGGAAACTCTTGAAATCGCTTAAAACGGCTAAAAACCTGTTTATGGAAGTACATGGACTACTTTTGCCAAAAATAAAAGTTTTAGGACCCCACCCCCTACCACGCCGAATCACGTGGAAAGAGAAGCCTAGGTAGGCTGCATGACTTGGGCACCTAGCTGCATCAGTTAGTGTTTCGTATGGCTCGCTTATTCGTTTTTATTGCTTAAGCGAGCCAAATATGATCTAAATTCCGATAATTAAGGTCCATGATTTTGTCATATAAATTAATTATTCGGTTTTACTAAATGAGCTATTTCCTAATTAACGAATTTAGGGTGTTGTATATAATCAAAACACATAATTAGACCCTAAAATCTACTGTATCTCAGCCTCATATATGTAACTCCTGAGATCCCTCTCCTCCATTGTCGGTTTCTTCCAGTTTTTTCAAGAACATTAAGCTTTAGTTTGACTTTGGTGTTCAAGACCTCTTCGTCCTTGATTATCTCCTAGTCTAATCATCTTTCGACTAAGTTGTCTGGTGTGTTTGTGTGTTTTCATTCACTTAAGAAAAGTCCTCAATAAATTTCAGTAATTGAGGGAGTTTTGATGGTCAATTTGATCTCGACCCTTTTAAGGGCTAAAAAGTCAATTTAAAGGGTTTTTCATTTACTACAACTTCTGGTCAAAAATAGATTTTGGGCCAGAAGACTTTTTTGTTCATCATTAAATTTTGAGTGTAAAGGTCAGAATCCGACTTCAGATTTAAAGTTCGGATTATAAACAATACCAGCTCGCTTAAAAATTAAAAGTTTCAAATATAGAGTTTTAGAGATCTATTAATCTTATTCTAATGGCAATATTCTCTATTTTAATTCTAATTTATGTATCCAAGTTTCAGGTTCATTCATATTAGCTCAGTCAGTACGTTAAAGTTCAAGTTTTAGTTTTACATTCTTATTTTCGTTAAACTCATAGAATTAATAAAGTGAGTAATCAGCCCTATTTTACTGATTTTCAAATATATTTTGGGGATTTTATGTGTTGTTTTTTATAATTTATACTTCAATTCTCGGGATTTAAGCGACATTCTCGGAAACCTTCGCATCATCACGGTACGTTAAAACATTTAACTTTTCCACCAAGATGTTAATTCTTTAAAACTTGAAGGGCTAGATGTGAAAATTCTTTATATCATAAACCCTAACCCCATTCTCCCCCTCCCTATTTCCGATCGGACCAAGGCAACCACCCCCTCCCTTTTGTTCTTCGACTTTTGAGAAATTCCAAGGCAACTAGAAGTGGTTCAAGGTATGTACTACAATCCCCAACACTTCCTTCGTCCAATCCTAGTCGTTTTGATGCTAAATTTTGCCAATTCGTTTTGTATGACAGAATTCGGATAGGGTTCAATTGACCTGCTTCCCATGGATAAAAATTAGGGCTTCTGGCGTGGAAAGATTCCCAGGTATGACAGTTACATCATATTTAAATTTCAGGGTCATTGAAGGTGTTTAGGTCGGTCAATTGATTTTAGTTCGAAAACTAGGGTTTATCGAGTGTAGAATCGTCAATTGTTGAGTTCGATGCGTTAATCGATTGAATTTCCAACCAAATCAGTTTTCATAGCCCTAGATGGATTTAAGGGTTGTGAGAAAATTATTTTTTTTAGTACTCGGGGCTGATTTGGTTGGTGATTAGTCAATCGAGTCGGTTGTGCGCAAATTGTTGTTTAAACGTTAATTTAAGTGTTGTGTAAAGGAACCGCCAACCATATTGACTTGTGTGACATAATTAAGACACATGAACAGTTTAAGATGGGAATTTGGTCCATATGGGGCTGATTTGCTTGGCAATTTATTTAAGGATGTATTACGCACGTATTCGACTCGATTTGCATACAAACGGGTGAATTGTGCGTCATGGTTATCCCCAACATGGATCGAAGGGTGGGATTGGTTAATTGAAAGGTTTTAGGGGCTGAGGTTAAGTAAAAGCAGTATGGGCTAGGCGTCGGGTCAAAAAAATTGGGTTTGGATGGTCCGCTAGACGAGTTTTTAATACGGGCTAGTTAGTAATGCGTTGTGTACAAATTACAGGCTCTTACTTGTGAGTGTGCACTTAGAGATTCGCTAGCTCATTACTGATGTTTGGTTGACTTCAGGTGAGTTCATGATGCCCTTTTTAACTCTTTTTAAGTTTTGGGCTAGCATGCATACCTAAACGATTTTGCTTGACGAAACGTTTAAACTATTTTATATGGGCTTGCTTGTATATGGTAGGCCTTGAGATGCTATAGTATGTATGTATGTATTATTGTATGGCCAATATTTGGTGATGTTAGTAGTCGTTATCTACTACAGATGTTACGTATGCCTACTTCGTGTTTGCATACGTTGATGAGATGTTACGTGTTTGGGTTGTGCGTTCACTCAACCCTGATGTTATTACTTGGATGTTATATATATTTATTTATATATATATATGGATGCACTTATAAAGATGTTTATATGTATGTATATATATATATATATATATATATAAAAGGATGATTATTTATTGAAAATGATGGCCTAACTGATGTATCCCTTTTATAGTTTAAAACCTTTGGAATGACTATTATGATTATTATTGTTGATGTTATTTATTAAAACTTGAACTCACTCAGCTCAAGCTGACTTTGTGTGCATGTTAGCATTTAGTTTCAGGTTAGGAGGTGGATGCGTTACCGCTTGGACGTGCACGAAGCTACTTGGATTGTGGAGGGCATGCTTGGTCGGAAGTCGCAATAACAATAAACATTTTTCTTTTAACATTTTATTTAATACATTTAAATTGGTTTTGGGCATAATTCCCGGGTTTTGGGAACTTTTTTTATTAATTATGGTTTTCCGTTGAATTATACTCTAAATTGGTTATTTTAAATGAGATAAACTGTTTTCAAGTTTAATTATTTTGCAGTATTTTGTATGAATACCAACTGTAGGATTCCCGGGAATCGGGGTCTTTCACGTTGGTATCAGAGCCCTGGTTCGCGGGATCCGAGCATCCCCGAATACTTGGAATCGAACTGTAAGAAAAGAAACCAGTATGCCCACCGCGAGTAGCTGCACGCCCAGAGGTAACTTTAAATTATTTACACCGACCATAAGAGTTTAAAGTATTTCTTCGAACAAAAGGAACTGAATACGCGATAGCGTCGATGGTTGGAATTGGTTAAGGATTATGATCTGGAGAATTTTGTACCATCCCGGTAAGGCTAACGTGGTACCCGACGCGTTGAGCCAGAAGGAGAGACCGAAATCTATTCGCGTAAAATCTTATCAGCTTATTCTTAAACCCGATATTTTGAAGAAGATAGCCAACTTTCAGAATGAAGCTTTACAGGTGGAATGGATTATGTCAGAGCGCATTTGGGGTAAAGAGAAATTGTTGGAAGACGTCAGTGATGGGGTGAAGTATAAGGATGGGTGTTTATGGGTATCGAGGTATGGGGGATTCAGAGATACAATTTTGGATGAAGCACACAAGTCGAGCTATTCCATTCACCCAGGCGCGACCAAGGTGTACCAAGACCTGAAGAAGAATTATTGGTGGCCTGCGATGAAGTTTTAGGTGGCTCAGTACGTAAGTAAGTGTTTGACGTGTCTGCAAGTTAAGGCCGAGCACCAGAAGCCATTTGGGAAACTTCAGCCTTTGGAAATACCTGAGTGGAAGTGGGAGCATCTTACGATGGATTTTGTGACTAAACTGCCTCGTACTCCTAGGGGTAGTTATGACACCATTTGAGTAATCGTTGATAGACTAACCAAGAGCGCTCATTTCTTGCCGATCCGAGAAACTTTTAATTCCGAGCAGTTGGCCGATGTGTTTATTCATGAGATCGTTTCTAGGCATGGGGTGCCAGTATCCATTGTTTCGGATAGGGATACACGTTTTACCTCTAGGTTTTGGAAGAAGTTTCATGAGGAGATGGGAACCAAACACCTCATCAGTGCCGCTTATCACCCGCAAACGGATGGTTAGTCCGAGAGGACCATTCAGACTCTTGAGGATATGTTGCGGACGTGTGTTATTGATTTTGGTGGTTGTTGGGATTGTCACTTACCGTTAGTCAAGTTCTCTTATAATAACAATTATCACGCCACGATTGGGATGCCGCCGTTTGAGATGTTGTATGGTAGGAGGTGTAGGACTCCAGTGTGTTGGGGTTCCATTGGTCAGAAACAGTTGGGTAGTTTGGAGGTGGTTGAAGCTACGACTGAGAAGCTCGAAAAGATAAAGGCTTTTATGAAGGCCGCTCAGGATCGTCAAAAGTCCTATGCGGATAAAAGGCGAAGACCTATTGTGTTTGAGGTTGGGGGTCGGGTTATGTTAAAAGTTTCTCCTTGGAAGGGTATTATTCATTTTCTCAAGAGGGGGAAGCTTTGTCTGAGGTTCATTGGTCCATTCCGTATATTGTCCCGTGTTGGCGAGGTAGCGTATAGACTGGAGTTGCCCGATGAGCTCGCGGGGAATCATCCCACGTTCCACGTGTCCCATTTAAGGGAATGTTTAGCAGATGAGGAGGCCCGTGTGCCTCTTGATGATATTGAGCTTGATAGTAAGCTGAACTACGTTGAGGAACCTATTGCTATACTTGACCGTCAGGAAAGGCGTTTGAGAAATAAGGTGGTTAGACAGGTGAAGGTGCAGTGGAGGCACCTTAAGGGTTCCGAGGCTACTTGGGAGTTCGAAGATGAGATGATGAAACTCTATCCGCAGTTGTTCCCGTCGCATAGGGATTCGAAGACCAATCCCATTGTAAAGGGGGTGGACTTATAACACCCGTTAATTTCCGGTTTAAAGATTTAAAGCATGTAAAGTATGTATAATTCTCGGGATTTAACCGACATTCTCAGAAACCTTCGCATCATCCCGGTACGTTAAAACATTTAAATTTTCCACCAAGATGTTAATTCTTTAAAACATGAAGGGCTAGATGTGAAAATACTTTATATCATAAACCTAACCCATTCTCCCCCTCCTTATTTCCGATCGGACCAAGGCAGCCGCCCCCTCCCCTTTTTTCTTCAACTTTTGAGCAATTCCAAGGCAACTAAAAGTGGTTCAAGGTATGTACTACAATCCCTAACACTCCTTTCCTCCAATCCTAGTCATTTTGATGCTCAATTTTGCCTATTCGTTTTGTATGACAGATTTCGGCTAGGGTTCAATTGACCCGCTTCCAGTGGATAAAAATTAGGACTTCTTGTGTAGAAAGATTCCCAGGTATGACATTTACATCATATTAAAATTTTGGGGTCATTGAAGATGTTTAGGTCGGTCAATTGATTTTAGTTCGAAAACTAGGGTTTATCGAGTGTAGAATCGTCAATTGTTGAGTTTGATGCGCTAATCGATTGAATTTCCAACCGAATCAGTTTTCATAGCCCTAGATGGATTTAAGGGCTGTGAGAAAATTGTTTTTTTTAGTACTCGGGGCTGATTTGGTTGGTGATTAGTCAAGCGAGTCGGTTGTGCGCGAATTGTTGTTTAAACGTTAATTTGAGTGTTGTGTAAAGGAACCGCAACCATATCGACTCGTGTGACATAATTATGATACATGAACAGTTTAAGATGGGAATTTGGTCCATATGGGGCTGATTTGCTTAGAAATTGATTTAAGGATCTATTACACGCGTATTCGACTCGATTTGCATTCAAACGGGTGAATTGTGCATCATGGTTAGCTTCGACCTCGATTGTAGGGTGGGATTGGTTTATTGAAAGGTTTTAGGGGCTGAGGTAAAGTAAAAGGAGTATGGGCTAGGCCTCGGGTCAAAACAATTGGGTTTGGATGGTCCGTTAGACGAGTGTGTTATTACGGGAAAGTTAGTAATGCGTTGTGTACAAATTATGGCTCTTACTTTTGAGTGTGCACTTAGAGATTCTCTAGCTCGTTGTTGGTGTTTGGTTGAGTTCAGGTGAGTTCATGATGCCCTTTTTTAACTCTTTTTAAGTTTTGGGCTAGCATGCACACCTAAACGATTTTGCTTGATGAAACATTTAAACTATTTTATATAGGCTTGCTTGTATATGGTGGGCCTTGGGATGTTATAGTATGTATGTATGTTTTATTGTATGGCCAATATTTGGCAATGTTAGTAGTCGTTATCGACTACGGATGTTACGTATGCCTACTTCGTGTTTGCATACGTTGATGAGATGTTACATGTTTGGGTTGTATGTTTGCTTGACCCTGATGTTATTACTTGGATGTTATATATATATTTATATATATAGGGATGCACTTATAAAGATGTTTATATGTATGTATGTATATATATTTATATATAAGGATGATTATTTGTTGAAGATGATGGCCTAACTGATGTATCCCTTTTATAGTTTAAAACCGTTGGAATGACTATTATGATTATTATTGTTGATGTTATTTATTAAAACTTGAACTCGCTCAGCTCAAGCTGACTTTGTGTGCATGTTAGCGTGAGTTTCAGGTTAGGAGGTGGATGTGTTACCGCTTGGACGTGCACGGAGCTACTTGGAGTGTGGAGGGCATGCTTGGTCGGAAGTCTCAATAATAATAAACATTTTTCTTTTAACATTTTATTTAATACATTTAAATTGGTTTTGGGCATAATTCCCGGGTTTCGGGAACTTGCTTTATTAATTATGGTTTTCCGCTGAATTATACTCTGAATTGGTTATTTTAAATGAGATGAACGGTTTTCAAGTTTAAGTATTTTGTAGTATTTAGTATGTGTCAGGACCGTTAGTTGGGTGAAACCTTAGCAAAGGTTAGACAAGAACACATCAACTTGAATACTCAAAGACCGATTTAATATCCCGGCGGAATTAGGATATCCAATGATTGAGAATGAAGGATTGTGAACAAATATCAAACACAAAACAGTAAATGATAATCATTAAATGCTATTTCAGAGACAAAAATTCACTATATTTAATGATATGTCAATGGAACAGTGAATGGAATGTCTAGGGTTTTGTGTGACGGCGACGGCTCTTGTACGATGAACAAAATGGAATGTTTTCGTAATCAGTGCGTGCCAGCCTCTGTCTCCAAATCCGTCTGAAAAAACCGTACCCTAAAGGTACCCTAGGACGTCTATATATTGACCTTGACATTCCTTCCAGAAGTCCTAGTCATTATAAATCTAATACAAGTGTTACAGTCCTCGAGCAAGGTACATACCTTGCTCGAGCAAACTTCCTATACTGGGTGTGCTCGGTGAGTGTCCTCGAGCAGACTTTACTTAGAATATATTCTCTTTCGAAGAATACATATTCCCTTTGAGTAAGCTTCATTCCTCTTGACTTGTCCATGCTTTGCTCGAACTAGTCCATCGAGCAAGCTCAGTCTTCTTGATGTCTTTAGCTTTTCTTATTCAAAAATCTTTAGCATGCTCGAATGTAAATCTTGCTCGGTAACTGAAGTGTGCTCGAAGTCTTTGCTTTGATTCACGTGACATCCTCTTATTGCATCCATGCTCGTCCCCATGTGCTCGTTCATCCTGTGCTCGTAACACTTGGCTGGAACTTATATGATCAAGCTGTTTGCTCGATTGGCAATCCATGCTCGATAGAAGAATACTCTTGCTCGTTGAATTGTAGCTTGCTCGAAACCTTAACACTTAGAAGAATCAACCATCTAAGGTTCAGAACTTTGCTCGAAGTAGTAAAAACCATGCTCGATCGTCTGGGCTTGCTCGAATTCCATACTTAGCCGTTTCTGAGGAGGTTGAGAAGATTCCAATCTTCCTTATCAAAAATCCGACCCAACAATCTCCCCCTATATTGGAACAAGCTTAGATGCACCAAAACATACTTGCATAGAGTTACACATGTATCAGATTTCTAGATAAATCATTTAAGAACATGTCATTTCATTACATAATTGGAATTCTGCCACATGGGCATTACAAACTAATTTTTTTCAAATCAAACAAAATATAAAGATAAACAGAATTAAGAATCAATCATTCATTAGCTCCATTCTGTTATCTTCTTCCTCTGTTCTTGGCTTCAGCTCTTTCTTTTAGTTTCTTCACATATGCAGCTCTTTGCTTCAGCATGTCAAGTTCTGAGGAGTCAGGGGCATCAATTGGAAATCTTGCACTAATTAAATCTTGTAGGTCTTGAGGATGCATATAATGCAGATCTCCATCCTCCCTTATGACTGCAATGTGTATCCCAGACTCATTTCTCAAAGTGGTCGAATCATCATGTTAATTGTACGTTAAGTATGTGATTCTTCCAAATTGTTGTACTCTTGAGTTGGGTTCCTTCATCACTTCTCTCGTAGCCAAGCACTCTCTTAAGGTCTTCCTTTTCTGGTGAGAGCTGCTTGCTAAAGTTCTTTGTTTCTTTGACTCAGAGAGGGAAAGCTCAGATATGTGAACTTCACTGATTCTCTTCCTCCTCTTCTCTTTTTCTGCTTGGCTCCTGATCTCTCTCTTCTTCTGTTGTAGAAATGGGAATCCCTTTTCTTCTTGTTCTTTTAAAAACTTGGAGAGATCATTCCTCAGTTGACCAGATGGTTGACTCTTTACTTGATTGTCATATAAAGTCAGCTCAGCCATCTTGGTCACTTGTTCTGTTGTAAAATTTCTCAAATCATCTCTGAAGATGATGAGATGTTCTGCTTCATCTTCAGTCACCACCCTTAAAGTCTTCGATCTTCGGCCAAAATAGAGACGTGTGGGCAGATTCAAGTTTCTTGGCTACACAGGCCTCACACTCTCTGACCTATGGGTTCTGCTTGAGCTCCCCATTTCAACTTTCTTTATCTTATCAAGACCCTCATCAACATACCATCTCTTTATTGTATCTTCTGTTTGCATTACCAGTCTTGACATTTTTACTCCCTTTTTGTGGAGGGCATTCATCATTTCTGCATGAACTTCTTGTTCTGCCCTCTTTTTGTCTTCTTGCAGTTTCCTCTGTGTTTCAAGATACATCCTCTGCTCTCTGTGATATATTACCATTAGTTCAGGAAGAGGCATGTTCTGAAACTGTTCTTTTGATATCCCTTTATATCTTACAAAAATTTTCAATATTTCCATTCTTTGAGAGTCCTTAAGCCACTTCTTAGCTTCTTGATCTTTCTTTTCTTTCTCCTCCCTTTTTTTTGCATCCTTATTTTTAGTTCCTGTTCTCTCTCATATTTTTCTCGACTTTCTTGATCTTAGTGAGAGTTTTTAATATGTTGAATTCTTCTTTTCAGTTCTTCAAGAATGAGATTTATCAAGAAGTTGTAGCTGTAGCCATACAGCTGAAGAAATTTTATATCTTTGTGTTTTGCTTTCAAGGATTCATACTCTGTTTTATCATTTGCCTTCTTCTCTGTTCTTCTCTTTCTGCTGTCAGATTCTGTAAATTTCTTTTCTTTTTCTTATTTTCTCTTAGACACCTTTCTCACATACTCAGATAGATCCTCCATGAGAGCCCTTTTATATAAATTATCAATCTTGTCAAAGGGTTGTAAGTTGAGGAATGCAGGCTTGTGACCAGCCTTTATCAAAACTTCCCTTTTTCCTTTCCTTACTTTCCAACCCTCAGCTTCTTTTGCCACATCCTCTTTTGATAGTCTTTGAACATAAAGAGGATCATAACCCAAGCTGATCAGACACTTAACATCTTCATTTGTCTTTTTAGGTTCCTTTAATTCTTCCTCATCTTCATTTTAACCATCCAAGTCAACCACTTCTTCAAGATTATGAAGAGCCTCAATCATGGGTTCATCATTTTGTTTGGATTCAGCTCTTCTTCTTTCTTTAAGCATCTCTGACCTAAGTTTGTAGACCATTTTCTTCACAGATTTTTGTCTCTTTGGCTTTGGAGTCTCAATTTCAGATGAAGGTTTTCTTTTGAGTTGTTTTCCTCTGGTTCTTCTAGGATTATTTCTTCATCAACAGACTCAGATTCGTCATTTTCAGTTTCAGCTGTGTGTGTGTCAACAGGTTTTCAGTAACTTCTTCAATAATGGGCTCATTTAAGTCATCTTGTTCTTTCATTCTCTGTTCCCTTTCTCTGCCCATGTTGATGTATTCCTGTTGTGCTTTCATTGTTGCCTTTACAATGTCTGAGTGATGTTTTTCTGGGTTGTTCAGTATGAGTGTTATATCTTTCATTATCACCAGTTTGACCATTGTAAATGCTGAAACCTCAACTGTTTCATCTTCTTCATTTGTTACAGGACCCAAATGTCACACCCGGCCCTGAGCGGCGGAAACAGCCGGGCGCGCGCGAGTGGGGATTGATAATTAAGCACGGGCCATTGCAAAACATTCAAAGATTTTCATTGCGCATGAAATGTTTAATACAAATACATTACATTGTTTAAAGACTACATAAAAACATCCAAGTATAAAAACTGTTGAAGATTTCCACGCCATATCCCCTTTGCGCGGCGGGTACAACCACGCGCATCGAAGGGATAGAACTAAAATCTTCCAAAAAGCTAGTTTTAGATGTTCAGCGTGAGGTGCTCTAAGTGTGACTCCATGCGCTACCTAGTTATCTCCTGAAAGACACGTAAAAATATTTGAATCAGTATAAACTGAGTGAGTTCACAAGTTTTAGTAACTTGATAAATCGTATTGCATCATAATCTTGATACAAATCATTCTGAAACATAATTCTGATAGCATTATTAAGCACATGCTTGGTAAAACATAGATCTATCAACATATTCTGATAAAATTGTTGCGCGGGTTACGCGCGAACATTTCTGGGAACTGTGCTCGTCTGTGTAAGTGGCGCTGCCACTACGAGCTAAAATAATGTAATACCGTCCCGCGGGTTACGCGCGGACACTTCTGGAAAACTGTGCTCGTCTGAGTAAGTGGCGCTGCCACTACGAGCGAATAATACTGTAATACCGTCCCGCGGGTTACGCGCGGACGTTGTGCCGGAAAACAAGGCGCTCGTCTGCGTAAGAGGAGCGACCTCTACGAGCGGGCTCAAACCCATAGTACTGCCCCATGACCATACTAGGCACTCGTCTGTGTAAGAGGTGCGACCCCTACGAGTGGGCGGATCAAACCAGCAGTCCCTACCCTTAGAGTTCCAATGGTAAAGTGATCACTTACTCGAATCTGGTGCACTAACATCGAAATACCATAGATAACTGTTCGCATTGCTCATCATGAAACATAACTTAAACACGTAATCGTTTGCATAGCTTGTAAGTATACCATGATAAAACATTATTTAAGTACGTGTCCCTCGCCCCGAAAGTAGTTTAAAAACAGTGAAAACAGTGAAAATAGGGGCTGTGAGACTCACCTGTGGTTCTTGTTAAGGGATTAATCGAGATTCGGGTTTTCTTGGTGTTGGCCTCGGAATCGAAGGTCTAGAATACGATTAAATAACAAGAAGTATATATATTAAGATCAAGAAATGGGAGAACATAAGGGTTGGAAAGTAGATCTCAAGGTTATATTCTCGGCTTACCTAGTAACAGGATCGGAAATGAAAACAACGGATGCTTGGGAGAGGATTAGTGCAAGTTTGTAGTTCTTTGAAGTGTGTTTTGGGTGATAATTTAGGTTACAAATTTATAGGCAAACTCAAGGGAACACAATCCCTTGCTTTAGGGGATTGAAATCTTTTCATATCTAAATGTAATGATGATAAAGTATGGAAGTTATTATTATTTACTTAAGAGTGGAGTGGTGGATAAAAGATTTTGATTTGATTTGGACAGAACATGCAGGTCTGGGGTTGGTGAGAATAGGGTGGCTGACAGTTGACTTTTCATGTTACAGTGTGCTTTTTCAGGTACTTTTGTCAGTGTACAGTAAAAAAAGTGGAAAATCTCTGAAACACGCTACTGTTTCCTTTCGGGCGGGAGTAATCTCCTTATAACTGGAGAATAGACTAAGTGTTCTGCGCGTATAACTTTGTGCGCATAGCTTTCTGCGTGAAGGACATTTCTTTGCTGCGGGTAGATACGTAACCTTCTCGCAGTTAGGGACATTTGAGTTTCATTTGTAGATTCTCCAGGTGGTCTTGGTATTTCAACATAGTGATCAGTCATGTTGAAGTCAATTCCATCTTGGAGCTTCAGACAAACTAGCTCTCAACGTTCCCGCCATGCGGGTAGGTTAGTTCCCCTCCCGCACGCGCATAATTGGTTTTTGGGATGCACCCGCCTTAGCCTCATGCGTGACGGTCAACCCATTTAGACAACATAAAGTTTCATGAAAACATAAGGCCAAAACGTTCACGCATGGCGCATATAACATATGCTCACGCTGGTTCTTAACATGGTGCGCTCGCGCAGGTTGCACATAACAACTGCACGCGCTGACTAACATGGCGCGCTCGCGCAGGGCGCACATAACAAATGCACGCGCTTAATATTTACAATCACCTAATTATTAGGTTGATTACTTGGCTTATGGGTTTGGGAATTTACCGGTTGTCACATTCTCCCCTCGTTAAACGAATTTCGTCCCGAAATTTAGGAGACGTTGCTGTCAGAAGCTATGCTCTGAAAGAGGTGTGGGTATTTCTTGCGCATTTGGTCTTCTCTTTCCCAAGTGAACTCAGGCCCACGCCTCGAGTTCCATTGAACCTTTACTAACTTGATTTTGCTCCTGCGTAACTTTTGTTCTTTCCAACCGGTTACTGCTATAGGTTCTTCTATGAAGTGCAGCTGTTTGTCGATGTGAATCTCTTCCATCGGCAAAATCAACGTTTCGTCAGATAAGCACTTTTTGAGGTTGGACACATGAAACGTATTATGAACTCCACTGAGTTCGGCGGGTAAACGGAGCTTATAAGCAACCGGACCGATCCTTTCCAGGATCTCAAATGGTCCAATGTAGCGCGGATTCAACTTTCCTCGCTTACCGAAACGGGGGACTCCTTTCCATGGAGAGACTTTCAAAAGTACTTTATCCCCTACTTGAAACTCCAATGGTTTCCTTCGCACATCTGCGTAGCTCTTCTGTCTGTCGCGCGCTGTCTTAAGGCGATCCCTTATCTGAAAAATCTTGTCTGTTGTTTCCTGGATCAATTCTGGACCAGTCATTTGCTTGTCACCTACTTCAGCCCAGCACAGTGGGGATCTACACTTGCGCCCATACAAAGCTTCGAACGGCGCAGCCTTAATGCTTGTGTGATAGCTGTTGTTGTAAGAAAATTCAACCAATGGAAGATGAGTATCCCAGCTACCTTCGAAATCGATTGCGCACGCGCGTAGCATATCTTCCAATGTCTGGATTGTTCGCTCGCTTTGCCCATCCGTTTGAGGATGATAAGCCGTACTCATGTCAAGACGAGTACCTAAAGCTCCTTGTAACGATCTCCAAAACCTTGAGGTGAACCGACTATCTCTATCAGAAATGATGGACACTGGGACTCCATGTTTTGAAACTACTTCTCGAATATACAATCGGGCTAACTTTTCCATCTTATCGGTTTCCTTGATCGGCAGGAAGTGTGCTGACTTAGTTAGCCGATCCACAATAACCCATATTGTGTCATAACCCCCAGGTGTCCTTGGCAGTTTGGTGATGAAGTCCATAGAGATTTGTTCCCACTTCCACATGGGAATTTCTGGCTGCTGAAGCAACCCCGACGGCTTCTGATATTCAGCCTTTACTTTTGAACACGTCAGGCACTTACTGACATACGTCGCGATGGCGCCTTTAAGATTGGGCCACCAATACAGCGCTTTAACATCTTGGTACATCTTGTCTGCGCCAGGATGTACGGAATACCGTGTCTTGTGAGCTTCGTTCAATACCTGCTCGCGCAATCCTCCCTTGAGAGGGACCCATATGCGGTTAGCGAAATATAGATTGCCGTTCTCTTTCAGTTCCAAATTCTTAACCATACCCCCAAGGCATTCGTTTTTAACAAACTCTGGTTTCAAGGCTTCTTGCTGAGCGTCTCGGATGCGGGTAGAGAGATCTGCGTGAATGGTCAACCTTAGAGCCTTGACTCGTAGCGTTTTTATTCGCTCCTTCCTACTTAGCGCGTCTGCTACCACATTCGCCTTTCCAGGGTGGTACTTAATTTCACAATCATAATCATTCAACAACTCCACCCATCTTCGTTGCCTCATGTTTAAATCCTTTTGATCAAATATATGTTGAAGGCTCTTGTGATCCGTAAAGATTACACACTTTGTACCATAGAGGTAATGGCGCCAAATCTTTAGCGCGAAGACAACCGCTCCAAGTTCTAAATCATGCGTTGTGTAGTTCTTTTCATTGGTCTTGAGTTGGCGTGAGGCATACGCTATGACTTTGTCTCGTTGCATAAGGACACATCCGAGTCCCTGATGTGAAGCGTCGCAGTAAACGACGATGTCATCCGTCCCCTCGGGCAGAGACAAAATTGGCGCACTACATAACTTCTGTTTCAACATTTGAAACGCTGCTTCCTGATTTTCGCCCCAAACAAACTTCTTGTCTTTCTGAGTTAGCGCGGTCAGAGGTAGAGCTATTTTGGAGAAGTTCTCAATGAAGCGTCGATAGTAGCCAGCTAGTCCTAGGAATTGCCTCACCTCAGTTGGGGTTTTTGGCGCTTCCCAGTTTTCGATGGCCTTGACTTTGGAAGGATCAACGTGTATTCCTTTCTCGTTTACAACGTGACCGAGAAAGTGAACTTCTCTAAGCCAAAACTCGCACTTGGAAAACTTCGCATACAACTTTTCTTTCCTCAACAATTCCAAAATCAATCTCAGGTGTCGCTCATGCTCGGCCTTGGTCCGAGAGTAAATCAGAATATCATCTATAAACACAATCACAAACTTGTCCAAGTATGGTTTGCACACGCGGTTCATCAGATCCATGAACACAGCCGGCGCATTAGTTAGCCCGAAAGGCATCACTAAGAACTCATAATGGCCGTATCTAGTTCGGAAGGCTGTTTTCGGCACATCTTCCTCATGGACCCTAAGTTGGTGGTATCCTGACCGTAGATCTATCTTTGAATAATAACTGGATCCCTGTAACTGGTCAAATAAGTCGTCAATCCTCGGTAAAGGGTACCGATTCTTGACTGTCAGCTTGTTCAGCTCCCTGTAGTCAATACACATTCTGAACGAACCATCCTTCTTCTTAACAAACAGTACTGGAGCTCCCCAGGGTGAAAAGCTTGGGCGTATGAAACCCTTATCCAATAGTTCCTGTAACTGATTGGATAGCTCTTGCATCTCAGATGGAGCTAGTCGATAAGGGGCTCGAGCTACTGGCGCAGCTCCTGGGACTAAATCAATACGAAATTCTACTTGTCGCGGCTGCGGCAATCCGGGCAAATCTTCAGGAAAAACTTCTGGAAATTCGCGCACTACCGGTAAGTCTTCAATTCTTCGCTCATCTCCTTTCTTCTCTACTACATGCGCCAGGAAGGCGTAGCACCCTTTCCTTAGGCACTTACGCGCCTTTAGGCACGAAATCAGCTTCGTCGCAACTCCCCTTCTTTCCCCTTGAATTACCAAGGTTTCTCCGTTCAACAGTGGGATCCGAACCTGCTTCTCATGGCAAATAACTTCCGTGCGGTTCTCGACTAACCAATCCATACCTACCACAATGTCAAAACTTCCCAAGTCTATTGGCAACAAGTTAATATTGAACCCGTGACCTCCCATGACTATTACACATTGTTCAGTTCTTTCGTTTGCGCATAACTGCCTACCATTGGCTAGTTCTATAGTATAAGGCGTGTCTAGTCTACTGGTTGTTAGGCCTAGGGAGTCTTTAAACTCAGCGGATATAAAACTCAGGTCAGCGCCAGTATCAAATAAGACAGATGCAAAATGGCCGTTAAGCAAAAACGTACCGGTTACCACATTCGGCTCTTCTTTAGCTTCACCCGCGCTGATCACAAAAGCTCTCCCGCGAGCTTGGTTTCCCCTTTGCGGGCAATCCCGACTGAAATGCCCTGGCTTTCCGCATGCGTAGCAGTTGTCATTGGCTCCAGCTTCTTTAGCACGGCAATTCACCGTCTTGTGTCCTGGCCTGTTACATTTGGCGCACGTGACGCTCGCGCATTCACCCTCGTGGTGAAACTTGCATTTGTTGCACCATGGGTAAGGGCCACTGTATCCTTTTCGTGGTGGCTCCGCGGCCTGAATCGCGTAAATCCTTGCGCTTTCCTGCTTCTTGAACGGTGGCTGCTTGGAGTCGGACCCTCGGTGGTGAGAGTTCCATTTCCTCTTGGGATCAGAGGTTCGCTGCTCGGTTCCGCGCGTAGTTAACATACCCGCACGGACCGTATCCCTTGTAAGGGTGATGGCCCGCGCTACCGCCTCATCAAAGGTTGGAGGCGCTGCGGCGTTGAGCGGAACCCTAACAACAGGAGGTAACCCAAAAATATACCTCTCGATCTTCTTTTCCTCCGTGTTTGCCATATCTGGCACCAACTGGCAAAGTTCGTTGAACCGGTTGTTGTAGGCATCGATATCCGTTCCTACCATGGCGTGGTTCCAGAATTCCTGTTGTAGACTCTGGATTTCTGCGCGAGAGCAGAACTTTCTCATCATCATTTCCTTCAGTTCCTCCCAGGTCTTGTGGAGAGCAACTTCTCGCCCCAAAGTTTTCGTTTGAAGCTTCCACCAAGACGAAGCTGCCTCTTGGAACATGCAGGTCGCGTAAAGGACCTTCTGGTTCTCACTACATCCGCTAATGGAGAGGACTGTCTCCATCTTGTCAATCCAGTTGTAGAGCCCAATGGCCCCTTCGGTTCCCTTGAATGGCCAAGGCTTACAGGCCATGAATGTCTTATAGGAGCATCCTTTGTCCAAGCCTCCTGATTCGGGTTCTGGGGTCTCATTCTGACGACCCTGACTAGATTCGGCCTTGCTGGCCTCATGTGTTGCGATTGCTTGCGCGATTATTTCCGCGAGTTCCTCGGGTGTCATGGTAATTCCTTTGGCTTTAGTTGGAGGCATTCTCGCTTTAAAAGAGAATGGAAATATATCAAACTTAGCGCATGTACTCTGAGCACATAATGTTATCATTATTTACTAGACAGTGTGACCCGTGTTCCTAAGTGTGTGTATAGTTTCTTTTGAAAATATTTTCTTTGAAAAATATTTCATGTGATTCCCCAACGGTTATAGTCTAGGTTAAAACTTCTTTTCCTAGTTCGCTATAACCAGTGCTCTGATACCAATCTGTCACACCCGACCCTGAGCGGCGGAAACAGCCGGGCGCGCGCGAGTGGGGATTGATAATTAAGCACGGGCCATTGCAAAACATTCAAAGATTTTCATTGCGCATGAAATGTTTAATACAAATACATTACATTGTTTAAAGACTACATAAAAACATCCAAGTATAAAAACTGTTGAAGATTTCCACGCCATATCCCCTTTGCGCGGCGGGTACAACCACGCGCATCGAAGGGATAGAACTAAAATCTTCCAAAAAGCTAGTTTTAGATGTTCAGCGTGAGGTGCTCTAAGTGTGACTCCATGCGCTACCTAGTTATCTCCTGAAAGACACGTAAAAATATTTGAATCAGTATAAACTGAGTGAGTTCACAAGTTTTAGTAACTTGATAAATCGTATTGCATCATAATCTTGATACAAATCATTCTGAAACATAATTCTGATAGCATTATTAAACACATGCTTGGTAAAACATAGATCTATCAACATATTCTGATAAAATTGTTGCGCGGGTTACGCGCGAACATTTCTGGGAACTGTGCTCGTCTGTGTAAGTGGCGCTGCCACTACGAGCTAAAATAATGTAATACCGTCCCGCGGGTTACGCGCGGACACTTCTGGAAAACTGTGCTCGTCTGAGTAAGTGGCGCTGCCACTACGAGCGAATAATACTGTAATACCGTCCCGCGGGTTACGCGCGGACGTTGTGCCGGAAAACAAGGCGCTCGTCTGCGTAAGAGGAGCGACCTCTACGAGCGGGCTCAAACCCATAGTACTGCCCCATGACCATACTAGGCACTCGTCTGTGTAAGAGGTGCGACCCCTACGAGTGGGCGGATCAAACCAGCAGTCCCTACCCTTAGAGTTCCAATGGTAAAGTGATCACTTACTCGAATCTGGTGCACTAACATCGAAATACCATAGATAACTGTTCGCATTGCTCATCATGAAACATAACTTAAACACGTAATCGTTTGCATAGCTTGTAAGTATACCATGATAAAACATTATTTAAGTACGTGTCCCTCGCCCCGAAAGTAGTTTAAAAACAGTGAAAACAGTGAAAATAGGGGCTGTGAGACTCACCTGTGGTTCTTGTTAAGGGATTAATCGAGATTCGGGTTTTCTTGGTGTTGGCCTCGGAATCGAAGGTCTAGAATACGATTAAATAACAAGAAGTATATATATTAAGATCAAGAAATGGGAGAACATAAGGGTTGGAAAGTAGATCTCAAGGTTATATTCTCGGCTTACCTAGTAACAGGATCGGAAATGAAAACAACGGATGCTTGGGAGAGGATTAGTGCAAGTTTGTAGTTCTTTGAAGTGTGTTTTGGGTGATAATTTAGGTTACAAATTTATAGGCAAACTCAAGGGAACACAATCCCTTGCTTTAGGGGATTGAAATCTTTTCATATCTAAATGTAATGATGATAAAGTATGGAAGTTATTATTATTTACTTAAGAGTGGAGTGGTGGATAAAAGATTTTGATTTGATTTGGACAGAACATGCAGGTCTGGGGTTGGTGAGAATAGGGTGGCTGACAGTTGACTTTTCATGTTACAGTGTGCTTTTTCAGGTACTTTTGTCAGTGTACAGTAAAAAAAGTGGAAAATCTCTGAAACACGCTACTGTTTCCTTTCGGGCGGGAGTAATCTCCTTATAACTGGAGAATAGACTAAGTGTTCTGCGCGTATAACTTTGTCCGCATAGCTTTCTGCGTGAAGGACATTTCTTTGCTGCGGGTAGATACGTAACCTTCTCGCAGTTAGGGACATTTGAGTTTCATTTGTAGATTCTCCAGGTGGTCTTGGTATTTCAACATAGTGATCAGTCATGTTGAAGTCAATTCCATCTTGGAGCTTCAGACAAACTAGCTCTCAACGTTCCCGCCATGCGGGTAGGTTAGTTCCCCTCCCGCACGCGCATAATTGGTTTTTGGGATGCACCCGCCTTAGCCTCATGCGTGACGGTCAACCCATTTAGACAACATAAAGTTTCATGAAAACATAAGGCCAAAACGTTCACGCATGGCGCATATAACATATGCTCACGCTGGTTCTTAACATGGTGCGCTCGCGCAGGTTGCACATAACAACTGCACGCGCTGACTAACATGGCGCGCTCGCGCAGGGCGCACATAACAAATGCACGCGCTTAATATTTACAATCACCTAATTATTAGGTTGATTACTTGGCTTATGGGTTTGGGAATTTACCGGTTGTCACACCAAACCAAGTTCATCTTTATTTATTTCAAGCTCTTCAGGCTCAGTGATCAAAGGCTCTGCAGCCTTTTCTTGTTCAGGTTCTTGTTGATCAACATTCAAATTTTCTTTCAAGGCATCAATTGTAGCCTTGATTGCTTCATCAGCTTCTCTTAATCTCCTCTCATTTTCCTCCTCTTTATCATTCATTTTAATCAAGGCTTCTATGACCTCCTGAGGAATTTCCTCTTCTTCTTCAACCGTTACTTCCCTTTCAACGGCCTCCAGCTCTTCATTCATTAGATTGATTGCTGTTTTCACTGACTCAGCTTCAGCTACGTCCGGATCAACAACATTTTCTTTAAACAAAATATCTTCTGATTGGACTGGATGCTTAGGCAGGGGATGTAGATCTTCTTCAGTAATTGCAACCCCTTTGCCTTTTGTTTTTCTTTTTAGTCTCTCTTCTTCAGTTTCATCTTCTTCTTTATCCTCCCCCTCATCCTCCGATTCTCCATCATCATATGCTTGGTTTAGCATGTTCAAAGCATTAGAGGTCCAACCTCCTCTTAAACATCCATATTCTCCCCCTGTTTTGGTGCATCTCAAGTCTTTTCAACCTCAGACTGCCCCTCAAGGGTTCGAATCTTCAATAAAGCTTCATTCAGAGCAACTTCCAATGCCGAGTTCCGTCTGGCCAAAATGGCATTACGTTCTCTTAACATGATGTTTTCAAACTCAAGTTTGGCATTTTCACACACAACATCGTAAAGATTGGGACTTGATGGTGGGTTTCAGCAGTAGGTTTTGGAGCTGGTTCAGAGAATGGTTCAGATTTTGTGGTTTCAGGGGATGGAACTTTGTATGGTTCTGGGATTTGGGTTGGGAGAGTAGGTTCAGTTGGTTCTGTAGTAGGTTGAGGATGGATAGGTATGTCTTGTTCAGTTGGCTCAATTGTGGCAGGTGAAGAACGAATATCAGCATTATCAGTTGGCTCAAGAGCTTCTTGACCAATTTCATACACAGTCTCGTCAACTACAACCTGTGCATCAGCAGCATTGTCAATAACCATATCATCTCATCCATCGGCACCATTATCATCATCATTATCGTTATCATCACCATCATCATCTTCCTCATCACTGTTGCCAGGGGTCCTTCGTAACATCAATAGCACCCAGTGCAGGTACGGGTAACCATGGGACTACATTCGAATCATCATTGTTAATGAACTTACTCTGAGCATCCTTCATACGTTTGCATATATTTGGGTCTTGCAACCTCAAAATCTACCATGTCCTGTGAATGTCTGGTAAGGCTCTGTTTATTAAGATCTGCAGAAAACATAGATACATTATGAATCTTTGATGGACTGGCCTGTCTGCATTTGAAATCAACCCTTGAAAGATGAGTCTTGAAATGTTGAAGGGTTGCTGGTAAAGAATGGCGACAGTGAGAGACCCATGCTCTCGACTTAGCAACGTCCAAGTCCCTCGTCGTGGAGATAAGGACTGGATCACGTGACGAATCAGGAACCTGTAGAGTAAAGGAAAACTTCCCTTTTGAAACTGTCCCTCCTTAACTCCTCTCTGATAGCCCATAGTCTCTTGAAAGACTCTTAGTAACCTTGGGACTGAGTAGGACGGCTGATCCTCAAAATTGTCATTAAGGTCCAGTGCAGCTATGATGGAGGCTTCTGTTATCTCAATGTCATGATTTAGAATCGACGCCTCAATGCTTTCCCCATTGACATATGTTGCAGATCCCCAAAAATCCGAAATATGATTTCTGTATATTGTGGGGTCGGTAGTTAAAGCCACCCTCAGATTGGAGTTTCTCAAAAAGTTTATCATTGGCTCCAACTCACGGTTGTCATCATCTATCTCTAACCGAGCACAAATATTATGCCGTTTTTCGTATTTGAAAGCCATCAGTTCTACAAAAACAAGAAGAGTTGTCAGTACACAAAGTTGCAGAACTAATATGTGAGAATAGAAAGGTGATCCATTAAATCTTTGTGGGCCAACCTCATTATACATTACACATACATATATATTTATTTATATAATATAAAAACAAATAAAGTATAAACCATGGTCACAGTCTCCCTGAACTTCTGACCACATGCAACAACCACCAACCCCAACCGCTACCTTCTGCCGCCACTACCACAACTCGCGGCTGACAGTCGCCTAAACCACCTTTCTATCTCAATTGTCTCTCTAAACTTATCTCCAATTTCTTTTTACTCTCTTTCTAAACTATATCTTCTAATTTACCTACCACCACCCCCTTAACTATATCCTTTCCGACGATCAGCCAGCAACCACCTCCCGCCAACCATCGTCTTCCCCACCAAGACCCAAACATACCAACACCCTCTCTCTCTCTCTCTCTATCTATCTCTCTCTCTCTCTCTCTCTCTCACTCCCTCACATTCTAGCGACATTTACATCTCTTTCGTTTGATCGGCTCCGACCACCACTTATCAATTCAATCAACTTTGCTTTCTGTTAAATGATCTGCAAACGGTTATTATCTTCACTTGTTAGTAGCCGTTGAAATTTCAGTCTAGATTGCAATCCCTCAAATTCAATTCCAAGATCAAGTTCGCTTCCCCTCAACTCCCTGAAACTCCATACTTCATCTCAGAAGAATTTTACAGGGTTATAGATTTGGGATTAGGGATAACGTATTTTTCAGGTTAAATAGCCAACATGTATAAAACCTTCAATTCCGGTCATAAGTTTCATCTGCGGTAGGATTAGTGTTTCTCAGTTCTGAAAATCGGCTCTCTCATATATTCAAATTGTTCCCTCGTTATTGATTTCAACGGTAGGGATGGTGCACGGTGATTCAGGCAACCAGTTTCTGGTGCATTTTCTTTGTGACAACAGCTTAATAGATTTGTAATGTTTGTAATCGAGTCTCTAATAGTTTATGTTTATGTGTGTAATGGAGTGGAGCGAAGTTAACTAAGCGAACTTACTTAAGTTCGCCATATATGAGCCAGGAGAAATTTCCTGGCTATATAAAGACAAGTTCAGTTAGGGTTAGACTTCCAGCCATCCCATCAGTCGTATTCTGTGTCCAGAGAACTCGCATTCTATGTTGATTGTATCTGTTATAATCAACCGAAGAAAAAATTTAAAGTGATCTCGTTATTGTTCTATTCATTAATTACTCCTTAGCGTTAATCAGAGGGATTCCTCACATTTGGTACAACGTATCAATATCGTCAAGATCCATTCTAGGGACCTACAATTGGTATAAGAGCTTTTGCTCGAAATTGTGTGGCTCAGGATTGTTTAACGAGTGCATTATGAGTGCTTTAACGAGATTCATCATTAGAAATAACCACCAAAACCTATCCTTCCCAAAAAATCTGCCGTACTAGTTTTTACACATAACCAATAGCCGCTACAAAACAAGAAAACAACGTTTTTGCAAAAATCTCAACTGTCAGGTGAACATGTCGCTAGGGTTACCAACTAGACAAAGTTAATCTCGGCGAACATACCGACCGAAGTTACAAGTAAGGCGTACTTGTAACCCATAGAGAACTTACCTAGGCGTAACTATACTACAACGAAGTTAGCCAGATGAACTTAAACCTAGGCGAAGTTGCTAATTTCGGTTGGCATGTAACTATCTCTCTATTCAAGAAGAAAAAAAAATGTATTTTCATACAATTTGCGTTTAACAAAAATTTTTTCTAATGTTTTAAATACATAGATAATCCTTGAAAAATTTTGGTGACAATATTTTGCTGAAAGTTTTGTTCATTTTTTACGAGATGGTTATTCAGTTTTCAGCATTCAGAGAGACTAAAGACTTGGATTTTGTTTCAAGTATACCAAAATCCATTTGAATCCTTTTCGATGCGTCTAAATTGGCTTAAATGGCAAGTAACAATAGTTTGCCCAAAACCGATCATAAAATTGGAAACCTAAATAACCCACCGAAATTAGCAAAAGGTATAGATTTTGTAGTTTGAAGAGAAAAAATTTAAGAGTTTTTACAAAATCAAGATGCCAGAATGTGGAATTGTATGATAGATAGGTATATTCCATCTACAGTGGAGGTGACGGTAGGCTGATTGCTAACTCATACGTTAATATGGAAGAGTTCAAAAAGGGTATGGCTAATGCAAAAGAGAGAGCCATGCGTGTAATTATGATGGCTTTACCAGAAATGATAATTCATAATTAAATGTATCGTATTTCAATGGATACACAGGCAGAAGTCGAAAAACGTTTTGAAGCGAGGCCTTCATAAAAAACCTACGGGACATAGTACAAACAACTATGATTCTAAGAGCCATGGGACTAATAAGTCATTAGTATCTCAAAGGGATGACTTCTATGATTGGAATATTCTAGTAGATGTGACATTCGTGTCAAAACCATGTATACCTTAGTATTTACATATCAAATGAACGATTAATTGTTGACTGTTGATTATGTAACGAACAAACAAATAACCAAATAATACTGGTTATGACCCGGATATCTCGGGGGGCGGGGGCATCTAGAAGTGATATACATATATATATATATATATATATATATATATATATATATATATATATATATATATATATATATATATATAGAAGCTAACATATCGATATTATGGCCATAGTATATAGCTAACCAGTTAACCGAAAAGATTCTCGTTTAACAATACGCTATGACTTTAAACATTTAAAGCTAGTACAAAAACAAGCATTGTATCATCCGTCAAGACGAAAAAGACTTACAAAACGCTTATTCCAGATGTATTAAGCAACTCGTGAAAATATTTTGGATTTTTACAACCAAGTGGTATGTTTTTATTAGTTTACAAAAATATGGTCGAAAGACACTCGTTTTCGCGTTGTTCATCACACCTGAACTACTTGATCTTGTCAAAAACCGAACCCAAAATAAATTTTGGCTCGGGATTTTGCATACGGCATGCAAAACAAGGAAAAATATGCCAAATGTGGGGCCCAATGGGACCCCAAATGTGGCGGCCGCAATAGGGCACCTCCCCCCTTTGATATTTTCACTTATAAACCATTCCTAACAACTCTTTCACATGATTATAATATGCTCCAGCAGGTTTTATCTCTAAAACAACCAATAATTACAGGTAATTAAGTATATTTGATGTGTTTTAACATGATTTTTACATGAAAATTCAAGTTTGATTAAGGAAAACCATTCTAACCATGTAAAACTCTTCAAAATGATCCAAATACATATTTTTATGTTGAACATGGTTATGAATCTGAATTAAACACTTTTTTGGACAAAAACATGTATTAGGAAGTTTAAATCGCGTGTTTATAGTTCAAAAACTCGATTTGAAACCCTAATTGAAACCCTATGTTACAAGGCTATATGATTGATGTTCTATGCTTGGTTTTGAGGAACATGGCCTTTAGATACATTAGCTAGGCAGGCAAGAACCCGAAAAGGCGAGATAAGAGCTTAACCGATCAAAAAACGCAAAGGTATCACCCCAACCGCTCGTTCTTTAGGGGCTGTTCAGGATTAGTTTATAACGTGCTTGTTTTTAGCCTATGAACTTTTGTAGGGACATCAGGGATCATATAAATGAGTCTCTGTCCATATTTTTGAATTTTCGATAATCTCAGAATATTTGGCGATTTCATTACCGTTTGTTAGGGTTTATTTGGGAAAAATAGTTAAATTGCTTGAAAAATTATGAAATTTTGTGGAAAACTCAGGTAATGCATCACAAGATCACACATAAATCTTGGGGTTAATTGGAGAACCCTAGCTATGATATTTGGATTTGCGTTTATTCGAGTTTTAACGAACGTTTATTGCTCAAAAATGTAATTTAGACAAATTTTTGAGTTCTGGAAATTTTACAGAAAAATTTAGCAGCCAATTTGATCACTCATAAAATTTATCGGATTTTTCAAAAATAATTTGGTACAAACGAACGATTTATCGGTTAAAAATAACATATAAACTAAATTTTTATAAATTAAGAAATGAGCAGTTTCAAAAATATTTTTATAAAAATCTACATATATTAATTAATGAGTGAATGAATTTTCATAATTTAATGATAAACAGATAAATAGTTGTGCTAATTTGAAAGTTAGATAAATATAACTTTGATAAAAACCGGCAGCTTTATGATAAACGAACCTGATGGGAAATCAGAACATCAAAAGTGGTCAAATGTCATATTTTTGAGTTAATTGAGTAAAAACCAAACATTTTCTGAGAAATTCGGACAATTCGGATGAATTATGTATGTTTTCTCCAAACCAGTTTGTATAAAACGGAAACAAATCCTATAGCGAATCTAGACATCTAAACTCTGAATTTTCTTTATAACTGAACCATTTTATCAACCGGCATGTTTACTCAAGTTTGTGTAAGCTTACCAATTTTCGAAACGCTTAAACGACCAACTTGGCCCAGCACGTTAAACGACCAACATTAGATATTGTACAACGTCACAATCTAAGACTACTGACATGTTTTGTGCATGACAGCTATACCCAGACTAGATATACAGCCCGATTCAGTATGGAGGCTATAATAATATTAAAATATTAAATATATAATACGAATTATATTAATCGATTTGTAACGAACTATACAGGCTATAAACCAATATTGTGCTGAGTACACTACTATAAGGTGAGTTTCATGACCCCTCTTTTTAAACTGAAATACGAACTTTTGGGGTGAAAAGCATGTTTATATACATCTATTTATCTGAAAACGATTCATGATGCGAATTATCTAAGTGTTAATACACAAAAAGTCCACACAAACATAATGATTGACTACGAGCTGGTGGAATGTGAATAGTATTATTGACTGATAAATTAAGTTGAGATGGAACGGATGCCAAAACATTAAGAAATTGCACATGACTATATGTTTATACAAACACGTTATGTAGTGTTAGGCATAGCAAATTTGGGAATAACGTGGTCTGCGACGGCCATGGGAATCACGTGGTCTGTGAAGGCCATGGGAATAACGTGGTCTGTGAAGGCCATGGGAATAACATGGGTAGTGGAGGCCATGAGATTGGCGTGGGTAGTGGAGGCCACGTGGTACAAACGAACAGTCATACATACATACATACATACATACATACATACATACAAACTATGATTGTTATGGATTCGCATAACTAATTTCGTTGAAACCTTGTGAAACTCACCAACTATTCGTAGTTGACCCTTTTTAACATGCTTTTCAGGTATACCAGAGGTGAAATGAGATATTATGTGCTATTTGATCAAGTGGTGTTCGATACCGTTGTAGATAGATGCAAATATACTAGTGAGAAGTAAAGCGATTTGAAGGACCGGTTTATGTAATGTATCGCCTAGTTTGTAAACAGAGTCAGAATTATGTAATATAATGTTTCTTTATAAACAATGTGCTTGATACTACAGTAGTCTGCTACACTTCTGTTTTACGCTTCCATATTTGCTAGACGGGGCGTGACACTAGAAGAGGTGAAAAATCAAGTAGATGTCGCTTAGGTTAACAAAGAAGTTGAGAAAGCTGTCACACCCCAACCTATGACGGAATGCGGGGGCGCAATTGATTGCATAGTTCACAAGACACTAACATTAATATAGTGGCCATAACTAATTATTTAAATTAAAT
The DNA here is from genome assembly GCF_021521415.1 of Bidens hawaiensis. NCBI lineage: Eukaryota > Viridiplantae > Streptophyta > Magnoliopsida > Asterales > Asteraceae > Bidens > Bidens hawaiensis. The sequence goes on from NW_027491157.1 coordinate 2,544,878, forward strand.
AATTTAAGTACATCACATAATCCCAAAATAAAACATTATCCAAACTGAACCAAAATTCCAAATAAAATACATCAAGATAAATATTCGTTGATATCCTAAATGTATCATTTACTTGTGTAAGACCCCGAATCCCATGAAACCTACAGTTGGTAATCATATCCAAAATTCACAAAAATTTAAAACCAAAGAAGGTCATCTTATTAAAATCAGTTCAGAGTAATAAACAACGGAATAATACATATCAAAATCCCCAAAACTGGGAAAAGTGCCCAAGGTTAAATATAAAATAAAAATATTCGTTTCATTTTGAAATCTCTTACTAGGAATGTCTTCAACCGTCCGAGTAGTCTCCAGCACGTCCAAGCGATAATCTCTAATCCTTAACCTGAAATTCAAACTAACATACATACAAAGTTAGCTTGAGTTGAGTGAGTTCAAGTTTTAATAAGCAATGCTCATAAATCCTTTCGAAGATTATAGGTATAAAACAGTATAAATAATAATAGGCAAGTGAATAATTAAATAAATAAATAAATATTTAAATAATTCACCAAATAATATATAAACGGTCGAACACGCGTGCACGGGCCTCTCCACCACAAGTCAAGATTCGAGTAATATATTTGACCCAGATGCGGTAAGACATAAGCACGTGACACGAGCCTCTCCACCACGAGTCGAAACCCGAGTAATATATTTGACTCGGTCATGACTTAACAAACCAAAACATGTGATACAGGCCTCTCCACCACAAGTTAAAAACTCGAGTAATGTATTTGACGCGATCACGGTTTAGCAAACGACGGTCCTCTCCACCACGAATCACGAGTCACAAAGTCAAGGATTTGAGTAATATATTTGACCCGTCTAAATGATGATCATGCAACATGGGCCTCTCCACCACGGGTTAAACCCGAGTAATATATTTAACCCAGAAACAATCACCATAAACACACACATCAATTGGCCTACTCACATACATCTTAGTCACAAGGGACTAAATAACATCAACAATCGTAGGCCATAGGGCAATATGTATAAGTCATTTCGGTAAACCAATACAAATAAGTCTACGCGTATTCAATTAATACTAGGCCAATAATATTCTCGAGCCTAAACTGTTAGTAATATATATATAACCTTAAGGAATTTATGACCAAAGACACGTCTAAAATATCCTAAGGCATAGAATATAATTCACACCTGGTTTCACAAATGTACAAATAATGATAAGGCTATGCAATGTCATTCAAATAGTTTTAAAAGAGTAAAATCGAGTAATATTGGTAATAAGGTGTGTATGCCACCCAAAACGTGAAAAGAGTTAAAAAAGGGTATCATGAACTCACCTAAAACGAGTCCTGCAAATACCAACGAGCTAGAGAACCTCTAAGTAAATCCATAAATCACAGGCCTGTCGGATTTCACAAAATGATTACAAATGGAACCGTACCGACTCGCTTACCCTACGAGGCGTTCTAACGTGGTTTGATTGACCTAAAGCCTCAAACTTACCAAATTCAATTACATCAGTCCCCGAGGCCATGTATTTACCAAAACCACCCTTAGTTTATTCCGGGGACAAAGGATTTACAAACTATACCCGAAAGTTGTTAATTGTATCGAATACGCGCGTTAACGAGATGTTTATGCACATAGCAACCAATTCAGCCCTGTGTGGACCAAACTTAGTATAATTACAGCCAACAAGTCCACACGACATTATACGAATTCAATGGGTCAGTAATTCGGATGAACAACGCACAAACTGCCAATTAAACGCGAATTTGCGTTGTACCGACCCGTTTGAGCAACCGATAACCAATTCAGCCCTATTAACATAAAAATTAAGTTTTTCACAGCCCGTATAACATACCGGGGCTACACAATCTTAATTGGTTGTTAATTCCCTAAAACAACGCGCTAAACGCAACAATTAAAAATCTAGACAACCGAAATCCTAGTTTTCAATCTTTCGACAATTGATCAGTCAAACGAGCTTCATAGCTCACGATAAGAAATTATGATACATATGACATACCTAGGAATATGACGGAGCAAAACCTCACTTTAAATAGCCCCGAAAAGAACACAATTGGACAGCCACCGGTTTAGCCTAAAACGAATGAATTGATCAATAGCGAGTATAAGGAGCAGAGTTTAGAATGCATAGATGTATTTTATTACATAGGAAAATCATAGGAATAAATTATGAAAAATTTACCAGAGGGGCATAAATGTCTTAGGTTTTTAAAAATATTTTTATTATATTTTTTCAATAAACATAAAAATCATAAAAATTCCTTCAACACAGAAAGGTACGTGGAGCTATTTCAGTGTGCAGCAAAAGTGTTTTATTTGTTTAAACATTAATACCAAACCAAGTTAAACGATTCTAATTGAATTGGAATCCTAACTCAAAATGTGAAGTTTCAGAAGTGGAATCAACTAATTTGGAGTTCTCAAAAAAGAGTTATGATGTCGGGAAGACAGACCAGAATCCGACACCCTGCATCAGTTTTGACACACGTTTTTATAAAATCATAAAACCATTCAAATCTCATCCAAAGATTACAAACGATACCTTTCTGGAAACTAGATTCAAGGTAGGACATCATGAAAACAAGAATGAATAAAAAAAATCAATTTACATCGAGTTACAGACCTAACAATAAACGAGTACGAATCTGTCAGCAACTGTTTTAATCGAAACTCAACCCTAACATGTTCAACAAAGGGTTTAATGGTGAAAAAGACTTGTGTTAGGGTAGGACTAACCTTGAATTAGAGTTTTACACTTGGGAATCGGCTGGAAAAAGAAAAAAAATGGAGTTTGAGGCTGCTACAGCTCCTGCAGTCGCACAGGGGGGGGGGGAATAGGGTTTTATGTTATAATAATTGAATTTACTTACTAGCCCCTCAACTTTGAAAATGGTGATAACTTGGATGAAAGGTTAATTGGTTAGACTTACGAGAATGATAAGGAGGTCCTCGAAGAATTCCGGATCAATCCCGAAAATTTATACAAACTATACAAATGTCTCATGTCGATGAACGAAAATGCCGGGTGCTACATACTAATCTAACACTTTAAGTTATAAGAGGCGATGTTTTGAGGAAAAAGTATGGATAGACGAACTTTTAAAACGTATTACAAGACTCTAATTTAGAAAGATGAAACCCCGGCTTTTAAACAAACATTTATAAACGATCGAGCCGATTAACGAAGTTTACGGGCGTTACAACTTGTTTGTCTTCATCAAACTCTTGTAAATACCTTCAATATGTATGAAAATAAATTGATCAACATAAGGTTGGTGAGAAAATACACAATTTAATATATATAATAAATAAAATCAATTCTCATGTGAATGCGTTATCACAAAAATTAACATGTAACAATAACATGTAAAAATCCATTCATCATGGCACTAGGTCATGCTACTAAGATGGCGTAAGATCTTATTAATGAGGATGAGGATGAGGCCAACAACAATAAAACATTAAACAAATAAACAGTTTACATTTTAACAAATAATTAAGAAATACACGTAACACATATAATAGGATTGTATTTAAGGTTGTGAAATAATAATATTGAGTTTATAAAATACACGTTGTCCCCAAAACATAAAAACTAAAACGAAGACGTAATTTACTCACCTTAAATATTAACGAGTGAAAGAAGATGATAAAAATAGAAGACCCACTTAAGTGAGCTGACTAAACCGAACTTGATGATTCCCTAAAAATTAGGTAAATATTCCAAAATTTAAATAAAACTAAAACTAACCAAAATTTATAACAAAATCTGAGTCTAATTTAAAAAAATAAAGAAAATAAAGCTACAACGAGTGTTCGCATCGTCTTCAGTCCGTATATTGTCATGGGACCGGATTTAAGTCCAAAACGTCCAAAACTTAATTAAAAACATAAAATATTGAAAAGTGAAAAGCTAATTCAGGTCAATTCTTAGTGAAATTGAGAAGCCCCAATTAGTTCCTAACGCATACCCTAGATTGAGTTTAATTAAATTGAATATGAAATCCCTCAAATCCTTCGAAATTGATTGAGGGCTTTCATTCTAGGGTTTATAACAATTCATAAAAAGCAAAACTTACCCATCAATTGAAAGAGAAACTAGTTGATTATGACTAAAGAGACCCATTTGACTTTGTGTGGTCAACTCTTGAAAAACACTTAGATTGAGCTTAAATTCATGAATGAGGAGGAGATCTGAGAGGTGTGTAGTTAGTTATGAACGACCTGCTACCCTTGTGGAAGTCGGATATAGCCTTGTGCTTATCACAAAATGGATGATAACTTGATTAAAATTCAAAATGAAAGAGATAAACACTAATAATTGATCTAAACTTGGATTAGATGATAGAATTTAGAGAATTAAGATGGAATATACTTAGGATCGTTCTTGAACCCTTAGGTATGAATTATACATAGTTTAGAAAAAGTTTTTGTCAGGACCGTTTTCATCTGGTGCAACCTTAGATTGGTCGACAAGAGCACTCAGATTCAATACCCAAAGGCCTATTGAATATCCCAGCGGAATCAGGATATACAACGGATGAGAATAAAGGTGTGATATAATGACACACGAAACACAAGAATAATATTCGGTTATGAAGAAATACAAAGACAAAGACTCACTGTATTAAATGCATCATTCAATGAAACAGTAAATGGAATGTCTAGGGTTTCGTGATGGCGGCGGCGGCTGTACGAGGAAACAAAAGGAAATATTCTTGTTGTATGTTTTCTCGTAATCCGTGTTTACGTCGTTATCCGTATCCGTGCCCTAAATGGAAGCCTAGGACCCTATTTATAGACCCTGACATTCCTTCTAGAACCCCTACATATTACATAATGAGAGATAAAAACAAATACAAGTGTAAGAGTCTTCGAGGATGATAAGTATCTTGCTCGAGGAGACTCACTATGCTAGGTATGCTCGATGAGTGTCTTCGAGCATACTTTACTTAGAATATCTTCAGTGAAGATATTCTTTAATAGCAAGCTTCATTCCTCTTGACTAATCCATGCTTTGCTCGAACTAGTCCATCGAGCAAGCCCATTCTTCTTTATGCCTTCAGTCTTGTCTAGGACTTATTGAACAATCTTTAGCATGCTCGGATGTAAATCTTGCTCGGGGACTGAACCATGATGGAAGTCTTTGCTTTGAACATGACATCTTCTTATGGCATCCATGCTAGTCACCATGTGTAACACCCCGACCAAAGGCGGATTATACATCGGGGCGCCACATATTGTTTCATTACTCGTGACACTATTGGGTGTCAATATTTAATAAATATATTCATTCACGCATGCGCAACGTAAACACAAGATAACATAAATCAACATAAATCAATATATTATAAGGCAAAATATTCGAACAACAATAACTTGTCTTGATACATTTTAATCTAGGTTCAAAAGTAAAAACGTCCTACGTGTCCACAAGCTCCAAATGTAGCTACAGCAAACCTGAACATGTGTTAAAATAAACGTCAAACACTTGCGTGTTGGTGAGAAATCAAGTTTAATACAATACATAGATAACAATAAATCTGCGCGCAACATGTGTATGTCTGGTTTTCAACAAGGGTGTAATCCGATCGGGACCAACTCTAAGATTCATACTCATAGACTGCCAGTGCTCACCATTGAGCTCACAAACAAGAAAGACTGTGCAAGTGTAAACAAAAGAGAAAATCATAAACGATAGTTCTCCCGTGTTCATCTAATGGTACCATGAGAACTGCGGAATAGACCGACAAGACGGTTAATGATCCACACATACAAATAAACAGCCAAGTCTACGTCCTCAACACATGGGATACTGCGCGACTAAAGTTCATAAACAGTTTAAGACTCTAAGTTTGTACGAACACATGAACATCCCAAAACATTAAAATAAAAAGGGATTAGGTACGAGATTACTCACTTGATAAACGATGTGGTGTAAGATAAAGCAAGAACCAACTTTAAACAAGCACAAGCTAACCTATAAATAAGATTATTGTTTTAAATGATTTGATTTAAGTCTTGATTATAAGTTAGCATAATTAATAAGTAAATTATTATATATAATATATATATTACCGGAAAAGCAGGGTAGAACAGGATAGAAGACGAAGGCAAAGAGAGAGGAGACGGCAGAGGAAGGACAACGGCAAGGAGTAAGAGAGAACAGGAGAGTTTAAGTGCTTTGTGTGTGTAGTGTTAGGAAATTAACATTATTATTTATAGGGAAACCCTAGGAAACACAATCCCTAGAAAAGGGGAAAAGATCTCCAAAAAGTAAAAGATTCCAAAAGCAAAAGATATCAAAAGATATGGCAGCTGCAGGGGGCAAAGGAAAAGCTGACAGGTAACAGTAAACAGGCATGGGCGGGTCAGATAAAGGTACTGGTCAAGCATGGAAAAGCAGATCTCAAAAGATAATGCCAGTCACTTTTTCTGCCAACCAATGGGGTTGGTACGCATGCTGCGCCGAAAGTAACTTTTCAGACATAAGATAGGTCAGGTCAACAGCGCAGAAGATAAGACATCACAAAAGTAAACGGCTAGATTAAACAGAAGACTCAAAGGGTTTAGCGCGAGAAGGCAGACACAGAAGGTCAAGAGTGCGTGAGCGCGAAGGCAGACATAACAAACCTTAGCGCACTGCGGGAAGAACTATATTTCTTAGCACGTTGCGGGAAGAACTATAATCCTTAGCGCGTTGCGGGGACAGTTCGCCTCGCGTATCGCAGCAACAGATGGTCTTCACGCAGGCTTCCTTGTAAGGAATCTGGCGCGTGGAGCTGCGCAGACAACCTTAGGCGGGAAGAAACAAAGGACAAAAATAAGAGAAGGGGGGGTTCAAGGTTTAAGGACGGAAAGACGACAAGAGAGAGAAAGAGGCGGGACGGCAACAAGAGGGAAAAGAAGGCGGAGAGAAGAAGAGGAACGGGACGGCGGAAAGGAAGAGAGAGGAAGAAAAATATTATTAGTAATATATATATTTTAAATGCCAGGTTTTAAAAGAAAATAATTAAATTTTAAATCATAAAAAGAATCGGATCAGAAAACGGGTACCTGGGTCGGGTCGGATGGGGCAGATGTCACAGTCTCCCCTACTTTAAGAAATTCCGTCCCGAAATTTATCTCGAAGTAGGTTGCGCAGAGAACAGGTGCGGGTACTTGATCTTCATTTGATCTTCCCTTTCCCATGTAAACTCGGCTCCGCGCTTGGACTCCCAGCGAACTTTCACGATAGGGATGCGACTGCGCTTGGTTTGCTTAACCTCGCGATCCATAATCTCAACATGCATCTCAACGAAATGCATAGATTCATCAACTTAAACTTCATCAAGTGGAATGTGAAAGTTCTCGTCAGCTAAACACTTCTTGAGATTGGATACATGGAACGTTGGATGCACATTACTGAGCGCGGGCGGCAGGTCAAGTCTGTAGGCAACTTTTCCTATACGCGCGAGAATCTTAAATGGTCCAACATATCGAGGAGCAAGCTTACCTTTCTTCCCAAAGCGGACAACACCCTTCCAGGGCGACACTTTGAGGAGAACAAGATCACCAACTTGAAATTCGAGAGGCTTTCGCCTACGATCTGCGTAACTCTTCTGTCGGCTTCTGGCAGTCAGCAGATGATCACGGATCTTGGCGATTTTATCGGTTGTCTCTTGAACAAGTTCGGGTCCGGTGATTTGAGCTTCACCCACTTCGCTCCAACAAATCGGGGAGCGGCACTTACGACCGTAAAGTGCTTCAAATGGGGCCATACCAATACTGGAATGATAGCTGTTATTATAAGAGAACTCGACCAGAGGTAGGTGTGAATCCCAATTACCTCCAAAACCAAGAACACAAGATCGGAGCATATCCTCAAGAGTTTGAATAGTTCGCTCAGACTGTCTGTCAGTCTGAGGATGATATGCAGTACTCATGTCCAAGCGAGTTCCTAGCGCAGATTGGAGAGATTTCCAAAAGCGAGATATAAAACGGCCATCGCGATCGGATATGATGCTCAAAGGAGTACCATGGCGGCAGACAATTTCCTTGACATAAAGCTGCGCGAGTTGCTCAACACGGTAGTTTTCACGAATGGGCAGAAAGTGAGCAGACTTAGTCAAACGATCCACTATTACCCAAATGCTATCATGTTTGCTTGCTGTCAAAGGTAACTTGGTAATGAAATTCATCGCTATACCTTCCTATTTCCACGTAGGAATTTCTGGTTGTTCGAGGAAACCAGATGGGCGTTGGTGTTCAGCTTTTACCTTAGAACAAGTCTGGCATTTAGCTACGAACACAGAAATATCCTTTTTCATACCGGGCCACCAATAAGTAATGCGCAAATCCTTGTACATCTTATCAGCGCTGGGATGAATAGAATACCGAGATTTATGCGCTTCACTCAGGATATCAGCGCGAAGATTCTCATCAAAGGGAATCCAGATGCGATTGAGATAGCAGAGAATTCCACTCAGATTAGGGACAAAGTGCGCTTCCGCGCCACACGCTAACTCGGCGCGAAGGTTATCATTACGGATGGATGCGCGCTGCGCGTCACGAATGCGTGAGTCAAGATTGCTCTGAATCGGCGCAAAGTGAAGCTGGGTGCGCAGCAAGATACAGTTAAGTTGGCAGGGTTTGCGGCTGAGCGCATCGGCTACCACATTAGCCTTACCAGGATGATACCGGATCTCACAGTCGTAATCGCTGATGAGTTCGTTCCATCGGCGTTGCCTCATGTTAAGTTCCTTCTGATCAAAAATGTGCTGGAGGCTTTTATGGTCAGTGTAGAGGATACACTTAGTACCATAAAGGTAGTGTCTCCAGATCTTCAAGGCAAAAACAACTGCGCCTAGCTCGAGGTCGTGAGTTGTATAATTCTTCTCGTGAACCTTGAGTTGCCTTGATGCGTAAGCGATAACCTTGCCTCGTTGCATAAGAACACAACCGAGACCTTGGTTGGATGCATCGCAATACACGACAAAATCATCATTACCCTCAGGTAGCGCAAGAACAGGAGCTTCACACAACAAACGCTTGAGCGTCAGAAAGGCTTCTTCTTGCTTCGAGCCCCAAATATACGGTTTACCTTTGTGCGTTAGAGCTGTTAAAGGCAAAGCGATCTTCGAGAAGTTCGAAATGAAGCGCCGGTAATAACCAGCTAAGCCCAAAAAGGAACGGATTTCGGTAGGAGTGGATGGCGTAATCCAGTTCTTGATTGCTTCAATCTTGGATGGGTCGACATGAATACCCATCTTGTTTACAACATGACCAAGAAACTGTACTTCATCAGACCAGAATTCACACTTGGAGAGCTTGGCAAAGAGCTGCTCGGCTCTAAGCTTTTGCAACACTAACCGAAGATGTTGCTCATGCTCGGCCTTGGTCTTAGAATACACCAGAACATCATCGATAAACACAATCACGAATTTATCCAAGAAAGGCCTACACACCCGATTCATTAGATCCATGAAAACGGCGGGTGCGTTGGTTAAACCGAAGGACATGACCAAGAATTCAAAGTGGCCATAACGAGTTCGAAAAGCAGTCTTGGGAATATCTTCATCGTGGATGCGCAACTGGTGATAGCCAGAGCGGAGATCGATCTTGGAGAAACAAGAGGCACCTTGGAGTTGATCAAAGAGGTCGTCAATACGCGGTAAGGGATACCGGTTCTTAATGGTGAGTTTGTTCTACTCGCGGTAATCGATACACATGCGAAACGTACCATCTTTCTTTTTAACGAACAACACCGGAGCACCCCAGGGCGAAGAGCTAGGGCGAATGAATCCTTTAGCGGTCAACTCTTGAAGTTGGCTTGCCAATTCTTGCATCTCAGCGGGCGCAAGACGGTAAGGAGATTTGGCTACGGGGGAAGCACCAGGGACAAGATCAACACGAAACTCGACTTCACGAGCGGGAGGGATACCAGGAAGATCATCAGGAAAAACTTCAGGGAAATCACGCACAACAGGGATACCGCGAAACTTCTTTTCTTCAGCAGGTTTAACCACATGGGCTAAAAATGCAATACACTTCTTCCGCATGAGCCTTCGGGCTTCGGCGCAAGACATAAGTTTAAGACCGCGGGAGGGTTTCTCGCCGTAGATATGAAGATCACCATTTTCTCGAGGAATGCGAATCAACTTCTTGGCGCAAATAACTTCGGCGCGATTCTTCGAGAGCCAGTCCATACCAATAATAACATCAAAGCTTCCAAGAGGCATGGGGATGAGGTCGATCAGAAAATCGTTTTCGTTAAGGTTAAGCGTGCAATCCTTAATCACGGAGTTAATTAAAACAGTTTCACCATTAGCCAATTCAACTGAAAAATTTTCTTTTAAATCGTTGCGCGGTCGCGCAAGCTTCTGCTCAGACGCGCGAGAAATAAAACTTCGATCGGCGCCAGTATCAAAAAGTACAGAAGCATAAAATCCGTTAAGCAAAAATGTACCATTAACTACGTCATTATTCGCTTGTGCTTGGTGCGCGGTTATGTTAAAAGCTCGTCCGCGTGTCACTTGGTTCGAAATCTGGTTCACCGGATTCGCTTGCGTAATCTGAACTTGTAGTCTCGGGCACGCGTTCCGGAAATGACTGGGGTCACCGCAGTTATAGCACGACCTGGGTCGTGGATTAGGGTATGTTGGTTGTGGGTTCTGCAGGTAGACTGGTGGTGTTGGCGCAATTGGATTGGCGGGAAGGACTCTACAGTTTTCTGCAAGGTGACCAGCGCGGCCACATCGGTTACAAAGTCGACATGGGACTTGAGGTGGGTGGTGAAATCTACAGGTTGGGCAGAAGGGGTGGTTTCCTGTGTAAGGTTTCTTAGTTGGCGGGGCAGGGAGTGCGGGATTGGTTAGGGCATAGTTGTGGACTACAGGGGGAGTTGGGTAGGCTGACAGGGGTTGAGGGGCGTATACTAGAGGTTGGTAGGCGGGTTGCTGGACTATGGGCGGGCTGGTAAGCGCGTAGACTTGTCTGCGCCTACGTTTCTGGTTATGGTTTGAGGGTTCTGGTTTGGTTTCTGCGGGTTCAGGGACAGTTTTGGTGGGTTTGGTCTTCTCAGTTCCCCGCAGGAACAGGGTTCCTGCTCTGACATGGTTGTCGCTGAGCACAGCGGCCAATTCGATGGCGTCAGAGAGGGTAACTGGGTTTCTGGCCCATACAGAATCTTGAATTTCCATGGGGAGACCCCCAAGGAATTTCTCTATGGCTCGGCGGGAAGGGGTAACAAGGTGAGGGACAAGCAGGCTTAGTTCATGGAAGCGCGTCGCGTACTCGCGCGCTTCGCCACTGTATTGCTTAAGATTCCAAAATTCCTCCTCCAGGCGCTTAACTTCGTTGGGAGGGCAGAATTCTCGCGTCAGAATTTCCTTGAATTCCTCCCATGTCATGCTAGAAGCAGCTTCTGCGCCACGCGCATGAGCTACTCCATTCCACCATGTAAGCGCCCTTGCTTCCAGGACACTGGAAGCATATAGGGTTCGTCTGTCTGAGGGGCATTGGGCGTGGAGGAAAGTGTTTTCTATTTTCTCAAGCCACTGGAGCATCACGGTGGCTCCTTCAAGACCTGTGAACTTTGGAGGGTTACCCGCGTTAAAGGACTTAATGTTATAACCGGAGGGGTTGGTATTGTTTTGGCTCAAGGCTTGGGCTATTACGGCGGCCATTTCCTGGGAACGTTGCATCGAACGTCTGCGCGAGGCTTCTCTCCTCTGATGACGGCGAGATAGCGGAGGCATTCTATAAAAGTTTTAATTTTGTTAATATCTTAGCGCAAAGTATAATCTTATAAAGCTTGGTTTCGCGGGGTCAGTTACTGTCAAAAGTAAAATAAATGACCCTAAATGCAGACTTAATAAAGGTAACAAATTCGAATCAAGAATCGACAATTCATGTATCACCATGACTTTCCGAATTCCCAATTTAAAATGACGAGTAAACGAGTATTGGAGATTGACGATTCATGTATCACCATGACTTTTCAATCCTCAATATAAAATATACAAGAAAATGAGTATTGGAGGTTGACAATTCATGTATCACCATGACTTTTCAAGTCTCCAACCTCAGAACATAATCGTAAATGGAATTTGAAAATCAACTATTCATGTATCACCATGACTTTTCGGATTTTCAATCCCAACAAACGAATATGTAAGTAAAATCAATAAAAATCGAAATATCGCGAAATAAAACATAAAACCATACGCTGCGTCTGCGCAAGCATATTTATAAATAACGAGTAATTAACAATAAGCGCGCAAACATGAGATTTCTCTCATGCGCGAGAAGGGACTCTTAGGTATTCTAGGCCGTTACGTCTAACCACCTATCCTAAAGTCAACGAGCTCTGATACCAATCTGTAACACCCCGACCAAAGGCGGATTATACATCGGGGCGCCACATATTGTTTCATTACTCGTGACACTATTGGGTGTCAATATTTAATAAATATATTCATTCACGCATGCGCAACGTAAACACAAGATAACATAAATCAACATAAATCAATATATTATAAGGCAAAATATTCGAACAACAATAACTTGTCTTGATACATTTTAATCTAGGTCCAAAAGTAAAAACGTCCTACGTGTCCACAAGCTCCAAATGTAGCTACAGCAAACCTGAACATGTGTTAAAATAAACGTCAAACACTTGCGTGTTGGTGAGAAATCAAGTTTAATACAATACATAGATAACAATAAATCTGCGCGCAACATGTGTATGTCTGGTTTTCAACAAGGGTGTAATCCGATCGGGACCAACTCTAAGATTCATACTCATAGACTGCCAGTGCTCACCATTGAGCTCACAAACAAGAAAGACTGTGCAAGTGTAAACAAAAGAGAAAATCATAAACGATAGTTCTCCCGTGTTCATCTAATGGTACCATGAGAACTGCGGAATAGACCGACAAGACGGTTAATGATCCACACATACAAATAAACAGCCAAGTCTACGTCCTCAACACATGGGATACTGCGCGACTAAAGTTCATAAACAGTTTAAGACTCTAAGTTTGTACGAACACATGAACATCCCAAAACATTAAAATAAAAAGGGATTAGGTACGAGATTACTCACTTGATAAACGATGTGGTGTAAGATAAAGCAAGAACCAACTTTAAACAAGCACAAGCTAACCTATAAATAAGATTATTGTTTTAAATGATTTGATTTAAGTCTTGATTATAAGTTAGCATAATTAATAAGTAAATTATTATATATAATATATATATTACCGGAAAAGCAGGGCAGAACAGGATAGAAGACGAAGGCAAAGAGAGAGGAGACGGCAGAGGAAGGACAACGGCAAGGAGTAAGAGAGAACAGGAGAGTTTAAGTGCTTTGTGTGTGTAGTGTTAGGAAATTAACATTATTATTTATAGGGAAACCCTAGGAAACACAATCCCTAGAAAAGGGGAAAAGATCTCCAAAAAGTAAAAGATTCCAAAAGCAAAAGATATCAAAAGATATGGCAGCTGCAGGGGGCAAAGGAAAAGCTGACAGGTAACAGTAAACAGGCATGGGCGGGTCAGATAAAGGTACTGGTCAAGCATGGAAAAGCAGATCTCAAAAGATAATGTCAGTCACTTTTTCTGCCAACCAATGGGGTTGGTACGCATGCTGCGCCGAAAGTAACTTTTCAGACATAAGATAGGTCAGGTCAACAGCGCAGAAGATAAGACATCACAAAAGTAAACGGCTAGATTAAACAGAAGACTCAAAGGGTTTAGCGCGAGAAGGCAGACACAGAAGGTCAAGAGTGCGTGAGCGCGAAGGCAGACAGAACAAACCTTAGCGCACTGCGGGAAGAACTATATTTCTTAGCGCGTTGCGGGAAGAACTATAATCCTTAGCGTGTTGCGGGGACAGTTCGCCTCGCGTATCGCAGCAACAGATGGTCTTCACGCAGGCTTCCTTGTAAGGAATCTGGCGCGTGGAGCTGCGCAGACAACCTTAGGCGGGAAGAAACAAAGGACAAAAATAAGAGAAGGGGGGGTTCAAGGCTTAAGGGCGGAAAGACGACAAGAGAGAGAAAGAGGCGGGACGGCAACAAGAGGGAAAAGAAGGCGGAGAGAAGAAGAGGGACGGGACGGCGGAAAGGAAGATAGAGGAAGAAAAATATTATTAGTAATATATATATTTTAAATGCCAGGTTTTAAAAGAAAATAATTAAATTTTAAATCATAAAAAGAATCGGATCAGAAAACGGGTACCTGGGTCGGGTCGGATGGGGCAGATGTCACACCATGTGCTCGAACATCATGTGCTCGGAATCACTTAGCTATAACTTGAATGATCAAGTTGTTTGCTCGATTGGCAATCCATACACGATAGAAGAACACTCTTGCTCGTTGAAGTGTGGCTTACTTGAAGCCTTAACACTTAGAAGAATTAACCACCAAAGGTTCTGAAGACCTTGCTCGAGGTAGTAAATCATGCTCGATCGTCCAAGCTTGCTCGAAGTCCATACTTAGCTGATTTCTTGAGGAGGTTGAGAAGATTCCAATCTTCCTTAGTGAATATCCGACTCAACAATCTCCTCCTAGATTGTAACAAGTTCAGATGCACCAAAACACACCTGCATATAGTTACACATGTATCAGCCTTCTAAAGATAATCAATTTAAGGCTAAATGTATCAGCCTTTCTCAGATTGTTCTTTGATAAATTTGGAGAGATCATTTCTTTGTTGCCCAGCCAATTGGCTTCTATTTTGATTGTCATATAAGTCTAGTTCTGTCATCTTCTTCAACTGTTCCTCTGATAAATCTCTCAAATCATCCCTGAAGATGATAAGAGTCTTTTCACAGTCTTCAGTAATCACCCTCGAGCCTTCCCATGTTAGCACTCCTTTTGTGTAGGGCACTCATCATTTCAGCTCTCACAACTTCATCCATTCTCCTTCTTTCTTCTTGTAATCTTTTCTGGGTTTCCAAGTACATCCTTTGCTCTCTATGGTAAGTATCAAGGAGTTGAGCATGGGGCATATTGTCAAATTCTTCCTCGGTCATTCCTTCGTTCAAAACTAGGTCCTTCAAAGTTTAGACTCTTTCAGGATCTTTGAACCACTCCCTAGCCTCAGCTTCTTTCTTTTCAGCTTCCTCCCTTTCTTTCTCCATCTGCAATTTCAACTTCTTTTCTCTTTCAAGATCAGCAGTATTGTTTTCGGTTTTGTGATAGTCTTTAACTCTTTGTACTTTTCTTTTCAATTCATCCAGAGAAAGCTTGATTAATGAGTTGTATTCAAAGCCGTGTATTTGCCAAAATTGGATATCTTTATGTTTACCTTTGACAGACTCATACTTTACATCATCACTTGTCCTCTTCCTTTTGTTTTCCTTTTCAACAAAATATGCAATGTCATCTACAAGAGCTCTCTTGTAGATTTTGTCAATTGAGTCAAATGATTGGAGATTTAAGAAGGCAGGCTTATGTCCAGCCTTTTTTAGAAATTCTCTTCTGGTTTCCCTCTTTCTCCATCCTTCAGCTTCTTTTGCAATGGCTTCTTTAGATAATCTTTGAAGATTTTTCAAGTCATAGTCAAGACTTATGAGATATGCTTTGTCTTCATTTTCTTTATCATCAGTTGTCCTTGGTCCTTCTTCTTCCTCATCACTTTCCACATTTTCATCCAAATTGTGAAGAGCTCCTATTATTGGTTATTCATTCTCAGGCTCAGGAGACTTAAATACAAACTTGGATTTCAGACCTCTTTTATACACAGATTTTTGTCTTTTGGCCTTGGGAGGTTCTATTTCAGATGTTTCTTTTCGTTTGACTCCCCCTTCAACTTCAGTTTCTTGTTCGACGACAGTTGGATATGTTGCACCATGTTCATGAGTCTCATCTTTGTGTTCATCATCTACAACTTCTTTGATTATAGGTTAAGTGGTTGTTGCTACTGGTTCTTCATTAAATATTTCTTCAACCACTGGTTCTTTCACAGGAGTATCTTCATCCTCTTCAGTCACTTCACGAATGACAGGTTCAGTAGTTTCAACTGGCTCTTCAACCACTGGTTCTGAATTTCTGCTTAGGTTGATAAAATCTTTTGTGCCTTTTTGGCAGCTCCTATAATCTCAGGATGATGCCCCTCTAGTTTGTTCAAGATATCTATAAGATCTTTCATTGTGACTAACTTTACCATCGAACTGGCAGTTATCTCAATAGTTTTATCCTCATATGCTACTGGACCTAAACCGAGTTCCTGTTCTTTTGGTGCTTCAGGTTCAGGTTATCCAGTTTCAAGTTCAGTTATTACTGGCTCAGTTTGTATGGGCTTTTGTTCATCATCTTTTTGTGCAGTTGGAGTTTGCTCATCAGTTTGTGTTGCTTTCAATGACTCCAATGCTGCCCTAATTGCTTCATCAGCTTCTTTCCTTAACCTCTTTTCCTCTGCCTCCTTCCTCCTCATATCCATCAGTGCTTCAAGCACTTCCTGGTCAATTTCCTCTTCTTCTTCCTCTACCACCACCCTCTGTCTTTCTTGATTTATCATTTGAATTACAGTGTTGACAGACTCCACTTCTACAATATCAGGATCCATAACATTATCCTTCTCCAAAATCTCATCACTAGATTTGTCTTTATGGGTTGTTATCGGATGAAGGTCTTCCTCAGTTCGAGCCACCCCTCTGCCCTTGATTTGTCTTTGGGCAAGTTGTTCAGGGGTCTCTTCTTACGCTTCAATCTCCTTCTCTCATGACTCCCCCTCAACTTGAACATCTCCTTCAACAACTTCTTGATTTATCATTACAGGAACACTTTTAGATGTTCCACCAAGTTCAACTTCATCACCTGAGCTGGCATATAAGTCTTCAATTAATGTTAATCCACCTACATCCTTCTCAATATTCTCCCACTATTTTGGTGCATCTGAGGTCTTCTCAACCTCAGAGTGCTCCAGGGTTTGAATCTTCAATAAAGGTTGCTGCAGGGCTGTTTCAGGGGCCTTGTTTCTCATTTCCAGAAACGCATTCTTGTCTTTCAACATGAAATTTTCAAACTCTAGCTCTGCATTCTATGAAATAAGATCATAGACATTTGAACTTGATGGTGGGGTTTCTTGAGTGGGCTTAAAGTCACGTTCTGAATAAGGTTCTGGGTCTGAGGTTTCGGGTGATGGCAGCTTATAGGTTTCAGGTTCATTTGGAATTGGTTGGGAAAATCGAGTAGGTTCAGTAAGTATAGTTTCTTTGTGAGGTTAGGTTGGGGATGATTGTTTGTGTGGTTCTTGAATGTGTGAGTTGGGTGGGGTAGGAATATGTATTTCATTGGTAGGTCCAGCCGGTGTTGTCAAAGGTGTTGAGGATATGATAGGTTCCTGGATGGGAGATGTGGATGGTGTTTGGACATGTGTTTCTTGAAATTGTTCAGGTTCCGAGGTAATGGGCTTAGTTGTTGCAGGGGAAGATGGAATGTCATCATTAGCGGGATTAGAATTTATTGAATCAGTGTCCATGTTGTCTATTTCGGGGTTTGGTGAATCTGGAGGGGTGATTTTGTTGATTGTGTCAGTCACATTTGCAACTACATCAGCAATAAAGTCATCATCATCAGTATGTTCTGTTGCTACATGACTTGGACCCAAAACTGGTTCATCAACCGGGTCAGTGACATCATCCTTTGGACCTTTATCTCCCTCCTGATTTTCCATCCGAACATCAGATCCGTCACCAGCAAAGATAACCATCTCATTTCCATCTGTACCAATAACCAGCTCATTCACTTCAGCACCATTCCCTTCATCCTCAACATTCTCGGCTTCATCAGCAGTTGGTTCATTAACAGGAGCATTACTAGCACCATTATCTCTAGCATTTGCAGCCTCAAGGGCTCAATAATTTGTTCAGCACCTCCATACCATGATCATTATCACCATCATTGGCATAATCATTTCCCCCTTCATTCACATCATTGTCACCCTCATCATCAGTTTCATCATCACTATTGCCTGGAGTGCGAGGTACATCAATGGCACCTAAGGCCAGAACAAGTAACCATGGGAGAACATCCCAATCATTGTTTTCAGTAAATTTGCTTTTTGCATCTTTCATTCGCTGACAAATGTTTGGATCTTGTTATCTCAGAACTTCCCCTATGTGCTGAAGGTCTGGCAACGACCTATTTATCAGAATTTGTAAAAATCTCGGGTACATGAGGAATCGTTGGTTTACAGCCTTTCTCAGCATTGGATACCAAACTAATGAAGATGAGTCTTGACACATTGAATGGTTGTTGATAAAGAATAGCTACTGTTAAGGTAGCAAGCTCCTTGCTCAACAGGGTCCAAGACCCTCTCCTTGGAGATAAAGACTAAATGACTTGATGGATTAGGAATCTGTAGATCAGTGGGAAGATGCCCTTTTGAAACTGTCCTTCCTTAACACCCCTTGGTAACCCATTGCTTCCTGAAATACTCTCAATAGTCTTGGGGCTAAGTAAGATTGTTGAACTTCATGATTGTCATTTAATTGTAATGGTAGTCTTATTGAAGCTTCGGTGATTTCAATATCATGATTTAGGATAGAGGCCTCAATCCTCTTCCCATTAACATCATTCATATATGTTGCTGAGCTCCAAAAGTCTGTAATATGATTCTTGTAAATCGTTGGGCTCTCAGTCAAGGCTACTCTCAGGTTGGAGTTATTAAGGAAGTTTATTATCAGCTCCACTTCTGTGTTATCGTTATCAACCTCCAACTGGGTACACATGTTATGTCTCTTTTCGAATTTGATCGCCATCAGTTCTGCAACATAAAAGAATGGTCAATAAACATAGATGCATATACAATAATCGACGATAGTCAAAGAGAATGGTGTCTTCAGTAACCTGTTCCGTAGTAATATGCGTACCTGCACAAAAAAGTAAACGACTAGTAAGATAATCAATTAGAAACCCTAGTTCCGAAATCGGTGAGACGATAATCGAGTATCGATATCTTATCAAAGTTGAAACAGAGCTAATGGCTATTTTCGAAGTATAATCGAGCAGTAATAGAGTATTCGAGTAAGCAAGGGAGTTGCGAGCAAGAGAGGGTTGCAATTTGGTTTGAGAGAGGGAATAGAAATGTATGAAAACTTTCTAAGTCCCCCTTTTTAAACCTAACGTTTGGATAGTACTATACCCACTTTTGTCGTCTAGTATAGACAGTTGTCAATTAATTCAAATTTAATATGCCTCCCTTGCTCGAACATACAGCCAAAAGAACAGCTGTCTCCCACTGTAATCGTGTACATACCCTAGTACATGCTCAACGTACATAGAATATTGGTTTAAAAGTTCACTTATGATATTCTCGAAAATGGGTATACTCGAGTAAAACTTAGAAAAGTTTATCCTTTTGAGACATTTTATCACTGTGTTCGAGTATACTCATGCTTGAGACCGATAACCACTATTTTCAATGTAGTCATAGATGCTTGAGCATAAGATCATGCTCGAGATCCTGATCAGTATGCTCTTGAGACTAACTGTGCTCGAACAACATAACACATTCGCTCACCCTCATTCCATATGCTCGAAGTATATAAGAAACAATTAGTTAAAGCAATTATACTAGAGACATATTCCAAACAACTCAACTCTTACTCGAACAGACTTAAGAAAATCCTGTGAACACCTATGCTCGAAGAGTATATGCATGCTCGACATCACTTAGAAATCTATCATAACGTAACATTTCCTCATGAAGTACATGCATGCTCGAAAACACTTAACAGAATTATCATGTGAACATATGTGCTCGAAGAGCAACAAATATGATATTCATGCTCGAAACACTTAGGAATGGTTTCCAAGCATATCATTGTGCTCGAAGAGCAACAAATAAGATATCCAAGTCAAAAGTGAGCTCAAAGTACACTCTAATACCTAGACTGTTGGGTTTTAACAAGATTATCAAAGTGATAAAATCCCTATTTTACCAAAAATGCAGCGGAAATAAGTTTTAAATCTTGTTAATTTGATATGTATAAAACCTATTTTACACATGCAAAACCCAATCCTGGATCCAAATACGAAATACATACTAAGAAACACATGCATGACACTAAAAGTTCGTGCATGTCAAGAATACCTTTCAAGATGACAAATCCGGGTGAAGAAGGAGATGATGGAAGGGCAAGAACTTCAAACAGAAGGTCCTCAAGCTTGCATACCACAAGCCTCCGACAATACACCACTTCTAGCTAGGATTTTCACTTGAAAAAATCCTCTTCCTTACCTTTGATCTTGGCCAAATCCAGGAGAGAAGAGAGGAAGAGTTGAGAGAGTTTTGTGTCTTGTGTGTAATAGTCTATTACGTGAGAGAAAGAGAGTTGGGTGAGTTATGAAAGGCACCACCCAAGGCATCCAATCACACCTCTTGCATGCACCCACTAAGTTTGTTATAATAATAAAATAAGACAAGGTGAGAGGGGGGGGGGATAATGTATGTATATATATATATATAGGCCAAGCAATAATGTGTATATATATATATACATCCCAATGCCTACCATATACTAGCAAGCCTATATAAAATCGTTTAAAACATTTCAAGTAAGAAAACACTTAGGTGTGCATGCTAGCCCAAAATTTAAAAAGAGTTAAAAGGGGGCACCATGAACTCACCTGAAATCAATCGAACACCTGCAACGAGCTAGCAAATCCCTAAGTGCACAATCACAAGCAAGGCCTGTAAATTATACACAACGCGTTACTAAACTAGACCGTAAGAACACTCTTGCCTAATGGGCCGTTCAAGCCCAACACTTTGGCCCAAGGCCCAACACGTTGGCCCAAGGCCCAACCCATACCCAATTACTTTACCTCAGCCCCTAAAACCTTTCAACTAACCAAATCCACCGGTTAAGCCTAAAACGAACTTATCGATTAATAACGAGTAAAACGTGTAGATTTTAGTATGCGAAGATGCATTTAATTACATAGGATAACCTTTGAAATAAATTATTAAATTTTTACCAGACTTTAATAAATGTCTTAGGTTTATAAAAATATTTTTATTATATTTGTCTATTGGACACAAAAATTATAAAAATTCCTCCAACATAGCAAGGTACGTGCAGCTATTTCAGTGCGCAACAAAATTCATTACCGAACCAAATTAAAAGATTCCAATTGGGTTTGGTTCCTAACTCAAAATACTAACTTCCAGAAGTGGAACCAACCAATTTGGACATGTCGAAAAAAGGTTATGACGTCGGGACGACAGACCAGAATCCGTCATCCCGCATCAGCTTTGATACTCGATTTTATAAATTCATAAAAACCATTCAAATCTCGTCCAAAAATTACGTATTATACCTTTCTGGAATCTAGACTCAAAGTAGAACATCGTGGAATCAAGAATCGATAAAAAAATGGATTATTATCGCGTTACAGACCCTACAATAAACGTATACCAATCTGTCAGCAAACTGTTATCATCAAAACTCAACCTTAACGACCAATAAGCGCGATAAGTTGATCAATTAAGGTGTAAAAGACCTGGGGAATCATAAAACCGACCTTGAATTGAAGTTTTCACAACTGAAACTTGGCTGGGCAAAAGAAAAACGAACAGGGGGGGTCTTAGCTGCGATCAGCTGCGCATAGAGTTAGGGTTAGAGTTTTTCTTTTTTAATATTATGATATAAAATAAATTACACTCTAGTCCTTCTAGTATGAAGCGTGTAGCAACTTGGGTGGAAAGTTACAAAATTTTAACATACCGGGATGACGTAAAGTCTCCCGAGAAACGTCGGTTAAATCCCGAGAATAATACATACTTTACAAGTTTTACTCTTGGAACCGGAATTAACGGGCGTTACAGAATAGGTACCAAACCTTTAACCTGCATACTTTGTTAGGATGTTGTGGATCGACAAAACATTCGGGTTGAACCATATAGACATCTTCCTCAAGATGCCCATTTAGGAAAGTGGTTTTGACATCCATTTGCCATATCTCATAGTCATAATATGCAGCTATGGCAAACAATATCCTAATAGACTTTAGCATTGCTACGGGAGAAAAAATTTCATCATAGTCAACCCCTTGAGTTTGAGTGAAACCTTTTGCTACAAGTCTACCTTTATAAGTATCCAATTTTCCATGCATATCGGTTTTCTTCTTGAAAACCCACTTACTTCCAACCAGTTTGGAATTAAGAGGTGGTATAACCAAATCCCATAGTTGGTTGTCATGCATGGATTGCATCTCTACGTCCATGGCTTCGAGTCATTTGTCACAATCGGATTGTGACATTGCATCACGGTATGTGGTGGGTTCATCCGAATCTATCACATAGCACCCATCCATGAAAAATCCATATCTTTCGGGTGGATGACTAATCCTACCGGACTTGCGAACGTTTTGTGTGTCTTGATCAACCATTTAATCATTCTCAACAACCTCTTGTTGGTTACTAGTATCAACCAAACGTGTATCGACTTGTGGTTCTTGATCCTCCTCGAGTTCCACCGTTCTACTAGTACCTTCCATAAGGAACTTAGTTTCCATGAAATCGGCCTTTCAAGCAACAAATACCTTTTGCTCGGTTGGGTTGTAGAAATAATATCCCATGGAGTCCTTGGGATATCCTACAAAGAAACACTTAGTGGATTGACTTTCAAGTTTGTTTTGGGTGTTGTTCTTGACATAAGCCTCACAACCCCATACCTTTAAATATGACAATGATGGAACCCTTCCATTCCATATTTCATAAGGTGTTTTGTCCACTTTCTTGGTTGGGGCCATATTTAGAATACGGGCCGCGAAGAGCAAAGCGAAACCCCAAAATGATATAGGCAATGTGCTTCTAGCCATCATAGATCGAACCATATCCAATAGGGTTCGATTTCTCCTCTCGGACATACCATTATGTTGTGGTGTTCCGGGTGGAGTAAGTTGTCAGATGATTCCACAACTTCTAAGATGATCTCGGAAAGCATCACTTAGGTATTGACCTCCTCTATCCGAACGAAGTACTTTGATGATTTTATTGAGTTTATTTTGTACTTCATTTTGGAAGACTTTGAACGTTTCAAAGGCTTCATCTTTGTGTCTTAACAAGTACACATACCCATAACGACTATAATCGTCGATAAAAGTAATGAAGTATCTTTCACCATTCCTTGTCATTGTCTTAAAAGGACCACATACATCTGAATGTATGATACCCAATAAGTCTTTTGCCCCTTTGTTTGTCCCACTAAAGGGGCCTCGGTCATTTTCCCTAGTAAACAAGACTCACACTTATCAAATGAATCATCTTCACTTTATTCCAAAAGACTATTCTTTTGAAGTGTATGTATGCGATCTTTGTTTATGTGACCAAGGCGACAATGCCAAAGATAAGTCTTACTCAAATCCATTTTGAGTTTCTTGGTGCTTGATTGGTACAACATGTTATCAAAGGATGTGTTATCATGAACTAATTCATAAATGCCATTAGACGGCATTGCTTTAAAATAAAAGACATTATTCATGAAAACACAAATACCATTGTCCACAAATTTAAAATCATACCCATATTGTCTTAACAAAGAAACGGAGATAATGTTCCTAGTCAAATTAGGAGCATACAAAACATCTTTCAAAACAACTTTCAAACCATTTGGAAGCTTCAATGTATAGTCTCCTCGGGCTTCGACAACAACCTTTGCTCCGTTGCCCATGAAGAGACTAATATCTCCTTTTTTGAATCCTTCATTTCCCTTGAACCCCTGTAATGAATTGCAAATATGAGTTCCACATCTGGTATAAAATACCCATGTGTTAGAAGAAATAAGATTAAGATCAATATGAATCATGAAAGTTGTAACCGAGGATTGCCCCGCATCCCTCTTAGTTTTTAACTCTTTGAGACGGGTTGGACAATTCCTCATCCAATGCCCAATCTCCCCACATCCAAAGCATGGATCCTCCGATCTAATCTTTAGCTTATTCGGTTTGGGTGGTTCCACTTTTGCCTTTCCCTTGAACTTGCCCTTGACTTGCCCCTTTCCTTTGGCAACCTTTGCCTTGGTTTCCGGGTGATGCCTTTTCTTATTGCCTCCCTTATTAATCGTGAGAACGGGTAAAACCTTTTTACCCATTCCCGTCTCGGTCGTCGTAAGCATTGCATGAAGCTCACCAATGTTCTTGTCCCATCCATTCATGTTATAATTCATAACAAATGTCTCAATCCTTTTAGTTAAGCCATTTAGGATCAAATCCGTGGCTAACTCGTTTGAGACGCGACAATTAAGGCGCTCGAGACGATCAATGTGGCTTTTCATCTTAAGTACATAAGATATGACCGATTGGGTTTCCTCCATACGACATGCATTAAGCGCTCGAACCGTTTCTAAGCGTTCCACCCTGGCTTGTTGTCACACCCCGACTAGCACAATGCGGAAGCGTAAAACGGGAATGTAACAGACACCTCTGGTATCAACACATTGTTTATAAAGAAACATTACAAACTAATTTACAATATATTACATTTCCTTGTTTTGTCATTGTTTTACAGTCTAGGTGATACAACCCAAACTAGTTCGTTAACTATACGATCTTACTACTAACTTCCTTGCTTCTATTCACATAGCATCAACCACACACCTTTGGGCAAGTAACAGATCACCAAATCATTCCGATTTAGGTACACCTGAAAAGCAGTTTAAAACGGGTCAACTACTAGAGTTGGTGAGTTTCACGAGTTTCAAGAAAACAGTAATGAGTATTCACAATTAACACTTGTAATTCTGAAATAAGTATGTATGTATATGATGTAATTATGCTAAGCTACAGTGAAGCCTTGACTGTATCAGTCAGTATATAATATTAATTTATTATTTAATTATTTTCCCAAAGTTAATCAAGCCTACGGTTATATTTTAGGTACCCTAAGGGATAACCTAATCCTTTATAACTAATGGCTTTAATACCAACTTCTGTCACACCCCGACTAGCACAATACGAAGCGTAAAACAGGAATGTAACAGACACCTCTGGTATCAACACATTGTTTATAAAGAAACATTACAAACTAATTTACAATATATTACATTTCATTGTTCTATCATTGTTTTACAGTCTATGTGATACAAACAAAACTAGTTCGTTAACTGTACATTCTTACTAATAACGCCCTTGCTTCTATTCACATAGCATCAACCACACACTTCAGGCAAGTAACAGATCACCAAATCATTCCGATTTAGGTATACCTGAAAAGCAGTTTAAAACGGGTCAACTACTAGAGTTGGTGAGTTTCACGAGTTTCAAGAAAAACAGTAATGAGTATTCACAAGTCAACACTTGTAATCATGAAATAAGTGTGTATGTATATATGTAAATGATATATGTGATGTAATTATGCTAAGCTACAGTGAAGCCTGGACTGTTCGTGCTGCGTGCCTCCATTTCCCACGCTCAATCAACCACTGTGGCCCCTTTCCGCCCACAACATGCCCCGGTAGCTATGTCTAACACTACATAGCTGGTTCGTAAAAAAATATGGACATGTGCAAACGGGATAATGTCTCAGCAACCGTGCTGGCCCCGCTTGGGTTTGTCAAACCAATAGTACTATTCACAAGCCACCAGCTCGAAGTTAATCACTTTGATCGTGGGGACTTTCGTGTGTTAGCACTTAGATAATTCACATCATCACATGTTTCAGATAAGTATATAGATATAAGCAAACACGCTTTTCACCCCAAAAGTTCGTAAAACAGTTTAAAAGTGGGGTCATGAAACTCACGGTTTAGTCAATATTCAGTACTGTATCAGCTCGTGGTTTGTTCGGTCTGCTATCAGTAGTCCCTATAATCAATATTATAACATTATTAATATTTTAATATTATTATAATCTCAATACTAAAATGGGCTGTATAACTAATCTGGGTGTAGCTGGAACGCCCAGAAAGTGGCAATAGGCTTAGGTTGTGATGTTGTTCAATGTCTAATACTTAAAACTAAACTTGGCTCAGATTCCCGTTTTCCCAGCCGGGCCAAGTTGTTCGTTTATACGTTCAGAAAACAGTTATTGGAAAGTAAGCTTGGGTAAATGTATTGGTTAACAAAATGATTAAATTATAAAGAAAGATCACATACCGGGGTCCCGGATTAGCCACAGGGCCCGTTTCCGTTTATTCAGTTTGATTTAAGAAGAAACGCGCACAATCCACCCGGATTGTCCGGGTTTCTCATAGAAAAGTTCATTTTCACTTAATTAGTCCAAAAATATGATTTTTGATCACTCTTGGTGTTTTGATATTCCTGCAGATTCGTTAATCGCAAACTTGCCGGTTTTTATGAAAACTGAATTTGTTTAATATTCAAATTAGCATAATTAATTAACCGTTAATCATTAAATTATGAAAATTTGACCACTTATCTATTAAAATATGTAGATTTTTATAAAAATATTTCTGGAATTTATTTACTGATTTATTAATTTATAAAAATTCATTTTATCAGCTAAATTTCTCTTGAAAATCGTCCGTTTACCCCAAATAATTTCTAAAAATTCCACAAAAATTCCTGAATGCTCAAATCATGTCCCAAATCAACCTGTATCACTTCCAGAATGTAAAAAGTTCGTGCGATATTCTTTTCGGCCCAAATTCGGCTATAAAAATTCACACGAACGCATATAAACAAAATACCTTTAAACTTCTCCAAATGAACCCAAAATTCTAATGTGATAAAAATACATCAATTATGAGTTCCCAGAAAATTTTCATAAATTTTGAAGTATTTTAGCTATTTTTCCTAAATAAACGTCCCAATTCGGTAATAAATTCGCCAAATATTCTTGGATGATCGAAAAATTACCAAATTTGAACAGGGACTCATTGTCATGGTCCCTGATGTCCCTGCAAAATTTCAAGTCCTAAAAATATGCACATCACAACCTTAACCTAAATAGCCCGTAAGCGAGTGTTTCGGCATTACCTTAACGGGTTTGGCTCCTTTCCGAGATTACCTTAGCGGGTTTGGCACCTTTCCGACTTTTTAATCAAGTTTTCAGGTTTTTTTGCTTCTAAATAAGCTAGGTACAAGTCCTATATCACAAACCAAGCAATTTTTCATCAGCATAACAGCCCTTAACTTAGGGTTTCGGCTAGTGCACAAAAACGAACTTTTGAACCGTAAAAACGCCGTGTCAACCCTTGAATCCGTGTTTATGGCCAAAAAAAACTATCAAAACAGGTTCCTTACCATGTTTATGATCAAAACATGTTTATGGACCATTTTTAGGACTTTTACACGGTTAGGAATGATTTTTAGTAACCAAGACATGTTTTTACGGTATTAAACGAGTTTAAACAAGTATAAAAGCTACGTATTTTTTATCAAATAAAATGAATAAACAAGCTTCCAAAATAAGTTTTACAAAAGAATGGGGGTGGGGGTGGGCTGCGGCCGGGATTCCTTATGGGCCCCCTTTGGGCTGTTTTGGCCTAATATTCTGATTTCTGAAGCCCAAATATGAAAAACCCGGTCCAAATTTAGTTCGGGTTCGGTTTTTGGCGCGAAAAACTTATCGGGTGCGTTAAACAGCGCGAAAACAAGTCTTTTTCGGCTAGTTTTGTGTAAAATTATAAAAACATAATATACGTTTGTAAAAATCAAAAATATTTTCACGGATCGCTTAAAAGATTTCAAGTAAGTGTTTGGTAAGTCTTTTTCAGCTTAACGGATGATACAATGCTTGGTTTGTAACTATCTTTCGCGTTTAAATCTATAGCGGGTAGTTAAACGAGCATATTTTCGTTTAACTTGTTTGCTATCAAACTAAGACCATATTTCTAATATTTTAGCTTGTATAGATCGTATATCACTTATAGATGGCCCCCCGAGATATCTGGGTCATAACCCGACCCGTTCGGTTAATCGTTCGTTTGTTACGCAACAGGCGTTTATTTGCTTAATCGGTAAATACGTACTGAGGTGTACCTTGTTTTGGATCAAATGTCACACTTGTGTAAGGAACATTTCCTTAAGTTGGGTGATCATGTCGTACGCCCCATGAAGTTTAAAGTCATTTTGAATCTCGGGAATCATAGTTCCCAACATGAGGCAAGAAACTTGCACCGAATCCTCATTGTGCTTAACCCAATTGTTATGGTCTTCGGCATCGTCAATGCTAGGTTCATCGTGAATAGGATCTTCTACTATGTAGTATTTCTTTTCTTGCTTGAGAACAATTGTCAAGTTTCGATACCAATCCATAAAGTTGGTATAGTTTAGACAATCTTTGTCAAGAATAGATCTTAGTGATAGGTTATTGACGGGTGGAATAATTACATTAGGTGGATTGTTGATTACGACCATCTACAAATATAATAAAGCTCAATTTTAGTATTTTCGATATCAATTATTTTAATCGTTAATACCCTTTTATTTCTCCAAAACAATTAATGATTAAAATCTAGAACCCAACGTTACATTCAAATAGTAGTTAGGTGACCTTTATCCCACTATTTAAATTAACAAGGTAGTCAAAGTTTGACGATTGCAACCCTTTGCAACTTCTATTTTTATGGGATCGGTTAAGCATCTCATGCTTAGTTGGCATGTTTAATCCCATCATCACCATTTTACGCCATGCTTCAGTGACCCTATTCACATGGTTTCCAATTTAAGTTGTCTTACTTACACACATGTGTGAATTTACACATACAAGTGGTTAGGTGACCTTTATCCCACATATATGGCAAACCCACCTCAACTCACAAGTTTCCTCTAATGCGGTTAGGT
This sequence comes from Bidens hawaiensis, assembly GCF_021521415.1. Classification (NCBI taxonomy): domain Eukaryota; kingdom Viridiplantae; phylum Streptophyta; class Magnoliopsida; order Asterales; family Asteraceae; genus Bidens; species Bidens hawaiensis. The sequence continues at coordinate 2,573,663 of NW_027491157.1, forward strand.
GAATTTACACCTCAACTTACATTTATGTACCTTTCATTTGCATGCATTCAAATGTATGGTACTTATTTGAAAAACCCATTTTCAAAGTTCCTGTTAATAAATCTCATATTATTATGAAACCATTAGCCTTTAATAAAACCCGTTTTTATTACCTAACGATTTCTAAGGAACCAATTTTATGCTAGTTGTTGATTTTAAGTTGTTTAGTAAACCACATTGCAATAACACAAACAAAAGTAAATCAACCATGCAAGCATAAAACATACACAACCACAAGTTCATAACCATAGCCTCCTAATGTTGACCACACTTGTTGAATAAAGACAAGTGTGTCAAAAAGTCTCTCCTAAGGGACTCAAAAGGACACGAGCTTGTGTCGGTGAACTCCCACTTGATCCCGCATCCAAATTCTCCAAGTGTTCACCCCCGTGTTGTAGTCTCCTTATTTTTATTTGGGCCTCCTTCCTTGCATCTTCTTTTACAAAATATATCCAAATACATTTTTCTTTAGTAAAAGAAATGCATCTAATCTACTTATTATTACAAACCATTTGAAAGAATAAGTAGATTACAAACCCAAATAAATATTACAACCATATTGAATGAACAAACAACCATTTGAATGAACAAACAATCAACACAAACATTCAACCAAACACAAGGGCATGTCTAGGTTATGAACATCTATTACATATCCAAATATGCAATAATACAAGACCCAAAATGGTTCCCCTTTCCAAATAACTCGAGTGTTAATATTAATTTGTTATGATCATATCATATATAAACAAATATTATTGGTGTTTGTCTAGCTTGTTATTGGGTATGACCCGACTTGGATCATGACATACTAGCCACATCAATTATATTATGTGTCTTGGGCATACCGAGTCCAACATAGACCATACTCGAAAACACTTAGAACAAAAATAGATTGCATTTGCGAACATATCATTATTTGCCTAGCAAACTAGACAAATATCACACTTAAACTTTGCTTAAAAAAAAGATATATCATTTGAACTTTTGTTTTTATTTAAGCATTAGTTTAAGGTGAATAAGAGATCAAATTCCCGTTTAAAAATTCATTTCAAACTATTTTGGGGAGATGTCAACATGGGATCAGATTGTCCAACATCATTCACACCATCTTATAGTCAGTCGTATTATGATCCGAGTCAGGTTAACATTAGCTAATGGTACTTAGAATGATTATCATGACACTTGTGATATGCTTAAAGTTCAATTAAAGATTAAGTGAAGAATGGTTACATTTTGGAATTTAGGATGTCCCTCATCACTTCTCAAAACTTATTTAGCTTTCTCCAATCACCCCAATTTGATTTCAACCTCCTGATGCCTTGGTCAAAATTTGTTTTTTATGAGCAGTTTATTTAAATATATATATAGATATCAGACTATAAGGTTGAACGTTGGACTTACAAGCCATCCGGACTTACATGCCTTACATTCAAGGTGTTTAGAACTTACTTGAATGCCCCACCCTTGTAGTTTCCGTATTGTCCCTTAAGTCATGATATATTATTACTTAGTATACTATTTATAAGCATTTTCTTTCATTTGCTTTCTTTTTCTTTCCTTTTCTTTTTGATATTCTTTTATATAGCAATACTTTCATATCTGCTCAGATATTATGTAAATATATTTTGTGAGACCAAAACACCAACAGGCTCCTGTATGATTGGATAATTTCCTTTCTGCCTATCATTCGGAGAGATATGCAAGGAAACATACCTTGGTCTTCAAACGAGTCACCACATTAGACTTAGCATGTTAATTATATTTGTATCACATATGTCACTACACTCATAAGAAGATACCATACGAATTGTTAAATTACTGAGCGGAAATCTTTTAAGCCTATAATCCATGGGTTAGGAGATTAAACAATATACTATCATGTCCCATTAAGGTTGGATCTTATCTCCACTTAAACAATTTTAGCTTCTTTAAAGCTTGGAACTGAATAATATTAGAATTTCTCTTATATGTTCACCGAAAACTCTTTGCTTAGTTAAAAACATTTTTTTGTCAATAATTAGTTTATTTAGAAATTCATTTTGCATCTAATTTTTGAAACACATTTTGTCATTTAAGCACATAAGACTTACTAACAGCACACAAGTAACACACAATTCATTGGTGAGTGAATTTTCACTCCGAGCACACAAGTATTCTATCGAGCAAACTTCAAAATTTATCATGTCAATGTGTGTGCTCAATAGACTTATCTCAAATTTGTCATTTCAATGCATGTGCTCGTTGTACTTCCTAGAAGTTTCAATTTGCTCGAGTACCAGTCATGTGCTCCAAATACATAGAGATGACTCAAAACAGACATTGTTCTCGGACCACAGAAATATGCTCGGAAGCTAAGAAAGTTTTCAATACATATTTCCATGCTCGAACATCAGATAGAAGTTACCTATGCTTGATTTACTTGAAATTTCTCAATGACGACAGTTTGTGCTCGAGAAGAAACGAACACATCATCAAACACATAATCATGCTCGAGATACTTAAAGTTTTTCCTAAGCCTGTTTCTTTGCTCGAGAAGCTGAGACATGATATCTGTGCTTGACGTACTTAGACAAGTCTTCTATCAGCACTGTTTGTGCTCTAAGAGCAACAAACACAGTGTCAGGCACAGCTTCATGCTGGTCCACTGGCTCCCCCTTCTCATCAGGTACCATCTTCTCATGTGTGTCCATTGGTGTAGACACTGTCTTGTAGTCTTGGACATATTTTGATTGATTGATGAAGATCCCATCTGCCTTTTGCTGCACTTGAAGTCCAAGGAAGAAGTTCATTTCTCCCATTAAACTCATCTTCTATTTAGACTTCATTACTTGCTCAAATTCTTTGCACATTTGTTCATTGGTAGAGCCAAAAATGATGTCATCTACATAGACTTGCAACAGTAGTAGATCCTTGATACATCTTTTGTAGAACGAGGTCTTGTCAATAGCTCCTCTACAGAAACCATTGTCTAACAAATGGTTTGATAGCTCATCATATCATGATCTAGGAGCTTGGTGTAGTCCATACAATGCCTTGCTGAGCTTGTACACCTTGTTTGGATGGATTGGATCTTCAAATCCAAGAAGGTTGAGTCACATACACCTCCTCATCTATCTTTCCATTAAAAAATGCAGATTTCACATCTAATTGATAGACTTTTATGTTCATTGATGCTGGATATGCTAGAAAGATCCTAATGGCTTCTAGTCTTACAACAAGAGCAAAAACTTATTCAAAGTCCACTCCTTCTTCTTGTAAGCACCCTAGAGCCACCAGCCTAGCCTTGTTTTTGATCACCTTTCCACTTTCATCTTTCTTGTTTTTGAACACCCATTTGGTTCCAATTGCATACTTGCCTCTAGGCTTGTAAACCAAGTCCCATACATGTAATTCTCTAAATTGAGCTAACTCTTCCTGCATAGCTTCTACCTAGCTGTTGTCTTTCAATGCTTGATTAATGTTCTTTGGTTCAACTTGGGACAGAAAAATAGCAAACAGACAGATGCTTGCCGTTTCAAAGGAACTACTTGTCACTCTCTCATGCAAGACTCCAATGATGTTTTCCACTGGATGATTTCTCTCAACAGAAGTAGTCTGCACAACTTGTTGTGCTGAAACCTATGTTTCAAGATTTGTCATGTTTAATTCAGCAGCTTCACTTTTCAGATACTTCCTGATTTTCATCAGTTGATTGAATATTATAGTTTGCATATGTTGAGGCTTCATTTGTTCTAATTCGGAAAGAGTCAAACAAAGATTGAAACCAGTCTTTAAATCGTCTCTACAGGTTGATCTGGTTGCTGACTTTGCACTGGTTCACTCTCCATATCACTTGGTCCATCATTTGAAACTTCAATTGCTGCTTCCGGATCAGTAACTTCCATTTCACATGCTCCTGGATTGCTTCATTCAAAATTAAATCCATTCTGTTCAGGAGCAACTGATGACCAAAGCTTGTCCAGAAGTTGCTTTTGTTTTTCTTTTTTCTCAAAGCTTGTTCTGTACATGATGTCATCCATGTATTCATTGTGTATCTTGAAGGACTTGATTATCTTTTCCTTGTCAAATGGCCACTTGGGTCCTTCAGCATTATTGAAATGGTTTTCATTAAAGATAATGTCAGAAGATTCAATGACTACCATGTGCTCCTTAACATAGACTCTGTAAGCCTTTGAATGAGATGAGTAGCCTACAAAAAAAGCATTCCAATGATTTTGACTGGAATTTGTTGAGATAGTATTTTGTATTTAAAAGTGAGCATATGCATCCAAAAGGCTTTAAGAACTTCATATAAGGTTTTCTTTTGAAGATAACCTCATAGGAGTCTTATTTTGAGTCTTGGTCAATAGAACCTTGTTATGCACATAGCAGGCAGTGTTGATTGCCTCTGCCCATAATATAGCTGGCAGATTTGCATCAGCAATCATGGTCCTTGCAGCTTCAATCAATGTCTTGTTTCTTCTTTCTGCAACACCATTCTGCTCAGTAGTTCTAGAAGCACTATATTGCTGAAAAATTCCCTTAAGAGTGCAGAATTCTTCCATTAAACTATTATTGAATTATGTGCCATTATCACTTCTAATGGCCTTCACCTTCTTGTCAAGTAGATTTTCCATTCTGATCACACATCCTTTGATCAATTAAGGTGTTTCATCCTTTGATCCCAAGAAGTAAACCCATGTGAATCTTGAGTAGTCATCAGTGATAACTAAACAGTATCTTTTCTTTCCAATGCTTGGAACACTCACAGGACCAAACAGATCCATGTGGAGTAGTTCCAATACTTCATCAATAGTATTTATCAGTTTGCTTTTATGAGAGAATTTGTGTTGTTTCCTTTTAGGCAAGATGTGCATATTTCTTTAAGCTTAAATTCTCTTGTTGGAAGGCCAACAACATGTTCACCTTTTACTAGCTTGTTCATATTATTCAAGTAGACATGACACATCTTCCTATGCCACAATTTAGTCTCATTTCCAGTGGCCTTTGAAACAAAGCATGAACCACCTCTAGATGTAGCAGTATTCATTCTAAGCTGATAGAGGTTGCCATTCCTTGGAGCCATCATCATGATCATATCAGTTGGAATCACAAATTTAGGCTTTAGGATTAGACAATGTACATCATTGAAAGCCACTTTGTACCCTTTGTAACAGACTTGGGATATGCTGAGTAGGTTATATTGTAGTCCTTTAACATGTAGCACATTCTCAAAGGATATCTTGCCATTGGTGAGAGTGCCTCTTCCAATAATTTTCCCTCCATTTTCATCACTCCCAAAGGAAACTGGTCCCTCAGATTTTCTTTCATAATTGATAAGGGCTTCCTTATCGCTGGTCATGTGCCTGGAATAACCACTGTCCATATACCATATGTCATTGCAATTGAAGGACTGTTGCTACGCATTTGAAGATTCTGCTTTGTCCTGCACCTTAGCCATGAAAGCAACGTTTGCCTTTTCCATCTCTGCTACATGATTACTCCAGTCAAACTCGCATCTGGAGGTACCCTTGTTACTGCAACATTCCCTTGGTCTCTAACCTGATTCACAGTATTTGGATTGACTCTGTTCTGGTTGTTGTGAATCTGTAGTTGGTTATTTCTTTGAGGTTGGAAAGGTTGTTGTTGAGATCTGTTCTGTTGTTGGTAGGGGTTTTGGTTTGCCATTTGATTTCTTTGATGCTGGAAGTTTTGGTATTGATTCTGGTAGAACTCATTTTGGTTAACTTGATTTCCCATTTGCTTGGGCTGATTGCATTCTCTAGAAAAGTGACCAGGTTGCTGACAGTTGTAGCAAATTGCTTTTGATTTGTCAAACCCTATCCTTTCATTTGGTCTAGAGAAACTTGATCTTCCTGTCCTGTTGTACAACCTCTTGCTTCTAACAGCTAACATGGCAGCCTGCCATTTTATGTCGATATCTTCTAAATCATCAGCATCAATCTGCTCAAGGTCTTGCTGAACAATGCTTGTGTTGTTCAGGTTCTTGGCCACAAAGGCATGATATGAATCAGTGAACATAGAGAATAGAGCTTGATAGTCTGCTCCATGACTTGAATTTCTTGGAGTGTAAGGAGGGTGTCCACTTGCTGATGAGGTGGTGTCATCTTCTATCATTTGTACATTGAACCTTGACTGACTTCCAACACACATCAAGCTTGTTTCAGTTGGTTCTTCAATGATTGGTTGTTGCTGATTCTTGACAGTCAGATTTCCCATTTGTGCTAAAAGAGCATTTGTCATTGGGAAACTAGGTTTATCCTCTCTGATCATGTGATTCTCAATCATCTCATGCTCTCAGCTTTTAGGAAATGTATTACATCATCCAACTTAAAGTTGTTTTCCTTGATGAATTTGCTGGCTGTGTACCATTCACCGGACAATGAAGACAACAATTTCTTATTTAGGTCAAAATCAGAGATTTGCAAGTCAGTTGTTCTAATCTCATTCATAATGTCCATGAATCTCTGCAGTATATACTTCAATCTTTCGCCTTCCTTGAACTTGAATATATCCAACTGCTGCTTCGGTCTATCCTTCTTAATGTCTCTTAGTTCAGTATTTCCTTCAAACATGTCAATAACTGCATCATACATCTCCTTTGCAGTTTTGTGATGATTGACAGTTGTCAGTATTTCCCAAGATAGACCTAGCTTCAGCATAGACAGTGCCTTGTCATCTCTTTTCTTCATTTTCAGTTCTATTGTGGCACTGTTGTTGTAGAAGTGGAAGGAACGTATTGTCCTTCTGTGATAGAAGTCCAGAGTTCAGGGTCGTGGTAGTTCACAGTAGCTTCAAACAGCACCTTCCATTTTATGAAGATTTCTTGTCCTAAAAGTCTTGGAATCTTGTTGGTTGAAACTTCTTGATCATCCATCTTATACAGATCTGAGACTTTATAGACGAAAATCTTGTAAAGCTTTAAGCTTTATCACAACCATCAGTCCCGTGGCCTTCAGTGAGCTACTCATGCTCTGATACCACTTGTCAGGACCGTTTTAATCTGGTGCAACCTTAGATATGTCGACAAGAGCACTCAGATTCAATACCCAAAGTCCTATTGAATATCCCGGCGGAATCAGGATATACAACGGATGGGAATGAAGGTGTGATATAATGACAAACGAAACACAAGAATATTATTCGGTTAAGAACAAATACAAAGACAAAGATTCACTGTATTAAATGTATCCTTCAATGAAACAGTAAATGGAATGTCGGGTTTCGTGACGGCGGCGGCGGCTGTACGAGGAAACAAAAGGAAATATTCTTTTTGTTTATTTTCTCGTAATCCGTGTTTTACGTTGTTATCCATATCCGTGCCCTAAATGGAAACCTAGGACCCTATTTATAGACCCTGACATTCCTTCTTGAATCCCTACATATTACATAATGAAAGATAAAAAGAAATACAAGTGTAAGAGTCTCCGAGCATGATAAGTATCTTGCTCGAGCAGACTCACTATGCTAGGTATGCTCGATGAGTGTCTTCGAGCATACTTTACTTAGAATATCTTCAGTGAAGATATTCTCCTCCAGCAAGCTTCATTCCTCTTGACTGATTCATGCTTTGCTCGAACTAGCCCATCGAGCAAGCACATTCTTCTTGATGCCTTCAGTCTTGTCTAAGACTTATTGAACAATCTTTAGCATGCTCGGATGTAAATCTTACTCGGGGACTGAACCATGCTTGAAGTCTTTGCTTTGAACATGACATCCTCTTATTACATCCATGCTAGTCACATCCTGTGCTCCGAATCACTTAGCTATAACTTGAATGATCAAGTTGTTTGCTCGATTGGCAATCCATACTCGATAGAAGAACACTCTTGCTCTTTGAAGTGTGGCTTGCTTGAAGCCTTAACACTTAGAAGAATTAACCACCAAAGGTTCCGAAGACCTTGCTTGAGGTAGTAAATCATGCTCGATCGTCCAAGCTTGCTCGAAGTTCATACTTAGTTGATTTCTTGAGGGGGTTGAGAATATTCCAATCTTCCTTAGTGAATATCCGACTCAACAGTTTTAAGATTAAACGGCCTAAAAATCGGGTTTAACGAGCTGAACTTTGAACCACAGTGAGCCAGCTATAACAGCCACTAGTCAACGTCACGTGGCTAGCAACACCTTCCTCGTCGAGTGACGCGGCGAGCTTGGCCTCCCAACTTTTGATTTTTGGCATAAGCAGCTCCAAAGTTTAATACAATTGCTATAACTTGCTAAAACTTGATATTTAAAATACATTAATGATTTGTAACGATAGCAACACATGATAAAAGAATAAAAATTTTTTTTATCAATATTCAAGACCCGAATTATAGTACAGGCCGGGTACAACGAATTGGAAAAAAATGGATGTTATAGAAGCTATCGTTAGTGATTGTGAAACAATGATAGAAGAGCTTGCTGAAGGCGAAGGTCAAGCAACGTGGAAAATGTAAGTCTAAGGTAAGTTTTGACCATTCATGTTCAAATTCTTTTGCTTTGTCGAGTGAGTTTGACATGTTTTCGGAACACAATGGGAATCTAGTTGTTGAACTTAAAAATCTAAATGAATCATATATATGTTTAAAGAACAAAGAAAAAGATTTAAGGAAAACTATAATAGCTAACGTGAAGGACATGAGTGCAATAAAAGCTGCAGTTGATGAAAAGGTTCAAGTTATTGTTCTAGCTTTTTCTATACTAGAGTACAAAACTAAAGAAATAGCAGATGAAAACAAAGAGTAAGTTGATTCCCAAGTTAAAAAAGTTGAGTTAAATAAAAATTTGAACAATTCAGAAACTCATTATTAGTCCTAGATCATCTTATTAGTTCTTAGAGGTCTAACAATGATACGCAAGGGATGGAATTTAATGAAGCCCTGCCATCATTCAATGAGAACTACTCTTTCGGTTCGAATGAAGATGAGTTAATTAAACTTGATCGTACTACATTTAGTGTAGTAGAACCGACAACTGCTGACCACACTAGTGACAAGGAGTCTGATCCTAGCACTACTTATAACTTAAATAACTCCTCTAAACCAAACACTAAAGGTTTTTAAAAAAATCAACTTTGTTAGAGGAGGTGAGATGAAGGATGAAGCAGGTAAATTAATGAAAGAATCAAGCGTTAAATTTATTGAAAGTAAAAAAAGGTTTCAATTCATTGAATCAACAAATTAATGAACCAACTTCAACTTCATCCTCAAGTCAAGAAGGGAGTGTGAGTTATAGGGCTAGTAGCTCAAACAATTTTAAAAGACGGTCATGTTTTCATTGTCGTAACAAGGGTCATGTAATAAGCATATGTTCGTTCAAGAACGGAGAGAAAATAAATGATGAGTAAAGAATGTTATATCACCAAATGAAAATGGTAAAGTCAAAGAGGAAACTCAAGTAAATAGGGGTACTGTGTTAACTCCTCGCTTTCAAAGAAATAAATCTAAATTTACTCTCGAGTCCTTAGATTATAAACATTTACAGACCTAGAAGTGCTTTATCGAATTATAATAAATTTAAAGGTCAGTTCAACTTGTTTCGATCAAGCAGTTGTGAGCAATTCAAACGATCTCAAGATTATGAAAATCGTAAATTTTCAAATAATAATCAAATATTTGAGAATAGGAGTTTTTGTAACTTGAATTCTCAACTTCAAAATCAAAACGTGTATCATTGATACATGGTAAACAATTGTGTCCAAAAACAGATCAACAGGTAGCGTAATCAAGACACAAGAAAAGTGTGATAGTTATTTGAAAGAGTTTGCATTTGTTGATAAGTTTGGACAATCCAAGACCATAATGGCTTGGATCCCTTATCTTAACTAATTTGTTTAGTGAGTGCAACAATAGTAGATATGGACTGTCAACAAAATATAGGTCATTGATAATGACTACTTCTGGTACATGTTTGAGGGGAGTGCACAAATAATTTACATAGTTGATTAAAGAAAATGAAAACTGGTTATTATAAACAATTAGTGTGGCATTCATGTGATTTATGAACTACTTATGATGCCACTTTAAACAAAATATAGGTCGTTGATAATGGCTACTTCTGGCACGTGTTTGAGGGGAGTGCACAAATTAATTTACATAGTTGATTAAAGGAAAATTAGTTATTAAAAACAATTTGTGTGGCATTCATGTGACTTATGAACTACTTATGATGCCACTTTTAAACAAAATGGTTACACAAACTCTTAGCTACCCCTCAATTTTCTTCCTCTTATTTTGGCCGTAACCCCCATCCCCTTTCTCTTGTGTTCGGTTTTTCTCTCAAGAGACACGTAGTTTGTTTCAAGTTTGTGTTCGGTTTTTCTCTCAAGAGACACTTATTCTGTTTCAAGTTTAGAAGGACATGGCGGATTCATAGTGTAAATGGGTGGTTCCCCAGAACCACTCGAGTTTCGAAATAATAATGTATCAATGAATAGATAATATTAGAGGAACCACCTTATAAATTAGGAATGAACCACTTATAACATCTCAGATTTTTCGTATTTGTTTAAACCGATTCGAGAATGTAATTCGGATCTTTCAAACTATTGAAACTTGTTTTAGTTGATATTAAACTTGGTTTAACTTATTTTATAATTCCAAAACTTTCATTTATAACAAATAGCCCTTAGAAACTATTAAAATCGCTTAAAATGGCTTAAAAATGCATTTCTAGAACTTAAGCGACTAAAACTGCCAAAATATCAAATTCTGGTAAAAGGAGTCCTTAGCGCTGCTCGAAGGATTCCTTAGCGCCACGCGAAGGAACGTAGTCCTTAGCGCCGCATGAAGGATTTCTTAGCGCCGCCCGAAGGAGCGCAGTTTCAGCAATTTTGGTTTTAGATATTCGTTTAATGCTAAATCTTTCCCTAAATCAAGAAATTTGAGCAACAAGTTATTGTATTTGTTATGGAATAACGTTTAGGTTCATTCTCTGTATTTTGATCAGTAAATCGAAGATTTTAAGGCTCGATTTCGTCATTATTATGTTATTCAGTTACCTAAACAAGTCGATTTCTTGTCCTACAAGGTGATATACTAACTATCTAAACAAACCATCATTCCAAGCCCTGGAGACTACTGAAACATTGCATTCCCAATCGTCATCTACCCTATACCGACGATTTCTCTCTCGTTTTTGCTTATTTACTCGTAGACTTGAAGCTGTAGTTTGACTTCGACGTTTGTCTTACCTTTGACCTCGATTTCCCGTCAACACAAGCGTTATCCGGGTAAGTTGTCACCTGATGAATTGTTCATTATAACTCACTTGTTGATAACCCTCAATCAATTTATGAGATTGAGGGGTATTGACGGATCAATTTAACTCAAACCCGTTTAAAGGTATTTTAGTCAATAACTTTGACCAATCAATTTCTAACACTTCCGGCCGAAACCAACTTTCGGTCCAGAAGACTTTTATTTTTATCTCAAGATTTTAAGGCTACTGACCTAAACCCGACTTCCAGCGGCTATGTTCTCGGTTTTAATCATAGTTTATTATAGCTAAGTTTTAGGTCTATTCGCTTTATCTCAGTCAGCACATTAAAGGATGGTTCGTTCGTTTAATCATGTTTTTAGTCTATTCTTCGCACACTCGCCTAATCAATAAGGTGAGATTTATCATTCCCCTCTATTTACCGGATTTCAAATGTTTTGCGGACATATGCGTACTACTACTAATACTAACACTTACTTTTATATTACATACAAAACTAGCAGACGAATGATTGTGTGTGTTCAATCAAATGTTATTTCTTACTTGCTAATGTGCTTACATTCTATCATAATCGGAGTGGTCTATTAGAAGTCTAGCATGTCAGTATGATCATACGCAATCATAGTAGCCATAGCCCGTGTTCGTGAGGCATGGTCAACTTACACAATATTTGCTCACGGTTTGATTGATTATTACTCACATTATTTTGTTTGCGTAGTTATTACTTATCATTTAATACATATTATTTTTAGTGTCAAAATTGTTGATTATCTCACTCAATATGTGTTGTTGACAAATCTCTGTTTATTTTCTACCCATATGTAGGTTATTAGTCGATTTGAAGCTAAGTGAAGAAAAAGACCTTAGAAAATTAAATAAAGAATATTTGCTCTATCATTTAGTTTGGAATTATTTATTTTTGTTTTTGTCGTATTTTGAAACTTTTGCACTTTGTTTGAATTTTGAAATAAATAAATTAATTAAATATTGTCATATTTTATATTGTATGATAGTACCTTGTGAGCTGTAAACCATTAGTTCGCTCCCCGGCATTTGCGCCTTAGGTTGGGGTGTGACAACACTCTATTCACACTACAAGCGATGGACTAGCTGGTAAGTTGCTGTTTTTGCAAACAGAAGGTCACGGGTTCGATTCCGTGCAGTAAGCATTTTTTTTAAGTTGATGTCTCTCTCCTTTCCTCATACTTACCCTTACTACTCTTCCGAGAATTCTCCCACTGTAAAGGTTAGTTTAGATTTATTATTAGATATTTAATTGTTCTTGAAGTTGTTAATTGGTAAGTTATTTGTTAAATTTTAGTTTTAGTTTGTTAGTTTTTAATTTGTTAGTTTGTAATTAAATTTGCCCAAACCATCGAACCGACCCGAATCTCGAACCAGCCCAGAATTTTTTATACCTGATTTTATGAAATTAAAATATATAAAAGCAGTGCACCACCCGAAAAAAATTCCTGGATCCACCACTATAGAAGGATTAGTTTGGTTGATTTATCTTTCATGTTTATGAAATTGGGATTGTGGGAAAAACCTAGTGTCTATATCTTGATAAACTATTTTAATCATGTTAAATTCAATATAACAATTTGTATCTATGTATAGATAATAATAACAATTTGTTCTTTTAATCAATTAAATAACTAAATTGAATTTCCAAATACGGAATAATGGAAATCCAAATCTGTGCATATAAGTTGTTAAGCTGTTAAGTGAGTCTAAAGAAAACAAAACTAATCCCGTAGGGGTTTTAATATCACAACCGATGTTGGATATGACTACATCGTTATGGGTTTTGAAAGCTTCCACCTTGGGGTTAAACAAAACACCGTGAGCTCGATACGCAAGAGGGAACGAGGGGTTCTTCTCGTAACCACCCTCTGGTGTGAGAATCAGTATGGTAAGTGGTTGAATAATTCTTTAGAGAGAATAGGATTGCCGAACCCTTTACCTTTGATCCTTTTTGAGTATTTATAGCCGGAGGAAGGAGAATGTCTGGGCCAAATTTCCCACTCAATAGAACCTTCCAATCTTATGGCTAAGCATGATAACGATTCCTGATTGATCGGATAGCCGGCGTACAGAGATGTTTGCAGCACGCATGCATGGCGCAAGCGTTCTGTGATTGGTCCACCGTGCAGTCATGGGCATGGCGGGAATCTCGACATGTGATTGGTCTTTCCCTTCCTTGTCACATGTGGTCCTGCCTTTGAAGCATAACATATCCTCCTCTAGACTCTTGAGATGATGTGTAACGCATACCTTCCGCGGGAGATATCTCTTCTTCGCAGATGTTCCCCCGCTCCACGGATAACTGGCTTTGCCTTATGCTTTGAGATGATAAGTGTAAGGCGTGCCTTCCGCGAAAGATATATCTTTCTTGCAGCGATACTCCGTTCCGCGGATTACTGGCTTTGCCTTATAGTGTTGTGCGGATGATTTATTACCTTACCTCCACATAGTCCAAACCTTATATGATGAAGAGCAAACTAAAAACGAATCCTTTCACATAAAGCGAAGTTACAAAAACCTATAATTGTCATTGCAATTTAGAATTTAATTTCCCCGTTCGAATAGAATTAAGGCGGTCATTCGGAAATCTTAAAACGTTCTTGTATTTAAACAATACAAGAGTTTTCATTTAAACAATTTCAAATGGCAGTTATTATATATAAAATAAATGATTCAATATATTTTTAAAAGTTATACACAGTTTTCTCATTTCATTTATGTAAGCAAAAATACTATTTTCTCAATTTTAAAAGAAACAACCGATTTTCTTTATTTCAAAAGATTGAAATGAAGCTCATATTTGCTTAATATAAAAAAATATAACCTGAAAATGTATTTAAAACAGAAAAAGGACTAAGGCTTTTGATCATAATACAAACAATTAAAATCCATAATTCGATCTTGTTTATTACAATTTACATTAGAGTTTAGAGCTTATGATCGTAATATGAAAATGATTTGATTGATATAATGTGCGTACCTTGATTTAACCGGAGAGCTTGGTCGGAATGCTTGCGGTGGTGGCGAACAAAAACAATAGCAAAGGACGATTTTGAGTGTGGCAAAGCGAGTAGCAAGTGAGGTGTTCGAAACGAGTGTGAGAGTCGTTAACTTCGCAAGCCTCAATGTTGGTGACTTGGTCACCTTTTATACGGTCCAAAGAAACAGTGAGAATAAGGCCATTCAAGCGAAATGGGCGAATGATTTGCTACGTCGGTTTCTTCTTTGTGCTTTTAGTCAAAGGCTTTTATTTCACATTTACTTTCCATGTAAGTCAAGGCCTTATTTTCTATTAAAATGTACCTTGTACCTAATTTAATTTCTTTTGACAAATCATAAATCGTCAGTTGTGACTACCATTATTACAAATCTATTTATTTTTTAAACCAATTTATTTTAAGTGTTTAGACAATTAACTTATTTGAAATTTAAACGCACATATGCTATATTTTCATTTATTTTCTTTATACATAAAATTCTCGTAAATTATTATTATTATTATTATAGCACGTATCACACACGTGATAATTCAAATTATAAAATTATAAGTAAAACAAATAATTACATAACATAAGTGAAAAATATATTATATCTATACTTGTATCTATACTATGTGTATGTTGGGATTTATATTTTAGACCGCCACATCGAATCATTATTGTTATGGGTGAAAAATATATTTATAATATTGGTCTTATCCAAGAGGCGGATGGAGTGAAGACCAAGGCACAAGACCACTATATATAGACGATTAGGTCATGTGTTTCATTGTGTGTGTGTAATTTTGGGGTATTGAGAGTTTCCACTACATCTATGTATTTGTGTTTCGATTACAATTGTTCATTCTACTATTGATTGTTAATCGAATCGAACTCTCCACACCCATCCAATATTATCGTTCAAGAGTGAATACATGTTGTTGATTCGATCCTAGCTCAAATCCGAGCTCCTCCGTTAATAGCGACTACTCACGCTACCGCACCGGGGCTCGGTTCTCACAGTTGGTATCAGAGCGGGTTACCGAATCATTCAGACTAACCACTGAATTTGATTAAATTCACTCTTGAATTTGCCATGGACGTTAAAGATTGAAGTTTGTTGAAATTTTTGTGGGTTTTTGCATGGATTTGGATGAAGTTTGATGATTCAAAGATGATTCATGTGAGTTGATCTTTGAGTTGATGATTAGTTCGGAGATTCAACATCGATTTCACGTTTATTTGTTCAGTTTCGTCCAGATCTACAGTTTCGGTTCGTTTTAGGTCGAACTTGTTTATATTTGATGTCCTAGATTTGATTGTGTGATGAAATTGTTGATAGATTGGTGATATAATGATGATTTTAAGACGGTTTGATGAACTTTAAACGGTCCATTTGTGTATCAAAGGTTTAATTTCGGATATAAGATTTTGGGGTTCATATGTTCAAATTGGGGGAAACGAGTTACATGTGTTCAAGAAGATTGTTGTATTCACGATTACTTGGTGCTTACCCACGAACATTTTGCCTTAATTCATATTCATGACTAGAAGGGGATGTAGCCGCGAGTGTCATGGGCAGTTAATTGGGGTTCAAGTTGATATTAGCTGCTGATATGATTGTTATATGTTCGAGCATACTACTGATATTTGAACTGTTGCTAAGCTGAACTGTAGTAATATTTCGGTCAATTCATATCCGGTACAAAGTGATATGCAGCTGGTACAGTTTGCAGATTCATGTCTCAAACGATTGATGCTGATTTGGTTCTCTGATTCACGAACATTACCTGCAGATTGCTGATGCGATGATTATAAATGAGCAGTTAATTTAGTTTCTGGTGCAGGGGCAGAATGGCAATTAACATGGGCTGCATGTGTACTATAGCAATTTTGCTGCTAAAGCTGGTAGTTGCATAATGTTGTGTTCAAGTACTCATTTGCCGGCTGAATTTATATGTCACAGACAGTTAAGAGCAGAATAGATAATCAGCTGCTGACATGAATTTAAGTGATCAAGTTGTTGCTGCTGCAAAAGTGTAGCAGGAGCAATTAAGTAGTTAAGTTGCTGATATGAACTTCGAAAAGGTACAAGCATTGTTGCTGATATGATAATGCTTTAAACAGTTGTTGTAGCTGAATTATTTGCACGAGTTGGTTTTGTGTGGCTGCAACTTTAATGCTTTAAACATTTTGCCTTAATTCATATTCATGACTAGAAGGGGATGTAGCCGCGAGTGTCATGGGCAGTTAATTGGGGTTCAAGTTGATATTAGCTGCTGATATGATTGTTATATGTTCGAGCATACTACTGATATTTGAACTGTTGCTAAGCTGAACTGTAGTAATATTTCTGTCAATTCATATCCGGTACAAAGTGATATGCAGCTGGTACAGTTTGCAGATTCATGTCTCAAACGATTGATGCTGTTTTGGTTCTCTGATTCACGAACATTACCTGCAGATTGCTGATGCGATGATTATAAATGAGCAGTTAATTTAGTTTCTGGTGCAGGGGCAGAATGGCAATTAACATGGGCTGCATGTGTACTATAGCAATTTTGCTGCTAAAGCTGTTAGTTGCATAATGTTGTGTTCAAGTACTCATTTGTCGGCTGAATTTATATGTCACAGACAGTTAAGAGCAGAATAGATAATCAGCTGCTGACATGAATTTAAGTGATCAAGTTGTTGCTGCTGCAAAAGTGTAGCAGGAGCAATTAAGTAGTTAAGTTGCTGATATGAACTTCGAAAAGGTACAAGCATTGTTGCTGATATGATAATGCTTTAAACAGTTGCTGTAGCTGAATTATTTGCACGAGTTGGTTTTGTGTGGCTGCAACTTAAATTCTGATGAATTATTCCCGAACAATTATGTTAGTTTACTGTTGTTGCTGCACTATTTAGACAAGGGCTGTTTGGTAAATTTGCAACTAATTTCAAGGGTATTTTGGTACATTTCGCTGCTGATTCGTACTGAGTTTAAATAGGTGCAGCTGCTGATTTGAATGTGGCAGGGGTAAAATGGTCAGGTTGTAGCTGCTGCACTATTTAACGAACAATTAAAATGAGTTTTATACTGGGGTATTTTGGGCTGTTTGCTGCTGATATAATCTGTTTTAAACGAACAATTGTTGCTGAAATTTGCTGTTAACGGGCCATTATTGCTGATTAAACGTGTCGTTAATGAGCTGATTACTTGCTGAACAAACGTGCTGTTAATGAGCAGATTATTTGCTGGAAAAACGTGCTGAATTTGCTGTTAAAACATGCCAAAATTGCTGTTAAAAGTGCTGTTAACGGGCCAAAATTGCTGATTAAAACATGCTGTTAACGAGCTGATTGTTTGCTGATTTTATTGCTGAAATGCTGATTTTAGTGTTGATGTTGCTGATTTTGGTGCTGAAAATGCTTACCTTAGTGTTGAAATTGATGATTTTGAAGCTGAAACGAGTAGCATGCGTGCAGAAAAAGTTAAGTTTTTACCCCAAGCATATAATCCTTTCTCGAGTACATCTTGTTTTTATTCGAGCATATGCCTTCTCGAGCACACTTTTGTTTTGTCATGAACAATTAGAATATAATATTCTTATCATACATGCTCGAATGGAGTAATCTTAAGTTAGTGTCTCGAGCACACCTTGCTCACTAGAGAAAACATTAATGATCACTCACTAAGCATATCTTTTTACCCTCGAGCACACCTTTACTCAAGAGCATATCTTTATTTGGGCATGCTCGAGAAGGGACTTAATGGAAATATGTGTGCTCGTGAACAAAAGTTTGTGTATGTGAAATATTTCAAGTGTTGGAAGATTTTTGGGACATGACTGATGCAGTTGACTTTCTAAAGTCAAACGGACCAAGATGGAGAAAAGACTAATATTGGCTTACCCGTTGACTTTTTGACCATGTGCTCTTAACGAAAAATGTTTGCCCAAGTATGAGTGACCGTTTGGAAGTAATTTTCTGGTCAACTCGGCTGTTGACCGTGTCGGGTCAACGAGGAGCATTTTGGTCATTTTAAAGACTTTTTGAGCAAAAATTGGGCAAAATTCACCAAAACTTCACGACTTCAACAAGGTGCTTACAAGATCAAGATAGTTGATTTTTTCGGATCATTTCATGAGTTGACCAAGTCAAATGTCAACTATCAACCATAAAGGTATCATTTTATTTCATTTATTTTGAATTTCATCAACAATTCTTGATAGGGATGGTCAAGATTGTTGGAATTGAAGAGTTTTATGTTTTCACCCACACTTGATTTGAAGACACGTTCGTTAAAGAAAATTGCAACGAAATTGGGGGAGTAAAAATTCTAGAATTTCATTGCAAATTGCTTGCTTCAAATCAAGTGAAAAGACTCAAGTTAAGGAAAAGTTGACCAAGATCAATAATCCAAGATTCTTTAGAGATGTTTGTTGTTTGAGCATCGATATGTTTACCCGAAAGGTATCCTATTTGTTGCACGAGCATAATGGACAAGTTTTTCATGATGTATTACGAGCACAAGGAAATGTTTCTTTTGTTTGAGCATCGATATGTTTACCCGAAAGGTATCCTATCTATTGCATGAGCATAGTAGACAAGTCCTGAACTTTAATGAAGTCCTTCGAGCACACTGGAATGACTGCTGTTCGAGCATTGATATGTTTACCCGAAAGGCATCTTATCTATTGCTCGAGCATGAGTCTTCAGATTTCCTAGTACGGTTTGAAGATGATTTACAAGGGAAGAAATAGATTTGAAGAATGGAAGATTATTTGATAATCACATTGAGTTTATTTCTTTTTGTGATGACCTTGTTACTTGAAGTTGATCTTTGAAGCTCAAAGCCTCGTTCATATGCCCATACAACTATATCCAAAAGTGATATAAGAGTGATAATTCGAAATAAACATTGGGAGAAGCTTAACGTGAGGGTTAGAATTTCAACGAAAGACAATGGCTTTTGAGGTGATCATGAAAGAAATTCGATGGCATCGGTTTAAGGGGGAGATTGTTGGGACTTATATTTTAGACCGACGCATCGAATTATTATTGTTATGGGTGAAAAATATATTTATATTATTGGTCTTATCCAAGAGGCGGATGGAGTGAAGACCAAGGCACAAGACCACTATAAATAGACGATTAGGTCATGTGTTTCATTGTGTGTGTGTAATTTTGGAGTATTGAGATTTTCCACCCGGGGAAGAGCTCTCCCCGGGTGGCGAGCGTTTATGATTATGTATGTATGTATGTATGTATGAGTGTTCTTTGTGACAATCTTTTGGTTAATGAAATCATACTACTACATCTATGTAGTTGTGTTTCGATTACAATTGTTCATCCTATTATTGATTGTTAATCGAATCGAACTCTCCACACCCGTCCAATATTATCGTTCAAGAGTGAATACATGTTGTTGATTCGATACTAGCTCAGATCCGAGCTCCTCTGTTAATACCGACTATTCACGCTTCCGCACCGGGGCTCGGTTCTCACAGTGTACATAAATTGATTTTATTTATATCGCAAAATGATTTTTTAAATAAACTTAATAAAAAAAATGCACGTCCAAAAGGGTACCTGATAACGATCTTTCTATTGAAAATTTCATTCTCAGTGTCATATATGTATAATTGAAAATATTGGTTATAAACCAATTTCGAAAATAAGTCTTCCCATTCGATAGTAGTTCTAACCATTCAGCCTAAATACAGAAGGAATGTTACCTTTATTGATATATTTATCAATTTACCACCCATCGAAAGAAAGGAGAACATTAAATTGTAACGACGAATGTTCTTCAACAACTATGTTTATCTAATCTACACCATGAAAAAGATTTTGATAAGTTTCAAGAGACTTATCGA
Source organism: Bidens hawaiensis (assembly GCF_021521415.1). Classification (NCBI taxonomy): domain Eukaryota; kingdom Viridiplantae; phylum Streptophyta; class Magnoliopsida; order Asterales; family Asteraceae; genus Bidens; species Bidens hawaiensis. Next base: position 2,593,770 of record NW_027491157.1, read on the forward strand.
CCTTGTCATAATGAAAAAACATATAAAATATCATGTTAACCCATTCAGTTTTGTCTTAATGGTGTCAGGCAACCGCTCTACCTGCTAAGACCATGGCGGTTTCCCAATACTCGCAGCATATAACTTCACTACCTCTTCTTCTTCTTGCAACTGCAATGCATGCTCAACTGTTTTCCTGCAACTAATAACACACTCCCCTGTGGCATCATCCTCACTTTCGTGATGGTGCAACCCGTTAACGACTTTCGCTGCGAAGCATTTGTCACTCACTAGAGGGTTAGATACGTTTGAAAACACATTAAGCCTAAGATTTTTATTTCCAAAAGCCATGTCCACTACCTTGGTTTTATAGTTAATTAAAGCATTCGCGGTGCCCAAAAAGGGTCGACCGAGAATGACGTTCGGTTGCCGTTTCGGGTCAACCGTCACGTAGTCTAGAACCAGGAAGTCAGCCGGGTAATAGAAATCTTCTATCATCACAATCACATCGGTAACGATTCCCCTAGGAAGCTTGAGTTTCAAATCGGCTAACACCACAGTGGTGTCGGATTTTCTAAGGGGACCAATGTCGTATTGGTCAGAAAAGCTTTCTGGGAGAATACTCACCCCAGCTCCAAGATCTAACAACGCCCTAGTCATTTTAAAATCGCCCACTTGAATGGGTATAATTAGCGTTCCCGGATCTTGTAGCTTGGGTCGGAGGATACCCGTCAAAACCGAACTCACATTTGCAGTTAAATCAACTTGTTTGAGCAACTTGTGAGTTCGTTTTTGAGTGCACAAGTCTTTCAAATATTTAGCATATTGCAGGGACTTGTTTAATTGCATCTATGAGGGGTAGATTGTTTTACTTGTTTGAATACTTCCCACATTTCCTCCTGCTGTGGGCCCTTCTTTCTAAGTGCCGATGAGGTCTCGGGGTTAACTAATGCCCGATGAAACGAACAGTTTTACTGGTTGGGCCAGTCTTTTTGGCGGTTGGTGTTCCTGTTTTAATTTCGGCTTCAATTTTATTTTTATTTATCTGTTTCGTTTTATTTTTCGGTTCAATTTCAATCTCATCGTTACTCTTTCCATCTTCCCCCAAGTCCTCCACCACACCTTCAACAAAAGGTGGTGGAGCTACCCCATTATTATATACCTTTCCACTCCTGAGGGTACTTACCTGGTTGACATGGGAGTTCTTACTGTTCGAAGAGCTGCTACTTTGATGGCTCAGGTTCTTCAAGGTATCACTCAGTAATTTGGATGGATTTCTCTTCAAACTAGCCACTTCTTCTGCCAGCTGGCTCACTTGTTTATCCCTCGAAGCATTAGCTTTCTCTTGAAGCTCCAATCTCTAATTCACACTTTTATTTTGACCCTCCTGATCTGTCTTCATTTGCTTCAAAAAGTCCATCACATCCTTAATTGACTCTTCCTTGTTACCCAAAGAACTTCGTTGACCTTGAGCTGCCCCTTTACTTTGCTGACCATGCAGATAACTCTTCTAATAACCCTTATTATAACCCCCCGACTCCTTTTGATTGTACCCGCTTTAACCATTACCCCTCTCATTCCCATATTGCCGTTGATTTGACTGATAACCTACTTTTTGGGAAGTACCTTGAAAATTTGGGTTTTGTTGTATGTTCGGGTTTCCATAACTGAAGTTGGGGTGGTTCCGGAAGCACAGGTTATAAGTGTTTGAATTCATGTTACCATTGCTGTACCTTTTCTCACCCTGAACAAAATTCACCTCCTCTTCTTCCTCTTCTTCGTCTTCCATTACTACTCCACAAGTTGCGACAACATGGCCTATTCCACCACAACCCTTACAAACTGGGTACGCCTTTCCCGACTTACCTTTCTCTTTCACTCCTACCCCATCAACTAATCTAGCTTCCTTTCTAACCTAGCCATACGATCATCCGACTCACCACTATCCACGGATTTCACAACCGCTCTTTTAACCATGCGATTTGACAGAGCTTGTCTCTTTTAATCATCCGACTCGTCACTAAGTGTTACCAATCTTCATTTTCATCATTCGTCAAAAACAACCCATTTGTGGTCTATTGAAGATCACTCACATCGTCATTCGACAACCCGTCATGAAATGCTTTATCAACTCCCACAATGCTATCCCATGATGAAGACAAGTCCTCAATAACCTCTTGAATCTCGTGAAAGCTTCATGGAATGTTTTGCCCGATCCTTGCTGAAAATTTCTGATGGAGGTTCGGGCCTCGGATGTTCTTTGTGGTATGTAATACTCGTCCAAAAACTACTGAGTCAGATCTTTCCACATATGAATGCTCGCTGACGGTAAAGATAAGAACCACTGCTTCGCTAGATCTTTCAGACTGAACTGAAAAACATTTAGCTTGACTTCATCGGCAATGAAAAACAACCGCGTCCGGGTCAAATGTATTACTCGAGTCTTGACTCGTGGTGGAGAGGCCCGTGTACGTGTGTTCGACGATGAATGTATTACTTGGTGAATTATATTATTTATTTTATTTTTATCCTCTCTATTGTTTATAACTATAACTTTGAAATAAAGTATGAATTATTGTTAATGAAAACTTGAACTCACTCAGTTCAAGCTGACTTTGTGTGTATGTTAGATTGACTTTCAGGTTAAGAAGTGGATGCTACCGCTTGGACGTGCTGGATGCTACTCGGGAGGTTGAAGGCATTTCTGTTCGAGGAATTCAAATAAAACAAATATTTTATTTACATTTGATTTTGGACACCCGTACCCGTGTTTGGGATTTTTAATACTTAAACTTTTTCCGCTGTTATTTACTCTGAACTGGTTTTAAATACAAAGAATTGTTTGGTTTTAAATTTTTGTGAATTTGTGGAAGTGATCATCAATTGTAGGATTCCCGGGATTCGAGGTATTACAAGTTGGTATCAGAGCCATGGTTCGAGGGATCCGAGCATTCCCGAATGCTTGGACTCGAACTGTAAAAGAAAAGACTAGAAATGCCAACCGCGAGTAGCTGCACACCAAGAGGTAATTTTAATTTTTTTTAGTCATTCTTATAAGTGTTAGATGGGATGCTAATATGGTTAGGGGCAGGGGGTGCTTAGGATGGGCGGGTAAAGTAAACAATTAATAACACTTGATCAACGTTATTAGCAGTTTACCATTACCTTACATGTTCTAAATACCACTTGTACTTGACCGTGTTAAAATTCTGTCTTTGTAAGGATAAGTCATGGTTAATACTCAAACTGCTAAGAGAGGTCGTCCGAATGTTCGCGGCCGTGATCGTAAGCCGCGTGTCGAGGCGGAGAGTGAGATTCCTACATCCCAGCAGGAGGAAACCCCAGTTCAAGAGGAAGGGGATAACCCTGTCTTAGGTCCTGCTATACGCGCGGCCATCGCAGATGAGTTTTATCAGGTTCTTCAGAGCGTTATTCCCAAGATTGTAGCTGAGGCGGTTAGGGTTGCAAAAGAGTCAATGGTTGGTGAGAGTGCGGATAAGCAGGGAAAGGGACAAGAGACTCAGGTTGAAGACAAGGTGGTGGTGTCAAGTGAGAAGGAGGAAGAAGTTCGTGCGTTTAGTGTGTCTTCTAGAGGTTGTTCGTATGGGGATTTCAAGAAGTGCGACCCTCCTGCTTTAGATGGTACTAAAGATGCGTTGGCACCTCATCAGTGGGTTAAGGAGATGGAAGCCGTATTGAGGGTTAGTAAGTGCAAAGAGGAAGATATGGTAACTTATGCTACTGCCTCGTTTCGTTCCGAGGCACTGTGTTGGTGGGATAATCTAGCTCAGGCTATGGGTAATCGTTCTATTAGGAGGATGGCTTGGGGAGAGTTGAAACAGTTGGTTATCGATCATTTTTGCCCTCTGCATGAATTAGATAATATGGAGCAGGAGTTCTTAGTTTGAGAAGTGGGTGATATGTCACATCGAGAGTATACTACAAACTTCAACCAAATGGCTCGCCTATGTCCCGATCTAGTTATACCCGTTCTGTGTATGATGTGATGTTTTGAATTGTCGTAACCCGCGCTTGTTCCTCTGTAGCGGGATTAGGGGACGAATCCCTTTCTTAGGGGGATAGACTTGTAACTTCCGTAAATTTTCGATAAAAAGGTTTAACCTTGTAGTGTTGTGTTCACCTTCCCGGCTTGGCCCGGCATCCTTTTGAGGGCTCCTTGACCACCCTCGAAAACGTTTCTCACTTAAATTTTCACCCAAGTTGCTACACACTACATACTGGAGGGACTAGAGTGTAAATTATTATTTTATATCATAAAACAAACAATCCTAACCCTAGCCCCCCCCATCTGCGATCGGCAGTAAGCAAGAGCCAAGCACCCCCGATTTTTATTTTTTGCAGCTGTGATTAGGCCATAAAACTCCAATTCCAGGTCGGTTCTATGATTCCCCAAGTCTTTTACACGTTAATTGATCCTTATATTGCACGTATTGATCGAAAAACGTCTTGTTGTAGGCTAACCGGGTGGCTGTCCAATTAAGCTTTTCCGGGGATGTTTTGAGTGAGGTTTTCGCATCAAAATCCCACTAGGTATGACATGTATATCATATTATAATTTCATGGCCAATGGAGGTGTTTAGGTATGTCAATCGATTTTAGTTCGAAAACTAGGGTTTATCGGGTGTAGGATTGGCAATTGTTGAGTTTGATACGTTAATCGATCGGATGACCGACCGAATCAGTTTCTACAGCCCTAGGGGGGTGTAAGGGCTGTGGGAAAATTAAAATTTTGATACTCGGGGCTGTTTTTGTTGGTAATTGGTCAATCGAGTCGGCGGTGCGCGAATTTTCATTTAAATGTTAAATTGAAAGTTGTAAAAAGGAACCGTCAACCCTATCAACTCGGGTGACATAATTATGATGTAAGAAAAGGTTAAGATGGGAATTTGGTCCATTTGGTCCATTTGTTTTAAGATTTATTACGCGCGTATTCGACTCGATTTCATTACCGGCGGGTGAGTTGTTGTTGATACACGTTTTGTACGTCTCAGTCTTTATCAGGGCATTAATGTAATTAGTCTAAAGTATAGGGGTCTTAATGTAAATATGGCTAAATGGGTCATTCGCTCTAATGTAAGTTACATTCGTTAACCTGTAACGAATGTAACACATTCGTCTAATCTGTAAGCTCATTCGTTAACCCAGATTAACGAATGAGATAACGAATGAGGGCTAGTTGTTATATGTTAAATATATTATCGAATGAAGAGTTCGTTTGTGTGGTTTAATGTAATGAATGACACATTCGTTAACTGGTATGTTAACGAATGTGGTCATCCCTTATGTATATGCTGTAACTTATTCATTAATGTAAGTCTTTTTTTTTGAAGTATTCTCTCTTGTCACTCTGCAAATTCATTCTCTCATATCATTCGTATCAACCATAACGTATATCGACTCTAATCGTATACCTAAACATCACGTATCGTTGTAATCATAAGATCTAGATCCTGTTAGTCCTAACCATGCTCTCTCAAGTGGTATCAGAGCTTTGGATCTGATCTACGATACATAATCGAGTTTTAATCGTAATCAATTGATCCATTTCGAACATGAATTGATTGATTTTGTGATTTAATTGAAGTTCAAAACCAGAGACTAGTTATTAGTTAAATTGAACTTGATTGAAGAATGTTTGTGACTTCGGACATGGCTAGATAGGTTCGGATTTGGTGTTGGTATAAGTTTTAAGTAGTTTCAGTAAGATTCGGACGAGTTTGAAGTTGAAATTGGAAGTTTGAATCGTTGAAGACTGATTCGTTAAGATGAAGTCTTATTCATTAGGATGAATACTGATTTGTTACACTCATTCGCTACGACCAACCGCTCATTCGTTACAATTTCAATCTTATTCGTCACGCTAAGATCAAACCTTATTCGTTCAACCTGATTCGTTAAGCCTGATTCGTTAAGCCATATTCGTTAACTTTCATTCGTTAATGAATATCTTAGACATTCGCTAAAGTAATCAACTTTTAATGAATATCCCATTCGTTAAAGTATCTCAGTTTTAACGAATATTCCATTCGTTAAAACCTATTCGTTATTCGTTAAAACCTATTCGTTATTAGCTCATTTGTTAATTCGTTAACGAATGTGAAGAGATTCATTAAAACCCATTCGTTACTTGTTCATTCGTTACTGACTCATTCGTGTGAACAGTAACCCTTGTTAAATCTCTGAAGTTTATCAGTTGGTTTATGATGGCTGCTCAGAATTCATCTTATTATGCGTTAGCATCACAGAATGTCTTATTGCAACAAATGCTGACGATGGATAATGAGATAGGCAGTCATAATAAAGTCCTAAGCTGTTGAAACTATCGGACTTTGCCCGTTGGGAACCAAGATTCCGTGCACATCTGGGATCTGTGCATCCTAGCAGTGTTCGTTTTCTTGATGATGTTTATGCTGCACTACTGATTGGTAATGACAACACGAGTTGGACTCCGAAACCATTTAAAGTATGAGACACATGAGTTGAAGGACTTTGAAAGTGAGACGAAAGCTTATTCTACTCTCACTATGTCTTTACCGGAACATATTTTTCTTCAATATAGTACGATCAAAGTATGTGCTTCACTGTTTACTACCTTGAAAACCAGATGTTTGGGCAATACTCTCGAAAGCAAGAAGACTTCGGTGAAATTCCAATTCAGAAACTTTATTCTGATGAAAAATGAAACTGTAGAAGAAATGATCAATTGTTTTAGCCACTTGATTGTTGAAATGTCTTCTGTTGATCTTGAGCCAACAGAACAGGACAAGATTGATACTTTGAAGAATGCTTTACCTACAGACTATTTGGCGTTCCTGTTTGTGCTTAAAGAGAACGGATTCTTTAAGAAACCTGAACTGACTGCTGTACAATTCATTAATAAGATAGAAGAAAGGGAGTTCGATCTTAAATGTCAATCTACTTTGAAAGAAAATCAACATCAGCAGTCGTCAACTCAGAACCCGTTACTTTATGGTGGTGCATTACCAGAAAATAATGTGACAAGCTCAGTGCCTATTAATGCATTCTTTGCTCAATCCCAAGAGAATTTCATGGCGAGTGGTGCAACTGGCAACTCAAATGCTCATACTTCAACCTTACCTAAGGTCAATTTACAAGAAGCTGAACAACAGTTCGCTTTTGTATGTGCGTTCATGACTTCATATGAACAACTGGTGGGAAGTAAGATTGCTACGAGTGATCTCACAGATGAGGACTACGATCAAATCAACCCAGATGATCTTGAGCTTATGGATTTGAAGTGGAACATGGCCATGATTGTTTGAAAGGTTAAAAGATTCATGCAACGAACGGGAAAAGATCTTCCCATGTTGAACAAAAGGGTTGGTTTGATAAGTTAAAAGTCAAGTGTTATAATTTCAGTGAATTTGGCCATTTTGCCAAAGAGTGTGACAAGCCGAAGAAAGATTATTCTAGCTCACGCAATTCTGACCGTGCTTCTACAAAGTCTTCATCTGGAGGAGATAAAAGTAACACTGCTGGCTCTGGTGATCAAGACAAATCTCCTGTTACTCAAGCTTTATTGGTAAATGATGGAGTTGATTGGTCTCAGCGCTTATTGGGAAACTAGGAAAACGTTGCTATCGTTGAGCATGTGGAGAATTTTGAGGATGCTAGTAGCGATAATGTTTTGGAGAGTAGTGATTCATCTGACTCGGAAACTGACAGTGATCAATCTCTGTTATCTCAACCAGAATCAACTCCTGATAAAACTGAATCTTATGCTTGCATGGCTAAGATTGATGAGGTATGTCCTACACCTCAAATTAATGTAAATGATCCTGCATCAATAATGGTGGATTGTTCTGAGTGTGCTGTGTTAAAAGCCAAACTTGAAACAGCATTAACTCAAAATAATACATTTACTAATGATTACTTTACTATCAAGGAATGCTATAAGCTAAAGACAAAATTTCTTGAGCAAGCGAATTTGAAAATTCAGAAATTATCAGATAGTAATCATGATCTTAAAGCTAAGGTCCATTGTAAAATTATTGAAGTGGATCAACATTTAAAGGAGATTCTTCGTCTTCGAATTTTCATTTCCAATCTCGAACAAAAAAAAATGGAATTAAATCATAAACTTAGTAAATTCAGAGATTCTTCTTTCTTGTTGAATGAAATAATCGAGGTTAATCATTCACATAAAAAGAACGGAAAAGCAGGTTTGGGATACGTCGAAATTCCTCCTCCATTTAATCAGGATTATAGTAGCATTCCTAAGACAGAAAATTCTTTAAATATGTCTACTGATAAACCTGAAAATGTTGATTCATTTAAACCGACTCGTGAACCAGTTAATATTGAAAGCAAAAAGGTGTTTACCAAAAACGAAATGGATGGTTCAATCGAGGAGCTAACTGAAACAGATGTGATTGTTAAAAATAAAGACATTCCAATTGACAATCACATTCTGTGTGAACCTGAAGATTTTGAAAAAGCTGTTTATAGTGCAAAATCCTCAAGTGCTTCTTCAAACAATTCACGCGTTCCTAAGGATATTCCTAAAGTAATTCAAAAGGAATATGTTAATGTAACTTCCACAGACAAGCTTTCAGTGTCTGATGAGGAATTAATGCAATTCATTAATCCTCCACTGAAAACTTCAACTGGAAAAGTATTTAAATTAAAAGATCTCTCAAAAGTGTTTTCAGACAAAGAAGTTCCATTGAATCTTCTTAAACTAGAATTGATTGAAAGTGTATTTCAAGATGAAACTACTGAAATGACTGAACTCGAAAAGAAATTCTTTCAATCAAAAACTAGTAATGTTCAAAAACAAAAAAAACAAATGTTTTCAAACCTATAAAATTCATAAAATCGTCAGGTTTGGAAATTTCATCGAATTTGACAAATCTTGAATTTTACAAAACAAAGAAGGGTTTAAAACATGAGTCACCAAAGAAGGCCACTTGTGGAATACCTAAATCTGTTGATCTTAAAACTTTGATATCACAAACAACCGGTACATCATCATAACAAAATTTAAATGACTCTAGACTGTGTTTCAAGTGTGGTGAACCGGGTCATGTTTCAAGACGATGCAAAGCAAAGATCAACAATATCAAAGATTATTCAACTTGCAAGATTAAATCTTTTTCAAACACAAAGGAAAATCAAGTTGATGATTCTGTATTCAAATATTAATCCGAGGAAAGTAATTCGGGTTGATACACTTAATGTATTGAACACATGTGTTGATCGTGCTTAACCCATCTGTTCAAACACAGATTCGGGAAGAATCCGTGATAGTTATCTTAAGAAGAAAACTAAGAAAACTGCCACTTATTCTCAAGTACCGAATATGTGTGTTAAATTATTAAGTTCTCCAAAAGTTTCAAAGGGAGAGCCCAAGACTAAGGCTTGGGCTGCCTTTTTGGACTAATCATTTTACTTGTTTGTGCAAGGTACATCTAGGTCCGTGTCAAGTCTAAAATGGATATTGGATAGGGGATGTTCTCGGCATATAACTGGCAACCTAGACCTTCTGAACAACATTAAAGATATTCAAGGGGGTTATGTGGCGTTTGCTGGTAGTCAAGGAGGAATGATTACAAAAGAAGGGGATGTTTCAAACGATAGAATAACGTTTGAAAAGGTTAATTATTGTGAAAAGGTGGATCACAATCCATTGAGTGTTTCATAGATTTGTGATAAGAAGTTAACCACCATATTCACCGACAAGGAATGTGTTATTCTTCACCCAGGATACACAATTCCAGAAGACATAGTTTTCATGCGATCACCTCGATCAAATGATATTTATGTACTTGACATGAGTTACGATGTCAAAGTTTCGCCTTCATCTACTTGCTTCGTGTCTAAAGCAACGGAGAAAGATTCTATTCTTTGGCATAGACGTATGGGACATATTCACTTAAGAAAAATAAACTTTTTGATGACAAATGATTTAGTGAATGGTGTGTCCCTCAAGAACTTCAAATTTAATGATCATTGCGTCGCATGCAAGATGGGGAAACAAAAGAAGAAATCACACCCGACCAAATCACTAAACGATATCGTTACTCCTCTGGAACGACTTCATATGGATCTCTTTGGTCCTGTGAACCTTGCTAGCATTGCTGGAGATTTTTATTGTTTGGTTGTGACCGATGATTTCTCTCGTTACTCGTGGGTGTTATTTATGGAAACGAAAGATCAAACTCTTGTGCCAATTCAGATCCTTATTACAAAGATTGAATCACTTTACCAACTGAAAGTGAGACGAATTCGTAGTGACAATGGAACCGAGTTCAGGAATAATGTATTGGATTTCTTCTGTATACAGAAAGGAATTCATCGGTAATTCAGTGCACTTTATGTTCCTCAACAGAATGGGGTGTCTGAATGAAATGTAACACCCGTTAATTCTGGTGTCAAGAATTAAAGCTTGTAGAGTATGTATAACTCTCGGGACTTAACCGACGTTTCTTGGAAGCCTTTACGTTATCCCGGTACGTTAAAGAACCTAACTATTCCTTCCATTTTTCCTTACACTTCAATCTGGAGGGACTAGAGTGTAATATCTTATGTTTTAACAAAAACTAACCCTAGCCCCCCCATAGCTGCGATCGGCAGGAAGAAGGGAGCCAAGGCCCACGATTTTCTTTTTTTGCAGCCAATTCTAAGCCTTATAACTTCAATTCAAGGTATGTACTACGATTCCCCAAGTCTTTTTCACATTAATTGGTCATCATATTACGCGTATTGATCGAAAAACGTTTTGTTGTAGGCTAACCGGGTGGCTGCCCAATTGAGCTTTTCCGGGGCTGTTTCGAGTGAGGTTTTGCATCAACATCCCACTAGGAATGACATGTACATCATATTATAATTTCATGGCCAATGGAGGTGTTTAGATCGGTCAATCGATTTTAGTTCGAAAACTAGGGTTTATCGGGTGTAGAATTGCAAATTGTTGACTTTGATTCGTTAATTGATCAGGTGACCAACCAAATCAGTTTGTATAGCCCTGGGGGCTTTAAGCGCTGTGGAAAAATTATTTTTTTGATGCTCGGGGCTGTTGGGGTTAGTGCTTCGTCAATCGAGTCGGCGGTGCGCGAATTTTTGTTTAAATGTTAAAGTAAGAGTTGTAAAAAGGAAACGTCAACCCTATCAACTCGGGTGCCATAATCTTGATGAATGAAAGAATTTAAAATGGAATTTGGTCCATTCGGGGCTGATTCGTTAATAAATGGTTCTAAGGTTTATTGCACGCGCATTCGACACGATTTGACTATCTTTGGGCCTTGGGCCAAGTTGTTGGGCCTTGGGCCAAGTGTTGGGCCTTGGGCTAAGTTGGTGGGCCTTGGGCCAAGTGTTGGGCCTTGGGCCAAGTTGCTGGGCCTTGGGCCAAGTTGCTGGGCCTTGGGCCAAGTGGTGGGCCTTGGACCAAGTTGTTTTGCCTTGGGCCAAGTGTTGCGCCTTGGGCCAAGTGTTGCGCCTTGGGCCAAGTGTTGGGCCTTGGGCCAAGTTGATGGGCCTTGGTCCAAGTGTTGGGCCTTGGGCCAAGTTGTTGGGCCTTGGGCCAAGTGTTGGGCCTTGGGCCAAGTTGTTGGGCCTTGAGCCAAGTTTATGGGCCTTGGGCCAAGTTGCTGTGCCTTGGGCCAAGTGGTGGGCCTTGGGCCAAGTGTTTGGCCTTGGGCCAAGTTGTTGGGCCGTAGACCAAAGGTTGGGCCTTGGGCCAAGTGTTGGGCTCGAACGGCCCATTAGGCAAGAGTGTTCTTACGGTCTAGTCCAGTAACGTGTTGTGTATAATTTACAGGCCCTTGCTTGTGATCGTGCACTTAGGAATTTCCTAGCTTGTTGCAGGTGTTCGTTTGATTTCAGGCGATGTTGTAGTCATTTTGACTACTGATGTTGTGTATGCCTACTTTGTGTTTGCATGCACTGATGTTACGTGTTTGGGTTGTACGTTTGCTCGACCCTGATGTTATACGTGGATGATATATATATATACTGTGATATATATAGATATTTAATTGAAAGGATGTTTATGTATCCATTTTGTATATGTATGTATGAGGATGTTTAGTTCTCGGTAATGAGGATTTGAAGGATGTACCCCTTTTACTTTTTTAAAACTTTTGGTTTGACTATCTTAACTATTACTACAGATGTTATTTACTTAAAACTTGAAATCACTCAGCTCAAGCTGACTTTGTGTGCATGTTAGTGTGAGTTTTAGGTTAAGAAGAGGATGCATTATCGCTTGGACGTGCACGAAGCTACTTGGACGGTGAAGGGCATACGGGAACCGAAGTTTTACTATTAAACATTTATTATTAAAAGTTTTTATTTAAAGATAACTATGTTGTTTTTGGGAAAAATTCCCGGTTTTGGGAACTTATTTTATTATTTATGTTTTCACTGAATTATACTCTGAGATGTTTGTTTTAATAAGAGAAACCGTTTTCAAGTTTAATTATTTTATTAAGTGTTTTGTATGATTACCAACTGTGGGCTTCCCGGGGTTTCGGGCCTTACAAGTTGGTATCAGATCCTTGGTTCGTGGGATCCGAGCATCCCCGAATGCTTGGACTCGAACTGTATGGAAGGAGACCATTATGCCCACCACGAGTAGCTGCACGTCAAGAGGTAATTTTAGATTATTAGTCATTCCTTAAAGTTCAAAAGTTTCTAGTATGTGATTAACTGTTTAAGTGTCAGATAGAAGGCTAATGTGGGTAGGGGTAGGGGGTGATTAGGACGGGCGGGTTAAGTAAACGACTAATTACACTTGATCAACGTCATTAGCAGTTTACCCTTGCCTTACATGTTCTAAATGCCACTTGTACCTGACCATATTAAAATTATGTCTTTGTAGGGATAAGTCATGGTTAATACTCGAGCAGCTAAGAGAGGTGGTTCTAGTGTTCGTGGTCGCGGTCATAAGCCACGTGCCGAAGCCAAGAGTGAGATTCCTACTTCCTAGCAGGACACCCCGATTCATGAGGCGGGGATAACCCCGCCTTAGATCCTGCTATGTGCGCGGCTATCGTGAATGAGGTTTACCAGGTGCTCCATAGTGCCATTCCTGAGATCGTTACTGAGGCCTTCAAGGCCATGGAGGAGTCACTGGTTGGTAAGGGTTCGGATAAGGGAATGAAGAGTAAGGAGGTACAGGACGTAGAAGAAGAGGAAGTGTATGTGCCGAGTGGGGATGAAGATGAGGTGCAGACAGTTAGTGTATCGACCCGAGGTAGCTCGTATGGGGACTTTAAGAAGTGCGACCCCCTTCTTTCGATGGTACTAAAGATGCATTGGCAGCACATCAGTGGGTGAGAGAGATGGAGGCTGTTCGGAGGGTTAGTAAGTGCAAGGGGGAGGATATGGTGACTTATGCTACTGCCACGTTTTGTTCCGAGGCACTATGTTGGTTGGATAACTTGGCACAAGCTATGGGTGATCGTTCGATTAGGAGGATGACGTGGGATGAGTTGAAGAAATTTGTTCTCGATCAGTTTTGTCCTCCACATGAATTGGATAAGATAGAGCAGGAATTCTTGGCCTTGGAGGCTGGTACTGTGTCGCATCGGGAGTATACCACCAAGTTTAACAAGATGGCTCGTTTATGTCCTGACTTGGTTACTCCCGAAACCAAGAGGATTAAGAAGTACGTGAAGGGGCTTCTGGTGGATATTCGTAGGGGTGTGTTGACTACCGACATGAACTCTTTTCACTCGGTGGTCAATCTAGCAGGTACGCTGTATGATCAGAGGGAGAAGTTTCCGCCGCCCGAGAATAGGAAGACACGGAAAGCGACCCGGGGGAAGCAAATTTAATCCGTTTGAGAAAAGGGTAAAAACTGAGACTTCTGAGTTCAAAAGGAGTGTGGAGTTCGGTAATTGCAAGAAGTGCGGGAAGCCGCACAAGGGGGAATGTAGGATTGGTTCTGGCACTTGTTTTCGTTGTGATAAGGTAGGACACCCTCATTTCGAGTGTCCGACATTGACCTGTTTCCGCTGTAAGGGTTCGGGTCACTTCGCATCAAACTGTCCTTCCAGTAAGGCGGGGGGGGGGGGGGGTCTGGGCAGGGGACTTCCTCGAGGGGGAAGATGGATGAGAAGCTGAAGGCCAGGGCGAGGGCTTTCAACATCTCCAAGAAGGAAGCGAAAGAGGATGCGGATGTCGTTTCAGGTACTTTTCCTTATTTAGCTTTCATTCCACCGTTATAATTTCTTATTCCATTGAAATCGTATGTGTGGATCGTGTAGCTAAGCAGTAGTATAATATTGTCCTAGGTACCTTTCTACTTGATGAATTACAGGCGTCAGTCTTATTTGATTCGGGCGCCAGTAGAAGTTTTGTGTCTACCGCTTTTTGTTCCTCGTTGAACAAATCACCCGAGCGCGTAGTTGATGTGTTTGAGGTTGAGGTCGCTGTAGGAAAATCCGTGTCCGTGTCTAGGGCTATTCAGGGTTGTTCCATCGAGTTGTCTGGGTATAGATTTCCGGTGCGGTTGTATTTGATGCCGCTTGGCTGCTTCGACGTGGTGCTCGGGATGGATTGGCTCGCGAATGTTGATGCGCAGATCATTTGTGGTCAAAAACTCGTTCGTCTAAGGGCCCCGGATAGGACTCAAATTACAGTCTTCGGTGATCGGAATGTTGCGACGCCACATATTATATCCATGCTTAAGGCGGGAAAGTTATGGAGCGGGGGTGCGGGGCGTATCTGGCGTATGCTATGAATGTGAATAACGAGGTGGCTACCGTTGGTGATGTTCCTATTGTTCGAGATTTCCCGGATGTATTTCCAGATGATTTGTCAGATGTGCCGTCGGATCGCGAGGTCGAGTTCCAGATAGACCTTGTACCGGGCACCAAACCCGTTGCCCGAGCTCCCTACCGCCTAGCGCCGAATGAAATGAAGGAGCTTATGGCAAAGTTGGAAGACTTGCTCGATAAGGGTTTTATTCGACCTAGTATCTCACCTTGGGGTGCCCCGGTCCTGTTCGTTAAAAAGAAGGACGGTAGCATGCGGATGTGCATTGACTATCGTGAATTAAACAAGCTCACTGTCAAAAATCAGTACCCTCTCCCAAGGATCGACGATTTATTTGATCCACTCTAAGGAGCTAGTTGGTTCTCGAAGATCGACCTTAGGTCCGGGTATCATCAGCTGAAGATTCGGGAGGAAGATATTCCTAAGACTGCCTTCCGCACTCGTTATGGACATTTCAAACTTTCTGGTGATGTTTTTCGGTTGCACCAACGCACCGGTTGCGTTCATGGATCTTATGAACCGGGTGTGTAGACCGATGCTCGATCGCTCGGTTATTGTGTTCATCGATGACATTCTTGTGTACTCTAAAAGTGAATCCGATCACGCCGGTCATCTCAGGGAAGTGTTGGAGGCTCTGCGAAAGAACAAATTGTATGCGAAATTTTCTAAGTGTTCCTTATGGGTACGTGAGGTTCAATTCTTGGGCAATGTTATTAACCCGAGTGGTATTCTGGTTGACCCTACCAAGGTGGAAGCCGTGAATGAATGGGAGTCTCCTAAGTCTCCAACCGAAATCCGTAGTTTTCTGGGTTTGGCGGGGTATTACCGTCACTTTATTCCCGATTTTTCAAAAATTGCTTCTTCACTGACCAAGCTGACTAAGAAGAGTGTTAAGTTCGTTTGGGGTACGGAACAGGAGGAGGCTTTTCTCGAGTTGAAGAATAGATTGACGCATGCCCCGATCTTAGCTTTACCTGATGGTTCTGATGATTTGGTGGTCTATTCTAATGCCTCTTATCAGGGGCTTGGGTGTGTTTTATTGTAGCGAGGTAGAGTCATCGCTTATGCCTCACGGCAATTAAAGCCTCACGAGGCGAATTATCCTACCCACGATTTAGAACTGGCAGCGGTTGTGTTTACGCTTAAGTTGTGGAGGCACTATTTGTACGGTGTTCCTTGCACTTTTACACCGATCATAAGAGCTTAATGTATTTCTTTGAGCAAAAGTAACTGAATATGCGACAGCGTCGATGGTTGGAATTGATTAAGGACTACGACTTGGAGATCCTGTACCATCCGGGTAAGGCTAACGTGGTGGCCGACGCTTTAAGCCGGAAAGAGAGACCAAAACCTATTCGTGTGAAATCCTACCAGCTTATTCTCAAACCCGACATTTTGAAACAAATAGCCAACGTCCAGAATGAAGGTTGCAGGTGGAATGGATTATGTCAGAGCATATCTGGGGTCAGTAAAAGTTTTTGGAAGACGTCGGTGATGGGGTGAAGTATAAAGATGGGCGTTTATGGGTGCCGAGGTATGGAGGTTTCAGAAGTAGAATTTTAGATGAGGCGCACCAGTCGCGCTATTCCATTCATCCGGGCGCGACCAAGATGTACCAAGACTTGAAAAAGAATTATTGGTGGCATTCGATGAAGTTTGAGGTGGCTCAGTATGTAAGTAAGTGTTTGACATGTTTGCAAGTTAAGGCTGAAAATTCAGCCGTTAGAAATACCTGAATGGAAATAGGAGTATCTTACCATGGATTTCGTGACTAAACTGCCTCGTACTCCTAGGGGTAATTACGACACCATTTGGGTAATCGTGGATAGACTAACCAAGAGCGCTCACTTCTTGCCGATTCGAGAGACTTTTAATTCTGAGCAGCTGACCGATGTGTTTATTCGTGAGATCTTCTCTAGGCACGGGGTTCCGGTATCTATTGTTTCAGATAGGGATACGCGTTTCACCTCCAGAATTTGGAAAAGGTTTCACGAGGAGATGGGCACCAAACTCCTCATCAGTACTGCTTATCACCCGCAGACGGATGGTCAGTCTGAGAGGACCATTCAGACTCTCGAGGATATGTTGCGGGCTTGTGTTATCGATTTTGGTGGTTGTTGGGACCGTCACTTACCGTTGGTAGAGTTCTCGTATAATAACAGTTATCACGCCACGATTGGGATGCCACCGTTTAAGATATTATATGGTAGGAGGTGCAGGACTCTAGTCTGTTGGGGTTCTATTGGTCAGAAGCAGTTGGGTAGTTTGGAGATGGTCGAGGCTACGACTGAGAAACTCGACAAGATAAAAGCATTTATGAAGGTCGCGCGGGATCGTCAGAAGTTTTATGCAGATAAAAGGCGAAGGCCTATTGTGTTTGAGGCTGGGGATCGGGTTATGTTAAAACTTTCTCCCTGGAAGGGCATTATTCGTTTTCGTAAGAGGGGGAAGCTCAGCCCGAGGATTATTGGCCCGTTTCGTGTATTGGCCCGAGTCGGTGAGGTAGCATATAGGCTGGAATTGCCCGAGGAGCTCGCAGGGATTCATCCTACTTTTCACGTGTCCCACTTGAGGAAATGCTTAGCGGTTGAAGAGGCCCATGTGCCTCTCGATGATATTGAACTCGAGAGTAAGCTGAACTACGTTGAACAACCGATTGCTATTCTTGACCGTCAGGAGAGGCGTTTGAGAAATAAGGTGGTTAGACAGGTGAAAGTGCAGTGGAAACACCGTAGGGGTTCTGAGGCCACTTGGGAGTCTGAATACCAAATGATGAAGCATTATCCGCAGTTGTTCCTGTCGCATCCGGATTCGGGGACGAATCCCATTTAAGGGGGTGGACTTGTAACACCCGTTAATTCCGGTTTCAAGAATTAATGCTTGTAGAGTATGTATAACTCTCGGGACTTAACCAACGTTTCTCGAAAGCCTTTACGTTATCTTGGTACATTAAAGAACCTAACTATTCCTTCCATTTTGCCTTACACTTCAATCTGGAGGGACTAGAGTGTAATATCTTATGTTATAACAAAAACTAACCCTAGCCCCCCTCCATAGCTGCGATCGGTAGGAAGAAGGGTGCCAAGGCCCACGATTTTCTTTTTTTGCAGCCAATTCTAAGCTTTAGAACTTCAATTCAAGGTATGTACTACAATTCCCCAAGTCTTTTTCATGTTAATTGGTCCTCATATTGCGCGTATTGATCGAAAAACGTTGTGTAGTAAGCTAACTGGGTGGCTCACCAATTGAGCTTTTCCGGGGCTGTTTCGAGTGAGATTTTTGCATCAACATCCCACTAGGTATGACACGTACGTCATATTATAATTTCATGGCCAATGGAGGTGTTTAGGTTGGTTAATCGATTTTAGTTCGAAAACTAGGGTTTATTGGGTGTATAATTGCAAATTGTTGAGTTTGATGCGTTAATTGATCGGGTGACCGACCGAATCAGTTTGTACAGCAATAGGGGGGTTTAAGAGCTGTGGAAAAATTAATTTTTTGATGCTCGGGGATGTTGGGGTTAGTGCTTCGTCAATCGAGTCGGCGGTGCGCGAATTTTCGTTTAAACGTTAAAGTAAGAGTTGTAAAAAGGAACCGTCAACCCTATCAGCTCGGGTGCCATAATCTTGATGAATCAAAAGATTTAAAATGGAATTTGGTCCATTCGGGGCTGATTCGTTAATAAATGGTTTTAAGGTTTATTGCACGCGCATTCGACCCGATTTGACTATCTTTGGGCCTTGGGCCAAGTGTTGGGCCTTGGGCCAAGTTGCTGGACCTTGGGCCAACTGATGGGCCTTGGGCCAAGTTGCTGGGCCTTGGGCCAAGCGGTGGGCCTTGGGCCAAGTTGGTGGGCCTTGGGCCAAGTGTTGGGCCTTGGGCCAAGTTGCTGGGCCTTGGGCCAAGTGTTGGGCCTTGGGCCAAGTTGCTGTGCCTTGGGCCAAGTGGTGGGCCTTGGGCCAAGTTGTTGCGCCTTGGGCCAAGTGGTGGGCCTTGGGCCAAGTGTTGGGCCTTGGGCCAAGTGTTGGGCTTGAACGGCCCATTAGGCAAGAGTGTTCTTACAGTCTAGTCTAGTAACGTGTTGTGTATAATTTACAGGCCCTTGCTTGTGATCGTGCACTTAGGAATTTCCTAGCTCGTTGCAAGTGTTCGTTTGATTTCAGGTGAGTTTATGATGCCCCCTTTTAACTCTTTTTAACTTTTGGGCTAGCATGCACACCTAAGTGTTTTCCTACTGAATTAAATGTTTTAAACGATTTATATAGGCTTGCTAGCGTATGGTAGGCCTTGGGATGTTAAATATATATATATGTATATACATTATTGCTTGGCCTATATCTGGCGAGGTTGTAGTCGTTTCGACTACTGATGTTGTGTATGCCTACTTTGTGTTTGCATGCATTGATGTTACGTGTTTGGGTTGTACGTTTGCTCGACCCTGATGTTATACGTGGATGATATATATATATATATATACTGTGATATATATAGAGATGTAATTGAAAGGATGTTTACGTATACATTTTGTATATGTATGTATGAGGATGTTTAGTTCTCAGTAATGAGGATTTGAAGGATGTACCCCTTCTACTTTTTTAAAACTTTTGGTTTGACTATCTTAACTATTACTACAGATGTTATTTACTTAAAACTTGAACTCACTCAGCTCAAGTTGACTTTGTGTGCATGTTAGTGTGAGTTTCAGGTTAAGAAGAGGATGCCTTATCGCTTGGACGTGCACAAAGCTACTTGGACGGTGAAGGGCATACGAGAACCGAAGTTTTACTATTCAACATTTATTATTAAAAGTTTTTATTTAAAGATAACTATATTGATTTTGGGCAAAATTCCCGGTTTTGGGAACTTATTTTATTATTTATGTTTTCCACTGAATTATAATCTAAGATGTTTGTTTTAATGGGAGAAACCGTTTTCAATTTTAATTATTTTCTTAAGTGTTTTGTATGATTACCAACTGTGGGGTTCCCGGGGTTTCGGGGCCTTACACGAAAGAACCGTACACTGATTGAAGCTGCACGTACAATGCTAGCTGATTCAAAGCTACCTGTTCAATTCTGGAAAGAAGCTGTGAATACCGCCTGCTACACATTGAATCGCGTACTAACGGTAAAGAAGCTCAAGAAGACTTGTTACGAGCTTCTACAAAATTTTAAGCCGAACTTAAAGTATTTGGAACCATTTGGGGGTCCATGTACTGTGTTGAAGAAAGACATTGGAAAGTTCGCTGAGAAAGCTTTTGAGGGTTATTTCTTGGGTTATAACTCTCCGAAGAAGCGGATTTTCAATCTTTCTTCTGGTTGCGTGGAGGAATGGTATCACGTTGATTGTCAAAGTTATACGACTCCACCAACTGGTACAGGTCCCGATTGGATGTTCGACTACGATCGATTATTTAACTCATTTACATCAACAGTTAATGACATACCTGAAGATCTTGTTAGATCTTATTTGGAGGACCAATGTCTTCCAAGTCCAAGGTTTTCTTCGGTTGATGCAAGTGACTCTCCTAATGTATCTGAAACGTTAAACAATGTTTCTGAATTCTCCGATGATGCTGAGTTTGTTGATTCATCATCTGTAATGATAGATGAAGCTCAAGAAACTACCGAGCCTATTCTAATCAGTGATGATTTATCATCTGTCTCTTTAGACACTGCGGAGGAGAATATCACCAATTTGGGTGGTAATGTATCTGTTCCTGCGAATTCTACATTACGGAATCATTCGCAACATCCACATGATCAGATAATTGGTGATGTGAACGACGGGGTTCGCACAAGGCACCAATTGGCTAACATATGTGATGATTAATCTGATCATAATGTATCTCCTACTGAGGATTCGATTGTTTGTGCTTATGCGGATTTGCACTTTTCGGGTATTCTTAGTATTGCACAATACACCTTCTTTTTATCACAGATAGAATCAACAAGTGTCGCAATGGCACTCAAGGAACCATCATGGGTTGAAGCTATGCAGGAGGAGCTGCATCAGTTTGTTAGACTGGGTGTATGGGACTTAATTGACAAACCCGTTCGCGTTAAAAAGGCGATTCCTACAAAATGGGTTTTTAAGTGCAAGAAAGACGACCGTGGGGTTATCGTGCGAAATAAGGCACGATTGGTCGTTCTTGGTTACAATCAACAGGAAGGCATAGATTATACAGAAGTGTATGCTCTGGTGCCACGACTGGAGGCTATACGAATCTTTCTTTCCTATGCAGCCTACAAAAACTTCAAAATTTATCAAATGGATGTGAAATCGGCATTCTTGAATGGAGCAATTCATGAAGAAGTGTACGTGAAACAGCCTCCTGGCTTCGAGGATCCAGACTTTCCTGAGCGTGTTTATCGTTTAAACAAAGCTCTGTATGGTTTGCATCAGGCCCCGAGAGCCTGGTATAGTACATTTGCTGACCATCTGATTTAAAGTGGATTCAAGAGGGGAACTGTGGATTGTACGTTATTTTACAAAAATATGGGTGATGATCTGCTCCTTGTCCAAATCTACGAGGATGATATTATTTTTGGTTCGACAAACGATAGTTTATGTAAAGATTTCGAGAAAACGATGCAGACAAAATTCGAGATGAGTTCGATGGGAGAAATGAGCTTCTTTCTGGGTTTGCAAGTTCACTTGTCTGAGGCCGGGATCTTTATCCATCAGACAAAATATGTGAACGATGTCTTGAGCCGATTCATGATATCCGATGGCAAAATTCCCTCTAGTCCTCTTCCCGTGGGTCACAATTTATCGCCGGATGAATTGGAGGATACCGTAGATCTGACCCTATATCGAGCCATGATTGGATCACTCATGTATTTGAATGCTTCTCGACCGGACATTATGTTTGCTGTCTGTTTGTGCGCTAGGTATCAATCGAGTCCCCGAGTGACTCACCTAGCGGCAGTAAGGTGTATCTTACATTTTCTGAGGGGAACTCCAGACATCGGATTGTGGTACCCGAAAGACGATAAGTTCGATCTCACCGCCTTTACTGACTCAGACTATGGAGGTTGCAATATCAATTTCAAATCGACAACGGCGGGATGTCAATTCTTAGGAAACCGGCTTGTTTCCTAGCAGTGTAAGAAGCAGACACCAGTCTCAACTTCAACAGCCGAAGCGGAGTATATGGCGGCCTCGAGTTGCTGTTCACAGGTTCTCTGGATCCAGCAACATTTGCGGGATTATGGTTTGAAGTTTCTTACTATTCCTATTTTTATTGATAATTCTGCTGCAATCTCTATCACCAAAAATCCGGTTCAACATTCAAAAACTAAACATATTGAAATCCGTTATCATTTTTTACGTGATTGCTATGAAAAGAAATTAATTTCAATTGATAAAATTCATACGGATTTTCAAAAGGCTGACCTTTATACCAAAGCTTTTGACAAAACGCGTTTAAAATCTTTCACAGAAATTCAAAAGCTTGGTTAGATCAATTTTTTTAATGTTATTTCAATTTTTACTGTTTTAAGGGGGAGAAAATAGAAAAATACAATTTTTTTTTATGTTATTTCAATTTTGTACTGTTTCGTTTGTACAGAAAAATTCTATAAAACTCCAAAAACATTCAAATATTGAAAAATCCAAAAACATTAAAAAATGCTTTTTAAAAAATGAGTTTTGAAGCAAAAAGGGAAAATGATAGTACATTGACTTTGTGGACCTAACACATGAATAAAGTAGACTAAAAAGTGCCGTAAGATCAATTGTATGATGTGTAAGATAGGCTTAACAGATCGCATAAGTGCTGAAAAGATATAAACCTAAATGCTTGCCAAATCTAGTGGTGTTACATCTTGATGCATAGTTAATATCTATATTAAGTATCAAAAAGCTTTAAAGATTGCTATGTGTGCTTACATTCATTTTTAAAGAAAATTCTACTTTGTTTTATCTTTAATTTTGCAAAGAAATTCAATTTAATTTTTTTTCAAATCTTGGATCCTCTCCTGCGCGATAAGATTATCCGACCTCAGGGTTAAGATTTGGATATTTTGCTATGTTTCTTAGTGTTTCGTATAAAATCTTGGACTTTCTCCGCGCGATGATATGGGATTATCCGAATTGAGAGTTAAGATTTTATGTAACTTAAACCTATTTTATTTTCTTATTTGTTAAAATGGAACATTATCTGCGTGTAGTAATACCGATCTTAAGGGAAAATTTTAACTATCTGCTTTATTTTCTTTTCGTTATTTTTGTATGAGTCACAGCTAATCAATTCAAAGAAGAAAAACGTACATGTGAAATTCAATGTATAAGAGATATGAAACTGTGTCTGACAGGTGGGTTCCACATAAGATTTGTGCTTAATTGAACCTTAAAATGTATCGTAAAGTTACGGACGGATCTGTCTATAGTTTAAAGTGCACAATTATATCTGCAATCTTCTTTGGGTTATGTGCATAATAATGTCAAAATTGAAGTGTAGTCTAGGACGTTTTTTTTTAATATCATTCCCTGCTCAACTCACAAAAATATGTACTGCTTTTCATTTACTGTGTTTAGTTCTTTACTACTTGAATATTTTCAAAATATACAAAAACATTTTGTATTTTTTTTTTCCTTTAGTTTCGATTTGCCAAGCTTGCGAATTAAATCATTGAGGAACAGGAAAAAGAGTTAAAACCCCGGAAAAAGTTTAAGTTAATCGTGCTTAACGTATTTTCAATCGGTAACAATTTTTGTTTTAACGTAAAAATTTGTTTAAGTTAAGTATTACCGATCCATGGTGATCGGGTATTTTAATGTATGCAATTAAAACCTAACTTGGATTTAATTGATTATTTAATTCCTTAAAATGAGAATGAGAATTTTGTCTTATTCGCTAGGGAATATGGTGATTCGTTAAAAAGTTTAACGAATGTAAAGCCTTTCATTATTTAAACAGAATGAATGAGTTTCTCATTCGTTATAAAGACATTCGCTTCCGTTGTGTATAACGAATGGAAGACATTCGGGTAAACATTTAACGAATAAGAATGGTTAATGTATTATTCGTTAAAGATTAACGATTGAATTGTTGATTCGTTAAAGCTTAACGAATGACGTTGTTATTCGTTAAACAATTTAACGGATGAGAGAAGATTCGTTAAAAATTTTATCGAGTGAGATTCAACAGTTAATGAATGAGGCCATTCGTTAGTTCAAATTTTGAACGAATGACCTCGATTTGCGTGAAATTATTGGATATAATCCCAAGGTTAGACGAATGACGGTTCATTCGCCTAAATCCTATTCCATTGTCTTCTCTAAATGAAATTCTGCCAAAATTTCTTCTAAATTAATTACTTGCATTTTTGCCTCATTGATCGATCTATTGGTATTCTACAGGTAATGGCAATCATAACCATATGATTCTCATGGAATTTCATCGTTGTTTGAGTGTTAATTGATTCAGTAAAACTCTGAATATTAATTGATGAATTAACGATCGATAAAATTCTTAACTGAATCAACATTAGACTAAAAAATCATTGTTTTACGTACATGTAACTGATTTTCAAAACATGATTCATATGGTTAATTGTAAAAATGTTTGGAAATTAAGAAGTTTAATCGATGAACATCATCGGTTTTGACCTTGATTAGTCAAAATTGATTATACTTTGACTCCTGGTCTAGTCAAATTGATGATTGAGTCTGATTCGTTATTTTTATAACGAATGAAGCATGATTCGTTATCTTTATAACGAATGTATCTTGATTCTTTAAGATAGTTAACGAATGACTGTACGAATCAGAGTGATTTATTAAATTTGATTCGTTACTTGTAACCAATAGGTTACCGATTAAGGATAATTCGTTAAAGATAACGAATAAACCTTTTCATGTTTAACAAATGTCCCATTCGTTCCAGTTTTTAACGAATGTGATTGTCATGTATTAAACAGTTTGTTTATATTCCGATATTGACTAATGTATGTTTGTTCTAAACAGATATGGCACTTACTTGGAATAAAAGCCACAACATATGTGCGTTTTTAGAGCCAAACTTTGAAGATACTCCTATCTTTGGGGGTATGATTAGCTTTCTCATACGTTCCAGAATTTACAAGGCCATTTCTACCTGTACAGTTGTTTATCAGAAGATAATACAAGAATTTTGGAATACTGCTAAATTTATTGAAGCGGAAAATCAGATTGAAGCGGTTATTCAAGACAAACGGGTAGTGATTGATATTGGCATAATCAGAGACTAACTAGGTTTTCATGATACTATTGATGATAGGTGTGAGTTCAATCGAGCGTTGATCAGATGATTATTCGGCCGTGTAAAGTATAATGGTGATTTGGGCAAATCAATGTACAACAAAGCAAACTTGTGTGAACAATACAAGTATCTGCTTCATGTTCTTATTCATTGCCTGGGTGGTCGAAAAGGAGGTTTCGACGAGTGCAGGGTGATGCTACAATCTGCATTCGTGGCTCTAGTGCTGAATAAACCGTTCAATTTCTCTGAATTGGTTTACTATCATTTGAAGGAGAACATCACCAGCAGACACAAATTTTTAATGTATCCTCGATTTTTGCAAATGATGATCAATGATTTGGTGCCGAACTTGGAGAAAGATCAAGTTGATGTTATGAAGCTTGAACAAATGAACGAAGAAACTATGAGACGATTTAGATCTTATAGAGGTCAGAGTTTGGCAAATCGACCAAAATTTAAACGATTGATTGGTCATCTAGCGAATATTGATTATGTCGCACCACCTAATGATCGTTGGGCACATGACGATTTAGATTCAGAACGTGAAGGTGGTGATGGTGATGATGGTGGAGATGATGGTGGTGACGGTGGTCCAGGACCACAAACCGAGTTAACTTATGAATAGAAGCGTAAGCGTAAAGGTAAAGAACTGATGATTAAAAAGGGGAGAAAATCAAGAAACAACGAGTTAGAAGGAGTTCGGGTATTGAGATACCAAGTCAGCCATTTGTGCCTTCTACTGCTGCTTCTACTCCTATTATTTCATCTACTGTTTCTCTAGTTCAAGTTCCACAGATTCCACGATCTCCTACTCCTATTGTTATGACAGATTTTCCTCGTTCTCCAACACCTGTGCAGATGCCTACGTCTCCAATGCCTCCAACTATGACTTTGGCTACTACTGTGAGGCCTGATCCTCATTTTGGAGATATCTTACATGTAGTATTGGCACAGATGCCTTCACCACAGCCAACGAAATCTGTTACTTCTGTTACTCCCACACCGTTGCCAAGGCCTGAGTACTCTTTTATGACATTTAGTCGTCCTCAAGGTCCTATGCAACCATTACATCCTAATTTCTATCACATTGCTCCTCACGCTCAATGGTTTCACATGATGAATCTGTTGCATTTACAACACACTCAAATGCAAGCAGATCGAGCTGCAAATGAGCTGGCACACGAAATTTGCTTTGGCATCTTCTATCGGCTCAGCGTGATAATAAGGAACTTCGAACCCTAGTTGCTGCTCAGGGGGAGAGGTTAGACAAACAGGAGGAGATTATTCTTCAACTAACATGCAAAGAAGATGAATAAAGAAGTTGAAGAATAATGAAGATGATCAGGATGGTGCAGGGGGTGGGGTAGATCAGCAACCGGGCGGAAGTTCCACACCGTCGGCGGGTAATAAGACTGATGCGAGTGTTGGTGGTGGGTCAGAAACTAGTAATCTACAGATTGTTTCATATAAAGATTACACGAGATCCAAGCCAATACACGTTTTTCCGGCTAACATGCTTCTGTTTGTAGGAATGGATGGGATTGTTTACAGTATGGTGAATGCTGATGAGATCGAAGAAGGTGAATTTGTTGATCATTCTTTAACAAAAGAACAAATTGCCTTGCTTTTGAATCTAAATGATGATGAGATTGAGGAATTGGGTAAAAACATGAATGTGGAGATGGAAGATCGTACTGATACAAGTATTCCTCACGGGAATGTACCTGATTTTGAAGAAGTGGAAATGGAAGATGTTACTGCTGAAGAATATCCGGAGTTTTACACCGATAATAACAATGACTCGGGTATTCCGTTTTTTACAACTGAGCATTTCAATGCGGTAGAATGTCGATTACATGAGGAGAAAGATAAATTAAAAGCTGCTGAATCGAGCTATTTGTCCACTACAGAGAAGAAGCGGAAACGTGCTTTTGATTGTATGTTTGAGTATAACGTTGAGAAGATGCATAAGATGATCGAGACTTTCAGATATCATGACCGAGAAAATGTGAAAGTTAAGAAAGCTCGGGAATCTGCATACCAGATGAACAAGTACAAACCTACAAAAGACGATAAAGGTGATATGGTGGCCTGGCAGTACGATTCAGATCTTAAGGTATATATCGTGAAGTTGGAGCATGGTATTTCTTATTTCAGACGCCCACACGATATTTTATCTATGCCTCGATGAGATGTACAAACCTTAGCTAATCGTCCGTTTGTTAACCGTGGAGACGATAAATGGGCTAGCTGGTTCTACAGGCAATTATTGCATGAAACCCGCTTTGGTTTCAAATTCTTCCAACCTCAGGTGCCGAAACACAAATATATTGACGAGATAGATGCACGCACGGGATGGAGGAAGTTAATTTTAATAGTGAAGCCACCGAAGACGATGAAGAGGGTTCCAATGGAGATATTCCCTAAGAGTCTCTTCACCTCATTTAATTATTGGTATTATGATAATCGTACAGGTGTAGCGGTTATTGTTTATGGCCAGGGTTCACGCACGAAGACGTTACGTGTATTTGATCCGATGTGGCTGGTCAATCTATCTGAGTCTGAAAACGACGCGTTATTCACAAATCAGATCAGATTCACTAATGTAAAGGATTATGATCTTGCAATGCAGTTTTAGAGGGTTGTTCGTGTCTGCTACGCATACAAGATTCATAGCTGCGTTGATTGGAAGACAAAGATGTTTCAATGCTAAAGTATGATAAAGAGCATGAGACGAGGGGGAGTTTGTTGATACACGTTTTGTACGTCTCAGTCTTTATCAGGGCATTAATGTAATTAGTCTAAAGTATAGGGGTCTTAATGTAAATATGGCTAAATGGGCCATTCGCTCTAATGTAAATTACATTCATTACCCTGTAACGAATGTAACATATTCGTCTAATCTGTAAGCTCATTCGTTAACCCAGATTAACGAATGAGGGCTACTCGTTATATGTTAAATATATTAACGAATGAAGAGTTCATTCATGTGGTTTAATGTAACGAATGACACATTCGTTAACTGGTATGTTAACGAATGTGGTCATCCCCTATATATATGCTGTAACTTATTCATTAATGTAAGTATTTTTTTTAAGTATTCTCTCTCGTCACTCTGCAAATTCATTCTCTCACATCATTCATATCAACCATAACTTATATCGACTCTAATCGTATACCTAAACATCATGTATCGTTGTAATCATAAGATCTAGATCCTGTTAGTCCTAACCATGCTCTCTCAGTTGTGCATCATGGTTAGCCCCGGCCATAATCGTAGGGTGGATTTGGTTAGTTGAAAGGTTTTAGGGGCTGAGGTAAAGTAATTGGGTTTGGGTTGGGCCTTGGGCCAAATTATTGGGCCTTGGGCCAAGTTGTTGGGCCTTGGGCCAAGTTGTTGGGCCTTGGGCCAAAGTGTTGGGCTTGAACGGCCCATTAGGCAAGAGTGTTCTTACGGTCCAGTTTAGTGACGCGTTGCGTGCAATTTACAGGCACTTGCCTGTGAGTGAGTACTTAGGGAGTCCTTAGCTCGTTGCTGGTGTTTGGTTGACCTCAAGTGAGTTCATAATGCCCTTTTTACTCTTTTTACGTTTTGGGCTAGCATACACACCGAAATCCAATTTTATACGATTTTACCCGTTACAACTATTTGAATGGTACTACAAGGTCTCACTCGTGATTGTGCATTTTGAAAGTTATATTTGAATTATTTTATATGCTTTAGGATATTTTAGACTCGTTTATGGTCTTGTATCCTTTAAGGTTACATACATTATTAATGGTCTAGACTCGAGGATGTTAATAGACTTGGTAGTAATTGAATATGAGTAGACCTATTTACTTAGTTCCTGTATGGGATGATATATATATATATATAGATATATATATATGTATGTATGTATGTATGGAGGTATGTATGTATGTATGGGCATGTGTTACCATATAGCCTACGGTTGTGTGATGATATTTAGTTCCTCGTGACTAAGAATGATGTGAGTAGGCTTATTGATGTGTGTGAATGGTGATTCACGGCCGGGTCAAATATATTACTCGGGTTGTAGTTGTGGTGGAGAGGCCCATGTGACATGATCATCATTTTGGAGAGTCAAATATATTACTCGGGTTTTAAAATCCCGCGGTGGAGAGGCCCGTTGAATGTTAAGCCGCTATTGGGTCAAATATATTACTCGGGTTGTACCCGTGGTGGAGAGGCCCATATCACGTGCTTGGATGTGTGAGCCGAGATCGGGTCAAATATATTACTCGGGTTGTACCCGTGGTGGAGAGGCCCGTATCACGTGCTTGGATGTGTAAGCTGTGACCGAGTCAAAAATATTACTCGGGTTTGACCCGTGGTGGAGAGGCTCGTGTCACATGCTTAGGTCTTACCGCGTCTGGGTCAAATGTATTACTCGAGTCTTGACTCGTGGTGGAGAGGCCCGTGTACATGTGTTCGACGACGAATGTATTACTTGGTGAATTATATTATTTATTTTATTTTTATCCTTTCTATTGTTTATAACTATAACTTTGAAATAAAGTATGAATTATTGTTTATGAAAACTTGAACTCACTCAGCTCAAGCTGACTTTGTGTGTATGTTAGATTGACTTTCAGGTTAAGAAGTGGATGCTACCGCTTGGACGTGCTGGATGCTACTTGGGAGGTTGAAGACATTTCTGGTCGTGGAATTCAAATAAAACAAATATTTTATTTACATTTGATTTTGGACACTTGTACCCGTGTTTGGGATTTTTAATACTTAAACTTTTTCCGCTGTTATTTACTCTGAACTGGTTTTAAATACAAAGAATTGTTTGGTTTTAAATTTTTGCGAATTTGTGGAAGTGATCACCAACTGTAGGATTCCCGGGATTCGGAGTGTTACATGTTGTGCTATTTCGGGGTTCTTGTTGTTGTCGTCTTCTATAATACCGACCCTCTTGATCATCCTCCATCACTTCTTCATCCTCGAACTCATCAAAATCATCGAACAACCTCCGCCGATTAGCTACCCGCTCGAATTCAAACTCGACCCGACGAGGTGGTGGGTTAAGAGGTGGTGGGTTAAGATTGTCGGGCTGAAATACCGGTGGGATTGGGTATGGGTTATTCTCCTAGTGATTCATGTCTTCTTCTTTTAGCCTCGAGGATTCACCTCTCATTTGATTTGATCGGTTTCTTATTGCAGCTTTCTCAATCGCTGGATCAAACTGCAACACCCCCTTGTCTTAGGAAAATTTCGTATGCATCAACCTGAAAGATTCATTACACACACCAAACAAGCACACCCTGCGTAAAATCAACGAAGAAAAGACAATAAACTAAAAATTAAACTAAATTACGCTAATTTAAACTAAACTAAAGTAGCACTAAGCACGTTGAGTCCCCGGCAACGACGCCATTTTGACATAGGCTGTCGCAGTATACTCAAAAACAATTAATTAAAGACTTAAATATCTATAAACTAGTACGGGTATGTAAGGTCGTCTTCATAGGAACTCAAGGAAAGTGCTAATTTAATATTACTTAATTAACTATTTAAAATAAGGCGGACAGTCGATGTCAAGCAATTTTAGAAAAATATTTAATTAAAACTTGTTGGGTCGGATTTTTGATAAGGAAGATTGGAATCATCTCAACCTCCTCAGGAAACGGCTAAGCATGGACTTCGAGTAAGCTTAGACTATCGAGCATGGTTTTACTACTTCGAGCAATGTCTTCAGAACCATTTATGGTTAATTCTTCTAAGTGTTAAGCCTTCGAGCAAGCTACACTACAACAAGCAAGAGTATTCTTCTATCAAGCATGGATTGCCAATCGAGCAAACAGCTTGATCATTCAAGTTTTAACCAAGTGTTACGAGCACAGGATGTCCGAGCACATGGTGACGAGCATGGATGCAATAAGTATATGTCATATGCTCGAAGCATAGACTACGAGCATGATTCAATCTCACGAGCAAGATTTACATCCGAGCATGATAAAGATTGCAGAATAAGTCTAAGACTAGATTGAAGACATCAAGAAGAATGGGCTTGCTCGATGGACTAGTTCGAGCAAAGGAAGGATTGATCAAGAGGAATGAAGCTTTCTGGAAGAGAATATCTTCATAGGAAGATATTCTAAGTATGCTCGAAGACACTCATCGAGCATACCTTGCATACTGAGTCTGCTCGAGCAAGAGACAAACCTTGCTCGAAGACTCTTACACTTGTATTTGTTTTTTGTCTTTCATTATGTAATGATTTAGGGATTCTAGAAGGAATGTCAGTGTCTATAAATAGGATCCTAGATTTCCATTTAGGGGATGGATAACGACGTAAAACACGGATTACGAGAAAACATACAAAAAGAATATTTCCTTTTGTTTCCTCGTACAGCCTCCGCCGCCTTCACGAAACCTTAGACATTCCATTTACTGTTTCATTGAATGGTGCATTTAACACAATGAATCTTTGTCTTTGTATTTTTTCTTAACCGAATATTATTCTTGTGTTTCGTTTGTCATTATATCACACCTTTGTTCCAATCCGTTGTATATCCTAATTCCGCCGGGATATTCAATATGCCTTTGGGTATTGAATTTGAGTGCTTTTGTTGACCTACCTAAGGTTGCACCAGAATAAACGGTCCTGACAAGTGGTATCATAGCTTGAGTAGCTCACAGAAGGCCCCGGGACTGAAGGTTGTGATAAAGCTTAAAGCTTTACAAGATGGATGATCAAGAAGTTTCAACCAACAAGATTCCAGGACTTTTAGGATAAGAAAACTTCATAAAATGGAAGGTGCTGTTTGAAGCTGCTGTGAACTACCACGACCCTAAAATCTGGACTTCTATCACAGTAGGACAAACGTTCCTTCCACTGCTACAAACAACAGTGCCACAATATAACTGAAAATGAAGAAAAGAGATGACAAGGCACTGTCTATGCTGAAGCTAGGTCTATCTTGGAAAATACTGACAACTGTCAATCATCACAAAACTGCAAAGGAGATATATGATGCAGTTAATGACATGTTTGAAGGAAATACTAAACTAAGAGACATTAAGAAGGATAGACTGAAGCAGCAGTTGGATAGATTCAAGTTCAAGGAAGGCGAAAGATTGAAGTCTGTACTGCAGAGATTCATGGTCATTATGAATGAGATTAGAACGACTGACTTGCAAATCTCTGATTTTGACCT
The DNA here is from genome assembly GCF_021521415.1 of Bidens hawaiensis. Taxonomy (NCBI): domain Eukaryota; kingdom Viridiplantae; phylum Streptophyta; class Magnoliopsida; order Asterales; family Asteraceae; genus Bidens; species Bidens hawaiensis. Next base: position 2,625,946 of record NW_027491157.1, read on the forward strand.
AAACAAGAAATTGTTGTCTTCATTGTCTGGTGAATGGTACACAGCAAGCAAATTCATCAAGGAAAATGCAAGTTTTTCCAACTTTAAGTTGGATGATTTAATAGCTTTCCTAAAAGCTGTTGAGCATGAGATGATTGAGAATCACATGATCAGAGAGGATAAACTTAGTTTCCCAATGACAAATGCTCTTGTAGCACCAATGGGAAATCTGACCGTGAAAAATCAGCAACAACCAATCAGTGAAGAACCAGCTGAAACAAACTTGATGTGTGTTGGAAGTTAGTCAAGGTTGAATGTACAAATGATAGAAGATGACACCACCTCATCAACAAGTGGACAACCTCCTTACACTCCAAGCAATTCAAGTCATGGATCAGACTATCAAGCTCTATTCTTTATGTTCACTGATTCATATAATGCTTTTGTGGTAAAGAACTTGATCATCACAAGCATTGTGCAGGAAGACCTTGAGCAGATTGATCTGATGATTTAGAAGATATGGACATCAAATGGCAGGCTTCCATGTTATCTGTTAGAAGCAAGAGGTTGTGCAACAGGACAGGAAGATCAAGTGTCTCTGAACCCAACGAAAGAATCGGGTATGACAAATCAAAAGCAATTTGCTACAACTATCAGCTACCTGGTCACTTTACCAGAGAATGCAATCAGCCCAAGCAAGTGGGAAACCAGGTTAATCAAAATCAGTTCTACCAGAATCAAAACCAAAACTTCCAGCATCAAAGAAATCAAATGCCCAACCAAAACCCCTACCAACAACAAAACCGACCTCAACAACAACCTTTCCAAACCCAAAGAAATAACCAACTACATATTCAAAACAATCAGAACAGAGGAAACCAAATTGCTGTGAATCAAGTGAGGGATCAAAGAAATGTTGCTGTCACAAGGGTACCACAAGATGGGGAGTTTGACTGGAGCAATCATGCTGCAGAGATGGAAAAAGCAAATGTTGATTTCTTGGACAAAGCGCAGGACAAAGCAGAGTCGTCAAATTTACAGGTACACCCTAACATCTCTATTTCTGATCTTCTTTTAACCATTGATGAGCTTAATCAGGAGGTTGGAAAGTGGAACTCAGAATGTGGAAGAAAAGAAGCTTTTCTAAATGTTTATGAAATGAGTGAGGCTACTTATGAAAACCAGATCAAAAGCTTAGAAGAAGATTGTATGCAAGCATACATGACTCAATCAAGAATGACTGTTGAGATTGAGGGTCTGAAGAATGTTTGCTGATGAGAAGCTTAAGAATGCTAAACTGACGATTCAAATGGAATTTCTGAAGAATTTGGTATCTACTGGAAACATTGTTGGATACGTGGACAAAACGATTGATGAAGAGAAGTACAAGAAGGTGCCACCACCTTTTTGTGACAGTTATCCATTGAAAGTGGACAAAGAGAGCAGAAATGAATATTTAAAACAATTAAAGAATGTTTTTGAAGACAGAACTGAATTTGTGAAACAGTATGAAGATGTATTTGTTGACAAAGAGGGAGAGTTTGCTATGAAATAGACTGAGAAGCCAATAGAAAAGGAGGCTACAAAGGATCAAGTAAAGAAGAAATTGAGTGAATACTCCAGTGATGGAAGTACTTGCAGCTGTGGCAATACCAAATCATCAAAAGGGAAGAAGAAAAAGAAGGGATCAAACAAGAAGAAAGATGAAAAGATTCCACTACTGCCGAAGATGACTCATAAGGTGAAGAAACATTATGAAAAGATGAGAAGATAGCATGTGGTATTTGACATTTGTGCTGGACCTCAATCAGAATTCAAGAAAAGGAATAATGTACCACAGAAATCTTCATATGATCAAACACACCCACCAATTTATCCAGTTTTCTCTAATCATGAACTATTTTATATTGGAGATAGGGATTATGTGCCCATGAGAAGATTTGCTGCTGAAGAAGAAGGAAGCTCCTCAAAATCACCAACCAAATTAAAATCAATTGTATTTGTCAAAGAGAAATATCATCTGGTGCCTAATGTGAACAGACCAATCAGAATGGATTTCAGCAACTCTTTATGCCCAAAGACTTCCATAGGATTTGACTTTCCCAAACCAAGTGACAGGATCAAAGACAAGAAATTGCATGAGGATATGGGAAGTTATGCCAAGGTATGGTGCAAGAAGTGTGATGCTTATGGTCATCACACTGATTCTTGCTGGTTTGAAGAGGAAGAGTTTGTTGTGCCAGATGTGGTTTGTGATTTTGATATGAAAGGATACAAACAGATGTATCAAAGGTATTTGAATGAAGAGAAGAACAACTCAAGTGATGAAGAGAAAAGATCATGCTTGGAGAAGAGAGTGAGGCAAGTTCTGAAAATCAAGGATGATGCAAAGGGATCAAGCAAACCAGTAAAGAACAAAAGGTCAAATGACAAAGGAAAAGCCAATATGAGACCGGGTGTTTGTAATGGGGATGAAAAATTCTTAATGAAGAAAGGGTTTGAACCAAGAGGGTTTCAGTGGAAGACAAAGACGGAGTTAAATGAATGGAAAGACTGTGTGATTGACCAGATTAAGAACAACATTAAGTCACTAGTTGTGTCAATTGGATCAGACTCAGACTTAAATGAAGATTGTGAAATAGTCTATGAAAATCCACTTCCACTACCAACTCCAACTCCTGATGAATCTCAAACTGAATCTGATTTGCAAACTGATACAGTTTATGACTCAGAATCTATCTCACTGATTCTCTTGTGTGTTTTTGTGCAGGAACAGTCCATGAATTACAATGATATATGGTATATGGACAGTGGTTGTTCCAGGCACATGACCTGTAATAGGGAAGTCCTTATCCATTATGAAAGAAAATATTAGGGACCAGTTGCCTTTGGGAGTGATGAAAATGGAGGGAAAATTGTTGGAAGAGGCACTCTCACCAATGACAAGGTATCATTTGAGAATGTGCTGCATGTTAAAGGACTACAATATAACCTACTCAGCATTTCTAAAGTCTGTGACAACGGATACAAAGTGGCTTTCAATGATATAAGACCCCGAATCCCAGGAATCATACAGTTGGTATTTATACAAGAAACTTACAAAATACTTAAACTCAAACAATTCATTTCATTTCCAAAACCAGTTCAGAGTATAAATCAGCGGAAAACCAAAATATTTGAAACAAGTTCCCAAAACCAGGGAATTATGCCCAAAATCAAATTTCATTGTATTTAGTATAAATTTAAAAGAACAATATTCATTAATAAAACTTCCGACTAAATATACCCTCCACCGTCCAAGTAGCCTTGTGCACGTCCAAGCGGTAAAGCATTCTCCTTCTAACCTGAAACTCACACTAACATGCACACAAAGTCAGCTTGAGCTGAGTGAGTTCAAGTTTTAATAATTGACATCTGTAATAATAATCATCATTCCAAGAATTTTAAAATAAAACGGGATACAAACAGTTAGGCCAACATCAACAATAAGTAGTCATCATATGTATACATCTATATAATTATATCCCTATAATTATCATCCAAGTAATAACATCAAGGTCTAGCACACGTACAACCCAAACACATAACATCTCATCCAACGTATGCAAACACAAAGTTGGCATACGTAAACATCCTAAGTCGATAACGACTAATAAACATCTCCAATTATTGGCCATACAATAATACATGTATAAACATACATACAACATACAATAATATCATCCCAAGGCCTACCCTATATAAGTAAGCCTATGCAAAATAATTTAAACGGTTCATCAAGCAAAATAACTTAAGTGTGCATGCTAGCCCAAAAACATAAAAAGAGTAAAAAGGGGCATCATGAACTCACCTGACACAAGACACGATTTCACCACGAGCTAGAGAACCCCTATATATCCCCACAACTCAAAAGCCTAGGAAGATGTTGGTGCAAAAACCTCCACCAAAACAGTCCCGAAATTGCTCAATTGGACAGCCACCCGGTTAGCCTTCATATGAAGTTTTAGACCTTGGGAGCGGCTGGAAAAAAGAAAAATGAAGCCCTGTTGCAGCTGCTATGTTCCCATCAGCCAGGGGGGGGGGGAAGGGTTAGGGTTTGTTTATAGCATAAAACATTTACACTCTAGCCCCTCCAAATTTCAAAGATGCGATAGTTGGTAAAAAGTTTAATTAGTTTAACGTACCGGGAAGGTGAGAAGGTCATCAAGGAATCCCGAATCACTCCTGAGAATTGTACATACTTTACTTGACTTGAAATCATTAGACCGGAAGTGACGGGCGTTACAAGTCCACCCCCTTACAATGGGATTCGTCCCCGAATCCCGATGCGATAAGAATAACTGTGGGTAGAGTTTCTTCATCTCATCCTCGGATTCCCAAGGGGCCTCGGAGCCCTTGCGGTACCTCCATTGCACCTTCACTTGCCTAACCACCTTATTCCTCAAACGCCTTCCCTGACGATCAATGTCACACCCCGACTAGCACAATGCGGAAGCGTAAAACCGGAATGTAACAGACACCTCTGGTATCAACACATTGTTTATAAAGAAACATTACAAACTAATTTACAATATATTACATTTCATTGTTCTATCATTGTTTTACAGTCTAGGTGATACAAACCAAATTAGTTCGTTAACTATACGATCTTACTACTAATATCTTTGCTTCTATTCACATAGCATTCATCACACACCTTTGGGCAAGTAACAGATCACCAAATCATTCTGATTTAGGTACACCTGAAAAGTAGTTTAAAACGGGTCAACTACTAGAGTTGGTGAGTTTCACGAGTTTCAAGAAAACAGTAATGAGTATTCACAAGTTAACACTTTTAATTATGAAATAAGTATGTATGTATGTATGTATATGATGTAATTATGCTAAGCTACAGTGAAGCCTTGACTGTATGTGCTGCGTGCATCCATTTCCCACGCTCAATCAACCACTGTGGCCCCTTTCCGCCCACAACATGCCCCAAGTAGCTTTGTCTAACACTACATAGCGTGTTGTATAATTATGGTAATGTGCAAATGGGGTAAAGTCTCAGCAATACATGCCGGCTCCGTTTGGGTTTGTCAAACCAATAGTACTATTCACAAGCCACCGGCTCGAAGTTAATAACTGTGTTAGTGGGGACTTTCGTGTGTTAGCACTTAGATAATTCACATCAATACATGTTTCAGGTATGTATATGTAATCAAACATGCTTTTCACCCCAAAAGTTCGTAAAACTGTTTAAAGAGTGGGGTCATGAAACTCACTGTTTAGTAGATAATCAGTAGCACGTCGGTTCGAGGTTTGTATAACTTGCAATCACGGTTTCCTATAATCAATATTATAATAATATTAATATTTTAATATTATTATAATCTCAATACTAAACTGGGTTGTATAACTAATTTGGGTATAGCTGGAACGCCCAAAAAGTGGCAATAGGCTTAGGTTGTGATGTTGTTCAATTTCTAATACTTAAAACCAAACTTGGCTCAGATTCCTGTTTTCCCAGCTGGGCCAAGTTGTTCGTTTACGCGTTCAGAAAACAATTATGGGGAAATAAGCTTAGGCAAATGCCTTGGTTAATAAAATGATTAAGTTATAAAGAAAGATCACATATTGGGGTTCCGGATTAGCCACGGGGCCCGTTTCCGTTTATTCAGTTTGATTTAAGAAGAAACACGCACAATCCATCCGGATTGTCCAGGTTTCTTATAGAAAAGTTCATTTTTACTTAATTAGTCCAAAAATATGATTTTTGATTACTCTTGGTGTTTTGTTATTCCCGCAGGTTCGTTAATCGCAAACTTGCCGGTTTTTATAAAAACTGAATTTGTTTAATATTCAAATTAGCATAATTAATTAACCGTTAATCATTAAATTATGAAAATTTAGCCACTTATCAATTAAAATATGTATAATTTTATAAAAATATTTCTGGAATTATTTACTGATTTATTAATTTATAAAAGTTTATTTTATCAGCTATATTTCGCCTGAAAATCGTCCGTTTACCCCAAATAATTTCCAAAAATTCCACAAAAATTCTTGAATACTCAAATCATGTCCCAAAACAACCTGAATCAATTCCATAATGTAAAAAGCTCGTGCAATATTCTTTTCGGCCCAAATTCGGCTATAAAAATTCACAAGAACGCATATACACAAAACACCTTTAGACTTCTCCAAATGATTCCAAAATTCATATGTGACTAAAATACATTAAATCTGAGTTCCCAAAAAAAGTTCATAAATTTTGAAGTAATTAAGCTATTTTTCCCAAATAAACGTCCCAATTAGGTAATAAATTCGCCAAATATTCTCGGATAGTCAAAAAATTACCAAATTTGAACAGGGACTCATTGACATCGTCCCTGATGTCCCTGTAAAATTTCAAGGCTTAATAATATGCACATCACAACATTAACCTAAAAGCCCGTAAGCGAGTGTTTTGGCATTACCTTAGCGGGTTTGGTTCGTTTCCGCCTTTCTAATCAACTTTTCAAGCTCTATTGCTTCTATGTAGGCTAGATAAAAGTCCTTTATCACAAACCAAGCAGGTTTCATCAATAGAACAACCCTTTAACTTAGGGTTTCGGCTAGTGCACAAAAACGAACTTTTGAACCGTAAAAACGCCGTTTCAACAGGTTCCTTACCATGTGTATGATCAAAACATGTTTATGGACCATTTTTAGGATTTTTACATGGATTGGAATGATTTTTAGCAATTAAGACATGTTTTTATGGTATTAATAAAGGTTAAACAAGTTTAAAAGCTACTTATTTAAGTTGTTACCTTAGGGTTTTGGAAGATTTCTGGAAAAGTGACTTGCAGCTGCTTGGACTCCAGTTTTTTTATCAAGTGAAATGAATAAAAAGCTTAGGTGACAAGTTTTATAAAAAAAATGGGGGTAGGGTTTACTAGGCCGTTTGGAAGTCTTATGGGCCCATTTTGGCCCAAGTTTCTGATTCTAAAGGCCCAAAAACGAAAAGCCCAGTCAAAATTTAGTTCGGGTTCGATTTTTGGCGCGAAAAACTTATCGGGTGCGTTAAACAGCGCGAAAACGAGTGTTTTTCGGCTAGTTTTGTGTAAAATTATAAAAACATACTATACGTTTGTAAAAATTGAAAATATTTTCACGGATCGCTTAAAACATTTCAAATAAGTGTTTGGTAAGTCTTTTTCGGCTTATCGGATGATTCAATGCTTGGTTTGTAACTATCTTTCGCGTTTAAATCTATAGCGGGTAGTTAAACGAGCATGTTTTCGTTTAAATTGTTTGCTATCAAACTAAGGCCATATAACTAATATTTTAGCATGTATAGATCGTATATCACTTATAGATGCGCCCCCCCTCCCCCCCGAGATATTTGGGTCATAACCCGACCCGTTCGGTTAATCGTTCGTTTGTTACGCAAAAGGCATTTATTTGCTTAATCAGTAAATACGTACTGAGGTGTACCTTGTTTTGGCTCAAATGTCACATTCTCCCCCCATTAGAAAACTTCGTCCCTGAAATTTGATTATTCAACTTTGTCTTTGTTTGGAAACAAGTGCGGGTATTTCTTTTTGAATTCGGATTTCCGTTCCTACGTGAATTCGGGTCCCCGTTCGGAGTTCCATCGAACTTTGGCTAGAGAGATTTTGTTGTGCCTTAGTTGTTTTATTTTTCCCTCTAATATTTCCACCGGTTCTTCAATGAAATTCAGTTTTTCTTTTATGTTTAAAGCTTTTAATGGCACGATTTCGTTTTCGTCGGTAAGGCACTTTTTCGGGTTTGAAACGTGAAAGACATCATGAATAGAACTCAACTCTAAAGGTAATTTCAGTCGGTAAGCTACAGGACCGATTTTAGAAATTACTTCATACGGTCCAATGTATCGCGGAGCTAGTTTACCGGTTTTACCGAATCGAATGATGCCTTTCCACGGGGATACTTTCAGAAAAACTTTGTCGCCTATTTCAAAGGATAACGGCTTTCTACGAACATCAGCGTAGCTTTTCTGTCGATCTCGGGCGGTTTTTAATTTGCTTGTGATTTTACGGATTTTGTCAATGGTTTCTTGAATCAAGTCTGATCGAGTAATTTGAGTGTCTCCGACTTCAGTGCAGCACAAAGGTGATCTACATTTCCGCCCGTACAACACTTCATATGGTGCCGCTTGAATGCTACTGTGATAGCTATTGTTGTACAAAAATTCAACTAGTGGAAGATGTTAATCCCAGTTCCCACCGAAGTCCAGTACACAAGTGCGAAGCAAATCTTCTAAGGTTTGAATGGTTCGCTCAGATTGACCGTCGGTTTGGGGATGGTAGGCAGTACTTAGGTCAATTCGTGTTCCCAAAGCTTCTTGTATGGCTTGCCAGAAACGAGAGGTGAAATGGCTATCTCGATCAGAAATAATTGAAACGGGTACGCCGTGTCAGGATACGATTTTATTTATGTAAATGTGAGCAAGTTTTTCGGTTGTGTAAGTGGTTTGGATTGGAAGGAAGTGTGCGGATTTGGTTAGTCGGTCAACTACTTCCCATATTGCACCATTTCCTCGGGAAGTTTTAGGGAGGTGGGTTACAAAATCCATGATAATTTGTTCCCATTTCCATTGTGGTATTTCTGGTTGGTGCAACATTCCCGAAGGCTTTTGATATTCGGCATTAACCCTCGCACAGGTTAAACATTTACTGATATACGTGGCTATATCCTTCTTCATACCGGGCCACCAATAATAGTCCTTCAAGTCCTTGTACATCTTATCTGTTCCTGGGTGAATAGAGTATTTGGACTTATGGACTTTGTCCATGATCAAGTCACGCAGATTGCTGAAAGTGGGAATCCAAAATCGGTTTTTGTAGTATAGAATTTCGTCAGTTCTTTCTTCAAAGTTTTGTTCGGTCCCATGCAAGTTTTCATCTTCCAAGTGATCTCCTTTCAGAGCTTCGTTTTGAGCAATACGAATTTGTTCGGTGAGACTGGTTTGGACGCTCATTCCAAGTGCTCGGACCCGTAGTGGTTTGATCCTGTCTTTTCTGCTCAAAGCATCTGCCACTATATTAGCCTTGCCCGGATGATATCGAATCTCACAGTCATACTCGTTCAACAACTCTACCCATCTCCTCTGCCTCAAGTTTAGTTCTTTCTGGTCGAAAATATGCTGTAGGCTCTTGTGGTCAGTGTGTACTGTACATTTGGTGCCATACAAATAGTGCCTCCAGATCTTAAGTGCGAAAATAACCGCGCCCAGTTCCAAATCATGGGTAGTATAATTCTTCACGTGCACCTTTAATTGTCGAGAAGCGTATGCTATGACTTTATTTCTTTGCATTAGTACGCATCCCAACCCTTTTCGGGACGTGAATACCGTGTCGGGTCTACGTGAATACCGTGTCGGTTCGGTGGTAATCCAGGTAGATCATCGGGAAAGACATCGGGGTATTCACGTATAACGGGAATCTCTTCTATGCATTTCTCATCAGGGTTCTTGTCACACCCCGACTAGCACAATGCGGAAGCGTAAAACGGGAATGTAACAGACACCTCTGGTATCAACACATTGTTTATAAAGAAACATTACAAACTAATTTACAATATATTACATTTCCTTGTTTTGTCATCGTTTTACAGTCTAATCTGGGTCATACATAATCAATATTATAATAATATTAATATTTTAATATTATTATAATATCAATACTAAACTGGGCTGTATAACTAATCTGGGTATAGCTGGAACACCAAGAAAGTGGCAATAGGCTTAGGTTGTGATATTGTTCAATGTCTAATACTTAAAACCGAACTTGGCTTAGATTCCTGTTTTCCCAGCTGGGCCATGTTGTTCGTTTACGCGTTCAGAAAACAATTATGTGGAAATAAGCTTGGGTAAATGCATTGGTTAATAAAATGATTAAGTTATAAAGAAAGATCACATATTGGGGTCCCGGATTAGCCACGGGGCCCGTTTCCGTTTATTCATTTTGATTTAAGAAGAAACGCCCACAATCTATTCGGGTTGTCCAGGTTTCTCATAGAAAAGTTCGTTTTTACTTAATTAGTCCAAAAACATGATTTTTGATTACTCTTGGTGTTTTGATATTCCCGCAGGTTCGTTAATCGCGAACTTGTCGGTTTTTATAAAAACTGAATTTGTTTAATATTCAAATTAGCTTAATTAATTAACCGTTAATCATTAAATTATGAAATTTAGCCACTTATCAATTAAAATATGTAGATTTTTATAAAAATATTTCTGGAATTATTTACTGATTTATTAATTTATAAAAATTTATTTTATCAGCTATATTTTGCTTGAAAATCGTCTGTTTACCCCAAACAATTTCAAAAAATTCAACAAATATCTTGAATACTCAAATAATGTCCCAAAATAACCTGTATCAATTCCAGAATGTAAAAAGCTCTTGCAATATTCTTTTCGGCCCAAATTAGGCTATAAAATTTCACATGAACGCATATACACAAAACACCTTTAGACTTCTCCAAATGATCTCAAAATTCATATGTGATTAAAATACATCAAATTTGAGTTCCCAAAAAAAGTTCATAAATTTTGAAGTAATTAAGCTATTTTTCCCAAATAAACGTCCCAATTCGGTTATAGATTCGCCAAATATTCTCGGATGGTCGAAAAATTACCAAATTTGAACAGGGACTCATTGACATGGTCCCTGATGTCCCTCTAAAATTTCAATGCCTAATAATATGCACATCATAATCTTAACCTAAACAACCCTTAAGCGAGTGTTTCGGCATTACCTTAGCGGGTTTGGTTCGTTTCCACCTTTCTACTCAACTTTTCAAGCTCTTGTTTTTCATCAATAGAACAACCCTTTAACTTAGGGTTTCGGCTAGTACACAAAAACGAACTTTTGAACCGTAAAAACGCCGTTTTAACCATTTAATCTGTGTTTGTGGCCAAAAAAACTGTCAAAACAGGTTCCTTACCATGTGTATGATCAAAAAATGTTTATGGACCATTTTTAGGATTTTTACATGATTAGGAATGATTCGCCTCATGAGGCTTTAACTGCCGTGAGGCATAAGCTATGACTCAGCCTCGCTGCATCAGAACACACCCAAGGCCCTGGTAAGAGGCATCAGAATAAACAACCAGATAATCAGTGCCATCGGGTAAAGCTAATATCGGGGCATGCGTCAACCTGTTCTTTAATTCGAGAAATGCCTCCTCGTGCTCGGTACCACAAACAAACTTAACGCTTTTCTTGGTCAACTTGGTCAATGATGATGCAATTTTCGAAAAGTCGGGAATGAAGCGGCGGTAATACCCAGCCAAGCCCAGAAAGCTATGAATTTCAGACGGAGAATTTGGAGATTTCCATTTGTTTACGGTTTCCACCTTTGTAGGGTCAACCAAAATACCACTCTGGTTAATAACATGACCCAAGAACTGAACCTCGCGTAACCAAAAAGAACACTTCGAAAATTTCGCGTACAACTTATTCTTTCGCAGAGCATCCAAAACTTCCGTGAGATAACCGGCGTGATCAGATTCACTTTTGGAATACACAAGAATGTCGTTGATGAACACAACAACCGAACGATTGAGCATCGGCCTACACACCCGGTTCATAACATCCATGAACGCAGCCGGTGCGTTGGTCAAACCGAATGACATCACTAGTAATTCATAATGTCCATAACGAGTGATGAAGGCAGTCTTAGGGATATCCTCCTCCCGAATTTTCAACGGATGATACCCGGACCTAAGGTCGATCTAAGAGAACCAACTAGCTCCTTGGAGCTGATCAAATAAGTCGTCGATCCTTGGTAAAGGGTACCGACTTTTCACAGTGAGCTTATTCAATTCACGGTAGTCAATGCACATCCACATGCTACCGTCTTTCTTTTTGACGAATAGGACCAGGGCTCCCCAAGGTGAGATGCTCGGTCGAATGAAGCCCTTGTCGAGAAAGTCTTCCAATTGAGCCATAAGTTCTTTCATTTCATTCGGTGCAAGACGGTAAGGGGCTCGAGCAACGGGTTTTGCACCCGGCACAAGGTCTATCTGGAACTCGACCTCACGATCCGGTGGCATATCTGACAAATCATCTGGAAACACATCCGGGAAATCCCAAACGATAGGAACATCACCGATGGTAGTCACCTTAGTTTTCACGTTTATAGCATACGCTAGATACGCCTCGCAACCTTCCTGCATCAGTTTTCCCGCCTTAAGCATGGATATGATATGGGGTGTCGCACCATTCCGATCACCGAAGACCGTAATTTGGGTCCCATCCGGGGCCCTAAGACGTACAAGTTTCTGACCACAAATGATCTGAGCATCAACATTCGCGAGCCAATCCATCCCAAACACCACATCGAAACAACCAAGCGGTATCAAGTACAGCCGCACCGGAAATCTATACCCAGACAACTCGATGGAACAACTCAGGTTAACCCTAGACACAGAAAAGGACTTTCCTACGGCGACCTCAACCTCAAACACATCGACTACGTGCTCGGGTGATTTATTCAACGAGGAACAGAAAGCGGTAGACACAAAACTTCTACTGGCACCCGAATCAAATAAGACTGATGCCTGTAATTCATCAAGTAAAAAGGTACCTAGGATAATATTACACTACTGCTTAGCCACACGATCACACATACGATTCCGAAAGAATGAGAAATTATGATGGAAGATTATAAAGATGAATAAGTGAAAGTACCTGAAACAACGTCCGCATCATCCTTTGCCTCTCTCTTGGAGATGTTGAAGGCCCTCGCCCTGACCTTTGGCTTTTCTTCTATCTTCACCCTCGAGGAAGTTCCCTGACCGGACCCCCCCGCCATGCTGGTAGGACAGTTTGATGCCAAGTGGCTGGCCCCCTTATAGCGGAAACAAGTCAACTAGACCCAATCTTACATTCCCCCTTGTGCGGTTTCCCGCACTTCTTGAAGTTACCAAACGCCGCATCCCTCTTAAATTCTGAAGTCTCAGTCTTACCCTATTCTCAGACGAATTAAAATTGCTTCCCCCGGGCCGCTTACCGTAAAGAATTGAGTTCCATGTCTTCCTAGTCTCGGTCGGCGGTAACTTGTACCTCCGATCATACAATGTGCCTGCTAGGGTAACCACCGAGTGAACGAGCTCATGTCGGTGGTTACCACACCCCTACGAACATCCACTGGAAGACCCTTCACATACTTCTTAATCCTCCTTGCTTCGGGAGTAACCAGATCGGGACATAATCGAGCCATCTTATTAAACTACAACTACCGATGCGTCATACTACCCACCTCCAAGGTCAAGAATTCCTGTTCACTCTTATCCAATTCATGTGGAGCACAAAACTGATCAAGAACCAATTTCTTCAACTCATCCCATGTCATCCTCCTAATAAAACGATCACCCATAGCCTGCGCCAGATTATCCCACAAACACAGTGCCTCGGAATGAAACAAGGCAATAGAATAAATCACCATGTCCTCCCCCTTACATTTACTAACCCTCAAAACGGCCTCCATCTCCCTCACCCACTGATGATCTGCCAACGCATCCTTAATATCATCAAAAGAAAAAGGGTCACATTTATTAAAGTCTCCATACGAGCAACCCCGGGTAGATATACTAATAGCACGAACCTCCTCTTCATCCTCACTCGGTACATATACCTCTTCCTCCTCAACCTACGTTTCCTTACCCTTCCTTTCCTTATCCGAACTCTTACCGACCAATGATTCCTCCATGTCTCTAATGGCTTCAGCAACGATCTCGGGAATGGCGCTATGGAGAACCTAGTAAACCTCATCCGCGATTGCCACGCGCATAGCAGGATCTAAGGCGGGGTTATCCCCCTCCTCATGAATCAGGGTTTCCTCTTGCAGGGACTAGGGATCTTGCTCTCGGCTTCGGCACGTGGCTTACGACCACGACCACGACTACGAACACTAGGACTACCTCCCTTGGTTGCACAGGTATTAACCATGATTTATCCCTATAAAGACAGAATTTTAACACGGTCAAGTACAAGTGGCATTTAAAACATGAAAGGTAAGGTTAAACTGCTAATGACGTTGATCAAGTGTAATTAGTCGTTTACTTTACCACCCCTTTCCTAATCACCCCCTGCCCCTAACCACATTAGCATTCTATCTTACACTTAAACAATTAATCATATACTGGAAACTTTAAAATTGAAAGGAATGACTAACTAACTAAAGTTACCTTTGGCGTGCAGCTACTCGCGGTGGGCATACTAGTCTTCTCCCTTACAGTTCGAGTCCAAGCTTTTGGGGATACTCGTATCCCTCGAACCATGGCTCTGATACCAACTTGTAAGACCCCGAATTCCGAGAATCCTACAGTTGGTATTCATACAAGAAACTTACAAAATACTTCACTCAAACAATTCATTTCATTTCAAAAACCAGTTAAGAGTATAAATCAACGGAAAATCAAAATATTTAAAACAAGTTCCCAAAACCCGAGAATTATGCCCAAAATCAAATTTCAATGTATTTAGTATAAATTTACAAGAACAATGTTCATTACTAAAACTATCGACTAAATATGCCCTCCACCGTCCAAGTAGCCTCGTGCACGTCCAAGCGGTAAAGCATTCTCCTCCTAACCTAAAACTCATACTAACATGCACACAAATCAGCTTGAGCTGAGTGAGTTCAAGTTTTAATAATTGACATCTATAATAATAATCATCATTCCAAGTATTTTAAAATAAAACGGGATACAAACAGTTAGGCCATCATCAACAATAAGTAGTCATACTCATATGTATACATCTATATAATTATATCTATATAATTATCCTCCAAGTAATAACATTAGGGTCTAGCACACGTACAACCCAAACACATAACATCTCATCCAACGTATGCAAACACAAAGTTGGCATACGTAAACATCCTAAGTCGATAACGACTAATAAACATCGCCAATTATTGGTCATACAATAATACATGTATAAACATACATAAAACATTCAATAATATCATCCCAAGGCTTACCCTATATAAGTAAGCCTATTCAAAATAATTTAAATGGTTCATCAAGCAAAATAATTTAGGTGTGCATGCTAGCCCAAAAACTTAAAAAGAGTAAAAAGGGGCATCATGAACTCATCTGACACAAGGCACGAATTCACCACGAACTAGAGCACCCCTAAGTATCCCCACAACTCAAAAGCCTAGGAAGATGTTGGTGCAAAAACCTCCACCAAAACAGTCCCAACATTGCTCAATTGGACAGCCACCCAGTTTGCCTTCAATTGAAGTTTTAGACCTTGGGAGCGGCTGGAAAAAGAAAAACGAAGCCCTATTGCAGCTGCTGTGTTCCCATCGGCCAAGGGGGGGGGGGAAGGGTTAGGGTTTTTTTATAACATAAAACATTTACACTCTAGCCCTTCCAAATTTCGAAGATGCGTTACTTGGTAAAAAGTTTAATTAGTTTAACGTACCGGGGAGGTGAGAAGGTCATCAAGGAATGCCGGATAACTCCCGAGAATTGTACATACTTTACAAGACTTAAAATCATTAGACCGAAAGTGACGGGCGCTACAAGTAAGAACTAAGCCTTCTTTATAAGGAGGTGGATACCTTCCCCCTCATAACGCGTTTTGGGCGCTTAATGGAAGTGGATGAGAGGAGAACTCCACAGTTAAGCGTGCTCGGTTGGAAGTAGTATCAGGATGGGTAACCTCCTAGGAAGTCTCCACCTGGGCAACCAAAAGCAAATCCGTGAGGCGATGGTGGTACGTCCAGGCCAAAGCGGACAATATTATGATGCGGCGGTAGCTGGGCTGTTACAAATGATGAACATTGTCTAATCCTAAATCCTGAATTTGTGATTCCAATTGATATGATCATGTTGATGGGTCCAAGGAATGGCAACCTCTATGAGCTTAGAATGAATACTGCTACATTTAGAGGTGGTTCATGCTTTATGTCAAAGGTCACTAAAAATGAGACGAAGTTGTGGAATAGGAAGATGTGTCATGTCACTTGAAAAATATGAACAAGCTAGTGAATGGTGAACATGTTGTTTGCCTACCAACAAGAGAATTTAAGTTTGAATAAAAATGCACATCTTGCCTCAAAGGGAAACAACATAAATCCTATCATAACAGCAAATTGATCAATACAATTGATGAGGCATTAGAATTACTCCCCATGGATCTGTTTGGTCCTGTGAGTGTTCCAAGCATTGGAAAGAAATGATATTGTCTAGTCATCACTGAATTTGAGCAAGTAATGAAGTCTAAATACAAGATGAGTTCAATGAGAGAAATGAAATTCTTCCTTGGACTTCAAGTGCAGCAAAAGGCAGATGTGATGTTCATCAATCAATCAAAATATGTCCAAGGGATTCTTAACAAGTTCAAGTGCCAAGACTACAAGACAGTGTCTACACCAGTGGACACACACGAGAAGATGGTACCTGATGAGAAGGGGAGCCAGTGGACCAGCATAAATATAGGGCCAAGATAGGATCACTGATGTATCTGACTGCATCTAGGCTAGATATTATGTTTGCTGTGTGTGTTTGTGAAAGATTCCAATCTAACCCCAAGGTCTCACACATGCTAGCAGTAAAAAGAATTTTCAGATATCTGTTGGGTTGGATTTTTGATAAGCAAGATTGGAATCTTCTCAATCTCCTCAGGAAATGGATAAGTATGGACTTCTAGCAAGCTTGGACAATCAACCATGGTTTACTACTTCGAGCAAGGTCTTCAGAACCCTTGGTAGTTGATTCTTCTAAGTGTTAAGGCTTCGAGCAAGCAACACTTCAACGAGCAAGAGTGTTATTCTATCAGTTATGGATTGCCAATCGAGCAAACAACTTGTTCATTCAAGTTATAACTAAGTGATTCCGAGCACAGGATGTTCGAGCACATGGTGACTAGCATGGATGCGATAAGAAGATGTCATATGTTCAAAGCAAGGACTTCGAGCATGGTTCAGTCCCCCGAGCAAGATTTACATCCGAGCATGCTAAAGACTGTTTAAAAAGTCTCAATAGACAAGATTGAAGGCATCAAGAAGAATGAGCTTGCTCGATGGACTAATTCGAGCAAAGCAAGGATTAGTCAAGTGGAATGAAGCTTGGTGGAGGAGAATATCTTCACTGAGGATATTCTAAGTAAAGTATGCTCGAAGATACTCATCGAGCATACCTAGCATAGTGAGTCTGCTCGAGCAAGATACTTATCATGCACGAAGACTCTTACACTTGTATTTGTTTTTATCTTTCATTATGTAAGGTGTAGGGATTCTAGAAGGAATGTCAGGGTCTATAAATAGGGTCCTAGGTTTCCATCTAGAAAAAGGTTGGCACGCATGGTATACGAAAAACATTCCAACAAATATTTAATTTGTTTCCTCGTACAGCCGCCGACGCCATTCACGAAACCCTAGACATTCCTTTACTATTTCATTGAATGATGTATTAAATACAGTAAATCTTTGTCTTTGAATCTTTCCTTACTGAATATCATTTAGTGTTTCGTTTGTTATTATATCACACCTTCACTCCCATCCGTTGGATATCCCGATTACGCTGGGATATTCAATAGGGCTTTGGGTTATTGAGTTGGTGTGTTCTTGTCAACCTTATTAAGTTTTGCACCCGACTTCCGGTCCTGACAAGTGGTATCAGAGCATTGGAAGGTCACTGAAGGCCACGGGAATAAAGGTTTGTGATAAAGCTTAAAGCTTTACTGTGTTGTCTATTTCAAAAGTCAGATTTGCTAAAATGGAAGACCAAGAAGTGTCTACTAACAAGATTCCAAGACTGATTGGACAAGAGAACTTTATTAAATGGAAGGTGCTTTTTGAAGACGCAATAAACTACAATGACCCGGAACTCTGGACATCCATTACAGATGGAAAGTATGTTGCGTCCACTGCTGCAAACAACAGTGCCACTGTAGAGCTGAAAATAAAGAAAAGAGATGACAAAGCACTACCTATGCTAAAGCTAGGTTTGTCTTGGGAAATATTAACAACTGTTAATCATCACAAAACTGCAAAGGATATGTATGATGCAGTTATTGATATGTTTGAAGGCAATACAGAACTGAGAGACATTAAAAAGGATAGACTGAAGCAACAGCTGGATAGATTCAAGTTCAAAGATGGTGAACGATTAAAATTAGTTTTTCAAAGGTTCATGGTGATTGTGAATGATATAAGAACAACAGGCCTGCAAATCTCTGATCTTGAGCTTAATAAGAAACTTCTGTCATCTTTATCTTGCGAATGGTATACAGCAAACAAGTTTATAAAGGAAAAGGTAAATTTTCCCAACTTTAACTTGGATGATGTGATCGCTTTCCTCAAAGTTGTAGAACATGAAATGATTGAGAATCACATGATTAGAGAGGATAAGCCCAGTTTTCTAGTGACAAATGCTCTTGTAGCACCAATGGGTAACCTCTCTATCAAGCATCAGCAATCACTAATCAATGAAGAACCAGCTGAAACAAGCTCAGTATGTGGAGGAAGTAAGTCAAGGTTTAATGTGCAAATGATAAAATATGACAAAACCTCATCAGCAAGTGGACTCCCTCCTTACATACTAAGCAATGAAAGCCATGGAGCAGACTATCAAACTCTATTTTCTAAGTTCACTGACTCATATCATGCTTTTGTGGCCAAAAACCTAATCAACACAAGCATTGTGCAGGAAGACCTTGAGTAGATTGATGCAGACGACTTAGAAGATATGGACATCAAGTGGTAGGCTGCTATGTTGGTTGTGAGAAGCAAGAGGCTATATAACAGAACAGAAAGAACAAGCTTTTTTGGACCCAACGAACTGATAGGTTTGACAAATCAAAGGCCATTTGCTATAACTGTCAGCAACCTGGACATTTCGCCAGAGAATGTAATTAGCCCAAGCAATTGGGAAATCAAGTAAATCAGAATTAGTTCTACCAAAATCAGAACCAAAACTTCTAAAATCAGAGAAATCAAATGGTCAACCAAACCCCTACCAACAACAGAACAGACTCAACAACAACAGTTCTAGCCTCAAAGAAACAACCAATTACAGATCCAGAATAATCAGAACAGAGGAAATCAAAATGCTGTAAATCAAGTAAGGGATCAAGGGAATGTTGTGACCACAAGGGTACCTCAACATGGGGAGTTTGATTGGAGTAATCATGCGGCAGAGATGGAAAAAGCTAACGTTTCTTTTATGGCCAAAGTGCAAGACAAAGCATAATCTTCAAATTCCCAGGTACATCCTGATATATCTATTTCTGATCTTCTTTTAACAATTGATGAGCTTAATCAGGAGATTGGAAAGTGGAAGTCAGAATGTCGGAGAAAAGAAGCATTTCTAAATGTGTATGAAACTAGTGAGGCAACCTACGAAAACCAGATTAAAGGCCTAGAAGAAGATTGTATGCAAGCATACAGAACGCAATCAAGAATGACAATTGAGATTGAAGGATTGATGAAGATGTATGCAGACAATTCAGTTGGAATTCCTGAAGAATCTGGTATCTACTGGAAATATAGTTGGATTCATGGATAAAATGAGAGATGAAGAGAAATACAAGAAGGTTCCACCACCTTTTTGTGATAGTTATCCACTGAGAGTAGACAAGGAGAGTAGGAATTAGTATTTGAATAGTTTAAGAATGTGTTTGAAGACAAAACTGAGTTCGTAAAGAGATATGAAGATGTAATTGTTGATAAAGAGGGAGAGTTTGTGATGAAGCAAATGATGAATTAGAGGAGAAGAAGGTTGCTGAGAAAAATGAAGTGAAGATGAAATGGAGTGAATACTCCAGTGAGGGGAGTACTTGTAGCTGTGCCAGCACCAAATCATCAAAAGGCAAGAAAAAGAAGAAGGTATCAAGCAAAAATAAGGAAGAAAAGATTCCAAGATTGCCTAACATAAGCCCCAAAATGAAGAAGAATTTTGAAAGAATGAGAAAAGAGCATGAAGTATTTGACATTTGTGCCAGACCTCAATCAGAACTCAAAAAAAGAAATGACGTACAAAAGAAATCCTCATATGATCAAACCCATCCTCCCATCTATCCGGTTTTCTCTAATCATAAATTGTTTGATACTGGGGATGTCAACTATGTGCTAATGAGAAGATATTCAAAAGAACAAGAAGGAAGCTCTTCAAGATTTCCATCCAAGTTGAAGAAAATTGTGTTTGTAAAAGAAAAGTATCCACAGACACTTGACATCAGTAAGCCCATCAAGATGGATTTCTCCAACTCCTTGTGCCCAAAAACCTCTCTAGGTTTTGACTTCCCAAAGCCAGGTGACATAATCAAAACATGAGACTACTTGAAGAAATGGGGAATTTTGCCAAAGTTTGGTACAAGAAGTGTGATGCCTACGGACATCACACTGATTCTTGTTGGATTGTTGAAGATAGATTTGAAATTCCTGATGTGGTGAGTGGTTTTGACATGAAGAGTTATAAAGAAATGTATGAGAAATACTTGAATGGAAACAGAAGTTCATCTGACAGTGAGGAACAAAAGCTGATCCTAGAAAAGAGGCTCAAGACAATTTTGAAAATTAAGGAGAATGAATAAGTGTCAAACAAAGCTGTGAAGAACAAAAAGTAAATTGATAAGGGAAAAGCTAACTTTAGACCGAGTGTTCTTAATGGTGATGAAAAATTCTTAATGAAGCAAGGGTTTGAACCAAGAGGGTTTCAGTGGAAGACAAAGGAGTTAAATGAATGGAAAGACTGTGTGATTGATCAAATTGAGAAAAGAATCAAGTCACCAGTTGTGTCAATTGGGTCAGACTCAGACTCAGATGAAGAGTGTTAAGTTTTCTATGAAGATCCAATTCCACTTCCAGCTCATACTCCTGATGAATCTCCAATTGAATCTGATTTACAAACTGATACAGTTTGTGGATCAGATTCTAACTGATTCTCTTATGTGTACTTGTGGAGGAACAGTCCTTAAAAAACAATGACTTATGGTACATGGATAGTGGACGTTCCAGGCACAGGACTTGTGACAGGGGAGCTCTTGTCAATTATGAAAGAAAGTATGAAGGTCCAGTTGCTTTTGGGAGTGATGAAAATAGAGGGAAGATTGTTGGAAGAGGCACACTCAACAATGGCATGGTATCCTTTGAGAATGTGCTGCATGTTGAAGGACTGCAATATAATCTACTAAGTATTTCTCAAGTTTGTGACAAAGGGTACAAAGTGGCTTTCAATGATGAACACTGCCTAATCCTAAAGCCTGAATTTGTGATTCCAACTGAGATGATCATGTTGATGGGTCCAAGGAATGGCAACCTCTATGAGCTTATAATGAATACTGCTACATCCAGAGGTGGTTCATGTTTTGTTTCAAAAGCCACTGAAAATGAGACTAAATTGTGGCATAGGAAGATGTGTCATATCAATTTGAAGAATAAGAACAAGCTAGTGAAAGGTGAACATGTTGTTGGCCTTCCCACAAGAGAATTTAAGCTTGAATAAAAATGCACATCTTGTCTAAAGAGAAAACAACACAAACCTCTCACAAAAGCAAATGGATAAATACCATTGATGAGGTCTTGGAAATGATTCACATGGATCTGTTTGGTCCAGTGAGTGTTCCAAGTAATAGAAAGAAACGATACTGCCTGGTGATCACAAATGAGTACTCAAGATTTACTTGGGTTTACTTCATGAGTAGTATGGATGAAACCCCGGAGGTGATCAAGACATATGCGCTGAATTTGGAAAATCAACTTGAAAGGAAAGTGATAATGGGAGAGAACTCAAGAATGGACTAATGGAAGAATTCTGCACTTCTAAGGGGATCTTTCAGTAGTACAGTGCTCCTAGAACTCCTGAGCAAAATGGTGTTGTAGAAAGAAAAAACGGGACATTGATTGAAGCTGCAAGTATCATGATTGCGGATGCAAATCTGCCAGTCACCTTCTGGGCAGAAGCAATCAACACTGCCTGCTATGTGCAGAACAGGGTTCTAATCAACAAGGCCCAAAATAAGATTCCATATGAGGTTATCTTCAAAAGAAAACCTTATGTGAAGTTTTTAAAGCCTTTTGGATGTAGACGCTCACTTTTGAATACAAAGGACTATTTAAATAAATTCCAGTCAAAATCACTGGAATCTTTCTTTGTGGGCTGCTAGTCTCATTCAAAGGCTTACAGAGTCTATGTGAAAAAGCACATGGTAGTCATTGAGTCTTATGACATCATCTTCAATGAAAACCATTTCAATAATGTTGAAGGACCCAAATGGCTATTTGATTTGGAGAAGATGATAAAATCATTCAAGATTTATAATGAAGACATGGATGACAACATGTACAGAACAAGTTTTGAAGACAAAGGAAAACAAAAGCAACTTGATCTGGACAAATTGTGGTTATCTGTTGCTCCTAAACTGAATGGATTTACCTTTGAAAGATGCAGTCAAGGAGCAGCTGAAGTTGAGATGAATTGACAAGAAGCTGCATTTGAAGTTTCTAATGAAGGACCAAGTGAATTGGAGAGTGAACCTATCCAAAGTCAGCAACCATATCAACCTGAAATGAAAAATCAAGATGAAGACAGGTTCTAGTCTCTATTTGACTCTCTCCAAATTAGATCAAACGAGGAATCATCTTCTGCAAATATTCAAACTCAAGAAGCTGCTGAAAATCAAGAAGGATATGAAAGTGAAACTGCTAAATTAAACATGACAAATGTTGAAACAGAGGTTTCAGCACAACAAGTTGTGCAGACTACTTCTGTTGAGAGAAATCATCCAGCAGAAAACGTCATTGGGGACTTGCATGAGAGAGTGACAAGAAGTTCCTCTGAAAAGGCAAACATCAGTCTGTATGATTGCTTTCTATCCCAAGTTGAACCAAAGAACATTAATCAAGCTTTAAAAGACAACAGCTGGGTAGAAGCTATGTAGGAAGAGTTAGCTCAATTCGGAGACTTACATGTATGGGACTTGGTTGACAAGCCTAGAGGCAAGTATGCTATTGGAACCAAATGGGTGTTCAGACACAAGAAAGATGAGAGAGGAATAGTAATTAAAAACAAAGCAAGACTGGTGGCTCTAGGGTGCTTACAAGAAGAAGGGGTGGACTTTGAAGAAATTGTTGCTCCTGTTGCAAGACTAGAGGCCATCAGGATCTTTCTGGCATATACAACATCTATGAACATAAAAGTCTTTCAATTAGATGTAAATTCTGCATTTTTAAATGGAAAGATAGATGAGCAGGTGTATGTGACTCAACCTCCTTGATTTGAAGATCCAATCCATCCTAACAAGGTTTATAAGCACATCAAGGCTTTGTATGGACTACATTAAGCGCCTAGAGCTTGGTATGATGAGTTGTCAAACCATTTGTTAGACAATGGCTTCTGCAGTGGAGCTATTAATAAAACTCTGTTTTACAAAAGATAGAACAGGGATCTGCTGATGTTGCAAGTCTATGTAGAAGACATCATCTTTGGCTCTACCAATGAACAAATGTTCAAAGAATTTGAGCAAGTAATGAAGTCCAAATACAAGATGAGTCCAATGGGAGAAATAAACTTCTTCCTTGGACTTCAAGTGCAGCAAAAGGCAGATGGGATCTTCATCAATCAATCAAAATATGTCCAAGAGATTCTTAACAAGTTCAAGTGCAAGGACTACAAGACAGTGTCTACACCAATAGACACATATGAGAAGATGGTACCTGATGAGAAGGGGGATCCAGTGGACCAGCATGAATTTAGGGCCAAGATAGGATCACTGATGTATTCGACAGCATCTAGCCCAGATATTATGTTTGCTGTGTGTGTCTGTGCAAGATTCCAAGCTAACCCCAAGATCTTACACATGCTAGGAGTAAAAAGAATGTTCAGATATCTCAAAGGGAAACCAGATTTGGGGATTTGGTATCCAAAGAACTCTTCTTTTGACTTGATGGCCTACACAGACAGTAACTATGATGGTTGCAACATGAGTAGGAAATCAACTTCAGGAGGCTACCAATTTTTAGGGAACAGGTTGGTGTCTTGGCAATGCAAGAAGCAGAATACAATGTCCATCTCAACTGCTGAGGCTGAGTACATTGCTGCATCTGCCTGCTGTGCACAGGTTCTATGGATTCAGAATCAACTGCTGGATTATGTTTCGAATTTATTACTTACTCCAATTTTAATTGACAATACTGCTGCTATGTTCATTGTTAAGAATCCAGTCCAACATTCTAAAACTGAGCACATTGAGATTAGGCATCACTTTATTAGTGATTGTAATGAAAAAGGCCTAATAGAAATGAAACGATTAGATACATATGATAATCTAGCTGATTTATTCACCAAACCATTAGATAAAACTAGGTTTCACTTTCTATTAAAATGCCTAGGCATGACAAATGTTGGTGAAATCTGATTGATGGTGTGTGCTTATGTGAGGTGCTTAACTTATTATCTATGATACACACAATGAAAGCTTGCATGATTTGTTTCTTTGCTTGACTGATTATTCTGATTGCATAAATCATGCTTGTGATTGTTTTGTACGATAAATTTTCATGTAGTTGATGTTCTTGTTTTTCATATACTTAGATCTGTGCTTACATGATACATTTGTGTGATCTAAGTATTTCTAGCATGAGTCTATGCTTGATACTATGTTTGTTGCTCTTCGAGCACAAGCAATGCCACTTGAAGACTTTTCTAAGTTCTTCGAGCTCAGATGACATGTCTCAGCTGCTCAGGCATAGAAAGCTGCTTTGGAAAACTTTTCAATTATTTCTAGCATGATTCTGTGCTTGATTGTGTTTTTTGCTCCTCGAGCACAAACAGTCATACTTGAGAAATTTCAAGTATTTCGAGCACAAATGACATGTATCAAATGTTCGAGCATGGAAATATGTCTTGAAAGTGTTTACTCGACTTTTGAGCATATATCTGTGGCTGGAGCACAATGACTGTGTCGAATCATTTCTTATGTATTTGGAGCACATGTCTTGTCCTCGAGCAAATTGACACTTTTAGTAGTACAATGAGCACATGCATTGAAATGACAAAAATTTTAGTTAAAGTCTATCGAGCACACACATTGACATGATAAAATTTTAAGTTTGCTCGATAGAATACTTGTGTGCTCAGAGTGAAAATTCACTGACCAATGAATTATGTGTTACTTGTGTGCTGTTTGTAAGTCTTATGTGCTTAAATGAAAAAATGTGGTTCAAAATTATATGCAAAAT
This sequence comes from Bidens hawaiensis, assembly GCF_021521415.1. Taxonomy (NCBI): domain Eukaryota; kingdom Viridiplantae; phylum Streptophyta; class Magnoliopsida; order Asterales; family Asteraceae; genus Bidens; species Bidens hawaiensis. Next base: position 2,651,137 of record NW_027491157.1, read on the forward strand.
GAATTTCTCGAAGAAACTAATTTTTGACACACAAACATTTTTGACTAAGCAAACAGTTTTTCGGGGAACAAATAAGAGATATGATAATATCATCCAGTTCAAAGCTTTAAAGAAGCTGAAAATGTTTTATGTGGAGATAAGATCCAACCTTAATGGGAAATGATAGTATATTGTTTAATCTCCTAACCCATAGATTATTGGCTTAAAGGATATCTGTTTAGTAAATTGATAATTAGTATGGTATCTTTTCATGAGTGTAGTGACATAAGTGATACAAATATAATGAACATGCTAAGTCTGATGTGGGGAATCATTTGTAGACCAAGGTATGTTTCCTTGCATATCTATCCGAATGATAGGCAGAAAGGCAATTATCCAATCATACACGAGCCTGTTGGTGTTTTGGTCACACAAAATATTTACAAAGTATATGAGCAGATATATATGTATAGCTATATAAAAGCTTATCAAAAGAAAGGAAAGAAAACGAAAAATATGAAAAAGAAAAATGCTTCAAAAATGGAATATCAAAAGTACGATAAGTTATCAAATAATAATATATCATGACTTAAGGGGCACTACGGGAACTACAAGGGTGGGGCATTCAAATAAGTCCTAAACACCCTGAATTTAAGGCATGTAAGTCAGGATGGTATGAAAGTCCAACGTTCAAGGACAAGGACAACTGATGATAAAGAAAATGAAGACAAAGCATATCTCATAAGTCTTGACTTTGACTTGAAATATCTTCAAAGATTATCAAAAGAAGCCATTGCAAAAGAAGCTGAAGGATGGAGAAAGAGGGAATCCAGAAGAGAATTTCTAATAAAGGCTGGACACAAGCCTGCCTTCTTAAATCTCTAGTCATTTGACTCAATTGATAAAATCTACAAGAGAGCTCTTGTAGATGACATTGCAAATTTTGTTGAAAAGGCAAACAAAAGGAAGAGGACAAGTGATGATGTAGAGTATGAGTCTGTCAAAGTTAAACATAAAGATATCCAAATTTTTTCAAATACATGGAATTGAATACAACTCATTAATCAAGCTTGAAAAGAATACTGTTGATCTTGAAAGAAAAAAGAAGTTGAAATTTCAGACGGAGAAAGAAAGGGAGGAAGCTGAAAAGACAGAAGCTGAGGCTAGGGAGTGGTTCAAGGATCCTGAAAGAGTCCAAACGTTGAAAGACTTAGTTCTGAACAAAGGAATGACCGAGGAAGAATTTGACAATATGCCCCATGCTCAACTCCTTGATATTTACCACAGAGAGCAAAGGATGTACTTAGAAACACAGAAAAGATTACAAGAAGAAAGAAGGAGAATGGATGAAGTTGTGAGAGCTAAAATGATGAGTGCCCAACACAAAAGGGGTGCTAACATGGGAAGACTTGTAGTGCAATCTAATGATACAATAAAGAGATGGTTTGAAGAGTCTGAGATTGAAGAGGCTAAAAAGAAGAGAAGTAAGCACAAGAAGAACCCCAAGGTCAAAGATTATATGGCCTGAATCACCAAGAAACTTAAATTTGCCTACAAATCTCTACTATGACAAAAGATCCAAAACCTTGAGGGTGATTACTAAGGACGGGGAAGAGACTCTGATCATCTTCTGGGAAGATTTGAGAGAGTTTTCAAAAGAATAGTTAAAGAAGATGGCTGAGTTGAATCTATATGATAATCAAAACAGAACCTAAAAGGCTGGGCAACAAACAAATGACCTATCAAAATTAATCAAGGAACAATCTGAAAAAGGATTTCCATTTCTGAAGTAGAGGAGAAGAGAGGTTCACAGTCAAGAAGAAAGGGAGAGAAGGCACAAAAGAGTTAATAAAGTGCTTACTTTGGAGCTCTCTCTCTCTTTGATTCATATAAAAGAAAAACTCAAGCAGGCAGCTCAAGTGGAAAAAGGATGACAATAAATGAGTTCTTAGATATGAGGAGGGAGATGTTGGAATCAAACTCCATTGCACAACAAAATGGAAGGATCTCTTATCTTACTTACAATCGACATAATGACTCAGCATCCTTGAGGAATGCAGTAGGAGGTGCAATTGCAGTGATCATGTATGACGAAGACCTCAGATTCATGCATCCTCAAGACCTTTAAGATATAGTAGATGCAGAGTTTCCCATTGATTCATTTGATGCTATAGAGTTAGATATGATAAAGCAAAAGGCTGCCTTAGTCAAACTAAAGAAAGAGAAAGCAAGGAAAAGGAGCCAAAGGAGGAGATAGGAGAACATGGAGCTTTATGACTATTATTTTGATTATGTCTTTGTAATTTCCTTTCTAACTTGTAATGTTGAAATTTGATGTGTAATGCCCAAGAGGCAGAATTCCTTTTATGTAATGAAATGATATTTAGCCTAAAATGATTATCTTTAGTAGACTGATACATGTGTAACTATATGCAGGTGTGTTTTGGTGCATCTGAGCTTGTTCCAATCTTGGGGTAGATTGTTGGGTCGGATTTTTGATAAGGAAGATTGGAATCTTCTCAACCTCCTCATGAAATAGATAAGTATGGACTTCGAGCAAGCTTGGACGATTGAGCATGGTTTACTACTTCGAGCAAGGTCTTCAGAACCCTTGGTGGTTGATTCTTCTAAGTGTTAAGGCTTCGAGCAAGCTACACTTCAATGTAACGGCCGTAAAACTCCGTTGAAAAAAAAAAGAAAATAAGGGCTTATGCCTTATATGATTGTATATTCTACCGGAACTCATTCTGGCATCTTCAGGGACTTCCTGGTCGTTTTCGTATGTTAAGTTCTTAACCTTTTAATCCTAGTTATCATAATTTTCAACCTCGAGGGGTCAGTGTGTAACATTTTATTATATATCAAAAAAAGAAAACCCTAGCCCCCCCATGTCCCGATCGGCGAAGAGCAGCCCCACCCTCCTCCGATTTTCTTTTCTCCAGCTTGATTCCGGGTGAGAATCAATAATACAAGGTTAGTACTACGTCCCTACAAGTCTTTTACACATTAATTGATCATTATATCACGCGTATTGATCGATAAACGGCTTGTTCTAGGCTAACCGGGTGGCTGTCCAATTGAGCAATTCCGGGACTGTTTTGGTGGAGGTTATTGCACCAACATCTTTCTAGGTATGTCTAGTATATCATACTTAAAAATCATGTTCATTGGTGTTCGTTAGATTGGTCAACTAGTTGTAGTTTGAAAGATTGTGTTCGGTTGACTAGAATTGTTGATTGTTGCGTTTAACGAGAGGGTTGAAGTGATTAACGACCAATTCAGCTCGGGTGAACTTGGTTTGATGTACGGGCTATCGAAAATTCATTTTTATAAGTTATGGGGCTGAATTGGTTGTCGGTTACTCAAACGGGTCGGTACAACGCGCAATTGCGTTTATTGAATAGTTGATGCGTTGTACTAGCGAGTTACCGACCCATTTGACTCGTGTAGCGTCGTGTGGACTTGTTGGCTGTGAATTTATCATATTGGGTCCATACGGGGCTGAGTTGGATGTTAATGGCCTAAACGACTCTTAAACGCGCGTGTTAGTGTCACCTAGTGCTTCCGGGGGTAAATTGGGAATTCTTTATTCCCGGGAGTATCTAAGGGTCGTGTTGGTGAATGTAAGGCCCCATGGGCTGTTATGATTGAGTTGGATGAGGTCGAGGCTTTAGGTAACTCGAACCATGTTAGAACATCTCGTAGGATAAATGAATCCTTTCGATGTCTTTAGTAATGTTTGTATGTAAACCGGCAGGTGTTTGAGTTTTGGGATTACTTGGGGGTCCTCTAGCTTGTGGTGAAATCGTACCTCTTGTCAGGTGAGTTCATGATGCCTCCTTTTAACTCCTTTTACGTTTTGGGCTGGCATACACATTCAATTACAGTTTTACACGATTTTACTCGTTAAAATAATTTGAAGGCCATTGTATGGTTTTGATAATGTTTGTGCAATTTAGAAAATCTAGTGTGAGTACATTCTGTGCCTTAAGATATTTTAGACTCGTTTGGTCATAAATTCCTCAAGGTTATATACCTGGTTATGGTCTAGACTCGATGATGTTGATAGGCTTGGTAGTAATTGAATATAAGTAGACCTGTTTACTTAGTTCATGTATTGGACTGATTATTATATAACACCTTATGGCTCATAGGCTTACTTGTAATATGGTATATTCTGGGATGATATATATATATATATATATATATATATATATATATATATAGGGAGAGGATCAAGAGAAAACTCACCTTTAGAGAGAAAACTAAAAAAACTCCTAAAGAATTATTTTTAATTAAAAATAAAAAAATATTTTCAAAATTCAATTTTAGCCATTATTCTTATATTTTCTTATATTTCACTCAAAAAATATATATAAAAAAAAACCCACTGTAATGCACATACGTATTAATGTGCGATACCGTTGTATTACACATGTGTATTACTATGTATTTTTTAGTTTAATAGTGTTTTATTGCATATATTCAATATTTGTGTATTGTATATGTGTAGTAGTGTTGTATTATATGGAAAAAAAATAATAATAAAATAAAAGTCGATGTGGTGCACATGTGCGTTAATGTTGTATTACACATACGTACTAATGTGTATTCAATGTGTGTATTAGTTTTATATTGCATATATACAATAGTGTGTATAAAATATGTGCAATAGTGTTATATTCTATGCAATACAAACACTTTTGCATATATACAACGCACACTATTACACATGCGCACTATACTGACGAGGTTACGGACAAGTTTTTTTTTTGTTTGAACCAATAACAACATATAAGAACAATGAGAAAAAAAGAAACTTCAAAAATAAAATTTTTAAAAAGTTAAAAATAGTTTTTTAGAAGTTTTTAGGAGTTTTTAAGTTTTCTCTTTAAGAGGAGTTTTAACTAGAACCCACCCATATATATATATATATCTGTGGGTGTATGTATGTATGTGCATGTGTTACCCTATGGCCTATGATTAGTAATGTTAATTAGCCATTTGTGACTAAGGATGGCTTACTTACGATATGGTATATTTTGGGATTATATATATGTATGAGTATGTGTTACCTTATAGCCTACGGTTGTGTGATGACATTTAGTTCCTTGTGACTAAGAATAATGTGAGTAGGCTTATTGATGTGTGTGTGCATGGTGATTACGGCCAGGTCAAATATATTACTCAGGTTTTTAAATCCCGTGGTGGAGAGGCCCGTGTGACGTGATCATCATTTTGGCGGGTTAAATATATTACTCGGGTTTTCAGATCCCGTAGTGAAGAGGCCCGTTATATGTTAAACCGTGATCGGGTCAAATATATTACTCGGGTTGTACTCGTGATGGAGAGGCCCGTATCACGTGTTTGGATGTGTAAGCTGTGATCGAGTCAAATATATTACTCGGTTTTGACTCGTGGTGGAGACGCTCGTGTCACGTGCTTAGGTCTTTCCGCGTCCGGGTCAAATATATTTCACGAGTCTTGACTCGTGGTGGAGAGGCCCGTGTACGTGTGTTCGACGATGAATGTATTATTTGGTGAACTATATTCATTTATTTTATTATTATCCTCTCTACTATTTAGAGCTATAACTTTGAGATAAAGTATGAATTATTGTTTATGAAAACTTGAACTCACTCAGCTCTAGCTGACTTTGTTTGTATGTTAGATTGACTTTCAGGTTAAGAAGTAGATGTCACCGCTTGGACGTGCTGGATGCTACTCGGAGTTGAAGGCATTTCAAGACGAGGACTTTAAAATAAAACAAACACTTCACTTTATAATTAGCTTTGGGATTTTAGATACTTAACTTTTCCCACTGTATTTGGAATTTTTTTGATTTTGGGAATTTTTGATGCTTATGAATTTCCACTGTTAAATTACTCTGAACTGGTTTTAAATAAAATGAAACATTTGGTTTTAAATTTTTGGTTAAATTGTGGATGTGATTACCAACGGTAGGATTCCCAGGGTTCGGGGTCTTACAAGTTGGTATCAGAGCCATGGTTCGAGGGATCCGAGCATTCTCTAATGTTGGGACTCGAACTGTAAAGGAATGGACTAGAAATGCCAACCACGAGTAGCTGCACGCCAAGTGGTAAATTTTAAATTATTTAGTCACTCTTACAAGTTTAAGATTTCATTTCATGAACAATTGCTTAAGTGTTAGATGGAATACTAATATGGTTAAGGGCAAGGGGTGCTTAGGATGGGCGGGTAAAGAAAACAATTAATAACACTTGATCAACGTTATTAGCAGTTTACCGTTACCTACCATGTTCTAAATACTACTTGTGTCTGACCGTGTCAGGGTTCTGTCTTTGTAGGAATAGGATATGGCCAATACCCGTGCGGCGAAGAGTGGCCGTCCTAGTGGTCGTGGTCCTAGGCCACGTGCCGAGACCGAGAGAGAGAGAGAGAGAGAGAGAGAGCCCGACTCCGCAGCAAGAAGGGACCCCGATTCAGGGAGAGGGGGATAACCCCGCCTTAGGACCCACTATACGCGCGCCCATCGCAGATGAGGTTTATCAGGTTCTTTAGAGCGTTATTCCCGAGATTATTGCTGAGGCGGTTAGGGTTGCAAAAGATTCAATGGTTGGCAAGAGTGTGGATAAGCAGGGAAAGGGTCAAGAGACTCAGGTTGAAGACAAGGTGATGGTGTCAAGTGAGGAGGAGGAAGAAGTTCGTGCGTTTAGTGTATCTTCTAGAGGTTGTTCGTATGAAGATTTCAAGAAGTGCGACCCTCCCGCTTTCGACGGTACTACAGATGCGTTGGCAGCTCATCTGTGGGTTAGAGAGATGGAAGCCGTATTGAGGGTTAGTAAGTGCAAGGAGGAGGACATGGTGACTTATGCTACTGCCTCGTTTCGTTCCGAGGCGTTGTGTTGGTGGGATAATCTAGCTCAGGCTATAGATAATCGTTCTATCAGGAGGATGGCTTGGGAAGAGTTGAAGCAGTTGGTTATCGATCATTTTTGCCCTCTGCATGAATTAGATAAGATGGAGTAGGAGTTCTTAGTTTTAGAAGCGGGTGATATGTCGCATCGAGAGTATACTAAAAAATTCAACCAAATGGCTCGCTTATGTCCCGATCTAGTTACACCTGAAGTTAAAAGAATCAAAAAGTACGTGAAGGGCCTTCCGGTAGATGTTTGTAGGGGTGTGGTGACCACCGGCATGAGCTCTTTCCATTCGGTGGTTACCATAGCAGGTACATTGTATGATCAGAGAGAGTTGGTGAGCCCAACTGAGTCTGGAAAAGATTGGAACCCGAGCTCTAACTCCAATAGAAAACATTATGGGGGCAATGGTTCTGTGTCGGCTGGGAAGAAAGCGAGGACGGAGACGTCGGATTGTAAGAGTAAGGGGTATAGCGATGGGTGCAGGAAGTGCGGGAAATCGTATAGGGGGGAATGCAGGCTTGGGGCTATGCCCTGTTTTTGTTGTGGGAAGACTGGACACGCCAGCTATGACTGCCCGACTTTGAGTTGTTTCCGATGTAGGTGGTCTGGACATTTAGCGTCAAATTGCCTTACCAATAGGGTGGGGGAATCTGAGCAGGGGGCTTCCTCGAGGGGGGAAATGGAAGGAAGACCGAAGGTTAAGGCGAGTGCTTCCAATATCTCTAAGAAGGAGGCAAGGGGGGACACGGACTCCATTTCAGGTAATGTCTTGTATTCGTATTATTCGTTAAAATATTACTGCTTGTTTCCCTTCCTCTTGAAAGCTCCCGTGTGAAATAGCTTATCTAGAACGTAGTACACTATCATTCAGTAGAGGTCCTACTTATACCAGTCCAGTGTATGATTAGAGAGGTGGGAGTTGTCTCAATCTGTGTGCGTTCTTGTATAGCGGGATTCGGGGACGAATCCCTTTCTAAGGAGGGTAGACTTGTAACGGCCGTAAAACTCCGTTGAAAAAAAAAAAAAGAAAATAAGGGCTTATGCCTTCTATGATTGTATATTCTACCGGAACTCATTCTGGCATCTTCAGAGACCTCCTGGTCGTTCTCGTATGCTAAGTTCTTAACCTTTTAATCCAAGTTGTCATAATTTTCAACCACGAGGGGCCAGTGCGTAACATTTAATTATATATCAAAAAAAGAAAACCCTAGCCCCCCCCCCATGTCCCGATCGACCAAGAGCAGCCCCACCCTCCTCCGATTTTCTTTTTTCCAGCTTGATTCAGGGTGTGAATCCATAATACAAGGTTAGTACTACGTCCCTACAAGTCTTTTACGTATTAATTGATGATTATATCACGCGTATTGATCGATAAACGGCTTGTTCTAGGCTAACCGGGTGGCTGTGCAATTGAGCAATTCCGGGACTGTTTTGGTGGAGGTTTTTACACCAACATCTTCCTAGGTATGTCTAGTATATCATAATTAAAAATCATGTTCATTGGTGTTCGTTAGATTGGTCAACTAGTTGTAGTTTGAAAGATTGTGTTCGGTTGACTAGAATTGTTGATTGTTGCGTTTAACCCAAGGGTTGAAATGATTAACGACCAATTCAGCTTGGGTGAACTTGGTTTGATGTACGGGCTGTCGAAAATTCATTTTTATAAGTTACGGGGCTGAATTGGTTGCCGGTTACTCAAACGGGTCGGTACAACGCGCAATTGCCTTTATTGAATAGTTGATGCGTTGTACTAACGTGTTACCGACCCATTTGACTCGTGTAGCGTCGTGTGGACTTGGTGGCTGTGAACCATGTTAAAACATCTCGTAGGATAAACGAGTCCTTTCGATGTCGTTAGTAATGTTTGTATGTAAACCGGTAGGTGTTTGAGTTTTCGGATTACTTAGGGGTCCTCTAGCTTGTGGTGATATCGTATCTTGTGTCAGGTGAGTTCGTGATGCCCCCTTTTAACTCTTTTTACGTTTTGGGCTGACATACACACTCAAATACATTTTTACACAATTTTACTCGTTAAAATAATTTGAAGGTCATTGTATGGTTTTGATAATGTTTGTGTAATTATGAAAATCCAGTGTGAGTACATTCTGTGCCTTAAGATATTTTAGACTCGTTTGGTCATAAATTCCTCAAGGTTATATACTTAGTTATGGTCTAGACTCGATGATGTTAATAGGATTTGTAGTAATTGAATACGAGTAGACCTGTTTACTTAGGTAGCGTTTGGTATGCAGCAATGACAGTAGGAATGGAATGATTCATTACGTGGGAATGAAAAAAGTGGTGTTTGGTTGCTCAATGGAATAGAATCATCTATTACACATGGAATCCCATTCCATCAAAACCATTCCTTCCCACCCCCTTCTTTTTTTTCATTCCATTCCTCCTTCACCATACTTTCTCAACAACACTACCACCTAACAACAACCACCACCACTACCATTGGCACCACCACCAACTGCCGACACCACCACCACCATCGCCACCATTTTCATCGCCGGAGCTACCACCGTCGCCATTGTAGTTTCTTTTTTTTTTTTGGGTTAAAAAGTATTTTGAGATATTAGTGTTTTTATTATTTCTAGTTCATTTCTACAATTTTTTTGGATACCAAACAATAAAAATTAATAATTGATTTCATTCCCATATGTTAACCAAACAAGACAAAGGAATGGTAATGATCCATTTCATTCCCTTGTCCATTCCATTCCTTCTCCTATTCTATTCCCCTTTCATTCCATTATACTGGTATATACTGGGATGATATATATATATATATATATATATATATATATATGTATGTATGTGCATTTGTTACCCTATGGCCTGTGATTAGTGATGTTAGTTAGCCATTCGTGACTAAGGATGGCTTACTTACGATATGGTATATTTTGGAATTATATATATGTATGAGTATGTGTTCCCTTATAGCCTACGGTTGTGTGATGACATTTAGTTCCTTGTGACTAAGAATGATGTGAATAGGCTTATTGACGTGTGTGTGCATGGTGATTACGGCCGGGTCAAATATATTACTCGGGTTTTTAAATCCCGTGGTGGAGAGGCCCTTGTAGCGTGATCATCATTTTGGTGGGTCAAATATATTATTCGGGTTTTCAGATCCCGTGGTGAAGAGGCCCGTTGTATGTTAAATCGTGATCGGGTCAAATATATTACTTGGGTTGTACTCGTGGTGGAGAGGCCCGTATCACATGTTTGGATGTGTAAGGAGTTAAATATATTACTCGGGTTTGACTCGTGGTGGAGAGGCTCGTGTCACGTGCTTAGGTCTTACCACGTCCAGGTCAAATATATTACTCGAGTCTTGACTCGTGGTGGAGAGGCCCGTGAACGTGTGTTCGACGATGAATGTATTATTTGGTGAACTATATTCATTTTTTTTATTAATATCCTCTTTGCTGTTTAGATCTATAACTTTGAGATAAAGTATGAATTATTGTTTATGAAAATTTGAACTCACTTAGCTCTAGCCGACTTTGTGTGTATGTTAGATTGACTTTCAGGTTAAGAAGTGGATGTTACCGCTTGGACGTGCTGGATGCTACTCGGAATTGAAGGCATTTCTAGACGAGGACTTTAAAATAAAACAAACACTTCACTTTATATTCAGTTTTGGGATTTTAAATACTTAACTTTTCCCACTGATTATTATTTGGTATTTTTTTGATTTTGGGAATTTTTGATGCTTATGAATTTTCGCTGTTAAATTACTCCGAACTGGTTTTAAATAAAATGAAATGTTTGGTTTTAAATTTTTGGTTAAATTGTGGATGTGATTACCATCTGTAGGATTCCCGGGGTTCGGGGTCTTACATTCAACGAGCAAGAGTGTTCTTCTATCGAGTATGGATTGCCAATCGAGCAAACAACTTGATCATTCAAGTTATAACTAAGTGATTCCGAGCACACGATGTTCGGGCACATGGTGACTTGCATGGATGCAATAAGAATATGTCATATGTTGAAAGCAAGGATGTCGAGCATGGTTCAGTCCCCCGAGCAATATTTACATCCAAGCATGCTAAAGACTGTTCAATAATTCTCAATAGACAAGACTGAAGGCATCAAGAAGAATGAGCTTGCTCGATGAATTAATTCGAGCAAAGCAAGGATTGGTCAAGTGGAATGAAGCTTGCTGGAGGAGAATATCTTCACTGAGGATATTCTAAGTAAAGTATGCTCGAAGACACTCATCGAGCATACCTAGCATAGTGAGTCTGCTTGGGCAAATTACTTATCAAGCTCGAAGACTCATACACTTGTATTTGTTTTTATCTTTCATTATGTTATTTGTATTGATTCTAGAAGGAATGTCAGGGTCTGTAAATAGGGTCCTAGGTTTCCATTTAGAAAAAGGTTGGCACGCACGGTATACGAAAAACATTCCAACAAATATTTAATTTGTTTCCTCGTACAGCCGCCGACGCCATTCACGAAACCCTAGACATTCCTTTGCTGTTTCATTAAATGATGTATTAAATACAGTAAATCTTTGTCTTTGAATATTTCCTTACTGAATATCATTTAGTGTTCGTTTGTTATTATATCATCCGTTGGATATCCTCATTCTGATAGGGATATTCAATAGGCCTTTGGGTTATTGAGTTGGTGTGTTCTTGTCAACCTTATTAACGTTTGCACCCGACTCCCGGTCCTGACAATATCTCAAAGGGAAACCAGATTTGGGGATTTGGCATCCAAAGAACTTTTCTTTTGACTTGATGGCCTATACAGACAGTGACTATGATGGTTGCAACATGAGTAGGAAATCAACTTCAGGAGGCTACCAGTTTCTAGGGAACAGGATGGTGTCTTGGCAATGCAAGAAGCAGACTACAGTATCCATCTCAACTGTTGAGGCTGAATACATTGCTGCATCCACTTGCTGTGCACAGGTTCTATGGATTCAGAACCAACTGCTGGATTATGGTTTAAATTTCTTACTTACTCCAAATTTAATTGACAATACTGCTCTATGTTCATTGATAAGAATCCAGTCCAACATTCTAAGACTAAGCACATTGAGATTAGACATCACTTTGTTAGGGATTGTAGTGAAAAAGGATTAATAGAAATGAAACGAGTAGATACATCTGATAATCTGACTGATTTATTCACCAAACCATTAGATAAAATTAGGTTTCACTTTCTGTTAAAATGCCTACGTTTGATAAATGCTGATGAAATCTGATTGATGATGTGTGCTTATGTGTAACACCCCGGCTAAAGCGGAATACAACCGTGTGTAAAGTACAGATCACTAATAAGCTCGTAACGCTGTTAAAGCGACAATAATTATATTTATTTCATTTCAGTACATCACAAATACACAACAAAGTAACAATACAACAAACATTGAATTTAGTTATGTTGTATTTCTAACACCCAAATGGTCCAACTAATCTAGTCTTCAATCCTTAAACTTCAACCTGCAGCATGTTGAAAATAATATATTTTATCAACAATAATGTTGGTGAGAATTCATATAGTTTTTGCATATATATAATACGAAAAGTATAAAATTCACAAGTCAATATGTATTGCCTAAATCATAAAGCAAAGAAAAGTAAATACATGATATTCCTGTTCGCTTGACAAAAGTCAAATCTACTAAGGAACCCCCGTTTTCCGCGCTACTTGGAGTATAGAATAATGATACCGCCGTTTAAAAATGGACGGCGCAGTTACGCCTCGTCGGACCCTCCCGCTATGAGTATGTGTATCCACTAACAAAAACAGTAAACAACTAGCACATAATCACACAGTTTACAAGTAATATGATATAGAACAAATACATACAAGACACGCATGTGAATCTTAGTTTGACACAAGAAAACCAAGTTTGGATGTGCTACAGCCCAAAACGTTTAAAAGTAAAAAGGGGTTATGAAAACTCACCTCGAAATCGTTGATAACTTGAAATATAAACCGAAAGCACAATAACGGAACCGAAGCAACTGAATATCTCGAACTATAAATAAAACCAATACGAACATTTAAGTACTAGCTATTAGGATAATAAGAGCTTAGTAATTTGAATTATTTTGATAGATTTTTAATACATTATATTATAATATTATATTTAATCTTTACCGGTATTTTAACGATCTATTTTAATGTAATTTTGATTAATTAATATGGGAATTACAAAGCACGGATCTAATTTTAATGTCATTTTGATTAATAATCTAATATTAAAGGGTTCGGCAACCTTATTCTCTCTAAAGAATTATTCTACCACTTACCAAACTGATTCTCACACCAGAGGGTGGTTACGAGAAGAACCCCTCATTCCCTCTCTCGTAACGAGCTCACGTGTTTTGTTTTACAGGTGGAAGCTTTCGAAACCCATAATGATGTAGTCATATCCAACATCGGTTGTGATATTAAAACCCCTACGGGATTAGTTTTATTTTCTTCATACTCACTTAACAGCTTAACAGCTTATATGCACAGATTTGGATTTCCATTACTCTGTAAATGGAAATTCAATTTAGTTATTTAATTGATTAAAAGAACAAATTGTTATTATTATCTATACATAGATACAAATTGTTATATTGAATTTAACATGAATTAAAATAGTTTATCAAGATATAGACACTAGGTTTTTCCCACTCAATTTCATAAACATGAAAGATAAATCAACCAAACTAATCCTTCTATAGTGGTGGATCCAGGAATTTTTTTCGGGTGGTGTACTACTTTTATATATTTTAATTTCATATTATCGGGTATAAAAAATTCTGGGTTGGTTCGAGGTTCGCGTCAGTTCGATGGTTTGGGCAAAATTAATTACAAACTAACAAAATTAAAAACTAACAAACTAACAAACTAAAACTAAAATTTAACAAATAACTTACCAATTAACAACATCAAGAACAATTAAATATCTAATAACAAATCTAAACTAACCTTTATAGTGGGAGAATTCTCAGAAGAGTAGTAAGGGAAAGTATGAGGAAGGGAGAGAGACATCAACTTAAAAAAAAAACGCTTACTACGCGGAATCGAACCTGTTACCTTCTGTTTGCAAAAACAGCAACTTACCAGCTAGTCCAGCACTTGTAGTATGAGTAGAGTGGTGTCACACCCCAACCTAAGGCGGAAATGCATGGGTGCGAACTAATGGTTCACAGCTCACAAGGTACTATCATACAATATAAAATATGATAATATTTAATTAATTTATTTATTTCAAAATTTAAATAAAGTGCACAAGTTTCAAAATACAACAATAACAAATAAATAGTTCCAAACTAAATGATAGAGCAAATATTCTTTATTTAATTTTCTAAGGTCTTTCTATGCATTCTTCACTTAGCTTCAAATAGACTAATAACCTGCATATGGGTAGAAAATAAACAGACATTTGTCAACAACATATATTAAGTGAGATAATCACCAATTTTGACACTAAAAATAATATGTATTAAATGATAAGTAATAACTGCGCAAACAAAATAATGTGAGTAATAATCAATCAAACCGTGAGAAAATTGTGTGTCAGTTGACCATGCCTCACGAACACAGGCTATGGCTACTATGACTGCATATGATCATACTGACATGCTAGATTTCTAATGGACATCTCCGAATATGATAGAATGTAAGCACATAAGCAAGTAAGAAATAACATTTGATTGAACACACACAATCATTCGTCTGCTAGTTTTGTATGTAATATAAAAGTAAGTTTTAGTATTAGTACTAATACGCATATGTCCCCAAAACATTTGAAATCAGGTAAATAGAGGGGAAGGATAAATCTCACCTTATTGCTTAGGCGAGTGTGCGAAGAATAGACTAAAAACATGATTAAACAAACAAACCATCCTTTAACGTGCTGACTGAGACAAAGCGAACAGACCTAAAACTTAGCTATAATAAACTATGATTAAAACTGAGAACATAGCCGCTGGAAGTCGGGTTTAGGTCAGTAGTGTTAAAAGTCTTCTGGACCGAAAGTTGGTTTCGGCCAGAAGTGTTAGAAATTGATTGGTCAAAGTTATTGACTAAAATACCTTTAAACGGGTTTGAGTTAAATTGACCCGTCAATACCCCTCAATCTCATAAAATGATTGATGGTTATCGACAAGTGAGTTATAATGAACAATTCATTAGGTGACAACTTACTCGGATAACGCTTGTGTTGACGGGAAATTGAGGTCAAACGTCAGATAAACGTCGAAGTCAAACTACAGCTTCAAGTCTATGAGTAAATAAGCAAAAGCGAGAGACAAATCATCGGTATAGGGTAGATGACGGCTGGGAATTCAATGTTTCAGTAGTCTCCAGGGCTTGGAATGATGGTTTGTTTATATAGTTAGTATATCAACTTGTAGGACAAGAAATCGACTCGTTTAGGTAACTGAATAACATAATAATGACGAAATCGATCCTTAAAATCTTCGATATACTGATCAAAATAAAGAGAATGAACCTAGATATTATTTCATAATAGATAGAATAACTTGTTGCTCAAATTTCGTGATTTAGGGTCGTTTAGGGAAAGATTTAGCATTAAACGAAGATCGAAAACCAAAATTGCTTAAACTGCGCTCCTTCGAGCGGCACTAAGAAATCCTTCACGCGGCGCTAAGGACTCGCTCCTTTGGGCAGCGCTAAGGAATCCTTTGTGCGGTGCTAACGACTCCTTTTACCAGAATTTGATATTTTGGCAGTTTTAGTCCCTTAAGTTCCATAAATGCATTTTTAAGCCATTTTAAGAGTTTCTAAGGGCTATTTGGTATAAATGAATGTTTTGGAATGATAAAATAAGTTAAACCAAGTTTAATATCAATTAATACAAGTTTTAATAGTTGGAAAGATCCGAATTACATTCTCGATTGGTTTAAACAAATACGAAAAATTTGAGATGTTACAAGTGGGTCATTCCTAATTTATAAGGTGATTCCTCAAATATTTTCTATACATCGATACATTATTATTTTGAAACTCGGGTGGTTCTGAGGAACCACCCATTCACACTATGAATCCGCCATGTCCTTCTAAACTTGAAACAAAATACGGGTCTCTTGAGAGAAAAACCGAACACAAGAGAAATGTAAGGCCCCGAACCCCGGGAACCCCACAGTTGGTAATCATTCAAAACACTCGTAAAAATAATTAAACTTAAAAACAATTCTTTTCATTAAAATAAGAATCACAGAGTATAATTCGACGAAAAACGTAAATAAGTAAATGAGTTCCCAAAACCCGGGAATTTTGCCCCAAACCTACATAATTATCTTTAAATAAAAATTTTTAAAAATAAATGTTTAATAATAAAATCTTCATTTCCCGTATGCCCTTCACCGTCCAAGTAGCTTCGTGCACGTCCAAGCGATAAGGCATCCTCTTCCTAACCTGAAACTCACACTAACATGCACACAAAATCAGCTTAAGCTGAGTGAGTTCAAGTTTTGAATAAGTAACAAAAATCTAAATTATCATTCCAACGGTTTTAAAACGGTAAGCGGAAGTACATCTGTTAGGTCACCACATTCAAATAAATAATCATCCTTACGTATGAGCATCTCTATACGTGCATTCCTATATATATATATATAACATTCAATAATAACATTTAGGGCCGAGAAAACGTACAACCCAAACACATAACATTCAGCGCATGCAAACACAAAGTAGGCATACACAACATTCAGTAGTCGAGACGACTACAACATTCGCCAATTATTGGCCATTCTAATATATATATATATATATATATATATATATATACATACATACATACATACATTCTTTAACATTCCAAGGCCAACCTATGTAAAATCGTTTAAAACATTTCATCAAGCAAAATCGCTTAGGTGTGTATGCTAGCCCAAAACATAAAAAGAGTTAAACGGGGCATCAAGAACTCACCGGAAATCAATCGAATACCTACAACGAGCTAGGAAATCCCTAAGTGCACAATCACAAGCAAGGGCCTGTAAATTATACACAACGCGTTACTAAACTAGACCGTAAGAACACTCTTGCCTAATGGGCTGTTCAAGCCCAACACTTTGGCCCAAGGACCAACAACTTGGCCCAAGGCCCAACACCTGGCCCAAGGCCCAACAACTTGGCCCAAGGCCCAACACCTGGCCCAAGGCCCAAAAACTTGGCCCAAGGCCCAACACTTGGCCCAAGGCCCTACAACTTGCCCCAAGACCCAACAACTTGCCCCAAGGCCTAACACTTTGGCCCAAGGCCCAACAACTTGGCCCAAGGCCCAACACTTTGGCCCGAGGCCCAACAACTTGGGCCGAGGCCCAACCCAAACCCAATTACTTTACCTCAGCCCCTAAAATCTTTCAACTAACCAAATCCACCATAAGATTATGGCCGGGGCTAACCATGATGCACAACTCACCCGCCGGTAATCAAATCGAGTCAAATACGCGCGTAATAAATCTTAAAACCAATTGTCAAACGAATCAGCCCCAAATGGACCAAATTCCCAGCTTAACCTTTTCTTACATCATAATTATGTCACCCGAGTTGAGAGGGTTGACGGTTCCTTTTTACAACTTTCAATTTAACATTTAAACGAAAATTCGCGTACCGCCGACTCGATTGACCAATCACCAACCAAAACAGCCCCGAGTACCAAAATTTTAATTTTCCCATAGCCCTTAAACCCCCCCCCTAGGGATGTACAAACTGATTCGGTCGGTCATCCGATCAATTAACGCATCAAACTCAACAATTGCCAATCCTACAACCGGTAAACTTTAGTTTTCGAACTAAAATCGATTGACCGACCTAAACACCTCCATTGGCCATGAAATTTTAATATGATGTACATGCCATACCTAGTGGGATTTTGATGCAAAAATCTCACTCAAAACAGCCCCGGAAAAGATTAATTGGACAGCCACGCGGTTTGCCTACAACAAGACGTTTTTCGATCAATACATGCAATATAAGGATCAATGTAAAAGACTTGGGGAATCGTAGTACATACCTTGAATTGAAGTTCTAAGTCTTAGAATTGGCTGCAAAAAAAGAAAAATCGTGGGTCTTGGGTCTCTTCTTACTGCCGATCGCAACAAGGGGGGGGGGCTAGGGTTAGTTTATGTTATAACATAATATATTACACTCTAGTCCCTACAGATTGAAGTGTAAGGCAAAATGGAAGGAAAACTTAGGTTCTTTAACGTACCGGGATGACATAAAGGCTTCCGAGAAAAGTCGGTTAAGTCCCGAGAGTTATACATACTTTACACGCGCTAAATCATTAAACCGGAAGTTTGACGGGTGTTACAAGAAAGGGGATGGGGTTACCACCAAAATAAGAGGAAGAAAATAGAGGGGTAGCTAAGAGTTTGTGTAACCATTTTCTTTAAAAGTGGCATCATAAGTAGTTCATAAATCACATGAATGCCACACAAATTGTTTTTAATAACTAGTTTTCCTTTAATCAACTATGTAAATTAATTTGTGCACTCCCCTCAAACATGTGCCAGAAGTAGCCATTATCAACGACCTATATTTTGTTTAAAGTGGCATCATAAGTAGTTCATAAATCACATGAATGCCACACTAATTGTTTATAATAACCAGTTGATGTGTGTCTAATAACCCTATAATAATGACGCTCACAACTAAGCTTTAATATTAAAACGAAATCCTAAAACCACACACAACCGGCAAGTGTACCGATCGCAAGTAGTATAGACTTAGGAAGTCCGAGTATCGAACATGTGGACACGTTAGAACACTAAAGATCACTAACCCTAGACAAGACCTACCTTAAAATAATATTATATTGATTTTTGATTTTTTGATTTTTAAATACTTAACTGAACTAACTGGACTAACTAACAAAACTTACCAAAAATAGAAAACTTATCGTAAAACTAACTGTGTTAACTTAGGATGGAGAAAAACGTATACCTAGGTCTGAATCAAATTGTAGGTCTAACAAGCTAATGGATTGAATG
This sequence comes from Bidens hawaiensis, assembly GCF_021521415.1. NCBI lineage: Eukaryota > Viridiplantae > Streptophyta > Magnoliopsida > Asterales > Asteraceae > Bidens > Bidens hawaiensis. Next base: position 2,670,011 of record NW_027491157.1, read on the forward strand.
ATATATAGACACCGGTCCCTAAAAATGACACGACTAAGGATCGCTCAGGCTCACTGGATTACCTCTCGGTCTCACACAACAAACCCTAACTACTCAAAATCGGCTAAAACGACCAAACCGGGAAACAATTGCTAACGTGTTCTAATGCTAGATCACCTCTCGGTCTCACCAACACTCGACCCTAATGGCAATGAATACTACACAACCAAGGATAGAGGAACAATTCAACTTAAACTAAAATAGATCAACCAGTCACTCAAACACCTAAACCTGACAAGAAACAAACTCGCTCTCGCGCAATCCTTATTCTAGCATGCAAAGGTAATGAGACAACCCTAACTTCCTATCACCTCTCGGTCTCAAGAAAGGTGTTTAACCGCTGTACTTAATCCAATTAATCATGCAACAAAACCCTACGGTGGTACCTACCACAAACAAACCCTAAACACAAAGTCTAGAATCAAACAATGCACCGATCAATCAATACAAAACTAATCAACCGACACACGGGGTTTATGCAATGAATCACCAAATTTTCCAGCCCTTAAACACAACCTATTTCATGTCTAATTCAAACTTTACAATAACAATTAAGGTCTATTAATCAAACAATCCATAAAACTCATCAAAACCTAACAATTATCATCATTCCTAGGTAGAACTAACAAGATTAGCCAAGCATATTCATTGGACAGCAGCAAACACTCAATAAAATCATCATAAAACTCATACCAACCATCTTAACAATCATCCAACAATCAATCCTAATCATAAAAAATTCAATCTCTCAAGTAATTGCAAAACAATTCAACAATTAAGCAAGAAACTAAAAGTGTATGAACAATGAAAAAGAGGTAAGGATATGAGGTGTTCCGGGGCTGCTCTCGGCTGTAAAAAACAATGGTGAATGATCCCGAGGCTTGATTCTTGCTTGTTCTTCCTTCCCTAGCCGTCACACGATCAAAACCCTAGCATACAAAAGCTTTTTCTTTCTTTTTTCTTGCTGGAAATTTCGATCAGCAGCTATTGTGCTGCTGTTGGCTGCTGTCGTGCTCCTGTTGGCTGTTATTGTGCTGCTGTTGATGCTGTTGTGCTGCTATTGATGCTGTTGTGCTGCTATTGATTCCGATCAGCAGCTATATTTGGCTGATTAGGGTTTTATTTTTTTATATAATATAATATAATATGGTCTTGGGCCTCCATGATGCATACGGGTCGGGCCTTGAGCTTTGTCTTGAACTTGTATGCGTAAAAGGCTCATAGAATGCTCGAAAAGTCCCGGTTTCTTCCTTTCTTTTACCCAAAACCTACAAGATTAATAAATGTATGTAAAACCTATCTAAAACGAGTTAAAACATATAAAATATAATATAATACGTAGATAAAACGTGCAGAAAATACGAGTGTTTTACAACACATCACCAGTTTTCCTATTCTTTAATCAACTATGTTAATTATTTATGCATTCCCCTCAAACATGTACCAGAAGTAGTCATTATCAATGACCTATATTTTGTTGATAGTACATATCTACTACTGTTCCACTCACTAAACAAATTAGTTAGGATAAGGGATCCAAGCCATTATGGTCTTGGATTGTCCAAACTTATCAAAAAATGCAAACTCTTTCAAATAACTATCACACTTTTCTTGTGTCTTGATTACGCTACCTGTTGATCTGTTTTTTGTACACAATTGTTTACCCTGTATCAATGATACACGTTTTGATTTTGAAGTTGAGAATTCAAGTTAAAAAAACTCCTATTCTCAAATATTTGATTATTATTTGAAAATTTACGATTTTCATAATCTAGAGATCGTCTGAATTGCTCACAACTGCTTGATCGAAACAAGTTGGACTGACCTTTAAATTTATTATAATTCGATGAAGCACTTCTAGGTCAGAAAATGTTTATAATCTAAGGACTCGAGAGTAAATCTAGATTTATTTCTTTGAAAGCGAGGAGTTAACACAGTACCCCTATTTACTTGAGTTTCCTCTTTGACTTTACCATTTTCATTTGGTGATATAACATTCTTTACCCATCCTTTATTTTCTCTCCGTTCTTGAACGAACATATGCTTATTACATGACCCTTGTTACGACAATGAAAACATGACCGTCTTTTAAAATTGTTTGAGCTACTAGCCCTATAACTCACACTCCCTTCTTGACTTGAGGATGAAGTTGAAGTTGGTTCATTAATTTGTTGATTCAATGAATTGAAACCTTTTTTTACTTTCAATAAATTTAACGCTTGATTCTTTCATTAATTTACCTGCTTCATCCTTCATCTCACCTCCTCAAACAAAGTTGATTTTTTAGAAACCTTTAGTGTTGGGTTTAGAGGAGTTGTTTAAGTTATAAGTAGTGCAAGCATCAGACTCCTTGTCACTAGTTTGGTCAGCAGTTGTCGGTTCTACTACACCAAATGTAGTATGATCAAGTTCAATTAACTCATCTTTAGTCGAACCGAAGGAGTAGTTCTCATTGAATGATGGCAGGGCTTCATTAAATCCCATCCCTTGCGTATCATTATTAGACCTCTAAGAACTAATAAGATGATCTAGGACTAATAATGAGTTTCTGAATTGTTCAAGTTTTATATTTACCTCAATTTTTTTTTAACTTGGGAATCAACTAACTCTTTGTTTTCATCTTCTATCTCATTAATTTTGTACTCTAGTATAGAATAAGCTAGAACAATAACTTGAACCTTTTCATCAACTGCAGCTTTTAATGCACTCATGTCCTTTACGTTAGCTATTATTTTTTTCCTTAAATCTTTTTCTTTGTTCTTTAAACATATATATGATTCATTTGGATTTTTAAGTTCAACAAATAGATTCCCATTGCGTTCCGAAAACATGTCAAACTCACTCGACAAAGCAAAACAATTTGAACATGAATGGTCAAAACATACCTTAGACTAACATTTTCCACGTTGCTTGACCTTCGCCTTCAGCAAGCTCTTCTGTCATTGTTTCACAATCACTTACCATAGCTTCTATAACATCCGTTTTTCCAATTCGTTGTACCCGGCCTGTAATATAATTCGGGTCTTGAATATTAACAAAAGTTCGTTTTATTCTTTTATCATGTGTTGCTATTGTTACAAACCGCTTATGTATTTTAAATATCAAGTTATAGCAATTGTATTAAACTTTGGGGCTGCTTATGCCAAAAATGAAAAGTTGGGAGGCCAAGCTCGCCGCGTCACTCGACGAGGAAGGTGTTGCTAGTCACGTGACGTTGCCTAGTGGCTGTTACAGCTGGCTCATTGTGGTTCAAAGTTTAGCTCGTTAAACCCGATTTTTAGGCCGTTTAATCTTAAAATTGTTGAGTTGGATATTCACTAATGAAGATTGGAATCTTCTCAACCTCCTCAAGAAATCAGCTAAGTATGAACTTCAAGCAAGCTTGGACGATCGAGCATGATTTACTACCTCGAGCAAGGTCTGCAGAAATTTTGGTGGTTAATTCTTCTGAGTGTTGAGGCTTGAAGCAAGCCACACTTCAACGAGCAAGAGTGTTCTTCTATCGAGTATGGATTGCCACTCGAGCAAACAACTTGATCATTCAAGTTATAGCTAAGTGATTTCGAGCACAGGATGTTCTAGTACATGGTGACTAGCATGGATGCAATAAGAAGATGTCATGTTCAAAGAAAAGACTTGGAGCATGGTTCAGTCCCCGAGTAAGATTTACATCCGATCATGCTAAAGATTTTTCAATAAGTCTTAGACAAGACTGAAGGCATCAAGAAGAATGGGCTTTGCTCGATGGACTAGTTCGAGCAAAGCATAGATCAGTCAAGAGGAATGAAGTTTGCTGGAGAAGAATATCTTCACTGAAGATATTCTAAGTAAAGTATGCTCGAAGACACTCATTGAGCATACCTAGCATAGTGAATCTGCTCGAGCAAGATACTTATCATGCTCGGAGACTCTTACACTTGTATTTGTTTTTATATTTCATTATGTAATATGTAGGGATTCTAGAAAGAATGTCAGGGTCTATAAATAGGATCTTAGGTTTCCATTTAGTGCACGGATACGGATAATGACGTAAAACACGGATTATGAGAAAACCTAAAAAAAGAATATTTCCTTTTGTTTCCTCGTACCTCCGCCGTCGTCAAGAAACCCTAGATATTCCATTTATTGTTTCATTGAATGATGCGTTTAATACAGTGAATCTTTGTCTTTGTATTTGTTCTTAACCGAATATTATTCTTGTGTTTTGTTTGTCATTATATCACACCTTCGTTCCCATCCGTTGTATATCCTGATTCCTCCGGGATATTCAATAGGCCTTTGGGTATTGAATCTGAGTGCTTTTGTCGACCTATCTAAGGTTGCACCAGATTAAAACGGTCCTAACAAGTGGTAACAGAGCATGAGTAGCTCGCTGAAGGCCACGGGACTTTTAGGACAAGATTTTCGTCTATGAAGTCTCAGATCTGTTCAAGATGGATGATCAAGAAGTTTCAACCAGCAAGATTCCAAGACTTTTAGGACAAGAAAACTTCATAAAATGGAAGGTGCTATTTGAAGCTGCTGTGAACTACCACGACCCCGAACTCTGGACTTCTATCACAGAATACGTTCCTTCCACTGCTGCAAACAACAGTGCCATAATTGAATTGAAAATGAAGAAAAGAGATGACAAGGCACTGTCTATGATGAAGCTAGGTCTATCTTGGAAAATACTGACAACTGTCAATCATCACAAAACTGCAAAGGAGATGTATAATGAAATTATTGACATGTTTGAAGGAAATATTGAACTAAGAGACATTAAGAAGGATAGACTAAAGCAGCAGTTGGATAGATTCAAGTTCAAGGAAGGCGAAATATTGAAGTCTGTACTGCAGAGATTCATGGTCATTATGAATGAGATTAGAATGACTGACTTTCAAATCTCTGATTTTGACCTAAACAAGAAATTGTTGTCTTCATTGTCTGGTGAATGGTACATAGCAAGCAAATTCATCAAGGAAAATGCAAGTTTTTCCAACTTTAAGTTGGATGATGTAATAGCTTTCCTAAAAGCTGCAGAGCATGAGATTATTGAGAATCACATGATCAGAGAGGATAACCCTAGTTTCCCGATGACAAATGGTCTTGTAGCACCAATGGGAAATCTGATTGTCAAGAATCAACAAAAACCAATCATTGAGAAACCAGCTGAAACAAGCTTGATGTGTGGAGGAAGTCAGTCAAGGTTCAATGTACGAATGATAGAAGATGACACCACCTCATCAGCAAGTGGACATCCTCCTTACACTCCAAGAAATTTAAGTCATGGAGCAGACTATCAAGGTCTATTCTCTATGTTCACTGATTCATATCATGCCTTTGTGGCCAAGAACCTGATCAACACAATCATTGTACAGCAAGACCTTGAGCAGATTGATGCTGATGATTTAGAAGATATGGACATCAAATGGCAGGCTGCCATGTTAGCTGTTAGCAGCAAGAGGTTGTACAACAAGACAGGAAGATCAAGTTTCTCTAGACCAAATGAAAGGATAGGGTTTGACAAATCAAAAGCAATTTGCTACAACTGTCAGCAACCTGGTCACTTTGCCAGAGAATGCAATCAGCCCAAGCAAATGGGAAATCAAGTTAACCAAAATCAGTTCTACCAGAATCAAAACTAAAACTTCCAGCATCAGAGAAATCAAATGGCCAACCAAAACCCCTATCAACAACAGAACAGATCTCAGCGACAACCTCTCCAACCTCAAAGAAATAACCAACTACAGATTCATAACAACCAGAACAGAGTCAATCCAAATACTGTGAATCAGGTTAGAGACCACGGGAATGTTACAGTAACAAGGGTACCTCAAGATGGTAGTTTGAATGGAGTAATCATGCAGCAGAGATGGAAAAGGCAAACATTGTGTGACATTTGAGCCAAAACAAGGTACAACTCAGTACGTATTTACCGATTAAGCAAATAAACGCCTTTTGCGTAACAAACGAACGATTAACCGAACGGGTCGGGTTATGACTCAGATATCTCGGGGGGGCGCGAGGTTCACTTTTTAGGACATGTGATCAATGAGAATGGTATCCACGTCGATCCCGGTAAGGTAGAGGCCATCAAAAACTGGGAAGCACCTAAGACTCCGACTGAGGTGCGGCAATTCCTAGGACTGACCGGCTACTACCGGCGTTTCATCGAAGTATTTTCAAAGATTGCTCAACCCCTCACCGCTTTAACTCACAAAGGCACTAAGTACAATTGGGGTGACGCGCAAGAATCCGCCTTCCAACTGTTGAAAACCAAACTCTGTAGCGCCCCTATTATGGCCCTCCCCGAGGGAACGGAGAATTTTGAGGTACACTGTGACGCATCGATACAAGGTCTCGGTTGTGTGCTGATGAAACTCGAGAAGGTTATAGCCTATGCCTCTCGACAACTACGGGTTCACGACAAGAACTACACGACCCATGATTTGGAACTCGGAGCTGTGGTGTTTGCCCTTAAGATATGGAGGCATTACTTGTACGGTACCAAGTTTACCATTTACACCGACCACAAGAGTCTACAACATATCTACGATCAGAAGGAGCTGAACATGCGACAGCGTCGTTGGGTCGAGCTGCTTAAGGATTTTGTTTGTGCCATCAAGTACCACCCTGGCAAGGCCAATGTAGTGGCTGACGCTCTCAGTAGAAAAGAAACCAATAAACCCAGGCGAGAGCGAGCATTGCAACTCACGATTCATGCCAACTTACCCGACCAGATTCGCGATGCCCAACTTGAAGCTTTGAAAGATGATAATCTTCCATCAGAACTCATGCGGGGCATGAACAAGCAACTTGAAACCAAATCGGACGGGGTCCGATATTTTGAGAACCGGATTTGGGTTCCACGGTACGGAGAGTTGATAACTCTAGTGATGGACGAAGCACACAAGTCCCGATATTCTATCCACCCTGGCTCAGATAAGATGTACCATGACTTAAAGGCACTTTACTGGTGGCCGAACATGAAAGCCGACATTGCCACCTACGTGAGAAAATGCTTGACTTGTGTCAGAGTCAAAATAAAATACCAGAAACCATCTGGCCTACTACAACAACCGGAACTCCAATGTGGAAATGGGAACAGATCTCAATGGATTTTATCACGGGTTTACCTAAGACACCGACGGGATGCGATACCATCTGGGTGATCGTTGACCGGTTGACTAAGTCTGCACACTTCTTAGTGATTAAGGAATCGGACAAAATAGAAAGATTGACTCGCGTCTACATGAAAGAAGTGGTGTCTAGACACGGAGTGCCTGTCTCAATCATTTCTGATAGAGATTCTCGTTTCACTTCACACTTTTGGATGTCACTACAAAGCGCACTAGGCACACGTCTTGATATGAGCACAGCCTACCATCCTCAGACGGATGGGCAAAGTGAACGAACTATTCAGACCTTGGAGGATATGTTGCGTGCATGTGTGTTGGATTTCGGAAAAAGTTGGGAACCTCACTTACCTTTGGTAGAGTTTTCATATAATAACAGCTACCACGCAAGTATTAAAGCAACGCCGTTTGAAGCGTTGTACGGACGGAAGTGTCGATCACCTCTCTGCTGGGCAAAGGTGGGTGACAGCCAAATCACTGGTCCAGAACTGGTACTTGAAACTTCGGAAAAGATTGTTCAAATCCGAAACCGCATGGCAGCAGCACGAGATCGCCAAAAGAGTTACGCCGACAAGCGCCTAAAACCTCTCGAATTTCAAGTGAACGATCAAGTGTTACTCAAAGTCTCACTTTGGAAAGGTGTGGTTCGCTTTGGAAAGCGAAACAAACTCAACCCACGATATGTTGGTCCTTACCGGATAACGGAACTCGTTGGTCCGGTGGCGTACCGACTGGACCTACCAACGGAACTCAGTGGCGTACACAATGTATTCCATGTAACCAATTTGAAGAAATGCATATCTGATGAAACCCAAGTAGTCCCTTTGGACGAATTGCAAGTTGATGAACAGTTACGCTTCATTGAAGAACCAGTTGAAGTTTTGGATTGGGAAACCAAAACACTCAAGCACAGCAAAATTCCAATCGTTAAGGTTCGTTGGAACTCGAGACGTGGACCGGAGTTCACGTGGGAACGCGAGGATCAAATGATGAAAAAGTATCCTCACCTTTTTGAAGGGCTAACCAAACACAGAAAACCGCGAAACCCGACAAACCGTCAGAAATCACCGGAGGTATGAACTAAATTTCGGGACGAAATTTCTTTCTACTAGGGGATGATATGACAAACTGAAAATTTTTCTTACTTTTTCAGACACTCATCACGACTTGACTCAAATTTTCGGGACGAAAATTCTTTAATATGGGAATGATGTGACAATCGTCAATTTCAGGTTAACTCCGTTAACTCAACTCCGTCAATTCAAACTTTAGATTATTGAATCTATAACGCACACCTCATTACATTTAAACTAGGGTTTAAATGACGCTTGACACTTACTACATGTGTAGTCTTTCAGGAATTGCACCGAAACACAAACGAGTTGACGCAAACGATTAGTGAATAAACAAAAAACGTCAAAACAATAATTATGTGATAATTATGTGTTAGACATATGTGTTACTTGATTATGTTATGTGGAATGCTAAACAAGAAACAAGAACCCAATTAATTAAGCTAGAGATGTAACATTTGGAAGTTTAGGGACTAAAGTGTAACATGTTATTATTATTAATATTATAAAACCCTAACCTCTCCTCCCTCTCCCTCTTCCCAAAACCGACAGCCAAACCCCCCCCCCCCCTCTCCTCACAATCGGTTCACACACACACACATACCTCTTGGATTTTGATCTTGTCTTTCACAATTGAAGCATCCTATATCCGTTTCTAGCCATCTCCTACCTTCCTATTGCTTGTATTGGTGCTTTTGAAGGTATAAATTACAAACCCTATGTCCGATTTTTCCTATGTATGGTGTTCATATGATTGTTGTTGATTTGATGATGTATTGATGATGATTTGATAACTAGTTTTGATATTATTGCATGTTAATTGTTGTGTCTTTGAGTTTGAGATCAAATAAAACCCTAACTATGTATGTATGTATGGTGTAATTGATATGCATGGATAGTAGTTATGGTGTCTAGAATGTTATATGAATGATTTGTGGTCCATAGATAGTTAAATTGTTGAGTTTGGATGCAAACAGTTTCTGGACAGATTGTGTTGTTGATGTTTGATTGACTGTAACGGGGTGTAAAAGTGAATATTGATTGAGATAATTGATACTACAGTAAACTAGGTTGAGTCTAGTTTCTAAAGAAAGTAAATTTGCAATTTTTGGATGTGTAAAAGTTAACCTTTATGATTTTACAAAAACGTTGTGCAAAGCTGAGTTGTTAGAACTGCTGTTGGGTTGTTTTGTAAATGTTATATCTCATGAACTACGAGACCAATCGGGTTGGTTCCACTTCTGGAAGTTGACTTATTGAGTTAGGAACCTAACCCAAGTGGTCTTGCATTTGTTGGATTTCTCATTTAACGGGAATTTCAAATAAAATTCTATTGCGCATGAATTTGACTGTTATGAGCTTTCTGTAATGTTTTGATCATTATGAAAAATCTATGTGGAATAAAAATAAAATAAAATATGTTCTGGAAACCTAACACAAGCATGCTTTAGTGATGATTTTTGGTAAATTAATTGAGATGCTATGATCAGTGGAATAGTACAATCTTTCAAGTAGAATTTCTGTCTCGGTGAAACTAGCTGCTGAATTTTGTGAAAATGCATGAAACATGATAATTGCTAGTTAATTGTTATGTTTTGACCAAAATGCCCTTGCGGGGAATAATTGCTAATTGATTGGCATGATTTGACCAAATTGCCCTCGTGGGGAAAAATTGCTAGTTAATTGTTATGTGTTGACCAAATTTCCCTTACGGGGAGTAATTGCTAGTGATGTACATTATGAATACATGACACGTAAATAATTGCTCACACATGTAACGTATCACAAATACACTTGTTAAAGTCACAAACGAAACACGAAACATACTGTGTGCATAGGTATTATGTGTCGGGTCTAGAGACTCGATATTATTTCCGATACTTAGAAAATCTCTTTGTTGTTTTAGAACGCTAGAGAGTGTTTTCTGTGACACGCAACACTTGGTGATTTATTTTTGGGAAATCTTCGCAAACAGTGAGTTCACTTACCCCTTTTAAACTGTTTTCAAACGTTTTTCACTTGGGGGAGATAACATACTCTGAAAAACGCATTTAAGATTTGTTAGTATAAATTATATATCACTTGTAAAGACTAAGTGGCAAACACCCATACGTGCTTATTTGGAACAAAGTATATGAATACGTGTACGTACGATACTGTTGATGACGGTAAATTTTATTATGAATATTATATTCATTTATATTCAGTATTAACTTTAATGATAATTAAAATTAAAATTTTAATAAAAATAATATTATATTCTACTATAATTAATATTAAATTTGGTTTAATTAATTAATCTCCTCGACGATAGTTAGCGATAGCAATAGATATTATTCTTATAACTAACCTTTGTGCAGAGTCATGTCAAGGAATAACGACTACGTACCGGAAGGAGAACCGGTAATTTCTGTTGAGGAGGATCCCAAGGAAGAATCAGAGGAGGATTCAGAGGAGGAGGATCCAGAAGAGGAATCCGAGGAGGATCCAGAAGAGGAGGACCTAGAAGGGGAACCGGAGGAAGAGGTGGAAGAAGAAGTTATTTGTAGAGAGCTACCCAGAAATGTGCCTGGTCTGTCCAGCTACAGATGCGATAGCTATCCACCTAGGTCACCACGCAGGGATCAAAACGAAGTTAACAGTCAGTATCGTTAACCTGCTAGAGTAGCTAGATTACCCACTCCACCTATACACCTGTCGCCGACGAATTCAGCTACTGCGCGAGTCCGACAGACTGCTCGTATTCGGGTAACCCCGATTGACCCTACCTCGATTCCATTCAGATCTATCCACGACCGGGGAGGACCTTTCACATCCTAGGGCGGATACCTCATCTTTCCGTTCATTGAGTATACCTACTCCTCGCCCTGACCTCCCAAACGTAGGAAACAACTCTTAGATGGCTGTCTTGACTGACCGTGTGATAGACCACTCGATAGCCATAGCTAACATTAACCAGGAAAGGAGGGACGTGACCCAGTGCTTATTGACATGACAGTAGATAGTGCTGAACCTGCAGCAGTCAGACACCTACCACCACTCGTGTTTGGATAGGGTGATAGTTCGACTGTGGAACTGTTACTGGATGATTACAGTGTGGTTGTTTTTATGTTTGCAGCTAGCCTATTGTCTGTATGGATAGATGCGGAATATTACAAATTTGTGTTCGTAATCTTTGATACTCCATGTATGTATATAGTAGTACGTTATGTTAACATGGGGCACAATTTTGTACATTATTACAAGCACTGACCCTTACAGGGTTAAGTCTAACAGTCACTTAGTGACAGATTTTGATATATACATGCAAGCACTGGCCTTTATCAGGCTAAGTTTATGTACCTCTTAATATCAATGTACGGAACAATTTGTGAAATGTCAGTATGTTATCTGGTTTACCTGTACCACATTTATTGTGATTATTATTACACAGTGCCGTAGACTGGAATTAGTATTAATTCGCTTATATTTGTTTATCATTATAGTATGGCCCCAAAGAAAGCAACCCCCATGATTGAGACAGAAATAGCCGAGATTATTGCTCGGCAAATGCAGGCAGCAATACCACTTATTGTAACACAAGTAACTGCTGGTGTTAATGCCAATATACAAACAAACCAGCAACAAATCAATAATGCTCCCCTAACCAACACTGAAACAGTTACAAATAATAATCCCCCACCTAATACAAATGCCCCTACCAATGCAAATAATCCCCCACCGGATACAAATAATGTCAACAACAATAATCCCCCACGAACCAAAACAATAACAATGACAACCCTAATCCCCCTCGAAGGGAATATTCGATCAAAAACTTTATGGCCTGTAAACCGATCGAATTCAAAGGTATCGAAGGGCCAAACGGGCTGATTAAATGGATTGAAAAGACTGAATCTGTTCTCAGTATTAGTAATTGTCCACCGGAAAACATAGTCAAGTACGTTGCCTCTACGTTTATAGATCACACTTTGATGTGGTGGAACACTACTGTCCAGATAAGAGGGCAAGATACGGTTAATCATATGACTTGGGCCGAACTTAAAGCACTGATGCTGGAACATTTCTGCCCAAAGAACGAAATTCAAAGATTAGAACATGAACTCTGGAGTCTGGAAATAAAAGGAGCGGATCATCTGGGGTATACCAACCCCTTCAATGAATTGGCTCGCCTAGTACCATGGTTAGTAATTCCCGAGGACAAACGAATTGAACGTTATATTTGGGGTTTAGCCCCGGAAGTGAGGAGTTTGGTGAACTCCGTGGGTCACACATCGTTCGAGAATGCCGTGACTCAGGCTGGTATTGTAACTTTTGATTTAGTAAGAAGTGGTGTATTGAGAATGACCGGAGAATCAGTGGGTATGAAACGAACTGACTACAGGACGAGAGCACAAGGAGGACAATCAAGCAAACGTGCAGATCCGACAATAAGAAATTATGCTATAACTGGTTTCGATACGAAGCAAGACAGGTATAAGGGACCCTTGCCAAAGTGCGATAAATGTAATTACCATCATGTGGGAGAATGCAGATCCCGGTATGCCAGAAATGTGGTCGAACTGGGCATTATGCCCCTAAATGCAGAGCAGGTGCAGAAATTGTGAGCCGACCAACTAAAACAACTCAACCTCGTCGTCCACCGCCACCCAGATCTCAGCCAATCCGCCAACAACCTATCCAACAAACTTCAACCGCATCAACCTACCGTGCATGTTATGAATGCGGCAGTACAGATCATATTAGAAGAAATTGCCCTAAGCTGAATCAAAGAATGGTTGCTAGACCGAACCAAGCATCGACTTCAAGTGCGCCTCGGGGACGCGCGTTTGTTATCGGGTCTGGAGAAGCACGACAAGACCCGAACGTAGTAACAGGTACATTTGTTGTTTCTGTTCAATATGCTTCTGTATTATTTGATACTGGTGCCGATAGAAGCTTTATTTCCACTAGTTTTGTGTCCCTAGGTAATATGCCAGTTAGTGACCTAACAAATCTCTATACTATAGAACTCGCTAACGGTAACTCTATAACTGTCAACCAAATAATCCAAAACTGTCCCATTATTCTTAATGACCACCCACTCCTTATTGACCTACTCCCGGTAGAGTTAGGAAGTTTTGATGTTATTGTCGGCATGGACTGTTAACCAAGAATAAGGCAGAAATTGTGTGTGATGACAAGACAGTTAAAATTCCCTTTTCGAATGGTGAGGTGATTGTGGTACAGGGAGAGAAGTCTGGTTCGATATTACCTCTCGTGTCTCATCTCAAAGTGTTGAAATGTTTAGGCCAAGGTTGTATGGCATTTTTGGCAAACGTGACCATAAAGAACCCTAATGAGAAATGCATAGAAGAGATTCCCGTTGTACGTGAATACCCCCATGTCTTTCCCGATGATCTACCTGGATTACCACCGAACCGTCACAGTATTCATGTAGACCCGAGCAAAATTGAAGCCATTAAAAATTGGCAGGCCCCAAAGTCACCGAAAGAGATCCGCCAATTTTTGGGTTTAGCTGGGTAATATCGGCGTTTTATCGCTAATTTTCCAGCATAGCCCAACCTTTAACTCTTTTGACTCAAAAAGATAGTGCCTATGTTTGGGGAGAAGAACAAGAAGCGGCTTTTCAATTGCTGAAACAGAAACTATGTCAAGCCCCGATACTGAGTCTTCTAGAGGGAACTGATGATCTGGTAGTTTATTGTGACGCTTCCCGGAAAGGTTTAGGGTGCGTACTTATGCAAAGAAACAAAGTCATAGCATACGCTTCTCGACAATTAAAGGTGCACGAGAAGAATTATACTACCCATGATTTGGAATTGGGCGCGGTTATTTTCGCACTTAAGATCTGGAGGGATTATTTGTATGGCACCAAATGTACAGTATACACCGACCATAAGAGCCTACAGCATATTTTCGACCAGAAAGAACTAAACATGAGGCAGAGGAGATGGGTAGAGCTGTTAAACGATTATGACTGTGAGATTCGACACCATCCGGGCAAGGCTAATATAGTAGTAGATACCTTGAGCAGAAAAGACAGGATCAAACCACTACGGGTCCGAGCACTTGGAATGATCGTCCAAACCAGTCTCACCGAACAAATTCGTATTGCTCAAAACGAAGCTGTAAAAGGAGATCACTTGGAAGATGAAAACTTGCATGGGACCAAACAAACATTTGAAGAAAGAACTGACAAAATTATATACTATAAAAACCGAGTTTGGATTCCCACTTTCAGCAATCTGCGTGACTTGATCATGGACGAAGCCCATAAGTCCAAATACTCTATTCACCCAGGAACAGATAAGATGTACAAGGACTTGAAGGAGTATTATTTGTGACCCGGTATGAAGAAGGATATAGCCACGTATGTCAGTAAATGTTTAACCTGTGCGAGGGTTAAAGCCGATTATCAAAAGCCTTCGGGAATGTTGCACCAACCGGAAATACCACAATGGAAATGGGAACAAATTACCATGGATTTTGTAACCCACCTCCCTAAAACTTCCCGAGGAAATGATGCAATATGGGTGATAGTTGACCGACTAACCAAATCCGCACACTTCCTTCTAATCTGAACCACTTACACAACCGAAAAACTTGCTCACATTTACATAAATGAAATCGTATCCCGACATGGCGTACACGTTTCAATTATTTATGATCGAGATAGCCATTTCACCTCTCGTGTCTGGCAAGCCGTACAAGAAGCTTTGGGAACCCGAATTGACCTAAGTACCGCCTACCATCCCCAAAACCGACGGTCAATCTGAGCGAACCATTCAAACCTTAGAAGATTTGCTTCGCGCTTGTGTACTAGACTTCGGTGGGAACTGGGATCAACATCTTCCACTGGTTGAATTTTCGTACAACAATAGCTATCACAGTAGCATTCAAGCGGCACCATATGAAGCGCTGTATGGGCGGAAATGTAGATCACCTTTGTGCTAGACTGAAGTCGGAGACACTCAAATTACTCGATCAGACATGATTCAAGAAACCACTGACAAAATCCGTAAAATCACAAGCAAATTAAAAACCGCCCGAGATCGACAGAAAAGCTACGCTGATGTTCGTAGAAAGCCGTTATCCTTTGAAATAGGCGACAAAGTTTTTTTGAAAGTATCCCCGTGGAAAGGCGTCATTCGATTCGGTAAAACCGGTAAACTAGCTCCGCGATACATTGGACCGTATGAAGTAATTTCTAAGATCAGTCCTGTAGCCTACCGACTAAAATTACCTTTGGAGTTGAGTTATATTCATGATGTCTTTCACGTTTCAAACCTGAAAAAGTACCTTACCGACGAAAACGAAATCGTGCCATTAAAAGATTTAAACATAAATGAAAAACTGAATTTTGTTGAAGAACCGATGGAAATATTAGTGGGAAAAATAAAACAACTAAGGCACAACAAAATCTCTCTAGTCAAAGTTCAATGGAACTCAGAACGGGGACCCGAATTCACGTGGGAGCGGAAATCCGAATTCAAAAAGAAATACCCGCACGTGTTTCGAAACAAAGACAAAGTTGAATAATCAAATTTCGGGGACGAAATTTTCTAACAGTGGGAGAATGTGACATTTGAGCCAAAACAAGGTACACCTCAGTACGTATTTACCGATTTAGCAAATAAAAGCCTTTTGCGTAACAAACGAACGATTAACCGAACGGGTCGGGTTATGACTCAGATATCTCGGGGGGCCATCTATAAGTGATATACGATCTATACAAGCTAAAATATTAGTAATATGGCCTTAGTTTGATAGCAAACAAGTTAAACGAAAACATGCTCGTTTAACTACCCGCTATAGATTTAAACGCGAAAGATAGTTACAAACCAAGCATTGTATCATCCGATAAGCCAAAAAAGACTTACCAAACACTTATTTGAAATGTTTTAAGCGATCCATGAAAATATTTTCAATTTTTACAAACGTATAGTATGTTTTTATAATTTTACACAAAACTAGCCGAAAAACACTCGTTTTCGCGCTGTTTAACGCACCCGATAAATTTTTCACGCCAAAAATCGAACCTGAACTAAATTTGGACTGGGCTTTTCGTTTTTGGGCTTTTAGAATCAGAAAATTGGGCCAAAATGGGCCCAAAATGGGCCTATAAGACTTCCGATCGGCCTAGTAAACCCCACCCCCCATTTTTTTTATAAAACTTGTTACCTAAGCTTTTTATTCATTTCACTTTATAAAAAAACTGGAGTACAAGGAGCTGCAAGTCACTTTTCCAGAAATCTTCCAAAAC
This sequence comes from Bidens hawaiensis, assembly GCF_021521415.1. Classification (NCBI taxonomy): domain Eukaryota; kingdom Viridiplantae; phylum Streptophyta; class Magnoliopsida; order Asterales; family Asteraceae; genus Bidens; species Bidens hawaiensis. The sequence continues at coordinate 2,686,507 of NW_027491157.1, forward strand.
CCTAAGGTAACAACTTAAATAAGTAGCTTTTAAACTTGTTTAACCTTGATTGATACCATAAAAACATGTCTTAATTGCTAAAAATCATTCCTAACCATGTAAAAATCCTAAAAACGGTTCATAAATATGTTTTGATCATACACATGGTAAGGAACATGTTTTGATAATTTTTTTCGCCATAAACACGGATTAAAGGGTTGAAATGGCGTTTTTACGGTTCAAAAGTTCGTTTTTGCGCACTAGCCGAAATCCTAAGTTAAAGGGCTGTTCTATTGATGAAACCTGCTTGGTTTGTGATATAGTACTTGTATCTAGCCTACATAGAAGCACAAGAGCTTGAAAAGTTGATTAGAAAGGCGGAAACGAACCAAACCCGCTAAGATAATGCCGAAACACTCGCTTACGGGCTGTTTAGGTTAAGGTTGTGATGTGCATATTATTAGGCCTTGAAATTTTGTAGGGACATCAGGGAACATTTCAATGAGTCCCTGTTCAAATTTGGTAATTTTTCGACCATCCGAGAAATATTTGGCGAATTTATTACCGAATTGGGACGTCTATTTGGGAAAAATAGTTAAAATACTTCAAAAATTATGAAATTTTCTGGGAACTTAGATTTGATGTATTTTGATCACATATGAATATTTCGATCATTTGGAGAAGTTTAAAGGTGTTTTGTGTAAATGCGTTCGTGTGAATTTTTATAGCCGAATTTGGGTCGAAAAGAATATCACACGAGCATTTTACATTCTGGAATTGACACAGGTTGTTTTTAGACATGATTTGAGTATTCAGGAATTTTTTTGGAATTTTTGGAAATTGTTTGGGGTAAACGGACGATTTTCATGCGAAATATAGCTGATAAAATGAATTTTTATAAATTAATAAATTAGTAAATAATTCCAGAAATATTTTTATAAAAATCTACATATTTTAATTGATAAGTGGCTAAATTTTCATAATTTAATGATTAACGCTTAATTAATGATGCTAGTTTGAATATTAAACAAATTTAGTTTTTATAAAAACCGGCAAGTTCGCGACTAACGAACCTGCGGGAATATCAAAACACCAAGAGTAATCAAAAATCATATTTTTGGACTAATTAAGTAAAAACGAACTTTTCTATGAGAAACCTGGACAATTCGGATGGATTGTGCGCGTTTCTTATTAAATCAAACTAAATAAACGGAAACGGGCCCCGTGGCTAATCCGGGACCCCAATATGTGATCTTTCTTTATAACTTAATCATTTCATTAACCAACGCATTTACCCAAGCTTATTTCCCCATATTTCCCCAAGCGTAAACGAACAAATTGGCCCAGCTTGGAAAACGGGAATCTGAGCCAAGTTCGGTTTTAAGTATTAGACATTGAACAATATCACAACCTAAGCCTATTGCCACTTTCTGGGAGTTCCAGCTATACCCATATTAGTTATACAGCCCAGTTTAGTATTGAGATTATAATATTATTAAAATATTAATATTATTATAATATTGATTATAGGAAACCGTGATTGCAAGTTATACAAACCTCGAACCGACGTGCTACTGATTATCTACTAAACAGTGAGTTTCATGACCCCACTCTTTAAACAGTTTTACGAACTTTTGGGGTGAAAAGCATGTTTGAGTATATATACATACCTGAAACATGTAATGATGTGAATTATCTAAGTACTAACACACGAAAGTCCCCACGATCACAGTGATTAACTTCGAGCCGGTGGCCTGTGAATAGTACTATTGGTTTGACAAACCCAAACGGAATCGGCCTGGTTGCCGTGTCACATAGCGCCGTTTACACATGACCATACTTATACAAACAGGCTATGTAGTGTTAGACATAGCTACCGGGGCATGTTGTGGGCGAAAAGGGGCCACAGTGGTTGTTTGAGCGAGGGAAACGGATGCACGCAACACATACAGTCAAGGCTTCACTGTAGCTTAGCATAATTACATCACATACATACATACATGTCAGGACCGTCCGTCGGGTGAAAGCTTAGCAAAGGTTTGACAAGAACACACCGACACAAATACTCAAAAGACCGATTGAATATCCCGGCAGAATCAGGATATCCAATGATCGAGAATGAAGGATTGTGAACAGATATCAAACACAAAACAGTAAATGATAATCAGTAAAGTCTTGTACAAAGACAAAGATTCACTATATTTAATGATATGTCAAAGGTAGAGTGAATGGAATGTCTAGGGTTTTGTGTGACGGCGGCTTTTTAGCGTAATCAGTGAGTGCCTCCAATTCCATCTCGAGATCTGACTAAAAAGTACCCTAGGACCTCTATTTATAGACTCTGATTTTCCTTCTATAAGTCCTAGTCATTACATAATGAAAGATAAATCTAATTCAAGTGTTTCAGTCCTCGAGCAAGGTACTTACCTTGCTCGAGCAAACTTCCTATACTAGGTATGCTCGATGAGTGTCTTCGAGCAGACTTTACTTAGAATATATTCTCTTTCGAAGAATACATATTCCCTTCGAGTAAGCTTCATTCCTCTTGACTTGTCCAAACTTTGCTCGAATACGTCCATCGAGCAAGCTCATTCTTCTTGATGTCTTCAGCTTTTCTTATTCAGCAATCTTTAGCATGCTCGGATGTAAATCTTGCTCGGTAACTGAACTGTGCTCGAAGTCTTTGCTTAGATTCACATGACATCCTCTTATTGCATCCATGCTCGTCCCCATGTGCTCGATCATCCTGTGGTCGTAACACTTGGCTGGAACTTGTATGATCAAGCTGTTTGCTCGATTGGCAATCCATGCTCGATAGAAGAATACTCTTGCTCGTTGAAGTGTAGCTTGCTTGAAGCCTTCAACACTTAGAAGAATCAACCATTTAAGCTTCAGAACCTTGCTCGAAGTAGTAAAAACCATGCTCGATCGTCTGAGCTTGCTCGAATTCCATACTTAGCCGTTTTCTGAGGAGGTTGAGAAGATTCCAATCTTCCTTATCAAAAATCCGACCCAACAATCTCCCCCTAGATTGGAACAAGCTCAGATGCACCAAAACATATCTGCACAGAGTTACACATGTTTCAGATTTCCAGATAAATCATTTAATGACATGTCACTTCATTACATAATTGGAATTCTGCCACATGGGCATTACAAACTAAATTTTTACAACTCAAACAAAATACAAAGATAAACAGAATTAAAATCAATCATCCATTAGCTCCATTCTGTTATCTTCTTCCTCTGTTCTTGGCTTCAGCCCTTTCTTTCAGTTTCTTCACATATGCAGCTCTTTGCTTCAGCATGTCAAGTTCAGAGGAGTCAGAGGCATCACTTGGGAATCTTGCATCAATCAAATCTTGTAAATCTTGTGGATGCATATAATGCAGATCACCATCCTCTCTTATGACTGCAATAGGTATACCTGACTAATTTCTCAGAGTGGTCGAATCATCATTTTGATTGTACGTTATGTATGTGATTCTTCCAAATTGTTGCACTCTTGAGTTGGGTTCGTTCATCTCTTCTCTCATAGCCAAGCACTCTTTTAAGGTCTTCCTTTTCTGATGATAGCTGCTTGCTAGAGTTCTCTTTTTCTTTGATTCAGAGAGAGAAAGCTCAGATATGTGAACTTCACTTATTCTCTTCCTCCTCTGCTCTTTTTCTACTTGGCTTCTGATTTCTCTCTTCTTCTGCTGCAGAAATGGGGATCCCTTTTCTGCTTGATCTTTTAAAAACTTTGAGAGATCATTCCTTTGTTGACCAGATGGCTGAATCCTTACCTGATTGGCATATAAAGTCAGCTCAGCCATCTTGGTCAGTTGTTCTGTTGTAAAGTTTCTCAAATCATCTCTGAAGATAATGAGATGTTCTGCTTCATCTTCAGTGACAACCCTTAAGGTCTTCGATCTTCTGTCAAAGTAGAGATGTGTGGGCAAATTCAAATTTCTTGGCTGCACAGGCCTCACACTCTTTGACCTAAGGGTTCCACTTGAGCTCCCCTTTTCAACTTTCTTAATCTTATCAAGACCCTCTTCAACATACCATCTCTTTATCGTTTCATCTGTTTGTACCAACAACTTTGACATTCTTACTCCCTTTTTGTGGAGAGCACTTATCATTTCAGCACGTACCTCCTCTTCAACTCTCCTCCTTTCCTTTTGTAATTTTCTTTGGGTTTCAAGATACAGTTTCTGCTCTCTATTATATATCTTCATTAATTGTTCAAGAGGCATGTTTGAAACTGTTCTTCTGACACACCCTTTTCCATCACAATTCTTTTTAACAACTCTACCCTCTGAGGGTCCTCAAACCACTTCTTTAATTCTTGATTTTTCTTTTCAGCTTCATCCTTTTCCCTTTGTAACCTCATTTTCAACTCCTGCTCTCTTTCAAATTTTTCTCAACTTGCTTGATCTTTGTGAGAGTCTTTAATTTGTTGAATTCTTCTTTTCAATTCTCCATGAGAAAGATTTATCAAGAAGTTGTAGTTGTAGCCATACAGCTGAAGGAATTTGATATCCTTGTGTTTGGCTTTCAAAGATTCATAATATTCTTCATTTTTCTGTTTCCTTGTAGTCTTCTTCAATTCTTCCTCATGTTCATTTTCCTTTTCGGCTTTCTTCAGTTTTTCTTCATTTTCACTTTCACCACCAATTCAATTACTTCTTCAAGGTCATGAAGAGCCTCAATCATTGGTTCATCAGTTTGTTTGGATTGATCTCTTCTACCTTCTTCAGGTTTGTCTAACCTCAATTTGTACACCATTTTCTTGATAGCTTTTTGTCTTTTGGATTTTGGTGTCTCAACATCATCAGTGCCTTTTCTTTTTAGAGATGATTTATATTGAGTGGGAGAACATGATTGAGTTACTTGATCTTGTGGCCCTTCCATTATGATCTCCTCATCAACTGATTCTGATTCTTCAATAACAGGATTATCTATATGTATCTCTTTAAAATTTTCAGTGACTTCTTGAATAATTGGCTCAGTTGGATCAACTTGCTCTGCAGCTCTTGATCTTTCTTCTTTGCTCATAGTTATGAAGTTTTGTTGTGCTTTCTTTGCTGTTGTTACAATGTCTGGGTGATGTTTTTCTGGGTTTTTCAGTATGAGTGTTATATCTTTCATTATCACCAGTTTGACCATTGTAAAAGCTAAAACCTCAACTGTTTCATCTTCTTCATTCGTGACAAGACCTAGTCCCAGTTCATCTTCATTCACTTGAAGCTTTTCAAGCTCAGTGATGAAGGGCTCTGTAGCCTTTTGTTGTTCAGTTTCTTGTTTCTCATCATTCAAATTTTCTTTCAAAGCATCAATTGTTGCCTTGATTGCTTCATCAACTTCTCTTAATCTCCTCTTTTCTTCATCTTCCCTCTCTTTCATATCAATTAAAGCTTCTATTACTTCTTGAGGGATTTCCTCCGCTTCTTCCGCCATTTGTTCCCTCTCCAGAGCTTCCAGCTCTTCATTCATTAAATTAATTGAAGTCTTTACAGACTCAGCTTCAGCTACATCCGGATCAACAACATTTTCTTTAAACAAGACGTCTTCTGATTGGACTAGGTGCTTAGGCAGGGGATGTAGATCATCTTCAGTCATTGCAACCCCTTTGCCTTTTGCTTTTCTTTTTAAACTTTCTTCCTCAGTTTAATTATCTTCCATATTCTCCCCCTCAACTTCTGACTCATCATCATATAGTTGATTGATCATGTTTAGTGCATCAGATGGTCCAACCTCCTGTTCAACATTAATATTCTCCCCCTGTTTTGGTGCATCTGAGGTCTTCTCAACCTCAGACTGGCCCTCAAGGGTTTGAATTTTCAATAACGCCTCCTTCAGTGCAGCTTCCAATGCCGAGTTCTTTGTACCCAGAATGGCATTTTTCTCCCTTAACATTATGTTCTCAAACTCCAGTTTGGCATTTTCACATACAATATCATAGAGATTTGGAGTTGATGGTGGGGATTCAGCGGTTGGTTTTGGAGCTGGGTCAGTGGATGGTTCAGATTGAGCAGTAGGGTCATGAAAAGTGGAGTCTTGCATTGGTGAAGTAGGAATAGGTTCAACAAGCACATCTTCATCCAGAGGCTCAGTTAACTCTCCCTGTTCATGAATATCATTAGTAACCCCCTCATCTTCAGCTTGTTGAATCAAAGGTCTCTCATCACAACCAATCAACATTTCAGGACCACCATCATCACCATCATCATTATCATTATCATCAGTATCATCCTCCTCATTATCATCACCATCATCATCTCCCTCATCACTATTACCGGGGGTCCTTGGAACATCAATCCCACCCAGTGCTGGTAGGACTAACCATGGGAGTACATCCCAGTCATCATTTTCAATGAACTTATTTTGAGCATCCTTCATCCGTTTGCATATATTTGAGTCTTGCAATTTCAAAATCCGCCCTGTCCTCTGAATTTCTGGTAAGTCTCTGTTTATTAAGATCTGCAGAAAACGTGGGTACATTAAGAATCTTTGAGTGAGTGGCCTTTCAGCATTTGAAATCAACCCTTGAAAGATGAGTCTCGAAACATTGAAGGGTTGATGGTAAAGAATTGCGACTGTGAGTGTCCCATGCTCTCTGCTCAACAAAGTCCAAGTCCCTCTCCGAGGAGATAAGGACTGGATGACATGATGAATCAAAGCTGTATAATAAAGGAAAACTTCCTTTTTGAAACTGACCCTCCTTTACATCACCCTGATAGCCCATTGTTTCTTGAAATACTCTTAGTAACCTGGGGACGGAGTAGAACAGTTGAGCCACAAAATTGTCATCAAGGTTCAGTGCAGCTCTGATTGAGGGCTCTGTTAACTCAATATCATGATTTAGTATTGACGCCTCAATTCTTTCCCCATATTCCCTTCGAGTAAGCTTCATTCCTCTTGACTTGTCCAAACTTTGCTCGAATACGTCCAACGAGCAAGCTCATTCTTCTTGATGTCTTCAGCTTTTCTTATTCAGCAATCTTTAGCATGCTCGGATGTAAATCTTGCTCGGTAACTGAACTGTGCTCGAAGTCTTTGCTTAGATTCACATGACATCCTCTTATTGCATCCATGCTCGTCCCCATGTGCTCGATCATCCTGTGGTCGTAACACTTGGCTGGAACTTGTATGATCAAGCTGTTTGCTCGATTGGCAATCCATGCTTGATAGAAGAATACTCTTGCTCGTTGAAGTGTAGCCTGCTTGAAGCCTTCAACACTTAGAAGAATCAACCATTTAAGCTTCAGAACCTTGCTCGAAGTAGTAAAAACCATGCTCGATCGTCTGAGCTTGCTCGAATTCCATACTTAGCCGTTTTCTGAGGAGGTTGAGAAGATTCCAATCTTCCTTATCAAAAATCCGACCCAACAATCTCCCCCTAGATTGGAACAAGCTCAGATGCACCAAAACATATCTGCACAGAGTTACACATGTTTCAGATTTCCAGATAAATCATTTAATGACATGTCACTTCATTACATAATTGGAATTCTGCCACATGGGCATTACAAACTAAATTTTTACAACTCAAACAAAATACAAAGATAAACAGAATTAAAATCAATCATCCATTAGCTCCATTCTGTTATCTTCTTCCTCTGTTCTTGGCTTCAGCCCTTTCTTTCAGTTTCTTCACATATGCAGCTCTTTGCTTCAGCATGTCAAGTTCAGAGGAGTCAGAGGTATCACTTGGGAATCTTGCATCAATCAAATCTTGTAAATCTTGTGGATGCATATAATGCAGATCACCATCCTCTCTTATGACTGCAATAGGTATACCTGACTAATTTCTCAGAGTGGTCGAATCATCATTTTGATTGTACGTTATGTATGTGATTCTTCCAAATTGTTGCACTCTTGAGTTGGGTTCGTTCATCTCTTCTCTCATAGCCAAGCACTCTTTTAAGGTCTTCCTTTTCTGATGATAGCTGCTTGCTAGAGTTCTCTTTTTCTTTGATTCAGAGAGAGAAAGCTCAGATATGTGAACTTCACTTATTCTCTTCCTCCTCTGCTCTTTTTCTACTTGGCTTCTGATTTCTCTCTTCTTCTGCTGCAGAAATGGGGATCCCTTTTCTGCTTGATCTTTTAAAAACTTTGACAGATCATTCCTTTGTTGACCAGATGGCTGAATCCTTACCTGATTGGCATATAAAGTCAGCTTAGCCATCTTGGTCAGTTGTTCTGTTGTAAAGTTTCTCAAATCATCTCTGAAGATAATGAGATGTTATGCTTCATCTTCAGTGACAACCCTTAAGGTCTTCGATCTTCTGTCAAAGTAGAGATGTGTGGGCAAATTCAAATTTCTTGGCTGCACAGGCCTCACACTCTTTGACCTAAGGGTTCCACTTGAGCTCCCCTTTTCAACTTTCTTAATCTTATCAAGACCCTCTTCAACATACCATCTCTTTATCGTTTCATCTGTTTGTACCAACAACTTTGACATTCTTACTCCCTTTTTGTGGAGAGCACTTATCATTTCAGCACGTACCTCCTCTTCAACTCTCCTCCTTTCCTTTTGTAATTTTCTTTGGGTTTCAAGATACAGTTTCTGCTCTCTATTATATATCTTCATTAATTGTTCAAGAGGCATGTTTTGAAACTATTCTTCTGACACACCCTTTTCCATCACAATTCTTTTTAACAACTCTACCCTCTGAGGGTCCTCAAACCACTTCTTTAATTCTTGATTTTTCTTTTCAGCTTCATCCTTTTCCCTTTGTAACCTCATTTTCAACTCCTGCTCTCTTTCAAATTTTTCTCAACTTGCTTGATCTTTGTGAGAGTCTTTAATTTGTTGAATTCTTCTTTTCAATTCTCCATGAGAAAGATTTATCAAGAAGTTGTAGCTGTAGCCATACAGCTGAAGGAATTTGATATCCTTGTGTTTGGCTTTCAAAGATTCATAATATTCTTCATTTTTCTGTTTCCTTTTAGTCTTCTTCAATTCTTCCTCATGTTCATTTTCCTTTTCGGCTTTCTTCAGTTTTTCTTCATTTTCACTTTCACCACCAATTCAATTACTTCTTCAAGGTCATGAAGAGCCTCAATCATTGGTTCATCAGTTTGTTTGGATTGATCTCTTCTACCTTCTTCAGGTTTGTCTAACCTCAATTTGTACACCATTTTCTTGATAGCTTTTTGTCTTTTGGATTTTGGTGTCTCAACATCATCAGTGCCTTTTCTTTTTAGAGATGATTTATATTGAGTGGGAGAACATGATTGAGTTACTTGATCTTCTGGCCCTTCCATTATGATCTCCTCATCAACTGATTCTGATTCTTCAATAACAGGATTATCTATATGTATCTCTTTAAAATTTTCAGTGACTTCTTGAATAATTGGCTCAGTTGGATCAACTTGCTCTGCAGCTCTTGATCTTTCTTCTTTGCTCATAGTTATGAAGTTTTGTTGTGCTTTCTTTGCTGTTGTTACAATGTCTGGGTGATGTTTTTCTGTGTTTTTCAGTATGAGTGTTATATCTTTCATTATCACCAGTTTGACCATTGTAAAAGCTAAAACCTCAACTGTTTCATCTTCTTCATTCGCGACAAGACCTAGTCCCAGTTCATCTTCATTCACTTGAAGCTTTTCAAGCTCAGTGATGAAGGGCTCTGTAGCCTTTTGTTGTTCAGTTTCTTGTTTCTCATCATTCAAATTTTCTTTCAAAGCATCAATTGTTGCCTTGATTGCTTCATCAACTTCTCTTAATCTCCTCTTTTCTTCATCTTCCCTCTCTTTCATATCAATTAAAGCTTCTATTACTTCTTGAGGGATTTCCTCCGCTTCTTCCACCATTTGTTCCCTCTCCAGAGCTTCCAGCTCTTCATTCATTAAATTAATTGAAGTCTTTACAGACTCAGCTTCAGCTACATCCGGATCAACAACATTTTCTTTAAACAAGACGTCTTCTGATTGGACTAGGTGCTTAGGCAGGGGATGTAGATCATCTTCAGTCATTGCAACCCCTTTGCCTTTTGCTTTTCTTTTTAAACTTTCTTCCTCAGTTTATTTATCTTCCATATTCTCCCCCTCAACTTCTGACTCATCATCATATAGTTGATTGATCATGTTTAGTGCATCAGATGGTCCAACCTCCTGTTCAACATTAATATTCTCCCCCTGTTTTGGTGCATCTGAGGTCTTCTCAACCTCAGACTGGCCCTCAAGGGTTTGAATTTTCAATAACGCCTCCGTCAGTGCAGCTTCCAATGCCGAGTTCTTTGTAGCCAGAATGGCATTTTTCTCTCTTAACATTATGTTCTCAAACTCCAGTTTGGCATTTTCACATACAATATCATAGAGATTTGGAGTTGATGGTGGGGATTCAGCGGTTGGTTTTGGAGCTGGGTCAGTGGATGGTTCAGATTGAGCAGTAGGGTCATGAAAAGTGGAGTCTTGCATTGGTGAAGTAGGAATAGGTTCAACAAGCACATCTTCATCCAGAGGCTCAGTTAACTCTCCCTGTTCATGAATATCATTAGTAACCCCCTCATCTTCAGCTTGTTGAATCAAAGGTCTCTCATCACAACCAATCAACATTTCAGGACCACCATCATCACCATCATCATTATCATTATCATCAGTATCATCCTCCTCATTATCATCACCATCATCATCTCCCTCATCACTATTACCGGGGGTCCTTGGAACATCAATCGCACCCAGTGCTGGTAGGACTAACCATGGGAGTACATCCCAGTCATCATTTTCAATGAACTTACTTTGAGCATCCTTCATCCGTTTGCATATATTTGAGTCTTGCAATTTCAAAATCCGCCCTGTCCTCTGAATTTCTGGTAAGTCTCTGTTTATTAAGATCTGCAGAAAACGTGGGTACATTAAGAATCTTTGAGTGAGTGGCCTTTCAGCATTTGAAATCAACCCTTGAAAGATGAGTCTCGAAACATTGAAGGGTTGATGGTAAAGAATTGCGACTGTGAGTGTCCCATGCTCTCTGCTCAACAAAGTCCAAGTCCCTCTCCGAGGAGATAAGGACTGGATGACATGATGAATCAAAGCTGTATAATAAAGGAAAACTTCCTTTTTGAAACTGACCCTCCTTTACATCACCCTGATAGCCCATTGTTTCTTGAAATACTCTTAGTAACCTGGGGACGGAGTAGAACAGTTGAGCCACAAAATTGTCATCAAGGTTCAGTGCAGCTCTGATTGAGGGCTCTGTTAACTCAATATCATGATTTAGTATTGACGCCTCAATTCTTTCCCCATATTCCCTTCGAGTAAGCTTCATTCCTCTTGACTTGTCCAAACTTTGCTCAAATACGTCCATCGAGCAAGCTCATTCTTCTTGATGTCTTCAGCTTTTCTTATTCAGCAATCTTTAGCATGCTCGGATGTAAATCTTGCTCGGTAACTGAACTGTGCTCGAAGTCTTTGCTTAGATTCACATGACATCCTCTTATTGCATCCATGCTCGTCCCCATGTGCTCGATCATCCTGTGGTCGTAACACTTAGCTGGAACTTGTATGATCAAGCTGTTTGCTCGATTGGCAATCCATGCTCGATAGAAGAATACTCTTGCTCGTTGAAGTGTAGCTTGCTTGAAGCCTTCAACACTTAGAAGAATCAACCATTTAAGCTTCAGAACCTTGCTCGAAGTAGTAAAAACCATGCTCGATCGTCTGAGCTTGCTCGAATTCCATACTTAGCCGTTTTCTGAGGAGGTTGAGAAGATTCCAATCTTCCTTATCAAAAATCCGACCCAACAATCTCCCCCTAGATTGGAACAAGCTCAGATGCACCAAAACATATCTGCACAGAGTTACACATGTTTCAGATTTCCAGATAAATCATTTAATGACATGTCACTTCATTACATAATTGGAATTCTGCCACATGGGCATTACAAACTAAATTTTTACAACTCAAACAAAATACAAAGATAAACAGAATTAAAATCAATCATCCATTAGCTCCATTCTGTTATCTTCTTCCTCTGTTCTTGGCTTCAGCCCTTTCTTTCAGTTTCTTCACATATGCAGCTCTTTGCTTCAGCATGTCAAGTTCAGAGGAGTCAGAGGCATCACTTGGGAATCTTGCATCAATCAAATCTTGTAAATCTTGTGGATGCATATAATGCAGATCACCATCCTCTCTTATGACTGCAATAGGTATACCTGACTAATTTCTCAGAGTGGTCGAATCATCATTTTGATTGTACGTTATGTATGTGATTCTTCCAAATTGTTGCACTCTTGAGTTGGGTTCGTTCATCTCTTCTCTCATAGCCAAGCACTCTTTTAAGGTCTTCCTTTTCTGATGATAGCTGCTTTCTAGAGTTCTCTTTTTCTTTGATTCAGAGAGAGAAAGCTCAGATATGTGAACTTCACTTATTCTCTTCCTCCTCTGCTCTTTTTCTACTTGGCTTCTGATTTCTCTCTTCTTCTGCTGCAGAAATGGGGATCCCTTTTCTGCTTGATCTTTTAAAAACTTTGAGAGATCATTCCTTTGTTGACCAGATGGCTGAATCCTTACCTGATTGGCATATAAAGTCAGCTCAGCCATCTTGGTCAGTTGTTCTGTTGTAAAGTTTCTCAAATCATCTCTGAAGATAATGAGATGTTCTGCTTCATCTTCAGTGACAACCCTTAAGGTCTTCGATCTTCTGTCAAAGTAGAGATGTGTGGGCAAATTCAAATTTCTTGGCTGCACAGGCCTCACACTCTTTGACCTAAGGGTTCCACTTGAGCTCCCCTTTTCAACTTTCTTAATCTTATCAAGACCCTCTTCAACATACCATCTCTTTATCGTTTCATCTGTTTGTACCAACAACTTTGACATTCTTACTCCCTTTTTGTGGAGAGCACTTATCATTTCAGCACGTACCTCCTCTTCAACTCTCCTCCTTTCCTTTTGTAATTTTCTTTGGGTTTCAAGATACAGTTTCTGCTCTCTATTATATATCTTCATTAATTGTTCAAGAGGCATGTTTTGAAACTATTCTTCTGACACACCCTTTTCCATCACAATTCTTTTTAACAACTCTACCCTCTGAGGGTCCTCAAACCACTTCTTTAATTCTTGATTTTTCTTTTCAGCTTCATCCTTTTCCCTTTGTAACCTCATTTTCAACTCCTGCTCTCTTTCAAATTTTTCTCAACTTGCTTGATCTTTGTGAGAGTCTTTAATTTGTTGAATTCTTCTTTTCAATTCTCCATGAGAAAGATTTATCAAGAAGTTGTAGCTGTAGCCATACAGCTGAAGGAATTTGATATCCTTGTGTTTGGCTTTCAAAGATTCATAATATTCTTCATTTTTCTGTTTCCTTTTAGTCTTCTTCAATTCTTCCTCATGTTCATTTTCCTTTTCGGCTTTCTTCAGTTTTTCTTCATTTTCACTTTCACCACCAATTCAATTACTTCTTCAAGGTCATGAAGAGCTTCAATCATTGGTTCATCAGTTTGTTTGGATTGATCTCTTCTACCTTCTTCAGGTTTGTCTAACCTCAATTTGTACACCATTTTCTTGATAGCTTTTTGTCTTTTGGATTTTGGTGTCTCAACATCATCAGTGCCTTTTCTTTTTAGAGATGATTTATATTGAGTGGGTGAACATGATTGAGTTACTTGATCTTCTGGCCCTTCCATTATGATCTCCTCATCAACTGATTCTGATTCTTCAATAACAGGATTATCTATATGTATCTCTTTAAAATTTTCAGTGACTTCTTGAATAATTGGCTCAGTTGGATCAACTTGCTCTGCAGCTCTTGATCTTTCTTCTTTGCTCATAGTTATGAAGTTTTGTTGTGCTTTCTTTGCTGTTGTTACAATGTCTGGGTGATGTTTTTCTGGGTTTTTCAGTATGAGTGTTATATCTTTCATTATCACCAGTTTGACCATTGTAAAAGCTAAAACCTCAACTGTTTCATCTTCTTCATTCGCGACAAGACCTAGTCCCAGTTCATCTTCATTCACTTGAAGCTTTTCAAGCTCAGTGATGAAGGGCTCTGTAGCCTTTTGTTGTTCAGTTTATTGTTTCTCATCATTCAAATTTTCTTTCAAAGCATCAATTGTTGCCTTGATTGCTTCATCAACTTCTCTTAATCTCCTCTTTTCTTCATCTTCCCTCTCTTTCATATCAATTAAAGCTTCTATTACTTCTTGAGGGATTTCCTCCGCTTCTTCCACCATTTGTTCCCTCTCCAGAGCTTCTAGCTCTTCATTCATTAAATTAATTGAAGTCTTTACAGACTCAGCTTCAGCTACATCCGGATCAACAACATTTTCTTTAAACAAGACGTCTTCTGATTGGACTAGGTGCTTAGGCAGGGGATGTAGATCATCTTCAGTCATTGCAACCCCTTTGCCTTTTGCTTTTCTTTTTAAACTTTCTTCCTCAGTTTATTTATCTTCCATATTCTCCCCCTCAACTTCTGACTCATCATCATATAGTTGATTGATCATGTTTAGTGCATCAGATGGTCCAACCTCCTGTTCAACATTAATATTCTCCCCCTGTTTTGGTGCATCTGAGGTCTTCTCAACCTCAGACTGGCCCTCAAGGGTTTGAATTTTCAATAACGCCTCCGTCAGTGCAGCTTCCAATGCCGAGTTCTTTGTAGCCAAAATGGCATTTTTCTCTCTTAACATTATGTTCTCAAACTCCAGTTTGGCATTTTCACATACAATATCATAGAGATTTGTAGTTGATGGTGGGGATTCAGCGGTTGGTTTTGGAGCTGGGTCAGTGGATGGTTCAGATTGAGCGGTAGGGTCATGAAAAGTGGAGTCTTGCATTGGTGAAGTAGGAATAGGTTCAACAAGCACATCTTCATCCAGAGGCTCAGTTAACTCTCCCTGTTCATGAATATCATTAGTAACCCCCTCATCTTCAGCTTGTTGAATCAAAGGTCTCTCATCACAACCAATCAACATTTCAGGACCACCATCATCACCATCATCATTATCATTATCATCAGTATCATCCTCCTCATTATCATCATCATCATCATCTCCCTCATCACTATTACCGGGGGTCCTTGGAACATCAATCGCACCCAGTGCTGGTAGGACTAACCATGGGAGTACATCCCAGTCATCATTTTCAATGAACTTACTTTGAGCATCCTTCATCCGTTTGCATATATTTGAGTCTTGCAATTTCAAAATCTGCCCTGTCCTCTGAATTTCTGGTAAGTCTCTGTTTATTAAGATCTGCAGAAAATGTGGGTACATTAAGAATCTTTGAGTGAGTGGCCTTTCAGCATTTGAAATCAACCCTTGAAAGATGAGTCTCGAAACATTGAAGGGTTGATAGTAATGAATTGCGACTGTGAGTGTCCCTAGCTCTCTGCTCAACAAAGTCCAAGTCCCTCTCCGAGGAGATAAGGACTGGATGACATGATGAATCAAAAACCTGTATAATAAAGGAAAACTTCCTTTTTGAAACTGACCCTCCTTTACATCACCCTGATAGCCCATTGTTTCTTGAAATACTCTTAGTAACCTGGGGACGGAGTAGAACAGTTGAGCCACAAAATTGTCATCAAGGTTCAGTGCAGCTCTGATTGAGGGCTCTGTTAACTCAATATCATGATTTAGTATTGACGCCTCAATTCTTTCCCCATTGACATCATTCACATATGTTGCAGACCCCCCAAAAATCCGTAATATGATTCCTGTATATTGTGGGGTCAGTGGTTAAAGCCACCCGTAGATTGGAGTTTCTCAAAAAATTTATCATTGGCTCCAACTCTCTGTTGTCATCATCTATCTCCAACCGAGCACACATATTGTGCCGCTTTTCAAATTTGAATTCCATCTGTTCTGCAAAAAAAAAACAATAAGAGTTGTCAGTACACAAAGTCGCAGAACTAATATATGAGAAGAGATAGATGATTAATGGCGTCTTCAATGAACCTGTTCCGTAGTAATATGTGTACCTGCAACACAAGTAAACAGTTAGTCAATTTGTTCAATTGGAACCCTAATTTAAAAATCGGTGCGATGATTATCGAACAACAATGTCTTACCGAAGTCGAAACAGAGCTAATGGCAAAAATCGAATTGAAATTAACAAGTAATTGAAACAGCGAGCAAGGAGGAGATAGCATGAGCAAGAGGTTTTTCGTCTAGGTCTAATTAGAGAAAAGTGTGTGAAAAACTTTCTAAGTCCCCTTTTTATACCTAACGATTTGGTGGTACACTACCTTAGATTGTCGTCTAGCACACGACAGTTGTCATTTAATTTCAAATTCACATTTACTACCCTTGCTCGAGTATACCGCCAAAGTAAAAAAAAACTTGCTCCCCCTGTACACAAGGACATGGTACAATGCTTGCTCGAGCATACTTAGAAATATATCATCAATTTCTTATGCTCGAGATGCATTCCTGTGTGCTCGAAGTACATTGTGCTCGAAAAGCCTTAAAATCTTTCCTAATCCCACACTCGAGCATAGAAACTGGTACCCTAGTGTGCTCGAAAATTTCGTAGCAATAAAATCATCTTTACTCATCTCGAAATTTTACCTTAATCATCTCTACATGCTCACTAAGACACCGAGCACAGACCTTGCTCGAACCACTTAGATGTTTCCTATCATGCAATCATGCTCAAAGATACTTAGTAAAATAACAAAGTATATCTTCATGCTCGAAGATCAAAGATAACAAAACACATCAAAAGTAAGCTCGAAGTACATTCTAATTTCTAGATCATACTCGAAAATACTTAGAACAAACACAGATAACAGCGGTGAAAGTAAAATCATTTGCCTAGAAGTGAAGACAAAAATCACACTCAAACTTTGCAAAAATTAGGATTACACGTTAATGAAATCATTCAGTTTGCTCAAGCTTGGGTTTGAGGTGAACAAGAGATCAAAATCCAGTTCAAAAAGTTATGTCAATTCATTGGAAAGATCTCAACATGGGATCAGATTGTCCAATAACTGTCACACCACTTCATTTTCAGCCGTATTATGAGTTAAGTCAGGCTGACACTAGGTGTAGGTTCTTATCTTGATTCTTGTGACTTTTTGTGATATTCTTATGATCCAGTTAGGTGCTTGAGTTAGAATGGTCACATTTTAGACTGTAGTTGCTCCTTATATCTTCTCAAAGCGTATTTAGCTTTCTCCAAATCACCCCGAATTGACTTCAACCCCTGATGCGTTGGTCAAAAATAATATGTAGTTATCTGAGCAGTTTATTTAATTATAACATACATAGATATCAGACCATAAGGTTGAACGTTGGACTTACATGCCATCCGGACTTATATGCCTTTCATTCAGAGTGTTTAGGACTTATTTGAATGCCCCACTCTTGTAGTTCTTTTAGTGCCCCTTAAGGTCATGATACATTTATTGATCATTTTGATTTTGAAGCATATATCATTTTCTCTTTCACTGTTTTTCATTTGCTTCATATTTTGTTTAGTAACTTTCAAATATATATATATATATATATTGCTATTTAGTAGCTGCTCAAAATTTGGTAAACTGTTTTTGGTAGACCAAAACATCAACAGGCTCGTGTATGATTGGATAATTGCCTTTCTGCCTATCATTCGAAGAGATGTGCAAGGAAACATACCTCAGTTTTCAAATGAATCACCACATCAAACTTAGCATGATTATAGTATTTATATCACATTGATCACTGCACTCATGAGAAGAAGCTACACAAATTGTCAGTTTACTGATAAAAAATCTTTTAAGCCTATAATCCATGAGTTAGGTGTTTAGACAATATACTATCATTTCCCAAATTAGTTGGATTCAATCTCCACTTCAAAAACAATTTTCACTCCTGATTAGGAACTTGGATAATGTTATCATCTCCCTTGTATAATCACCAAAAACCGTGTTGCTTAATTAAAAACTCTTTACCATTTAAAAACCATTTTCCTTTTGAAAATTCAGTTTAAGAACAATGACTTTAAAGATGGTGTTGTCATTTAAGCATTTGAAACCAAGCACACACTTTCACATTGTCACAGCACAAACATTCAGATAGCATAAAAATATCAAATTATCAATTAAGTCCGTCGAGCATGCCCAGAACTACATCGAGCATGCTCGGAAGTCTATCGAGCAACCTCAAGATGTAGCATTACAGAGTTTGTGCTCGAAAGACTTAAACAGTGTGCTCGAGCAATAGAGTTGTGCTAGGAATACTTAGAAAGTTTTCCATAGCACATGTCCATGCTCGAACATTAAAAACATACCATGTTTGCTCGAAATACTTGAGAGTCCTCAAGTGTGATTTGTTTGTGCTCGAATAACAGCAAACACACCATAAAGTACAGAGCCATGCTCGGAATACTTGAAAAGTTTTCCAAAGAAAGTCTATGCTCGAGCAACTGAGCAATGACATCTGTGCTCGAATGACTGAGAATAGTCTGTCAGAAGCCTATGCTTGTGCTCGAAGAGCAATAAGCACATTATCAAGCATAGATTCATGCTCGAAGTACTTAGTATCATAAAAATTCATCATTGCAAGCACAGATCAAAGTACTAACAGCTGTAATTCTCAAGGTTAACAGAAATTCCACACAAGAACAGTCACAAACATGATTAATGCAAGCAGAATAGTCAGTTTAGCACAGCAGTCAATCATGCAAACATTCAAAGTGAGTAACATAGATCATCGGTAAGCACCTCACTTAAGCACACATCCCAAATTAAACCTCATCAGCATTTATCATTCCTAGGCATTTTAACAAAAAGTGAAACCTGGTTTTGTCTAATGGTTTGGTGAACAAATCAGCCAAATTATCAGATGTGTCTACCCTTTTCATTTCTATAAGCCCTTTTTCCTGACAATCCATAATAAAATGATGTCTAATTTCAATGTGCTTAGTCTTAGAATGTTGGACTGGATTCTTAACAATGAACATAGCAACAGTATTATCAATTAAAATAGGTGTGAGTAAGAAATTCAGACCATAATCCAGCAGTTGGTTTTGAATCCACAGAACCTGTGCACAGCAAGCAGATGCAGCAATGTACTCCGCTTCAGCAGTAGAGATTGACACTGTGGTTTGTTTCTTGCATTGCCATGACACGAGTCTCTTTCCAAGAAACTGACATCTCCTGAAGTTGATTAAACTCATGTTGCAACCATCATAGTCACTGTCAGTGTAAGCCATAAAATCAAAGGAAGAGTTCTTTGGATACCAAATTCCCAAGTCTGGTTTTCCTTTCAAGTATCTGAATATTCTTTTCACTGATAGCATATGTGACACCTTGGGATTTGCTTGAAACCTTGCACATACACACACAGCAAACATAATATCTGGCCTAGATGTTGTGAGATACATCAATGATCCTATCTTGGCCCTATATTCATGCTGGTCCACTGGCTCCCACTTTTCATCAGGTACCATTTTCTCATGTGTGTCCATTGGAGTTGACACTGTCTTGAAGTCTTGGCACTTGAACTTGTTGAGAATCTCTTGAACATATTTTGATTGGTTGATGAAAATTCCATCTGTCTTCTGTTGCACTTGCAGTCCAAGGAAGAAATTCATTTCTCCCATTGAGCTCATTTGGTATTTGGACTTCATCACTTGCTCAAATTCTTTGCACATTTGTTCATTTGTTGAGCCAAAAATGATATCATCCACATACACTTCCAGCAGTAACAGATCTTTTCCCTTTCTTTTGTAAAACAAAGTCTTGTCAATGGCCCCTCTACAGAAACCATGTTCTAACAGATGATTAGAAAGCTCATCATACCAGGCTCTTGGTGCCTGATGTAGTCCATAAAGTGCCTTGCTGAGCTTGTAGACTTTGTTTGGATGAATTGGATCTTCAAATCCAGGAGGTTGAGTGACATAAACTTCTTCATCTATCTTTCCATTCATAAATGCAGCTTTTACATCAAACTGATAGACTTTAATGTTCATTGATGCTGCATATGCTAGAAAAATCCTGATAGCCTCTAGTCTTACAATGTTCATTGGTCTATCATTGTTTTACAGTCTAGGTGATTCAAACAAAACTAGTTCGTTAACTATACGATCTTACTACTAGTATCCTTGCTTCTATTCACATAGCATCAACCACACACCTTGGGCAAGTAACGAATCACCAAATCACTCCGATTTAGGTACACCTGAAAAATAGTTTAAAACTGGTAAACTACTAAAGTTGGTGAGTTTCACGAGTTTTGAGAAAACAGTAATGAGTATTCACAAGTTAAAATTTGTAATCATGAAATAAGTATGTATGTATGTAAATGATGTAATTATGCTAAGCTACAGTGAAGCCTTGACTGTATGTGCTGCGTGCATCCATTTCCCACGCTCAATCAACCACTGTGGCCCCTTTCCGCCCACAACATGCCCTAAGTAGCTTTGCCTAACACTACATAGCGTGTTGTATAATTATGGTAATGTGCAAACGGGGTAAAGTCTCAGCAATACATGCCGGCTCCGTTTGGGTTTGTCAAACCAATAGTACTATTCACAAGTCACCGGCTCGAAGTTAATAACTGTGTTAGTGGGGACTTTCGTGTGTTAGCACTTAGATAATTCACATCAATACATGTTTCAGGTATGTATATGTAATCAAACATGCTTTTCACCCCAAAAGTTCGTAAAACTGTTTAAAGAGTGGGGTCATGAAACTCACGGTTTAGTAGATAATCAGTACTGTATCAGCTCGTGGTTTGTTTGGTCCGCTATCAGTAGTTCCTATAATCAATATTATAATAATATTAATATTTTAATATTATTATAATCTGAATACTAAACTGGGCTGTATAACTAATCTAGGTGTAGCTGGAACGCCCAGAAAGTGGCAATAGGCTTAGGTTGTGATGTTGTTCAATGTCTAATACTTAAAACCAAACTTGGTTCAGATTCCCGTTTTCCCATATTCTTGTAAAATAACGTACAATCCACAGTTCCCCTCTTGAATCCCCTTTCAATCAGATGGTCAGCCAACGTGCTGTACCAGGCTCTCGGGGCCTGATGCAAACCATACAGAGCTTTGTTTAAACGATAAAATCGCTCAGGAAAGTCTGGATCCTCGAAGCCAGGAGTCTGTTTCACGTACACTTCTTCATGAATTGCTCCGTTCAAGAATGCCGATTTCACATCCATTTGATAAATTTTGAAGTTTTTGTAGGCTGGATAGGCAAGAAAGATTCGTATAGCCTCCAGTCGTGCCACCAGAGCATACACTTCTGTATAATCTATGCCTTCCTGTTGATTGTAACCAAGAACGACCAATCGTGCCTTATTTTGCACGATAACTCCACGGTCGTCCTTCTTGCACTTAAAAACCCATTTTGTAGGAATCGCCTTTTTAACGCAATCGGGTTTGTCGATTAAGTCCCATACACCCAGTCTAACAAACTGTTGCAGCTCCTCCTGCATAGCTTCAACCCATGATGGTTCCTTGAGTGCCATTGCGACACTTGTCGGTTCTATCTGTGATAGAAAGCAGGTGTATTGTGCGATACTAAGGATACCCGAAGAGTGCAAATCCTCATAAGCACAAGCAATCGAATCCTCAGTAGGAGATACATTATGATCAGATTGATCATCACATATGTTAGACAATTGGTTCCTTGTGGGAACCCCGTCGTTCACATCACCAATTATCTAATCTTGTGGATGTTGCGAGTGAATCCGTAAAGTAGGATTCGCAGGAACAGATACATTATCACCCAAATTGGTGATATTCTCCTCCGCAGTGTCTAAAGAGACAGATGATGAATCATCACTGATTAGAATAGGCTTGGTAGTCTCTTGAGCCTCATCTACCATTACAGATGATGAATCAACAAACTCAGCATCATCGGAAAATTCAGAAACATCGTTCGACGTTTCAGATACATTAGGAGAGTCACTTGCATCAACCGAGGAAAACCTTGGACTTGGAAAACATTGGTCCTCCAAATACGATCTAACGAGATCTTTAGGTATGTCATTAACTGTTGATGTAAATGAATTAAATAATCGATCGTAGTCGAACATCCAATCGGGATCTGTACCAGTTGGTGGAGTCGTATAACTTTGACAATCAACGTGATACCATTCCTCCACGCAACCAGAAGAAAGATTGAAAATCCGCTTCTTCGGAGAGTTATAACCCAAGAAATAACCCTCAAAATCTTTCTCATCGAACTTTCCAACGTCTTTCTTCAACACAGTACATGGACACCCAAATGGTTCCAAATACTTTATGTTCGGCTTACAATTATGTAGAAGCTCGTAACTAGTATTCTTGAGCTTCTTTACCGTTAGTACGCGATTCAATGTGTAGCAAGCGGTATTCACAGCTTCGTTCCAGAATTGAATAGGTAGCTTTGAATCAGCCAGCATTGTACGTGCAACTTCAATCAGCATACGGTTCTTTCGTTTAGACACCCCATTCTGTTGAGGAACATAAGGTGCACTGAATTCCCGATGAATTCCTTTCTGTATACAGAAGAAATCCAATACATTATTCCTGAACTCAGTTCCATTGTCACTACGAATTCGTCTCACTTTCAGTTTGTAAAGTGATTCGATCTTTGTAATAAGGTTCTGAATTAGCACAAGAGTTTGATCTATCGATCCCATAAATAACACCCACGAGTAACGAGAGAAATCATCCGTCACAACCAAACAATAAAAATCTCCAGCAATGCTAGCACGGTTCACTGGACCAAAGAGATGCATATGAAGTCGTTCCTGAGGAGTAACGATATCGTTCAGTGATTTGGTCGGGTGTGATTTCTTCTTTTGTTTCCCCTTCTTGCATGCGACGCAATGATCATTAAATTTGAAGTTTTTGAGGGACACTCCATTCACTAAATCATTTGTCATCAAAAATTTCATTTTTCATAAGTGAATGTGTCCCATGCGTCTATGCCAAAGAATAGAATCTTTCTATGTTGCTTTAGACACGAAGCAAGTAGATGAGGGCGAAACTTTGACATCGTAACTCATATCAAGTAAATAAATATCATATGATCTAGGTGATCGCATGACAACCATGTCTTCTGGAATTGTGTATCCCAGTTAAAGAATAACACGTTCCTTGTCGGTGAATATGGTGGTGAACTTCTTATCACAAATCTGTGAAACATTCAACAGATTGTGATCCACCTTTTAACAATAATTAACCTTTTCAAACGTTATTCTACCGTTTGAAACTTCCCCTTCTTTTGTAATCATTCCTCCTTGATTACCAGCAAACGCCACATAACCCCCTTGAATATCTTTAATGTTGTTCAGAAGGTCTAGGTTGCCGGTTATATGCCTAGAACATCCGCTATCCAGTATCCATTTTTGACTTGATACGGACCTAGATGTACCCTGCACAAACAAGTAAAATGATTAGTCCAAAAAGGCAACCCAAGCCTCAGTCTTGGGCTCTCCCTTTGAAACTTCTGGAGAACTTAATAGATTAACACACGTATTCGGTACTTGAGAATAAGTGGTAGTTTTCTTAGTTTTCTTCTTAAGATAACCATCACAGATTCTTTCCGAATCTGTGTTTGAACAGATGGGTTGAGCACGATCAACACATGTGTTCAATACATTAAGTCTATCAACCCGAATTACTTTCCTCGGATTGATGTTTGAATACATTATCAAAGAATCATCAACTTGATTTTCCTTTGTGTTTGAAAAAGATTTAGTTCAGACACCCCATTCTGTTGAGGAACATAAGATGCACTGAATTCCCGATGAATTCCTTTCTGTATACAGAAGAAATCCAATACATTATTTCTGAACTCAGTTCCATTGTCACTACGAATTCGTCTCACTTTCAGTTTGTAAAGTGATTCGATCTTTGTAATAAGGTTCTGAATTAGCACAGGAGCATCTTTCGAACCCATAAATAATACCCACGAGTAATAAGAGAAACCATCTGTCACAACCAAACAATAAAAATCTCCAGCAATGCAAACACGGTTCATTGGACCAAAGAGATCCATATGAAGTCGTTCCAGAGAAGTAACTATATCGTTTAGTGATTTGGTCGGGTGAGATTTCTTCTTTTGTTTCCCCTTCTTGCATACAACACAATGACATTAAATTTGAAGTTCTTGAGGGACACTCCATTCACTAAATCATTTGTCTTCAAAAAGTTCACTTTTCTTAAGTGAATGTGTCCCATGCGTCTATGCCAAAGAATAGAATCTTTCTCTGTTGCTTTATACACGAAGCAAGTAGATGAGGGCGAAACTTTGACATCGTAACTCATGTCAAGTACATAAATATCATTTGATCGAGGTGATCGCATGACAACCATGTCTTCTGGAATTGTGTATCCTGGTTGAAGAATAACACATTCCTTGTCGGTGAATATGGTGGTGAACTTCTTATCGCAAATCTGTGAAACACTCAACAGATTGTGATCCACCTTTTCACAATAATTAACCTTTTCAAACGTTATTCTACCGTTTGAAACTTCCCCTTCTTTTGTAATCATTCCTCCTTGATTACCAGCAAACGCCACATAACCCCCTTGAATATCTTTAATGTTGTTCAGAAGGTCTAGGTTGCCGTTTATATGCCGAGAACATCCGCTATCCAGTATCCATTTTTTACTTGATACGGACCTAGATGTACCCTGCACAAACAAGTAAAATGATTAGACCAAAAAGGCAGCCCAAGCCTCAGTCTTGGGCTCTCCCTTTGAAACTTTTGGAGAACTTAATAATTTAACACACGTATTCGGTACTTGGGAATAAGTGAAAGTTTTCTTAGTTTTCTTCTTAAGATAACCATCACGGATTCTTTCCAAATCTGTGTTTAAACAGATGGGTTGAGCACGATCAACACATGTGTTTAATACTTTAAGTGCATCAACCCGAATTACTTTCCTCGGATTGATGTTTGAATACATTATCATAGAATCATCAACTTGATTTTCCTTTGTGTTTGAAAAAGATTTAGTCTTGCAAGTTGAATAACCTTTGATATTGTTGATCTTTGCTTTGCATCGTCTTGAAACATGACCCGGTTCACCACACTTGAAACACAGTCGAGAGTCTAATCTTTGTTGTGATGATGTACCGGTCGGTTATGATAACAAAGTTTTAAGATCATAAGATTTAGGTGTTTCAAAAGCGACCTTCTTCGATGACTCATGTTTTAAACCCTTCTTCGTTTTGTAAAATTCAAGATTTGTCAAATTCGATGAATTTTCCAAACCTGACGATTTTATGAATTTTATAGGTTTGAAAACATTTGTTTTTTGTTTTTGAACATTACTAGTTTTTGATTGAAAGAAATTCTTCTTAAGTTCAGTCATTTCAGTAGTTTCATCTTGAAATTCACTTTCAATCAATTCTGGTTTAAGAAGATTCAATGGAACTTCTTTGTCTGAGAACACTTTTGAGGGACCTTTTAATTTAAATACTTTTCCAGTTGAAGTTTTCAGTGAAGGTGATCGCATTAATTCCTCATCAGACACTGAAAGCTTGTCTATGGAAGTTACATTAACATGTTCCTTTGGAATTACTTTAGGAATATCCTTAGGAACACGTGAATTGTTTGAAGAAACACTTGAGGATTTTGCACCATAAACAGCTTTTTCAAAATCTTCTGGTTCACACAGAATGTGATTGTCAATTGGAATGTCCTTATTTTTAACAATCACATCTGTTTTAGTCAGCTCCTCGATTGAACCGTCCATTTCATTTATGGTAAACATCTTTTTGCTTTCAACATTAACTGGTTCACGAGTCGGTTCAAATGAATAAACATTTTCAGGTTTATCAGTAGGCATATTTAAAGAATTTTCGGCCTTAGGAATGCTACTGTAATCCTGATTAAATGGAGGAGGAATTTCGACGTATCCCAAACCTGCTTTTCCGTTCTTTTTATATGAATGGTTAACCTCGATTATTTCATTCAACAAAAAAGAAGAATCTCTGAATTTACTAAGTTTATGATTTAATTCCATTTTTTCTTGTTCGAGATTGGAAATGCAAGTTCGGAGATGAAGAATCTCCATTAAATGTTGATCCACTTCAATAATTTTACAATGAACCTTTGCTTTAAGATCATGATTACTATCTGATAATTTCTGAATTTTAATATTAGCTAGCTCAAGCAATTTTGTCTTTTGCTTATAGCATTCCTTGATCGTAAAGTAATCATTAGTAAATGTATTGTTTTGAGTTAATGCTGTTTCAAGTTTGGCTTTTAACATAGCACACTCAGAACAATCCACCATTATTGATGCAGGTTCATTTACATTAATTTGAGGTGTAGTACATACCTCATCAATCTTAGCCATGCAGGCATAAGATTCAGTTTTCTCAGGAGTTGATTCTGGTTGAGATGACAGAGATTGATCACTGTTAGTCTCCGAGTCAGATGAATCACTACTCTCCAATACATTATCGCTACTGGCATCCTCAAAATTCTTCACAGGCTCAACGATAGCAACGTTTGCCTGGTTTCCCAATAAACGCTGAGACCAATTAACTCCGTCATTTACCAATAAAGCTTGAGTAACGGGAGATTTGTCTTGATCACCAGAGCCAGCAGTGTTACTTTTATCTCCTCCAGATGAAGACTTTGTAGAAGCACGGTCAGAATTGCGTGATCCAGAATAATCTTTCTTCGGCTTGTCACACTTTTTGGCAAAGTGGCCAAATTCACTACAATTATAACACTTGACTTTTAACTTATCAAACCCAACCCTTTTGTTCAAGGTGGGAAGATCTTTTCCCGTTCGTTGCATGAATCTTTTAACCTTTCGAACAATCATGGACAAGTTCCATTTCAAATCCATAAGCTCAAGATCATCTGGGTCGATTTGATCATAGTCCTCATCTGTGAGATTGCTCGTACCAATCTTACTTCCCACCAGTTGTTCATATGAAGTCATGAACGCACATACAAAAGCGAACTGTTGTTCAACTTCTTGTAAATTAACCTTTGGTAAGCTTAATGTATAAGCATTTGAGTTGCTAGTTGCACCACTCGCCATGAAACATACATTATGGAGACTTTTTACGTTAGAATCCTCTTGGGATTGAGCAAAGAATGCATTAATAGGCACTGAGCTTGTCGCGTTATTTGCTGGTAATGCACCACCATAAAGTAACGGGTTTTGAGTTGACGACTGCTGATTTTGATTTTCTTTCAAAGTAGATTGGCATTTAAGATCGAATTCCCTTTTTTTGATCTTGTTAATGAATTGTACAGCAGTCAATTCAGGTTTCTGAAAGAATCTGTTTTCTTTAAGCACAAACAGGAAAGTCGAATAGTCTGTAGGTAAAGCATTCTTCAAAGTATCAATCTTGTCTTGTTCTATTGGCTCAAGATCAACAGAAGACATCTCAACAATCAAGTGGCTAAAACGGTTGATCATTTCTTCTACCGTTTCATTTTTCATCAGAATAAAGTTTCTGAATTGGAATTTCACTAAAGTCTTCTTGCTTTCGAGAGTATTTCCCAAACTTCTCGTTTTCAAGGTAGTAAATAGTGAAGCACACACTTTGATTGTACTATATTGATGTAAAATATGTTCCAGTAAAGCCATAGTGAGTGTAGAATATGCTTTCGTCTCACTTTCAAAGTCCTTCAACTCATGTGTCTCATACTCTTTAAAAGGTTTCGGAGTCCAACTCGTGTTGTCATTACCGATTAGTGTCTCATACTCTTTAAAGCGGCCGGAGCCGTTTTCCGGTGGCCGGAAAACCAGGCCGGAAAAACGGTAGGGGAGGGCGGCTGGATAGGGAAGATATACATATTATATTATTATATTTTAAATATATTACCCAATTGGCCCCTCAACTTTCCGTTTATATTTAATTCGAAATTAAACTTAAGTTTTCAAATGGAACCTTTAACTTGAATGATTTATAAATGAAAGAAAAATTAGTAAACTTAGGATAAATTTTGACATTAACCCGTAAAGTTCGGGAATTCGTTTAAATAAGAAATTTAAATCTTGGAAGTTGGTTAATTGAATAAAATAAATAATAAACCAACAAACAAATACTGTAAATTATCGCGAATATTATATTAACGGTAAACGATGAACATGAACACATTGAACCGCCAAAACGGTTCGGTTTACAAATATAATTGAAAATTCAAATTCAATTAAACGGTATCGAATAAACAAAATATAAACAAAAACAAAAATTTTAAATGGGTCGGGTTTTCGGGTTTGAAAAATAACGAATGTTACAGGATTCACAAGTTTTAGAAATTTCATCCCGAAATTAAACTAAAAATAAAATTTTGAAAGAAAACAAATAATAAATGGATTTGTTAAAATTTTTAACGATTATATACTCATAATTAAATAAAAACAATAACGTCATTCTTTAAATGACCCGAAAGATGCCATAAATAGGTATATGGCAAGGACACTTATATATACGATGTACCGGCAGCGTATCCACCATGCCCTTATCATATTTCATTTGTCCCATCTTTCAATATCATTCCAGGGTTCAAGTTATTGCACACAACGTACTTATTATGTCTTCCATGTGAGGACTTGGATAATTACGTATCGACCCATAATTAATCCGCCCCGTTGTGTGGGTTTTAAAATAAAATAAATTCTTATAGGAAGACTTTTAAATAAAGAACAATAAACTATAAGGATTAAAAATAACAAAAGTATTCAAACAAGTCCTTGAGTTCAAATATAATGTAACGTCAGGGTTAACAATAACCAATGAAATAATTGAATAAATTTAAATAAAGAAATTCTAGAATTAAAGAATAAACAGAAGGTTGAGAGATGAAATAAATTATCGGAGTATTAAAGTCAAAAGAAAACCCTTAATATTAAGGATATTATGGTAAGTGAAAAATATTCATTTGAAGTTAAATACATGAAACATCAGGGTCATGAAAGAATAAAATTTGCGGAAACATATGACAACCATAAGAAACTATCAACGAATTAGGATAGTAAAAACAATGACGCTAAGATGTTAACATTAATAATTTTGAGGAAGTTAAACAGTCATGGGGAGGAGTTTATGTTTAAGACGCCCTCATTGAGAGGTTGGTAAAACGCAATTAGGATATCAAATCCTTTGAAATTTTAACAAGTACACGAGGATCCTATTAAATAGCTATGTCTTACATAGCCCCAGTTTGATAGTAAACTGGTCATAGGCATCCAAAAGTGTGACTACGGTTTCTATTAGATAACCATGAACATGACCATGAACATGGTCTCGGTTCCCGCTAACGCTTACGTTTGGGGTTGACCGGTCATAGACTGCCAAAAAGAGTGATTACGGTTTCTATTAGATAACCATGAGCATAACCATGAACATGGTCCCGGTTCCAACTAACGTTTACGTTTGTGGTTGACCGGTCATAGGCCGTTAGATTGAATTAATTCAAGAGTTAACTAAATCTCATCCTATAGATAACGTATGGAATGGGTGTCGTGCTTTGTGAGAATAGTAAATTAGATCAATAAATTGCAAACATAAATTCACCAATACCATTGAAAATTTAGTGTACGTGGAGACATTATTCAAATGGAAAGAACAAAGACAAAATTACTAATGCAAAAAGAAAAAGAAAGTTGCCCGCGTTTGTCTTCTCGAGGGTAGGTGTGTCCTTGGGTAAAAGGGCTAGTGTGGACCGGTGCCATGATTTCTTAGCTAAAAATCATTGGTGTTGATGTATACGCGTCCTTGCGTACCTTGGCTGGTTTGACCTACTTGGGTTTGATCGGTTTGGTTTAATTGGGTTTGAATAACTTGGATGGGTTGGGCTTGATAAGCTTGTGCTTGATTAACTTAGGCTTGTGGTTGGATGGTTTGGCCTTGATATAGTTGTAGTTGATTGGTTCGGTTTAAGTAGGTTTGGATTTGATAAACGAGTTTTGGGCATGCGTTGCGTAGATGATTTGAGCTACCACAATGATAGCAGGATCGTAGGGTTGGGAGAGTGGAGGCAGGTGGTTGGGCATATGATTGTTGGAGTGGTTGAATAACGGGTTGTGAGATGAAGGGTTGGTGTTGAGTATGCATTGGTGCTCGACATGTGTTGGTGTGGTGACAAAAATGATAACAGTTGGTACATCTTCGGCATTGAGCGGCAGTGGGGTGGTGGGAGTTACACGTGCCACACAAAGGGTGTGTTCCTGTGTAAGGCTTTTTGTTAGATTGGGTTTGGGTTGAGTTTGTGTTGGTCATGGCATAGTTTTTGCGTTTATTGTTGTGGTTGGTATAGACGGGTTTGGATGACTCAGGCTTAGTTTCGTTTGGTTCGGATGGTGATTTCTCGGTGTTTTTCTTCGAACCTTTCATTGTCAAAGTCCCGGCTTTGACTTCATTATTAGTGAGGGTTGCAGCAAGGTTAATTGTTTCACGGAGTTCTTTAGGAGAGCTACTGAAAACACTGTCTTGGATTTCTCTTGGTAGTTCTCTGATGTACTTGTCAATGGCACGCGAAGTAGGGGTAACAAGGTGTGGCAGCAACACGCTAAGTTCATTGAAATGGGTGGTGTAAGTAGTGTGCTCACCACCTTCCTGTTTGAGGTTCCAGAATTCTGCCTCTAAGTTCATGAGTTCGTTTGGAGGACAAAACGGTCGGGTCATCAGGTCTTTCAGTTCGTTCCACGGCAAGGTCATGGCAGTTTCAGCACCGCGGGTCGACTTTTCCTTGACCCACCATGTAAGAGCACCTTTCTCAAAAACACCTGTAGCAAATCGGGTTCGTTTATCCTCAGGACACTCAATTTGAAAAAACACGCTCTCCATATTTTTGTACCACTAAATTAGGGCAGTGGCACATTGAGTTTCGTTAAATTCGGTAGGTTTAGCATCGGTAAAGTTCTTATAGGTCACAACGGGAGCTGAAGGCAGGGGAGGAGGAGGGTTAACGTTAGCCATGATGTTCTGGTGCATCTGGGACATGATATTAGGGAGAACCGCTGTCAGGTGATTAGTGATCTGGGAGGTTATCTTGCGGCTAGACGAACGACGTTGGAGGTGACGGGAAGCCATGTTGCGAACAAGGATAACGGAAATCGTGAGACTTGGAATAGTGAATGCCATATAAAGAAACCTTTGATAAAGTTTGTTAAAATATGAAGTCCATAATAATAAGTGTTGTGAAGGACTTAGAGTTTTCATGAACCACCATGGACTCTTATAATCCAACACAAAAATCAAAATTTCGAAAAATAACTTGAACAAAAAGCTGGGTATTCATGTATCACCACGACTTAATAGACTTTTGATTAAAACACATTGTAAAACGTTGAGGGTCGGAGTCATACGTCACATGAACCACCATGACTTGTGTGATATCCTAAGAGTGCTACAATATCCTTATCACAAAGGGAATATGATCACGTTAAAAAGTATGAAGATGCGATTTATGAGGAAGAAATATCGGAAAAACCCAAGTAAAAAATTTCGATTTGTAATTTTTTGAAAATCTTTGTTTTAGACCTAAGCCTTGGAGTTTGGGTATGAACATGTGTGTAGGCGACGCTATGAAATATTATAAATATAAATAAAAGCAAATGAATGAACTTGTAAGTGCGGACACATAGCACATAGAGTATACATGTAGTTTGGGCCCTAAAATAAACTATAACTATACTAGGCCGATACGTCTAACAACCTATCTTATAGTTACGGCTTTGATACCAATCTGCAACATCCCGGCTAAAGCGGAATACGCCCGGGTGTGACGGACAGATCACTCATAAGCTCGTAACACTATTAAAGCGACAATAATTATATTTATTTCATTTCAATACATCACAAATACACAATAAAATAACAATACGATAAACATTGAATTTCGTTATGTTGTATTTCTAACACCCTAATGGTCCAACTAATCTAGTCTTCAATCCTTAAACTTCAACCTGTAGCACGTTGAAAATAATATATTTTGTCAACAATAATGTTGGTGAGAATTCATATAGTTTTTGCATATATATAATACGAAAAGTATAAAATTCACAAGTCAAGATGTATTGCGTAAATCATAAAGCGAAGAAAAGTAAATACATGAAATTCCCGTTCTCTTGACAAAAGTAAAATCTACTAAGGAACCCCCGTTCGCCGTGCTACTTGGAGTATAGAATAATGATACGGCCATTTAAAAATGGACGGCGCAGGTACGCCCCGTCGGACCCTCCCGCTATGAGTATGTGTATCCACCAACAAAAACAGTAAACAACTAGCACATAATCACATAGTTTAGAAGTAATATGATATAGAACAAATACATGCAAGACACGCATGTGAATCTTAGTTTGACACAAGAAAACCAGGTTTGGACGTGCATTGTATTATGAAAAGTAAAAAGGGGTTATGAAAACCCACCTCGAAATCGTAGATAACTTGAAATATAAACCGAAAGCAGAATAATGAAACCGAAGCAACTGAATATCTCAAACTATAAATATAATCAATACGAACATTTAAGTACTAGCTATCGGGATAATAAGAGCTTTGTTATTTGAATTATTTTGATAGATTTTTAATGCATTGTATTATAATATTATATTTAATCTTTACCGGTATTTTAACAATCTATTTTAATGTCATTTTGATTAATAATCTAATATTAATATGGGAATTACGAAGCACGGATTTAACGGGAAATTTTATGTTGTGAATCATTAGTTTATCGTATTAAAAGATTCAGAAAAAGAAGAAGTTTATAGTTAATGATAAAGAATTAAAATATTAGCGTTTGCATTGTTTAAATTTTATTTCAACCAAAATTTTATTAATATTATGAGATGTATAACGTTTTATATTATATTATTAGTAATTTAGCGTAAATGAGAGATAATATTTGCAAGGCACGAGTTAACGTTTACTAGTCAGAACAAATTTTAACGGTTAAACGAATTAAAAGCTAGATAATTATTGTTCAACGATTTAGGATTAACGACCGATTCACTAAATGAGTTTGAAAGTTGGTTTTGGATGGAAAGAGGTGAAATATAATTTATAAAAACTTACTTGATTTAAGATTATTTATATTTAATTTATTATGATTTTTAAAATAATTACTTTGAATTTTTAGATAATTTATTTGAATAAGTGTTATACCAAAAGAGTTTAAAAGAAAGAAGAAAAAAAATACAAAAATTTGTGCAATGACCCGGGTTCGAACCTGGGTCTGTAAGTTAACAAACTAGAGTCTTACCATTAGACCAGGTTACCAATTTGATTAAAATATAGAAATCAAAATAGTTAAGTTTATGTTCAAGTTCATCGACTTCACTATAAAACCCTAGATTCCAATTCCATTAATCAGTTTAATGTATGACCAGATTAGCTTAGGGGTTTTATTAGTCGCTTCAAAACAACGAAAAACCATATAACATTTACCTCAATGGTGTCGGGAAGGTGATGAACGGGTCTTGGCCGGAGTTAACTTTTGACAAGTGATTTTGAGGTTCGTGAGGAAATAATAGATTAAACTGATGTTGGGAATAAGTTTAGCTTAAGGCTTAGGTCCTTTTTATACTAGGAATTGCAAAGTAAACGTGTTAATGGACGTTATTGTGATTGCCATATTTTCCGGCGGATAATATGGAACCTTGAGGGTGATTAAGACGTTAAAAACCCAATTAATATTTTGATTAACCACTGTTACGGTCGTCTAAACTTGTTAAGCTAAAGTTACGGGTCAAAGGTTGGCGGTTGGGTAGGGAAGATATACATATTATATTATTATATTTTAAATATAATTACCCAATTGCCCCTCAACTTTCCGTTTATATTTAATTCAAAATTAAACTTAAGTTTTCAAATGGAACCTTTAACTTGAATGATTTATAAATGAAAGAAAAATTCGTAAACTTGGATAAATTTTGACTTAAACCCGTAAAGTTTGGGAATTCATTTAAATAAGAAATTTGAATCTTGGAAGTTGGTTAATTGAATAAAATAAATAATAAATGAACAAACAAATACTGTAAATTATCGCGAATATTATATTAACGGTAAACGATGAACACGAATACATTGAAACGCCAAAACGGTTCGGTTTATAAATATAATTGAAAATTCAAATTCAATTAAACGGTATCGAACAAATAAAATATAAACAAAAATCAAAAATTTAAAATGGATCGGGTTTTCGGGTTTGAAAAGTAACGAATGTTACATTATGTGAGGTGCTTACTGATTATCTATGTTACTCACATTGAATGTTTGCATGATTTATAGCTCTGCTTGACTGATTGTTCTGATTGCATGAATCTTGACTTACGTTTGTTTTGTATGGTAAATTATCATGAATTTGATGTTCTTGCTATCTATACTTAGTTCTATGCTTACATGATACATCTGCGTGATCAAAGTATGTCGAGCATAATTCTGTGTTTGATGGTGTTTGTTACTCTTCGCGCACAAACTAACCACACTTGAGAATTTTCAAGAATTTCGAGCACAAAGATAATGTTTGGCTGTTCGAGCATGGACATGTCCTGGAAAGCTTTCTAAGTATTTCTAGCCCAAATCCAATGCTCAAGCACAGTATTAAGGTCATGAACTTTCATGAAGTTCTCGAGCATAGACTCAGTAGTGATAGATAAGGTTGCTCAATAGACTTTCGAGTATGCTCGATGGATTTCTGAGCATGCTCGACAAACTTATGTGCTTATCTGATGAATTGATGCTGCCTGAATGAATATGTTTGATATTGTTGAAGTGTGCGCTTGTCAAATGTACTTAAATGACAACACTGTTTTCAGAAACAATGTTTAAAATGAACATACAAAAGAAATGGTTTTGAAACTGTAAAATGGTTATGACTAAGCAACACTATTTTTGGTGATCTCATTAGAGATATGATAATATCATCCAGTTCAAAGCTTTAAAGAAGCTGAAAATGTTTTATGTGGAGATAAGATCCAACCTTAGTGGGACATGATAGTATATTGTTTCATCTCCTAACCCATGGATTATAGGCTTAAAAGATTTCCGCTCAGTAAATTGACAATTCGTATGGTATCCTCTTATGAGTGTAGTGACATACGTGATACAAATATAGTGAACATGCTAACTCTGATGTGGTGACTCATTTGAAGACCAAGGTATGTTTCCTTGCATATCTCTCCGAATGATAGGCAGAAAGGCAATTATCCAATCATACACAAGCCTGTTGGTGTTTAGGTCACACAAAATATTTACAAAGTATCTGAGCAGATCATCAAAAGAAAAAAAAATTATGAAAAAGCAAAATGCTTCAAAAATAAAATATCAAAATTATTATGAGTTATCAAATAATAATATATCATGACTTAAGGGGCACTATGGGAACTACAATGGTGGGGCATTCAAATAAGTCCTAAACACCCTGAATGTAAGGCATGTAAGTCCGGATGGCAAGTAAGTCCAACGTTCAACCTTATAGTCTAATATCTATATATATATATCTTAATAAACTGCTCATAAAAACAAATTTTGACCAAGGCGTCAGGGGTTTGAAGTCAAATAAGGGTGATTGGAGAAAGCTAAATAAGCTTTGAGAAGAGATGAGGGACATCCTGAATTCCAAAATGTACCATTTTTCACTTAAGCTTTAATTGAACTTTAAGCATATCACAAGTGTCATGATAATCATTCTAAGTACCATTTCCTAATGTCAACCTTACTCGAATCATAATACGGCTGACTATGAGATGGTGTGAATGATGTTGGACAATCTGATCCCATATTGAGATCTCTCCAAAATAGTTTGAAGTGAATTTTTAAACTGGAATTTGATCTCTTATTCACCTTAAACTAATGCTTAAATAGAAACAAAAGTTCAAATGACATAACTCTCTTTTTTAAGCAAAGTTTAAGTGTGATATTTGTCTAGTTTGCTAGGCAAATAAAGATATGTTAACAAATGCAATCTGTTTTTGTTCTAAGTGTTTTCGAGTATTGTCTAGGTATTAGAGTGTACTTCGAGCTCACTTTTGACCTGGATATCTTATATGTTGCTCTTAGAGCACAATGATATGCTTGGAAACCTTTCCTTAGTGTTTCGAGCATGGATATCATTTTCATTGCTCTTCGAGCACAATGATATGCTCTGTATACTTTCTTAAGTATCTCGAGCACAGATATTTCATATGCAGCCTTTCGAGCACATATGTTCACATGATAAATTATGTTAAGTGTTTTCGAGCATGCATATACTTCACGAGCAAATGTTATGACATGATAGATTTCTACGTATTGTCGAGCATGCATATATTCTTCGAGCATAAGTGATCATTGAATTATTCAAGTATGTTCGAGTAAGAGATGAGTTGTTTGGAATGTTTATCGAGTATAATTAATTAACTGATTATTTCTTATACACTTCGAGCATATGGGTTGAGGGTAAGCAAATGTGTTAAGTTGTTCGAGCACAGCTACTCACGAGCATACCATTTAGGATATCGAGCATGATCTTATGCTCGAGTATGTATGACTTCACATTGAAAGTGGCTAAGGGTCTCGAGCATAGGTGTACTCGAAGTCAGTGATGAACTGTCTCAAAAGGATAAACTTATCCTAAATATCACTCGAGTATACTTACGTTCGAGCAAACCATAAATGAACATTTGAGCTAATATTCTTTGTACGTCGAGCATCAACTAGAATGTGTACTCGAGTACATTGGTTGATAGCTGTCTATTTGGCTCTATGCTCGAGCAAGGGAGGAACATTAAATTTGAATTAAATGACAACTGTCTGCACAAGACGACAAAAGAGGGCACAGTACTACCCAAATGTTAGGTATAAAAGGGGGACATAGAAAGTTTTTACACATTTCTTTTCCCTTTCTCAAACTAATTGCAACCCTCTCTTGCTCGCAAACTCCCCTGCTTAAGCGAATACTCTATTACTTCTCGATTATGCTTCGAAAATAGCCATTAACTATGTTTCGACTTTGGTAAGATATCGATACGCGATTATCATCTCACCGATTTCGGAACTAGGGTTTCTAATTGATTATCTTACTAATCGTTTACTAGTTTGTGCAGGTACGCATATTACTACGGAACAGGTTACTGAAGACACCATTCTCTTTTACTATCGTCGATTGTTGTTTATGCATCTATGTCTACTACTATTCTTTTCTGTTGCAGAACTAATGGCCATAAAATTCAAAAAGCGGCACAATATGTGTGCCAGTTGGAGGTAGACGATGACAATAGGGAATTGGAACTTATGATAAATTTCCTAAGAAACTCCAATCTTCGGGTAGCCTTGACTAAGAGCCCAACAATTTACATGAACCATATCACCGACTTTTGGGGCTCAGCAACATATGTGAATGATGTTAATGGGAAGAGGATTGAGGCCTCTGTCCTAAATCATGATATTGAAATCACCGAAGGTTCTGTCAGAATTACACTACAATTAAATGATAATCATGAGGAACAACCATCTTACTCAGCCCCAAGACTATCAAGAGTATTTCAGGAAACTATGGGGTACCAAGGGGATGTTAAGGAAGGACAGTTTCAAAAGGGCAGCTTCCCACTGATCTACAGATTCCTAATCCATCATGTCATTTAGTCTTTATCTCCAAGGAGAGGGACTTGGACCCTGTTGAGCAAGGAGCTTGCTACCATGACAGTAGCTATTCTTTATCAACAAACATTCAATGTGTCAAGACTCATCTTCAATGGTTTGGTCTCAAATGCTGAGAAGGCTGTGAATCAAATGTTCTTGATGTATCCAAGATTCCTGCAAATTCTGATAAATAGGTCGTTGCACACACAGGGGAAGTTCTGAGATTACAAGATCCAAACATTTGTCAGCGAATGAAGGATGCAAAAAGCAAATTTACTGAAAACACTGGTTGGGATGTTCTCACATGGTTGCTTGTTACGGCATTAGGTGCCATCGATGTACCTAGAACTCTTGGCAACAGTGATAATGAAGACGATGACAGTGAAACTGGTGATGATGATGAAAATGATGGAGGAAACGATGGTCTGGATTGTGATGATAATCCGAATAAGGGTGATGTTATTCAAGGTATTGATGCCGGTAATGATACTGGTATTGCATGAATTGCTCGTGAAGAAGAAAATGCAGAGATTATGGGTGGAGATACTAAAGAGAATGAACCTGTATTCGACCCTATTGGAAATGAGATGAGTGTATTCACTGGGGCTGAATCTGATGTTAACATGGAGAATCAAGAGGGTAATGAAGGACCAGAGTTGGAGGTGAATGAACAAACTGATGAACCGGTTGATGGTCCCAGCAATATGGCAAATGAGCTAATTGATGAAAATGACTTTATTGCAGATGTAGTTGCTAATGTGACTGGCACAATCAACAAAATAACACCACCTAATTCACCAAATCCTGCAATAGACAACATGGTCACTGATTCCTTGGAATCTGAGCCTGCAAATGACGACACCCTTTCATCCCCTGCCACCACTGAACCCTTAAATTCGGACACTGAACAACTTTATGATACACATATTCCTTCACCACCTATTTCCCCACAAGCCTAACTGCTCAAGACACAAATATACTCACTCCACCTACCTCACCAATACAAGACCAACTACTACTGATATTGCTCAACCTACCCAACCCCTTCCCACAAAACCTGAGCCATTCAAAATAACCTCCCCAAAATCCTCTGAATCTGAACCATTTTCTGAA
This sequence comes from Bidens hawaiensis, assembly GCF_021521415.1. Lineage (NCBI taxonomy): Eukaryota > Viridiplantae > Streptophyta > Magnoliopsida > Asterales > Asteraceae > Bidens > Bidens hawaiensis. The sequence continues at coordinate 2,725,063 of NW_027491157.1, forward strand.
CCAGTACTTAAACCAACTCAAGAAACACCACCATCCAGCCCAAACATATATGACCTCATCAAAGAGAATGCGGAGCTGGAGTTTGAAAATGTGACTTTAAGGAATAAAAATGCAGTACTGGAGACAAGGAACAAGGCACTGGAGGCTGCATTGCAAGAGGCATTATTGAAAATTCAAAGCCTAGAGGGGGCACTCTGAGGTTGAGAAGACCTCAGATGCACCAAAACAGGGGGAGAATCTAGAAGAAGATGAAGGCCTAAAACTGATTGTAAACATATATGCCATTTCAGATGAAGTTGCTGGAACATCCAATGTCCCTGAAATGATAAATCCAGAAGTTGTTGAAGGAGATGTTCAAGTTGAGGGGGAGTCAGGAGAGAAGGAGATTGAAGCAAAAGAAGAGACCCCTGAACAACTTGCCCAAAGACAAATCAAAGGCAAAGGGGTAGCTCTAAATGAGGAAGACCTTCATCCGATAACAACCCATAAGACAAATCTGGTGATGAGATTTTAGAGAAGGATAATGTTGTGGATCCTGATATTGCAGAATTGGAGTCTGTCAACACCGTAATTCAAATAATAAATCAAGAAAGACAGAGGGTGGTGGTAGTGGAATAAGAAGAGGAAATTGACCAGGAAGTGCTTGAATCACTGATGGATATGAGGAGGAAGGAGGCAGAAGAAGAGAGGTTAAGGAAAGAAGCTGATGAAGCAATTAGGGCAGCATTGGAGTCATTGAAAGTAACATAAACTGATGAGCAAACTCCAACTGCACAAAAAGATGATGAACAAGAGCCCATACAAACTGAGCCGGTAATAACTGAACTTGAAACTGAAGAACCTAAAACACCAAAAGAACATGAATTCGGTTTAGGTCTAGTAGCGTATAAGGAAGAAACAATTGAGATATCTGCCAGTTCGATGGTAAACTTAGTCATAATGAAAGATCTTATAGATATCTTGAACAAACCAGAGGGGCATCATCCTGAGATTGTAGAAGCTGCCAAAAAGGCACAAAAATATTTTATCAACCTAAGCAGAAATTCAGAACCAGTGGTTGAAGAGGCAGTTGAAACTACTGAACCTGTCGTTCATGAAGTAACTGAAGAGGATGAATATACTGCTGTGAAAAAACCAGTGGTTGAAGAAATATTTAATGAAGAACCAGTAGCAACAACCACTGAACCTATAATCAAAGAAGTTGCAGATGATGAACACAAAGATGAGACTCATGAACATGGTGCAACAAATCCAACTGTCATCGAACAAGAAACAGAAATTGAAGGGGGAGTCAAACGAAAAGAAACATCTGAAATAGAACCTCCCAAGGCAAAAAGACAAAAATATGTCTATAAAAGAGGATAAAGCTCCAAGTTTGTGTTCAAGACAACTGAGCCTCAAACCGAAGAACCAGTAATTGAAGCCTTGCACAACCTAGATGAGAATTTGGAGGATGAACAAGAAGATGAAGAGAGAACAAAAGAGCCTAATAAGAAAGAAGAGGAAGATAGAGCATATCTCATAAGCCTTAAGTATGACTTGAAATATCTACAAAGGCTAACAAAAGAGACTATTGCAAATGAGGCTAAAGGTTGGAGAAAAAGAAAATCAAAATGGGAATTTTTGATGAAAGCAGGACACAAGCCTGCCTTTCCGAACCTACAACCCTTTGACACTGTTGAAAAACTCTACAAGTATGCTCTTGTAGACGACATAGCTAACTTTGTTGAAAGGGTGAACAAGAAAAAGAAGGTAAGTGATGATGCAGAATATGAGTTCGTCAAAGCTAAACATAAAGAAATCCAATTCCTGCAAGTACATGGTTTTGAATATGACTCCTTAATCAAACTTTCTCTGGATGATCTGAAAAAGAAAGTGCAAATGATTAAAGACTCACACAAAACTCAAAAAAATACTCCACGTCTTGAAAGAAAAACGAACTTGAAGATACAAATGGAAAAGGAAAGGGAGGTAGCTGATAAGAAAGAAGCTGAGGCTAGGGAATGGTCCAAAGATCCTCAAAGGGTCCAAACTATAAAGGACTTAGTTTTTAACAAAGGAATGACCATGGAAGAATTTGACAATATGCCTCATGCTCAACTCCTTGATATTTACCACAGAGAGCAGAGGATGTACTTAGAAACACAGAGAAGATTACAAGAAGAAAGAAGGAAAATGGATGAAGTTGTTAGAGCTAAAATGATGAGTGCCCTGCACAAAAGGGGTGCCAACATGGGAAGACTTATAGTGCAATCTGATGATACAATTAAAGATATGGTTTGATAAGTCTGAGATTGAAGAGGATAAAAAGAAGAAACAAGCAAGCACAAGCACAACCCCAAGGTCAGAGATTGTAAGGCCTGAACCACCAAGAAACTTAAATTTGCCTACAAATCTCTACTATGACAAAAGATCCAAAACCTTGAGGGTGATTTCTGAGGACGGGGAAGAGACTCTAATCATCTTCAGGGATGATTTGAGAGATTTTTCAGAAGAATAGTTGAAGAAGATGGTTGAACTGAAATTGTATGACAATCAAGAGAGAAGCCAACCAACCGGGCAGCAAAGGAATGACCTCTCTAAATTTATCTAAAAACAGTCTGAGAAAGGTTTTCCTTTTCTCAAACAAAAGAAAAGAGAAATTCACGGCCAAGCAGAGAAAGAAAGGAGGAGAAAAAGGATAAATGAAGTTCATACTTCATAACACATTTTTCAGGACTCAAAGAAGAGAAAAACTTATCAGGCAAGCAGCTCAAGTGCAAAAAGAACATTGAGGGAGTGCTTAGCCTTGAGGAGAGAGATGCTTGAGCCAAATTCTGTTGTGCAACGTAATGGAAAGATCACTTATATCACATACAACAAGCAAAATGACTCAGTATCTTTAAGGAATGCATCGAGAATAACAATTGAAGTGATCCTGTATGATGAGGACCTTCAATTCTTACATCCTCAAGATCTTCAAGACATCATGGATGCAGAGAATTTCTAATAAAGGCTGGACACAAGCCTGCCTTCTTAAATCTCTAGTCATTTGACCCAATTGACAAAATCTACAAGAGAGCTCTTGTAGATGACATTGCAAATTTTGTTGAAAAGGCAAACAAAAGGAAGAGGACAAGTGATGATGTAGAGTATGAGTCTGTCAAAGCTAAACATAAAGATAACCAATTTTGGCAAATACACTGCTATAACTCATTAATCAAGCTTTCTTTGGATGAATTGAAAAGAAAATTACAAAAAGTTAAATACTCTCACAAAACTGAAAAGAATACTGCTGATCTTGAAAGAGAAAAGAAGTTGAAATTTCAGACGGAGAAAGAAAGGGAGGAAGCTGAAAAGAAAGAAGCTGAGGCTAGGGAGTGGTTCAAGGATCCTGAAAGAGTCCAAACTTTGAAAGACTTAGTTCTAAACAAAGGAATGACTGAGGAAGAATTTGAAAACATGCCCCATGCTCAACTCCTTGATATTTACCACAGAGAGCAAAGGATGTACTTAGAAACACAGAAAATATTACAAGAAGAAAGAAGGAGAATGGATGAAGTTGTGAGAGCTGAAATGATGAGTGCCCCACACAAAAAGGGTGCTAACATGGGAAGACTTGTAGTGCAATCTAATGATACAATAAAGAGATGGTTTGAAGAGTCTGAGATTGAAGGGGCTAAAAAGAAGAAACAAGTAAGCACAAGCAGAACCCCAAGGTCAGAGATTGTAAGGCCTGAATCACCAAGAAACTTAAATTTGCCTACAAATCTTTACTATGACAAAAGATCCAAAACCATGAGGGTGATTACTGAGGACGGGGAAGAGACTCTGATCATCTTCAGGGATGATTTGAGAGAGTTTTCAAAAGAACAGTTGAAGAAGATGGCTGAGTTAGATCTGTATGATAATCAAAACAGAAGCTAAAAGGCTAGACAACAAAGAAATGATCTATCCAAATTCATCAAGGAACAATCTGAAAAAGGATTTCCATTTCTGAAGCAGAGGAGAAGAGAGATTCATAGTCAAGCAGAAAGAGAGAAAAGGCACAAAAGGGTTAATGAAGTGCATACTTTGGAGCTCTCTCTCTTTGATTCAAAGAAAAGAAAAAATCAAGCAGGTAGCTCAAGTGGAAAAAGGATGACATTAAAAGAGTGCTTAGATATGAGAAGGGAGATGTTGGAACCAAACTCCATTGCACAACAAAATGGAAGGATCTCTTATCATACTAACAACCGACATAATGACTCAGCAACCTTGAGGAATGCAGCAGGAGGTGCAATTGCAGTGAACATGTATGACGAAGACCTCAGATTCATGCATCCTCAAGACCTTCAAGATATAGTAGATGTTGGTACATGTGTGTCAGTAGTTCATTGTCTAGCATTTGTAATCGAGTCTGTAATGCAATTATGTTTTGATTATGTTTATATTTGTAACACGCGAAGTTGTCAACAAGTTCGCTCTGGCGAACTTGTTGAACCAGCGAAGTTATTGACAACTTCTCCTATGGCGAAGTTGTCGTGTATATAAACTGTTTCAGCCGAAACAGTTTGGTGTTGGTCGTTTAGGGTTTCGTTTCAGTTGTTCACTTCGTGTGTTACGTTTCATCGTCTGTAACAGTGACCTCGGGTCACGTGTTTGTTATCAATATAACGTGGTTGGTTTATTGCTTGCGTGTTCGATCTCTACATACTCTACACTCGTATCTACCTACGCAGGGATTCCGCACCTGCGTTGTTAGCGACATCCCGTGTACGATCCGTCCAGGAACCTACAATTGGTATCAGAGCCATCGGCTCGATTGTGAGGTTCGGGATTTCACGCGGGTGTAGAAAACGTCTCGTTTGACCTATTCGCGGGACGTGTTTTTGTTGGGATTGTGCTTTGCTCGTGCTTGACAGTCATTTTCAAGCCATTGCATTGATCGGAAACTGCTGGATTGACGAAAACAGATCTGAACAGTTTCCTTGTTCATCGGGCGAAGTTACCGTTCTTCGGGCGAAGTTACCATTCTTCAGGCGAAGTTGCCGTCACTGGAATTAGGGTTTCGGCGAAGATATAAGGTTTAGCGAAGTTAACCACAACTTCGCTTACCTCATAAGTTCGCCTTGGCGAAGTTATCCGCAACTTCGCTTTCCACCCAAGTTCGCTTACCTCCTAAGTTCGCTCATTCTAAGCGAAGTTATTTTTAACTTCGCCAAGTCTAGCGAATTTAAGACCCAGCGAAGTTCTCTTTTCAGCGAAGTTAACTTTCAAGCGAAGTTATTCTTAACTTCGCCTACTGAGCTGTTTTAATATTTTTTTTGTATTTTCAGGTTTTTCAGGTTTTCGCAAGGATGTCGTCAATTAACATCTCCGATTTGGTCAAGATGGAAGTAGAAGCGGGGTCTGCCACTAAGGCCCCGAGGCTGATGAAAGGAACTGACTTCGTGGCATAGAAGGACAGATTCATCCAATACATCAAATACCAGGATGCCAAAATGTGGGTGTGCATCCAGGATGGATATATCCCTCCAACAGCGCAATACGAAGGTCGTGATGTGGTTAAGAAGTATAGCAAAATGGAGGACGAAGAAAAGAAAATGTACGAGGCCGAAAGCAAGGCCCATGCTGCGATAACAATGGCACTTCCTCAAGAGGTTCTCCATACGTTCTGAAAGTACACTTCTGCGAGAGAGCTTTGGGATGCTCTTGAAAATAGATTCAAGGGGAATGTGGGTATCCGTGCATCAAAGATCAAATTCTAAAAGACCCAGTTCTCCGTCTTCAAATTTTTGAAGAATGAATCACTGGATGATATTATCACCAGATACTATCATCTAATGACAGAGCTTAGCAATTATTCGATTGCTTACCGAGAAGAAGAGATCGTTGAAAAGCTTCTCGATGCTCTCCCACCGAAGTGGGAAATGTACACCGTTCTTATGAGGGAAGACAGAGACTTTCTTAATTATGATCTTGAAACGGCAGTAAACAAGCTCAGAACTTATGAGCTTAATATGGTTCGAAAAGAAACACCAACAGATCAGATACAAGACCCTGGTATGTATGGTGCAAAGGTTAACTCAGGCTCGAGTTCGAGGCCTGAATCTGCTGCTTATTACTCAAAAGGGGAGTCAGGTTCTGACTCTTCTCATGAAGGAAACGTTTCTGTAAACTCGAATGGTGATGTCTGTTTCGTTGCTGGAGGATCAAGTACTTCAAAGCCTCAAGCATCCTCAAGTGGTTTTTCCGCAAATGCCTCAAGCAATAATTATTCCAAGATGCCTATGAGTGTAAAATCTGCTGAAGAGCAGTTTGCAGTCTATGCATCATTTATTGCTTCCTATGAAAACTACATCCAGGGGAAGATTGTGGACCCTGCGGCTCTAGATGAGGATTACGACCAGATCGATGCTGATGATCTGGAGGAGATGGATTTGCAATGGCAAATGGCAATGATTGTGAGGCGTGTAAAACGGTTTATGAACAAAACTGGGAGAAAGTTTGTTGGTGGTAGGCCCGGGTTCGACAAATCCAAGGTAAGGTGCTATAATTGTCAACAGTACGGGCACTTTGCCAAGGAATGCAGAAATGAGAGGGTTGAACGAGGACAAGGTCGGCCTACACAACACTCTGGAGTTAACAGAGAGATTAACGCCATGTTGACCAGAGAAGCAGGTGAGTACAACTGGAACCCGCATTCAAGTGGTTCTGGTGAGCAAGCGAACATGGCTGAGGCTGAAGTTAAAGAATGTGAGAAGGTTGATGGAATTGAGAAAGCTACTGAAGAAGAAACAGCTTTCATGGCAGATGACAAGGATAATCGCACCGAGGTAAGTACTAAGAATATTTGTACTAGTTGTGAGAATTTGTCTGAGCAACTTACAACGATAACTGATCAGTATGTCCGTTTAGATGCTGACTTTAAAACTATTAAAGAAGATCACCATTTTACGAAAGCAAGAGAAACAAGTTATAAAATTAAAATAAAAGCATGTGAAAAAGACATTCAAAGCTTAAAAATTAAACTTGCTGAGAAAATTGAAATAATTGATCTTAGTTATGAAGTTTTAGAGGAAAAAACAAAATTGATTGCTGATCGAGATAAACAGATTGCTGACCACCAGGTGAAGGTGGTGGAACTGAACCGCAAACTTGAGCAGTTCAGGAATTCCTCGGCCATCCTTGATCACCTCGTGAATGATCAAGGTACCTCTGCAAAGAGGGGAGGAATCGGATATAACGAAGTTCCACCACCCTTTAACCACAACTATACTTATAATCCGAGTGTTCAGAAATCTGTTGATTTCGAAGTTCCTCAGACAACTCCAATCAAGATTACAAGTGTAAAACCAAGTGTTAGCTGTGGCGAAACAAGTTCGCCTGTTTCTAATGTGAATATTTCTGTTTCGAGTCCAGTCTCATCGGATTCGGATAAGTTGTCCGAATCTGGTCAGACAAAAGAGAAGGTAGGGTTACCCACCGATGGAGATAAAAATAAAGTTTCTAAAAAGAGTTCTCCACTCAATCCGTACGTCCCACCTTATGTGAGACGAACGGCTGGTAACCCTGCCTCTACATCCAAACCAACATTTGACAAGAAAATGGAGAGTCGGTGTTGCTTTAGATGTAACAAATTAGGGCATTTAGTTGCAGATTGCCCTCTGGAGCCGAGATTCAGAGGTGTGAAGTCAAATAAAACTGAGTATAAGCGTCATTTTGCTACTGCTAAAAATGAAAACTTTACAAAATGCCAAAATGTAACGAATTCAAGTTTTCATAAAAACATACCTCAGTTTTACAACCAAACCACAAGATATAATACTTTCAACTCTCATAGGTTTGGAAGGCATTACACTCAATCTGCAAGGAGATTTCCTAACAGGACTTACAGAAATTATCCTGATGCTAACTTGAGAAAGCCAGGGTACGGGACGTATCGATCCAAGACCAATTGGTCTTGGGTCCCAAGATTCTAACTCTTTGTTTTATTGTGCAGGAACAGTTGAACAGGGCTGCCAACAATCTCTGGATTGTAGATAGCGGCTGTTCCCGGCACATGACGGGCAACAAACACTTGTTGCAAGATTTAAAACCTGTTCAGGGAGCAAGAGTTAGTTTTGCTGGTGAGAGCGGTGGTAGGATTACTGGTAGAGGAACAGTGTCGAATGGGAGAATGACACTTGAGAATGTAAATTTTGTGGAGGAATTAAAGCACAATCTGCTGAGTGTGTCGCAGATTTGTGATAAAGATTACACTGTCCATTTCACGAAGAATGAAGCGATCGTATTGAAGCCTGGTTTTCAAATACCAGACGAATGGATAGTAATGAAAGCTCCACGTGAAACGAATACATATGTGATGGATATGAGGTCTACTGAAATGGCCACTGGAGAATCCTGTTTAATGACAAAAGCAAGCGAATCAGAATCAGAATTGTGGCACAGGAGAATGGGACATATTCATCTTCGGAAGATGAACTTCATTGTCAAGAATGGGCTTGTGATGGGCGTTCCCTTAAAAAGTTTTAACTTTGAAGACAAATGTATAGCATGCAAGAAGGGAAAGCAACACAAGAAATCCCATCTCACCAAGAAGGTCAACTCTATTGCCGGTACTCTAGAACTACTTCACATGGATCTCTTCGGTCCCGTGAATGTAAAAAGTCTAGGAGGTACTTCTTACTGCTTGGTGATCACTGATGACTACTCGCGATATTCGTGGGTATATTTTCTGAAAACGAAAGATGAGACGGCTCAAATGGTGAAGAATCTAATTACAAAAGTTGAGAACGTCATGAGCAAATCAGTTAAATTCATCAGAAGTGACAATGGGACAGAGTTCAAGAACTTTGAAATGGAAATCTTCTGTCTTCAGAAAGGAATTGAACATCAATACAGCGCTCCGTATACTCCACAACAGAATGGAGTGGCTGAAAGGAAGAACCGAACGTTAATTGAAGGAGCCAGAACTATGCTGGCAGACTCGAAGCTTCCTGTGATGTTCTGGGCTGAAGCAGTTGCTACAGCCTGCTATGTTCTGAATAGGGTGTTAACCGTTAAGAGACTTGGAAAAACTTGTTACGAGCTTATGCACGGAAGGAAGCCCAACTTGTGCGGTCTTGAACCATTTGGGTCTCCTTGTTCGATTTTGAAGACTAATTCGAAATTTGGTGAAGTAGCCGATGAGGAAATCCTAGTCGGTTATGTTGTTGGGACTCCCAACAGACGGGTCTTCAATACGTCGACTTGCAAGGTGGAGGTGGTTTGTAACACCGACATTACTAGTTACCAACCGCCAAAACCAAGCAATGGACCTGCTGAGCTTTTCGACTATGTTAAACTTTTTAAGTCGTTTAACGTACCTGATTTGGAAATTTCTGAAGAAGACGAAAGAGCTGTGACGAAGATGATACTTGATGAGGAAGAGAATCTATTGCAACATCAGATGTTTGAGAAATCTCAACCTTCCACATCAAACCCTATCGATACCCCTGCGGCCTCAACTGAAGATGAATTTATTAATCCTTTTCACTCTCAGCCAGAAACAACCATAGATGAGATCTCTTCAAATCTGGAAGATAATTTGCATGTCGGATCTGTTCCGACCACGAGAATTCACAGAGATCACCCATTGGAGAATATTATAGGTGATGTGTCCTCCAGTGTACAAACCAGAAGTAGCTTGAATGAGCACACCTGTGTTTATACAAGCATAAAAGAAACGGGTATAATGAATGAATGTTTGTACTCCTGCTTTATAAGCCAAATTGAACCAAAGAATTATCAAATGGCTTTAAAGGACAGCTCGTGGGTCGAGGCCATGCAAGAAGAGTTGGCTCAGTTCGAGAAAATGGAAGTTTGGACCTTGATTGAAAAACCAAGAAATGTGCATGCTATAGGCACAAAATGGGTGTTCAAGTGTAAGAGAGATGATAAGGGAATTATCGTAAGAAATAAGGCGAGGCTGGTTGTTAAAGGATTTAATCAGCAAGAGGGTATTGATTACAATGAGGTGTTCGCTCCTGTCGCCCGGTTAGAAGCGATTCGATTGTTTTTGGCGTTTGCTGCATTTAAAAAGATGAAGGTATTTCAGTTGGATGTGAAGAGCGCGTTTCTAAACGGGAAAGTTGATGAGGTTGTGTATGTTGAGCAACCTCCGGGTTTTCCTGACCCAGACTTTCCTGATCACGTATACAGATTGAGCAAGGCGTTATATGGGTTACATCAGGCACCTCGTGCCTGGTATTCAACGTTATCGGACTACTTGCTGGAAAATGGTTTTGAAAGGGGATTGATTGACAGTACGTTGTTTGTGAAGAGAGAAGGATGTGACTTCCCACTGGTTCAAGTCTACGTGGATGATATCATTTTTGCTGCATCAAGAGTATCCATGTGTCAGGATTTTGAGGCTGTCATGAAGAAACGATTCGAGATGAGTGCTATGGGTGAACTAACTTTCTTTCTAGGATTGCAGGTTGATCAGAAGAAGGACGGGATGTTCATTCATCAAACGAAGTACGTTCATGATGTGCTGAAAAGATTCAAGATGGAGGACAGCTCTCCATATGATACTCCAATCTGCGTCAATCACAAATTGGGTGCTGAATCAGATGGTGACGCAGATGTGGACCCAACTCTGTATCGGGCGATAATAGGTTCATTAATGTATTTAACTGCTTCTAGGCCAGATATAATGTTTGCTGTTTGTCTTTGTGCACGTTTTCAGGCTAATCCGAAAGAATCTCATTTGAAAGGTGCAAAGAGGATACTACGGTATCTCAAGGGCAAGCCGAAGCTGGGGTTGTGGTACCCGAAGGGAGGAGACGTTGAACTGGTGGCATATACAGATTCTGATTAAGGGGGATGCAATCAGAGTCGGAAGTCAACCACAGGAGGCTGTCAGTTTCTTGGAGGAAGATTAGTTTCCTGGCAGTGCAAGAAACAGACATCAGTTGCAATTTCAACATGCGAAGCTGAATACATGGCAGCATCCAACTGCTGCTCTCAGGTTTTGTGGATTCAGCAACAATTGCGCGACTATGGTCTGAATTTCTTACTCACTCCTATTTTAATTGATAACACTGCCGCCATCTCAGTAATTAACAATCCCGTGAAGCACAGTAAAACTAAGCATATTGACATTCGTCATCACTTCATACGGGATTGTGCTGAGAAGAAACTGATCAAGATCGAAAAAGTTGATACACTTGAAAATTTTGCTGACTTGTTTACAAAAGCGTTTGATAAATCCAGATTTCAAAACCTAATTGAGCTGAACGGGATGGTCAATCCCGAGTAACCATGCCTTTGTGTTTATTTAAAAAAAAAAAAAAAAAAAAAAAAAAAAAATTGTCATTATTGCTTAAAATTAGTCGGTTACCTCAGTTTGATGGACATATCCTCGGATATGTTTTGGTCCTCGTTTCGACTTAGAGAATGAGGATAGCCATTAACCGGAAGACTGAAAGTGACCGTGGCAGTTATGACGTGTGTTCTTTCAGTTGCTGAAAATTAGTCGGTCATTCTTAGTAAGAAGGACACATACTTGTATGTGGTCGGTCCAGTTGATCCATTGGATCTTCAGGATTGCCGTTTACCTGACGACTTTGACGTGATCGGGGCGATTGAAATCAAAATTTTATTGGGAAATGAAATTACTTTTCAAGTCTAATACTTCGTAAGAAGTTCTTTGCTGTGTTTAACAGAAAATTGATCCAACCTTGGAAAATGATATATATACTGATTGTGTGTGCTTAACTAGTGAAGTTATTAGGCTTAAAAGGCTTTAGAACAGTCATTGTATGTCATGGTAATTTTTATGGTGCGTAAAAGTGTATGTGATACTAACTTAAACTACTCGAATTTACGTGGAAACTCCTTAAGAGTTTTGAATGTCTTCACACATATCTTTCCGAATGATAGGCAGAAAAGCGACTACCCAGTCATACACGAGCCCGTGAGTGTTCTGATTCTGGAGTAAGAAGAGAACGGGAAGCAGACAACGAGTATATACAAGTTAATCAGACACTATGGGTCGAAGTCAATTCGGGGTGACTTGGGTATAGCCAAATACGCTTTGAGAATAGATAGAAGACATCATTATCTCTGAGTTGTTGCCCACTTAAAATTTTGAGCTTAACTGAACCTTAATCCGTATCACAGAAACGATGAAAACCATTTAAGTTATTTACATGCTTACAACCTGTTTCTCTATGTCATAATACAGCTAAACACGGATCCATGTAACAGTCACACAGTTAGTATGATTCCTGTTAGGATCTTTTCTAAAACGTAGTAGTCCCTGAGTAGACTGAAATTTGATCCCTTATTTCGTTAAAATTTTTATAAGTTTTTCTATTTTTGTAGTTGTGTTATTGTAAAACTGGTTACTTGGACATGATCATTTTTGTTTAACTCTTTTTAGAAACTTCTAATGTTAAGTGCAAGATTATTCAAACTTAAAGGGCTGATTTTGAAATTACGGGCGAAGTTGTTGAATTTGGCGAAGTTGTGCTTAACTTCGCCTAGGCGAAGTTAAGCGTAACTTCGCCTGAACCAACTCTGCCCTATATAAGGCTTTTAAAACTGGAACAGTAACATATATTTCTATATTCCGGCGAACATATAATCTAAACCAAATTATCCGGCGATCTTGTTTACATTCCGTTTTCGATCTTTGATTTCAGTTTCTAGTGTTCTTTGACGGTATGTGTTGTCAATATCATTCACAAACTTACTCGTTCGGTATAGTTTTACCCGGTTCGAGACCTCGGGTCGTCGAACCTTCAAAACCTAGTTTTTCAACCGTGTATTACGTGTTCATGGACGACATTTTCGTCTCAAAACCATTAATATAAGCTGTTCTCTACTCCTGGATCGTCAAATCGTTGCGAAAACATCGGATCTATGGCCTTTGAATCTGAACAGTCGCCGTTTCAGATTCAGGCGAAGTTATGGTTAAGGCGAAGTTATCCGCAACTTCGCCTGAAGCTTAATTTCGCCTGTGGCGAAGTTATCCGTAACTTCGCCTTGAACTCAAGTTCGCCTGTGGCGATGTTGTGATAAGGCGAAGTTATCATCAACTTCGCCTATACCAATTTACTTAACAGTTTTTGACGAACTTACAGTTGAAGCGAAGTTGTTCCCAACTTCGCCTCACCTATAAGTTCGCCTGTACAGGTTTAATCACAACTTCGCACGTGGTACAAAGCGAACTTTGAATTGTTTAACTGTTCTCTAACTTGCTTTGTTTTGTGCAGATATGGCTGCTGTTGGAGGTGCTGGTGGTGACGACGGTGATGATCAAAGACAATTCTTTCCAGCCCATAACCAGTACATCACTTTAGATCCAGACGCACGAGGCGTAGAAGACTACAGGGAGATTATCACGTTTCTCCAACGATCAAGAGTCTTTTATGCGATCACAAATACACTGCCCATTTCTCTGCCTAACATTGAAGACTTTTGGCGGACAGTGTACTATGATTGCAGGCCTGAGCCTCCGGTGATGCGAGCAACCGTAAATGGTCATAACATACAGTTTTCCTCGGAAGATATACGGTTGGCTCTGCAGTTTGGTGAAGAAACAAGAGATGACCCAACGGAGTTCGTAGCTCCTTTCCGTGATGGAGCTTATATGAGGATGGGTTATTCGTGTCCGCTGGGGGACTCGCAGAGGAGGAAAGGGTTTTTGCTGGATCAATGGCGCTTCCTGATGCATGTATTGATTGTATGCATGTCCGGCAGGAAGGCAGGAACAGATGGGATGGGCGCGACGATGCAGTCAGCCATGATAGCGCTGACTTACAACCGCCGATATTCTTTTAGTCAGCTGATATTCTACGAGATCGATCGTCAGCGAAGGGCTGTGGCGCGCGAGCGATTCACTATGTATCCTCGTTTCTTACAGATGATTTTGAATCATGTCGCTCCGTCGCTACCGCAGAGACGCCCGATTAGATACGTCGAATGCGTGACGAAACGTATCTTTGCTCAGTGCCGCACTTCGAGCACTCGTAGCAAGCCTGAGCTACGTCCCAGGCATACTCCACTGTTCAGGTATCTTATCAACCCGGGGTATGTTCCTGCAGGAGGGGACGAGTTCAGAGACCCGCAACCACATCAGGCGGCAGCACCACATGCTGTACCAGCTGCGCCTGTTGTATCTACTGTTGCCTCTGCTGCTGTGCCAGCTGCGGTATCTCCTGTTGTGTCTACTGCTGAAGACGTTGATCTTGCTGCTGCCTTTGGCGTACAGGGTGTGTTTGATATGGATGTCTCAGGTCCTCAGGTTATGGATGTTACTAGAGCAGTTACTTCGGTAGCTGACTCCGATCTAGATGAAACGTTTGCTGAAGCGAGACGACTTATGGTGTCTCGGGAGAGAATTACGGGAAAGAGGCCGAGAACTGTAGACGAGGATGAGGACGAAGTTGATGAAGAGGAGGCAGTGCAGATTGTGCTCAGACGTTCAAGAAGAGAACAGACAGGTATGGGTTCGGGAGCTGGAGAATCATCAAGGCTGGTACGTTTTGCTCCACCTGCCTTGTCTGGTATGTCTCTTATTTCTACTACAGCACAGGTTACTGCTGTCGAGACGTCGGCCCCAGCAGTTGTGTCTCTACCACCCCAATCGCTTACTACACCGGTGGTGGTTGCACGATTTGTGGAGTCGACCGTCACTACTACTGCAGGGTTACCAAGTGTACCACCTGCGGTTACTTCTGCTGCTGATGTCCCGCCAACTCCAACGCCTACTTCAGATTCCGAGAGGATTACATCACTAGAGCGGATTGTTGCTGATCAGACAAAGACCATTCAAAGCCTAGTGGAATCCAATCGACTACAAGCAGCCCTCCTGGTTGAACACGGTAAAGTTATAGATGCCTTCAAGGCATTCTTGGCATCTCAGGGGGAGAAGACTTGTAGGGGAGATGAGTTGAGGACGAAACGGAGAGAAGATCATGACGATGATCCCAATGCACCGGAAGGTGCAGGTGGTGAGCTGCCAAGAACCTCTCAGGCTCTTGGGGCTTCCACAGCTGAGGGGGAGTCTACAAATGCAGCTGGTGACGATGTTGTAGTTGGTGATGATGATGCTGATGTTGAAGATGTTATCGACGCATTGAAAGAGTTGGATGAGGAGGATGATGAGTTTATGATTGAAGATGATGTGTTGCCAGTTGATGAGATCGAGAGGATTGGAGAGCAGATTACGGTTGAAAACGTGTTGGAGGAAGGGGAGATTGTTGATGACTCCGTGGAACATGAGATTCCGGAGGTTGTGAGACCAGTTTTGGGTGATGAGAACGTGGAGGAAGATGCTGAGTGGGAGGAACAACCGAAATGGAAGGAGGGTTGTGCCCACTGGTTCGTAAAGACGAAGAAGCCGGCGGTCCCTAAGATGTTCAGAAAAAGTTACAATATTAAGGGATACGCGGAAGCCAAGAAAGGTATTATCTGCTGGTTATACGACGAGCAGCTGCGGCTCTTCGTGATCAAGAGATACGATGGCATTCAGTACTTCCAGAGAAAGTTGAGATCTCTAAACACACTGCCAGAATGTGAAGTAAAAGATTTAGCCAGATTGGGATTGGTAAACAGAAGTGAAGACAACATGGCTAGAATCATTGCGAAGATCGTGTGGAAAGAGTGCGTTAAAGAGAAAAAGTTTGAGCTACTGAAACCACAAAAAGGGAAACTTGTTGAAGACAAGGATAGAGGTCTGAGAGTTGATGGAAAACCTTGGATGGTTATGAAATACAAACCGATCCGGTGCCTTAAAGAAGTACCGATGAAGTTCATGCCCAAGGACGTGCTCAAAGATCTAAAATGGTGGTACGTGGATTGTGAGACAGCTGAGGCGGTAATGGAAGATGAGGATGAACAAGAAGTACTTCGGGTTTACGACCCGATGCATCTTGTTAATCTATCGCAGGCTGATCTGAAAGTGCTCAACGAGAAGAAGATCTTCTACATTCCTGCTTGGAAGGATCAAGCTAGGAAATATCAACGGGTGGTGTCGGTATGTGTTAGAGAAGGAGCACACGCATAGAGATGCAAGATTACAAGACTCAAGATTTGAAGATCAAGATATGAAGCTACTGCCAAGGGGGAGTCTGTTGGTACATGTGTGTCAGTAGTTCATTGTCTAGCATTTGTAATCGAGTCTGTAATGCAATTATGTTTTGATTATGTTTATATTTGTAACACGCGAAGTTGTCAACAAGTTCGCTCTGGCGAACTTGTTGAACCAGCGAAGTTATTGACAACTTCGCCTATGGCGAAGTTGTCGTGTATATAAACTGTTTCAGCCGAAACAGTTTGGTGTTGGTCGTTTAGGGTTTCGTTTCAGTTGTTCACTTCGTGTGTTACGTGTCATCGTCTGTAACAGTGACCTCGGGTCACGTGTTTGTTATCAATATAACGTGGTTGGTTTATTGCTTGCGTGTTCGATCTCTACATACTCTACACTCGTATCTACCTACGCAGGGATTCCGCACCTGCGTTGTTAGCGACATCCCGTGTACGATCCGTCCAGGAACCTACAGTAGATGCAGAGTTTCCCATTGATTCATTTGATGCTGTAGAGGTAGATTTGATATAGCAAAAGACTGCCTTAGTCAAATTAAAAAAAGAGAAAGCAAGGAAAAGGAGTCAAATGAGGAGATTGAAGAACATGGAGCTTTATGACTATTATGTTGATTCTGTCTTTGTATTTTGCTCTATAAATTGTAATGATTGAAATTTGATGTATAATGCCCAAGAGGCATAATTCCTTTTATGTAATGAAATGACATGTTCTTAAAATGATTCATCTTAGATATTAATACATGTGTAACTCTATGCAGGTCTGTTTTGGTGCATCTGAGCTTGTTCCAATCTAGAGGGAGATTGTTGGGTTGGATTTTTGATAAGGAAGATTGGAATCTTCTCAACCTCCTCAGGAAACGGCTAAGTATGAACTTCGAGCAAGCTTAGACTATCGAGCATGTTTTTACTACTTCTAACAAGGTCTTCAGAACCATTTGTGGTTAATTCTTCTAAGTGTTAAGGTTTCGAGCAAGATACACTTCAACAAGCAAGAGTATTCTTCTATCGAGCATGGATTGCCATTCGAGCAAACAGCTTGATCATTCAAGTTTTAACCAAGTGTTACGAGCACAGGATGTCCGAACACATGGTGACAAGCATTGATGCAATAAGAAGATGTCATATGATCGAAGCATGGACTACGAGCATCATTCAATCTCACGAGCAAGATTTACATCTGAGCATGCTAAAGATAGCTAAATAAGTCTAAGACTGGATTGAAGACATCAAGAAGAATGGGCTTGCTCGATGGACTAGTTCAAGCAAAGCAAGGACTGATCAAGTGGAATAAAGCTTGCTGGAAGAGAATATCTTCACTGGAAGATATTCTAAGTAAAGAATGCTCGAAGACACTTATCGAGCATACCTTGCATACTGAGTCTGCTCGAGCAAGAGACAAACCTTGCTCGAAGACTCTTACACTTGTATTTGTTTTTTGTCTTTCATTATGTAATGATTTAGGGATTTTAGAAGGAATGTCAGGGTCTATAAATAGGATCCCGGTTTCCATTTAGGGGACAGATAACGACGTAAAACACGGATTACGAGAAAACATACAAAAAGAATATTTCCTTTTGTTTCCTCGTACAGCCGCCGTCGCCGTCACGAAACCCTAGATATTCCATTTATTGTTTCATTGAATGATGCATTTAATACAGTGAATCTTTGTCTTTGTATTTGTTCTTAACCGAATATTATTATTGTGTTTCGTTTGTCATTATATCACACCTTCGTTCACATCCGTTGTATATCCTGATTCCGCCGGGATATTCTATAAGCCTTTGGGTTTTGAATCTGAGTGCTCTTGTCAACCCACCTATGGTTGCACCAGATTAAACGGTCCTGACAAAACTAAATGATTACTTAAAACGACTTTGTAAACAATATTAATAAAACATTCGTTCTAGGTTCAGGTATTGTGCTATCCAACTTAATTCCATATTTACTTGTCTTGATTGCGCAGTAATTACTCGACCTATTAGTTTGATTGCGACGACAAACGATACCCTAACCGAATTGTTGACATAATTGAACTCGATCTACCTAATTACCAATTTATATTTTATGAAAACTAATTAGGTGACAATAGTTAATGATTAAAAATTCAATGACACAAGAGCCTAACCCTAAATGTTGAGGAATAAAACCAAACAAGTGATGCACAAATCAACTAATCGCAAATATAAATTGTTAAACAATCAAGCACTAAGTTGAACAAGATAAAAACAATAAAGTCAAATCAAGTTCATAACCTATGCCTAATAAATCTGGTCTCAGGAGGAATTACACAAAACCCTAGCGTAGAATGAACACGGGATTCTAGCCGAACATGATCATGATATCAAAACATTTTTCTTTGAAGAACATGCAAACCCAAGATGAACCGGAAGCCTTGGAATCGTAGAAAATCGCCCTAAGCAGCCTCTTTTGCCTTTGGAAGTCGTGATATACCGAATGGTTAGGTTAATGGGTTTATATAAGGCAGAGCCTATATTTTTTCGGTTTTAGGTCGGTTCGCGTCGCGCAAAGTTGCCATAGGCTTCTTCTTCGCGTCGCGCTAAGGACAAAATAGTCGAGTTCTGAAAGTTACAACTTCGTGTCACGCTCATGTCCAGCATCTTCGCGTCACGCGAAAATGAAAAATCACAAAAACATTTATTTTCTTCTATTTACTGCCTCGTGATGCATGCACTTCCAATCTCTCACTTCTAAATCTTCATTCCAAGCTCGTAAATATTCCTGATAAGCTCCATAACTTCCAAGTCCCTGAAAACACATAACAACGCATGAAGTACCCATGTTCATTTATTTATTTACCTAAAATTAACTAATTAATATCTAAAACTAACTAACCTTTACCCAACCATCAGGTATTCATATCTCCTAAGTGGATTTATGAATATTAAAAGAGCTCAAAGAGCAAACCCGTAGTTTTTCTGCCAAACATAAGCCATTAAACTTGATCATCTCGTACGTCAAAGTACAAATACACTACTGACTTGATCATCAACGCTGTTAGTCATACGGGGTCCCCTTGCTCACTTCCTATTATCATTAAGAAATGGACCACAAGGGACACGTCATATGTAAGCCCTATGTATGAATTCGTGCATATTCACCTATGGAGATGGACTTTGGGGTATTGCTTGATAACGGGGGTATGTCATGTAGCGGGGAACACTTACTAGTTAGTTACTTAATACGTATGTATTAATGGCTGCTAGGTAGACCTTGATGCTTAAGCTTAGTGGATAAACAATATCCTTGATCGTCTTTAGGCGGTTCTTATAAATGGTATAATATGTTTTGATCAACTAGTTACAAGGTTTAAGTCAAGTTGGGGTGGCTTGGGCCCGGTAAAACCGTATGAAATTGTTCTTAATTGTGTGTCCCACTAGATCATATAAAATAGTAAACTTGTCACATCTTACTTGTCTCAGTAAGTATTAAAGGGCATGGGTTTAGGTGGACAACAATACTGGCAATCAACTGGATTTATCTTATTAGGTGAATTCCATGGATAAGTATATCGGAAATCGTGATTAATGTGTTTGATAGTTTTGAATATTGAAAATAAAAGAAAATTCAAGAGTTGTGGGTTTATATTGTATATCTCGATTACGATCATATGCAGACTACTTTTTCAGGGACGAAAAAGGTTTAAGTGTGGGGATGTTTGATATGGGCTAAATTATATAAAAATAATATAACTATTCCCTACACTTTTGAGTTTTTTTTATTTGAGTTAGTTTTATTAAATAATTAGCCTAATTGCTCCGTATTTATATTTTAAAGGTTTTAAGAGATAATGAGCAAATTGGCGTATTTTTATTAAACGCGAGACAATTTTAAACAAGTTTGATTTTGGTTCTCCTTGAAGTTAATTTTTACAACGAATTAAAGTTTTAATATAACTATTTTACACAAAAAATAACTTAAATGTATCACTTCTATTATTATTTGTGTGGCAAATAATGTAGGTATGGCCACTTGAGAAAAAGATGAACTTGAAGTGAAGCAGAAAAGATGTGGAGCTGAGCTCAAAATTGCAAAGCCTCTCATTTATTTTAATGAAACTCTTAAATGGGCCGCTATTGAGAAATAATTCATGGACCAAGATCTTGGGCTGGAGTGTTGGATTATGGCTCAAGTTTTGTTAATTTTGAAACCTATTAAACCCTATTATAATATTTATAAAAACAAAAACCTAAACCTAAAAAAAACCACGTGAGAAACATAAAGGAAAAAAGAAGCAGCTTAGCTTCATAAAACAAAAAAGGAAAGAAACAAAAAAGGAAAGAAATTCACTTAGCTTCATAAAACCAAAAAGGAAAGAAACACAGGAAAGAAACTCACTGAACCACCGCAATCGGAACTTAAGAAAAAAGAAAAGAAAGGTCATCGGTGGAAAGGAAAAAAGAAAAACATAAGAAGAAGGCATGCAAGTAGCTCAACTATTTGTATTTCTCTTTTATGATGAACCGTAACTTATATATTATTTTTGTTTGGTATCTTTTTATGAGTAGCTAAATATTTTGTACTACCTAGGTTTTGACTGAGGACTATGTTAGATTGATTGTTTGACGAATTTTTATTTGACGTTGGTTGATTTAATGTTATGGTAAAGTTTTTAATTGGTTTGTTCATGATAAATATGAGTTATTGAATCCGATTGTTGCTATAATAGTATTCCACATAAATTTGATAGTCATTGGTGATTGCTAGATGCATGAATAGGTTGTCTACTTTATGTTTTCAACTTGTTTGCGATTTATGATCGAAATAATCGTAGGAATAATTATAGAGAGCGAATTAGATTTTATTATTTTATCTCTAGAGAGGCCTGGAGGCAATTTAGTGTTGTGTCATCTTTGTATTTTGTGGGTTTGGGTACTAATTGCATGGGAGTGAGCTAACCTAGGTCCCTTAAGATTATTGTGATACAAGTCGTGTTCAAATTAATTAAAAATACCCCCTTATATTAATATATATTGTATCTAAAGAGACTGGAAGGTGATTTAGACTTTGGGGTACCATAGTATTATTAGGTAAGGTGAGACCGGGAGGCGATCCAAACATTTAACAATTGAGCTTCACATGTCATTAGAGTTCTAGAGTTCGTTGGTGAGGTCGGGAGGTGATCTAGCATACTTTAGTGGTCTTTAATGTCATAATCTTTAGATATTGTTTTTCAACCAAGTCAAGTTCGTTAGCTATTAATTTAACTAGTAGGATTCCATTACCTAGGTAGTCATTTCTCGCATTTGATTAAAACCCGATTTTTATAAAGTTTTGTTGTTAGTTTAATGTTTAATTAGGTACGTAACATTAGTTTAATTGATATTTAAAAAAAATCTAAAAATCAAAAGAAAGTCTAGGTTAGTAATCATTTAGGTTTAATAATTAGAATTTACCCATAGTGTCCTAGGTTCGATATCCGTTCTTACTTGCTAGCTACATTGCGACCGGTATACTTGCCGATTATGTATGGTTGTTTATGTGAATTCGGTAAAACTTGGTAATTAATTTTATACACACATTTCGCACATCAGACATAACGCTCCGAAACATAATCGTGAATCTATAGGTACATTAGTGTGAGATGGGATTTCATTGTGTAAGCACTTTTCTAAAGCAAACTCTTGAAACTCTAAATCCGGTCATCTAAAGTTATCGACGACTACGAGCCCTTGGCTGTCATTATTGAAGTATTTTTATCCTGATTAACTCTTGTAAGTGTTTCCATGAATTCAAGTCCCCCATCAAGATTTTGTTAAGAAATCCATCTTAATTTAAAACTTTTCAAGAGACTCACGGTCGGACCTTCAAATTTGGCTTGTGCGCGGAAATTGAAGAACCCCCCGTAAACTAACACCCTATTCCTTATGCTCTAATGATGAATTCCCTTTTGACTCTACTGCTTTTCCCCTGTGGTCAACCCTCTGCCTAAGTTGATTTATAGAATATCACAATAAACCCTACGATCAGATTTCAACGAGATAATCCCATTGTCTCAAACCCTTAAACTTCACGTTGACTGACCTTTACCGTATATACACAATTCCGTATAATCGATTAAACTTATGCAACGACATACCTATGATATACACATAAGCACTCTTTCATTTTTTTTCCCTGACTTGAAACTCCTTCATGCAAGAAATTGTCTCTTAAATTTTAGCATTGTATATCACCCATCCAAGGACTAGATCCATCAGGCAACCAACCGGAAAGAACAATCCATGTTTACCGACGTAAGGCCCTCCATTTTTGAAACCCTCCTTTGTGAAACCGACCAAAACTGTTAAATCTGTAATTCACGAAGTTCAAGCAATTGGTCGACAAGGAGATTATTTTTATAAGATATGTTATGGCCTACCCTAGACAAAGCCCCTAAGCTCAATCCTTCGGGCTAAGCTGAGGAAAGAATTCGGATTACACTATTCTCCCTTCGGTTACAGTTGGCACTGGCAAAGTAATGATTGGTGATAGGAACCACTTGCAATTTGCTTTTGGTCTAGTGAGTTAGCTGCGGTATACCCTATATATAAACACTAACAATATGCTGACAGTGGGGACTAAAGCCAGATCATTGTCCGATCTTAACCCTTAAGAAAATTCACTTCCACTTTAACCTTGCAGAACCGGTACTCGCACCAAACACCATGAATCTCAAATTTCATAAAGCATCACCATAATCATTCATGCTAGACATTTCTCAACTCTTTATACTATCATACGTTCTGACACCTTTATCGTCAATAAACTACAGTTATATTTTCAAATTTACACAATCAAGATTTCGGGACGAAGTTTCTTTCAACAAGGGGATGATGTGACAGCCGGAAAATTTTTGTTAAACATTTGCAACACTTCCGAAATAATTGTGACAGTAACCAATATACGGGATGTCTACTTAATTCATTTTGATCTTTCAATGGATGGAGAGTTTACTGAATTCATATTGTTAATACCTATAGATTGTGAGTCTACTTATTTACTTAGCGACACCTATCAATTTCTGGAACGAAAATTCTTTCAACAAGGGGATAATATGACACCCCACACTCTTACGTTAACAACATTAACCCAACTCTGTTATCTCACAAGTCATGCATAACATATACACGAGTCAATAACAAGTCACACATATGAGTCTGTCAGTATGCGTTGGTGATTAATGTCAAATCAGATATGTTTAATAATTTGGATATAATTGTTATGTGCAAGATGATTATATGTGTTACACGATTAGTACATTATGCTCGCTTAACATGTTATTAGTTATTATATAAAAAAAATAACTCAAGCATATGTTTATAATATTATCTATGTGAAAATTACATGCTAAATAATTATATGTTTAGTTAGTAACTTGTTGTGTGAAATTTCAATTTATGACACGTAAATTGTACGTTTTTGGCTTTTATTAAATAATTTTAACAAGGATATCAACGAGACCTTATTTTTATTAACCCAGGTTAGTAGTTTAGACATAACGATTCGTTATAACCCATTTTGGTGTTAAGAAGGTTCGCTTTAAGCCAAAACTCATTTTAAAAAGGGCCATTCTTGTAAATTTGATTAATATTATTTTAACTAATAAAAAAACCAAGCCGTAATCCCCTAAAAACCATCGACCTACAGCTGCTCCCCTCTCTAACGACACTCAAGCCACCAACAAACCCTAATCACCTTCAATTCAATCTTAATTCTTGCAATTGGTGATGTCTTTGATTGATTCTCACCATTCCTAACATTAATTGGTAAGTCTTATGCATCAATTTCATTTTTGATAAGTTACTATAAAACCCTAGATGTTAAATCTCTGTAATATTGATGATTATGATGATTAATTGATGAATTAGAAACTTGAAGATGCCGTAAACATGTTAGGGTTTGAGTTTTGATGATAACAGTTTGCTAACTGATTCGTACTCGTTTATTGTTTGGGCTATAACTCAATGATACTTGATTTTTTTTTATCGATTCTTGTTTCCAGGATGTTATACTTTGAGTCTTGTTTCCAGAAAGATATTATTTGTAATTTTTGGATGAGATTTGAATGGTTTTTATGATTTTACAAACACACATGTCAAAGCTGACTCGGGGAGTTATATTCTGGTCTATCTTTCTGATACCATTCGTAGGAGGTGGCGGCTAGGACTGTGCAACATAATAAGGAGGAAGATTGACACATATTCATAGGAGGTGGCGGCTGGGACTGTGTAACATAATAATAATTGGTGAAACGAAAAAAAAAGCTTTGGAAGCAAGCTAGTTGGAGGATCAAAAGTCTACGGTCTCACGTGAAAGAGATTTAATTAAGCAAGCTAGCACACAGGTCAATTAATTTAAGCAAGCAGGCTACTAACTCAATTATTTACTTTTTGTTTTTCAATGAACCATAACTTTTATTTTGTTTTGGTTGTTATTAATATGAGTAGCTAAATCTATTTGAACTACCTAGGTTGAGATGAATATTGATTTTGTTTGACGGTTTATTTGGTTTTGACTAGTTACACAACGTATTATTATTGAAAAGCTTTAAATAATTTGATCTTGGATGTGTTAAAATATTGTTTTTATATAATTATTGCTTTTGATTCCATGTATGACTTTGATAGATTGATTGTGTGTCGTTCGGTTAGGGTTCTACGTTTAGGTCATAGACTTGGTGTTTTTGATCTTGTTGTCGTTAGTACTGCCATAGTGATGTAACACAAAGTGTACATCTTATTACACCAAATTTTCCTCATATATTAGCCGAACTCCATGCAAATTCATTGTTTTGGTACTTATTTGAGTTATTTGTGAATTTACAGGTCCGGGCGCCCGCCCGACAAAGAAAACAAGAAAAGAGGGCGTTTCGTGGATAAAATCAGCAATCTGCTGACCCCGCACAACCGTGCAAGACCTTGCACGAACGTGCTTCCCGGAGATCTTACCAATGCAAGCCAGTGCTGCAAGAATTCAAAAGTGAACAACCGTGCATGGTTGTGCGGCTACCCATGCATGACCTGCACGGCCGTGCTGGCCCGTGCCGATGGACCGTGCCAGAACAGAGAAGTCTGACCTTTTGATCAGACTAAAGCAGGGTGTTGACTTTCCACTTATATGCACGACCGTGCATGCCCGTGCATGGGCCCGTGCCAGACGTCCAGAAAGCTTAAATACACCTCCACTACTCCTATTTCAGGTGTGGAGCCTTAAGGGAATTCTCTAAATTGCTGGAAAATTATTGTGTGTTTGTTAGAGAGAATTCAAGGCTTCCATCTTGTATGATCATCCTTGCAAGCAGCATTCATCATTCATCTTAGTTCGCAATTTCTTGTTCCTAACAATGCTTTGTAAGACTACTTTGATTTTGTTTGTTTTATCAAGCCTTATGGGCTAATACTTTTACTACTTAGATTATGTTGAAACTTCTACTTATGTGATATTTTATCTATGCATGTTTTTGGCAAGTTGGTGTTCTTCAAGTTTATGACATGTTCTTGATAGAGTTTGATGGTTGAATGCTTATTTTAATTCCTAGTCTTGTTAGTTTGATAGATGTTTAACCATAATATGTTGGAAAACTATGTGTTGAGCATTTGTTTATGAACTTAGTTTGTGTATGCATACCTTGTTTATATCATTAAGTTAGGAATGACTAGTGGAAATTAACTTGGTTATAAATTTTAACATGAAAGAAACCTATCTCTTGATATTGGAAAATTGTATGGTGATAATATGATTCTTTGAGTTGGTTAATATTTGCTAGGGATTAAGGCCATAATTCTTGGTTCATATTTTGCTAACTAAAAGTTTCATGTGTTTAATTAGTGTTCTTGAACTTGTCTATTTTACATGATTTTAAGTGGTTAGTTTGTTGTTTTCATTCTAGCTTTCCTTTGATTATGAGATTAGGAAGTTTTGACAAACTTACTAATATATGGTTATTAACTTGTTGAAAACCCATCATGTTGTTTTGTTGCTAGTATTAGGTTGCCTTGATTGGAATTTTATGTTGGTGCTTAATACATGATGTTTGTCATTATCATTGTTATTTTGTCACTAAGTTTGAGTGGATGCATAGTCTAAGTAGCCTTGTTTGAATTGATTGTTAGTTGTATTTTACTTTCTTTGTTATTGTTGAATGCTAGTTTAGTTACTTGAAAAATAACTTGGATTGTTTGTTTGGTTAAATTAATTACAAAGATTTAGTATCAAAGGTTAGCCGTGTCCATGGATTAACACTCGGTTCTTACTGATGCTTTGCTACAAACAATAGGTACACTTGCCTTTCGTGTGTGGTTTGGTTTTTGGTGAAAACCATTTTTACAACCCAATTTATGTGAAGCTTTTATTCCAATTTTTTATATATATATTCACACACGTCAAGTTTTTGGCGCCGTTGCCGGGGACACGGTGTTTTACTTTTGAAAACGATACGAGTAATTGATTTGCCTTGTTGATATTTTTGCTCTATGTTATTTTAGTCTATTTCGTTTTTATTCATCTTGTTTTATTTTATTTTAGTTATATTTTTAGATAGTTTTCCATGTCTTGTCTGTTTCCATTCCGCGTTTCTTTCGGGTGATTTATGTCCACCACACCCGGTCCTGATCTTGTTTCCCCCCTTTCCGAACCCGAGCGACATCTTCAAGAAGGTTTAAGGAGGAGAGCACGCGAGATTGCCGAGGTCTTTGAAAACAAAGTTGTAGAGGAGGACGCGAATCCTGAGGTTGAAGAAATGGCAGATCCGAACAATCAAGGTCGCATGGATGATTTCGCCACGCCGTCCCTCGATGGCTACGGCAGCGGTGTCACGGAGTCCGAGATTACCGTGAGTTTCGAGATCAAGTCGAGTATTATTCATATGGTCGAAAATTCCATTTCTTTCCATGGCCTCTCGAACGAGGACCCTCATTCTCATGTTGCGCATTTTCTTCGATTATGTGCGACATTCAAGATCCAGGGGTGTACGGACAATGCTGTGAGACTCCGACTTTTTTTGTTCTCACTTCGCAGGGATGCCTTGGAGTGGTTAGAGGCACTCCCTTCCGGTTCCATCACCACTTGGAACCAATTGGTTGAGCAGTTTCTTCTTCAGTACTTCCCACCCGATAAAACTGCAAGATACCGGGCAAAAATCACTGGTTTTCGTGTTGATGATGGTGAGTCACTTCATGCTGTATGGGAGAGGTTCAAGGGCTTGTTGAGAAAATTCCCTCATCACGGTTTGAGTCGCGGTCTTCAGTGTCGTACGTTCTTTGATGCTTTATCCGGAGCACAGAAACAGGCCGTTGATCAGGTTGCGGGAGGAGATTTCGGTAGGTGTACTCCCAATGAGGCGTTGGATGTCTTGGAGCGAGCTGCTAAGAAGAGTTTTGTATATAATCCGCCTCGTAGTATTCCTTCCACTAAGGGCGTTCTTCATGTCGATTCTAATACCCTTATTTTCACTCAGTTAGAAGCCTTGACCAAAAGATTTGACCAGATGCAATCCGATCTGGCTAAATCAAGCTCTCGTTGTGGGGTGGTGGAGGATGTTGACTTTGTCGGCCGCCAAAACAATGCCTACAACAACTCCTATAACCCAGGATGGAGAAACCACCCAAATTTCAGCTGGAATGATAATGGTGGCTCTCAAAATCAGAGTCAAAATCGAAATCCAAATTACTAGAATCAACCCCATAACCAATATTACTAGCAAAAGCCTCAGTTTCAGAGTTCCAGCAGTAGTGGTCAGTCTAGTGTTGGGTCTAGTGTTGAAAATATTTTGACTCAGCCTTTAGCTAAAACCGAGACCTCAAACATACTGGCTGAACAGCGGAACCTGAAGATTGATGAGACTCTCCAGAGACACGATCTCGAGTTAAGGAATCAGAAAGCGTCCATTCAAACCATTGAGAATCAGGTTGGACAGATTGCTCAGCTCCTCTCTGCGAGACCACAGGGTAGCCTTCCAAGTAACACTGAGATTAATCCAAATGTCGAGGCTAAGGCGATTACCCTGAGGAGTGGTAGATCCACCATTCCTGTTGATGCATCGGTTTCTACACCAAAACTGATTGCCGATGAGATCGAGACTGAGACTCCTGGTGAGGTGCAACCGAAGTTAATCCTAGAAAGTACCGCACAAACCAGTGAGTCAGTTAGGACATATGTTCCTCCCATTCCATACCCAGGCCGTTTGAAGAAGCAGAAGATGGAAGAGCAGTACGGGAAATTCTTAGAACTTTTTAAGCAGCTTCACATTAATCTTCCATTTCTCGATGCGTTGAAAGAAATGCCTAAGTATGCTAAGTTTCTGAAAGAGGTCCTCTTGAATAGGAAGAAATTAGAGGAGCTTTCTTGTGTGACTTTGAATGAGGAGTGTTCAGCGGTCCTTCAGAATAAACTTCCCAAAAAAATGACAGATCCGGGCAGTTTTACCATTCCATGTTTGATCGGTAATTTTTCGGTTAGTAACGCTTTAGCCGACCTAGTTGCTATCATAAACCTTGATGCCTTATTCTATTTTTGCAAAGCTAGACCTAGGTGAGCCTAAGCCTACTCGCATGAGCATTCAGCTTGCCGACCGCTCGGTGAAATACCCGAGGGGTATAGTTGAGAATATGCTTGTGAAAATCGACAAATTTGTGTTTCATGTTGACTTTGTGATCTTGGACACGGATGAGGATAAAAATGTACCACTCATCCTAGGTCGACCCTTCCTACCCACTGCTAGAGCTCTCATTGATGTCTGCACTGGCAGACTCACTCTTAGAGTTGGAGACGAGGAGGTGACCTTTGATATTGGGAGATCCATGTACCACCCACATGATCATGATGATACATTGATATTGTCGATTCTTACGTTTGTGAGCACATACAGGACACGTGTGAGGAGTACTCTTTGGATACTCAGTTGTGTGTTGGAGGGATTTACGACTTGGCCAGTGGACCTCTATTTGAGGAGTTGGTCTGTGGTGTGGATCACAAGCCTCTTGAGTGTTTAGAGAGGATTGAGGATGTTGATCGCGTTGCCGAGCCTAAGGCAAAACCTTCTATTGTGGACCCATCATCTATTGAGCTTAAGGAGCTCTCGTCCCATTTGGAGTATGCCTTCTTAGAGGATGGGTCCCGCTTGCCTGTTATCATTTCTGCTAGTTAGTCGAGCGAGGAGAAGGTAAAGTTGCTCACAGTTTTGAAAAGGCACAAGCACACGATCGCCTGGAAGATCATGGATATAAAAGGGATCAGCCCATCCTTTTGTACCTATAAGATCTTGATGGAGGAGGAGTACAAACCCGTGGTGCAGTACCAACGGTGTCTCTACCCTAATATGCAAGACGTTGTGAAGAAAGAGGTCATCAAGCTTCTCGATGCTGGATTGATTTATCTGATCTCTGATTCCCCATGGGTGAGCCCGGTGCAGGTCGTCCCGAAAAAGGGCGGTATGACGGTTGTTGTTAATGAGAAGAACGAGTTGATTCCTACACGTACCGTAACGGGATGGAGAGTTTGCATTGACTACCGCAAACTCAACAACGCCACGAGGAAAGACCATTTTCCACTCCCCTTCATTGACCAGATGTTGGAGCGACTGTCGGGAAAGATGTTCTATTGCTTTCTTGACAGTTTCTTGGGATACTTTCAGATCCCCATCTCTCCTGAGGATCAGGAGAAGACGACATTCACATGTCCCTATGGCACATTCGCCTACCGGCGGATGCCTTTTGGACTGTGTAATGCCCCAACCACGTTGTAAGGCCCCGAACCCTGGGAACCCCACAGTTGGTAATCATTCAAAACACTCGTAAAAATAATTAAACTTAAATACAATTCTGTAAGGCCCCGAACCCCAGGAACCCCACAGTTGGTATTCATTCAAAACACTAGTAAAATAATTAAATTTAAAAACAATTATTTTCATTAAAATAAGCATCACAGAGTATAATTCGGCGGAAAACGTAAATAAGTAAATGAGTTCCCAAAACCCGGGAACTTTGCCCAAAATCAACATAATTATATTTAAATAAAAACTTTTAAATATAAATGTTTAATAATAAAACTTCAATTCCCGTATGCCCTTCACCGTCCAAGTAGCTTCATGCACGTCAAAGCGATAATGCATCCTCTTCCTAACCTGAAACTCACACTAACATGCACACAAAGTCAGCTTGAGCTGAGTGAGTTCAAGTTTTAAGTAAATAATATCAGTAGTAATAGTTATGATAGCCATACCAAAAGTTTAAAAAAAGTAAAAGGGTGCATCCATCAAATCATCATTACCGAAAACTAAACATCCTCATACATACATATACAAAATGTATATGTAAACATCCTTTCAATTACATCCCTATATATATAACAGTATATATATATATAACATCCACGTATAACATCAGGGTCGAGCAAACGTACAACCCAAACACGTAGCATCAGTGCATGCAAACACAAAGTAGGCATACACAACATCAGTAGTCGAAACGACTACAACATCGCCAAATATAGGCCAAGCAATAATGTATATACATATATATATATATATTTAACATCCCAAGGCCTACCATATACTAGCAAGCCTATATAAATTCGTTTAAAAACATTTCATCATGTAAGAAAACACTTAGGTGTGCATGCTAGCCCAAAAGTAAAAAGAGTAAAAAGGGCATCATGAACTCACCTGAAATCAATCGAACACCTGCAACGAGCTAGGAAATCCCTAAGTGCACAATCACAAACAAGGGCGTGTAAATTATACACAACGCATTACTAAACTAGATCGTAAGAACACTCTTGCCTAATGGGCCGTTCAAGACCAACACTTTGGCCCAAGGCCCAACAACTTGGCCCAAGGCCCAACACTTGGCCCAAGGCCCAACCACTTGGCCCAAGGCCCAACACTTGGCCCAAGGCCCAAAAACTTGGCCCAAGGCCGAACAACTTTACCTCAGCCCCTAAAGCCTTTCAACTAACCAAATCCACCGGTTAAGCCTAAAACGAACTTATCGATTAATAACGAGTAAAACGTGTAGATTTTAGCATGCGAAGATGCATTTAATTACATAGGATAACATTTGAAATAAATTATTAAATTTTTACCAAACTTTAATAAATCTCTTAGGTTTATAAAAATATTTTTATTATATTTTTCTATTGGACACAAAAATTATAAAAATTCTTCCAACACAGCAAGGTACGTGCAGCTATTTCAGTGCGCAACAAAATGGTTTTATTTTAATAAAATTCATTACCAAACCAAATTAAACGATTCTAATTGGGTTTAGTTCCTAACTCAAAATACTAACTTCCAGAAGTGGAACCAACCAGTTTGAACCTATTGAAAAAAGGTTATGACGTCGGGAAGACAGACCAGAATCCGTCATCCCGCATCAAATTTGACACTCGATTTTATAAATTCATAAAAACCATTAAAATCTTGTCCAAAAATTACGTATTATACCTTTCTGGAAACTAGACTCGAAGTAGAACATCGTGGGATCAAGAATCGATCAAAAACAATGGATTATCATCGCGTTAGAGACCCTACAATAAACGTATACGAATCTGTCAGGAAACTGTTATCGTCAAAACTCAACCTTAACGACCAATAAGCGCGTTAATATGATCAATTAAGGTGTAAAAGACATGGGGAATCATAAAACCGACCTTGAATTGAAGTTTTCACGGCTGAAACTTGGCTGGGCAGAAGAAAAACGAGCAGGGGGGGTCAGCAGGTCCGATCGGCGCTAATGTGGATTAGGGTTAGGTTATTTTTGTTTTATGATGTAATACAAATGTTACACATTAGCCCTCAAGGTTTAAGGGATATGGTAAATTGGAAGGAAAGGTTTGGTAATTTAACGTACCGGGAAGATGGTCGGGTCAACGAAAGATGCCGGACAACTCCCAAGAAAATATACATACACTACACGCAAGAAATCTTTAAACCGATAAATTAGCGGGCGTTACAAATTCTTTTCATTAAAATAAGCATCACAGAGTATAATTCGGTGGAAAACGTAAATAAGTAAATGAGTTTCCAAAACCCGGGAGTTTTGCCCAAAACCTACATAATTATCATTAAATAAAAATTTTTAAAAATAAATGTTTAATAATAAAATCTTCAATTCCCGTATGCCCTTCACCGTCCAAGTAGCTTCGTGCACATCCAAGCGATAATGCATCCTCTTCCTAACCTGAAACTCACACTAACATGCACACAAAGTCAGCTTAAGCTGAGTGAGTTCAAGTTTTAAAAAGTAACAAAAGTCTTAATAATCATTCCAACTGTTTTAAAACGGTAAATGGAAATACATCAGTTAGGTCATCACATTTAATAAATAATCATCCTTACGTATGAACATCTCTATACGTACATTCCTATATATATATATATATAACATTCAATAATAACATTCAGGGCCGAGAAAACATACAACCCAAACACGTAATATTCAGCACATGCAAACACAAAGTAGGCATACGCAACATTCAGTAGTCGAGACGACTACAACATTCGCCAAATATTGGCCATTCTAATATATATATACATATATACATACATATATTCTTTAACATTCCAAGGCCTACCAATACTCGCAAGCCTATGTAAAATCGTTTAAAACATTTCATCAAGCAAAATCGCTTAGGTGTGCATGCTAGCCCAAAACTTAAAAAGAGTTAAACGGGGCATCAAGAACTCACCAGACACAAGACGCGGATTCACCACGAGCTAGAGAATCCCTAAGAAATCCCAAAACTCAAACACCTGTCGGTTTACATTCAATCAATACTAATGACATCAAGATGACTCGTTTATCCTACGAGACGTTCAAACGTGGTTCGAGTTACCTAAACCCTCGACCTCATCAAACTTAATCACAACAGCCCCCGAGGTCTCACATTCACCAAAACGACCCTTAGTTACTCCTGGGAATAAAGAATTCCCAATTTGCCCCCGGGAGCACTAGGTAACACTAACACGCGCGTTTAGGAGTCGTTTAGGCCGTTAACATCCAACTCAGCCCCGTGTAGACCCATTATGATAAAATAACAGCCAACAAGTCCACACGACGCCACACGAGTCAACTGGGTTGGTAACCCGCAAGTACAACGCACCAACTATTCAATAAACGAAATTGCGTGTTGTACCGACCCGTTGGAGTAACCGACAACCAATTCAGCCCCATAACTTATAAAAATCAATTTGGAACAGCCCATACATCAAACCAAGTGTCCCCGAGCTGAATTGGTCGTTAATCACTTCAACCATCGCGTTAAACGCGCCAAACTACAATTCTAGACAACCGAACATAACAATCAAACTACAACTAGTTGATCAACTTAACGAACACCTATGAACATGATCTTTAAGTATGATATACGGGACATACCTAGGAAGATTGTGGTGCAAAAACTCACTTCAAACAGCCCCGACAAAAACACAATTGAACATCCACCGGTTAAGCCTAAAACAAACTTATCGATCAATAACGAGTAAAACGTGTAGATTTTAGCATGCGAAGATGCATTGAATTACATAGGATAACCTTTGAAATAATTTATTAAATTTTTTCCAGAGTTTAATAAATGTCGTAGGTTTATAAAAATATTTTTGTTATATTTTTCTATTGAACACAAAAATTATAAAATTCCTCCAACACAGCAAGGTACGTGCAGCTATTTCAGTGCGCAACAAAATGGTTTTATTTTTATAAAATTCATTACCAAACCAAATTAAACGATTCCAATTGAGTTTAGTTCCTAACTCAAAATACTAACTTCCAGAAGTAGAATCAACCAATTTGGATCTGTCAAAAAAAGGTTATGACGTCGGGAAGACAGACCAGAATCCGTCATCCCGTATCAGCTTTGACACTCGATTTTATAAATTCATAAAAACCATTCAAATCTCGTCCAAAAATTACGTATTATACCTTTCTGGAAACTAGACTCAAAGTAGAATATCATGGAACCAAGAATCGATGAAAAACAATGGCTTAACATCGCGTTACAGACCCTATAATAAACGTATACGAATCTGTCAGCAAACTGTTATCATCAAAACTCAATCTTAACAACCAATAAGCGCGTTAATATGATCAATTAAGAGGTAAAAGACATGGGGAATCATAAAACCGACCTTGAATTGAAGTTTTTACGGTTGAAACACGGCTGCACAGAAGAAAATCGCCAGGGGGGGCTGTTCTTCGGCCGATCGCAGCTGGTAGGAGTTAGGGTTAGGGTTTGTTTTGTTTTATGATATAAAAACAAAAGTTACATCCAAATCCCTCCAAATTGAAGTGTAAGGCAAAATGAAAATAAAGTTAAATGGTTTAACTTACCGAGATTACGCAAAGGCTTCCGAGAAACGTCGGATAAATCCCGAGAATTATACATACTCTACAAGCTTTAATTCTTGAAACCAGAATTAACAGGCGTTACACACGTTTCAGAGATGTATGGTGGCGATTTTTCATGATATGATCGAGGACTCCATGGAGGTTTTCATGGATGATTTTTCTGTTTTCGGGAGTTCTTTTAATCATTGTTTGAGAAATTTGGAGAGAATGTTGGCTCGTTGTGAGGAGGCCAACCTTGTTCTTAATTGGGAGAAATGCCACTTCATGGTGAAGGAGGGCATTGTGTTAGGGCATAAGATTTCACAGGCGGGGCTTGAGGTTGATCGAGCCAAAGTTGACACCATTTCGAAGTTCCCGCCACCGAATTCCCTGAAGTCTATTAGGATTTTTCTCGGTCACGCGGGATTTTATCGGCGATTCATAAAGGACTTTTCCCAAATCGCCCGCCCGATGACGAAACTCCTCGAGAAAGATGCCCCGTTCATTTTCTCCTCCGAATGTCTTCAGGCGTTCGAGCTTCTGAAGGAGAAATTGGTGAATGCCCCTATCATGGTTGCCCCCGACTGGTCCTTAACTTTCGAGTTGATGTGTGATGCTAGTAACTTTGCAGTCGGGGCTGTCTTAGGTCAAAGGCAGGATAAGCATTTTCATCCGGTTTATTATGTGAGCAGGACACTGAATGATGCGCAGGAGCACTACATGACCACTGAAAAGGAGCTCCTTGCTGTTGTCTTCACATTCGATAAATTTCGGTCTTATCTTGTCCTTTCTAAGACCATTGTGTTCACGGATCATGCAGCCCTTCGCTATTTGTTCAGCAAACAAGATGCGAAGCCGAGACTTATTTGATGAATTTTTTTGCTGCAGGAGTTTGACATTGAGATCCGTGACAAAAAGGGTGCTGAGAATGTCGCGGCCGACCACCTCTCCCGTCTTGAGTGCTCAGCTTCATCGGAACAAGTGGGGGTTCACATAAATGACAATTTCCCCCACGAGTTCCTCATGCATATCGAGACACGGGATGAGGATCATCCTAGGTTCACTGACATTGCAAATTTTCTTACTAGTGGGTTCGTACATAAGGGTCTGACTCACCAGAAAAAGAAGAAATTCTTTTCTGATGTTAAGCACTACTTTTGGAAGGATCCTTACTTGTTTCGTGTTGGTGCCGATCAGCTCGTACGTAGGTGTGTGTATGGTGACGAGGCTCGAAATATCTTGTGACACAGCCACAAAGGCCCGACCGGAGGACACCATGGATCCACATCCACGGCGAAGAAGGTCTTTGATGCCGGTTTCTTCTCGCCAACCATCTTCCGTGATGCTCATGACATGGTGCAGTCTTGTGATGCTTGCCAGAGGGCAAGCAACATCTCATCACGAGATGAGATGCCCTAGCGATCGATTCAGGTCTGCGAGGTTTTTGATGTCTGGGGCATCGACTTCATGGGCCCTTTCCCGACTTCTTTCAGCTACCGTTACATCCTAGTAGCCGTTGATTATGTTTCGAAATGATGCTAAGTCGGTGGTGAAATTCTTGAAGAAGTTGTTCTCCCGCTTTGGTGCCCCCAAAGTACTGATTAGTGACCGAGGGACACATTTCTGTAATGCCCATTTGGAGAAGGTATTGTCCCGGTATGGTGTCCATCATCGCTTCTCTACACCATATCACCCGCAGACGAGCGGGCAGGTCGAGGTCACGAATCGAGGCATCAAGAGGATCTTGGAGAAAACGGTTAGTCAGAACCGTAAGGATTGGTCCGAGAAATTGGATGACGCATTGTGGTCTTTCCGTACCGCCTACAAGACACCGATTGGAACGACACCATTTAAATTAGTGTACGGGAAAGCGTTTCATCTCTTTGTTGAACTTGATCATAAGGCATATTGGGCATTGAAAAGTGCAAATCTTGATCATGCATGCGCGGGTAAAAAAAGGATGGGTCAGATGCATGAGCTTGAGGAGTTGAGAAGCCAAGCTTATGGGAATTCACGGATTTACAAGGAGATGATCAAAAAGCTTCATGACGCCCGGTTGAAGGACCAAAAACAATTCCAAGTGGGCGATCGTGTTTTGCTTGACAATTCTCGCCTTCGTTTATTCCCTGGGAAGTTGAAATCCCGATGGTCCGACCCCTTTAGTGTGTGACAGGTATTTGACTACGGTACCGTTGAGATTAACCATGAGGATGAACGCATCTTCAAAGTGAACGGTCACCGTTTGAAACACTATTTGGGTGAGCTGGTCGAGACGGTTTTGGAGGTCGTCGACCTCCACCCAATGATCTAGTGTGGGGAGTGTGAGTCTAGCTATCGACTCCATAAAATTTAGCATGTTTAGGAACTTTGTAGTTTTTGTGTGTTTGTTTTGTTCTTGTTTGTTTTCGAAGAGTTAAGCGATCTTTGTTTCTTTCCGGTTCATTCTTTGAGCGAGGGATTATGGGTTAGGGCTCATAATGGTCAACATCGGGAACCATTTTGGTTTGGAATTGAGTGGAATATTGCCAAATTGGCAGAATGACAATTGGTAGGCCAAAACAACCACGCACGGGCTCGTGCACGACCCCACACGGCCGTGCAGATTCGTCTCGGGAACCGTGCAGACGGTTTTTATCAGGTTTTATCCCCTACCTACCCCATTTTCATCCATTCCACTCTCCCCACAGGCGATTTTGACCCCCTAACCCCCGAATCTCTTGTTCTTCACCGGATTTTCACACCAAAGGTATGTTTTATCTTCCATTCCATCTTCCTTTTTCTTGTTGTGTAGAAATTAGGATTTGTTCATGAGGAATTTGGGGTTTTTTCAATCTTATCATTTTGGGTTCGATTTGACCTAATTTCTTGTTGTTTTGGTTAGTTTAGGGTTGTATTTGGCTATTTTGGGCTTGATTGCGTTGGATTTGGTCGATTGGGTTGTTTTCCGGCAGCAGACCGCCGTCTGCACTGTTTCTGCAGACCACGCACGACCACCGGCACGGTCGTACATGGTGGTTTTCTCCCCGGAAGTCTGCTGGCCTGGTCTGGACAGTTTGACGAGTTGCACGGTCACCGGCACGATCGCCGGCACGACCCCGCACGGCCGTGCACTGTCATTTTTCTGGCCAGAATTCCCCAGTTGACCAGTCTGTTTTCTTAAGCCCCTGTGCATGGTCCTGTCAATTCGCACTGCCTTGCACTGATTTTGGCATGACCGTGCCAAAGAATTAGTCAACCCGTTTCTCGTTTTCTTTTGTCTATTTTTGCTAATTCATCTCTTGTTTGACAGATGTCGGGCCACATGCACCCATCCTGCCGGTTTACTGGGGATTATACCAGGAGCTTCGCTGAACTATAGCCGAGGAGGAGTAAATTCGTAATGGGACGTGTCCCGCGCTACGAGATGCTTGAACGCATAAACCAACGTGAGCGTTTTGATGCACTGCTCACAGAACCGTGGAAGCGCCTTCTCTTTATTCATCGGCCCGTCTTTCTCGAGCTTACCTTGGAGTTTTTATCTTCTTTCTTTGTGGACCCCCTGATTTTGGATCCACATGACAGCAATAATGGAGTCCGGTTTCGGTTGGGGGGGGAAGTGGTATACATGGTCGCTCGCCACCTTGGCTAGCACCATGGGTCTATATACCGATGAGGAGATTCAGACTGAGCTGTTTAACGGGTTGAGAGATTTCTCGAGTTCGGAGGAGAGGCACGCTTTTTGGATACGGGTTACCGGAGAACCGCATGACGGCCGTTCGTCAAAGGCCATGATGTGTTGTAAAATACTAGTATTTTCCGCACGTTTTATCTACGTATTATATTATATTTTATATGTTTTAACTTATTTTAGATACGTTTTACATACATTTATATTATCTTGTAGGTTTTGGGTAAAAGAAAGGAAGAAACCGGGACTTTTCGAGCATTCAACGTGCATTTTATGCATACGTTTTCAAGTAAACAACTCAAGGCCCGACCCGTATGCATCATGGAGGCCCAAGACCATATTATATTATATTATATTATATAAAAAAAATAAAAACCCTAGGGCTGTGAACAGGTTCCGATCGGCAGCAGGAGGGAAGAAAGAAAAAGAGAAAAAGTTTTTTTGAGCTAGGGTTTGATCGTGTAGCGGCTAGGGAAGGAAGAAGACACAAGAACCAAGCCTCGGGAAGGTTTTTCATCAGTTGTAGCAGCCAAGAACAGCCCGGAATTCATTCATATCCTTACATCTTTTTCATTGTTCATATACTTTGATTTACTTGTTCAATTGATTAATAGTTTTGCAATTACTTGGGATATTGACTTGTTATTGATTAGTATTGGTTATTGAATGTTTGAATTGATGTTTAAGATGAGTTTAATGATGCTTTTATTTAGTGTTCATGGCTGTCCAAAGATGATTATTGGCTAAACTTGTTAGTTCTACCTAGGAATGATGATTCTTGTTAGTGTTTGATGAGCTTTTTGGATTGTTTGATTGATAGACTTGAATTGCTATTGTAAAGTTTGATTTAGACATGAAATAGGTTGTGTTTAAGGGCTGGAAATTTTGGTAATTCATTGCATAAACCTCGTGTGTTGATTGATTAGTTTTGTATTGATTGATCGGTGCATTGTTTGATTCTAGACTTTGTGTTTAG
Source organism: Bidens hawaiensis (assembly GCF_021521415.1). Taxonomy (NCBI): domain Eukaryota; kingdom Viridiplantae; phylum Streptophyta; class Magnoliopsida; order Asterales; family Asteraceae; genus Bidens; species Bidens hawaiensis. The sequence continues at coordinate 2,764,085 of NW_027491157.1, forward strand.
GGTTTGTTTGTGGTAGGAACAACCGTAGGGTTTTGTTGCGTGATTATTTGGATTAAGTACAGCGGTTAAACACCTTCCTTGATACCGAGAGGTGATAGGAAGTTAGGGTTGTCTCATTGCCTTTGCATGCTAGAATAAGGATTGCGCGAGAGCGAGTTCGTTTCTTGTCAGGTTTAGGAATTTTGAGCGACTAGTTGATCTATTTTGGTTTAAGTTGAATTGTTCCTCTATACTTGGTTGTGTAGTATTCATTACCATTTGGGTCGAGTTTTGGTGAGACCGAGAGGTGATCCTTCATTAGAACACGTTAGAAATTATTTCCCGGTTTGGTCGTTTTAGGCGATTTTGAGTAGTTTAGGCTTGTTGAGTGAGACCGAGAGGTAATCCAGTGAGCCCGAGCGATCCTAGTCGTGTCATCTTTAGGGACCGGTGTCTTGAAGTCATCCAATACATTAGATTGTTAGGCCTACAATTTGATTCAGACCTAGGTAGACGTTTTTCTCCATCCTAAGTTAACACAGTTAGTTTTCCGTTAAGTTTCCTATTTTTGGTAAGTTTTGTCAGTCAGTCTAGTTAGTTCAGTTAAGTATTTAAGAAATCAAAAATCAATATAATTATTATTCTAAGGTAGGTCTTGTCTAGGGTTAGTGATATTTAGCGTTCTGACGTGTCCACGTGTTCGATACTCGGACTTCCTAAGTCTATACTACTTGCGATCGGTACACTTGCCGGTTGTGTGTGGTTTTAGAATTTTCGTTTTAATATTAAAGCTTAGTTGTGAGGGTCATATTTATAGGGTTATTAGACACACATCAGGCCACACTACTTTTAGACCCCTTACACCGCCTACTGCATCATTTTGTTCTTTATTGCATTGGGTCCTGCGGTGATAGTGTGGGCAATGTCGTGACCCGGGATCTTTTTCACTTGTACTGCATTATTGACGGGCATGATTGTAATCTTGGGTTTAGTGTGGCCAAATGTTTCAGTCGAGCGGGTGGGTCCACTTCTGGTAGTTCCATTTGTGCTGGGATGCTCATCACTGAGCTTGCCCACCGACTTGGAGTTATGGACTTACCGGCTGCTCGGAATTTGACGAGGATGGGCGAGGGGATTCTCATGGACATAACTCGACTCCGGTCAATGAGGATTGTGAGGGTGGAAGGGAACCGGACCAGATTGGTTGATAGGCGCAGTCGCATTTGGGACCCGCTACCCCCTGCTGACGATGACATGCAGGGTTAGGAGGAGCCACAGCCAGGTCCGATACCGCTGGATTACGAGCATCTATGGTAGAGGTTTGAGCAATTCAGCCTCAACCAGGAGCAGTTCCAGTTCGCCCAACAGCAGTTTCGGGCGGAGCAGATCGATCAACGGGGTCTGCTTGACTACACGGCTGATTACACCCCCTCATGGATTTGAGTGGATGTTCGCCTATGGACAGGCCCACGCGAGCCACAGTGGCTTCACGGTCCCGGCTTCACCATCTTGGTCGTACGGCGCTTCTTCGTCGAGTCAACCCGCGGGCATGAAGCCATCGCCTTTTGACGTACAGTTTTCGCAGCCCAGCTCGTCGTCCACCCTTATGCTAACCCTTTCTAGAGCTCTGTTAAGCAGCCTGGCCAGTTCACCATGCTTGCCGATACGTATGGTGCTTCCCTGTTCGCGAACCGAGACCTGGAGCCTACTGGCTCAGTTTTCGATGACATGACTGATGATTAGCAATTTCTTTTTATTTGTTATTTCTAGACTTTGGTAGTTCTCATTGTATTTTGTAGACTCTTTCTCTTTTGGGTTTATGATGAATGCTATCTTTGGATGTGTTTTCGATTGTATTTTGCATTCTATTGTCTTGCGGTGGTTGTGTCTTGTCTTGCTTTGTCATTGCAGGTGGTCCTAGTGCACAATTGGCGTTGTCGGATTTTCACTTGGATCTGACCGGGTCTATAGTCTGCCAGTTTTGCATTTCTCAGGGGATTTTTCTGTTCTCTCTTTTGCACTTACTTTTAAAGTTTTTTGTTGTAAAACGAGGGCGTTGCACAATTTAAGTGTGGGGAGGAAATTTTACGAATTTTGTTTGTTTAAACTTAATTTTTTTTTGCAAAACTCCTAAGAATTTTTATAGCAAATAATAACCACTAAGCAATTTTAATTCAACTTTAATTATTTTGTCAAAGCACAAATCTTTAAGACATTCAAGCCAAAAATCTTTAAAAGACATACCTTTAAGCATGACAAACAAATTCACATTCTTACCTTGCAAAAGATACCCATTCCGCCCGTTTCCGTGAGTTGGCCTCATCATATTTTTTTCCCATGATTTTGCGAGCAATTGAGTGAGCCAGGTGATTATTGTAAGGTAGAACTTGTTTTTGGGTTGCATTTTAAAACCATATATATATACATGGCATAAACCATTGAGGAATTTAGGATAAACCCTTTGTCTAGCCATTTTTCCACTTATATTTTCCTTACACACATTATCCTCTTAGTAGCCCATGTTTGGCCTTTTCCCGTGTTTTTATTATTTCGCCCTATTTTTATCGCCACTTAGCCATATAGCCTTTTATATTTTCACTCATTTTTTGTTAGAAATCCGGTTCGGCTAAGTTAGTTATTTTTTTGTATTTCATTTTTGTTGTATTTTATTCACTAGGGAACTTTAGAAGCACAATGCTTTCTCCAAAGTGAAAAGTTTGTATGTAAATATTCATTATTTATGGCAAAAAAAAAAAATCTTTGTAAGAAAAGAAGAGAAGTTATGAAGTTAGTTCATCATATATTAGGTGAAACTTGATTTCAAAGAGCAATTTTTGGTTCGTTAGCTCTCGGCCCGTTTAAACCATTTGGTTTAGTTAGTTAGATTTCATTTTGTAGCTAACTTAGTTCCGGATTTTCTAGCCGTTTAGCCACTTTTCCCAAAAATTCCTCACCCTAACCCTAAGCCAAGTTACAACCCTCGAGTACTCGTGTTTTATGCCATGTATGTGTCGGTTTGATTTGACCCTTAAACAAGCCTATGCCTTGCTTAGTCATCGTCTTGGCATCGAGTGTTCTCAACATGCACTATTACACGCATGATCACTATATAGCCGAGTGTATGAGTGAACATTGTGAGGTTTGCAAGGTAGGAATGTGATGACAAATTGTAATGTTCTCTACATTATGTCTTAATTCTTATTAGGCTTGTTTGGACATATATACAATGCTTGCTTGATCCATTAAAGAATCGAATGGTTATTGCTTGCGGGTTATTATTACTATTGTAGAGTTTGTTTTATTTGCTTGAGGACAAGCAATGTTCAAGTGTGGGGATGTTTGATGTAACACAAAGTGTACGTATATCTTATTACACCAAATTTTCCTCATATTTTAGCCGAACTCCATGCAAATTCATTGTTTATGGTACTTATTTGAGTTACTTGTGAATTTGCAGGTCCGGGCGCCCGTCCGTAAAAGAAAACAAGAAAAGAGGGCGTTTCGTGGACAAAATCAGCAATTTGCTGACCCCGCACGACCTTGCACGACCGTGCTTCCCGGAGATCTTACCAATGCAAGCCAGTGCTGCAAGAATTCAAAAGTGCACGACCGTGCATGGTCGTGCGGCTGCCCGTGCATGACCTGCACAGCCGTGCTGGCCCGTGCCAATGACAGTGCCAGAACAGAGAAGTCTGACCTTTTGGTCAGACTAAAGCAGGGTGTTGACTTTCCACTTACATGCACGACCGTGCATGCCCGTGCATGGGCCCGTGCCAGACGTCCAGAAAGCTTACATACACCTCCACTACTCCCATTTCAGGTGTGGAGGCTTAGGGGAATTCTCTAAATTGCTGGAAAATTATTGTGTGTTTGCTAGAGAGAATTCAAGGCTTCAATCTTTTATGATCATCCTTGCAAGTAGCATTCATCATTCATCTTAGTTTGCAATTTCTTATTCCTAACAATGCTTTGTAAGACTACGTTAATGTTGTTTGTTGTATCAAGCCTTATGGGCTAATACTTTTACTACTTAGATTATGTTGAAACTTCTACTTATGTGATATTTTATCTATGCATGATTTTGGCAAGTTGGTGTTCTTTAAGTTTATGACATGTTCTTGAATAGAGTTTGATGGTTGAATGCTTGTTCTAAATCCAAGTCTTGTTAGTTTGATAGATGTTTAACCATAATATGTTGGAAAACTATGTGTTGAGCATTTGTTTATTAACTTAGTTTGTGTATGCATACCTTGTTTATATCATTAAGTTAGGAATGACTAGTGGAAATTAACTTGGTTATAAATTTTAACAAGCATGAAACCTATCTCTTGATATTGGAAAATTGTATGGTGATAATATGATTCTTTGAGTTGGTTAATATTTGTTAGGGATTAAGGCCATAATTCTTGGTTCATATTTTGCTACTTAAAAGTTTCATGTGTTTAACTAGTGTTCTTGAACTTGTCTATTTTACATGATTTTAGGTGGTTAATTTGTTGTTTTCATTATAGCTTTCCTTTGATTATGAGATTAGGTAGTTTTGACAAACTTACTAATCTATGGTTATTAACTTGTTGAAAACCCATCAAGTTGTTTTGTTGCTAGTATTAGGCTGCCTTGATTGGAATTTGATGTTGGTGCTTAATACATGATGTTTGTCATTATCATTGCTATTTTGTCACTAAGTTTGAGTGGATGCATAGTCTAAGTAGCCTTGTTTGGATTGATTGTTAGTTGTATTTTACTTGCTTTGTTATTGTTGAATGCTAGTTTAGTTACTTGAAAAATAACTTGGATTGTTTGTTTGGTTAAATTAATTATAAAGATTTAGTATCAAAGGTTAGCCGTGTCCATGGATTGACACTCGGTTCTTACCGATACTTTGCTACAAACGATAGGTACACTTGCCTTTCGTGTGTGGTTTGGTTGTTGGTCATTTTTAAAACCCAATTTGTGTGAAGCTTTTATTCCAATTTTTTATATATATATTCACACACATCAAGTTTTTGGCGCCGTTGCCGGGGACACGGTGTTTTACTTTTGAAAACGATACGAGTAATTGATTTGCCTTGTTGATATTTTTGCTCTATGTTATTTTAGTCTATTTCGTTTTTATTCATCTTGTTTTATTTTATTTTAGTTATATTTTTAGATAGTTTTCCGTGTCTTGTCTGTTTCCATTCCGCGTTTCTTTCGGGTGATGAATGTCCACCACACCCGATCCTGATCTTGTTTCCCCCCTTTCCGAACCCTAGCTTCATCTTCAAGATGGAGGTCGGACGGGTGTAAATTGTCCTAACATACATCGTGGAGTGTTTTGTGATAGACCTGGTAAGAATACATACAGACAGTCAGCTTTGGTTCAAACGTCTAGTAGCTTGTAAATGGGTTAACTACCCTGGTATATTTGAAAAGTGCTAAGTCCACATACACTACTTATGCTACGTATACTATCTACACTATATGTATATATATAGGGTGAGGATCCTAAGAGAACCCTTTGCAAATTGAGAACTTTGAGAACCATTTTGGATCACTAAAAAAACCTCAAAAAATATTTTAAAAAATTATAAAACAAAAAAAAGAAAAATTTTTAAAAAAGAAAAAAAAAACAAAATTCTTATATTTCATTCTGATTTCATAAAAAAAACTAATGCATATTATACCTATACACGTGTGTATAATTTTATTTAATCTTTAGTTACGTAATAGACACATATGTACATCATCATTTACCTTAAATTATACATCTTATCTTACTATACTAATAAACAAAAACCATCTAATGCCACATGTCCTTCTCTAGCTTCTTTCAATCCTATGTGGCAACTTTCTAATCCCTCAAATTGCCATGTGTCATTTAACTCAAAATTAAAAAATTAAACCTTTGGGTTCTCCATATTTAATTAATATCAACATTAAAATTAACATCTACATATAACTCTCATTTCAAAACCTTATTATGTGTGGTTCTAAATCCAAAATCTAACATGATATTGAAAAGATAATCAGATTGAGATTGACCGAATGCTGAACAATAGTAAAGTTGACATTATTAAATAATCACGTTTACTTCGTTTACCTCTTAAAATGGATTGAAACTTATTTCTTAAAATATTAAGAATTTTTCGCTTATTCAATCTGCAGATGACTTAAACAAAATGCTAGATCATTTTACTAAATTAATAATATAAGCAAAGAATTACAAATTTATGTATGCCCAGAATCTCTACATATTATAAAATATCTTATTGTGTGTAAGTCCCGTGAATGTGATATCAAGAAACTCAGTATTTAGGTGGAAACTAATTACTAACACGATTCTATAGAAACAACCAAGAACAACAGTAAAACCAACGAAGAAGCTTCAAAACACACGTATATTATACGTCGGGTGCTTAAGCCCTTAACAACTAACACGGTTAAATGATAATGAACGAACAACCCTAAACCTTTAACATATGTTCTATATATATCCTACCAACTAGGCCCAAACCAAACTAAAAGCCCACCGAGATATCAACAGATCTCGGTTTATAATCAAAGGCCCAAACAACCCAACACTAAGCCCAAAACTACAAGCATAAACCACAAAATACAACCCAACATTCTCCCCCGTGGTCTATTGCTTGACTTCAGCCTTTCTCAAAATGCCATCCGGAAACGTTTGACATGCTTATATATCTTCATTTCTGCCTTCCGGCGTATATACTATGGCTTCTAAAGAGACACTTGGAAGTTGAGTGTCTTATTTAGTGCCTTTATTCTAGTAAAGGTGACCCTGGCCAGTAATCCAGCACCGGTCATGCTACTTCCAACAGAAGTAGATAGACATGACTTTTGTTAATGAAAGCAGCAACAAATATTAGGCTTGATTGACTCGGAAGCGTCAAATACGATGTATCTTCGATGGAACCAACGAATCCTTGGTCACGGCTTGACCGAGAACCCCTCAAAATATCTTTAATCGGAAGATCTCTCTAGTTGATCGGGAGAATCTGGTCATTCCATACCGAAAACCTGGGAACACTATTCATCGTCATCTCCATATCACCAATCACCGTAGATGACCAAACCTGTAACTGTAAATGATGACTAAAACAACGTTCAATAACTTCAAGAGAAATCAAATCGACTTACAAAACTCATGAACTGAATGCATCTAATATTTCAATCAAACATCACTGCAAATCCGTCAACCATACTGATTTTGGAAACATTTTGGTTAGATTTCCTTACCTTTTAAAGGAATCCGTTTGAAAGCATGAGGGGACAAGGAAGGATTGATGACGGCGAGTAGATGAAGAATTTGATGGTTGTACTTAAAGAATATTTTGGGAGATATTGGAAGTTACAAATATCAAGAATGATTTATAGAGTGTAATGAATGGCTTTTAAACATCCAAGACGCCTCCATCTGTGCCGAAAACACATATGGACCGAGAACATGTATAGACCGAGAAAAGTTATCAAGAGCCGCGAACTCATCTCAGAGAGAATCTTTGGGCTAATCTAACCAGGCTGAGAACCAAGATACCCATTTGGCTAAAAGACTGGCCCACTCAATTATGAGAAATAAACCCCGATAGAAAATTGATTTCTTAAAGACATCCGTTTCGACATGAGTAAATGAGAGGTAGATAAAATGAAATTGAAAATAAAATAAAACTAAACTAAACTAAAACAAAATTAATTTATCTTTCCGGCCTTCAGAATATTTAACACGTATTGGGATCAAATTTAATCTGTTTAAAAACAAGCAACCCTTTTAAGAAAAGATACAAACATGAAATCATATTGATTAACATACTTTCACAATGATCCATTTTCAGCGTTATTTTGACATAGTGAAAAGGTTGATGGTAGGTATTTAGAAACTTAGTATGATTTTCATTGTGCCAGTGATATGATTAGATTCAATTAGGCATAAAGCTAATATGGACATCACTTATGGACCCATGATGCCCCTTATCTCTTTTCAAAGCATATTTGGCTTTCCCCAGATCACTCCAATTTGACTCCAACCCCCTAGTACTTGATCAAAGAATTATTTTTTTTTATTTTTGTTTATACAAAATGAATTTTAGGCTTTAAGATTGAACGTTGGACTTACATGCCATTCGAACTTAGAAGCCTTACATTCAGGGTGTTTAGGACTTACTTGTATGCCCCACCCCTGTAGTTCCTTGGAGCCCCTTTAAGTCTTTTGAAAAAATGAAAGATACAAAAATTTTTTTTTTATATTTTTGCGATCAAGACACTAACGGGCTTGTGTATGTCTGGGTAATTACTTTTCTGCCTATCATTCGGAGAGATGTTTCTAATAACATGCACACATCTTCAAAATGATTCTCCACAAGAGTTTAATAGATTTTGTTTATATCACTTCAAACTTTTACTTATCATAGAAAGCTACCATACACGTCAATGACTTATCAAAAGCCTTTTTAGCTTAATAACTTCACACGTTAGGCACGCGGAATCAATTTATCTATCATTTTTCAAAGGTTGGATCAATTTTCATTTGAAAATATTTTAAGCTTCTAATAAGCTTTAGCTGAATATTAATATCACTTCCCAGATGATAATTCCGAAGACAATTTTAAATCCAATCACCCCAGTTACCATCAGTTTTCAGGTGAATGGCTATCCTATGTGTCTACAGGTAGACGATAGGACCAAACACATAATAAAATGTGTCCCTTAAACTTTAGGTGGCCGACATACTTTTCAGTGAGAGAACTTAAACCGATAGTTAAACCAAAAAATAAATATTTTTTTTTAATGTTCAGTCGCCACGGTCACTTTCAGCCCTTAGGTTAATGGCTATCCCGTGAGTCAAGAATTGATGACGGGGCCAAACATATGAAATATGTCCGTTGAACCTGAGCAACCGGCATGATTTTAAGCAAAAGAGCAAAACGGTTTTTTTTAGCTTCTTATTAAGCACAGACACACACTCTTTTTGTATTATTTTAGCTTCTTATTAAGCACACACACACACACTTTTTGTATTTTTCTTTTTCTCCCCCTAAATTTGTACAGAAATTATGACAAAAGAAAAAATATTTATGTACACATTTAAACCTAAAAAATACTCAGTCTTCAAAACGTAACATCTTAAGAAACCCTACAAGCACATTGAATCTGGCTGTTCCGACCAGTTTCGTAAATAGGTCCGCCACATTATTATCAGTGTGAACCTGTTCAAGATGAATTAGCTTCCGATCATAACAGTCACGAATAAAATGAATTTTAATATCTATGTGCTCGGTTTTAGAGAGTTTGACCGGGTTTTTAACAATGGCAATCGTAGCATCATTGTCACAAAAAATAGGAGTATCAAGAAAATCCAAACCGTAGTCCAGCAATTGATGTTGCATCCATATGACCTGAGAACAACAGGTAGAAGTAGCAACATATTCAGCTTCAGTAGTACTTGTGGACACCGTTTGTTGTTTCTTGAATTGCCATGAAATGAGCTGATCCCCCAAAAATTGACACCCCACAGACATCGATTTCCTGTCAATGTCATCACGTCCATAATTGCTATCAGAAAAGGCATAAAGATCAAATTCTGAATTCCTGGGATACCAAAGACCAAGCTTAGGTTGCCACGTCAGATATCCAAAAATTCGTTTAACATCAATTAAATGAGAGAGTTTAGGATTACCCTGGAAACGAGCACACTGACAGACTACAAACATGATGTCAGGGCGACTGGCAGTAAGATACATTAGGGACCCGATCATCGATCGATAGTATACTTGATCTATGTGTTTCCCATCAGGATCTGAAGAAAGAATAGGTCTTTCAGCCATAGGAGTCGCCGCACTTTTGGATTCCTGAAACTCAAACTTTGTCAACATATCCTCGACATATTTCCCTTGATGTAGCAGAATGCCTGTTGAGCTTTGACGAACATGCAAACCCAGAAACATTGTCATCTCCCCCAATGAGCTCATTTCAAACCTTTTATTCATCACTTTCTCAAACTCAGAACAAAGAGCAGTGCTGGTAGAACCGAAGATGATGTCATCCACATAAATCTGAACCAGGATCAGATCCTTTCCAACGATCTTTATAAACAGTGTCTGATCGATGGTTCCACATTTATACCCGTGCTCCAGAAAATGTGCAATCAACATCGCATACCAGGCTCGAGGAGCCTGATGAATACCATATAGAGCCTTGTCCAGCTTGTAGAAATGTGACGGTCACGATGGATCCACAAAACCCGGTGGCTGATCCACATAGATTTCTTCCTTGACCTCCCCGTATAAAAATGTTGTCTTGACATCCATCTGATAGACTGTGAAACCCATGTATGACGCATATGCCAAGAAGATCCGAATGGCCTCAAGACGAGCCACTGGAGCATACACTTCAGTATAATCCAGGCCCTCAATCTGTTTAAACCCACGAACTACAAGCCTTGCCTTATTTCTAACAATAACCAAGTGTCATCCTGTTTGTTTCGATAGACCCATCTGGTGTCAAGTGACTTCTACCCTTCAGGTAGCTCGACCAACTTCCACACCTTCAGTTTGTCAAACTGATTGAGTTCCTCGTGCATGGCTTCAACCCAGCTTGGTTCTTGCAGAGCCATGTCAATTGATTTAGGCTCAATTTGAGAAATGAAGCAAGAATACAGACAATTGTTGATCGTTCCAGTCTGACTTCTGGTTGAGATGCCAGCTTCAAGGGGACCAATGATACTGTTAGTTGGGTGATCCCGTTGAATTCTTGAAGGAACAAATGATCAGGAACAGAGCAGTTTGCTGGCATATTAGTTGGTTCTTCGAGAACCTCAATGAGAGGGTTTTTCCATCCCGATGCAGCGGTGCTGTGTGAGTACGAAGTACTGGCGATGTACTCATTTGGAAAGACATCGAGGAACAGATTGCTACCAAAAATCTATCTAATGGCACTCTCCCCCTCAACCGGTAAAGTTTCTTCAATAGAGAGTTCCTTTCGCGACACAGTATCAATCACGTTTTCTTCCAACTTTTCTGATGACAGCTGAGTGGTTTCTGAGGGCTCAGACGGTTCCACACTCAACATAGGAAACTCTTGAACATTAGAGGAAGAATCCTCTTCATCATTGACCACAGCAGCATTTCCTTCTCTTGAGTCATTTAAATCAGTAAGAGTTTGTCGTAGTCAAATAACCAGTCAGGCCCCACGTGGGCATCTGTTTCATTTTCTTCTAACCAACGCACATCATACGACTCTACGATTTGTTTTGATGCCTTGTTATAAACTCTATAGGCGGTCCGACCGGCATACCCAACAAAGTAACAATCATCAGCTTTGGCTTCGAACTTGGGAGTTGATTCAAGATTCAACGAAGTACACGGACACCCAAAAGCTCGAAAGTGTGCGACGGTGGGCTTGTGACCATAAACTATCTCATATGGAGTTTTCATTTGAGATTTGTTAATTAACACCCGATTTTGCACGTAACAGGCAGTGTTGATCGCTTCAGACCAGAAGAAGAGTGGTAACTTTGAGTCACATAACATTGTTCTAGCTGCTTCGATCAAAGTGCGATTTCGTCTTTCAGCGACGCCATTTTGCTTAGGAGTACGAGCAGAACTGTACTGACGAAGAATTCCCCTTTCAGCACAAAAATGGTTCAGTGTGGAATTCTTGAATTTTGTGCCATTGTCACAACGAATTCCCTTGGGCTTCAAGTTCAGTTGACTTTCCATAAGCACTACAAACTTCTTAATTAAGTCGCCTGTCTCACCTTTATTTGATAAGAAGAATACCCAAGTGAAACGGGAGTAGTCATCGGTGATGACTAGACAGTGATTACTATGGGATAAACTCAAGACATGAACGGGACCGAACAGATCCATGTGAGGCAACTGAAAGACACTGGAAATGGTGTTTATCGATTTTGGCTTGTGTGGTTTCCGATGATGCTTGACTAATGCGCATGCCACACACTTCTCTATAGTCACGAAGTCTTTAAAAGGTAACCCTCGCACAATGTTGTTCTTCGCAAGACGGTTCAGATTTTTTACATTTTCATGGCCGAGACGACGATGCCACAACATGGCATTATGTTTCGATACTTTAGAGAATAGGCAAGTAATTTCCTCAGGAACGTTCTTGTTCATATCAATCAAATAGGCATTATCTTTCCTCTGAGATTTGACCAGTACCCATTCTTCTGGTATGACAATACCGGGCTTTAGAATTAAGCATTCCTTGTTGGTGAAATGAGTAGAAAATCCCATATCACAAATCTGCGACACACTGAGCAGACTGCGCTTTAACTCTGGAACATAGTTAACGTTTTCAAACTTCAGAACCCCATTACTCACAGTACCCTTTTGTGTAATTTTCACTTTCTCTCCTCCCGCGAAAGAAACATATCCACCATTAAAAATTTGAATGTCACTCAGCTGAGATAGTCTCCCGTCATGTGCCTGGAACAGGCATTATCAACAAACCATGGTCTGATAATATTCTTCCATAATTGTTCCTGCACAATGTGTGAGATTAGTTAGTTTTGGGTACCCAGTCCATAGTCGTTTTGGGTAAACCTGAATTGGTTAACCGTGTAACGGCTTGCCATGACATATCGTAATCATTATCAAAAATTGAGTTTGACGATGTTGAGGACTTTGATACCAGAGACTTGGGCAACCATTTGTATTTCAGTTTGAAAACTTTGTGATTTACACAAGTTTTTGTCTTAGTCTCTGATGTGCAGATAGAGAACTCGGTCAGCTTTGTTTTTTAGACGTTTTCGGTTCAGAGACCCACTTCGGTCTTGGAACCGAAATCGAGTTTCCAACCCGCCTTGGTGCTACAATGGGCTTGGTCTTATGAAAACTTGACCTGCCAGCCTTAACTCTTCTCCAATTGCCTTCAAAGCGCCTTGTGTCATAATGCCTTGAATTATTTGAATGAAAATTTATGTAGGCATGATGAGACATGGTCCTCTGATGGCGTTTATAATATGGAACGTACGGGAGACGAGAACAGTTTCTTGCAATGTGACCGGGAATGCCACAGTTGAAACAGGTTTGTTTCTTAACATAAAAATCATTGTGGCCGATTCCCGGTCTCGCTCTGTTGTGTGAGCTTGTTTTTCCATTTCTGGATTTATCATTAAGAACTTCACATTTAACACCACAAGATTTTTTTTCATTCACAAACATAGGTGACAACTGTTTAATCTTGTTTTTAAGTTCACCACTTTTATTTAAAGACAGATCACTGTCTTTTGAAGTTCCAGAAAAAATAACCGAACGATTGTCTTTGCTCTTAAAAACAGAGCCCACACACACATTAGTAGCATTATTGTTCAAAACAGACAAAGCAGGCAAATTTAAAGAGACAGAAGAGTCAATAGGTGATTCATCATCTTCCTCGGTCCAGTCGTCAATTATTACTTCATCTGCACATGAGCTAGACATATTAGGATCGTTCACCCCTGAGGTTGATTCAGTTTCCGAGTCTGTATCAACCATAGCAGTTGCAGTTGGCTTACCGTACTGCATACTTTTCTACTTTTCATCCTCTTCCTTGGAAAGAGGAAGACTTGCATAGTTATTATTATACGGGGGTGGTACCATGTTATAGCCTAGACCTACACCTTTATGTTCTTTCCATTTCAGTTGTTTCTCTATCATTAATGCAACAACAGCACTAGAGACTTCAATTTTTTTGAAATTGAATTCAGCATTTTTGAATTTATTCGTCAGTTTGACTATCTCCAGTCTAGATGCTTCTAACTCGGCAGTTAGTTCAGCTATTTTATTTTTGGCATCTAAATGGTGATAGCACTTTATGCTAAAATCTTATTGAAGTTTAGAAAAATCTTGTTTTTATGCCTCTATTTTATCATTTAGAGCCTTTTCTAGTTTCTTTAGTGTTGAGTTTTCATGTTTAGTATTTTCAATTTCTCTCATTAGATTACTAATATGTATTTTGTATAGGCCTACCTTATCAATACATGATTGAGAACAGAGTACAGAACTTACTTCAGTTTGCTTGGTGGTGGTGAAAGCCATGAAAGCATGCTGAAGATCCATCACCTGCTCCTCAGCTTCATTCTCCTCCTCATCAGCATCCATCTCAACAAAATTGGCAACTTCATTACTCAAACTTAGTGCTGCCATCTGATCCTCCCAGGAGAAGTTCAGAACCACCAAACCCCGCTCACCCGTACTCGAACTAGTCACATTCTCTTTTCTTCCACCATTCATCGGGACCATTGCTCTTTCTCTATTTCCTTCTTTAGCCGGGTTTGTGCATTCACGAGCAAAATGACCAGGCTCATGACAGTTGTAGCACCTTAGAGAAATCTTGTTGAAACCCACTTTCTGATTTGCATGCACATTCAAATTGTTCCTGCCTGTCCTTTTGGTGAATTTCTTTCCCTGAAAATAGCCATGGCTATTTGCCATGAAATATCCGTTTCCTCCATATCGTCAGGATGTATCAGATCCAGCTCAGCAGCTACCACGGGTTGTGCCAAGTCTCCAGCAAGAAAAGCATTATAGCAGTTCATAAAACCTACCATTAGGGCTATGTTCTCTTGAGTCTCCTTTGAAATAATGGCAATTTGAGTGTGAGAATGGCTGGAGGTGGCCATAGAGGCTTGTGATTTCGATGCAGTAGTTTGTTGTGGAAAGAAAACAGGAGTAGCTAGTGTAGAATGAGAAATGGATTGACTTTGTGAAGATCTAAACATGGTGAAGGTCTGTTGAGGCTGTTGTGGTTGAGGTGGCTGACTCTTGAATAAAGAGAAGTTTTCTTGAGAGACCAGTGCATTATTAGCTGGAGTGCCATAACCTGCAGTGTTGTAAGTGCTAGCATGATTAATAGAACGTTGCTTGTCATCCATGTCACAAGCCTTGATGATTGCCATAACCTCCGACAGAGTCAATCTGGACAGATCCTTGGTCTTCTTGATGACAGCCACATTCAAGTCCCAGCTCTCAGGCAATGAGTTAACTAGCTTGTTGTTGATCTCGGAAGATGTGAGATTTATATTTGCAGACCTAATCTCTGTGATCAACGAGATGAAATGATGAAGCTATTTCTCTAAAGATTCTCTTAACACATGATTGAACATGTTAAATTGTTGTCTTAGGAGATCTTTCCTGCTTCTCCTCATGTACTCATTGCCCTCAAACACTTCAATGAGAGCCTCCCAGAGTCTTTTGGTAGAGTTCAACTCTCTAAATCCGAAGGGAATTTCAAGTGAAAGTGCCATGGTCAGAGTAGCTAAAGCCTTCTCATCTTCCTCAACAACGTCAAAATCAGCACTAGTATACAACTCAATAGGCTTTGTCTCAACCTCTTCAAAGCCCTCTCTTTGATAGGTAATAGCTTGAGGACCTCTAACTATGTTTCTCCACATCTTTGCATCCTTTGCTTTCACGTACTTCTCAAATCTGAACTTCTACTCAGCAAACCCTTCTGATGTTAGAAGACGAGGCACACGAGTGGTAGTCCCCATGATGGAGTCAAGTTCTTGATGGAGCGTCGCATTCGAGGACAAATTAACACCTGATTGATCCATAATATCCTTAACCGAAAACTTGATGGAGAGATTGAAAATATCAAATTTCGTCCGAGAACACAGGATGTTGACCGAGAACTGTCAACAACACACGAACTTTCCCGAGAACGATGAAATCATCCCGAGATAGATGAATTCACCTCGAGAACTTGTAAATCCTCCCGAAAACCTTGAATATTGACCGTGAACCTTGAAATCTTCCCGAGAACTTCAAATTCACCCCAAGAACTTCAAAATCAACCAGAGAACTGAGAATAGTTCAAGATATGGCAAATCTTGAATATTTAACTAAATCCCGAGAATGATGGGATTTAAATTAAATATGAGATGTACCAAAATCTACACCAAACAAAACTATCACCAGCCGAAGAACACGAAGAACACCCTTCTTCGAGATCCAGAAACCTTCAACACAACAAACCTTCTTAGATCAACGATAGAATCCTTGATATCACCAATAACCGAGCCTAGAATAGGTCTATAGGCTCTGATACCAATTGTAAGTCCCTTGACGGATCTTTCAATGTGATATCAAGAAACTCAGTGATTAGGCGGAAACTAATCACTAAGACGATTCTATAGAAACAACCAATAACAACAGTAAAACCAACGAAGAAGCTTCAAAACACACGTATATTATACGTCGGGTGCTTAAGCCCTTAACAACTTACACGGTTAAATGATAATGAACGAACAACCCTAAACCATTAACATATGTTCTATATATATCCTATCAACTAGGCCCAAACCAAACTAAAAGCCCACCGAGATCAACAGATCTCGGTTTACAAACAAAGGCCCAAACTACCCAACACTAAGCCCAAAACTACAAGCATAAACCACAAAATACGACCCAACATTGTGTGCCTTGTAACGTAAATTTTGTATAATATAAAGAATTAAACTTATAATGTACATTTTGCATAAAATAAAGAACTAAAACTCTTTTTACGTTAGAACTCTACTAAAAACGAGTCACTCATATAATAGCCTTACTTATGTATGTTATGTATTGGTTTGGTAATACAAAATCCAAGGCTACTTTAGGAGAATGCTAACATCCATCTTTCTACAAATTGATAATATGGGAAACGGCATTTTTTACCCTTTACTCACATGATAGCCTTACTTTATATGTTAAGCATTGGTTTAGTACAACAAAATCTAAAGCTACTTTAAGAAAATGCTAACATCCATGTTTCTATAAATTGATAATATGGGAAGCGGCATTGTTTATCGTAATTTTGCATCTTGAATTGAAGCATGACAAAAAAATATGTTATTTGTAATTTTATTATATGAGTTATAAATTCTGTAATTATTTATGATATATTTTCTACTTAGTTTTTTTTGTTAATTTTGTTTTATTACCACCCCGTGTAATACACGGGATCTAACCTAGTATATGTATATAAAAAAAACATGTGTGTACATATATGTACATATTATACATATATGTATAATTTTCCTAAAACCGAGAAAATTTTTTTTGGGTTTTTTTTATGAAACCAGAATGAAATATAAGAATTTTGGTTTTTTTACTTTTTTTATTTCTTTTTTTTTATTAATTTTTTTTTTATTTTTGGGTTTTTGTGGTCCAAAATGGTTCTCGTAGTTCTCAATTCCCAAAAAGTTCTCACATAATCCTGATCCTATATATATATACTTTTTACTACAACTTATTAATTCACCAACCTCGTGTTAACCCTTGAGTATTTATACTTGACAGGTTGCTAGATGTGCTAAGGAGCGGGTTGCATTGCATATTTAGGAGTCACATTTGTCGCATTAACTTTTATTTTACATTATTTACATATGATGGGTTATGCGTTTTTGAACATATGGTTTATTGTTTATCTTAAAACGTTTACTTTAACGCTTCCCGCAACACTTTTAAATTGTTTGGTTTGGATTTTGTGTTCTTATTTTTGAATGAGACTTAAATAAATGTTTTGAATATTTTAATTTGGATGTTTGGTATAATGAATGAGCTAGATCCTGGTATGTCACAAGCCTCGCGGTAAAACTCTGTTAGTCGAAATTTGAGGGCGTGATAATCTGAACCTGGTGATATCCCTTATACACGTCTAAAAAGCTCCTTAAAGGAAATTGAGAGAGGGGCTCAATTTCTTTTCAACTTCCGGCAGGGGATTGGAATTTTTGGGGCAAGCTTTATTAAAGTCCTTAAATCGATGCACATGCGCCAACTATGATCAGATTTTGCTATCATAACCTGATTTGATATTCACTAGGGATATCTCACTTCTCGTACGATTCTTGCTTGTAACAATTTCCAGGTTTCCTCTAATATAGCCTTACTCTTCTCAGGCCCCAAGCTTCTCTTCTTTTGTTTGATAGGCTCCATCCAATGAAACTCCCTGAGACTATGTTGTACCTGGTTTTGAGGTACTCCCATCATGTCTTCATGTTTCTATGAAAAAATATCGTTGTTTCGTAGAAACAGTTCCTTCAGCCTTGCCTTCCCCTTGTGAGACAATTGGGCCCCTATCTTCATCGTTTGTTCCGGGTGCTCCCCATTGAGGACCCATTCTTCTATCCCTCTTTGTCCTTTCTTTGGCCTGCTTTCGACTCCCACATTGTCCACTATTTCAGCGGAGTAGCGGATGGTTGCTACTCCCTTTAAGGTCGGGAACTTCATAAAACCATGCGCCGTGGACGCTATGGCCCTGGGCGCCCTCATCCCAGGTCGGCCAAGTATAATATTGTACTTGGATGGGGCCCAGACCACTAAGAACGCAGATTCACCTTTTTGATTTTTCCCCGTCCTTTAAGGTCAGTGGGAGAGTAAGGGAGCCCAAAGGTGCTACTACTTCCCCAGAGAACCCTATTAAAGGGCATAGATCCTTTTCTAGTTTTTTTCAAACTTCCCTTTGGAACCTGGCCAAAAAGTGCTCATGCATAATCTCCACACCACTGCCCCCATCCACGTGTATTCGTGCGATGCGGTGCCCCGCCACGCTAGCCGATATGTTTAGGGGCATCTCCCGAGCCTCCTCGTTGCTCAAACCAGAAAACAAGAGGGGGGAATTCATCTATTATTGAACTAAAGGGAATTGATTTATAGTCCCCACTTTAGGTGTTCTCCCCGGATCTTCCTTGTCATGTTCTCTCCTTCTGATCATGTCCACATAATGCTTATCCTCGTCTTCATCTTTGACCTTCAAGGTCAATTCCTTGGAGGGCAAAGGTAATTGCCCAGACTTCAGTGCAGCCTCCCATAATTTATTTAGTTGGACAGAGCTTTTGGTGGCATGTCCATGGCTATTATGATAATTACAATACCCATGGGGGTTGTATTTATAGGCTTGCTTGAAGGGACTGGCAGGTCTTGGTGTGTATTTGGTTTTGTCTGTTGCAAACACATCTCCCATCCCGGGTGACGGCCTTCGTTGTAGGGGGCTTGTAGTGGGAACCGTCAGGACGGGGGTTTATGGGAAATCATGGGGGATGTAACATCCTACTTTTGTTAATAATAAATAAAGAGTATTATATTAGCTTAATTGTGTGTTAGTGTTTGGATTATCATTGGGTTTGGGCTTGGGAATGGTTAGGAGAGGATTATGGGCCATATGGCCCATGGACCCCATATATAAACCCCAAAATCTCCCAACCACTCCTCATTTCATCAACTCCATCCTCCCTACACAAACACTCAAGAACACACACTCTTTTTCTCTCTAGCACCCGGATCCAAATCCAAGACAAGGGAAGAGTAAATCTCGTGTCTAAACATCATCAAACAACAAGAAACACCACCGAATCCTCGCGTTGATCCGAACCGAACCCGATTCAAAAGGTGAGTTTTGGTTAAAAAGATTAAGTTTTGAGCTCGGTTTAGACAAGCAAACTGACAGAACGATAGATGGGGCTGTAAAACGTAAGAAAAATATATACTTGGTGAGTCGTAACCTAACGGGTGAGATATAGGAATAAAAGGTGATATTTGTGTTGGTCTTGGTCTGCCCAAGACACATATTATTATTGATGCGGCTAGTACGTTATGATCCAAGTCGGGTCATACCAAATAACAAGCTAGACAAACACGAATTATATTTGTTTATATATGATATGATCATAAGTAAATAAATATTAACACTTGTGTTATTTAGAAAGGGTTTCTAAATACAATGTACTTGTGAAATAAATAAATCATATGGATGATTTATATTTTGAGAGAGAGCATTCCAAAATGTTATTTAAGATGATTAAGTAACAATATGTTAAAAATGATACCTAGCATGTTACCTATAATATGTTGTATTATAACACAATATGAGTTTTATACCATTGTGTATCAAAGGAAACTTTATAAAATATATATATATGTATGTATATATATATATATATATGGATAAGAAAAGAAGGAAGGCCCCCCCCCTCCTTTCCTTCTTATGTTATTTTATTATATTTTTTTGTGAGTGGGTACATGCAATGGATATTATTGGTCCATAGTGAGGTGCATTTTGAATTAACACCTCTCCCTCTTTCATTCAACAAAACAATTTCACACGTAACAAAAAATTCCTCTCTTCCTTTTCTCTCCCAAATTTTCGGCCACAAGGAAGAACATCAAGGAGGAGTTGATTTTTCAAGTGAATCCTAGCTAAACAAAGGTGTATTGTCGGAGGCTTGGGTATGCAAGCTTGAGGAACTCCCATTGAAGTTCTTGCCTACTTTTAACCATCTCCTTCATCTTCTTTTGGGTTTACTTGAAAGGTAGTTTAACATGTATGGACTTATAGTGACATGCATGTGATTATTAGTATGTATTTCGTATATGGATCCGAGATTGGGTTTTGCATGTACAAAATTGGTTTTATGCACAATAAACTAACAAGATTTAAATCTTTAATCCGCTGCGTTTTTAATAAAATTGGAGTTTTATGACTTTGATAATCTTGTTAAAACCCGACAATGGCATCAAGAGCCGCTTATACGAATGCATGCTTCATTAGACCCAAAAGTTTTCGGGTTTATGGTAAGTTTTTGGGGTTTTGGTTACCTCATGGTTTTTCAAGGTTATACTTTACATGCATGTGGTAATCTTGAAAAACTAAGTCATTTGGATGATTGATTGTGTTATTTGGACAAAACCCGAAACTTTCGGTTTGGTTGTTATTTGGGCCGAAAGTTTGAGGGAAAGGGGAACCAATTTTTGGTCTTGGATTATTGCATATTTGGATGTGTAATAGATTTTCATAACCTAGCCATGGCCTTGTGTTTGGTTGAATGATTGTGTTGATGTGTTTGTTCACTCAAGTGGTTGTTTGTTCATTCGATATGGTTGTAATATTTATTTGGGTTTGCAATCTATTTATTCATTCATTTGGTTTGTAATAATAAGTAGATTAGATGCATTTATTTTGGAAAAGAAGATGCAAGAATGGAAGCCCAAATAAAGTGGAGACCACAACACGGGGGTGACCACTTGGAGCATTTGGATGTGGGATCAAGTGGGAGTTCACCGACACAAGATTATGTCCTTTCGGGTCCCTTAGAAGAGACCTCTTTGACACACTTGTCTTCGGTCAACAAGTGATGTCAACATTAGGAGGCTATGGTTATGAACTTGTGGTTGTATGTTTTATGCTTGCATGTTTGATTTTCTTTTGTTTATGGTATTGCAATATGGTTTGCTAACTACTTAAAATCAATAACTAGCATAAAATTGGTTCCTTAAAAATCGTTAGGTAATAAAAATTGGTTTTATTAAAGTCTAATGATTTCATAATAAAATGGGTTTAATTAATAGGAACTTTGAAAATAGGTTTTTCAACTAAGTACCATATATTTGAATGCATGCAAATGAAAGGTACATAAATGGTTTTCCAATCTAGAATTTAGAAAACGAAAATCCCTTTTGAGGTGGGTTTACCATAAAATAAGTCGAACACCATCCCTTTATACAACACACGAATCACTTGGGAACTCGATATGGGATAAAGGTCACCTAACCATGTTGGAGGAAACTTGGGAGTTTGAGGTGGGTTTACCATATAAGTGGGATAAAGGTAACCTAACCACTTATATATGTAAACTCACATGTGTGTATAAGTAGGACGACTTAAATTGGAAACCATGTGAATAGGGTCACCGAAGCATGGTGTACAATGGTGTTGATGGGATTAAGCATGCCAACTAAACATAAGATGTTTAACCGATCCCATAAAACTAGAAGTTGCAAAGGGTTGCAATCGTCAAACGTTGACTACCTTGTTAATTTAAATAATAGGATAAAGGTCACCTAACTACTATTTGAATGTAACGTTAGGTTCTAGATTTTAATCATTAATTGTCTTGGAGACATTAAGGGTATTAACGATTAAAATTAATTATTGATATCGAAAATACTAAAATTGAGCTTTGTTATTTTTGTAGGTGGCCGCAATCATCAATCCACCTAACGTTATTATTCCACCCGTTAATAACCTATCACTAAGATCTATTCTTGATAAGGATCGTCTAAACTACACCAACTTTATGGATTGGTATCGAAACTTAAGAATCGTTCTCAAGCAAGAAAAGAAATACTACGTAATAGACGAGCCTATTCCTGATGAACCTAGCGTTGACGATGCTGATAACTATAACAATTGGGTAAAGCACAATGAGGATTCGGTGCAAGTTTCTTGCCTCATGTTGGGAACTATGATTCCCGAAATTCAAAAGGTTTTGAACTTCATAGGGCATACGACATCATTACCCAACTTAAGGAAATGTTCCTTACACAAGCTAGGGTGGAGCGCTTGGAAACTGTTCGAGCGCTTCATGCATGTCGTATGGAAGAAACCCAATATGTTTCCTCCTATGTGCTTAAAATGAAAAGCCACATTGATCATCTCGAGCGCCTTAATTGTCCCGTCTCGAAGGAGTTAGCCACGGATTTGATCCTAAATGGGCTAACCAAAAAATTTGAGACCTTTTTAATGAATTACAATATGAATGGATGGGACAAAAGCATTGGTGAGCTTCACACAATGCTCAAGACGGCCGAGACGGGAATGGGTAAAAAGGTTTTACCCGTTCTCACGATCAATGAAGGTAGAAATAGCAAGAGGCATCACCCGGAACCCAAGGCAAAGGTTTCCAAATGTAAGGGACAAGTCAAGGGCAAGTTCAAGGGAAAGGCAAAAGTGGAATCACCCAAACCAATGAAGCTAAAGGTTAGCTCGGAGGATCCATGCTTTAGATGTGGGGAGATTGGCCATTGGATAAGGAGTTGTCCAACCTGTCTCAAAGAGTTGAAAGCTAAGAGGGATGCGGGGCAAACCTCGGGTACAACTTTCATGATTCATGTTGATCTTAATATTATTTCCTCTAACACATGGGTATTAGATACCGGATGTGGAACTCATATTTGCAATTTGTTGCAGGGGTTCAAAGGAAATGAAGGATTTAAGAAGGGAGATATTAGTCTCTTCATGGGAAACGGAGCAAATGTTATTGTCGAAGCCCAAGGGGACTACGTTTTGAAGCTTCCAAATGGTTTGGAAGTTATTTTAAATAATGTTTTGTATGCTCCTAGTTTGACTAGGAATATTATCTCCGTTTCCTTGTTAAGACAATATGGTTATGATTTTAAGTTTATGGATGATTGTATTTATGTCTTCATGAATGATGTATTTTATTTTAAAGCAATGCCATTTAATGGCATTTATGAATTGGTTCATGATAACACATCTTATGATAACATATTATACCAATCAAGCACCAAGAGACTCAAAATGGATTTGAGTAAGACTTATCTTTGGCATTGTCGCCTTAGTCATATAAACAAAGATCGCATACATACACTTCAAAAGAATGGTCTTTTAGAATCAAGTGAAGGTGATTCATTTGATAAATGCGAGTCTTATATGTTAGGAAAGATGACCGAGGACCCCTTTAGTGGAACAAACCAAAGGGCAAAAGACTTATTAGGTATCATACATTCGGATGTATGTGGTCTTTTTAAGGCAATGACAATGAATGGTGAAAGATACTTCATTACCTTTATTAACGACTATAGTCGCTATGGGTATGTGTACTTGTTAAGACACATAGATGAAGCTTTTGAAATGTTCAAATTCTTCCAAAATGAAGTACAAAATCAACTCGATAAAACCATCAAAGTACTTCGTTCGGATAGAGGAGGTGAATACCAAAGTGATGCTTTCCAAGATCATCTTAGAAGTTGTGGGATTATCTCACAACTTACTCCACCCGGAACACCACAACACAATGGTGTGTCCGAGAGGAGAAATCGAACTCTATTAGATATGGTTCGATCTATGATGGCTAGAAGCACATTGCCTCTATCATTTTGGGGTTTCGCTTTGCTCTCCGCGGCCAGTATTCTAAATATGGCCCCAACCAAGAAAGTGGACAAGATACCTTTTGAAATACGGAATGAAAGGGCTCCATCATTAGCATATTTAAAGGTATGGGGTTGTGAAGCTTATGTCAAGAACAACACCCAAAACAAACTTGAAAATCGGTCCACTAAGTGTATCTTTGTAGGATATCCCAATGACTCCATGGGATATTATTTCTACAACCCAACCGAGCAAAAAGTGTTGTTGCTCGAAAGGCCGAGTTCTTGGAAACTAAGTTCCTTATGTAAGGTACTTGTAGAACGGTGGAACTCGAGGAGGATCGAGAACCACAAGGTGATACACGTTTGGTTGACACTAGCAATCAACAAGAGGTTGTTGAGAATGATCAAATGGTTGATCAAATGGTTGATCAAAACACACTAAACGTTCGCAAATCCGGTGGAATTAGCCATCCACCCGAAAGATATGGATTTTTCATGGATAGATGCTATGTGGTAGATTCGGATGAACCCACCACATACCGTGATGCAATGTCACAATCCGATTGTGACAAATGGCTTGAAGCTATGAACGTAGAGATGCAATCCATGCATGACAACCAAGTATGGGATTTGGTTGTACCACCTCTTAATTCCAAACCGGTTGGAAGTAAGTGGGTTTTCAAGAAGAAAACCGATATGCATGGAAACTTGGATACTTAAAAAGCAAGACTTGTAGCAAAAGGTTTCACTCAAACTCAAGGGGTTGATTAGGATGAAACTTTTTCTCCCGTAGCAATGCTAAAGTCTATTAGGATATTGTTTGCCATAGCCGCTCATTATGACTATGAGATATGGCAAATGGAAGTCAAAATCGCTTTTCTAAATGGGCATCTTGAGGAAGATGTCTATATGGTTCAACCCGAAATTTTTGTCAATCCACAACATCCTAACAAAGTATGCAAGTTAAAGAAATCAATCAATGGATTGAAACAAGCATCTAGAAGTTGGAATCACCGTTTTGATGAAAAAGTTAAGAAATTTGGATTCATCAAAAATGGTGATCAAGCTTGTGTGTAAAAGAAATCTAGTGGGAGCATCATTACGTTCTTAGTATTGTATGTTGATGACATACTACTATTTGGGAACGACATTCCAACCATGGAAGGTGTAAAAGCATGGCTTGGAAGTTGTTTCTCCATCAAAGATCTTGGTGAAGCCGCCTGTATTTTGGGAATAAAGATCTATAGGGATAGATCAAGGCGGTTGATAGGTTTAAACCAAAGTTCATACATTGACAAAATCTTGAAAAGGTTCAAGATGGAGGACTCTAAGAGAGGGTTGGTACCTATTCAAAGAGGAACGATATTGAGTGTGTCTCAATGTCTAAGCTCAAAGGAAGAGCAAGATAAAATGAATGGGATCCCATACGCATCGGTTATTGGATCCATCATGTATGCAATGGTATGCACTAGACCGGATGTGTCATGCGCTTTAAGCATGACAAGTAGATTCCAACATAATCCGGGAAGTAGACATTGGATGGCGGTTAAGAGTATATTGAATTACCTTAGAAGGACTAAGGACATGTTTTTAATATACGGTTCTGGTGAGGAGGAACTCGTTGTAAAAGGTTACACGGATGACAGTTTCCAAACCTATCGAGATGATTCTCGATCACAATCGGGATATGTTTTCATTATGAATGGTGGGGCAGTCTCTTGGAAGAGCTCGAAACAAGATGTGGTAGCATTGTCTACCACAGAATCAGAATACATCGCCGCCTCATTGGCAGCTCAAGAAAATGCGTGGATTAGGAAATTCCTTGCCGACCTAGGGGTGGTCTGTACCATTCATGACCCTCTAGAAAACTTTTGTGACAACGAGGGTGCGATTGCTCAAATCAAGGAACCTCGTGCTCATCAAAAGACGAGGCACATTGAGCGGAGGTTCAACTACATAAGGGATGAAGTTGAGAAAGGAAAGATATGTATTCGCAAAGTTCACACCGATCAAAACATTGCGGATCCACTCACGAAGCTCCTCAAAAGGCCAAAGCATGAAGGTCACACTTTTGCCTTAGGACTTCGATATTCTAGTGATTGGATATGATCTAATTTTGTATTTGGATATCGGAACAATTGTTATTTTCACTCATTCATATGATTATGGTTTATCATTATGACATTTTGAGTTATGTTCCATTTAGCATGTTTAAATCCATGAATAAGTTAATTATTTTAAATGTCCGTAGTCGCTCATAATTGTGGGAACAAGTATGAAGGTAAGACCGTTATGAACTTGGATTGGTAGATATTCATAAGGTATGAATATAGAGCAAAAGGTTGCTGCCAAGGTTTATAGATATTTATGGGATATAAATATTGGATTGATCCTCTCTCAAATGTTAGTACATGGAATCTTTGTGATTGATCATAAGTAAATTTGAGTAAAAGGCGAATATCATTGTATCCTCCGACCTAAGATATAAATTGGGTCTTGATATTCACCAAGTTATGCTTTGACTTAGTTCTTCAATGCTCTGAAACAAGACAGTACATAAGTCTAAGATCAGGTACAGTACTAGGTGATTGTGAAAGACATATGTAGTCAAAAGGGGATTTGTCCCACTTATTCGTTGAGGGTAAGATGTCTAAGGCCTGCAAAGTCAAATCAACAAAGAATGATCACTTTGTGTCTCTGGATTTGACATGACATCTATGGCCAAAGGATAAATGATAGATTCACCAAAATCATATCAAGTAAGGGACTTTAAGGGGATGATGTTATTGAATGGCACTTCATCATGCGTATTACGGGTAGTAAACCGTAGTTAGGCGGTATTTGTTACTTGCATCAATCTTCTATGTATCTTGTGCAAGTGGAAGATTGGTGGTCTCAGTCTGCCCAAGAAACATATTATTATTGATGTGGCTAGTACGTTATGATCCAAGTCAAGTCATACCCAATAACAAGCTAGACAAACACCAATTATATTTGTTTATATATGATATGATCATAAGTAAATAAATATTAACACTTGTGTTATTTAGAAAGGGTTTCTAAATACAATGTACTTGTTAAATAAATAAATCATATGAATGATTTATATTTTGAGAGAGAGCATTCCATAATGTTATTTAAGATGGTTAAGTAACAATATGTTAAAATGGTTACCTAGCATGTTACCTATAATATGTTGTATTATAACACAATATGAGTTTTATACCATTGTGTATTAAAAGAAAACTTCATAAAGTATATATATATATATTCGGATAAGAAAGGAAGGAAGCCCCCCCCCCCCCCCTCTCCTATCCTTCTTATGTTTTTTTATTATATTTTTTTGTGAGTGGATACATGCAATGGATATTGTTGGTCCATAGTGAGGTGCATTTTGAATGAACACCTATCCCTCTTTCTTTCAACAAAACAATTTCACAAGTAACAAAACATTCCTCTCTTCCTTTTCTCTCCCAAATTTTCGGCCACAAGGAAGAACATCAAGGAGGAGTTGATTTTTCAAGTGAATCCTAGCTAAACAAAGGTGTATTGTCGGAGGCTTGGGATATGCAATCTTGAGGGACTCCCATTGAAGTTCTTGCCTACTTTTTACCATCTCCTTCATCTTCTTTTGGGTTTACTTGAAAGGTAGTTTAACATGCATGGACTTATAGTGACATGCATGTGGTTATTAGTATGTATTTCATATATGGATCCGGGATTGGGTTTTGTATGTATAAAATTGGTTTTATGCACAATAAACTAACAAGATTTAAATCTTTTATCCGCTGCGTTTTTCATAAAATTGGAGTTTTATGACTTTGATAATCTTGTTAAAACCCAACAATTTGGACTTTGTAAAATACGGGTATACAAAGTTGGTACAACCCAAAACCCTTATGAAGAGTAAAATCGGGTCCTAAGGAAGAGTCACAGAGGAAAATGGCTGTAAAATGGTAAAAATGCAGAAAAGGAGATTCTTAGCGCACCGAAAGAAATCGCATCGCATGCCATGCGAACGGTTTCCATGCGAAGCGAATGGATTCCATGCGAATGGATTTCATGCGAAGCAAATGGATTCCACGCGAAGCGAATGGTGGATTTCCATGCGAATGGTTTTCCAAGTAAATGGTTTTCCAAGCGAATGGATTTCCATGTGACCGGTATTGCCATGCGATGCGAATGCTTTTGCACGCGAATCAAATTGTTGTAAAAGTAACCCGATTCAATTTTCTGATGCATTTTTGATAAAGGCCTATTAACAAAAATAGAATTTTTCCAAGCTGACCTGGCAGGTCGACCCCAGCTAGGGGCTCTGCCCCTTGGAACCTGCTAGGGGCTACTATCCCTAGACCCCGCTACCAGGACTGCTGCCCCAGACCCCCGTTAGTTGAAGGGTTCATTAACGTAGATGTATGAAGTAGTAGTAATAGATACTTGTGACTTGTTACACAGTTAGCCGTGCATAGCTAAGGAATGGCATTACCATTAACTTAGAGAGAAACCGACTACAAGTGAGTTCTAGCCCTATTTCTCTTTAAAAAATTTTCGGGGCTGTGTGCATACTTGTAAGACTAGAGGTATATATATACACTTATATACATATATGATGAAGTTGAATAACTAAATCAAGAATGAAAGAATGTGGTAAAAATTTGTATATGTTTAGTTTGATAACTAAATGTGATTGTAAGAGTCAAATAAGAATATGAATTGGAATAATTATAAAAGTAATAATTATAACTCTAATTGGCGTTCCTCCGGTGCACCTCCTGGTTTCCAATCAAATTTAAATCCTAACCGGGGGCAGGATCAGTCGTTTAGCGGGGATCAAAGTAGTCAAAGTTCGAATAATGGGCCAGATCTAAGTAAGAAGTTGGACGAGATGATGCAGCAAATCGTTACTAGAGATCAAGTTAATCAAAAGACTATTGTCGATCATGACCTACTTTTTAAGAATCAACAATCGGCTCTACTTTACATGCAAAGGTCCATCAGCAATATTCGTCAAAGATTGGATGAGAGACCCTAGGTCAGTTTTCGGGTTCCATTCAGCAAAATCCGGCAGCTCAGTTAAATGTTATTTCTACTCGTAGTGGTAGGGTTTTAGGTCCGGAGAGAGAGATTGAGGTAAATGAGAGAGATGAGTTAGTTGATGAGGAGATAGTGATGGAGACTCCTGGGAGGGTGCAACCTATGCTAGGCCCAGCAAGTACCACACCAACCAGCGAGCCCATAGTTAGAGGAAGTGAGGAAAATAAGTTGAGAGATATTAGGCCTTCACCTCTTATAGATCATTCTCGTGTCCCGTATCTAGTCCGTGTTAAGAATCAGAAGTTAACTAGAGAGTACGGGAACCTCTTAGATATGTTTAGGCAACTTAGAATTAATCTTCCATTTATCGAGGCCCTCCAGCATATGCTGAAATATGCCAAGTTTTTGAAAGATCTTCTTAAACGAAACGAAATTCTAGAGGAGCTTTCGACCGTTCCACTAAACAGAGAGTTTTCTACGATTGTACTCAATAAGGTTCCGGAAAAGTTACCCGATCCCGGTGTTTTCACTGTTCCATGTTTGTTCGGTAGGGATACCTTGTGCCAAGCGTTAGCGAACCTAGGAGCTAGCATAAACTTAATGCCATATTTGTTGTTTGAGAAGCTAGGCCTAGGAGAGCTCACACCCACCCGTATGTCATTATCTTTAGCTGACCATTCGATGAAGTATCCTAGGGGAATCATAGAAAACTTGCTCGTGAAAGTCGATAATTTGGTTTTCCCCGTAGATTTTGTGGTGTTAGATATGGAGGCTGATGAGAGAGTTCCTATTACTTTAGGTCATCCATTCTTGCGTACTGCTAGGGCACTTTTTGATGTATTCGAAGGCAAGATCACTCTTAGAGCCGGCGATGATAGTGTCACTTATGTTGCTAAATCCATGAGACACCCGAGTGGTCAAGACGGTCTTATTGATCCATGTCATCCCGTTTATGTGATTAAATCTTTTATTCCGGGCATGGATCCACGTCTTGAGCATCCCCGTTCCGTCAGAGTTTGTTTGGAGGAGGTAGCGAGTTCTCGAGAGTCGATGGAGTTTGATAGAGAAAGAGGTGGTGGTCTGCAAAAGTTTGTGAAGTTTGGAAAAGTTGGAGATAAGAGGAATAAGATTGAAGATGAATGGTAGTATCGTGATGCAGTTTCTTGGAGGACCATGGAGTTTGACCTAGGTGGAGGAAGCTCCACTTAGACAGTTGAGTAGTTCACATAAGAGAGTGTCTTGAGTGAAAACTCAAGTGTAGAGTTTGTATAGTTATTCCATTTGTATATTTGAGTTGTGTCAAGTCACTAACGTAGATTTTTGTAGTTCTTCTTTGTTTTTGTTTAAGTTTTGCAGGTTTTGAGCTAGAAAAATGACCCCCTGAAGTATAATGCAAGATTCAAGTTTGGGGATGAAGCAGCCGAACTGTATACTTCTTATTATTTGCTGCTATTTATTTATGTTTTATATATAGGGTGGGTTGGATGGTCTGGTAAAATACTTAAGTGCTTAACATCTATCAAGTGGATAAGATATGTTTTAGATATTGTTTGTTGAATGTTTGCCGAATCCGTTCGTGTGTGAGAGAAATGGATATTTGTTTGATGCACACGTTTGGAGTTGGAGACAGCTTTGGAAGAAGACTTTGGCAACATATTTCATGAGCATATTACCAGCTAAGTCTTTTTCGTTATTTATCTTGCTTGTTTATTTTTATTTTTATTTATATTTCTCTTTTTAGGTTTTTAGGTTTTTGTATTTCGATTTTATTTTTATTTTTAGTCATTATCCTTGTATTGAGGATAATGCAAAATTTAAGTGTGGGGATAGGACATTTGAGTCATAGTTAAAAAAAAGTTCTGAAAAATGTCCCTTGATTTTGTCTCTTTTTGCATTTTAATGGGAGATAAGGATATTTATCGGGAATCGGTTTTTCAAACTACTAATAATATGAGATAATATAAAAGAAAGCGTACTAAGCTTGGGATGTGTCGGTAGGCCCAACTACTCTTCAAAGGTTTTCCATTGCATATTCTTAATAAAACTTAAATCATAAATTTTGTGGTTCTCATCCTATGGGGGGACAGTGAAGATGAAATTCGATAAGGCATAGAGAGTATTACCATAAGCTGATTACTCTAAGGTGGTGAGAGTTGAATGCACTTTAAAATTAGCACGCCACTCCGTTTTATGAAAATAAATTGTAAGTCCCGAATCTGGATCACTACAATTATGATATCAACAATCTAGGTGTTGGTTCAGAATTCCAACACTGGCTGATTCAAGAACACAAACACAGTACCAAGAATTTGCTTCAAAACACACGTTAATATTAACGTCGGGTGCTTAAGCACTATTAATACAATACTCGTCTATGATACTAGACGGCCAAAAATACAAGTGAACGAACAACCCATAACCCTATACAAAGACATCTATATATAGGATAGCCAGCACACTGGCCCAACAAAAGCCCAAAGCCCACCGTGAACCATAGAGTTCTCGGTTCACATAATATACCCGACCTAAGCCCAAAATACAAGCATAAACCACAAATATAGCCCAACATTCTCCCCCTTGGTTTATTGCTTGATCAAAACTGCTTTGGCGGTAGACAATCATCGTCCATCTATACTTTTATTTAGGCCATTCGGCGTATATACTGTGGCTTCCAAATAGACACTTGGAGGTTTAGTGTCATATTTAGTGCCTTAATTTAAGACCTGGCTAGGAAACCAGCACAGGTCAAACCACTATCCATATGAAATAGATAAGCATGATGTTTGTCATCATGAATAGCAGTGAATGTTAGGCTTGATTGGCTCAGAAAAGTCAAGTACGATGCATCTTTGGTAGAACCAACAAATCCTCGATCAAGGTTTGACCGAGAATGCTTCAAAAACTCTTCAAAACGAAGATCTCTCTGATTAACCAAAAGAATCTGGTCAGTCCATGCCAAAAACCTCAGAGCACTGTTTATCATCTTCAACATGCCACCAATCACCATTAATGACCAAACCTGTAACTACAATCAATGACTAAACCAACCATCAGTAACTTCAACAGAGAGCAAACAAACCGTCTAAAACGATGAATTAACAAAATCAAATAAGCCCTAACAACCTCTCAACCATAATGAAGTTCTTCACTTATTTAAAGAAATTTACTTGAGAATCTCAAGGGGACAAGAAGAGAAGTAAGGCGACGAGATAGGTGAAAGATTTAATGGTTAGAATGAAAGAAGCTTTTAGAAGATAAAAGAAGTTGTGATTTTCAAGAGTAATAAGTGCCTTTATAGACCACCTGGTCACATCAAACTAGGCCGAGAACAGTTGTTTACAGAAAACATGTGGCCGAGAACCATTCACTGAAGGCAGAGAACTCTCAAATCTGGCCGAGAACGAGAAACGGCCAAGAACATCATCATCAAAAGCAACTAGGACCGAGAATGATAGAGCCGAGAACTCAGAGATCATGTTTAACCAAGAACAGCTCAGTGCACTTTGGAAAAAATAACCCGATGCATGTGAAAACGATTTCTTAGAACATTTGTTTAGACACGAATAGATTTGAGGTAAAAACAAAATAAACAGAAAAATAAGAGTAAAATAAAATAAAAAAATAAAATAAAATAAAAACTAAAACAGAATTTACCTATCCAGTCTTTAGAAAATCAACATATATTGGGATCAAATTTCAGCTATTTAAAACGAACCACCCTTTTATGAAAAGATCCGAACAAGAGATCATATTGATTAAGGTACTTTCACAATGATTCATTTTCAGCATTATTGTGGCATAGTGAAAAGGTTGATAGCAGGTAATTTTCATGATTTTCATTGCATTAGTGATATGATCTTCATTACATGGACATCACTTATGGACCTCTGATGCCCCTTAGCTATTCTCAAGGCGTATTTGGCTTTCCCCAGATCACCCCAATTTGACTCCAACCTCCTAGTACTTGATCAAAATACTTTTCTTTGTACAAAACGATTTTAAGCTTTAAGGTTGAACGTTGGACTTACATGCCATCCGGACTTACAAGCCTTACATTCAGGGTGTTTAGGACTTATTTTAGTGCCCCACCCCTGTAGTTCTCTGAGACCCCTTTAAGCTTTTAGAAAACAATTTTAATGATAAATTATAAAATTTTTTTCCCCCTTTTTTTTTTGACACAAGTATGAAATATAATCTTTTTTTTTTTTTGGTGATCAAGATACTAACGGGCTCGTGTATGACTGGGTACTTGCTTTTCTGCCTATCATTCGGAGAGATGTATCTAGAGACATGCAAATATCTTCAAAATGACTCTCCACAATAAGTTTAGCAGATTTAGTTTATATCACTTCAAACTTTTAATTATCATGAAAAGCTTCCACACACATCAATAACTAATCAAAAGCCTTTTTAATAACTTCACACGTTAGGCATTCAAAATCAATTTATCTATCATTTCTCAAAGGTTGAATCGATTTTCATTTAAAAATACATTAAGCTATCTAAAAAGCTTTTAGCTGAATAATAATATCATTTCCCGAAAGACAATTTAAAACTCAGTCACCCCAGTCACTTTTAGGTTTCAGGTAAACGTCTATCCCGTATGTCCACAAGTGGTTAACAGGACCAAACATATAGGAAATTGCATGTCCTTCCAACTTAGAGTTACCGACATAAATTTAAGTGAAAGAATTCAAAACACAAAACATATCACAATCGCCCCAGATGCTTTCAGTCTTTAGACAAATGGCTATCCTCTGTGACTCTACAAGTATATCACCGGACCAAACATATACAAGTATATGTTCTTCAAACTTAAGCAACCGATATAATTTTAAGCGAAAATGAAACTTACACACACAAATTTTTTTTTTTAATTATACACGCACACACACTATTTTTGGCTTTTTGATTTTTCTCCCCCTAAAATTGTACAGATTAAGAAGATATGTACGAGTTTACACTCAAAATAACTCAATCCTCGAAACGAAGCATTTTAAGAAAACTCACAAGCACATTAAGTTTGGCTGTTCCGACCGGTTTTGTAAATAAGTCCGCCACATTATTATCAGTGTGAACTTGTTCAAGGTGAATTAATTTTCGGTCATAACAGTCACGAATAAAATGAATTTTAATATCGATGTGCTTGGTTTTAGAATGTTGAACTGGATTCTTAACAATTGCAATGGCAGCATCATTATCACAAAAAATGGGAGTATCAAGAAATTCCAAACCGTAATCCAGCAGCTGGTTTTGCATCCAGATAACCTGAGAACAGCAAGCTGATGCAGCAACATACTCCGCCTAGGCGGTCGAAGTGGACACCGTTTGTTGTTTCTTACACTGCCATGAAATAAGAGGATCGCCTAAGAACTGGCATCCTGCAGATGTGGATTTCCTGTCAATATCATCTCCACCGTAATTGATATCAGCAAAAGCA
Organism: Bidens hawaiensis; assembly: GCF_021521415.1. NCBI lineage: Eukaryota > Viridiplantae > Streptophyta > Magnoliopsida > Asterales > Asteraceae > Bidens > Bidens hawaiensis. The sequence continues at coordinate 2,798,405 of NW_027491157.1, forward strand.
TAAAGATCAAATTCTGATTGTTTGGGATACCAAAGACCTAACTTCGGTTGTCCCTATCTAAAAATACGTTTAACAGCAATTAAATGAGAGAGTTTAGGATTAGCCTGGAAACGAGCACACTGACAGGCTGCAAACAAGATATCGGGTCGGCTGGCAGTGAGGTACATTAGAGACCCGATCATTGATTGATAGTATGTTTGATCTACGGGACTCCCTTCAGGATCAGATGACAGTAAAGGCCTTTCCGCCATGGGAGTGTTAGCACACTTGGAGTCTTGAAACTCAAACTTTGCGAGCATATCCTCAACATACTTTCCTTAATGCAGCAAAATTCCCGCCGAACTTTAGCGAACCTGTAACCCCAAAAATGTTGTCATCTCACCCAACGAACTCATCTCAAATCTTTTCTTCATAACGTCTTCAAATTCTGCACACAATTCAGCACTGGTGGATCCAAAAATAATGTCGTCTACATAGATCTGGACTAAGATCAAATCTTTTCCGACAGTTTTGCGGAACAAGGTTTGATCAATGGTTCCTCGCTTGTAGCCATGATCTAGAAGATGTGTTGTCAATGTAGCATACCATGCTCGAGGAGCCTGATGATGAAGCCCATACAATGCCTTATCTAACTTGTAAACATGATTTGGCTTCTTGGAATCAGTAAAATCCGGTGGCTGTTCCACATATATCTCTTCCTTGACCTCGCCATACAGAAATGCAGTCTTAACGTCCATTTGATACACTGTGAACCCCATAAATGAAGCGTAGGCCAAAAAAATTCTGATGGCTTCAAGTCTAGCCACTGGAGCATAAACCTCAGTGTAATCCAACCCTTCAACTTGACGAAACCCACGAACTACCAATCGAGCCCTTGTTTCGAACAATAACCCCGGTATCACCTTGCTTATTTCGGAACACCCATCTCGTATCAAGTGCTTTCTTTCCCTCCGGTAACTCAACCAATATCAAAACTTTCAACTTATCAAACTGATTTAACTCTTCATGCATAGCGTCTACCCAACTGGGTTCCTGGAGGGCCATGTCTACAGTCTTTGGCTCTATCTGAGATATGAAACAGGAAAACAAACAACTGTTTATATTTCCAGTCTGACTTCTGGTGGAGACGCCCGTTTCAAGAGGACCTATGATGTTCTCAATTGGATGATCTTTCTAAATTCTTGAAGGAAGTAATTGATCGGAAACATCACTGGTAGAGTTTAGGTTTGATAAATTCACGTCAATGTCAGCAAGGAGGTTCTTTCATCCGGAGGTCGCTGTACTGTGTGAGTACGAAGTGCTGGCGATATATTCATTTGGAATGACATCGGGAAATAGTGTGCTCCCGAAAATCTGACGAATAGGACTCTCCACCTCAACTGTCGTGGTATCTTCAGACGAACTTTGCGAATATTCATTTTCTGGAACTGCTTTTGGCTGAGAAACAGATGCAGGTTTGTCGTCATTGACTGGTTTTGGGACATCATCATCCAGGAGTGGAGAGATGTGGGATACTGCATGTGAGTCATCTTTCTCAGCATCCACTGTAGTGCTGCCTGAAGGGTCTGTGTTGATGACCGGAAACACATTGAACGGTTTGAAGAGTTCATTATAATCGAATAGCCAGTCTGGACCAACACGAGCATCAGTCTTGTTTTCTTCCAACCAACGAACATCATAAGATTCTAGAATCTTTTTGGTAGACTTGTTGTAGACCCTGAAAGCAGTATGGCCCGCATACCCAACAAAGTAGCAATCATCAGCTTTAGCCCCAAATTTCGGAGTAGACTCGAGGTTCGGTAGAGTGCATGGGCAACCAAAAGCCTTGAAGTGCTCGACAGTAGGCTCATGTCCATAGACAATCTCATATGGAGTCTTCATTTGTGATTTGTTGATTATCACCCGATTCTGAACATAACAGGCCGTATTAATAGCTTCTGCCCAGAAAAATAATGACAGCTTAGAATCACACAACATCGTCCTTGCCGCTTCAATAAGAGTTTGGTTTCTTCTTTCAGCCACACCATTTTGTTGTGGTGTCCATGCTGAACTATATTGACGAAGCACTCCCCTCTCTGAACAGAAATAATTTAATGATGCATTCTTGAATTCTATACCATTATCACCGCGTATTCCCTTCAGCTTCAAGTTCAGTTGGTTCTCCATGAGCACTATAAACCTTTTGATCAAATCTGCAGTTTCACTCTTACTCGACAAGAAAAACACCCAAGTAGAATGTGAGTAGTCATCATAATAACAAGACAATAAGAGCTACGTGAAAGACTCAAAACATGCACTGGACCAAAGAGATCCATATGTAGCAATTGAAAAACTGATGAGATGGTGTTGATCAATTTTGGTTTATGAGTTTTTCGATGATGTTTATCCAAGGCACAAGTCACACATTTTTCAATAGTAACAAAATCTTTAATGGGTAAGCCACGGACCAAATCATTTTTAGCAAGACGATTTAAATTTTTCGTATTAGCATGACCAAGACGACGATGCCAAAGCATAGCATTGTGTTCCGACACTTTTGAAAACAAGCATGTTATTTCATCAAGAACATTTTTGTTCATGTCGATCATATAAGCATTATCTTTTCGTTGTGATCGAACAAGAATCCAGTCTTCTGGTATAATGATACCAGGATATAAAACCAAACATTCTTTCTTAGTAAAGTGAGTTGAAAACCCTTTGTCACAGATTTGTGACACGCTTTAGCAAACTGTGCATCAATTCAAGAACGAAATTAACATTTTCAAATTTTAGAACACCGTTACTTACAGTACCCTTCTGTGTGATCTTTCCCTTTTCTCCTCCTGCAAAGGACACATACCAACCGTTAAAGGTTTGAATGTCGGGTAGTTGGGATATGTCTCCTGTCATGTGCCTGGAACAGCCACTATCAACATACCAAGGTCTGATGATATTCCTCCATAGTTGTCCCTGCACAAAGCGCGGGATTAGTTAGATTTTGGTACCCAGTCCATAGTTACACTGGGTGACCCTAATGCATTTAAGGTTGTCACGGGTTGCCACGACATGTCCCTTTTATCATCAAACGTGGATTTTTCAGATTCCTTTGCCGGAGATTTAGGCAACCATTTGTGTCTACCATTGTATGATTTGGCATTATATGTACGAATGGTTGTCGTAACCTCCGGTGTTTTGGGGTTGGAAGAAGACGAGGTTGCCTTTTCCACCCATTTTGGCTCAGAATTTGTGTTCGCTTTTGAAACCGTAGCACCTTTTTTAACCTTTTTTCGAAACATGTTAGGCTTGGTCTGATGAGAACTAAACCTGCCAGATTTGTTTAGTTTCCAATCATCGTCAGAGGGATTAGCAGGATAATGCCTGAATCTTTGCCTGTGTGAATTGTGAGGCATATAGGGCATATTCCTCTGATAAAATCCATAATATGGAACATATGGACGATGTGAACAATTTCTGGCAATATGACCAGGAGTATCACAATTAAAACAAGTTTGACGTTTTATGTAGAAATCACTCTGGGCAATTCCTCGTCTGGACTGGTTGTGTGGACCAGTTTGCTGAAAATTGCGATGGCCCCCTTTTTCATTATTCACATTATTCAGCTTATCACCTTGTTTTTCATTAGAGCATCCCTCTTTAACAAATTTAAGTGGTAAGTATTTGTTGGATTTTGAATTTTTAATTTTATTTGGTACCACATTGTCAAAATTCAAACTATTAACCGAATCAACCACACAAAAATCTTTGCTATTTAAAATAGAGCCCACACAAACAGTCGGAATAACGGAATTTAAAACAGGCAGTTTTAAAGGAACATCAGAGATAATGTCATGATTAAATTCAAAACAAGGGTCGTCGTCCTCATCAGTCCATTCCCTGACAGTTACTTTTTCTGCACATGAAGCAAACACGTTAGAATCATTCACTCCTGAAGTGGATGCATTCACATGTTCAGATTTGTCATTCTTATCATGTATACCGTACTTCATGTTCTGTACATTTTCTTCATGTTCTTTGGTGAAAGGAAGTTGAACATAGTTGTCATTGTAAGGTGGGGGTAACTGGCTATACCCTAATCCCTCACCTTCCTTTTCCTTCCACATAATTGATTATCAACCATTGAATTTACTACTTTACTGGAACCCTCGAATTTTTTAAAATCAAGTTCAGCTCTTTCAAACTTAGCATTTAAGTTCAAAATTTCCAATTTGGAGGCTTCCAGTTTAGCAGTTAATTCAACAATTTCCTGCTTGGCATCTAGGTGGTGACAACACTTTATACTGAATTCAAACTTAAGCTTAGAGAGATCCTTTTTATATGCTTCTATTTTATCTAAGAAGGATTTTTCATTTTTCTTAAGTTTAAAGTTTTCTGATTTTACACTTTCCATGTCTCTGATCAAGTTATCATTATGAAGTTTATATAAGTTGATTTTATCAACACAATCTAGAGAACATGGTTGAAAGCTTACCTCAAATGAGCTGGAGGGAGTGAACGCCATGAATGCGAATTGAAGTTCCTTGACTTGCTCCTCAGCAGCGTTTTCCTCTTTAATGTCTTCAACATTTGCAAAATTTGTGGTCTGATTTCCAATGTTGAGAGCAGCCATCTGATCCTCCCAGGAGAACTGTTAAACAATCAATCCCCTTTCACCATTTCCCGAACTCTCACCAACATCTCCCCTAGCGTTACCCACTGGAACCAGCGCCCTTTCTGTGTTTCCTTCCTTCGCTGGGTTAGTACATTCACGAGCAAAATGACCCGGCTAGTGACAGTTATAGCATCTCAGAGTTTTCTTGTTAAAACCCACCTTCTGATTATTAGGCATGTTCCAATTATTTCTACCAGTCCTCTTAGTGAATTTCTTGGCACGAAACACTGCCATGGCGATTTGCCAAGCAATATCCATTTCCTCAACATCATCAGGGTGAATCTGATCGAGTCAGTAGCCACAACTGGTTGAACCAGGTCTCCAGCTAGAAATGCATTATAGCAGTTCATGAACCCTGCCATTAGAGCTATGTTCTCCTGAGTCTCTTTCGGAATGGAGGGAAGCTGGCTTGAGTTCTGACCTTGAGCAGCGCCAGCAGATGAAGGTTGTGCAGACTTGGTGAAGAAAACTGGAGCTTGTTGAGGCGAAGTAGAGGAAGACTGGCCTTGAGTGGACTTAAACATGTGAAAGTTTCCTTGGGTTGGAGGTTGCTGAGTGGCCTTGAACATAGAAAAACTATCTTGAGAAATAAGAGCATTGTTGGAAGCAACGTTGGAAGCAACGTTGTAACCAGCTGCACTGTAAGAGTTCACATGATTTATTGCACGTTGCTTGTCGTCCATGTCACATGCCTTGATAGTAGCCATCATCTCCGAGATACACATTCTGTTGAGATCTTTTGTTTTCTTGATAACAGCAACATTCATATCCCAATTCTTTGACAATGAGTTCACCAGTTTGTTGTTTATCTCTGAAGTTGCTAGATAAATACTAGCAGATCTTATTTCAGTCACAAGAGATATGAACCTTTGGAGTTGAGTTTCCAATGACTCCCCCAGAACATAGTTAAACATGTTGAACTTTTGTCGCATCAAGTCTTGGCGACTCCTTTTCATATCTTCGTTTCCCTCATACACCTCGATTAATGCCTCCCATAGTTCCTTAGCAGATTGAAGTTCTCTAAAACCAAGGGCAATCTCAGGTGAAAGTGCCATGGTTAGAGTTGATAGGGCCTTTTCATCCTCTTCAACTTTGGCAAAATCATCATCATCATACTGTGCAACCGGCTTCACAACAACCTCAGTTGAATTCTCACGTTGATACGTGATGATTTGGGGTCCTCTAACAATGCTTCTCCAGATCTTAGCATCTTTCATTTTAACATACTTCTCGAATCGAAATTTCCACTCACTGAACCCCTCATGAGACAATAGACGAGGTACACGAGTTGTTGTCCCCATTATGGAATCCAGTTCTTGATGAAGTATAGCATTTGATGACGCATTGTTGTTGGTTAACTATTCCATTTTATTTTAATTTAAGATTAATTTTAGTCCAGGAAGTTTTATAGTCCTAGTCCAAGTGTCAGGTCCAAATAAAAGTTGACCGAGAACTAATGGCAGCCGAGAAAAGATACCGAGAACAATATTGACCGAGAACTAGGAAGTCAACAGAGAACACTCTTAGTCAACCGATAACTCTTGGATGTAGCCGAGAACTGACAAACTTGGTCGAGAACAGGCAGATTTGGCCGAGAACCAACAAATTTCACCGAGAACGACCAAATGCTGGCCGAAAACAATGAAAATTGTACGAGAACTTCCAGGAAACCCAAAGATGCTTTGACCAGATAATTTTGGTAACAAATTAAATCCCGAAATCTCTGGGATTTGAATTTTAACCAAGATTATGTCAATCTTCAACTTCAAAAAAAACTTTTTCCTTCTCCGACGAGAGTATCACCGGAAAATCAACCACAACCACCAAAGATCAAAATCATGAATTCTTGATATCACAATAACGAGCCTGAATAGGTCTAAGGCTCTGATACCAATTGTAAGTCCCGAATCTGGATCACTACAGTTATGATATCAACAATCTTGGTGTTGGTGCGGAATTCCAACACTGGCTGATTCAAGAACACAAACACAGTACCAAGAATTTGCTTCAAAACACACGTTAATATTAACGTCGGGTGCTTAAGCACTATTAATACAATACTCGTCTATGATACTAGATGGCCAAAAATACAAGTGAACGAACAACCCTTAACCCTATACAAAGACATCTATATATAGGATAGCCAGCACACTGGCCCAACAAAAGCCCAAAGCCCACCGAGAACCATAGAGTTCTCAGTTCACATAATATACCCGACATAAGCCCAAAATACAAGCATAAACCACAAATATAGCCCAACATAAATAAAGAGTGGTGGCGCCCTGCAAATGTCCATTTTTATACGAGCTTTAGTCTTTAGTTATATATTTATAGGTTAAAGATGCCTAAGTGCACAATGAAAATATATATATATATAAGCATTCCAAACGTTGAAAAGAAAAGAAAAAGTGAGAAAAGTTATGTAATGAAAAATGCTAAAGAAGCATTCTCAAAAATAGAAAAAGAGGCCAAAGTGCGCATACTAGACGAGACTGAGAGTTTACGTGTTACCAAGGGAATGGCGACTCTGAAGATAGACTATTGAGGCTCAAAGTTTCTAGTCAATAAATATTTTCTTAGGGCATATATATAGGACAAAGTCCAATAATATTTAGGGCATGCTCGTACTACCTTACTTGACCTATCATCATCCATTAATTCCATCTAAGTGTATTTTCTTCTTACCATTAAGGGGTTGTTATCTTATGGTGATATGTTGAACCAGTTTGCTTCAACTCGATTATTTTTTATTGTCTTTACTACGCTTGAGATGGCGTAGGTGGATCTTAACTTCAAATGAGTGAGACCCATAGGTTTTTGATATCACATGAACTTAAATGCTTAATATGCATGGGGGCTTGATAGGCTAGTGGCTGGGTTTAAGTGGACAACAATATCGGCAATCGCGGTTTTTACGTTTGTCTGAGCTTTAAGATAACCTTATATGTTTTTAAGACTGTATTTCTCCGATGCTGATCCCATTGCGATTAGACTATGAGATAAGTGTGGGGATATTTGATATAAGGCTAAATATATATAAATCCCTTGTACATTTTATATAATATTTTAATAGTTTATGTTTGGTTTTTATTAGGATTTGTATACTACTAACATAATTGAATAACGTAGGTTCCGGTACTTGTTCATGGTTAAAGAGGGCGAAAAACGATCAAAAATGAGCTAAACCGACAAACCGGAGCATCAGGAAACGAACCGGACCGAACCAGGAGCGAACTGGACCGGCTAGGCCGGACACCCCCCCCCCCCCTTCACGCCGGAGAGTCGTGTGGTGGGGAAGGCCATGCCCACCACGCAGCGCTATGGAGACCTTCCAGAAGCTTCTTTGACGAATTTAAGGTTTGGGCCTTGTATTTTCCTATTTAAACGCCCCTAAACTCAACCTTAAACATAACCTGAATACCCTAAACGGTAGGGACGATTTTGGGAGCTCTAGAAGTGATCTTTTGGAGATTTTGGAGGCTTGGAATCATACGGTGGCGAGCATATTGATCTAGAACGAAGACACCGGGTTTTATCGCCTTTAATCTTTCGTTGCTTTTATTTTCCATCATGATTCCAGTTATCATTGTTTTGTTTTACTTTAAGATGTTAGGCTAAACTTTATAGACTACCTAGGCTTATGATGAAACTTTGTTGAGTTTTATTATTCCAAAGTTTCCTTGATTATTGTTTGTCATTATGATAGTGTAACGCCCGTAAATTTTCGTTGAAAAGATTTAAGCCTTGTAAAGTTTGTATTTTTACCGAGACTCAATCTGGCCTTCCCCGGGGACCTCTTTGTCTTTCTTGCAAGCCTATTTGTTTAACCTTTGATCCAAGACATCACAATTTATAAGTTGGAGGACCTAGATGTAAAATGTTTATAACCTAAAACCCTAAGCCACCCACCCCCCTGACTTTTGCGATCGGCAGCTAGGAGGGGCTGCCTCCTTGGTTTTTGTGCCACTCCAACTCCATTGCAGCCATACCGCATCTAATTCGAGGTAGGTCCTAGCGTATTACAACTCTTTTTTAACAATGGAACCCTTTATTGAACACGTTAGGGTTGAGTTTTGATGATAACAGTTTGCTGACAGATTCGTATTCGTTTATTGTAGGATCTGTAACGCGATGATAATCCATTTTTTTTGATCGATTCTTGTTACCTTGATGTTCTACTTTAAGTCTAGTTTCCAGAAAGGTATAATATGTAATTTTTGAACGAGATTTGAATGGTTTTTATGAATTTATAAGATCGAGTGTCAAAGCTGATGCGGGATGACGGATTCTGGTCTGTCTTCCCGACATCATAACTCTTTTTCAACAAGTCCAACTTAGTTGGTTCCACTACTGGAACTTAATATTTTGAGTTAATAATAAACCCAATTGGAATCGTTTAATTTGGTTCGGTAATGAATTTCATAAAAATAAAACCATTTTGTTGCGCACTGAAATAGCTGCACGTACCTTGCTGTGTTGGAGGAATTTTTATAAATTTTTTCTCTACTAGAAAAATATAATAAAAATATTTTTATAAACCTAAGACATTTAATAAAGTTTGGTAAAAAGTTAATAATTTATTTCAAAGGTTATCCTATGTAATTAAATGCATCTTCGCATGCTAAAATCTTCACGTTTTACTTGTTATTGATCGATAAGTTCGTTTTAGGCCTAACCGGTGGATGTTCAATGGTGTTCTTGTCGGGGCTGTTTGAAGTGATTTTTTGCTCCGTCATCTTCCTAGTTACGTCATATGTGTTATACTTTAGTATCGTGAGCTATGAAGCCCGCTTGATTGATCAATTGTCGATAAATTGAAAACTAGGATTTCGGTTGTCTAGTTTGTTGATTGTGGTATCTAGCGCGTTGTTTGAGGGAATTAACAACCAATTCGGATTGTGTAGCCTCGGTATGAATTAAGGGCTGTGGAAAACTATTTTCTTAAGTTAATGGGGCTGAATTGGTTGTCGGTTACTCAAACGGGTCGGTACAACGCGTATTTGCGTTTATTGAATTGTTAGTACGTTGTACTTGCGAGTTACCGACCCATTTGACTCGTGTAGCGTCGTGTGGACTTGTTGGCTGTGAAATTATCATATTAGGTCCACACGGGTTGAGTTGGATGTTAAGTGCTTAAACAACTCTTAAACACGCGTGTTAGTATCACTTAGTGCTTCCGGGAGTAATTTGGGAATTCTTTATTCCCGGGAGTACCTAAGGGTCGTTCTGGTGAATGTGAGGCCTCGGGGGCTGTTGTGCTTTAGTTTGATGAGGTCGAGGGCTTAAGTAACTCGAACCATGTTAGAACCATATATATATATATAAATTATTGTATGGCCTGTATTTGGCGATGTTGTAGTCGTTTCGACTACTGATGTTGCGTATGCCTACTTCGTGTTTGCATACGGATGGATGGTGATCTTGGCCGGGCCAAACTATACGACTCAGGTTCTTAAATCCTGTGGCGGGCTCTGAATAGCCCGTGAGGGGGGAGGCTCGTGTGGCATGATCATCATCGGATGTTACGTGTTTGGGTTGTACGTGTGCTCGACCCTGATGTTTTTACTTGGATGAGATGTTACGTGTTTGGGTTGTACGTGTGCTCGACCCTGATGTTATTATTTGGATGGTATTTATAGGGATATAAATACATGTATGTATATAAATGTCTATGTACGAATAGTTAGTGTTGATGATGGCCTAACTGTTCGTATCTCGTATTATATTTTAGACTCTTGGAATGTTTTATAATCCCATTTTTATATTTAAACCCTTGGAATGATTTATTTAAATGTCTATTATTAAAACTTGAACTCACTCAGCTCAAGCTGACTTTGTGTGTATGTTAGTGTGAGTTTCAGGTTTAGAGGAGGATGCTTACCGCTTGGACCTGCTCGAGACTACTTGGACGGTTGAAGGCATAACTAGTCGGAGATTAATACGCAAACTGTTTTCTTTTCATTTATTACTTTAAAATTTTAAATTATGGTTTTGGGAACTTGGTTTTAGTACTTGTGATTTTCCGCTGTTTATTACTCTGAAATGATTTTTAAGATGAAATTGTTTGACTTTAAATTTTTGAGAATTTTTGGATATGATTACCAATTGTAGGATTCCCGGGATTCGGGGTCTTATAGATAGGTTTCTATTAGGTCATCTACTTTGTATTTTTGACTATTTTATGATTGATTTCGAATAAGATCATAGGAATAATATTATTTAATTAAATAAACCTAAGTGTGTTGCTAACCTAAATAGCTGTAAGGTGCTAGGTTATTGATAGGTTGTAACGCCCGTAAATTTCGTTAATCGGCTCGATCGTTTATAAATATTCGTTTAAAAGCCGGGGTTTCATCTTTCTAATGTTGAGCCTTGTAATACGTTTCAAAAGTCTGTTTATCCATCCTTTCGCTCGAAACATCGCCTCTTATAACTTAAAGCGTTAGATTAGAATGTAGCACCCGACATTTTCATTTAAACGACATGCACGTTGTAGAGTTTGTATGTTTATCGGGTTTGATCCGGCATTCTTCGGGGACCTCATTGTCATCCTCTTAAGTTAAATTATTTAATCTTTCATCCAAGTTATCACGTTTTTCAAGTTAAAGGGGCCTAAGTGTAACATTATTATAATAAACCCTAACCTCCTTCCTTCTCCCTCCTCACTACCGATCGGCAGCAGCTCCAAGCCGCCCACCTCAATTTTGGTGCAGCTCCGGCCATGTCCAGCCATCCCGAGTCTAATCCAAGGTTGGTTTTATGATTACCCATGTCTTTTACACCTTAATTGATCATATTAACGCGTTTATTGGTCGTTAAGGTTGAGTTTTGATGATAACAGTTTGCTGACAGATTCGTATACGTTTATTGTAGGGTCTGTAACGTGATGATAATCCACTGTTTTTGATCAATTCTTGATTCCATGGTGTTCTAATTTGAGTCTAGTTTCCAGAAATGTATAATACGTAATTTTTGGACGAGATTTGAATGGTTTTTATGATTTTATAAAATCGAGTGTCAAAGCTGATGCGGGATGTCGGATTCTGGTCTGTCTTCCCAACATCATAACTCTTTTTCAACAAGTCCGAATTAGTTGGTTCCACTTCTGGAAATTAATATGTTTAGTTAAGAATCAAACCCAATTGGAATAGTTTAATTTGGTTTGGTAATAAATTTTATAAAAATAAAACCATTTTGTTGCGCACTGAAATAGCTGCACATACCTTTCTGTGTTGGAGGAATTTTTATGAATTTTGTGTCCACTAGAAAAATATAATAAAAATATTTTTATAAACCTACAATATTTAATAAAGTCTGGTAAAAATTTAATAATTTATTTCAAAGGTTATCCTATATAATTAAATCTATCTTCGCATGCTAAAATCTGCATGTTTTACTTGTTATTGATCGATAAGTTCGTTTTAGGCTTAACCGGTGGATGTTCAATTGTGTTCTTGTCGGGGCTGTTTGAAGTGAGTTTTTGCACCACAATCTTCCTAGGTATGTCTCGTATATCATACTTAAAGATCATGTTCATAGGTGTTCGTTAAGTTGATCAACTAGTTGTAGTTTGATTGTTATGTTCGGTTGTCTAGAATTGTAGTTTGGCGCGTTTAACGCGAGGCTTGAAGTGATTGACGACCAATTCAGCTCCGGGACACTTGGTTTGACGTACGGGCTGTTCAAAATTCATTTTTATAAGTCATGGGGCTGAATTGGTTGTCGGTTACCCTAACAGGTCGGTACAACGCGCAATTTCGTTTATTGAGTAGTTGGTGCGTCGTACTTGCGAGTTACCGACCCATTTGACTCGTGCAGCGTCGTGTGGACTTGTTGGCTGTGATTTTATCATGTTGGGTCCACACGGGGCTGAATTGAATGTTAATGACCTAAACGACTCTTAAACGCGCGTATCGGTATCACCTAGTGCTTCCGGGGGTAATTTGGGAATTCTTTATTCCCGGGAGTACCTAAGAGTCGATTTGGTAAATACATGGCCTCGGGGGCTGATGTAATTTAATTTGGTAATGTCAAGGCTTTAGGTTAATCAAATCATGTTAGAACGTCTCGTAGGATAAACGAGTTGGTACGTTTAGTTAGTAATCTTTGTGTGCAATCCGACAGGCTTGTAAACTCTTTGGTGTTTGTGTGGCTCGTTTCAGGTGAGTTCATGATGCCCTTTTTACTGTTTTCAAGTTTTGGGCTAGCATGCACACTGTAATACAATTTTACACGATTTTACTCGTTACAACTATTTGGATGGTATTACATAGCCTTATTCATATTGTCCATTTATGAAACTATTTGTGAACTATATTTTATGCCTTAGGATATTGTAGACTTGTTTATGGTCTTATATTCCTTAAGGTTATACATATTACATGTGGTCTAGGCTCGAGGTTGCTATTAGGCCTAGTACTAATTCCTAGTATTAAACGATTTTTCTAGATGAAACGTTTAAACTATTTCATATAGGCTTGCTAGTATATAGTTGGCCTTGGAATGTTATAGTATGTATATATATATATGTTTATATATATAAATTATTGTATGGCCTATATTTGGCGAATGTTGTAGTCGTCTCGACTACTGAATTTTGCGTATGCCTACTTTGTGTTTGCATGCGCCGAATGTTACGTGTTTGGGTTTTACGTTTTCTCGGCCCTGAATGTTATTATTGAATGGTGATCTTGGCCGGGCCAACCTATACGACTCAGGTTCTTAAATCCTGTGGCGGGCCCTGAAAAGCCCGTGAGGGGGGAGGCTCGTGTGGCATGATCATCATCGGAATGTTACGTGTTTGGGTTGTACGTGTGCTCGGCCCTGAATGTTATATATATATATATATATATAGGAATGCACGCATAGAGATGTTCATACGTAAGGATGATTATTTATTCAATGTGATGACCTAACTGATGTATTTCCGTTTACAGTTTTAAAACTGTTGGAATGATTATTAAGACTTTTGTTATAAATATATGGATGTACATAGATGTCTAAGTACGAATACTTAGTGTTGATGATGGCCTAACTGTTCGTATCCCGTATTACATTTTAGACTCTTGAAATGTTTTATAATCCCGTTTTTATATTTAAACCCTTGGAATGTTTTATAATCCCGTTTTTATATTTAAACCCTTGGAATGGTTTATTTAAATGTCTATTATTAAAACTTGAACTCACTCAGCTCAAGCTGACTTTGTATGTATGTTAGATTGACTTTCAGGTTGAGGATTTGTTGGTGCATTTTGTGACCGTCGCTATGCAATTCTGACCAGCGGAACGCCACAGGCGAAGTTAGCACAACTTCGCCTTAGGCGAAGTTAGAGCAACTTCGCCAACGGCGAAGTTGTAACAACTTCTGCCTTAGGCGAAGTTATCACAACTTCGCCATAGGCGAAGTTAGCACAACTTCGCCTACTGAAGCCCAGGCCCGTGAATGTTTGTCTATATATAGTTGTGTCTTGTTTAGTTTTAGGTATCAAGAAATCAGTGTGTGTTTGAGCAGCTTGTTTATTGAGAGAGAGTAAGAGACTAGTGTCGTGTGAGACGACCCGAGGTAGAGCTCACCTCGGGTCAGTCGTGTTTTCTGTTTTTGTTACGGTATGTAACGTGTTTATTTTATATATGAATCTGCAGATTTGTTTATCCCGTTCTAGTATTTGTTTGTGTATTTGATCGTGTACATGTTTGTGTTATTCGTCTTTACACCAATAAACGAGTCTAGGAGGATTCCGCACTCCTAGACCTCGTGCGGATCTCGTATCGATCGGCGACGTCCCCAGGGGGACCTACATGTGGTATCAGAGCCTTAGGCTCTTACGCTATGGTTCGAGATCTGCGTTTTGGTGTTTCTGGCACGTTTCTGTGCGTTTCTGGCCGAACAGTTCTTCAGGCGAAGTTATTGTTCATCAGGCGAAGTTGCCGTCACTGTTCGTAGGGTTTCAGCGAAGATATAAGGTCTGGCGAAGTTATGAACAGGCGAAGTTGACTTTAGGCGAAGTTGACTTCTCGGCGAAGTTATAGCCACGCGAAGTTATGAACAGGCGAAGTTATGAACAGGCCAGGCGAAGTTATGAACAGGCCAGGCGAAGTTATGGCCAGGCGAAGTTATGGCCAGGCGAAGTTAGCAGCCAGGCGAAGTTATGGCCAGGTGAAGTTAGCAGCCAGGTGAAGTTAAAAAAAAAAAAAAAAAAAAAAAAAAAAAAAAAAAAAAAAAATTTGTTTGGAGTTTTCGTCTGTATGGCCAGGTGTACACGATTATTGTGAGACCGAAGATGTTGTTCCGTCAACGAGTGATCTTGTTATCTCTTGGTCTTACGTGTGAACAAATACGTGTCAACTCTGATTTGGAGTTGAGGTTGTGAATGGGTTATTGTTTGAAACTGGATAGTGACACATATTCGGGTGTTTGTGGGAAAGGAAATTGTTGTTGTTCGTGGTGACCAACCGAAGAAAGTCAAATTGAACTGAAGGTTTTTCGTCATTACTGGATTGCAGTCAGAGCATATTTTTTATGTTATTTTCAAGGCGTTCGAGAATTGGATCCTGAAACGTGATGCTTATTTATTAGAGTGAAGATTCTGGAACAAGTTGGATTTAACCGGGAATTAAAGTGTTTATGTTCCTGATCGTTATCCCTGGTGATTGAAGATGCTTCAGATTTTTTAACGGTCGTGTGTTAGATTCTGTCAGGGTGGTTTTGTGATGAAATTGATCACTTGATGTTGAGTAGTTGAAGATTAAACCTTATCGTATGCCGACGAGTTGGTGAAGTTGTGGAGGAAGCCCAACTTCATGTGGTGGTGAAGTCAGATGGACTCACGTGATTGGTTGAGATGATCTATTGGCACGAGGATGCATGCATTACAAAGACCTCAATCGTTATAGTCGGAGAAGCTTACACTGAAGGGGAGATTTGATATGGAAGACGCTGGGTGATTGGTAGATTTGTGAAGCTACAGGACAGTTTCTGACACGGCTGGTTGACTGCAAACAAAAGATCATCAGTTAAGAGGGAGTCTGTTGGTGCATGTTTTGTAACAGATGATCTTTCGTGTTTGTTAGAATTGAGAGCAACGGTCAAAGGGGAGACTGTTGGTGCATTTTGTGACCGTCGCTATGCAATTCTGACCAGCGGAACGCCACAGGCGAAGTTAGCACAACTTCGCCTTAGGCGAAGTTAGAGCAACTTCGCCAACGGCGAAGTTGTAACAACTTCTGCCTTAGGCGAAGTTATCACAACTTCGCCATAGGCGAAGTTAGCACAACTTCGCCTACTGAAGCCCAGGCCCGTGAATGTTTGTCTATATATAGTTGTGTCTTGTTTAGTTTTAGGTATCAAGAAATCAGTGTGTGTTTGAGCAGCTTGTTTATTGAGAGAGAGTAAGAGACTAGTGTCGTGTGAGACGACCCGAGGTAGAGCTCACCTCGGGTCAGTCGTGTTTTCTGTTTTTGTTACGGTATGTAACGTGTTTATTTTATATATGAATCTGCAGATTTGTTTATCCCGTTCTAGTATTTGTTTGTGTATTTGATCGTGTACGTGTTTGTGTTATTCGTCTTTACACCAATAAACGAGTCTAGGAGGATTCCGCACTCCTAGACCTCGTGCGGATCTCGTATCGATCGGCGACGTCCCCAGGGGGACCTACATGTGGTATCAGAGCCTTAGGCTCTTACGCTATGGTTCGAGATCTGCGTTTTGGTGTTTCTGGCACGTTTCTGTGCGTTTCTGGCCGAACAGTTCTTCAGGCGAAGTTATTGTTCATCAGGCGAAGTTGCCGTCACTGTTCGTAGGGTTTCAGCGAAGATATAAGGTCTGGCGAAGTTATGAACAGGCGAAGTTGACTTTAGGCGAAGTTGACTTCTCGGCGAAGTTATAGCCACGCGAAGTTATGAACAGGCGAAGTTATGAACAGGCCAGGCGAAGTTATGAACAGGCCAGGCGAAGTTATGGCCAGGCGAAGTTATGGCCAGGCGAAGTTAGCAGCCAGGCGAAGTTATGGCCAGGTGAAGTTAGCAGCCAGGTGAAGTTAAAAAAAAAAAAAAAAAAAAAAAAAAAAAAAAAAAAAAAATTTGTTTGGAGTTTTCGTCTGTATGGCCAGGTGTACACGATTATTGTGAGACCGAAGATGTTGTTCCGTCAACGAGTGATCTTGTTATCTCTTGGTCTTACGTGTGAACAAATACGTGTCAACTCTGATTTGGAGTTGAGGTTGTGAATGGGTTATTGTTTGAAACTGGATAGTGACACATATTCGGGTGTTTGTGGGAAAGGAAATTGTTGTTGTTCGTGGTGACCAACCGAAGAAAGTCAAATTGAACTGAAGGTTTTTCGTCATTACTGGATTGCAGTCAGAGCATATTTTTTATGTTATTTTCAAGGCGTTCGAGAATTGGATCCTGAAACGTGATGCTTATTTATTAGAGTGAAGATTCTGGAACAAGTTGGATTTAACCGGGAATTAAAGTGTTTATGTTCCTGATCGTTATCCCTGGTGATTGAAGATGCTTCAGATTTTTTAACGGTCGTGTGTTAGATTCTGTCAGGGTGGTTTGTGATGAAATTGATCACTTGATGTTGAGTAGTTGAAGATTAAACCTTATCGTATGCCGACGAGTTGGTGAAGTTGTGGAGGAAGCCCAACTTCATGTGGTGGTGAAGTCAGATGGACTCACGTGATTGGTTGAGATGATCTATTGGCACGAGGATGCATGCATTACAAAGACCTCAATCGTTATAGTCGGAGAAGCTTACACTGAAGGGGAGATTTGATATGGAAGACGCTGGGTGATTGGTAGATTTGTGAAGCTACAGGACAGTTTCTGACACGGCTGGTTGACTGCAAACAGAAGATCATCAGTTAAGAGGGAGTCTGTTGGTGCATGTTTTATAACAGATGATCTTTCGTGTTTGTTAGAATTGAGAGCAACGGTCAAAGGGGAGACTGTTGGTGCATTTTGTGACCGTCGCTATGCAATTCTGACCAGCGGAACGCCACAGGCGAAGTTAGCACAACTTCGCCTTAGGCGAAGTTAGAGCAACTTCGCCAACGGCGAAGTTGTAACAACTTCTGCCTTAGGCGAAGTTATCACAACTTCGCCATAGGCGAAGTTAGCACAACTTCGCCTACTGAAGCCCAGGCCCGTGAATGTTTGTCTATATATAGTTGTGTCTTGTTTAGTTTTAGGTATCAAGAAATCAGTGTGTGTTTGAGCAGCTTGTTTATTGAGAGAGAGTAAGAGACTAGTGTCGTGTGAGACGACCCGAGGTAGAGCTCACCTCGGGTCAGTCGTGTTTTCTGTTTTTGTTACGGTATGTAACGTGTTTATTTTATATATGAATCTGCAGATTTGTTTATCCCGTTCTAGTATTTGTTTGTGTATTTGATCGTGTACGTGTTTGTGTTATTCGTCTTTACACCAATAAACGAGTCTAGGAGGATTCCGCACTCCTAGACCTCGTGCGGATCTCGTATCGATCGGCGACGTCCCCAGGGGGACCTACAGGATTTGAGATTACCGCTTGGACGTGCTAGAGACTACTCGGACGGTTGAAGGCACATCTAGTCGAAGAATTAATAATGCAAACTGTTTCTTTTAATTTATTACTATAAGTATTTAAATTTATTACTATAAGTCTGAATTAAGTCCAAGTTCTAAGTTTAGTTGTCTTTAGTTTTCTTAATTAGTTTAAATTAGTTTAAAATTAGGTTATTAGTAAAACCCCCCCTTAAACAAATAAATAAATAGTCGTGTCTGTAGTTAAGTCTAATTTAGCTAGTTTACGTAATTAAAAGAGTCATGTGGGTTCGATATCCGGACTTACTTAGTTGTACTAGAGTCAACCGGTTCACTTGCCTGTTAGTAGTTTAGTTAAGTTTAAGAGTGTAGAATTTATTACTTAGTAACTAGATTAGCGTGTTTTTATATAACTACTTTTAGCACATCAGTTATTCGCGTCCACTCACCATTACAAAGCCCTAAACAGGCAACGCGTGAGATTTACCGACGACTAGATTTTATAGACATTTTTGTTTTAGTTCCGGAACCATAAAGAGCGTAACGGAAACCGACCAAATTGATGTCGACTCAATGTCGTAAAGCCGGGACGACAACGCTCGAGTGTTACTAACGCCCGGGTTTTATCGACCAAATAACCGGCGTTTTAGATATTTTTTTATATGTTAATTGACGAATTTATTTTTTGAGTTTTAATGCTTAGGTTTTACCAACATTGTTTATACTGTACCGTAACAAACGTAACTAAAACCAACCAAATTCGTGTCGACTCACCGCCACAATGCTGCGAACCGACAATGCTCGGGTATACCAACGTTCGGGTTTTAACGGGCAAATAATCTTCGTTTTAAATATTATATTTGTTTTAACACTTGCGTCTAGGGATTTAGAGTAAGGTGACAGGTATATAAGCGTATTTGACCAGTCCTTGCGCAACGCGCCGGGTAATTTACTAGTATATAGTAAAATAGAATCCTGGCGCCACAAAATTCTGATTCTTTTGATTTCGTGTTTATGGTTTGAGTGGGGTGTCTACAACCTGGGTTCGATTCTTGGCTATGAAAAGAAGTATTTCCTTTTTTTTTGGTTTATGTAATTGGTCGGTTATTTTGATTACATTTGATAATTTCTTTTTAAACGTGTCTTTTATGATTTGGTGTCGACATCGTCAATACAGGTCGAATTCACGTCGATTCACGACAATTATACGTGCAGTTTTTTTTTAATTTCAATTTTCGACGTATTTGTTTGTTTTTTTTTTTCATTTTAAATATGTTACTTTGTTAGGGGTGGGCGAATTTTAGATCAAAGGCAGTACCGTTCGACTCGCGACGGCTCGCCGCCGCAACGTCCAGGTTTTACCGACCGGATAAACGTCATTTTAAATATGTTGTTGTAATATAAGCCATACGACTTTTATGAGTGTTTACTAATTTATATTTTTTGGTTTAGTGCCAATACCATAACAAATTCAGCTGACGCACCGTGCAGTTTTTGTTTCGTTTTGTTTTTGTTTTGTTTTTCTTAATTGTTGATTTTCGTTGCATATTTATTTTATTTTTTTTGTTTTTTCTTTAAAATTAAAATGTATATAAAGAGTTTATGTTAAAAAGTACACTAACATTTAATTTTTGAGACATCTTCATATCAAATAAAACTATAAATAATTTTGTTTACCTTTTACAAATATTCAATGTTTAATGTCTTAAAAATCATAGACAAAATTTTCATTTTTTAATATATAGTATAAGACTATTGTGTCAGTTAAACAATAGTGTGTTTATAAGGACATCATCAAAGTTGTTCAAAAAGGAAATTCGGGTGTCCTTTTTGGTTTATGGTTTAACGTTTAGGGTTAGGGCATGGAGTGAAAAAACATTTTTGGGAAAGCAGTAATCGCAGCTCCTTTTCTGCATTTACTAGTTGCATATCTCATATTGGACTTTAATATATGAATCGTAGAACAATTATACTTTCATTTAATAACACAGTAAACTCTAACTTCGAAAGTTTATCAACCATTTGAACTGATGCAAATAATATTCACATTCACAAATTACATGTAGAGAACAATTTAGTGATTTTCGTATATATATGTTTCCAATCAGTAGTATGTCCTTTTATTTTTATTTTTCATAGTAGTTATGAAATTTATGATGAATCATATATAAAATACAAACCTCTCTTACATTTCAGATTAATCCGAATCTGATGTATATCTATCTAGAAACTAGTAAACGGGTCAAGGGTTTGAAAAAGGGTCGGATCCTTGAAACCCTTTTACCCTTTAAAGTTAAATTTAAATACCCTTTGCCCGACCCCTATTATATATTCGGATCTAATTAAGGGTTTTACAAGTCAGATAAAAAAGTTTCAAGAATCTGACCCTTATCTTGTTCACCCCTACTATTTTTTATTCTAAACTAGACAATCTGTTTTCATAGGCTAGGAAGCCTTTTTATTTAGGGTTCAAAGGGAGAGTGAAATTATTAAGGTAATATACATATTTGTCATTGACTTTTGTATTGTAAAGAAGAAAATTGATTGGCTTCTTTACGGTTGAGATATGATTTAGAATAATTGTTTCATAAGTAGGTTTTACAATAAATAAAAAGAGGGATTTGAATCAAACTAAATACTTATAATTTTTCATAAACATGAGGAGCAACTGAGCAAGATATGACATGTAAGTTTAAATCACAACCTGCAAAACTAAAAGGCTTCATGCTATTTAATGGGGTTTAGGTTTTAAGTTGACAAATTGGAGGATGAACAAGGCGTAATGGCGACTAACAAGAAAAAAAAGGTAAGGTTATTAATTTTTTTATTTCTTAAATTCATATATTTTGTTACAACCACTCCATAATGCAATCTTTTTTGGCTAAATAAATATGTCACCAGGTTATTGTTAACATAATTTTGTATTGCAGGTATGTTTTTTAATCTTTTTGTGCAATTTGTAATCTTCAGGTATGTGTGTGTTTCTTGCATGTGGCTGTGATTTTTTTTTTCCTGGAAAACAGAAAACAATAAATTTTCAACAAAACTTTCTGAGCTGTAATTATTAAGTAAACTATCTAAAATCAATTGATATATATCGGACATTTTATAGTTCTAAGTGTGCTTCGTTTAATGAAACTTTGCATTCGATGGAGACATTGAAGATGAGCTCAGTACTACATTAAAATAACAGGTTCTTGACTATTGTATGTGAAACCTTAAAACAACCTAAATAATGTAAAACCAAGCTCATCTTTTATTTATCTTGACTGCATCGGCTTAGGTTAACCGAACTCACGTACTAGATTAGAAGGTGAGCCCAGTACTACATTAAAACAACCTTTAGGGTCAAAGTCAACCGGTGGTTAGTTTTTCATGTCTTTTATGTTTTTTCACAAATTTGATAAAACTGTGAAGTAACTTGACATGAGCTATGAGAACGTCGAAGGTTAATGATTATGTGGCTTGGTCAATGCAAGCATCAAGACAATGGTATTCAAAGTTTAATGACATCATGAGTAGGATTTTGACATCAGCTGCTAGAACGTCAAAGGTTAATGATTATGTGGCTTATTCATGAATGAAGCATCAACACAATGGTATTCAAAGTTTGATTACTTTACGAGTAGGATTAAGTACATGAGATGTGCAATATATCATTGCGGCTATTTGGAGTCAGTTACTTTGTTGTTGTATACTATCAATAACCAAATGTATATGACTAAATTTGGTTGGATAAAGGAGATTCTAATTGTGCAATTGTTTTGTTGATTCTGTTCATGTGTCACGAATTACATAACTACTACTTAAAAAGTTAAAATACAATCATGCCTGTGCGCCGCAACGCGCGGGTAATAAACCTTGTTTATAGTTAATCCCTCAATTTGGGACCAACACATATTCTCGGTGCATACATGGCAATTAGCCAATAACAAATTGCCTTTTCTTTTCTATGTTAAAAATCCAAGTATATATATGTTAAATGCTATTAAAAATACTTATGTCTTCAAAAAACACGTCTCTTATTTGCTAAAATCAAGCCTCAAAGTTGTTTCACGGTAATACCACGGATCGACCGCAAACATTGGGCTAGCACTAATTCAGCAGCTTCGCGATCTTTATTACAGGCGAACTGTACAATAGCATCATGAAAGAAACCAACAATACTAACCATGGCCAACGTGCCTATGGCCTTTTTAGGTGTGATATAAATAACTGGGACGCAATCTCGCCTCAACAACAAAGCTACATTGCAAAACAAAGATATAATGAAGCCAAACCACAAAGCTAAAATGTGATCACGTTGGATAAGCTTTTATAAATTTATGTATATTTATAAACAAACTAAATGTTTTATATTCCAAAGTTTTATGCGTTCAAGTCAAAGTTAGCATGACGCTAGCTTGATTACGGCGTGCCCCGTGAGACCACACCATATGCCCCGAAATCACTAACCTGTATCTGATTCAAGTCTTATGGACGTTTAATGCTCCATATTTTTTTGAACGACAATATAATATATTCTTACACCAATGCGCACCACAAGACTCAAACTGTAACCTTCAAGGGAGGGAGCACTTTATTACACCTCAAATACCATTAGGCCAATTGCCTTTTTGGTGTCTGATGTTAGATAATTTGACTAGTAAGTAGTAACCGCTAGCTACAAAAATTTAATTTCTTGACACAGACACTAACTATCAGATAACGGATATGGAAAACCGGTTGTTAACTAGAGATGTTCAAAACGGTTTGGGATTAGGAACCGGAACCGGTTCCTAACCGGTTCCTATATTCAAAACCCCCTTTGAAACCAGTTCTAGGCTTGAACCGGTTAGGGAACCGAACCGGTTCTCCCACCCTCGGACCCCTAACCTATGGAACCGGTTCTTACCGGTTCCTGCACTGTAACCGGTTCCAACCGGTTACAGTGTAAAAAAATTTTTTTTTTTTTTCGTTTTTCGTTTGCGATTTGGATTCTAAACTACGATTCGTTTTTGTATAGCATGAAAAATAAACAAAACAATTAACATAAAATTCATTTTATTTACTTTAAGAAGTTCAAAAAAAAAAGGTTACATGTTTTAAAATCTTCAAAAACAAACTAACAAAACATTAAACTTATAAATATAAAGTTGTGACATATTGTTTCTAGAAAAGCCTTCTTGTTCGTCGTAATTATTGAGCGGCGACTTCTTCCTCGGAATTACTTGTAGAAATGCCTTCTTGTTCGTCGTGCACTCGAACATCAAGTGGTGTTTCATCTTCGAGAGTGGTTAAGTGTTGAATACGATCGATTGAGTCCAAGTGATCCTTTAAGCAAATGCACATCTCCACCGACTCCGAATTTAGTCTTGTTCTTCTCACCGATATTACCCTGCCACTAAGAGAAAAAGCGGATTCCGAAGCTACCGTAGAAGCTTGGACGGTTAGTAAATCACGGGCCATGGTGGCAAGAATCGGAAACTCGGTTTCCTTTACCTTCCACCAAGCCAAAACATCAAAAGTGCCATATTCCTCTTCGGATAAACCGGTAGAGTAATCATTTGCACTATACCTTCCTAGTTCGCTTGAAGGGGTGTTACCCCTTTGTTTTATAGCCGTTACGTTGCGAACGGTGTTCATAAGGCTAATCATGGGATCTCGTACTCTAGTAGCACTTGAACTTGATGAAGACCCCCCCGGCATAGGCATGTGTATGTTTGACCCATATTTATTTAAATAAAAGTCATACATAAATTTAAAATTCAAGTTAAAATAATTTTTTGCCTCTGTTGAAAAGTTTGGGTCAATTTCATGCAAATCTAAGGCTGAAAAAATTTCGTCTATCACACATTCAACCCCCGTAACATTTAACATTGGGTTTAAAGCGGCGGCGCAAGTAAAAACCGGTGGCAATTCAAGAAAGTATTTTTTTAATTTAAACTTCATTGGTAATATGATGTTTGAAAACATTGGACTTTTATTTTCAAATTCTTTAAGATTGTTAACCATTAAAAATAACTCCGAAAGAACCAAGGGACTTGTCGGATAATACGTTCCCGATAGTTTCGTAGTTGATGTTTTAAAAACTTCAAGAAAAGTCGATAAGTCATTGATAATTTCCCATTTCTCATTTGAAAAGGGGATTGCCAAATCATTCTCGACAAGACTAGAATGAAACATTTTTAAAGTTTCTCTTTGTTCCAAAGCACTTTGAAACATTATGCAAGTGTAATTCCATCGATGAGGTACATCCCAATTAGCTCCCAAAGCTTTTCTTCCCGTATCTTTACAAAATTTTCTATAATCCATTTGTCTTTTTTTATTTTTCTTAAAAACTTCATGTATCATTAGTCTAAAATCGTTTATAACCGATGTAACCTCATCCGAAGCAAGTCCGTCTTGCACGATTAAATTAATGATATGTGCAACACACCTTGAGTGAAAAAATACACCATTGCAAATCGGCGTATATTTTAATTTTAATTTATCAACCGCCGATGTATTATTCGACGCGTTATCAAATGCCATTGAAAATATTTTATTTTCTAGTTTATAAGTTTTTATAACATAATCTAAAATTTCAAACAAATTATCTCCCGTATGTGGATACTCAAAGAGTTCGAAAGCAATGGTGCGTTTCATCATTTCCCACGATGACGGGTCTACCCAATGAGCGGTGACACAAAGATAAGATTCGGGTAGACCATGTGGAGCCGACCAAACATCACTAGTTAAGTTTATTCCCGTATTTATATTTTCAAAATATGCAATTAGTACCTCTTTGGCCTTCTTCCACAATTTTAAACAATAACGTTTAAGAGTATGACGACTTACGTGAGTGTATTGTGGTTGAAGCGTATCTCGAATCATGGCGGTTAAGCGAGGGTTGTCGAAGTGGCTAAACGGCAAAGCTTCTTGAATCACAAACTTCGCCATACGATCTTGAACTCGATCAATTTGTATGTAAATATTCCACCTTCACTATCCATTTGCGTTTGTTGCGAATCGACGTTCTTTTTCAACGCCTTGCAATACGGTTTTTCGATGTGTTTCTTCAAATTTGAATTCGAAAGTGGGTTTAAATAAACCCCACAAAACTTGCACCGAGCATTCAATGAATGGTCACTCAATTCAACCAAATCCCAATTGCACCAAATCTCTTGATTACGATTATAAGGTACAATACGAACGAAACTTGGTTCGGCGTTGGAACCTTGACCAACCGATGATTGTGAGGCAGCCATAACAACAAATATGAATATAGAAGAAGAGAAAACAAGAGATTAGAGAACTCAAAACGTTGTAATAGCGTTTTTTTGTATTTTTTTGCGTTCGGGTTTGCGTTTTGAGTGTTGTGATGAACCCATGACACCAAATACCTATTTATACTAGTAGTGGGGTGCTTGGGGGAGCCAAAAAAAACGGCTATTTTTGACCCCAACGGTCAAAAAACGGCCAAAAAACGGCTATATCGATCCAACGGCTAGAACCGGTTCCTAACCGGTTCCGGTTCGGTTCCGGTTCCTACCCGCCCCCACTCAGAAATGCAAGAACCGGTCACGGATCATCGGGTTGAATCAGATAGGGTCCGGTTCCTACAAAAATCGGGTAGGAACCGGTTCGGGTCCGGTTCGGTTCCACCGGTTCCGGTTCCGGAACCGGTTTTTTTTATCATCTCTATTGTTAACTATAACTGTCTATAAGTCTATAATCCCTAAACCTTTAGGCCTGTTGGATCTCTTAATTATGGGCTCTGGCCCAAAGTCTCTACTTCTAACTAAAATCTTGTAAATATCGTGGTTTCTTATGTAACATGTCATTGTCAAGAGATCATGTTATGTGACTGACCAGTAGTGTGAATATGTGATCAGATTTCTCTGGTTTTACGGCTTTGACGTTCCATCATATTTACGCTCACGAAAGTTGTTGATTAGCCTAATCTTAGCCCGATGTGTAAGCCCATTATTTCTTAATAAGGCCCAAAATTAAACGAAATTTAAAAATTATACATATATATAATATGTAATTTTGGTGCCGCTAAGCCTTTATTGGGCCAAGTGGCGGCACCAAAGTGGTCCACATAATTTTGTTTTTTTTTCTAAATTTGATAATTAAATAGTTATTCGTCTCAACTTACTGATGAAACTTACAAGATGGACAACTTAGGTTTTTCCTCCTGCCCGGGTTTTACCGATCTTTTTGTTTACTTCCGGTATTGTAACAACCGTAATTGAAACTGACCGAATTTGCATCAACTCACCGTCACAATACCCGGGAACACTTAGGTTTTACCAACACCCGAGTTTTACCAACTCATTGTCGCAGCGACCGATATCGACCAAACAAATGTTGTTTCTTATATTTTAATGTTTTGTATGTTAATCAACCGGGCCCACAGTAATGCACAACTGTAACGTGACATAAACATATTCGGCTTACCCGATGCGTTATTCAACCAGCGCGGCGCAACGCGCCGGGTAAAAAAAAACTTGTTATCTACCTATATTAATAAAAGAAAATAATGGGGATGATGTGGCAGTCCTATATTCATTCTTCGTTAATTTATCCTGCTTAAATTCCTAATATCTTTTTATAGGCATTCTAGGAACTTTCCATTTAAATAAAGATTATATATTATAAAATTGGACAATTCCTAATAAAACATATCATGTTTATTGCAATTTAGATGAGAAAATATAAACTAAAAATGGAATTGAAATATTTAACCAATCTCAATTTTAATTTATAATATATAATAATGTCATGCATAATAATATAAAAAAGAATGTACCGGTAATAATAATATACAATTTCTTAGATTTTATTTTCATTTAAAAATTAAATCATTTTCCTTAATATCTTAGCTTTTCTAAATATCCATATTCTATTACATAACAACAAAAATATGTATGCATATATTTTTTCTTTTTTAAAAAATCTTTTCATATGTAAAAAACTGTTGTGAAACAACGACCTATTAACTACACCCAATATATATGTTATCATATTTATCATATAGTATAGAGAAAATGAGAAGTAGAGAAAGGAGAGAAGTTCTTATTCATTGAGATATCAAATACCAAATATAAGAGCCACTATTTATAGGCTATAATATTATTGCAAACATAATGAAAGATATAGGTTATAAATGTGGAGAGTCACTACATTATGGTGCATCCATAACACTCCCCCTTGACTATCCACATAATGAAATACGCTTAGTGATGTTGCCTCATTAAAAACCTTACTAGAAAAACCCAGTAGGATAAAACTATAGCTAAGGGAAAAAGAGTGTAACGCGTATAATACTCCCCCTCATTTATACATCCTTTAAATGACGGGTTCTGATCTTTTGTGAAAGTTTATCTAAGACTTCGGAGTTGATAATTTACCACTTGTTCTTGTAGTATCACTTCGTTATGTAAGACATGTAGTGCCTCTTCTTGTAAATAAGTGACTTGTAGTACGCCATCTAGTAAATAAGTATCACAAAATCCATAACTTTGTTATATTACATTCCCTGCATCAATACGGCTAACCAAACCTTTTTTTATGGGTTAGCAAAATATAAACTCATATATTTCATAGCTTCCATGTATCAAAACATTTTTTAGATCATCTTGGTGTCTCTTCACTTGAAACAAACAATATATCTTATCAATAAATGTAAATAAATAATATGTATAGTTAAGTATAACTATCAAGAAATATTGCATTAATTGCAATAAACTGTGGTACATTTTTTTTACCAGGAACTTATATTTAGAATAAGGATTATTTGTTCCATACGAGGAATTTCATCTGTATTAAATGCTCCAACATCTTCTAGATGAAGTTTGATTGGTATAAAAATATAACTATACAAATGCTTTACACGCATACCATCTCTTTATGAGATACAATGCAATCATCAACATGATATCAATGATTTAATATTAAAATATTCAACACATGGATCAAATTCATCATTTTCATATATCTTTTCCATGAGATGATCATCGAGTTGATTTAACTCGGAATTTGTAGTCCACGTATAAAACTTCGTTAATTTCCATAATAAATTTCTTGAGCTTTTAGGTTAAATGTTTTATGCACATATAATATGTCATGGACTGCATTCCATGTAATCATGTATGCAATATACTATTCAAGAGTTTTACTATCCGTTATGGACTTCCTTCTATGTTGACCAATCATGTATACAAATTTACTCTTTAAGAATTTGGCATCTATTTACCACATTATTTTCTATGTCATATTCAAATATGCCATCCACAATTATATAATTATCATTTCATATTGTACGATTATTATGCATAATTTATTGAATATCACCATATGCTTATAGATGCATAGGAATTACATACTTAAGATGTTTACTTCATGCACTTAACCTCAAATTTGTAGATTGCAATCATATCGTTATCAAGAACTTATTTCATATGATTTTGGCAATTTAAATCCTTCAAGGATAAATTTCATTACCATAATATTTATTAGATGCATATCAATTTTCTCTTGTATTACCAGTTTAAATTATATTGCATCCACCACTGAAGAATACATTTCCTCATCTTTATGCCACCAATTATGCCTTAACTTGCATAATGTTTTTCTTATTACGCTTTCACACAAAAAAAACTCTTTTATATCGCATAATGCTACAACATTTAGTTGTACGGAACACATATCTAAAACTATCAGATTCATGAGAGAATACAATTCTGCATTATTTGCATCTTTTCATTTTGGCCAATCATTTAATATCTCATTTTCGGCAGAACTTATTTCTTGATCCTCATTATTTCAAGTGCTATATTATGTACACATTTATTATCGACGTCGATTTTTTTTCGATTCCATATATTTCTAGACATGATATAGTTTATTGAGATCTCTTTTATATTCAGGTACCTGAGATTCTCTTCTAGAACCATCATGTCAATCGTCTCTTAAAGATAATCTTTCATTATACCTCGACTTGACCATTTTTATTACTTGCTCCATTTTCGAGGATTTTTATTCTTGGATCGAATAGTCTAGCACGCTTCATTCGTGCCATAGACTCATCACCAATGTATGGTTATTGGAGCACCAGCAGTTGTTATATATGACTTAGCTAGTCACTCTATTTAGGTCAGTGAATGCATCTGGTAGTTAATTCACTAATTCTTATAAATGAATTATCTTTTGAACTTTTGGTTTACATTTTTTAACTTGAGGATCAATATGACATAAACATAATGATAATTCATTACAACTTTTTAATTTTCCAACTGCATCTAATTTTCCCCTAATGTTGGAAATATTATTTTGTATAAGTAAAAAATCAATATTGAGTCGTAAACGAATCCCACGTTGATAACTTTAAATACATAATTATCAACACTTTTTCATATCCAACATATATTCCCAACCTTACTTGAGGTCCCCAACTTGTGCATTATGGTGGAGTAATTGCAATGTATATTGCACTAGTAAAACTACAAATGAAAGTATTTGGTTCCTGACCGAAAACCAATTGTAATAGGGAGAATGCATTATCACTTATTGGCCTGATGTGTTAATATTACATCATGTAAAAACACATGTTCCAACATACAAATGAAATTTTGCTCTCATGATTATTGGATTTGCAATCAATAGAAGACGTTTGTTCATCGTCTTTGACAAAAGCAAAAAGATTTTTGTAACAACATTCATCACATGTACCTTAACATTTATTCCAATAATCATCACTAAAAAGGGAATTAAGATCACCACATTTATCAAAATAGTCTATCAGCTAAATCACAAGTCACGCAAACTTCAGGTTGCGAATCTGATAACCATTTAGACGATGCATCGATTTTAAAAATACTAAATGGTATCATGCCGGGATATAAATATCCCCGTCATTTTCATAATATATTAGAAATTTGCACCCAACTTAGTTGGTTAATAATTAACTTTCCCTTGAGAGCACACGTTGTATATTTAATTACCATGAAGAATTTTCTAGTCCTTCAATATTTTCACATCGTCAATGACTCGGATGGTCTAACCGGTCAAGCCAATATAATAAACAATCATGATCCATAATTTTTTCAACTTATGATCATATATATTTTAATTTAACTCGTGTTTGTTTAATACACGACAGAAAATACGAGAGAATAGTATATCATCATTTTAAACATTCATGTTACAACACGAGTCCCGTGTTTTATTCTCGTATAATCACTCACTTAGTGTGTCACGTCTTGTGGTTACTAGTAACATGGTTGATCTTATTATCAGCGCGAAGGCTATTAGAATTTCCTCATATACCATGATCATGACCTTTACACCAATCATCATATTAACCTCAAGGAATGAATTATAACCACACAACTTTCATGATGGTTATTTCATACGTTGTAAATTCTTTAACAATCTTGTTACTTCAAGAGCATATTTGAGGTTTGACAATGGAAATTGTTATATTCAACTTGTATAAATAATCTTCTCATCACATAACATCAACTAAGAAGTAATTATGATGGAGTAATGCTCATTTATATTTTCAAGTTCTTAAAAAAATTCTAGTAATTTTATAATGAGCTTTAGGGAGTATGACACATGAGGTGTCATGTACTATAAGTGAATGTTTACCTAAATCCATTCGTGTTTATAACTTAAGATCATATACCACAACTTTGGCGATTTAGTTGCTCACTTTGAAAGTAATAACATATGAAACACGAGCTATGATGCAATCTTATAAAAATAAAATATTTTCATCACCTATAAGAAAAAATATAACTTATGTACTAGTTTATCACAATGTAACCAATCACACACACACACACATATATATATATATAGGGAGAGGATCAAAAGAAAACTCATCTTTAGAGAGAAAACTTAAAAACTCTTAAAGAAATATTTTTAATTAAAAATAAAAAAATATTTTCAAATTTCTGTTTTTGCCATTATTCTTATATTTTCTTACCCTTTGATCGAAAAATATAAAAAAAATAAAAAAAACCCGTTGTAATGCACATACTTATTACTGTGCGATACCATTGTATTACACATGTGTATTACTTTGTATTTTTAAGATTAATAGTGTTTAATTACATATATTCAATATTTGTATATTGTATATGTGTAGTAGTGTTGTATTATATGAAAAAAATAATAATAATAAAACAAAATTCGATGTAGTGCACTTGTGCGTTAATGTTGTATTACGCATACGTACTAATGAGTATTCGATGTGCGCATTAGTCTTTTATTGCATATATACAATAGTGTTTATCAAATATGTGCAATAGTGTTGTATTCTATGCAATACAAACACTTTTGCATATATGTAATGCACACTATTACACATGTGCACTACACCGACAAGGTTTTTTTTTTTTTTTTTTGGAACCAATAACAACATATAAGAATAATTGAAAAAAAAGAAACTTCAAAAAAAATTAAGAAAAAAGTTAAAAATAGTATTTTAGAAGTTTTTAGTACTTTTTAAGTTTTCTCTTTAAAATGAGTTTTCACTGAATCCCACCCCTATATATATGTGTGTGTGTCACTCAAACTTTGAAAATATGAACAAATATCTCTATCAAAGCTCATGAGATCTTATGGCAGGTGACGAAGAACATATAACATAAAAATTTTGTTATACAGACATTTCATACATTTAAATCACGTGTAAATTTTTAATATAAGCATAAATATGATATCACTGTTAAATATCATAGCAAATAGTAGGCAATTTTCTATATAAAGAAATGTCACCATACAAAGTTGTGAAAAAAAATTCATTCAATTTATTTATATTACTTCTTTTTATAAAAAATAACGTAACTATTACGAAATGACATTTTATTCAAAAATAAATTAGTAATAAAACAATTATAAATGTGTTGATACCAAAATTAATTTCATAATAATAATATAATAGATCTTCAATTGTTGTTTCAGAATCTTCTCTTAATTTTGTATTAATTAAGTTTCATATAAGAGAAAATAATTTAGCAATTAAATTTCATTTAATGCATGCCTAACAATATTAAAATTTATTAAAATCTTTTCTATTTAAACTTTTAAATATGGGAGCCTTTGGGTGTAAATATTGGTCTACAAGCTGTTTCCTTTTAAATGAAGTTTGTAAAAGATGATAATAGTTAAGAAACCAAATTGAAAAGATAAGCGCATATTAAGATTATGTGTAGTGGTTATAACTAATTGTTTAGTTAAAAGACCACCTGAACACAATGTAGACAAAAATTAATTCAATAAAGCCTTTTTTAAATCAAGTGTAGTTGTTTTAACTAATTACATTTATTACTCAATTAATTTCTATTTACTTAATATTTTATCATTCAGTTTCTTTTTTTTTTTAATAATTTAAATAATAAAACACACAATAAAATACTAATGAAATAAAAGTTACAAACTAGTATGAATATAAAAAAAGGATACTTGAAATAAATTTGATTTTTGAATTCGAACTTAATAGTTAGTTAACGGATAGCTTTACATATATATTTTTTGTAATTAACCATTTTATTTAACAAAGAGACTGTTTTATTTAGCTTTCATATAAAAACTTATTCACAAAATAGTACAATTATTTAATCATAATAATCATCGTTCTTTTCATTGTTTCTCTTGTCATTGTCGTCCTCATTTATGCAATTGTTCCATAGATGTTCTCTAATAAGTTTGTTCGAAGATTAAGATGTGTGTGCTCAAGTTTATGGTATGATAAAATATGACCATATTTCAATATAAATAATTTATCATATGTCTTTCAATAAACTAATCTTTTCTCAACACTATGAGCCTCCACACGATTCCATTCTAATGGTGGTCGTCTTCTAAGTTTCCGGTTGTGATGTTTGTTGTGTTCTACTAAAAGTTTTACCCTCACTCGAACAACTTCGATTATCACTACCTCAATCACCTTCTAAAAAGATAAATCATTAGATAGTTGATCCATTTTTCTTATAAAATAAAAAAATTATTAGAAAACGTATTATAAATGAGTATGGTCAAAATATATAAATGTTTATATATAGACAAAATTTATTTATTCTAGTGAATTAACTGAATTATTTCTAAAATTTATCCCAACACTCATAAAATATCAATTTCACTTAAGTCTTGGTGTCGCTATGGGCTTGGCGACAAAAGCTTTAACTCCCAAATTTCAATATTGTGTAATGGTGCTTGGTAGAGTTTGGAATCCATGTCAACCTTTTAACGCCTTAATTTGTACCACTACTTCCGGTCTAAACAAGAAGCAATATGCACCTTTAAATGTGGTACATGCGCATAGAGACAAAAAGGACCACTCTATAAATCTAAAATACCGATTACGAAAAATAAAGACAACCAAATTGTCTATATTACTGTTATACCATACGATTAAAATTCCGTTATGTGATTAATGAGTCATTTAAATTGCATTTAGTCAAGTACAACAAACTTTATATATTCCCAAAAGACTAGTTGATTAAAGCAATGCAACAATTTATTAACCATATTAATACTAATCAATGATAAAGCATCTATATGCAAATTTAATGCCCGGATCCATTACAAAAGAAAATTATAATCACACTTGTTGTTTCTTAGTCAGTTACAACATATTTTTTTTTTTTTTTTTTTGAATATTGACTTTCATTAAAAACAAACACAACCAACGACTATCACCAAGACGGAGAAAGACGCCGAAAGCCAAAAACCAAAAACAACAATCACGTTACATCAAATAAACACCATCTTTTCCAATCCACTACCCCTATCTTAGAACTATTTTTGTACCAAAGAAAACCCAAAGATTTTATATCCGCAACCATTTCCACCACCTTAGTGTTCTTGCCCGAAAAAATCTTTTCATTCCTAGCCCGCCAAATCCTCCAACAAGTAATGATGACAATGCCATGAATAATCAATCTCTTGTTCCCCGTCGCACCACTAACCTTATGCACTTCCACCAGATCATTGACATGGAAAACAAAAGATCTAGGGATGTTGCACCATGAACCAATCGCATTCCAAACGGCCATAGAAATGAAACAACCGGTTAACAAGTGCTCGAGCGATTCCTCATTACTCTCACATAAAGCGCAACTATGATCATCACAATGCAAATGACGTCTAGCTAAAGCCTCCTTGGTTGGAAGAGAATCCAGAACGGCCCTCCACATAAAAATATTACATTTTTTCGGGACCCAATCGCTTCATTGAAAACCGAAACTCCCAGCATCCACAACGGACCGCACCATCCATTTTTTAATTGACGAAACCTCGAACTCTTTGCAGCTACCAACCGCCCAAGACCATGAATCTTCACGGTCATCCATCACCACCCCTTGAAGGAGATCTTCCAACTCTTGCTTCTCGATCACCTCCTGTTGGGAGCAAGGAGCTCTAAGCCAATCCCACACAATGCGACGAGAGGATCCAGTGACCACTAACCGATCTGCTAACAAGACATTTTTATGTTTTTCTACCGCATATAAGGACGGATACTTGTCCATAATCGGCGCCGAACCCAACCACAAATCCATCCAAAACCGAACTTGGCGACCATTCCCAACTGTGGCCCGGATCACTCTATTAAAACCCACACCATCAACCTTAAATTTGTTCCAAAACATAACACAATTCTTCCAAACCCCGGGAACCCCATTATTAACCGGAGCAAGCCCCCAACCGCGCGAGGACCCGTGAATAGACAACACTACTCTTCTCCACATCGCGTGATGATCGTTTAGAAATCTCCCAAGCCATTTAGTAATCAGCGCTTGATTATTAACCTCTAAACGAGCGATACCTAAACCCCCTTCTTTTATAGGTTTGGTGACTACCTCCCAAGCCACCCATGACATCTTCCTCACTTCATCCGAACCACCCCATAAGAACCTTCTCATCAAAGCTTCTAAATCATTGATAACCTTCTTGGGTGCCTTAAAAAGCGAAAAATAATAAGTGGGAAGACTATCCAGCACCGATTTAATAAGGGTTAACCGACCGGCAATAGATAACGAATTAACTTTCCATTTAGAAAGCCTCTTCTTGAACTTGGACACAACCGGTTCCCAATTAACCACCCTATTCATGTTAGCGCCAACCATAATCCCTAGATAAGAAAACGGGATTCTACCAGGCTTACAACCCATGAAACCAGCTTGGATATCGATCTCACCATCTTCTACACCTACTCCAAATAACACTGATTTATGGAGATTAATCTTTAGCCCCGAACACAAGTAAAATATGCGAAGAATACGTTTCAAGTTATCAAAATTAAAAGAAGACCACTCTCCCATAATCATAGCATCATCCGCATAAAAAAGATGGGATAAAGTAGGACCTTCATTAGGAAGAGTAATACCATGAAACGCACCTATAGCACAGGTTTGTTTCAACATACCTGAAAAAGCCTCCATCAGAATAATAAAAAGAAAAGGCGATAGCGGGTCACCTTGACGAATGCCTTTATGACACCCAAATTCGAATGTAGGAGATCCATTAACAAGAACAGATGATCTGGTCACCAACAAAATACCACTAATCCAATCACACCAGACCGAAGGAAAACCCATCTGAGAAAGAACCAACAACAAGAACTCCCAATTCACATTATCATAGGTTTTATCGAAGTCAATCTTGAACATAAAAATTCTTCTCTTCCTCTTCTTAGCCCAAGCAATAACCTCATTAGCCACCAAAGGGCCATCAAGAATATATCTCCCGGATAAGAAAGCCGACTGATGCTCTGAGACAATCTTATTCATAACCGTTTTGAGTCGATTCACTAACACCTTTGACACAGTCTTTAAAATACAACCAATGAGACTTATCGGTCTAAATTCCCCCAAAGATGACGGATTATTAACCTTAGGAATTAAGGTGATAAAAGACGATCCAACCCCCGAGCAAAAACTTTTAACACTATGAAAATGATCAAGAATATCCGCAAAATCCTTCTCGAACAACTCCCAAAAAAACCGAATGAACCTAAAATTAAAACCATCCGGCCCAGGAGCTTTGTCACTACCGCATTAAAAAACCGCCTTCTTGATCTCATGCACGGAAAAATCACTGATCAAAAAATCCGCCTCCACCGAAGACAAGACCGAAAACCCATATCCAATCAACCGAGGGCGATGTGTAATAGATTCTTTAAACTTACCAGCAAAGAAACGCAAAACTTCCTTTTTAATGAGAACCGGGTTTGTTTCCCACGCCCCATTCACTTCCAAACCCGGAAAATAATTTGAAGCTTTACGTTTATTAATAAAACCGTGAAAAAATCGAGAATTTTCGTCTCCATGAATCGCCCAATTACACCGAGCCTTTTGCTTCAAATCCCGGTAATAATGATTATCCAACTCGCCTAGCCGTCTTTTAATTTCGCTTAAAGACCATGTCTCTTCTTCCAACAAATCCCGAACCTCCATGGTTTGGTCCAAATCACGCAACTCTTGCTCCAATAAAACCCTTTCCTCCTTTTCTTTGGCTTTACAATCGATCGCCCATCTAGAAATAGCATCACGCAAAGCTTTAAATTTATACAACAATCTCGCGTCCGGAGAACCATGAAACGAGCCATCAACAAGCGTCTTCATAACCAACGTCCCAAAATCCTCTCTACCAAGCCATGAATTGAAAAACCTAAACGGTTTGGGACCATAGTTCTTGGAAGAACCAATTTTCAAAACCAACGGACTATGATCCGGCTTATTCCTTTCGAGAGCAATATACTCCGCACACGGCCATTCCATAAAGAAGTCCCAATTAACGAAGATTCTGTCAATACGGCTTAATTTATTTCCTGCAACAAAAGTAAAACGCCTCCCTTTCAAGGAGTACTCATGAAGATTCGAATCATCAATGAAATCGTTAAACTCATTGGCCTCACCCACATTAAACAAAGAATTCCGCCTATCCTCGGCACACCGAACCGAGTTAAAATCTCCTGCCACAATCCACCTTCCATTACCCTCCCCGATCAAATCACGAATTTCCCTCCAAAGTGCTCGTTTAGTAACTAGATTTTGAGGAGAATAAACATTGAGAATATGAAACAAGCTACTCTTTCCTTTCACAGTGCCCGAAACTAGAAGCCAATTATTATTCTTGACCACCCTTTCCATACGAAAGACTTGGAATCCCAAATCGATAATAACCCACCCGACCTTCCAGACGAAGGAACCCAATCAAATGAATACTCACCATAACCCCAAAACCGTCCCACATCCACAGAATCCAAGGAAACAAATTGCGACTCTTGTAAAACAATAAAACTAACCTCATGATAGACTCGATGACCTCGAATCCAATCGGCTTTGCTAGAACTCCCTAACCCACGAATGTTCAGAGAAAAAACATTCATTGAACACCTTCTTGATAGCCTTCGGAAACAAGAACCTCTTTAACATTAGAAACAAAATCTTGCAAATTCTTAACACCTAACGCCTTACTCAACTCAATGGTCTTCTCCAACTCCACCTCAATCGGACCTTGGTGTTGCACCGGATCAATATCTCTACCAATCATCGAGGGCTCCGCAGTCTCTCCCTCGATGTCTCGAACCACCTCCGTATTAGTAGACTGCCCTTTGTTAAGATCCGGTGTTAAGAACACTCCTTCAACACCTGTCTCGATACCCCTAGTGACATCCGAAGGCACGTGCATAATACCGATAAACCTATCAAGATCAAACATATCTTTATCCTCCCTTGGTCTCTTCTTAGGACGCTCCCTAGAACCACTACCCCCACTCCAATTATAAATTACCATTAACATTACCTTAATAATTCATGAACTACAATACACTTCGTATTAAATAGATTAATATTAGCATCCTTACGGTACAAATTTGTTGACTTGATTATCATAGTTATGCATGTAAGGATATTTCCTATGAATATTTACACCTTTTATTCCTAAAAATTTTTTTTTAACTAAACTGAATATAATTCATTAATTTATAAAATATTGAAATATCATATGTTAATATAAAATATTAAAACACCATAAAAAGTATCGATGAAGTCATGCAGATGCATGAACTCAAAGAAAGTATAATTAGTTAGTTAATGTATTGTGCTCATGAACTTTTGCATGGGTATTATTTTCCATAAGTTTTAGCCATTAATCTATTTAACATCGGATATTCAAAATTTACAAGTTCCATATAAAATTCGGATTTATGCCTCCATGCCAGATTCTACTTTGTAATCCAAAACTAATCATGCGAGTTCATGAGATTTCATAACCGTGTCTAACTATACACAACATATAGCATATACGAGAAAGGGTTTGGTAGTTAATTACCTCATTCTAGTGTTGACTTCCATCTCTCACTCTTTACCTTCCCTTTTTGATAATATGACACGAGTTTCAAAGGCTTTCATGCTGATAACGTGTTGTGAAACAACGACCTATTAACAACACCCAATATACATGTTATCATATTTATTATATAGTATAGAGAAAATGAGAAGTAGAGAAATGAAAGAAGTTCTTATTCATTGAGATATCAAATACCAAATACAAGAGCCACTATTTATAGGCTATAATATTATTACAAACATAATGAAAGGTATAGGTTATAAATGTGGAGAGTCACTACATTATGGTGCATTCATAATGATGTGTGTCTAATAACCCTATAATAATGACCCTCACAACTAAGCTTTAATATTAAAACGAAAATCTTAAAACCACACACAACCGGCAAGTGTACCGATCGCAAGTAGTATAGACCTAGGAAGTCCGAGTATCGAACACGTGGACACGTAAGACACTAACGATTACTAACCCTAGACAAGACCTACCTTAGAATAATATTATATTGATTTTTGATTTTTAATTACTTAACTGGACTAACCGGACGAACTAACAAAACTTACCAAAAATAGAAAACTTAATGGAAAACTAACTGAGTTGACTTCGGATGGAGAAAAACGTCTACCTAGGTCTGAATCAAATTGTAGGCCTAACAAGCTAATGGATTGAATGATAAATAGACACCGGTCCCTAAAGATGACACGACTAAGGATCGCTCGGGCTCACTAGATCACCTCTCAGTCTCACTCAACAAGCCTAAACTACTCAAAATCGCCTAAAACGACCAAACTGGGAAACAATTGCTAACGTGTTCTAATGAAGGATCACCTCTCGGTCTCACCAACACTCGACCCTAATGGCAATGAATACTACACAGCCAAGGATATAGGAACAATTCAACTTAAACCAAAATAGATCAACTAGTCGCTCAAAACACCTAAACCTGACAAGAAACAAACTCGCTCTCGCGCAATCCTTATTCTAGCATGCAAAGGTAATGAGACAACCCTAACTTCCTATCACCTCTTGGTCTCAAGTAAGGTTTTTAACCGCTGTACTTAATCCAATTAATCCCGCAACAAAACCCTACGGTTGTTCCTACCGCAAACAAACCCTAAACACAAAGTCTAGAATCAAACAATGCACCGATCAATCAATACGAAACTAATCAATCAACACACGGGGTTTGTGCAATGAATCACTAAAATTTCCAGCCACTAAACACAACCTGTTTCATGTCTAAATCAAACTTTACAATAGCAATTCAAGTCTATTAATCAAACAATCCATAAAACCTATCAAACACTAACAATGATCATCATTCCTAGGTAGAACTAACAAGATTAGCCTAGCATATTAATTGGACAGCCATGAACATTTAATAAAACCATTAATAAACTCATACCAAACATCAATTCAAACTTTCAATAATCAATACTAATCAATAACAAGTCAATCTCTCAAGTAATCGCAAAACTACTAATCAATTGAACAAGTAAATCAAAGTATATGAACAATGAAAAAGATGTAAGGATATGGATGTTTCCGGGCTGCTCCTTGGCTATAAAAACTGATGGTGAATGATCCCGAGGCTTGATTCTTGTGTCTTCTTCCTTCCCTAGCCGTCACACGATCAAAACCTAAGCCGAAAAAACTTTTTTTCTTCTTCCCTCCTTGCTGCCTGGTCCGATCGTAGCAGTAGTCAACAGCTAGGGTTTTTATTTTATTTTTTTATAATATAATATAATATGGTCTTGGGCCTCCATGATGCATACGGGTCGGGCCTTGAGCTTTGTCTTGAACTTGTATGCGTAAAAGGCTCGTAAAATGCTCGAAAAGTCCCGGTTTCTTCCTTTCTTTTACCCAAAACCTACAAGATTAATAAATGTACGTAAAACCTATCTAAAACGAGTTAAAACATATAAAATATAATATAATACGTAGATAAAACGTGCGGAAAATACGAGTGTTTTACAACACATCACATAACAAAAACGGATTTAATCAAAGGAAAAAAAATGAATTTAATGGATTTGTGACATTAATAGCTAATCAACACAATATTTACTTAATATAGCAAAATCCGAATTGTTTTTACAAACTCTTCTCTAATCCGCTATATATATATAAATATACAATTTTAATTGAGAATATTACTATTGCAATTGGTCAATATGTTATGGATTATATCAAGTTTACCACGCATTCATTATTGTAAATTTTCATATCCAAGTCTTTTCTTTTGATTTATTATGCAATTATATATCAAATATTTCCAACCAAAATCAATTTTTCAATGGACTCATAATCAGCATCTTTTGTTTACAAACTTTTAAAACTTTAACGCCATAGTGGCATTGGCTGCGGGTAAGCTCTTTTTTTTGTAATTTATTACTAAATTGATAAAAATTAATAAATGGTCATATGTTTTTAATTATGTCAATGATGAGATTGAAGTCTAAGTATTTATAACTTTGAAACATATAAACTTGCCACATCTATTAAGTCAACTTATTGCATTCAAGTATTTCTTTAATATTAAAATTTATGTTGTGTCATCTTACATCTTATTTTATTAACAATACACAAAAAAAATTATGATTAACAATAAGTCCAATGCCAGAGAAAATGCATTGTGTGGTTAGGATCATTAGTTCTTTTGGTGACTTATTTTATTTACGAGAGATTTATTTTTGAGAGACTAACTGCATCTATAGAATCCACTTTACTCTCATGCTTATTACAATTTCCTTCAAGAAGTTGCCAAGTACTCCTTTTTACTTTTCTCAAATTTGTAAATTTAAACTTTTTAGTCATTATAGTATTTGCAATACATTTTTTACATAGTTATGTTCTTATGCTTAACATTTTGTTTCTTTTTCTTTTTCTTTTAATTTTAAATAATGCATTGCATTAATTCGTACATTACAAATCACGTGTAATATACGAGTTTCTAAAACTAATCTACCTATTCTAATAAAGTAAAATAAATGGGGACACTTGTCATGTTTTGGTTAATTCTTACAAATTTTTTCCCTCCAAAACTAATATACCCTAATATATGTAATAAATCAATAATTATTCAATTTCCTTTTACACAATATTTATATATAATATCTATATATTTTTATAAATATAAATATTAACATATTATTTACTATATATTTCAAAATACTTGGTGAATTCTAAAAATCAATAACAAATCATGTTTCTCAAATGAAAATTGTCTTGGGTCTTTTTGTGGAAGTTAAATTTGATTTTATGGGTCAAAAGTTGGCAAATACATTGTTTTGTACAAGTTAACTACATTTGGGTCAAAATTTGTTACGGGTCAAAAATGAAAATTTTGAGTATTTTTAAAAGTTTGAGAATGCAAAATAGATTTATCACTAAATTTTTTATGAGTTCAAAGTTTTGACTTTAAAATGTCAAAAATATGAAAGTTAGAATTTTAAACATGATTCGGGTTTCAAGTTTATTTTTAAGGACATTTTTTGAAATAATCAAAATGTTCAGAATTTGGCAAATTGACTATTTTTCCCTCAACTATTAAAATTTAAGAAAAGATTGCGAACACTTTCGACATGGCACCCTCATGCCTATCAATGCTTCTAACTTTTATCAAATTTGAAATATTTATGTCAACATTAATTTTTCCTTCAATGATGATCAAAATGTTGTATGAGAAGCATGTCATGCAAAACTATGCTCAAATGAAACAAAATATTCACAAAATTGAATTGGTTAACATGCTATTTTTTATGTTATCAAGAAGCCCTCTAAAACTTATCAAAATCATTTTATGGTGTAGCTTAGAAAAACATAGTTCTTGAAGAACATCCATTGCTACAATTTAATATCCAACTTTCCTTTGATGAGTGGTAAATTGATAAATATATCAATAAAGGTAACGCCTCTTTTGTATTTAGGTTGAGTAGTTAGAACTATAATCGTATGAGAAGTCTTATTTTCGAAATTGGTTTATAACTAAAATTCTTTCAATTATACATATATGACACCGAAAATGAATTTTTCAATAGAAAGAAGCATTCTCGGGTACGATTTTGCACATACATTTTTTTTATTAAATTCATTTAAAAAAATCATTTTGTGATATAAATAAAACCAATTTATGTACACATTGTATAGATATAAGCATAGATGTAATACATTTTTTTTCATATATACTATGTAATTATTTGTTTTACTTATAATTTTATAATTTGAATTATCCCGTGTGTGACACGGACTCTAAAACTAGTTGATTAATAATAAAAAATTCACATTTACTTTGCCACGTAATCATCCTCACAACCCTAAACCCACATCCCGCCAAAACCTTGTCGCGCCATATCCTTCTTTCCTTCCCGCCAATTCTACCATCTATCCATAAGACACCAACCCTCAACCCTAGTCACTCCAACTTCATCCGGTTCCTTCATTTTCACTTCTCCAATTTCCGCAATGGTTGTAGCTTTAGGCCCCGGCAAGTTCTACGGAAGCAGCCTCCCAAGACCCCGGATCTACACCAACGTCAAATTCAACTCGGAGCGAGTCGACCCGCCGGTGCCTGTAGTCGACCCGTTTATGTTGTGGGCGGAAGAAGCTCACTGGTCAATGGGCGGGCTGAGCTTCAACCGCCACCGGTTCCAGGGGCGCATTGAAGGCAGCATCGAGAGGCTTCGAAACCAAATCGAGAAATTGTTCAAGGAAAAGGAGTCTTTGAGCCCTAAATTGAAATTGAAGAAGAAACAAATTGTTTCTAAATCAGTTGAAA
Organism: Bidens hawaiensis; assembly: GCF_021521415.1. Classification (NCBI taxonomy): domain Eukaryota; kingdom Viridiplantae; phylum Streptophyta; class Magnoliopsida; order Asterales; family Asteraceae; genus Bidens; species Bidens hawaiensis. Next base: position 2,841,682 of record NW_027491157.1, read on the forward strand.
AGGCAAAGAGGAAAAAGGTTTCAGATGCGGATCGAAGTCGAAGCCCGTCGCCGCCGCCTGCTCCGTTGGCGAATAAGCGGAAGAGACGGTACATAGGTTTAGTTGACGACGATGAAGAAGAAGATAATTCGTCTTCGGCGGCTAGGAAGTGGCTGGTGAGGAAGCTGGCTGATGAATTTGAGCTCGTTGCGAATCATGACAACACTTTGGCAGTGGACGCTGTGGCTTCGAGGACTCGGGGTAAGAAGACGGTGGTTGAGAAGAAGACGAAGAAGAAGTTGAGGAAGGTTGGTGAGGCTAGGGTTTCTCCGAGATTTTGTCTAGTCAAAGTGTTGCATGTAAGCTGTTTGATGAAATGCCTGAGTGAAGTAATCTATAAAACTTTGGATGGTATATATGGGTTTTTATGTGTGTGGTATTGGAATGATGGTTATAAGGTTTTTATGTCAGTGTTTAAACTCGAAAATATATTATTATATTGTGTTCATTTTGAAGGTTTTTGTAAATTTTGGGGGTTTTGATTACAATATCTGATAATTGTGGAAAACCCCACATTGATTTTGATTGAATTAAGTGCCTGGGTATAAAAGTTTAATGAATGTGAGCTAAGTATGCCGGGTTATAATTTTGTAATTAGAAGCTTTTTTTCAGGACAGAATTACAAATTTTGTCCTTTAAAAAAAGCCAAATTACGGTTCGTGTCCTTTTCTAAGTTTCCTTGCAGGCGGTGTATTTTAAACTTTTTTTTTTCTACACGTTATGTCCTTTACGCTAACTGGGTTAGAAAAACTTAGTTAAATGACAACATGTGCATAGCATGTGAGGGCATATTGGTCTTTTCGTCTATATCCTTTTATTTATAACACCTTAATTAGACCATTAATTAGACCACACCAGCATCATCATTCCACATAATTCCGATGTCGTCGAGAGAACCAAGATCATACCAGCATCATCGTCCCACCTAACTTCCGTCAACATCCACCTGCAGCCATCCACCACCATTAAACGAGATTCACCAGAGCCGTCGTTTATCTTTATTCATGTTTCTGTTAATTTCTTATCATTCCATATGAAAACCTATGGTTTGTTATTTTATAAAACCTAGAATTTGGGGATTTTTCAAATCGATGGGTCAGTGTGGTCAGGGGATATAGCTAGTTTGCTGGATGCTATAATTAATCGATTGTTGGAGTCTCGACGAGCGAGGACGGCCGGTAGGTTCAGTTATCGGAGTCGGAGTTCCGGTAACTTTGTACCATTTTATGATATATCTTCACTTCACGTCACAACAAACCCAATGTTCAAACACACACTCTTCCTTCGCCACTTCACAACCCACCAATCAACTCACCTCCGTTACATATCCGACTTGACCCGACCCGAAATAGTCGACACCATCTGCCGTCTGCTCGTTCTCCGTCGTTATGACGCTATAACCACTCTCTCAATTAAGGGTTTTGATTGGATTTTTGGAGGAAGATGAGCGTTTGGGGATGTGGGTTTGGGCTGAATTAGTTAGGGTTTATCGGGAATTCGGGTTTTCGCCGACTGTGTTTGATATTGTCTTGAAATTGTATGCGGAAAATGGGTTGGTGAAGAATGCACTCCAGGTGTTCGATGAAATGTCCAAGTTAGGATCTACTTGCCGGAAAAACGAGTTGCAGGTTTCCGGTGAGTACAAAGAAAAACGAGTTCAGATCTTCAATTCGACCCTTGTAAGTCACGATTTGCAGGTTTGATTTGGAATTGGGACTTCGATTTGGAAATAATGTGATTTGCAGGTGTAATAGAGATGAAGGGAGGTGTGGTGGTGATGGTGGTGGTGCACAAAGGAGAGGAAGGTGTTATAAATAAAAGGATATAGACGAAAAGACCAATATGTCCTCACATGCTATGCACATGTTGTCATTTAACTGAGTTTTTCTAACCCAGTTAGCGTAAAGGACATAACGTGTAGAAAAAAAAAGTTTAAAGTACACCGCCTGCAAGGAAACTTAGAAAAGGACACGAACCGTAATTTGGCTTTTTTTAAAGGACAAAATTTGTAATTCTGTCTTTTTTCAGACCTATAATGAAAATAAGTCAAATTTTTGTTTGACGTTTTATAATTTGAACTCGGTTTCAAGTTACTTCAGCAACAGGTGAAATTTGAGTTGGGTAGATCTGGTATGTTAGGGGTGTTTCTTATTTTTGCCTCCTTATTTATTAATAAGTTAAACAATAAGTTAAAAATGGTGTTTGAGATTGCTTAACATGAGTGAAAAAGTTCTATATATGGATAAGTCATAATAAGGTAAAAATAAGAAATCCTAAACACCCCCTTAGCCTCATAAGAGCTAACACTGAGTTAAGCTATTTGAACCAAGCTGAGCGAGCTTCGATTGAAGTTAAACAAGCCAACTTGAATCAGAAAGAAAACACTTAATGAGTTAAAATGCGAGCTCGAGCTCGAGCCCCATCTGGAGAATTCTAGACAGCTTGCCACTAGACAAGCCAACTATATACTTCTATATTGAAAATTTTTTATTTATTGTCTAGTTGTATAGGAACCGCAAGCATAGTTATTCACTAAAGCCAACCGTCACAAGTTTATCATGAGCGAGTCAACCTGCATTCAATCGTTTTTCCAAGGTTTTATTAGAATTTTTCAAATAATTTGTCTCAGTTTGTGAAAACAAATTCGAATAACCCAAAAATCAACTAAATGATGAAAAAAGTTGTAAAAATTGTCTTATCAGACCAATTTAACCAAAGTCCAAACTAGAATTTAAAAAAGGTACGCAGACGGAAGACACTGGGGATTTGGGGGGGGGGGGGGTACTCGCACACTATAACGCACAAGCCTGCTAGGTTGTTACCTGGAACTTTCAAAGCACCGGTAATGGAAAGCCAAATCAAGCAATGCAAGAACCAGGGCTCTAATTCTTCAACTTTGGAGAGACGGAGGGATGATGCCAGGTGGTATAGGAGACAGACAAACGAGGGATTTAATTCTTTAACTTTCGAATGCTCACACGTTTGGAACATAATTATACCGAGGTTCTAATTCAGAGTTTTAGACCTGTAAATGAACCGAGCGAACACGAACAAGAAAGTGTTCGTGTTCATTCATTTAGCTTTAACTGAACACGAACAATAATAGCTAATCAAACATATTTTTTGTTGATGTTTGTTTGTTATAAAAAAATCTAAACGAACAATTACGAAGATATATGAACAAACATTAACGGTTACAAATGAACATATATGAATAAATATAACTAACACAAACATAAATGAAGCCAAACAAACAAATATAAAACATCAAGTACATGAGCCATAAAAAAAACGCATTGCTAGTTTAAAATCACATGCTTCATCCGAGAAATCTGCCATGATTCTACCAAAAGATTCATCAGGATTCATCCGAAAGTATCCAAACGTTCATCATCCATGTTTCATCCAAAAATACATTATCCATGTTTAAACCTATAATATAAAATAAATAAAGTACATAAGCTCATATGTATATACTACATTTTCTTTCAAGCTCAATGCATGTAAGAAATTAACTAATTACAAGAATCACAACAAGGATGGATTGGCTTCTTATTTACTTGACATATTTATTTCTTTTTTATATCTATATATGCTAGATAGTTAAGTGGGTTAAACAAACATAAACGAACGGGCACAGATGAATGAACATAAACAAACAAAAATAAAGGAACATATATGAACGAAACAAAGCGAATGCTCATGAAAGTATATGAACGAAAGAAACAAGGTGTTCATATTTGTTTGCTTAATTTAACTAACTTCCCGCCAAACGGTTCAAGAACAATTTATTGAATGCTCGGTTTGTTTGTCCTACAGAGTTTTATGATGCAAATAATTTGGCATCCCTGACCGAGCCAATTTTGGCATTCCTTTTCTAATACGGCATGTTTTAACCCGAGCCCATTTTTGTGAGAACCAGTTCAAGTTATTTTGTTCGGAGGCTTAAATGGTATCAAACTATCAATTATTGAAAAAATCTAAAACCAAATCGAATCCATAATAGAAAACTGAACTTATCCATGACATAAAAACTAAATCCGAATTGTGAATTTGGTTCCTAACCGTATCTGAATTGCGAATGTGGTTATTGGTTTCACAAATATATGCTGCGTAATCGAATAACCAAACCGGATTCAATCGAGTAAACCGAACTAGAAATGTGTCTAACTGAACCAAATAAATTGGTGTTAATGGATGAATTCGGTTAAGTTAGAAACATTTCTAATTGAGTTTTTGGTTAGGGCAAGAGAAAAAAAAACTCAAGACCGAATAAAGCAATATCCGAAACAATGAACACCCCTATCAGATACAAATTATGACAACTTACATTTTCGAAGCATGTTTTTAAAAGTACTTCAGTTCTCATGTGGACTTGAAGCTGATTTCTTTAGCTTATCAATCACCCGTTGCAGGATTTGATGTCCCAAGAAACTTTCATATTAATGTTCTATAAAAAGTTAACCAACATAAAATCAGCCTGGATCCTTGGGTCAACAAAGATATCTTAACTGGAGGGATATTGAGATGGTAGAAAAATAACAAAAAAAGGGCAATTTCACATATACCTCTCAACAGACACATGATAATATTATAATGCCTGAATAAGCAAAGTAATAACTCGCCTACTCGAGCGAAGAGAAGACGCTTCAAAAGATAAGGCCCTAATCAGGAATAATAAAGGGCCAAAAACACATTCAAGATGCATTTGTAAGAAACAAAGAGCCTATTGATAAAGAATTTAAAGGTTTCAAAACTGATTATGTGAAAATGGTTAATGGTGCTACAAAAGTGAACAATGCCATATTACCCAACCATAAAAATGTATATCAAATACGCGCATTCAAAATACTAACAACTTCATATTTGCCAATTTTGTTAGATTCAATTTTTAATATGACAGTTGTACCCTTCTCTTTCTCCCTACACTCCAAGCTCTCAATATCCCGATGCAAGATTTAGGCAAAATATAGAAACACTATAAAAAATGCAAAGTTTATGGGGAACACTTACGAGACAAGAATGACAGAATTTAAAATATTGGTACCAGATGTGCATCCTGATAAAAAAAAGAGAGAAAAAAACCCACTAAAATAAAGAAAAAGAAAAACTAAACAAAAAACGAAATTTCTTACGTTTTCAACTATAGAGTCCAAAGGTTTAGGCCATGTGTTGTGGGCTAACTAGAGAAGCAGAAGGTGCTAGTTAAATCGACACGTCACTTTCACGTAAACAGCGAGGCTTTAAATAGCTTACCCTTTAACCAATCCCGGCCTTGGGCTTTAGGCCTCCAATGTTCCAAGGCCTCCAATTGTTGATTATTTTTTATAATTATACATCTGGGATTTGGATCGGTCGCTCGCTGGTCACAGGCAAGGGTGGCAAAACAAACCCAAATGGGTTGTTTTGGGCGAATATTGATAACTTTTAAAATTGAAATGAGTCAGGATAGATTAAAAATTTTTTGCAAGAAGGTTAAGATGAATTGGAAAAATGTTATTGACTTTTGGCTATAGGTTAGAATGGGTTTGTTTATGGGTTAGAATGGACTAAAACAAGCTTCATCCAATTTTATTTCAAACAAAACCTATGAAATCGAATAGAAACCAAGAAATCGAAATCGAAACCGAAATCATTGAAACCGAAACTGACCGAAATGAAAAAAAAGCAAAACCGAACCGAAAACAAAACCCGAAAAAATCGAACTTGAGCCGATACAAAACCGGATTTTTTAATGAACGAGGACGACGGGGAAAGCATTTTAGTTATTTTATATTTTGCATTTTTATTTATATTTTGAGTTATATTTTTTTATTAATTTTTTAGGGGTTTTTAAAACCCTTGGTATTTTAACCTCCATTTTGGTCAAGATGGGTTAATTTTATCCATCTTGACCCATACCCATTCTAACCCTCTATTTTAAAAATCCATCCTGACCCATACCTATTCTGACCCAAACCCATTCTAACCCATCACCAAAATCCAACTTGAGCGGCAGTGGAACAAAGTTAGGTTTGGGAAGTTGTGAAGGAAACGATTCGAGTACCACATAGAAAATATGATTTCCGGTTTGAAATATTTAGTTATATTAATTTAGTTTGCCTAATGTTTTCAGATTACAAATCACATTCAATTAATTCATCTACAATTGCCAATCTTCAGGTATCCATCGTAACTAGTTTATATGTTTTCTAGATTTCGCTAAGTTTAATAGGGTTTTTATGTTCTCTAATGGCTTGTCCATTACTGGTTCTGTAACTAGTTTCATGGGGTTTTAATCATATTTTGATGATCGTGTGTTGTTTATGATTTGATGATTTTGTGTCTGTAATCCTAAATGGAAGTTGTGTGTAAATTGCTATCAGCTTTAGAATTCCTGTTAAATGTACTTGAAGTTGCAATTGCTTTCAATATCAATTCTTCTTTGTTAAAGTGAAATTAGAGTTAACGTAGAACAAGTGTAGTTCTTGGACAACTTGTGAAAGCATTACAACATCAAATATCAATTCACAATAGTTCATGTTGTATGTTTCAGGTTACATTCAAAATAAATTCGTGGAGAAGTAGAATTAAAGTTAAGGATTTTTAGAGAGAATTGATTACCTTAGGGCTTAGACTTAACTTATTTAGGTCACATACCATAATGGTATTTTCCTTACATATATTATTATTATTATAATTATTATTAGCTTTTATATATCTGTTAAACTGTGATCTTATTATTAATATTATTATAATTAGTAGTAGTTTTTATATAACTGTTAAACTTTGATTTCCTTTATTTTGCTTCATACACATGTACTTAGAGCCGAGGGTCTCTCTGGAAGCCACCTCTTTATTCCTTTGGATAGAGGTACGGTGTGCCTACATCCCACCCTCCCCAGACCCTACTTATAGCTTTGCTGTCGGTGGGATTTTACTGGGCATGATTGATTGATTGATTGATTGATTTGCCCATATCCTTTTTTTGCATACCGTTGGAAAATTTATTTGCACTTACAAATAGGTAAATAAGAATACAGTAAGAAATATGGGAAATTATGAGAATCATTACATTTGTTATGTTGTGGTATATTGTTCACAAGTATAAAAAAATGTCATTCATTTACAATTGCATGAAGAAAAATTGTTAAGCTATTAGTTAATTTAAGGACCTCTTTGCTTTTGCAGGACTAGAATATTCGTGCACTTTTGGAGCAGAGGATTGAGTTTCTTACTTGTATATGCAGGAAACTAGAATGTTTATTTTCATTTTGTTTGGTAACCACTTTAATTGAAGAATATCTTAGTTTACAAAGAAACTGTTAGTTAAGGCATTTTTATGACCTTTTAACTGGCTTGGCCCGTATGTTTAGCTAGCTATAACGCGAAGTTACATTTTTTTATATGAAAAATGGCATTGACTCCTGAATTTGCTTTAGGCCTTCGAAAGAGTTGAGCCGACCCCGCCCAAGTTACGGTTTATCACAACATATGTGGCAAGAGGCGGTATTCCACTAACACCTGTTCTTAGTAAAATCAACATCCAGTTACAAAACTATAATCTTTTTTCAATACAACCAATAATAAAATAACAAAAATATATATTAAATAGCCTGATTGAAAACGTACCAGGGGAAATGTGTTAACTATTTTCCGGTTAAGGTTTACAACATAACACGCGATGCATTTTGGGGAGTTCATTTGGAGGCCTAATTGAATAGCATGCTTCACAACACCATACATTTTCAATCTGGGAAGATACTAAATTGATAAATCAATATGTACAAAAGAACATACACCAAAGAACATATTAAATCAAACTAGTCGTAAATCGAACGACTAGACGCTTACCTCAACAACAGCACATCAACTTGGATTGTTGATCCAAGGTGTTACCAGAACTTCAAATTATGTTCTTTAAGGCTACTTTAGGGTTTTAAATCACGTTCTTTATTGGCAATTAGGATGCGATGATCGGCTACTTTAGGGTTTTAAAAATAGGATTATTATTTTAGGACTTTTAAATTGGGAAGAGCATTTTGTTGGCCCGTGGGCGATTTAGCCTCATTGGTATACAGCTACAATAGAGTACAGGTGAGTTTGATATTTTGTACCTGTTTGAATATGCAGGGGTTTAATTAAGATTTTTCATATTTAATATGTAAAATAAATAAATTCTCAAACTATGTTATTATTGAACAAATACCAAGTGTTTCTTCAATATTAAATAAAATATAACATCCAAGACTCGAACAAACAAAGAAATCACTTAAAGTCGGTGACCGAATTAGGGTTCTTCATTACTATCTGCTCATTAAATCGACGACCAATTTGGTACTTGTACTAACTTGGTACTCGTCACATACTTGTACGAGTACCAGTACCCAGACTAATTCAGATTGGTTGTTACTCGTACTGGTACCGGTTTAAAGATCGTCGAAGATTTGGAAATAAAAAAACAAAGCGATACAAAACAGGTACCGTACTGTCACATCCCAACCTACGACGGAACATGCCGGAGCGCGACATAATTTGTATCATAGCTCAAAAAACACTAAAGTAAATTACACGTGTCAATATCTAAATTATTTTAATTCATATAATGATCAAAGACTTAAATGCAAATTGTTCTTTATTCATCATTGCAACCTAAAGTCCAATCTATTCTTTATTCTTTTGCTTCATCCCATATAGCTACCTGTGTTATGTGTGAAAATACATAGGTTGTCAATTGTCAACATAAAGTTGAGCAAGTAATCACAATTTGTACATAATAATATTGAAAATGCTAATTCCTTCCGATAATATGAACTACATCAATTAGTATAACAATAATATAAAAAGGCCGTTTCTCCTTGTCCCAAAGGGGTCGAGTTACTCTGGCGGCGTATGATCATACTAAATGAGGATGAGGATGAAGACGAAGATGAGGATGAGGATGAGGAGGAGGTATGTAACATTCGTTACTTTTCAAACCCAATGCATTTTAAATTTCCGATTTTGTTTATATATATATATATGTATGTATATCACAAGTTTCATTGCATGTATTCATCATTTTGTTATTTATTAGCAAGTGGATTGTATTTATATTTGTTAAACCGACCGGGTTATCGTTTCAATGTATTCTTGATCATCGTTTATTATTAATATAATATTTTCGATGATTCACGGGTATTGTTTGTTCGTTTTCTATACGTTTTGTTCAAGTATCGAAACTTCGTGATTTAAAGCTTCTATTTTCGACGATCTACAAACTATCCAGGTAAAATATAGAAATTTTCAAGTATTTAAACTTTTATTAAGCTTTTGTAACTTATCAAAGTACCAGGTTCATTTGTTAATTTATATTTAAATTCTATTTTAATATAACTTTAAAGATAAGGGTTTAAAATGTAAATATTTCAACATATTATATAATATATAAAAAAAGGCATTCCAACCATCTTTCCCATTCGTTTTCACGGCGACCGTTAACGGAACTCTGGCGAACTCTGAACCAACATTTTTAACTAGTTTTAACTCGATTAAATCATGTAACAACGTTTGACCTTAACGTATACCGACTTAATAACATTAAAAATTTGTTTTAATTCACCGGATGTCGCATATTCAAACCATAACCGCCGTAAAACTCGCCAGATTTTTAGTCAATTTCATTAACACACATTAAACGATAATACGATCCAATTGATAGTATAAATAGATGTTGGACTCGGCCAAGACACATTATTATTGATGTGGCTAGTACCTCATGATCCAAGTCGGGTCATATCCAATAACAAGCTAGACAAACACCAATTATATTTGTTTATATATATGATATGATCATAGCAAATAAATATTAACGCTTGAGTTATTTAGAAACAGGTTTCTAAATACAATGTACTTGTGAAATAAATAAATCATATGGATGATTTATATTTTGAGAGATAACATTCTATAATGTTAGTTAAGATGGTTAAGTAACAATATGTGGATAATGGTTACCAAGCATGTCACCTATAATGTTTTATAACATAAAAGAAAAGTTATAAAAGAATTAATAATAACAATAATGAGAAAGGAAGGGGCCGCCTCCCCCCTCCCCTCTCTTGTTCTCTTCTATTATTTTATTATTATTTATAACATAGTGGAGACATGCAATGAAGGGGATTGGTTCCAAGGGAGGTGCCAATTTTGAAAGACTTATTTTTGGTTTCTTTCTTTCCTTTTCTCTCATAACCACAAAATAACACACAAGACACATAGAGGAAAAATCCTCTAGACTCTCTCCCTCTCTTGGACGGCCAAGAAAAATGAACAAGGAGGAGTTATCAAGTGTTACTAAATCCTAGCTACAAGTGGTGTTTGCTGGAAAGCTTGGGATATGCTAGCTTGAGGAGCTTCATATTCAAGTTCTTGCCTTCCTTATCATCATCTCCTTCCTCATCCTTGGATTTTAAAGGTAGCTTTGACATGCATGAACTTATAGTGTCATGCATATGTTTGATAGCATGTATTTCGTGTATGGATCCGGGATTGGGTTTTGCATGTGTAAAATCGGTTTTATACATATCAAATTAACAAGATTTAAAACTTATATCCGCTGCGTTTTTCATAAAATTGGGATTTTATGACTTTGATAATCTTGTTAAAACCCAACAATGGCATCAAGAGCCGCTTATACGGATGCATGCTTCATTAGACCCAAAAATTTTCGGGTTTATGGTGGGGTTTTACCATATGGCCGAAAATTTGGGGGGTTTGGTTACCCCATGGTTTTTCAAGATTATACTTTACATTCATGTGGTAATCTTGAAAAACTAAGTCATTTGGATGATTAATTATGTTGTTTAGATAAAACCCGGAACTTTTGGTTTTTGTTTGTTTGGCCGAAAGTTTCAAGGGGTTAAGGGGAACCATTTTGGGTCTTGTGTTATTGCATATATGGATATGTAATGGATGTTCATAACCTAGCCATGGCCTTGTGTTTGGTTGCATGTTTGTGTTGTTATGTTTGTTCATTCAAATGGTTGTTTGTTCTTTTGATATGGTTGTAATATTTATTTGGGTTTGTAATCTATTTATTTATTTATTTCAATTGGTTTGTAAGAATAAGTATATTAGGTGCATTTCTTTTACTAGAAAAATGTATTATGATATATTTTGTAAAAGAAGATGCAAGGAAGGAAGCCCAAATAAAATGATGGAAACCACAACACGGGGGTGAAGACTTGGAGCATTTGGATGCGGGATCAAGTGGGAGTTCACCGACACAGGCTCATGTCCTTTTGGGTCCCTTAGGAGAGACTTTTTAACACACTTGTCTTCGGTCAACAAGTGTGGTCAATAATAGGAGGCTATGGTTATGAACATGTGGTTGTATGTTTTATGCTTGCATGGTTGATTTACTTTTGTTTGTGTTATTGCAATGTGGTTTGCTTACAACTTAAAATCAACAACTAGCATAAAATTGGTTCCTTAGAAATCGTTAGCTAATAAAAATTGGTTTTATTAAAGTCTAATGATTTCATAATAAAATGGGTTTTATTAATAGGAACTTTGAAAATGGGTTTTTCAACTAAGTACCATACATTTGAATGCATACAAATGAAAGGTACAAAAAATGTTTTTCAATCTAGAATTTTGAATACTAAAATCCCTTTTATAAAATAAGTTAAACACCATCCTTTTATACAACACTCGAATCACTTGGGAACTTGATGTGGGATAAAGGTCACCTAACCGCATTGGAGGAAACTTGTGAGTTTGAGGTGGGTTTGCCATATTTGTGGGATAAAGGTCACCTAACCACTTGTATGTGTAAACTCACATGTGTGTATAAGTAGGACGACTTAAATTGGAAACCATGTGAATAGGGTCACCAAAGCAAGGTGTACAATGGTGTTGATGGGATTAAACATGCCAACTAAACAAGAGATGTTTAACCGATCCCATAAAACTAGAAGTTGCAAAGGGTTGCAATCGTCAAACGTTGACTACCTTGTTAATTTAAATAGTAGGATAAAGGCCACCTAACTACTATTTGAATGTAACGTTGGGTTCTAGATTTTAATCATTAATTGTCTTGGAGACATAAAGGGTATTAACGATTAAAATTATTGACATCGAAAATACTAAAATTGAGCTTTGTTATGTTTGTAGATGGCCGCAATCAACAATCCACCTAACGTTATTATTCCACCCGTTAATAACCTATCACTGAGATCTATTCTTGATAAGGATCGTCTAAACTATACCAACTTTATGGATTGGTATCGAAACTTGAGAATCGTTCTCAAGCAAGAAAAGAAATACTGCATAATAGACGAGCCTACTCCCGATGAACCTAGCGTTGACGATATCCAAGTGTAAGGCCCCGAACCCCGGGAACCCCACAGTTGGTAATCATTCATAACACTCGTAAAATTAAATAAACTTAAAAACCGTTTCTTCCATTAAACCAACGTATCAGAGTATCAATTTTGTGGAAAACATGAAAAATGAAATAAGTTCCCGAAACCCGGGAATTTTGCCCAAAATCCAAAGTGAATATAACTTTTATAAGTTTCCTTGAAATAAAATATTCATAACAATTCTTCCTTCCAGTATGCCCTTCACCATCCAAATAGCTCCGTGCACGTCCAAGCGATAAGGCATCCTCTTCCAAATCCTGAAACTTACAGTAACATGCACACAAAGTCAGCTTAAGCTGAGTGAGTTCAAGTTTTTAATAAGTAACAAAATTTGTAAATAATCCTTTCAACGGTTTTAAGACGGTAAATGGAAATACATCGGTTAGGTCACCACATTCGATAAATAGTCATTCTTACGTATAAGCATCTCTATACGTGCATTCCTATATATATATCAATATATATATATATATATATATATATATATATATATAACATTCAATAAATAACATTCAGGGCTGAGAAAACGTACAACCCAAACACGTAACATTCAGCGCATGCAAACACAAAGTAGGCATACGCAACATTCAGTAGTCAAAACGACTACAAACATTCAGGGTCGAGCAAACGTACAACCCAAACACGTGACATTCGGCGCATACAAACACAAGGTAGGTATACGCAACATTAAGTAGTCGAGACGACTACAACATTCGCCAAATATTGGCCATTCTAAATATATATAAATATATATATATACATACACATTCTATAACATTCCAAGGCCTACCAATACTAGCAAGCCTATGTAAAACCATTCAAAACATTTCATCAAGTAAGAAAAACACTTAGGTGTGCATGCTAGCCCAAAACTTAAAAAGAGTTAAACGGGGCATCAAGAACTCACCTGAGATTGATCGAATACTTGCAACGAGCTAGGAAGTTCCTAAGGGCAAAATCACAAGCAAGGGCCTGTAAATTATATATAACGCGTTACTAAACTAGACTGTAGGAAAACTCTAGCCTAATGGGCCGTACAAGCCCAACACCTTGGCCCAAGGCCCAACAACTTGGCCCAAGGCCCAACACTTGGCCCAAGGCCCAACAACTTGGCCCAAGGCCCAACACGTGGCCCAAGGCCCAACACCTTGGCCCAAGGCCCAACACCTGGCCCAAGGCCCAACACCTTGGCCCAAGGCCCAACACCTGGCCCAAGGCCCAACACCTGGCCCAAGGCCCAAAGATAGTCAAATCGGGTCGAATGCGCGTGCAATAAACCTTAAAACCATTTATTAACGAACCAGCCCCGAATGGACCAAATTCAATTTTAACTCTTTTAATTCATCATAATTATGTCACCCGAGTTGATAGGGTTGACGGTTCCTTTTTACAACACCTACTTTAACATTTAAACAAAAATTCGCGCACCGCTGACTCGATTGACGAAGCATTAACCACGACAGCCCCGAGCACCAAAAAGATAATTTTTCCACAGCCCTTAAACCTCCCTAGGGCTGCACAAACTGAATCGGTCGGTCACCCGATCAACTAACGCATCAAACTCAACAATTTGCAATTCTACACCCGATAAACCCTAGTTTTCGAACTAAAATCGATTGACCGACCTAAACACCTCCAATGACCACGAAATTTTAATATGATGTACATGACATACCTAGTGGGATTTTGATGCGAAAACCTCACTCGAAACAGCCCCGGAAACGCTCAATTGGGCAGCCACCCGGTTAGCCTACAACAAGACGTTTTTTGATCAATAAGCGCAATATGAGGGTCAATTAACGTGAAAAAGACTTGGGGAATCATAGTACATACCTTGAATTGAAGTTCTAAGGCTTAGAATTGGCTACAAAAGAAAAAAAAACGTGGGTCTTGGCCTTGATGAAGCTGCCGATCGCAACAGCTTTAGGGGGGCTAGGGTTTGTTGTGTTATAACATAAGATGTTACACTCTAGTCCCTCCAGATTGAGGTGTAAGGCAAAACGGGAAGAAAAGTTAGGTTCTTTAATGTACCGGGATGACGTGAAGGCTTCCGAGAAACGTTGGTTAAGTCCTGAGAGTTATACATACTCTACAAGCTTTAGTTCTTCAAACCGGAGCTAACGGGTGTTACAAGTCCACCCCCTACAATGGGATTCGTCCCCGAATCCCGATGCGACAGGAACAACTGCGGATAAAGTCTCATAATTTCGCCTTCGGACTCCCAAGTGGCCTCGGAACCCCTACAGTGCTTTCACTGCACCTTCACCTGCCTAACCACCTTATTTCTCAAGCGCCTCTCCTGACGCTCAAGGATAGCAATCGGTTGCTCAACGTAATTCAGCTTACAATCGAGCTCAATATCGTCAAGAGGCACATGGTCCTCCTCATCCGCTAAGCATTTCCTCATATGAGACACGTGAAAAGTAGGATGAATTCCCGTAAGCTCCTCGGGTAAATCCAGTCTATAAGCTACCTCGCCAACCCGGGCCAAAATACGCAACGGGCCAATAAACCTCGGGCTGAGCTCCCCCCTCTTACGAAAATGAATAATGCCCTTCCAGGGAGAAACTTTTAACATAACCCGATCCCCAACCTCAAACACGATAGGCCTTCGCCTTTTATCGGCATAAGATTTCTGACGATCCTGCGCGGCCTTCATAAATGCTTTAATCTTGTTGAGTTTCTCAGTCTTACCCTCGTCCACCTCTAAATTACCTAACTGCTTTTGACCAATGAAACCCTAACAGAAAGGAGTCCTACACCTCCTACCATACAACATCTCAAACGGTGGCATCCCAATCGTGGCGTGATAACTGTTATTATACGAAAACTCCACCAACGGTAAGTGACGGTCCCAACTACCACCAAAGTCGATAACACAAGCCCGCAACATATCCTCGAGAGTCTGAATGGTCCTCTCGGACTGACCATCCGTCTGCGGGTGATAGGCAGTACTGATGAGGAGTTTGGTGCCCATCTTCTCGTGAAACCGTTTCCAAAACCTGGAGGTGAAACGAGTATCCCTATCCGAAACAATAGACACCGGCACCCCGTGCCTAGAGACGATCTCACGAAAAAACACATCGGCCAGCTGCTCTGAATTAAAAGTCTCTCGAATCGGAAAGAAATGAGCGCTCTTGGTCAGTCTATCCACAACTACCCAAATGGTGCCATAATTGCCCCTAGGAGTACGAGGCAGTTTAGTCACGAAATCCTTGGTAAGATGTTCCCATTTCCACTCAGGTATTTCCAACGGCTGAAGTTTCCCAAATGGCTTCTGATGCTCGGCCTTAACCTGTAGGCACATCAAACACTTACTCACGTACTGAGCCACCTCAAATTTCATTGCAGGCCACCAATAATTTTTCTTCAAGTCTTGGTACATCTTGATTGCGCCCGGGTGAATAGAATAGCGCGACTTGTGTGCCTCATCCAAAATTTTATCTCTGAAACCTCCATAACTCGGTACCCACAAACGACCCTCCTTATATTTCAACCCATCACCTTCGTCTTCCAACAACTTTTCCTGACCCCAAATACGCTCTGACATAATCCATTCCACCTGCAACGCTTCATTCTGTGCGTTGGCTATTTGTTTCAAAATGTCGGGTTTTAGAATAAGCTGGTAGGATTTCACACGAATAGGTTTTGGTCTCTCCTTCCGGCTTAACGCGTCGGCCACCACGTTAGCCTTACCCGGATGGTACATGATCTCCAGGTCGTAGTACTTAATCAACTCCAACCATCTACGCTGCCGCATATTCAGTTCCTTTTGCTCGAAGAAATACTTTAAGCTCTTATGATCGGTATAAATAACGCAAGGAGCACCGTACAAATAGTGCCTCCACAACTTAAGCGCAAACACAACCGCTGCCAGTTCTAAATCGTGGGTAGGATAATTCGCCTCGTGAGGCTTCAATTTTCGTGAGGCATAAGCGATGACTCGACCTCGCTGCATCAAAACACACCCAAGCCCCTGATAAGAGGCATCAGAATACACCACCAAATCGTCGGTGCCATCAGGTAAAGCTAAGATCGGGGCATGCGTCAATCTGTTCTTCAACTCGAGAAAAGCCTCCTCTTGTTCCGTACCCCAATCGAACTTCACACTTTTCTTAGTCAGCTTGGTTAGCGAAGAAGCAATTTTCGAAAACTCGGGAATAAAGCGGCGGTAATACCCCGCCACACCCAGAAAACTACGTATTTCAGTTGGAGACGTAGGAGACTCCCATTCATTCACGGCTTCCACCTTTGCAGGGTCAACCAGAATACCACTCGGGTTGATAACATGGCCCAAAAATTGAACCTCACGTAACCAGAAGGAACACTTAGAAAATTTTGCATACAATTTGTGTTTCCGCAGAGCCTCCAACACTTCCTTGAGATAACCGGCGTGATCGGTTTCAATTTTAGAGTACACAAGAATGTCATCGATGAACACAATAACCGAACGATCGAGTATCGGTCTACACACCCGGTTCATGAGAACCATGAACGCAGCCGGTGCATTGGTCAAACCAAAAGACATCACCAGAAATTCATAATGTCCATAACGAGCGCGGAAGGCAGTCTTAGGAATATCTTCCTCCCGAATCTTCAACTGATGATACCCGGACCTAAGGTCGATCTTCGAGAACCAACTAGCTCCTTGGAGCTGATCAAATAAATCGTCGGTCCTTGGGAGAGGGTACCGATTTTTGACAGTGAGCTTGTTTAATTCACGATAGTCCATGCACATCCGCATGCTACCATCTTTCTTCTTAACGAACAAGACCAGGGCACCCCAAGGAGAGATGTTCGGTCGAATAAAGCCCTTATCGAGCAAGTCTTCCAACTGAGCCATAAGCTCCTTCATTTCATTTGGCGCTAGACGGTAGGGAGCTCGGGCAACGGGTTGGCGCCCGGTACAAGGTCTATCTGGAACTCGACCTCGCGATCCGGCGGCACATCTGACAAATCATCTGGAAATACATCCGGGAAATCCCGAACAATAGGAACATCACCGACGGTAGCCACCTCGGTTTTCACATTCATAGCATACACCAGATACGTCCCGCACCCCCGCTGCATCAACTTCCCCGCCTTAAGCATGGATATAATATGTGGCGTCGCAACATTCCGATCACCGAAGACCGTAATTTGAGTCCCATCCGGAGCTTTTAGACGAACGAGTTTCTGACCACAAATGATCTGCGCATCAACATTCGCGAGCCAATCCATCCCGAGCACCACGTCGAAGCAGCCAAGCGGCATCAAATACAACTGCATTGGAAATCTATACCCAGACAACTCGATGGAACAACCCTGAATAGCCCTAGACACGGACACGGATTTTCTTACGGCGACCTCAACCTCAAACACATCGACTACGCGCTCGGGTGATTTGTTCAACGAGGAACAGAAAGCGGTAGACACAAAACTTCTACTGGCGCCCGGATCAAATAAGACTGACGCCTGTAATTCATCAAGTAGAAAGGTACCTAGGACAATATTATACTACTACTTAGCTATACGATCAACACATACGATTTCAAAGGAATAAGAAATTATAACGGTGGACTAGCTAAATAAGGAAAAAGTACCTGAAACGACTTCCGCGCCCCCTTTTGCTTCCTTCTTGGAGATGTTGAAGGCCCTCGCCCTGGCCTTCGGCTTCTCATCCCTCTTCCCTCTTGAGGAAGTCCCCTGACCGGACGCCCCCACCTTACTGGTAGAACAGTTTGATGACAAGTGACCAGAACCCCTGCAGCGGAAACAAGTCTGAGTCGGGCACTCGTAATGGGGGTGCCCAACCTTATCATAACGAAAACAGGTGCCGGACCCACTCTTACACTCCCCCTTGTGTATTTTGCCGCACTTCTTGCAATTACCGAACGCCGCATCCATTCTAAACTCAGAAGTTTCAGTCTTCACCCTCTTGCCAGACGAACTAAAATTGTTTCCCCCAGGCCGCTTACCATACGAATTAGTGTTCCAGGTCTTCCTAGCCTCGTTCGGCGGTAACTTCTCCCTTTGCTCATACAATGTACCTGCCAAGGTAACCACCGAGTGAAAGGAGTTCATGTCGGAGGTCACCACACCCCTATGAACATCCACCGGGAGGCCCTTCACATACTTCTTAATCCTTTTTGCCTCAGGGGTAACCAGATCGGGACACAAGCGAGCCATCTTGTTGAACTTTGTGGTATACTCCCGATGCGACATAGTACCAGCCTCCAAGGTCAAGAATTCCTGTTCTATCTTATCCAATTCATGCGGAGGACAAAACTGATCGAGAACCAATTTCTTCAACTCATCCCACGTCATCCTCCTAATCGAACGATCACCCATAGTTTGCGCCAAGTTATCCCACCAACATAGTGCCTCGGAACGGAACGAGGCAGTAGTATAAGTCACCATATCCTCTCCCTTGCACTTACTAACCCTCAGAACAGCCTCCATCTCTCTCACCCACTGATGTGCTACCAATGCATCTTTAGTACCATCGAAAGAAGGGGGGTCGCACTTCTTAAAGTCACCATACGAGCAACCCCGGGTCGATACACTAACGGTCCGCACCTCATCATCATCCCCACTCGGCACATACACTTCCTCTTCCTCTTCGACCTGTACCTCCTTACTCTTCCTTCCCCTATCCGAACCCTTACCAGCTAGTGATTCTTCCATGACCTTGACAGACTCAGCAACGATCTCTGGGCCAAGTGTTGGGCCTTGGGCCAAGGTGTTGGGCCTTGGGCCAGTTGTTGGGCCTTGGGCTAAGTTGTTGGGCCTTGGGCCAAGGTGTTGGGCCTTGGGCCAAGTGTTGGGCTTGTACGGCCCATTAGGCTAGAGTTTTCCTACAGTCTAGTTTAGTAATGCGTTATGTATAATTTACAGGCCCTTGCTTGTGATTTTGCCCTTAGGAACTTCCTAGCTCGTTGCAAGTATTCGATCAATCTCAGGTGAGTTCTTGATGCCCCGTTTAACTCTTTTTAAGTTTTGGGCTAGCATGCACACCTAAGTGTTTTTCTTACTTGATGAAATGTTTTGAATGGTTTTACATAGGCTTGCTAGTATTGGTAGGCCTTGGAATGTTATAGAATGTGTATGTATATATATATATATATTTATATATATTTAGAATGGCCAATATTTGGCGAATGTTGTAGTCGTCTCGACTACTGAATATTGCGTATGCCTACCTTGTGTTTGTATGCGCCGAATGTCACGTGTTTGGGTTGTACGTTTGCTCGACCCTGAATGTTTGTAGTCGTTTCGACTACTGAATGTTGCGTATGCCTACTTTGTGTTTGCATGCGCTGAATGTTACGTGTTTGGGTTGTACGTTTTCTCAGCCCTGAATGTTATTTATTGAATGTTATATATATATATATATATTTTGATATATATAGGAATGCACGTATAGAGATGCTTATACGTAAGAATGACTATTTATCAAATGTGGTGACCTAACCGATGTATTTCCATTTACCGTCTTAAAACCATTGGAAGGATTATTTACAGATTTTGTTACTTATTTAAAACTTGAACTCACTCAGCTTAAGCTGACTTTGTGTGCATGTTAGTGTAAGTTTCAGGATTTGGAAGAGGATGCCTTATTGCTTGGACGTGCACGGAGCTATTTGGATGGTGAAGGGCATACTGGAAGGAAGAATTGTTATGAATATTTTATTTCAAGGAAACTTATAAAAGTTATATTTACTTTGGATTTTGGGCAAAATTCCCGGGTTTCGAGAACTTATTTCATTTTTCATGTTTTCCGCAAAATTGATACTCTGATACGTTGGTTTTAATGGAAGAAACGGTTTTTAAGTTTATTTAATTTTACGAGTGTTATGAATGATTACCAACTGTGGGGTTCCCGGGATTCGGGGCCTTGCACCAAGACCATAACGATTGGGTGAAGCACAATGAGTATTCGGTGTAAGTTTCTTGCCTCATGTTGGGAACTATGATTCCCGAGATTCAAAAGGATTTTGAACTTCATGGGGCATACGACATGATCACCCAACTTAAGGGAATGTTTCTTGCACAAGCTAGGGTGGAACGCTTTGAAACGGTTCGAGCGTTTCATGCATGTCGTATGGAGGAAACCCAATCGGTCTCATCTTATGTTATTAACATGAAAAGCCACATTGATCGTCTCGAGCGCCTTAATTGTCCCGTCTCAAAGGAGTTAGCCACGGATTTTTTCCTAAATGGGCTAACCAAGAAGTTTGAGACTTTTGTTATGAATTATAACATGAATGGGTGGGACAAGAGCATTGGTGAGCTTCATACAATGCTCAAGACGGCTGAGACGAGAATGGGTAAAAAGGTTTTACCCGTTCTCACGATCAATGAGGGAGGAAATAATAAAAGGCATCACCCGGAACCTAAGACAAAGGTTGCCAAAGGTAAGGGACAAGTCAAGGGCAAGTTCAAGGGAAAGGCAAAAGCGGAACTACCCAAACCAAATAAGCTAAAGGTTAGCTCGGAGGATCCGTGCTTTGGATGTGGGGAGATTGGGCATTGGATGAAGAATTGTCCAACCCGTCTCAAAGAGTTGAAAGCTAAGAGGGATGCGGGGAAAATCTCGGGTACAACTTTCATGATTCATGTTGATCTTAATATTATTTCCTCTAACACATGGGTATTGGATACCGGATGTGGAACTCATATTTGCAATTTATTGCAGGGGTTCACGGAAAATGAAGGATTTAAGAAAGGAGATATTAGTCTCTTCATGGGCAACGGAGCAAAGGTTGTTGTAGAAGCCAGAGGAGACTACACATTGAATCTTCCAAATGGTTTGGAAGTTATTTTGAAAGATTTTTTTTATGCTCCTAGTTTGACTATGAACATTATCTCCGTTTCATTGTTAAGACAATATGGGTTTGATTTTAAATTTGTGGACAATGGTATTTGTGTTTTCATGAATAATGTCTTTTATTTTAAAGCAATGCCGTCTAATGGCATTTATGAATTAGTTCATGATAACACATCCTTTGATAACACGTTGTACCAATCAAGCACCAAGAGACTCAAAATGGATTTGAGTAAGACTTATCTTTGGCATTGTTGCCTTGGTCATATAAACAAAGATCGCATACATACACTTCAAAAGAATGGTCTTTTGGAATCTAGTGATGATTCATTTGATAAATGCGAGTCTTGTATGTTAGGAAAGATGACCGAGGACCCTTTTAGTGGAATAAACGAAAGGGCAAAAGACTTATTAGGTATCATACATTCGGATGTATGTGGTCCTTTTAGGACAATGACAAGGAATGGTGAAAGATACTTCATTACCTTTATTGACGACTATAGTCGTTATGGGTATGTGTACTTTTTAAGACACAAAGATGAAACCTTTGAAATGTTCAAAGTCTTCCAAAATGAAGTACAAAATCAACTCGATAAAACCATGAAAGTGCTTCGTTCGGATAGAGGAGGTGAATACCTAAGTGTTGCTTTCCGAGATCATCTTAGGAGTTGTTGGATCATCTCACAAATTACACCACCCGGAACATCACAACACAATGGTGTGTCCGAAAGGAGGAATCAGACTCTATGGGATATTATTTCTATAGCCCAACCGAGCAAAATGTGTTCATTGCTCGAAAGTCCGAGTTCTTGGAAACTAAGTTCCTTATGGAAGGTACCAGTAGAACGGTGGATCTCGAGGAGGATCGAGAACCACAAGCCGATACACGTTTGGTTGATACTAGCAATCAACAAGAGGTTGTTGAAAATGATCAAATGGTTGATCAAGACACACAAAACGTTCGCAAATCCGGTAGGATTAGTCATCCACCCAAAAGATATGGATTTTTCATGGATGGATGCTATGTGGTAGATTCGGATGAACCCACCACATACCGTGATGCAATGTCACAATCCGATTATGACACGCTTGAAGCCATGAACGTTGAGATGTAATCCATGCATGACAACCAAGTATGGGATTTGGTTGTACCACTTCTTAATTCCAAACCGGTTGGAAGTAAGTGGGTTTTCAAAAAGAAAACCGATATGCATGGAAACTTGGATACTTATAAAGCAAGACTTGTAGCAAAAGGTTTCACTCAAACTCAAGGGGTTGATTACGACGAAACTTTTTCTCCCGTAGCAATGCTAAATTCTATTAGGATATTGTTTGCCATAGCCGCTCATTATGACTATGAGATATGGCAAATGGATGTCAAAATCGCTTTTCTATATGGGCATCTTGAGGAAGATGTCTATATGGTTCAACCCGAAAGTTTTGTCAATCCACAACATCCTAACAAAGTATGCAAGTTAAAGAAATCTATCAATGGATTGAAACAAGCATCTAGAAGTTGGAATCAACGTTTTGATGAAGAAGTTAAGAAATTTGGATTCATAAAAAATGGTGATGAAGCTTGTGTGTAAAAGAAATCTAGTGGGAGCATCATTACGTTCTTAGTATTGTATGTTGATGACATACTACTATTTGGGAATGACATTCCAACCATGGAAGGTGTACAAGCATGGCTTGGAAGTTGTTTCTCCATCAAAGATCTTGGTGAAACCGCCTATATTTTGGGAATAAAGATCTATAGGGATAGATCAAGGCGGTTGATAGGTTTAAACCAAAGTGCATACATTGACAAAATCTTGAGAAGGTTCAAGATGGAGGACTCTAAGAGAGGTTTGGTGCCTATTCAAAGAGAAACGATATTGAGTGCATCTCAATGTCCAAGCTCAAAGGTTGAGCAAGAGAAAATGAATGGAATCCCATACGCATCGGCTATTGGATCCATCATGGATGCAATGGTATGCACTAGACCGGATGTATCATGCGCTTTAAGCATGACAAGTAGATTCCAACATAATCCGGAAGTAGCCATTGGATGGCGGTTAAGAGTATATTGAAATACCTTAGAAGGACTAATGACATGTTTCTAATATACGGTTCGGTTGAAGAGGAACTCGTTGTAAAGGGTTACACGAATGCGAGTTTCCAAACCGATCGAGATGATTCTCGATCACAATCGGGATATGTTTTCATTATGAATGATGGGGCAGTCTCTTGGAAGAGCTTGAAACAAGATGTGGTAGCTTTGTCCACCACGGAATCGGAATACATCGCCGCCTCATTGGCAGCTCAAGAAGTTGCGTGGATTAGGAAATTCATTACCGACCAAGGGGTGGTCCGTACCATTCAGGACCCTTTAGAGATCCTTTGTGACACCGAGGGTGCGATTGCTCAAATCAAGGAACCTCATGCACATCAAAAGACGAGGCCCATTGAGCGGAAGTTCAACAACATAAGGGATGAAGTTGAAAAGGGAAAGATATGTATTCGCAAAGTTCACGCCGATCAAAACATTGCGGATCCACTCACGAAGCTCCTTGAAAGGCCAAAGCATGAGGGTCATACTTGTGCCTTAGGACTTCGATATTCTAGTGATTGGATATGATCGAATTTTGTATTTGGATATCGGAACAATTGTTATTTTGACTCATTCATATGATTATGGTCTATGATTATGACATTTTGAGTCATGTTCCATTTTAGCTTGTTTAAATCCATGAATAAGTTAATTATTCTAAATGTCCGTAGTCACTCATATTTGTGGGAACAAATATGAAGGTAAGACTATTATGAACTTGGATTGGTGGATATTTATAAGGTATGAATATAAAGCAAGGGTTGCTGCCAAGGTTCATAGATATTTATGGGATATAAATATTGGACTGACCCGCTCTCAAATGTTACTACATGGAATCCTTGTGATTGATCATAAGTAAATTTGAGTAAAGGCGAATATCATAGTATCCTCCGACCTGAGATACATATTGGTTCTTGATATTCACCAAGTATTATACTTTGACTTAGTTTTTCGCTGCTCTGAAACATGACAGTACATAAGGCTAAGATCAGGTTTGGTACAAGGTGATTGTGAGAGACGTATGTAGTCAAAAGAGGATTTGTCCCTCTTATTCATTGAGAGTAAGATGTCTAAGGACTGATAAGTTAAATCAACAGAGAATGATCACTCTGTGTCTCTGGATTTGACATGACATCTGTGGCAAAAGGATAAATGATAGTTTCACCTAAATCATTTCAAGTAAGGGACTTGAAGGGGATGATGTTATTGAATGGCACTTCGTCATGCGTATTAGGGTAGTAAACCGTAGTTGGGCGGTATTTGCTACTTGCATCAATCTTCTATGTATCTTGTGTAAGTGGGAGCTTGTTGGACTTGGTATGCCCAAGACACATATTATTATTGATGTGGCTAGCACGTCATGATCCAAGTCGGGTTATACCCAATAACAAGCTAGACAAATACCAATTATATTTGTTTATATATATATATGATATGATCATAACAAATAAATATTAACGCTTAAGTTATTTAGAAAGGGGTTTCTAAATACAATGTACTTGTGACATAAATAAATCATATGGATGATTTATATTTTTACAGATAGCATTCCATAATGTTACTTAAGATGGTTAAGTAACAATATGTGGATAATGGTTACCAAGCATGTCACCTATAATGTTTTATAACATAAAAGGAAAGTTATAAAAGAATTAATAATAAAAATAATGAGAAAGGAAGACCCCCCTCTCTTGTTCTCTTCTATTATTTTATTATTATTTATAACATAGTGGAGACATGCAATGAAGGGGATTGGTTCCAAGGGAGGTGCCAATTTTGAAAGACTTATTTTTGGTTTCTTTCTTTCCTTTTCTCTCATAACCCCAAAATAACACACAAGACACATAGAGGAAAAAATCCTCTAGACTCTCTCTTTTCTCTCTTGGACGGCCAAGAACAAGGAACAAGTAGGAGTTATCAAGTGTTACTAAATCCTAGCTACAAGTGGTGTTTGTTGGAAAGCTTGGGGTATGCTAGCTTGAGGTGCTTCATATTCAAGTTCTTGCCTTCCTTATCATCATCTCCTTCCTCTTCCTTGGATTTTAAAGGTAGCTTTGACATGCATGAACTTATAGTGTCATGCATGTGTTTGATAGCATGTATTTCGAATATGAATCCGGGATTGGGTTTTGCATGTGTAAAACCGGTTTTATACATATCAAATTAACAAGATTTAAAACTTATATCCGCTGCTTTTTCATAAAATTGGGATTTTATGACTTTGATAATCTTGTTAAAACCCAACAATAGACCCTCTATCATAATCTAAACTTGCTCATTATCTCCAATATCACCGATATATCCTCTTTAAGCCCGTAGTTTTTCCTCCAAGCTCGGAACTCCGGCCAACCTCCATTCACCCTCAATCCTCAATGTTACCAGGTAAATTATTCATGCATTTTGATCGTCTAATCCCAATAAACGAAAGCCCTATCCTAATTTAAGCAAACATGGCACCAAAATAATGAATTGAATTCTAGGGTGTAAAGGTTAGGGATGAGTGTATGGTTATTACATATGTATTTTTATTTCCAATCATAAATTGAATAGTTAAGCTGGTTCAATGGTTAAGACACTTGGTTAACACATTCCAGACCGTGTTGTAACGTCCTCGTTATGAATCTTATTTGAATAAAATAATACAATTTTTTTTGAGATGTGTGTCATGTTTACATTATTTAATCAAATTAAATAATAATGAATGAAAGGATAAGTATTAAGAGTAGTTTTGGGCTTGAAATGATTATGGGCCTAAAAGCCTTTGGGCTCGGCCTATTTAAACCCCAAAACCCTAATTACCATTATTGCCTCATCATTCCTTTAACATTCCAATCATCAGACACACACAAACACACATACTCACCCCTGTACCCAGACATTCCTTTCATCCTTTTCATTCATTCAATGATCTATCAAGCTCATCTAATACTACCAAAGAATCAAAGATCTAATCTATCATAATCATTAAAGTATGTTTTAAGGTCTAAGTTTGTTTTCATTTCATCTTTATCTTGTTCTTGTCAAGAAATAATAATAAATGAACAAATCAATCTAATAACTTGAACACAAAATGAACCGAGCCAAACCAGACTCAAATGAACTCTTTTAGAACCAAGAAAGAAATATTGAAATTCGGTTTTAAAGGTTTGGCCAATATAAATAATTATAAGAACAAAAGGAATAAGGATTTAAGACCCAAAACTTAAGCCGTATCGACTAATATGAAAAAGGCTTAAGGACGGCTGGTTTAATTCTGTAAGACCCCGAATCCCGGGAATCATACAGTTGGTAATCACATCCATAATTTCACAAAAATTTAAAACCCAACAATTCTTTGTATTTAAAACCAGTTTAGAGTAAATAATAGCGGAAAAGTTCAAGTATTAAAAATCCCAAAACACGGGTATAGGTGTCCAAAATCAATCGTAAATAAAATATTCTTTTTATTTGAAATCCTTGACCAGAAATGCCTTCAACCTCCCGAGTAGCATCCAGCACGTCCAAGCGGTAGCATCCACTTCTTAACCTGAAAGTCAAACTAACATACACACAAAGTCAGCTTGAGCTGAGTGAGTTCAAGTTTTCATAAACAATATTTCATACTTTATCTCAAAATTATAGTTCTAAACAATAGAGAGGATAATAATAAAATAATTAATATAATTCATCAAATAATACATTCATCGTCGAACACACGTACACGGGCCTCTCCACCACGAGTCAAGACTCGACTAATATATTTGACCCGGACGCGGTAAGACCTAAGCATGTGACCCGAGCCTCTCCACCACGGGTCAAACCCGAGTAATATATTTGACTCGGTCACAGCTTACACATCCAAGCACGTGATACGGGCCTTTCCACCATGGGTACATCCCGAGTAATATATTTGACCTGATCACGGCTCAACATTCAACATTCAACGGGCCTCTTCACCATGGGATTTTAAAACCCGAATAATATATTTGACCCGCCAGAATGATGATCACGCCACACGGGCCTCTCCACCACTGGATTTAAAAACCCGAGTAATATGTTTGACCCGGACGTGATCACCATGCACACACACATCAATAAGCCTACTCACATCATTTTTAGTCACGAGGAACTAAATATCATCGCATAACCGTAGGCTATAAGGTAACACATACTCATACATACATACATACCTCCATACATACATACATACATACATACATACATACATATATACATATATATATATACATATATATATAAACATCCCAACGTGAACCAAGTAAATAGGTCTATTAACATCCTCGGGTCTAGACCATCAATAATGTATGTACCTTAAAGGATACAAGACCATAAACAAGTCTAAAATATCCTAAAGCATGTAAAATAATTCAAAGATGACTTTCAAAATGCACAAACGCGAGTGAGACCATGCAATATCATTCAAATAGTTGTATCGGGTAAAATCGTATAAAATTGGATTTCGGTGTGCATGCTAGCCCAAAACTTAAAAAGAGTTAAAAGGGGGCATCATGAACTCACCTGAAACGAGCCAATCAAATAAAAATAGGTATGAGAACTTTAAAGCCAATTCCACAGTTTACAAGCCTGTCGGATTGCACACAAAGATTACTAACTAAACGTACCGACTCGCTTATCCTACGAGACGTTCTGACATGATTTGATTGACCTAAAGCCTTGCCATTACCAAATTCAACTACATCAGCCCCCGAAGCCATGTATTTACCAAAACCACCCTTTGTTATTCCCGGGGACAAAGGGTTCCCAATTTACCCTCGAAAGTTGTTGACTTTATCGAATACGCGCGTTAACGGTTTGCTTATGCACTTAGATACCGACTCAGCCCCATATGGACCAAATTTAGTAAAATCACAGCCAACAAGTCCACACGACGCTACACAATTTGGATGGGTCGGTAATTCGCAAGCACGATGCACAAATTACCAATAAACGCAAATTTGCGCCGTACCGACCCGTTTGAGTAACCGACAACCAATTCAACCCCAATAACATAAAAATATAGTTTTTCACAGCCAACAAATCCTACCGAGGCTACAACATCCGAATTGGTTGTTAATTCCCTCAAACAACGCGCTAGACGCAACACTTGACAAACTAGACAACCGAAACCTAGTTTTCACATCATCAACAGTTGACCAATCTAACGAATGCCAAAACTCATGTTACTAAAGTATATTACACTAGACATATCTAAGAAGATGACGGAGCACGAACTTCAATTATAACAGCCCCGAAAGATGCGAGAAAGGGCAGCCACCGGTTAAGCCTAAAACGAACTTATCGATCAATAACGAATATAACATGCAGATTTTAGCATGCAAAGATGCATTTTATTACATAGGAAAACCATGGTATTAAATTATTAATTTTTTACCAGAGTTGTATAAATATCTTAAGTTTATAAAAATATTTTTATTATATTTTTATAGTGGACACAAAAATCATAAAAATTTCTCCAACACAGAAAGGTATGTGCAGCTATTTCAGTGCGCAACAAAATGATTTTATTTTTATAAAATTCATTACTCAGCCAAATTAAACGATTCTATGTGGTTTGGTTTCTAACTCAAAATATTAATTTCCAGAAATGGAATCAACCAATTTAGACTTGTTGAAAAAGGGTTATGATGTTGGGAAGACAGACCAGAATCCGTCGTCCCGCATCAGCTTTGACACTCGATTTTATAAAATCATAAAAAGTATTCAAATCTCGTCCAAAAATTACGTATTATACATTTCTGGAAACTAGACTCAAAGTAGAACATCATGGAAACAATAATCTATCAAAAAAAAAATGGATTATCATCGAGTTACAGGCCCTACAATAAACGAGTATGAATCTGTCAGAAATTGTTATAATCAAAACTCAATCCTAACGACCAATAAGTGCGTTAATATGATCAATTAAGGTCAAAAAGAGTTGTAGACACTTAATACTGACCTTGAATTAGACTCGGGAGGGCTGGAACTCGGCTGTAACTGCACGGAAAATGAGGTGGGGGCTGGAGAAGGGGGCGCCGATCGGACCAAAGAAGAGAGGGGGAAAATCTAGGGTGTTTGTTATAATATATTTACACTTTAGTCACCCATCTTGTAAATTACGATATCTTGGATTAAACGTTAAATAAATAGGCTTACAAGAAAGACAAAGAGGTCCCTGAGGAAGGCCAGATCGAGTCTCAGTAAAAATACAAACTCTACAACACATAGATCCTTTTAACGAAAATTTGCGAGCGTTACAAGTCTACCCCCTTAAAATGGGATTCGTGACTGGAGTGGATTCGCGACTCGAGTGTTTACAAGTCAGTTGAGTCGTTTATACTCTAGACGTTTCTCCAATATATTATCATAGAAGGGACCCTAATAATATATGCGAAGGTTATAGGGCGAAAGGCTCTTTAAAATATAGAAGGGACATGTATGTATTAATTAGAGAAAGTTAGATAAAGTATGGAAGATTGTAAGAATGTATGTATGTATGTGTGTATGTATGAATGTGTGACATTCGTGACAAACCGGATACACCTCAGTATTCGCAAATCGAATAAGCGATTAACCGCTTGTTGCGTAACGAACAATCGAATAACCAAACGGGTCTGGTTATGACCCAGATATCCTGAGGGGCCATCTATAGGTGATATATGTCTATTATAAGCTAACGTATTGATATTAAGGCCTTAATATGATAGCAAACTAGTTAAATGAAAACATGCTCGTTTAACTACCCGCTATGGATTTTAACGCGAAAGATAGTTCCGAAACAAGCATTGTATCATCCGTTAAGCCGAAAAAGACTTACCAAACACTTTTTAGGAATGTTTTAAGCGATCCGTGAAAATATTTTCGATTTTTGCAAACAAATACTATATTTTTCTAAATTTACACGAAATTGGCCGAAAAAGACACGTTTTCTCGCTGTTTGTCGTACCCGCTGTATTTTCTCGCCAAAAACCAAACCCGAAATAAATTTGGACTTGGTTTTTCACTTTTCGGATTGTAAATTTAGTATTTGGGCTAAAATGGGCCATGGAAGGCCCATGAAGTCTTCCGGCCACAACTCATGGGGAAACCCCCTATTTTGATTTCATTCACATTTAAACATGATTTAAGATATTTTGCTCATTCATATCATCTAAGAACTGGTGAAAAACTTTGGAGCTTCACACACACACCAAACTTGCAAGGTAATAGGATTATTTTGATCATTTAAAGCATTGTTAAACTTGATAGTTACATAAAACTTGAACCTTGATTACCAAAAATCAACCCTAACCATGTAAAAACCCTAAAAATTTTTCATAAACATGTTTTGATCCCACACATGGTTAGGAATCATAATCATACTCTTTTTTGGCCATAAACACGGATTAGAGGGTTTAAACGATGTTTTTACAGTTCAAAAGTTCGGTTTAGAACCCTAACCGAAACCCTAATTTTCATGGCTGGTCTTGTGATGATACATGCTTGGTTGATGATATAGAACCTGTACCTAGCTTATATAGAAGCACAATAACCCGAAAATTGGATTAAGAGAGCGAAAACGGGCAAAAACCGCAAAGGTAATACCGAAATGTTCAATTACGGGCTGTTTAGGATTCGATTATGATGTTCATATTTTAGGTCATGAAATTTTGCAGGGACATCAAGGACCATATCATTGAGTCCCTATCCAAATTTGGTAATTTTTCGACCATACGAGAATATTTGGCGAATTTATTACGAAATTGGGATGTTTATTTGGAAAAAAGAGTTAAAATGTTTGAAAAATTATGAAATTTTATGGGGAACTAAGATTTGATATATTATGATCACAAATGAAATTTGGGGTCAGTTGGAGAAGCCTAAGTGTGTTTTGTGCATTTGCGCTTATTTGGATTTTCATAGTCGTGTTTGGTTAAAAAATAATATTTGACAAGATTGTTAGCTTTTAGAATTGCTACAGGTTATTTTGGGAAGTGTTTTGATCACTCAGAAATTTTGGCGGATTTTTCGGAAATCATTTGGTATAAACGCATGATTTTCGGACTAATTATAGCACATAAAATGATTTTTTATAAATTTATACATCAGCAAATAATTCCGAAAAACATTTTTATAAAAATCTACATATTTTATTTGATAAGTGTCTAAATTTTCATGATCTAATGACTAACAAATAATTAATTGTGTTAATTTGAAGATTAAACAGATTTAATTCTGACGAAAACCGACAAGTTCGTGATTAACGAGCCTGTTAGAATATCAGAACTTCAAGAGTGATCAAAAAGCATATTTTCAGATTAATTATGTAAAAACGAACTTTTTGTGAGAAATCCGAACAATTTGGATAGATTGTGCGCGTTTTTATCCAATTCAAACTGAATAAACGGAAACGAGCCCCGTAGCAAATCCAGACCCCAAAATTGTGGTCTTTCTTTTTAACTTAATCATTTTATCAACCAACACATTTACCCAAGTTTACTTCCCCATAGCTGTTTTCCGAACGCATAAACGAGCCACTTGGCCCAGCCGGTGAAACGGGGAAACTAAGCCAAATTCGATTTTAAACATCAGACATTGAACAACATCACAATCTAAGCCTATTGACACTTTCCGGGTGTTATAGCCATGCCCAGACTAGATATACAGCCTAGCTTAGTATAGAGATTATAATAATATTAAAATATTAATGTTATTATAAAATTTACTATAGGGACTAAGTGATAGCAAGGGAAACGAACCCTAAGCTGACCTTGCACTGAGTGCGTACAAAACCGTGAGTTTCATGACCCCACTCTTTAAACTGTTTTACGAACTTTTGGGGTGAAAAACATATTTATATGCGTTATTTATCTAAAAACAGTTCAGGATATAAATTATCTAAACATTTATATATGAAAAGTCCTTACAAATATAATGATTGATTACGTGCGAATGAATGGTGAATAGTATTCTTGAATGACAAGTTATGTGGATATGGTACGAATACCAACACATAACGAAATTACATGTGACTACACATTTATACAAATACGCTGTGTGTTGTTAAACATAACGTGGTCTGTAACAGCCCTGGGGAATAACGTGGTCTGTAACGGCCATGGGGATAACGTGGTCTGTGATGATCATGGGGTTATTCGGGGCGGAAGGGGGGCCACAATAGTACTAAAATAAAGTTGAGTATGGCCTATGAGCCTAGTTCTGCTGCAACTTATAAACTAAAGTTGAGTATGGCCTATGAGCCAAGTTCTGCTGCACTTATAAACTAAAGTTGAGTATGGCCTATGAGCCAAGTTCTGCTGCAACTTATAAACCAAAGTTAAGTATGGTCTATGAGCCAAGTTCTGCTGCAACTTATTAAACGAACTAACTTGATTATGACATGAGTGTTAATCAAATATTGTGATTATATATTTTGTCGGCGGAAAGGGGGGGGGGGCACAGTGATTGGTGATACATGAGAAATACTGCATTTGTGTGTGTGTGTGTGTGTTTGTGTATATATATATATATATGTGTGTGTGTGTGTCTATATACATGCTATGTTAATAGGCATATGAAATAATGTGGTGTAGGAAATACTAATTATTTGTGTATATACTGTGTAATAATTAAGTTTACGTGGAACTATTGTGGGCGGAAAGGGGCCATAATGGTTGAATTTACGGGGAACCGTTGTGGGCGGAAGGGGGGGGGGGGGCACAATGGTTGATATTACGCGGAAAACAAAGGCACATATTACGAACGAACAGTCACGATTTTATCGAAATTCGAATTTATATTATAAACTTACATACATAATATGTACACATAAAGATACGGTTGTACATATATACGAAAGTAAATACATTTTTATATACGCGCGTACATGCAAACTATGACTGCATGTGCAGAACTGATTTCGTTAAACTTATGAAATTCACCAACTATTCATAGTTGACCTGTATTAACATACTTTTCAGGAAATCAGAAAAGTGAAGTAATTGCCTATGTGTACGGGTTTGGCTTGTGATCGGCGCCGTGAGTATTTGAGTTAGAAGTAAAGTAGTTGAAGAGTTAGTTTTGATTGTATCACCTATTTTGTAAAAGACGTTAGAACGATGTAATATATTGTAAATTAGTTAGTAATGTTTCTTTATGAACAATGTATTTGATAACAGTTGTATCTATTCCATTTCCGTTTTACGCTACCGCAAATCGCTTAACAGGGTGTGACAGAATGCTAGAAGAACAGGTCATTAATTAATACGTATCTTCGGACGCGTATTAATAAGTAAGTGGATTAACTTGAACTCACTCAGCGTAGTTGACTTTTAGTATGCACGCAGGTGAGTAGAATGAGACAGGTTGTTTAGAGTGGGACACGTGGCAAATAAATGAAGACTGGCAACGAAGAAAAGAAGAGCCGTGTGTTATTCATATTTAATGTTTAAGACTTATGTTATTTCCGATTAAGACAAAGTATTTAAGTTATATAAGGATGGTTGACTTTTATTTTGCGAAATGTTTTAATTAACTCTGATTTTTCTGAATTATGTGAATGAGTAAATCTAACCCGAGCAAAATTAAGGCACCCAGGGATGGGGGCCTTACAGGTTGGTATCAGAGCATAAGTTTGAGAGAATAAGCATCCTTCATGCTTAGACTCGAATAGAGAATGGGACGAAAGGAAGAAAGAAAGAAGATGTATGTGCACGGATTTGGTATCCGCAGCTGTTCGAATAGGCTAGGGGTACTTTAGTCTTTACCCTTAATGTATAAAGGCTCATTCGCTAATGTTGTTTAGCGAATGAGGCCTGATTCGTTAATACTAGGCTATTCGTTAGTGTAAGAGCCCGTCAGTGTAAAGAATGGAAGCTCATTCGTTAAGGTATACCCATTCTCTAAGGGTGTTTAGCGAATGGGCTATTGAATGACTTATTCGTTAGTGATGTTAACGAACGAGAATGCTCATTCGTTACTACAGTGTAACGAATGAGACCAGCCTATAAATAGGCCTTGCATAGTTAGTTTGCGCAAGAGTTCTATGCCATATTTATGTTTATGTAACGTTATGCTGCCGGATTCTCTCCTCATCCTAATGTATTCATCATCCATCATAATGTATTGATTATTTGCTACTGAGATGGACTAATTCGCTATCAATGCTCATTCGTTATTTTTTTTCTGACATCCGTCAGTTTCATAACGAATGTGAGGTAACAAATGCGCTCCTATTTGTTCAAGATTTAACGAATGTGGAAGGTTGGTTATTTATAACGAATGTGACTCATTCGTTTAATGGTAACGAATGAGAACAAGGTGCCATTTGTTGCACACTGTTCAAACGAATGTGAACAGTGTAACATATGAGAAGTAAAAAAAAAGTATTTTAGGAAAATTTTCTTAACGAAATTTTTCAAGGATACTCTGAATATGTTGGATACTCTTCTCGCAAAATTTGGTAATATATTTTTCGACCGACTTTTCATGCATATCGAGGGGCCGAGGGGGAGTAACCGACTGAGTTAACGAGAATTTCATTGAAGATTTTTGAAGAACTGTTCAAGACCTTACCGAATTTTTCAAGAAATGAGGGAGATAAAAATTTCAAAGAGTTTATTCAATTGGTATCTTACTACGTTTGCAAGGATTTCTTGAAAAATTACTGCAATTCGGGTGGTAATTCATGATTGCAAAGCTACGTTTGACTGAGTTCAAGACTGCTATTATTCTTCGATTGTGGATTGATTTGTTCGAGATTGAAACCTGACTATGTGGGATACGAGTGTCTGTCCGTTTACTTCTTTCTGAGGGACTTTGATCCTGACAATGTTGGCTACGAGTATTCGGCGGATTGCTTCTGTTGAAGGGGACAATTCTTGAACGGGTTGATTTGGTTGAGGAATATATGAGTCTTGTCATCTGATTGAAGAAAATGATCGTTCGGGATTGATTAATGAAGGTTGGAACTCTAAATAGCATGCCCAAAACAGTAGTGCATCCAAGTGTATTGGTTGCCGAAGAGCTTCAAAGTGTGATAATTTGGGATAGACGTTATCCAGAGAGTGAAGGCCGATGTGAAAGACGTGGAAATATCGGGTTGTTCAGGAAGACGTGTGACGAGGTAAAATGTAAAGACATTTTTACTTTACAAGTGTGGCAGATACTGATGATTTGTTGCTCATTGATTCGTTTGATCGAACCATATCATAAGCCAGTTGGATGATCGAAATGATCACCTGGAGATGCTTATTTGAGGGGGAGATCTGATACGAGTAGCTACAAGTTGTTGGTTTGCTTACAAAGAGTTATAATTTGTCTGATTGCACAAGCCCGAGAATCATCAGCCAAGGGGGAGGTTGGCTATACGGCTGATGATATGCAGATAAAGTATTCACGATTAATTTATTCAACTTTAACGTATTCGTTGCTAAAGTATTGAAGGCTAAAGTATTGGATGGTAAAGTATTGGAAAGCATTTGTTAAAACGTTTTAGAAACGTTTACGAGCCAAGAATATAGTCGCAAATCGATACGTTAAGTTCGTGTTGATACAATACGTTAATGGAGATCAATACATTAAGCTTGGAGAGAATCCGGCAGCATAACGTTACAATGGATAAATATGGCACAGATCTCTTGTGCAATTCTATTATGGAAGGCCTATTTATAGGCGGGTCCCATTCGTTAGAACTGTGTTAATGAATGAGGCCTCTCATTCGTTAACATCACTAACGAATAATTCCATAGCCCATACGCTAAACACCCTTAGCGAATGGGTATACCTTAACGAATAAGCCACCATTCGTTACACTGTAGTAACGAATTGGCTCCTAACTTAACAGACGAATATAGTCTTTAACGAATGAGGCCTCATTTGCTAAACATGCTTAGTGAATGAGCCTTAATATATTAAGTGTAAAGACTAAACTACCCCTAGCCTATTCGAACAGCCGCAGACACCAAATCCGTGCACTTACAAAATCCCCGTTGTCCGTAGCTGTCGAATGCTTTCCAATACTTTAGCATCCAATAATTTAGCCTTCAATACTTTAACCTTGAATACTTTAGCGACGAATACATTAACGTCGAATATGTTAACGACGAATACGTTAAAGTTGAATACTTTAACCGTGAATACTTTAACTGCATATCATCAGCCGTAATACCAACCTCCCCCTTGGCTGATGATTCTCAGGCTTATGCGAACAAACAAAATATCCAACAACTTGTAGTTTTTTGTATCAGATCTCCCCCTCAAATAAGCATGTCCAAGTGATCATTCCGATCATCCATCTGGCATATGATATGGTTCGATCAAACAAATCAATTAGCAGCAAATCATCGGCTATCTGTCGCACCGGTAAAGTAAAAATGTCTTTACTTTTAAGCTCGTCACACATCTACAAGAACAATCCGATCATTCCACATCTTTCACATAGGTCTTCACTCTCTCGATAACGTCTATCCCAAAACATAACTCTTTGAAGCTCTTCGGCAACCAACACGCATGGATGCACTACTCTTTTGGACATATAATTCAGAGTTCCAACCTTCGTTAATCAATCCCGACCGATCATATTCTTCAATCAGATGACAAGACTCGTAAATTCCTCAATTAGATCAACCCACTCAAGAATTGTCCCCTTCAACAGAAGCAATCCGCCGAATACTCGTAGCCAACATTGTCAGAATAAAAGTCCCTCAGAAAGAAGTAAACGGACAGACACTCGTATCCCACATAGTCAGGTTTCAATCTCAAACAAATCAATCACCAATTGAATAACAAACACAGTCTTGGACTCAATCAAACGTAGCTTTGAAATCACGAATTACCACCCGAATTGCAGTAATTTTTCAAGAAAT
The DNA here is from genome assembly GCF_021521415.1 of Bidens hawaiensis. Classification (NCBI taxonomy): domain Eukaryota; kingdom Viridiplantae; phylum Streptophyta; class Magnoliopsida; order Asterales; family Asteraceae; genus Bidens; species Bidens hawaiensis. Next base: position 2,878,843 of record NW_027491157.1, read on the forward strand.
CCTTACAAACGTAGGAAGATACTAATTGAATAACCTCTTTAAAATTTTATCTCCCCCATTTCTAGACAAATTTGGCAAGGTCTTGAATAATTCTTTGAAATACTTCAATAAAATTCTCGTTAACTTTGCCGGTTACTCTCCCTCAGAATGCGTGAAAAGCCGGCCGGAAAATATATCACCAAAATTTTCCAGAAGAGTATCCCACATATTTAACATATCCCCTAAAAATTTTGTTTAAGAAAATATTCCGAAAATACTCTTTTTTTTTTGTTTTTTACACATACATTATCCTCTGTTCTTATTTGCTAGAACAGTATAAAACGAATGGCATCTTGTCCACATTCATTACCCATGAACAATTGAATCACATTCATTATAAATACCCAAATCTTCCACATTCGTTAAATCTTGAACGAATAGGAACACATTCGTTATGGAACTGACGGATGTTAGAAAAAAAATAACGAATGAGCATTGATAGCGAATGAGTCCATCTCTATAGCGAATAAGCACATAACGAATGAATCTCACATTCGTTAAACCTTTTAACGAATGAGCTCATTCGTTAAAACTCCGTAACGAATGAGTTTAAATTTAACGAATGAGCCGTTATCGCGGTTACTGTAGCTAGAAAACCGTATTTCGTCGGAAAAAACAGTTACAATGCCGGCAAATGCATAACTTCAAGCTCCATTAATGTCAGATTGTTCAAATCTTTATAAATATCCACCAAAATGTATCCGAGAGCTCGGAATTTTATCTGGAACAAGAATACAACATCCAATTCATCATTTAAACACTGAATCCAGTCTAATTAGAATCAACCAATAACTAGAACATCAATGGCAGATTCATCAATTACCCATAATTAACCATCAAAATTCCTCACGAAGCTTCGGATTTTGATCAGGAATACGATTATATCTTCAATTTCAAAAATCATGCACTGAATCAATCCAAAATTGATGAAACAAGACTTTAAGAGGACGAACACGACGAACACGTTTCACGAGCAACCTCCGGCTCTGATACCACTTGTTAAAACGTTTTAGAAATGTTTACGAGCCAAGAATCTAGTCACAAATCGATACGTTAAGTTCGTGATGATACAATACGTTAATGGAGATCAATACATTAAGCCTGGAGAGAATCCGGCAGCATAACGTTACAATTGATAAATATGGCACAGATCTCTTGTGCAATTCTACTATGGAAGGCCTATTTATAGGCGGGTCCCATTCTTTAGAACTGTGTTAACGAATGAGGCCTCTCATTCGATAGCATCACTAACGAATAAGATATTCCATAGCCCATTCGCTAAACACCCTTAGCGAATAGGTATACCTTCACGAATAATCCACCATTCCTAACTTAACAGATGAATCAAGTCTTTAACGAATGAGGCCTCATTCGCTAAACATGCTTAGCGAATGAGCCTTTATACATTAAGTGTAAAGACTAAACTACCCCTAGCCTATTCGAACAGCCGCGGACACCAAATCCTTGCACTTATAGCATTTGACAGCTACGGACAAAGAGGAGTCTGTAAGTGCACGGATTTGGTGTCCGCAGCTATTCGAATATGCTAGGGGTAGTTTATTCTTTACACCTAATGTATAAAGGCTCATTCGCTAAGGATGTTTAGCGAATGAGGCCTGATTCGTTAAGACTAGGCAATTCGTTAATGTAAGAGCCCATCAGTGTTACGAATGGAAGCTCATTCGTTAAGGTATACCCATTCGCTAAGGGTGTTTAGAGAATGGGCTATGGAATAACTTATTCGTTAGTGATGTTAACGAATGAGAAGGCTCATTCGTTACTACAGTGTAACGAATGAGACCAGCCTATAAATAGGCCTTCCATAGTTAGTTTGCACAAGAGTTATGTGCCATATTTATGTTTATGTAATGTTATGCTGCCGGATTCTCTCCTCATCCTAATGTATTCATCATCCATCATAATGTATTGATTCATTAACGTATTGAACACGACTTAACGTATCGATTTGCGACTAGATCTTGGCTCGTGATAAGGCTTTTACAATTGGTATCAGAGCCTGCGGTTGCTCGTGATACGTGTTCTTCGTGTTCATCGAGGTCCGACTATTGTTTGAGCTAATTATGATCAAATTAGTGGATATTTGATGGAATTAATGATTCATTCATGTTCCTTATGCAAATTCGAATCATGTAATGTATTTTTGGTGGATTAGTTTCCAGATTTGAAGGTTAATCAGTTGAATCCGCCATTAATGGCCATGGTTACTGGTTGATCTTAATTGATGATGATTTGGAGTGTTAATGATGAAATTGATGCTTGAGTCATGTTCATAATGTATTTTTGAGTCTACGTTGAAGATCTGGAGTGATAATATGAAGATTGGATGAAGATTTTAATTTTCTGATGAAGATTTGCGTTTTTCATTGCTTAATCGTATTCATTCATTCAGGATTGAATCAATTTCATTATGGATTGATCTAATTAGTGATTCGTTTGGTTACGGTAAAACAGAGGTTCCGTTTAATTGTAATTGGACTGATAGAAGTGTAATACGAAGTGTTCATAAGGTTGTTGATAATAGATATGGAGGTTTGAGTTCAGAATTGAGTTGAATTGGATTGTGATTTGATAGATTTGGATTTGAATGTTTATGGCGGTAAACGTATCTATACAGATTGGTAAATTGAGGTCTGGATTGTAGTGTTTGTGGTTACGGACTAGCATAGAAAGGGTCGGATTTTGATTACGAGCATATTGATATAAGTTTTGTTGATTACGGACGAGTGTGGACTGAGATCTGAATCTTGTTAGACATGATGACTGATTCGTTATCTATTGCAGATTGATTAGATACAAATAGATTCGTTAACAATTCAGTTGTTATATGTAACTGATCATTCGTATACTCACATTCGCTAAACCTACATTCGCTAAACTTACACTCGCTAAACCTACAATCACATGTGCTGTCTGATCATTCGTTATCTCATTCGCTATATACATTCATTCGCTACTCATTCGCAATTCATTTCACATTAGTCACTCATACTGATTCGTTACACCTTCATCATTCGTTATTGCTTCCTCATTCGTTTGAACAGTAATCTTGTGTGAAAAGTAACCAGAATTTTCAAAAATTGACAAATTGAGTCCTTGATCTTTCACATTTGTTCTAAAATGTCTTCTCAGAATGCCTCGTATTATGCATTGGCACCCCAGAATGCGTTAATGCAACAAATGCTGACAATGGACAATGAGATCGGTAGTCATAACAAGTGTCCAAAACTCCTGAAGCTGTCAGAGTTTGCTCGGTGGGAACCGAGGTTTTGTGCTCATTTGGGGTCGGTACATCCAAGCAGTGTACGGTTTCTCGATGATGTTTATGCAGCACCTCTTGTAGGTAGTGATACTCTTGGTTGGACTCCGAAGGAAAATAAGCATTATGAAGCACGAGAAATCAAAGATTTTGAAAGTGAGACAAAAGCCTATTCGACTCTCATAATGGCTTTGCCCGAGCAAATCTTTCACTAGTATAGCACTATTAAGACTTGTGCATCTCTATTTGCAACTCTAAAGACTAGAATCTTGGGAAATACTCTCGAGAGTAAGAAGACTCTTGTAAAGTTTCAGTTTAGAAATTTTACTTTCTGAAAAACGAGAAGGTGGAGAAGATGAATAATCGGTTTAGTCATCTTGTTTTGGAAATGACAAGTGTGAATCTTAAGCCGTCTGAGACGGACAAGATTGATACCTTGAAGAACGCATTGCCACCTTCGTATTCTACTTTCCTTTTGGTGTTAAAAGAGAATGGTTACTTTCGTTAACACCGAGCTCATTACCGTGCAATTTTTTAACAAGATAGAGGAAAGAGAATTTGATTTGAAGTGCCAAACCTCAATGAAGGATAATCAAAATCAGAATCCTTCTCTTTATGGTGGTGCAATGCCTGCAAATAATTCTTCAAGCTCAGTTCCTATCACAACATTCTTCACTCAAGCACAAGAAGAGTCAGCAAATGTAAATGGTTCACCTAACGTATGCTTTATGGTATCTGGTGCCAATTCTGGTTCAAATGCAAGTGCTTCAAGTTCGTTTGTAAGGCCCCGTTCCCGGTAACCCTACTTTGGTGTTGGATTTACTCATAAACACAGTTCTAAAATCAGAGTTAATTAAAATTTTCGCGGAATAATTTAAAACTTCATACATCACATTACAAAACATTCATTCTTGTCTTAACATACAAATTGTGATTAACTAAAACAATCTTGACACTTCTTCGTAGATGCCAATCTCTTCCGTCCAAGCCATGTGTCCCCCCTCAAGCCAGCTGTCTCAATCTATTTTCCTGCGTGTATACTAAAAGTAAGCTATGCTGAGTTAGTTCTAGTTAAACATTTAACATACAATACATTCATATCCTTAGTCATACGCATCCGAAGATACGTATTCATACCTTACTTATTCTTACTTCTTTCATACAAACTTTATATACATGCACACGCGCTTACGTACTTTCTTTCATAAGGCCTTGTGATTTACCATAGGCTATTCTATCTCTACCATCACAGATATTATTAGGGTCTGGTCCCTTATGTCTTAGATATTATTAGGGTCTGGTCCCTTCTGTCTCAGATATTATTAGGGTCTGGTCCCTTCTGTCTCAGATATTATCAGGGTCTGGTCCCTTCTGTCTCAGATATTATTAGGGTCTGGTCCCTTTGTCTCCAATAACCATACTTGTCACGTCACTCGATTATACATTCATTTTCATTCATGCATACTTTACATATCTTCTGGTCATGAATATACGTATATGTACATATTCATTCGTATAAACATTCCATAATAACATTCAATACTTAGTCATACATATATCATACACATATCATACACTTACCACTTAAGTTAAGTGTATTAACAACTATCACAAAGGAGTATGCACACAGCCCCAAAAACATAATGGATAAAGGGGCTAGAAACTCACCTGAAGTCGGTTTCTCTCGTCGTTAATAGTAATGCCCTTCTTTAGCTGTGCACGGGTAACTGTATAACGCATTACGAGTGTCAAATATCCATTACTACTCTTCTTATATCAAAGTCAATGACACCCTCAACTAACGGGGGGTCCGGGGCAGCGCCCCTGGTAGCGGGGTCTAGGGGCGGCAGCCCCTAGCAGGGTCCAAGGGGCAGCGCCCCTAGCTGGGGTTGAGCATCAGAAAATGAATTTTATAAAATTTCGCATGGAAGAATTTCGCTTCGCATGGAACTGTTTCGCTTCGCATGAAACTGTGCGATGCGAAATTACCTTTTTCGCTTCGCATGGTCATGCGATGCGAAATAGCCTTTTTCGCTTCGCATGGCTTATGCGATGCGAAATTCTTCTTTTTCTTCATTTTTACCAATTAATGGCCATTTTACTTCGTGACTCTTCCTTAGGACCTGATTTTACCCTTTTTAGGGGTTTTGGGTTGTACCAACTTTGCATACTTGCGTTTTATAAGGCCCGAACATCACATTTTTACCATATAACATTCTCGTGGGGTTATAACTTATCAAGTTCATGTTTTTCTTCCATCATATACCCCGATCTATCCTTTTATCGGTTTGCATGTCGAATCCGACCTAAAACTTAACCTTTAAAACCAAAACTCACCTTTTGTTGGTCTCGGGTTCGGATCTGGACAGATCCGTGGAGCTTGGTGGTGTTTCTTGTTGTTTTATGGTGTTTACACCCAAGATTCTTCCTTCCTTTTGCTTGGATCCGAATCCGAATTGCTAGAGAGAAAGTGTGTGTGTTTTCTAGTGTTTCTGTGTTGTGTAAAGAAATGGTGAAAGGATCGGGGATGGCCTTATATAGGAAGCCATGGGCCCCACCATCCACCTCCATTCCAATCTTATCCAAATACAAACACGCACACAACCAAACTAACGACACACCGATAATAATAAAACTTTCCGTTATTTATTAATTCTTAAAAATACGGATGTTACATCGTTGCCTAAAGTAAATCTTCAAGAAGCTGAATAGCAATTTGCGTTTGTGTGTACGTTCATGACTTCATATGAACAATTGGTTGGAAGCAAGATTGCAACAAGTGAGTTGACTGATGAAGACTATGACTAGATTGATCCAGATGACCTTGAGTTGATGGATCTCAAGTGGAACATGGCAATGATTGTCAGAAAGGTTAAAAGGTTTATGCAAAGAACAGGAAAAGACCTTCCTACTCTTAACAAGCGAGTCGGGTTTGACAAACTGAAGGTTAAGTGTTATAATTGCGGGGACTTTGGCCACTTTTTCAAAGAGTGTGATAAACCAAGAAAGGAGTACTCGGGTCCACGCAATTCTGAGAGAACTCCGGGAAAGAATTCATCGAGAAGTGATCAAAGTTAGAAGAGTTCATCAGAGGGTGACAAGAATAAGCCTACCAATACTCAAGCTCTCGTTGCAAATGAAGGTGTAGACTGGTCTCAACGGTTATTGGGAAATCATGCCAACCTTGCTTTTGTTGAACTTGTTGAAAAGTTTGAAGATGTTAGTGGAGACGATCTGACTGAAGAAAGGGACACCTCAGATTCGGAAACTGATTCTGATCGGAGTTCATCTGTGCAAACCGAAACAGAACATTTGGTTCCTGAGCAAATTGAATCTTTTGCCTGCATGGCAAAAATTGAAGAGGTATGTCCTAAACCTTCAATTAATGTAACTGAATCTTCAGCTGTTGTGACTGAGTGTGCTGAATGTGCTGAATTCAAAATCAAACTTGAATCAGCTTTACATCAGAACATTACTCTCACAAAAGAACATTTCATGATCAATGAATTCTATCGACAGAAATCCAAATTACTGGAACAATCTACACTAAAAATTAAAAATTTGTCCGAAAGCAATCATGATCTCAAAGCTGAAATTCAATGTAAGATAATAGTTGTTGAACAACATTTCAAGGAGATTATCCGACTCCAAACCTGCATATCAAATCTAGAAAATGAAGTTTTAGAACTGAAAAACAAACTTGGAAAATTTTGAGATTCCTCGTTTCTTTTAAATGAGATTATTGAAGTTAATAATTCTCACAAGAAAAATGGGAAAGCGGGTTTAGGTTACGTCGAGATTCCTCCTCCTTTTAAAGGAGGTAGTAGCATTCCTGGATTTCCTGATGTGGAACAATGTCCAGAAATGCCTACTGTTGAATCTAAAAATGTTGAACAAACCAAAACAACTCAAGAACCGATTTATATTAAGAGTAAATCAGTGTTTACTGAAAATCGGTTGGATGGTTCGATTGAGGAATTGACTGAACCCGATGTGATTGTCAAGAATGATAACATTCCGTCTGACAATCATATTGTAGGTTCCTGGACGGATCGTACACGGGATGTCGCTATCTGCGCAGGTGCGGAATCCCTGCGTAGTTAGATACGAGCGTAGAATACGTATAAATCAAACACACGAGCAATAACCGAAACACGTTATATTGATAACACGAACACGTGACACGAGATCACTATTACAGACTCTGACTTGTAAACACGTAACCCTAACCAATCTCGCGAACTCACGAACTCCTCAACTCACGAACTGTTACGGTGAACAGTTATATAAACACGACAACTTCGCCTCAGGCGAAGTTGTCCATAACTTCGCTTGTTCAACAAGTTCGCCAGAGCGAACTTGTTAACAACTTCGCTTGTTCAACAAGTTCGCCTGAGCGAACTTGTTGACAACTTCACTCGTTACATAAACATAAACATAATCAAAAACATAATTACATTACAGACTCGATTACAATCGTTAGACTATGAACTACTGACAAACATGTACCAACAGACTCCCCCTTGGCAGTAGCTTCATATCTTGATCTTCAAAGCTTGAGTCTTGTAATCTTGTACCTTTACGCGTGCGCTCCTTCTCTAACACATACCGACACCACCCTTTGATATTTCCTTGCTTGATCCTTCCAAGCAGGAATGTAGAAGATCTTCTTTTCGTTGAGCATCTTCAGATCAGCTTGTGATAGATTAACAAGATGCATTGGGTCGTAAACCCTAAGCACTTCTTGTTCATCCTCATCTTCCATTACCGCCTCCGCTGTTTCACAATCCACGAACCACCATTTTAGGTCTTTGAGCACGTCCTTGGGCATAAGCTTCATCGGTACTTCTTTAAGGCACCGGATCGGTTTATACTTCATAACCATCCAAGGCTTTCCATCAGCTCTCAAACCTCTATCCTTGTCTTCGACAAGTTTCCCCTTTTGTGGTTTCAGCAGCTCAAACTTCTTCTCCTTAATGCTCTCTTTCCATACGATCTTTCCGATGACTCTAGCCATGTTATTGTCACTTCGATTTATCAACCCCAATCTGGCTAAGTCTTTAACCTCACATTCAGGCAGTGTGTTTAATGATCTCAAAGTTCTCCTGAAGTACTGAATCCCGTCATATATTTTGATCACGAAGAGCCGCAGCTGCTCATCATATATCCAGCAGATAATACCTTTCTTTGCTTCAGCGTATCCCTTAATATTGTAACTCTTTTTGAACATTTTAGGGACCGCCGGTTTCTTCGTCTTTACGAACCATTGAGCACAACCTTCCTTCCAATTCGGCTGCTCTTCCCATTCAGTATCTTCCACCACTGTCTCATCACCCATATCGGGCATCTCAACCTCTGGAATCTCGTGTTCAATATCTTCATCTACTATCTCCCCTTCTTCTATCACACTTTCAACAATAATTTGCTCACCGATCTTCTCAATCTCATCACTCGGCAGCACATCTTCTTCAAGCATAAAATCATCATCATCATCTAGCTCTTTCAACGCGTCGATTACATCATCAACATCATCATCATCACCAGCTGTGCTTGTAGACTCCCCCTCAGCTGTGGAAGTACCAAGAGCTATAGAAGTTCTTGGCAGCTCACCACCTGCACCTTCCGGTGCATTGGGATCATCGTCATGATCTTCTCTCCGTTTTGTCCTCAACTCATCTCCCCTACAGCTCATCTCCCCCTGAGATGCCAAGAACGCTTTCATAGCGTCTATGATCTTCCCATGCTCGACCAGGAGGGAGGCCTGTAGTTGGTTTGCTTCAACTAGGCTTTGAATGGTCTTGGACTGCTCAGCTACAATCCTCTCTAGTGAAGCTATCCTTTCGGAGTCTGAAGTAGGCGTTGGAGTTGGCGGGACATCAGCAGCAGAAGTGACCGCAGGTGGTACACTTGGTAACCCTGCAGTAGTAGTGACCGTGGACTCAACAAATCGTGCTACTACCACCGACGGAGTAAGCGATTGAGGTGGTAGAGACACAATTGTTGGAGTCGACGTCTGGACGCCAGTAACCTGTGCTGTAGAAGGGATAAGAGACATACCAGACAAGGCAGGTGGAGCAAAACGTACCAGCCTTGAAGTTTCTCCAGCTCCCGAACCCATACCTGTCCGTTCTCTTCTTGAACGTCTGAGCACTAGCTGAACTGCTTCTTCTTCATCATCCTCCTCGTCATCGTCGTCAACCGTTCTCATCCTCTTCCCAAACGTTCTCTCCCTAGACACCATCAATCGTCTAGCTTCAGCAAATGTCTCATCAAGATCGGAGTCAGCTACCGAAGTAACTGCTCTAGTAACATCCATGGCCTGAGAACCCGAGACATCCATATCAAACATTCCTTGGCCGCTAAAAGCAGCATCAAGGTCGACGTCTTCAGCAGCAGGCACAGCAGGCGCAGCTGATACAGCATGAGGTGCTGCCGCCTGTTGTGGTCTTGGGTCTCTGAACTCGTCCCCACCAGCAGGAACATACTCCGGGTTGACAAGATACCCGAACAGTGGAGTATGCCTGGGACGCCGCTCAGGCTTGCTTCGTGCGCTAGAAGTGCGACACTGAGCAAAGATACGCTTCGTCACACATTCAACGTATCTAATAGGGCGTCTCTGAGGTAGCAACGGAGCCACATGATTGAGAATCATTTGTAAGAATCGAGGATACATAATAAATCGCTCACGCGCCACAGCCCTCCTCTGACGATCAATCTCGTAAAATATCAGCTGACTAAAAGAATATCTTCTGTTGTAAGTCAGGGCAGTCATGGCAGACTGCATCGTCGCGCCCATTCCATCAGTTCCTGCCTTCCTCCCAGACATGCACACGATCAAGACGTGCATTAGGAAGCGCCACTGATCTAGCAAAAATCCTTTTCTCCTCTGCGTGTCCCCCAACGGACCTGAATAACCCATCCTGAGATATGCCCCATCACGAAAAGGAGCGACGAACTCCGTCGGGTCATCCCTCGTTTCTTCTCCAAACTGCATAGCCAACCGTATATCTTCTGAAGAGAACTGCACAACATGACCATTTACGGTTGCTCGCATCACTGGGGGCTCAACCCGGCAATCATACTCTACCGACCGCCAAAAGTCTTCAATGTTAGGTAGTGAAATAGGCAAGGTATTCGTGATTGCATGGAAGATCCTTGAGCGCAGGAGAAATGAGATGATTTCCCTGTAGTCCTCCACGCCACTTGCGTCTGGGTCTAACATGATGTACTGGTTATGCGCTGGAAAGAACTGTCTTTGATCATCGCCGTCATCACCACCAGCACCGCCAACAGCAGCCATATCTGCACTAAACGAACCAAGTTAGATAACTGTTAAGCAACTCACAAGTTCGCGTTATACCATGAGCGAAGTTGTGATTAAAACTGTATAGGCGAACTTAAAGGTGAGGCGAAGTTGGGAACAACTTCGCTTCATCTGTAAGTTAGTCTAAATAACTGTTAAACAAATTGCTTTAGGCGAAGTTGAAGATAACTTCGCCTTATCACAACATCGCCTCAGGCGAAGATAAGTGTTAGGCGAAATTAAGCTTCAGGCGAAGTTGTGTATAACTTCGCCTCAAGCGAAATTAAGCACCAGGCGAAGTTGCGGATAACTTCGCCTAAACCCTAACTTCGCCTAAACCCTAACGGCGACTGTCCAGATTCCAACACCGGAAATCCGGTGTATTCGGCTAAGTCCGACGATCAAGAACATCAATACACATGATATTAAGGATTTGAAGTTGAAAAGGATGTCCATGCACACGTTAACACAAGTTTTTAAGATTTCGGTTTCGAAGGTCCGACGACCCGAGGTCTCGAACCGGGTAAAAACGATCAAGAACGAACAAGTTTGTGAGAGATATCGACAACACATACCCTCAATGATAATAGAAACTTGAAGCAAAGATCGAAATCGAAAAGAGATCAAGTTCGCCGGAAATCGCTCAAGTTCGCCGGAGAAACAATTTCGCTGATATTATAAATGAAATTTACTGTTGATTAAATCACCTTATATAGGGTCAGAGTTGGTCAGGCGAAGTTAAGGATAACTTCGCCTAGGCGAAGTTAAGCACAAGTTCGCCTGATTCAACAACTTCGCCTATATTTTCAGAATCAACCCTTTAAGTTTGAACATTTTGCAATTAACATTTGAAAGTTTCATAAAGAGTTAAACAAAAATGATCAAGTCTAAGTAACCAGTTTTAAAATAATACAACTACAAAAATAGAAAAACTTATAAAAATTTAACGAAATAAGGGATCAAATTTCAGTCTAGTCAGGGACACCACGTTTTAGAAAAGATCCTAACAGGAATCATACTAACTACGTGACTGTTACATAGATCCGTGTTTAGCTGTAATATGACATATAGAGACAGGTTGTAAGCAGGTAATATACTTAAGATGGTTTTCATCGTTTCTGTGATACGAGTTAGGTTCAATTAATCCTTAAAATTTAAGTGGGCAACAACTCAGAAATATTGATGCCTCCTATCTATCCTCAAAGCGTATTTGGCTTTCCCCAAGTCACCCCGAATTGACTTCGACCCATAGTGTCTGATTAACTTGTATGTATTCTTCTTCTGTTTCCCGTTCTTCATCTTGCTCTAAGATAGAGAAGTCTTGAATTTATGATCACAAATATGTTACTATAACTCAAATTTTTTTTTTTTTTTTTTTTTTTTTATTTTTTTTATTTTTCAACATAGACTTCAAAGTAGAATTTTACTGCAAGTCCCGAATCTGGATCACTGCAGTGTCTTGAAACGCTTTCTTCACGGGAATCAGAACACACATGGGCTCGTGTATGACTGGGTAATCGCTTTTCTGCCTATCATTCGAAAAGATATATATGAAGACACGCAAAACTCTTAAGGAGTTTCCACGTAAAATCAAGTAAAATTAGTTTGTATCACATCTACTTTTACGCACCATAAAAGGTTACCATGACATACAATGATTGTCCTAAAGCCTTTTAAGCCTAATAACTTCACCAGTTAAGCACACACAATCAGTATATATATCATTTTCCAAGGTTAGATCAATTTTCTGTTAAACATAGCACATTTACTTCATACGAAGTAATAGACTTGAAAAGTAATTTCATTTCCCATAAAAAATTTTGACTTCAGTCACCCCGATCAAGTCAAAGTCTTCAGGTAAACGGCAATCCTGAAGATCCAATGGATCAACTGGACCGACCACATACAAGTATGTGTCCTTCTAACTATGTATGACCGACTAATTTTCAGCGACAGAAAGAAAACACATCATAACTGCCCCGGTCACTTTCAGTCAACTGGTTAATGGCGACCCTCATTTTCTAAGTAGAAGCGAGGACCAAAACATATCAGTGGATATGTCCATCAAACTGAGGTAACCGACTAATTTTAAGCAATAGTGAAATTTTTTTATTTTATTTTATTTTTTTTGTTTTTTTTTTTTTTTTTGTTTTTTTTTTTTAAGACACAAAAGAAAAGCATGGTTACTCGGGATTGATCATCCCGTTTAGCTCAATTAGGTTTTGAAATCTGGATTTATCAAACGCTTTTGTAAATAAATCAGCGAAATTCTCGAGCGTATCAACTTTTTCGATCTTAATCAGTTTCTTCTCAGCACAATCCCGTATGAAATGATGACGAATGTCAATATGTTTGGTTTTACTATGTTTCACGGGATTGTTAATTACTGAGATTGCTGCAGTGTTATCAATTAAAATAGGAGTGAGTAAGAAATTCAGACCATAGTCTTGCAATTGTTGCTGAATCCACAAAACCTGTGAACAGCAGTTGGATGCTGCCATATATTCAGCTTCACATGTTGAGATTGCAACTGACGTCTGTTTCTTGCACTGCCAGGAAACTAGTCTTCCACCGAGAAACTGACATCCTCCTGTTGTCAACTTCCGACTCTGATTGCACCCTCCATAATCAGAATCAGTATAAGCAACTAGTTCCACGTCTCCTCCCTTCGGGTACCACAACCCTAGCTTCGGCTTGCCCTTGAGATACCGTAGTATCCTCTTTGCACCTTTCAAATGAGATTCTTTCGGATTTGCCTGAAAACGTGCACAAAGACAAATAGCAAACATTATATCAGGCCTAGAAGCAGTTAAATACATTAATGAACCTATTATCGCCCGATACAGAGTTGGGTCCACATCTGCGTCACCATCTGATTCAGCGCCCAATTTGTGATTGACGCAGATTGGAGTGTCGTATGGAGAACTGTCCTCCATCTTGAATCGCTTGAGCACATCATGAACGTACTTCGTCTGATGAATGAACATCCCGTCCTTCTTCTGATCAACCTGCAATCCTAGAAAGAAAGTTAGTTCACCCATAGCACTCATTTCGAACCTTTTCTTCATGACATCCTCAAAATCTTGACACATGGAAACTCTTGATGCAGCAAATATGATGTCATCCACGTAGACTTGAACTAGTAGGAAGTCGCTTCCTTCTCTCTTCACAAACAAAGTACTGTCGATCAAACCCCTTTCAAAACCATTTTCTAGCAAGTAGTCCGATAACGTTGAATACCAGGCACGAGGTGCCTGATGTAATCCATATAGTGCCTTGCTCAACTTGTATACGTGATCTGGGAAATCTGGGTCAGGAAAACCCGGAGGTTGCTCAACATACACAACCTCATCCACTTTCCCATTGAGGAACGCACTCTTCACGTCCAACTGAAACACCTTCATTCTCTTACATGCAGCAAACGCCGAAAACAATCTTATCGCTTCCAACCGGGCGACAGGAGCGAACACCTCATTGTAATCAATACCCTCTTGCTGATTAAAACCTTTAACAACCAGCCTTGCCTTGTTTCTAATGATAATCCCCTTTTCATCCCTCTTGCACTTAAACACCCATTTTGTGCCTATAGCATGCACATTCCTTGGTTTTTCAACCAAAGTCCAGACTTCCATCTTCTCGAATTGAGCCAACTCTTCTTGCATGGCCTCGACCCACGAGCTGTCCTTAAGAGCCATCTGATAATTTTTCGGTTCAATCTGGCTAATAAAGCAGGAGTACAAACATTCGTTCATTATACCTGTTTCTTTAATGCTTGTATAAACACAGGTGTGCTCATTCAAGCTACTTCTGGTTTGTACACTGGAGGACACATCACCTATAATATTCTCCAATGGGTGATCTTTGTGAATTCTCGTGGTCGGAACAGCACCGACATGCAAATTATCTTCCAAATTTGAAGAGATCTCATCAATGGTTGTTTCTGGCTGAGAGTGAAATGGATTGATAAACTCATCTTTAGGTAAGGCAGCAGGGGTATCAATAGTGTTTGATGTGGAAGGTTGACTTTTCTCAATAAGCTGTCGTTGCAATAGATTCTCTTCCTCATCAAGTATCATCTTCGACGCAATTCTTTCTTCTTCTTCAGAAATTTCCAAATTAGGGATGTTAAATGACTTAAACAACTTAACATAGTAGAAAAGCTCAGCAGGTCCATTGCTTGGTTTTGGCGATTGGTAACTAGTAATGTCGGTGTTACACACCACCTCCACCTTGCAAGTCGACGTATTGAAGACCCGTCTGTTGGGAGTCCCAACAACATAACCGACTAAGATTCCTTCATCGGCTACTTCACCAAATTTCGAATTAGTCTTCAAAATCGAACAAGGAGACCCGAATGGTTCAAGACCGTTCAAGTTGGGCTTCCTTCCATGCATAAGCTCGTAACATGTTTTTCCAAGTCTCTTAACGGTTAACACCCTATTCAGAACATAGCAGGCTGTAGCAACTGCTTCAGCCCAGAATATCACAGGAAGTTTTGAATCTGCCAGCATAGTTCTGGCTCCTTCAATTAAAGTTCGCTTCTTCCTTTCAGCCACTCCATTCTGTTGCGGAGTATACGGAGCGCTGTATTGATGTTCAATTCCTTTCTGAAGACAGAAGATTTCCATTTCAAAGTTCTTGAACTCTGTTCCATTGTCACTTCTGATGTATTTAACTGATTTACTCATGACGTTCTCAACTTTTGTAATTAGATTCTTCACCATTTGAGCCGTCTCATCTTTCGATTTCAGAAAATATACCCACGAATATCGCGAGTAGTCATCAGTGATCACCAAGCAGTAAGAAGTACCTCCTAGACTTTTTACATTCACGGGACCGAAGAGATCCATGTGAAGTAGTTCTAGAGTACCGGCAATAGAGTTGACCTTCTTGGTGAGATGAGATTTCTTGTGTTGCTTTCCCTTCTTGCATGCTATACATTTGTCTTCAAAGTTAAAACTTTTTAAGGGAACGCCCATCACAAGCCCATTCTTGACAATGAAGTTCATCTTCCGAAGATGAATGTGCCCCATTCTCCTGTGCCACAATTCAGATTCTGATTCGCTTGCCTTTGTCATTAAACACGATTCTCCCGTGGCCATTTCAGTATACCTCATATCCATCACATATGTATTTGTTTCACGTGGAGCTTTCATTACTATCCATTCGTCTGGTATCTGGAAACCAGGCTTCAACACGATCGCTTCATTCTTTGTGAAATGGACAGTGTAATCTTTATCACAAATCTGCGACACACTCAGCAGATTGTGCTTCAATTCCTCCACAAAATTCACATTCTCAAGTGTCATCCTTCCATTTGACACGGTACCTCTACCAGTAATCCTTCCTCCGCTTTCACCAGCAAAACTAACTCTCGCTCCCTGAACAGGTTTTAAGTCTTGCAACAAGTGTTTGTTGCCCGTCATGTGCCGGGAACAGCCGCTATCTACAATCCAAAGACTGTGGGCAGCCCTGTTCAACTGTTCCTGCACAATAAAACAGAGAATTAGAATCTTGGGACCCAAGACCAATTGGTCTTGGATCGATACGTCCCGTACCCTGGCTTTCCAAAGTTAGCATCAGGATAATTCCTGTAAGTCCTGTTAGGAAATCTCCTTGAAGATTGAGTGTGATGCCTTCCAAACCTATGTGAATTGAAAGTGTTATATCTTGTGGTTTGGTTGAAAAACTGAAGTTTGTTTTTATGAAAACTTGAATTAGTTACATTTTGGCATTTTGAAAAGTTTTCATTTTTAGCAGTATCAAACTGATGCTTATTCTCAGTTTTATTTGGCCTCACCCCTCTGTTTCTCGGCGTCAGAGGGCAATCTGCAACAAGATGTCCTACCTGATTACATCGAAAACAACACCTATACTCCATTTTCTTTTCAAATGTTGGTTTGGATGTAGAGGCAGTGTTACCAGCCGTTCGTCTCACATAAGGTGGGACATACGGGTTGAGTGGAGTACTCTTTTTAGAAGATTTATTTTTATCTCCACCAGTGGGTAACACTACCTTCTCTTTCGTCTTACCTGATTCGGACAACTTATCCGAATCCGATGAGACTGGACTCATAACAGGAATATTTTCACTAGAAACAGGCGAACTCGTTTCGCCATTACTAACAGTTGGTTCTTTATATGTAACCTTGATGGGAACTGTCTGAGGAACTTCAAACTCAGCAGATTTCTGTACACTCGTGTTAAAAGTGTAATTATGGTTATACGGTGGTGGAACCTCGTGATAACCAATTCCTCCTCTCTTTGGAGAGGTACCTTTATCACTAACAAGGTGATCAAGAATAGCTGAGGAATTTCGGAACTGCTCGAGTTTTCGGTTCAGTTCCACCACTTTCACCTGGTGGTCAGCAATCTGCTTTTCACGTTCAGCAATAAGTTTAGTCTTTTCTTCTAAAACCTCATAACTTAGGTCAATTACATCAATTTTTTCAGCAAGTTTAGTTTTTAAGCTTTTGACATCTTTTTCACATGCTTTTATTTTAACTTTATAACTGTTTTCTCTTGCCTTAGTAAAATGATGATCTTCTTTAAGATTTTTAAATTCAGCATCTAAACGAACATACTGATCAGTTATGGTCGCAAGTTGCTCAGACAAATTCTCACATTTTGTACAAACAGGTTTAGGACTTACCTCGGAGGGTTGACCATCGTTATCTGCCATGAAAGCTTTCTCTTCACCAGTAGCTTTCTCCTTTCCAGTCATCTTCTCACAATCTTCATTTTCTACCTTAGCCATATTCGCCTGCTCACCAGTTTCATTCGCATGCAGGTTCCAGTTGTATTCACCGGCTTCTCTAGACAACATAGCATTGACTTCTCTACTAATCCCAGTAGGCTGTGCAGACCGGCCTTGACCCCGTTCAACTCTCTCGTTTCTGCATTCTTTAGCAAAGTGCCCATACTGTTGACAGTTATAGCACCTCACTTTAGTCTTGTCGAATCCGGGCCTACCACCAACAAACTTTCTCCCCGTCTTATTCATGAAACGCTTGACTCGCCTCACTATCATGGCCATTTGCCATTGCAAATCCATCTCCTCCAGATCATCAGCATCGATCTGGTCATAATCCTCATCCAAAACAGCAGGGTCCACAATCTTCCCCTGTATGTAGTTCTCATATGAATCAATAAAAGATGCATAGACTGCAAACTGCTCTTCAGCAGATTTGACACTCATTGGCATCTTGGAATAGTTATTGCTTGAGGCACTGGGTGAGAAACTACGGTTGGATGTTTGAGGTTTCGAAGCACTTGAACCTCCAGCAGCAAAGCAAACATCACCGTTCATGTTTACTGAAACGTTTCCTTCATGAGAAGAGTTTGAACCTGACTCTCCTTTGGAGTAGTAAGCAGCAGATTCAGGCTTCGAACTTGAGCCTGAGTTAAGTTTGGCACCATACATACCAGGGTCTTGAATCTGATCTGTTGGTGTCTCTTTACGAACCATATTAAGCTCAAAAGTTCTGAGCTTGTTTACTGCTGTCTCCAAATCACAATTAGGAAAGTCTCTATCTTCCCTCATCAGAACTGTGTACATTTCCCACTTCGGTGGGAGAGCATCGAGAAGCTTTTCAACTATCTCCTCTTCTCTGTAAGCAATCGAATAGTTGTTTAGCTCTGTCATTAGATGATAGTATCGAGTGATAATATCATCCAGAGATTCGTTCTTCAAAAATTTGAAGACAGAGAACTGAGTCTTCAACAGTTTAATCTTCGAGGCACGAATACCCACGTTCCCTTCGAATCTATTTTCAAGAGCATCCCAAAGCTCTCGAGCCGATGTATACTTTCTGAAAGTATGAAGGATCTCCTGTGGAAGAGCCATAGTGATAGCTGCGTGAGCCTTGCTTTCGGCTTCGTACATCTTCCTCTCCTCTTCCTCCATCTTGCTGTACTTCTTAACCACATCACGACCTTCGTACACCATGGTCGGTGGGATATATCCATCCTGGATGCACACCCACATCTTTGCATCCTGGTATTTAATATACTGGATAAACCGATCCTTCCATGCAACAAAGTCGGTTCCTTTTAACAGCCTTGGGGCCTTAGTGGCTGACCTCACTTCGACTTCCATTTTCACCAATTCCGAGATGTTAATTTGCGACATCTTCTCAAAAACCCGAAAAATTCAAAAATTTGTCCAAACAGTACTAAGGGCGAAGTTAAGAATAACTTCGCTTAAGTGTTAACTTCGCTGGAAAAATTCTTAAATTCGTGTGACTCGGCGAAGTTGAGAATAACTTCGCTTAAGGTAAGCGAACTTATCAGGTAAGCGAAGTTGAGGGTAACTTCGCTGAGGCGAACTTATGAGGCAAGCGAAGTTGTGAATAACTTCGCTGAACCTTATATCTTCGCTGAAACCCTACTTTCAGTGACGGCAACTTCGCCTGAAGAACAGTAACTTCGCCCGATGAACACTGAAAATATTCAGATCTGATGACGACGAATCTGCAGTTTCCGGTCGTTGTAAAGGCTTGAAAATGACTGTATATAGTGATTAGAACTCAATACGAACAAAAACTCATCCCGTGAATAGGTCAAACGAGACGTTTTCTACACCCGCGTGAAATCCCGAACCTCACAATCGAGCCGATGGCTCTGATACCAATTGTAGGTTCCTGGACGGATCGTACACGGGATGTCGCTATCTGCGCAGGTGCGGAATCCCTGCGTAGTTAGATACGAGCGTAGAATACGTATAAATCAAACACACGAGCAATAACCGAAACACGTTATATTGATAACACGAACACGTGACACGAGATCACTATTACAGACTCTGACTTGTAAACACGTAACCCTAACCAATCTCGCGAACTCACGAACTCCTCAACTCACGAACTGTTACGGTGAACAGTTATATAAACACGACAACTTCGCCTCAGGCGAAGTTGTCCATAACTTCGCTTGTTCAACAAGTTCGCCAGAGCGAACTTGTTAACAACTTCGCTTGTTCAACAAGTTCGCCTGAGCGAACTTGTTGACAACTTCGCTCGTTACATAAACATAAACATAATCAAAAACATAATTACATTACAGACTCGATTACAATCGTTAGACTATGAACTACTGACAAACATGTACCAACACATATCTTGTGTTAACCCGAGGATTTGAAAAAGCGGTATATGGTTCAAAGCCCTTGGGTGAGTCGTCAGTAAAAACTCCTAAGGTATCTCCCAAGGTAAAGAAATCAGGCAAACTTTCAGTGTCTGATGAGGAGTTGATGAGGTTCATTAATCCTCAACTGGAATTTGTCAATGGAAAAATCTTTAAGATCAATGGTTTATCTAAAGTATTTTCGGATAAGGAAGTTCCTTTGAATCTTCTAAATCCGGAAATTGTTGGGTCGGATTTATGATAAGGAAGATTGGAATCTTCTCAACCTCCTCAGAAAACGGCTAAGTAAGGACTTCAAGCAAGCCTAGACGATCGAGCATGGTTTTACTACTTCGAGCAAGGTCTTCTGAACCTTAAATGGTTAATTCTTCTAAGTGTTAAGGCTTCGAGCATGCTACACTTCAACGAGCAAGAGTATTCTTCTATTGAGCATGGATTGCCAATCGAGCAAACAGCTTAATCATACAAGCTTTAACCAAGTGTTACGAACACAGGATGATCGAGCACATGGGGACAAGCATGGATACAATAAGAAGATGTCAAGTGATCAAATCAAGGACTTCGAGCACACTTCAGTTCCTGAGCAAGATTTACATTAGAGCATGATAAAGATTGCTGAATAAGAAAAGCTGAAGACATCAAGAAGAATGAGCTTGCTCGATGGATTGGTTCGAGCAAAGCATGGACTAGTTAAGAAGAATGAAGTCTACTGGAAGGGAATATCTTCACTGAAGATATTCTAAGTAAAGTATGCTCGAGGACAGTCAACGAGCATACCTAGCATAGTGAGCTTGCTCGAGCAAGATTGTTATCTTGCTCGAGGACTCAACACTTGTATTATTTTGTATTTCATTATGTAATGATTAGAAACTTCTAGAAGGAATGTCAGGGTCTATAAATAAGGGTCCTAGGATACCTTTTAGGACATGGATTTCTAGACGGAATATAGGCTGGCACGCACTGAATACGAAAACATTCCAAAGAATATTCTCTTTGTTTTCTCGTACAATCGCCGCCGCCGTCACACAAAACCCTAGACATTCCTTTCACTGTTCAATTAATGATGTATTTATTATAGTGAATCTTTGTCTATTGAATGAGCTTTTATTGACCATTTATTACTATTTTGTGTTTATTATTCACACCGTTCGTTCCCACTCGTTAGATATCCTGATTCCGCTGGGATATTTAACAGGCCTTTGAGTAATCGAGTCGGTGTGTTCTTATCAACCTCTAAGGTTTCACCCGATTCACGGTCCTGATAAGTGGTATCAGAGCTTGAGTAAGCTCGCTAAAGGCCACGGGACTAAAAGTGTGTGATAAAGCTTGAAGCTTTACTTTGTTTTTACTACTACAAATCTCAGATCTGATAAGAATGAAAGACCAGGAAGTCTCCACCAACAAGATTCCAAGGTTGCTTGGCCAGGAAAACTTCATCAAATGGAAGGTGAAGACTCTTCGAAGCAGCCGTAAACTACAACGACCCAGAGCTTTGGACTTCCGTCACTGAAGGAAACTATGTTCCTTCAACGGCTCCAAACAACAATGCCACTGTTGAGCTAAAAATGAAGAAACGAGACGATAAGGCTTTGTCTATGCTGAAGTTAGGGCTTTCTTGGGAAATTTTGACAACTGTCAATTATCATAAGACCGCAAAGGGTATGTATGATGCAGTTATCGAAATGTTTGAAAGAAATACTGAACTTAAAGACATCAAGAAAGACAGACTGAAGCAGCAATCAGACCGGTTCAAGTTTAAGGACGGGGAAAGACTGAAATCAGTGTTACAGAGGTTTATGACAATTGTGAATGATATAAGAACAACTGATTTACAAATCTCTGACTTTGAGCTGAACAAAAAGCTTTTATCATCACTGTCCAGGGAATGGAACACTGCTAGCAAGTTTATCAAAGAAAAGGCCAGTTTTCCGAACTTCAAGTTAGATGATGTGATTGCCTTTCTCAATGCTGCAGAACATGAGATGATAGAGAACCATATGATTAGGGAGGACAAGCCAAGCTTTCAAGTAAACAATGCTCTTGTAGCACCAATGGGTAACCTCTCAATCAAGAACCAGCAGCCTATCATTGAGGAACCATCAGACACAAGTTCAACCTGCAGTGGCCAATCCAGATTCAATGTTCAGCTGATTTAAGATGACACTCCCTCTGCAGCAAATGGGCAGTTAACATTCTTGCAGAACAATAATGCTCAAGGAAGAGATTATCAAGCATTATTTTCAATGTTTACTGAGTTATATCACGCTTTTGTAGCCAAGAATCTGATAAACACAAGCATTGTGCAAGAAGATCTGGAACAGATAGATGCTGATGATTTAGAGGACATGGATATAAAATGGCAGGTAGCTATGTTGGCAGTAAGAAGCAAAAGGTTGTATAACAGAACTGGCAAAACAAGTTTCAATGGACCAACTGAAAGAATTGGGTTTGACAAATCAAAGGCCATCTGTTATAACTGTCAACAACCAGGTCATTTTGCTAGAGAGTGTAACATGCCCAAGAAAGTTGGCAATCAAGTTAACCAGAATCAATTCTATCAGAACCAGAACCAGAACTTCAAGCAAAGAAATCAGATTTCCAACCAAAATTCCTATCAAAATAAGAACAGAACCCAGCAACAAACATTTCAACCACATAGAAACAATCAAATGCAGGTTCACTCAAATCAAAATAGACCAAATCAAAACACTGTGAACAAGCAGAGAGATCAAGGAAATGTGCTGTTACAAGGGTGCCACAGGATGGAGAATTTGATTGGAGCAACCATGCTGCTGAGACGGAAAAGGAAAATGTTGCATTCATGGCCATAGTGAATGACAAGCCTGAATCCTTAAACACCCAGATGTATGCAGATGAGAAGATGAAGAATGCTGAATTGCTGATACAAATGGAATTCTTGAAGAACCTTGTTTCCACAGGCAATATTGTGGGTCATGTTGATAAAATGTCTGACGAAGAGAAGTATAAAAAGGTGCCACCACCTTTTTGTGATAGCTACCCACTGAAGGTAGACAAGGAGAATAGAAGTGAGTATCTTAAACAATTTAAAAATGTCTTTGATGATAAGGCTGAGTTTGTTGAGCAGTATGCTAATGTAATTGTGGACAAAGATGGAGAATTTGCCATAAAGCACAGTGAGGAGAAAGAGATTGAGAGAAATGAGAAAATTGAAGGTGAGAAGTAGAAGTGGAGTGAGTACTCCAGTGAAGACAGTAATTGCAGCTAAGGAAGTTCTAAGTCATCTAAAAGTAAAAAGAAGAAAAGATCAAGCAAAAAGAAAGGCGATCAGATTCCTCTTCTACCAAAGTTGACTCCAAAGTTAAAAAAACACTATGAGAAGATGAGAAGGGAACATGTAGTGTTTGACATATGTGCAAGACCACAACTTGTTATCAAGAAAAGAACAGAAGAGACTGTGAAATCTTCCTATGATCAGTCACATCCACCAATTTATCCAGTTTTCTTTAACCATGAGTTATTTGATATTGGGGATGTTGATTATGTGCCAATGAGAAGAAATTCAAGACAAGAAGAAGGAAGCTCATCAAGAACTCCCTCCAAGCTAAAGAAAATTGTGTTTGTCAAAGAAAAGTATCCACAAACAATTGACATCAGTGAGCCAATCAGGATGGATTTCTCCAACACTCTGTGTCTAAAGACCTCTTTGGGATTTGACTTTCCCAAACCTAGTGACAAAATCAAAGACTATCAACTACTTGAAGATATGGGAAGTTTTGCCAAGGTATGGTGCAAGAAATGTGATGCATATGGTCATCACACTGATTCTTGCTGGATTATTGAGGACAACATTGAAATTCCTGATGTGGTGAGTGGATTTGACATGAAGAGTTACAAAGAAATGTATGAGAAATACTTGAATGGAAGTAGAAAACCATCTGGTTGCAAAGAACAAAACCAGATCCTTGAAAAGAAACTCAAGACCATTCTGAAAATCAAGGAAAATGTGAAAGAGTCACATAAAGCTGAGAAGAACAAAAGGTCATCTCATAAGGAAAAAGCAAAGATCAGACCAGGAGTTCTTATCGGTGATGAAAAGTTTCTGTTAAAGTAGGGGTTTGAACCAAAAGGGTTCCAATGGAAGACAAAGAAGGAGGTGATTGAAAAGAAGAACCATGTGATTGAAAAAACTGAAAATTTAAACAAGTCACAAGTTGTGAAGGATGGGTCAAATTCTGACACTGAAGAAGAATGTGAAATTGTCTACGAAGACCCACTCTCAATTTCAGTTCCAACTCCTGATGAATCATCAACTGATACTGACTTACAAACTGATGCAGTTTGTAAATCAGAATTTAACTAATTCTGATTCATGTATTTGTGCAGGAACAGTCCTTGAACAGCAATGACTTATGGTACATGGACAGTGGATGTTCCAGGCATATGACTTGTGACAAGAGTGCATTGATCAACTATGAAAGAAAATATGAAGGACCAGTTGCCTTTGGGAGTAATGATAATGGAGGAAAGATTGTTGGAAGAGGAACACTCACAAATGGAAAGGTATCCTTTGAGAATGTGTTGCATGTTGAAGGGACTGCAATACAACCTGCTCAGCATTTCTCAAGTCTGTGATAAAGGATACAAAGTGGCTTTCAATGATGAACACTGCCTGATTTTGAAGCCTGAGTTTGTGATTCCAACTGAAATGATCATGATGATGGCTCCAAGAAATGGCAACCTCTATGAACTGAGAATGAACACTGCAACTTCAAGAGGTGGTTCATGCTTTATTTCTAAAGCAACTGAAAATGAAACCAAGCTATGGCATAGGAAGATATGCCATGTGAACTTAGAGAACATGAACAAACTAGTAAAAGGTGAACATGTTGTTGGCCTTCCCATGAGAGAGTTCAAATTGGAAGAAAAATGCACATCTTGCCTAAAAGGAAAATAACATAAATCCATACATAAAAGCAAAATGATTAACACAATTGATGAGGTCTTGGAACTGTTACACATGGATCTATTTGGTCCTGTAAGTGTTCCAAGTATTGGAAAAAAGAGATACTGCCTGGTGATCACTGATGATTATTCAAGATTTACTTGGGTATACTTCATCGGCAGCAAGGATGAAACACCAGATCTGATCAGATCCTATGTGCTAAAGATGGAAAATCAGCTTGAGAGGAAGGTGAAGGTCATTATAAGTGACAATGGGACAGAATTGAAGAATGGAATTATGGATGAATTCTGCACTTATAAGGGAATTTTTCAACAATACAGTGCACCAAGAACTCCTGAACAGAATGGTGTTATAGAAAGAAGGAACAGAACATTGATTGAAGCTGTAAGAACCATGATTGCTGATACCAATCTGCCAATCACTTTTTGGGTAGAAGCAATCAATACTGCATGCTATGTGCAGAACAGGGTTCTACTAAACAAGGCTTAAAACAAGACTCCATATGAAGTTATCTTCAAAAGAAAGCCTTATGTGAAGTTCTTGAAGCCTTTTGGATGTAGATGCTCACTCTTGAATACAAACGATTATTTGAACAAATTTCAGTCCAAATCACTGGAATGCTTCTTTGTGGGCTATTCATCTCAATCAAAAGCTTATAGAGTCTATGTGAAGGAGCACATGGTAGTCATTGAGTCATCAGACATAATTTTCAATGAAAATCATTTTAACAATGTTGATGGTCCCAAATGGTTGTTTGATTTAGAGAAAATGATCAAGTCATTTAAGAAAATGATCAAGTCATTTAATGAAGATATGGATGACAGTATGTACAGAACCAGCTTTGAAGAAAAAGGAAAAGATAAACAAGTTGATCTGGACAAGCTGTGGACATCAGTTGCTTCTGATGCAAATGGATTTAACTTTGGGAGAAGCACCCAAGGAGTAGTTGAAGTTGAAAGGAATGGATAGGAGGCTGCTGTTGAAGTCTCAAATGAAGGTCCAAGTGATGTTGAAAGTGAACCTATTCAGAGTCAACAACTTGCTCAGACTGAAGGAATACAACAATTTGAGGATAGGTTTCAATCTTTGTTTGACTCAATGCAATTTGGAGTAAATGAAGCATCAACATCTGAGATCAATCAACCTCAAGAATCTGATGAAAGTCAAGAAAGAATTGAAGATGACTCTGCTGTGTTAAACATGACAAATCTAGAGACAGAAGTGTCTGCACAACAGGTTGTGCAGACCACCTCTGTTGAAAGAAATCACCTTGTAGAGAACATCATAGGAGACATAAACGAAAGAGTTACCAGAAGCTCATCTGAAAAAGCCAATATCTGCCTGTATGCCTGCTTCTTATCCCAAGTTGAACTAAAGAACATCAATCAAGCATTAAAGGACAACAGCTGGGTTGCAGGAAGAATTAGCCCAGTTCAGAGACTTGCATGTATGGGACTTGGTGGACAAGCCTAGAGGAAAGTATGCTATTGGAACAAAATGGGTCTTCAGGAACAAGAAAGATGAAAGAGGGATAGTGATCAACAACAAATCAAGATTGGTAGCTCTAGGATGCTTACAGGAAGAAGGAGTGGACTTTGAAAAAGTCTTTGCTCCAGTTGCAAGATTAGAGGTTATCAGGATCTTTCTGGCATATGCAGCATCAATGAACGTTAAAGTCTATCAACTTGACGTAAAATCTGCATTTCTGAATGGAAATATTGATGAAGAAGTTTATGTCACTCAACCTCCTGGATTTGAATACCCAGTACATCCAAACAAGGTTTACAAGCTCAACAAAGCACTTTATGGACTGCACCAAGCACCAAGAGCCTGGTATGATGAGCTGTCAAACCATTTGCTGGAAAATGGTTTCTGCAGAGGAGCCATTGGCAAGACTTTATTTTACAAGCAAAGAAACAAAGATCAGCTGCTGCTGCAAGTGTACGTGGATGACATTATATTTGGCTCTACAAATGAACAAATGTGCAAAGAGTTTGAGCAGGTGATGAAATCCAAATACAAGATGAGTTCTATGGGGAAATGAATTTCTTCCATGGACTTCAGGTGCAACAGAAAGCTGATGGAATCTTCATAAATCAATCAAAGTATGTACAAGAGATTCTTAACAAATTCAAGTGCCAAGACTTTAAGACAGTGTCCACACCAATGGACACACATAAGAAAATGGTACCTGATGAAAAGGGGGAGCCAGTGGACCAACATGAATATAGGGCCAAGATAGGATCATTGATGTATCTCACAGCATCTAGGCCAGATATTATGTTTGCTGTGTGTGTCTGTGCAAGATTTCAAGCTAACCCTAAGGTCTCACATTTGCTAGCAGTGAAGAGAATATTCAGATACTTGAAAGGAAAACCAGATTTGGGGATTTGGTATCCAAAGAACCCTTCCTTTGACTTGATGGCATACACAGACAGTGACTATGATTGTAACATCCAACTTTTGTTAAGTAATACGTAATAGAAAGTTTGTTATTAACTATGTGTCGTTAAGTTAGTCGTGTGTTAAGTATTTGGATAATATTGGGAGTAGGAATTGGGAATGGGTGGTGGGACCCATGAAACCCCCTCTATATATACCCAACTACTTCTTCCTTTCTTTTCTTTTCTCATCCAAACACACAAACACACACACACTCAAGAAACACACAAACACTCTCTCTCTAGCACTCGGATTTAAAATCCAAGCCAAAGAAGGGTGGAATCTTGTGTTTAACATCGTCAAGCAACAAGAATCACGTCCAGATCCTCGAGTTGTCAAGATTTGAACTCGAACCCGCAAACAAAAAGTGGGTTTTAGTTTAAAAATGGTTAAGTTTTATGGTTAGAACCGGCATGCAAACGATATAATAATAGATTGGGTTGTGAAATACAAGAAAAATATAAAGTTGGTAAGTTATAACCTCTTGGGTTCACTTTAAGATAAAAAGGTGGTGTTTGGACTTTGAGAGATGGGTTCAAGATCAGGTGCATGGGGTTAGAATGTGTCAAAAGTTGGGAAAAAGTAAAAATCAGGTCCTGAGGAGGAGCCACGAAGTAAAATGGCTTTAAAATGGAAAAAACGAAGAAAGGAAGGCATTTCGCTTCGCCCGGCCATGAGAAGCGAAACAGGCATTTCGCTTCGCTTGGCCATGAGAAGCGAAACAGGCATTTCGCTTCGCTCAGCCATGCGAAGCGAAACAATTTCACGCGAAGAGAAGTTTCATGCATGCGAAGCGAAATTCTTCCATGCGAAATTTTATAAAATTCATTTTCTGATGCATTTTTTGTTAAAGGACTGTTAATGAAAATAAAATTTTTCTAAGCTGAACCCCAGCCAGGGGCGCTGCCCCTTGGACCCCGCTAGGGGCTGCCGCCCCTAGACCCTGTTACCAGGGGCGCTGCCCCCGGACCCCTCGTTAGTTGAGGGTGTCATTGACTTAGATATAAGAAGTAGTAGTAATGAATATTTGACACTCGTAATGCGTTATACAGTTAGCCATGCACAGCTAAAAAAGGGCATTACTATTAACGGCGAGAGAAACCGATTTCAGGTGAGTTTCTAGCCCCTTTATCCGTTATGTTTTTGGGGCTGTGTGCATACTCCTTTGTGATAGTTGTTAATACACTTAACTTAGGTGGTAAGTGTATGATATGTGTATGTTATACGTATGATTAAGTATTGAATGTTATTATGGAATGTTTATACGAATGAATATGTATATATACGTATATACATGACCAGAAGATATGTAAAGTATTTAATGAAAATAAATGTATGATCGAGTGACGTGACAGGTATGGTTATTGGGACAAAGGGACCAGACCCTAATAATATCTGAGACAGAAGGGACCAGACCCTGATAATATCTGAGACAGAACGGACCAGACCCTGATAATATCTGAGACAGAAGGGACCAGATCCTAATAATATCTGAGACAGAAGGGACCAGACCCTAATAATATCTGAGACAGAAGGGACCAGACCCTAATAATATCTGTGATAGTAGAGATAGAATAGCCTATGGTAAACCAAAAGGCCTTATGAAAGAAAGTATGTAAGTGCTTGTGCATGTATATAAAGTTTGTATGAAAGAAGTAAGAGTAAGTAAGGTATGAATACGTATCTTCGTATGCGTTTGAGTAAGGATATGAATGTATTGTACGTTAATTGATTAACTAGAACTCACTCAGCGTAGCTGACTTTTAGTATGCACGCAGGCAAATAGGTTGAGGCAGCTGGCTTAAAGAGGGACACAGGGCATGGACTGAAGAGACTGGCATCCATAATGAAGTGTTACGACTGTTTTAATTAATTAATTATGAAAAGACAATTGTATGTTAAGACAATAATGAATGTTTTGTAATGTGATGCTTGAAGTTTTTAATTATTCCGCGAAGTTTTAATTTACTCTGATTTTAGAACTGTGTTTGTGAGTAAATCCAACACTAAAGTAGGGTTACCGGGAACGGGCTAGTGTCTGGAGGATGTCAGTTTCTTGGGAACAGGCTAGTGTCTTGGTAATGCAAGAAGCAAACTACAGTATCAATTTCTACTGCTTAAGCTAAGTATATTGCTGCATCTGCTTGGTGTGTACAGGTTCTATGGATCCAGAATCAACTGCTGGACTATGGTCCAAATTTCTTACTTACACCTATTTTAATTGATAATACCGCTGTTATGTTTATTGTTAAGAATCCAGTCCAACATTCTAATACTAAGCACATTGAAATTAGACATCACTTCATTAGAGACTGTCAGGAAAAAGGCTTAATAGAGATGAAAAGGGTAGATACATATGATAACTTGGCTGATTTGTTCACCAACCCTTTAGATAAAACTAGGTTTCATTTTATGTGAAAGTGCCTAGAAATGATAAATGCTGATGAAGTTTAATTTAGGATGCGTGCTTAAGTGAGATGCTTACTGATTATCTATGTTACTCACCTTGAATGTATGCATGATGAATTGCTATGCTTGAATGATTACTCGAATTGCATGAATCATGTTTGTGACTGCTCTTGTGTGGAATTTCTGTTTAATTGTGCTAATTACAGCTTTTAGTACTTTAATCGGTGCTTGCATGATGTATCTTTGTGATTCTAAGTACTTCGAGCATGAATCTGTGCTTGATAATGTGCTTGTTGCTCTTCGAGCACAAGCATAGGCTCCTGTAAGACCATTCTAAGTCATTCGAGCACAGATTTCATTGCCCAGCTGCTCGAGCATAGAATGCTGTCTTGAAAACTTTTGCAAGTGTTTCAAGCATGCTTTTGTGGTAGATGGGTGTTTAATGCTCTTCGAGCACAAACAATCCATACTTGGGGTTTTTCTCAAGTAACTCGAGCATGAATGTTGTTACCAATGGTCGAGGATGTACATATATTCAGGATAACTTGCTTATTCCTTGCAAATTACTGCTCGAGCACAAAGTTAAGTTTTTCGAGCACAATCATTGAAATGATATACTTGTAAGGTTGCTTGATAAACTTTCGAGCATGCTCGATGAAGTTCTGAGCATACTCGACAGACTTAAGTGATGATTTGTTGGTTCTATGCTATCTGAATGTTTGTGTTTTGATCCTGTGAAAGTGTGTGCTTGTTACAAATGCTTAAATGATAACACCATCTTTAAAAAATCACTGTTCTTCAATTGAACTCTCAAAAAAGGAAATGGTTTTTAAAATTAGTAAAAGTTTTTGACTAAGCAACACTATTTTCGGTGATATTGAATAAGAGAAATGATAATATTATCCAAGTTCCCAGCGTCAAGGAAGCAAGAAACTATTTTTCTGGGAAATTGAATCCAACCTAAACTGGGAAATGATAGAAAACTGTTTAAGATAACTAACCCATGGATTATAAGTTCATAAGGCTTTGAGTACAGTCATTGGCAAAGTATGGTAGCTTTCCATAGTCTGTAGTTGCAATATGTGATATACACTTAAATTTGCTAAGTATGATGTGGTGAAACATTGGAAAATAAGGTATGTTCTATAGCATATCTCTCCGAATGATAGACAGAAAGGTCATTATCCAATCTTACCCGAGCCCGTTGGTGTTTCTGGTCTACAAAAATATCTATTAAGTATTTGAACAAAAATAAATTATTGATATATGGAAAACCTCTCAAAAGAAAAGAGAAAGAAAGAGATTGAAAAGTATAAAAAGATCAAAAGTATAATATATATATATATATTATCTGATTTCACGACTTAAGGGGCACTAAGGGAACTACAGGGGTGGGCATACAAGTAAGTCCTAAACACCCTGAATGTAAGGCATGTAAGTCCGGATGGCATGTAAGTCCAACGTTCAACCTTACAGTCTGTTATCAAAGGCAAAATATAAATAAATAACTGCTTTAGTATACAAAAAATCAATTTTGACAAGGGCATCAGGGGGTTGGAGTCAATTCAGGGTGATTTGGAGAAAGCTAAATACGCTTTGAGAAGAGATTAGAGGCAATCTGATAACCATTCCTATCTTATGCTCTAATTACAGGCAATCTGATAACCATTAGAAACTATAGTGATAACCATTCCTATCTTATGCTCTAATTGAATCCTAAATGTATCACAGAAAACAATGACCATTATGCTAAGTATACCTACTGTCAACCTGACTTGAGTCATAATAACACTGACCATGAAGTGGTGTGATCGTTGTTTTAAATAGTCTGATCCCATGTTGAGATCTTTCCAAATGACTTAAAATGAATTTTATTTTGAACTGGATTTTGATCTCTTAAGTCACCTTAAAAAAATTGCTCAATTTAACTTACTATTCTGCAACGATTATTCCTTGAGAAAAATTGAAATTTTGAGCACAAGACATGATTAATCATGTCTTGGGTTAGTGGCTTAACAGTTGTGATTCTCAACCTGACATGCATAGTCAGTTAAGTGTTTCGAGCATAGAGACTATGCTTGCTCATGTATTGCTGCTTCGAGTATACTATATGACATGAAAATTTGCTGTTAAGCATTTTGAGCATGAATCTTATCTTCGAGCACCTACTATGTTATGAAAATTGATATGTGTTTCGAGCATGATTGCATGGTAAGTAGTTAAGATCTAAGTTTTCGAGCACAAAGAACTGAATGATAGGAGACATTTATGTGTTTCAAGCATCATTGTGTGCTAGATACTTAGGTATAAGAATTCGAGCTAAGGAACTTGATGGAAAATTTTGTGAAATAGTTCGAGCAAACTTGAGAGCTAGACACTTAGGCTGTGAGTTCGAGTACAGGAATAGGAAAGATTTAATCTGCTAAGGCTTTCGAGCATAGGAGTGCGTCGAGCAAATAGAGCTATAGAAGTCTAGAGCGAAGTTTCTAACACTGGAATACATCTCGAGCATAGAGTAGTGATGATATATTTCCAAGTATCTCGAGCATGATGCATAGTCGAGTAAGGTCAGATTACTTGTATGACTCAGAATTTTATGTTGAATAAATTGACAAGTACAATCGAGCACACTACACCTCGAGTATGACTCGATACTCCAGAAATTTGAAACTTTTGGGAAGGCAATCGAGCACAAGTCTAGAGGAATACTGCTCTGTCTCGTATACTGGTTTTACCATGTACTCGAGCAAGGACAGAGAATATTCCAAGTACATCGAGCAAGGGTTGTACAATGTACTCGTGTATAGGGGGGCAGCTTTTACTTTGGCTGTATGCTCGAGCAAGGGAGTTACAATTAAATTTGAAATTAAATGACAACTGTCGTGTGCTAGACGAAAAACCAAGGTACTGTACCACCCAAACGTTAGGTATAAAAGGGTGACTTAGAAACTTTTTCACATATCTCTTCCTCTTTTAAACATAATCGCAAAAACCCTCTTGCTCGTGCTATCTCCCTCTTGCTCGCTGCATTATGACCTGCTTAATTTCACTTCGATTACAGCCATTAGCTCTGTTTCGTCTTCGATAAGACATCGTTATTCGATAATCTTCACACCGATTTCGAAATTAGGGTTTCTAATTGAACTTTTGACTAATTGTTAACTTGTTTTGACAGGTACGCATATTACTACGGAACAGGTTATTTGAAGATGCCATTAATCATCTATCTATCCTCATATATTAGTTTTGTGACTTTGTTGTCACACCCCGACTAGCATAATGCGGAAGCGTAAAACGGGAATGTAACAGACACCTCTGGTATCAACAACATTGTTTATAAAGAAACATTACAACTAATTTACATTATATTACATTGGTCTATCTTTTATTACAAACTAGGTGTTACACCAAGATATACTCATAAGCTACTCTAGCCATACTGGTAGCCTTGCCTCTATTCACACTGCATCGATCACATTTAGTAACAGGTAGCACACAATCACGGATTTTCCAACTTCGGTAACCCTGAAAAGCAGTTTAAAACGGGTCAACCACTGGAGTTGGTGAGTTTCACGAGTTTCAAGAAATCAGTAATGA
Source organism: Bidens hawaiensis (assembly GCF_021521415.1). Taxonomy (NCBI): domain Eukaryota; kingdom Viridiplantae; phylum Streptophyta; class Magnoliopsida; order Asterales; family Asteraceae; genus Bidens; species Bidens hawaiensis. The sequence continues at coordinate 2,911,999 of NW_027491157.1, forward strand.
GTATTCACAAGTCAACACTTGTAATCATGAAACAAGTATGTATGTATGTATGTATGTATGTATGTAAATGATGTACGTGATGTAATTATGCTAAGCTACAGTGAAGCCTGGACTGTTCGTGCTGCGTGCCTCCATTTCCCACGCTCAATCAACCACTGTGGCTCCCCTTCCGCCCACAACATGCCCCGGTAGCTATGTCTAACACTACATAGCCTGTATGTTTAAATATGGTCATGTGCAAACGGCGCTATGTGACACGGCAACCAGGCCGATTCCGTTTGGGTTTGTCAAACCAATAGTACTATTCACAAGCCACCGGCTCGAAGTTAATCACTGTGTTAGTGGGGACTTTCATGTGTTAGCACTTAGATAATTCACATCATCACATGTTTCAGGTATGTATATAGATATAAGCAAACATGCTTTTCACCCCAAAAGTTCGTAAAACAGTTTAAAAGTGGGGTCATGAAACTCACGGTTTAGTTGATATTCCGAACTGTATCGGCTCGTGGTTTGTTCGGTCCGCTATCAGTATTTCCTATAATCAATATTATAATAATATTAATATTTTAATATTATTATAATCTCAATACTATACTGGGCTGTATAACTAATCTGGGTGTAGCTAGAACGCCCAGAAAGTGGCAATAGGCTTAGGTTGTGATGTTGTTCAATGTCTAATACTTAAAATTGAACTTGGCTCAGATTCCCGTTTTCCTAGCTGGGCCAAGTTGTTCGTTTACGCGTTCAGAAAACAGTTATGGGAAAATAAGCTTGGGTAAATGTATTGGTTAACAAAATGATTAAGTTAAAAAGAAAGATCACATATTGGGGTCCCGGATTAGCCACGGGGCCCGTTTCCGTTTATTCAGTTTGATTTAAGAAGAAACGCGCACAATCCACCCGGATTGTCCAGGTTTCTCATAGAAAAAGTTCATTTTCACTTAACTAGTCTAAAAATATGATTTTTGATCACTCTTGGTGTTTTGATATTCCCGCAGATTCACTAGTCGCGAACTTGCCGGTTTTTATAAAAACTGAATTTGTTTAATATTCAGATTAGCATAATTAATTAATCGTTAATCATTAAATTATGAAAATTTAACCACTTATCAATTAAAATATGTATATTTTTATAAAAATATTTCTGGAATTTATTTACTGATTTATTAATTTATAAAAATTCATTTTATCAGCTATATTTCGTTTGAAAATCGTCCGTTTACCCCAAACAATTTCCAAAAATTCACCAAAAATTCCTGAATACTCAAATCATGTCCCAAAACAACCTGTATCAATTCCAGAATGTAAAAAGCTCGTTCGATATTCTTTTCGGCCAAAATTCGGCTGTAAAAATTCACACGAACGCAAATAAACAAAATACCTTTAAACTTCTTCAAATGATCCCAAAATTCATATGTGACCAAAGTTCATCAAATCTGAGTTCCCAGAAAAATTTCATAATTTTTGAAGTATTTTAGCTACTTTTCCCAAATAAACGTCCCAATTCGGTAATAAATTCGCCAAATATTCTCGGATGGTCGAAAAATTACCAAATTTAAACAGGTACTCACTGACATGATTCCTGATGTCCCTAAATATTTTCAAGTCCTAAAAATATGCACATCACAACCTTAACCTAAATAGCCCGTAAGCGAGTGTTTCGGCATTACCTTAGCGGGTTTGGCTCGTTTCGATCTTTTAATCAAGTTTTCAGGTTCTTGTGCTTCTAAGCAAGCTAGGTACAAGTCCTATATCACAAACCAAGCAATATTTCATCAACATAAAAGCCCTTAAGTTAGGGTTTCGGCTAGTGCACAAAAATGAACTTTTGAACCGTAAAAACGTCGTTTCAACCTTTTAATCCGTGTTTATGGCCAAAAAAAATTATCAAAACAGGTTCCTTACCATGTGTATGATCAAAACATATTTATGGACCATTTTTAGGATTTTTACACGGTTAGGAATGATTTTTAGTAACCAAGACATGTTTTTATGGTATTAAACAAGTAAAAAACTACTTATTTAAGCTCCTTACCTTAGGTTTTCTTGCTGTTTTTGGCTGGAGCAGAGTTGTATCCAGAGTTTTTAAGAAATTATGTGGAAAAATGGCTTGGATCTAGTTTATATGTGAAAAGGAAATGAAGGGGGTGGGGGTGGCGGCTGCGGCCGGAATCCATGGGCCCATTTTTGGGCCCATTTTGGCCCAAGTTTCTGATTTCTCAAGCCCAAATACGAAAAGCCCGGTCCAAATTTAGTTCGGGTTCAGTTTTTGGCGCGAAAAACTTATCGGGTGCGTTAAACAGCGCGAAAACAAGTGTTTTTCGGCTAGTTTTGTGTAAAATTATAAAAACATACTATACGTTTGTAAAAATCAAAAATATTTTCACGGATCGCTTAAAACATTTCAAATAAGTGTTTGGTAAGTCTTTTTCGGCTTAACGGATGATACGATGCTTGGTTTGTAACTATCTTTCGCGTTAAAATCAATAGCGGGTGGTTAAACGAGCATGTTTTCGTTTAACTTGTTTGCTATCAAACTAAGGCCATATTTCTAATATTTTAGCTTGTATAGATCGTATATCACTTATAAATGGCCCCCTGAGATATCTGGGTCATAACCCGACCCGTTCGGTTAATCGTTTGTTTGTTACGCAAAAGGCGTTTATTTGCTTAATCGGTAAATACGTACTGAGGTGTACCTTGTTTTGGCTCAAATGTCACATTTGTGTACTGACATTCTTTTAGTTTTGCAGAACTGTTGGCGTTTAAATTCGAAAAACGGCATAATATGTGCGCTCAGTTGGAGATATATGATGAAAACTGCGAATTGGAGCCGACGATAAATTTCTTAAGCAGCTCTAACCTGCGGGTGGCATTGACTGAAAATCCCACAATCTACAGGAATCATATTTTGGATTTTTGGGGTTCTGCAACTTATGTCAACGATGTCAACAGAGAGAGAATTGACGCGTCCGTTCTAAATCACGACATTGAGATAACAGAAGCCTCAATCAGAGCTGCACTAGACCTAAAGGCTACTGAGAGTCTTTCAAGAGACGATGGGCTACCAGGGAGGAGTGAAGGAGGGGCAGTTTCAAAAGGGAAGTTTTCCGTTGGTCTACAGGTTCTTGATTCACCATGTGGTCCAGTCCTTATCTCCTAGGAGGGGGACTTGGACTTTATTAAGCAGAGAGCTTGGGACTCTCACTGTGGCAATACTCTACAGGCAACCCTTTAATGTTTCAAGACTTATCTTTCAAGGGTTGGTTTCTAATGCAGAGAAGGAAGAAGGACAAAGATTCCTCATGTATCCGAGGTTTCTATAGATTTTGATAGACAGGGTTTTGCCTGATCTTCAACGGACTGGTGAAGTGCTGGGATTGCAAAATCCAAACGTTTGCAAAGGATTGAAAGACGCTAAAAGAAAGTTTGTTGATAATGGTGAATGAGATTTACTCTCATGGTTGCTCGTACCAGCACTAGAAACTATTGATGTACCAAGGACTCCAAGAAATAGTGATGTTGAAGATAGTGATGGTGAAGATGATGATAATCAAAATGATGATGGAGGAGATGGCCCAGAAGGTGGAAATGACTTGGTTATTGATCATTCTGTTGATGCACAGGAGGTAGTTGAGGAAGATGTTGCTTTGATTGATCAAGTTGCATATAAGGCAGACGATACAGAGGAGGTCCATGAGGATGTGAATGACACAATTGTGAGTCCAACTTCTCCGGCTACCATGCAGATGGATGATGATACATCTGTAGCTGTTGTTGTATCAAATGGTACTGCAACAATCGAGAAGGTAACTCCACCAGAATCACCACCATCTGAGGCTTACCATGATGATACAGAGTCTGTGGAGCTAGATGATGTTAATGATGATATTCCTTCTTCACCAGCCACCACTGAACCTGCTTTATCTGACAATGAACCAACAGATAACCTTCCTTCACCACCTCAATCAACCCCATATATTCAAGATCAACCTGCCACGGAAACTACCCCACTACCTAACCCAATCCCAAAGTCTAAATCATTCACTGATCCCGCCCCAAAGCCGACTCTTGAAACCCCACCATCAAGCCATTATCTTTATGATGTTTGTGAAAATGCCAGACTTGAGTTTGAGAACATAAAGTTAAAAGAACATAATGCCATTTTGGCTACAAGGAACTCGTCATTGGAAGATGCACTGAATGAAGCTCTGCTGAAAATTCGAACACTAGAGGGGCAGTCTGAGGTTGAGAAGACCTCAGATGCACCAAAACAGGGGGAGAATCCTGATGTTGAAGAAAGCTTAAGAGTTATTGGTGAATTATATGAGAGTTCTGAAGAGGAAGTGGTGGAGGTTGGACCATCAAATGCCTTAAACATGATCAATCAAGCATATGATGATGGAGATTCAGATGTTGAGGGGGAGGATAAAGATGAAGAAGAAATCGAATAAGAAATTCTGAAAAGAAAAGCAAAGGGAAAGGGGGTTGCACTTACTGAAGATGATCTACATCCCCTGCCCCAGCATACAGTTCAGTCTGATGATATTATGTACAAAGAAAATGTAGTTGATCCAGATGTGGCAGAAGTTGAGTCTGTGAAAACTGCAATAGAATTAATGAATGAAGAGTTGGAGGCTATGGAGAATGAAGAAGAGGAGGAAATCCCTCAGGAAGTCATTGAAGCGTTAATAAACATGAAAGAAAAAGAGGAGGAAGATGAAAGGAGGTTGAAAGAGGCTGATGAAGCAATAAGAGCTACAATTGATGCATTGAAAGAGAGTATGAATGTTGATGAAACTAAGAAAGACAAAACTGAAGAGTCTGTGGAAATCGAGACTGAAATGCCCGAAACTGAACCTGTGGAGGGTGAAATAGAAAAAGACAATGAGCAAGAAAAGGGTCTGGGCATAAGAGAAGAACCTGAGACACCAAAGACGCCATGGAATGTATATGTCAAATTAATTGCATAATTGGTAATGCTCAGAACACTTATGATATCTTGCTACATCCGAATGAGTTCAGACTGGAAACTGTAGCTGCAGCCAGGAGGGCTCAAGAAGAACAAAGAAAAGAACAATGGGAGAAAAGCCAATTCTTGCTAACAGACTCAACTGAACCAATCATAGAAGAACTTGGTGAGAAAGACAACCATGAATCAGAAGAGTCTATGACCTCAGAATCAGTTCATGAGGAAATTATTTTGGAAGGACCGGCAATTGAAATACATCAACCAAACACTCCCACTCAATCTCAATCAAATTTGAAAAGAAAAGACACAGCTGAAATAGAAACACCAAAGTCCAAGAGACAGAAATCAGTGAAGAAAATGGTGTACAAATTACGACTGGAAAAGCTGGAAGAAGTAAGGAGAGCTCAATCTGCAAATATTGAAGAACCAATGATTGAGGCTCTCCATGATCTTGAAGAAACTGTTGATTTAGAAGCTGAAAATGAAGATAATGAGGAATCAAAGGAGACTGAAATGGAAAATGAAGACAAAGATTATCTGATTAGTTTGGGATATGACTTGAGGCACCTTCAAAGACTATCAAAAGAATAAATGGCAAAAGAAGCTTAAGAGTGGAAGCTAAGAAAGTCTAAAAGAGAAGTTCTGATTAAAGCCGGTCACAAGTCTGAATTTCTTAATTTGCAATCATTTGAAGAGATAGACTGACTCTACAAAATGAATCTTGTAGATGACATCTCAGACTATGTGAAGTAGATATCTAAGAAGAAGGTAGAGGGAGAAAAGGTATTGAAAGAGTCTCACAGTAGTAAGAAAAGAAGTGAAAAGAAAGCAACTGATGAAGCAGACTATGAAATGTTGAAGTCTAAACATAAAGATATCAAATTTCATCAACTGTACGGCTACAGTTATAACTATTTGATAAATCTTTCTCCTGAAGAATTGAAAAGAAGAATTCAACAGATAAAGCACTCTCACAAGGATCAGGTAAGTAGAGAAAATTTTGAGAGAGAACAAGAGTTAAAGATGAGGTTACAAAGGGAAAAAGATGAAGCTGAAAAGAAAAATCAAGAAGTGAAGAAATGGTTTGAAGATGATGTGCGTCGGATAACCCTCACAACTAAGCTTTAAATTTAAAACGAAAATCCTAACCACACACAACCGGCAAGTGTACCGGTCGCAAGTAGTATAGACCTAGGAAGTCCGAGTATCGAACACGAGGACACGTATAAACGCTAATGATCACTAACCCTAGACAAGAACTACTAAAGAATAATATTTAATTGATTTTAATTTTAGTTTTTCTTTTTTTAAAATAGTTTAACTAGACTAACTGACAAAAGTTACCAAAAATAGAAAACTTAACGAAACTAACGGAAAAACTTAGCGACACTAACGAGGTTTTAAAGAATATGGAGAAACGACTACCTAGGCAAGAATCCTATTGACAGTTCAACGGCTAACGGAATTAACTAGTCACACGACACCGGGATCTTAAAAACAAATAAATCAACTAAGGTTCACTAAAGTTCGCTAGATCACCTCTCGGTTTCACCAACTAACCCTCACGAATCTAAGAAGATTAAAATTAACCTACCGGGATAAAGATTACTAAGGTACCCTAATAACGAATCTCTTCATGGACTCAACGACACAAAACCCACTAAAAATTGGTACTAGCAACTCTAGGGATAATGGGTTAACATTATTTAACTTGATCTAGGACCCCTATTCGCACGTAAATCTAAACCGAACCAGATCAAAACTCGCTCTCGCACAATTCTAACCTAGCCGAATAAAGAAACGAGACAAACCGACTTCCTATTACCTCTCGTCTCAAGAAAGGTGAATCTATTGAATTTTAATAACTAATTGTATAAATGATTCCTATGGTTGCGCTAACCAAAACAAGATCAAAAACACCAAGTCTATGACCTAAACGTAGAACCCTAACCGAACGACACACAATCAATCAATCAAAGTCATACACGGAATCAAAAGCAATAATTATATAAAAACAAAGTTTTAACACATCCAAGATCACATTATATAAAAAACTTTTCAATAATAATCATGTCGTGTAACAAGTCAAAACCAAATAAGCCGTCAAACAAAACAAATATTCATCTCAACCTAGGTAGTTCAAGAAGTTTAGCCAATAACCATGTCTACAATAATAAATAAAGCATATACAATAATAGTCATGTTCAACTTAGATATTACGTGGAAGGACTAACAAAGTAAAAATCAAGAAACCAAACCGAAAAGCTTTTGGAACAGCTTCCAACGTTTAACCAATTATTTATGCACTTCGTTCGTCTTTTTATGAATCCCAAGGTCGGCTCCAAAAAAAATCACTTTGCTTCCTATCGATGTGTCTATCTATTCTTCTTGCAATTGGCGGCTGCTACAATTTTGTCTCTGCTCCACGAAAATATAAAGTCCCATCGCCTCCTCTTGCTTCCTTCCGAAAAGTATATTAATAATTGAATGGTTTCTTGTAGGGCCGGCTTGGTCTTTTAACCTTGATGCAACTTGCACAACTTATCTTACGTGGGCTACTGTTGTGGACCTCCATTCGAAGTAATAATAATTATTGAAAATATAGAACCAAAGATTCCAATTTGCTTCTTGATCTCACTGCCATCTCACAAAGTCACCGACCTCATGCTTCCAAATCGACTTGGCCCTTAGCAATCTGTTTAATGGGTCATTCTTCAAATCAAAATAATAGAAGTTAGTTTTATTTGTTTAACCCATATATTTATTCATTCTAAAACCCCAAATAGATTTCTTAAATAATAATAATAAAAACGATAATTTTTATCAAAAGAGTGGTGGCATGAAATTGAGACGTTCTTTAATTATGCCATTTCCCTTTTTCTTCTAATTTTATTTCATTATTATTATTATTATTCGTTAGCCTCAAGTTTAGTAAAATACTACATTTTAGCTCGTGGTCTCATAAAACCTTAAAAAAATCCAAATATGAGCCAAATGAGACTAATATTTTATTGGTAAAAACTCAAAACTATTAAAAGTGTAAAAAATACTTGTTTTATTTTTATGTAATTTTGAGCACATCAAATATCTCTACACTTAAAACTTTTTCGTCGCTGAAAAAAAATACTACACAGGATCATAACCGAGTTCAACCAACCACTCTTGGTTTTATTTATTTATTATTATTATTATTATTATTATTATTATTATTATTATTATTATTATTATTATTATTATTATTATTATTATTTAAAGTATAGAACAAGTGACCCGTTTCCCAAATATTTCTTCCAACTTTCACCTAATAAGCTAGATCAGGTCGATTGCCGGTATTGCTGTCCGCTTAAACCCATACCCCTAATACTTACCGAGGCAAATAAGTTGTGACAATTTCATTAGTTTGTATGACTAAGCAAGACCGCACTTGAAAGCCCTGCCGCCACTTCACCATGTTCTAATATGGTTTTACCGAGCCAGGCCACCCCAATTTGACTTAAACGTATTGCCACATGATCAAAACATTTTCGACTCATATACAACCTATAAACTCTAGCTTGGTCCCTGATCGACCGACAGTAGTTTCCTTCATGGTGGTTTTGATTAAAAATTTTTTTTCTGCCTTTTGGCCTTTTGCATTCCCTTTTGGCTTTTTGCATTTTTTTTAAATACACCATGTTGGACGATAATACAGAGTGCATCAAGGCTCAGGTTTGCGCCACCGCGCAACAAAGGGCCGAGAAAAATTGTCTTTTGCTATTTGCAGGAATAGATACGTATACATAAGATTATACATATAAGTACGTATACAAAATGTAAGACCCCAAATCTCGGGAATCCTACAGTTGGTAATCACATCCATAATTTCACAAAAATTTAAAAAAAACCAACAATTCTTTGTATTTAAAACCAATTCAGAGTAAATAACAGCGGAAAAGTTTAAGTATTAAAAATCCCAAAACACGGCTACAGGTGTCCAAAATCAATTGTAAATAAAATATTTGTTTTATTTGAATTCCTTGACCATGAATGCCTTCAACCTCCCAAGTAGCATCCAGCACGTCCAAGCGGTAGCATCCATTTCTTAACCTGAAAGTCAATCTAACATACACACAAAGTCAGCTTGAGCTGAGTGAGTTCAAATTTTCATAAACGACATTCATTAAAAATTTAAATTCCATGAGTATGGAATGTAGGGGAAAATCATGAGTCCATAAAATCATAAATAGCTTTTCTTAACCAAATCATAAGTAAATTAAACATTAAACATCTTTTCACGCAGCACGGGCCTCCTCACCCCGGGTCTTCCCTGACTCATATACTTGACCCAGCCGCGGTTTAACAAAAACCGTTAAAATCATGCAACACGAGCCTCCTCACCCCGGGTCATCCCCAAGTAATATATTTAACTCGGTCACAGTTTAATAAAACAAAATCACGCAACACGAGCCTCCTCACCCCGGGTCATCCCCAAGTAATATATTTGACTCGGTCGTGGTTTAACATACCAAACACGTGAGACGGACCTCCTCACCCCGGGTCTTCCCCAAGTAATATATTTGACCCAACCACGGTTTATAGAACGGCGGCCTCCTCACCCCGGGTCCTCCCCAAGTAATGTATTTGACCCAGCCGCGTCATAAACATGCAACACGGGCCTCTTCACCCCAGGTCCTCCCCGAGTAATATACTTGACCCGGTCACAGTTTACCATCACACACACATTCACATACACACATACAAACACCTAATTCAAACATTCAACCAAACAATATCATCACATTCAATCCATAAATAATGGATAATATAGGAATTAATACTAGGCCTAATAACAACCTCGAACCTAGAACACAAGTAATATGTATAACCTTAAGGAATATACGACCACAACGAGTCTAAAATATCCTAAGACTTAGAATATAATTCAAACATAAATGCATAAATGCACAATCACGAATAAAGCCATGTAATACCATCCAAATAGTTTAAAACGAGTAAAATCGGGTAAAATTTGTAATAGGGTGTGTATGCTAGCCCAAAACGTAAAAGGATTAAAAAGGGCATCATGAACTCACATGAATCAATCGAACACCTGCAACGAGCTAGGAAATCCCTAAGTGCACAATCACAAGCGAGGGCCTGTAAATTATACACAACGTGTTACTAAACTAGACCGCAAGGACACACTTGCCTAATGGGCCGCTCAAGCCCAACAATTTGGCTCAAGGCCCAAGAACTTGGCCCAAGGCCTAACACTTGGCCCAAGGCCTAACAACTTGGCCCAAGGCCCAACAACTTGGGCCGAGGCCCAACCCAAACCCAATAACTTTACCTCAGCCCCTGAAACCTTTCAACTAACCAAATCCACCCTACGATTATGGACGGGGCTAACCATGACGCACAACCCACCCGCCGGTAATCAAATCGAGTCGAATACGCGCGTAATAAATTTTAAAACTAATTGTCAAATGAATCAGCCCCAAATGGACCAAATTCCCATCTTAACCTTTTCTTACATTATAATTATGTCACCCGAGTTGATAGGGTTAAAATGAGTGGATAGCTAGGAACACTAAGGTACACAAAGGATTCGTAATAGAGATTATGTAAGTGTATTTCTGTGTATAAAAAAATTAGGGGCTTTAAATTGGTAGAAATGATCAAGGAGTACTTCCCAGATTCCGATCCAGAGTATACTTCTATTCACCGATTAAGTAAATAACTATCAAGAATGAAGTAATCCTTTAACTTTGTTTAAGGTCCCCTGTTTTTGAGAAAGGAGAATAGGAACAAAAAAAAAAAAAGAAATAGAAAGACTGAATGAAATTGCACTAGAAAAAATAGATTTTTTTCTTTCTCTATATAGAGATATAATTCTTGTCATGATTCGCGAACTAATCCAACGTCTAATTGGATAATTGGATTTCGTAATTGAAAACGTTAGGTTGAACTAATCCGTAATTGTAAAAACGGTTCCTTTTTACAACTTTCAATTTAACATTTAAACAAAAATTCCCGCACCGCCGACTCGATTGACCAATCACCAACCAGAACAGCCCCGAGTATCAAAAATATAATTTTCCCACAGCCCTTAAACCCCCCTAGGGCTGTACAAACTGATTCGGTCGGTCATCCGATCGCTTAACGCATCAAACTCAACAATTGCCAATCCTACACCCGATAAACCCTAGTTTTCGAACTAAAATCGATTGACCGACCTAAACACCTCCATTGGCCATGGAATTTTAGTATGATGTAAGTGACATACCTAGTAAGATTTTGGTGCAAAAACCGTAATCAAAACAGCCCCGGACTTCCTCAATTGGATAGCCACCATACAAGTCTACAACAAGTCGTTTAACGATCAATACGCGATGTATAAGGATGGTTTAAGTTGTAAAAGACTAGAGGGGACATGGGGCTAACTTGGAATTGGAGTTTTACGGCCTAATCACAGCTGCAAAAAAGAAAAATCAGGGGTGCTTGGCTCTTGCTTTCAGCCGATCGCAGGTTTGGGGGGGGGGGGGCTAGGGTTAGGATTTTGATTATAATATAAAATGTTACATTCTGGCCCTTCCACTTTATTAAGAGTTGAACTTGCATGAAAAGTTAAGCAAGATACGCTTACGGGGTGGAAAGGAGCTCTCGGAAGAATTCCGGGTCAAGCCCGAAGGTGTACGCAATCACTACAAGGCTAAATCTTTTATCGGAATTTACGGACGTTACAAGTCTACCCTCCTTAGAATGGGATTCGTCCCGAATC